>NC_138883.1:146968198-149468198 GCF_965194825.1 Balaenoptera physalus
CGCGTGCACACGTGTGCCACACACACACATATATATGCACCGACACACACGCCCCCACAGGCACCCGGCGCCCAGAGTTTCCAGAAGAGCGTGTCCGCTTCCCGGCTGAGTGGAGCAGGCCGCGCTACTGAGCTGGGGCATGGGGTGATGAGAATGGCTCTCCCGCAGTTTTTCGGCCTTCGGGCTCACATGCAGTTCAAGAAGTACAAGATTGGAGTTCGAGGATATTCAGTCCTACCGTGAAAGAGGGGTTCGGATGGGGCCGGCAGGTAGGAGGCGGACCGAGTCCTGAGGATCCTCTTTAATTTTATATTTGATGTTTTGTTCATGAATCTTTTTTTTGGACCTAATTTTGATGTTTAAAAAATATAGTATTAGGGACTTACCTGGCGGTCCAGTGGTGAAGATTCCACTCTTCCAATGCAGGGGGCGAGGGTTCGATCCCTGGTTGGGGAACTAAGATCCCACATGCCCCGCCAAAAAAAGTGAATGAATTTAATTTAATTTTAAAAATATATAGTAATTAAAATATTATTTATCTTGATTACTGAGATTTTTGGTGCCCCTTTAAATTTTAAGCTTAAGTATCTCACTATTCTCACCCTAGTCGGGTGGCGCTGGGGGGAGAGAGATTTTGAGGTGACTGACTGTAAAGGTAAGGTGTTTTGAAATAGGGCTTTGGGATAAGAAGCAGTTAATTATAGAGGAGAGATAGGGGCCAGAAAGAAGTTTTCAAGGAGAAGGTGGCATTGGTTTTTGGCACTGAAGAGTGCATACGGCCCAGCCTGCTGGGAACCAAAAGAAGCATTTTCCTGCTCTCCTAAAGAGGCTGGAAGATGCAGTGCAGGGTTTGAAGAACAGAATGTGAAATGTTATGCGGTGTCAAACAGATGCTTCAGGAGCAAGGTAAGGAGTGTCCTGTGAAGTTACATCTAGTGTAAGCCAAAGAAGGGAGCCAGTAGTAAACTGGAGGGTCTTGCCCAGGGCCTAAAGGTATTCAAAATGTGGTTTTAAAATGCATTCAAATGTAATTTTTAAAACGTACATACAAACAATGGACTAATGCAACAAAAGAGGATTTTGCCCAAGGACATCATCCCTGATAATGGGGACTGGAGATCAGGTTATAATGGAGACTAGAGATAGTGTTAGGGTCAATTATTTTACAGATCTTCGAAGCCAAATTGAGTAGTTGACTTTACTTAGTGGGAAATGGGAAGCCATTATAGAACAAGAACTATAAGGAGAGGAAATGGTGAATTATAACAGTTTGGTGGATTCTTCTGGTACTAGGAATAATTTTGCAGCCTGGGCCACCTGGGGTACTTTCAGCTGTTCACTGCCCTCTTGTCACTGGGTAGAAGAACTATATGAAAAGAACTTAGGATTTTGGCCAGGGTTCAGATCCCTAATCAAACGTGTTACTCAGAGACATTGAGCAATACTCAAGCTCTCTGGGTCTCAATTTTTTATGAGTCTGGGAAACATCAGCAAACAAAACAAAGATCACTACCTTTATAGATTTTTCATTCTAATGGGGGAGACACAAAAAACATAATAAGTATTTATGTTGTGAGTTAGAAGATGGCAAGTGGTATATAGACTGAAGAAAAAGTAGAGCAGGGTAGAGGATGTGGGAGGCTGGGTTGCAGTGTTAAACAGAGCAGTCAAGGTAGGCTTCACTGAGAAAGTGAGGTTTGAATAGAATTGTAAGAGATGAGGGTGTAGTCCTGAATACCTGGGAGAAGAGCATTCCAGACTGAGAGAACTGTTAGAACATGGGCCCCAAGGCAGGAACGGCCAGGAAATTGGTGTTCCTAGAGCCAGGTGAGCTGGGGAGAATAGGAGAGGAAGTTAGGGAGGTAGGGAGGACCTGCTCACATAGGGCCTGGGGGGGCCATTGGCTTTTACTGTAGAGCCAGTGCATGGTTTTGAGCAGAAAAGTAACATGATCTGACTTAGATTTTAAAGGATCATTCTTCCTGTCATGTTGAGAGTGGACTAACAGGGCAAACAGGGTAGAAGCAGGAACTTTTAGGAGGATACTGTCTGCATCCATGTGAGAGAGAGCGGTGACTTGGACCAATAGAGCCAACAGAATTTCTTGATAGATGGGACGTAGCAGGGGACAGTGAAGAGTCAAAGGCAACATCCAGGTTTTTGGCTTGTGCAACTGAAAGAGGGAGCAGGATGGAGATCAGGAGATTCTTTTGGCACACGTTGCATTCGAGATTATGTTTACACGGAGATGTCAGGTGGGCATTTGGATGTATATCGCTGGAGCTGGGGCTCAGGTGAGGGGAAGATATTGGTTTGGGAATCATCATCATATAAATGGTACTTAAAGCCTTGAGACTGAGCAGGAAGTGAGTACAAAGAAGACCAAGGACTGAGCCCTGGGGGTTCTGATATTGAGAGTTCACGGAGAAGTGTAGGAATTCACAGGGGAGACCAAGAAGGAGGAAATGGAGGTTGGAGGAAAAGAGAAAGAGTTTGGTGTCCTAGAAGCCAAGTGAAAAGATGGGTTAAGGAGGAAGTATCAAAAGCTGCTGATAGTTCAAGTGTGAAGAGGACTGAGAATTGACTGTTGCATTTAGCAACATGGAAATCACCTTGGAGAATATAGTTTAGGTGGAGGGTAAAAACCTGATGGGAGTGGCAATAGTATTTTACTTATTAGGGATTTGGTAGGGGGTGGTTAATGCAATAATATGTGTGAAAGAGCTTTGTGAACTGGCAAGGATATGAGCAAGTTCCTAGGGATTTTATCTTAAATTTCTTTTCATTCAGATTCTTGCCCAGTTTATCATTGTATTAACCTTGGCACCTAACACAGTTGGGTAGTCACGTATATTTGTTATGAATTTTCAGAAACTAGGTTTACATGGCCTCTTTTGCTCCCTTTAGTTCCAAGTCTGTACTGAGAGATGACAGCATTGCATAGTGATTTGGAATTCAGACAGACCGCTGCCACTAATTAGCTTTGTGGTCTTAAGCAAATCATGTAAAATGGGACAAAAACCTACCTCAAACGGTTGTTATGTGGGTTAAAAGATACTACATTTGTACTCATTCAGCGAACATTGCATGCTGACTTTCTGCCAGCCTGTGTTGGTAACTACCAGGATACAGCAGGAAGTAAGAGAGCTAAAGGGCCCCCTCTCATTGACGTGTCTATATTAATATAACTCTTCTCATTGGCAGTGTATACATAAACAATACATTTACAGCACAGGTACCTACCTAGTAGATGCTCAATAAATGATAATTTGCATTATTATCTCCAGTCCTTCCTCTTTTCTGTGCTCTAGACCACCGTATCCAGTGTCTGTTCTCAGAGGCATTCAATATATCCAAGGTTCATTTTCTTCCCCCAAACACATTCTTGCCTCCTGTGGTCCCAATTTTGGCCAATGGTGACACCTCATTTCCAGTTATTAGAGCTAGAACCTCATCCTTTTCCTTTCTTTAAAAAAAATTTTTTAAAACTACTTTGTTGAGATTTGATACATATACCATAGAGTTCACCCATTCAAAGGATACAGTTCAGAGAAAGACAAATATTACATGATATCACTTATATGCAGAATCTAAAAAATAATACAAATGAACTTATTTACAAAACAGAAACAGACTCTCAGATATAGAAAACAAATTTATGGTTACCAAAGGGGAAGCGGCGGGAGGGATAAATTAGGAGTATGGGATCAACAGATAACATGACTATATATAAAATAGATAAACAACAAAGATTTACTGTATAGCACAGGGAACTTTATTCAATATCTCGTAATAACCTATAATGGAAAAGTTTTAAATATATATATAACTGAATCACTTTGCTGTACACCTGAACCGAACACAATATTGTAAACAACTATAGTTCAATTTTTAAAAAGGGTACAATTCAGTAGTTTTTATCATATTCACAGAATTGTGCCAATATCCGCATAATCACTTTTAGAACATTTTATTACCCCAAAAGAAACCCTCTACCCATTAGTAGTCACTCCCTTTTTCCCCCAAACCCCCCACCCAACGCTAGGCAACCACTAATCTTATTTTGTGTCTCTATACATTTGCCTGTTTTAGACACTTCATAAACACGGAGTCATACAGTACATGGCCTTTTGTGACTGGCATCTTTCACTTAGCATAAGGTTTTCGTGGTTCATCCATGTTGTAGCAATACTTTCTTTTTGTTGCTGAGTAATATTTCATTACATGGATATACCACATTTATTTATCCGTCACTTCATGGATATTTGAGTTGTTTCCATTTTTTGCCTCCTATGAATAGTGCTACTCTGAGCGTTTGTATACAAGTTTTTGTGGAGATATATGTTTTCATTTCTCTTGAGTATATACCTAAGAGTGGAATTATGGTAACTCTGTGTTTAACCATTTGAAGAAGTACTAGACTGTTTTTCAGAGGGGCTATATACCATTGTACACTCCCATCATAAGTGAGTGAGTTTCACTTTCTCCACATCCTTGACAACACATTATTGATCTGTCTTCTTGAGTATAACCACCCTATGAGTGTGAAGTGGTATCTTGTGGTTTTGATTTGCATTTCTTAGTGGCTAATGATGTTGAGCATCTTTTTATGTGCTTGCTGGCCATTTGTATATTGTCTTTGAAAAAATGTCTAGTCAGATCCTTTGCCCATTTTTAAATTGAGTTATTTATCTTTTTATTGTTGGTTGTAAGTGTTCTTTACATATTCTGAATACAAGCCCCTTATCAGATACATAATTTGGAAATATAGTCTCCCGTTTGTGGGTTGTCCTTTCGCTTGCTTAACGGTATCAAAATTTACAAGTTTTAAATGTTGACTCACCCTTTTGTTAAGTCCTCCCCTCCCCAACATCTAATTAGTCACAAATTTCACTGATTCTGCCTTAGAGATATCTCTGAAATGTACCCCACCCCCACTGCCGCATACACCCCCCGTATTATTTCTCACCTGAATGGAAGCAATAGCCTCCAACTCCTATTCTCTTCTCTACATCCTCCACAGCCCACCCAGTGGATCCTCCAGCTGCCTCCAGAAGGATCTTCCTGAAGCACAAAGTGAGCAGGTCAAACTGTTGCGGGAAGGGGGACCCCTTTCAGGGCCCGAGAGCGGGCTCTTGTCGAACACTCGGAAATGAATCGTCCGAGGAGACACACGTGCTGACAAAGCAAGAGACTTTATGGGGAAGGGGCGCCCGGGCGGAGAGCCATGGGGTAAGGGAGCCCAGGAGTACTGCTCTGCCACGTGGCTCGCAGTCTCCGGTTTTATGGTGATGGGGTTAGTTTCCGGGTCGTCTCTGGCCAGTCATTCTGACTCAGGGTCCTTCCTGGTAGTGCCCACATTGCTCAGCCAAGATGGATTCCAGCGAGGAAGATTCTCTGAGGTTGGGAGGACATACAGACTGGTGTCTCCTTTTGACCTTTCCTGAATTCTTCCAGTTGGTGGTGGCTTGCTAGTTCCGTGTTGCTTACCAGGAGCTTCTGTTTAAGAGAACTCATGCAAATGGTTACTGTGGTGCCTGGCCAGGGTGGGCGGTTTCAGTCAGTGTTTCCCTTAACGAAACCTCTGTTGGGCCAACATTCCTAATGGAACAGTTCTCAAAATCCTCCAATAACAAATCCTGGAACATTTAAAAAATTCAGATTGCAAATCCATAATCTGGTCACAATAAATCAGAATCTCTAGGGAAGGAGCCTGGGAGTGTATTTTTAGTAAGCCTCCAGGTGATTCTTATTCTCAGAATAGTTTGATGTAGAACAATGGTTCTAAACTAGGGATGATTTTGTCCCCCGGGGGACATTTGGCATTGTCTGGAGAAATGCACATGATCATAGTATTTGTTATTAATAACTCACTTGTATTATGCTTTGTCGATACTGTGGATGAAATTTTATTTTTTTTTTATATTTTCAAACTGGTCATTGATAATATTATAATGCTATTTAATTCTGTATATTTCTTTTATACCTGACCATTTAATTGATCTTTTAAAATAGTTTTAAATTTTTTCGTTGTTTTTGTCATTAATGAAATAGTATTTTCTCTCTCTCTTTTCCAGTTTTTATGCTTATTACATTCCATGTCTTATTGCTGTAGCCAGAATTTTCCAAAGAAATTAAATAATATTGACAATATATGGCACTCTGGGCTAGTTTCTGACAAATGCTGATTTATTTGGAATAAACACCTTTTAAAAAATGATGTTAAGGAAGTAACTTCTATTTTTATATTTAGTTTTTATTAGAAATGGCTATGAGTTGTATGACTGACTTTTCCCCATCTTTGGAGATCATTTCTGAGATCATTTTCAGATTTGATCCACAGTTGTAAAGTAGTATATTAGTAGATTTACTTATATTGGATTTTTCTTGCATTACTTCATGTAGCTATGGTGAGTTTTTATTTCATTACATGGTTTAATTACATCTGCTACTATTCTATTTTAGGTTTCTTTATCTATATCTACTTGATATAGCCCAATTCATCAGTAGTATCAAATGAGCTTACATTAAATGATTCTAAACTCCCAATTTACCTATGGCAAAGGTTCTTCTCCCTTACCCTCCCTTCCATGATAATTCCGGGGGACTTACTCAGGCCAAAGGATACTTACCCTCAAAGAGAGAAAACCAGAACATCAGCCAAATCGACAGAAGAGTCTCTGCTATTCATTTTGCTGTTGGTTGCGTTACTCCAGCTGTCAGCGTCTTGGCAGTCCTATCCATGTTTGCTTTCTTCTCCAGCAGTAGTTCCTCTGCCCAGTGGTGGGGCTGGTATTCAGACACTCCCCTACTACCAGCAGCAAGGAAGCTGGGAGGACTAAAGTCTACCCCTGAACCGAATCCTTCCCCTCTCCTCTCCAGGTCCCAAGTTCCACCTGCGTGAAGATAATCAGATGCAGGAATACCCATAGCCTTGCCCCATGGGCCCAGAGACAATTCCAAAGGTTAGTTTTTTTTTAATATATAAATTTATTTATTTATTTATTGGCTGCGTTGGGTCTTCGTTGCCGCGTGCGGGCTTCCTCTAGTTGCAGCGAGCAGGGGCTACTCTTCGTTGTGGTGCGTGGGCTTCTCATTGTGGTGGCTTCTCTTGTTGCGGAGCGTGGGCTCTAGGTGCGTGGGCTTCAGTAGTTGTGGCACGCAGGCTCAGTAGTTGTGGCTCGCGGGCTCTAGAGCACAGGCTCAGTAGTTGTGGTGCATGGGCCTAGGTGCTCTGCGGCATGTGGGATCTTCTCGGAGCAGTGCTCGAACCCGTGTCCCCTGCATTGGCAGGTGGACTCCCAACCACTGTGCCGGCAGGGAAGCCCTCCAATATTATTCTTGATAACCTTCTCAGTCTCTGCTTGACTTACTGATGGAGTCAGGTTTTTCACTCCATGTTTTATCAATTTTGACAATACATGTTTTTATAGAAAACTGTCTATTTCATTGAGATTTTCAAGTTTGCCAGTGTGTGCTTATACTGAGTACTCCAGGGCTCATGTGGGTTGCCTCCAAGCACTAGGATGTAAAATTGTCTGCTGAGAGTTGAACTGCAAACCCAACTCATTAGGACTATAGTAGAAATGTTAAAAGGTTGTAGTCATTGTTTTTAGTTTGTGGCCTCTTTGAGGGTCTGATAAAGGCTATGGATTCTCTTCTTAGAAAACTGTGCAAACTAGGTATAAGGAAAATTATTTTAGGGAGTTCCTATACCTATCTGTGGACCATGGACCTATGTCCATGGACTTCATAGCTAAAGAGAGAGTGGCCCCAGGCCTTCCATTGTTAATGTAGCCTTTTCCAATGCACTAACCTATCTGAAACAAGCATGTGTCAATTATAAGCGGGGGAGAGTCGGTCACCATAGAAGCAGAGACAGAGGAGAGGCAGAGATGCAATCGTTGGCAGTGCCCATCTCAGCACTGTCCAGGGCATAGTTTCAGCAGCTGGATTTCATATATGCTGGTCTAGCTGGCAAGACCATCCTTGTAAGGTGATGTGTTTATCCAGTTTCCATTCTCTACAAGGCTATTTTGATTATTAATAGCTCCATTTCTGACTTCTTTGGTAGGAGTTAATATGATTGGGCTGTTTTCTAGCCTCAGTTATATTTCTCATTTTTCAATTTGCAAATTGTTGCTTGGATTTATGTATCAGTTTTACGAACTTGGCTAATTCGAGTCCCTCTATGAGAAATGAATCTGATGACAAAATCAGTGTTCTGAGATGCAAGACTGAGGGCCTGAGGTAACCACACGAGGGTAGGGAATGCCACCCCATGAAGCCTCTCAGGGGATCTGCTACAGGCCTCACCCAGGCAGGGCATCCTAACAACATTAGGATGGCCAAGCTAGGCATTCATTCTCTAGACCTAGAACTCTCTTAAACCTATCTGTATATCCCTTTTCTTCACTCTAATTGTAATGACTCCCACTTCTTGACTAAAGTTCAGAGGATTATCTTTTTTTCATCATCACTTTAAAAATGTACCATCTTATATTTATCAATTCTCTTTTTTATAGCTTCTAATTAATTTAAATACTTAATTACTTTCTTCCTAATAGTTTTATAGGACACTTCCCCTTCCCCTAAAATCATAAAGTGTCTGTTTTCTTATTATCTCTCGTATACAGAAGCCTTTATGATGGTGAATTTACCTCTGAGCTGTGTCTCTTCCGTATGGAGGTCCCACACTGTTTGATTTCCATGTTGGCTTTGTTTCTTCTACACTAGGCTCCTCTCATTTGTATTTTCAGAATTTTACTTCTCTTAGCCTATCTTAGTCTGCGTAACTGTCTAGAAGAGCAGAAGGGAACATGACAACTAAATGCAGTGTGCTATCCTGGGTGGGATCTTGAAACAAATAAAGGACATGAAGTGAAAACTAAGGAAATCTCAATAAAGTATGACTTCAGTTAATAATAATGTATCAGTATTGGTTCATTAATTGTGACAAATGTACCATAAGTAATAGTTGATAGTAGGGGAAACTGGGTGCTCTGTACTATCTTCATAACTTTTCTGTAAATCTAAAAACTATTCTAAAATAATTTTTAAAAAAAACAACCCAACAACTCTCAGTAACCCCTCAGACACTCATCAGGACCTGTTTCCTCTCATGCATCAGTGACCTGCCTTGGCTGGGCCCTGGGCCAACAGACCCCACTCCTGGCCACTTCTAAGGTGTATCCTATTCAGTGAGCAAGACAAATGGATGCCCAGCCATTGCTGGGAACCCACCACTGATATGCAGAAGACAGGATGCTGGATATTTTCCTTTTTTTTTTTTTTATATTTTCTGTTTGCCTCTTTGGATACACTTTTCTCATATTTCCCCCCAACTTTGTGCCCTGAGAGGCTGACCCACATAGACTGCCTCAGAGAGCATCCTTTTCCTTTGGCTTCCAGCTGGAAACACTGGCAGGAGATGGGAGGGAGGACGGATCATGAGGTCAGATTATTGATTCTTGGTTCTACTCCTGCTGGGTCACAGAAGGTTAATGATATTCTTCTACCAAAGGCCATAGCTCCTGTCATGTGGCCTGTTCCATTCAGCTACTCATCCAGGTTCCCATAACAGCCCTTTCCCGTGTCTCTTATCAGCCTACAGCACAGCCTTCACTCAGCACTACGGGTGTTGCCCTTAGAGGTAGCACCTGGCAACCTCACCGGTGCCTGGATACCAGGTAGATGTGTGTTTGCCCCCTTGTCTGTCTGTCAAATGAATGAGTCGGTCAATGAATCACAAAATATTAAAGTTGCAAGAGACCCTGGCGACAAAACAGCTCAGTGGTTAGAACGCTGGGCACACAGTGCTGGGCTCAAATTGTGGCTCCTTCCCTTACCAGGTCAGTGATGTGGAGCAAGTTGTTTAAGTTCCGTGAGCTTCAATTCCTTATCTTTAAAGTGGAGTTAATTATATTTTCTTCATTAGGTTGATTAAATGAAAAACATTTTATGCAAAGGGCTTATAGCACAGTGTCTGGCACAAAAATACTCAGTAAACAGTAGTTATAAATGTTATCTAATTAGTTATCTAACACAGCCGTGGCTAAAATTAGATGGCCTCTTGGAATAGATAAATGAGTAAGGATGCACATAGACAGTTAGCAAACAACTAAAAGGAATTGCCCAGCAAAATTGTAAACGTGTTCAACCTAACTTAGGAAGCAAAGAAATGCAAAGTAAAACAATAGTAAGAGACCATGTCTTGCCTCCAGAATTACGGAATTGCTTTAATAATATGTAAAGCTGGAAAGGACACAATGAAACAAGGACTCTCAAGCATGCAGTCTGGGGCTCCGAAATACCAGACACAATAGTTTTCAAAATTTAAAATGCACCTGTCTCTGTCCCAGTAATTGTACTTTTTGTAGTCTAGACCACAGAAACTGACACAAAAAAGTGTGAATAAAGAAGTTTCTAACACCATTGTTTGTACTGATAATAACAACAGAGACAGCTGTTAGGCAGATAGGTAGGTAGGTAGGTAGGCAGGTAGGTAGATAGGTAGGTAGGTAGGTAGGTAGGTAGATAGGTAGGTAGATATAAAACCACCTAAATATCCATCCATAAGGGAACATCTGACTAAATTTTGTACAGCCGTCCTATGGATGGCTGTGTAGCTGTTGAATACAGTCAAGTTCATCTCCAGGTTGTCCACTGCACGAGAGAGCCCACTGAAGTCTCTTCTTGTTCACCTACTACACCAATTCCTGCCTCCTTCCCAACTCTGAATCTAGAGATTCACACACATTCCTCATCTGGAGGTGGAGTGTGCACCCTTTGGAGGCCCAAGGACCCTGGTGTCCAGGGAGTTCAGGGTATATGTGGGTGACAGTGTGGGTGCTGTGGGTACACAGCCAGGCTGCTGCGCACCCTGGGCAGAGCGGAGCAGATTGTGCAGTAATACCCTAACAACAATATTTTATTTGAGGAAGGAGTGCTTTTGCTAAATCTGGTGAAGGGTAAAGGCAGTTCAAAGCTAGTGAAGGCCCTGTTGACTTCTGTGGTGTATGGCAAAAACAAGTTGCAGAGCGATAGGTACAGTGTGATTCCAATTAAGTAAATATGTACATATATGTCAGTGCACAGAAAAGACTGTCACTAGGGGCTACTGCTGGACAGAAATATGGGTGGGGAAGGAAGGAAGAAGACTGAGATTTTGCTCTTTTTTTTGCTTTGTACTTTGAATTTTTTATAGTTTGAATATACTCACATATTGCTTGTGTAATTTAAAAACTAAGTTAAAATCAAGAATAACAACGGGACTTCCCTGGTGGAGCAGTGGTTAAGGATCCGCCTGCCAATGCAGGGGACACGGATTCGAGCCCTGGTCCGGGAAGATCCCACATGCCGCAATCACTGAGCCTGCACCCTAGAGCCTGCAAGCCACAACTACTGAGCCTGCGAGCTACAACTACTGAGCCCGCGTGCCACAACTACTGAAGCCCATGCGCCTAGAGCCCATGCTCCACAACAAAAGAAGCCACCACAATAAGAAGCCCGCGCACCGCAACGAAGAGTAGCCCCCGCTCGCCACAACTAGAGAAAGCCCACGCAGCAACCAAGACCCAACGCAGCCAAAAATACATTAATTAATTAATTAAAAAGAAAGAATAACAACAACAACAAAGAAATGCTAAGTGAGTTTCAATAACTATATCTATTCAGTTGAATATTTCAGTTTACAGAGAGTCCGTAAACTACCTGTGGAAGTTAAGTGAATAAAGCAAGAGAGAAAGTTGAGTATGAAAATATTTCAATAGTAATTGAAAAAGGCAAGTCATAGAGCAGTACTATGTTAAGGTCATATTTATGTTAAAATATAGACACATGTATACATACAAATAAAATAAGTACCTGAAAAGACAGATATCAAATTGAAAATAGTGTCTATTATTTCTGAGGGATGGATTTGAGTGGTAAGAGGAAACTTACTTCTGAAGTATTTAAATTTCTTATAATGAATATATATTTTATATTAAAAACTAAAACAATGTGTAATTTATATATGTATGTATCTATCTATATATACATACACATATGCATGCCTAGGAAGATAGATGGGAAATGTTAATAGTTTTCTCTGAGTAATGAGTAATGGGATTGTGAATGACTTTTACTTCTGGCTTTTTTTTCCCCCTTAAATATTTATTTATTTATTTGGCTCCACCGGGTCTTAGTTGCCACGTGCGGGATCTTTTTCTATATCTATAAATTTATTTATTTATTTATTTAGGCTGCGTTGGGTCTTCATTGCTGTGCGCGGGCTTTCTGTGGTTGTGGCGAGCAGGGGCTACTCTTCGTTGCGGTGCGTGGACTTCTCATTGCAGTGGCTTCTCTTGTTGTGGAGCATGGGCTCTAGGCGTGTGGGCTTCAGTAGTTGTGGCACACGGGCTCAGTAGTTGTGGCACATGAGCTCTAGAGCACAGGCTCAGTAGTTGTGGCACACGGGCTGAGTTGCTCCGCGGCATGTGGGATCTTCCCGGACCAGGGCTCGAACCCTTGTCTCCTGCATTGGCAGGTGGATTCTTAACTGCTGCGCCACCAGGGAAGTCCTCCTATTGACTTTTCTTTTTTCGTGTATATTTCATATTTTCACCAATGACCTTGTATTTTATAATCTGAAAATAATTTTTTAAAAAACCAAAAGGTTAAAAAAAAAGAAAAACCTAATAAAACTATACAGTATGATAACTGGTTGATGAAAGTAAACACAGAGGCTGCCGTGGAAGTGTCCATTAGCTGTGGCCTGGCCGCAGGCCTCCCACACTGGGCACGTTTTACTCCCTCAAAGCTCCAGTTACTAGGAGCTCCGTGGTAATTTATATCCTGACAGAGACGATTTTCCTGGTCACGCTGTGGGTTAAAGGGAGGGGTCGCAGATCCTCCCTGTAGGATTTACAACCTAAGGCCATCCTTATGAAACCGAGTCTTACAGGAGCCCTTGCCAGGGGGGTCGTGCAAGGGTCTCACATGTAGGTGGTAACCAGTGCCACCCAATCAGGCCGGCCAGCTGCCACATGCAGGCTCAGTGGTGGATTAGAGCAGTGGTTCTCAAACTCTAGTGTGTGTCAGAATCCCCTGGAGAGCTAACACGGCCCACTGAGACCCAGGCTCCTGGAAGGAGAAAAGGCCCTGGGCCTTTGTGTTTTTATCACGTTCTCTAGGTGGTTCTGATCCAAAGTGTGAAAACCACTGGGTTAATGCCTTGCTAGTCACGTGTGGTCTGTGGGCAGGCAGCATCAGCGTCATCTGAGAGCCTGTTGGAAATGCATCACCTCTGAGTCCTCCGGGACCTAGTGGAGATCGGTATTGCCATTTTAATAAGATCTCCAGAGGATTTTTACGCATCTTACGCTTTGAGAAGCACTGGTTTGGATCACAGACTGACTGGGCAGTACATGGGCCCCCAGAACAAGGCTCCAGGCCCAAAGGAGAGACCGTAGCTGAGCTGGACCAGCCAACAGGACAGGACAGGGTCACCCATCTGAATTGACAGGGATTGACAAGGAGCTCCCTGGTGGGGAGAGGAAGGAGTGATCTGTTACTCAAGGAAATGGATCCTGGGTCTGGAGCAGCAAAGAAATCTCGGGGAGCAATACAGGCTGGACCACGGCCAGAGGCCAGTTACAATAGAGCCCGTGGGGACTTCCCTGGTGGTCAGTGGTTGACTCCTCGCTCCCAATACAGGGGCCACGGGTTTGATCCCTGGTCGGGGAACTAAGAGCCCGCGTGCTGCACAGCACAGTCAAAACAAACAAAAACAATAGACCCTATGCACTCACCCCATATGCGGGGCCTCTCACTGGCTCTCTGTGCACTTTGCCCAGGTTTCCTGCTCAGGCCAGCAGCTGCCTGAATCCTGAGCCCTCAAACTTTGCTCTTTCTCAGCCCCAGACTCAGCTGGCATATTCGATGATTAAATCCAGATTCTCTGTTCTGCAGGTCCTGGTAATCTAGCTTGCACTCACTGGTAGTTGCTTCAAGAAACCTGAAGACCCCACTCCTGCCCCTGGGCCCCTGGGTCCCACCCAAGCATTGGGAGTCTGGGGTGGAGAGTGTATTTGGAAAGCCCCAGGTAGTCCTGGTAGACAGCCTCTCGTACTGGACTCCATCTGCCCAGGGTTCCTCCTTTAGTCCTGCAGGCCTACGGAGTAAGATCTCCACTGCTACTTGAGGCAGGTCACTGCACTATCCCTGTGGTTCTATATCTCACCTACAACTTGGTAAAGAGTCCCTTTGTCAATAAATCTTCCTTGCGTTATTCTAATGAGCGAGCCGCCTGTTGGGACCCTGATTAATACAGTGGGGCTGGGCATGTCCTTTGGGAGAGCTGTTACTCCAAACACAACGGTGCCCACTGAGCTCACCTAGGAGCTCAACACTGGAGTACGGCATGTCTAAGGGGCTGGTTTCCATGTAAGAGATGAGTATGGAGGGAAAACTCGCTACCAGTGGGCACCACCCAACCAGTCACTAGACACCGGAAAGGGAGTGAACATCCCAGCAAGGCAGATTTAAGCAAAGGCTAAAGGCCGTTTCTCTGCAGAGAGCAGCAAGATTCCTTTCCCGCACAGGTGGGAGGCTGGGTTCCTTCCAGCTGGGAGGTAGTGAGTCTAGAAATAGTCCCGTGCTCCTCCCACACCCTCCTCACAGCTCTCCAGGGACCCAGCCGCTAGCTGGTGGTGAAAGTGTTGATTGGGAAGGAGAAGAGGAAGGACTGACACTTCCCATGGTGCCTCGTTTTCACCGCATCAGCTGCCTGACTGTAACTGACCCTGAGAGTGCAGCTGGTGGGGGGGTGAGACAGCACCCACGGGAGCTGCCAGCTCAGAGGTTCAGAAAAGTCAGCATACAGATTTCCCAGGGGAGGCATCGGGTAAAACATAGGAACCTAGTCCAGGCGGCTGCCAGACTTCAGACTGGGCGACCGGGCAGCCCACACCCTGAGATCAGCCCAGGAGGCGGAAGCCCTGGCCCTGAGCCATGGGACGCTGGCAGCAACAAGGCGAGGCCCCTTCAGGGTGGGAGGGGGCAGAGTGCTTGTCAGATATCGGCCAAGGGGCCCGGGCAGCCCTGAAGAGTCCCTGTGGAGTGGGAAAATGAGAGGGGGCTGGGTTCCAGGCCACATGGGTGCTCTAGGCTGGCCCCTGGGGGCTGGAGGTCCTGTGTCCAAATGGCCACAGAAGAGACCTGAGAAGGGGGGCCTGTGGCCTGGGCCAACGGCTTCCTCTAAGCCCCGCTGAATGGAGAAACCCAGGCTACTCTGAACTCATTCACCACTGGCCCCTGCTCCGTGGAGCACTCTGCTGGCTGCTAAGCTAGAGGAGAGAGGAACGGACAAGAGCAGCAGGATCTCCACCCTTCCTCGCAGATCTCAAAGCCGCCCTTCCTGCCTCCCCACCGGGACTGACTCAGCAGAGAGGTGCGGCTGAGTCAGCAGGCAGCAGGTTTGAATGGCCTGGAGCCTGGGAGCTGGGGCTGGCAGGGCGCCAGATCGGAGAGGCAGGTGCTGACCCCAAGATCCTTCCCTGCAGCAGTTCCCGCCTCTCCCTCTGTGAGCCCCAGACCGGCTGCCCTGGGACGTGTGCAGACCAGCATGTGCAGCAAAGGGTACAGAGTGTAGGGTGATGATCAACTGTCCTGGTTTACCCAGGACTGAAGGGCTTCCCGGGACAATGCTAACACTGAACTAGGGGAATTCCCTGGTGGTCCAGTGATTAAGACTCCATGCTTCCAATGCAGGGGGCATGGGTTCGATCCCTGGTCGGGGAACTAAGATCCCACATGCCATGCGGCATGGCCAAACAATTAAAAAAACAAACAAACAAAAAAAACTGAGCCGGTCCTGGGGAAACTGGGACAGTTGGTCACTCTGGTATAGAGTGATGAGGCCCAAAGATTGAGGTCCTTGGGCAGCTGAGAATGAGGGGTGGCCGCACACAAAGTGACTAATTGCTGGCCCCGAGGTGAAATCCCTAGGCTTGAGCCCTGGAAACCTGAACAATGCAGGGTTGGTGTTTGTTCCCAGATGCTCTGAAGGACCACACAGCTGGGTGTGTGGGAAACAGTTAGTGGCATTTCTGACCCAAATTCCTCCAGTTCTGGTTCATTAGTCATTCTTATACGTGAGGAAATGAAGTCAGAAAAAAACATTGAAGATAAAATCATACATTATGTTGATTTGGGTGTCTGTTCCCAGTGACCCCTGGGTGCTTTGTTCTCTTATCACCCTGAATTGTGCATGTTTATTTTTTGGCTGTGTTTCCTACCAGATTCTTCAGAATCTTGAGTCTGAAGATTTAATATCTAGCACATAATAGAGACTCAGTAAATGCTTAATGAATAATTACATGAAGATGCAGTTTAGTTGTTGCAGAAACTAGGAGCCAAAAGGACAGGATGACATGATGAAGCTGATCATTTTGAAAGATGGCAAGTCAAAACGAGAGGACCGGAATAGACACTGTAGGAAGTCTGGTTTCAAGCAAGCAAACAGGAAGCATTCAGACAACAACCTCACGGTCATCCATGGGGCCTTGTGTTGCTAGATTTCCTGGCAAAGGTTCTGTTTGTTTAGGGTCCTCCCCACCAGCTGGTCTGACTGCCAGGTCTTCTGCCAGCTGTTCATTCCTGCAACACACATTTGCTGGATCCTACCTACTAAGAGGGCACCGGGCAGGGCATTAGCAGCATGCTGAGGCTGATAGAAAAGGGAGCTCCCTTGGGGGGGGGTGCAAGTGTCCCAGAGGAATTCAGCCCAGACACACACACACACACACATACACACACACACAGCCATAATGCAGTAGAGAAGCTGTGAAGTGTCAGGTGTGGGTGTTTCCTTTTTGAAGGCCATGGCATGACCTGGCAGGTGTAAGTCAGAACGTTTCGAGCAGCCAGAAGGAGGCCATCACCAGTGACTTGGGCCTGCCCCGTGTCTCCCACACCTGTGTCCTTGCTCACCTGTGCTGGTTCTGGGCTCATCTCCAGATGTGGCTCTTAAATGCCACCGGCATATGTGTGCTCTCAGCCTCTTTTGTGCCAACTGACGCTTGCAGTTGACTCATGTTTTACAACGGACTCCACCCTCTCCTGCCCCCACTGACTTTGATGCTTGGTGTTTGCCTCCTATGCCTACGAACTCACTAAATGTTTATGCAATGCTTCCTCTGTGCAGGCAGTGGACTGGGTGCTGGGCAGTGCTGGTAAACAAGACAGGTGCCTGTGGAGCTCATTATTAGGGGGGAGGAGGAAGACAGTCACCAGTCAATTACACACAGTGTGCTAAGTGCTATGATGGGTGTAAGCACCTGTGGACCTAGGGTGGAGTAGGGGTTGGAGTTGGGCAAACCTGGAGCAGGGAGAGGAGGAGGCTGAAGCTCTGTTTCTCGGTTGTACCTCGTGCCATGAATTTCAGCTTAATATCTTGTCCATCTGTCCCCTGTTACCCATCCCTTCACTTACCCACTCTTTCATTGGCTCATTTGCAAACTGTTGAAACCCTATTATGTGCCAGATACTCTGCTAGGTCCGGGGAGCATGATGATAAAAAAGACTGGTTCCTGTGCTGCCTTGGACTTACAGGTTCCCAAACGTGTCTTGATCCTCCCTGCCTCAGAACCTTCACACTCACTGTTACCTCTGCTTGGAAGATCGTAATCCTATTCCCCTCAGCCCTCACCTCTGCCAGTTTGCCTCCTCCATCCTTTAGACCTCAGCTCAGAGGTCATCTCCACGGGCAAGGCTTCCTTGGCCCCTTGACCAGTTTAAGGCCCCATTATGATACTCTCAGAACAACGTGTCATTTTCTTTCATAGCACCTATTAATTATTTATTAGTGGGACTATTTCATTAATGTTGGTCCTCCCAGTCATCTCTGTAAGAGACTCATTTATTGTAGTATTTACACTATTTAGCACAGGGTGATGCATTTAATAAATGCAAATTGAACGGATAGATGGGTGGATGATTGGATGGATGGATGGATGGGTGGATCTTTGGATGGATGGTTGGATAGATGGATGGATGGATGGATGAACGAGAGCTGAGGTGGAATGAAGGCAGGGACCAACTAGGAGACTGACCCAATAGTCAGGGCAGGAAAAAGATGAGAATCGGTGAGTAGGCCAAGGCAGCCCAAGTGGGAACGCTGAGGAGAGGACTGATAGGAGAAAATCTGCAGGATTTGGTCTCTGGTTGAATTTCAGGAGGGAAACAGAGAGAGGAATGCAAGGTGACAACCAGGGTTCTGACTGAGGACTGGGGAGACGGACAACAAAAGAGAGCAAGTTTGGAGGTATTGGATAAAGACGATGACCTCCTGAATTTGAGATATCTCTTGAGTCAATGAAGTGGAAATTTTTAATTTTGGCCACTGTGAAAGTTAGGATAATACAGTAGGTCCCCTATATATGAACCTTCAAGTTGCAAATTTTCAAAGGTGCGAACATGTCCAGAGAAAGGACAAAGAGAGACAAGAGGAAGAAGAGGTAACTGAAGAACTGAAGAGATTCGCAAGGCAGGAAATGGCAAGGGGATTTTCTTTATTTGAGGAGGCACTGTTAGTTTTTGAGGCACAGGACCCGAACGTAGAACGGTACACGAAGGTTGCAGCAGCCATTCAGAATGCAATCCAGTGCTACCGTGTCATCTATGACGAGAAAAAAAGAGCTACTACCCAGACCTCACTGGATCGTTTTTTTAAGAGGGTAGATAGAACTGAATCCAGCAAGGAACCAGAACCTGTGCCAGCAACGTCAGGAGTGAGTGAAATTGCAGCTTGCCCTCCATCTCCTATTGCTGACGGTCCTTCAGCTCTACCATCTCCCACCTCCTCTCCCTCCTCCAGGCAGTAACTCTTCTTGCCTGTTCACTCGATGTCAGCCCCTGTATGCCAGCTGTTGTACTGTACTACTGTACTTTTCAAGGTACTGTGCTGTAAGAGTCAAAATGTTTTCTTTATTTTTTGTGTTTGTTTTTTATGTATTGTTTGTGTGAAAAGTATTATAAACCTATTACAGTACAGTACTATATAGCTGATTGTGTTAGTTGGGTACCTAGGCTAACTCTGTTGGACTTAACGAACAAACTGGACTGATGAACACGCTCTCGGAACGGAACTCTTTTGTATGTAGGGGACTTACTGTACTAGCTGCTCTAAGAAATAAACTCCACAATATCAGTGGCCTAAAATAATAAAAGTTTTTATTAAAAAATTTTTTTTTGGTCCACATGACGTTCCAGTGCAGGTATTCAGGGTCAGCATGGTGACATGGTGGTTTAAGGGACTCAGCATCCTTCCATCTTGTGGCTCCACCATCTCCCAGGGCCGTAGAGCTAAAGGGGGAGAAAGTGAAGAACACACACCTACTTCTTAACCACCTTGGCCTGAAAGTGCCACCTAGCACCCAAACCCTCTTCCAAACTTTATGAAGCAGAGCCTACCTCCCACCATAAAGCGAAAAATCAAGACTTGCCTTCTCAGACTTACTTGAGTCAAAAGTATGGACACACAACCTAGGCTCTGGCACTCAGACATTTCTCGCCCCCCGGACTTTGATTTGTAAGTTAACTCAAAGAAGCAGCAGCTGAGCAGAATCCATTCAGGTGAGCGAGGCGGTGGCCGGTGTTGAGAGGCTGTGGTGGCAGCTGTCATAGCTGCAGTATCCACTATTCAGTGTCCGTGAGATCAGTGGCCCAAGATGCTGTGCCTGTGTCCGCTGGTGGTTGTTCTGTGGCTTGACCTTTGACACTGTTCTCTGCTGTGTTGCCTGGTTGTTCTTTCAGAGATTCCATGAGCTATTTAATATCTTTTTTTTTTTTTTTTTGCCATGCGGCATGTGGGATCTTAGTTCCCCAACCAGGGATCAAACCCACGCCCCCTGCATTAGAAGCGCGAAGTCTCAACCACTGGACCAGGGAAGTCTCTCTTTGGTATCTTTTTAAATGAAGGTTTTTTTCTGCATACATGTGCCAGAGGTGTTTTCTGTTGCTTGCAACTAGACACCGGGTCTCATACAGACTGAGTGTAAATGTGCAGATAGCAGTTGGATACACAGGTGGAGAGCTCTTGGGAGATCTGGGCCAGAGATATGCATGGAAGGGTATGAAGCCATAGGAGGGGATAAGATCGCTCTGGGAGTCCGTGTCATGGCAATGGAAGAGGGCCTGGCCTGGAGACTTGACAAAGGAGCAGAGGAGAAGGGGCTCCCAAGGGAAATGAGAAGGAACCAAGTGTTCAGCTCTGTTCCTAGTGCACCGCGGCCCTGCTGGAGTTTGCTGTTTTGGGAAATCAGTTCCTAGTCTGACAAAATGAATCACTTGATTTTTCAAGCCTTGTTCTTTTTCAGGTGATTTGCTGCTGCTTTTTTAAAAATAAATTTATTTATTTTTATTTATTTTTGGCTGCGTTGGGTCTTCGTTGCTGTGCACAGGCTTTCTCTAGTTGCGGCGAGCGGGAGCTACTCTTCGTTGCGGTGCACAGGCTTCTCATTGTGGTGGCTTCTCTTGTTGCAGAGATCGAACCCGTGTCCTCCCATGCATTGGCAGGCAGATTCTTAACCACTGCACCACCAGGGAAGTCCCTCTGCTTCTTCTTTAATGACGGTCTTCTTAAGGCCACCCCAGAAGACTTCTGCCATTATAATGATAATTACAACACCCACACATCCAGAGTGGTAATGTCAAATAGGTGGCATCTGTGATGCCCTCCCAATGCCAACAATCTCTGGTAATCACAACAGGCATTTCTACCAATCAATAGCACTGTTTCCCAGTGAGCCCAGCCACAGCCTCAGAATCCGTCTCAACCCACTTCTCCAGGCAGTGCTAATAAATTAATGGGAGTTGGCTCATGAGATGAAGCCTACTTGTTAGCTCAGGTCAATAGTTTTTCAGTGTACACAGTGTTTTTATATATTATTATCTTGTTTCCTTTTCTCAACAGCTTTATGAAGTAGTTGCTACCAGGCCTGTTTTATAGGTGAGAAAATTGCTGTCTCAAGAAGTTAAGTGACTTGCCCAAAATTACACATAGAAATCATGGGAGAGACAGGATTTGAACTCAGAGATCTTGATGTAAATCCCGAGGATACCGATAAGGTATTCCTCACCTGTGTGTCTTATGGGTTACGGGGATTTTTTTTTTAATGCATTTCATGGGACAGAAAAAGTCAAGACCAGTTGCTAAGCCTCTTGAGCTGGCCCAGCAGAAAATAATGGCTCATCTAGCTGGGAAATGTGATCATCTTCTAGATAAGCAGCTATAATCTTAAGTTGGATTTTGCGCAAATGTTAGGTTCTACGTTCTAAAAAGCCATGTATATGCCAACAGAGGGTAGAGGACAGTAATCTTTAAATGTCCAGGAAGGTGCGCCTTGAGCATCTGGAAAATTGGATCATGGGGAGTAGAGCCATAGCCACTGAGATTTAGGGACAGAGAATTTTGTCCAATAATTCACAGTTTTAAAAAGTAAGCATGCTCGGTCCTTTAAAAACATATACTAGGCCCAGTGAAAGGTACCAAACCATGTGTGGTGGACACATGGATTAATAGACACACACACCCATTCTAAATGAGAGGCCGGAGCTAAAAATGGCATTTCCCAGACTCCCCTGCCCCTAGAGTACAGGACGTGAATTACTTTCTACCAACCAGATGGACGCGCATGTGACGTTGGATTATGTCAGGAGGAAGATGGGACAGGGATTGTGGGAGAGGCGGTATGGATCTGGTGGCTGCTGGTGGTGGCTTCCTGATTTAGGAAGCAGCTTCTAGGAGATGCCTGCTTCTGAAGCTGCTTAGTCGTGCACGAGCGGAAGGTCCCATGGCTGCACCGTTCTGTGTTGTGGTTTGGGGAGTGCTTCCTGGAGCCTCCTGCTGGTGTCTGTTCCTTGAGTCCCTCCATTGATTCTGTGATCTGTCTTTAACCCTGCGTAAAGCTTTCTGTTCAAACTAGCTGGGGTGGATTCTGCGGTCCACAACCTAGAACTCTGACCAACACCCCACCCCTGGGAGGAATGCATCTGCCGGTGGCTGGGTTCTTCCTGGTAACTCACAGGCCTTCCCATAGGCACCTTCTGCGCGTGGAGCAGGCGTGCTGCCCTCCCCAGAGCGTGTCACTGCTCTGGTTCCAGCTGAATGGGTGTCCTTTTCTGAAGCAGAAGCCCAGGTCCCCTGGGAGTTATACAAGCGTCTAGTTGGGAAGGTGGTTACTGTTCCTAATATCCCTGGGAGAAAGGAAACAGGAAGGAAGAAGTGTCTGTTCTGCTTCCAGAAAGAAAGCAGAGAGCTGTGCTTTGAGCACCTCTTTCAGTAACCCTGGCCCAGGGGCTGCTTCCTCCGTTCCTACTGTCCTATGGTTGGGTGTAGAGTATGCGTGTGTGTGTGTGTGTGTGTGTGTGTGTGTGTGTGTGCGCGTGTGTGAGAATAACTGAAGGACCAGTCCTCTGGGGGAGTTCCTTCAAATTAAATACTCAGCTTGCCCCTTGAATTTGTCACATCTCCTATTTGCTGTACTCTGATGCTTTGACCTCTTGGGGCCCAGCTGACTCTGGAGAGACTGCCCTTCCTGGGATTAGCCAGTTCCTAGAGATAGTAAGCAACTCACCTGGGAGTGTACCTTTCAAGTGCAAACCAACCAATCCAGATCCCACACCCCCAACTACCTCCTCTACTGGGCTCTTCTACTCCAGCCGTGATCTACCTGCCCTGATCACCTGAGGACCAAGGCACCACTAAGGATAGCCCCACTAAGGCAACTAAGGACAGCCCCAAATATGCCCAGAATCAAATGAGATTATTCAAACTAGTCAGTCCTCAGCCTTCTTACCTTGCCTCACCTGTTACTGAGGAAACCTCCGTGAAGGCTCTTGTCCACACTTCCCCCTCACTGCCTCTGACACCTGGCCGACGCTGGGGCTTCCCTGTGTGCCCCCATAGTTTGCCGTGCCCCCTTCTCTTGGGATCTGTGGGTTTAACAAACTATTTTTTCAATGGTAGTCATCTCCTGATCTGTTGGCCTTGCCATACCTAAAAAAATAATAAAGCCTAGATTTTAAAAACACTTCTCTGCAGTACTTGATAGGCAGTTGGTAATGTTAAGAGCAGAAGGGAAACTAAGAGACAGTTCTGTGTGGTTCATGACGACTACTGACATTTTCAGGGGTGGTCCATTGGGGACGCCATTGAACTGGAAGGAGTACACTGGATTGGGTATGTCTACTTGGCAGATACTCAGAAATGTAGTTTGCACTTAAGCTATAATTTTATTTGTTCTCTTTCTGAACTCCATTTTGGATTTTGAATGAAGCAATATGGAAGCAACCAGCAAAATAACTCGTTTAAGTACATCTTTTTTTTTAAAAAAAAGAGCTAAGATAAAGAAAGACTTTGGAAAGGCTAAACCAAGCAAATTAGGACTTTGGAACAGTATAGGGGTATTAAGCTGAGAGGGTCAGCACATGGTCAACATGTGATATCACATTTCCTACACAAGGAAGGTTGTCCAGTTTGTTTACTCCGTTTCAAGGAATGCAAGTAAGGATTGGCTTGAACTCCATGGAATTTTTAGTATGAAACTCTATTTATATTAAGTGGAAAGTAACTCTTTGCACATAAATTGGTGTAATAAAAAGAAATACATGAAAATAAATAAATAAATAAAAACACTCCTCTATTCATTCATCCATCCACTTAAAGAATATCTTCTTAGGCCTCTTAAGTGCCAGTCACGATGCTTGGGCTGGAGAATCTAGTGATGAGCAAATCAGACGCTATTGTTGCCTTTGTGAAGTATAATTAGGGCAACAGACATGAAACAAATAGTCACATAAATCAGTGTATAATTACAGAATATGACAAAATGTATGAAGAAAAAAATTACAGAGTATTACGTGAGCATAAAGGAGCAGGATGTGGCTTCTAAACTAAAACCTGAAGCGTGGGCCAGGTGAAGAGTGGAGGGGAAGACCACAAAAGGAGAGGGAATAGCATGTGCAGAGACCCAGAGGCAGGAAAGAGGGTGTGTTTGAGGAGAGGGAGAGAGGGTTAGGGTGGCCAAAGCATCATGAATGAGAAGAAGAAGGCATCACATGGTTCCAGAGAGGCTGGCAGGACTAGATTCTGCAAAGCTTCAAAGGACAACTTAAGGATTTCAGAGTTCTTCCTAAAAGTAATGACTTATCTTTGAACGAGTTGGGGCAAAGAGTTATCTAATCTAGTTTACTTTTTTAACAGATCACTTGACTGCTGTGGATGGAGTATAGGGAGGAAAAAACGAGAGCAGGAAGAACAGTAGGGAGATACGTACAAAGATGCAGAGTGCCCTGAACTGGGGTGAGGACCGGAGAGATCAAGAAAAGGGAGGCATTTGAAATGTGCTTGGATGAGGACTGACAGGACTTGGTGATGGGTTGAAGGTGGGAGTGATGGAGAGCGGGGAGTGGAGGCTGTGCCGCAGCTCAGTCTAGACCTTGGCCTTCAGGGGCCGTCAGATCCTGAGCAGAAGGGAGGTGGGGCCTCTGACTCTCGGCCTAAACGGCCTGTTTCTCCCGTGTCACCAGCTCTACCCTTACGG
Source organism: Balaenoptera physalus (assembly GCF_965194825.1). Taxonomy (NCBI): domain Eukaryota; kingdom Metazoa; phylum Chordata; class Mammalia; order Artiodactyla; family Balaenopteridae; genus Balaenoptera; species Balaenoptera physalus. The sequence continues at coordinate 146,992,786 of NC_138883.1, forward strand.
GAGAACAGGCCGTGGAGAGCCCCAGGCCCAGCTCCTGAGTCCAGCTTCTCTTTCTAGGGCTCACACACCTGGCACAGGTGTGAAAGCATCTATTGCTCTGCTTCCCTGCCTGTCTCTGGAACCTGTGCCACAAGAGGACTCAGACCAGGGACTTTACCTCTGCTGCCCTGACCCCAGCAGAACTGAAGTGCCAGAGGGAAGAGGGAGCTGCAGGGTAATAGGACACACATTTTCTCCCCCGACCCCCCACCCGCCAAATGACTTAAAGGAGTGGTTTGCCCTTTTGGAGGGGTGCGGGGCAGGGTAGAACAACTTTTCCAGGACTAATGAAACATCTTTCCTCCCAGGGAGCACCATTCAAGTAATGGTGTTTCTTAAAAACTGACCACCCCCTACCAACTTTCCTACCCCCTGCCACCCCTTACTTGGAGAACTGGTTTTTCTGTTGCTAAAGAAACGAGGTTGGCTGCTTTTTTTAAAAATCAAATGTTCTGAGGTGAAATTTACATACAATAAAATGCACCCATTTTAAGTATACAATTTCATGTGGGGTTTTTTTGTTTTTCCGTTCAGTGGGTTTTTACAAGTTTTGAAACCCATGTAACCACCAGCCAGCAAAATCAAGATACAGAATATTTCCATCACCTCAAACAGTTCCCTTATGCCCCTGTGCAGTCAATTCCTGGACCCCAGCCCCAGGAAACCACTGATTTGCTTTCTCTGCCATTATAAGATCAGTTTTGCCCGTTTAGGAATTTCCTGTGACAGAATCAGATGGCACAAAAAATCACAACACAAAAAAGAATTTTTGTGTGTCTGTCTTTTTTACTTAGCATAACGTTTTGAACACGTCTCCCTGGTGTTGCATGTATTGGCAGTCCGTTTTTATGGCTAATCAGTGTTCCATTGCGTGGATGTTCCATTTCTTTTATCTATTCCCCTGTTGATGGACATTTGGGTTGTTTCTGATTTGGGGCTGTTATGAATAAGGCTGCTGTGAACTTTGGAGTACACTTCTTCGTGTGGATATATTTTTATTTCTCTTGAGTAAAATACCAAACAGTGGAATTGTGAGGTTGTATGGTCAATTTGTGTTTAACTTTATAAGAAACTGCCAAACTCTTTTCCAAAATGACCGTACTATTTTACAGTCCCACCAGGAGTGTATGAGGCCCCAATTTTTCTATATCCTTGCCACATTTGGTGTTGTCAGCCTTTTTTGTCTTTTATATTGGAGTATAGTTGATTAACAAAGTTGTGTTAGTTTCAGGTTTACAGCAAAATGATTCAGTTATACATATACATGTATCTATGCTTTTTCAAAATCTTTTCCCATTTAGGTTGTTACGTAACATTGAGCAGAGTTCCCTGTGCTATACAGTAGGTCCTTGTTGGTTATCCATTTTAAATATAGCAGAGTGTACATGTCAATCCCAAACTCCCTAACTATCCCTTCCCCCCACCCTTCTCCCCTGGTAACCATAAGTTCATTCTCTAAGTCTGTTTCTGTTTTGTAAGTTCCTTTGTATCATTTCTTTTTAGATTCCGCTTATAAGTGATATCGTACGATATTTCTCTTTCTCTATCTGACTTACTTCACTCAGTATGACAATCTCTAGGTCTGTCCATGTTGCTGCAAATGGCATTATTTCATTCTTTTTAATGGCTGAGTAATATTCCATTGTATGTATGTACCACATCTTCTTTATCCATTCCTCTGTCGATGGACATTTAGGTTGCTTCCATGTCTTGGCTATTGTGAATAGTGCTGCAATAAACATAGGGGTGCATGTAACCTTTTGGACCATGTTTTTCTTTTTTGTTTCTTTTATTTCAGCCATTCTAGAGGATATTGAGAGGTAATCTCTCAATGTGTTTTATTTTCATTTTTCTTCTAGTTTTATTGAGGTACAGTTGACAAATTAGTAATATATTTAAAGTGTACAATGTGATGATTTGATATACATATATCTTGTGAAATAAATGAGTCCCACAATTAAGTTGATTAGCACCTCCATCACCTCACAGAGTTGTCTTTTTTTTTTTTTCTTTTTTGGTGAGAATGCTTAAAATCTACTCTCAGCAACTTGCAAGTATAAAATATTGTAGTATTAACTATAGTCACCATGTTATACATTAGATCCCCAGAACTTATTCTTCTTATAACTGGAAGTTTGTAACCTTTGACACACAAACATCTCCCTGTTTCCCCAGCTCCTGGCAACCACAAATCTGCTCTCTGTTTCTATGAATTTGATTTTATTTTTTGGATCCCACATATAAGTGAGATCATACATTATTTGTTTTTCTCTGACTTAATTTTACTTAGAATAATGCCCTCAAGGCCTGTCCATGTGGTTGCAAAAGGCAGGATTTCCTTCCTTTTTTATGGCTGAATAACATTCCATTGTATGTATGTACCACATTTTCTTTATCCATTCATCCCTCAGTGGACATTTAGATTGTTTCCATGTCTTAGTGTTTGTGAATAAATAGTACAATGAACATGGGAGTGCAGATGTCTCTTCCACATAGTGATATCATTCCCTTTGGATATATACCCAGAGGTGGGATTGCTGGATCATATGGTAGTTCTATTTTTAAACTTTTTGAGGAACCTCCATACTGTTTTCCATAGTGGCTGCACCAGTTTACATTCCCACCAACAGTGTATGAGGGTTCCCTTTTCTCTGCATCCTTGCCAACTCTCTCAATGTGGTTTTAATTTGCATTTCCATACCAACTAATGATGTTGAGCTTCTGTTCAATGCTAATTAGCCATTTACCCATTGTGAAATGCCTTTTTAAATCTTGTGCTCATTTTTAAAAGTTGTGCTGTCATCTTATGAGTTCTTTGTATATTCTGGATACAAGTCCTTTGTCAGATACATGTATTCTGTTTACTTTTTCTCCCAGTCTGCTATTTGTCATCTCATTTTCTTAATAATGTCCTTTGAAAATTTTAATTTTGATGAAGCCCAGTTTATCATTTTTTTTTCTTTGTTTATGCGACTGGACGGCTTCTTTGTGAAGCAATCAGGCTCTGCCTGATAGGAACTCTAGGCCTATTGTAAGAAAAAAATGAGAGAATAAGGACTTTTGGTCCTTATTAAAGAAATAAGGGATAAAGAAATGTGGGTGGGAATTTGGAGGATTCTGGGGGAGGAAGGAAGAATTATGAGGGAGGTTTCAGACGCCAGGACCTTGAACCAAGATAGTGGAAACAATAATAAAAGTAGCTAGTATTTATTGAGTGTTTACTATGTTCCAGGCCCTGTTGTAGGATCTTTTTTTTTAAAATTAATTTTTATTGGGATAGAGTTGCCTTACAATGTTGTGTTAGTTTCTTGCTGTACAGCAAAGTGAATCAGTTATATGTATACATATATCCCCTCTGTTTTGGATTTCCTTCCCATTTAGGTCACCACAGAGCACTGAGTAGAGTTCCCTGTGCTATATAGCAGGTCCTCATTAGTTATCTATTTTATACATAGTAGTGTATGTATGTCAATCCCAATCTCCCACTTCATCCCACCCCCGCTCCCGCCTTGGTATCCTTAAGTTTGTTCTCTACATCTGTGTCTCTATTTCTGTTTTGCAAATAAGTTCACCTGTACAATTTTTCTAGATTCCACGTATAAGCGATATTATGCGATATTTGTTTTTCTCTTTTTGACTTACTGCACAGAATAATAGTAGCTAGTATTATTGAGTGCTTGCTATGTTCCAGGCCCTGTTGTAGGATCTTCATGTGTATTAATCATGAAATCTTTACAACAACCCTGTAGAATACGTACTATTATTATCCCTATTTTACAGATAGATAGGGAAGTTGAGTCACAAGGTAATTAAGTAACTTGCCCAGGATCATGCAGCTAATAAGTAGCAGAGCCAGGATTTGAACCCATCCAGACTGGCCCCTGGCTCTTAACCACCATGCTTTCCTATGACTGCTCAAGCAGGGCTGGTATCAGGCAAGTAGGCTGAAAAATTCTGCCACAGTGGTACTGTTTGAGTGTCCGTTGGTATCCTCACCAGAGTACCACCCAGGGTTCTGTATCAATGAGCTGCTCAGTCATCACATAAGGGAGGGAGCTGACCTAAATTTCTGGTTCCCCCAGATTCAAGGCAACATTTGGTGCCACACAAAAATAGAGGGTGGGAAGACCAGAGCCCTCTGATCCTGCTTGTTGACCTGCCCCCAGGAGTGTTCTTGTGGGATTTTACCGCTCACCTCCCACATTCCAAAGTCCATTCCCATCCTTGCTGGGGATCTCCCTCAGTCCCAGACATCCCCCATCTGTTTGCATCTCCCGTCTCTACCTTCACCTCCAGCCTTTTTATACCATTTGGTCCATTGGCCCCATTTGTTCTCCAGTTCTGAGGGACCTCCTCCAGAATCCCACTACCCCCTGCTCACCCCCCACTGACTGGGGGCTGGGAGGAGTGGGAGAATGCGGGATATATTCTGTGCTTCTACTTCTGCAGGTGGAGTTGCTGGCCACTCTTTATAAAGATGTGAGAACATTATACAGTGTAAACATATTTTAAAAGATTACTTGAAGGACTTCCCTGGTGGCGCAGTGGTTAAGAATCCGCCTGCCAACGCAGGGGACATGGGTTCGATCCGTGGTCTGGGAAGATCCCACATGCCACGGAGCAACTAAGCCTGTGCACCACAACTACTGAGCCCACGTGCCGCAACTACTGAAGCCCGCATACTCTAGGGCCCGTGCTCTGCAACAAGAGAAGCCACTGCAATGAGAAGCCTGTGCACTGCAATGCAGAGTAGCCCCCGCTCGCCGCAACTATAGAAAGCCTGTGTACAGCAACGAAGACCCAAGGCAGCCAAAAAAAAAAGATTACTTGAAGAGACACAACTTTTTCCCCACACTTTTTTAAGCCGTGAGAAAAACCTGTATAGTTTGAGATTATTATAGTATCAGGATAGTTTCTGGCTTCTTCAACCTAGAAAGAATAGCTGTGTCTAAGCATTTGCCGATAAACAGTTGACAATAACACAGACTAGAAAATGGTAACTGAAAAATTATACTGTATAATTAAAATACGGCTCTGTCCAAAGACCTGGGTTTAAAAAAAAAGACTTTAAGAGGTCCAAATCCAGCAAACAGTTAGATGTAATGGAGCCTGAAGGGCTTAAAATGAGAGAGATGAGCTATTGAAAATATTAATGAATTCAAGGCTTTGATAAAGTTTGAAGCTAAGATGAACTTTTAATTGAACTCACCTTTGGTGAGGTTCAAGCGAGACCCCTAGGCCACTATAAGCCATATGTTTCATGAAGATTTATCCTTAATGGAAGATCTCTAACTCTCAATGCAGACACTTTTTTTTAATTTAATAGTTTTAAATTATATTCTTTTCATTACATGGTAATTATACATGACCGAGTTTCATTTTGAGCCACTTATGCCCCATCTTCCTAAGTGTCATGCAAAATGTATTAGTGCATCAAATTAGGATGGCCAGCTTTTGAACTATAGTTACCTCACCTCTGGGTTTTTTTGTGTGACATGGTTGAATATGGAGCAATTAACTCCAACTAGATGAAGTAGGTCAAAAGGGTCAAGAACCTGCAACTAGATGTGCCCATTGGGCTCTTGGTGTGGAAACCAGAGAGCATGTTGTCAAGAGGTGTGGATGGGTCCAGGTGAATGGTTGGCCTCTGGGAACAGTGGTATAGCATGGATGGAGGAATTCATATCCCTGTGTACATAATAACATGCCTCTCTCCCAACATTTCAACATCATTTACTCATGTCACCCCAATATCCTGACTTTCCAGATCATGGAAGGAATGTATTGGCAAAATAATGTAATTGGACATAGATAGAGTATGTTATCGGCTATGAAGCTGGATTCCCATGTTTTCCTGTTCTGCTATAAGGTGAACGTCCCATTTTTGCTATTCAATCAGTATAAAGACTAAAAGCAAAGATGCACTCTGAGTATTAGCTTTTGCCCAGGAGGTCCTGCAAGAAGTGGGAGGAGGGGACTTCCCTGGTGGTCCAGTGGTTAAGACTCCACACTCCCAATGCAGGGGGCCCGGGTTCCATCCCTAGTCAGGGAACTAGATCCTGCGTGCATGCCGCAACTAAGAGCCCTCATGCTGCAACTGAATATCCCGCGTGCTGCAACTAAGACCTGGCGCAGCCTAAATAAATAAATAAAAGAAGTGGCAGGACTCCTCACCTCAGCACAGGGAATGGGACAGGAATGGGAAAGTAGGCGACGGCACGAGCTGGAGACCCAGGCAGAATCCACAGGTTCTCGGAGAGCTGAGGCCCAGGCAAAGAGATTCAGGTCCCTGTGAAACGGGGACTCTGGGTTATACGATCAGCAGCCAGACTGCCTTGTTGCTGAAGGCCCTCAATGCCCCTGGGGCCCCCTAAGTCTTGTCTAGGAACCTGGGGCAGATGGGAGTCAGAGAGCCACAGAGAGGAAAGGAGGGCAGCAGGGAGCGTGACAGGTGCTGATGTGCTCATGAGGAACAGTCAACATGGCTTCCTACCCATCTTCGTTAGCTCACCTTCCAGCTGGCTTGAAGAATGTTTATACTTAGTTTCCTTACCCATCTAATGATGGGGAGAGGAGGCTTTCCAAGATATTCAGCCAATACAAGAACTTTGTAGCGAGGAGCTGGAAGTGCAAGGGAGTGGGGTGGGAGGAGGGATTGAGGAAATTCACCTGCATGGCCCCACGCCGTCAGCACCTCGTGTAAGACTCTTCACTGGTCCTTTTGACACCACCATCCACAAAGTAAAATCTCTACAAACAGTCTGGCCTTTCCGTATTTTGTATTTTGTAGCAGCTGGGACCTGCCCCCACTTTGAGATCGCCTCATTCCAATAATGATTATAGTGGCTTAATTCTTCTGCCATCCTTGGCCCAGCCCCAGTAATGATGGGAAGTGGAGGCGTGGAGCCCGTCAGTCGGCGAAGTCTGCCGTGTTTGAGGAGCCCTCACCAGACGCAGAGTGCGCTCTAGGTTGCTGCGAACGGCAGGGGCCGGGGTGGCAAAGAAGCCAAAGTCTCCTCTTCGGGAGCCCCCTCCTAGGACCGCAAAGCAAGCGTTGCACAGACTTGAGGAGTCTGATGTTGGTGCGTGGTGCACGTTATCATGCGCTGTGCCTCCTGAGTACAGTTCCTTGTCCTTACCATATTAAAAGAAAAAGCTTCACACTTACAGGAGAAGATAATGGAAGGAGATACTGTGACCTCCAGGAGGTGGAGCTTTGTGCAAAATAGAGCCCCTCCCTCCCACAGCACACGCCAGGCTGGACCCCTTGCCCTCTTGGGTGAGTGGAGCACAGCCTCACAGGCTCACGTGGCGACAGTATTCAGGGTCCTTCATCGTCTGGTCTCGAACTGTCCTTCTGGCTTCATCTGCCGTTGCTCCCTTCTTTGCTGTGGGACCACCATACAACCCTACTGCCCCACTATGGCGTGGGCTCTGCGGGCCCGTATCTTTCCAATGCTTTTCTCCCTTCTCTGCCTGGTGAAGTCCTCTATACTCTTTTTTCCCCGCAGTAATTTTTGTCTCTTCTTAAAAAATATTGTGAAATGTGACACTCACCCAGAAAAGTGTAAAAAACATAAATTCACAGCTCTGTGAATTATTATAAAGCAAATATCCAAGTAACAACACCCAGATCAAGAAAGAGAACATTCTCAGTCCGCCAGCATCGCCTCCTCCCACTTCTACTCCCCTCCCCCAAAGGCTTTTCTAATTACAGTCCTCTCTCTCCATCATTCTGATGTTTATGGAAACGTCCCTGCATTTTCTTTTTTCTTTTCACCACATAGGAATGCAACCCTAAATTCTACCGTTTAGTTTTGCCTGTTTTGAACACTATATAAATGGAATCACACAGAATGTACTCTTGGTGTTTTGCTTCTTTGCCTCAATTTTGTCCTCGTGAAATTCATCCAGGTTGCTGTGCGTAGCTGTAGGTAGTTCACTTACAATGTTGTGTAGATTTCCTTTGTATAAATACACCACAAATCTTTTATCCATTCTGCTGTGATAGACATTTGGATTATTTCTAATTTTTGGCAATTATGAATAATGCTGCTGTGAACATTCTTTTGCATCTCTCCTGTTCTATATAGGCCTTCATTTCTGCTGGATACAAACCTTGGAGTGGAATTTTTGGATCTTAGGGTATGCATATTGTCAACTTTAACAAATCCAGCAAACTGGTGATTGTATCAATTTATATTCCCATCAGCAGTTTATGAGAGCAGTGGCTGCTTTATATCTGTACCAACACTTGGTATTGTTGGTCTTTTAAATTTTAGCCATTCTGGTGGGGGTAAATGGTTTTAATTTGCATTTCTCTGAAGATTAGTGAGATTGAACACCTTTATATCTATTTATTGGCCATTTAGTATTCTCTATTGCAAAGTTCTTATTCAAGTCTCTCACTAATTTTTTTACTGTGTACTCTTTCTTTCCTTATTCTGGAGATATATATATATGCATATGTATGTATGTATATATATATTTAAAATATACATGTATGTATATATGTGCATTCATATACACATTCATATATATAAAATAAACACATAATAAAATACATGTATATTTTATTCACATACGTATGTATATACGTACATATATAAATGTATATAGTACATATATAAATGTATGTTAAATTATCTCTATATAATATGTACACATATAGTATATATAATCAGTTCTTTACGTAACGTGAATGTGATGCTTTTTGTCTGTTACATGTATTGCAAATCTCTCTACCACTCAGAGGCTTGTCATTCTCTTAACAGAATCCTTTGATAAAGAGAAGTTTTTAAATTTTATGTGGTCAAATTTATCAGTCTTTTCCTTACTGTTAGTGCTTTAATTTACTACTTAGGAAATACTTGTCATAAATATATTTTTTCTAGTATCTAGTAGGAACTTTAAAATATTTTAAATTGAGATATAACATGCATAAAGTATATAAAGTACTGGAGCTTAAGTGTACAGCTCAATGAATTTTTACAGATGTATATACCCATGTAACCACCACTCAGATCAGGATAGAAATTTACAGCAAACCAAAAGACTTTCCAGCGCCTTTTCCAATCACTTATAACCTCCTCACTAAGAGAGCCACTGTTCTAAATCTGTTTATCTTTTCTCCTGTTGTTGGATATCTGAGTTGTTTCAGTTTTTGACTATTATAAATAAGTTGCTATGAACATTCTTATACACATCTTTTGTGGACATAGCACAGATGTCTCTTATATAGATAGATAGATAGATAGATAGATAGATACACACACACGCACACACACACTTAGGAAAAGAATAGTCAGGTCATAGTGTTGACATATGTGTAGATATCACCAGACCTTTTCCAAAGCGATATACCAGTTTACACCCACCAAAGCAATGTAAGAGAGTACCAGTTGCTCCACATCCTCACCAACACTTGGTATTGTCATTCATTTTAATTTTAGCCATTCTTCTTCGTGGCTAGTAGTATCATATTAGAGTTGAATTAACATTTCCTTAACAAGTAACGATGTGGAACGCCTTTTTATATATTTAATGGTCATTTGTATATCCTCTTTTACGAAGTTCCTTATCAAATCCTTTGCCTATTTAAAAAAAAATCAGGTTGATTTTTTTTCTTATTGATTTGTGGAAGTTCTTTATATACTGTAGTTATGAGTCCTTTGTTGGGTATATGCTTTGTAAATATTTTTTTCCAGTCCATGGTGTCTTTCACTCTCTTAATAGTGCCTTTTAATTCAGAGAAGTTTTAAATTTTAATGAAGTATAATTTATCAATTATTTATTATGAATAGAGCTTTTTGTGTCCTGTTTAAGAACTATTTGCCTACCCTGAGGTCTTGAAAATATTCTCCTGTGTTTTCTTCTAGAAGCTTTATTATTTTACCTTTCACATTTAGGTTCATGATTCAGCTCAAATTACTTTTATGTGTGATATGAGGTAAGAGTTAAAATTCTCTTTTTCCCCCCCATGTACAGTATCCACTTTACCCACTACCATTTAATGAAAAGATCATCTGTTCCCTCATTGAATTGTAAGTCAAGGGATTATATGTATGGGTTAATTTTTTCCAACTTTATTGAGGCATAACTGACAAATAAAAATTGCATGTATTTACAGTGTACAATGTGATGTCTTGATATATGTGTACATTGTGAAGTGATTACCACAATCAAGCTAATTAACATATCCATTACCTTACATATTTAATCTTTTTTGTGGTAAGAACATTTAAGATCTACTCTCAGTAAATTTCAAGTATACAATACAATATTATTAACTATAGTCATTATGCCTACATTAGAACTTCAGAACTTAATCCTGCACACTGAAACTTTGTACACTTTGATGAGCGTCTCCCCATTTCCCCCACCTACCCCAGCCCCTGGCAACAATCAGTCTACTCTTTGTTTCTTATCTAAAAGACAGAAGATAGCAAGTGTTGGTAAGGATGTGGAGAAAAAGGAACTCTTGTACACTGTTGGTGGGAATGTAAATTGGTACAGCCATTATGGAAAACAGTATGGAGGCTCCTCAAAAAATTAAAAATAAAACTACCTTATGATCCAGCAGTCCCACTTCTGGGGGGAATTTATATACAAAGGAAATGAAATCAATATCTTGAAGAGATATCTGCACTCCCATGTTCATTGTAGCATTATTTACAATAGCCAAGACATAGAAACAACCTAAGTGTACATCAGTGATGAATGGATAAGGAAAATATGGCATATGCATACAGTGGAATATTATTCAGCTTTATAAAAGTAGGAAATCCTGTCATTTGTGACAACATGGATGAACCTGGAGAACATTATGCTAAGTGAAATAAGCCAAGCACAGAGAGACAAATACTGCATGAACTCACTTATATGCAGAATCTAAAAAAGTCAAACTCATAGGAGCATATGGATCTACTTCTAGACTCTATTCTGTTCTGTTGGTCTATTTTCCTATCCTTGTCTTAAAATCACACTGTCCTAAACTAATGTAGCTTTATAGTAAGGGTTGAAATATGGTAATTCAAGTTTTCTAACTTTTCTTTTTCAACATTGTCTTGGCTATTTAGGTCCTTTACATTTCCATACAAACATTTTGGAATCAACTTGTCAATTACTACAATAACCAGTTGAAATTTTTTTTTCAAGATTACATTGAATAGACTTCTTTAACAGATAGTCTTCCAATCCATAAACACATTGTATCTCTCCATTTATTTAAGTTTTCTTCAGTTTCTCCTAACAATGTTTAATAGTTTTCTGCAGAGGTTTTGTACATCTTTTCTTAAATTATTGCTATATTGATATTTTTGAACGCTAGTGCAGATCATATCCTTTTAAAAGTCTCTTATTATGGAAATAATTTCAACATATGCAAAGTAAACAGCACAGTTTAATGAACCCCCATCATACAGCTTTAATGTGACTCAACATCCTGCCTTTCTTGTTTCAAGAAACACCCGCCCACCTCCACTCAATTATCATTTTATTATAGTTTTTTATTCCTGATGTAAAATTTATATACATTGAAATGCGCATGTCTCAGCAGTACAAATTTTACAAATGGATATTCTTGTGTAAAACAGAGCCACGTCTAAATGTAGAACATTTCTACCCCAGAAAATTCCCTCATACCCTCTCCCAGTCAATCTTCCCCAGACTCCAGAGCAACCACTGTTGTGATATCTTTTTCACTTTAGAGTAGATCTGCCCATGTTAGAGTCCCATATAAATGAAATTATACACTACAAACTCTTTGGTGTCCAGCTTCTTTCTCTCAGCAAATATCTGTTAAATTCCTCCACTTTGTTGCATGTACCAGTAGTTCATTACTTCTTATTGCTGATTAGTTTTACATTGTATGGATGGATAAACACTCTGTTTATACATTCCTCTGTTGATGGACATTTGGGTTGTTTCCCTTGTTTGGTTAGAATGGATAAAGCTGCTATGAACATTCTTGCACCAGCCTATTTCGTGGACATATGCTTTCATTTTTCTTGTGTCAATACCTAGGGGTGGAATTGCTGGGTCAAAGGGTTTCCCCTCCCTAACATTTTATTATGAAAAGTTTCAAGCATATGCAAAAATCGGAAGTCTTTTATAGTCAGTGAAAACTTGTGTACGCATCAAAACTTATATACCTATTCTACCATTAACTTTGTACTCTACCGGCTTTATCACGTAACCATCCATCTTTTCATCACTCTATCCATTGATTAACCTATTTTAGTCAATTTTCAAGTTAACTGCAGACATCAGTACAGTCCTCCCGGATAGTTCAGCATACATATTATTAACTAGAATTTAATATTTGCTTATAGTTTTTCAGTTGGATGTAAAATTTACAGTCAGTTAAGGGCACACGAGATTCTTCATGATGCATGTACACTTGCTCAATTTTGATAATGCATATGTCACCCGAACCCCTATCGAGATATAGTATTGCCATCACCCCAGAATGTTCTCTTACAACCTTCGCGTTCAGTCCCCACTTTTGTCCCTTAGAGACAACCACTTCTGATTTTTTTCCACTGTAGCTTAGTTTTGACTGTTCTAGAATTTCATATAAATGGGATGATACAGTATTTACTTTTTTGTAAGGTTTTTTTCACTTAGCATAACGTTTTTGAGATCCATCCCTCTTGTTGCCCGTATCAGTAGTTCATTCTCTTTTTTTTTTATTACTGAGTAATATTCCATTTATATATGTACTACAGTTTGTTTGTTCAGCATTCTGTTGATGGGCAACTGATCTGTTTCCAGATTGGGGCTATTATGTAAAAATCTGCTAAGAATATTCTTTATAAAACTTTGTGTAGAACATGTATTTTCATTTTTCTTGAGTTAATTCCTGAGTAGAATTGGATGTCATATGGCAAGTGTACTTTTAACCCTAAAAGAAAATGCCAAACTGTTTTCCGAAGTGGTTGTACCATTTTACATTTCTACCAGCAAGTCATGAGAATTCCGGTTGCTTCACCTCCTCACCAACATTTGGTAAATGATATGTTGTGTGTGTGTGGTAAAATATACATAACATAAAATTTATTATTAGTTATATTTAATATATTCACAGTGTTGTGCAACCATCACTACTATTTAGTTCCAGAACATTTTCGTTACCCCAAAAGGAAATCCTATACCCACGAAGCAGTCACTTTCCATTCTCCCCTCCCTCCATTCCCTGGCAATCGCTAAAATGGACATACAATATGTGGCCTTTTGTGCCTGGCTTCTTTCACTCAGCATAATGTCTTCAAGGTTCATCATGTTGTAGCACGTATCAATGCTTCGTTGCTTTGTGTGACTGAATAATATTCCATTGTATGGATATACCACATGTCGTTTATCCATTCATCAGCTGATGGATGTTTGGATTGTTTCCACCCTTTGGCTATTGTGAATAGTGCTGCTATGTCCACATTTTTGTTTGCACGTCTGTTTTCAGTTCTTTCAAGTATATACCTAGAAGTGGAATTGCTTGGTCATATAAAAATTCTGTGTCTGCTGCAGGTATTTTTTTGTAGATATTCTTTATTAGATCAAGGAAGTTGTATTACTAGTGTGTTACCTTTTTAAAATTCAAGATGCATATTGTGTGTGTGTTTTTTTTTTAAATAAATGTATTTATTTATTTTTGGCTGTGTTGGGTCTTCGTTTCTGTGTGAGGGCTTTCTCCAGTTGCAGCGAGCGGGGGCCGCTCTTCATCGCAGTGCGCGAGCCTCTCACTATCGCGGCCTCTCTTGTTGCGGAGCACAGGCTCCAGACGCGCAGGCTCAGTAGTTGTGGCTCACGGGCCCAGTTGCTCCGCGGCATGTGGGATCTTCCCAGACCAGGGCTCGAACCCGTGTCCCCTGCATTGGCAGGCAGATTCTCAACCACGACGCCACCAGGGAAGCCCTAAAATGCATATTGTGTTTTATCAAAAGTTTTTCTACACTTCCTGACTTGATCCTACCATTTCCCTTTTTATGTCAATTTGGAAAATTATACTGAATAACTTTAAAAATACTAAACAACTTTGAATTCTGGAGTCAGCCCAACTTTGTCATGATGTGCATACATCAGAAGAGCTTGTAGCGTCTCAGCAGTACCACTGAGAGTCAGTGACTGGCCCTCTGGGAGAAATGGCCCCAAATGCTTAGACTCACCTCTCTGGGTGTCCTCCCCATCCTGTATCTGGGCCAAATCATATTTACTGCCTTCCTATCTCACTGCTGCCTCGCTCCTGGTGAGCAGGTGTTCAGGTCGTCCTCAGGAGAGCTGGTCTGAATCACTTAGTCCACCATCACTGGACATGGAGATCCTACTCCTATATATTCTTCAAAGGCTAGTGCAAATGCCATTGTAACAGGGAAGAGCCAAATCGGACTACATGTTGGATCTGTTTCTTTTACTTTAACCTTTGCTTTCTGCTGCTCTTGTTCACTAAAAGGATATACATAATGGCCTGCCACGGGGAACCCTGCCCCTCGGCCTGAATGTTAAAACCAAAGTGCCTTTGTTCACGGAAGCATCCTGACCCTGTCCACCTGTGGATGGCTGCAATAAAGAAGAAATTAACACATCCTCTCCCCGAGGCTGGCCATTCCAGGGTATATTTCAAAAACTTATGGCCTTTTTACTTTACTTCCTCATCTCCTCCCACTCTCTTTGCTGTAAAAGAAACTGCCATCCAAACCCCGAATAAAGTCGTACTCCTTGGCCTCAACAGCTCGTCTCCAATTAATTGGCCTGTCATGCGGTGATCAGAGCAAGCTTGGACTCGGTAACACCATCTCCTTTTAAAAATCCTTCCCTACTTCATGTTCTGTGTGATCTCCCCTTCTCCTACTGTCTCCTTTGCCAGATTTTAAGCCCTTTGAAGGGAGGGGCACATCGTGGTTATCTTCAGGTTTATAGATCCTGTCATTATATAGTATGTGTTCCATGCATGTCTAGGGAATGAGTGAATAAATCCTTCAAGAGAAACATAAAGCAGCAGAACAGGAAAAGCCCTAGAGGTCACTAGGTCTTGTAGTGAGCTTTTTTTTTTTTTTCTTTCTTTTTTTAAAGCAACAGAACCCTTTTTCCAATTGAACGCCTATGCAGAGCCCACCACTAAGACATACAAATGGAGGTGCTCTGATGGAGGTGGGAGGCGTTGGGGAAAACATAGCGCTCGGATCCTTTTTTTTTTTTTTTAATTTTATATTTTGGCTGTGCAGCATATGGGCTCTTAGTTCCCCGACCGGGGGGATTGAACCCGCCCCCACCCCACCTCCTCACAGTGGAAGCGTGGAGTCTTAACTACTGGACAGCCAGGGAAGTCCCAGAGCCCGGATCCTTTAACTCCCCCTCTCCCCGCCAGGAGTCCTCCAGGCACATCTCTCCTGAGCTGTAGACCCACTGGACCACCTCCCTTGAATATTCCCTCGGTACCTCCAGCATGTCCTGGGCGGGTCTCATCCTCTCCACTGAACATGCCCTCCTTCTTGGGTTTCTTACCTCAGCGAGTGTGTCCTTGACCTCCTTAACGCCTCCAGCTTCCTCACTGCCTTGTCGCTAGTCACTGTGGGTCTGCTTCTTGAATGCCTCTCATCCATCTTTTCCTCTCCATCCTCATGATCTCTACCTTAATTTGGGTCCCAAGCATGTCCCTCCTAGTTACACAGGCACTGCAGAATCACAGAAGCTTCTCCCCAGCCTCTATCATTTCCAATCCTCTCCCAGCCAAACTCTCCTCTGTTCCTGAAATGTTCTTGCTCAAATGCAAATCTGAGTCAGTGCCTTGCTTTAAGCCCCACTATCCACAGGGTAAGTACTACTCCTGTTAGCCCCTGACCACGGCTTACCTTTCTTCCCCTGGTTGTTGGGCTCTGGTTTATACTGAAGTTGCAGTTACCCTGAACTTCTGTTCTCTTTCCCGCCCCATCTCTCCGTGCCTCCTTCTCAGCCTGGCAAACTACTACACGTGCTAAAGCGTCAGCTCCGTCGTCATCTCGTCGGGAGGCTTTCCGACTCACCCTGTGTCCCCCTCTATCAGAGCACTTGGCCCAGGGGATTACGATCGTCATGCACTTGGCCCAGGGGATTACGATCGTCATGCACTTGGCTGTCTCCTTCACTAGACTGGGAACAGCTCAAGGGCCAACATCTTCCCTGCCAAATCTCCGGTGCCTACCAAACGGCTGTCACAGACAAGGGATTTCTTAAAATACAAGGGACGTGTATTGCAAACAAAACAGACGTAGCCACACTGACTTGCAGGTGCTTCCCCATGAGGAGTTGCTATTGCCGCTTGCCAGGGGCCTCTGGGTTTTCTCAGTCCAGGCCAAACCTTTGGTAACGGGGACAGCAGCGCTTTCCACTCCTATATTAAACAGAGAGGCAAAGGCTTCTGTTCCTCTGCTGCAGTCCTACCTGGAAACACGAGGTGGCGCTCCGCGGAGGCCTACGGCGGTAGGTTCTGAGTGATCAGCCTGCCCAGCCCAGCAACAGGGGAGCCCCGATAATCCAGAATCAGTGGCAAGACTGACACTTCACCTGTTATGATGACTAGAGCGAACAGATGTTTGCATATATTCATCTATGTGCATATATGAATTTAAGAAAAACTTATAAGTAGCATTTTACCTACGAATGTTGGAATCAGTGCTGGGTTTTACTCCTGGCTCTGCTGCTTCTAGCTGGGTGAACTGTCAAGTTCTGGGTGTCAGATTCCTCCCCTGTGGAATAGAGATAATACTCTGTGAGCTTTAAATGAAATGACGTTTGCAAGGTTCCTGGCATCATTCCTGGTACATGCTAGATGTTTGAGGAATATTCATTTTCCCTTTTAAACGTGTTTGTATCACCTTCTATGCTTCCTTGACACTGATTGCTTTCTATTTTTTTTTTTTTTTAATAG
Organism: Balaenoptera physalus; assembly: GCF_965194825.1. Taxonomy (NCBI): domain Eukaryota; kingdom Metazoa; phylum Chordata; class Mammalia; order Artiodactyla; family Balaenopteridae; genus Balaenoptera; species Balaenoptera physalus. The sequence continues at coordinate 147,009,725 of NC_138883.1, forward strand.
CTTCTATACCTGTCTTGTTGCTACTTATTCTGGTCTGGGAACTCCCTGAGGGCAGGACTTGTCTGATTTTTCTCTAACTTCAGCACCCAGCTCAGAGCTAGGTACATAACGGGTATTCAGTAAATATTCCATGAAAGGACGATGACTAAATACAGTGCTCCTCTCCCCATTCCCCCCACCCCAGGGTCCTCTTCCTGGGCCAGATAAAAACCTAAGTTATTTAGGTCTAGGGTGGTGGCTGTTTTTGCATAAAACACACAATTGAGAAAATCTGGTAAAATCTGAGCTGGTACTTTTGCTGCCAGTGATCCCAGAGGCTTGTCTGCCTGCACGCACCATCTGGAGAGTCTGGAAAGCCTGCCTGCAGTTCTGTTAGAAAGGCGGCCCTCCTGGGCTGTGAAGAGGCGCACAGCTCCTCAAGGTAGACACAGGATCACCTGTTGTGGGCAGAGCCAGCAGGCGGCACTTGCCACCCTGGCTTGGCAGGCAGAGAGAACACAGAGCCAGAGAGGAGGGGTGGGCTGGGGTTCCCTTCCTTCTGTTTGAGTCCCAGTAATCCTGCCAGCCCTTCTATTCCTGAGGGAATAGGTCAGGCATCTCCCTGGGAGTCCTTTCCTAGGCCTGGGAGGAGCAGTACATTCCTTTGGGCTTGCCAGCCCAGCCAGGTTGGCAAAGGGGAGAGACCCCAAGTTCCCTCTGGCTGAGGGAAGAACTGAGCAGGTGACCCTGAACTACATACAAACAGTTCAGCAGGGAGGAGCTCCACTGGGAGGCTTCCTTAAAATCCCTAACTTGGCCAAGGGTTTGAATTTTCCCCTGTTTGTGACTTTTCTTTACATATGTGATAGTTCATCTCTTGAGAAATGGGAAGTGGGAATAGAAGATTCTGGAAATTCCCCAAGCTTTTCTAATGCTGGAGCAGTATGGCTGTTGAAGCTGTCTGTTGCAGGGATGGAGATGGGGACAACAAGGATGACAATGGGAGGGAGTTTCCTTTGGAAGGTACCTTTTATTAGGAATGGTTACTTCTTGAGGGTGCCAGAAAATAAAGGTCATGAAGACCCTCAAATGCAATGGAGCTTCTATTAAAAAACAAAAAAACCGTTTTTTCAGCATGGAAAAAAATTTTGTTTTTTTTTTTGTTTTTTAGGCCGCACCATGTGGGATGCGGGATCTTAGTTCCCCATCCAGGGATTGAACCCGTGCCCCCTGCATTGGAAGCATGGAGTCTTAACCACTGGACCGCCAGGGAAGTTCCAGCCTGGAAAAACTTTAACATACACAAGATAAAGAGAATAGAGAACCCCGACGTGCCCCTCACCCAGCTTCACAAATTTCCAACATTTTGCCCAGCTTGTTTCCTCCTCTCCCAACTTTTTTTTCCTTTTTGTTAGAGTAGAAGCTACTCAACTTATTTTAGGAGGCTAATAAGCCCTTATAAGGATCTGAGATAAGGATCGAAGAACTTATGGAGCTGGGAGGGAATCTGGAAATGTTTTGGGGACTTCCCTGGTGGTCCAGTGGTTAAGACTCCGTGCTTCCAGTGCAGGGGGCCAGGGTTCTATCCCTGGTCACAGAACTAAGATCCCGCAACCCGCATGCTGCATGGCACGGCCAAAAAAAAAAAAGAAATGTTTTGGTCCAACTTTCTTAGGTTACAGGTGGAAAAACTGAAGCCGAATGAGGAAAATGGGACAAGAAACCAGGCCTCGGAACTCCCAGCATCATAGACTCTTCCAGCTCCAAGCAATGAAAGGCCACAGAACATTGCAGCAAAATCTCTTGTGTAGGAGGGAAAATGTTAGGAGAACTCCGAAAGACCCCACGCTCCTTAGAGCGCAGTGAAGCGGCTCACACTGATATGGCGCTTCCGAGTTCGTGAAACACCTTCATTCTGATTAGCGCATTTGGCTCCCCCAACATCTATGACGGTAGGTGTTATCATTCTAAACCCATAGGAAATTCTGGAAGGTAAAGGGATTTAAGTTAGTGGCAGAGCCAGGACTAGCACCCAGGTCTCAGAATGTCTTTTCCTGCCCAGGGCCTTTCTCTCAGCTGGGCTGTGTCCCCGCTGGAAGGGGGTGTGCTTTACTGCTGGGCCCCCTGCTCTCTGGACCCCGATGGCCTTGGGCCTCCAAGCACTAATTACAGCCTCACCCTGAAGAAGAAAAACCACAGAGATGGTGGCTTTTGAAGGGAGGGAATCTGTTCTCCTTTATAAGATCCGCTCATGGCTGATGCCACTGTGGCTTCTGACTCAGACCAGGGTGCAGGGAGGTCCCCGTCAAGCAGGAGCAAATTCCTGCTTCCTGGTTTGGCTCAAGGTGATATAAGCAGAGCAAGGGGAAGAGCATTCCAGAAGGCTTTGGGCACGCGGGACTACAGGTGTGATCTGGAGGGAGTCTTCTCCCTCACTGCCAGTTGGGCAGCATCTTGAGGGGCAGGGGAGGGGTAGCACCGTAGCCCTTCAGGTAAAGGGAGGACCCTTTCTGGGGGCTGAGAAAGCCAAGCCAGCCCTGTCTATACTGTCCTGCAAAAATATTGGGCTGGCCAAAAAGTTCGTTCAGGTGTTTCCGTAACCTCTTAAGGAAAACCTGAACAAACTTTTAGGCCAAGCAAATACTATAATACATTCACACGTGCTCTAAGCCCCAAATGCCTACCTTTCAAAGTCTTGGGGCACGAACAGAGCCAGCAGAGGAGGGCCCTTGGTGGGTGGAGGAGCCCTGTGCTGACTGAGGGCTTCCCGAGGGCAAAGTCCTGCGCAAAGTCCTTTGCTGCTCTTTACGGACAGGGAAGGCGAATCATCCTCAGAACACACCCGTTATTGCTAGTATTCACTTAGGAGATGTCTCCGAGATCACAGAGTGGGAGCGTGGCCAAGCTGGGATCAGAGCTCGGTTCTCTCTGGCTCTTCCCACGCTTGCCACCTGGCCCCCGAAGGCAGAACATAGATCCCCCTCCCTGTCTGCCTCAGCTCCCGAGGAACAAGGCTGTGCCACCACTGCTGCTTGAACATGTGCCCAGGGCTGCCGTCCTTGTCTGTCTCCTCCTGATGCTGTCTCCCAGGGCCCCGCCAGCACTCACACGGCCCTCTTGGCCCACCTGTCTCTACCTCTGACCTCCATCACCACTTCTCTTAGGACAACTTCTTCTCTGTTTATTTAGTTATTTATTATTTTTTTTGCAAAAGCTTTCTTTATGAACCACGTGACTCCGGTTAAACCACTGAGATTCTTTAGGCCTCAGTTCCCTCTCTCATCTGTAAAATGAGACGTTTGGACCTAAGGACACCTTTTCCAGTTCCCTTCCCTCTCTGCCATTCTGTGATTCTCAGAGAGAAGCCCCTCGCCTCTTCTCTGTTACTTTAGCCCAAGGTTTCACGTATATTTGCCAAGACTTTTAACTTACCAAGTGACAGATGCTCACTGAACATGATAAATTGGATTATTGTTGCCAATTGTTCACTCCTTCCCTGTAATGAAGTCATAAATCCACACCTTTTTTCCAGACGGCTTTACAAAACTTCCCACTAGAGTAGGCAGAGTATATTTCCCTGCCTCGTTGGGATTTGGCTAAGCTAATAGAATGTTAGCAGATGTGACGTGAGTAGAGGTTTTATTTTATTTTATTTTTTAATTTTTATTGGAGTTTAGTTGCTTTACAATGTTGTGTTGGTTTCTGCTGTACAGCAAAATGAATGTCATACATATACATATATCCCCTCTTTTTAAGGTGTCCTTCCTGTTTAGGTCACCACAGAGCACTGAGTAGAGCTCCCTGTGCTATGCAGCAGGTTCTCATTAGTTATCTATTTTATACATAGTAGTGTATATATGTCAATCCCAATCTCCCAATTCATTGCACTCCCCCTTCCCCCCTTGGTATCCATACATTTGTTCTCTACACCTGTGACTCTATTTCTGCTTTGCTAATAAGTTCATCTGTACCATTTTTCTAGATTCCACATATATGTGTTAATATACAATATTTGTTTTTCTTTTTCTGACTTACTTCACTCTGTATGACAATCTCTAGGTCCATCCATGTCTCTGCAAATGAGACTATTTCATTCCTTTTTATGCCTAATATTCCATTGTATATATGTACCACATCTTCTTCATCCATTCATCTGTCGGTGGACATTTAGGTTGCTTCCATGTCCTGGCCACAGCTATATAGGACACACTTTTCTCATGACAGATAGCAGAAGCCCAAGAGGCCACACCAAACTCTGAAGCACATTTAAAACCTCTACTCGCTACAACACTATTTACGATAGTATGTAGCTGCTGGTCCCAGAATAACAGGCATGTGGAGCTAAGGGGCATGTGGACTCCCCCCCCACCCCAATGCCTTGATGACATCATTTGAGACCCCGAATCCAGCTATACCTGCACTAGATATACCAATAAAATTCTCTTTTTTGTTTAAAAGTCAGTGTTTAGTCAGCCATTGCTGTAATAATGCTGTGTAACAGACAATTCCCACATCTTAATGGCCAAAAAAGAGAATTCTGTTGGTTGACGTAACTGAAAAGTCCAGTAGTGTATCTGGTACAGGTCTGGCTGGATTCAGAGGCTGGAATGGTGTCATTGAGGCTCTGTCACTCTCCAGATCTAAAACAGGCTTTCTCCACTCATTCGTGGATTCAATCAACAAATAATGATGGAGTGCCCACTATGTTCCAGATGCTGAGGTTACAGTGGTGAAAAGAGAGGCCTCTGCCCTCGAGATGCTTATGTTTTAGTGGGAGAGACAGACAATAAAAACGGAAGCAAACAAATAAGTATTCTAGTGCCAGGTAGTGATAAGAGCTATAAAGTAAATAAGGTGAGGAAGAAAACCATGCAAATACCTGGAGGGGAGGATCCCAAGTAGCACGGACCTTGAGTGCAAGGGCCCTGAGGGGCAGGATGTGCAGGTGTGTACCAGGTGTGGTCAGAGTGAGCTGAGCAATCGGAAGGGAGGCAGGAACTAGGCAGAAAGGGGAGTGGCCAGACGGCCTGGACTGTTGGAGGTATGGTACAGAGTTTGGAATCTTGTTCCGGTGTTAAAGGAAGCCATAACAGGGTTTCAAACAGGAGAGTGTCATAAATTATAATACATGTGTATTTTAAACCTTGACCCTACATAAAACGTGTTAAAGTGCCAGTTGTTTTTTTTTTTTAATACAAACTATTTAGTAAATAGACTTTAAAGTCTGCTTTGAAGTAATGAGGTTGATATCTTAAAATTCAATATGGTTTCATTTGCTTAATGGTAATCAAGTATTTAATCTTTAGTTTGGGGGTTAATCAAAGTAGGTTATGGGTCTCCCCTCTTATAGCCAGGATTGCTGATGGTACAGTTACAGAAAAGTCATCAAAAGTCAGCCTGCTTGCAAAAGCCAAACACTGTCAACACTTTCGCAGAGTTTCATAACAATCTAGCTTTTGCCTTAGATACCGCATGTCCTAAGTGACACCACTAGTAACACCACAGGACTGGTTTTGAGGTAGTTTCAGAGATACCAATAATGGACATTTTTCCCATTATGGTCAATTCATGGTCTAGCTTCTTAATACATTTAAAGTAGCTCTGTGTATGTGTGTGTGTGCATGCATGTGACAGGGAGGGGGGAAGGAAAGAGAGAGAGAGAGAATCAGTGAAATAAAAGCATGTCTTCTGTTATTTTATAAGGTAAAAGAATTATCTGTTGAACTTGACATCATTTTCATCTGCTCTTACTTTCCTACACTCCAAAAAGTTAGTCTTCTTTTCCAATGAACATAGTCTTCATAAAGTCAAATGAATATGATCTAGTAATTCTACTTATGGATATACTATATCCAAAAGATTTGAAAGCAAGGATTCAAACAAATATTTATACACCAATATTCATAGTAACATTATTGACAATAGCCAGAAAGTGGAAGCAACCTAACTGTCCATTGACAAGTGAGTAAACAAAATGTGGTATGTACACGCAATAGAATATTCAGCCCTAAAATGAAAAGAAATTCTGACACATATAACAACATGGATGAAACTTGAGGACATTACACTAAGTGAAATAAGCCAGTCACAAAAGGACAAATATTGCATGATTTCACTTAGATGAGGCACTTCAAATTCGTAGAAACAGGAAGTAGAGTTGTGGTTGCCAGGGTCTGGGCGGGGAGGGAAGAATGGGTGTGGAGTTTTGGTTTGGGATGATGGAAACATTCTGGTAACAATTGCACAATAATGTGAATGTTGTTAATACCACTGAACTGTATTCTTAAAGATGGCTAAGATGATAAATTTTATGTTATTCATGTTTTACCACACACACATACACACGAAAGTCAAATGGATTTTCTGCTCCAAAATCTTTCTAAAACCCAGGTCTAGCATAAGTCTGTCTGTTACAAACGCCAGCTACCGCCTCATTAAAGTGCAGTTCATTCCAATAAACCTCAAGGCAAGGCCTCAGTTAGGAGCTCTTATTCCATGTTAATAGCCCTGACAATTACTTCTTTGTATAAACAAGCGTTTAAATGTTAGGTAAACAAAGTCACTTGTGTAAACCTCATTGCTGCTAGGAAATTCACTGGAAGATGTGATCGCAGGCATGGATCCTCGTTTCTTGAGGCACAATGTTAGTGCAGAAGCTCCTCCACAGTCACAAAGGTACAACCCATTCTCCATGGCAGCTTCTTTGTCCCCAGCCAGGCCCAGACGGCCTTTTTACACAGGGCATCATTTCAGTAGCCTTGAAGAGCAAGGCCTCCTCTTTGCAATCTTTAATGCAAGTGTCAATGAGGAAACTCTACATGTCAGAATGCAAGTTGTCCATGTCACTTTAAAAGCCATAGAAACTTCTGTAATTCATACTTTTGGTCTAAATCAGCACACCACATTTTTATATCCAGCTCCATCACTTGCTGCAATGAAAGCTGGAAACTCTGATACAAAATCCTCTCTCCACAGGCTTCAAGGCTTCTGATGCTAAATGTCCTTGGAGAGAGCTACCTCCTCAAGGAGGTGTCTAAGAGGATGCCTCGGCCTTCTGGTACCCCTGCCAGGTACCGTGCTATTCGATGGGAAAGATGGTGCACAGCTGTGATTTTCTCGCAGAAGAAGTTCATCTTCCACACAGGTGGCAGGTACTTTTGTTTCAGTGAACTCAGAAAACTCCTGGAAGATCTTCCTTTTGCTCTCACTTCTTATCTGCCAGGCTGAGCCTCTTCAAGGGAGAAAGGTGACCTGCTAGAGCTGGTGGTTAGGTGATAGTTGCAAGCCTGGTGTGGACAGAGAGAGTGATGACTCGAGAGATGGTGGGGGGTGGTGAGTGCAAAGTGAGTGAAGGGAACTGGTGGTCCTGGGAAGTGTAGACTGCAGGGCAAGAGTGGAAGCAGAGACATCAGTTGGGGGACTGCTGTGTTTTTTAGGCAAGAAATGATGGAGGTTTGCACTAGGTTTGGTGGCAGTGGACGTGGTGAGACATGGTCAGGTTGGGGAGATATTTTGAAGGGAGAGTTCTGAGGCTGTGCTGATGCATTGGACGTGGAGTGTGTGGTCGAAAGAGAAGACAAGCATGGTCCCAAGTGTTCTGGACTGAGTGGATGGTGATGCCGTTTGCTGAGATGAGGACTACAGCGGGAGGGGTAGGCTACGGGGCACGTGGGAAACGCAAAGCTTGGTTCCAACATGATGATGTGAAATGCCTATTAGATATTCAAGGGCAGATGTTAGGTAGGCAGTTGGGTATATGAGTCTGCAGTTCAGAGGAAAGGCATGCTGGAGAGATAGACTGGGTGGAAAGAAGAAGTCCCAGAATTCTACGTTCTGGGTCAGACCACACCACTCCGCCCCTGCCACACCTACACGGATAGGTGTGAAAGAGAGAGTCTGGAAGGCTCTTTGGTGCCCTCCACTTCCGCACTGGCCGGAGGGAAGACGGTCATGCCTCAACAAGGACAGTTTGGGTGGAATCGTGAGGATAAAGGGCTAGTTGGAGTGGGTTCAAGGGAGAATAGGATGGGAGGAAATGGAGGCGGAAAGTATAGAAAATTCTTTTGAGGAGGAGAAAAATGTGGTAGTAATTGTAGGTAGATGGGAGTCAAGGGAGGCTTTTTTCTTTTTCCTTTAAGATGAGAGGAATTCCTAAATGTTGATCTTGCTGATGAGAATGATCCAGTAGGGAGGAACAGATTAGCCGGTTCAGGAGACTGTGGAGGTAACTGAGGGAGCAAATCCTAGGCCAGAAGGGGCAGGATCTAGTGCCTTCACTGTCAGGGGGCAGAGGGAGCAGGAGAAGGCCAAGGACAGTCCTACCCAGACCACATGGAATTGTACCTCCAGGAAAGTGCAGTCCCATGAACCGCAAGAATGGAGGTCATGAGACCACCGTCCCATGCTGGGAAGGGAGAAACCCCTGACACTCACTATGCACCCACCTCACGGCAGCCACTGTTTACCCCACTCTACTATGAACAGAGTTTCTCAGGAAACTTTAATCCTGACCGTTTTTCAAGAATGTTCTCAGTAGAGCCAAAGCCTGTTCTTCTCCTGATGGCACTGTGTTGGGGAAATACATTTGTTTTGAAGCCCTTCCACGAAACAACTCTAACTTTGACAAAAAGAAGAATTTACTGGAAGCATTCTGAGAGTCTCAGATACCTAAACGTGGGATGGAACAATTGCAACCAAGGATTGGAAGGCACTAGGACCCTCTCCCCACTTGTCAGCTCCCCTCCTTTCTGCACAGGGACTTCATTCACTTTTACCAACTGCCTTTCCAAAGAGAGAAGCATGGCCACTTCCCAGCCTCCTCTGGGAAGTCCTTTCTTTCTCCTCCAGACTGAACTTTGATGTCATTTAGTCTTGTGGCACTTACTCTGCATTTGAATTTTCCGGTGGTTTGTGTCATATCCCCTTACACCTGTGTTAATGAAACAAAACCCCTGCATACACATCCGCGGACCCAGCGCGGGGCCTGGCATGTGGTGGGCACTCAGTAAAGTTTGTTGAGCAGTTGGCCGAGTGAGTGGCTGTTGGCCGTCTGCACTTTGCTCTTTGGGGAAATCTGAGTTCTTGCGTCTCCTACAGAGAATTGCCCTTAAGAGGCCCAGTTTCACTTGCTCTTACCGAGCACGCTTCTGCTTCCTTCATTTGCGTTGTGTCTGATTGCCATTCCATTTAGGGCAGTGGAAAGTCCGAGGCCCTCTGCCCAAATCACTTGAAGTTCCTATTCAAATAGGGTTTTCTCTTGTACTTCCCCCAAGACGACATCTGGGGAAAGAAAAGATAATTTTACTTTTGCTTTGCCAAGTAAAACTTAACCGAAATACTAATATAGCTTCAGACACAGTATCAGTCTAATTGTGAAGTAGGCCATTTGTCAAATACTCAACATTACTGGCCATGATAATAATAGAATCCAGTCAACATGTGTCTTGCATGTGTCAGTCCCTGCGCTGGGCCTTCTGAAGAAATCAAAGATGAATAGGCAGCTCTCTTCTTAGGAGAGCTGCCAGCCAAGGGCACCAGACAGCACCATAGCTGCCATATAAGACACGCCAGATATGTTATTGCTTGGGCACAGGGTCCTGTGGGAACACACGCTGAGATTTCTCCCGGCTCAGGTGAGTAGGGTAGGCTTGGTTTGACTGGGCCTTGAAGATGGAGAATGTTCGGCGACATACGGATGAAAGAGGAAAGCCACTGCCGTTGGAGACAGCAGGAAGAACAAATTGCTGGAGCAAGGAGAGCACCCCACAGAGTCAGGGCAGGGGGCAGGACTGGGGTGAGGTGAGGGCGAGTCAGAGCACGAAGACCCTGCGAGGAGTTTGGGCTCCTCTTCATAGACAACAGGAAGCCCTTGGAGGATCCCGATCTGGGGAGCGGAATGAGCGATGGGTATTCAAGTGAGATTCAGAGAGGGTGAGGAAAGATGGTCTGAGCACACACCTGTCCACACAGGTGTGCAGAAGGGATGAGGGGCAGATCAGTGCAGGAGGGCATGTTGCACTCAGACATTCTGCCTTATGTGGGCCCATTTATAATTGTCACCTCCCCCTGGCTTCGGCCCCCCCTACTCTTTCCTCCTCCATCTCCTTTGTGGCCTCTATAACCTTAGTCAAAACCCCACCCCACAAGCTGCATTTGGCGACACCTCTCATCTTCCCTCCCTGCCTCTCAGCTCCCTTGGTCCACAGCTGGTTGTTCTCTCCAGGGCCCAGTTTCAGCCTTGTTCCCAAAGACAACAGGAGAACTGGGGGAAGTCCCACCTGCTTATCTTGCTCCTAGGACTTCCTGGAAATTCGTCTCCTCCAATAGGAACCAAGCGCCCACCGGGAGCCCTGTCGCACTGGGCTACTGGCTTTTCGTGACAGGGAGGGGACTTGCCTCCACTGTGTTTTCTGATTATCGAGGCTTGGCTCCATCAGACCAAGGGAGATGATGGGGCGGGGGGGGGGCACCCAGGTGGCTTCTATTTTCCCCCCTCCCTTTTGTGTTACGATGGTGTTCCCACTGAAGACCATTGCTCTCTGCAGAGAATTTGCCCCGGCCGGAGACTTGGAAAAGGGAAGCAGTCATGATAAGCTCAGAGGAGCTAAAGAGTAAACCACGGTGGGAGTTCCCCTGGGCCACCTCCTCCGAAGCAGCCAAAAGCCCAGAAAGTTTCCGCCCAAGGTCTGCCTTTGGGGAAAAGAGAAGTTGACCTCGGCAGCCTCTCCCTGAGGTCATGCACGCAGGACCCTTAGTCCTCGAGCCAGTCATCAGCCAGGGTGGCTTCAGGCTTCTTCCCTTATATTCCCCATCAAAACTTAACCTTTGTCAGTCATTGCTTTCTGCTTCCTGGTCAGAGCAGGAGGTGGCCTCATGGCATGATGAGATCTCTGCAATCAGGAGGGAGATTAAATGAGGTCTTCTCCAGGCAATCGTGCCTCAACCCACCTAGAAGACTTCTGGCTTCCGAGGATCTAATCCAGAGGATTCTCAGCCCTGCAGTAACCTGATGGTTGTAGAGGTGGGCAGGATCACCCCAAGATTAGAATTGCCTCCCTGATTTTCCAATCCAAAGGACTGTATGAGGATGATATTGGTTACGTTGTACACGAACATGATTGTGTCTATAAGTGACTTTGCGTGTGAGTTGCACATTGTGGCAATTTTAAAACATGTCTGCAAATTCTTGACACTCTTCCTATCAATAAAAGTGTCTGTGTTTCCTTTCCTTGAATTTGAGCAGGCATGTAATGGCTTCTACCACTAGAATATGATAGAAATGATACTCTGTGAGTTCTAAACTGGGTTATAAGAGACCACTCGGCTCCTACATTTGTCACCGGAATGCTTGCTCTTAGGATCTTCAGCCACCATGTGAGAAGTATGACCAATTTGAGATTGCCACGCTGGAGAGACCACACAGAGAGATCCTGAGACTACGCGAAGAGAGATGCCCGGCTGACCCCAGCTGTTCTAGCCGCAGCTGTTGAGACATTCCAGCTAAACCCCAGACATCGTGGAGCAGAGAGCAGTTATCCATCCTGAGCCCTGCGCACGGTTCACATTCATGAGCAAAATAGATGATTATTGTCTGAAGCCACTAAGTGTTGGGAGCCGATTTGTTAGAAAGCAATAGACAACATATGTGTATGGATGTGGCAATTTATGTAAACACCATGGCTAGACACGAGGTTGTAGTTCACATATATGTTTGTGATAATAATTGCAACATTGCAGCCCCCAGTACTTTACAACTGGAAGAAGTTGTTAATTAGTTATTAGGAGGCTTCATACTCTTCTTATTCTTAGTTTCATGACAAACACTAGTAATTCCCTCAGCCCTAGCCAAGATGCCATGCTTCTTCAGTAGAAACTTCTGGCAAAATGAGTGCAGTATGGAGAACACTTCCGTCAGGCCGTAGGTGCTTACTAGGTGTGCACAGATTTGGGAAATCATATTCTACCGTCAACCCCCCCTCCCCCATCCATCTGCACCCCTCAGTCCACAGTAGATCAGTGTCGTACATGTGCACTTCCAGACTCTCAGAAGCCTGGCTCCATGGCCTTAGGATGGGTTCCAGGAAGGATCCCCGTATTTGAAGCTATACCTCTGCAACTTCCTCTAATTATTCCCTCTGCAGTTCCTTTGATGCAATTCCCTATAATGTGGCATAGTTTCTTCTAGATTAAAAATTCTTTAGGGGCAGAAAGTTTTCTCTGGCATTTAACACAAACCCTGGTACTCAGTAGCAGCTTAGTGTGTGTTTATGGAATAATTAAGTACACATATGGTAGAGACATGGTTGGACGTAGAGTCATGGTTGGACCTAGACACTGTCATACAGAGTGAATTAAGTCAGAAAGAGAAAAACAAGTATCATATAATATCACTTATATGTGGAATCTAGAGAAATGGTACAGATGAACCAGTTTGCAAGGCAGAAATAGAGGCACAGATGTAGAGAACAAGCGTATGGACACCAAGGGGGGAAAGGGAGGGGGTGGGGTGAATTGGGAGATTGGGACTGACATAGATACACTAATATGTATAAAATAGATAACTAATGAGAACCTGCTGTATAGCACAGGGAACTCTACTTTACTTTGCTGTACAGTAGAAACTAACACAACATTGTAAGACAACTATACCTCAATAAAAAAAAAAAGTACACATATGGTTTCCAGACCCCACCCATTCTGGCTGACTCCCTCAGACTGTACTCAGGTGAACCCCTGATTTCATACAAAGCTCCTCATGGGGACAGAGCTGCTCAGGAGATAGGGAACCATGTGCTGGTCCTTAATGGCCTAGATACAGGGCCCTGGTGAACGCAGACTCAGGTGACAGTGGCATTGAGAAAGGATACGTCCCTTTGTCCCCCGCCTGGTTCCTGGTCAGCTACTTGTCTCTGTCCCACACTTTGCTCCACCGCAACACACCCCCACTCCAGTCTCTCTGCACTTTATATACAAATAATTCTTTTCAGAAAAGACTTTGTCTTTCTTCCACCTATCCTTGAAAAGTGAGTATTTGGAAATGCTCCAAAATAAACTAAAGCAGGCTACAATACTTAAGAATTTTTTAAATAATGCCTTTTCAGATCCAGAAGATCAGGAATATAGAGCCTTAAACGTAGTTGGCCCCAGTTGTGACATTAGTGCGTTTCATTTGTTCAACAAAGATCAACTACCTGGCTTCCCTGGGTCCAGGCTTCAACACTGGCAAGAGAGAGAAAAAAGGTAGACCCTGACCTTGGAAGGCTTAATTGCCACTCTTAAACCACATGCTTACACTATTTTTCCAGAAATGCTCATCACCATGGGAATGTAATGGTGGGAGAAAATACATTTTCCCATCCCTGTGGTGGTTCTTATGGTGCTTGGAGCAGAGAAAGCCACCTGCACTTGGCTTCCTGCTCTTGTGAGCCAACAGGCATCGTCTAGGAGGGGAGGGGGCGACTTCCCCAGGGGAGATCCTGAAGAAGTGGCTTGACCACGTGTCTGTACGCTCTCTTGTTCTATACAGGTCCCGTGTCAGTTTAGAACTCCATGGAGAAAATGCCAAGAGAGGATTAGATGTGTGAGAGATTTAGTGGGGGGAAATGCCTGTGCGGGGGAAAATGGGGAGGGAGGTGGAAGAGGCTGGGAGAGCTGTCAGACCACAGCGCAGGGCTGACCTGGCAGAAGAAGAACCAGGAGGAAGGAAGATTGGGCAAGAAGAGCCTCAGGCCGGAGTGCAGTCTAAGCAAGGCTTCACAAAGCTGATGGCAAGTCACTGAATCAAAGTCACCTTTCAAAGGAGGCTGACCTACAGGAATCGCTCTTCCTATTCCTGCCTTGCCCAGTCATTGACTGGGGACAGCCTGTGGGTAGCACGGCCTCAGTGCAGAGTCGGGTAGGCAGTAGATTCAGGGTCCAGCACCTGGGGCCCTTAGTCAATTACATTCTCGTGGTACGAGGTCTGAGAGGTGCGTTTTCATGACCCACAAGTTCCTATGAACCAGCACCCTAAGCACCATCTCTCCCTTCCTTCTCTGGAGATAATTCAGAACTACAAGTTAAATGGATTTTTTTTTTTCCTGTTTGCAGCTCTTCAGAGACACTGACGCAAAGAATCAAAGTTACTCCATAAGTGGATAGAAAAAAAAAAAAGTGAATTCCATTTCTCAAGGGACCCTGCATTATCTCCTCTTTCTCCCACCCACTACTCCTGCCTACTAGCGAGACTGGCTCCTCAGTCGACAGTAAGATGCAGCCAGCAGACAGGGATATGGTTCCCTAACTGCCTTAATTGCCAGGTACTCTGGTGAAGAGACTTGAAATCCGCCCCCAAACCCCCAGTGCTCTTCTTAGTCAGTAAGTTCACCACGTCTGCCAGCTGTTTCCCAGAACTGGTGCCAAAGCTAAATGGCAGATTTGCATTTCACTTGAAACTGTGCACTTAGGAAGTTATGCCTTTACCGGGAAGCCCGATTTCTCATTAGTCCGTAAAAGAATGACGGGGAACCAGGGCTGACTAGGCCCCCACATTGTGCCAGGTGTGGTTGTAGGTGCTACAGGGGTCATCTGTTTCATACCTCACCCCTCTGAGGTCAATGTGTATGGTCGCATTTTACAAACCCAGGGCACATAGTAAGGGAGCAGGGATTTGGGGAGGACCGAGGCTGGGTCCTCTGACTCCAAGTCTAGTGTTCTTTCTGGCTCCTAATTTCTATCCATACATTGGACAATTTGGCTGACTTAAGAGGAATTAGAGGGGGACTTCCCTGGTGGTCCAGTGGGTAAGACTCCGAGCTCCCAATGCAGGGAGCCCAGGTTCGATCCCTGGTCCGGGAACTAGATCCCGCTTGCATTCCGCCAACTAAGACTTCGTGTGCCACAACTAAAGATCCCACGAGCCTTAGCTAAGAAGTCCGTATGCCACATCTAAGACCCAGTGCAGCCTAAATAAATAAATAAATAATTTTTTTTTTTTTTTTTTTAAAAAGAGGAATTAGAGGTATTGGCTTATAGCAGGATTTTGTCTTCTATCAGAAGTTCTTGGGTTGTGAAGATTAACGTATTTGAATTACTGTGAGTAAAATGCTGTTAAGAGAGCTTGGAACACCATGATCACACCTTTAGTGGCTGCGACCACATCTGCCATGAGGACGACGATCCCCCTGAAAGTCTAGCTCAGGAAATCTATCCTAGGAAAATTCCTTTGGCTTAAGGAGTCCTTTCTAATCAACCTCTTCTATAATCCTGGCGCTCAGGAGTAAAATATCAAGCTACTAATTTCCTAGTGTGACTTTTTAGAGGATCTCTTACATTTAGGGCAGCCATAGATACTAGACTGTTTTGACAGGAGACTGGACTTAGGAAATGAATAACAGAAGGGAAAGGGATGGAGAAGCTTGAACCCCTTTAGTTTGTAAAAATAAATTTATTTATTTATTTATTTATTTTTGGCTGCGTTGGGTCTTCATTGCTGCATGGGGGCTTTCTCTAGTTGTGGTGAGTGGGGTCTACTCTTTGTTGCGGTTCACAGGCTCTAGGCGTGTGGGCTTCAGTAGTTGCAGCACGCGGGCTCAGCAGTTGTGGCTCGCGGGCTCTAGAGTGCAGGCTCAGCAGTTGTGGCGCACGGGCTTCGTTGCTCTGTGGCATGTGGGATCTTCCCGGACCAGGGATCGAACCCGTGTCCCCTGCATTGGCAGGCAGATTCTTAACTACTGCGCCACCAGGGAAGTCCCCTGCTTTAGTTTTATCTAGCAGTATCTTGTGTTGCAGTCTTTAGATTTGTATGGGTTTAACGCCTAACCCATTGCTTAATGCTCTTGGGGAACATATTTTTCTTATTTTTTTTTATTATTTTACTTATTTATTTATTTATGGCTGTGTTGGGTCTTTGTTGCTGCATGTGGGCTTTCTCTAGTTGCGGTATGCAGGCTTCTCATTGCAGTGGCTTCTCTTGTTGCAGAGCACGGGCTGTAGGCATGTGGGCTTCAGCAGTTGTGGCTCACGGGCTCTGGAGTGCAGGCTCAGTAGTTATGGCACACAGGCTTAGTTGCTACGCGGCATGTGGGATCTTCCCAGACCAGGGCTCGAACCCATGTCCCCTGCATTGGCAGGCGTATTCTTAACCACTGCGCCACCAGGGAAGCCCCTAAAATGACCCATTTTAAAGTGAACAATTTAGTGACGTTTAGTATCTTCACAATGGTGTGCAGCCACCACCTCTATGTGGTTCCAAAACATTTTCATCACAAAATAAAAGCCTGTACCTACTAAGCAGTTACTCACCTCTCCTCTTAGCCTCCGGCAATCACCGAGTTGCTTTCTGTCTCTGGATTTACTTATTCTGGATATTTCACATAAATGGAATCATACAATATGTGACCTCTTACGTTTGGCTTCTTTCACTTGGCATCATGATTTTGAGGTTCATCCATGCTGTAACATGTATCCGCACTTCCTTTCTATGGTGGAATAATCTTCCACAATTTGCTTATTGCATCATCTGCAGATGGACATTTGGGTTGTTTCCACCTTTTGGCTATTGTAAGTGATGCTGCTGTGAACACTCGTGTGTAAGGATTTGTGTGAGTCCCTGTTTTCAGTTCTTTTGGGCATATACTTATAAGTGGAATTGCTGGGTCATAAGGTAATTCTATATTTACCTTTTTTTTTTTTTTCTTTTTGGCCACGCTGCACAGCATGTGGGATCTTAGTTCCCTGGCCAGGGGTGGAACCTGTGCCCCCAGCAGTGGAAGCAGAATCTTAACCACTCGACTGCCAGGGAAGTCCCTATAGTATTTAACTTCTTGAGGAACTGCTAAACTTTTCACAGGGGTTGCACTCTTTTACAATCCTGCTAGCAGTGTATGAGGGTTCTAATTTCTCCACATCCTTGAATTTAAAACTTTAAAAACTGCATTAATCACTTACAGGATGAGGAAGTGGCCTCTCTTTGAAACATTTTCCTCTTTCACATGTTAAACTTTCTCTTTCACACAGAGCCTATGCATGAAAGTGACAAGGAGGAAGGATACTATCAAGTGATGCAAACAGAAATTCCACCAGCCTCCAGATACCATGTGTCATATTACGCCAAGCTGCGTGAGTTTGTGCTTCAGATTGCCTCAGTCACTTCCAGGTGAACAAGCTCAAGACTTTGCTCTCCGGCAGGAAGAAGATGACCGACAGCGAGTTTGGCTATATTCACATGCTGGCCCAGGACTACCTGAAGTACGTCTTGCAGATACCACAGCCTGGATCTGGTCCAAGCAAAACATCCAGGGTGTTACAAGACGTTGCTTTCTCAGTCCAAAACGAAGTTGAAAAGAATTTGAAACCATTCTTGGACAATATTGATGTTGTGTCCATAGACACCGCCAGAACAATATTCAACCAAGTGATGGAAAGGGAATTTGAAGATGGCATCGTTAACTGGGGAAGGATTGTGACCATATTTGCATTTGAAGGTATTCTCATCAAGAAACTTCTAGGAGAGCGAATTGCCCCAGATGTGGACACTTACAAGGAGATTTCTTACTTTGTTGCAGAGTTCATAACCAAAAACACAGGAGAATGGATAAGGCAGAACGGAGGCTGGGTATGTGTGATGGAAATATTCTTCGTTGTTCTTTACTTTGAAATAGGAATTGACAGTTTCCTTGCTGATTAAAAAAAAAAAAAACTACCTAAGGATTATATTTTCTTTGGGTAGTTTGTTCTAAAAGTTTTAAAATTTTAAAATAAAATTTCTGGCTCATTTCCAATGAATCTTAAAACTTTATAGTTGGAAAACTCTTGTGGTTTCAGTTTTTATTCCTAACCGTGTAAATTGCAGGAGTGAGTTTTGGGGATTAATAAAAGATGCACCTCCCTAATGCATCTTTAGAGTCAGGGTCTAGTCTGAGACTTAGCTCTTGTTAGCGTTGTCATGACAATGCAGAATTAGTACAGAAAGAGTTGGTATTAGATGCTGTTATATTTAGAGATTATGTTACAAAAGACAGGTGTAAATTTTTGCAAGTTCATTGCTTACAAATTGATTTTTTTTTTCAGTTTTCTAATATGACAAATTCTGGCTGGTAAAGCTTAGTGATTAAAAAAAAATAATGTACTACACCACCAGCAAGAAACTATTCAAGAATTTCCAAATAAAAATTCACTTTATTATCAGTGTCTCAAAAAGCTAAGATCGTGCAGGGAGCCTATATTACAACTCATATTGATAAGGGGCCTTTCCCAGCTGGACGTATATGCTTTTCTTTATATCCCAATACACTGAATACTTACTTTTTTACAGCACTTATGTCCTCTCTTCAACACAAACCCTGGCCTCCCCTCTTCCCAGAGCTATCCACTGGTTATCAATTCTTTTACATGCAATACATGCCTGTTGAACATATCCATAGAAAATATACTCAGCACTTCTTTGTAAAAACAATTGTTATAAATTGTTAAATACTATGTAACAATACTAATATAATACTAAATAATTTATAGTATTTAGAAATTATTTGTATAAATAGTACATGGTACTTATTCTGCTTTTTTTTTTTTTCACCCAAGGGCATTTTAATAAGTATTTTATTTTTATTTTTAAAAATTTATTTATTTTTATTTATTTTTGGCTGTGTTAGGTCTTTGTTGCTGTGCGCAGGCTTTCTCTAGTTGCGGCGAGCGGGGGCTACTCTTCGTTGTGGTGTGCGGGCTTCTCATTGCGGTGGCTTCTCTTGTTGCAGAGCACGGGCTCTAGGCGCATGGGCTTCAGTAGTTGTGGCACATGGGTTCAGTAGTTGTGGCTCGCGGGCTCTAGAGCGCAGGCTCAGTAGTTGTGGTGCATGGGCTTAGTTGTTCCACGTTAATAAGTATTTTAAAGAGTACTACAGGGACTTCCCTGGCGGTCCAAGGGTTAATTAAGCCTCCGTGCTTCCACTGCAGGGGGCTCAGTCGCAGCATATCCAAAAAAACAAGAGTACTACATATTCGCTGTTGTATGTAAATGCTGTTGAATGTTTGGTTATTTCTAGCTGATGGATATTTATTTATTTCCAGAGCTATCACAAACAATACTTCATTGAATATCTTTAATCATGTCTTCCCTTGTGTGTGTTTTTCTAGGATGGATATTGGGACATAGAATTGCTGGGTCATGGTGTAAACACTTTTTAAAATTTACTAGATTCTTGTCCTCCGAAGTGGTTCTACCACTTTGTCATGCTCCCGTCACAGCTTGTTCAAATATCTCACATTTCCTCCCATCCCGGCTGACTAACATTAGGTTATAGTAGTCTGTCATAGTTTCCCTATTCCGCTGGCTTAAAAATATATACCTAATTTATCTTGCTTTAATTCTTGTTTCCTTGATTACTAGTGAGGTTAAGCATCTTTTCATATTGAGCGTCTTTACATGTTTATTGACCATTTGTAATTCTTATTCAGAGAACTGCCTATTTATATCCTTTGCTGTTTTCCTATTATTTTGTCTTTTTCTCACTGATTTGTAGGAATTCTTGGAATATTCTGGACACAAATTATTTTTATATATGTGGTAGATATCTTCTAATTTGTTGTCTTTCAAAACTATAGATGTCTTCGGTGCTTATGTTTTAAACGTTGATGAAATCTTTTACTTGATGTTTTTTGCATTTTGTTGAGGTCTTCCTGCATAATGATAGGGCTTACTGCAGCCACTCCCCTTTCTCCATCACCTTTTCTTCCTGGAACTCAGCCTGACTTGGGGCTAGACAAAGCATGTGAGATATTTGGTCGTGTTTTTTTCTGGTTGCTGTGGAAAGCTATACTGAAGGACGGGTGGAAATTTCAGCTATTATGCTGTGTAGGTTTCAAGTGAAGGCAGAAGTTCGTTAGCACAGAGGCCCACGTATGAGCATACTAGTTTGCAAGCTCCACATGAGTTTGCACTGTATTTGGAACGCACAGAAAATGAATAAACGTTACTGAAAATTTTAACTTAACAATAAATTTTGTAAGCTCCTGGAACTCACAATTAGTGGAGGGTGTGGAATTGTCTCTGAGAAAGTCTAGAAGTGTGCTCATCTTTTGGGGGCGGTACAGGTGTAAGTGTGAGTGAGTATGGCAGGATATAAACACACATGTGCCCCCCCACACACACATCAGCCTTCACCAAGTCCTTATGTAGGTTTTCAGCTCTTGACTTTTACACTTGAACAGCTTAGACAGAATAGAAATGCCCTTTAAGATGTCATTTCAAAGCAACCTCAATATTCCTTTCCCAGCTCATAGGAGACACTGAATCTGTTCAAGACGGGCAGTGCTTTTTTGAATCAGTACAGACCAGCATGGCAAACCAGTATCTTCTTTGCATACTGATGTTGACAAATCTGCTCAAGTGAATGAACCTACTCTTGAATGACTTACTTCCGGGGAAAGGGTACAATCCCATGCCTGTGCTAGTGGAGTGAGGTGGCCCATAGGAAGAGAGGAAGATGAGGAGGCATTTTACAACTTCATCAAGAAGGAAGCACCAACTTCTGACTTTCTACCGTCCTGGAAAACTCTCCAAAAAAATCACTGATCTCTTGTCCTATCCACAGTCATTTATATGTGCTTGTCATTGGCTCCAGATTAAAGATGCATGCCTATAATGAGAGATGAGAGGGGCATTTCACCTACAACTAGAGAGTACCCATATTTAATTAAATTTTAAGTGTGCCCAGAGATTTTATGAAAACTTTTGGATCAAGAATGTGGTATGTGAGGACAGCAGAGATAATAAGGGCACCAACTCTGAATCAGACGGACCTGAGTTCATTTCATGCTTACTACCTGTGTGACGTAAACAAGTTATTTAACTTCCCTAAACCTCATGTGTAAAATGGGAAGACTATTGCTGTCTATCTCCTAGGACTGGTGTAAGGATTAAATCAGTTCATATTATATATAAAGCACCCAGAACACAGTTTCTACAAATAACTCAATACAAGCTTAGGGCTATTGTTATTATTAGTAGTAATATTGCCTAACTTCCCTGAATAGATTTAATCTCCAGAAATTATATCAACTATAGTTAGATATTAGCCACCATCTAAAACAGATGCCCTAAAGGTAAAAAAAATAAGACCAGTGTATCAAAAATGGGGTCATAATCTCCTAAATTTGATTACTTATGAGATTGAGTTACTTTCCTTCCTTTCTTCCTCCCCTTTTTCCTTCCCTCCCTCCTTCTCCCTTCTTTTCTTTCTCTCCTTCTTTTCTTTGCTGCTTCTCATCTCGCTTTCTATTCCTCTTCCACATTTACCGTTATTTCCTCCTGTCCCTCTGCCAATTTGACGTGCTGAAAACGAATAGCCTCTCATAGATCTCACAGGAGAGCTAGTGCTATTTGTTTTTGTCAGTCTTTGGCATTCATGAGGAAAGGCTGGTTCTTAAAAACCATTAGAATGTGCCTGAGATGAAACTCATCTCACCCCTTGGGATTGCCTTTCCTTTGCAGCTAGGTGGCTTTCTTACTTTTGCCCTCTTCAGTAAAGCATTCTCCTGTGCCTGTGCTGGTTGAGTGGAAAGGACACTCAGCCCGCAGCTCCACACGGGAGGAATCATGTCTACCTAATGCACCACTGAATACTGCATGCTTGGCCCAGGGCCTATGGTATAGAAGGTAGCCAACAAATATTTGTTGATGGAATGATTGAATGAACTAGCATAGAAACTGAGATTTGAACTCTGGTTTTCCCATTCACTAGAAGTGTGATCTTGAGTGAGTTTCAGAAGTAACTTGAAACTCAAATTCCTAATATAATAAATATAATAAATATTATATTATATTATATGTAATATATAATTAAGACAGTAATACGTACCTTAGAAGGGAAGTTAAAAGATTAAAGGACATTTCTGTAAGAGTGCTTTATAAACTGTCAAATATTAATACAACTATGAAGGTTACATGGGAAATTCCAGAAAGTTTAAATATGTAATTCTTAAAACTACTCTAATACCAAAAGAAAGCCCCTTTTGAAAGTAGGGATGTACAGTCAGAATTGGTGCTTTCCAAGTGACCAGTATATTAAAGTCTGAGTCATAAGAGTTAGGCAAAGTAGGTTGTATTTTTTTATGATCGTCTTGCTTTAAATAATGGTCTGGTGAGGGCAAATAAAAGGACATACACAGGCATGTAGACGACTGACTAAGTATTCAATCTGGCAAAGGCGTAAAGATCTAGCAGCGATGTAATACAATCTCAAGAATTCTTACATATCCTTTGACTAAACAGATTTGGGGGCCAGATTCGTCTTGTATTTCTTTTGAATTTTAACTTGAGATTTAAAAATCATTTAATGAAAACTAAGGTGAAACATAGTTCAAGTCTTCCTGTGGGTCCTTCAGGAAACCTAAGTTCAGCTCTCTAACCTTGGGAGTCACCCGTGACCCCTTTCCCTCATACCCTAAGTCCAACTCATCAGCAAATTCTGTTGGGGGCACCTTTGAAATACTGCATATCCAGTGCCTCCAGGCGACTCTCCTCTCTCACTTGACTATGTCCAGAGCCTCCTACCAGTGTCCCTACTTCCATGCTTGCCCTGCGATGGTCTGTTCTCCACACAGCAGTCAGAGTGATTTTTTAAACAACTTGCCTCACTTACTCCATGTTAACATTTTCAGTGTCTACAGAATATCCCACCAGTTTTATGCATCATAATTTACTTAAGCAATTCCCAACTGTTAGACATTTGGGTTGGTTTCTGTTTTCCCTTCTTAGAAATAATGCTTCAATACTGAACATGAAGATGGTTTTCCCCCCACATTTTAGAAGATCGCCTCATGATCATTTTCTAACACTAGAATGATTGGTTCATATATGAGTATAATTACACTACTTATACATATTGGAATACATATTGCTTTCAGAAGGTTTGTATCAATGGGACAATGCCACAACTTTACCAGCATTGGGCGGAACCATTAGATATAATTTTGGGGGTTTAATAGGCTTAAGATAACAAGGTCAATTTAATAGGTCTAAAAAACAATAACATGTATTAAAATGTGAATTTATTTAACTGCTAGTAATGTGGAATTCTTTCCCATATACTTTTTTTTAAGACAATTCTATTTTTTTGTGTCTATTTTTTTATATAGCAGGTTCTTATTAGTTATCTATTTTATACATATTAGTGTATCTATGTCAATCCCAATCTCCCAATTCATCCCACCCCCTCTTCCCCCCATATACTTGTTAATGATTTATATTTCTCTTTTTAACAGCCTTTGCCTTTTTTAACTATTAAGGGCTTGATGATTTTTCTCTTACATTTGAACGAACTCTTTCATGGCAAATGTAAATAGTCTCCTGGTCTGTTGTTCTTCTTATTTTAGTTTCTTATCGTTTTAAAAAACTTTAATCTTCGTATTGCTGAATTTGTCAGTTTTTTCCTTTGTTCACGCCTTAATATTTATTCATTTATTTTGGCTGCACCCGGTCTTAGTTGTGGCATGCGGGTTTCTTAGTTGTGACATGCATGCGGGATCTAGTTCCCCAACCAGGGATCGAACGCGGGCCCCCTGCATTGGGAGCACGGAGTCTTACCACTGGACCACCAGAGAAGTCTCTCCTTTGTTCATGCTTTAGTTTAGAACTTTAATATATATAAGAGGATGACATATTAACTGCCTAATTGTAATAGATGGTGATCACTGTAACAATAATAAAAATCATTTTAGAGTGCCCCATTAATACGGGGTTTGTGAAAATTCTAGGAAGGCAAGCACTGAAGTGGATGCACACCTAGAATGTATGGGAAATGTGTGAGTGTGTAAGGGCAGGGGAAAGAGGAAGAAGAGAAGGGGCAGTCTGTCTCCTCTGTTAGCATGTGACAGCATGCATCTCCCAGCATGACTCCACACTTCACACAGAGGGTTAGTGGAAGCTGGCTTTCTTGCTCAGTCTTTTCAATGGAAAATTCCCCTGACTGGTGTTTGTCTGCGCTGCCAGTGATGCTCAAAAAGACAATTCCAAGGCACTACAGAGTTCTCTGTCAAAGAAATATGCTTGGTTTACATTTTGATATTAGTCACACTAGACTGTGAACTACTTGAAGGCATTTGTCACCCCCAGAAATGGAACTTGCTGGAGGCAGAGCAAATGTTTACAAGATGAACATTTAAAAAAAATTATCTTAACTATTTTCTAATCTTCTTGGTGGTGGTTTGAAAATTTACGGAGTGAAAAGAATGGTGTCTGCATCCCAGTAGAGGTCCAAGCACTAAGAAGTCAGGTAACCTTATGTAACTTTTTTTCTGGACCTCAGTTTCCTCATTTGTCAAAATAAGAGAGGGCATTAGGCCAGGTGATCTCAGAGGTACTTTTCAGTGAGGATGCTCTATAAGAATAGATTATAAATTAATTACATACAGTGTCCAGTTTATACTCTTATTTGTTTTAAAAAAACATGTCTGATCAAAAAGAGAATGAATTGTAATGGAAACCACAACGTTCTCACAGGCTCAGAGGCACTGATTTAATCTGGCTTTACTGTTGAGTCATTATGACTCTCAGCACAATGGGGTTTACAAATATGAATGCATATTTCAATGCCAGACATTTGAAAGAAAAAGAGGAAAAAAAAAGATTTTCTGTCCTCTAGAGCTATGCCATCCGATATAGCAGCCACTTGTCACTTGTGACTCTTGCACAGTTGCAGTGTGGCTGGTCTGAA
This sequence comes from Balaenoptera physalus, assembly GCF_965194825.1. Classification (NCBI taxonomy): domain Eukaryota; kingdom Metazoa; phylum Chordata; class Mammalia; order Artiodactyla; family Balaenopteridae; genus Balaenoptera; species Balaenoptera physalus. The sequence continues at coordinate 147,034,393 of NC_138883.1, forward strand.
TTAAGAGATGCCCTAAGTACAAACACACATTGGGTTTTAAAGATTCAGTACAAAAAAAAGTAAAATATCTTGTTTCCATATTGATTACATATTGAAATCATAACTATTTATTTACTCATTCATTCATTCATTTATTTTTGGCTGTGAGGCAGGCATGCGGGATCCTAGTTCAGCAAGCAGGGATCAAACCCATGCCCCCTGCAGTGGACGTGCAGAGTCTTAACCACTAGACGACCAGGGAAGTCCCGAAATTATAACATTTTAGATGAACTAAATATATTTTAAAAATTAATTTTGCCTCTTTCTTTTTACTTTTAAAAATGTGGCTACTGGGAATTCCCTGGCGATCCAGTGGTTAGGACTCTTCGCTTTCACTGCAGAAGGTGTGGGTTCAATCCCTGGTTGGGGAACTAAGATCCCGCAAAAAAAAAAAAAAAAATGTGGCTACTAAAAAAAATTACATAGGTAGCTCACACTATATTTTTATTGGACAGTGCTGCTCTAGAGCAGTCTGGAATGGGAGATAGAGAATGATAATAAGGATGAATAGAATAAAACTGGTGAAAGTACAGAGAAGATTGACTACCTGCATTTTTTAAATGAAAGTTTCTTTGCTTTTCATTCCAGCAAACTTAGTCTCCACTAATTTTTAAAATGTTAAATTTGTTCTCTCATAGGAAAATGGCTTTGTAAAGAAGTTTGAACCCAAATCTGGCTGGCTGACTTTTCTGGAAGTTACAGGAATGATCTGTGAAATATTATGTCTCCTGAAGCAGTACTATTGACCAAAAAGGACACTCCATATTGTGAAATCTGCCTAATTTTCTTGAATTGTACAAGAAGCACTTGCCAACACTTACTTCTACTTCTAAACAAAGAACTTTGATGATATTACTTGACATTCCAGAGTTATGGGAATTTTGTCCCCATTTTAATGAATAAATTGTATGTATTTGTCTCTATACGTAATTTGTGTCCTGCCTGCGGGTCCAACAAAAGGGTAAAGCTCAATACAGGGTACAGAGATTGAATTAAGAGAATGATGACCAGGAAGGTGATGTCTTTGGCAGATTTTCTTAAGGGTGTGTCCATTACCCAAGAATCATTTTCGGTGTCGCCAGTCTAGACTGATGATGGGTGAGGTCTGCTTCTCATGTACCTCCGGGCTCCAAGCTTTCTGGAGTCCCCAGTGCCCCTAGATGCTTACGTAGGGTTTTCCACCAATGCCCTCTCTGCCACACTTTAGAGTTGCCATGTAAAGTTGATGAATATGGCAACCAGATATGGAGGAGACTCCGGGATAGTCTGAACAAAGACAGGTAAACCATTCAACATTGGGCCACTGTTAAACTCTCTATTTAAAAATTTCACAAAGTAGAAAATTATGTCTTTTATTAGCCCCTGTGTTCTGATTTTTTAGGTCAGCAAATGTGGTTGCAACATGGGAGCACAGTACCTTGTTCTCGACTTTCCCACTCTTCCTTTTCCTCCCTCAATACAATCTCTGCCCCACTGGGGCTTGCTTTTCCTTTCCTAGGAAGTTGTTGATTGATCCAATAAAGAAACCACAGCCTTCCCTCCCCAGCACCCCCTTCAGGCTATGGGCATTTTCACAGGGGATTTCAGTTAATTCATGCTTTACCTCTCATAGTGATTCTTAATGGTGGGGATTAGGACACTGGGGCAAGTCAGTAGGGAAATATTTTTGACAAAAGTAGCTTTGGTTACTTATCAAATCACATCTGAGAGGCAACTACCTAGGCCACCTGGGCTTGTGTCTGCAGGAGGCAGGGAGCATTTTCTTTTTCCCTCTTCAGCCAAGTGCCTCCCCTCCCCCTACTGAACTGTGTTAAGTTTTAATTCATTTTTGCATTAATCAGAGCTAAGTGGTGGGAATGAATAGTCATGAACGGACATAAACAGGAAGCATGTGTAAGGGTACTGCTACCTGGAATACACTTGCACAAGAAACCACAAACCCTGGCTTTTACACTGCCATGATCTATTTAACAAAGTGACACTGGGATATCACTGACCATTTCTGGCTTGGTTGGTGACCTGGTCTTTCAAAGTGCAGCTCACTGTGTGTTCTGTTTAGCACTTTAAAGAAAAAAGGCTTTTATGAACCTCAACTCCTACCTCAAGCCAAACACAAAAATGAAAGTGAAAACAGATCACAGACCTAAATGTTAACTATAAAACTCCAAGAGGAAAACACATGAGAAAATCTTCACAACCTTGGAGTAGGCAAAGATTTCTTAGCTACAATACAAAAAACCTGAACCAGAAAAGAAAAAAAATGGTAATTTAGAAATCACCAAAATTTTAAAATTCTTTTAAAAAGACACAGTTAAGCAGTCAAAGAGAGGGTATGTGAATTATATCTCAATAAAGCTGTTTAAAACAAGCCATGGAATGAGAGATAATATATGTCACATTATTATCTGACAAAGAACTTGTATCCAGAATAAATATAATACTTGTACAATTCGATAACAACAGGACCATCAACCTAATTTAAAAATTGGCAAAAAATTGGAACACACACTTCACACACAAAAGTAGATGGTCAACAGACATGGAAAAGATGCTGGGACACCATTAATCATGAGGGAGATGCAAATTAAAACCACAATGAGACCACTGCACATCCTCCAGGATGGCTAAAATAAAAAAGACTAATAATACCACCCTTGAGGAAGATGTGGAATAACTGGAACTCTCGTCCACCACTGGTGATAATGGCAAACTGTACAACTGCTTTGGAAAACAGATCGGCAACTTCTCATAAAGTTAAACACATACTTACTGTAGGACCCAGCAACTCCACTCTTACGTATTTATTCAAAAGAAATAAAAACATAGGGACTTCCCTGGTGGAGCAGTGGTTAAGAAGCCACCTGCCAATGTAGGGGACACGAGTTCGAGCCCCGGTCCAGGAAGATCCCACATGCCACGGAGCAACTAAGCCCATGCGCCACAGCTACTGAGCCCACATGCCACAACTACTGAAGCCCGTGCACCTAGAGCCTGTGCTCTGCAACAAGAGAAGCCACTGCAACAGGAAGCTCGTGCACTGCAACGAAGAGTAGCCCCCGCTCACTGCAATTAGAGAAAGCCCGTGTGCAGCAATGAAGACCCAACACAGCCAAAAATAAATAAATAAATAAAGTTATTTTTAAAAAAATCACTTCCTTACTCTATGGCCCTACAATTTGTTCCAGGCCCATCTTGTTCCTGCCTCAACTCTAGAATCAAGAAGCCCTGGTTGTTTATCAGAGAATATTTAGAAATCAAGATCTGGTTGCTAGATTTCATTGCTACTGCAGTGTCACTGCTTCTAGGCCCTCTCCCAAACAGAGCTAGGAAATATATGTGCGCTTTCAACATACATATCTCTATTTATTTCTGTATCTATCCATTTGTTTATATATTTAAAACCATGGGTTCATACTGACACTTCGGTTTTTTTTTGAGTATAGTTGATTTACAATGTTGTGTTAGTTTCAATACTGACACTTCTAATTATCCAGCACCACAGGGTTCATTCCCCAATTCCCTCTTTCTTTATGTGTAACTTCTTTTTCCAACAGGGAGAAACCTGACTCATTATCCACAATATCTTTCCTTATTTGTTCAATTCTAGAATAAAGTCGCTTCACAATTGTTAATATACACCCCTGTGAAAAATAAACATACTAACTAGTGGAATATTTGTGTAAAGTTATTTTTGTCTTTGGCCTTACAGTATACAGTCAAAATACTGTTTTCCAAAGTTACTTAAGTTTTTTTTCTTCTCCACCCACTTGTTGTGGTTATGCTAATCACTGACAATACAGTTCAGTTTGTTCGTCCCTGCTTGTATTCTATTTTGGCTTCTCTCCACACCCTTCTTGTATGTATATGTATATAGAACATTATAAGGGTTCCCATTTCTCCACACCCTTGTCAACATTTATCTCGTTTTTTTTACTATAGCCACCCTAGTGAGAAGTGGTGCCTCTCTGTGGTTTTGATTTGGATTTCTCTAATGACTAATGGTGATCTTTTTAAGTGCTTATTGGTCATTTGGATATCTGATGTGGAGAAATGTCTATTCAAGTCCTTTGCGCATTTTTAAATTGGATTATCTTTTTTTTTTTAATTGCTGAGTTGAAAAGTTCTTTATATATTTTAGATACAAGTCCCTTGTCAGATATATGACTTGTTTGAATATTCTCTCCCAGTCTGTAGGTTGTCTTTTCATTTTCTTGATAGTGTCCTTTGATGCACAAATGTTTTTAATTTTGATGAAGTCCAATTTACTTTTCCTTTCTTGCTTGTGGTTTTGGTGTTATAACTAAGAAACCATTGCTGAAGCCAAGGTGATGAAGATTTATGCCTATGTTTTCTTCCAAGAGTTTCATTTTAGCTCTTATATTTAGGTCTTTTATCTATTTTGAGTTAACTTTTGCATGTAGACATTTAGCTGTCCCAGGATCATTTGTTAGAAAAGACTATTCTTTACCTATAGAATTATCTTGGTACTTTTGTCAAAAAAAAAACCACATCAACTATAAATGTAAAGGCTTATTTCTGGACTCTCAATTCTATGACATTTTCCTATCTATCTTTAAGCAAATACCATACTGTCTTGATTACTGTAACTTTGTAGTAACTTTTGAAGTTGGCAAGTGTGAGTTTTCCAATTCTGTTCTTCTTTTTCAAAGTTGTTTTGGTTATTCTGGGTTCCTTGCATTTCCATATGAATTTTAGGATTGGCTTATTGATTTCTGCAAAAAGGCCAAATTTGATAGGGACTGCATTGATTCTATAGATTAATTTGTGGAGTACTGCTATCTTAAAAATACTAAGTCTTCCGATCTATAAACATGAGCTGTCCTTTCACTTATACAGGTTTTCTTTCTTTCAACAATGCCATGTAGCTTTCAGAAGTTTAACTCTCCCTTTGTTAAATTTATTCCTAAGTATTTTATTTTTCTAATGCTCTTGTAAATGGAATTGTTTTTTAAATGTCAGATTATTCATTGTTAGCATATAGAAATATGTATTAGAGTTCTTCAGAGAAACTGAACCAATAGGATATATATATATACCTTATATCTTATTATATATACCTGATAATATATCTATTAATATTATCTCCTGATATATGTGTATGTGTGTGTATATATATACGTATGTATTGATACAGAACAAATAGACAATATCTATCTATAAAGAGAATATAAAGAATTGGCTTATGTGATTATGGAGGCTAGGAAGTCCGTTCTATATCTCCTTCTGTTCTTTCTATTCTATTCCACTGGTCCACTGTATATTCAAGTGGCAGTACCACACTGTTTTAATTATAGAGCCTTTATAATATGTTTCAGTGTCTGGAAAGGCTAGTTCCCTGCTGCGGTCTTTTGTTTTCTTCAGCGTTCTCCTAGCTATTCTTCAATGCTTCTTTTTCCACACACATTTTAGCAAAGTTGATTTATTGACATAAAACTTACTAAACCTTCACATAGACTTGCTGTATTTTCTCTAAATTTCCAACAATTTCAAAGTTTATTTTCTTTATCCACCGATTAATTAACTTTCTCACCTTTTCATCAGATTACGGAGCCTTTCTCCACGCCTAGTTATTCCCTTGAGCTACTATCCTCTCTCCTCCCAATCCAGGTCACATGCCCTGCAAGAGAAAAAAATTCTTGGTGTCTACACTTTCTCAAATCTTCTGTTTCTGAAGGAACAGAACTTTTTTTTTTTTTTTCATTTTATTTTTTTGGCCATGCGTCATGTGGGATCTCAGTTCCCCCACCAGGGATGAACCCACACCCCCTGCTTTGGAAGCGTTGTCTTAACCACTGGACCACCAGGGAAGTCCCAGAACAGAACTTTTATAGTAGGAGCAAGTTCCAGTTATTCTACAGTGAAAATATTGTTGGACCTTGAGCCTGTAATGAACTTTCAGTCCTGAGTTCTCCAGAGGTGAACAGAAGAGACATGCTGATAATAAGAGAAAATCACTTGCTTCATCAAAGATCTGTCCCGCCCATCGGCAGTAAACCAGCTCCCTCCCAGCTACTGGAAAAGAAAAAGAGGAAGTCTTTATTACAGACTAAAAAAGTCATCTTCCCTTTAGCTAACAGGACTGCGTATCATATAGATTTCTCTATTCGGCCTGCCTTTGCCTTTTCAGGCCCCAGAGAGCCCCAGTACTACACGACACGTGGCACCCAGGGAATCCTGAGCCTTTACAGAACTCCTTCCAGTAGTACCGCCGGCCCAGGGAGGTCAGGCGTGCAGAGCTGTCACGGCTGCCTTCGACTTGCTGGGGGAGGGGCGTACATTGACCGCGAAGGCACTTAGTTCGGGTACCAAGGGCGGGAGGCGTGGTGCGCCCGGCGACCCGGAAGCGGGGGGCGCGCCCGGCCAAGCCCGGACACTCCCCGGGGCGGGCGGACCCAGCGGCCTGCGGACGGGACCCGGATCGCACCCGCGAGATGGCGGCCGCGGCCGTGAGCAGCGCCAAGCGGAGCCTGCGGGCCGAGCTGAAGCGGCGTTTGCGGGCGCTGAGCGCCGAGGAGCGGCTGCGCCAGTCCCGCCTCTTGGCCCAGAAGGTGGGAGAACGCGACGACAGCCACCGTAACGCCGGGGCCGGACGCCTTCAGGCCTGCGGATCTGCGCAGGCGCAGACCTCCGACGCGCGCACGTCCGCCCGGCGCGCGCACGTCCGCTGAAGGCGCGCAGTGTTCCCCTGAGCGCGCGCAAGTCCTGTTGTGGGTGCTGGGACGGTGTTGTGCTCAGTGTCCCGGGGCGATGGCGCCGTGGAGAGTTATGGGGTTTGTGAGGGAGAGGATGGAAGTGGGTGACACACTGCTGAGGTAAGAGCAGCGTAAGAGCAGAAAGATCTAGAGGGGGCGACGGGCGGACACCTGAGCGCCAGTGTGCCTTCAGTGAGTCTGAATGAATTACAGGGGACTTCCCCCCGGCGGTCTGGTGGTTAGGACTCCGCACTTCCACTGCAGGGGGCGCGGGTTGGCTCCCTGGTCGGGGAACTAAGATCGCACATGCCACGCAACGCGACCAAAAATAAAAAAATAAAAAAAAATTAGAGTCCAGTCATAGCAGTAAAATGATCAGAGAAAGATGCAATTACTTCAGACGAGGGAGCCGAAGATGGGGTGCAGAGATGCTCCAGGATGGAAGCCCTTCATTGAGCCTGTGGAGGGCAGAGCCCTGTCTCCGTAGCCTCAGGGCCTAGCCTCCTCCTATCACTCAGTAGGTGAACATTAAATGCTTTTCTGAATTAATGAAAGAACTGATTCTCATACTTAGGCTGCCCAAGAAGATAGGAAGCAGAAGAGGGAAATTAGGGGAATGAGTCCAGTTTCGTGCCTGTTGGTTATAATACCTCGATTTTGTTACTTTCGCAGACTGACTTGTTATATACTACCTTGTAGTATAATACAAGTTCATGTAATGCCAGTTTTCGTATCAGTAAAATGGCGGACAGATCCTGTCCTGAAGGCATGTGCTGAAGATGTCTGGGAGACTGGTTTTTGTTGGACGCCCAAGGGAAAAAAAATTGATGTCCCGTGAATAAGTAAATGTTAGTAATTCTAAGTCAAACTAATGATCCGTCTTCCCCAGCATCCTGTCTCTGACATAGATACCAATGTTATATTCGGAAATTAGCATGGGAGTTCTTTTCCTTGATGTCCCTTGAAATTAGATATGCCGTTAAGAATTTCTTAATTATCCTTCACTAGTCTATCATCCATTAGTTTCTCAAATTCAAGGTTCCTATAGGTTAAAGCAGTAAAGCAGATACAAGCATTTCATCCCCCTCTTCATATACATAGGTGTGCAGGAGGGGATCTATGCAGACGTTAGTTTATTTATTCAAACTCAGTATTTTTAGCTCTATGAGGAAGGCATTAGTTGCTTTAGTGGATGTAGAGAAGTATAGAATCTTATCCTTACTCTCTAGGTGCTTAAAATTTAGCTAATTAATTCACATATATTGAACTCATACTGTGGGCCATACTTGGCTATGTACTGGGTTGTAAGAATGAAAAAGATAGGCTTGTTGGACTTCCCTGGTGGTCCAGTGGTTAAGACTATGCGCTCCCAATGCAGGGGGCCCGGGTTCGATCACTGGCCAGGGAACTAGATCCTGCATGCCGCAACTAAGAGCCTGCATGCCGCAACTAAAAGATCCCACGTGCTGCAACTAAAGACCCAGTGCAGCCAAATAAATATTAAAGTAGGATTGTTGCTCTGAAGGAGCAGAGAGTCTTCAAGAGGAAACAGACATGTGAATAAAGAATTGCAGTGCTTTGAGATGCACGGTAAAGGTAAACACCAAAGCTGTAGAAACCAAGCTTAGGGGAGGGGGAATCAGAAGGCTTTCTTTCTATGGGGAGATGTTTGAGAAATATTTTGTAGTGCAAGATGAATTTTGTCAGGTGAAGGGAAGATAGGGTGGGTGAACATGCGCAGGAATATTTTGGCAAGAGAAGGAAAGACAATTTAACATGGGTTTTGGAACTCTAGCCTGGATTTAATCTGGCTCCACTGCGTTTCAGCTGCATATGGCCTTGGACAAGTCCCCTAATCTTTCTGAGCCTCTGGTTCCTTATCTGTAAGAAGGATAATGTCATCCTTGAAGACCTATCGTGAAGGTTAAAGAAGTGTGTTAAGGGATGCATTGAGTGCTTTACATATATTTGATATATCCTTTAGGAAGAGAATATTGGCAGCATTTTTGGAAAATGGGTTGGGGGTGGAAGAATGAGAAAAAAAATACATGGAGACCAGTAAGGGGCTGTTGTGATAATTTGGGTGAGAGGTAATAAAGATGTAAACAAGGGCATGGGCGGTGAAGGTGAGGGGAAAAAGCAGGTAAATGAGAGACTATGTAGTGAGAATCAGCGGGACTTGGCAATTAACTGGATGGAGATTAGAGAGTACTGGAAAAGGGGGGTCACCTATGATTCCAAACTTTAGAGCTGGGGATAAAGGGTTTTGAACATTACTAGGCACAAGGAAGGTAAGAGTTGGAGCAGATTTTGGAGGGGCATGGGAACAATAAAGATGAGTTCAGTTTGGTTTCTTTGTCTATAGTAGATTAGAATTAAAAAAACCTCCAGGTGGGAATAGTAGCCATATAGAGACAGAACCACTGATACCAGTAGATTGACAAATGAGAGCTGGCATCAGAGAGAGAAAAATTCAAAAGCAGACCCATGACTCCCAGTAATAAACACATTTTACTCCATACAAATAAATGTACTCATATAAGAAATCTGTTTCACAACCAGGTGTTTGACAACTCTTACTATATACAACGAACTTTAATATTTTCTATTTCATTTGCTGATTGTAACCCACTGTTGACTTCATGACCAACCAATGGATCAAGGCCCAAAATATCAACATACTGGCACTAGAACAGTGTTTTGCCATAGTGCATGTTCAATACAGTAAAGGTATTAAATGATGCCTTTCTCCCAATAATTTTAAAAAAGGCAAATTTATTCTTATTGACACAGCATTTTTTTAATAATTTAGAATTTTATCAGAAAAGTAATGTGTGGTAAAGAAATTATACTTTATGCCATATCTTGACTCCTCAACAAATAAGATGAGGAAATTAGTGCCAAGTACTCATTTTGTTTTCCATTCTATCTGCCTATTTCTGACACCTGTATCATTATATTTACATTGCCAAGTTTTTATAATATTTGTGTTCTGTTCTATTCTGAGTCTACTGAGCATTTTCTGTGCCTGATTTTCAAACTTGAAATTCAAGTAAATAGTATTTACAGTATTGTGGTTATATATATAGTGTTCACTACAGAAACAAATTGTATCATTGAATGTGTAAGAAAAGGATATACAATTCAATGTCACTAGATGTGTGTGGCTAGGAGGGGAATGTTTCAAGTGTTAATATCAAATACTTTCTTTTTGATTTTGTTTTTTAATTTTTATTTATTTATTTATTTATGGCTGTGTTGGGTCTTTGTTTTTGTGCAAGGGCTTTCTCTAGTTGCGGCAAGTGGGGGCCACTCTTCATCGCGGTGCGCGGGCCTCTCATTATCGCGGCCTCTCTTGTTGCGGAGCACAGGCTCCAGACGCGCAGGCTCAGTAGTTGTGGCTCACGGGCCTAGTTGCTCCGTGGCATGTGGGATCTTCCCAGACCAGGGCTCGAACCCGTGTCCCCTGCATTGGCAGGCAGATTCTCAACCACTGCGCCACCAGGGAAGCCCTCAAATACTTTCTTTTTTCTTATGCTTTATAATTGCTTGAAATTATGGCATGCTTAATTTTTCTATTTGGAGTATAAATTTCTAATTTAGCTCTCTGTTCAAGTTTCCGATTGCCTTTGTTTTTCCTTTTTGGCAAAACAAGAATATGCCTTATCAATAGATTCTTTTTCATTTTGTCTGTTAAAATAAATCCACTTTCTTCTTGAAAGTACTCTAGTCCACTGCTCCTTCTGGTCTGGTCGACTTTCAGTTCTGTGCTATAGCCATTGCCCTGGGGTTCCTCATTCTCTGCTTTTAAGTTAGGGCTGTTTCTTGAATCCAATATCTTCTCTCTTAGATCTCTTCCTTCCTTCTTCTTTTTCTTTATTTTCTTTATTTATTTTTGGCTGCGTTGGGTCTTTGTTGCTGTGTGCAGGCTTTCTCTAGTTGTGGTGAGCGGGGGCTACTCTTTGTTGTGTGTGGGCTTCTCATTGCGGGGGCTTCTCGTTGCAGAGCACGGGCTCTAGGCGCGTGGGCTTCAGTAATTGTGACATGTGGGCTCAATAGTTGTGGCTAGCAGGCTCTAGAGCGCACACTCAGTAGTTGTGGCACACAGGCTCAGTACTTGTGGCTCACGGGCTCTAGAGCACAGGCTCAGTAGTTGTGCACATGGGCTTAGTTGCTCTGCGGCATGTGGGATCTTCCCGGACCAGGGCTCGAACCCATGTCCCCTGCATTGGCAGGCGGATTCTTAACCACTGCGCCACCAGAGAATCCCCTTTTTTTTTGTTGATATCTTATTAGATTGTATTCTCAAGTAACTTTTTTTGGGAGAAAATACCTATGAGGGTAAAGTTTTTAATACTTTATACATTAGGAAATGTTTTTACCTGATTGAGAGTTTGAATTTCAAGTTTAAAATTAATTTTCTTTGTTCTGCTCAGCATCCATGACCTCCATTCAGTCTGAAGACTGGTATCTTTATCTATTATGTCTTTGATTACTTCTTTTCCTTTCTGCAATTCCTGTTAATCAAATAGTAAAAATCCTAGATTGATCTTCTATGTCTCTTAACATTTTTTCTCATTTTCCCCACATCTTTGTCTTTTTCCCCTACTTGAGGCTTTCTCCTGAATTGTTTTAATTTTGGTAATCTTAATTTTAATTTCCAGGTATTTTTTAATTCTCCGATTGCTTTCTTTCCAAAGCAGCCTGTTGTTGTTTTATAGATGCATCTATCTTCTTGAACTTGTCTGAGAAAACTAATTAGAATTTTTTAAAATCCATGTTCTCTGAATTATAATTATCTCAGTTTCCTGCTGGATCACTCCCCCCACCTCCTCTTTTATTTATTTATTTATTTATTTATTTATTTATTTATTTATTTATTTATATTGGAGTATAGTTGCTTTACACTGCTGTGTCAGTTTCTGCTGTACAGCAAAGTGAATCAGCCATACTTATACATATATCCTGTTTTTTGGATTTCCTTCCCATTTAGGTCACCACAGAGCATTGAGTAAAGTTCCCTGTGCTATACAGTAGGTTCTCCTTAGTTATCTGTTTCATACATATTAGGGTATATGTGTCAATCCCAGTCTCCCAGTTCCTCCCCCCCCCATCCCCTTTCCCCCTTGGTATCCATATGTTTGTTCTCTACACCTGTGTCTCTGTTTCTGCTTTACAAGTAGGTTCATCTGTACCATTTTTATAGATTCCACATATATGCATTAATTTGTTTTTCTCTTTCTGACTTACTTTGTATGACAGTCTCTAGGTCCATCCACGTCTCTGCAAATGGCATAATTTCGTTCCTTTTTATGGTTGAGTAATATTCCATTGTATATATGTACCACATCTTCTTTATCCATTCCTCTGTTGATGGACATTTAGGTTGCTTCCATGTCCTGGCTATTGTAAATAGTGCTACAATGAACACTGGGGTGCATGTGTCTTTTTGAATTATGGTTTTCTGTGGGTATATGCCCAGGAGTGGGACTGCTGGATCATATGGTAGTTCTATTTTTAGTTTTTTAAGGAACTGTTTTTTAAGGTACTGTTCTCCATAGTGGCTGTATCAATCCCCCTTTTAAAAAATCCTTCTAATTTGTGTTTTGGCTTTCTAAAATGTTTGATGAACTGTTACTGTCTGTACATATTTATGAATGAAGGTGTGATAGCTAATGGGGATTTCCTTTGCTTTTTGTAGTCACTTTGGAATTCCATGGGAAGAATGGATTCTGTCTGACCTACATCCATGTTCCCCAAGTGTTGTGATCTGCTGCTCTTTTGTCTGTAAATACTGTCCCATCCACTCTGTCTTGCAGAAACTAGTGAAATCTCTATCCTCTTGTTATCAGTGCTATCCTGGCTTTCTTTTTTGTGTGCTTTTTTACTGTCATATAAATGAGATTTGAGGAAGAAAGAAAGATAAGTGTGTATACGTAGTCTCACACTGAATTTTAACTGATGTTTATTACTGCTTATTCAGCTTTTGATTTTCTGTGTTCTGCTTTAAAGAGAACAATATAGACATTTAACTTTCCCAGAAAGTACTTGGGTGCCAAAAACCTCAGATCTGCCAAACTTCTGGGTTTCACAGTTCCATTTGCTTTGCCCACTTCAGGCCTGATAACAGCTATGTAACTGCTCAGAAAGGTAGAGTTAACTTCCTTCCTTAGCACTGGTTTGGTGTGCTATATCTACTTAACTTCTGTGTCCCTTTTTATTAGGAATAACTTGACTTTCTGTGCCTGTGTCTTTCTGGCACTCATATTATGTCACTTTTTAAAAAAAAATAAATCTATTTATTTATTTTTGGCTGCATTGGGTCTTTGTTGCTGCATGCGGGCTTTCTCTAGTTGTGGCGAGCTGGGGCTACTCTTTGTTGCAGTGCGTGGGCTTCTCATTGTGGTGGCTTCTCTTATTGTGGAGCACAGGCTCTAGGCACACAGGCTTCAGTAGTTGTGGCACATGGGCTCAGTAGTTGTGGCTCACGGGCTCTAGAGCGCAGGCTCAGTAGTTGTGGCGTACGGGCTTAGTTGCTCTGTGGCATGTGGGATCTTCCCGGACCAGGGCTCCAACCCGTGTCGCCTGCATTGGCAGGTGGATTCTTAACCACTGCACCACCAGGAAAGCCCTATAAGTCACTTCTGCAGTAACTTTTCCTTCTCAGCTCGGAGAACAGGGAAGAACAGAAAAGGAAGAAAAAAAAAAGGGAACTAAGAGCTAACTTCTGAGACTGGGGAAGTTCTGAGATTATTAAAATTTCTTGTGTGAGCAAAGCTCAGCCCATTTCTTCTGCCTCATGAATGATTAAACTGAGTACAAAGGGGGTACTTACCCTGGCGGTCCAGTGGTTAAGACTCCGTGCTTCCACTGCAGGGGGCATGGGTCCAATCCCTAGGCGGGGAACTAAGATCACGCACACCAGCACGGCCAAAAAATTAATTAATCAATTAATTAAACTGAGTACGAAGGGTTGCTTTCCCCCAGGTGCACCTTCTTTACAACATGGCACTTGCTTTTAGAGGGCCTTTGCCTCTCCAGGATCCCCCCACCTTCCATCTTTGTGAACATTTTAACATTCATTTGAACAGAAGAGCTTATAGCAGATGGGACGGAGGTGGGTAGAGCTAAGAGGACTGTATGGCATGCTGTCTGCCCCAGGGAGTTTACAGACTGGCCAGGATGCTACATTTAGGGCACGCCAAACAATTAATAATCAACTTATGACAACACATAATTGTTAGGTTGTATAGTGACTCTAAACATAGTAAGGGTTCTCTAGGAGTCAGGGAAAGTTAGGCCTTGAGTTGGACTTAAATGGGTAGAATTTGGCAGGAGAGAAGGCTGACCATGCAAGGAGTAAAGAAGCTTGTGAGAGGTTCAGAGTTAAAATAAAGCAGAGACTCTCGAGGAAGTGGGTGACAGGATTGAAGTCTGCTAGAACGGGTAGGTGGGGGTCAAGCTTGGAATTCTCGATGCAGACAGCAGGGCCTCACAGTGACTTTTTAATGAATTGTCACACCTGCCAGAGATGTGTAAAAGGATCAGAGAAGTAAGTGTTGGGTCCAGAAGTTAAAGTCAGGCTTCAGGATGCAGTATTAGTTGACCTATTATATACCACTCTGCTGTTTTTGTTTGTTTGTTTTTGGATAAAGAGGTTGGAGAAGGCTGAGAGAAAAAGGAGAAAGTGTTCAAACTGTTAAGGGGAGCCACTAATTTTTAAAAGTATAATCTTGGAAATTATAACCGCCATCATTTCCCATTTAGGTGTTTACCCATAGTCAATATCAAAAGTCCAAAAGAATCTCCATCTTTCTGAGTATGCAAGATGAAATTGAGACAGAAGAGATCATCAAGGACATTTTCCAACAAGGCAAAACCTGCTTTATCCCACGGTACCAGTTCCAGAGCAATCACATGGATATGGTGAAATTAGCATCGCCTGAGGAAATCTCTTCACTTCCCAAAACATCCTGGAATATTCATCAGCCCAGTGAGGTCGAGGTTCGGGAGGAGGCCTTGTCCACAGGTGAGTGTTATGGTATTAGAATCCGCACCTTAGGATGCTCTCAGGCTGTGATGGGTTGTTAGACCTCTGATCCGCTTGTTATGGTTGGGTCAGTGGGGGTCACTTTTCCTACAGGGATGAATTTGTATTTCACTTATATTCCAAGACACCGGCCTAACCTAGGTTAGGGTGCGATGCCCTCTGTAAGCTGTGAAGTGTCAACTGTAATAGTAAGGTATTAAGGTATTGTTGCCTTTTCACAGACTCCTGCCCTGACCTTGTGGGTTGGATTATACATTTTCCCTGAATAATATTGCATTTCCCATGGTTTCAGTTATGGTCTGTATGGTAATGAGTACCTTATTGTTAATGCTATAAGCATTTATATCTCCAGCTCAGACCTGTCAACTACTTGGGTATCACGTGGTCATCTCCAACACAACATGTTCCAAACTGAATCATATTCCCTCATGCCCACTATCCTGTGTTTCTCTTAGTGTATAGTACCATCACCACCCAACTCACCATGCCAGAAATCTCAAGATCATCCTTGATTCTTCTCTTTCCCTCATGTTCCATGTGTGCCCATTGCCGAGTCCTGGTGATTTTACTTATTGAGTTATTTATTGAACCTGTCCACTCCTCTCTAATCCCACTGCTACCACTGCAGTCTAAGCCACCATCTTCCCTTGCTTGGGTTATTATAACAGCCTCCTAACTCTTCTTCCTCTCCTCCCTCTCAATCTATTATCTATGTAGTAATTGAAACAAGATTTCTGTAATGCAAAGCTGACCATTTCTCTCCCCTGTTTAAAGTCTTTCAGTGACTTTCTGCTGCCCTTAGTTTGAATCAAACATTCCTTAACAAGGCTCTTCCTGATTTGGCCTTGCTATTCTTCCCATTTTTACATCTTTCTACTCCCTCACTTTATAGTCTGAGTTTCAGCCACTCTGAATCTCTCCCAGTTTCCCAACCCCATTTTTAAAAAATTGAAATATAGTTGATTTACAATATTGTGTTAGTTTCAGGTGTATAGCAGAATGATTTAGTCATATATATATATATATATTTTCCATTATATGTTATTATAAGATATTAAATATAGTTCCCTGTGCTGTACAGTAAATCCTCATTGCTTATCTATTTTATACATTGTAATTTGTGTCTGTTAATCCCATACTCCTAATTTATCTGCCTTGGTAACCGTAAATTTGTTTTCTATGTCTGTGAGTCTGTTTCTGTTTTGTATATAGATTAATTTGTATTATTTTTTTAGAGTCCACATACAAGTGACATCATATAATGTTTGATATTATATCCATCCATGTTGCCACAAATAGCAATGTTTCATTCTTTTTTATGGCCGAGTAGTATTCCATTGTGTGTGTGTGTGTGTGTGTGTGTGTGTGTGTGTATACACACACGTACACCACATCTTCTTAAACCAATCACCTGTTGATGGGCCCTTGGGTTGTTTCTACATCTTGGCTATTGCAGATAGCTTCTGTGAACATTGGAGTGTATGTATCTTTTCAATTAGGCCAGCCCCATTTTGCTTTTTCTACTGCTGGACCTTTATATGTGCTATTCCCTGGCCAACAGCCACTTGGGAGATTTAATCATTATCAAGCAGTCAAAGAGCTGGAAGCAAAACAAGCTAAGGGTACTATTTTGTACTACGATGCCTCAAACCTGTCTTAGAGGTATGTATTTTTGATTAAGACTTAAATAGTTGCAAAGAAATCCCAGTGAAGCTTTATGCAATCTTCTCTCAATTTCTGTTCCTTTTTATTGTTACAACATAACCTGTAAAATCAATATGACAGCATGGGAAGGGACAGAGTCAAGGTCTCATGGTAGTAGGGGGATTATTTACTTTGCTACTTTTTCTCCTATATTATACAGTCCTGTGCTTTGCTAGATGTTTAGACACCAAAAGTACACTCAGATCTACCTCCTAGACCAGATGAATGCCAACGTTATAAAACATTTTAAGACAATGAAACATAAGGGAATGTAGTGTATCTTGGGAGGTAGCCCAGGCTTATAGATAAGAAAAGATAGGAATTGTAGGCTCTGGCATTGCTCACACTTCATCAACTACTTCTCCAGACTCACGGGCTTATGGGTGAAGCCCAGGGCACTTTCCTAATTCTGATTGACCATATTAACAGCTCCTTCCATGCTTGCATCACTCTGTGATGTCCCGGCTAATTGAAATGCTACTTGGTATCCTCCAGTAACCAGTTTCTCCAGAGGCAGCCCATTGTCTTTGTAGAACAGCTCTGCTCCTTGTAGAATATATTCCTTTGGTTGAGCTAAAATGTGTCACCCTGAACCTTCATGCATTTGTTCTATTTCTGTTTAAGTATGATAGCGGGGAAGGTAAGGAAGAAGCATGATCTTTCCTCATAACTTAGCTGTACTTCCTGGTTAGGATAAACTCAGTTCAAACAAATGAGCTAAATCATTTATATATAGGTTTTAGCACATCATTTGGCACATAGGAGCTATTCAGTAAGTGGTTACTATTATTAATTTTAAACAAGGAAGGCAGGATTATTCATTATGCAGTCAACTCAATGCTACCTGAGTGTTTAACATTTTGATAATTTCCAACAAACATTTCCTGAACATCTACTTTGTATCAGACACTGTGTTAGCTCTGGAAAGATAAGGTCCTGGATTTCAAGGCGCTCACACTTTAGCTGGGGAGACAGAAAACATACGTAAGTAGAATGACTATCCCAACCTGTCGTATATATCAAATATAAGTCAAATGAAAAGATACAGAATATTAAGAATATAGAAGTTCAGGGCTTGGCCCTGAATAGAAAAAAGTTCACCCACAAAACTGCTTGTTCATTTTTTTTCTCCTCCATACCATTTATTCATGCTGTATTGGTGGGACAGGTTGCTTTTTCTCCCCATGTGTTTTTCTTTGCAGATGCTTGCACTCGGCATTGCAAAGGGTTAGGGAATTATACCTGTAGTTTCTTGCAATTGCAGCCTGGGAGCTAATGCTGTTTGCTGTTGTTTATAGAATGTTCGATTCGCAGTCTCTGCTGTTTGTTATCTCCCAGCATCACATTCTGCACCGTGGATTTTTACTCACATCAGCAGTTTAGAATGTGGCATCTTCAGTGCTACAGCATAAATCTGGCTTCACAGTGTTTGCAAGCTGACTAGAGCTCAGATTGTCCCCAGCATAGCTTCTGTAGCCTGCTTATCTTTCTGGTTCGCTCACGTTATGGCAGGTTAGAAAAAAGTGAGCTCTGGTGTCCTCAGTTGCAATTATAAGTTCCTAAGCAAAAATTTCACATGGGCTATTTTTGTATTATGTATATAGCAAAATAACAGAAGGGTAAAAGAAGTGGAAGGGCTGCCTCTTTACTGAATTTGTTCTCAAAGTGAGGGCTGCTTGGGCAACTAGATTAGCCAGGAATCTTTCCACTGAAAGGACATAATCTAATTCAACGTGGCTTAAGCAAAAATAGGATTTTATTGGCCCAGAGACTGAAAAGTCCACAGAAGGGCTAGCTTTAGATATGGCCAGATCAGAGTCATTAGGATCTACTCTGTCTCTGCCTTTTGACTCCACTTTCATCTATGTTGGCTTCATTTCTTGGTGCCACAGGTGGCTGTGGTAGTTCAGGTTCCACAGCATCCTTACTGCTAGCAGTCCCAGCAGAAAAGAGCAAGTCTGTTTTCTAACGGTCCCAGTAAAGTCCTGGTCTTAACTCTTACTGACCCGAATTGGGTCAAGTGGCCATTCTGAAATCAATCACTGTGGCCAAGGACATGGACGAGGCTGAGTGACCTAGGCCTGGGTCTTACTTGTCCATCCCTGAGCCACTCACTGTAACCAGGGAGAAAGGATGTGTTTGACTGACTGGACACGGTCCTGTGCCCCCGTGTGCGGCCCTACCCAAACCACTGAGCTGAGAGTGGGCTGAGAGCGATTCACCACAGGAACAAGAAGTACTGTTTCCAGAACAAGGGCAATGGATACTGGACAGTCCAAAATCAAACTCACCTATACTGTCAATCATTTCTGAAATTCTATAGAATATAACAGGCTCTTTGCAGTCATAACTTTGTCAGGGCTGATTTTTTATTTTTGATCTTTCTGGAAGCTCTTTAGGAATTCATACCTATGTGTGGGTGCCTGACACATGACTCAAATAAATAAATGATCATAATGAAGACTTTCTAGTCCTCAACCAAAACATTTTTTTTTAATTTTTTTTCTTTTAATTAATTAATTAATTATTTTATTTTATTTTTGGCTGCATTGGGTCTTCGTTTCTGTGCGAGGGCTTTCTCTAGTTGTGGCGAGCGGGGGCCACTCTTCATCGCGGTGCGCGGGCCTCTCACTGTCGTGGCCTCTCTTGTTGTGGAGCACAGGCTCCAGACGCGCAGGCTCAGTAATTGTGGCTCACGGGCCCAGTTGCTCCGCAGCATGTGGGATCTTCCCAGACCAGGGCTCGAACCCGTGTCCCCTGCATTGGCAGGCAGATTCTCAACCACTGTGCCACCAAGGAAGCCCCAACCAAAACATTTTAACGTGACTGAATGGGGCAGTGTCAAGGACAGAATCTTTGAACGTGATATGTGTAACATCCCTCTAGGTTGTTCATGATCAGTACTTTTGGGAGGGTTAGGATTGGTTTATTGAAGTCACTCCCATTAAATTGACCTCCTTTCTTTCTTCAGTAGGGTTGCATGGCACCTGCAAGAATATAGTAAAGAGAGTGGGTATGAATTTCATCAAGGCATTTGGCAGAGTCGTGATATCCTTGACGATAGGGTGGAGAAATTTGGGTTGGATTGTAATACTTTATTCAGAAGATATTTCTTGAGCGCTCGTCTGTGGGAGGAGTGATGGGGGATGCAGCAGGGAACAGGGTGGACCTGGTCCCTGCAGTTGTGGAGTTAACCAGCCTGTTGTCCTCCGGAGGCAGGTTTGTGCCAGCATATCACAGGGCCCTCTCCTTTGTGCTGTCCTGTTCAGCTTTTTGTTGCCACTTAGATGTCCCACTGTCCCTGGATTTCAGCATGTCAAAATTCATTCTTACCATTCTCTTTGTGTTTTTCACATTTCTGTTAGTAGCCAGTTTGTAAACATAAACTTATTCTTGTCTCTTTTCTACCCATCCAGTTATCAAGTATTACCAGGTTTTTCTTTGTAATGTTTTTATCACCTGTCTCTCTCTAATTCCAGTTTTGGGGAATCCTTTGTCTACAGTTTTGATTCTTCATATCCATTCCATTGGAATACACTTCCAGTTGGTTTCCTGGCCATATTGCCTTTCCTAAAGTACCTCTTTTTGCACAGGCCATCTACCCTGTTCAAGCCTTTTCCGGTACCCAGCATAGATCTGTGTGCCTGAGCAGACTGAGGTTCCTGCTAGCTAACTGTTGCCAAGAGAAGGGGTACTGGATAAAATTTAAATATTCAGGCTGCTGTCTGGGCCTCTCTGTCTTTTCACCTTGACTCCTTCTTCCGCCTGGTGCAGTTCCTCTGCTTCAGCCAAAGTAGTCTGCTGGAAGACAGTATTTCACAGCAATCGAGAACCCAGACTTGGGAATCAGATAAGCCTGGATGTGAGTTCTACTTTTGCTACTTTCTAACTATGTGACTTTGGGGAGGTTGTTGAACTCCTTTGAGTGTCAGTCTTGTCACCTGTGAGTGGATGAAGCTACCTCACAGGTCTGTTATGAAGCTTGAATGAAAAGTGCTTGGCATATAGTAGGTGCTCAATAAAGGGGCTCTTGTTGCTGATGTGGCTTCTGTTGTTTTTGCAGTGGTTGAGTTGTCATCTGAGAACACACTATGTGCATTACTGTGAAATTTGGTTACACCTACTGTTTTTCAAGGCTAGAATGTCTTAGGTGTTCCTTCCAGGTGGTATCTTTTAGTCTAGCTCTTAATGTCATTGCCTTTTGAGTCAGACTGATCTGAATTTGAATCTAGGCTTTACCACTTGGGGAAATTACTCAACATCACAAAGTACACATTTTTCCCTATGAAATCAGGGATAGTTGCAGTGGCCACTCATTGTGCTGTTTAGAGGATAAAGTAAGATGATGTATGTGAAGTGCCTTGTAGTGAACTGGCTCATGTAGTGAGGGATCAAAAACGTCAGTTATTGTCAACAATAAGCTGTTCTCACCTTCTCTAACACTTCCTTGACTGCCCCCAATCCTCAAGTCCCCTTCTTCTCTAATTCTTACTCACCCAGCACTTAACATATATCCCCTTGTTGTACAAATTCTCCTAGGGGGTATATTTCTTTTCTTTGCTGAGAGACTTTGCGATATTGTGATTTATAATAAGAAATACATATTTGGTCTTCATCCCAGTTTCTGGCAGAACTCCTAAAATCTTTGGAATTTCGCAAGTAATAAGAGCCATAAAGGTGTCTTGATATTCATAGCACACCCCTTTCAACCAGACCTGAGTTTATGTTGATGTGGTGACTTTGGAAAGCAACCAGGGGAGTCAACTTTTGATTAGAGGGTTGGAATTTTCAGTCTCCCTACCGCACTGACTTCTGGGGAGGGGAGAGGGGCTGGATGTTGAATCAGTCACCAGTGACCAATGATTTAATCAATCATGCCTTTGCAGTGAAGCCTCCATAAAAACGCAAAGGACGGGGTTTGGAGAGCTTCCTGGCTGGCGAGCCCGTGGAGCTGCTGGATGCTGTGCGCCCTTTCCCTGCACCTTGCCTTGTATATCTCCTCCTGGGCTGTATCCTTCTGCAGTCAACTGGTAACCTAGTTAGTAACCTGTTTCTCTGAGTCCTGTGAGCTGCTCTAGCAAATTAATCAAGTTAATCCAACCCAAGGAGGGAACCTCCGATGTATAGCCTGTAGGTCAGAAGTACAGGTAACAACCTGGACTTGCCATTGGCATCTGGCATGGGGGTTGCAAGTAGGGCGGGCAGTCTTGTGGGACTGAGCCCTTACCCTGTAGGATCTGACACTGTCCCCAGGTAGACTGTGTCAGAATTGAGTTGAATTGTAGGACACCCAGCTGGATGTCAGAGAATTGCTTGGTGGCCCAGTAAAAAGCACTGGAGACTTGGATTCTTTATTTTTTTTTTAAATTAATTATTATTTATTTATTTTTGGCTGCGTTGGGTCTTTGTTGCTGCACGCGGGCCCTCTCTAGTTGCAGCGAGCGGGGGCTACTCCTTGCTGCGGTGCGCGGGCCTCTCATTGTGGCTTCTTTTGCTGCAGAGCACAGGCTCTAGGCGCGCGGGCTTCAGCAGTTGTGGCTCACGGGCTCTAGAGCGCAGGCTCAGTAGTTGTGGCTTGAGGGTTCTAGAGCACAGGCTCAGTAGTTGTGGTGCATGGGCTTAGTCGCTCCACGGCATGTGGGATCCTCCCAGACCAGGGCTCGAACCCGTGTACCCTGCATTGGCAGGAGGATTCTTAACCACTGTGCCATCAGGGAAGCCCCGACTTGGACTCTTCAAGAGCAGAGCCCTTCTCCTAAATCATCTGTACTCCTGGTGCCAGCATCATGTTTTTTTTGTTTGTTTTCTTATTTTTTTTTAAATATTTTATTTATTTATTTATTTGGTTGCGCCAGGTCTCAGTTGCAGCAGGCGGGCTCCTTAGTTGCAGCCGGCAGGCTCCTTTGTTGTGGCTTGCTGACTCCTTAGTTGTGGCATGCAAACTCTTAGTTGCGGCATGCATGTGGGATCTAGTGTCCTGACCAGGGATCGAACCCAGGCTCCCTGCATTGGGAGTGCAGAGTCTTAACCACTGCGCCACCAGGGAAGTCCCCCAGCATCATGTTGTTCACATCAGACTTTCAGTGACAGTGTCTTGAGGTAAAGCCAACACTATTATGAATTCAAAGAACGCTTATATAAATTTATGGATGATCAATATTTTATAGTCATTAAAGGAAAGCTGGATTTAAAAAATAATAAGCATCTACCTAGGGGCACTTTAAAAAGTATATCAGAAATAGTTGTTTTATAAGATGCTGTGACACTTTTATTTGGTATTTGGGAATAAAGGGTTCACATTAGACCTGGGCTGGAATAACCTTGCAATTGATCTTCTCCCAGCACTCGCTTTGGGGAAGGTGTAGAGTTAAGATCCAGGTGGAATGTTGTACCTGCCGTGTCTGCTGTGTGCCGTTGCACCTGGGTTGGGAGCTATGAGTTGGTGCATAGGCCTTGGGTCTCTGAGTCTTGATGCATGTAAAAACTTGGTAGGAACTCACAGGTCTCAAGGGGCCCTGCACACACCTTGGCTCTTGATGCACCCCATGTGGATGAGGGAGCAAAAGAAGCTGCATGCTGGAGTAGCTCCTGGGCCCAGGAGGAGGTGGAGATGCTGCTCTGTGTCCTTCTACAATGCCGAGTACGCACAGTCATACCTAGACTGAAGTCTGTTGCGTCTCCTGAGTCAGAGTGCCCGGTGAAGCGTGTAACAGCCTCTGGGTCCATGCTGCGTTCATAATCCAGTCTGTGGGCATTAACTTACCATGTTCTTCTGCACATCCACAGGCCTTCACAGGAGTTTTGGGTGACCTCTCCCTCAGGACAGTTGAGAACGTTGCCTTCAGAGTTAGGCACTGGGGGAGGTGGAGCAAACACTAATGGTCCTCGTTCCATCTTCTTTGTGTTCAGAGGGGATCATTGAAACCCACGGAGTTCAAGTGACTTCCCCAAGGACATACAGGCAGTTAATAACAATGCAGTGGTCACCCAGTTCTCCTGTTTTCCACTCCAGTGCCCTTTGAAGTGCCATTTTTCTTCTTAACACCTCATTCATTAATGTTGCTTTACCACCTGGATTTTCCTTCTCTCCTGACAGTATACTGCACCAGAACCATTATTCACGGAACAGGTACTGTTGGTAATTGTATGTATGGGAACATCGTCATATTTTCCCAAGGAAGAACTTGCGCTAAGTCACATGTATCTAAAAGTACACTGGTTGTGAAGTTAAGCTTTTTTTTCAGTCATTTTATATTCAAGTAAATGCACAGGAAGAACAGCCTAGGCTTTCACTTGTAACAGGGCCTTTCATATGAATGATAAGTGTACACATGGTAGGCTTCCTTGGAGCTGTTCCAGGATTGTCTATTTTATCTTTTGCAGCAGCAACTTCAGACTATATTCTCATTTCCGAGAGTGGTAGTTTACTTTTTGTTAACTCCCAGCCCATTAAGATGAAAAGATAATTCCTTAGGGATTATGACCTTGGCAAAAGTATCTTGCCAAGATGTGTTAGCCTGCTAAATGTTCTATTCAAACATAATGATTCATTGAATGTACTATGGAACACTTAAGTGTCATTAAAAGGACTAACCTAGGTGACTTAAAACTCTCTACCTGTAGAACTTCAGGTGTTTAAACTCCTTTTCCAATTCAGTTTTTATTTTATTACCTTTAATCAAGGTATTAAAATGTCTATTAGGTTTATGTATGTTTCTGTATATGTTAAATTGAGAGAAGAGGCAGAATTCTTTTTAATATTTATTTATTTATTTGGTTGCACTATGTCTTAGTTGCGGCACATGGGCTCCTTAGGCGCGGCAGGCGGGCTCCTCAGTTGCAGCTCGTGGGCTCCTTAGTTGTGGCTCGCAGTCTCCTTAGTTGTAGCATGTGAACTCTCAGTTGCGGCATGCATGTGGGATCTAGTTCCCTGACCAGGGATCGAACCCGGGCCCCCTGTATTGAGAGCACTGTGCCACCAAGGAAGTCCCGAGGCAGAATTTTTAAGAGGGGTTTGAATTAGAAAAAAATAAGTTGTTTTTAGTTTCGTCTTCTGATCCTTAAACCTCAAGTCAGAGTGGTGAAAACTGGTTTGTAAGTAAATAACACCACGGGTGTCCGTGCCCCACTCCTGCCCTCTTCATCAGCAAGTCCTCTCTCCTTTTCTCTCACTCGGTCCTCAAGGGTTAATGGAACAGTTTTGGGGCTGTTGATGTCCTTTTTTTTTTTTTAATATAAATAAATAAATTAATTAATTTATTTATTTTTGGCTGCGTTGGGTCTTCATTGCTGCGCACAGGCTTTCTCTAGTTGCGGCGATCGGGGGCTACTCTTCGTTGCGGTGCGTGGGCTTCTCATTGTGACGGCTTCTCTTGTTGCGGAGCATGGGCTCTAGGCGCGTGGGCTTCAGGAGTTGTGGCTCACGGGCTTCAGTAGTTGTGGCTCGTGGGCTCTAGAGCGCAGGCTCAGTAGTTGTGGCATGTGGGCTTAGTTCCTCTGTGGCATGTGTTCCGGATCTTCCCGGACCAGGGATCGAACCTGTGTCCGTGCCCCCTGCATTGGCAGGCAGATTCTTAACAACTGTGCCACCAGGGAAGCATGGGGCTGTTGATGTCTTAGAGAATGTCTAACCACAGGTTAGGGATAGCCTCCATCTTATCCATCTGTTTTATGGGCAGGAGCCCAGAGGATCTATTTCCTCGAATGCCTTCAGCAGTGAAAACAGCCCTTTAAAATTCTTCATTAAAGCATTCTGAGGGGACTTCCCTGGCAGTCCAGTGGTTAAGACTTCACCTTCCAGTGCAGGGGCTCTGGGTTTGATCCCTGATTGGGGAGCTAAGATCCCACATGCCTCGTGGCCAAAAAAACCAAAATATAAAACAGAAGCAATAGTGTTACAAATTCAATAAAGACTTTAAAAGTGGTCCACATCAAAAAAAAAAAAAGCATTTTGAAAGGCCACAAGACTGGGATGTTTCTTTATGATGAATTATAACCTGTTCTTTCCAGGGAAGTGACTTAGGGAATTTTCTCCATTGAAAAATGAGGACAAGAGATGATTTCAAGGAAGCTGGGCCAGTAAAGTGAAATGAAGTTCTGCCTTTGTCCACTTGGCAAATGTCAGGGCTGAATTCTCTATCTTAGGTTATTGTGGTGACCTCCTAACTGGCCACCCCTGTCCGAACACTTGACTTCTCTGTCTCACGTTCCTGCCAAAGTGACCTTAAAACTCACCTGGATTGTATCACTCCACCACTTGAAAACTTTGTCTTCATTGCCTAGCAAATAAGTCCAGATTGAGTAGCAAGATTCAAGGAAGAGGAAAAGAGGGGTGTGTGTGTGTGTGTGTGTGTGTGTGTGTGTGTGTGTGTGTGTGTGTGTTCTTTTTGGGGGAGGTTATTCTGTCTTTGTTCTTCTAGTTCCCTCAACCTGAAATGCCCATCTTCTTTGTCTGACTTTTGGAATCTTAATCATCCTTTAAGTCTCCTTAGCTTCCTCAGTCAGATTTAAACATTTCTTCCTTTGTATGTCTACCTATGTTATGACACCTCAGTGTGCTTTGTGTTGTTGAATTGGCTTTATTATATCCCGTGCTTGTAATTTCAAAGGTTTTTTTTTTAACCTTAATATTTGCAGGAATTGGGAGCCCACCACTTAAGAGGGAAGCCCATTCCACTTTAGACCGCTTTATAAAACGATAGAAGTTATGCTTTATTTTAAGCTTGTGCCTTCCTGTAACTCTTTCACTTGGCAGTCCTGCTGCCCTTTCAAGAAACACATAAATAGTCTTGAAACATTTCCCTTGTTGTGTTTGGGCTTGACACAGTACCCTAATGAATTTGAGGTATCACCTTTTTCTACATCGGCTTAAATATCCTTTTTAAAGTATTATATAGGACTTCCCTGGTGGCGCAGTGGTAGAGAATCCGCCTGCCAATGCAGGGGACATGGGTTCGATCCCTGGTCCGGGAAGATCCCACATGCTGTGGAGCAGCTAAGCCCGTGCACCACAACCACTGAAGCCTTCCCGCTTTAAGGCCCACGTGCCACAACTACTGAGCCTGCGTGCTGCAACTACTGAAGCCTGCACGCCTAGAGCCCGTGCTCTGCAACAAGAGAAGCCACTGCAATGAGAAGCCCACGCACCGCAACGAAGAGTAGCCCCTGCTCGTCGCAACTAGAGAAAGCCTGCGTGGAGCAACGAAGACCCAATGCAGCCAAAAAAAAAAAAAAGTATTCTATAAGCCTAATGATTGTATGTTGAATGAATGATTGATAGTAGCTGCAAAGAAATGCGAACATAATCTATCAATGTTTATTTTTTTTATCCTCCTCATCATCTATAAAATCAGATATGTATTAACTAATTATCCACAAATAAGCAAGCAGAACAAGCCAATATTACTATTGGATGAAGTGGGCAGGGAGCTATGAGATGGAAGTTGAACAGAAACAAAAAATGTCTTCCTAACTGCCCATCTCATTACTTTGGTTTAAAGCAAATACACATAATAATTTAAGTGTTCTTTGGGTGTAGTGATGCTGGAAGCCAGAATCACTTGTAAGAAGTCCTGGGATGAATTAGTTTATCCGATTGTCTAGACCAGTTGTTTTCACACTTCAAGCCTGACTCATTGGGGCTTTTAAATTCAGTTTAGTAGCATTAAAAAAAAAAAAAAAAAAAAAGAGGAAAAAACCTTTTATTTAAGTAAAGGTTTGCATGTGTGTCTATGTGTATCTGTATATGTGTGCATGCATGTGTATGTGTCTGTGTCTATGTGTATATAAAATGGGTCACGGTTGTTTTTTTACTGTAGGTTCCAGAAAGTTTGTAAGCCACTGGTTTATGCATCTACTTCTCAAAAGGGCATGTATCTTTTAGTTGGCCCCTGGTGGAGTATCAGTGGGCTCACTGAGCAATAGGACAAACAGTACATTTTCTTCAAGTGTTAATTTTACTTAAACATTTTGGTGAAAACAAATGCAAGTTTTGTTAATTTCTCTGACTTTTAACATGTTTAATGTGCTTCAACACTATGTTTCTTAGCACTGAAGACTTCTTAACTATTGTGTTTAATTGTGGATTTTTTTAATGGATATAAACCAACCTTCTTTTTCCATGTAAAGCTCTATGTCTCGAATTCTACCTTATTATCAATTTTGCTACCTCTTTGTGTTTGAATATGTCTTTGACTTTCTCCTGAATCTTTGGTGCCATTGTCTGTGGGCATGCCTCTTGTAAATAGCATACAATTGGATTTTTGTTTTTGCACCCAACTGGGAGTCTTCTTTTATTAGAAGGGTTCAGCCTGTCCTCTTTTTGGTGATAACTGGTGTGTTTGGCGTTCCCTTCTGTTACTTGTTATCTTGTTTTCTGTTTTTGGAAAAAGAATTTTTTTTGCTATTTCCTTTTCCTTTGTATCCTTTTTTCTCTTTAGTACTTCATAGTCAGGTATCCATTTCTATTACTGGTTACATTAAAATGTTTTTGAACCTCAAATTCTCATTAGCATTATCAATATAGTATTGATTGACTTTTTTACTCCTGTAAAAGATAAGAAAGTGAATGTGCTTTTTTGTCCTAGATTTTAATAAACATAAACTGGGATTTAAAATCAATAATAATAATTTTAAAATGTGTATCTATTCTTTAAGGAATTTTTTGACATTTGATTATTTTCTTACTACATTTATAAAGGACAGTCATTTAAAGTCAACTCTAAATTTTCCTAGGTTCATGGTTCATTGCTTCTGCTTTTAAATCATGTCTTCCTCATTCTTGACTTATGTATTTTTATTAATTTCTTGGTCAGATGGAGTATTCCTTTAAGTAAATTTTTTCAGTATGATCTGTGGGTGGCATATTTTTGGAATGCTTTTATTTTTGAGCCTGTGTTTGTATATGCAGTGAATTCTTGAATGGAGTAAGAATTCTTGGGTCACACTTTTTTTTTTTTCACTCAAAATTCTAGACCAGGGGTTGGCAAACATTTTTTGTCAGGTGCCAGATAGTAAATATGTAGGCCGTGGGATCTCTGTAACAATTCAACTGTGCTGTTGTAATATAAAATAGACAATATTTATGTAGGGTATGGCAATGTTTCAGTAATACTTTATTTACAAAAACAGACAGCAGGCCAGATTTGGCCCTGGGGCTGTAATTTCTTGACCTGTTCCAGACAATTGATCCATTTTCTTGTGGCATTTAGCGCTGTAGATGAGAAGTCTTGTGTCATATCAATTTTTTCCTTAGTAAGACACTTGCTTTTTTGCTGCTTGGGTTCTTTTAGGAATTTTTATTATCTTTGAAATTTACAAATTTCGTACTCATTAATTTTATGAATTCATTGATACTTAGTGGAATTCCCTGGTGGTCCAGTAGTTAGGACTCAGTGCTTTGATATTTATATTACCAAATAAACCAGCAACACTCACCATTCTTTCATTTCTCATGAAAAGACCTACATTTTGAAAAACATACCTAGAAATATCTCTCCCCAAAGCCTTCAAAATACAGTTATATTTCACTTTGAATCTGAGAAGATTATCTTCTGTGAAGAAAGTGTCTTCTCTATTCAGAAACCCAATAAAGAGCTCTTTTAGTGATAACTCATTTTCACATCATAAAATTATAACTGAATTGGCAGAAAATTTATTATACCATATTGAAATGGGAGAGAAAAAGTTAATATAAAGTACAAACTATTACACATTTTATCTTCCTCTCTAATCTCTTTTATTCAATTGAATTGAATACAGTTTCAGTGGAAATTCCTATTTAAGTTTAGAGTGCTTAAAAACAAGCTAGATACTTCGTTCTGCATGCAGCACCTTGCTTATTGCTTTTATGTCTCCTGGCACTGCGCTACAAATCACAAAGCATTTAGGGAACATTCAGACCTCACTGAAATCATAAATCAAAAATTCCAGAGCGCTCCGTACCGACCTTGGATAGCTGATTACTGGGGCAGCTCGGAACACACACACACACCCTCTCTCTCTGTCTCTCCTCTCCTCCCCTCTTCTCTGTCCCACATACACTTATCACAAAGCTTCAACATGTCTTCTCCTATGTTCTCACTAAATTGTAGGTCTGTGTGTTAACTGGAGATACCTCTCCAAGTTGAAGAGTTTGAAGGCTTCTATGGATTTAAAATTTTGCCTCTTTAGTGCTGGTTCTTAATCTTCTTATTTAGAAACATAATTTTTAGATTGGACAAGTTACAAGTTTCATAGTTGTGATAGAAGCTTTCATTAGAAAAAGTTCTTAGAACTTTCATTAGGTATGCCCCTCTCCCCATACTTGTTCTAGTTGCTCACTGGTAACTAGGTGTCTTTAATAAATGTGGTTGGAAAACTTCTGTTGGTTTTTCTGACCATCTTACTTTTTTCTACTCATTATACTTTTCACTAATCCACATTAAAAAAACTTAAGAAATATTTCTGAATTTGATGGTTATAACAAGCTTCAAGGGAAAAAGAGACTTCGCTGCAGTATAAATGTAAAAAATTAATAAACAGAAGACTCAGTTAAATAGTCAGAAGACCGGAGGTGGGGAGCGCTCATGCCCTGGGATGATAGCAGAGCCCCATGGGAAGAATAGACTCCTTTCTTGGCAAGGACTTAGCCAATGAAAGGCATGGACTCTTTGTTTCCTATAGTCCCCCACTTCCAGCTTCCTTTTCCCCTTCCATAAAAGTGTTCTCTTTCCCTTGCCGTGGGGAGACTTGCATGTGGCTCACCATGGTTGCAGACCCCTAATTGCAATTCTCTGCAGATCCTGAATAAACCCATCTTTGCTGGAGAAATATCTGGCAGTCTATTTATTTTGGGTCACCATAAGAAAAATATCTATCAAAATAATGAGTGAAAATGATATTATATATTTGGCATATGTGACATATGGAAATGTACATAAAGAGGCACACAGGAAACCTGTGTCCCTTCACCATTAAAAAAAAAGTGGTTTTTTGCTATACAATCTTACGTCTTTGGAAAGAGCATATTGATTTTACTCCATTGAGAATTTGGTTTTCTACAGTCGCCTCAACAGTTAATTGATGATGGGAATCAAGCAAGAATTGTACTTCATTTGCATAGTTTGCTAACTTTTACGTTTCTATTGAGTTGGGAGAGTTAGTGAGGAGAGTGGTGATGATATACCTGCACTACCTTGAATAGAAATATTTAACATTGTCTTAAGCTTTTTCAGAGGAGAGGTGAATTAGACGGAGGCTGGGGAGTGGGGGAAACTGGGGGAAGTAAAATAAATAGTTGATGTACGTGGTTTTGCAGGTTTGCCTTTTTGATACTAAAGGAGTATGTTTTTTTTTAAATAAATTTATTTATTTATTTTTGGCTGCGTTGGGTCTTTGTTGCTGCGCGCAGGCTTTCTCTAGTTGCGGTGAGCGGGGCTACTCTTTGTTGTGGTGCGCGGGCTTCTTGTTGCGGTGGCTTCTCTTGTTGCGGAGCACGGTCTCTAGAGCGCAGGCTCAGTAGTTGTGCCACATGGGCTTAGTTGCTCTGTGGCAAGTGGGATGTTCCCGGACCAGGGCTCAAACCCATGTCCCCTGCATTGGCAGGCGGATTCTTAACCACTGCGCCACCAGGGAAGTCCCAGGAGTATGTTTTTATTACTAGAAGTTCTTGCAGAAAAATGTCCTGGCGGTTGTATGTTTGCATTAACGTCCCTGTGTATGCACACTCACTGAATAGATCACATAGCCCCAGAGTGTTGCCACTGCATAGACCCTGCACACCTAGAGCGCAGTGCTTTATGTGGCCTGCGTATCTGTTTTATCAAGCTGCTCTCTGTCACCCCACCACATTGTAGACACATCCACATCAGCTCCCCTTTTGTTTTTGGGTTCTGCCCAGATCCTAACTTCCGACAAGGGGTATTTTCATTCTGCTGTATCCAGGACTCTTTCTCAGTGCTCTTTTTAAATGCCATTGGGTAACCTCTGGGAAGTGTAGATTCAGACTCTTCTGTCAAGGTAAATGTTTGGACAATATACCTTACAGGTAAAGCTAATATTTACATAAAGAGACAATCATGAGAGACAGCGAAGGGAGAACTTAGGCTGAAAGGAAACTGTGGAACTCAAAGCAGTGGTCTTCTAGACCTATGATCAGGGCCTCCCTTGGACAAAAACACAAATCCTTTTATTCATGAGGTCTGCCTATATTCCTTCCACTGTATTTATCCTCAGGCATTAGCCTCTCAAAAGCCATCATAGCTGTCACACAGGCAAAAAGGTGCCCCTGTTCCTTCTCTTCTTTTTAATTAAACTTCTAAAACTTCAAACTGCAGTGATTTTTCCTTCTTCACTCCTCTGAAAGAAGTTTAGGTTTGTCCCATATTGGTACTTCTGATAGGCTCTGTTAGAGATTATGTGCCTGAATATTCAGGCCCAGATAGAGAAAGAAGGGAAAAGTTTAAATGTGCTAGTTTATTTTCCTTGATTAGAGATGTAATAAAGTGAGGGGAGCAGGGAGCAAGTGTGTTGTAGGCAACTGCTGGAGAGAACTTTGCCAGTGTATGAAGTTTGTTTTAATTTCCAGTTACAAAATGAATAAGTCACAGGGATGTGATGTACAGCATGGTGATTATAGTTAATAATACTGAACTGTATATTTGAAAATAGCTAGGAGAATGGATCTTAGAAGTTCTCCTCACAAGAAAAAATATTTTGTAACTATGTATGGTAACAGATATTTTTATAATTAATTTTTATTGGAGTATATTTGCTTTACAATGTTGTGTTAGTTTCTGCTGTACAGAAAAGTGAATCAGCTATAAGTATACATATATCCCCTCTTTTTTGGATTTCCTTCCCATTTGGGTCACCACAAAGCACTGAGTAGAGTTCCCTGTGCTACACAGAAGGTTCTCATTAGTTATCTATTTTATACATAGTAGTGTATATATGTCAATCCCAATCTCCCAACTCATCCCTCCTCCCTTCTCCCCCAGTATCCGTTCTCTACGTCTGCATCTCTGTTTCTGCTTTGCAAATAAGTTCATCTGTACCATTTTTCTAGATTCCACATATAAGTGATATTATACGATATTTGTTTTTCTCTTTCTGACTTCACTCTGTATGACAGTCTCTAGGTCCATCCACGTCTCTGCAAATGGCACAATTTCGTTCCTTTTTATGGTTGAGTAATGGTGACAGATCTTCACTGAACTTATGGTGGTGACCATCTTGCAGTATATACAAGCATTGAATCATTACATTTTACATCTGAAACGAATATAATGCCATGCCAATTATACCTAAATTTTAAAAAAAGAGTTTGTTTTCTGCATTGTAGTGACAGCCCTAGATTTGAAGGGGCAGAAACTCTGTGTCTTGGAGCCTTTGTTAGGAGCTGTGGCTGTCCCTACGCTTCGCTCAGCACACTGCACCAAGTGTAAGCTGGGATGAGGACCCAGGCATCTTTCTTACTGAATTGACTTTGCACTGGGTGTCCAAGGCCCTAGAAGGGTCAAGGTTTGCTTCCTGGATGCTTGCTGCCCAGCGACCTACCATTACATAACATACCTCCTCTTCCTGGCTTGTGACTTGACTGAGGTTCTGCTGTGGTTTCTTCCAGCTGTTCCCAAGGCAGGCTTTTCTTTAATATGTGATTCATTATCATCTTCTTTTTTTCCTAAATTTTACCTTGTAAAAATACCTCAAAGTTTCTGACATAGACATGGCATCCTTTCCTGGTTTCTAATACTAATAGATATTTTCTCCCGAGTTTATTTTCCCTTGTTCATTTCACTGGAGTAGAAAGTCAGATAGGTGTGCTGAGGTCCTTATCTTGGATTTTAAGACTTATTTCTTAATAATGATAATTTGACAAGTTCAGGTTCGTTTCTACTTTGTCTCCTTGTAGTAGAAATTGTGTATCTTTTGCAAATCAAGATTTTTCTTTGTGAACTGTGGGAGTTATGTTACTGATAACATTTTGGATTTATCTGTAAAAGTTGCTACAGGATTTTTTTTTTTATGAACCCCTCCCTTGAAGCAAACAAAAACCATATCACAATATTTGGAAATCTGCGTGGACTGCACAAAATTTTTTTGTGTTTTTTTTTTTAACTCTAAGAAACTGTAAGTGCCAGACATAAAGACATTCTGTATTCCATATGCCTAAAGCCCAAAAGAAGTCAGAATTAGGTAAGTAAAAATCAGAAATGGAGCCCAGTGATCAATTATATAACACTCTGCCCTTTTCTTTTTCTTTCTAAAATGTTTTATTTGCTCAATCAATTATGCAGCACATATTTTCTGAGCCCTCCTATGTGCCAGGCTTTGTGCCAGGAATGAGAGTATTAAGTTGGCATAGCCCGAGGCCTGCTTA
Organism: Balaenoptera physalus; assembly: GCF_965194825.1. Classification (NCBI taxonomy): domain Eukaryota; kingdom Metazoa; phylum Chordata; class Mammalia; order Artiodactyla; family Balaenopteridae; genus Balaenoptera; species Balaenoptera physalus. Next base: position 147,068,258 of record NC_138883.1, read on the forward strand.
TAAGGGTGAAGTATCTTAGACTCTACAGGAGGAAACAGCATAAGGTGTGTAAAGGACTCTGAGAGCTCAGATTCTGGAGATTTAATTGTAGTGGGCACAGAAGGTGAGGCAGCAGTCCCCCAAGGAACTTTATGTTCAGAAGCAGAGATACTGGTAAATTATGAGTAGCTACCCTTTGAGTGTCTTAGTACATACTAAGCATTATGCTAACTGCTTTTGTATATGGAACCTCATTATTCATCATGACAACAATATTGTCAGTCTCACAGATGAGGAAAATGAGTCTCAGAAAGACCATTATTTATAGACACACTGCAGTTAAGAGGCAGAGCCAGGAGTTCCTGCCAGGGCTGCTTTCCCCAAAGGCACGCTCTTTGTGACACAGCACAGTGCCCTTCCTTGCTGCCATTGTGTGCATGGCTGAGAATAAGAGGAGGGCATGTTGAACCTATCAGTTAGAATTAGGTTTGGCTGTATATGGCAGAAAACCCTAAAGTGACAGTGGGTTACTTGGAAAAGAAGTCTGGGAGTAGTGTTAGAAGTCTGTGGCTGCCGTGGAAGCCCCACAGTCATCAGGGACAAGTCTTGTTTCATCTGCCACATGGTCCAGCATGGCATCTCAAGCTTTTGCTGTCAGCTCTGCATTCCAGGCACCAGGAGGAAAAAGGGGGTGGTGGGGAAAAGAGCACCCCTTGTGTCATCAGCGCCATTTGTTAGAGCTTGGGCACGAGGCCGTATGTGGCTGCCAAGGAAGCTGAGAGATACAGGCTTACAGTGGGACTCGTGGCCTCCTGAATAAAGTCCTGGTTCTGCTACTGAGGAGGAAGGGGAGAATGGATGTTTAGGTGGGCCCCCAGCAGCCTGTACCACACTCAGCCCGAGGCAGGCTGTGACTCGGTTGGTGGTCGTGGGCTGACCCGAGGCTGGAGGAGCCTGGCAGGTCCACATCACAGAGCGTGTTGTATGTCATACCTAAGGGGTTGAACTTTATTCTGTCGGTGCTGGGAAGTCGTTGAAGGACTTCAGTCAGGGGAGTGACATGACCAGTTCTGTGTTTCGGAAAGATTGCTCTGCCAGCTGTAAGGAGGACAGGCTGGGGAGATGAAGGCCAAAAGAGTGAGGCATCAGATGGAATCTGACGGAATAGAATGGATGAGAAACGATGACCACCTGATTGAGGTGGAGGGGTACACGCAGGTACAGGCGGGATGTAGAGCCTGCTGGCCTTGGTGACTGACCGTTTGAGGACATTGAGGGACAGTCTGGCTTTGCCATCTGCGTGTGAGGCTATTAACTAAGGCAGGGGGAATGCAGGAGGGGGAGCAGGTTTGGTGGGGTTCAGGGAGCAGATAATTAATCCCAGTTGAGGTTTCTCTGGGGCCTCAGGGAGTTTCTGGGAGGCAGCTAGTTGGATGTATAGATCTGGAGGTTAGGAAACAGGAGATACTGATTCAGGAGTCATCAGAGTATGGTTATGAGGTGAATCCTGAGATTACAGACAGGAGCCTGGTAGCTAGAAGATGAGGCTATGACAAATAGGGCCAGACTAATATTAATTCCCCATTCTAGATGAGGTTTCTAGGTCACATGATTTTGAAATTATTTCTTAGACTAGGATAATTGTGAAAGTGGAGAGAAACTGTAAATATAAATTTGGGAAAGGTTAGCTGAAAGGAGAAAACAGCAATCCTTAAGTATATGGAAATGGGTATGAATTATGGGCTAGAATTAAGAGACTACAGATAAAGGTAGTTTTTTTTGGTACCTCTGCTTTTGCTGTAGAAAGGGAAGGATAAAATGATAGAGGGATTGGGACTTCCTTGGTGGCGCAGTGGTTAAGAATCCGCCTGCCAATGCAGGGGACACAGGTTCGAGCCCTGGTCCAGGAAGATCCCACATGCTACGGAGCAACTAAGCCCGTGCTCTAAAGCCCGCGGGCCACAACTACTGAGCCCACGTGCCGCAACTACTGAAGCCCGTGTGCTCTAGGGCCCGTGCTCTGCAACAAGAGAAGCCACTGCAATGAGAAGCCCGCGTGCCACAATGAAGAGTAGCCCCCGCTCACTGCAACTAGAGAAAGCCCGGGCACAGCAACAATGACCCAATGCAGCCAAAAATAAATAAAAAAGAATAAATAAATTTTAAAAAAATGATAGAGGGATGTTGGAATAAAGAATGGTTTCTTTGGGCAAGATAGTCTCTCATTAGGGCTGATTTGATAGATGAGAGTAGGAAATTAGAAGTACAAGAATCATCCCGCCACTCACCCATCAGTTTTTCCAATCTCTCTTCCTAAGAGTAATTATTAACTTTGTATTTTCGGCCACATGTTCCATTAGTGATAACCCATAAATAAAAGCAGATTTAACTTGCTGCCTCGAGGTAAGACTTGCCTCTCTCAGGTACCCTTTGTAGGTTTAATAAATAAAATGAAAAAATGCTGAAGGAAAGGCTGATTTTACTTATGTTATTTGTTTCTCTTTTGATGGTGGGAAGGAGGCATATCTGTGTACAAGGTGCCCAATCCTTAGATAAGGAGATAGACTTTGAGGAAAAAAAGTGGAATGTAGGGGATTGATACACAGCTCGCCATCTTGGCCAATCCAAGGTAACTGTACTTCATCTTAGTTTGTGTTGGTGTTTAAAAAAAAAAAAAACGAACCTCACATGAGAACATACTGTATATCACAGAGAACTCTACTCAATGCATTGTGGTGACCTAAATGGGAAGGAAATCCAAAAAGGAGGGGCTATATGTATATGTATAGCTGATTCATTTTGCTGTACAGTAGAAACTAACACATTTTAAAGCAACTATACTCTAATAAAAATTAATTAAAAAAAAGAAGAACCTCACAATAGTAGAGCAACATTTAATCCATTAATCCATAAAAGTAATTGCATGCCCATGGTAAATAATTTCAGTGGTTTAGAAAGGGTGTAGATGAAAAGTAAAAATATCACCTCACCTCTTTCCAGGCTGTTCCCCAAGTATGACTGCTGTTAACATACTTGGGTATCCTTCTAGATCTATATGGATGCATTCTTTAAAAAAAAAATTATACAGGTAGGTTTTATACTCTACATTCTTTTCTACATCTTGCTTTTTCACTTGCTAATAAACCTTAGAATTCTTTCCCAAGCAGCACAGGTACATCTCTCATAGTGTTTTACATGGTTGCATAGCATCTAATTCATTTAACCAATGCTCTGCTAATGGCCATTTAAATTGCTTCCTTTTGAAAAATGTTACAAACAGTGACATAAAGAATATCCTCATATATTTTTGCATACTTAAGCAAATAAGACCAATTCCTGTCAGTGGAATGGCTATGGATTCTAAACTTTTATAGATATTTCCCTATTGCTTTCCAAAAAAGGCTCGGCCACTTTACATACTCACCACCGTCATATAAGAGTATTTTGATCTTTCCCTGGATGAATGAATGAATGAAAGAAAAAAGAAAGAAACAATGAATGCGTGCACACTCATGACCACCTGTCATGTGCCAGACCCCAAGTGATACTGCGGAAAAGAAAAAATACATAAGGGGCAGCAATTTCTGGCCATGAGGGGCTCAGTTTGTTGGGGCAGGCAGCTGTGTGGACAGGGAGGATGAAGGGTGGTTAAGAGTGGGGTTTTGGGGACTTCCCTGGTGGCGCAGTGGTTAAGAATCCGCCTGCCAATGCAGGGAACACGGGTTCGATCCCTGGTCCAGGAAGATCCCACATGCCGTGGAACGACTAAGCCCGTGTGCCACAACTACTGAGCCTGCACTCTAGAGCCCGTAAGCCACAGCTACTGAGCCCTCATGCCACAACTACTGAAGCCCGCACGCCTAGAGCCCGTGGTCCACAACAAGAGAAGCCACCGCAGTGAGAAGCATGCCCACCGCAACAAAGAGTAGCCCCCGCTCTCCACAACTAGAGAAAGCCCGCGTGCAGCAACAAAGACCCAACAGAGCCACAAAAAAAAAAGAGTGGGGTTTTGGTCTCAGATGGAGCTGGGTTTGTTTACTGGTCCTGCTGTGTACTAGCCAAATGGACATGAGTAAACCCCCTCTTCTTTCTAAGTCTCTGTTCCTTCATTTGAAAATGGGTATCTGTTTCACTGCATTGTTATGAAGATGAAATAAAATTTGTATAAAGCTTTTAGTACAATGCCTAGTACATAGTGCTTGATGATGATGAGGATCACTACTCTTTTACATGAAATAGCGATTTCAGTCCTGATTGTAACAATTACGGGGGGTGGGGGGCTGGGGGTGGTATGTGCCGAGAGTGCTCTGGGGACCCAGGACAGGGTTCTCTTTGCCCGGAAGTGTTTGGGAAGAGAAGTACTATCTGAGCCGAGTCTTTAAGTGTGAATAGTAGTTTGTTATGAGGTTTTATTGGGAGGAAATATATCCCTTTTAATAAGTTTCTCAAAAAGGTGCATTGCCACAGGAAACCTGACTAGTATATTGAAAGTATACTCAATGTATAAATAGATTGAAAAAGTTGGTTAACAGTCTCTGAAGAAATTCATTTAGGTCATCTTATGAGCCCTACTGCTTGAATTTTTGCAACCTTAGAAATATCTTAGTTTTGATTTATCAATGTTTCTGGTTTTGTTTTGAAGAATTAATCCAAAGAGTAATCCTCAATTTTATTATAATTTCCTCCTTCAGAAAATTAACAGTGGTTAATATGTGTTCATTATGGAAAATGTCAAAATGTATAATAAGCTTTTGTATGTTTTTTTATTGAAGTATAGTTGATTTACAATATTAGTTTCAGGTATACAGCATTGTGAATCAGTATTTTTACAGATTATACTCTATGAAAAGTTATTACAAGATAATGGCTATAATCCCCTGTGTTATATAAAATATTCTGTTGCTTATCTATTTTATACGTAGTAGTTGGTATGTCTTAATCCCATACCCTTAATTTGCCCCTCCCCCCTTTCCATTCCCCTTTGGTAACTACAAGTTTGTTTTCTATATCTGGAATCTGTTTCTGTTTTGCACATACATTCATTTGTATTATCTTTTGGATCCCATGTATGAGTGACATCATATAATATTTGTCTTTCTCTGACTTATTTCACTAAGCATAATGTTCTCTAGGTCCATCCATGTTGCTGAAAATGGCAGAATTTCATTCCTTTTTATGGCTGAGTAATATTCCATTATATATATATAGATACACACACACACACACACACACACACACACACACACACACACACACACACACACACACACACCCCACATCTTCTTTATCCATTCATCTGTTGATGGGCAGTTGGGTTGCTTCCATATCTTGGCTATTGTAAATGTGCTGCTATGAATATTGGTGTGCATGTATCTTTTCAAATTAGTGTTTTCATTTTTTCTGGATCTATACCCAGGAGTGGAGCTGGATCGTATGGTAGCTCTATTTTTAGTTTTTCGAGAAATCTCCATACTGTTTTCCCTAGTGGCTGTACCAATTTACATTCCCACCAACAGTGTACAAAGGTTCTCTTTTCTCTATATGTTCTTTAACCCTTCCTAATTTGTCTTTTATAAAGTGCTTTTTTGGCCCCATTTCTTTTGAAGAATTTATCTTTTTTTTTTTTTTTTTTAATTCATCATTTCCTTTCTGGTTGGTAACAATTATTTATATATTAAATTTAATCATTAGTCTGTCATGTATGCTGCAAATATTTTTATCCATTTTATTATTTTCTTTTCAATTTTGTATATGTTTTTATTTTGGGGGGGATACAGATATTTTAAAATTTTATTAGTGAAATCTGTCAGTCTTTTCCTTTACTATCTTTACCTTTGGCTTCTTTTTAGGGAATCTTTCTTTATTCTTGAAAATCTGTAAATTTTAATTTTATCCTATTATTTCATGTTTTTTAATATTAAAGTCTTAATCCTTTTTGAATGTGTGTTAATATATAGAGAAGGAACCTAACTTTTTATTAAAAAAATAGCCAGGTGTCCTAACACCATTTAGTGAATAATATACCCCTTTCTTGCTGGTATGAAATGGCACCATTTTCATGTATAAATTCTTGTATATGTTTGGGTCTGTTTTTGGACATTTTAGTTCTTTTCCAGTGATCTGTTTGCTTATTCTGGCACTAGTGCTACGGTGTTTTGATTAACATAGCTGTATAAAGGCTGTTTAATGTATTTTAATACGTGGTAGAATAAGTCCTGCCCCGTTATTCTTATTTAAAAAAAACTTGGCTGACTACTCTTAACATTCATTTTTGAGATTAACTTTAAAATTATTTTGTCAGTTTCTCCCCTCAGATCCTCTAGAGACCTTGGTTGGAATTGTGTCAGATTTTTAGATTAGTTTGGCGGAAATGGATTTCTTTACATCAGCCTTCTCCTGGAATATGGCATGCTTCCCTAATCAAGGCTTTTTCTTTGCTCCTTTATAGATGTTTTTGCTTTTAGTCATGTTGTTTCTGCCCATTTCTTGATAAGTGTATTCCTAATCAATTAGTATTTGTTGTTGCAAATGGAATTTTTTCCATTATATATTTTTTTAATTTTTGAATTTTATTTTATTTATTTTTTTATACAGCAGGTTCTTATTAGTCATCAATTTTATACACATCAGTGTATACATGGCAATCCCAATCGCTCAATTCATCACACCACCACCACCACCCCCCCGCCGCTTTCCCCCCTTGGTGTCCATACGTTTGTTCTCTACATCTGTGTCTCAATTTCTACCCTGCAAACTGTTTAATCTGTACCGTTTTTCTAGGTTCCACATATATGTGTTAATATACGATGTTTGTTTTTCTCTTTCTGACTTACTTCACTCTGTGTGAGAGTCTCTAGATCCATCCACGTCTCAACAAATGACCCAATTTCGTTCCCTTTTAATAGCTGAGTAATATTACATTGTATACATGTACCACATCTTCTTTATCCATTCGTCTGTCGATGGGCATTTAGGTTGCTTCCATGACTTGGCTATTGTAAAGAGTGCTGCAATGAACATTGGGGTGCATGTGTCCTTTTGAATTATGGTTTTCTCTGGGTATATGCTGAGTAGTGGGATTGCTAGATCATAAGGTGATTCTATTTTTAGTTTTTTAAGGAACCTCCATACTGTTCTCCATAGTGGCTGTATCAATTTACATTCCCACCAACCGTGCAAGAGGGTTACCTTTTCTTCACACCCTCTCCAGCATTTGTTGTTTGTAGATTTTCTGATGATGCCCATTCTAACTGGTGTGAGGTGATACCTCATTGTAGTTTTGATTTGCAGTTCTCTAATAATTAGTGATGGTGAGCAGCTTTTCATGTGCTTCTTGGCCATCTGTATGTCTTCTTTGGAGAAATGTCTATTTAGGTCTTCTGCCCATTTTTGGATTGGGTTGTTTGTTTTTTTAATATTGAGCTGCATGAGCTGTTTATATATTTTGGAGATTAATCCTTTGTCCGTTGATTCGTTTGCAAATATTTTCTCCCATTCTGAGGGTTGTCTTTTCGTCTTGTTTATGGTTTCCTTTGCTGTGCAAAAGCTCTGAAGTTTCATTAGGTCCCATTTGTTTATTTTTGTTTTTATTTCCATTACTCTACAAGGTGGATCATAAAAGATCTTGCTGTGATTTATGTCAAAGAGTGTTCTTCCTATGTTTTCCTCTAAGAGTTTTCTAATGTCTGGTCTTACATTTAGGTCTCTAATCCATTTTGAGTTTATTTTTATGTATGGTGTTAGGGAGTGTTCTAATTTCATTCTTTTACACGTAGCTGTCCAGTTTTCCCAGCACCACTTGTTGAAGAGACTGTCTTTCCTCCATTGTATATCCTTGCCTCCTTTGTCATAGATTAGTTGACCATATGTGTGTGGGTTTATCTCTGGGCTTTCTATCTTGTTCCATTGATCTATGTTTCTGTTTTTGTGCCAGGACCATATTTTCTTGATTACTGTAGCTTTGTAGTATAGTCTGAAGTCAGGGAGTCTGATTTCTCCAGCTCCGTTTTTTTCCCTCAAGACTGCTTTGGCTACTCAGGGTATTTTGTGTCTCCATACAAATTTTAAGATTTTTTGTTCTAGTTCCGTAAAAAATGCCATTGGTAATTTGATAGGGATTGCATTGAATGTGTAGATTGCTTTAGGTAGTATAGTCATTTTCACAATATTGATTCTTCCAATCCAAGAACATGGTATATCTCTCCATCTGTTGGTATCATCTTTAATTTCTTTCAACAGTGTCTTATAGTTTTCTGCATACAGGTCTTTTGTCTCCCTAGGTAGGTTTATTCCTAGGTATTTTATTCTTTTTGTTGCAATGGTAAATGGGAGTGTTTCCATAATTTCTCTTTCAGATTTTTCATCATTAGTGTATAGGAATGCAAGAGATTTCTGTGCATTAATTTTGTATCCTGCAACTTTACCATATTCATTAATTAGCTCTAGCAGTTTTCTGGTGGCAGTTTTAGGATTCTCTATGTATAGTATCATGTCATCCGCAAACAGTGACAGTTTTACTTCTTCTTTTCCAATTTGTATTCCTTTTATTTCTTTTTCTTCTCTGATTGCCGTGGCTAGGACTTCCAGAACTATGTTGAATAATAGTGGTGAGAGTGGACATCCTTGTCTCGTTCCTGATCTTAGAGGAAATGCTTTCAGTTTTTCACCATTGAGAATGATGTTTGCTGTGGATTTGTCATATATGGCCTTTATTATGTTGAGGTAGGTTCCCTCTATGCCCACTTTCTGGAGAGTTTTTATCAGAAATGGGTGTTGAATTTTGTCAAAAGCTTTTTCTGCATCTATTGAGATGATTATATGGTTTTTATTCTTCAGTTTGTTAATATGGTGTATCACATTGATTGATTTGCGTATATTGAAGAATCCTTGCATCCCTGGGATAAATCCCACTTGATCGTGGTGTATGATCCTTTTAATGTGTTGTTGGATTCTGTTTGCTAGTATTTTGTTGAGGATTTTTGCATCTATATTCATCAGTGATATTGGTCTGTAATTTTCTTTTTTTGTAGTGTCTTTGTCTGGTTTTGGTATCAGGGTGATGGTGGCCTCATAGAATGAGTTTGGGAGTGTTCCTTCCTCTGCAATTTTTTGGAAGAGTTTGAGAAGGATGGGTGTTAGCTCTTCTCTAAATGTTTGATAGAATTCACCTGTCAAGCCATCTGGTCCTGGACTTTTGTTTGTTGGAAGATTTTTAATCACAGTTTCAATTTCAGTGCTTGTGATTGGTCTGGTCATATTTTCTCTTTCTTCCTGGTTCAGTCTTGGAAGGTTATATCTTTCCAAGAATTTGTCCATTTCTTCCAGGTTGTCCATTTTATAGGCATAGAGCTGCTTGTAGTAGTCTCTTGGGATGCTTTGTCTTTCTGCGGTGTCTGTTGTAACTTCTGCTCTTTCATTTCTAATTTTATTGATTTGGTTCCTCTCCCTCTTTTTCTTAATGAGTCTGGCTAATGGTTTATCAATTTTGTTTATCTTCTCAAAGAACCAGCTTTTAGTTTTATTGATCTTTGCTATTGTTTTCTTTGTTTCTATTTCATTTATTTCTGGTCTGATCTTTATGATTTATTTCCTTCTACTAACTTTGGGTTTCGTTTGTTCTTCTTTCTCTAGTTCCTTTAGGTGTAAGCTTAGATTGTTTATTTGAGATTTTTCTTGTTTCTTGAGGTAGGCTTGTATAGCTCTAAACTTCCCTCTTAGAACTGCTTTTGCTGCATCCCATAGGTTTTGGATCATCATGTTTTCATTGTCATTTGCCTCTAGGTATTTCTTGATTTCCTCTTTGATTTCTTCAGTGATCTCTTGGTTATTTAGTAGCATATTGTTTAGCCTCCATGTGTTTGTGTTTTTTACGTTTTTTTCCCTGTAATTGATTTCTAATCTCATAGCATTGTGGTCAGAAAAGATGCTTGATATGATTTCAATTTTCTAAAATTTACTGAGGCTTGATTTGTCACCCAAGATGTGATCTATCCTGGAGAATGTTCCATGCACACTTGAGCAGAAAGTGTAATCTGCTGTTTTTGGATGGAATGTCCTGTAAATATCAATTACATCTGTCTGGTCTGTTGTGTCATTTAAACCTTCTGTTTCCTTATTTATTTTCATTTTGGATGATCTGTCCATTGGTGTAAGTGGGGTGTTAAAGTCCCCCACTATTATTGAGTTACTGTCGATTTTCTCTCTTATAGCTGTTAACAGTTGCCTTATGTATTGAGGTGCTCCTATGTTGGGTGCATATATATTTATAATTGTTATATCTTCTTCTTGGATTGATCCCTTGATCATTATGTAGTGTCCTTCCTTGCCTCTTGTAACATTCTTTATTTTAAAGTCTATTTTATCTGATATGACTATTGCTACTCCAGCTTTCTTTTGATGTCCATTTGCATGAAATAGTTTTTTCCATCCCCTCACTTTCAGTCTGTATGCGTCCCTAGGTCTGAAGTGGGTCTCTTGTAGACAGCATATATATGGGTCTTGTTTTTGTATCCATTCAGTAAGCCTGTGTCTTTTGGTTGGAGCATTTAATCCATTCACGTTTAAGGTAATTATTGATATGTCTGTTCCTACGACCATTTTCTTAATTGTTTGGGGTTTGTTTCTGTAGGTCCTTTTCTTCTCTTGTGTTTCCCACTTAGAGAAGTTCCTCTAGCATTTGTTGTAGAGCTGGTTTGGTGGTGCTGAATTCTCTTAGCTTTTGCTTGTCTGTAAAGCTTTTGATTTCTCCATCGAATCTGAATGAGATCCTTGCCGGATAGAGTAATCTTGGTTGTAGGTTCTTCCCTTTCATCACTTTAAGTATATCATGCCACTCCTTTCTGGCTTGTAGGGTTTCTGCTGAGAAATCAGCTGTTAACCTTATGGGAGTTCCCTTGTATGTTATTTGTCATTTTTCCTTTGCTGCTTTCAGTAGTTTTTCTTTGTCTTTAATTTTTGCCAATTTGATTACTATGTGTCTCGGTGTGTTTCTCCTTGGGTTTATCCTGTATGGGACTCTCTGCACTTTCTGGACTTGGGTGGCTATTTCCTTTCCCATGTTAGGGAAGTTTTCGACTATAATCTCTTCAAATATTTTCTCTGGTCCTTTCTCTTTTCTCCTTCTGAGACCTCTATAATGCGAATGTTGTCGCATTTAATGTTGTCCCAGAGGTCTCTTAGGCTGTCTTCATTTCTTTTCATTCTTTTTTCTTTATTCTGTTCCACAGCAGTGAATTCCACCATTCTGTTTCCCAGGTCACTTATCCGTTCTCCTGCCTCAGTTATTCTGCTATTGATTCCTTCTAGTGTAGTTTTCATTTCAGTTATTGTATTGTTCATCTCTGTTTGTTTGTTTTTCAATTCTTCTAGGTCTTTGTTAAACATTTCTTGCATCTTCTCGATCTTTGCCTCCATTCTTTTTCCGAGCTCCTGGATCATCTTCACTATCAATTTTCTGAATTCTTTTTCTGGAAGGTTGCCTATCTCCACTTCATTTGGTTGTTTTTCTGGGGTTTTATCTTGTTCCTACATCTGGTACATAGCCCTCTGCCTTTTCATCTTGTCTGTCTTTCTGTGAATGTGGTTTTTGTTCCACAGGCTGCAGGATTGTAGTTCTTCTTGCTTCTGCTGTCTGCCCGCTGGTGGATGAGGCTATCTAAGAGGCTTGTGGAAGTTTCCTGATGGGAGGGACTGGTGGTGGGCAGTCTGCCCACTCTCTGGTGGGCAGAGCTCAGTAAAACTTTAATCTGCTTGACTGCTGATGGGTGGGGCTGGGTTCTCTCCCTGTTGCTTGTCTGGCCTGAGGTAATCCAACAGTGGAGCCTACCTGGGCTCTTTGGTGGGGCTAATGGCAGACTCTGGGAGGGCTTACGCCAAGGAGTACTTCCCAGAACTTCTGCTGCCAGTGTCCTTGTCCCCACGGTCATGCACAGCCACCCCCCGCCTCTGCAGGAGACCCCCCAACACTAGCAGGTACGTCTGGTTCAGTCTCCCCTGGGGTCACTGCCCCTTCCCCTGGGTCCTGATGCGCACACTACTTTGTGTGTGCCCTCCAAGAGTGGAGTCTCTGTTTCCCCCAGTCCTGTCGAAGTCCTGCAGTCAAATCCCACTAGCCTTCAAAGTCTGATTCTATAGGAATTCCTCATCCCATTGCCGGACCCCCAGGTTGGGAAGCCTGATGTTGGGCTCAGAACCTTCACTCCAGTAGGTGGAATTCTGTGATATAAGTGTTCTCCAGTTTGTGAGTCACCCACGCAGCAGTTATGGGATTTGATTTTACTGTGATTGCACCCCTCTTACCGTCTCATTGTGGCTTTTCTTTTCTCTTTGGATGTGGGGTATCCTTTTTGGTGAGTTCCAGTGTCTTCCTGTTGATGATTGTCCAGCAGCTATTTGTGATTCTGGTGTTCTTGCAAGAGGGAGTGAGAGCACGTCCTTCTACTCTGCCATCTTGGTTCAGGGCCCCCCATGATGAAACTTTTTAAAAAGACCTTTTGGGAGGTCTGAGTTCTTCTGCCAGCACTCAATAGGTGTTCTGCAGGGGTTGTTCCACATGTAGATGTATTTCTGATGTATTTGTGGGGAGGAAGGTGATCTCCATGTCTTACTCTTCCGCCATCTTGAAGCTCCTCCTCCATTATATTTTCAAGTTGGTTATTTTTGTCATATAGGAAGGCTTAGGAACCTAGGCTCAAATTTCTAAATGGTTCTATTTGAACCAGACTTACGGTTCCAGAAGTCTCTGAAGTAATTTTAAAGTTATTTCCTTCAAAATTTTAAGTTCTATAAAATGAAATTTTAGAAAACTTAATTTCATAAGAAACTTGCATCTTTGATAACATGTCTTCAAAGTGAGGTATCTAAGACTAGGTTTTTAAAGGCTGCTATATTTTGGATGGGCTGAGTAGTTTCACCAATTTCCAGTAGATGTCAGTGTTTTATAAATTTATTAGTCTGAGGTGGAGGTTTTGTCTCCAGTCTCCCACATTTATATATTCTTTAGTCATTTAATTAGCATACCGGGGATTATTTGAACTGGAAGAGATTTTGGAGATCATCTAAGTCAATCCTTTGATTTTGCAGAAGAAAGAACAGGTGTAGTAGATGGGAAATGACCTGTCCAAGGTCACCCAGTCACACAGAGTGAGGCCGAATCTCAGGTGTTCCTGTTTCTGAAAGACCCTGTCTCTGAAAGACTGGTAAAAGATAGTCACCAAAACCACAGAGAAGAAAATATGTAGAGTCCAGTATAGAAGCTGTATTTGGGAGAAAGGGAAGCAGATGCTCTTCCATTTGTTTGGGTAGGTAAATATTAAAAAGTTTTTATGAACAAGATGTTAGATTCTTAGATTATAATAATAATTGGGTGAAATGAACAGAAAACAGTTGGCTTTTGTTACCTGAATGTAGAATTATTGGATATGAAAGTGACCTTTGATAGAATGTCCTGTTCTTCATACTGTAGATATAACATCAGAACTTGTATACGGCCAATGGAATAACTCCCTGCCCACTCTCTGCACAGCCTATTTGGTTATGTTTAAGAGAAATGATATAAATCATTCAGTACCACCTGTGTCAGAAAATATTATCCAAGAATCTATAATCTTTTCCAGTAAATACACCAAGTAATAGAAAAATGTTTTTTTTATTCTGTCTTATGAGAATTCAGGGTAAAGAAACCAGGGTAACATTTAAGGGCAACTTTAGACAAAGTTATGAAGTGGGCAAAATGACAGTTTCAGAGAAATATCCTTCCTTTAATCAGCTGACTCTTCCCTATCAGTATCTGCTTATAAAAAAAAATATGGGCCACTTAATCTTCATTGCAGAGGTGGAAGCTTCCAGGGTACATATGCTAAGCACCTACCCCTCTGACATCAGTGCTCACTGGATTTTGGAGGAGTGAGAGCCCATGTGGATTGGTGTGAAGGTGAAGGAAGTACCCTTGGGCTGAGTCTTTTTTTTTTTTTTTTAAATCTATGAACCATTTTCAGTTACTTTTTTAAAAAAATTTTTTTATGAGGAACTCCTTTATTTACTTATCTATTTATTTTTGGCTGTGTTGGGTCTTCGTTTCTGTGCGAGGGCTTTCTCTAGTTGCGGCAAGTGGGGACCACTCTTCATCGCGATGCGCAGGCCTCTCACTATCGCGGCCTTTCTTGTTGCGGAGCACAGGCTCCAGACGCGCAGGCTCAGTAGTTGTGGCTCACGGGCCTAGTTGCTCCGCGGCATGTGGGATCTTCCCAGACCAGGGCTCGAATCTGTGCCCCCTGCATTGGCAGGCAGACACTCAACCACTGCGCCACCAGGGAAGCCCGAGCTGAGTCTTAAAGATGGGGTGGGACTTCCATAAAGTACAGAGACTCGAAATATGGGACAAGCCTGTGAAGGCTAGAAAGTGAATCTATCAGGACACCTGGCGAAAAGGTGATTTTCTTTAGAGTTTAAGGTCAATGAAACGAAGGTAAGATTGAGGGTAGATTTGGGTTGGTTTGGCTTTAGACTTTTTCTAAAAATTTTATTGGAGTATAGTTGATTTACAATATTGTGTTAGTTTCAGGTGTACAGCAAAGTGATTCAGTTATACGTATACATATATTCATTCTTTTTTAGATTCTTTTCTCATATAGGACATCACAGAATATTGAGTAGAGTTTCCTGTGCCATACAGTAGGTCTTTGTTGATTATCTGTCAGATATAGTAGTGTGTGCATTCATTCCAAGCTTCTGATTTATCCCTCCCCCACCAACGTTTACCCTGTGGTAACTATAAGTGTGTTTTTGATATCTGTAAGTCTGTTTCTGTCTTGTAAATAAATTCATTTGTATCATTTAAAAAAATTAGATATCACATATGAGAGATAATCATATGATATTTGTCTGTCTCTATCCGACTTACTTCACTTAGTATGATAATCTCTAGGTCTACCCATGTTGCTGCAGGTGGCATTATTTCATGGCTGAGTAATATTCCATTGTATATAAGTACCACATCTTCTTTATCCATTCATCTGTCAATGGACACTTAGGTTGCTTCCATGTCTTGGCTAGTGTAAATAGTGCTGCAATGAACATTGGGTGCATTTATCTCTTTGGATTATGGTTTTCTCTGGATACATGCCCAGGAGTGGGATTGCTGGATCATATGGTAGTTCTATTTTTAGTTTTTTAAGGAACCTCCATACTGTTCTACATAGTGGTTGTATCATGGTTTTAGACTTTTTGAGCTGGAAGTCACAGTATGAGATGCTTTTCTAAAGATTTATTGTTTTGAAATAGTAAGTTGAAAAAAATAGTACAGAGAGGTCCTAAGTAGCCTTCACCCAGTTTCCCTCGATAATAACCTCTTACGCAACTGTAGTACAAGGTGGAAAATGGGACATTGACTTTGTACCATCTACCAACCTTATTCAGGTTTCAACATCTACTCATTTATATGTATGTGTGTGCATATTTCTATGCAGTTTTGTCACATGTATAGATTTGTGTAACCACTACAACAATCAAAATACAGAACAGTTTCTTGACTGCAAAGGAACGTATTTGTTTTACCCTTTCTAAAGGTTTTTAAAAGCTTCGAAGGAAATCCAATTTTCTATTGGCTAGGGAGGGCTAGAACTGTGGTATCCCGAGTCCTGGGTCTCGTTTGCAGCCCAGAGACCTGGCTGACAAGGGCCCTCTCAGGAGTCCCTTCTGACATATCGTTGGTAGTGTGTAGGAAGAGCGGGCAGTTTTGTAATAAATTTTATAAGGAACAAAACTGCTTAACTAGGGATATTGTATGTAGAGTTTTTTTAAGTGCCAGAAAAGATCTATTTGCTTTCTCCCCTGTAATCTTGAAGATACTGCCTACTTGTTCTCTGTGATTTCACCACCTGCCAGTGGAGTTCTGATTTTTCCTGAAGACTCAGCCTGGCTCTCTGAAGCTGCTGATCTTTCCTTTGTTTTCCTCTTAACCATCTTTAAGTGTATAAGTTCAGTAGTGTTAAGTATATTCACATTGTTGTAAAACAGATCTTCAGAACCTTTTTATCTTGCAAAACTGAAACTGTGTCCATTTAACAGTCCCCCTTTCCCCCTCCCACCTGCCCCTGGTAACCCCCGTTCTACTTTCTGTTTCTATGAATTTGACTATTTTAGATACCTCATATAAGTGGAATCATTTAGCATTTGCTTTTTTGTGACTGGCTTTATTGATTGTGTCACACAGATATACAGGGAATTGTCCTTAAAATTATCAGAATCACTAAGCTTTGAATCTAAAGAGATCTGGGAAATTGAAGGTTTCCGTCTATCCATTTTACAGATGAGAAAAATCAGACAACCAGAGGTTGCCTGAGGTTAGTGAAAAATCAGACAACCAGAGGTTGCCTGAGGTTAGTGAAAAATCATAGGAAGTTCTATAATTTCTTCTCAGTTTTGTTGAACTTTTTAAGGTCCATCTGATTATGAACAACAGTGACAGTATCCCAAACTCAGAGCCAAAGTAAACATTTAGAAAATGCCACTTGGATAAAGCTACTGCTGCTGTTGATCTGTTTTCTGCAAAGCATTTTTGCATATCTGTAATAAAGACAATTTAATTCTTTTTTTCCAATAAAATTTATTTGGTCGATATCTGCGAAGACAGGATAAGCTGAAATATAGTTTTTTTTTTCTTTTTTTTGTTTGTTTTTTTTGTTTTTCTTTTTTAACCTATGGTAGATGCTCCAAAGAAGGGCTTTGCAAACTTTTTCTGTAAAGGGCCAGATAGTAAATATTTGGGGCTTTATGTGCCAAACAATGTCTGTTGCAGCTATTCAGCTCTGCTTTTTTAGGTGGTTTGGGCTAACTGGAAACCTACGTACCATAACTCTGTTGGAGTATTAGTGCTGGGACTGTTTTGATTATTCAAAGAGAACTAACTTTCAGAGTTCACAGAAAGAGAATAGGTATTATTCATATCCTAAGTATAATAACAGCTAACATTTATTGAACATTTACTAGAGCTTTTACATACCTGCCTTTATTTATTTATTTAGTCACTCTATCAAAGTAGGTAGTAGTATTATTTACGTCTTAAGGAGAAGAAACTGAGAATTAAGAGAGAGTAAGTAACTTGATTAATGTTTCTTAGCTAGTAAGTGGTAGTTAGGGGATTCAAACCCAGGCAGTCTCTCTAGAAGCCGGCACACTCAACTGCTGTGCTATACAGACTCCAAGGCTCTTGTCCTTGAAACACTAGAAGGCTCATGTTTTAAAAGGGTTTAGCAGAATTTGGTTATATAGGCACACGGTAAAAAATACAAACTGTCCAAAGGATAGAGTGAAAGTGTAAAGTATCCTTCCCACCCAAGTAAGTCGTCCTGGTCCCTGATTCCTTTCTCCAGAGCCAACCACTGTTACTGGTTTTTTTTCGGATCCTTCCTGAGATATTCTTATAGGGGTTTGCCAATATTTATTATAGGTAAAAGGATGATCGGTCTTTATAATCCATCTTAGCTCAAATTCTGTCCTGTTGTCCTCGATATTTTTCGGGGCTCTCTGGGTTAGGAGGAGGAGGATGTTGTTGGTAAGATATTCGGCAGCTAAGTCACCAAATACTATTCATGTTTCTTATTTCTTTGCTCTCAGCTTTACCTAGAAGAATCTAAATTCCTATCATCTCCTACTTCCTTCATTTAAAAACATGGTCAGTGTTTGCAGGGTTTACAAGCTTGAACTTGGAAACACTTAGATTTTAAATATAAGACACACAGAGATTGTCTTACGTTCTGAATACCTCATTAGCTGATTAGTGGAGCGACCTGTCATACCTGGGGATCCTAGGGGAGCGGATGCGTCACATGGTGTTGGGTGCTTGTCCCAGTGCTCTTGTGACAAATACAGTCCCTGTATTTTGACATGAATGTTAGGACCTGTGCTAAAAGAAAGGATCTTATAATAACAACACAGAAATATCAATCATATGATAATCATGTCTTTAATAGATGGTTTTTACTATAGTGTGTTTGATTCTATATGGAGGTTCCCAAGTGGGCAGAATACATTGTGACCAAACATAGCAGAAAGAGTGGAGGTGCATTTACAATGAGATTTTAAAAAATAGCTGTCTGTGTTAGGTGGTTTCATTGAATACTCTTTAAGAGCATTATGGATTTGCAGGGAAATACATTTTTTGAAAACCCAATTTTTATATATAATCAGAACTTGAGTATATTTTATGACTATGATCACATAAATGGTTTTGTTTACTAGCTTGTATGCTCTCTACTGTTTTACTATGAAGAGTGTGTTGACTTAAAAAAAAAAAGCACAATGTGAGAGTTTCGAGTTAAGTTGTATTTGGGGCAAAATGAGGACTGCAGCCCAAGAGACAGCATCTCAGATAGCTCTGAGAAACTGCTCCGAAGGAGCGAGGGAGGAGCCAGGATATATAGGAATTTTTCAACAAAGGGCAGATAGTCGGGAATGTCAAAAGATTATTGTTAAACAAAGAAAACCAGATATCTCAAGTTAAGGAAATCAGCACTTTTCTATGTATGGGAAGATGCAAGAGTCTGGGCTCACTGAAATCATTCCTTTGATATGTACCTCAGCTATCTGGGGGCTGTATCCTGTATTTTCACATCCTGAGTTTCCTCAGGGCTCACCGCAGGGAGTGGCTGCAGTCTGATGGCTGCTAGAAGGCAAGTATTCTTTTCAGCCCTGAGTTTTCTCAGGGCTCACCAGCTCACGCTGGAGGGCTGCAGTCATTGGTGACTGTGACATCCTTTGTTTATTGATATGGCAGGAAATACTCCATTTATAAATTTTCCATTTATCAGGTGATTCGTGGGGTGTGCTTCAATCTGTTCTTTCTGAGGTAGGCATTAATGAGTTCAAAGCATATGGTATTGATTTTTGAGAGTTCTACCATAAGAGCTATTAAGAATTATTGATTCTGTATTTTATTTTAGGGTTTCAGCTTCTTCATGTTTGAGCAGCCTGTTTAATGGAAGCGCCCGTGTCTCTACATGGCCTAAGGAGTATGCATGCAGCAATTGATTAAGTTGACATTTGGTATTAATAGCTTAGAGACTCTTTACAGCATAATATGCTTATCCATTTTAGGTGAAGGCAATTTTGACTGATGTTTCATAGCTAA
Source organism: Balaenoptera physalus (assembly GCF_965194825.1). Classification (NCBI taxonomy): domain Eukaryota; kingdom Metazoa; phylum Chordata; class Mammalia; order Artiodactyla; family Balaenopteridae; genus Balaenoptera; species Balaenoptera physalus. Next base: position 147,087,363 of record NC_138883.1, read on the forward strand.
TAAGTGGTAGTGCTGGGATTCAGACCCAGGTAGCCTGTCTCCAAGTCTGCACACGCCACCCCTCTGCTCCACTGTCTCTAAGGCGCTTGCCCTGGTCATGTTTCCTCTGTGCCTTTGCCTAAGGCCACTTGTACCTTTTGGCAGTAGGAGCACTGTGTGCTGTCAAATTGTGATCCACCTGGGCAGCCGGCCCTCAGCTTCATTTCTTATAAGCTGAATGCCTTTAAGGAGCAATTTGACCTCTCTGAGCACTGTGTATGTTTCTTCACCTGTGAAGTTTCAGGGGAGAGTAGTAATCCTTGCCCTCCTGCCTCACCAGGTAGATGTACTGAGCAGCTGATTTAATTCATCCTTCTATCCCTGGGGCATAGAATAGTGCCTGACACATTGTAGACACTTAACAAGTGTTAGCTTCTCTGCTTTCTTCTCCTCTTCCAGAAGCTGGACTTTGGATGAGAGTTAGATGCTGCGTAGGATGGTCTGAACAGGTAACTTCCTTTTTTTTCATGCAAGGATATTTTATTGGAGTGCTCTCTTCTTGCATTTTTGCATTAAGCTCAATTAATACTTTTATACGTTATTGCTCCTGCCCTGCCTTCATATAATCTATTTGTTCTTTTTTTTTTTAACATCTTCATTGGAGTATAATTGCTTTACAGTGTTGTGTTAGTTTCTGCTGTACAACAAAGTGAATCAGCTATATGTATACATATATCCTCATATCCCCTCCCTCTGGCACCTCCCTCCTGCCCTCCCTATCCCACCCCTCTAGGTCGTCACAGAGCACCAAGCTGATCTCCCTGTGCTATGCAGCAGATTCCCACTAGCTATCTGTTTTACATTTGATAGTGTATGTATGTCAACGCTACTCTCTCACTTTGTCCCAGCTTCCGCTTCCCCTTCCCCTCCTGTGTCTTCAAGTCCATCCTCTACGTCTGCATCTTTACTCTTGCCCTGCCACTAGGTTCATCAGTACCATTTTTTTAGATTCCATATATATGCGTTAGCGTATGGTATTTGTTTTTCTCTTTCTGACTTACTTCACTCTGTATGACAGACTTTAGGTCCCTCTACCTCACTACAAATAACTCAATTTCATTTCTTTTTATGGTTGAGTAATATTCCATTGTGTATATGTGCCACATCTTCCTTATCCATTCATCTGTCGATGGACATTTAGGTTGCTTCCAAGTCCTGGATATTGTAAATAGTGCTGCAATGAACATTGTGGTACATGTATCTTTTTGAATTATGCTTTTCTCAGGGTATATGCCCAGTAGTGGGATTGGTAACTTATTATTATTTTTTTTTAATAAATTTACTTATTTTATTTATTTTTTGGTGCATTGGGTCTTCGTTGCTACACGCGGGCTTTCTCTAGTTGCGGTGAGTGGGGGCTACTCTTTTTTGTGGTGCGCGGGCTTCTTACTGCGGTGGCTTCTCCTGTGGCGGAGCACGAGCTCTAGGCGCATGGGCTTCAGTAGTTGCAGCACGCAGGCTCAGTAGTTGTGGCTCACGGGCTCTAGAGCGCAGCCTCAGTAGTTGTGGCGCATGGGCTTAGTTGCTCCGCGGCATGTGGGATCTTCCCAGACCAGGGCTCAAACCCGTGTCCCCTGCACTGGCAGGCGGATTCTTAACCACTGCGCCACCAGGGAAGCCCCGGGATTGGTAACTTCTTGAATATAGTCAGGAAACTAAGATAAATACGGTCACGAGACATCTCATTCTGTCTTTTACTTTCATTCTTCCCTTCCTAGTAAATAGAACTGAGCTCAGCATCTCTCTGGGGAAACACAACTCTGCTCCCAGAGGTAGGGGAAAAGATTCCTCCTACTTAATGGACCGTGGGCACCTCGCAGTGTAGGATAATAGCTGGTCACACTGAACTGCATGGGCAGGGAGGACTAGATGGAAGTTTCACTGAGGTTTGTTAGGACTGTTATGATTAGACAAATTAATAAAAAGATTAGAAGGACCTTACAGACATGGAAAATAGCGTCACAAGAGCAAAAGCGGGAAGTTGTGGAGTGGGCTTGTGGGACAACGAGTCCATCCATTTAACTAGGATCTCCCAAGTGTAACTAATGGGAGGTACTGTTGGAGAGGTGACTGGGGTGAGAGTGTAGTGGGCCCTGCATACCCAGTTGGATGTTATCTTTAAGAGATCATTACCGACTAAAAGTTCTGGGGCATGGGGAGTCATGATGAAGGCCACGTTTTAGGATGGATTGGGACCGGCAGTGCCTGGAGGTGGGGTGAGTAGTTGGACTTCTGGGGGAAATGGCACCTTCAGAATCACAAGTGGAGCTGAGGACTCTGGCAATATTGCAGAGAGGTGCCTAGAGAAGGAGACCCTGAGTCACGAAGTCCCTGAGGAGGACTTTGTGGGAGACATGGCCATGACAGCTTACTTAGAAAGAAGAGAAAGGAGAAAGAAATAGAAGGCTCTGCACAGGACATGTTGAAAGTAGGGTTAGAAGGCTCTGTTTAACTGCTGGGCTCTCACACTGACTGTTTTCAGCCTTCTCTTTAGTATTAGGGCAAAGATAGTCCACTGGCTGAGCTGATTATATTCTTCTGCAAAACCCAGGATGGGGAGTCTGAATTCAGAGCATCCTAAGAGGTGTCTGTGGCCCAGCTGCTGCCTCCTTGGCCAGAGTTAAAAAGGATGTTTTTTGAAGGTGAACTGAATCCTCAGTGCCTAGCACAGGCTTTCAGTCTCAAGAATAAATAAAGGCCTTTGTAGAATCCTCTTTCCTCATTTTTTTTTGGTCAGTGAAGATTCTGCAGCTCAGCGTCTGTCCCCATCTCCCCACTTAAAGTATCCTTGCCCTGCTGATTCCCTTGTTGCTGAATCTAATGATATTGTCTTGTCCTTACCTTACTCCCTGGTCGGGGAGCTAAGATCCCACATGCCTCATGGCCAAAAACCCAAAAAAACATAAAACAGAAGCAGTATTGTAACAAATTCAATAAAGACTTTAAAAATGGTCCACATAAAAGAAAATCATTAAAAATAAATAAATAAATAAATAAATAAATAAATAAATAAATATATATATATATACACACACACACACACACACATACTCATCTTTCAGGGTTCCTTTGGCCTAGAATTCTATTAAAATTCAAGCATGGAGGATGACTTGGAAAAAATTATGGTCCTCAAGGAAATTTTTGATCTGGTAGGGCAGCCAGAGACATATACAAACAGCTGTAGTGCAAGGTAGACTTCCGGGAGAGCTATAATCAGAGTGCAAAGAGGAGCAGGAATAGAGGGAGCGGGATTCGTTCTAACGCGAGGGATTTGAGAACATTGTTTCCTTAGCTTTCTGTTTCCTTCCTTTGTTCTCGTCTGCCAACTGCCCACAGGTGAATGCTCTGAAGTTCTACATTCTTTTTCTCGTGTGTTGACTCTGATGGAAATTTTCCTGGCTGTCCTTTTGTTACCTTTGCCTTAAAAAAAAAATTATGGTAAATAACACATAACATGAGATCCACCCTCTTAACAGATTTTAAAATATATGGTACAGGCTTGTTAATGTTGTACAGTAGATCTAACTCTTCATTTACTTCTTCCCCCAGCCCCTGGCAACCACCATTTTACTTTCTGCTTCTATGAGTTTGGCTCCTTTAGATACCTTCTGTAAGTGGAATCATGCAGTATTTGTCCTTCTGCAACTGGCTTAGTTTGCTTCACCTAATGTCCTCAAGGTACTTCTACGTTGTAGCGTATGACACATTTTCCTTTTTTTTCATGGTTGAATAATATTGCATTGTATGTACCACATTTTGTTTATCCAGTTATCTGTTGATGGACATTTAGGTTATTAACACCTCTTGGCTATTGTGAATAATGCTGTAATGAACGTGGGAGTACAAAGCTCTCTTCAATACCCTGACTTCAGTTCTTTGGGTAAATACTCAGAGGTGGGATTGCTGGATCATATGGTAGATCTATTTTTAATTTTTTGAAGACTCTCCATACTGTTTTCTACGGCAGCTGCATCTTTTTATATTCCCAGCAACAATGCACAAATGTTCCAATTTCTCCACATCCTCGCCAACATTTATTATTTTCTGTTTTTTAAAAATATGGCTGTCTTAACAGGTGTGAGGTGATGTCTCATAGAGGTGTTAACTTGCATTTCTCTGATGATTTAATGATGTTGAGCATCTTTTCATTTACCTTTTGGTCATTTTTTGGTCTTCTTTGCAGAAATGTCTATTCAAGTCTTTCATCCATTTTTTTAATTGGGTTCTTTGTTTTTGGGTTGTAGGGGTCTCTTTGCCTTTAACTCCCAAATCTTCATGCCCCTACCTGACGAACTCCACATGCCTTCTGCTACTCCTCAGCCTGATCCTTCTGCCCTATTCCCTCCTCATCACTCTGCTCCTGCCATCCTTCCCTTGGTTTCTGAAATACACTCAGATCCAACTCTGGCACATTCTTAAAAACCTAGGTCAACTCAAAGTTGCCCATGGATCCTTCCCTGACCACCCAGCCGTGTCGCTCTCCCTCTGCTGAAGTCTCTAGGACTTCTTGTCCCTAACGCTTTTTGGGCAATTGGCAGGCACTGCTGCCTTGCATTGGAATGGATGTTACACGTGTGCATTTTTTACGTTAACTGAACTCCGTCTCCTGAAGGGCAGGAATGTATCTGTGTATCCTCCAGAGGACTTTACAAAGCACCTTTGCCACACTGTAAAGAGGCAAGAAACCTAGGAAAAGATGTGTGCGTGTGTGTTCTGGGTATAATGACGGAGCTGAACTTTAAGCCCAGGAGTGCTCTGGCAACAGCAGGAGGACTTGGAGGAAGCAAAGTCAAGTGCACAAGCCACCATTATTCCCGAGAGAGATGAGCAGGGCAGGGACAGGGAGGAAAGATGAAAGTCAGTGACCAGGGCCTCTTAGCAAGTTGGGATTGGAGTAGGTGAGCAGGTTTCCATGAGAAGGTCAGGACTGTAATTTGAGGCGTGCTCTGCCAGATTTTTGCAGGCAAGGGATTACAGGTGTGTGCTGGGAGCCGGAGAGAAGCTGAGTTCACCTCACAGTTTTGCAGGGAGCCATAACAGCTGCTGACAGTGGGGGCCAGCCTAGCTGGCAGTCTGAATACCTCTACTCTGAACATCCTGTTCCAGAGAATTCATGGCTTCCAACCCTGGTATGTCCTTGCCAGCAATGCTGCGTGAGTGGTTAGCCCTTGCTAAGCTGTAGGTCACCCAGAAGCCCCCAGGACAGCCCTCAAAAGGCCAAGGCTCAGTACACGAAGGCTACAGGGCAGACTGCTGCATTGCATAAGCGATGTGGCTCTTGAGTAGTGCTGGCGCGTCATGCTCCCTGCCAGGGGCTGGAGGACCATTCCCTGGACCTCACAAAATCCATGGACATCCTCGTGACCTTTATAGCATTCATCACACCTTTCACTGTGGTCAGCTTTTTATAACTTTCAAGACCCTGCCTTCTACCTTGAGCCCCAGCAGCCTGCTCTGCCCTGATGATGCCATGGCCAGTTCTGGTCCCTGTGTTCCCTGGGAGAGTTCCAGCCAGAGGACCAATTATGGGACCCCATCTTGTATCTTTGGAATGTTCCTGAGTGGGTCGAAGGTTGCTCTCACGTGAATCCAGGGAAGCAGGACAACCTGGCCTTCCCTCTCCAGTAAGAGGGGAAATGAAGAGGGTAAGCTTGGTCCTCTTAACAGCTAACCCTCCTTCTGCTCATCGACTTTGAGAATAGCTCCGTCTTTTCTGGCTTCTTTCTGACCCTCTCCCACTCCTGCAGTTGTCAGTGTCCTGGGACAGTATGTAAGGTCAGCTGTATGCTTAAAGAAAGAAAATTAGAGAAAAAGGAATTCTTAGGCCCTATCCCTGGAGATTCTCTTTAACTACGTGTGGACGGGGCCTGGGAATCTGGCATTTTTGTACAGGTATACATGAAAGAATGGCTAGGGGATGGATGACGGACTTACTAGTTGCTGAGTAATTTTTACTTCTTTCTTTGTCCAACTCTTTACTTTTAGGATTTTTCTAGAGTGATCACGTATTTCTTTAAAAATCAGAAAAAAAGTAGATGTCATTAAAAAACAAAAACCAGATCTGGAAGCGATCAATCTTTTCCAGATACCATTAACCTTCGTAAATTTATTCCTCATTTCCGCAGGGGGACTTGATCTCATCTTCATGCCGGGTCTTGGGTTTGACAAACACGGCAACCGTTTGGGGCGGGGCAAGGGCTACTACGATGCCTACCTGAAGCGCTGTCTGCAGTCCCAGGATGTGAGGCCCTACACCCTGGCCTTGGCTTTCAAAGAGCAGATTTGCCTTCAGGTCCCCGTGGATGAAAATGACATGAAGGTAGATGAAGTGCTTTACGAAGACTCCTCAGCATCTTAAATCCTGATGACCACAGCCAAATAATCAAGGTTTTGTGCCAGAGAAAAGCCAAACATGTGTATTTTCCCTTGTCAGAAATTAGTGGAAATTGCACAATAATGTGAATATGGGCTGTAGTGTTTTCAGTGTAATTGTTAGATACCGAACATGAAACCATTTAAAAAAATCAATAGCAGGGGCTTCCCTGGTGGCGCAGTGGTTAAGAACCCGCCTGACAATGCAGGGGACACGGGTTCAAGCCCTGGTCTGGGAAGATTCCACATGCCACGGAGCAACTAAGCCCGTGTGCCACAACTACTGAGCCTGCGCTCTGGAGCCATGAGCCACAACTGCTGATCCTGTGTGCCACACCTGCTGAAGCCCACGCGCCTAGAGCCCGTGCTCCACAACAGGAGACGCCACCGCAATGAGGGGCCCGTGCACTGCAACGAAGAGTAGCCCCTGCTCCCCGCAACTAGAGAAAGCCCGTGCACAGCAACAAAGACCCAATGCAACCAAAAATAAATAATAAATAAATAAATTAATTAAAAAAAAATCAATAACAGTGTGTGTAATAGAACATTAATTAAAACGGAGGCTATCACCATATGATTTTCAGTTTAACTTTCCTGGTATTAATGTCCCAGGTTGATCTTTCTGTTTTATAGTTTAAGTTTAATATTTATGAGGCACTATGCTCCAACTCAGAGTGTGAGGGGAAAATAAACTCATCTGAAGTGGACACTTTCATTAAGTCCTGTCATGGGCCTGGGTCAGTCTGGCATGCATATGGAGATTCAGCAATTATTAAATGATTTATTCGTGTTTGCTTTGTGTACAAAGTTCTCCAAGAATATTATACCCTTTCATCATGGCTTCACTTACTCAACCTGAAATTTTATTTCTGACAGTTTGTAGCTTTTGATGGTTAAAGGACTGAAACCTTTTATGATTTAAATATTTTAATTTCAGCCAGTTTGTTTCCATCTCTGCTGTTCTGTGTGTCAGTCACTTATGAGTTTAAGATCTGATATCCTGTAAGTTAGAAATTATTTCTGTTTATGGGTGGTATCTGCTTTGGAAATGAAATTTGGGCTGAAGGTTGGCAGATGCCATCACAGCCAGGGAACGGGAATTTTGTGGGGGGAAGATTTGGTTATAACCAGAGACCCAGGGGGCTTCCTGGGTCCTGCTCTCTCACTCACACCCCACATCCTACCTCTCACCAGGTCCTGTTGATTCTGCCTCCAAAACCCTCTTCTATCTGTTCCCTTCTCTCCTCGTCCTGTCGTGCCTTTTGTCCAGACTCTCAGCATCTCTAAGCTGAACTGAGCAAGAGCCTCAGCCGTGGCTTCCTTGCCTTCAGTCTGGTCCTCTTCGTTTTATTTCTCAAACTACAGTCAAAGTGATCTTATCAAACATGAACCTGATCATGAAGCACCCCTGTTTGTCTCTTTCTAGCCTCTCCTCTCCCTGTATTCTTCTTCTGTACAACTTATGCAAACGTTCACATAGCTCCCTCAACACTGCCAGCTTCTTCTGCCCTTTGTGCCTTGTAAGTGTGCTTTTCCTCTGGCTGCAGTGCTCTTTCCTCTTTTGTTCATCTGGAAGACTCCTGTTTATCCTTCAAGACTCAGCTCCAATGTCACCTCTTCTGTGAAGTCTTCCTGTGTTCCTTCACTTGTTTAAGCGGCCCTGGTCATTTTCCTCCTTATTACATTGTCCTACATGTCAAATATTAATGGTCATGTCTACCCCTTCACCAGACTGTGAGTGCCAAAGAACAGGGATCATCTTTATACTTTCCACTCTCGGTAGACACACAGACAAATGGTGGGTGTTAGAGAATTTTTTTCAAAATCTAAGGTACTAGAATTTATTAGATTGCTAATTGTAATTTATATTGACATAAAATTATTTAGCTTAGAAATTAATACTTGTTAGTTTGGAGGAAAGACTTTACTTCTTTGGCATTGTTTTCGACTCTAGAAACATATTTTCTAGTTTGTGAAGGGAACAGTTTATTTAATGACCTGTGTCTCTCCTCATCTGATACCCTCATCCACATGAACAAATCGGTTTTCTAGAACTGGCCGGCATAAGCACTACATGTGGCTGTTGAACTCTGGATGTGTGGCCAGTCTGAATGGAGAAGTGCTGATTCAGATTCTGACTATCTAGTATGACAATGAGAATTTTTTTTGAATGAGTTAGTTGAATACATTCAGATGTGTTTCATTTGAAACACGCATCCCTGTTCATAATACCATATGATTTGGTGTTTTATGCACAAAAGTAAAAACACTTAAAAATTGTCAATTGGGCTAAAATCAAACGTTCACAATATAGTATATACAGTGAGAAATGGGAGGGAGACAGAATTTCTACAAGCTGTGAAACCACATTACGGTACTGGTGAGAAATCTTAACAGTTACTTCAACCATAAGGTTAAGGTGAAAGTTAACATAGCTGACATGGCTGTTGGTCTGAAGTGGTTGAACAGTAAAATTCCTGGATGGCTGCAGGTCTGGAAACTTTAGAACTTTAACACGTTAGAACTTAATCTGTGTTGTTCTTCTGGCAAAGGAGAGCATTGAAAAGCCCCTCCCCAGCTCCTGAAGTGCAAACAGAACACAGAATCAACTGGCCAGAAGACCCAGGTGCTGAGATTCAGGAAAGCCCGAGGACTGCAGGGTCCCTCACCTGGAAAGAGGACCTTTCCCTAGTGACCATTAATGGGCAGTGGTCATTGCGCAGAGGGTATAGGAAAGGGGAAAAAGCCCTGACGGTGCAGGTGATGGTGACACAAGCAGAGGCTGAGAACAAGGCCTCGAACTCAGGAAGAGAGCCAACATGAAAGAAGAATGATGATGGTCTTAGGTGAGGGGACAGTCCAGGCAGAAGAGAAATAGCAACTAGACCTGAACAGAACAATCCTTAGTATTGGGGAATTGGAAATATATGTATGTCTATAATTGCTGCCTATTCTATAGAACTGTGCTTAATTTAACCAGAAAGTAAACCATTAACTTTAGTTCATCTAACAGATATCAGTAAGAACAGTACACTAATTACAGAATTCTACTAAGTAAGAGATTGATAACTGTGTCTTATGTCTAGGCGTGGGTGACATGGTGCAGAAGCTTATTGGTTTCTGGTCCTAGTTCTTTTTTTTTTTTTTTTTTTTCCTTTCAGAGATCATTGAAATTCAGTTAATCACATTGCATTTAGTCAGAAGTTAACATGCTTATTTCCTCCACTTGCCTGTCACCTCCTCAAAGGAAGATTTTCTGCCAAGTTCATGGTTTACTCCAGTACCTATCACAGTCCCTAGCGCAAAATAAATGGCCAATAAATCCTCGATGAAGGAATGAAGCAATGTGTTTGTTGCCCTGGGTGCGTGGTGACCTTGCCGGTTTTTACGTTGGTTGCTATTTGCTGCTGAGATCCTCTCCTTTCAGCAGCATCTCAGGGTTGGATTATTCTAGAACACATTTTCTATTACTGCAGTTGCAGTGCCTTCCTTGGCCAGTCCATATGTGTGTGTTGCGTAATCTGTGCTGTTTGGCTTTGTTAGTACATTTCTTCTTTGCATCTTTGTGGTCATCCTTCCTCCTATGTCCAGGCAGTCTTAGGCCTCCTGCCCTTTAAGGGTGATCTCTAATCCCTGCAAGCCCCTGCCCCAAATATATGTTTATTTATGTGCTTAAAAATAAGTGGGGAGATGTTCAAAACGGTGGAGGACTGAGATGTGGAGATCACCTTCCTCCTCATAAATACATCAAAAATACATCTACATGCGGAACAACTACGGAACAACTACTGAACGCTGGCAGAAGACATCAGACTTCCCAAAAGGCAAGAAAATCCCCACATACCAGGGCAGGGCAAAAGAAAAAACAGAGACAAAAGAATAGGGACGGGGCCTGCACCAGTGGGAGGGAGCTGTGAAGGAGGAAGAGTTTCCACACACTAGGAAGCCCCTTCGCTGGTGGGGACGGGGTGGGGGGCGGTGGGGGGGGAGGCTTAGGAGCCACGGAGGAGAGCGCAGCAACAGGGGTGCGGAGGGCAAAGCGGAGAGATTCCCACACAGAGGATTGGTGCCGACCAGCACTCACCAGCCCGAGAGGCTTGTCTGCTCACCTGCCGGGGTGGGCGGGGGCTGGGAGTTGAGGCTCTGGCTTCGGAGGTCAGATCCCAGGGAGAGGACTGGGGTTGGCTGCGTCAACATAGCCTGATGGGGGCTAGTGCGCCACAGCTAGCTGGGAGGGAGTCCGGGAAAAAGTTTGGAACTGCCAGAGAGGCAAGAGACCTTTGTTTCGGCGTGCATGAGGAGAGGGGATTCCTTCCCAGTGTGCCCACAGAAGGCAGAGCACCACCTAAGCAAGCTCCAGAGACGGGCGCATAGTAGAGGGAGATCAGCTCGGTGCTTTGTGACTTACCTAGAGGGGTGGGATAGGGAGCGTGGGAGGGAGGAGATATGGGGATATATGTATACATATAGCTGACTCACTTCGTTATACAGCAGAAACCAACACACCATTGTAAAGCAATTATACTCCAATAAAGATGTTAAAAAAAATAAGTGGCAAATTTCTTTTTAAATAATAATTATTTTTGTTAGGAAACATACACATAAAAGGAAAAGATGAGATCGTTGAAACAGTTATATCTATAATTTATAATGTACTCAATTTCTATAAAGGAGAACAATGTGATGGACGTTTTTTTGAAATTTACTATTTTTGAAAACCTTATTTTAACCCCTTTTGAATGATTCAAAAGTCTGGTTCTAATTTCAGTTTATTTTAGTATTTGGTTTTAAGGGTTTCTATAGTTGAAAAAGATGCCTTCCAGAAATAAGCAGATCCACATGGAAGCAGTACTGCACTTACACTAAAATTTGCAGTTCTGTCAGTTTTGCAAATTTTTTAAAAAGTTGAAATTGGGCGAGTAAGTATCCATATTCTTGAGGTGGATTATTCTTGCATATTAATCAGAAGATGCTGCACATTTACTTTGTTAGTAAATGGGTTTAAAACTTATTGAAACTCCTTGAAAGATTTTAAACTGAGTTAGAAAAATTCTGCTTCCAAGTTTTTTAGTTGTGCAGATATGAAAGTGTTTATAGGTGTCAAGCATAGTTTATCGCAACATAATCATATAATGATGAAAATATTTCCAAATAACCATTTTCAGTATGCTCTCTCCATATCATGTTTCTTTCTGAAAAAAGTTCCTTTCTGTGTCTTAGATGATATATGACTTTTACCCTGAAGATTCAAATGAGATGTATTTGGTGTAGAGGTGTGGAACACGGGGAGATATTTGCTTAGGTAGCAATTTACTGGTGGCCATTTATAATCATAGAAAAGTCAAAAAGTTTTGAATACTCACCTTTGTGTAAAAAAATACATGCAAAACTCATGTTTTTTTTTTTTAATGTTTATTTATTTATTTATTTGGTTGCACCAGGTCTTAGTCCAAGCAGGCAGTCTCCTTACTTGTCATGTCTGGGCTCCTTAATTGTGGCTTCTGGGCTCCTTAGTTGCGGCTCGCCAGCTCCTTAGTTGTGGCACACGGGCTCCTTAGTTGTGGCATGCAAACTCTTAGTTACAGCATGCATGTGGGATCTAGTTCCCTGACCAGGGATCGAGCCCAGGCCCCCTGCAGTGGAAGTGCAGAATCTTAACCACTGGACCGCCAGGGAAGTCCCAGCGGTGCTTTCTACATGGTATCCAATAGTATATCTTGACAAAAAAGATGTGCCCAGATATTTTTACCCCTAAATTGTTTTATGAGTACTTCATCCATATTTCCATGGCAGGAAGAACAAGTGTTTTCTACATGGTATGCTACTTTTTGGGTTTTTACTATTAAGGAAGAAAAAAGACATAAACATTTAGGATTATATTTAGGGAACATTGTTTAAAATATATTAGTTAGTAATTCATGATATTAAATATTACTGAAAACATTATGGAGGTTTGTCTTCATCTTCTGGACCCATAGCTTCTACTAAGCACAATGGCTTCACACTTTTCAATATATATATGAAGAGTGAGGTTCATCATTACTATGATGAGCACAGATCCCTGCTACAAAATATCTTTGTGATCATTTCAAGTTTGGCCGCTCACTCCTGGCAAATCTCACTGTTTTTGTTTTTGTTTTTTAATTTATTTATTTTTTGTTTATTTATTTTTGGCTGCGTTGGGTCTTCATTGCTGCGCCTGGGCTTCCTCTAGTTGCAGAGAGCAGGGGCTACTCTTTGTTGCGGTGTGCGGGCTCCTCATGGGGGTGGCTTCTCTTGTTGCAGAGCACGGGCTCTAGGCACGCGGGCTCTAGGCACGCGGGCTCTAGAGCGCAGGCTCTAGGCACACGGGCTCTAGAGCACAGGCTCGGTAGTTGTGGTGCACGGGCTTAGTTTCCCCGCGGCATGTGGGATCTTCCTGGACCAGGGATCGAACCCCTGTCCCCTGCATTGGTAGGTGGATTCTTAACCGCTGCGCTACCAGGGAAGCCCTCACTGTTTTTTTTCCTTGTCATATGGCTGATGAATAGCTTTTACCCGTAGCAGAAGTATATCAGCTATTGTTGCTCGCTTGTGTTTGCATTATTCGAATTATCTTTGTGCTACTGTTTCTTTGCAAGAATCTTTTTAAGCCACTTTTCCATTTTAAGAGGGTTGGTTTAGTAAAAACTACATAATATAACACATAAATCCATGTGCCTGGAAATATTAAAATAATACAGTACGTCTCAGTATGCTGAAAGGAACAAAACACTTCCTTTCACACTATCCAACAGCTATTTTCTGGCTTGCATACTAACTGGACGTGGGGCCTTCTGATGTGCTGGCAGAGTGAGGAGCCGATGTCAGTCTATGTTTTAAGCTTCAGCAAAACTTAATTCCTTGTCTTTTAAAGATAAAAAATAAATATAACTAGAGATTCTAATTTCTTCCCAAGCCCCAGTGGTTCACCTTGCCCACTCCCTGGGGCATGTCACCCTGTTTGGAGACCACTGCCCTAAGAACATGTCCTCCCAGCTGGATGGGTAGAGGGTTTGGTTCTCCGGTCCCTCCACTAAGAGACGGCCTGAGCTGCAGGGCACTGACTTCATCCGCCCCTCCTCTCCTTGGCTCTTGTTGACCACATGCATGTTTCTGACCTCCCATGACCCTTTCATCTCGCTGGTCCCCTGTGTCCCAATACCGGTCTCCTTGTCTTCTGAGTGCTCTTTTGGGGCTGTTCTCTTGCCCACAGTGTGTGAGTACTAGGAGAAATAATTTCTCTAAGTTAGTCCTTGGCAAACAGAGTGCCTTAAAGAACCCTGTCACCTAGGAAAGAGCAGATGCCTTTCTTTCAGTTCTTTTCCTCTCAGACTTCGCCTGGCTGACCAGTATCCACTGTTTGGGTGCATCAAAGGACTTCTGAGTTTAGATAAAAGACGAGGAGCACTTTTTAAGTCCCTCAATTCTCTTTGCATTTCATACCTCTGCCCACCCCCCAGTTGCAGCTGATTTTCTTATATGTGTCCCATGAATATCCTACCTATACTTTTTTTTTTTCACTTGGTCAAGATTTATTTCAAGGCCTGAAAACACTGACTAATCAAAAGTGGCCCTATTGCAATTTCTTATAATATATAAATACTTAGTATAAAACTTAAAAAATTGTAGACACTATTAACTAACTCCTAAACCACACACTATAGGTTTTTCAGAAACAATAGTTATTTAACAAAATGTAAGGTGACAATATCAAAGAATTTTCACACTTAATGAGGGTACAATCAGTCACAAGCTACTCAAAGAAACACAAATCTTTTTTACACCTTCCATGTTTGTTTTTAACTTTGTCTCAGAACCACTGATAATTGAGGCTTCTTTCAAGTATAGGATTTCTAACATTAAATTATATTTTCTAAGTATTTCTATAAAGAAGAAATGAAAAAGACACATACTACATTGTTTGTCATAAATTCATACACCAAAAAGTCAAAACAATCCAACTGAATTTATTCCTGCTTGCTCCTTCTCCAACATTAGCTTTAGATGTTTTTCTAAATATTATATAAACAGTTTTGTTAAAATCAGTTCTCTCATTTATGCAGATTAGGGGAAAATGGTTTTATAATAAGTTATCTTTAAAATTATCTTCTAGATAGCACTCTTTAGCCTTAAATTACATTGAGCACACACAACTACAACAGTTTGCATTTGCTCAGGAACATATAATTACATTAAAAACAAATAGCTTTGTATTTCATAGTTTAGTTGGCTCTTAAATAGTTTCCCTAGGGGAGAAACAAGTATTTTGTGTTGTTTAAGAAACTGGTATATATAAATGAACTGCTAGGTGTTCATTTAAACTTTGAGGAAACCTACAGATGAAGTTTTGGGTGTTTTTTCTAAAATGCAAGAGATATGCGCTTAATCACTCTTCATATAGTGAAGGGATGGGATGGCAGATACAGATGCAGATGAAACTCTACATTTTGTAAATGTAGAGTTGGATATTCTAAATGGAAAAACTGACACTGACAATTGTTTACAGCAAACAAAGGTTAAGAAAAATGTTGAAGAATATCTACTCTTAAAGAGAGAAGTGTCATACAACACAAAAATGAGACCTAGAGATTCGAAAAACAGTCATTTTACTGTTTTAAAAGAAAAGCAAAAAAATTAATAGGGAGAGAGTCTAGACCAATTAGAACTGAGGCAGCTGTAACAAAAATGGAACCCAGTACAATGATTTGAGCCCTTAAAGGAAATGACTAATTAAAATGAAATTTCACAAGTCTTTATGTCTATAATAATATATAAATGCACAAAATATCAAAAATACGAAGTCTGGATTTTTCCCCTTAGGTTTGTAATAAACTGTCAAACCTCTGCTTGATATAGTTACTTTTATAAGCCTTCTGATTAGCAGAGCATGCTACACAGTACATGCATGCTAAAATTTTACCATGAAAATTATAGTTCTCATCTCAAACTAGTGACTTGCCTGTTACCCATATTTATATATATTTCATTTCATCCATTTGCTTTTTTGGGTTTACTGGGCGAATAGCATTTTCCTTACAATATAAGCATCTGATCTGAGGTTTTTCATACTGAGAACATTGAGATTTCAGTTTGAAGACACTCTGAAATCCTAAGAGTAGCATACCCCGACCACCCTCTAATAGCTAGCTTGTTTGTATAGGCAGGAGGAGTCATCTCTCCATTTTTGATGAATAGATATTTTGTGAAAGATCTTAGAATTGCTTGCCTCATCATTTACTGGGGAAAATCTTATAGAAAGTGGCCTTTAGGGACACTTTTACTTGGAAAATTACAATACTAGTACACATCTTAAGTTAAAGAACACGACCTTTCGAGTGTACATTTTAATCAGCATATTACATAAAAAAGAATCTTGATTTTTAAAATGAACCTTTTTAGTACTGTAACATGATGGGTTTAACTGAACAGTTGGAACATAATATGGTAACTACACTGTACTGTTTAATTCACAGCTGTAGGAAAATGTTTGATTTTTAAAATATAACCAAGATGAGACTGTAGAGTTATGAGCAGTAAAATATTAGAAAACAGTGAATGAATAAATAAGATGCTTTTCCATCCGTGGCCATTCATTGTTTTGCTTTTAGGAACCTGGAAGAAATTGTCTTCTTTGAGTTTCAGATGTTCTGGTAAATCTAGTCGTTTCTTAGCTTCCTCAATATCACCTTGAATTGCTGAAATAAGTGACTGTAAAGAATCAAAGTTCTTTTCTGGTCTGAGGTAGCCGACGACGGCCACATTGAGAAGTTCCCCATAGAAGTCCTCTTTTTTTTTTTTTTTTTTTTTATTAATTTTTATTTTTTTATTTTAGTTTTGGCTGTGTTGGGTCTTCGTTTCTGTACGAGGGCTTTCTCTAGTTGTGGCGAGCGGGGGCCACTCTTCATCGCGGTGCGTGGGCCTCTCACTTCCGCGGCCTCTCCTGTTGCGGAGCACAGGCTGCAGATGCGCAGGCTCAGTAGCTGTGGCTCACGGGCCCAGTTGCTCCTTGGCATGTGGGATCTTCCCAGACCAGGGCTCGAACCCGTGTTCCCTGCATTGGCAGGCAGACTCTCAACCACTGCGCCACCAGGGAAGCCGGAAGTCCTCTTTGAAAGTACGCACGATATGCGTTTCCATGGACTTTTTTGTATTCTTGTAGTATGGGTTCCATCCTATGCTCACCACCATCTTATGGACGTCTCCACTTCCAACACTGACCCAACCATGATAAATGCCAGTGGATACATCAGCTGGAAGATTATCTATTACTTGTTAAGGAAAGTTAGCTGTGGGGATGCCCAGCTGCTTGGAGCTGCGACCGAAGCCCCGCACCACCTGGCCGCGGCAGAAGTACGGCAGGTGCCTCATGACGCCGTCAGCTCGGGGTGCGGGCTGCGGTCCAGCCTGCGCGTCCGGCGGAGCCGCCATCGAGGCGGTGCCCGGACCCGCTGGGGGACACGGGCGGGAGCTCCGCAGGCCGGCCGGCGGGGCGAGCGCACAGGGGTACAACTGGCCGAGCGGCGCGGACGACACGCCCCGGCGAGACCCTCACGACGCTGACCGAACAGAAGATGCGGGGCGACTCAGAGGCTGCGTCTGGGCTCCGGAACGCCGGCGACCTCGGAAGTCCCTACCTATACTTTTAGTCTTAAAATGATATGTTTAAAAATCATACTTTAGAAGTAAACAATTGTTTCAGTGGTGAATCAGATCCCAAGGAGTTCACTATTAAAAATGGTGAACATTTGGTTTATCACTGAGAAATAATCTCTTTAGGATTGAAATGCAATAAGTGTTTATTTCCTCTCAAGAACAGAGATAACGACTATATTATTCTGAAGATCTGGGTTGGATACTTGTGGACATTGATGCTGGAGAATAGATAGATCCTATAAGTCCTAAATATTTGCTGTTCCTCAAATCTAACAAGAAGATAAGGTAGCCAGTGCTACTCCCTGTAGTAATGCTTAATATTGATATAAGACCCAGCAGACAATGGAGATACCTGTGTGGCGAGCCACCTCCTCCACTCCATCCTCCACGCTTCCATGCATTATCGTCGTAAAATATATAACTCTACTTATATCACTTGCCTGCTTAACAGCTTTTGATGGTTCTCTGTTGCCCAAAGAATAAGGTGTAAACCCCTGGCTAGCATCTAGGACCCTTTCTAACTTGACTACAACCTCCCTTCATAACTCTCTCTCCCTCTTTCTCTCTCAACGCACACACACACACACCTCATTTCTTCTAGACCAATAATTCTAGTTACATCAGAATCCCATATTCTGGGTAAGAGCTAGATTAGATCATTATACAGTTGGCTATTAGAATGCATCTAGAATAAGAGAGCTGTGTTAACAGCAGGTGGTTCAGGAATGGGAGATCTCAATGAGGCACCAAAATGTTCTCGAAAGTGACTTATCGATTGCCTGCGGATCTTTTTTTTTTTCTTTAATTTATTTATTATTTATTTTTGGGGGCTGCGCGGCGGGCAATGCGGGATCTTATTTCCCCGACCAGGGATCGAACCCGTGCCTCCTGCTGTGGAAGCATGGAGTCTTTTTTTTTAAACATCTTTATTAGAGTATAATTGCTTTACAATGGTGTGTCAGTTTCTGCTTTATAACAAAGTGAATCAGTTATACATATACATATGTCCCCATATCTCTTCCCTCTTGCATCTCCCTCCCTCCCACCCTCCCTATCCCACCCCTCTAGGTGGTCACAAAACACCGAGCTGATCTCTCTGTGCTATGCGGCTGCTTCCCACTAGCTATCTATTTTATGTTTGGTAGTGTATATATGTCCATGCCACTCTCTCACTTTGTCCCAGCTTACCCTTCCCCCTCCCCGTATCCTCAAGTCCATTCTCTAGTAGGTCTGCATCTTTATTCCCGTCTTGCCCCTAGGTTCTTCTGACCATTTTTTTTTAGATTCCATATATATGTGTTAGCATACAGTATATGTTTTTCTCTTTCTGACTTACTTCACTCTGTATGACAGACTCTAGGTCCATCCACCTCACTACAAATAACTCAATTTCGTTTCTTTTTATGGCTGAGTAATATTCCATTGTATATATGTGCCACATCTTCTTTATCCATTCATCTGTTGATGGACACTTAGGTTGCTTCCATGTCCTGGTTATTGTAAATAGAGCTGCAATGAACATTTTGGTACATGACTCTTTTTGAATTATGGTTTTCTCAGGGTATATGCCCAGTGGTGGGATTGCTGGGTCGTATGGTAATTCTATTTTTAGTTTTTGAAGGAACCTCCATACTGTTCTCCATTGTGGCTGTATCAATTTACATTCCCACCAACAGTGCAAGAGTGTTCCCTTTTCTCCACACCCTCTCCAGCATTTATTGTTTCTAGATTTTTTGATGATGGCCATTCTGACCGGTGTGAGATGATATCTCACTGTAGTTTTGATTTGCATTTCTCTAATGATTAATGATGTTGAGTATTCAATCATGTGTTTGTTGGTAATCTGTATATCTTCTTTGGAGAAATGTCTATTTAGGTCTTCTGCCCATTTTTGGATTGGGTTGTTTGTTTTTTTGATATTGAGCTGCATGAGTTGCTTGTATGTTTTGGAGATTAATCCTTTGTCAGTTGCTTCATTTGCAAATATTTTCTCCCATTCTGAGGGTTGTCTTTTCGTCTTGTTTATGATTTCCTTTGCTATGCAAAAGATTTAAGTTTCATTAGGTCCCATTTGTTTATTTTTGTTTTTATTTCCATTTCTCTAGGAGCTGGGTCAAAAAGGATCTTGCTGTGATTTATGTCATAGAGTGTTCTGCTTATGTTTTCCTCTGTTTGATGGTGTATGGCCTTATATTTAGGTCTTTAATCCATTTTGAGTTTATTTTTGTGTATGGTGTTAGGGAGTGTTCTAATTTCATTCTTTTACATGTAGCTGTCCAGTTTTCCCAGCACCACTTATTGAAGAGGCTGTCTTTTCTCCACTGTATATTCTTGCCTCCTTTATCAAAGATAAGGTGACCCTATGTGCGTGGGTTTATCTCTGGGCTTTCTATCCCGTTCCATTGATCTATATTTCTGTTTTTGTGCCAGTACCATACTGCCTTGATTACTGTAGCTTTGTAGTATAGTCTGAAGTCAGGGAGCCTGCTTCCTCCAGCTCCATTTTTCTTTCTCAAGATTGCTTTGGCTATTTGGGGTCTTTTGTATTTCCATAGAAATTGTGAAATTTTTTGTTCTAGTTCTGTGAAAAATGCCATTGGTAGTTTGATAGGGATTGCACTGAATCTGTAGATTGCTTTGGGTAGTAGAGTCATTTTCACAATGTTGATTCTTCCAATCTAAGAACATGGTATATCTCTCCATCTATTTGTATCATCTTTAACTTCTTTCATCAGTGTCTTATAATTTTCTGCATACAGGTCTTTTATCTCCTTAGGTAGGTTTATTCCTAGATATTTTATTCTTTTTGTTGCAATGGTAAATGGGAGTGTTTCCATAATTTGTCTTTCAGATTTTTCGTCGTTAGTGTATAGGAATGCAAGAGATTTCTGTGCATCAATTTTGTATCCTGCTACTCTACCAAATTCATTGATTAGCTCTAGTAGTTTTCTAGTAGCATCTTTAGGATTCTCTATGTATAGTGTCATGTCATCTGCAAACAGTGACAGCTTTACTTCTTCTTTTCCAATTTGGATTCCTTTTATTTCTTTTTCTTCTCTGATTGCTGTGGCTAAAACTTCCAAGACTATGTTGAATAATAGTGGTGAGAGTGGGCAACCCTGTCTTGTTCCTGATCTTAGTGGAAATGCTTTCAGTTTTTCACCATTGAGAATGATGTTGGCTGTGGGTTTGTCATATATGACCTTTATTATGTTGAGGAAAGTTCCCTCTATGCCTACTTTCTGGAGGGTTTTTATCATAAATGGGTGTTGAATTTTGTCGAAAGCTTTCTCTGCATCTATTGAGATGATCATATGGTTTTTCTCCTTCAGTTAATTAATATGGTGTATCACATTGATTGATTTGCATATATTGAAGAATCCTTGCATTCCTGGGATAAACCCCATTTGATCATAGTGTATGATCCTTTTAATGTGCTGTTGGATTCTGTTTGCTAGTATTTTGTTGAGGATTGTTGCATCTATGTTCATCAGTGATATTGGCCTGTAGTTTTCTTTCTTTGTGACATGTCTGGTTTTGGTATCAGAGTGATGGTGGCCTCGTAGAATGAGTTGGGGAGTGTTCCTCCCTCTTCTATATTTTGGAAGAGTTTGAGAAGGATAGGTGTTCGCTCTTCTCTAAAAGTTTGATAGAATTCGCCTGTGAAGCCATCTGCTCCTGGGCTTTTGTTTGTTGGAAGATGTTTAATCACAGTTTCAATTTCAGTGCTTGTGATTGGTCTATTCATATTTTCTATTTTTCCTGGTTCAGTCTCAGAAGGTTGTGCATTTGTAAGAATTTGTCCATTTTTTCCAGGTTGTCCATTTTATTGGCATATAGTTGCTTGTTGTAATCTCTCATGATCCTTTGTATTTCTGCAGTTTCAGTTGTTACTTCTCCTTTTTCATTTCTAATTCTATTGATTTGAGTCTTCTCCCTGTTTTTCTTGATAAGTCTGGCTAATGATTTAGCAATTTTGTTTATCTTCTCAAAGAACCAGCTTTTAGTTTTATTGATCTTTGCTATCGTTTCCTTCATTTCTTTTTCATTTTTTTCTGATCTGATCTTTATGATTTCTTTCCTTCTGCTAATTTTGGAGTTTTTTTGTTCTTCTTTCTCTAATTGCTTTAGGTTTAAGGTTAGGTTGTTTATTTGAGACGTTTCTTGTTTCTTAAGGTAGGCTTGTATAGCTATAAACTTCCCTCTTAGAACTGCTTTTGCTGCATCCCATAGGTTTTGGGTCATTGTGTTTTCATTGTCATTTGTTTCTAGGTATTTTTTGATTTCCTCTTTGATTTCTTCAGTGACCTCTTGGTTATTAAGTAGTGTGTTGTTTAGCATCCATGTGTTTGTATTTCTTACAGATTTTTTCCTGTAATTGATATCTAGTCTCATAGTGTTGTTGTTGGAAAAGATACTTGATACAATTTCAGTTTTCTTAAATTTACTGAGGCTTGATTTGTGACCCAAGATATGATCTGTCCTGGAGAATGTTTCATGAGCACTTGAGAAGAATGTGTATTCTGTTGTTTTTGGATGGAATGTCCTATAAATATCAATTAAGTCCATCTTTTTTAATGTATCACTTAAAGCTTGTGTTTCCTTATTTATTTTCATTTTGTATGATCTGTCCATTGGTGAAAGTGCGGTGTTAAAGTCCCCTACTATGATTGCGTTACTGTCGATTTCCCCTTTTATGGCTGTTAGTATTTGCCTTATGTATTGAGGTGCTCTATGTTGGGTGCATAAATATTTACAATTGTTATATCTTCCTCTTGGATTGATCCCTTGATCATTATGTAGTGCCCTTCTTTGTCTCTTGTAATAGTCTTTGTTTTAAAGTCTATTTTGTCTGATATGAGAATTGCTACTCCAGCTTTCTTTTGATTTCCATTTGCATGGAATATCTTTTTCCATCCCCTCACTTTTAGTCTGTATGTGTCCCTAGATCTGAAGTGGGCCTCTTGTAGACAGCATTTATACGGGTCTTGTTTTTGTATCCATTCAGCCAGTCTATGTCTTTTGGTTGGAGCATTTAATCCATTTACATTTAAGGTAATTATTGATATGTATGTTCCTATTACCATTTTCTTAATTGTTTTGGGTTTATTATTGTAGGTCTTTTCCTTCTCTTGTATTTCCTGCCTAGAGAAGTTCCTCAGGATTTGTTGTAAAGCTGGTTTGGTGGTGCTGAATTCTCTTAACTTTTGCTTGTCTGTAAAGCTTTTAATTTCTCCGTCAAATCTGAATGAGACCCTTGCTGGGTAGAGTAATCTTGGTTGTAGGTTTTTCTCTTTCATCACTTTAAATATGTCCTGCTACTCCCTTCTGGCTTGCAGAGTTTCTGCTGAAAGATCAGCTGTTAACCTTATGGGGATTCCCTTATGTGTTACTTGTTGCTTTTCCCTTGCTGCTTTTAATATTTGTTCTTTGTATTTAATTTTTGATAGTTTGATTAATATGTGTCTTGGCATGTTTCTCCTTGGATTTATCCTGTTTGGGACTCTCTGTGCTTCCTGGCCTTGATTAACTATTTCCTTTCCCATATTAGGGAAGTTTTCAACTATAATCTCTTCAAATATTTTCTCAGTCCCTTTCTTTTTCTCTTCTTCTTCTGGGACCCCTATAATTCGAATGTTGGTGCATTTAATGTTGTCATAGAGGTGTCTGAGACTGTCCTCAATTCTTTTCATTCTTTTTTCTTTATTCTGCTCTGCAGTAGTTATTTCCACTATTTTATCTTCCAGGTCACTTATCCATTCTTCTGCCTCAGTTATTCTGCTATTGATCCCTTCTAGAGAATTTTTAATTTCATTTATTGTGTTGTTCATCACTGTTTGTTTGCTCTTTAGTTCTTCTAGGTCCTTGTTAAACGTTTCTTGTATTTTCTCCATTCTATTTCCAAGATTTTGGATCATCTTTACTATCATTATTCTGAATTCTTTTTCAGGTAGACTGCCTGTTTCCTCTTCATTTGTTAGGTCTGGTGGGTTTTTGCCTTGCTCCTTCATCTGCTGTGTTTCTCTGTCTTCTCATTTTGCTTAACTTACTGTGTTTGGTGTCTCCTTTTCGCAGGCTGCAGGTTCGTAGTTTCCGTTGTTTTTGGTGTCTGTCCCCAGTGGCTAAGGTTGGTTCAGTGGGTTGTGTAGGCTTCCTGGTGGAGGGGACTAGTGCCTGTGTTCTGTTGGATGAGGCTGGATCTTGTCTTTCTGGTGGGCAGGTCCACGTCTGGTGGTGTGTTTTGGGGTGTCTGTGGCCTTATGATTTTAGGCAGCCTCTGTGCTAATGGATGGGGTTGTGTTCCTGTCTTGCTAGTTGTTTGGCATAGGGTGTCCTGTACTGTAGCTTACTAGTCGTTGAGTGGAGCTGGGTCTTGGCATTGAGATGGAGATCTCTGGGAGATTTTCGCCATTTGATATTACGTGGAGCTGGGAGGTCTCTTGTGGACCAGTGTCCTGAACTTGGCTGTCCCACCTCAGTGGCACAGCCCTGACGCCTGGCTGTAGCACCAAGAGCCTGTCCTCCACACAGCTTTCTGTCCTCTATTTCCACACAGGTATTGCAGTCTACTTTGATGTCTGAATGTTGAGTCTGATCAAGGAAGCTGTAAGTTCCACTTGCATGAGTTCTTTGAGCAGTTTCCTTACTCTGTAGCATCAGTCCTTGGTGAGACAGGCAGAATCATTCGTCCATGAGCTGGAGATGGCGAAAGGGGGTGCTGGCGTCTCCCACGCTGTCCGCAACTTTGTTGGCAGGTCAGCCCCGCCCTGGCGCCCCTGCCTGGGCGGCAGGCTGGGTGCAGCTGCACGCGGTGCCCACCGCTGGGCCCGGATGGCCACTGCCAAGGGGTCAGGAGTGCAAAGTTCCTCGGTCCCGGGGTGCACAGTCCGCTCCTCCGCGCTCTGCCTGGTGGGAGGCTCGGAGTTCTCTCGCTCTGGACGCAGGGGCGGGGCGTGCGGCTGTCCCCTCCAGATGCGGGGTGCCCTGTTCGCTCCTTCCTCCTCCTGCCCGGGAGGCGCACGTGTGGGTCTGGTCGCGGCTGCCGCCTCTGCGGTTCGCGGGCTGGCGGAGCGTCCCCGCCCCACCGCGGGTGCAGCCGGGGGCTGGGGTGAAGCGAGAGGGATTCCCCTCCGCGAGTTCGGGTTTCCTCACCCAGCGCGGACCCCGGGCTCGGTCCGGTGCCGCCGCCGCGCCTGCGAGAACCACTTCACGGCAGCGCAACCTGTGCCACTGGCTCCGGCTGGAGGAGGCGGTGGCGGCGCGGCTCGCACGGGGACTCGAAGCGTGGACTCTTTACCACTGGACCGCCAGGGAAGTCCCGCCTGGGGGATCTTGTTAGATTGCAGATTCTGATTCAGTAGGTCCACAGTGGGACCTGAAATTCTGCATTTCTAACAAACCTTCAGGTGCTGCTGCTGGTTTGCTGTGCACTCTGAATAGCAAAGCCCTAAGCTTTTTAAAGTGCTGTTCAGGACGGCGGCCCTAGTCACAGGTAGCTCTTTAAATTTACATTGTTTAAAACTGAATACAGGGCTTCCCTGGTGGCGCAGTGGTTGGGAGTCTGCCTGCCAATGCGGGGGACACGGGTTCGAGCCCTGGTCCGGGAAGATCCCACGTGCTGCGGAGCGGCTGGGCCCGTGAGCCACAATTACTGAGCCTGCGCTCCGCAACAAGGGAGGCCGCGATGGTGAGAGGCCCGCGCACCGCGATGAGGAGTGGCCCCCACTTGCCGCAACTGGGGGGAGCCCTCGCACAGAAACGAAGACCCAACACAGCCATAAATAAATAAATTAATTAATTAAAAAAAATAGATTATACATAATTTAGACAAAATGTCAATTATTTAAAAAAAAAAAAAAAACTGAATACAATTTAAGATTCACTTCTTTGGTCACACTAGCCACATATCAAGTGCCTACTGTATTGAATAGCACAGGGATAAAACATTTCCAACACCGTAGAATGTTCTGTTAGACAGCACTGTTTTCTAGAGCACTGTTTTTCAGACTGTTTTCTACAGGTCACCTACTAAATCAGAATCTCGAGGGATAGGGGACTGGAAATTTGCATTGTAAACAAGCACCCCAGTGGGTTCTTATGCATGCTAAAGTTATAGGAAAACTTTTACAGAGATCTAAAGTCTTATGTTTAGAGATAAGTCTAATGTGGGAATAGGTAAATATCAGAGACAGACACGGAGCAAGCAGCTCAGCTTAAATTGGAATGCCCTTCTTGTCAGCCATGGGAAGTATGTCCAGTTGTCTACAGGTGCAATAGGTTTCACCTGGTGGAGCTGACCTCTGACGCCAGAGCCATGCAGGGTGGAAGAGGTATAAACCCCTCAAGCCAGGAGTGTTCTGCAGGTGTGCAGCCTGTCCCAGATGTGTTCTCTGATCCCACATGCCTCCTGGTCCACCGGGTGCTAACATCTGGTGAGGACTAGAGGCTGCATTCAGTTTCAGGGATGACTCTCAACCCAGGTTAAGTACAATCCAGAAATAGTTCTCTTCTTTTTCTTTAGATCTTTTGGATCTCCCTTTCCTGTGCAGGAACATATTTTGGGCAGATCCTCTAGTTTTTGGATCACCCTTCAGATATAAAAAGAAGTTCCATTCTCAGGTTTCAAAAAGTTCAGTCCAACCTTATATCAAAAGTTCACTTTCTCATCCAACTCCATGCTTGTTTCTTTCTTCCATTCGTGGGGAAGTGGGGAGAGGTCTCGGTGTGGTATTTCACTTCCCTTGCTCCTTTCTTCTGGCTCAGAAAGTTCTGACAATGGAGGAAAAGGACAAAGCTCACCTGAGTGGGCGCTGGCGTAACCTGGCCGTCAGTGCCTTCTGCATGCCAGATGCCCACTTACGGGCTATCTTTCATAGAGGCACTTTGTGAGAACCTCTGCTGGGACTGCACTCTCCCACTGACCTCTGGTAGCCTCCTCCCAGCCCCTGCCCTCCAGAGGCACAGGGAGGGCAAGGAAAATGACACAGCATTCTCTATACCTGCAGAGCCCCTTATTTCAAAGAATCGTCTTAACCTCTTATCTTTTCTAATACAACCTGGAGATGGATGATCGTGGTGGCTAGTTGAAGAACCATGCTGGCTACCTTTTACCTGCTGGTAAAGCCGGCACGGGTATGTGTGTTGGACACCTCTTGTGCTGCTCCTACGTCCTCTGGGGCTGCTTTTTTCTCCAGCCATTGCTGCAGCAAACTGGCTGCCTACAGGTGAAGACAGCATCTCTCCTCACCTGCAGGGCTTCCCACCCTGGAATGTCATGTCTGACTAAGACCCTTGCAAGAGCCCTCTCAGTCATCCTGGCACATGTGCACACCTGTCAGTGCGGGGAAGTCAGCATCCCAAGGGGCAGTGCTTGACCAGTGCAGGTCAGGAGCCCGTGGATGAATTCTCTCCACTTCTAACCTTTGGGCAGACAATTCTGAGTTCTCTTCTGCATTGCTCCTCCGAGGATCACCAGGCTAGTAACGTTGAACTTCCGTGACCTTTCTCTGCTTCCTCTTCTCAGTCCCCCATTCTTGTTTCTCGGGCCACTTCCCCAAATATACTTCTGCATGCATTTCCTTGTCCCAGGATCTGCTTTTCAGGGGACCAGGCTAAAACAACATGTCCATCACTTCTCTTTAGAATGTGTAGATACCTGTCACCATTGTCCCTGCCTTGGAGACTGCAGAAATTCCAGGGACAAGGAAAAGCCCCATGGAACAACATTTTACACATGGTAATTGTACATGGAGAGCTGACAGGCACAGACTGATCACCGAAGCGGAACTCCATGGTGGTTAGCAGTCTGCACGGCATTCCTGTTGATAGAAGTTCATGTTCTTGTTCTCGTTTTTGAATGGGGGTGATGTGCAGTGGACAGATAAACCTTGATTTAGTTGTTGAAGAGAGCTCTCCAAAGGCAGGAGGTAAATTGGAGTCTACTGTCTGAGGTTACTTTGTGTCTGACTATATCAGCTATGGTCCTTTACTTCAAGCAGAGACCGAACTTAAGTAAGAGAAAAAGAGATATTGGAAGGAGCAGTGGGTGCTGTGATGAGCTGCCTGATCCCCCTTTAAGGACTGAAATATGCTTTCCTCCAGCTGCCAGAATGTTGGCTGCTGGCAGCTCAGAGCTGAGGCCCTCGCCTGGAATTGCTCTTGGCTAAACAAAGTCATCTTTCCCAAGGTTAGCGCCCCTTCTTGGTGACAGCCCATACCCAGTGTCTGGTCATTGTAGAGGTACGAAGGCCTGGCTCCTTGCTTCAAGGCGGGCTGCCACTGAAGGGCCAGCCCAGCTGCAGCTCCCATGGGACTGGCTGAAGCCTGTGCGCTGTGCACAGCTGCGTTGCAGTTCCAGTTCTCTCCCTGCCCGGTTCTGTTTCTTTCCCTCCCTCAAAGCCTTAGAGCATTCCTCAGTGAACTTCCTGCACACCAATCTCCAGCTCACTTTGTTTCCTGAGAAATCTGATACTGGGAGTTCACAGAACTGAAGGAAGAACTAAATGCACGAAGGACAGAAAACAGGGCAGCCCTGGGGATCCTAGTGGCAGAAACTTGTAAATCCTTTAGAGGGATGTCAGGGCATCTCTGCTCAATATTCAGATTCCTGGGAGGGAATATATGATGGGCTTGTTAAGGTCAGGAAGAAGGGCCCTGTGATTGCAGCCCCATCAGAACTACATGGAGCAGCAGACAAGAAAGAAAAACAGTCAGTGTCTTCTGGACCGTGGTCTCTGGAGTTTCCTTGGAGGAAGAAGCTGAATATGTTGGCCGAGGACTGGACCTCTAAGCAGAGGGTGCCATGGCTCACAGGTTGCCGGAGAACAGGGTGGCCCCTGACCCTGGGGCAGGAGCAAGTGGAAATAGAACCCTGGAAACTTTACCCGAAGTCCATCAGGGTGCGTCACCGAAACGGGAGACAGGTTTGCTGACTGGTTCTTGCTTGCTGGGTTGCTTCTTATAGGAGGAACAGTGTCCCGCAGGTGGACTGAGAATCCTGGGAGTTCTGCCAGGTTTGGTGGAGGGACCCTACCTCTGGGGGATGCATATGTATCAGGCTTTTAAGGAGTGCTTTCTATGTACCAGGAACCACCAAACATTAACTTTCTTCTCCCTCTTGAGTTCAGAATCAGCTGAGAGACAGACACAGGGCTCAGACAGAGGGTAAGTCAAGTATCAGCTTTGCTTTTTAAAATTTTTATTGGAGTATAGTTGATTTACAATGTTGCATTAGTTTCAGGTATACAGCAAAGTGAATCAATTATACATATACATGTATCCACTCTTCTTTTGTTTTTTCTTTTAAAGATTCTTTTCCCATGTAGGCCATTACAGAGTATTGAGTAGACTCCCCTGTGCTATACAGCAGGTTATTATTAGCTATCTATTTTATATATATTAGTGTGTATATGTCAGTTCCAATCTCCCAATTTATCCACACCTCCCACACCCCCATTATCCTCTGGTAACTGTAAGTTTGTTTTCTACATCTGTGACTCAGCTTTTTTTTTTTTTTTAAATTATTTAATTATTTACTTATTTATTTTTTGGCTGTGTTGGGTCTTCGTTTCTGTGCGAGGGCTTTCTCTAGTTGCGGCAAGCGGGGGCCACTCTTCATCACGGTGCGCGGGCCTTTCACTGTCATGGCCTCTCTTGTTGCGGGGCACAGGCTCCAGACGCGCAGGCTCAGCAGCTGTGGCTCACGGGCCTAGTTGCTCCGCGGCATGTGGGATCTTCCCAGACCAGGGCTCGAACCCGTGTCCCCTGCATTGGCAGGCGGATTCTCAACCACTGCGCCACCAGGGAAGCCCCTGTGACTCAGCTTTGTTAATAGTGGGTGGAGGATGTGGCTTAGCTGTAGGGCTTCCTGAGACTTGGCTCCTGCTTGGCTCCTGCACTCATCCTCAGCCAGTCATGAGTACAACTGGCCAGACACCCACAGGCCCTCCTAGCAGGGGCAAGAGCTCAGCGTGTGGCAGAGAGCACTTTTTCTATGGGGAGACAGGTCCAAAACAAAGAAACCAGGGAAGGCTGAATCCATCAAACTCACAGGTCCTTCTGTGAATCCTAGCAGCCAGTGGGGGGGAGGAGGAAGGGAGAGAGGGCAGGAGTATTACTCTGGCTGAAGTCTCCCACCAGAGCCAGGGACACGGAAGTGCAGGACAGCTACTCCCCGTGTATATACGTACACTAACATATTCAGGTCCCTGTCACTCTAGGAGGTAGGACTATGCCCAATTCACAGAAGAGGAAAGTGAGACCAGGATCATATTCCAAATAAGCAGAGGCTCAGGATTTGAACCAAGTCTTCCCTGGTTTTAAAGCCCATGTTCTTTTCACCACCCCGTGCCTCCATCTTCATTTAGAATGCTGGAGAAAGGAAGTACTCCTCGTTCTCTTCCTGAACGCTTACAGGGAGCTCTCCTGGGTCCTGGGGCCACCAGCTCAGTTTGGGCTTGGTTGCTTGAGTTCCCTCAAGTACTGGAGTCCACGAAGTTGGGCATGTGGCAGATTGGAAGAGACAGTCACCTGGCATAAATGGGAAGACTGGGAGAGGGGTCCCTTCATGTGGAACTGGACTTTGGTCCCCCCTTCAGGACCTACGCCTGGGGGCCAGGCCAGGCTGTCATCATAAGGCCAAAAAGGTGGCTATAGTGGTCTCACCGGGCCTCCCACTGGGGAGCCCTGAGCCCTGTGAGGGCAGCTGCTCTAGCTTAGCCCCTCCAGTTTGGGTCTGTAGAAATCAGTTCCTGAAATCAGCTTTTTCCAGGACTGGGCCAGCTGGGGTTTCTCTGTGAGCTCAGATATGCCTTTTTGTTTTGTTCATTTGTTTGTTTTTGCTTTTTTCTATTTTTTTGGCTGTGCCGCATGGCATGTGGGATCTTAGTTCCCCCACTAGGGATCGAACCTGTGCCCCCTGCAGTGGAAGCGTGGAGCCTTAACCACCAGACCGCCAGGGAAGTCCTACAGAAATGCCCTTTTTGTTTACTTCTCTCTGATCACAAAGTGCCAGCACTCAACCAGTCCTCAGTGGGCTACTTCCCACAAATCTGGGTTTTCTCTCGATTTCCTTAGAAGCCTTTCTGTCATCCACCAAGTGGTTATGTTTCTTGCTTTCCAGTGGTTATGTTTCTTGCTTTCCCTCCCCTTATCTTTCTCTCCTTCCTTCCCATCTCCCTCCCCTCTCATCCCTTTGCTCCCTCTCTTTCCTTCTCTCTCTCCTTCTTTCTTTGTCTCCCTCCAAATCCGTCTCCCATCTCTATGTCTCTCCCTTCCCCTCTCTTCTTCCCCAACACCCTCACTTTGAACCCTAGGGGGACGGGGCTTTCTGCAAAGGAAGGGTCCTTGTCACATGATTATGAGACCTCCAATGTTATCTAGCAGAAAGCAGTACCCTGGGTATGTTCTGCTAGGGACTAAGGGACCATAAAGGAGTCCTGAATATGATGGAAAATCACTGGAAGGTGCTGGATTTGGGGCAGATGCTGCAGGGATGAAGGTGGGTATCCGTGCCCCCAGAAGGAGAGAGCAGGTGACAAAAGGAGAGGGGAAGGGTTCCATACCTCATTTTATCCTCTTGATAGTTTTGCCCAGACCTAGTCCTGCCAGTGTTATTATCACCTGTAAATGCATTGATTTCTACCATCGAATCCATCCATTTTTAAATTAAGGCTTAGATAAAGTTTAAAAAAAAATCCCACCCACATCAGGCACCAGAAGGGAAATTTCAGAGAATGAGATGATCAGATTTCTAAGTTTATTGAAACACCTATAGATAACTGCATGACTGCTCATGCCATTTTAAGAAACCAAGTGCGGCTAGGCGAGCCACTTAATAACGTGGGAATTGTTGGCAGTGCGGATTGTGGACAGAGGATGAGCTCACCCTGGGCAGCAGGCGTTGGCTGTTGCGGAAATGAACACTGTGGCATGCTGCAGGCCAGCTGCACAGGGTCACACTGCAGATGGAGCCTCACAGCTTCTTAGGACCTGCCACCGTGCAGCCAGCCA
This sequence comes from Balaenoptera physalus, assembly GCF_965194825.1. Classification (NCBI taxonomy): domain Eukaryota; kingdom Metazoa; phylum Chordata; class Mammalia; order Artiodactyla; family Balaenopteridae; genus Balaenoptera; species Balaenoptera physalus. The sequence continues at coordinate 147,118,458 of NC_138883.1, forward strand.
CCCTGCAGGCAAAGTGTCCAGGTCTGTCCAAGGGCAGTAGAACCCAACCTCATCCCGTCCGGTGTCAATCCACACCCTGGAGCTCACTCTTGGATTAACGATAGGTCTTCAGAGGCATTTAATCCTTACCACAATCCTGAGATACATATTATTACCCCTATTTTCCAGGTGAAGAAAATTGGTGAGCACAGGAGGGAGGGAACTTAAATACAGAACCACAGGATGAAGCAGCAGAGCTAGGGCTGTAGCCCGGGTTTTCCAAGTCCTGGTCATGTGCACCTTTAGCTCTATCAGGCTACCCCCCACCAAAAACAGTCTAGATGGGGAGCAGTTAAAGGAGCCATCTTTTGGCCTCCGTGGTAAGTGTGTGAGAGTTGGTAGGTGAAAGGGGCATGTGGAACATAGGAGTTACGAGTATAGACACTAAAATCAAGCTCTGTGGGTTCAAATCCTGGCTCCCCCACTTAGGAGCTGTGTGACCTTGTATAAGGTACTTAACTTCTCTGTGCCTCTTTATAAAATGGGGAATGATAATAATATCTGCCTTGTAGGTTTGTGGTAAAGGTTAAAAAGATAATGGATAAAGCATTGAATACAGTGCCTGGCACACAGTAAGTTGGGTAAATGGTATATATAGCTTGAGCCCACTTTTAGAATCCAAGGAAGTCTGTGAAAGTGCCTTGTATAGTGCCTGTCTCATCTAGGTGATCAGGAATTTCCAATCCCTCCCTGCCATCTTTCCTCTGGTTTTGAGTCCTTATAGGCCCTCCCTGCAGTGGACTAGGATGCTGCAGGTACCGGGTTAGAAGAACTGCATCTCAGAATTGACCCCTGACTATGCAGTACACTAACTGTGACCCTGCAACTGGCCTGGGCCTCAGTTTCCTCAGCTATAACATAAAGGGATAAGGACATAGCTAGGTTTGAGCAAGTGTGTTTCGTGAACTTCTACATCAGAATCACCTCAGTGGATTGTTGAAAATGCACATTCGTGGGCCTTTCTCCACGTTGACCAAATCAGAATCTCTGATGGTGGGGCTCTAGAACCTACATATGTAAAAAGCACTCCCCGCTCTGTGTCCTGGCCCAGCTCTCAGGGATTCTGATGTAATTGGTCATTAATAAAATAATGAAAGTAAATAATAAAATACATTAATAAATTAAAATTTAATTTAATTTTTATCTCTGGTTTTTGTACAGATTTTTTGTTTGTTTTTGGTTTTTAGCAGTTTTACTGGATGTGCCCAGATATGGTTTTCTTTGTACTTATTCTGTTTGAGGTTCATAACACTTCTTTCATCTATGGTTTGATGTCTTTGGTCAGTTTTGGAAAATTCTCAGTCATTATCTCTGTCAAATTGCTTCTGTTCATTTGCTCTTTCCTCTCCAAGACTCCAGTTACATGTGTGTTGGACCTATTTGCCATGTCCCATTTTGTCTTATATACTTGCCTCCCCATCCCTGTTCAATATTTTCCATCTATTTTTTTCTCTCCATTCTTTCAATCCAGATATTCTCTAGTGACCTTTGAAGTCTCTAATCCTTTCTTCAGCTGTGCCTAATTTACTATTATACTCATCTATGGAGTTCTTAGTTTTAGTTATTATATTTTCAGTTCTAGAATTTTTATTTGATTTTTAAAAATACATTTTAATCCTTTACTAATATTTTCCACCTTGTCCTTCATTTTCTTTTCTTTCTTTCTTTTTTTTTTTCTTTATTTATTAGGATCGCAAAATGGTTACATTCTATCCTATTCTCTATCATTCTATCTTCATTTATTATTAGCTGGAAAACATCTAAAAGGTGCAACTTCCACTCATCAACTATTTGATTAATTGAGGTGTAGATTTTACAAGAGAGGCAGGATAAATGCTTCAGTCAAACTTACAGATTGGAACTCATTATTAATCCTTATTGTGATGACTAATACTTTTTAAAATTAATTTTTATTGGAGTATAGTTGCTTTACAATATTGTGTTAGTTTCTGCTGTACAGCAAAGTGAATCAGCCATGTATATATATATCCCCTCTTTTTTGGATTTCCTTATGTCCTTCATTTTCTTGGACATATTACTCACAGTTATCTTGAAAGTCTATCTGATAATTCCAATATTGGCATCTCCTTGGATCTCTTTCTATGTCTATGTTTTCTCTTGGTTTTTGGCCCTTCACATCTCCTAGGATGCTTTGTAATTTGCTTATTGAATGTCAGATATTGTGTATGAAAAATTGTGAGATAATTTGAGACTCTGAGAGGATCTACTTTTGCTTTTGGAAGTTAAGGGAGTGGCAGATCATCATAATCCAGTCTGGATTTAGCAGATTTGAAACTAGGCTTTAGTCTTTGTGAAAAAGGCTCTGTTTCTGGTTAGTCCTTATTCCTAGGTTTCAGATTCTAGCTGAAATCTTGGGGTGTGTACCAGGATACCCCGTCTTGCCCTGAGCCCCCATTTTTCTCCCCCAGTTTGCCGAGATGACAAAAACACCGTTTAGCTTCACACCCTGTTGGCCTCTGGTTTCTACTTTGTTTCTCCTTCTCTTGGCTTCTTCACTGATCAGTTTCTACAAAGCACAGCTTCTCAGCTTTTAGGTTTTTCTTAAGAATCAGCAAATGCTTCAAGGCCAAACGCTGTGCCCAATGTCAGGTTCACCTCCTGTGATTTCCTTCTCTGAGATCTCAGTGCCTTGAGATCTCGCCACATTTGCTAGCTCTCTGTTGTTTTTTAAACAGAATTTTTAAAAAACGTAATTTTGTTCACAGTTTCTATTTGTTTGCAGTAGAAATGTTGATCTGTATAAGTTAGTGTGCCATAGAACGAAACTCCTTGGTATTGTTTGTCTGATCTTCTCGGGGGTTTTAGTGTGAGAAGCACTGGACAGAATCAACTCCTTGCTAGATCATAAGAACCACCTGAGGCCCTCGTTTAAAAGTCTCATTTCCTGGTCCTAAATTAGGCATACTGAATCACAGTCTCCAGGGAAAAAGACTGGTAATTTGTAGTTCTAACAAGTACTTCTAACAAAGGCACAATTTGGAAACACTGAACAAGTGACTCTAGGGTCCTGAGCACTTTCCGATTGTATTCTGCTTGCCTAAGCTTATTCCAGTTACCCCAGTGACCCTACCTACCTACCAATAAGCCCTGTGTATACTGGTGAGAAAGAGCCTGGCAGAGAGGGCAGAGTGCTGCCTTTTTACTACCCCTTCCAAATTTCTTTTGCATTCTGCACCTTCAAGAGTGGGAGCTTCCTTTTGCTGAATTATTTCCAATTTCTTCCTTAGACGTTTTAATCAGAGATGAAAAATGACTGGTCTTTTGCCAGCATTTCAGTCTAAGAGGAAGTTATTTGCCTCGTAGAAGTCCATGAATTTGCAGTGGCTTCAGCGCAGAAGGCAGTGTGATAATGTAGAAAGGGACCTGCAATCTGGGGATCAGGGATGAGCCCAGGGTACTTTGGTGGCCTAGGAGTTGCGGGCGCCCCCTGCCACCTCCTCTCCTCCCTGCATTAATGTAAGCTCCCTTTGCCTGCTTGACTATATCTGTTTGTCATCCTCCAATTGCCAGTCGTAGGACTAGAGTACAGTGCTGAACTTCACCACTGACATCCTTCTTAACCCTTGCTGGCTCCTCTGCCATCTCCTTGCTGATTCCCTGCCGTTCTGCTGAGTCGCCCAATAACATTTTCCTGCATTAACGTCTTCCCCTTGTTCTCTCTTCCTTATCTCCTTTTTCTCTCCTTCTTCCCTTCTCTCCTCCTCCTCCTCACACCACTCCCCCTCTTCTTCCTTCTCCCTATTCCAGAATCAGAAGAGGGGCTGTAGTATCTTCTCGTGTACCTTCCCTCTATCATTCCTCACCACAGCTCTCTCCAGAACCACCTCTCAGCAGATGGGAGCTCAGACAGGAGGATAAAGTTGTCAAATTCCTTTTCTCTGGACTGTATGGTAAGACCAGTTTTCCTAGTTCTGTCTGGCTCAGGAGGACACGTCCCACTTTGGAGGTCTCTCACTGTCCTAATGCATGGACTGCACAGTAAATGCTACCCACATCAATAAGAAAATAAGGAAATATGCCCAGTGGAAAAAGGGAAAAGGACATGAAAAGGTAATTCATAAAAGAAGAGATACACCATCAACAGATGAATGGATAAAGAAGATGTGGCACATATATACATGGAATATTACTCAGCCATAAAAAGAAACGAAATTGAGTTATATGTAGTTAGGTGGATGGTCCTAGAGTCTGTCATACAGAGTGAAGTAAGTCAGAAAGAGAAAAACAAATACTGTATGCTAACACATATATATGGAATCTAAAAAGAAATGGTCAGAAGAACCTAGGGGCAAGACAGGAATAAAGATGAAGACCTACTAGAGAATGGACTTGAGGATACGGGGAGGGGGAAGGGTAAGCTGGGACAAAGTGAGAGAGTGGCATGGACATATATACACTACCAAACGTAAAATAGATAGCTAGTGGGAAGCAGCCGCATAGCACAGAGAGATCAGCTCGGTGTTTTGTGACCACCTAGAGGGGTGGGATAGGGAGGGTGGGAGGGAGGGAGATGCAAGAGGGAAGAGATATGGGGACATATGTATATGTATAACTGATTCACTTTGTTATAAAGCAGAAACTGACACACCATTGTAAAGCAATTATACTCTAACAAAGATGTTTAAAAAAAAAAAGACTCCATGCTTCCACAGCAGGAGGCACGGGTTCGATCCCTGGTCGGGGAACTAAGATCCCGCATTGCCCGCCGTGCAGCCCCCAAAAATAAATAATAAATAAATTAAAAAAAAAAAAAAGATCCGCAGGCAATCGATAAGTCACTTCGAGAACATTTTGGTGCCTCATTGAGATCTCCCATTCCTGAACCACCTGCTGTGGTTATCTGGTGAAATATAGCCACACAACGATGAGGGACTGGCACATTTATACCAATGATACACTGCATAGCTGTTAAAAATATTGTTGATGAATGTTTAAAGAGGGGGAATGTTCAAGTTCTCAGGTTTAAAAAAAACAGGTTACAAAGCAATATGTCACAATAATTGCATTTTGTGGGGGAAAAAAACAGCAATTGCATTTTGTAGGAAAAAAAATCAATGGAAGAATATATACTAAAATGTTAATATGGCTATATCTCTGTTTGTTTTATCATACACAAAAATCAAAGAAGCATGATTTATTAAAAACAATAGAAAGAAAGCAGTAATACTGATCACTAGAGTGTAGGAAGAGTGGCTTGCATTCTAGTCCTGAATTTGCCTCCTGTGCTTTGAGAGGCTTAGAGCAGGTCACCTTTGTTCTTTGAGGGGCAGTTTCCTTATATGTAAAATAGAGGTGGCCCTTGCTCCATGTAATAGCATTCATATGTGTTTAGGACTTTCCTGATTACAGATCCTTTTTTTAATCCATTGTTTGATTTTGTCCTCACAACTGTATCTTGCAGGATTGATCAAAGGAGATCAACAATTTGTAGGCCATTAGCTATTTTATTATCAGTTGATAAATGAGAAATCCATCATATTTTTATGTGCTGTATTGCAAAGAAAGGCTTCCTAAAGATCACGAAGGGCAAGGCTTTGAAGGAACTAGAATGGCCTGGTGTGGTAGCCGAGTTAAAGCTGGGCAGGATCTGGGTGGCAGACGGTCCACACTGTTGGGTCTGTGGTCAGTTACTAGTTGAGGATGGAGAGGTTGGTAGCAAGCCATGGCCAGGACTGGAGCAGGCCAAAGAGAAGTGTTGGAAAAACCAGAAAGTGATGCTGGAGAAAGCTCCTCAAGGTGCAGGGATTGACCCAGGAAAGGTGGTTTCACTGTAGGTCCAGCTCAGGGTCCAGATATAGGACTTGAAGGCCCTAAGAAAAGAGTTGGAGCCAGCCCAGCAGGACCCAACTGGGCAGAGTAGAGACTGGAGAATTTTTTTTTTAATTAATTAATTAATTTATTTATTTTTGGCTGTGTTGGGTCTTCGTTTCTGTGTGAGGGCTTTCTAGTTGCGGCAAGCGGGGGCCACTCTTCATCGCGGTGCGCGGGCCTGTCACTATCGTGGTCTCTCGTTGCGGAGCACAAGCTCCAGACACACAGGCTCAGAAGTTGTGGCTCACGGGCCCAGTGGCTCCACGGCATGTGGGATCTTCCCAGACCACGGCTCGAACCCGTGTGTCCTGCATTGGCAGGCAGATTCTCAACCACTGCGCCACCAGGGAAGCCCCGAGACTGGAGATTTTTAAGGTTGGGAGCAAGCATGGCAGGCCTCACTAGGGAGCCCAGAAACAAAGATTTGACACATGCAGACTTGTGTGCAAGTTGCAAGTCTGCACTTATGCAAAACCGGCAGCAGTGGAGAATGGGTAATAGATGAACCAATCTACAGATTACCTGGAAAAATGAACTCACTTAAGTAAAAACCGAGCGGTTAACCTCCTGCTCGCTAACAGGTCGGAGCCTAATCTTTAAAACTGATGTCCCTGATCTCAAGGTGCCTTAGGTGGTAACATGAGCCATGGCTGACATGGCATATCTTCTCCATAAATACATTTTCCTCTAACAAAAAAGTGTAGCTTTCCTGCCCCTGGGGCCACTTTTTGATGCTGAGTGTGCCCTGAACTGAACTACTCTGTTTATGGAAGAGGCTCAATATGAAACTGCAAATTGACTCTTCTTTCACAATCCTTTTAATTACTGCACGTACCCAATTTTATTATCCAGTTATGGGCAAGATTAAAGTTCATCAAACTACTTGTTTTTGTGAAATTCCTTCATCTCCAGAAGATCAGAGGAACATTAAAGAACAAATGAAACAGTCGGTTGCAGATTATACAGGTTGATTTATCACTGATCTTCCATGAACAGCAAAATGGCTCTGAGATTTCTCCCAGCCTAATAGGCCTATGTGTACAGTGTACTGTATATCTTTTCATTTCAGCCTTGAAGAAAATATGATATATCCCCAGTGGGCGTCATAATTTCACTGAATGTATACTGCTTAAGGCTCCACAGTGCCCAGCCAGTCTGTTACAGCAGATGGATGGGAGCTCACTGGTTCATGAAATTGCTTTTGAATATTTGCAGAATGACCTTTTCCCACTCTATCCCACGGAAATGCATTAACTCATTCTACACGCCATGGAAAAATACGAACCACTCTCCTGCAAGGCCTGGTTGAAACATCACATCTTTTTCTATGAAACGTTTCCTGACGTGTTCCCCACCACCAAAAAACATCATTTCCCTGAAGTTCCCTTCCAGAGAGAAAAGGGGAAGGAACAAAGGCATCTACTGGATGATATTACCAAGGTCACACAGCTGGTAGGTGGTGGTACCAGGATTATAATTCAGGTCTGGCCGTCTCCAAAGCTCTAGCTACTTCCACATCCCTGGAGCACATTGTTTATACCTGTTCTGTGGCCTTTATCCCCTTTTCCTTTTTATTTGAGCAATTGGAACACATTTTCCAGTTCATCCCACTCCCCCCACCCCCTAGTGTCCATTGGGAGATTGGGATTGACATACATACACTACTACGTATAAAACAGATAACTAATGAGAACCTACTGTATAGCACAGGGAACTCTACTCAGCGCTCTGTGGTGACCTAAATGGGAAGGAAATCCAAAAAAGAGGGGATATATGTATATGTATAGCTGATTCACTTTGCTGTATAACAAGAAACTAACACAACATTGTAAAGCAACTATACCCAGATAAAAATTAATTAAAAAAAAAAGATAATTATATGAGGTTATGGAGGTGTTAACCAACCCAACTGTGGTCATCATTTCACAATATACACTTGTATCAAATCATCACTTTGTATAACTTAAACTTATACAATGTCCTACATCATTTACATCTCAATAAACCTAGGAGGGGAAAAGAAAATTAGAGCATCTATGTATTTCCCTTAAGAAATTAATATTCATTGAAAATCTAATAATATGGATTTATGGTTGCATCTGAGGAGAAATTAAAGGAATGAATAATCAAAAAAAAAAATTGGAACCCATTTTCCTTCTGTCACAGTGGGAGCTCCAGGTATCGCTTTCTGTCCCCTCCTCTGCCAGCAGCTCCTCAAGCATACCTTGCATTTGGAAGATACTCAGTGTATCAGTCAGGGTTTAAACAGAGAAGCAGAACCCTAGAAACTTGTACACATATATATTTGGTTCTGTGACAGGGTTAGTTACAGGAATTTCATGTGTTGCATTTGGTGTTGAAGCTTGAAGATCACGGGGTGGGCCGTAGGGAAGAGAAGATGGATAGAGGAGGGAAAGAACATGCTGGAACCACAGGTACCAGCTGGGCCACAAGGATAGACTGAACCCGTGTCAGTTCTTTTGCCTCTGACCTCAATGGTGTGGGTGGTCTGCAGAAGCCAGGCCCTTTATCCTGGAGCTAACCATATACATCTGGCCCAGGATTTGGAGAAGCTGAAGGATTCAGAGGCAGGTGGGGCAGTTGCAGGCCTGACTTCCTGCATCACACCAATGGGCTGGGTCAGCAGAGCAGTGACCATACGTGTGAGTAAAATGGCTACTGCTCCCCTCCCACTGCCCGGATCTCCCACAGTGATCCCCCTGTGCCCTGCCCTAACCAGAAGCCTACAGGAAAGGGGGCTCTGGGAAATGTAGTTCAGCCTAAGAAAGTCACTATGGTCCACTTCTGTCAGCTTGGCACCCACACGCATCTCTTTAATCCATACTTAGTCTCCAAATAAAGACAACGACGAAGTCATGCTTCTGTGTCATGTGCTACAACTAACCTGCATTCAGCCAAAGAGGCACTAACCCTTTCCTCAGAACAGGATATAAAGTCCCTTTTTTGGTCTTGGGGTAATGTTTGCTGTTTTCTTAGCCAATTCACACTCTCCCTTTGAGATATTAAATACTGACATATAAGGCTGACTGCTATTAACACAGCTTATGATGATAAAGGGGAAAGTACTTGGCTTATTTGTACAAATATTTATATCAAAATAAGAAAGAAATATTCATGAGTATTATAGTCTCATTTTCTACAACTGGTCACAGCTGGCATTTATAATTGCCTTCTTTCATTACTCATTCAATATTTCCTTTGCCTACAGCAGACGCCCTACGTGGTGGATCTAGGCCAGGAATTGGCAAACTTTTTTGTAAAGGGTCAGATAGTAAACATTCAGGCTTTGAGGGTCATAGAGTCTCTCTCCCAGCTGCTCAACTCTGTGGTTACAATGCAAAACAGCCATAGACAACACATAAACAAATGGGTGTTACGAAAAAACTTTATTTACAAAAACAGGTGGAGAGACGAATTTGGCCTGTGGGCTACATTTTGCTGATTACTGCCTAGGTCATTAGCAGTCCTGCCGGAATTGGGTTGTTGTAATAGTTTTCCAGTTAACAGAGGGGAACTCTTGCAAATTGGGATGATTTAGTTGGCTCTGCAAGTGTCCTGATAGCTAGAAATGGACATCATATAGGGCTTGCACTGGCTGCATGTCACAGAAAACTTATCTAACAATGGCTTAAACACACAGGAATTTCCTAAAGAAGCCTATTCAGGGCCGGCGCACCTGCTTAAGGGAGAAACCAAGAGTCTAGGTTTCTTTTGGCTCTCTGCTTTGTCATTCTTAACCTGTGGGTTTCATCCTCATGGTTGCAAGATGGCTGCCTTTCCTCTAGGCATCACTTTCACATCCCAGGCAGGAAGAAGATAGAAAGGCACAGCCATATGCCAGGTGAGTTGGTTTTGTTATCCCTAAGGTCCCACACACCAGACTACTGTTGACATATCACTGGCTAGTCAGATTCACCAGGTCACCTCTACCTGCAGTGGAGTTGGGGAGATGTTTTAAATTAGACATATTGACATGCTGAACAAAATCAGGGTTCTATTATTGGAATAGAATATTGAGAGAAGGAGAGAATCAGTGTTGGATAAGCCACTAGCAATGTCTATCACAGCTAGGAAGAAAGAGTTGATGGGATGGTGGGGGTGGGGAGAGGGCACAAGGACGAGAGCTCAAGGCCACTGGTACCCCAGTTGTACTCATTATAAAGCTGAAATGTCATGTCAGGAGTTTTTAAGCGGTGCTTGAACTATTTTCACCTCTTTCTAAATGGATCTTCCTTGACTCAGCAAATACCCCAAATGTTTCCTGCTACTCTAATTTGTACCCTCATTTGAATCTCCTTCTTTACAAATACCCAACTCATGAGACCATAACATTTTCCTTCATTTATAAACAATTCTTTCTGGCTGTTTAGGAAAGAAAAGAAGGATAGTTAAAAAATACATAATTACTCAAAGACTACATTAATTCTACTTGGATGTCCCAGCAGGGAACTCCATCCTGGAGAATTAATGAATGCCTGACCTACAGAACTGTAATGAAAAAAATGTCACAGGAGACCAGCGTTTTGATTTATTGGTTAGAAGGGGGTTTTCCATGCTCTTTTGGTTTAATTACACGCTCTAGAAGAGGCGAAGCCGACAGAGAGAGACAGAAGAGGCAGAGACTTAAGGGAGCTAAGAGGTTGGAAACTGCTGTATTGCATTCCCCCTTTTGTAAAGCTGTAGCTATTGGAGCTTGTGGGCAGAGACTCCAAGATAAGGTGACTTGCGGGAGAAAGCCAAGAAATACATAAAAAGAATCCCTGCTGGTGCTTTGACAAGGAGCTTGCTGGATGTAAGCGCCATGTTCCATCCTGTTGAGTGAGCAGGCTGGGTGCCGGGGCAGGTGGGTGCAGAGCTCACCTTATGTGCACACCCATCCTGAGAATCCTGGGATCTTAGCCTGGCTCCCAGAAACCCTTGTCCTGAGCATGTGCTGGGCTTTCCAAGAGCAGTAGTAGAGAGGCCTTTTGGGACTAAGGCCCGATCTGGGGACAAAGGGATCAAGATTTCTCAATTCAGAGGCTTCTCAATCAAGAAACCTCAAAGATTTCTCAATCAAGGCTGCCCTATGCTCTTGGGGGAATGTCTGAATAATTTGGAAACCATCCTGAGGTAGGTGCTGTGCTCTTTTGTGTGTAAGGCTGAGGGTTGCCCTTCTGATGGATGCTAAGCCAGACCTAGGAAGCTTGTCACAGCTTCCTGTTGGGGGTGACAGTGCCCCCTGGGATCCACCTGCTGCTTCTGTGACCTCCTCTCAGTCCCTCCAAAGTGCCAGCTCCTCCCACCCAACACTGCCACACACGCCCCTCGCTTTTGCAGGTGCTCTTTTCCCCTCCCCTCCCCTTTGATCCTAGGCTGTTGTTGATCTCCCTGTTCATCCATCAGAACTCTGATGTCATTTTCTCCAGGAGGACCCCAAAACTACACCAGGTCAAGGCCTACTGTTACCCACTCTCTAGCTTCTGATGGGTTTTTTTCCAATTGAAAAAAATGTTATGTGTTAATATATATGAAACATAAAATTTACCACCTTAACCATTTTTTAAAAAAATATTTACTTATTTATTTGGCTGCACCAGGCCTTAGTTGTGGCATGTGGAATCTTTAGTTGCAGCATGCGAACACTTAGTTGCAGCATGTGGGATCTAGTTCCCTGATCAGGGATCGAACCCTGGCCTACATTGGGAGCGTGGAGCCTTAGCCACTGGACCACCAGGGAAATCCCCATCTTAACCATTTTTAAGTGTACAGTTCAGTGGCATTAAGTACATTCACACTGTTGTGCAACCATCACCACCATCCATCTCCAGAACTATGTTCATCTTGCTAAATGAAACTCTGTACCCATTAAACACTAACTCCCCATTCCCCCTCTTCAGCCCCTGGTAACCACCCTTCTACTTTCTGTCTCTATGAATTTGACTCTTCTAGGGCCCTCATGTAAGTGGAATCATGCAGTATTTGTCCTTTTGTGACTGACATTTCACTTAATGTACTGTTTTCGAGGTTCTTCCATGTTGTAGCAGGTGTCAGAATTTCTTTCCTTTTTAAGGCTGAATAATATTCCCTTGTATATATACCATATTGTTTATCCATTTATCTATTGATGGACACTTGGGTTGATTCCACCTTTTGACTCTTGTGAATAATGCTGCTATGAGCTTGGGTGTACAAATATCTATTTCAGATCCTGCTTTCATTTCTTTTGGGTGTATACCCCGGTATGGAAATGGTGGGTCATATGGTAATTCTGTGTTTAATATTTTGAGGAACCCCCATAATGTTCTTCCATAGCAACTGTACCATTTTTACATTCTTACCAACAGTGGACAAAAGTTGCAATTATTCCACATCCTGGTCAACACTTGTTTCTTTCTGTTTTTTTTGATACTAGCCATCCGCATGGGTGTGAGGTGGTATCACATTGTAGTTTTGATTTGCATTTCCCTAATTATTAGAGATGTTGAGCTTTCTGATACATTTTATTCCTAGAGTTTATTGCAATTTGTGATGAAACATTTATTTGTGAGATAACTTGCCTCATGTCCATCTTTCCCATTAGGCCCCGAGTCCTATAAGGGCAGGAGCCATGCCTGGCTTTGCTCACAATTTCATCTACAGAGCCTTGCTCACTGCTTGGCACACAGTAAGCACTTTACCTAAATCTTTTCCTTAATCCCGTGAGGCAGTGTTTATAAATCCCATATAGATGAGGAGGCTCAGAGAAGTTAAGTGACTTACCTGAGGTCACACAGCTGGTAGGGGATGAGCTGGAATTCATACCCACGTCTCCCTAGTTACAAGCCTTGCTCTTTCTACTAACATTCCTGAGGGAGTACCACACAGCAAGCCTGTTTCAGAGATGGCAGGTGGCCTTCATCTTAGCACCAAGGGCCTTGTCGCAGTTGAGCAGTACTGTGGGTTTGCTGTTGGTGGCCTCTCTCCTAGTCTGGATGATGTTTCCTGCCTTCTCTTGTGCTGGTGTAGACCGGATCCTGACTCCAGCTGGTACATGAGGACACACATTAGCCCCTTGTGGAGAGTTAAGTTAAACGACTGCTTAACACTGTTGCCTCGGCATCCGTGTTGTGGGCTGAGCCTCCTGCAGGGGCCGTGAGCTGACAAGAACCCCTCCCTCGAGAGCACGCCCCAGGTAACCACCCACAGTCACAGGAGAGTGTCAGTTCCTGACATGACTCCCCAAAGGCCTTGGTGATGAACAGTCCCTTGTTCCTCCCAGCTCCTTCCCCTTCTGTGTCCCTTAGATCAGAACCCCGCAGAGCTTGCCAAAACCCTGCTCTCCTGCCTTAGCCTGGGAACCCCAGAAACACTCCACCCTGAACCCTAATAAAGGCACGTGCCCCTGGCCTTGCTGCTCACACTGTCTGCACCCTGCCTTGACCTCCCCTTGGGGTCCCTCCAGGTGTGCCACAGACCACCCCCAGGACCTGGGAGGAGCAGACCTCTCTACCTCACCTTCCCCTGTGCCCCTTTGAACCGTGGCTTACCATCCAGCACCCCACCCGGGGCTCTACTAACGGATGTTAACAAAGTCCCAGCACCCCTTTTCTCCAGCCAGTCTGGCCTTTAGGGGTGTTGAGCCAGACTCCTTACCTTGTCCTGACTGCATTCTTTCTTTACTTTCACCCTCTGGAATCAGGGCACACTCAGTGCCAGCAGGATGCCATCCCTCATGGCTTGTGACAGTTTTCCCCCAGAGCCGGCCCGTTCCACCATCCTGCCTTCCGTGGAGACCTTCGGCTCACCTCCCATGTCCTCCATGGGACTCAGCAGCTGGGACTGTGTCCCTGACCCCAGACCATTGTGTCCACCTTCTGCCCACCTACTCTGGCTGCCGGTTCCATGGTGGCCCAGGGACCATTGTTGCCAACAGGGCCCTTCCTGCCAGGTGGGAGCCTGGCATTCTGTGTCCAAGCAGATGGCACTGGAATGTGGTGAGCTCCCCTCAGGGCAGGGAGAGGAGAGGAGGGTTGGACACAGGGACTGGGTATTACTTGGAGCCACTTCGTCACTGAGATGTACCAGGTGCATCCTAAGAGCTCTGGGCAGAGTGATTGCACTGCAGCCAGATGGGCTCTGAAGCAACCAGCATGGGCCTGTGTCTCGTGGCTGCGGAAGGACCAGGATGGGGATGGAGAGACCCAGAGGGTGGATGAAAGAGAGCCAAGGAGAGCATCTGTTCTCATTCTTGCTGTCGCTCTTCTAGCCCCTTCCCTTTCACGCTGTTATTTCAACCCCATTTGTGTAAGGTCATGCAGCTGGTATCGCCGAGTGTCCGCTATGCTGCAGACCAGGTGCTCAGCTCTGGGGTGCTGTGGTCGTGCCTCTTTGGAATTCCAGTCCGCCTGGGGAGATGCACTAGAGGGGACACACCACCCATCAGACAAGTTGAACGTTCACCCCACAGCGTCCTGAAGGAGCAGGACATGAAGCGGTGGTGAAGGTCCACTGCAGGGCGGTTTGACTCGCGGGGAGCTCAGAGAAAGCTTCCTGGGGAGACCACACCTAAGGTGCAGTCTGAGGGATGAGCAAGAGTCAAGTGGGAGAAGAGGGAGGAAGGGCGTCCCAGGCTGGGGAACAGTGTGCGAGGTCTTATTGTCGGAGGGAGAAGAGCAAATTTGAAGGACTCAAGAAAAGTGAGGGTGGTGGGAGTGGAGAGTTGGGGGCGTGTGGTGAAAAGTGAGGTGCTCAGTTGACTTTAAGATAAACTCCAGGGCAGGCAGGGGTCGTAGGAGGCTGTTTCTTTTGTGGGCTGAGAGGATGCACGAACAGGAGAGGAAATCGGCCAGTGGTGGTGACCAACAGCATCCTACTTGTAGTTAATACTTTTATGGTGCTTACCTTGTGCCAGGCATGGCTCTAAGGGTTCTGTGAATTCTCCTTAGGAAAGAATGAGCAAAGGGCAAGGCAGCAGGGTGGATTCACGAAGATCTGCACGGTTTTCTTTGGAGTCATCATAAAGGGAAGGCCAGCAACTTCACATGCACACTTTAGATTCCTCCACACTAATTAACGGGGTCATTTTACAAGTCAGTTTGGATGGTCAAAAGCTGGACTGAGGCTGAAATGATTTAATAGATGGGAAAGCCAAGATGGCTTGAATGCTTTGCCTTTTACCTACGATTTTTTTTTTTTTATATGCTGGAAACCTAAAAACAATATTCATTATGAGCAGATTAAATTTTACTTGTTTGTTTTTAAAGAGTTATTAAGTCAGGTGGTGGATTTAGAACAGATGCCTTTGGAGATCAGACTCATGACTTGTTTTATTAGAGAGCAGAGAAATCGTGAAACATGCCATTTTCTGCTGCATTCTACCATGTTATTTTTCTTTTTCCTGGGTGAACTGCATGTCTTGTCTTTTCCTAATATTCTGGCAGACATCTGCTAATAGACTACATGAAAAATGTTAGTTTTGTTTCATGTCCAATTTTTGTCGAGTTTTTTGAAGGGCTTTATGGGAAAGAAGCATGAGTTGTTGTCTCTGTGCATGACCTTGATGAAAGATGAACATCTCTTTCCTTCTAGGAGTCGATGTATGATTTAGGATTCTAGGAACAAGAAAGCATTCTGCACACAGAGAGGTATCTGGCTAACATCCCACCTGAGTTTCCCAGTCTGTGAAGTGGGAATGACAATATTGTCTACTGCCCAGGGCTACGGTGCGGATTAAATAAGGTGATTCAAGCGAGAACCTAGAGTGGTGGTGAGCGCTCTGTGAACTTGAGCTCTTAATTACATGCACGTTGACATGGGGCACATTCATGGACACGTGCAGGTGCATGTTCATATCGACACATGTGTGCACGTGTGCATGCACACGCACACACATGCAGGTTTGCTGAAATTCCCAACCAGAAAAGTAGTTTTAGGTGGTTATTCATTTGTTTGTGTGGGGCTTGAATGGAGCAAGGGCGAGTTTGACTAGAAGTAATAACCCCACCATCCAGCCCATCCAACAGATGTCCAGCTATGCCCTCAGGTGGCTTCCTGCTGACTCCCAGGCATCTTTGATCTCCCGCCCAGGCTTGAGTGACCATGTTGGCCCCCTTGGGATCAGAGCAGCCACTCCAGACACTTGAACCATCACCATGACCTGCACTGGCAGTCAAGAGGCTGAATGTGGTGGCAAAAGGAGCAGAGGAGCTGTGCCCTCTCAGGCCCCCTCCTGCCCGGATGGACACCAAGGACAACTACCTGGTCTGCTTTGCCTTTGGTCTCTCTGGCCCCTCTGTCTGGGCCCCCTCTCCACACCAACCCTCAGGTCCAACATCACCCATATTCCAAGGCCTGCCTCAAAATGCCATCTCCCCCTTCTCACCTCTTCTGAACCTTTTTATTTAGACCTGTCTTGTAGATGTTGGCATTTCTCTTGTGTGTTGTCCCTGCCAGAGCTCCCCTAGGAGGCTGGTCTTCCCTGAAGCCCCACATCAAGCTGGGCCCAGGTAACACAACGACTAGAGCTGCTCCGGGTGTCTTGTCTCCAGACAGTAGCTCCCCAAATTCCAGCTGGATCCCGTCCCTCCCTTGCTTTAACCCTTCACTGATCTCCAAGGCACTCAGGATAAGATCCGTAGTCTTTCTTAGGCTGCCTGGTTTGACCCTCCCTCCTTCTCCAGCCTCACTTCCCAGCAGGTTCCCTCGCACCAGGCCCCAGACATGTTCTCCAGCACGTGGAGAAAGCCAAGCTCTTCTCTGCCGCGGGGCCCTTGCACACGCTAGGCCATCTGCTTGGAGTTTCCCTCCCCTTCGCCTGGCCACGCCTACGCAGCCTTTAAGTCTGAGCTTAAGTGTCACTTACTCAGAGCAGCCTTCCCTGATGTCCCCTTGTCCCACACACCGTTCGACTCAGATGACATGTACTTATCATTCATGACATTCATGACTGTATGTAAGTGCGTGTTTGTCTTTGTGATGGTTTAAGTCGGGCATCCATACTAGAACTCCAGGAGGGCAGAGTGAGTCTGTCTTGTTCATCGCCGTATCTGCAACACTGAATACGACGTCTACGTAGAGCCGGTGCTCAAAAGTAATTATTTTTGTGACTAAATGAAAGAGAGACAGGCACAGATCTGAAATTGCCCTTTTCTTTGCACTTCCTGTTTTGGAATCCAAGCCTGCCCAGACTTTAGGTCTTTGTTGTGAAACCCAGCTTTGCAGTGTTGCTCTTCTAACCTGGAACCAGGCGCTGCCCGGCCCCGGCTCGCGGACCACAGTTCTTGCATCTAGCGGGAGCTGGCCAGGGTCCATAGGACAGGTCTGCAGCTCTCGGCCCTTGTCTATGTCTGGCTGCAAGAGCTGAGAAAAACTGTCTGCCCACCAGCAGCTCTTCACCAGTGACCCACAGAGCTGGTGTGTGACCCCATCAGCACCCTCAGGCTTAGGTCGGGGTAACCCCGAGTGGTGTATTCTGCACTATTTCCCAGAGTGGCCCTGTGGGGTTAAGCTCTGTCCCCATAACGGTAGCTGGTTTATAATACACACTTTATTGGCTGACTTCCTTTCCCTGTCTCTCTTCCTTATTCTTCACACCCCAAATAAACTACTTGACCTCAAATCCTTGTCTCAGAATCTACCTCTAGGGGAACCCAAACTATGACAAGAAGTATTCCTAAACAATACGACACTATTCCATTATTTATTTGTTTTTAAATCTAAGTCTAAACATTTTTTTAAATTAATTAATTAATTTTATTTATTTATTTTTGGCTGCATCGGGTCTTCGTTGCTGTGCGAGGGCTTTCTCTAGTTGCGGCGAGCGGGGGCTACTCTTCGTTGCAGTGCGCGGGCTTCTCATTGCGGTGGCTTCTGTTGTTGTGGAGCACAGGCTCTAGGTGCGCGGGCTTCAGTAGTTGTGGCTCGCGGGCTCTAGAGCTCAGGTTCAGTAGTTGTGGCGTATGGGCTTAGTTGCCCTGCGGCATGTGGGATCTTCCCGGATCAGGGCTCGAACCCGTGTCCCCTGCATTGGCAGGCAGATTCTTAACCACTGCACCACCAGGGAAGTCCTATTCTATTATTATTACATAGTACACACTCTGGCAAAATGCTCCAGCACAAGTCTGCTCCTCAAATCCTCCCACGAGTCCCACGGATTTGTCTTAGTTTCATTTTACTGATAAGGAAATGGGGATACATCAGAGAGGTAAAGAAATCTGCCTAATGCTGAACAGCTAATCAATTGCAGCCCTGGTCTGTTACCCAGGGCACTTTTCTTTCCATCACCAGGACTCACAGGCTGTGGGTCTGAACCAAGCAGATGACCATGTGGAGATGGAGCAGCTAACTGCGAGGCCCAGGCTGTGAAGGATGAGCTCAGACCCCAGGACTGTCAACACTTAGAGAAAAGTATCCAGATGACTGGGCCTAGACATTCATTCACAAGTTCCCAGAGACTCATGCAGACCCACAAATGCCAGTGTGTGCACACTTAGGCTCACATATGCAGAAACAGGTATACCTGTTGGTGTCAACCTAGGTTTTCTAATTAAAAACAAACAGGACATTAAGGCATGTTCGGTCCAGCATCTCACACTCAAGCTTAGAGAACCTAGGAGCTTCCTCAGGCCATTGGGCTCAGCCTCCTGCTTCTAAACTCTTCAGACACCTGAACTAGCACAGAATGAGCCTCTGTCAGCTCAGAAAGGGCACTTAACCAGCTACTGAGTGAGTTGTTAAGGACCCTGGAATGCTAACAGGCTTCTCAAAATGAGAAGATGAGGAATTTTCTTTTTGACAGTTTGAGGTTTAAAATTACACAGTAGAACTGATAGGCTCTTTCTGTCTCATAATGATGTTTGTCATGATACAAACACTTAAACGTTCGGAGGCTGGTCTCCTCGGACTTGACTCCCAGTGTCAAACGGAATTGTAACGCCATGATGAGCCATTGCGCCGTGGCTGGTGACAGTCCCTGTGCGATGCTCACTGCCCAGCAAGGCTGTTGTTCTCGGCACGTACGGCGTGGGCTAATTACCAGGGGGGCCGTGTTCTCCACGGAGCTGTCACACGGGCCACGGGACTAGAAGGCAGGAACCAACAGCTCAGGAGCCCTTGGGAGTTAGATGGGTCCCAGAGTTCTGCCATTTCCCCCTCGGCTAGAAACATACAGAGCTGTCTGAATGTTATGGTCCAAACAAGGTCAGCACTAGAATAATTTCATCTCCAGGTACTGTTCCTTTGATGGAATCATCACAGAGAATTAAACCTTAAATTGTGCGATGTGTGAGAAGAACGAACATTGAGGCCATTCTGCCCGGAACATCTTAATTTCTGGAATCCTTACAGTCTGATGAGTTGAGTCCTCAAATGGACTTTGTGGAAGTTGGGCGGTGAATTGCTCTGCATACGCATGGAGCAGTATTAGGAAGATGGCAAGCTGAAAATGAGCGTTCCAGGAGGGATAAAGCCATCTAAATACAACATTAGAAGATTTTATGATGTTGCGTTTCTAGGTAGGTTGGACTTCTGAATCCTCAAGAAATTAAATTTTCTCTCCATCAAGAAATATCTTAGAGCTCTTCTGGTTGCAAGTGAGAGAAATCAATGTAAACTTATTAAAATGCAGGGTGATGTTTTATAAGTGAGGCAGGATGGCCAGCTAGAGAAATTAGGTGTTTTCTCCTTCCTTCTCTCAAAGGGCTAGCAAAAAGCTTCACTGTTTTGGAAGTCTGATGTATCCTTTGCTCTAGGAGAGAAGAGGATTTTTAAAGTCAGTTTTATCAAGATAATTTACACACAGTAAGATCTATCAGTCTAAAAGGTGCAATTTGATGAGCTTTGTGGAAGATATACTGCAGTAGTATAACCACTGTCACAATCACGATAGAGAATATTTCCACACCCCTTCCCCCTCAACAAAAGTTCCCATAGGCCCCTTTGTGACCAGTCCCCTCCCATCACCCGGGTCCCAAGAAGCTCTGCTTTCTGTCACAGTTTTGCTCTGGGTAGAAGTTCCTGTACATGGATTCTACAGCATCACGATTTTGAGATCCATCCCCATTTCTTGCTTATATTCTTGCTTCCTTCTTATTGCTGAGTAGTATTCTATTGTATAGCTAGACAACAGTTTATCTATTCACCAGTTGGTAGATATTTGGGTTGTATCTAGCTCTGAATACAGTACATGCCTTTGTGTGGACTTATGTTTTCATATTTTGTGGGTAAATAACTAGGAGTGAGATTTCTGGGTCATAGAGTAAGTGCATGTTTAATTTTATGAGAAACTACCAAACTTTCCCAAAGTGGGTGTACTATTATGCATTCCAACCAGCAATGTATGAGAGTTTTGGTTGTCCTGCATCCTTATCAACACTTGGTACTATCAGTCTTTAATTTTAGCCATTCTAGTGCACATGCAGGGGTATGTTAATGTGGTTTTAAAAAAATTTTTATTAGAGTATAGTTGATTTACAATGTTGTGTTAGTTTCAGGTGTACAGCAAAGTGAATCAGTTATACATATGCATATATCCACTCTTTTTTTTTTGAGATTGTTTTCCCATGTAGGCCATTACAGAGTATTGAGTAGAATTCCCTGTGCTATACAGCAGGTTCTTATTAGTTATCTATTTTATGTATACTAGTGTGTATATGTCAGTCCCAATCTCCCAATTTTTCTCTCCCCCCGCCATCGCCATCCCTTGGTAACCAGAAGTTTGTTTTCTACATCCGTGACTCTACTTCTGTTTTGTAAATAAGTTAATTTGTACCCTTTTTTTTTAAGATTCCACATATAAACAGTATCATATGATATTTGACCTTCTGTGTCTGACTTACTTCACACACTGTGACCTAAATGTCCATCAGCAGAGGAATGGATAAAGAAGATGTGGTACATATATACAATGGAATATTACTCAGCCATAGAAAGGAATAAAATAGTTCCATTTGCAGCAACATGGATGGACCTAGAGATTGTCATGCTGAGTGAAGTAAGTTAATATGGTTTTAATTTACATTTTCCTAATGACTAAAGATGTTGAACATCTTTTCTTGTACTTAGCTTCCACGTATGTATCCTCTTTGGTGGGTTAACTATTCCAATTATTTGCCCATTTAAATACATGAGGTTGTCTTCTTTGCACTTAGATGGAAGTGTTCTTTATATATTTATCAAATCTACATTTTGGAAATATTTACTCCTAGTCTGCACTTGCTTTTTCATTTTCTTAACAGTGTGTTTTACCTGGAGTGTTTATATTGTTTACATTATTTCTGAAAATCAAAAAAATTTTAATGTAATTTCAGACTTACATAAAAGTTCCAAGAATAGTACAAAGAATCCTAAGATACATGTCATCCAGATTTCCCAAATGTTAAAATTTTATTGTGTTTGTTTACTTTTGCTTTATCTGTCTCTGTCTCTCTCAGTGTCTCTGTTTTCCTCTGTCTTTCCTGTCTTCTGATCTTGTATTTCTCTGTGTATTCACGTAATTTCTCTCCTTGTAGGTCAGTTTCCTCTGACTCTGTGGACATAGCAAAAAACTCTGTTTAAGTACCAGCTAACTCTAACTAGCAGCTCTGAGTTCCAACTACAAATGCCTGTGAGAGAATCTAATTGGTCACCTTGGGCTGGGTATTGCCCCTGATCCAATCAACAGTGATCCTGTGGTGGGGTCCTTTGAGAATGAATCATGTGTGTATTTTCTAAGAATTGGATGAAAGAGAAGGGGGAGAAACAATAAGCATCTGTTCTACAAAACATGAAAACATTTGAAAAAATTACAAGGATATATAACTTCCCAAATGAATGTCCTTTTCACTACCTCCCTTGGGATACCAGGTGCTTTTTTCCAAAACCTGTGTCCTTTTTGCATTGCTCACCCTGGTGCTTACCTTTGAGGAGCAGTTACTTTACACTAGAAGAAAATCATCTATTCTTGGTAGTCACATTTCTGTCTTGATGAAAATATGGTATTTTTTTCCACTTTTATTTATTTATTTTATTAAAAAAAAATTTTTTTTTTAAATTTTTATTTATTTATTTATTTATTTATTTTTGGGGCTGTGTTGGGTCTTCGTTTCTGTGCGAGGGCTTCCTCTAGTTGCGACAAGCGGGGGTCACTCTTCATTGCGGTGCGCGGGCCTCTCACTATCGCGGCCTCTCTTGTTGCGGAGCACAGGCTCCAGACGCGCAGGCTCAGTAGTGTGGCTCACGGGCCTAGTTGCTCCGTGGCATGTGGGATCTTCCCAGACCAGGGCTCGAACCCGTGTCCCCTGCATTAGCAGGCAGATTCTCAACCACTGTGCCACCAGGGAAGCCCTATTTTTTAAAATTTTAAATTTTTTTATTTTTATTTTTTAAAAACTTTTAATATTATATTGGGGTATAGCTGATTAACAATGTTGTGATAGTTTCAGGTGCACAGCAAAGCGACTCAGCCATGCATATATATGTATCCGTTCTCCCCCAAACTCCCCTCCCATCCCGGTTGCCACATAACTTTGAGCAGAGTTCCCTGTGCTATACAGTAGGTCCTTGTTGGTTATCCTTTTTAAATATAGCAGTGTGTACATGTTGGATAGTGACGTAAGCACAGCTGGATACCCGAGGATGAAGGTGACTGTTGTACAGCTGGCTCAAGGTCTGAAACTTCTCTCTCTCTCCACATCTTGGCCACTGCAGCCCAAGGGTCCCATTCTGTCATTCCTTCAGGGACCACTGAGTCCAGAGGCTCAAAGATGCTGTCAGCTTTCTCTCTCTTGCTCCTTTGCTCTCTTACGTCCTCTCTTCCTACTCACTCTATCCCCTGCAGTCAGGCTTTCCTCACATTGCTGTTATAGCCACTGAGAGCCCCCAAACTCACAATCTGTGCTAGGCAGAATAATGGCCTTTGAAAGATGCCATAGCCTAACCCCTGGAACCTGTGACTGTGTTACCTTACATGGCAAAAGTGAAGCAATATACAAGCCTCCGTGTCCCTGTCTTTTATAGCACCGTGTCCCTGTCTTTTGTAGCAGGAGGCTTTGGCTTTAGTCCCTTAGGCCTCCCCTGAGTCTCAGAATGCTGGCTCAAGAGTTAATGATTAGGAAACGTGAAGCTATAGAAACAAAGAATAGCTGTTGAGCCAGGAATTCGTAACAGTTTAGACTATAAATCCACTACAGAGCGGAATCACCGAACTGCCACTTCCCTGAAAGATACAGATACAGGCCTGACACACAATCCTAAGCTGTTGTTACAGGAAGCAGACCTCCACCTCTCGAAAACTGCTGATTGCAGGCACAGAGACCCCAAACCGGTTGAAACCAGAAGGCTGATGATGCTCAAAACTTCACCTTGATGCCAACCAGTTTGAGAACTGAGCACAAGCTGATCAAGCACCTTGCTACCCCCTCCCTGACACTGCCTTCAAAACCCCTTCCCTATTTCTGCTATGCAAGTAGGTTCATCTGTACCATTTTTCTAGATTCCACATACATGCGTTAACGTATGATATTTGTTTTTCTCTTTCTGACTTACTTCACTCTGTATGACAGTCTCTAGTTCCATCCACGTCTCTGCAAATGGCACAGTTTCATTCCCAAGCAACTATACTCCAATAAAAATTAAAAAAACAAAAACCAAAAAAACCCTTCTCTGAAAGCCATCAGGGAGTTTGGGTCTTTTGAGCATGAACTGCTGGTTCTCTTTGCTTGACGCCCTGCAGTAAACTCTGTATTTTCCTTCATCACAACCTGGTGTCAGGAGATTGGCTCTACTGTGTGCAGGTGAGTGGACCCAAGTTTGGTCCAGTAACAAGGGGAACTCTGCACATGTGATTAAGTTAAGGGTCCTGAGATGGGGAGATTATCCTGAATTATTCAGGTGGGTCCAATGAGATCATAGAGGTTCTTTGAAGAGGGAGGCAAGAAGATCAAAGGCAGGAGAAGAGGATGGGATGACAAAGCAGAGGTTGGAGTGATGAGCTCTGAGGATGGAGGAAGAGCCACAAGCCAAGGAATGCAGGTAGCATCTAGAAGCTGGAAGAGGCGGGGAAGCAGCTTCTTCCCTGGAGCCTCCAGAAGGAACTGGTTCTGCTGACATCTTGATTTTAGCTAAGTGAAACTGATTTGGACTTCTGACCTGCAGCTGTAAGAGAAGAAATTCATATTGTTTAAAGCCACCACATCTGTTGGAAGTTGTTACAGCAGCCAGAGGAAACTAATACACAATCCAAAAGGAAGAGAGACCTTTTTGTTTAAAATTGATATACTAAAGCTTATAGAGGGTCTCTGTTTTGCCTTGCCCCTGTGCCCACTTCTGGACCAAACACGATGAACGGGAGGATGAGGTAGCCAGGCCAGAACGGCCAGGTTTGGATCCCATTCTCATGTTGAAGTCAGGAGACAGAAGAGGCACGTACAGTGGGATGAGGCGAAGCCATGCCTCCACAGAGAGAGGGTGGCTGGACCGAAGGACAGGCGCTCTATGACCCACACTGTCCCCTCCCCCCGCCATGCCCAACCAGCCTTTGCTTCAAACGACTGTTGGAAATCACGTCTAGTCTTCAAGGACAAAGCCTTGACTGCAATGAGAACATTCAGAAGACTATGCTTTAGGCTCACAAAGCTATTTTAAAGGAAGAATATTTTGTGGTCTCTCAATGGCCTATTTGAAAGGAGCAAACTTCATTTGGATACATAAGATCTGGTATTTTTGTTGTAAATGGTGTCTTTTTGTGGTCAAAAGAAAGATCTGCATTTATGTTCAGTCTGCCAAATACCAGCTTGCTGACCTCTGAGTTTCAGTTTTCTCATCTGTAAAATGGAGATAATGCCTTTCTAAGGGTTGTTGAAAGGATTAAAAGAAGGTGATTTATGTAAAACCTAGCACTATTTAAATGAAGTACGCAAAGCTTAGCACAGTTGTTTAATAAAGGATTGCCGTATTTTTCTTGTTCTGTATATACAGTAATACGCAATTGGCTTATGAAAGACCAAATCATGAGTGGTGTTGAGATGTTAAGCTCTGTGGATTACCATGAGCCGACTGTTAGCATTTATTTGCACCGTTTATGTATATATGGAGTGAGTTTCTTAAAAGCTAAAAATCTTAACATTTCTTTTTTCTTTTTTTTTCTTTTCTGGTGCCTGCTCCATTCTCTCCTGAATTTGAATATTTAGTGTTTAGCCTATTACACAGAATATGAGTGTTAGCTCAATGGAAATTTCCGTGAAAAGCCAGAAGTGAAGAAGAAAAGCCTCCACTTGCCCGGCAGTGGCCTACAAGGTCTGGCGCGGGGAGGGAGCCAAAGCGAACAGCGCGACGGCTCCCCACGGGAATCTGCTCCTCCAGGGCTGTCCCTGCCTGGGCCATACTCTATAACATGCCAGGCTTTCCCGTTCCTGCTTGCCCCGGGCCCAGCCCCACTCTCCTCCTAGGCTCTCCTTTCACATCAGCTCTGACACCTCTGGGTACCCTCTTCTGGGTTCCCAACTTCTCACATAAATGGGTGACCAGCCTTATTTTAACCTCTTAAAATAAGAAGTTAAATTCAGAATTCTCTAGCATGAACTGTCAGGCATTCCTAGTGTTCTCTGAATTTGACTCCTGTGGTTCTTTTGTTGGAGGGCTGGAAAGTGATGCTGATACCAGACCACTGAGACCATACAACTTGGGCGGGCAAGGCTGTGTCCTGAAGTGAACTCTAGCCTGGGAGCCAAAAGATGGAAAAATAACCAAGGTGTGGAACTTCCCTGGTGATCCAGTGGTTAAGACTCTGCCCTTCCGATGCAGGGGGCGTGGGTTTGGTCCTTGGTCGGGGAACTAAGATCCCACATGCCGTGCAGCACAGCCAAAAACAAAAAAACAAAAGAAAACAAAAAAACCCCAAATTACTATGATGTATGAATGGGCCAGAGAGGAACTTGAAGATTTTACAGGAAAGGAAATTTTGGGCAAGAGAGAGGGGAAAGGACTTAGCTGAGGGCCAAGGATTGAGAAGAGCAGCTTCCTTTTGCTCAGGATTCTGGCCATATGGCTTCTGTAGTGGATGCTGTTGGTGTTTTGCTCCGATCTCCTTTACGGGGCTGGGGAGTCCACGCTCCAGCTGCTGTGAGGGTGGGCTGCAAATGGCTCAGAGCTGCCCCATCTCTGGAGCACTGCTTTTGGTCAGTGGGAGCTATTTTACCTGGCAGATTGTGTGTCCCCACAACCCCTCCCCCTGTGTAACCCACAGCCGATGACCGGCTTCTACAGAAGTACTAAAGACCATCACTTTGCCTCAAGTGAAACCAGCCCTGGTGTAATTCACACTCGAGAGTGCCCTGTGGGGTTGGCTAAGACCACATCCTTGCTTAGTTCCTTATCCTGATTCCCTCATCTCCTTCTGAGAGCACTTCCTCAATACATCACATGGACCAGAATCCCTGCCCCAGGCACTAGGGACTGTGACCTGAGACACCTTTCAGACTTGTCCACCATGTTTCTTTCTAAATGGCCTTCCCATGGGCTGTTCCTTCTGTCTGAGATGCTCTTCCTCACCCCATTCATCTAGTTAACGCCCATTCATCCTTCAGATCTCAGCAAGCATCACCTCCCTGGGGAAGACTTTGTTGACTTCCCTGACAAGGTCAAGTTCCCTGATACAGACCTCCCTCCGTGCATGGTGCCCCTCTCCAGTGAATCAATTGGTGGGGTTGCAATTCAGCATTTATTTGCGTGGTTATTAGATGAACATAGGACTTTCCCATTAGAGTGTAGATTTCATAAGGATCAGAATCATTTCTGCTTTTGCTCACCACCACATTCCCAGTGCCTAGGCCAGTACCTGACATGTGGGAGGTATGAAAAAATATTTGTTGAAGGAATGATTAAAACAAAGGGATTAAAAACAAAAGAAGACTTGAGAGAAAGCAAAGAAGGAGAGAGATTGGAGTTGCCAGCACTGGCAAGATGCTGCTGAAAGGCAAGTGTGGTGAGGACTGGAAAAGTACCCTTTGGATTTGCCAGTGTGGAGGTCATGGGTGATCTTGATGAGAGCAAGGTCATGGAGTGATGGAGGCTCGTGCTGAACCAGTGTGGGCTGAGAGCTGTGTGGTGGAGAATTGGAGAAAGGGTGTAGATGACTCTTCCTAGAATGGCAGGTAGCCAAGAAAAAGCCACCCAGGATGAGGCTTACTCTTCTCCTTTGGAGACCGGTTTCACTCCGGGCATGGATCTTCTCCATACCTATCTGCCGTTTCCCCTCCAATGCATCCTGGGTAAGCCAATGAAACTGCTGAATTCCCAGGGAGACAGGAGTGCCAGCCTTTTGTGGCCTCCCCAGTATGGTGTGTGCCTGGAACCTCCACAGTGCCCTGCTGTGTCCCCATTCCTAGCATGTGACAACCCACTGCTGACGCTCAGAGGCTGCAGCCTCCCCCTCAAGCACAGGTGGCACTGGCCGAGTGTGAGCAGGCAAGGGCTCTGAGGCCAGTCAAGTACTCTGTGCTTCTCATCCAGGTGGCTGATGTCCAGTCCCGCACCCAGCAAGAGTGCCGGTGCCCCTGGGAGGGTGGGACCAGAGTCTAGCTAGTCACCAGGGCTTCTTTCAAGGTCTAGAATAGCAGGAAGCTAAGTAAGGGTTGATGTACACTGATCATTTTCATAGAAGAATTGACTTTGGCATTTAATTCAGATGAAGAGACCAAGACTTAAAAAAGTTAAAAGAGTCAACCAAAGTCATGTGACCACTATGTGAGGGAGCTAGGATTTGAATTCAGGGTGTCTAACTTCAGATCCTGGAACATTTCCATTATAACGTGCCATGGTGGTAGAGTCCTAGGGACCAAGGAGACAGGACTAGAGTCCTCCTGTTTTTCTGCATGGGTGGGATTTGTGCAGGACCCTCCCTCCACCTTGGTTTTATGTGGCCTTGCTGAGTCTAGTGGATTACACTAATGGCAGCCTCAGTTGGCCAAACAGAGAGCTTACCAGTTCCTCCATTTCTTAGCAACCACACAGAGTCAAGCCATGTCTAGTGGCCTTGGGAACTGGACATGGTGGTCCATTGGTACATTCTTCCCTGATTCCAAACCAAGGCCATTGAGCACCATTCACTCATCATCTTACCACGTCCTTTTTTTTTTTAATTGAGCACATAATTTTTATCTTTTAATTTAAAAATTTTTAAATTTTATATTGCATTATAGCTGATTTACAACGTTGTGTTTGTTTCAGGTGTATAGCAAAGTGATTCAGTTACATATATACATTCTTTTTTCAGATTCTTTTCCCATTTAGGTTATTACAGAACATAAGTCGTTGATTATCTATTTTATATATAGTAGCAGGTATATGTTAATCCCAAACTCCTAATTTAACCCTCCCCCACACATTTCCCCTTTGGTAACCATTAGTTTGTTTTCTAAGACTGTGAGTCTGTGTCTGTTTTGTAAATAAGTTCATTTGTATTAGTTTCTTAGATTCCACATATAAGCAATATCATATGATTATTTGTCTTTCTCTGTCTGACTTACTTCACTTAGTATGATCATCTCTAGGTCCATCCATGTTGCTGCAAATGGCATTATTTCATTATTTTTTTATTGGCTGAGTAGTATTCCACTGTATATATATGTACAACATCTTCTTCTTTTTTCTTTTTTTAACATCCTTATTGGAGTATAATTGCTTTACAATGTTGTGTTAGATTTTGCTGTATAACAAAGTGAATCAGCTATATGTATACATATAACCCCATATCCCCTCCCTCTTGCACTTCCCTCCACCCTCCCTAGCCCACCACTCTAGGTGGTCACAAAGCACCAAGCTGATCTCCCTGTGCTATGTAGCTGCTTCCCACTAGCTATCTATTTTACAGTTGGTAATGTATATATGTCAGTGCTACTCTCTCACTTTGTCCCAGCTTACCCTTCCCCTTCCTTGTGTCCTCAAGTCCATTCTTATGTCTGCGTCTTTATTCCTGTACTGCCCCTAGGTTCATCAGAACCTGTTTTTTTTTAGATTCCATATATATGTGTTAGCATACAGTATTTGTCTTTCACTTTCTGACTTACTTCACTCTGTATGACAGACTCTAGGTCCATCCACCTCACTACAAATAACTCAATTTTGTTTCTTTTTATTGCTGAGTAATATTCCATTGTATATATGTGCCACATCTTCTTTATCCATTCATCTGTCGATGGACACTTAGGTTGCTTCCATGTGCTGGCTTTTGTAAACAGTGCAGCAATGAACATTGTGGTACATGTCTCTTTTTGAATTATGGTATTCTCAGGGTATATGCCCAGTAGTGGGATTGCTGGGTCATATGGTAGTTCTGTTTTTAGTTTTTTAAGGAACCCCCATACTGTTCTTCATAGTGGCTGTATCAATTTACATTCCCACCAACAGTGCAAGAGGGTTCCCTTTTCTCCACGCCCTCTCCAGCATTTATTGTTTGTAGAGTTTTTGATGATGGCCATTCTGACCGGTGTGAGGGGATACCTCATTGTAGTTTTGATTTTCATTCCTCTAATGATTAGTGATGTTGAACATCCTTTCATGTGTATGTTGGCAATCTGTATATCTTCTTTGGAGAAATGTCTGTTTAGGTCTTCTGCCCATTTTTGGATTGGGTTGTTTGTTTTTTTGATATTGAGCTGCATGAGTTGCTTGTATGTTTTGGAGATTAATCCTTTGTCAGTTGCTTCATTTGCAAATATTTTCTCCCATTCTGAGGGTTGTCTTTTCATCTTGTTTATGGTTTCCTTTGCTGTGCAAAAGCTTTTAAGTTTCATTAGGTCCCATTTGTTTATTTTTGTTTTTATTTCCCTTACTCTAGGACGTGGGTCAGAAAGGATCTTGCTGTGATTTATGTCATAGAGTGTTCTGCTTATGTTTTCCTCGAAGAGTTTTTATAGTGTTTGGCCTTACATTTAGGTCTTTAACCCATTTTGAGTTTATTTTTGTGTATAGTGTTAGGAAGTGTTCTAATTTCATTCTTTTACAGGTAGCTGTCCAGTTTTCCCAGCACCACTTATTGAAGAGGTTGCCTTTTCTCCATTGTATATTCTTGCCTCCTTTATCAAAGATAAGGTAACCATATGTGCGTGGGTTTATCTCTGGGCTTTCTATCCTGTTCATTGATCTATATTTCTGTTTTTGTGCCAGTATCATACTGTCTTGATTACTGTAGCTTTGTAGTATAGTCTGAAGTCAGGGAGCCTGATTCCTTCAGCTCTGTTTTTCTTTCTCAAGATTGCTTTGGCTATTCGGGCTCTTTTGTGTTTCCATAAAAATTGTGAAATTTTTTGTTCTAGTTCTGTGAAAAATGCCATTGGTAGTTTGATAGGGATTGCATTGAATCTGTAGATTGCTTTGGGTAGGATAGTCATTTTCACAATGTTGATTCTTCCAGTCCAAGTACATGGTATATCTTTAAATCTGTTTCTATCATCTTTAATTTCTTTCATCAGTGTCATAGTTTTCTGCATACAGGTCTTTTGTTTCCCTAGGTAGGTTTATTCCTAGGTATTTTATTCTTTTTGTTGCAATGGTAAATGGGAGTGTTTCCATAATTTCTCTTTCAGATTTTTTGTCGTTAGTGTATAGGAATGCAAGAGATATCTGTGCATTAATTTTGTATTCTGTTACTCTACCAAATTCATTGATTAGCTCTAGTAGTTTTCTGGTAGCATCTTTAGGATTCTCTATGTATAGTATCATGTCATCTGCAAACAGTGACAGTTTTACTTCTTCTTTTCTGATTTGGATTCCTTTTATTTCTTTTTCTTCTCTGATTGCTGTGGCTAAAACTTCCAAAACTATGTTGAATAATAGTGGTGAGAGTGGGCAACCTTCTCTTGTTCCTGATCTTAGTGGAAATGGTTCCATTTGTTCACCATTGAGAATGATGCTGGCTGTGAGTTTGTCATATATGGCCTTTACTATGTTGAGGTAAGTTCCCTCTATGCCTACCTTCTGGAGAATTTTTATCATAAATGGGTGTTGAATTTTGTCAAAAGCTTTTTCTGCAGCTATTGAGATGATCACATGGTTTTTATCCTTCAATTTGTTAATATTGTGTATCACGTTGATTGATTTGTGTATATTGAAGAATCCCTGCCTTCCTGGGATAAACCACACTTGATCGTGGTGTATGATCCTTTTAATGTGCTGCTGGATTTTGATTACTAGTATTTTGTGGAGAATTTTTGCATCTATGTTCATCAGTGATATTGGTCTGTAGTTTTCTTTTGTTCTGTGACATCTTTGTCTGGGTTTGGTGTCAGGGTGATGGTGGCTTCATAGAATGAGTTTGGGAGTATTCCTCCCTCTGCTATATTTTGGAATAGTTTTAGAAGGATAGGTGTTAGCCCTTCTCTAAATATTTGATAGATTTCACCTGTGAAGCCATCTGGTCCTGGGCTTTTGTTTTTTGGAGTTTTTTTAATCACAGTTTCAATTTCAGTGCTTGTGATTGGTCTATTTATATTTTCTATTTCTTCCTGGTTCAGTCTCGGAAGGTAGTGCTTTTCTAAGAAATTGTCCATTTCTTCCAGGTTGTCCATTTTATTGGCATATAGTTGCTTGTAGTATTCCGTCATGATCCTTTGTATTTCTGCAGTGTCAGTTGTTACTTTTCCTTTTTCATTTCTAATTCTGTTGATTTTAGTCTTCTGCCTTTTTTTCTTGATGAGTCTGGTTAACAGTTTATCAATGTTTTTCATCTTCTCAAAGAACCAGCTTTTAGTTTTATTGACCTTTGCTATTGTTTCCGTCATTTCTCTTTCATTTATTTCTGAACTGATCTTCATGATTTCTTTCTTTCTGCTAACTTTGGTTGTTTTTTTTTTTTTTTTTGTTCTTCTTTCTCTAATTGCTTTAGGTGTAAGGTTAGGTTGTTTATTTGAGATTTTTCTTGTTTCTTGAGGTAGGATTGTATTGCTATAAAATTCCCTCTTAGAACTGCTTTTGCTGCATCCCATAGGTTTTGGGTCATCGTGTTTTCATTGTCATTTACTTCTAGGTATTTTTTTATTTCCTCTTTGATTTCTTCAGTGATCTCTTGGTTATTTAGTAGCGTATTGTTTAGCCTCCACGTGTTTGTATTTTTTACAGTTTTTTTCCTGTAATTGATATCTAGTCTCATAGTTTTGTGGTTGGAAAAGATACTTGATACAATGTCAGTTTTCTTAAATTTACTGAGGCTTGATTTGTGACCCAAGATATGATCTATCCTGGAGAATGTTCCATTCGTACTTGAGAAGAAAGTGTATTCTGTCATTTTGGATGGAATGTCCTATAAACATCAGTTAAGTCTATCTGGTCTGCTGTGTCATTTAAAGCTTGTGTTTCCTTATTTATTTTCATTTTGGATGATCTGTCCATTGGTGAAAGTGGGGTGTTAAAGTCCCCTACTATTATTGTGTTACTGTCGATTTCCCCTTTTATGGCTGTTAGCATTTGCCTTATGTATTGAGGTGCTTCTATGTTGGGAGCATAAATATTTGCAATTGTTATAACTTCTTCTTGGATTGATCCCTTGATCATTATGTAGTGTCCTTCTTTGTCTCTTGAAATAGTCTTTATTTTACAGTCTATTTTGTCTGATATGAGTATTGGTACTCCAGCTTTCTTGTGATTTCCTTTTGCATGGAATATCTTTTTCCATCCACTCACTTTCAGTCCGTATGTGTCCCTAGGTCTGAAGTCAGTTTCTTGTAGACAGCATATATATGGGTCTTGTTTTTGTATCCATTCAGCCAGTCTATGTCTTTTGGTTGGAGAATTTAATCCATTTACATTTAAGGTAATTATTGATATGTATATTTTTATTACCATTTTCTTAATTGTTTTGGGTTTGTTTTTGTAAGTCTTTTCCTTCTCTTGTATTTCCTGGCTAGAGAAGTTCCTTTAGCATTTGTTGTAAAGCTGGTTTGGCGGTGCTGAATTTTCTTAGCTTTTGCTTGTCTGTAAAGCTTTTAATTTCTCTGTCAAATCTGAATTAGATCCTTGCCGGGTAGAGTACTCTTTGTTGTAGGTTTTTCCCTTTCTTCACTTTAAATATGTCCTGCCACTCCCTTCTGGCTTTCAGAGTTCTGCTGAAAGATCAGCTGTTAACCTTATGGGGTTTCTCTTGTATGTTATTTGTTGCTTTTCCCTTGCTGCTCTTAATATTTTTTCTTTGTTTTTGATTTTTGATAGTTTGATTAATATGTGTCCACTGCTCAATTTTGGGACGATTCGTTTTCTATTCAGGTATTCCACAGATGCAGGGTACATCAAGTTGATTGTGGGGATTTAATCCACTGCTCCTGAGGCTGCACAGTGAAATTTCCCTTTCTCTTCTTTGTTCGCACAGCTCCTGGGGTTCAGCTTTGGTTTTGGCCCCACCTCTGCGTATAGAGGCCTCTGTTCCCACCCAGACAGGACAGGGTTAAAGCAGCGGCTGAATAAGGGGCTCTTGCTCATCCAGGCTGGGGGGAGGAAGGGGTACAGTAGTTATAATTGGAATTCAGGGTGAGCCTGCATGATGTTGCAACAGCCTGAGGCATACAGTGTGTTCTCCTGGGGAAGTTGTCCCTGGATCACGGGGCTCTGGCAGTGGCGTGCTGCACAGGCTCCTGGCGGGGAGTGTGGATAGTGACCTGTGCTTGCACACAGGATTCTTGGTGGCTGCAGCTGCAGCGTTAGCATTTCACTCCCATCTCTGGGGTCCAAGCTGATAACCGTGGCTTGCGCCCATCTCTGAAGCTCATTTAGGTGGTGCTCTGCCTTCTGTGGGCAGATGGGGAAGGACTCCCCTCTCTTTGTGCACCCTGAAATAATGGTCTTTTGCCTTTCTGGCAGGTCCAGACTTTTTCCAGGACTCCTGGCTAGCTGTGCTGCACTAGCCCCCTTCAGGCTGTGTTCATGCAACCAACCCCAGTCCTCTCCCTGGGATCTGACCTCCGAAGCCCGAGCATCAGCTCCCAGCCCCCACCCCCTACAGCAGGTGAGCAGACAAGCCTCTCAGGCCAGTGAGTGCTGGTCGGCACTGATCCTCTGTGCGGGAGTCTCTCTTCTTTGCCCTCTGCATCCCTGTTGCTATGCTCTCCTCCATGGCTCCGAAGCTTCCCCCCCTGCCCACCCCCATCTCTACCAATGAAGGGGCTCTCTAGTGTGTGGAAACTTTTCCTCCTTCACAGCTCCCTCCCAGAGGTGCAGGTCCCGTCCCTATTCTTTTGTCTCTGTTTTTCCTTTTTTCTTTTGCCCTACCCAGGTAAGTGGGGAGTTTCTTGCCTTTTGGGAAGTCTGAGGTCTTCTGCCAGCATTCAGTAGGTGTTCTGTAGGAGTTGTTCCACATGTAAATGTATTTTTGATGTATTTGTGGGGAGTAAGGTGATCTCCACGTCTTACTCCTCCACCACCTCGAAGGTCTCCCCTTTCTTTCCTTTGTGCTTGGTCCAGTTTAACTTGCTCACATGGTGCTGCATGTGAAGGCCTTGTACCTCTGTTCCACATCTTCTTTATCCACTCCTCTGTTGATGGACTGCCACAGGTCATAAGTCAGAATCTCTATCTTTTTTTAATTGGAGTATTGTTTTAGTTTATACTTTACAGCAAAGTGAATCAGCTATACGTATACATATATCCCCTCTTTTTTGGATTTCCTTCTCATTTAGGTCACCACAGAGCACTGAGTTGAGTTCCCTGTGCTATACAGTAGGTTCTCATTAGTTATCTATTTTATACATAGCATCAATGGTGTATATATGTCAATCCCAATCTCCCAATTCATCCCACGCCCCTTTCCAACTTTGTTTACATATGTTTGTTCTCTATGTCTGTGTCTCTATTTCTGCTTTGTACATAAGATTGTCTATACCAATTTTTTCAGATTCCACATATATGCTTTAATACACGTTATTTGTTTTTCTCCTTCTCACTTACTTCACTCTGTATGACAGTCTCTAGGTGCATCCATGTCTCTACAAATGACCCAATTTCGTTCCTTTTTATGACTAATATTCCACTGTATATATGTATCACATCTTCTTTATCCATTCCTCTGCTGACAGACATTTAGGTTGCTTCCATGTCCTGGCTATTGGAAATAGTGCTGTAATGAACATTGGGGTGCATGTGTCTTTTTGAATTATGATTTTGTCTGGATATATGCCCAGGAGTGGGATTGCTGGGTCATATGGCAGTTCTATCTTTAGTTTTTTAAGGAACCTCCATTCCTCTGTTGATGGATTACTACAGGTCTTAAGTCAGAATTTGTATCTTGCTGCATAAGGACTGTGCCTCCTCAGCTTTCTCCTTGTGGATCCTGTACATCTGTCATTGATGGGTTGTATTTCCAAGGCTAAGGTTGTTCATGTGTAGGCTCAGCTTTTCTGATGGTGATGGCAGGTGGTAGATGGAGTGCAGTGGGGGTGGGAGGGGAGAGGAGTTGAAGAGATGGAGAGTCTAAGATCTTGGAATCAGGCTCTGAAGGTTAATCCCAAAATTAGAGGCCTGTAGTCTTCAACTCAGAACAGCCCCATTCATCCCGTTCTTGTGGGATAGAAA
Organism: Balaenoptera physalus; assembly: GCF_965194825.1. Classification (NCBI taxonomy): domain Eukaryota; kingdom Metazoa; phylum Chordata; class Mammalia; order Artiodactyla; family Balaenopteridae; genus Balaenoptera; species Balaenoptera physalus. Next base: position 147,153,837 of record NC_138883.1, read on the forward strand.
TCCTACTCTGCCCATGAAAGAAAGGGTTAGTTTCTATTGCATCTGGCCAAGGATCCCCAAAGTATCAGAAAACTAAAAAAGATATAACATAGCCAGAGAGTAGAATCAAGGCCTCTTGATTTCTACTCTGATAATAATAATAATCACTATCATAGAAATAAATAACATTTTTATCATATGATAGCCTACAAAGTACCATCTGTGTAAATCACCTTATTTCACCTAATTTTTTTTCCCTGCTTTTAGGTTCTCTGCTTTCCAGCACTACAAGTGAACCTGTAGAGATGAGAGTCTGCCAGGTCAGCAATATGTTACTATTTTTACCTGATTACTCTGTACAGAACATTCAGAGCATGGGTCTGGTCCCTGAAGGATGAATTTACAAAGAATGCATTTAGTATATGGTCAAACCTGGATTTCAGCTATGCATACCTATTTATAGTGTCAGCCTCCATTTTAAGTTCATTAAGAAGAAAAAATAAATTTATTTAATGCAAAGTTAGTCCACATTTAGGACATAAATGTGAGAATGATTTACTTTTTTACTTTATTTTCTTTTATATATATATATTTTTGGCTGCATTGGGTCTTCGTTGCTGTGTGCGGGCTTTCTCTAGTTGTGGCCAGCAGGGGATACTCTTTGTTTGGTGCACAGGATTCTCACTGCAGTGGCTTCTCTTGTGGAGCATGGGCTCTAGGTGCATGGGCTTCAGTAGTTGCAGCACATGGGCTCGGTAGTTGAGACGCATGGGCTCTAGGGCGCAGGCTCAGTAGATGTGGTGTACAGGCTTAATTGCTCCACAGCATGTGGGATCTTCCCAGACCAGGGATCGTACATGTGTCCCCTGCATTGGCAGGCAGATTCTTAACCACTGCGCCACCAAGGAAGTCACGAGAATGATTTTCTATCTGATGTAATTCAATATACTGACTCCTAACTCACCAAAAGATGGCTGAGGTCTACATGAATATTTACATTTAATCAGACTAAGGCATCCCCTACCATATTTTTGCTGGAGAAGGAGAAGTTAAGAAGCGAAGCTAGTCTAATTTGCATATGAAATCTGGCCAACATAATATGTATTCCTTGTTCATTATCACTTATGTACAATCAGAAGCCAATTTTTCTTTCAAAAGAAGCCCCACAGCTGAGTTTTCAGCTTTTGCCAGGCCTCTCTTGAAAACTATTGTCAAACGAAGGAAAAAGCACTTTTCTATGCATAATTGAGCTTATCTAGAAGTGTTAAGTCTTTGCAGGGCAAATGGAAAGTGTGTGTGTGTGTGTGTGTGTGTGTGTGTGTGTGTGTGTGTGTGTGTGATGGGTAGCAAACTCAAACTGGTATGATTTATTGAAAGGGTTGATTTATGTCCACTCCTGGCCTGAGAACATTAATTGCAATAATCAGACAGGGTTTCTAGTTTATAAGAATATTTGAAATGGGGGTGAGGAGAGAATATTTTGTCTCCACTTTCAGACCTCCTGTCCCTTAGTAGTGGTGGCCTGTGGGTTCACAGGGTGACACAGGGAAAGACAGACTGACTTGGCTCATTGTCTATTAGGGCACTTTATAGACTTTTAGGATGTCTGCTGGCATCATGAGGGCAAATAGCACAACGTCTCCTGCTTAGTGGAGTACACTTTGATCAAAGTGTCCATAGATTAAAAACCCCATCATTGAAACTAAATGAAGCAAAACAAGATGTAAAATGTACAATCCTTATCAAAATTCCAGCTGCTATTTTTGTAGGAATTGAAAAGCTGATTTTAAAATTCACATAGAAATGCAAAAATGCAAAAAAACTGAAATAGCACCCCCCCCTCCAAAAAATATTATTGAAGAATTCACACTTATCAACTGTAAAACTTACTACAAAGCTACAGTAATCAAAAGAGTGTGATACTAACATAGGGATAAACATATAAATCAATGGGATATAATTGAGGATACAGGAAAAAAGAAGCCCCTCAAATTTATGGTCAATTAATATTTGACAAGAGTGCTAAAACAAATAAGGGAACAAATATGTAGTCTTTTCAACAAATGGTGCTGGAACAACTGTATATCCACATGCAAAAGAATGAAGTTGGACAGCTACCTCAAAGCATATACAAAAATTAACTTGAAAGGAGTCAAAGACCTAAATATAACAGCTAAAGTTATAAAACTCTTAGGAAAAAACACAAGAGTAAATCTTCATGATGTTGGATTAGGAAATGTTTTCTTAGATATGAAACCAAAAGCAAATGTGACAAAAGAAAAATAGCTATATTGGACTTTATCAAAGTTAAAAATTTTTGTGTTTCAGAGGATACTATCAAGAAAGTTAAAAGACAGCCCATAAGATGGAAGAAAATATTTTCAGGTCCTATATCTGAAGAGGGACTGGTATTCAGATCTCTTACAACTCAATAACAAAAAGACAAAAACCCAGTTAAAAATGGCAAAGGATCTGAATAGACATTTCTCGAAATAACATATACAAATTGCCAATAAGCACATGAAAAGATGCTCAACTCACTAATTATTAGGGAAATGCAAATCAAAACCACAATGAGATACCATGTCACAACCACTATTTATTCTGGTCAGAATGCTCTTAATAATATTTCTATCTTTGGAATTAATTTAGATTTTCTTTATGGCTTAAAATATGGTTTATTTTCATAAATGATCTAAATGTAATTGAAAAGAAGGAATATCCTGTATTATCATGGTACAGGGTTGATATATAGCTATAAGATATACTTTATTGATTATGTATTAAGTTTTTCTTTATCCTTGCTAGATATTTTCTCCTTAATATGTCTAGGTCAGAGGAAGGTGTTTTAAATTCTCTTATTATTAGTGTGGATTTGTCTAGTTTTCCTTTTATCTTCAATAGTTTGTGCTTTATTAAAGTTTCTGCTATATTATTTTGTGCACAGAAATTTATGTACAACTTCATTATGCATTATGGCTTTTAGCATTATAAAGTATCCTTCTTTGTCTATTTTAATGCTTTTAATCTTTTTTTAAATTATTCCAGTGGCTTGTTTGTTTACTTATTTATTTATTTTTGACTGCACTGGTTCTTTGTTGCTGCACGTGGGCTTTCTCTAGTTGCGGTGAGTGGGGGCTACTCTTTTTTTTTTTTTTAAAGGCAGTTTTTTTTCTTTTGTAAGTGGTTTTTTGTTTGTTTTTAATTTTTATTTATTTATTTATGGCTGTGTTGGGTCTTCGTTTCTGTGCGAGGGATTTCTCTAGTTGTGGCAAGTGGGGGGCCACTCTTCATCGCGGTGCGCGGACCTCTCACTATCGTGGCCTCTCTTGTTGCAGAGCACAGGCTCCAGACGCGCAGGCTCAGTAATTGTGGCTCACGGGCCTAGTTGCTCCACGGCATGTGGGATCTTCCCAGACCAGGGCTCGAACCCGTGTCCCCTGCATTGGCAGGCAGATTCTCAACCACTGCACCACTAGGGAAGCCAGGGGCTACTCTTTGTTGCAGTGCATGGGCTCTAGGCATGCAGGCTGCAGTAGTCGTGGCTCATGGGCTCTAGAGCACAGTCTCAGTAGTTGTGGTGCATGGGCTTAGTTGCTCCGCGGCATATGGGATCTTCCTGGACCAGAGCTCGAAGCCATGTCCCCTGCGTTGACGAGCGGATTCTTAACCACTGCACCACCAGGGAAGTCCCAATGCTTTTAATCTTGAATTATAGATTATTTGACACAAAGATCATAACACCTGCTTTCATTTTATCTTTACCTTAAAATTTTTTTTACCTTTTATTTTAACCTTTCTGAATTGGTTTTGTGTATGTGTCCCTTAAGAAAACACAGAGTTTTATTGGCTTTGTTAACTGATCTAAAATCTATATATACATATAGATTTTTAAGTGAGTTTAGGTTATTTACATTTATTCATATTAGTGAAAGGTTTGGTTTCAGTTATCATGTTGTTTTGTGTTACATTTACTATAAACACATAAAGTCACTTTCTCTTCGGCTTCCAAGTACCAAAACCTAAGCAGCAAAACAAAGTAGCTTAAGCAAAGATGTAGGACTTTTTGGAAGGTCACTGGGAAAACTCATAGAATGTAAGGTGGAACTAGAAAGCAGGGCAACAGATTAAAGAAACTTTAATAGGGGAGATTGGTTCAAGATGGCAGAGTAGAAGGACATGTGCTCACTCCATCTTGCAAGAGCACCGGAATCACAACTAACTGCTGAACAATCATCGATAGGAAGACACTGGAACTCACCAAAAAAGATACCTGACTTCCAAAGACAAAGGAGAAGCCACAATGAGATGGTAGGAGGGGCGCAATCACAATAAAATCAATTCCCATAACTGCTGGGTGGGTGACTCACAAACTGGAGAACACTTATACCACAGACGTCCACCCACTGGAGTGAAGGTTCTGAGCCTCACATCAGGCTTCCCAACCTGGGGGGTCTGGCAACGGGAGGAGGAATTCCCAGAGAATCAGACTTTGAAGCCTAGTGGGATTTGATTGCAGGACTTCAACAGGACTGGGGGAAACAGAGACTCCACTCTGGGAGGGCACACACAAAGTAATGTGTGCCTCAGGACCCAGGGAGAAGGAACAGTGACCCCATAGGAGGCTGAACCAGACGTACCTGCTTGTGTTGGAGGGTCTCCTGCAGAGGTGGGGGGGGTGGTGGCTGTGGCTCACCAGGGGGACAAGGACACTGGCAGCAGAAGTTCTGGGAAGTACTCCTTGGCGTGAGCCCTCCCAGAGTCCACCATTAACCCCACCAAAGAGCCTGTAGGCTCCAGTGCTGGGTCACCTCAGGCCAAACAACCAACAGGGAGAGAACCCAGCCCCACCCATCAGCAGACAAGTGGATTAAAGTTTTACTGAGCGCTGACCACCAGAGTAACACACAGCTCTACCCACCACCAGTCCCTCCCATCAGGAAACTTGCACAAGCCTCTTAGATAGCCTCATCCACCAGAGGGCAGAGAGCAGAAGCAAGAAGAACTACAATCCTGCAGCCTGTGGAACGAAAACCACATTCAGAGAAAGATAGACAAAATGAAAAGGCACAGGACTATGCACCAGATGAAGGAACAAGATAAAACCCCAGAAAAACAACTAAATGAAGTGGAGATAGGCCACCTTCCAGAAAAAGAATTCAGAATAATGATAGTGAAGATGATCCAGGACCTCAGAAAAAGAATGGAGGCAAAGATGGAGAAGATGCAAGAAATGTTTAACAAAGACCTAGAAGAATTAAAGAACAAATACCTAGAAGAATTAAAGAACAAACAAACAGAGAAGAACAATACAATAACTGAAATGAAAAATATACTAGAAGGAATCAATAGCAGAATAACTGAGGCAGAAGAACAGATAAGTGACCCAGAAGACAGAATGGTGGAATTCACTGCTGTGGAACAGAAAAAAGAAAAAAGAACGAAAAGAAATGAAGACACCCTAAGAGACCTCTGGGACAACATTAAACACAGAAACATTCGCATTCTAGGGGTCCCAGAAGGAGAAGAGAGACAGAAAGGACCTGAGAAAATATTTGAAGAGATTATAGTCGACAACTTCCCTAATATAGGAAGGGAAATAGCCACCCAAGTCCAGGAAGCACAGAGAGTCCCACGCAGGATAAACCCAAGGAGAAACACACTGAGACACATAGTAATCAAACTGACAAAAATTAAAGACAAAGAAAAATTAGTAAAAGCAACAAGGGAAAAATGACAAATAATATACAAGGGAACTCCCATAAAGTTAACAGCTGATTTCTCAGCAGAAACTCCACAAGCCAGAAAGGAGTGGCATGATATACTTAAAGTGATGAAAGGGAAGAACCTACAACCAAGATTACTCTATCCGGCAAGGATCTCATTCAGATTCGATGGAGAAATCAAAAGCTTTACAGACAAGCAAAAGCTAAGAGAATTCAGCACCACCAAACCAGCTCTACAACAAATGCTAAAGGAACTTCTCTAAGTAGGAAACACAAGAGAAGTAAAAAAACCCCAAACAATTAAGAAAATGGAAATAGGGACATACATATCGATAATTACCTTAAATGTAAATGGATTAAATGCTCCAACCAAAAGACATAGACTGGCTGAATGGATAGAAAAACAAGACCCGTATATATGCTGTCTATAAGAAACCCACTTCAGACCTAGGGACACATACGGACTGAAAGTGAGGGGATGGAAATAGATATTCCATGCAAATGGAAATCACAAGAAAGCTGGAGTACCAATACTCATATCAGATAAATTAGACTTTAAAATAAAGACTGTTACAAGAGATAAGGAAGGACACTACATAATGATCAAGGGATCGATCCAAGAAGAAGATATAACAATTGTAAATATTTATGCACCCAACATAGGAGCACCTCAATACATAAGGCAAATGATAACAGCTATAAAAGAGGAAATTGACAGTAACACAATAATAGTGGGGGACTTTAACACCTCACTTACACGAATGGACAGATTATCCAGACAGAAAATTAATAAGGAAACACAACAAGACAGCCTCTTCAATAAGTGGTGCTGGGAAAACTGGACAGCTACATGTAAAAGAATGAAATTAGAACACTTCCTAACACCATATACAAAAATAAACTCAAAATGGATTAAAGACCTAAATGTAAGGCCAGACACTATAAAACTCTTAGAGGAAAACATAGGCAGAACACTCTATGACATAAATCACAGCAAGATCTTTTTTGATCTACCTCCTAGAGTATAGGAAATAAAAACAAAAATAAATAAATGGGACCTAATGAAACTTAAAAGCTTTTGGAAAGCAAAGGAAAGTACAAACAAGACGAAAAGACAACCCTCAGAATGGGAGAAAATATTTGCTAACAAATCAGTGGACAAAGGATTAATCTCCAAAATATATAAACAGCTCATACAGCTCAATATTATAAAAACAAACAACCGAATCAAAAAATGGGCAGAAGACCTAAATAGACATTTCTCCAAAGAAGACATACAGATGGCTAAGAAGCACATGAAAAGCTGCTCAACATCACTAATTATTAGAGAAATGTAAATCAAAACTACAATGAGGTATCACCTCACACTGGTTAGAATGGGCATCATCAGAAAATCTACAAACAACAAATGCTGGAGAGGGTGTGGAGAAATGGGAACCCTCTTGCACTGTTGGTGGGAATGTAAATTGATAAAGCCACTATGGAGAACAGTATGGAGGTTCCTTAAAAAAACTAAAAATAGAACTACCATATGACCTCACAATCCCACTGCTGGGCATATACCCAGAGAAAACCACCATAATTCAAAAAGACACATGCACCCCAATGTTCATTGCAGCACTACTTACAATGGCCAGGTCATGGAAGCAACTTAAATGCCCATCGACAGAAAAATGGATAAAGAAGATGTGGTACATATATACAATGGAATATTACTCAGCTGTAAAAAGGAACGAAATTGGGTCATTTGCAGAGACGTGGGTGGACCTAGAGAATGTCATACAGAGTGAAATAAGTCAGAAAGAGAAAAACAAATATCGTATATTAATGCATACACGTGGAAGCTAGAAAAATGGTGCAGATGAACCAGTTTGCAAGGCAGAAATAGAGACACAGATGTAAAAAACAAATGTATGGACACCAAGGGGGGAAATCTGGGGGGGCAGTGGTGGTGGTGGGATGAATTGGGAGATTGGGATTGACATATATACACTAATATGTATAAAATAGATAACTAATAAGAACCTGCTGTAAAATAATTCAAAAAAGAAAAGCAACTTTAATAAGCAAATTGACAGAAAACTGGTGTGGAGCAGGGAAGAGATGGCAGGGACAGAGAGAATGGCTGGGAGTATGATTCTGGGTGGGTGGGTAGGGACCCGTGGAAAAGTACCAGGTCCCTACCCACCCACCATTTAATAGTCAAGGAGGGCTGGAGAAGTTTTAAGAAGGCTATTTATGTGCAATTGAAACGTTTAATCTTTTAATTAACACAGAAAATGAGGGTCAAATTATGCTCTCCTCTTATGTTTTTATAGTGGTAAATTATACATAACATAAAATTTACCATCTTCACCATTTTTAAGTAAGCAGTTCAGTGGTATTAAGTACATTCATTATGCGACGATCACCACCGTCCATCTCCAGAACCCTTTTCATCCTCCCTAACTAAAACTCTGTATCCGTTAAACACTAACTCCCCATTCCCTCCTCCTCTCAAATCCCTGATAATGCCATTCCATTTTATATCACTATGAATTTGACTATTATAGGTACCTACATAAAAGTGGAATCATACATATTTGCCCTTTTGTGTCTGGCTTAGTTCACTTAGCGTACTCTCATAAAGATTCATCCATGTTGTAGCATGTATCAGAATCTCATTCCTTTTTAAGGTAGAATAATTAATATTCCATTGTATGTATATACCACATTTTGTTCATTCATTCATCTGTTCATCCACGGATGGACATTTGGGTTGTTTCTACCTTTTAGCTATTGTGAATCGTGTTGCTATCATGGGTGCACAAGTATCTGTTCAAGTCCCTGCTTTCAGTACTTTTGGGTATATACCCAGAAGTGGAATTGCTGGATCATATGGTAATTCTATGTTTAATATTTTGAGGAACCACCATTGTCATGTGCAATTCAAGTTGTTGGTGCTACTGGGCTTTCCAAGACTCCAAACCTTCACATGAATACCTCCTTCAGATTGAAACCTCCTTCTCTCAACACATTAATGCCATCCATGATACCTCCTTCTCTCAACCTCTGTAACCAATCCTTCACCATTGATTTTACCTCCAAAATAGCTCCTTCCTCAATCCACCCACTTCTTCTCTGTCTCCACCGTCTCCATGGTGGATTTAATGGTCTTTATCTCTCTCTGGGTCTCTTCACATCCACCATTGTCTCTCTACAATCTGCTGTTTACACAGCAGCCACATACAAAAGAGTATATTCCATTTGCATGAATTATAAGAGCAGGCAAAACTAGTCTATGGTGAAGGATTTCAGAACAGTGGTAATTGTGGGGAAAGGATAAGGAGGTTGATGAGGTTAAGCAGTGGTCTCTGGGGAGATGAATTGCTCTATATCTCGTTTGGATATTGATTATACTGGTGTTTACATTTACATTTCATTGGTCCGTATGCATTTTTTTCTATAGGTAAGTTATAGCTCACTAAGAGAAATTCACATCTAACCATGACTTTCAACACTTTGTCATCCCATCGCCAGGCTCTCCTTTCCACCAACACTGAAAATACTTTAGTGTCTTCTCTCTGCTATCCGGTTAAAGATCACATAGAGTTTTATCCTGGCCTGCATGTCCTGGTCCTCCTACATCTCTTCCCCATCTCTCCTTACACTTATCCTATCTTTCTGCATCCCATCTACTTGGCATTCTTTTGTTTCCTTGGCTCCTTCCTGCTGAAGCGTTTTAGGATATGCTCTTCCCTCTGCCTGGATTCTCTTCTGCCTCTTCCTATTCATCCCTCAGAATTTAGGGATGTCATTCACCCAGGGAAGTCTTCCCTGACTCTCTGGGTTATGAAATGCTCTCAAGCCTCATGGACTGTTCCTTTGTTGTTCTTATGATTGTATATTAAGTTGTATCCTTTATTTGATTTTTGTCCCTCTTCTCTATTATGAGTTCAATGTTGATTTTACTCATCTTTTTATCCCCAGGACCTATCAGAGTTGCCTGGTACGTAATAAATGGTCAATTTGAAAGACTAAAAGACAGACAAATTTAGAGGGAAAGAAAGGAAGGAAGGAAGAAAGAAAGAAGTGGATATTTTGAGAAAGTCAAGGGAAGAGACTATTCAGCATTTGAAGGAAAAAACAAATAGAGTGAGATGTGAGTGAAACAGAGAAAGCCAGAGGAGCAGGGCATTTGAGTAAAGGTGGCCAACGAGAATGTAAGGCTGCAGGAATTCACAGAAATCTTTTTATTTTATTTTATTTTTTTAAATTGAAGTATAGTTGATTTCCAATGCTGTGCCAATCTGTGCTGTACGGCAAAGTAACTCAGTTATACACATACAGACATTCTTTTTTTATATTCTTTTCCATTATGGTTTATCACAGGATATTGAATATAGTTCCCTGTGCTATACAGTAGGACCTTGTTGTTTATCCATTCTGTATATAATAATTTGAATCTGCTAACCCCAAACTCTCAATCTATCCCTCCCCCATCCCCACCCCCTTGGCAACCACAAGTCTGTTGTCTATGTCTGTAAGTCTGTTTCTGTTTTGTAGATAGGTTCATTTGTGCCATATTTTAGATTCCACATATAAGTGATATCATATGGTATTTGTCCTTCTCTTTCTGACTTACTTCACTTAGTATGATGATCTCTAGTTGCATCCATATTGCTGCAAATGGCATTATTTTGTTCTTTTTTATGGCTGAGTAATATTCCATTGTATACGTATACCACATCTTCTTTGTCCATTCATCTGTTGATGGACATTTAAGTTGTTTCCATGTTTTGGCTATTGTAAACAGTGCTGCTATGAACATAGGGGTGCATGTATCTGTTTGAATTATACAATAGTTTGTCTGGGTATATTCCCAGGAGTGGGATTGCTGGATCATATGGTAATTCTATCTTTAGTTTTCTGAGGAACCTCCATACTGTTTTCCATAGTGGCTGTACCGACTTATATTCCCACCAACAGTGTAGGAGGGTTCCCTTTTCTCCACATCCTCTCCAGCATTTGTTATTTGTAGACTTTTTAATAATGGCCATTCTGACCAGTGTGAGGTGATACCTCATTGTAGTGTTGATTTCCATTTCTCTAATAATTAGGGAATTCACAGAAATCTTAAGAGAGGGATTGGATTCCCCTCTGGGCCTGAAAGAGAGACTTTGAGTCAATTTTATCTAAATCTCAAAGGACAAAATGACCCTAAAATGAGGTTACCATGCAGGTGAAGTTCTTAGTACAGAACAGACTCTAAATAAATGTTAATTCCCTTTGCCCCATTCTGTCTCTTCTGGGAAAGGCCATAAACTGCATCATTGTGGTACCTTCACTCCTCATTTGTCTTTCTTACCCCACCAGAAACAGAGGGAAAAAGAGAACATGCTACCTGACGTTCTTCTGGACAAAAACTTGCCATGGTTTCTGTCCAACCAGGACAAATCTCAAAAGAACCACATTCATAGTCTCAAAAATGTTTGGGAATCAGATAGGGATATACATGACCATCAACCAATCACCAACCTTCATAAGCTATTAATTGTTTTAAATCCTTTTCCTTTAAAAAAATCTATGACTGCTTTATGTTGGTCAGTTACTTGCTATCTTCATTTGTTTAACATCTGTCTTCTGTTAGACACTCCTTAACAGAGCTGTACTTTTCTCTGAACAGTTCAATCACAATGGAGTAAAACAGAGTAGCTCTGAGACCAGTTCAGCGAATTCCTCGTGCCATTTGTGTAGGTTGTTATGTGTCATTGTTGGTGCCCAGACTGGCAGCCTCTTTTAGGGCACAGAGCAAATGTTTGCCAAGTTCTTCCCAAAAGTCAGGCCCTTGATCTCACATTAAGTTTGTTTTTTTTCCCCTCTTTTATTTTTATTTCTTTATTTTTTTAAATTAATTTTTATTGGAGTATAGTTGCTTTACAATGTTGTGTTAGTTTCTGCTGTACAGCACAGTGAATCAGCTATACGTTTACATATATCCCCTCTCTTTTGGATTTCCTTCCCATTTAGGTCACCACAGAGCACTGAGTAGAGTTCCCTGTGCTATACAGTCAGTTCTCATTAGTTATCTATTTTATACATAGTAGTGTATATATGTCAATCCCAATCTCCCAGTTCATCCCACCCCCTCCTTCCCTCCTTGGTAACCATACATTTGTTCTCTGTATCTGTCTGCTTTGCAAATAAGTTCATCTGTACCATTTTTCTAGATTCAATATATACGCAATAATAAATGGTATTTGTTTTTCTCTTTCTGACTTACTGCACTCTGTATGACAGTCTCTAGGTCCATCCACGTCTCTGCAAGTGGCACAGTTTCGTTCCTTTTTATGGCTGAGTAATATTCCATTGTATATATGTACCACATCTTCTTCACATTCACTTTTAAAAGAGGTAGGGCTCTGCTACAGACCTCGATTGTCTAGTCAGTGGTGTCCTTAGGGGACATTTGACAATTCTGCAGACATGTTTGGTTACCATAACATGGGGAGGGTATCACAGGCAGTGATAGTGGGTAGAGGTTAGGGATGCTGCTAAACAGCTTACAATGGACAAGACAGTCCCCCACAACAAAGAATTATCCAGCCCCAAATATCAGTGATGCTGCTCCAAGGCTTGGAGTGTGTGTGTGCATGTGCATGTGAGTGATTGGGGCCAGGAGTCTTGGCAGGCTGGGTTCTCAGGGCTTCAACGTGAGTAAGCAGGTAGTACCAGTAAACACTAAATTTGCAGTAAGAGAGATGAAGATATTAAAGAGGAAATATGAGCCTCTCAAGTCAACATGAAAAAATTTCCTATTCTTAGTGGAAAACAAAACACTAAAACTATGAAAACCACCACTGTGGGTTTTCAGATTTGTACAGAGAGACAAAACCAATATAATAGTCTGTCCATTCCATTACCCATCTCCATTTGAAACTAGGAATTCTTTTGTTTAAAGAGATGTCTAGACAATTACATATGCAGTTATTTTACCCACTGTGTGGGACATTTTGGTTCTAAAGTAATGATGTTTAATTACTCTCAAGACACTATGCTAATCTCTAAGTGAGGTGTACTGAAAATTCGGCTGTTGATGCTTAGCAAACATGATTTGCAAGCATTCTCAGTGATGTTATTTCAGACAGAGGCTCATTAAATTCTCAGTGAATAACAGAAACATCAGTGTAACAGAACCACATTTCCAACGCTTGATATACTTGGGTATGTGGTTTAATTAAAAATATATTCATTCAGCCTCAAATATCCATATTTGATTTTCCCTTTAAAAGTCTGGCCAGGACCCTAGATTTAGCGATCACCTGTGATAAGGATAGTTATTATATTAACATCTGATCCTGATTGCCCATCGAGCCAAGGGACAGGTCTCTAAATTCACTCATGCCTTCTTTTGCACAGGCATCTAAATATATGAGAGCAGAGGGTATGGGTTGGAAAACAGGGTGTCCCATCAGACCCTCCTGATATTTCCCACTGTCAATGGCCTTGTCAGCTTGTCCCTGGGTATTTGATGACCCTCCATGGTTGGCTACTTTGTATCCTGTTTCCTCTGCCTGCAAAGAGAGACCAGGGCCTGGACCACTGCTGTTGTTCACGGAGTTACTCTCTGCTTTTCCACTGCTGCTGCCTTTCTTTATCACTCCCTTCTCTCCCACTCCACGATAGAAATCCTCAAAGCCAGGGAAGCAGGCCTCTAAACATAAGCCCAGCCATCCAACTCAAACTCAGATGGCTTGACTTTGGCAAGTACATTTTGTGATTGGGCTTCATCTTCCAGCTTGCCCAGGACTGCAAGGTGACCTTAATGAGAGAGTCTGGAGGAGTCTCATGCCAGTTAGAGGTTCTGCCTTTTCAGAATTAATCCTAGGTCAGCAAAACACTTCAGCTGCATGCTCATTCAGGTAGACACAGCAATCTCTAGTCAGCTCTCACCTTGACCACCAGCTTTCTAGCCCTTCTATTCTGGTAGATTGTTGCCTGGGTCAATCAACCTTCCTGCTTTTCTCCCCAGTCTAGGACTTGTCTCTCCCCACCTCCTGGTTCAGCTCTCACTTCTTGCATTGGACCCAGGATTCTCTCTCTGCATTTTCCTAGCAGGCATTCCACAGACTACAAGAATACTCTCAATCTGGTTCCAACCAGATTTTCAGCAAGCTCTGTCCTCTATGTCTTCTGCCTCTATCCTCTGCCTCCACCAACCTTCCTACAGAATGCACGATTTTATGAATCTCTGTAAACATGTAACCCACATAAGAGCTGGGGCTTCAGGTGGCTCGGTATAAGTCAAAGTCATACTCAGCAAGATATATCCAGCAGCCAAGAGCAATCTTTAAAAACTGCCAGTATGCTCCTCTCAGTGGATAACAACAGGGATCCAGTAACAGGGATCCAGTAACAGGGATCCAGTGAGTCGTCTACAGAAATCGTGTTTTTTTTTTGAAGTAGAAAAGAGTAGCTTTTTTTTTTTTTTAAGAGTAGCTTTTTTAAAAAATAAATTTATTAGTTTATATATTTATTTATTTATTTATTGGCTGCATTGGGTCTTTGTTGCTGTGCACGGGCTTTCTCTAGTTGCAGCGAGCAGGGGCTACTCTTCGTTGCGGTGCGCGGGCTTGTCATTGTGGTGGCTTCTCTTGTTGTGGAGCACAGGCTCTAGGCGAGCGGGCTTCAGTAGTTGTGGGGCATGGGCTCAGTAGTTGTGGCTTGCAGGCTGTAGAGCGCAGGCTCAGTAGTTGTGGCTCACGGGCTCTAGAGCGCAGGCTCAGTAGTTGTGGCGCACGGGCTTAGTTGCTCCGTGGCATGTGGGATCTTCCTGGACCAGGGCTCGAACCTGTGTCCCCTGCATTGGCAGGCGGATTCTTAACCACTGCACCACCATGCAAGTCCCTGAAAAGAGTAGCTTTCATTGCTTTGCCAGGCAAAGGGGGCCACAGTGGGCTAAGACTTCAATGCCTTAGTGGGCTAATGCCTTCAAGACTGTGTGACCCACCCTGGAGCGGGTAGTGAGCAGTTTTGTAGTGTTCAAAGAGTAGGGCATGATCAGCTCTTGGACAGTTCTCAGATTGGTTGGCATCAAGGTGAAGTTTCAAGCGTCATCAACCTTCTGGCTTCAAACAGTCTAGGGTCTATGTTCTTATGGTCAGCAGTTTTCATTGGGTGGAGGTCTGCTTCCCGTAACAACAGCTTAGGAATGTGTGTCAGGCCTTTATCTATATCTTTCAGGGAACTGGGAGTTCGGCGATTCTGCTATGTGGCAGAATTAGTTTTTATAAGATCACCTTTCCTGGAGATGATGTGTAGTTTCTGGAATCTGGAGAGGGGACATGTGTCTAGAGGGCTGTCCAGCAGACTTAGGGTTGGTGATGGCTTCTGGTGGTTGCAAGTCCCAGGCTTTGTACCTAATCCCCGGCTTCGCCTTTGCAGGTAGTCCCGTTATTAGTCTCTCTTCAAATGACCCAGCTCGAACGTGTCATATGTGTCCTGATACAGAAGTTAATCACATTCTCCTCTGTACCCTCATGGATCTTGTACACACCCTCTGCTTGAGCACATACCACATGGTCTTGTAATAATCTTATTTTCAATGCTGGTCTTCCCGAGAAGACTGTGAGTTCCATAGAGCAGGGATAATGTCTTGCCAACCACTCTACCTCTAACCAAGTAACTGTTTGGGGCTGTTTTTGTGAGTGTAGGAGGAGATAAGGAGGTCAGCCTCCTCCTGGGCAGATGGGAGAGAGCCCCCTGACAATCCTACCAGGTCCATTCCATGCCTGAGCATGCATCTCCCACAAGGCAAGAACCGGGGAGAACAGTGATTGAATCATGGGTCTAGATTCTAGGAGCAGGCTCCTGCCTGTCTGTAGC
The DNA here is from genome assembly GCF_965194825.1 of Balaenoptera physalus. Taxonomy (NCBI): domain Eukaryota; kingdom Metazoa; phylum Chordata; class Mammalia; order Artiodactyla; family Balaenopteridae; genus Balaenoptera; species Balaenoptera physalus. The sequence continues at coordinate 147,169,406 of NC_138883.1, forward strand.
AGTACAGTTAGTGCACAGACCCAGGAGCCAGACTGAGTCTGAAGCCTGACTTTGTGTTTTTTGTTTTAACTTGCTGTGTGACCTTGGGGAAGTTATTTAACCTTTCTGTGCCCAAATTTCTATATCTATAATATGGCCATAAAATAGACCCCACCTCATAAGATTCTTATGTAGATTAAATGTGATAGATACCATATGCTTGGCATATGATGAGTGATTAGTAATTGTTAGCTTAAGAAAGAAATAAATTAACATACTTGGTCTCAGGATAAAAGGTCTGGGATCTCAGGTTAGCTTTATTGTATTACCTTGAATAAGTCAGTTAGCTTCTCTGGGGTCTTAACAGCCCTTCTGGGGCGAAATTTTACTAATTACTGAATAGTTGTATCAGAGTGAATTATTCCTATATTTTTGCAGGTGGAAGCATCCATTTCCTCTCCCCCCCTTACTGCCAGCCAGAAAAATGGGAACTTACCCCCTGAGAGCACTGGGCGGTGGCGTCTGCTTTTCTCTCCACTCCTTCTTTGCTCTTCCCGTGGGAGGGGTGAGCTGCCTAATAGGTGAGGTTTGGAAGAGTGCCACAGCACAGGTGTGTCCTTGCCTGACCTTCTCCATAGCTCTCTCTATTTTAGAATCTTTCTATCACTGCCTTCTCTCTTCTTCTCTGCCTCCTACACGTGATAAGTAACCAGAGGCAGGCTTTTCTCCCATAGGGGCGTGGTGGAGTTGTGGATGGGGGAGAGACCTGAGGATATTATTCAGATATTCAGATACTCTGCTTGCAGCTGGAGGGGAAAAAGAGCACTTTGCCCTTGGGTCCAAGTCCCATTTTCTAATTTTATCCAACTGTACCAGCAATAAAATTTCTGTGTCTATTTCTCACAATGTGGAATGGAGAGAGGTGTGATTAACTAGCACCCTGAATCTTCACCATATGATGGGCTGACCGGGACCCCTAATAAGAAACCGTCAAAAGTCAGTGACCACAGGGAACTCTACTCAGTGCTCTGTGGTGACCTAAACGGGAAGGAAATCCAAAAAGGAGGGGATTTATAGCTGATTCACTTTGCAGTACAGTAGAAGCTAACACAACATTGTAAAGCAACTGTACTCCAATAAAAATTAATTTAAAGAAAGAGATACAAATTTCCAGTTATAAAATAATAAGTCACAGGAATGTAATACATAGCACAAGGAATATAGGCAATCATACTGTAATAATTTTGTGTGGTGGCAGATGGTTACTGGACTTGTTGTGGTGATCATTTTGTAATGTATTTGATTGTTGGATCACTATGTTGTGCACCTGAACCTAACATAATATTGCACATTAACTATACTTCAATAAAAAATGTATATAAAATAGCCACTTAACAAAAAAGTCAATGACCACAGTCCTACATGGCAAGATTTGACTGGTGCAGCTGGGTTGAAAGGTTTAGTTAGACTGTTTGCTATTTGTGATCTGCAATGGGCTTACATCGTGACTGATGTTTGTAGGTGTGTAGTCGCCTTAAATAGATGCTGACTAAACAAGCTTCTTTATTACAAGTGGACCTCACGGACCAGTTGGTTACCCAAGCAATGCTCTGCCTTGTGTCCATCTTAAGGCAAGATGGGCTGGCCTGGAACCTCCTCTTAGCATGCAGAGGTCTAGTCTCAGGCCGAGGTATAGAGTCCCGGGAAGATTTTTCTTAGGGAATCGCCTCTGAAAAAGCAGCTTCAGTCCTTGGGAACTTCAGAGTCCTACATGGAGAGGGCAAGGGCTTTGCTTCCTCCAAGATTGCAGAGTAGGGGTAAGACCCTTCATGGTGTTTTTACTCTGGTCCCTGGGGCATAAGGCTCAAGTGCGCGTGCTCTGATTTCTAGCTTTTACAATTTATGTACTGCTGAGCATTGAGGGGTAGAAGGTAAATGTATTTTTGCTTGTTTTCCACCTTCATCCTCTTTCTTAGCTCTGGTTAAAGGACTGGGAGCCAGGAGAAATTAAACCCTGCTGGAACAGGGAAAAGGTTGGTGGAAAGGAATGGTTATACTCCCATTGAAATTGAGAAGCTTAACCAAGGCATGGGAAATTAAAAGCTGGAAAGGCAAGATTCAGGGTAAAGCATGTAGCAGAGGGCATTGCCTCTATTCAGGGTTCTAGGGCAAGCCCCAGGGCTGAGGGACAGTTGGCCTTCTGCCTGGTTTGGGAGGGGAAGGACTTGGGAGCACAATTACACCCTTAATGAGCGATTCCTTCCACTTGAGTGAATGCTCATTGGTGGGGAATTCTAGACAGCCAGTGTAGACGGGCCAGCATCCTTGGCAGGGCTGAAACAAAGAAGGATTTCGCTTTCCTCTTGTGATTTTTCTGTTTACCCAAGAGGCCACTACATCTCTACTTGATCATTTGCCGACAATAGCAATGTGGGTCTGGGTGCCATTGGGCATGGTTCCCTGGGGTAACTGCTCTAGGGTCTGAGGGTGACTATGGTTGAGGGCTGGTGCTGTGATAATTTTCTGTATCCTATGGACACTTGGAGTCTAAAATGTTGCACCTACAAGAGCTTCAACCACTCCAAAAACAGAGAACCCAGACTTCAAGCTGCTGAAAGAAACTTCTCTCCACCCAGACTCTGGGTGAAAACACCATGGCTGGAAATGCCAGACTGAGGGATCAGGAAGAGAAAAATTTGTGAGAATTTGCATGAACTTCAAGTTACAAGGGAAGGGAACTTAAATTTTTGGACCTCAATTTTTCCCAGGAAATAAGAAATGGGAAGGGGTTCAGACTAGTTCCAGCTAGGGCATTATCTATGTGACTGGCATTGTAATTCTTGGAGAAATTCTGTATTGCCACTTGTACTTGTTGTTTTGTCTCCGAGTAGCCTGTTCCAGACAGTGTGACTTGGCATAATTCAAAGTTGGAACTAGACTAGTGAGTGTATTTTTGGCCTGAAGTTCAGGGTGGCCTGTAGTTAATATGTTGCTTGGTTCCATTCCAGGGTCCTTTGGGGCCTAAAGCTGAGCAGGTCATCACCAGTCGCAGAAGAGAAGCTTGTGTCTGCAGTGTGATGCACACACAGCAGGAGCGGGCCTGTCCTGATGACAGGCTGGTCTCCTCTTCTGTCCCATCTCACAGGGGATGCTAACACTCTTGGCTGACCACGTGCTTCAGCGTTACGGCCACAGAACACGTGTGTAAGAGGAACTGACATTTCCACACCAGGAGCTCCTGACCAGCCTGTTCCCTGGGGATCCTGAGTTACGGAGGGGTTGGGGAGAAAGCACCACCCTTACCATGCCAGGGGAGGTGGGATGACTCATCTGATAGTGAGACTGGAAAAGGGCACTGACTCTGCAGAGCCCACTTTCCCCTCTCCTTGGCCCTCTTTCCCCTGGCAGGCTGCAGGCACTCTGGCACGCGACCTCCTCCATGTGATAAGCCCGCTAAGAGTTGTCCAGCTATTCTCTCTATGACTAGGAGGGCATTGAATCCACAGGGAGGGAGAAGAAAGCCCGTTTTATCCATGGGTTTAACTAGCAGCCGTCAGACTGACCCAGTGGTGCTCATCTGAATTCTGTGGCATCTCTCAGCTGGTTAAAATCTAGAGGGAAGAGGAGTGCTTTCTTAGCACTCTCAGTTCCAACACTTCGTACTATTTTCTTTCATATGGCCACAGGCTTCTCACAAAGCAATGCTAGAACAGGTGTGGTGTCCATCCACCCTCAGCCCTTGGTGGCCCTCCCAGCACAGAGCACTCCTCCGCTGAGGGGCAAGAACTCGGAGGGCAGGGAAAGCCTGTCTTGTTGATGGGGCTTCCCTAGAGCCCAGCACAGCCGGCATCAAAGACTATCTGTGGAGCTTAATTGTTCCTTGAAATCACCAAAGAGGGAAATGTACTCCTCTTCCCTGGAAACACATTACAAGGCAGTGAAATTCTTCCAAAGGCTTAACCTTAAATTTCTAATTAGTTGATTAATTTTTCTCATTCTGCCAACTCTTAAAGATGTTTTGAGAACTCATTTGCTAATTAGAGAAGGAACTTCACAGATGCAAAACTAAACCAGCTTCTATGCTGTCCAATACAGTAGCCACACTCCCAATTAAGATGTGCCATGAAAATAGTATAAAGGAAAGTATAAAGGAAAGAAAGTAAAATATCTCATATTAATTTTTTCTATTGATTACATGTCGAAGTGATAATATTTTGGATCTATTGAGTTAAATAAAAATATATATTAGTAGTACTTATTTTACCTGTCTTTTTTTGACTTCTAAAAAATGTGGCTACTGGAACAGAGCTGTTCCAGGTGCTGCTTATTGTATACTATTTTCATTCTTTTCCCATCTTGAACCAGGAAGGGAAACCAGAAAGACACTGAGTTGCTGCACATCTTTGAAGAAATCCTTTTCTTTCTCTGGACTCTCTTTTTAACACCTGTGAATTAGAGTAGGTTCCATGCCCTGTAAGGTCACTTCCAAATCCCTGTTTCATGACTTATTATAAAAGAAGGGCCAATTGCCCCAAAGGTTCTATCAGCCGGTATTAAAATACTTCATGTCCACTATGGTACAGCTACCTGTCAGTTGTGGGTACTGACCATAAACAGAGGGATGCTGCTCATGACGGTGTGGCCTAGGTGAACATTACCTGTGATTCCACCAGCCAGCATGAAAACCTCGCCAATGATGACTGCCAAACAGCCTTAAAAAGATGAACTGAAAGGGAAGGAGCACACATGTTCATTTCTCTGCTGATTTAGACATTTTGTTTTTTTTAAAAAATTAATTAATTAATTAATTAATTTTCTTTGGCTGTGTTGGGTCTTTGTTTCTGTGCGAGGGCTCTCTCTAGTTGCGGCAAGCGGGGGCCACTCTTCATCACGGTGCGCGGGCCTCTCACTGTCGCGGCCTCTCGTTGCGGAGCACAGGCTCCAGACGCGCAGGCTCAGTAGTTGTGGCTCACGGGCCCATTTGCTCCGCGGCATGTGGGATCTTCCCAGACCAGGGCTCGAACCCGTGTCCCCTGCATTGGCAGGCAGATTCTCAACCACTGCGCCACCAGGGAAGCCCAGACATTTTGTTTTTTTTAACCTCCACCACTGAACTGTATCTTGACAACAATTAGAAGATGAATCAGGACCACACATTCAAACAGCTATAAGAGGTGTTTAATATGACATAGGAGAAGGATGCTGTGTTTGAAATGGTGACCCTCTGTGCCCTAATCACTGTTTCTACAAATTTAAATATGATACTCAGTACTGGTTATGGAAACAGCAATTTAAGTGGCTCAGTTTTTCTTCATCAGACCTTGCTTAACACAGACTCATTGAAGTGGAAATTGAGTTTGTACATAATTATTTACAGTCTGTTGGGTTTTTTTAAAAAGGACCTGTTTATAAGAAGACACATAATGGGCTCAATTGAGCCCGCTTCTGAGACCAGAATCTTTTCTGTTGGTCTCCTCTCATCAACCCCCTGCTAATGTGCTCTGAAATAGTTACCTCATTCCTCTCATCTGCCCTGCCAGTTGGCCTGATTTCTGGGTTTATGTCCTCACAGTGGCCGTCCTTTTCTTTTTTCTGCCTGGCATCTTATGTGGACATTTTAGTGGGATAGGGAACCTACCTCCTACTGCAACTGAAAGTGGGGTCCGGTTGCTCGCCGCTCAAAAGCCAATAAAGAGGCAAAGTTGGTGAAAGGAAAGTTTGCTTTGTTTTGGATGCCGGCAACGGGGGTGGGAGGGCGGACTCCTGTCCGAAGGCCAACTCCCCCCTACTGACAATCAGTGGGCAAGAGCTTTTATAGACGGAAGGAGGTGGGCCACATGCAGAAACAGCACAGGCAGCTCTGACAGTCATCTTGAACTTGGTTATTGGTGGTCTGATCAGCGTCATCTTGATTGTTTTAGGTACAGTTAATCTTCAGTTCCAGGGTTGGTTTGTTCCCATTTCCTTGAGGCCAGTTCTTGGAATTGTGGCAGTTTGTATCATAGCTACAGCCTGGTCATCACGTAGTTAACTTCTCCACCTGGTGTGGGTGTCAGTATCTATAAGACAGCTCACAGGATATGGCTCAGAATATTATCTGTAGCCCTTGAGGAGGAACTAAAGGTCCTTGACTTTGCTTAATGACTGAACTATAATTATTTAGTCTTTTTTTAAAAAAATTATTTATTTATTTATTTATTTACTTACTTTTGGCTGTGTTGGGTCCTCGTTGCTGTGCACGGACTTTCTCTAGTTGCAGTGAGCGGGGGCTACTCTTTGTTGCAGTGCACAGGCTTCTCACTGCGGTGGCTTCTCTTGTTAGTGCATGGGCTCTAGGCTCACAGGCTTCAGTAGTTGTGCATGTGGGCTCAGTAGTTGTGGCACACAGGCTTAGTTGCTCCATGGTACGTGGGATCTTCCCGGACCAGGAATCGAACTAATGTCCCCTGCATTGGCAGGCGGATTCTTAACCTCTGTGCCACCAGGGAAGTCCCCTTATTATTTAGTCTTGTTGGACTGTTTTTCTTTGTTTCTGCATTTTCTCACTTCTCTGATTAAACTTATTCTTTGGCTAACGTTTTCCACATACCAAAGGCAGGCTGAGGACATGGGGGGCAAGGTCCATAGGGTCCTGCTCCGTTTCACTACTACAGAAGCAGATATGGCCAGATACCTGCTGTCCTGTGTCCTGGGAGCTGGGATGCACTCCTGTGACCCAGGTTTGTCCAAGCAGTTCTCACACCTGAGAGAAGCTGAGCTAGCCCTGCAAAGAAACAGGGAACATAGAATTCATCCCCCTCGTAGTGACATCCACCATCGTGGAGGAGCAGTGACCCTAGTGGTCTCCAATGGGCAGCAGGGGCCAGAAGTAGTGACGTGAGTGTGGCAGTGATGTCTCGCCTGGACTCATAGTTAATGAGACGTGTCACTACTCACACCCAGCACCCATGTCCCCCTTACATTGCTCTACATTTTCAAAAGGCTACATTTGCCATCTTCTAACATACCATGTTATTTACTTTTTATATTTATTATTTATATGCTTTTCCCCACTAGAGTGCAAACTCCATGAGGATGAGTACTTTTGTCTGTTTCACTTGCTAATGTATCCCAAGTACCTGGCATATAGTAGGCACTCAATCCCAAGTTGTAAAGTTAAATATTTGTTGAAAGAAACAATGAAGTCTTCCCACGGTGTGATTTTAGTAGAGTGACCTTCCCTGGTCTCTCTCCTTTCTTCTGAACCTCATCTAAAGAATCCCCATCAATTTTATGAGTTGTCCAATATTATTCCAGTACCTTCCCTTTTTTTCCCCCTTAAGTTAACCAGAATAAGTTGCAGTCATTTGAAAGTAAGATTTGTGACTGTAATGCGGAAAAATCCTTGAACGTGCAAACAACTCAGGGTGATTTTTGCCCCCTGGGGTTATTTTGCAATTTCAAGAGTCATTTTGTTGTAGTGGTTACAACCAGGAGGTGCTATTGAGATCTAGTGGATAGAGGCCAAAGATACTGCTAAACATCTTACAATTCACAAGACGGCCTCCCTCAACAAAGAATGATCTGGCCCCAAATGTCAATAGTGCCAAGGCTGAGAAACCCCGCTTCAACTTCTCCTAGGGAATGCGCCCAGTGAAATCAGGCAGCACCAAGTGATGGGGGTGCAGGCTCCTGAGTCAGGAGATCTGGCCTTGGATCCCAACTCTGTCTTTGATTAGCTGTGTGATGTGAGACACATTCCTTGTTTCCTCTGGCTTTGGTTTCCTTATCTGTAAAATGAGGATAATAATGCCTGCTTTCTTTAAAAAATTTTTTTTTTTAATTTTATTATTTTTTTTGGCCACACCTTGCGGCATGTGGGATCTTAGTTCCCCGACCAGGGATCGAACTTGCACCCCCTGCAGTGGAAGCACGGAGTCTTAACCACTGGACCACCAGGGAAGGCCGATAATGTCTGCTTTCAAGAGTAGTTTAGAGGCCTGAAAGAGAGAGTATGTGTGAGAGTGGATCACAGACTCTGAAAGGATGTGCTAATTGTCAGCCCCACCCTCCACTCCTGAGGCTCCCTACTTCACATTCTAAATCTGAGTACTTCTGGGAATTTTGCACTCCAAGCTAAATCCATATATGGATGTTTCCCCGAGTGACGGGAAAGGGCAAGAGGACTTGTCCTGTCCTGCAAACAGAGTCCAGGGAACAGGACAGCAGGTAAGGGAGGGCCCGGCTGGGACCCGGGCCTGGCTGGAGCAGCTGTACACCAGCTGCCTCATGAGCTGCCACTTGGAGGGGCTGAGTGTGCAAGGTCAGCTCTTGGATCTACTTGTGTTCTCTGTGTGTCAGGATGAAAATCGGGACGGTGGTCACCTGGTTGGTGAAGGAACCTGGCCTCAACTCATGGGGTTTCAAGGTCAAGCTTACCATAGGTAGGAAGAGCAGAATCAAAGAACAAGTGGCGTCTTCCTTGCTCAGTGATGGTTTTCATTCTTACAAAAGTAAAATTTATGAATTTAAGAAGTATTTCTGAGAGCCTGTTATCTATCATGGATGATCTTATGAGCTGGAGACACAGAGGAGAATGCTCACCTGTGTTCTCAAAGAGCTCAGGAGGGGCAGACTCAAGATGGCGGACTAGGAGGACACAGAATTTGCGTCTCCGCACAACTAGGGCACCTACGAGGCACCAGTGGGGGACCATGGACACCTAAGGAGACAGGGGAACCCCCAGCAACTGGGTAGGACATGGGGCATGCAGGGGAGTGAGGGGGAGAGGAGAAGTGGAGGCGGGACGGGACCAGTGCCCCTGAAGGGAGGCTGAGGGAGAGGAAGGGATCCCACGCCCGAAGGGGGATATTGGCGGACCATTGGGAAGGCAGAGGATGAAAAGGGAGTGTGACCAGGTTTCCCTTGCCCACTTGGGCCCCCGGGAGCCCAACTGATGTTTTTAGGACATTCCACCTGAAAGCGGAAGAATACACTTTCTTCTCAAGTGCACATGGAACATTCTCCAGAATAGATCACATCTTGGGTTACAAACCAAGCCTTGGTAAATTTAAGAAAATTGAAATTGTATCAAGCATCTTTTCTGACCACAATACTACAAGACTTTATATCAATTACAGGGAAAAAATTGTGCAAAATAAAAACACATGGAGGCTAAACAGTGCACTGCTAAATAACCAAGAGATCACTGAAGAAATCAAAGAAGAAATTAAAGAAAATACCTAGAAACAAATGACAGCGAAAACACGACGATCCAAAACCTATGGGATGCAGCAAAAACAGTTCAAAGAGGGAGGTTCATAGCAATTCAAGCTCACCTCAAGAAACAAGAAAAATCTCAAATAAACAATCTAACCTTACACCTAAAGCAACTAGAAAAATAAGAACAAAGAAAACCCAAAATTCGTAGAAGGAAAGAAATCATAAAAATCAGAGCAGATAAATGAAATAGAAATGAAGGAAACAATAGCAAAGATCAATAAAACTAAAAGTTGATTCTTTGAGAAGATAAACAAAATTGATAAACCTTTAGCCAGACTCATCAAGAAAAAAAGGAAGAGGACTCAAATCAATAAAATTAGAAATGAAAAAGGAGAGATTACAACTGACACCCCAGAAACTCTAACAATGAAAGATCAGAAAGAGAGATTAAGGAAAAATCCTATTTACCATCACAACAAAAAGAATAAAATACCTAGGAATAAACCTACCTAAGGAGGCAAAAGACCTGTACTCAGAAAACTATAAAACACTTACGAAAGTAATCAAAGATAACATAAACAGATGGAGAGGTATACCATGCTCCTGGATTGGAAGAATCAATATTGTGAAATGACCCTACTACCCAAAGCCATTTACAGGTTCAATGCAATCCCTATCATATTACCAATGGCATTTTTCACAGAACTGGAACAAAAAATTTTACAATTTGTATGGAAACACAAAAGACCCTGAATAGCCAAAGCAATCTTAAGAAAGAAAAATGGAGCTGGAGGAATCAGGCTCCCTGACTTCATATTATACTACAAAGCTACAGTAATCAAGACAGTATGGTACTGGCACAAAAACAGAAATATAGATCAATGGAACAGGATAGAAAGCCCAGAGATAAACCCAAGCACATAGGGTCACCTTATCTTTGATAAAAGAGGCAAGAGTATACAATGGAGAAAAGACAGCCTCTTCAGTAAGTGGTGCTGGGAAAACTGGACAGTTACATGTAAATGAATGAAGTTAGAACACTTCCTAACACCATACACAAAAATAAACTCAAAATGGATTAAAGACCTAAATGTAAGGCCAGACACTATAAAACTCTTAGAGGAAAACATAGGCAGAGCACACTGACATAAATCACAGCAAGATCCTTTTTGACCCACCTCCTAGAGAAATGGAAATAAAAACAAAAATAAACAAATGGGACCTAATGAAACTTAAAAGCTTTTGCACAGCCAAGGAAACCATAAACAAGACGAAAAGACAACCCTCAGAATGGGAGAAAATATTTGCAAACGAAGCAACTGACAAAAGGTTAATCTCCAAAATATACAAGCAGCTCATGCAGCTCAATATCAAAAAGACAAACAACCCAATCCAAAAATGGGCAGAAGACCTAAACAGACATTTCTCCAAAGAAGATATACAGATTGCCAACAAACACATGAAAGGATGCTCAACATCACTAATCACTAGAGAAATGCAAATCAAAACTTCAATGAGGTATCACCTCACACCGGTCAGAATGACCATCATCAAAAACTCTACAAACAACAAATGCTGGAGAGGGTGTGGAGAAAAGGGAACCCTCTTGCACTGTTGGTGGGAATGTAAATTGGTACAGCCACTGTGGAGAACAGTACAGAGGTTCCTTAGAAAACTAAAAATAGAACTACCATATGACCCAGCAATTCCGCTACTGGGCATATACCCTGAGAAAACCATAATTCAAAGAGAGTCATGTACCACAGTGTTCACTACAACACTATTTACAATAGCTAGGACATGGAAGCAACCTAAATGTCCATTGATGGATGAATGGACAAAGATGTGGCACATATATACAATGGAATATTACTCAGCCATAAAAAGAAACGAAATTGAGTTATTTGTAGTGAGGTGGATGGACCTAGAGTCTGTCATACAGCGTGAAGTAAGTCAGAAGGAGAAAAACAAATACCGTCTGCTAACACATATATATGGAATCTAAAAACAAACAAACAAAACAGTGGTCATGAAGAACCTAGGGGCAAGATGGGAATAAAGACACAGACCTACTAGAGAATGGACTTGAGGATATGGGGCGGGGGAAGGGTAAGCTGGGACAAAGTGAGAGAGGGGCATGGACATATATACACTGCCAGTTGTAAGATGGATGCCCAGTGGGAAGCTGCTGCATAGCACAAGGAGATCAACTTGATGCTTTGTGACAATCTAGAGCAATGGGGTAGGGAGGGTGGGTGGGAGGCTGAAGTGGGAGGGGATATGGGGATATATGTATACATATAGCTGATTCACTTTGTTGTACAGCAGAAGCTAACACAATACTGTAAAGCGCTTATAGTCCAATAAAGATGTGAAAAAACAAAATTAAAAAAAATTTTTAAAAAAAGAACTCAGATTCTAGAAGGGATACAGGACAAAAAAATAATGAAAATAACTTGGGATAAGTGTCAGCAAATTTATGCAAAAAATGCCTGAGGGTAGAGGAACAACAACCTGTGTCCAGGGCGGTCTGGGGAAAGATCCGGAGGAGGTGACACTGAGGCTGAATCTTGTGGGATGGGCAGACAGAGAAATCATGGGGAGATTTTCTAGCCAGAGAGAATGGCAAGCGCAAAGGCCCTGAGGTGTGAAGTAACACGACCCATGTAGGGGAACCCCAGAGTACCTCAGTGAGTTTAGAACAAATGATGTGGGGGAAGAGCAGACGTAAGCTCTAAAGCAGTGGTTCTCAGTCTTGGCTGCATGTTAAAATCCCTGGGGCTTATCCTTCTCCAGCCCCTCCCACCCCTGTTAATATTTGGAAACAGCTTCCTAAGTGACTCCAATGTGCAACCAAGGTGTGTATATGGGGGGATCTCCAGCTCAAAGACAGAGGAAGGTCCATGATGAAAGAGGGTTGCATAGAGTCTTGGGACCAGCTGGGCTTGGAAACTGGCTTAGGTTCAGGGTCCAATTTCAGATTTAGAATTAGGTGGAAATCCCAGATCTCTGCTTGTAGCTATGTGCTACTAGGTCTTAATCGCTCTGTGTCTCACAGACTTCATCCCTCCATGTCTTAGTTTCCTCAGTTGAAAAAGTGGGATAATGATACTTACCTCTCCCGGAGGTTGTAAGGTTTAAATAAAATAACTCATGTAAAGTGATTGGCACATAGTAGGATTTCAGCAAATGTTAGCTCTTTGCCCCTCTTCTTTCACATTCCCTTTATTAAGGAGTTTAAGCATCGTCTTTCTAGTGTTGGGGAGCTATTGAAAGATAACCAGACGACATTATTGGATGGGATTTCTCTCTTTGAAATGCAGGAGTTACACCAGAGAGGAGGAAGATTGTGTGAAACAGAGTAACAGGCAAGAATTTCCATGTTGTTGGGACTTACCTGGTGGTCCAGTGGTTAAGACTCTGTGCTCCCAATGCAGGAGTCCCTGGGTTCAATCCCTGGTCACGGAACTAGATCCCACATGCATGCCGCAACTAGGAGCCCGCCTGCCACAACTAAAGATCCCACATGCTGCAACTAAGACCTGGCGCAGCCAAATAAATAAAAATATTTTTTTTAAAAAAAGCATTTCCATGTTTTAGAATACCTGCTAGAGTCCTAACGCTGAGGAAAATAGGTACTAAATACTCCACTTCAAGAGGGGTGCCAGAGACATCTCCCTGTGTCTTAGCAGAAGGCCCAGACTCATCCCGTGACTCTCACCAGCCCCACTTCTGAAGCCGGCCTATGTAAGCTGTCATTGTGGTGTATCACCAGCTAAAAACGGTCTGCTTTTTATTATCACCCTACACTGCCAATTTTAAACAATGTCAATAATAAAATTGTCCTCCCCCCACCTAATTATTTTAGTCTAAGTTCTAACAACTGCTGTAGTTACTGAGTTCTAGCAATGTGTGTGTGAACAGTAAGTCCCCTATCTATGAACCTTCAAGTTGCGAACTTTCAAAGATGTGAATGTGCATCTGGTTCCAGCAAGGAACCTGTGCCATCAACGTCAAGCGTGAGTGAAATTGCAGCTTGCCCTCCGTCTCCTATTGCTGACGGTCCTTCAGCTCTACCATCTCCCACCTCCTCTCCCTCCTCCAGTCAGTAACTCTTCCTGCCTGTTCACTTGATGCCAGCCCCTGCATGCCAGCTGTTGTACTGTACTACTGTACTTTCCAAGGTACTGTACTGTAAGAGTCAAAACATTTTCTTTACTTTTTGTTTTTTATGTATTATTTGTGTGAAAATTATTATAAACCTATTACAGTACAGTACTATATAGCCGACTGTATTAGTTGGGGACCTAGTCTAACTTTGTTGGACTTAAGAACAGATTGGACTTATGAACACGCTCTCAGAACAGAACTTGTTCGTATATAGGGGACTTACTCTATGCCTCACCTTTGCACATATTTATTACTTATTTATTAAACATTGTAATCTACATGGAAGTTAGTTCGAACAACTCCCCGTGGCACATGCCCCTCCCCGCTTCTTGCCCATGGACTCAGATACAGGCATTCCTTTGGAGAGTAAGTTCATAAGGATTCTGAATCATTTGAGCTTTTTCCAGGAACAATTGGTATCTCCATTCCTTGTACTATACATATCAACAACTATACAGTGGATTAGAAACACGTTATAAGTGTAGCACAGTGATTGTAAAGACAAAGAAATAGGACCTGAGTGACTTCAATTCTATCATTCTATGAATGCCCGGAGAAATGACAAAAGATGTTGGTCCTCACTGCCAGGAGAAGCCAAAAGGGGAATTATTTTCACCAAAAAGCAAGCAATCTTTCTAAAGCAGTGGGTCAGATAGTGTCTCTGTTTGTTATTATCAGCCATTTTCTCTGATCTTTGCAGAAGAAGAAAAACTTCAGATGTTTTTACCAAATGCAATAGACATTTATGTTGAATTTTCTGGTGATGACATTTTAGTGAAAATTTTCTATCTGAATGTCTCCAGAGTCAATCCCAAAGAAACAAAGACATGGATGTTATTTTGATTTCTGGAATTTATTGTGAAATGGGATTTTTAATGAATCTCTGTCTAACTTATACTTAAGATTTTTCCTATTTGTGTATCTCTTGCTTCATGTGAAAGAAACTTTTTTGACATTAGAATTTATAAAGGGTGTTCTTTTGTCAACTACAAGCAAAATAACATGATAAATCTGGCTATACTGTCTATTGAACATGAACATGAAAAGAACATCAATTTTTAGAAGTCATTGACAAATGTGCAGATATTAAGCCTTGAAAATAGAAACCATAATGATATTATTCATTACTGTGACAGGCCAATATGTAGGTACAAGTTTTTCTTTTTAAAACTAGATTAGCTAAAAAGAAGTCATCCCTTACTTTTGAACTTTTTGTGCTTTAATATTTATTTTATTTCATTCTTTTATAGGCATGATTGTATATATGAAGTTCAATGACCATTTTTCTCTCTGGCATTTTTTTCCTGGCTATGATTATTTGTTTCGTTTCATGTTTATTGCTGAAAATAATTTTGTCCTGTAGAGGATGGGAGTGTCAACAAAATGATTCACTTGGTGTGTCAACTGTACCACTGAGCAGAAGACTAAACATTTAAGAATTCATCAGCCCCATGCCTCTAAGCCAAGAGTGGAGGTCTGACAGTGAGAAGCTTTCAGGGAAGTACCACAGGGCAGAGGCTGAGGCTGAGTCTGACTCAGAAGAGGGCAGGCTAGGGTTGATCTCCCACATTGGGCAACTGTACAGTGGAGACTACCTTCTGAAGAACTTGTGGTGGTCTCCCCTGAGAACCAGACAAGGGCCTGTTCTGCAGAGGACATAGCTGCCCAGTCAGTACAGCCAAGAGAGCAGCTGGGGAGATGGGTAGGATGATAAGAACCTGAAGTTTTAAATAGGACTGGACTTAAAAAAATTATCTAAAACTGACCAGAAAGCTATAGGTTTTGCCCTCGATGTCATCAAGGTGCTGATAAGAGAAACAGACAAGGCAGAGTTGAAGGTTGCAGTGGTTGGAAAGAAAAAAAATTTAGGTTTGTGTCCCACTGAGTTCAGGTTATCAAAAAAAAAAAAAAGAAAGAAAAAAGAAAAAAAAACCCAAACAGTTACCTATCTCCAATCTTTCATAATAATAGCAAAATATTTTATAATTTTAAGTTGAAAACAAGATTTGCAGAAATAAATACATTTTGGTGAGATTTTGAAATTTATTACTATAAAGTTGAACACAGTGTCTTATAATTTTAAAATAATCCACATCTGGAACTCTGGCTCCTGTTTGTGATGTAGAAAGCTGAGAAGAGAATAATTTCTACACTTATGACCAAAACAACACTTGAAAACCTACAGATTCACGACTTTCTTTGAATCTACCAGAGACTTGAAGTTGTAAGAAAACCAACTGACTTGAAAAATAAGGAAGGAGAGATAGGACATATGTACTGGCTTACCTGGGGCAGATGCTTCTGGATATTTGTAAGAATTCAGCTAAGATTTTAAACAAAATGTTAAAGGCAGGTACCAGCTAGTGAGAGAAGATAGAACCTCTGGGGGCTACAGACACAAGGGGAATTAATACTCACTTGAAGCTCTTCTCCAAGGACCTCAATGGGTGGCCTCAAAAAAGGTTGGTGGCAGGGTGAGAAACCTACTAAAGTGTCGTTTGTGGTGCAGACATGGTGGAGGGGAACAGCATATCTTCCTCCATGGGACAAAAGCCTCAAGCCCCGAAGAACAGGCAAAAACGCTCACCTGCTGGTTACTGGTGAAAACTGCAGCTGTGGGAAGGGAATAGAACAAGCCCTCTATCCTTAAGGGAGGGGCAGGAAGATATACTGGGTCTAGATCCACAGTTGAAGGCAGGGAAGGGTCGCTGATAATGTCCCACTTTTGAGACTTAGGGGTACCAATAGCATGCCTGCCCAAGAGTGAGACTTGATCAGAACAATGAGGACATTGCCTTTCACTTTGTATCCTCACCCTATTAGACTGTCAAGTGTCGAGTAACAGATAACAGTAGTATACTGCTGGGAGAGGGGCAAGAGCATGCAAAGAGACCTTCTCCAAGATTCAGTGCAAAGGGAAGCCTTAAAGTTATGGATGGAGCATAGAGTAAGAAAAACCCTCTGGCATACCAGCCCCTACTCTAAACAAAAATCAACACTAAAGGATTTTGAAGACTGTAGTGCACTTAGTGTAACCACCACAACAAATTCCAAAACCTATTCAACTTCTAACTAAGTTGACTCAAACCTCACATTAAAGACCTAGCAGAAGGAAAGGAATTTCCAAGCATAACAATAATTTATTTCATTCTGTACCGTCCTACATAAGATGATCAGCTTTCAACAAAAATTTATGAGGATATGAAGAAGCAAGAAAAAAAAATGCACTCTCAAGAGATAAAGAAGTCAAACAAACCAGACTCAGATGACACAGAACTTGGGAATGTCACAAAGGAAATTATGCCACACATCAGGGCTCTTTTTCCCAGTAGAGAGCTTGTTGTTGCACATTCATCAGCATATCACTGGGCGATATTGAACAGTTGAACAAATGTAATTTGATTCCAACACTGGGAGAAGAAAGAGAATGAGACAGAAGAAATGATGACCAAGAATTTTTCAAGTTTAATAACAGGCAACAAATAACAGATCCAAGAACCTCAGAGCATGCTAAGTAAAACCAAACCAAACCATCTGATATATCATATGCAAACTACTGAAAACTAAAGACAGAGAACATCTTAAAGGCAGTCAGAGAAAAAAGATACATTACATAAAGAGAATACTTGTACAAAGGTAAGAATTACAGCTGACATCAGAAACTGTTCAAGTCAGAAGACAGTGGAGTGCCGTCTCTAGTACTGAAAAACAATATTGTCAACCCAGAATGCTATCCCCAGCAAAATATCTCCCCAAAATGAAGGAGAAATAAAAACTTTCTTATAGGAAAAAACTGAGATAATTTACTTCCAGCATACTTGAACTATAAGAAATACAAAAGGACTAATTCAGGAGGAAGGGATATGATACCAGACAGAAACTTGAATCTATGCAAAGAAATACAGAGCATTGGAAATGGAATAAAATGAGAGGAAATATAAAATTCATTTTTCCCTAAAAGATAACTGATTGTGTAAAGCAAAAATATGTACGGTCTGTTTATAACATATATAAAAGCAAAATATATGACAACAATAGCACAAAGGTGGAGAAGGAGAAATTGGAAGTATGATATTTTAATTGGGTTTTTTGTTTTCTTATTGTTGAGTTTTAAGAGTCCTTTGTATATTTTGGATAATAGTCCCTTATCATATGTGTCTTTTGCAAATATTTTCTCCCAGTATGTAGCTTTCCTCTTGTTGTTTTTAGGTTCCACATGTAAGTGAGATCACATATTTGTCTTTCTCTGTCTGACTTATTACACTTAGCATAATGCCCTCAAGGTTTATCCATGTTGTCACAAATGGCAAGATATACTTCTTATTTATGGCTGAATAATATTCCATTATTTATTTATGTACCACATTTTATTTTTCCATTCATCCATCAATGGGCAATTAGGTTGTTCCCATGTCTTGGCTATTGTAAATAATGCTGCAGTGACATGCGGGTGCACATATCTTTTTGAGTTAGTGTTTTTGTTTCCTTCGGATAAATACCCAAAAGTGAAATTGCTGGTTCCCATGATGTTTATATTTTTAATTTTTTGAGGAACACCCTTACTGTTTTCCATAGTGGCTACATGAATTTACATTCTTACCAACAGTGTGCATGGGTTCCTTTTTCTCCACATTCTTGTCAACACTTGTTATTTCTTGTCTTTTTGAGAACAGCCATTTTAATAAGTATGAGGTGATAACTCATTGTGGTTTTGATTTGCATTTCCCTGATGATTAGTGGTGTTGAACACTATTTCATGTACCTGTTGGCCATTTGTATGTTTTCTTTGGAAAGACATCTATTCAGATCCTCTGCCCTTTTTATAAAAAAAATTATTTTATTGAAGTATAGTTGATTTACAATGTTGTGTTAATTTCTGCTGTACAGAAAAGTGATTCAGTTATATATGTGAGAGTATATATATATAGTGTGTGTGTGTGTATATATATATATATATATATGCACACATTCTTTTGCATATCCTATTCCATTATGGTTTATCACAGGATATTGAATATAGTTCTCTATGCTACATAGTAGAACCTTGCTGTTTATCCATTCTATATATAATAGTTTACATCTGATAATCTCAAATTCCCAATCCATCCCTCTCCCCTCTCCCTCCTCCTCCCTCCTTGGCAACCACAAGTCTGTTCTCTATGTCTGTGAGTCCATTTCTGTTTCATACATAAGTTCATTTGTGTCATATTTTAGATTCCACACATGTGATATCATGTGGTATTTGTCTTTTTCTGACTTACTTCACTTAGTATGATAATCTCTAGGTCCATCCATGTTGCTGCAAATGACATTATTTTTTATGGCTGAGTATATATATATATTGTATATATGTACCACATTTTCTTTATTCATTCATCTGTCGATGGACATTTAGGTTATTTCTATGTGTTGGCTATCATAAATAGCGCTGCAATGAACATTGGGGTGCAAGTATCTTTTCCAATTATAGTTTTCTCTGGATATATGCCCAGGAGTGGGATTGCAGGATCATATGCTCTGCCCACTTTTTTTTTTTTTATTGGAGTATAGTTGATTTACGATGTTGTGTTAGTTTCTGCTGTACAGCAAAGTGAATCAGTCATATGTATACATATATCTGCCCATTTTTTAATTGGTTTGTTTGGGGGTTTTTTTGCTGTTGAGTTGTATAAATCCTTTATATATTTTGGATATGAACCCCTTATCAGATATACAATTTGTGTATTTTTATATTTAAAGTGGGTTTCTTGTAGACAACATATAGCTGGGTCATGTTTTTTGATCTATTCTGATAGTCTTTGTTTTTTAATTGGTGCATTTAGACCATTGTCACTCAGTGATTATGATATATTTCTTTTTTCTTAATGCCTTAATCTTTTCATATGTTCAAGGACTTTGTTTTCTCATTCAGACAGAGAGAGGTATATGACTTCCCATGATTGAGTCTTGAACTATTAAAAATTGTATGGATCCCTTTAAAATCTTTCAGCTTCAGAAAAACGGGAAAGGAAATGTTTTTTCCACAGTAGTTGGGTTTGTTAGATTAGATGTCCATTTACCTGTGAGAGATGGGAGGGAATTATAGCCACAGGCAGGTCTTTAGTAGGATCTACCCTAGTGCGCTGAATGATTATTTATCCCTATCTTTGTCAGCAGGGCTGCCACAGCCATATCTAACCAGCACCACTGCCACTGTTGGATGTCAGCTGTGGTTATGCCCTTGCTTTACTCATTACTCCCTCACCCACTATACGTGACCTGGGAGAGCCTGTAAAGTCCCTCCATTCTGTCCTGTGAGAACTTGCACTTTCCTTAGTGGTCAGTACTGTCTGGGTCTCTTCCATCTAAATTGTCCTGTGACAGTCTTGTCTCTGCTCCTGCTGCTGCAAGTTTTCAGACGAGTTTCTTCAAGCTAGAGAGTTCTACCTGGTGGTGGATATTACAGAGGGAGAGGCTACCAGAGTTAACCATGCCATGGGGAACAGTTGCTTTTCTGTGTTGTTTTGGGGCAGCTTATTTAGTTGCACACTACCCCTCCCCCAATGCTGACTTTGGAGCCCACTGCAGGTAACACCGTTGCTTTTCTTACTATTCAATTAATTTCATGTAAAGGCTGGAGATGAGAAATATAGACAACCGCTTTGTGCCCAATACAGGGGCATGTCCATAAATAATTTATAGGGGTAAGCTTTATGTCCCTTCTACCTCTACTTGTTTTCTTTTTTTTTTTTTAATTTTTATTGGAGTGTAGTTGCTTTACAAAGTTGTGTTAGTTTCTACTGTACAGCAAAATGAATCAGTTATACATATACATATATCCACTCTTTTTTAGATTTTACTTGTACTTGTTTTTAAACACTACCATTGCCAGTTAGGTGTGCTCTGTGGTTCTGTTAGGGAGACTTCCAATTTGCTTTCTAGATGAGCTTTTTCTTCAGATGCTATCAGTTAGGAGATGGTTAGAAATTTACAATTTCCCAACCAGTTCCATTCTACACAACTTACATAAATTTTCTAGCCTGTGATGGCACCCTCCATTGCACTGATACAAAATTTCCTATTTTTCATGTCTTTAGATATTTTATTAGAAAATCACGAGAATGGGAAGATGAATGCTTAGGTTCCAATTTCCATCTAGAACCAGGCCAGCAAGGTTCTTGAATAGGAGAGTAACGTCATTTAAATGGCAGTTTTATAGCTGCTCTTCTGCACCCACCTCCATTACAGACAAATTTTCCATTGCCATCTCAGTAAACCTTGGACCAACCACACTTGCAACTGGTTTATGCCCAAACAGCTCTGGGCTGAGGCAAAGCACCATTTCTCTTTCATAATCATCTTGTGGGCTGTGGACAGATCATTGTTTAAACTCTCAGCTTTATTGTCCAGATCCCTTGTTTGTGTCCCCTTTGGCTGTAGTTTCTCCTTTTGTTGGACTTTTTATGGTGTCATAGATCATTCATGCTTAATACTTTCAGACCATTACCTGCTTACTTTGGCTGTGTTCTGGATATTTCAATTAAGAACTCTGATTGGCTCTTATTTCAATGGGAATTTAGCCCTGAACATAACAGAGTAATGTGGCAGAAACTGCTGTTTTTCTACTCAGTAGCCATTTACCCTCTTTTTCTTATTAAAGAAATCCCAATATTGTTAAGAATGGCATTGCATCTAGATAGAAGATTATGACAACCAGGTTTCTGAGATGGGATTTGCCCAGGCTGGGCTGAGGCTGGCCTGAGGATGAGAGAATCAACATCCCTCATGTATTCCACTAGGTAGTGAAATCTCTTAAAAATTTCTAAAAGAACAAAAGAGAAGAAAACATTGCTATATCAGAAGACAAGTTATTAACTAGGGCACCTTGGCCATATACATCGAAGTGGGAATCAGTTAGAGATTATCATTACTGGCCACCAAACCATGTGGCACCTGGGGTCTGTACTCAGTCAGGCTACATTGACAATTTAAACTTTCAGAGCCTCAATGGTTTTTGTTTGTTTGCTTGTTTTGGGTAAAACCAGGATAATAAGAACTACATTGTTGTCGTCTCCTCACTTAGAGGACAAAATAGTTTTATATAAAAGTATGTTGAATGAGTGGGGATCAATACTGAAATCAAATAAGGGGGAGATATAAGTTTGTAGGAAAGATGGACACATTAATGACTGTGTTATATTCTAATACAACAAGAACAACCATGGAAGTTGTAGTATAGCTTTTTCATGAAGCTAGTAGAGCTTTAAAAAAAAATGTTAAACACTATTGAAGGGATTTATAGGGTGTATTAGTCATGATAATTTTAGCTATAGCAGCAGCAATGACAACAAAATCCAAAATTTCAAAGGCTTGGCATAATAAAAGAAATTTCTCACTCATTTAATAGTTGATTGCAGGTGTTCTTGGTTAATGGGCACTGGGGTTAGGGGTAAGGGATTGAGTGGATAGAGAAGTTCTGCTCCAAGTCTGGAGACTCAATCCAACAAAAGCCTTGCATCTTCAGTATGTTGTGGCTTCTAAGGTCTCCATGAGTGCTGAACTCTGGCCAGTTGATGGGAGAGTAGAGAGATTAGGGAAGATATACCCAGTTTTTAATCATCTTGGCCTGGAAGTGATACTCATTCCTTTCCCTCACATTTCATTGGTTAGAACCAGTCACATGGCCCCATCTAGGCTTTAAAGGGTTGGAAATGCTGTCCCTGGCTGGACAGCCTTTCTCCAGAAACAGCTCAAACCTATAGAAAGGAAGCAGAATCTTTGGTGGACAGAAAGCCAACTCTACCCCAGAGGACTTCCTGAAGGAGGTATACTTAATGCAGGGTTTGAAGGATGAATTGTCGTTAGACAGAAACTCTAGATATTGACATACAGTCCAGCCAGAGGGAAAATATTTGCCACAGCAATCATTAGGAGAAGATTTGTGAAAGATTTAGAACCATCTTTGCCCATTAAAAAGCTTTCAGAAGTTTCATATTTGACAGAGTGTTCAACAGAGCAGTTTATTATCCATCTGTGTGGGACAAAGATCTGTAAACCAATTTCTGGGTTAAGAGTGATGACTTCAGTTTTCTTGCTCAGAAAACTCTCTGGATGTGGGGTTTGATCATGAGTTCATCTGAGGTTTGGACAGAGTCAGTGGATACCAGGCATGCCCTCTGTTCTGGGGCCAATAAGCTCAGTAAGTTGACCATGACCTTGGGGTCAAGTTGCAGTACAGGATTCGTCTTGAGTACAGAGGCAGCAGATGGGGAGGGTCTGACCAGAGGGTCAACTTAACACTTGGTGTTTCTGAATCTTCGTTTCTTCATCTGTAAGACCATGCAACTTGTAACTGCCCAGTCCTGCCTCTGCTTAACTCACATGGTTGTTGGGAAACAATACATAGCAAATGAGGGAGGACCCAAACAAATAAATAATGTAGATGAAGGTATTTGTACATGATTAAATGTTATGCAAATTAAATAATTAATTAACTTGTCTTTCTATTCAACAGTTTTTGATGAATAGTTACTCTGAAGATTTAGAGCTAGAAGCTAATGAAGGGCCATGAACGCCAGGTGGCAAACTTTAGGATGTAATCTATCTGCAAGTAGTGGGAAACCACTGAAGGTTTTTGGTCAGCCAAGTGGCCTAATAAAAATATTCTTTTAAGAAGACAAGCCGGTAGCCATGTGAGAATTGTGACCCTATCAATTCTGTTTTCTGAATTGCTCTTGAATTTGTTCCCCCCTCCTGTCCTATAGACACTGCCATAGTTCATTACTTAACATCTCTCATATGGAGTAGGTATTTCAGTTATCTCCTAAATGGTCTTCTTGCCTCTAACCTTGTCTACTCTGATTCATTCTCCATGTGTACATGGAGAATTTTATCCGACTATTTATTGGTTTATTGATTGATGGGTGGATTCATTTAATATTTATTGAGCTCTATTGAGCTCTATCATGCACAATGCCTTGGGAACATGGCAGCGATGTTTGCTGAAGGGTAGGTCTTGACATATTGCTGCTCTCTGTCACCCATACAATAAAGTCAAAACCCCTAGCATGGCACACAACACCATTTCTAACCTGGACTCGGTGCCTCTTACCAGCCTCATGGCTTCTCTGCCTTATAATCTCCCTTGTATTCTGTACACAGCTGTGTTCTATGGAGGCTGTGGAAAGGACTCTAAGGATTGGGTATGAATTCTGGTTTGGAGATGTAATAGTGTGATGACCTTGGGTAAGTCACTTAGGTTCTCAGTTTACTTATTTGTAAATGGGAATTATATTGATAAAACATACGTTAAATGTCTACTGTAAAAATCAATGATATAGGAACGTAAATTGACTAGCACGGTGTCTTATATCAGTTGGTTTGGTTAGAAATAACAGAACACCTGACCGTAGAGGTTTAAACAAGTAAACGTGTAGAGATTGAAAGTAGTTTTTGATGTTGATTTAGTGGCTCAAAAATGACAGGGCTGAATTTCTGGACCCTCCTCTCATGCTGGTCACCTCATGTTCACAGGATGGTTGCTGTAGTTGCAGACTTTACATCTACATCCAAGGAAAGAAAGGGGAAGGGACAGCGCCTGCCATATTACTCTTCTTTTTTTATCAGGAAAACAAAGCTTTCCTAAACTCCATAGGGCAGATTTTCCATTAGACCATTTTTTTTTTTCCAGAAGCATATCACATGGCCTTCTTCAGTTGCTAGGGTGGTTGGGAATTTGGAGAGTAAGAGTTTCCAGACTGGTTGAAACAAATCATGATTGGTCATTTGGTGATGGGCACATTGCCACTCTGAACAAATTTGGAGTTCTGTTAACAAGGAAAAAGAGTGAATGGTATTGACTAACATTACATATTAGTATTTTCCAAACACATTAGTCATTAGTAGCATTACTCATTAGTGTTTTCAAATCTTTCCCCAAGAAATGCCACATATGTTCACGTCACTAAGTATTTGCACATAGTATGTTGTGTGCATACAACACCCTCCTCCTGCATTGTACTCATACAATTTTGTACTGTGCCTTTCCTCGATACATAAGCCATTTTCCATTTTCCCACGTATTCTTTGTCATTTTTTTAAAAATATTTATTTATTTATTTGGTTGCGCCGGGTCTTTGTTGCGGCAGGTGGGCTCCTTAGTTGCGGCAGGCGGGCTCTTAGTTGGGGCATGAGAACTCTTAGTTGCGGCATGCATGTGGGATCTAGTGCCCTGACCAGGGATCGAACCCGGGCCCCCTGCATTATTGGGAGCACGGATTCTTAACCGCTGTGTCATCAGGGAAGTCCCCATTGTCATTTTTAAAGGATGCACAGAGAAGATCCATTACCTGGCTGCATCATTATTTACTTAACCATTCCTCTATGGTTGGAAATGTATGTTATTTTCAATTTATTATTATAGGGAGAGGGGAATTTAGTTTTGCTAAGTTTATGTTCTGGTCCACATGTGTTACACAGATTATCTCATTCAAACCTTGAAACATTCCTACGTGGTAGGTATTATTTCCATTTAATAGATGTGGAAATCTTGGTGCCGAGAAATTAGTTTCCCCTAAGTCCTACAACTAGTGAGGAGTAGAGTTAGGATTCACAGAGAAGATGATTTAACTGCAAAGGTTGTGCTTTTTGATTGGAATCCACACTGAGATGGACATTTTTGTGCATGTATCAGTCCTGTTCAGATCCTCTTAGCTTCCGCATCTCTATGGCTTTGGGGCATGTAGTCCAGCCTCAACTGCCTCTGTGGTGACCACATCTGGATAGACTCTGTCCAACTTCAGTGCACATCCTACTGCACTTCATTGCATGCCCCAGGATCCCTTGTGGTATCTGAGGTGTGAGACACTGAGGGACCTTGTTGGCATCCACACCCGTGCAGCCTGGAAGTATGAAGGAATTAATGCCTCATTGGGGAGACTTTGACCAATGGGAGATGGAAGCTGGGGGATAATTTCTTCACTTCCTCCTGACAGATGGACTGTGCTGATTCATGGTCATTGTATGGCCTTGTTCAAAGCAGTCTTGTGAGATCAAATAATCAGTCTTGCTTAACACCAAGCAATGGGTAGCTCCTCGCCCCCCCATGTTGGTTCTTTCTCCTTTTCTGCTTCATTCTCCTTTTTTCCCTCACTCCTGCTTCCTTGATAATAAAGGAGTGGTACATAAATGTTTAAAATTTCACGCTGGCTGTCTGAGCAACCTAGGCTGAGACAGTGCATAGATTTATTTCATTATTTAGGATGATTTCCTTTGTCTAAAAGGGTTCCCGAAGTGGGGTTACTGAATTTAAAAGTATGAATATTCCTATGCCTTTGAGAACTTTATAACTAACTTCAAATCTACCCCACCTCCCACCCCGGCCCTTGGCTCACCCAATAGATGACTACAGCTGGGGAGGAAGAAATTGTCCTCTACCCTTCTGTGTTCTTCTGGCTGATCTAAGAATTAAATTAACATGAGACAGATTAACAAGAAAAAATCAAATGAAAGTTTAATAACATGTATACATGGGAGAGATCCAGGAAAACTGAGTAGCTCGCTAAAATGGCCAAGTCCCCACTTTAAATACCATCTTCAGCAAAAGACAAAAGAGGATGTTGGGGATAGTGGTTTGTGACTTCAAAGGGGAGGAAAGCAATTGACCAGGAGATTGAAAAGCAAGTGTTTGGTAAACAAATGTTTGCTGCACCAGCAGAGACAGTGGGACACAGAGAGGGATTTTAAGAAACAGACTTTGCTAGGTTCCTCCCTGTCTACCACACCTAGTTCACACTATGGTTACCTGTGGTGACAGCTCCCTTCTGGAACAGGTCCTCTTCTAGGCGGTTAGGGAGAAGGTCAAAGTTCGTTCCTGAGTCTTTTTGGCCTTGATTGTTTTCAGCTCCAAATCATCCCATGCCAAAGAGGCATTTTGGTGTGGCAAATTTTGCTCCCCTACATCTCTATGTCTTTGTCAGACTGGCTTCACTCATTATTGAACTAAGGGTGGAGCTAAGATCCTGCTGGCAATGACTTACAAAGAAGGCTGTAAACCGGAACGTTTATGACCACATACAACCAACATTGGTTCAATGTTAATGTGTGGAAAAACGTAATCTTTGCTGAAAGGGAATTTTAACCATTTGAGTTTATGTTCCCTAGGGAAAAATACCCTAGGCACACAGCTTTTAGAGTGTGCTGGCCCTTGGTAATTGTGCTAATTACCTGTGAGCTAATTAGGGACCATTATGTATTCAGAAGTGAGATTTGCATCCTTCAAAATTTGCATTTCCAGCGAGAAGCTCATTCTCTATGCATCATAAGGTGAGTGTTCCCTGCTGATTTCCTTTCCTCATATATAAGCCGGGCTCACTCTGGGACTGCTATAATCAGAAGTCCATTAAGCAGAACCCGAAGAAGCCAGCAAGAGGAAGGAGCCTTCCGGAGCACACAGATGGGTCTGGGATCTATCTCGTTACAGAAACAACTATTTGGAGAGAGAATTTGGACAGCTTTTTCCAGAGGCTGCTTTTGAGTTTGTTCAGTCATAATCACAGGCTTTCCAGAAGAAACCAAATATCAGACAACTCCCTGAGTAAGAAATGGCCATTGCCAGGGCCCTTGTAAGATTCCAGGAGGAGCCTCTGTATTGCCTGGTGAGGCCTGCCACCCCGTGTGTAACAATAAACACGATGGCATGGGGAGTTCCCCAGGGTCTGTGAGTTGCTTGCTTCTTCTCTGCTGTATCCACTGACTTTCACCGTGTGTCTCTGAGTTCCTTTTGGCATTCTGCATGGACTGAAGCCTTCTCATTTCATGCCAGGGTTGTAGTTTGTTTCCACCTTCCTAGGAGAAGAGAGAGAAAGGAGAAGGAAAAATGGTCTCCTTCCACTGGCCAGCTCGACCACACATAGTGAGTTGCAGGACTGTAAGCTTCTCAAGATGGGCTCTGTCCCCAGGCAGACACCAGTACTCATGATGTGAGCCATGGGCTGCTGCCATGGCCAGGGTAGTCTTGAGGTGTGAATCAGAACAAGATCAATATTTTAGCTCAGTGTAAGTTAGTAAACTCTGCACAGTGTAAAGAAAGTTAGATTTGGGTGCTAGGAGGCTTGGGGTCCTAGTTCTACTCTTT
The DNA here is from genome assembly GCF_965194825.1 of Balaenoptera physalus. Classification (NCBI taxonomy): domain Eukaryota; kingdom Metazoa; phylum Chordata; class Mammalia; order Artiodactyla; family Balaenopteridae; genus Balaenoptera; species Balaenoptera physalus. Next base: position 147,196,869 of record NC_138883.1, read on the forward strand.
ATTGACTATGTGATCTTATCCTTTCCCTGGATTTGTAGTTCCCAAATGGGTAGGTTAGGATTAGAGTTGGAATAGTAGCTATTTGTCATGCATACAATCACTGCTATGTTCTCTGCTCCTGGAAGATGTTGTGGATCAATTACAGATTGATTTTACCTCGAATCCAGGCTTGGCCTCACAATTCTTCTCCACAGGGCACTCCTGGTAGCCGTGCAAATTGAGATTGGACTTGGCTTGAGATGCAACCTCTTTCCTCAGGGTCAAATGATCCCCAAAGTCCTTTCAACAAACTGCCTGGAAACCAATTGTTTCTAAGTAGGTTAACATGAGAATTGAAATCTGGTTTACTCTAATAATTTGCTTAGCAAAACTCCCCTCCCCCACTGCCCTAATAACCCTCTGTATTAGTTTTCCATTGCTGTGTAACAACTTACCACAAACTTAGCAGCTTAAAACAATATTTCCTCTCCTTAAAAAACTCCCATTCATAATCTTAAAGTTTCTTAGCTCAGAAGTCCTGGCAAGTTCAGCTGAGTTCTGGGCTTAGAGTCTCACCAAGCTAACATCACGGTGTCTGTGGCCTGGACTCTGATCTGGAGGTTCTAGAAGAAAGTCTGCTTCCAGGCTCCTTCAGGTTGTTGACAGACCTGAATTCAGTCCCGTGTGTTTATAGAACTGAGGTCTCCGTTTGCTTGCAGGCTATTGGCTGGGAGCTGTTCTCAGCTTCTAGAGGCTACCTGCATTCCCTGGCACATGACCCCTCTGTCTTCAAAGCCTGCAGTGGTGCATCATATCTTCCTCATGCTTCAGATCTCTTTGACTTCTCTTCTGCTTTCCTTCTCTGCATCCAGCCAGAGAAAGTTGTCTACTTTTAATGGCTCCTGTAATCATATTAGGCCCATCTGGTTAATGGCTCCTTTTAAAGGCCAATGGTATCATATGACATAACATAATCACAGGAGTGGTATCTCATTATATTCACAGGTTATGAAGGATTTGGGAGGTCATTTTAGAAATTCTGCCTACCATATCCCCATACAGAAATATCACAGATTCTATGTGAACAAAGTTAGAATTAATGGGTTTAACATGATGAGGTTCTACTGAATTAAAGATTTTTCTCTGGTCATTCAACAAACAGTGAAATACCTACTAGTACCAGGCACCTGAAGACAGTGGTCTCTGCCTTCAAGAAGTGCACAGTCTCACCCCAAAACCAAAAGTCCAGGACCAGACAGCTTCACTGGTGAATTCTATCAAGCATTCAAAGAACATTAATACCTATCTTTATCAAACTCTTCCAAAAATTAGAAGAGGAAGGATTATTTCCAAACTCATTTTATGAGGCCAGCATTACCCTGATACCAAAACCAGAGAAAGACACCACAAGAAAAGGAAATTATAGGCCAATATCCCTGATGAACATAGATGCAAAAATCCTCAACAAAATATTAGCAAACCGAATTTGACAACACATTAAAAGGATCATACACCACGTTCAAGAGGGATTTATTCCAGGGATGCAAAGATGGTTCAACATCTGCAAATCAATCAATGTGATATACCACATTAACAAAATGAAGGATAAAAATTATATGATCATCTCAGTAGACACAGAAAAAGCATTTGACAAAATTCAACATCCATTTATGATAAAACTCTTAACAAAGTGGATATAGAGAGAATGTACCTCAACATAATAAAGGCCAATATATAGCAAGTCCACAGCTAACTTCATTCTCAATGGTGAAAAGTTGGGAGCTGTTCCTCTAAGATCAGGAAAAAGACAACGATGCCCACTCTCACCATTTTTGTTCAACACAGTATTGGGAGTCCTAGGTAGAGCAATTAAGCAAGAAAAAGAAATAAAAGGCATCCAAATTGGAGAGGAAGATATAAAACTGTCACTATTTGCATATGACATGATATTATGTATAGAAAACCCTAAAGATGCCACCAAAAACCTGTTAGAACTAATCAATGAATTCAGTAAAGTTGCAGGATACAAAATTAATATACAGAAATCTGTTTCTATACACTAATAATGAACCATCAGAAAGAAAAATTAGGAAAACAATCCCACTTATAATTGCAACAAAAAGAATAAAATACCTAGAAATAAATTTAACCAAGGAAGTGAGAGACCTGTACACTGAAAAGTATAAGACATTGATGAAAGAAATTGAAGAAGACACAAATAAATGGAAAGATATTCTGTGCTCCTGGATTGGAAGAATTAGTATTGTTAAAATGTCCATACTACCCAAAGCAAGCTACAGATTCCAGGTAGTCCCTATCAAAACTCCAATGGTGTTTTTCACAGAAATAGAACAAACAATCCTAAAATTTGTATGGAATCACAAAAGACCCTGAATAGCCAAAGCAATCTTGAGAAAGAACAAAGCTGGAGGCGTCACACTCCCTGATTTCCAACTATATTACAAAGCTATAGTAATCAAAACAGTATGGTATTGGCATAAAAACAGACACATAGATCAATGGAACAGAATAGCCCAGAATTAACCGACACACAGCTAATTAATTTATGGCAGAGGAGCCAAAGAATATACAATGAGGAAAGGACAGTCTCTTCAGTAAATGGTATTGGGAAAACTGGACAGCCACATGCAAAAAAATGAAACTGGACCACTATCTTGTACCATATACAAAAATGAACTCAAAATGGATTAAACACTTGAATGTAAGACCTGAAACCATAAACTCCTGAGAGAACACATAAGCAGTAAGCTCCTTGACATCAGTTTTGGCAATGATTTTTTGGGATTTGACTCAAAATACAAAGGCAACAAAAGCAAAAATAAACAGTGGGGCTGCATCAAATTAAAAAGTTTCTGCACAGCAAAGGAAGCCATCAACAAAATGAAAAGACAACCTGCTGAATGGGAGAAAATATTTGCAAATGATATGACTGATAAAGGGTTAATATCCAAAATATATAAACAGCCCATACAACTCAGTAGCAAAAAACCAAGCAATCTAATTAAAAATGGGCAGAGGATCTGAATAGACATCTTTCCAAAGAAGACAAACAGATGGCCAACAGGTACATGAAAATATGCTCAAAATCACTAATCATCAGGGAAATACAAATCAAAACCACAATGAGATATCACTTCACACCTGTTAGAATGGCTTGTCTCAAAAAGACAGGAACTAACAACTGTTGGCGAAGACGTGAAGAAAAGGGTACCTTGTGCATGGCTTGTGGACATGTAAATTGGTGCGGCCACTATGGAAAACAGTATGGAGGTTCCTCAAAAAATTAAAAATAGAACTACCATATGATCCAGTAATTCCACTTCTGGGTATTCATTCAATAAAAATGAAAACACTAACTTAAAAAGATATATGCACCCCCATGTTCACTGTAACATTACTTACAATAGCCAATATATAGAGACAACCTAAATGTCCATCAATGGATCAGTGGATAAAGAAAATGTGGCATGTATTAAAAAATGGAATATCATTCAGCCATAAAAAAGTGAAATCTTGTCATTTGTGACAAATAGATGGACAAACAGAGCATTATGCTAAGTGAAATAAGTCAGAAAAAGACAAATACCATAGAATCTCACTTATATGTGGAATCTAACAACAAACAAACAAACAAAGACAAGATAAAAACCAACAAACACAAAAACCGAGCTCACAGATACGGAGAACAGATTGGTGGCTGCCAATCTGTTGGAGGAATTGGGTGAAGGGGGTCAAAAGGAACAAACTTCCAGTTTTAAAATAAGCAAGTCATGGGGATGTAATGTACAACATGGCAACTATGATTAATAACACTGTATTGCATATTTGAAAGTTGCTAAGAGAGTAGATCTTAAAAGTTCTCATCACAAGAAAAAAAATTCTGTAGGTATGTATGCTGATGGATGTTATCTAGACTTATTGTAGTGATCATTTTGCAATACGTACAAATATTGAATCATTATGTTGTACATCTGAAACTAATATAATGTTATATGTCACTGCACAGTCTAGTGGGGGCCAGTAATCACACAATGTTATAGGGTTATTTCAAATAGAGGTGGGTACAAATACATTGATGCCAATGAATTAGAAGTAACCTATTCTGCTTGGAAAAGTTGTGGGGGAGGTGATTATTGGGGAGTTTGCCAAGAATTTGAAATTTTGGTTGAATATCGAAGGATATAGTTCTGCCTCTCAGAATAGTATTTGGCAAGTTCCTTTTCATTCCAGAATCCCAATTTCTTCATCAGTATTATGAGAATTTTAATTAAGATGATCTCTACAGCCTGTTTCACTTCTCTTGTCATCTGAATTCCAGGTAAATGTGTGTGAATGTGCAGGAGATGGGTGGGGATAAAGAGGATAAGAGAACCCCTGGAGGTGGGTCTTGCCTGCCTGTCTCAACTTTCAGTGTCATCTGGGTTCCTTTGTCTGGCTCAGCAGGGAGGTCAGAGATGAGGTCTAGCCATCAGTTAGGATGCAGCAGAAGATGGAATTCAAGCTGTCATAAACAACGAGGGCTATATGACTAGAAATTCAAGGGTGGGGTGATCTTGAGGTTGACTTAATCCAGTGGCACACTTTCTATTTTCCTGTACTCCTCTTGACTCTGCTTTAATCAGGCTAGCAACAGAGTTCTAGACCTCACATGTGGATGCAGCCACATCCAAAGAAAGAAATGCCCAGCAACCTTTTCTAGAGTCTCACTGGCCCCACTTGGGTCAATCGTAAGGACATAGGAAAACCTTGTGCTGATTAACGTCCTCCAGGGGTCTTGACCCATTCATTGGTAAGAGGATGGGAATACCAGGACTGACTTAGACCAGTCAGGATGCACCCTCAAACTGCTACACATCGGGGGTTGGGCGGAATCCACTCACTGGCTCTGAGTCCTGGCTCCTCCCTCACCTCAGGACATTGAGGACATTGCTCGGGGACCAGCAGTCAATCCAGCTTTGCTAAGGCACTGGTGATGGAGCAGTTGATATCATGTGGCTCCTTCAGGTATCAGAATAGTGCATGCAGAAGAGCCTTGAGGAGATGCACAGCTTGCCCCAAGGCAGTGATTAATAGTATAACTTGGGGCACTGTGGCAGTAGGTCAGCGCCTAACAAAACTGCTCGGCAGTGAATACATGGGGTAAAGCTTAGAGGCCATTTGAGCAATCCTTCGTAAATAGGTCATGTTCTTTGAATAAAACATAGATAAACGATACTCAGATAAAGATGTCTTTTCTCTTTAAATCAAACCTTCTTTTTACTCAGGCAAAATTAAAAAAAAAAAATCTGAGTGCAGAGGCTCTGCTTCTCCCTGCTCTGGTTCTGCACCATTGGTTCAGTCTCATTTCAGAGATGCAGGAATTTATAATTGCTTTTCCGATTGTCACCAAGTCACCTTAATGGCTTCTTACAAATTATTTGTTGTACGAACAACATTGTTGGAAACCAAACTAAAAAGAAAGAAAAGGTTAACCCATGCTCTGACGACTACAACAAATCAAGCTATTTATATTTATTCGTGCTCTGTTCAAGCTTTTGCCCATGGCCACACAAAATTTCATCATAGGACAGTCATATTTATATTGGTATATTGTGAGCATATTCTGTGTTTATTGTGTAATTGTCATAATTATGCTTTTTGCTCTATAATGGATTTCTGGAAATGAAAATCGGTGTCTGTCTTTGACACAACCATGCCCTTGCTCTCTACTGCATCCCACCCAGATCTGGAATTTAATTGAGGTTAATTCCCCCACCCGTTTATTTTTGTGTCAAGGGAATGTGTGCTCTCAGGGGAAGGAATGTATGCTGTCCTAACGCGGCATGAATTGCATGTCTCCAGAGGAGCACCAACTTCTGCAGATTTTTTCCTTATAATCTTGCTATTTTAATCACACATATATTTTTCTTGGCTCTATTATTTAGGAGTTATACCCTGTATACTTCCCAAAGGAATTGTGTGGTTTAGAGATAGAGACAGTGTGAAGTCTAATTAGAGATTTGTCTTAAAATAGGATTGAGTCCAGACCCAGGGTAAGGAAGTGAGTGTAAGACAGTGCAGGGGGTAGCACATCCCGGGCATTTCTGCCCTTACTCTTCCTCCCCATGGAAGAAATCAGTAGTCAATTAGGATGCTGTTTCACATCAAACTTAGGTACAATCTCAAAAATCTTTCTTAACACTCTCCTTCAGGTGCCATTACCAATCAATGATAGTTGACTTGGGACATAAAATCTATTTACCGTGTCTGGTATTGGGAAAAGTGAACAGAGCTAGGAATGAAGAGCATCTGAACTTTGCCATGGATAAGCCATATAACCAGAGGCATTCAAAGACTGAATTGGGAGGAGATTGGAAGGGAAGATTTGAATTCAGGAGAAAGTTTAGGTGACTCACTTTACAGAAAATTCCAGTAACCTGGAGCAAGCAGAATAGCATTGGAAAGTTTATATGAACAATGCCCCTTGAACCATTCATGGAATAAAAGGTGGACTAGACATTATGGTTGAGACTTTCAGAAGGCAGCCTCCATGGACACTTTCTTATTTTCTTAATTTTACCTCCCTGGTCCTCTTTCTATTTCTCCCACAGCGCCCTTTATGAGAGCTCTGTCACCTGATGGCTGCATCCTTCCTCAGAATACATTACTTTTGCCCTAAACTTTTACTGGCTCCGAAGCAGGGGGTGAAGAGGTCTAGTCCTGTAGGTTGGGGGTAGAGTGGGTAGTTGGCAGGGTAGGGGTATGGATATGAATGCTTTGTCTGCAGCTTCTGAGCAACTGAGAATACCCAGGCCATTCTCATTAGTAGAGGGGCACTGTTTTTGTAAAAATGAAGGGAAGATGAAGCCTGGTTGCAAAAATGATCATATTTTAAAGTTTACATTTTACAAGTGAATACTTCTACTACAAAAATGTCCTATAGCTAACACTGTACAGTAGGTTTGATGATGGGCTACACGCCTAATGCTCCCCGGTGAAAACATCATCTCTCCGTCCTGTCAGTGTACTCTGTGACTCTGTCTCACCTGGAGATGACGTCAAAACATGTACCTTTGAGGCCTTTGGGAAAATATACGGCTGAGCGTAGTGGTCCGTCTCACATCTCCTGTGATAGACCCTGCCTTAGGCCCACACTCTGGTCTCATTTTCTTAGTGATGTTGGCATCTGATTCCTTCTTGAAATGCCCAAGATGAAATACTTTTATAACATCAAGTATTAATTTTCTTCCAAAGGCCAGTCTAGTCTCTTGTCAGGAATTTGCCTTTCCATTTGCCCTACTTCTTGTGAAACATTAATCTTCATCTCCTTTCGGCTCTCATTCCAAGGAGCCCCCGTATTAATTGAGAAAGTCCTGTCTAAACTATCTGGGATGGATCCTCAAATAGTCTCTATGTAACCAAATTTCTTCCCCAAGAGTAGAGAGATGTTTCAGTGCATCTCACAGCTAGTGACCATCATGTTACTGTCTTTTCTTTCTTTAGAGTGTATTCTGTGTTCCTCAGTCTGCTCTGAATAGTATCGTAGTGTCATACAGGAGTGGCTTGTGGCATATTCAAAATTCCCATCTGTCCCTATCATGTTCTAACTCTCCTCTAACCACCTAAGTTGTGATGGGTATGATGGATGTCTTCAAGAATTTCTATCTTGAACTAACCTTGATAATTACTCTGTCACTTGAATAAACAGAAGTCTGATTTATGTTTCATAAATTCCTTTGGCAGATTTTATATACTGTAGTGTTTCATATTCTATTATGTTTTGGACTGTTAACTTTTTTTTTTTTAATGAGACTTTGGATAATATGTTGGGTTTGGGGATTGTTGTCAGTCAGATGGGTTAGGGTTATGCTGCGGTAATAGATAACCCCTAAGTCTCACTTGCTTAGAAGAATCAAGGTTTATTTTTTGCTTATGCTACATGTTCATCCCAGCTTGGCTGGCAAATCTTTTCCATGTCTCATTCAGGAATGGAGACTGACAGAGGCTTCACTGTCATCTGTTGGTTGCTGGTCACCATGGCAGGAAGAAGAAAGGGAACATGGTGAATTGCACACTGGATTTTTTGTTTGTTTTATTTTGTTTTGCTTTTATTCAGTTTTGGGGGGGGTATAACTGAAGTATCATAAACTGCATACACTTTAAGTGTATAACTTCATGCATTTTGACACGTGCAAAATGGATCAAAATGGATGTATGACACCATCACTACAGTGAAGAAAGTGAACAATTCCATCACCCTAAAAACACTCCTCATCCTCTTTGCCATCCATACCTCCATCCACCTTCATCCTCAGGCAACAATGACCTACTTCCAGTTACTTTAGATTGATTTGAATGTTCTAGAACTTTTTATAAATGGAATCATACAGCATGTACTCCTTTTTGACTGGCTTCCTTCATCCAGCAAATGATTTGTAGAAATCATCCATGCTTTGTGTGTATCAGTAGTTCATTCTGTTTCATTGCTGAGTAGTAGTCCATTGTATGGATATACCATAACTTGTTTATCCATTCACCTGTTGATGGAAATTTGTATTGTTTCTAGTTTTGGGCTATTACAAATGGTGAAAAGAACATTTGGGTACAAATCTTTGTGTAGACATATGCTTTTATTTATCTTGGGTACATACCTGGGAGTGGAGGTTTTCCAAAGTGATTATACCAGTTTACATTCCTCCCAGCAGTTTATGAGAGCTCCAGTTGCTCCGCATTCTCACCAACACTTGGTATTGTCAGTTTCAAACATTTTAACCATTCCATAGGAGGATATCTCACTATAGTTTGATTTGCATTTTCCTATTGACTAATGATGCTGAACTTTTTTTGTGTGTTTATGGGCCATGTTGTGCAGTGTCCTATGGTGCTATGCTCCTGACTTTGGGCTGGTATGTCAGCTTGGTAGAATGACCTGTATCCAATTTTTTTTTCCAATGAAGCTATCAGTCCAGCATCTAGCATCCCTTGCCCTGCTTTGTTTGGTCTAAACCAGGTTAGCCCTTCTATTTCTCCCCCCACCTACGGCAAATTTATGGGCTCTGTATTAAAGTTGTGCTCCCACTTTCTTAGGACCTGCATCCCCAGGAATCTCTGCAGATTCTTCTTCCTGTTTCTGTCCTGTCTTTCTGATTTCAGTGGTAGATTCTTTACTTTAGACCTGACTTTTACTTCTTTGCCTGCCTCCCTTTTCCATTTGACATCTTTGGGCTGCAATTCCAGAGCTACCTTAATCCCAGGGCTCTTTTGGCTCAAACTCATGCCACGCCCCAGAGTTGAGTGTGAGCCCCTCCCAATTCTGGCACCATCCAGGTCCCAGAGATGTGATTCCTAGCCAGAACCCTGGGCAATCTACTGTTCCAGGGGCATCCAGACAGCCTTGAAAAGAAAGTGATATTAAGTAGGACAGTTTGTATGGTATAAAGAATTCATGTGAAAACTATGGTGACATAAAATCCATTCTGTTCACCTCAAAAAACATTAACCAGACAAGTCCTTTTGAAGTTCCTCCCATATCTCCTGCCAAGCGCGTCCTCTCTTCGAGCAGTCAGTCTGAGACTTAAATCAGTGCAGAGTTTGGAAGGTTATGGCAGATCCTGGATGATACTGGCAAACAACTGGTGAGATAAATTGGTAGGTGTCCTAGCAGGAGAGCCAAGCCTGACAGCTAAGCGTCTGGCAGATTCAGCCACAGTAACGAGAGGAGCTTATAAAGGGAAGTGTAGGGCTCCAGAAGGGGAATTGGGTATGGGCAGGTAACAAAACAGAAACTCAGGAATGAAGCCTCGACCTGGAAGTACAAGCTGAGGTAAGTTGACTGGGGCTCCAGCAGGAGCTACCTGTGAGTTCCGGCATTTTGTCCAGGCCAGACCCACAGGACAGGTGATGACACTGCAGCCTCAAATCCACAGTTTACACTGATCCTGTGGGTTGGGGAGGGTGGAAATGGGGGTGTGGACTGCTCCAGCTGTGGGTGCTGATGAATGAGTGAAGGGGCCCCAGGCAGAGTGTAATGAAGGAAATCATGTGTTGGCTTATTTATAGAGGACTAAAAATGAAAATCGCTTCCAGATGCAAACACTCACACTCCTACTAAGGAACCCAAGAAAAGAAGCATACAAATGTAGCTTACAGAGCCAGCGTCTTTCTAAAGGTCTTAAACTGTGTTATCACATTATGGAAGTCATGGATGAACTCATATTTCTGGTCTCTGCCTGGCATGGCCACCCTGCAGTGTGGACAGGGCCAACTTCAGACACTTGGACCTGGGAGGAGACCTGCCCGCATGAGGTGGGAGGGCGGAGGACCAGCTGTAGCTGTTAAGTCAGGGAGGAAGCCCAGTTAGCAGGTAAAATACAGTAGCACTTCTCAACTTCCACGTGCATATACCTGTGGATCTTGTTAAAATACAGATTCTGATTCAGTAGATCTGGGGCAGAACCCCAAATTCTGCATTTCTAACAAGCTCCAAGTGATGCCTGGTGCTGCTAGTCTGTGGTCCACAAGTCAAGTAGCAAGAAAATATGGTATTCAGCAGGTGGCAGCAGGTATGAGGCATTCAGGCAAAAAATAGTTGTCAGAGTGAAAGGATGATAGGAGCGTTTGTACAGGTGGTGAAGGATAGTAATATGGACAAAAAGCAGTTGGGATTCAGAGATATGCGGCTGCAGTGTGCCTGTGTGGGATGCTGTGAGTGGCAGCTGATGTGGTGTGGAAGAACATCGACTCCAGAACTAGATGACCTGGTGGGATGCCTGGGTCAGTTCATTCCTACCAATCTGATCTTTTTTTTTTTTTTAATTAATTTATTTTATTTTATTTATTTTTGGCTGTGTTAGGTCTTTGTTGCTGTGCGCGGGCTTCTCATTGTGGTGGCTTCTCTTGTTGCGGAGTACAGGCTCTAGGCGCATGGGCTTCAGTAGTTGTGGCACATGGGCTCAGTAGTTGTGGCTGGTGGGCTCTAGAGCACAGGCTCAGTAGCTGTGGCGCATGGGCTTAGTTGCTCCACGGCATGTGGGATCTTCCCAGACCAGGGCTTGAACCCGTGTCCCTTGCATTGGCAGGTGGATTCTTAACCACTGCACCACCAGGGAAGCCCCTACCCCTCTGATCTTGATCAATTTAGTTAGTCTCTCAGGGCACCAGTTTCTACACTGGTCCAACCCTTATTGGATTATTGTGAATATTAAAAAGCCTATCACATGCAAAGAGTCTTGGATGGGTCTAGCCATAGGGCGTGAGAATAGGGACCACTGAGGATGGGCAGTAGGCGGGAGACAGGTGATTTTACTCTAAACAAAGGGAGCAAGTGGAACCCTCAAACTAGGACTGGAGGGGGGCAGTGGTCTTTGGGAATGAGGTGACAGCTCCATAACAGCATCAGGTGAAAAGGGCAGGGACATCCTACCATGTGGCGGTTTGGGGCTCAGTGCTATGGTGTGGGGCTTGTCCTGATTAAAACCCTCCTGGCCAAGATCAGACTCAGGCTGCTGGCCAAGGCGAGGGTGGGGATCCACAGGCTACTCTAAGGGAGAAGAGGGGCTGACGCAAGGAGCAGGCCAGCCTGAGTCTTCAAAACAGGCTGTCAGCAGAAAGTCCACTGGGCAGGGCCACGGGTCTTCCTGCCCTTTCCTCCCAATGTGGTCACACTTAGCGCTGCTTCTTCACTTTTGCCTCCCTATTGTTCTCGGTTGTAAACCATGCTTATGGAATTGATTCTAAGTGACCATCTTGCACGGTCATTAAAAACTGTCTGTGCTTTCTGTCCCTTTTCTTCACCTCTGAACACTTCAACTCACTGTAATTCAGAAACTTCTCTTTTGCTTTTACTGTATCAGCTCTGCAAAAACTTTCTTTTTTTTAAATTTTTATTTTTTTATACAGCAGGTTCTTATTAGTCATCAATTTTATACACATCAGTGTATACATGTCAATCCAAATCGCCCAATTCATCACACCTCCAGCCCCATCCCCCTGCCGCTTTCCGCCCTTGGTGTCCATACGTTTGTTCTCTACATCTGTGTCTCAATTTCTGCCCTGCAAACTGGTTCATCTGTACCATTTTTCTAGGTTCCACATATATGCATTAATATACGATATTTGTTTTTCTCTTTCTGACTTACTTCACTCTGTATGACAGTCTCTAGATCCATCCACGTCTCAACAAATGACCCAATTTCATTCCTTTTTATGGCTGAGTAATATGCCATTGTATATATGTACCACATCTTCTTTATCCATTCGTCTGTCGATGGGCATTTAGGTTGCTTCCATGACCTGGCTATTGTAAAGAGTGCTGCAATGAACATTGGGGTGCATGTGTCTTTTTGAATTGTGGTTTTCTCTGGGTATATGCCCAGTAGTGGGATTGCTGGATCATATGGTAATTTTATTTTTAGTTTTTTAAGGAACCTCCATACTGTTCTCCATAGTGGCTGTATCAATTTACATTCCCACCAACCGTGCAAGAGGGTTACCTTTACTCCACACCCTCTCCAGCATTTGTTGTTTGTAGATTTTCTGATAATGCCCATTCTAACTGGTGTGAGGTGATACCTCATTGTAGTTTTGATTTGCAGTTCTCTAATAATTTTAGTGATGGTGAGCAGCTTTTCATGTGCTTCTTGGCCATCTGTATGTCTTCTTTGGAGAAATGTCTATTTAGGTCTTCTGCCCATTTTTGGATTGGGTTGTTTGTTTTTTTAATATTGAGCTGCATGAGCTGTTTATATATTTTGGAGATTAATCCTTTGTCTGTTGATTCATTTGCAAACATTTTCTCCCATTCTGAGGGTTGTCTTTTCGTCTTGTTTATGGTTTCCTTTGCTGTGCAAAAGCTCTGAAGTTTCATTAGGTCCCATTTGTTTATTTTTGTTTTTATTTCCATTACTCTAGGAGGTGGATCAAAAAAGATTTTGCTGTGATTTATGTCAAAGAGTGTTCTTCCTATGTTTTCCTCTAAGAGTTTTAGAGTGTCCGGTCTTACATTTAGGTCTCTAATCCATTTTGAGTATATTTTTGTGTATGGTGTTAGGGAGTGCTCTAATTTCACTCTTTTACATATAGCTGTCCAGTTTTCCCAGCACCACTTATTGAAGAGACTGTCTTTTCTCCATTGTATATCCTTGCCTCCTTTGTCATAGATTAGTTGACCATAGGTGTGTGGGTTTATCTCTGGGTTTTCTATCTTGTTCCATTGAGCTATATTTCTGTTTTTGTGCCAGTACCATACTGTCTTGATTACTGTAGCTTTGTAGTATAGTCTGAAGTCAGGGAGTCTGATTCTTCCAGCTCTGCTTTTTTCCCTCAAGACTGCTTTGGCTATTTGGGATCTTTTGTGTCTCCATACAAATCTTAAGATTTTTTGTTCTAGTTCTGTAAAAAATGCCATTGGTAATTTGATAGGGATTGCATTGAATCTGTAGTTTGCTTTGGGTAGTATAGTCATTTTCACAATATTGATTCTTCCAATCCAAGAACATGGTATATCTCTCCATCTGTTTGTATCATCTTTAATTTCTTTCAACAGTGTCTTATAGTTTTCTGCATACAGGTCTTTTGTCTCCCTAGGTAGGTTTATTCCTAGGTATTTTATTCTTTTTGTTGCAATGGTAAATGGGAATGTTTCCTTAATTTCTCTTTCAGATTTTTCATCATTAGTATATAGGAATGCAAGAGATTTCTGTGTATTAATTTTGTATCCTGCTACTCTACCAAATTCATTGATTAGCTCTAGTAGTTTTCTGGTAGCATCTTTAGGATACTGTATATATAGTATCGTGTCATCTGCAAACAGTGACAATTTTACTTCTTCTTTTCCAATTTGTATTCCTTTTATTTCTTTGTCTTCCCTGATTGCCATGGCTAGGACTTCCAAAACTATGTTGAATAATAGTGGTAAGAGTGGACATCCTTGTCTTATTCCTGATCTTAGAGGAAATGCTTTCAGTTTTTCACCATTGAGAATGATGTTTGCTGTGGGTTTGTCATATATGGTCTTTATTATGTTGAAGGTGTTGAATTTTGTCAAAAGCTTTTTCTGCATCTATTGAAATGATCATATGGTCTTTCTTCTTCAATTTGTTAATATGGTATATCACATTGATTGATTTGCATATATTGAAGAATCCTTGCATCCCTGGGATAAATCCCACTTGATCATGGTGTATGATCCTTTTAATGTGTTGTTGGATTCTGTTTGCTAGTATTTTGTTGAGGATTTTTCCATCTATATTCATCAGTGATATTGGTCTGTAATTTTCTTTTTTTGTAGTATCTTTGTCTGGTTTTGGTATCAGGGTGATGGTGGCCTCATAGAATGAGTTTGGGAGTGTTCCTTCCTCTGCAATTTTTTGGAAGAGTTTGAGAAGGATGGGTGTTAGCTCTTCTCTAAATGTTTGATAGAATTCACCTGTGAAGCCATCTGTTCCTTGACTTTTGTTTGTTGGAAGATTTTTAATAACAGTTTCAATTTCATTACTTGTGATTGGTCTGTTCATATTTTCTATTTATTCCTGGTTCAGTCTTTGGAGGTTATACATTTCTAAGAATTTGTCCATTTCTTCCAGGTTGTCCATTTTATTGGCATAGAGTTGCTTGGAGTAGTCTCTTAGGATGCTTTGTATTTCTGCGGTGTCTGTTGTAACTTCTGCTCTTTCATTTCTAATTTTATTGATTTGGTTCCTCTCCCTCTTTTTCTTAATGAGTCTGGCTAATGGTTTATAAATTTTGTTTATCTTCTCAAAGAACAGCTTTTAGTTTTATTGATCTTTGCTGTTGTTTTTTTGTTTCTATTTCATTTATTTCTGCTTTGATCTTTATGATTTCTTTCCTTCTCCTAACTTTGGGTTTTGTTTGTCCTTGTCTCTCTAGTTCCTTTAGGTGTAAGGTTAGATTGTTTACTTGAGATTTTTCTTGTTTCTTGAGGTAGGCTTGTATAGCTATAAATTTCCCTCTTAGAACTGCTTTTGCTGCATCCCATAGGTTTTGGATCATCGTGTTCTCATTGTCATTTGTCTTTAGGTATTTTTTGCTTTCCTCTTTAATTTCTTCAGTGACCTCTTGGTTATTTAGTAACATATTGTTTAGCCTCCATGGTTTGTGTTTTTTATGCTTTTTTCCCTGTAATTCGTTTCTAATCTCATAGCGTTGTGGTCAGAAAAGATGCTTGATATGATTTCAATTTTCTTAAATTTACTGAGGCTTGATTTGTGACCCAAGATGTGATCTATCCTGGAGAATGATCCGTGCGCACTTGAGAAGAAAGTGTAATCTGCTGTTTTTGGATGGCATATCCTATAAATATCAATTAAATGTATTTGGTCTATTGTGTCATTTAAAGCTTCTGTTTCCTTATTTATTTTCACTTTGGATGATATGTCCATTGGTGTAAGTGAGGTGTTAAAGTCCCCCCACTATTATTGTGTTACTGTCGATTTCCTCTTTTATAGCTGTTAGCAGTGCCTTATGTATTGAGGTGCTCCTATGTTGGGTGCAGATATATTTATAATTGTTATATCTTCTTCTTGGATTGATCCCTTGATCATTATGTAGTGTCCTTCCTTGCCTCTTGTAACATTCTTTATTTTAAAGTCTATTTTATCTGATATGACTATTGCTACTCCAGCTTTCTTTTGATGTCCATTTGCATGAAATAGTTTTTTCCATCCCCTCACTTTCAGTCTGTATGCGTCCCTAGGTCTGAAGTGGGTCTCTTGTAGACAGCATATAGATGGGTCTTGTTTTTGTAACCACTCAGCAAGCCTGTGTCTTTTGGTTGGAGCATTTAATCCATTCACGTTTAAGGTAATTATCGGTATGTGTGTTCCTATGACCATTTTCTTAATTGTTTTGGGTTTGCTTTTGTAGGTCCTTTTCTTCTCTTGTGTTTCCCACTTAGAGAAGTTCCTTTAGCATTTGTTGTAGAGCTGGTTTGGTAGTGCTGAATTCTCTTAGCTTTTGCTTGTCTGTAAAGCTTTTGATTTCTCCATCGAATCTGAATGAGATCCATGCCGGATAGAGTAATCTTGGTTGTAGGTTCTTCCCTTTCATCTCTTTAAGTATATCATGCCACTCCCTTCTGGCTTGTAGAGCTTCTGCTGAGAAATCAGCTGTTAACCTTATGGGCATTCCCTTGTATGTTATTTGTCGTTGTTCCCTTGCTGCTTTCAATAATTTTTCTTTGTCTTTGATTTTTGCCAATTTGATTACTATGTGTCTCGGCATGTTTCTCCTTGGGTTTATCTTGTGTGGGACTCTCTGCACTTCCTGGACTTGGGTGGCTCTTTCCTTTCCCATGTTAGGGAAGTTTTCTACTATAATCTCTTCAAGTATTTTCTCAGGTCCTTTCTGTCTCTCTTCTCCTTCTGGGACCCCTAGAATGCGAATGTTGTTGTGTTTAATGTTGTCCCAGACGTCTCTTAGGCTGTCTTCATTTATTTTCATTCTTTTTTCTTTATTCTGTTCCACAGCAGTGAATTCCACCATTCTGTCTTCCAGGTCACTTATCCATTCTTCTACCTCAGTTATTCTGCTATTGATTCCTTCTAGTGTAGTTTTCATTTCAGTTATTGTATTGTTCATCTCTGTTTGTTTGTTTTTTAATTCTTCTAGGTCTTTGTTAAACATTTCTTGCATCTTCTCTATCTTTGCCTCCATTCTTTTTCCGAGGTCCTGGATCATCTTCACTATCATTATTCTGTATTATTTCTCTGGAAGGTTGCCTATCTCCATTCATTTGGTTGTTTTTCTGGGATTTTATCTTGTTCCTTCATCTGGTACATAACCCTCTGCCTTTTCATCTTGTCTATCTTCCTGTGAATGTGGTTTTTGATCCACAGGCTACAGGATTGTAGTTCTTGCTTCTGCTCTGCAAAAACTTTCTAATCGTCAAATCCAATAGACACTTTTCAGTTTTTGCACTATTTAGCCACTAGAAGGCCAGTCAAATTTGTTGACAAATCCTCTCTATCCTGAGACTTTTGTGCTTTGGATTCCTTGCCATCATTTTCTCCTGGCTCATCACCCTCATTTCTGGGAGACTTCATCTGGTCATCTACACTCTTACTCTTTTTCCAGCTTGACCTTAAATGTTGGGGTTCTCCAATCGGTTCTCTTCTTTCTCTACAGCATGTTTCCTCCTCCTCTTCCCCCTCCTTTTATTCTTTTTTTAAAAAATATTTATTTGGTTGTGCCGGGACTTAGTTGCGGCAGGTGGGCTCCTTAGCTGCGGCTCGCTGGCTCCTTAGTTGTGGCATGCTAACTCTTAGCTGCAGCATGCTTGTGGGATCTAGTTCCCTGACCAGGGATTGAAACTGGGCCCCCTACATTGGGGGTTTTAAAGTCAGGAAACTTTTAGTTGTACATGACAGAAACACCACTCAGTTCATTAAAATTTTTTTTAAAAATTGGCAAAATGCACATAATATGAAATTTACCATCTTAACCATTTTTAAGTGTACAGTTCAGCAGTGTTAAGTACATTTGTATTGTTGTGCAACCAAACTCCAGAACTCTGCATCTTGCAAAACTGAAACTTAATACACATTAAACATCTCATTCCCTCCTCCTCCAGCCCCTGGTTACCACCCTTCTACTTTCTGTTTCTGTGATTTTTGGCTACTCTAGGGACCTCGTATCAGTGGAATCACACAGTGTTTGTCGTTTTGTAATTGACTTATTTCATTTAACATCCTCAAGGTTCATCTATGTTGTAACACGTGTGAGAATTTTCTTCCTTTTTTAAGACTGAGTAATATTCGATTGCATGTATATGCCATACTTTGTTTATCCATGAGTCCATTTATGGACACTGGGGTTGCTTCCATATATTAGCTATTGTGAATGATGCTACTGTGAACTTGGGTGTACAACTACCTCTTCAAGACACTGCTTTTAATTTTTGGGGGTACGTACACAGAAGTGGGACTCTGGACTACTCAATTTTTTAGTCAAAAACTAGAGGAAAGACTAAAAAGGACGATGACCCATGGGCACAGAAACAGGGACACTTGGAGGTGAACTTCCAGCCAGTGGAGTTCCAGGGCGCTGTCTCTTGTTCTGAGTCTTGGCTCTTTCTTGCAGATTTTCTCCTGCCTACACTCTCTTTTCATGTGGTGGGAAAATGGCTTCCAAAGGCCTCAGATTCACATCTTTCCAGCGTGGAAACCCCCAGCAGAGAGAGAAAATCTCTCCTGAGATTATATCTCAGTACTATACAACTAAGAAAAAGAAGCTAACCTACTGCAAATGGCAGAGCAGAAAGAGCTTTGTTTTTGCTGATATACTTGAATTGCTCACCAAAACCAGAATTCACTTCCTCCAGCCATCTTGCTATGTGAGATAATTAAATGTTTTCACTGCTTAGGCCTCTGTCATGCATTACTATTTGCAGGAAACATAATATAATTGCTATACTGGATAACCACAACAAAACCTCATCTTAGAAAAGGAAAGAAGGCAAAACAGCATGCTGTGGTTACTGGTCATGCTTTATAGGAAAAACAACAATTCCCTTCTCTGACAGTGGAGTGAGTCATCAGTCATTGTGACTACCTTTCATTTTGTTCTCTAAGAGCTCTCTTGTCTATCGAGGAACAGATTCAGCTGATGCGCTTTTTCTTTTTGCCTGGAATGAAGATGTGATGGCTGGAGTTGCAGCAGTTATTTTGGGTTCATGAGGGAAAGGCCAAGTAAATCTCAGAGACTTCAGCTCTATGATCTTAAAGCTACTGGATCAATGTCAGCAACCAGCTACCTCTTGCTTTCTTGTTACATAAGAAAAGTGCCGAGTAAATGTTAAGTTCTCTTTGAATTTAACCTTCATCTTTTTGAATTCTGCATCTTAGCAATATGCCTTGATGTTTTGCTTTATAGTTTCCCTCAGATAGTGCCTGGGGAAACATGAAGCAATAGACCTTGGAGGTCAGGCCCTTACCTCAGGTAGCACCATCATAGATGGGCTCACCCACCTGTATCTGTCAGCAGGAGAGGTTTGAGAGAAGCCTCATTCTCTGGCTCCACCTAGGTCTCAGTCTTATCCTCTACATGTTTTCTCTTCACTTACATGATGTCTGTGCTACATTTATCTTGGGGTGGAGGAGCTGGCTTTGACACTTCCAAAGACAAGTGATTATCTGATGGACAGTGATATCTCACTACTGACCACAGGCAGAAAGGATCTCTCCTGAAATATCTACGTGCCCGTCTCCTTCCGCTTTTGGAAAAGGCAGATGGACCTAAGGCTTGTGCTTTCCTTGAAGATCTGGAGAAGTGGTCAGCATATCACAACATTTATACCATCCTGAGGTAGGTGTGTGTGTGTGTGTTCCATTTTGTTAAATTAACTTTTTATTTTGAAATAGTTTGAAATTGACAGGAAAGTTGCAAGAATATAATGAACACCCATACACTCACTTCACCCAGATTCCCCCATTATTAACATTTTACCACATATGTGTTATCATTCTTTCTCTGAATCTCTCTTTCCCATATATTTGTGTGTGTGTGTGTATAAATTCATAAGTGCTTTGTGCTCAGTGATTAAAATGTATTTTATGGAGAGGTTCTTTGGGAATAAGTAAATATCTTCTTCCTCATCAAACTTTTACTTGCAGATTTTTGCATCTACTGATGATTCTTGCCCAAATAATTATCACTGTAGTGTTTTCTAATTCCATAATTTCTTCTACCTTTATTAGTTGGCATTCAACTATAAGGTAAAGCTTTCCCTTTATGCATTTATTCATTCACTTATTTATATCAATGCAGACTCATGGATTCTTATTTTATTCAAGGGAATCTAATCCATTATTATCATCAGTTATTTTGATGCTCAAATCTTTCCATCTTTGGTGAGTGGGAGACTTTTTAGGCTAGCTTCTGTGTCCTTTTGAGATATGCTCATCATTCTTTGAGTACTTCCTGACTTTCTGGCATATCAAGGTGTTCCAGGTTCATCTTGTATTTTCTTTGTGTCAGCCTTGGACTCAGCCATTTCTTCATGGAGTCCTGCTCTGTTTGGTGAAGAATGGTATTTAAAAGCCAAGATCTGGAAGACCTTCTGTGGTCTGGGAGGTCTTGGCCCTCTTAATGGAAAGAGCTAGGAAATATGTATATGTAAGTACATACACATGCACATATATCATATTAGTTTGCTGGAGCTACCCTGGCGAAGTACCACAAACTGGGTGGGCTTAAACAACAGAAATTAATTCTCATAATTCCTAGAGGCTGGAAGTCTGAGATCAAGATCTAGGCAGGGTTTGTTCCTTCTGAGGGCTATCAGAGAGAATCTGTTTCATGCTTCTCCCCTCGCTTCTGATGGTTTGTTGGCAATCTTTGGTGGTCCTTGGCATGTAGAAGGCTCACTCCAATCTCTGCCTTTCTTTTCTTTTTTTTTTAAGATTTTTTGATGTGGACCATTTTAAAAATCTTTATTGAATATGTTACAATATTGCTTCTGTTTTATGTTTTGGTTTTTTTGGCTGCGAAGCCCATGGGATCTTAACTCCCTGACCGGGGATCGAACCCGCACCCCCTGCATTGGAAGGGAAAGTCTTAACCACTGGATTGCCACGGAAGTGCCTCTGCCTTTATTTTCACATGACATTCTCCCTGTGTCTGTCACTGGATCAGGGTCCCCTTTAATGACCTAATTTTAACTTGATTATCACGGTCAAGAGATATGTGACCAAGTAAAGTCACATTCTGAGGTCCTGTGGGGCTAAGACATTTATCTCTTTTTCTCCATTACAAATCATAAATTCACACTGATACTCCAATTCCAATCCACTGCCCCAGGATATATTCTAGTCTTTCTCTTTGCCACCTTTCTTCTTTGACAGTGAGCAACCTGGCTCCAGTTACCTGCAATATCGTGACTTATTTACTGAATCCCTTTCATGGAACCAGTCTCCAAGTCCTGGCTCTGTTGCACGTAGCAGTTGACCAGCTCCACTGCCTTCTCTCACAGAGTTCGCTTTTACCAAATGACAGCTGAGTTAGTAAGGGGACTCAAGCACCTCTTTCCTACCTCCATGGCTCTTTGGGACCTCCAATTCTTAGACCCTAGAATTATACTTATTTGGAAAGTAACGTTTATATAGTGCTTTGGGATTTCCCAAGAATGTAGGAATATGCTTTTATTTAAATTATGAGCATCATAAAAACACTGTGAGGTTCATTTTCAGCTCCAATCTAGAGATCAAGAAACCAAGACTGATTTAAACTGTGTTGGCAGGACCAGGACAAGTAGCTCAGCCCACGATTACATCATACACTACATGTCACCCTGCACCTGAATATTATTTAGTATAGACGACACCGAACATTCCACATGATTGGAAAAGATATCTTAGGACCTGGGGACCCTAGAGAGAGGGTGCATTCTTCAGTCAGTTCATTACATTTACATGTCTTCTGTCATGTGTGAAATGAATTATCTGGAGTTAACCTTTACCATCGCTAAGCATACATATTTGTGATTTGTGCAGAATAGGAGAACTTGAGTTCTGTCTTCAAAATGAAATGGAGGTTTTCCCATTTAAAGTCAAGTCCTTCATTTCTAAATGCTGAATAGGACGGCACTTTTAGAAGAATTCCAGATGGTTAAATTAGGAGACTGATAATAAAAAAAAAAAGAGAGAAAGAGAGAGAGACCAGCCCAAGATTACTCACAGAGCTTGAAGCCTTTTAATTTGGTTATGAATGAAATGCATTTTCATACCTTGCTCTGAAATGATTGCCAACCTCACCGACAGGAAGCCCTTGGGCATGTTATGGTCCCCTTCCCCCAAAGGCCCCTGGCTGCGCATGACTTCCCTTACAAACTTATTATTATTATTATTTTTTGCCAATTCAAGATGAAGTTGTTCTGCTTAGAATAAGAAGAGGCTCTACGAAGCATGTCGGTGTTTTCCTATACAGTGTGTCTTTTTGAAGGGAACGAGTCTGTGTGGGTCAGGGAGGAGGGTGGGGGGCTGTGACGTTTCTGCGTCTTGGGCTTTGCAGACAGGGATCCTTCACCAGGGCCCTTCCCCCAGGTTTCTCTCAGGGAAGGTGAGGCAGTCCCAGTGGGCCGTCAGAAACCATCCTCTTACCTAAGATTCTCAGACATCAGGTTTCTTCCCTCTGTGTGCTGCTGCTGAAGAGGTGTGACGAAGAGGAGGAGGGGGAGGAGGACGAGGAAGATTTGAAAGGAGGCACCTTCTCTGTGGTTTGGGTTCATAAGGACCCGCTGCAAATGTCCTGAAGGAATCAAGAGGGCTTTGCTCAGATATTCCCTCGTGGAGATGATGCCCACATTGCTTTGGGAGCCTGGCTTCAGCATCCTGAGGTGGCTTCTTAAGCCAAGAGCTTTATGCTGACTTGCGATATGGCCGTGGAGTCCCATACAACTAACCCAGGGACCACAGATGACCGCTCCCATTGAAACCTCTAGGGTTCCAGCAGTAGACAGATTTGGCTAGGATCCAAACCCTGATGCTTACAAGGGTTGTAGCCTCCATGAGCATGTACTCCCACTGGAAAAGCTAAATGGCTCCTAGACTTCCTTGAAAGACTTCTTTCTCATAGTGTGGAACGTTCCCTGTTTCTCCACGTGTGGTACACGCAGCTGTATTCTTCCAAGTAGCAGCTGAAGTCCGGTTCTTCACTGTACTTCGCAGAACAAAATGAACTTTCTCATTCAACTCTGACCACACTGTCTGCAAAAATAGTACCCTGGTGGTCACTGTATCCCTCTGCACTCATCTCCACCTGACAGGTGTGTCCCTGATGGTTTATTACCTGCCACCTGCATTGTCACTGTCAAGGGCAGGAAGACTGCCTGTTTACTCCCTGCTGCGTTCTTCACTTCCTGAATCAGTGCCTGCCTCAGGGGAGGGAATCTTTAGTTATGGGACCAAACTAGGTATGGACGGGTTTTTGTCTGCAGCTCAGGGAAGGGGGGCATATATGGGATTCTGGGGCCACAATAGATGTATAAAGCCAAAGTCAGGGTTTGGGGTGATCCTAGGTGAGCCCTGGAAATATGTCTTATCCTAGCAGGAGAGATGGAGCTAGGGCCAGGATCATTTAAAAATAGGTGCCAGAGTCTTAGCAGGGCAAGTATGATGTTCAAATCTACTGGGTCATTCTAGGGTCAAAGGGTCAAAAGCTGAAAGGAAGGAACAAGGAGAGTGAACTCAGGAGGAAGACGATAATAATAAAGTATAGCATTTATTTATCATTTATTTGTTTGTTTACTTATTTGTAATGTATAAGCCAGGCGATGTGTTTTAAGTGCGTTCTATGTATCATCTCCTTTACTCCTTATAAAAACGTTGCGAGGCATTGTCTCTTATTACCTCCATTTTGCTGAGAAGGAAACTGAGACACAGAAAGCATAAGTAACTTGCCTGAGTGTTCGTAGTTAAGGGCTGAGCTTGGTGTCAGTTCCAGGGGGTCTGGCTCCCAGGTTAGACCAACACATGGGCTCTTTCTTTAGGTCTCCACATCAAAGTTCCTACTGTCTTCCACCGAGCAGGCACTTTCTTTGGTGTAAGTGAGTCACTGGGTTTGGCACAGTTAATCATTTGAAATCACCAAAACTGGTGATGATATTGGTTAAACTAGAACAGTTCTCAAAAATACACATCTTTTGTCCTGCAACGCTCTTGTGTTGAAATGATTGATTTCAAAGCATCCTTGATTCAGAGGCTGTCAGAACCAGGGGCCCCTTAGAGACCGCCTGGTGTGCCCCTTTGCTTCACTGATAGGAAACTGAGGAGGAGAACCCTGCATCTCCCAGACATTCCCTTTGATAGTGTAGTAGGGAGCCCGTATAGCATGGAGATTAAGAATCCAACCTCTGATCCACCATTTGCCACATTTATGATCTGTGCAAGTTAGTTAAACTCTGTTAGTCTCTGTTTCCGGTAAAATGAAAACAATTGCTCTGAAGCACGACGCAGGTGCCAAGCACAAAGTCAGCACTTGGTATGAGTAGTTTTAGAAACCTGAACTCTTGCTGCTCTTTCATTCCGGTATCCTCAACATGGTGGTCCCAACATGGCAGACATAGTTTCTGCCACTTAATGCAAGTTGGCAGAAAGGAGTGGCTGGGAATGTCTATTCTAAAAAAAGTTATTTGTTGTTTATTTGAAATGTGAAGTTTACTGGCTGTCCTGTATTTTGATTTGCTGTGCCAGGCAATGCTACTGCGTATGGACAACCATCCAAATTCAGCCAAAGGTGATGATGCCTGCTTCCCTTCATCCGTACTAGTACCAAGTGAGGTTATCATTAGCGCTGCTCACTGGTAACCAGCTCTGCTTAGAAGGAGATCTGATCTTCCTGCCCCCCTGTGGTTGGGCAGGACCAGATGATGAGTTCTGGCCAGCGAAATGTGAGCAGAAGTGATGTATGTCACTTCTAGGTCAGAGCATTGAATTGTCTGTGTGTGACTTTCTAGAATTCCCCCAACAAAGTAACTGTAGAAGCAGAAGCAGATTTGGAGCCTCCAGCGTCTTGCATCCCTAAGTGTCTATAATGAACTGAACATCCCTGCTGACCTGTAATGTACATGTAGCATGAGGGAGAAATAAAACTTAAGTACCATTTGCAGTAGCCAGGACATGGAATCAACCTAAATGTCCATCGACAGATGAATGGATAAAGAAGATGTGGTACATATATACAATGGTATATTACTCAGCCATAAAAAGGAACGAAATTGGGTCATTTGTAGAGACATGGATGGACCTAGAGTCTGTCATACAGAGTGAAGTAAGTCAGAAAGAGAGAAACAAACATCGTATATTAACGCATATATGTGGAATCTAGAAAAATGGTACAGACAAACCTATTTGCAGGGCAGGAATGAGACAGATGTAGAGAACGGACGTGTGGAGACGGGGGGTGGGGAAGGGGAGATGGGATGAATTGGGAGATTGGGATTGACATATATAAACTATATTTGTAAAATAGATAGCTAGTGGGAACCTGCTATATAGCACAGGGAGGTCAGCTCGGTGCTCTGTGATGACCTAGATGGGTGGGAGGGAGGTCCAAGAGGGAGGGGATATATGTATACATATAGCTGATTCACTTTATTGCACAGAAGAAACTAACACAACATTGTAAAGCAACTATACCCCAATTTAAAAAAAAAAATTTAAGCCAGGATTTGGCAAACTATTGGCCTGCAGGCCAAATCTGGCTCATTTCCTGTTCTTTAAATAAAATTTTATTGGAATGGAGCCATATCCATTCATTTATGAATTATCTATGGTGGCTTTTTTTTTGGTATAATGACAGAGTTGAGTAGTTGCAACAGAGTTGCAACAGAGTTGCAACAGAGTTGGCTCACAAAGCCTGAAATATTTACTCTTTGGCACTTTACAGAAAAAATTTGTCAATCACTGTTTTCAGTCCCTTACTTTTTGTGGTGGTTATTACAGCATAACTGGCTTCTCCTGATTGCTTTCTTGATTACAGTTTTTAAAGCTTACTAATTTAATGGGTAAAAAAAAATTAAGGTAACATTGTGCTTAGTTTACATTTCTTTGATTATTACTGGAGTCACACATTTCCCTGTTTGTTGGCTGGTTGACTATCTCCTTTGTCTGTTTATGGCCTTCCCCATTTTATCATTAGGAGTTTAGTGATTTTCTTATTGATTTGATTGAGTTCTCAAATTAGAGAGGATGTTAATCCTTTGTAATTTACATTTGATTTATTCTACCAAGTCTTAGCTTAGAAAGGAGACAGTCCTTTTTCTCCAGAAGTCCAATAAATATTTAATTTCATTTGCTCTAGCTTTTGTATTTGATTTAAAAAATTCTTTTTTAAAAAAATCCACCAGTAATTCATTTTAGTGCAAAGGAGAAGATAGGGACTTAAATGAATGCTTCTTTCAAATTGCTAATCAATTTTCCAGCCCTATTTATTGATAAACCTTCCCTTTCTCATTGTTTTTTAACACTCCTTTTATAATTTGATAAATTCTTCTATATGAAATGGTCTATTTTAAGACTAGTTTTTCTGTTGAATGAATTATCCTGTATATTCTTGCAAAAATTGTTTTTTCTATAATGTTAAGTGGAAAAGCAAAATACAAAGATATATATATGTATTATATGTATATATACATATACATATATATTTTTTCAACTATACAAGAAAAGAACTTTACACATAGTAAACATAGACTGGAAGAAAACAATTCTAAAATGTTTATAACTACATTGTTTGTATGAAACTGTGTTTTATAGTTTTCTCCTTCTTTCCATTTTTCGGTCATTTTCTAATCTTCTCATATACACAAAAAATGGAAAACTTATTTTATGGGGAAGAATTCTTCCTAAAATGGAATCTTGGTTTTCTAATTTCTTTGACTTCTGTTATATTTACTGCTATCTCGAGAGGTTTTGCTGTGGTTCTAAAATACTTCCGTACTTTAAAATTTCTACAAGATCCTATTTACCACCATGTAAAGCTGTTATCTTTCCAGCAGCTGCTGTTCATCACCTCCTTATTTATTCAGACAAAAACTCTTTTACCTTTTTGCTAGTTTCCCAGCACTCCATGCTCTATTGAGGTTTAGATCAATGTCGGCAAGAGCTTTGGCACCTGAAGGAGAAGCCATGGGTGGCTGCTTGCAGGAGATAGGAACCCCCAGGCCCGATGCCTCCTGATTCCAACTCCAGTGCTCCAGACTCACCTCCCCAGACACCTGCCACATAATCTTGACCTACCATGGCCACAGCTTTCCTCATCAGACACACCCTCAGCCTTCTGTGCTTCCCGCAGCCTCACCATCTACCTAACCGCCCTCACCAGAGACTGGAAGCTCTCTCACTGTTGACATCACGAGGTTCATCCATCCCTGGTATTCCTCTCAAAACTCTCCTAGCATCGCCACTCCTAGTTCAAGCCTTCGTGATCGCTCGGTTGGATTGACAGGGATCTCCTTTTCTCTGGTCTAATATACTCTTAAAGCCGGCCAGGGTTTTCTGCTAAAATAAAAGTTGAAATCAGGTTCTTTGCTTTAAAACTCCCCATTGTTGATTTTGTAGCCTGACATCCACTCTGCTCTTGCCGATCCCATTCAGTACTTACGTTTCATCTTCTTGGTATCTGAGCTTCAGCATTCCGTAAAGAGTAGTAGCTAATAATGCTCAGAGCTATTCTTTTTTTTTTAAATGTGTCTTTTTTTTTTTTTGACCGTGCCATGCGGCATGCGGGATCTTAGTTCTCCGATCAGGGATTGAACCCGTGCCCCCTGCATTGGGAGCTCAGAGTCTTAACCACTGGACCACCAGGGAAGTCCCTCAGAACTATTCTTTACTGAATGTTTTCATGTGCCAGGAGCTGTGCTAAAATCTTTATGTACATTAGCGTATGTATTTCTCATAACTCTATGAGGAAGGTATTATTAGTATCTCCATTTTATAGATGGGCAAACTGAGGCATGGAAAAATTAAATTAATTTTCTAAGGTCCAATGATTAATAGTAAGTAGAATTGGGAATCATATCCAGATTTCTCTGATTTGGGAGTTCACACTCTTAGACATCAGGCCATATTTCCTCTCCTGCTTCTTTGACTTGATTTGCACTTTCTGGGTGTCCATACCCTATGCTGACTCAATAGAAATCCATACCCCCTTGGGACTTCCCTGGTGGCACAGTGGTTAAGAATCCGCCTGCCAATGCGGGGGACAAGGGTTTGAGCCCTGGTCCACGAAGATCCCACATGCTGCGGAGCAACTAAGCCCGTGCGCCACAACTACTGAACCTGCACTGTAGAGCCCACGAGCCACAACTACTGAGCCCACGTGCCACAAGTACTGAAGCCTGAGCACCTAGATCCCGTGTCTGCAACAAGAGAAGCCACCCCAGTGAGAAGCCCGCGCACTGCAACAAAGAGTAGCTCCCGCTCACCGCAACTAGAGAAAGCCCGCGTGCAGCAACGAAGACCCAATGCAGCCATAAATAAATAAATAAATAAATAAATTTATGAAAAAGAAAAGAAAGAAAGAAATCCGTTCCCTCATTTCAGCTCCTTTGGAACCCCCAACCCATGAAGCCAATACCCTGGCCATGAGGAGAAAGGGGATTATCCAGAGAAGGAGGTTGGATGAGGGGTCTTTTGAGGGCTCTGAAAGCTTTGGACTAGGTGATTCATGTGATGCTTCTTGGAACATGGCCTGCCATAACAGTGGCCAGTGAATAGGCAGGGTGTCACGGGAAAACGGAAACATCTTTGGGACGTCTGACTGTTGGTTAAGTTTTCTGGATTGTGCCACAGCTCTTTATCAGCTTTCTTGCTTCAAGATGGCCAGCTGTGCTGTCAGCCAAGTTCTTGCACCTCCCATGTCATAAGCCATGTCTGTCTGTTGGAGAGGATGGTGGGGTTAGGGGCTTTTCTAGATTTTCTGCTTTCCCCAACTCTGCCTTCAGTGAAGTCAGTCTGTTAGCTTGACATCAATGACAATATGAGTATTTATACCACGGGAATCACAAAAGCTACAAATCATGGCTTTCTTTTTCTCATAGAGCCAGCTGTAAACTACTTACCAGAACACCACTGGGTACAATCCACTGGTTAAATGCACAGGCTTTATCATCAGACAGGCCTAGGTTTGTGTCCCAGCTACAACACTTCCTAGCTGTATGACTCTCTGAACCTCAGGTTCCTTGTTGGAAAAACGGGGGTGACAATGGCAACAAGGTAGGGTTTTTGTGAGGATTAAATGAGATAATGCATGCAGAGTGCAACATTCAACAGTTGATAGTAATTATGATAGCTAATTAATGAGAGTAAATAAATGAACAAAAATGAAGTTAGACAGCCATTAAGATGCCTTAAAAGTCCAAATTGAACAATGCCCTTAACCATATATAATGTGCCATGGAGACACAAACTGGAACACAAAGTGTACAGATTTCCAACAGTATGGATGTGCAGGTATAAGTCCTAAAGTTTCTGGGAAGGGGGAGATATTAAGAGACTGTTTTCAGTGATCAGTTTCTAGGAGTTTAACAGAAGGAATGATTCTTAGTAGACGTAACTCATAGATCTCAGAGGTGGAGTCAAAGGACCATGTAAAAATGAGATTTGAAAGCAGGCAGACCAGGATACCAAGCTAGTTTAATCATTTGGAAGTTCTGTGACCTTGAATGAGATACTTAATTTTGCAGAACTTCAGTTTCTCATTTATAAAATAAGAATAACCTACTTTGTGTTGTAAGAATTACACGAGCTAATGATTTATATGTGAATGACCTTTGCTCTGTTATAAACCATCCCAAAACCATGATTTGCTTCCTTATAATTTTATGGGTTGGCAATCTCGTCAGTTCTACTTCAGGTCTTGTCTGAAATCCCTCATGTGACTGTGTCATCTGATGGCTCAACTGGAGCTGGAAGAGTCCAAGACGGCCTCAAGCACACGTCTGGCCATAGGTGTTGGCTGGTAGCTGGGATGGTTTGGTTTTCTTCCACATCCTCCAACAGACTGGACTGAGTTTCTTCACAGCATGATGGTCTCAGGGTTCCAAGAGCAAAACCAGAAACTGCAAAACTTCTTCAGGACAAGATTCCAGACCTTGCATAATATCACTTCTGCCACATACTGTTGACCCAAACAAATCACAAGGCCAGTCCAGATTTAAGGAGAGGGATGTCTCATTGCAGAGCGGCTGGGAGCAAGGAAGGGGATTCACTAGGGCCATAATTATAATCATTTCTCACACTTATTAACATGTGAATGTTCTCAGCCTTCCCCCTTCCTGCTACTTCCCCCTGTCCCAACTTAATAAAGATAATATTGTCTTTGTATTTCCGATTTCACCCATTCCCCTTCTTATAAGATGATTTCTGCCTTGCTTGTCTGACTCTCTTGGTGTCTGTGATTTAGAATCAGGAGAATGGTTAGAGATGGAGAATCAGATAAACAGGCAGAAAAGGGGAAGAAAAAGGAGAGACCAGAGCCTATCCCAGTGGTGGCGGGTTTTCAGTGCATTCTGTGCAGAAGTGGAGGGTGAGGCTGGGATAAGAGACTGTAGAACTGCAAAGGGTATATGAGAATAGAGAGGGGACAAAAGGGAATTTTAAGGAGTTTATTTCAAATGCAAGTAATGAACAGAACTATTTTAAAATTTCTTTTGACTACTGGATTGCATTTCTTTGAATGTGCTGGATTGCATTTCTTTGAATGTGCCTTTGCCTGGAAATCGGGTTACACAGGGTCTTTGAGTTTATTTGGGTAAAATACGCAAACGCCTCTTCAGTACATGAGACATAGTGGGTACTCAATAAATGATACATGCTATAACGATCATAGTTACTTCTGGCTGCTGCTTTCCTTTTTCTTAGGCTAAATATGATGGTTCTCTGTTCAGGTACTTCTTGCCTCCATTTTTCCCCAAGAGATATTACTTTTGCAAGACCCAAAGTAAAAATCTGGGGCACTGCTGCAAGACATTAAATTCAGGTATGGCATAAAGGAGTAATTCCACTTTCCCCCTTCTCCATGCATCATTTAAGGCCATAGATCCTGAAGAAACTGTCAGAAATACAAGCAGCACTAGCTGGGAGAAAATTCACAGGCATAGGTTTCTGGAACTGCAGAACCACACCGGTCTTGTTCTCATTGTCATGGGTATGTGAATTTCCAAGGTCCCTGATCTCATATTTTTCTGCATTTTTTTTTTCCAGTGGGACCTTCCCTTTTATTTTTCTACTTTGACCATGATATTTCTAGTCATCTTGGGACCATGTAAGGTAGACTTGAAAATCTCCCAGAGGTAAGAATTTTCTCTTAATTTACAAATGAACATTTTAGTAGGAGTTTCTAATTTTATTTTCACTTTATCACCATATGAAATCATTGTATATAAGTATTTATTCTCTCATTTATTTCCTTTTTTCAACTAGAATGTAAGCCCCATGAGGTTTTGGTCTTTATCTGTTTTGTTTACCATGGAATTGCCAGCATTTAGAAAAGTATCTGGTACAATTGATATTTGTTGAGAGACTAATGGATTTTTCTTCTGAAAAAAAATTTTTTTTTTACATGGGAGACTTTTGGTACTATAAGTATTGTCAGAACATAATGGGCTAGGTATCTCCTGAACTTCATAAATTTGGGAAACAGGGAAATAAGAGTCAAGCATTAAGGTCAATTCACAATAGACCAGAGCAAAAGGTGCAAAGTCATCTTAAAAAGACACTGTTTTTTTTTTTTTTTTTTTTAAAGACACTGTTTTTAAGGCTCACAAGATTTGATATCACATGACTGAATGTACTAATATAGATTATAAATATGTCAGAAAAGAAGTTGGACAGTGGTGGAAATGAACATTAAAAGATAGTGGAGAGGTGAACTTGAGCCATTTCCTCCTAAATAAGGGGGAGAAGCAATCCTGGTCATTGAACTTGAGTGTGGCATTCCCACCAAAGTGCTCTCCCTATTGTGAGAAATAGTCCTCAGGTTATCCCAACTGGATGCTGTGGAGGCCTTCACTCATTCACCCAATCTCAAGTTCCTGTTCACTGTGCCACCTTCTGATGGACCTGAACTTCCCACCCAGGTCTGCTTTCTGAAAGAAAGTGTGCTGGTCATAATTACCAGAGGTCTCTGGGCCCTACAACTGTTATACTTCTCTTTGTAACATAACTAACTGGAATTCTGGTGTTATACATCATTCTCATCATGTTGATTAATGGGAGTCCAGCCTGGAGAGTCAGACCTATTCTCCACAAACTGGTAGTTATTGTTCTGAGCCTGCACAGCCAAGGGTCAGACCTACATTTTGGGTTATTTACTATAATGAATGTCCCCCTGTGAAACCTCCGAAGACACAGCCACCACCATCTCTTAGAGATACCATGGTTTTGTCATGGGTCCACTCCCCTTTAATCCAAACATATTTAGGAAGAACTGAAATGGTCTTTGTAACAAACATGTGGCATGAACACTGCCTGTCTGGAAAACCACATCCTTATTCTAATGAGGCCAATATTGCTCCAACCATTTCTAATCTTTTCTTTGAGAATGACCTTCAAGGCCACCTGTGATAATCTGTCTTTGTATTGAATATTTCATTTAAGTTCAATCACTGAGCCGTGACTTGTGCTAGGTTGAGTGCTAGTTACTGAAGGATATGATATGTAGCAAGAACCCCTCAGAGACATTAGGCCCAATGCCTACAATGAGAGCTCCCATCTTGGTTAACTACAAACTCACCTGACTTGATTTCAAATGATACTTTATTGATTCCAGAAGTTAAATCTGCAACCAAAGATCAAAATTTTTTCGCCATTTAAGACATTTTAATAAATCTACCTCAGTCTCAAAGGGCAATTTCTCTCTAATAAATTTATTTTTCCATAGTGGCAACATCATTAAAATAGGTTTTATAGCTTATCTTCATGTAATAACTACTTTGGAGGGACATAATAATTCAGATATATAACTCTGGGTTCTTTGTTGAAGACGAAGCTTTCCTCAAAAGCCCTGTATGTATATTCATTCTTAACTCAGTTGTTGGACAGTTTTACTATGAACGTTAGCATTTTCCATTCCTAAGCATATTCTAATTTTGCTTACACAGGTGAAAAGAGGTTGTTTTATATTCTTAATCCCGCTTTTAATATTCAAAAGTCATTTTAAAGTTTCTGAAGGGTGGTCATGGAGATAATACTTTTGAGAAGAATTTACCCAGCGGTTCTTAACTCTGGCTGTGCATTAAAATCACCTGGAGATGCTTTGAAATTACCTGGATAATTAAGTCAAAATCGCTGGTGGTAATATCCTCATACCATATCAACCTTATGAAGTTGGTGTATTATTCCTATTTTTTTCAGATACTGGATCTCAGAGAGGTTAAGTAAATTGCCAAGGTCACACTCAGATCTATGCTATTGCAACTCCATGTTCTCTGCACAATGTTGCCTCTTTCAATTCTTAATAGAGCAGTTTAACAGGGTAAAGTGCACATTTCCAGTGATTTTGAGGGGGTAGTAGAAAGATAAATTAGTAACCACCCATTGTCTGTAAGGTGACTCTTTAGATTGCTCCTTGCTGGGAAAAAGCATTGAGAGTTATTGTGGTGAATGACTGATTATTATGGACGAGCATAGAGACGGGTGCCATGTAGAATGCTAGGTTAGTAAAGCTTTAGTTTCAGTTCAGGTGAATCATATCAAGAAAATATGAGTTTGTTTGTTAGTACGTCCAATAAAACGGCTGGGATGTAAAGAAATTTGATGTCGAATATTGCAGCTGCAAAAACAGAGGATTCCAATCCTGAAGAGGCACTTTTCTGCTGAGTCCTGATGCCTCTGATCCATTTTGCAGCAAGATGTCCCAGGTCTCCTGAGGACATGGACAGGCTCCTGGGCTCTGTGAGTGGGAATTTCAGGTGGGAAGTAGCAAGAGTTCTGGGTGGAGTCAGGTTGGAAATAGTCATCTGTGATGTAGTGAGAGGTGGAATGCATCTCCAGGTGTCCAGGGATGTTCCTTTAAAAGACAAATTTTGCCCTAAATGGCATCTCATTTATTATAATTTTTAAATAGAATTTATTTTGATAAATACTGATAGCAATTTTTTCAAATAAAAAGACCATATCAATTATATGTTCCTGTTAACCTTGACTAACTGTCTGGGTTAGAGTACTATGTTTGTAGGTATAACATTTCCTGATAAACTAGTGAGTACCAAGGAAGCAGGTCTCATTCATTCATTTAAAAATGTGTTGTAGGAGAGGCAAACATCTACCTCTACCCATATTAGGTTTTCAGCTTAGATTCCTTAAAAAAAAAGGCAGATTAATAAGAGAAAAACTGTTTATTAACTCATGCAGCATACATGGGAGAAAACTGAATGAAGAGTAACTCAAAATAGTGGCTTAGAACTCTGGCTTATGTATCATCTTCAACAAAGAACAACGAGTTTGAAGAGAAATGACAGGACAAAGGAAAGAAATTTTAGGCTTCAAAGGGCAGCAAACTTTGGAAGGTAATATATGGGAGGATACTAGTGCAGCTAGGTTTCTTTGCAGATTCTCCTGGTGCTGTCAGGAGTCTCTCTTCAGTAAAAGTAGAATTTATATCCAGCCTTTAGGAAGAAAAAGAGGAGGTTAGAGAGAGCTTTTCATAAGTTTACTGCTTCTTAATATGTTTACTGCCAGCTTAAAATAATTTTTATGTCAAAGAGACATATTTTGGGTGACATATTCTGGTTTCCTTTAGTGTTTTGAGTGTCTACTCTGATCCTACATTGTGCTAGGTGATGGGAAACAGTATTCCAATGACCTGGTCCTTATGCTCATAAACCAGTGAGGGAGACAGACAAATGACGTGTACTTGGGTGGGAGGGACTGGTGGGAAGGAGAATGGGTCAAGTATAGGTGCAAGTGCTGGTGACTTTGGCAGCAGGAAGTTGAGGGAAGATGAGTTTCATTTTCTCTGATGGAGGAGGTGAGATGAGGCTAGTTGTCAAATGTGGTGGCAGAGTAGAAGGTCAGAGAAAGAACAAGGTTTGAAATAGCAGCTATGGAGAAGAAAGATAGGACAAAGGGAAGCATAACTTGACTTTCAACAATTTTTTTTCTCCTAGTGTTTTTGAGTCAGTAAAGATAAATAAAAGGAATTGAATTCTCTTTATTTTACCAAGAAATCAACAATAACCTTTACATCTGCTTCTGGAACTCTGTCCCTTGAAACCAAGGTCAAACTGAGAACATTGTACAATGTCTCATAAAAGCAAATGCCCTCAAATAACAGACATTGTATCACCTAAAGGCTTTTGGGTATAAGAACAGGACTGTCTTTTGGGGACACTTTAGTTCTTTAACAAAAAAAAAGGGAAATCAAACCTTTCACATTGGATGATGCACCTAATGAGTACCAGGTGCTCTCATCATTACAGCTACTTTCTGAGACAGGTGTTACTATCTTCCCCTTTTACAGATGAGGAAACAGAGGCATAGAAGATTTACTCAAGACCAACTATTTTTTAAGGGACAGATCCAAGGTCTGAACTAAGTTCAAAATCTTTCCATGATAAAATATCCATTCAGTGTATTTGATATGGGGGGTGAGGGGAAATCCCTGGTTTCTATCCTTGTTCTCTCCATCCTGTAAACGTTTTCCTGTAGGTTTAATGAGACATTTTATGATTATATATCTTTTTTAAAAAAATTATTTATTTTATTTATTTTTGGCTGAGTTGGGTCTTCGCTGCTGCACGCAGGCCCTCTCTAGTTGTGGCGAGTGGGGGCCACTCCCCGCTGCGGCGTGCGGACTTCTCATTGCAGTGGCTTCTCTTGTTGTGGAGCACGGGCTCTAGGTGCACGGGCTTCTGTAGTTGTGGCATATGGGCTCAGCAGTTGTGGCTGGCGGGCTCCAGAGCACAGGCTCAGCAGTTGCGGTGCACAGGCCCAGCCGCTCTGTGGCATATGGGATCTTCCCGGACCAGGGCTCGAACCCGTGTCCCCTGCATTGGCAGGTGGACTCCCAACCACTGCGCCACCAGGGAAGCCCTATGATTATATTTCTCAACAGTTGATTAAGCATGGGTAGATCTGAATATGTTGATGTAAGCTGTTTAAGTCTTAAAAGATTTTCTTGGGAAATATCTCTTCAACTAAAAAAAAAAAGATGAAAAAAATGATATTGGGACAATTGGCTATCCACATGGAAGACAATCAAATTAGACCTCTAACTTGTGCCATACATCAATACAAATTCCAGAAGAACTCAAGTGTTAAATGAATAAAGCCACACCATAAAAGTTATAGAAGAAAATGAAGGATTATTTATAACCTAGGGATGGAAAGGCCTTCCCACACAAGATGCAAATTCAGAAGCTGTGAAAGAAAAGATTGATAGACTTGATTACATGTATGAGGAGGTAATTACAGCATCGTTTATAATGGTGAAAAATTAGGAACAATCTAAAGATTCCTTAATAAGGAACTATTTAAATACATTATGGAACATTTACATTATGGAGGAGTAATGCAGCCTAGCAGTTAAATGCATGGCATTCTGATGCCAGACCGCCTGGGATTGAATCTCATCTGCACCACTTAACTAGCTATGTGTCATTGGGAAAATTACCTCACTCCCTCAATTTCCTCATCTATAAATTAAGCATAAGGATTTCCTTTATCTCACAGAGTTATTGTGAGGATTAAATGAATTAATAATGTAAAGCACTTTGAACAGATCCTTACACATAGTTACCTCTACCTAAGTACTAGCTACTTTATCACGGAGCACTTAAAAAAAATGAGGTGGGCCAATGTGCAATGATTCAGTATCATCTCAAACTATTACGAAGAAAGCAGGACAATGTATAGAGTGTGGTTCCATTTCAATAAAAATATGTTCATACTTACATACGTGTGGATGAAAAGGAATAAAGAGAGAGACTATGGAATAAGACGACCCACCAAATTATGAATCGTTTTTATGTCCAGGGAGGGCAGTAGGAGGGTTTGCAAAGGAACAGTCACATTTTATGCTTCGTAATTTCATATTACTTCAGTCTTTTACAAAGAGAACGAGGTTACACACTTTGTGTTAAGGGAAAAAGGAAGAAAGGAAAAAGGAAGAAGGGAGGGAGGGAGGGAAGATGTCTTTTAACTCTCTCTGCTGTCAATATAGGGTAAAACTGATAGCATAAAAGCACAAACACCCATGGCATGGGGCACTGCTCCCCTCTCCTCCTGACACAACTCCTAGTCTTAGAGGTGAACCATGGAGCATAGGACCTGGATGGAAGAGGGAATAAACTAGAAATGGGTAGGGCAAAACCTGTGGTCCAAATAATCTTTATGACTAATAAAAAAATCAAATCTAGACAGCTCATACATAAACCCAGGCATTAATTCATATGGAATATTGAGTTACATTTTGAATAAATCAATTCTTTTTCTAAGACCATTAATGTTCTTCTTAAAACATCTTTCCAGATTTGTGCATGCTTTAAACAAGAAGAGGATCTTTCTCATAAGTTTCTAGGCTAGTTACACAAAATAAGATGTGTTGTGTGTGTGTGTTTAGTCACTCTGATAGATTGCCTTGTTTAGTCATTTTCTTCATACCTGCATAGAAGAGACATAATTTAGAGACACAAACTCATTAGATGGAAAGAACCCAGGATTGGGAGGCAGGAAACCTGACTAGTTAGTCCTTTTCCCAATTACGACAGTTATTTGTGTGTTCTTGAGCAAATCACGGAGTTCTTTAGCTGTAAAATGCAAAGATTAGATGAGTTCTTATATGATAAATTTGGTCCCTTCCAGTTTCAAAAATTCCAAGATTTGCCATGCATTTTTATTTTCAAAAACAAAAACAAAGCAGTCACTCTTCAGAATTATTGCAATGAGAAACCATCTGCTTCTTATTAGGTTGTATATTAGGCTTAATTAATAAAAGTATAGTATCAGTGTGGGAGGTGTTGGAGGTGATTATTTACAAGACTGTTCTTTCCCCAGTGAATGGTCCTGGCACACTTGTCAAATATTAATAGACATATGGGTGTATTTCTGGACTCTCAATTCTACTCTACTGATCTATATGCCTATCCTGTACCAGTTCCACACTCTTGATTACTGTTGCTTTGTAGTAAGTTTTGAAATTGAAATGTATGAGTTCTCCTACATTGTTCTTCTTTTTCAAAATTGTTCTGGCTATTCTGGGTTATTTGCAATTCCATAAGAAATTTAGAAAGAGCTTGTTAATTTACCTAAAGAAGTCAGCTGGGATTCTGACAGGAATTGCTTTGATACTGGAGATCAATTTGGTACCAGTGTTATATGGGATGCCTTTCCATTTCTTTGGATCTCCTTTAATTTCTTTCAACAATGTTTTCTTGTTTTAGAGTATAAGTTTTTCATTTCCTTTGTTAAATTTACTCCTAAGCATTTCATTCTACTTGATGCTATTGTAAATAGAGCTGCTTTCTTAAATTTATTTTTGGATTGTTCATTGCAAGTGTACAGAAATACAATTGATATTTGTATATTGATCTGGTATGCTGCAACTTTTCTGAATACATTTATTAGTTATAGCAGGGTTTTTTTGATTCTCTAGGATTTTCTTTTTTTTTTTAATTTAAAAAATTATATATGTTACAAATATTTCTTCCCAATTTGTTCTCTCTCTCTCTCTCTATATATATATATATTTGTTGTTGTTGTTTTTTATCTTTTGGTCATGCCACACGGCATGTGGGATCTTAGTTCCCCGACCAGGGATCAAACCCATGCCCCCTGCATTGGAAGCATGGAGTCTGAACCACTGGACTGCCAGGGAAGTCCCTCTAGGATTTTCTATATATCATATTATGTCATAGGCAAAAAAAATAGTTTTACTTCTTCTTTTCCAATCTGGATGCCCTTTCATTTCTTTTTTTTTTTTTTCCTTAATAACCCTTTCATTTCTTTTTCTTGCTTAATTGCCCTGACTAGAACGTCCAGTACAAATGTTGAATACAAATGGTATGAGCGGGCATCTTTGTCTTGTTCCAGATCTTACAGGGAAAGCATTCAGTCTTTCACCACTAAGTATGATGTTAGCTGTGGGTTTTTTACAGATGCCCTTCATACCTAAGTATTTCTTTTTTTCCCCTTCCTTCCTTCCCCCTTCCTGCCTTCCTTCCTTCCTTCCTTCCCTCTCCCTTCCTCCCTTCCTTTCTTTTTTTGGTGCTAATGTAAATGGTATTGTGTTTTTAATTTCAAATTCCAATTTTTCATTGTTGGTATACAGGAAAGCAATTGACATTCCCTCCAGCAATGTATTAGAATTCCAATTTCTAAACATTCCTCACCAAGATTTATTTCCTTGTATCCTATACTAACCTTATATCCTATATCCTTGCTATCATTGCTTATTAGTTCCAAGAGTTTTCCGTCAATTCTTTGGTATTTTCTACACAATCATGTTATATGTAAACAAGGAGTTTTGTTTCTTCTTTCCAATCTGTAAATATTTTATCTCCTTTTCCTGTCTTTTTCTTTAGCTACAACTTCCAGTATGATCTTGAATAGGAATGGTGATAGAGGACATCCTTGTCTTACTCCTGAATTTAGGGGAAAAGCATATAGTTTCTCACTAGAAAGAATATAGGTTTTCTGTAGATGTTCTTTATCAAATTGAGGAAGTC
This sequence comes from Balaenoptera physalus, assembly GCF_965194825.1. Lineage (NCBI taxonomy): Eukaryota > Metazoa > Chordata > Mammalia > Artiodactyla > Balaenopteridae > Balaenoptera > Balaenoptera physalus. Next base: position 147,236,026 of record NC_138883.1, read on the forward strand.
CCCCTCTGTTCCTCTTTTCCTCGTTTTCTGAGAGTTTAAAAAAAGTTTTTATCATGAATGGGTGTTGAATTTTGTCAAATGCTTTTCCTGCATCTCTTGATGAGATCATGTAACTTTTCTCCTCTAGCTTGTTGATGTGGTAGATTACATTAATTGATTTTTGACTGTTGAACCACCCTGACATACTTGGATTAAGTTCCACTTGGTCATAGCTTATAATTATTTTTATATGTAACTGTTACTGAAAGTGGGGTCTGGCTGCTTGCTGCTCAAAAGCCGATAAAGAGGCAAGGTTGGTGGAAAGGAAAGTTTGCTTTATTTTGGATGCCGGCAGCTGGTGGGGCTTTAGGGGGAGGGCGGACTCCTGTCCAAAGGCCCACTCCCCCGCCCCCCTACTGACAATCAGTGAGCAAGAGCTTTTATAGGTGAAGGGAGGGGGCTACATGCAGAAACAGCACAGGCAGCTCTGACAGTCATCTTGAAATTGGTCCTGCGGTGGTCTGATCAGCATCATCTTGAGTGTTTTAAGTACAATTAATCTTCAGTTCCAGGGTCGGTTTGTTCCCATTTCTTTGAGGCCAATTCTCGGAATTGTGGCAGCTTATGTCATGGCTACAGCCTGGTCATCATGTACTTAACTTCTTCCACCTGTTGGGGGTTTCAGTATCTACAAGACAGCTCACAGGATATGGCTCAGAATATTATCTATAGCCCTTGAAGAGGAACTGAAGTTCCTTGACTATGCTTAATGACTAAACTATTATTATTTAGTCTTGTTGGACTGTTTTCTTTTGTTTCTGCATTTTCTCACTTCTCTGATTAAACTTATTCCTTGGCTAAAGTTTTTCCACAGACAAAAGGCAGGCTGAGGACATGGGGTGTAAGGACCATAGGGTCCTTCTCTGTTTCATTACTAGATTCAATTTGCTATTATTTTTGCATCAATGTCTATGAGAGATATCGGACTGCAGTTTTTCTTCCTTGTACTATCTTTGTCTAGTTTTGGTATTAGGGTAATGCTGGCTGCACAGAGTTAGGATGTGTCCCCTCCTCCTCTAGTTTCTGGAAGTGATTGTAGAGAAATGGTAACTTTTCTTCCTTAAATGTTTGGTAGTATTCACCAGTGAAGCCATCTGAGCTGGTGCTTTCTATTTTGGAAATTTAACTTTTGATTCAACTTTAAGAATAGACATAGACCTGTTAATATAATCTATTTTCCTTGTGTGAGTTTTGGCAGTTTGTGTATTTCAAGGAATTGTTGCATTTCATCTATGCTATTAAAGTTGTTCATAAAGGTTAGTATTCCTTTATTATCCTTTTAGTGTCCCTGGAATCAGTAGTGATGGATCCCACTTTCATTTCTGATATTAATAATTTGTGTCTTCTTTCTTTTCAGCCTGACTAGAGGTTTATCAATGTTACCAATCTTTCAAAGAACCAGATTTTGGTTTTATTAATTTTCTCTATTGATTTCCAGTTTTGAATTCCATTCATTCCTGCTCTAATTTTTGATATTTGTTTTCTTCTGCTTGCTTTAGGCTCATGTTGCTCTTCTTTCTATAGTCCTAGGGTGAAAACTCAGATGACTGATTTTAGATCTTTCTTCTTTTCCAGTGCATGCATTCAGTGTTATAAATTTCCCTCCAAGTACTGCTTTCAGTACATCATGCAAAGTTTTATAAGCTGCATTTTCATTTAGGTCAAAATATTTTTAGATTTTTCTCAAAACTTCTTCTTTGATTCATGTGTTACTTAGAAGTGCATTGTTTAGTCTCCAAAGCTGTGGTTGCAGGCTACTGGTTTTCAAGGGCACTGTGGAACTGGGATCAGGGAATAGGGAGGTTTGAGTTAAATGGGTAAGTTAAATGCCACAAAGTTTGTTATATTTACTGAAATCCAGCTCTTTTTAAAAAAAATAAATTAAAAAAATAAATGCTCTTTAGATTGTTGCGAGCTTCTGGTTAAAATCAGAGTTTGGAAAAAGCTGATTTAGGCAATTTTTGCCTGTGTTCTTGTTACTTTTATGGAGGAATGGAGGAGAGAATTTTCGAAGTCCTTAGTCTTACCATTATTTTCACCGATGTTCTTAACACCTTTTGATGTTCACATTTGTCCTCTATGTGTCTTCTTTGGTGATGTGTCTATTCATGTCTTTTGCCAATTTTTGAATTTAGTTGTGTATTTCCTTTTTGTCGAGTTTTCTTAAATAAACTTTACTTTGGGAAAAAACTTAGATTTACAAACAAGTTGCAGAAATAGTACAGAGAGTTGCCTGATAATCCTCACCCAGTTTCTCCTTTTGTTAACATATTTCATCACCTTGGTTTATTTGTCAAAACTTAAGAAATCAACATTAGTACATTATGATTAACTAAACTTCAGACTTTATTTAGATTTCTTATTGTTGAGTTTTGAGAGTTCTTTATGTACTTTGGATGGAAATCTTTTGTCAGATCGTAATTTGCAAATGTTTTCTCCCAGTCTGTAGCTTGTCTTTCCGTTCCCTTAACCATATTACATTTATTTTTTAAATGTCAGCAAAAAAATGTATTTGAGTGGTACCATTTTTGTTTTATTCTTGGCATTTCTCTTTGATGAACATAAATGTTTTAAATAAAATAACCAAAAACCGTTATTCCAAAATATCATACTCAGTTTAACTTGAATTAAATGCCTTATGACAAAGTTTTGTTTTTGTTTTTCTGTTGCTTTTGACTTAAAGATTCCAAGTGTATTGATCTCCTTTTCAATGTAAAGACATACACCTTAAAATTCAGGCTGCAATTGTAGCACGCTAGTGCTACCTGAAGGCCACATACATTTTATACTGATAAATAAACTTGGTTTTATACCTGAGATAACAAAGTCCAGTTTAATAATGACTGAGACATCACAACTAGGCTCTCAATGCATATAATTTACTCTTCTTTGCAAGTGTGGAGCTATTGATTGTTAATTATTCAGGCTTGGCAATCTTCTGCCTGCCCTACCGTATTTGTGGACCCAAGTGTCATGTCACTGTTATAGTTCTATGTCTATCTTGGACCCAAAGAATAGGTATCAAGTGTGACAGAGGCTGAATAACTAAGGAGACCCTAGAAGCCTCCAGCCGCGCACTTGGCTCTGCTGTCCTTCAGCCCTGACTGAGGCTGGCACGGGAACAAGTGTAGTTAACATCTTTTTCTCTGTCCCAGCTTCGCTGTGTCTTCAACTAGCGCCCTGCCCGTGGAGGCCTACCCTCCTCCCTCTGTCTGTCCCTGTTGTCTTTCTAGGTCCCAGGATGTCATTTCTGTCCCAGCAGCCCCAGTGATGTTTGATAATGTTGGCAACAGCGGAAAGCTGTTAGAGAGAGGTGCACAAAATGCTGAGGAAACCCGGAAGAGAGATGGGACATTGAAGCTCGGCAAGGGTGGCGTTTACTGTAGATCCTGCGCACCTGTGAGGGCGTGTCTATCACCACTGAGCATCGTGTTGGGACGAGCACCAGGGGGCAGGTCAGGGTGCCTGGCGTTTTTAGCCAGGGCTGGATGTGATTCACTCTGTGCCTTAGGCAAGGGTAAAGCGCTGGGGGTGCAGGAAGCTCATTCTCTTTCTCTCTGGGTTCAGTTTTCTCATCTGTAAAATGGTGCTGGTGGAGGTGTGGAGGGGCTGGACTTCTTGTTGTTGTTGCTGTTTTTGGCCGCGCTGGCGTGTGGGATCTTAGTTCCCTGACCAGGGATAGAACCCGTGCCCCTGCATTGGAAGCGCCGGAGAATTAACCACTGGACCGCCAGTGAAGTCCCAGGACTGGAATTCTTCATCCTCAAAAGTCTTTGAAGCTCTAAGGATCTAGGACAGTGGTCTTCAAGCATTTTGCTCACATACCTCTAAATGACTTTTTGAAAAACTATGACTCTTATGCACAAAAGTTAGTATCTAAAATTTTGCATCTATTTAAATAATAGCAAAGGATGTGATTTCCAATATGCTGCAAAAACGCACAATTTTCAAGTAAGAATTCATATATCTAAAGATGGATCCAATGGAATCTAAATGCCATGTGATATGAAACCCCCTTTATCCACTTACAGAAATACATAAACTCCTTTCTTCAACATTTTGAAATTTTATGTTTGCCTTTTATCCATGAATTCGTGTTTTTTCTTCTACTTCTTCCACAGAATTTTATGTTAGTGCACATATATTTCATGCTTAAAAGTTTTTTTATTGATCATTCTATCATACTTATCACAATAAGATTGTCTTATAAATTTAAATTTTAAATTTTGTTTTTTTTTCTGTGACCACAGGCTTTAATTGTTCAAAAAGTCTTATGTACTGAGTCAAAATCATAATCATTAGAAGCACATGATCAAAAGTCACAACATATATTAACTTTTTACTAATGATTATTAAATATAAGTAATTTTTATTGGAAATATACTTATTAATGAGGAGAATGAGGGTTTTCCCAATTATTTCTTATATCTCTGTATGAATGTGACTTACGTATGTAATGAAGTGGAGTCCGGCATCTATTTTGTTCCTACTCCTTTTTTAGTAGATGGAAACATTGAGAAAACTTGTTCACATAAAAAATTACACAGAAAAAAAAAATTACACAGAAATAAAACTTTGCTACATCACTGTTGCTTAATGCTTTGAATGCCTTTTGACTTATTTACTAAAATTCACACTGATTTATCATCAAATTTTTTTCAGTTTTATTAAAGGCAAAGAATTAAGAGCCACCCGGCTTGGAAAAGGATTAGTTATCCACTTGGAGAGTCATTCACTTTTTCAGTTACTGGGAAGTATACAGAAAAGGCTTTTACAATATTATAAATTATCTATTAATAATCCAGACTATTATTTTGCTTAGAGGCACCTTGTTTAACCAGATATAGTTTTAAAATTGTTGTTATAGTTTTAAAATAGCAACATATTGTTTGCTAATGCCTTCCACTTTTGCTGAGACAATCTTTTTTGATATAGTGTTTTTTTATTACCATGTGCTTTGAATATAGTTTCATCAAACCTTGGAACTATAAGTTTGTTTTATTAAATGTATGTTAAAATATCTGCCATATAATCTATTTGACAAAGTTAATCCTCACTGTAAAACCACTCAGTCAGATAGTTCTTACTGTCCGTTGTGACAAACATCTGATGTTTTTGTCAATTCAATCAAACATGCTAATGAGGACCTCAAGGACTATTATAAATACCACTGGAAAAAAATTATAGGACCCATCTTGCGGGATAGATAATAAAAGCAGAAAAGTCAGGATTAAAATGCTGCAGAACTAATGTAATTAATTCATCCATTTTATAATGTTATAAAAACAAGAACATAAATCAATATGCAGTTTCTCTTTACTGAATTTGCAATCTGGCGATGTAATAGGTATGCAAAAGGACATTTATGAAATGAACCTGGTAAATGTGTATGATGTGTCTGTGTATCAAACATCGGTCTTCTGCTTTGGAAAATAATTAAATGAGTCAAATATAAAGATGAGAAATAACTCCACTAATTTTATGAGACAGCATGACCACACTTTTTCCTTATATGTTAACTGAGAGAGAAAGCTAAACACCACTAAAAAGTAATTAGTCTAGAAGTTATGATACAATTTTTTTTTTTTTTTTTTTGCTGTTAGGAGGTGGAAAATACTAAACATTTTTTATGTTGAAATACGACGTGAGCTGAGGACTACCTGGGGAACCCAGTTTTGATGCCCCACTGGTCTGAAGGAACCCAGAGCAGGGTAGAGGGACTCTCCAGGGCCTGATGGGGGGACGGCACCAGATCTCATGGAAGACGTCGGCCAGTAGCAGCTTTGAGTGAGGTGGCTGAGCCTCAGAGCTGGAGGAATGGGAGGCAGCAAGGGTGTGGAGGCTGGAGCCTGGCCCCTGAGGACCGGTGGCACCTGGCCCCTGAGGACAGGTAGAGCCTGGCCCAGCATCTCCTCCCCCAATTCCCTCTGCAGAGTTTTCTTTTGCTCCTTGCTTATCTTCTGCATATCTTCTTTTCTTAACAATGACTCTAAACTTCCTGCCTTCATCTCTCCCTGTTTTCCTCATACTGGGTGTTCTCAGTTCTGTTTGCGGTTTTCTGTCAGTCTGCAGCTTCAGTGGCTGGCCAGCTGCCCATGAACTTGGTCCAGAGCCTGGAACCCATTCTTTTTTTTTTTTAACATCTTTATTGGAGTATAATTGCTTTACAATGGTGTGTTAGTTTCTGCTTTATCACAAAGTGAATCAGTTGTACATACACATATGTCCCCATGTCTCTTCCCTCTTGCGTCTCTCTCCCTCCCAGTCTCCCTATCCCACCCCTCTAGGTGGTCACAAAGCACCGAGCTGATCTCCCTGTGCTATGCAGCGGCTTCCCACTAGCTATCTATTTTACGTCTGGTAGTGTATATACGCTGGAACCCATTCTTATTCTCTTCCACTGCGCCACTCCAGAGAGGGATTCATCTTACATGGGCGGCTGTCTCCCAGCAGATTCAGAGTCTTAGAGACCTCTCTGCTCCCGCCACCCCTCTTCAGAAGGTACGAGTGTCTCCCACGCCCCCCAGGCCCCCAACCTCCCAGATCAGTGCAGCCGTGTGCACTGCAGGCTTAGCTCACCCACACGACTTCTCCCTTACAAATACAAATTGCATCGTGTGGTCCGGTTACACATGAGCTCTGACACGTGGCCAGGTTTCCTTTTGTTTTCCCCTTCTCCTCCTCGTCTTCCCCCTCCCCCTCCCCTGCCACCCATGTCCTCCTCCTCCTTCCCCTCCCCTTTCCTTCCTTCTTCTTCTTCTTCTTCTTCATCATCCAGTCCCTAGGGCCCTGACTGGCCTCTGTGGTCTCACCCCCGGCCCTTTATGCTGTAGTCCAGAGCCTGTAAACCAGAGACCAAGTGCCCAAAATTGGCCTGCAGACATCTTTGTGCCCACAGAATATTGATCCTCATGGTATTTACATTGATTAAAAATTCATCACCAATCTTTGAAAATATGGAATCTCACCTTAAAATCAAAACTTCTTCTGTCTTTTGAAGAATCAGATTTGCCAACATTGGGCCACGTCCCGTCAGCAGGAGCTAAGCACCAGCCGCTCTTTAGCCAGGGCACAGTCTCCACCACCCCTCGCCGTGCCCGAGAGGCTGACCCCAAGGTCAGCAGTGCTGTGCGGTGCCGCGGCTCCTCCCATGGCCTGCTGTCCTCTGTGGTCTCACCACCCAGCCTCTATAGCATTCGTGTTTACAACCTTTGATTCCAGACACAGTGAAGAGATTTGCTGCTCCTGGAATTTATCCCATGACTGTGCTCATCTCCAGGCCCTTGCCTATGCTGTCTTTCTTCCTGCTTGAATCTTCATTTTCCCCTCTTCACCTGGCTGGCTCCCACCCATCCTCTTAGTGTTGCTTCTGCAGAAAGCCTGCCTTGGTCCTCTGGTATTGGGTTAACTGCCCTCCCCGAGTCCTTTCATTCTGCTGTGAACTCATCTCTATCACTCTGTATTATCAGGTCTGTCTTCTCCCCCACCAGATTTAGGGCATCTTTACGGTAGGGACATGTCTTGACCTTCAGGCCAGGGGCTGGTAAACTATGGTCCACAGGGGAAATCTAGCCTGTGGCCTGTTTGTGTACAGCCCTCATGCTAGGCATGGTTTTTACATTTTTCAAGAGTGGCAAAAAACAAAACAGTACACGTGAGCGAGACTGTATATGGCCTGCAAAGCCTAAAATATTCATTATTGGAACCTTTACAGAAAAGGTTTGTTGATCCCTGCTCTAGCTTACCATCTGGCACCACTTATGTGTTGAATAAATGTTAATGAATACACATCTAGTGTCCTATACCTGGTATTCTTAGTAATACACATGTACTTGAGATTCTAAATTGAGTAGAGAGATAAGGATATTGTATAGCTTATCAATATATGGTTACTTAAGCTCATTTTTTTACCTGTGCCACTGGGAGCATCCCCCACTGCACTTCCCTTCCCCACATAAGTGCTGCTCCTTACAGGAGACATTTGTATCTGTCTGTCTCTCATATATATATATATATATATATATATGATCGGAGAGAGAGGGAGAGATTAAGAAACAGCACATTTTATTAAATGACATGATTTAGCCCTTGCCCACCTCTCTGACAAACTGTACCACATTCATCAGTTTACATTATTTATACTAGCCAGCTTTCTGTGTCTCTCACACTCAGCCATCCCAAGTCTGTTCTAGCCACAGGACCTTTACACTTCCTGTTCCCTCTGCATGGAGTGCTCTTCCTCCAGACCACTGTACGGCTCGCTTTTCTTCAACGTTCAGGTTACAGCTCAGACATCATCTAGTCAGAGAAGCTTCCCTCCATCACATGGCCCTGTTTTATCTTCTTCAAAGCACGGTTCACCATCTGAAGTTTTCTTATTTCTTTGTTTATTTATTTATCCTCTCTCTCTCAATTTCTTTCCCCACAAAGAATGTAAGCTTTATTAAAGTAGGCCCACAGTTTGCCTTGCTTAGTTGCTATATTCCCAGCACTTAGACCTGTGTCTCGCATGTGACACATTCTCAAGAATAGATTCTAAAAAATTCAATTAGTTAGGAAAAACTAAGTGCGTGATATTCATGTCAGCTTCTTTTCTGCAAAGCTGTTCAAGGACTGAACCTGAGAGTCAAGCCTCTGACTCAAGAAAAATGAAAACGTCATGTGGCCAAGGTCCATTGTGTTAAAGCCTGGCTGATTCTTGAAGTGTGAGTCTTGTCACTGGAGAAAACAGGTGTCTTTGAGAATAAGCCACACATGCAGATGTGAGACAAGGCCATGTCCCACTTGGCAGGAAATCCTGAGAGTCCAGGTTACAGAACAGCAGGAATGAGGTTCCGGGGGGAAGCTCTGAATTAAAGAGCAGCGCTGGCTGGCAGCCTGGCAGGCTGCTCATTATCCGGACAAGCGTCAAACCCACTAGCAGATAGACAGCATTAAATGAAATGAAAAGGGGTGGTAACATTTGCTGGTCAGCTAGGGCACGAAGCATTCTCAGACCCCTTAAAGGCATGTGGGGTAAGGGGAGGGGAGAGGGGGAAGGGGGGCTACTTTGATCATTGACTTAGGGTCACCCCTCCCTCCAGGGCTGACTCCAATTCAAACCCTGGGTCTCCTTTGTTAAAATAGGAAAATGATTCTACCTAACTGAAAACTCTCTTGTTCTCATTGTTCTCCAGAAACAAATTTCTGAGAAAAATATTTTTCCAATAGAAAATCTGTAAAGGTGGGTAAGAGTACATAGAATCTCATTCAAGGAATAGAGAGTTGTAGTCAGTTGGTACTCATTTAACTGACTTTTGGATATTTAGCACCAAAGAGAGTATAGCTTAATTGAGAAAACACGCCATCACTTGACTTTTTAGCTCATTTTTTGTCATTACTGTTTCTGTTTCTTCCATCCTTAGTATACATCAGTAACTATCCTCTTGGGCATCTAGCTAAAGTTTGCCTATTCGGCAAGGGACCCAGAAGCAGAAATAAACAGTAACCTTTGTGGATACAGAAATGGGTTTGATATAACGACACATCCCCCTCGGATACAGGCATGGCAAGCAGCTCTTATGAGTGGAAATTGAACAAGGACTCATAGGTAGCTCTAGGCAGATCTTTTCATGCAGGTCGGCCTAACTGGCACTCTGTACTCTCAGAACTGGACGAGGTAGAGAAGATTATGTCCTGTGGACAGTAAGTCAGTGTTACCAAGACCAGGCCTGAGAGACATGGCGTAGAAACTGACCAGAAGAGAGAACTCAGTCGGAACTGGTCAGTTTCCTCTTGGTTTCTAAGCCTCATTCGTTCATTCCATTAATTTTTATGTGTGGTTATTCTCTTATAGGCACAAGATCAAGCTCTGCAGTAGGGAGGAGAATCAGCCCCTGTTCCTCCGGGGCTCCCAGTTGGACGGGTCTAGAAACATGATGGGTTGGAGCATGGGAAGTACTGTGCTGAGAGCAGGTGACAAACAGGTCTGTCTCTGGCCTCTTTGGCTTCTTTCTTCCTTCAAGGCAGACACTGGTCTCCTGGCCTTTTTAAAAATGTATTTATTTATTTATTTATTTATTTATTTATTTATTTGGTTGCATCCGGTCTTAGTTGCGGCAGGCAGGCTCCTTAGTTGCGGCTCATGGGATCCTTAGTTGCAGCAATGGGCTCCTTAGTTGTGGTTCCAGGGCTCCTTAGTTGTGCTCACCATCTCCTTAGTTGTGGCATGTGAGCTCTTAGTCACAGCACGCATGTGGGATCTAGTTCCCCGACCAGGGATTGAACTCGGGCCCCCTGCATTGGGAGCGCGGAGTCTTACCCACTGTGCCAACAGGGAAGTCCCCTCTCCTGGCCTTTCTGACTCTGCTTTACAGACCTCCCAACACCACTCCTTCCTTCCTGTGTTCAATAAGGGGGAGGCTAGACCCAGGGACATGGATATGAGTAAGCAGTTCCTGTCCTCTGGGAACTCCAGCTGCTGGAGAAGGCAGGCAATGTGGCAAATAAGTCAGTACGAAGTCAGGCCTTGATGCCAGTCTCTGCTGAGCATGTCCCTGCCTCCTGGGAGCTTAAAAAATCCAGATGTCTAGGCCTCACCCCTAGTCCCTGATTCCATACGTTGAGGAGAAGTTGAGGAAATTGTTTTTCAGTCTGCTCTGGTGATTCCAATATGCAGTCAGGTCTGGGAGGAGGTCCTGAACAAGCAGAGCTAGCAGAGGGGCTGGGTAGGGGAAAGCTATGGGCCCTCCGAGACTTCACAGAGGAATTGAACTTTCCACCAGGTATGGTTTTGATGAAGGAAGAACATCAGTGGGATACAGGATCATGTGATACCATGCACAGGGAGATGAATGTCTGGGCTGTTGAGGAAACTGGGCGTGTCAGGAGTGAAGGAAGGAGTGATTAAAGCTGGAACTGGGCCAGAGAGAAGGGGTTGCCTGAGAAGGTTATTCAGCAAAGGGCTAAATACGGTTTGGCTTTGATTCTGTAGGAAAGGCAGTGATGTGATCACTCTGAGTTCAGGATCACAGCACTGGTGGCAGTACGGCAAAGGGTCTAGAACAGTGGGACTAGACGTACAGCGACTGTCTTTACTATCTATTTCTGTGTAACAAACTACCCCAAGCCTACTGGCTGAACACAAGAGTCATTTCTTTTATATATATGTGTGTGTGTGTGTGTGTGTGTGTGTGTGTGTGTATGTATATATATTTTAGTGCTTTTCTATTTTTTAAAAAATTTATTTATTTTATTTATTTATTTTTGGCTGCACTGGGTCTTGGTTGCTGTGCACGGGCTTTCTCTAGTTGTGGAGAGCGGGGGCTACTCTTCGTTGCAGTGCGCGGGCTTCTCATTGCGGTGGCTTCTCTTGTTGCGGAGCACAGGCTCTAGAGCGCAGGCTCAGTAGTTGTGGCACACGGGCTCAGTAGTTGTGGCTCATGGGCTCTAGAGCGCAGGCTCAGTAGTTGTGGCACACGGGCTTAGTTGCTCCACGGCATGTGGGATCTTCCCAGACCAGGGCTCGAACCCATGTCTCCTGCATTGGCAGGTGGATTTGTTAACCACTGCACCACCAGGGAAGTCCACAAGAGTCATTTCTTTCACTCCTGTTACTGTGGGTCAGGAATCCAGGCAGGGTTGGGCTGGACAGATCTGCTCCACTGGTATTGGCTACACTTCAGCTGGTGGTTGAACTTGGCTGGAAGGTCTAAGAAGGCTTCGTTCTGCTGTCTGGCCCTTCAGTACTCCTCAGCCCCCTTCCCAGTGGAGAGAGGCCTTTCTTTCTCCAGTGGGAGGGTGGTAGCTTGGAATTCTTCACAAGACAGTGGTTTCAGGAGAATGGTTTCTGGAGGGAGCATTCCAAGTGGCAAAGGTAGGAAATGTAGATCTCTGAAGCCCAGCCTGGGAACTTACTTTTGCTGCATTCATCGACTGAAACAGGTCCCAGTGCCGGCTCAGATTCAAGGGGAGGGAAAGTAGACTCCACCTGCACTCCCCGTGCAGGAGAGTCAAGATCATATTGCATATGAGCATGGGGGATGGGAGACATTGGTGCAGCTACCTTGGTAAACACCATCTACCATGGGGACTAGTTGGGCTACTGCAATCTTTCAGACGAGAGATCAGGACACCTGAAACATAGCAGGAACAATAGTGATGGAAAAGTATGTCACGGAGAGATGTTTCAGAGGTAGAATTTATATGACCTGTTTCCTGAGTGGATTGAGTGAAGAGGAAGGAATGATTCCTGAATTCCTGGTCTACATAAGTGGTCCCATCCACTGAGTAAAGGAGAGATCTGTGCACATTTGATGCGTGTGAGTCTGGCAAGAGCTGAGGTTGCTCTGTGACATGCTGACTTCTAGGGCCCTCCAGATGGAGAAGTCAAGTAGGCGTTTGGAGCTCAGGAGAGAGAAATGGCTTAAAGATGCAAGAAGTCACTGGAGTTGAAACCTTAGGAGTGGAGAAGTCTGATGTACCTACATTTCCCTTTTTTATCTTCATCAACTTTATTAATGTCAAGGGCAGCTTCATCCCTTTGACTGGATGTGTCTTTTTCTCAACACAAAGTAAATGTGAAAACACATCCCTCTTGGGGGCAAAACGACACAAGCCAAAAGCACAAGCCAAAAGCACAAGCCAAAGAAGGAGGAGGAGGAGCGAGTCTCCCCTTCAAAGTGAATCAGAGGCCTCTGCTTCCTCCCTCCCCCTGCTGTGGCTTCGTAGAAGTGGCTGTTCTGCAATTAGCCATCATTTCTATTCCCCCTTCTCCCATCCCAACGAACAAAATCAGAAGCATGAACCAGGTCTCAACTTAGCAATTGGGAAAAACATTGTAAAAGTTACTTTTTAAGAACATTTAAAAATATCTCCTCCTCTGAGGCTTCCAGAAGAAGAAACTCATTTAAAACATAAATAATAGAAGCATTTCCTTTTGGTTTTTTTGTTTGTTTGTTTATTCATTTTACTCCTGACATAATTAAAGTTTCTAAGGTCTAATTTTAAAGAGCAACTTCTATTCTCAGATGGTAGGGAGACCATGTCCAGAAACAAAAGCATCTTGACCAAAAATGACGAATAGGCCCCCTGTGAGGAAGGGAGAGCTTCTGAGGATTGTATTTTTCCAGGTTATACTTAGTCTGTGGAACACATATATTCAAAAAAAGCAAAAACAAAACATCTCTTGTAATTGAATCTCAGTAGCCTGATATCATATTTAGCATGGCTTTTATGATAAAATGGAAATTTCTGTCCTGGGGAAAAAACAAACATTGATTACCAGAAACAGTTATTTAAGGAAGTCATAAAATACCAGCCAGGTTTTGGGTAAAGATGATAGAATGAAGCCAGGTCATAGAAACTTCCCCCTTCCTAATATCTGACCACATAAGTAAAAAAATAGTAAAATCACCAAAAAGGAAAGCAGGAAGTGGTACCATTTAAAGTGGTACTCTTTCATGTCCCAACTTAAAAAAAAAAGTTCCTAAGAAAGAATTCAGAGTTATTGGCAAGACTCTGTATGGGTCTTAGTACCACTTCTATCTCACCTCAAAAGTGTACTGGGGAAAGATCAACTGTTTAAAAAATCTTGAGAATTTTTTTCTCAGATCTCAAACACTAAGGAGGTGAGTGAGCTACCTGGAGGAAACATCAAGGAAAATTCTCAAGGGAATGCGCTTCAGTTCCCAGTCATTGCAGCCTTCTAGAATATCCTCTAATGCACAGAACAAAATCCAGGAGTTTCCGTTGTTTAGGGCTCTCTACTAAATTTGGGGATTTATTAGAGCATTTTATCTTATTTTATTTCTTTTTTAAATTTATTTATTTATTTTTGGCTGCGTTGGGTCTTCGTTGCTGCACACGGGCTTTCTCTAGTTGAGGTAGGAGGGGGCTATTCTTCGTTGTTGTGTGTGGGCTTGTCAGTGTGGTGGCTTCTCTTGTTGTGGAGCAGAGGCTCTAGGGCTCAGTAGTTGTGGCTCAAGGGCTTAGTTGCTCCGCGGCATGTGGGATCTTCCTGGACCAGGGCTCAAACCTGTGTCCCCTGCATTGGCAGGCAGATTCTTAACTACTGCACCACCAGGGAAGTCCCATATTAGAGCATTTTAAATGAAAGGCAGTGAACCAGGACGTTTCACAAAATCTTGAAGGAGATTTGTCTTTCTTCTCCCCTCTCCTCCCAAACCCTATGGTTGTAGAAAGAACAACAGGACACATTACTCCAGCTCCCAAACTATAGCCAGAAAAGAGGATAATCAGATGTCATATGAAGGTAAAATGGTGTCAAAGAGAATTCTTCCATCCTAACCTGGAGCAAGTGAAAAGTAGGGATAATACTGCCCACATGAGAATGAGCAAGATGAAAACAAATATCATAGCAACTGTTCAAATGTACAATCTCATCATCTTTAAAATAGGGCTAATACTAGTACCTACCTCACAGGGTTGTTATGAGAATTGGAGGGTTAATAAATAGAACATGCATAGAACAGGGTCTGGCACATAGGAAATCACTCACTAACTGTAAACAGTAAAAATAATGGGTTCACTGGAGGGTGTTTTGGTAAGTGAAATAAGGCAGACAGAGAAAGACAAATACCACGTGGTATCACTTATGTGTGGAATCTAAAAAGAAAAAATTTAAAAAGTTGAACTCATAGAAACAGAGAGTAGAAAAGTAGTTGCTAGGTGCTGAGGAGTAGGTAGGAGAAATACGGAGAGGTTGGAAAAAGGGTAGAAACTTTCAGTTACAAGGTGAATTAGGGTCTGAGGATCTAATATGAAACGTTGATAACACTGTATTGTATAACTGAAATTTGCTACTAGAGTTGAACTTAAATGTTATCACTAAAAAAGAAAGAAAAAAATATATATACATATACGGTGATGGATGTGTTAATTAACTTGATGGGGGAATCTTTTCACAAAGTATATGTATATCAAGTCATTATGTTATACACTTTAAATATCTTACAATTTTATCTGTCAATTAGACCTCAACAAAGCTGAAAAAATAATGGTTTTATTAAAATAACACAGAAAATGGTAATATTATTATTGCAAGTCAAAGACTGATCAAGAAATAGTCTGCAAAAGAGGATATCCCATGGAAAAGAAGATTACTGGAGAGTACTTTACTCTAAAGATCTTAATAATGTGAATTCCATAAACTAAGTGTTTGACAACAGATTTTTAAAAATAGAATAAAAAGAAAAAGGAGAGAGAACCAAAACAACAGGATTACATAACTAATAACTAAATTAGAACTATCAAGGAATGGAAAAGACACACTGAAAACTGAATTGCCAACATAGAAGAAGGGCTTGAGTGACTGGAGAGGAGTCAGAGATAAAAGCATTTCAAGAAGAACTAATCAATATAAATAATCAATAAAGATGGCCCCACATAAAATAAATTATGTGCCAAAAAGTAGAGAATAAATGACATGGAAACAAATGAAACAAAAAATCACAGCCTAAAATGTAACTGAAGAAAAAGTTTCCTGAAATAAGCAGGAAAGATGCAGGTTGAAAGAACCCACCATGTTCCAGGAAAAATGGACATAGAATGGTATGGGATATTAGGATTTGCTGAATACAGGTTGTTAATTTATATAGTTTAAAAAAAGAAGAAAAAAGATCTCTTCATGTACCAGGCAGAAAAAGCAAGATACCCACAAAGAAAAACATCTGGCTGACCTCAGATGTTTCCACAGCAAAATCCAATGCCACAATACAGTGGCACAATGACTAAAGTTCAAGGGAAGAGAAGGTTTGACCCAATAATTTTATACCAACCAAATCATCCTTCAAGTATGAAGAACATATGTGGAAATGCTCAAATGAGAATTATAGCACACACGAGCTTTTCTAGGGAGAAAAGAAGAACAATAAAACAACTCGACTATAAAATCGAGGCAACAAATTCACAAAGGAGAGTCCACGGTAAAAGAACTAGATGGTCATTTAGAGATGGAAGTCAGTGCAGCAGTATCTATAAAGTTTTGAGCAAAAGAAAGTGCAACATATGAGTCTTCTATGTAGTCAAGCAGTCTTTTGAGTATCTGAGCAAAGGTCTTTCAGGCATATGTGAATAAAATATATGTGAGCAAAAAACCTAACTGACAATGAAATCAAGGCAACCAAGACATTAAAAAAACAAAAAAACAAAAAAAAACCCCTGAGGAATGAAAAAACTGAGGACTGGTGGTCCTTTTACTGTGAGAATTATAGTGACAGAGCCAGATATAAGATTTATAAACCTTGGAAAAGTAAAAATAATATCACTAACAAAATCTGAATTTCAAGTTGCAGAGGAGTGAAGAAGGCTGAGAACATTAAGCAGAGTGTTATCTGAGACTCATTATAGCCCTGAGGCTAAGAATAAAATAATAGGCGCCATGTTTCCCCATGCTTCAAAGTTTGCTGCTGCCCCTTTTGCAGAATTTTTGGAGGGAGTGGCCAAAACCAGGTTCTTTTGTCCCTTAGTCCATCACTCTCCTGCAGAGTATAAAAGAGTGAATGTGGAAGGAGAAAGAGAAAACATCTCTGGAGAAAGTTGCTGCAGTGCTGTGGCATCTTCCCACTGAGATCACCCCAGGTTTAGTGAGAATGTCTTCACTTTTAGAGCTTGAATGTGTTACTAGGTTGAAAGGACACAGTAGTGGACTCAGGCCTATGAACTCTAAAGGCAAGAGGCTGCAGCATGCTCTCAACCCATGGAAGCAGAACCTGGAGAAGGAGGGCTGCCCTGGGGGGGAGGGGGGACTCCCACCATTGGCAGGGCAGGCTCTCAAGAGTTTTTCCATAGAGCAGGCATAGGCCCTATGGGAGAAAACCAGCATGGAATGTAGACTTTGCCCAAGGGTCTTGGTCCAAGAGGGCCACCAGGAGGGCAATTGGGCTCCCACAAGGAGAATGTATATGAGGCCAACCTCTGGATGCCGGGTTTCAGTGTTGGAGTCATAACTAGCCAGGCTAGAGGAAAGGCATCATCCACATCACAGAAATTTTTTTTTTAATATCTGTATTGGAGTATAATTACTTTACAATGTTGTGTTAGTTTCTGCTGTATAGCAAAGTGAGTCAGCTATACATATACATATATCCCCATATCCCCTCCCTCTTGCATCTCCCTCCCACCCTCCCTATCCCACTCCTCTAGGTGGTCACAAAGCACCGAGCTGGTCTCCCTGTGCTATGCGGCTGCTTCCCACTAGCTATCTATTTTACGTTTGGTAGTGTATATGTGTCAATGCCACTCTCTCACTTTGTCCCAGCTTACCCTTCCCCCTCCCTGTGTCCTCAAGTCCATTCTCTACATCTGCGTCTTTATTCCTGTCCTGCCCCTAGGTTCTTCAGAACCTTTTTTTTTTTTTAGATTCCATATATATGCGTTAGCATACGGTATTTGTTTTTCTCTTTCTGACTTACTTCACTCTGTATGACAGACTCTAGGTCCATCCACCTCACTACAAATAACTCAATTTCATTTCTTTTTATGGCTGAGTAATATTCCATTGTATATATGTGCCACATCTTCTTTATCCATTCATGTGTCAATGGACACTTAGGTTGCTTCCATGTCCTGGCTTTTGTAAATAAAGCTGCAATGAACATTGCACATCACAGAAATTTAAGATGAAGTTTCCCAGTTTCCCAAACTCCAAGAAACCCATAAAAGTCTCGAGATATCACAAAAGTACCAGCCAAGTAAGACTTTTTCCTCCATTCCCTTTCCTCCTATGCTCAACTGTGGACAGGTCAGCTAGAAGATGGGTGAGCAGGAGAGAAGGGTAGAAGAGAAGCTGAGGAGGAGAGAAGAAACCCACCATTAACCCCGACACCCTTATGTCATAGGACCTGATAAAGGAGTAAGTCTCCTTTATTTTTCATTGCTGCTACCTGACCAAAGCTCCTTTCCCCGTAAGGACTCCCAGCTCCTTTAGCAAATGTCATCAGTTGTACTACCCATTAATCCTCCTTGTAGCACTGCTGCCCAGTCTTTGTGCTCATTCCCTTCTGATCATTCATTCGTTGAAATGTTAGCATTTGCGTTTACTGCCTGTCTCTGCAGTCATCATGCTTGGTGACCTAAACATCTAGGTAGACTTGTCATCCCAAAGCATGGCCTCTTGGCTTCTTGATCTCCTCTCCTCTCACGAGCTTTTCCTCTGTCACATTTCAGCCATTACTTGTAGTCACACCACTTCCAACATCTTGATTCAAATTTCCCATTCTACCACCACCTCTTACCTTTCTAGCACACTTCCTTGAGGGTCAATTCTTTGACTCTCTAAGGACTGCTAGTCATGAACTCTACTTCTTGACTTTCATTTTTACCTATCATGAATTCCATGGTTCATCATTATGACAACTCACTTGCTTAACCGCTCAACTCTCTCCCCCGTCTTCCTCTGTCATACTCACCTAATCTGGTGACATTTCACCTGCAGCTAATCTGCTAAATGTAACTAAAGAAAAAAGCAACCACACTGAGTGCTCTTGCTCTCGAAGCCTTCTCCATGATTCTGATCAGTTCCTTTGCCCAGCCTCCTGGATAACTATTTGAACCTTCTTCCCAAAGCCCCATTCCCCACTCCCATCCCTTTTTCAGTCTAAGTTAATGATCTTGCTTTTTTAAAATGTAGGAAAATAGAAGTGATCAGAATAGAACATCCTTATTGTCTACTACCAGCTCTGCATGGCTATTAATACCTATACATACATAGTGTGTCTTCCCTTCTTTCTCAAAGGATAAACTCTCTCTGCTTCTGCCTAAGGCCAATTTCTCTACTTGTGCCCTGAATCCCGAACCCTCTCTCCTACTCATATACTTAGCTTCTGTAATTATCATCTCTCCTTCAATAACAATTTTCCCCTCTACTGAACCATTCCCAGCACCATTTAAACATACCACAATATCTCTCATAGAAAAAAATAACTCTTCCTGGACCCTGCATCCTCCTCCAATTATAACCTTATTTATCTGCTCTTCTTTTTTTTTTTTTTTTTTAAATTAATTATTTATTTATTTTGGCTGTGTTGGGTCTTCGTTTCTGTGCGAGGGCTTTCTCCAGCCGCGGCGAGCGGGGGCCACTCCTCATCGTGGTGCACGGGCCTCTTGCTATCGCGGCCTCTCCTGTTGTGGAGCACAGGCTCCAGACACGCAGGCTCAGTAGTTGTGGCGCACGGACCCAGTTGCTCCGTGGCATGTGGGATCTTCCCAGACCAGGGCTTGAACCCGTGTCCCCTGCATTGGCAGGCGGATTCTCAACCACTGCGCCACCAGGGAAGCCCCTTATCTGCTCTTCTAAAGGCAAAAACATCTTTAAAGTGTTTTCTATATTTACATGTTCTCTCCTTTTTTAAAATTTATTTATTTATTTATTTTTGGCTGCATTGGGTCTTTGTTGCTGAGCGCGGGCTTTCTCTAGTTGAGGAGAGCAGGGGCTACTCTTCGTTGTGGTGTGCGGGCTTCTCATTGCGGTGGCTTCTCTTTTTGCGGAGCATGAGCTCTAGGTGCACGGGCTTCAGTAGTTGTGGCACATGGGCTCTAGAGCGCAGGCTCAGTAGCGTGGCTTGCGGGCTCTGTTGTGGCTCTCCGGCTCAGTAGTTGTGGCATGCAGGCTCAGTAGTTGTGGCTCACGTGCTCTAGAGCACAGGCTCAGTAGTTGTGGCTCATGGGCTTAGTTGCTCCGCGGCATGTGGGATCTTCCTGGACCAGGGATCCAACCCCTGTCCCCTGCATTGGCAGGCAGATTCTTAACCACTGCGCCACCAGGGAAGCCCTACATGTTCTCTTAAACAGATCTAATTACCAACACTCAACTGAAACTACTTGTGTCAACATCGCTGATGACTTTCATGTTAAATCGAACGGTCAACACCAAATCCTCATTTTACTAGATCCCAGAGTGCATCTAACGCAGCAGTTTACTCCCTCCTTCCTGAAATGCTTTCTTATTGGTTGCTGAGACTCTACACTCTCCTGGTTTTCCTCTCACCTCACTGCCCGCTCTGTCTCTGTCTTCTTAGCTTGATCCTCCTTTTCTTCACCACTACATGTTGGAGTGTCCCGAGGTGTAGTTCTTAGATCTTTGCTCTCTTCTCCCTGCGTTTACTTCGCTAGATAATCTCATCAAGTTACGTGGCTTTAAAAAAACTCTCGATAAACCAACGATTTCCAAATTTACCTCCTCAGCCCATACCTCTTTTCTGATGTCCAAATTTGAAAATGCAGCTGTTTTCCCTATACCGGCAACTCAAGCGTCCCATAGATATCACAAACATGGCGTTTTCAAAACAATTCTTTATTTACTTTCCCCCACAAATCTGGTCCCACCTGGAGACATCCCTTCTCTCCCACTTCCATAAATGGCACACCATTCATGTCACTGTTTAGGTCAAAAACCAAGACATCTTTCTCAATTCCCCTCTTTCTTTTATATCCCCTTACGGGTTGACTTGTGTTTGCCCCCCATTTCCTGCCCTCCTTCTCCCCCCAAGAGAGATGTTGAAATCCTAACTACAACAAGTACCTCATATTGGGGAGGGGAAATTTCCTCCTCTACCCCTCTTGTGTTCTTGTGGCTGGACTACTAATAAAATTGACGCAAGACATTAACAAGAGAAAAAGAAACAAATTGTAATTCCTGCGCACACAGGTCTCATAGAAATGGGACCTAAGAAGTGGCCAAAGCAGGCAGCGTTTATACTTTTTAGACAAAGAAATAATAAATTTGTGAGGAATTGACAAGACAAAGAAACTTTGAGTGGTTAAGTAGTGAAGAATCTAAACTGAGTTTGGGCTTGGGAGAGTAAATTAAAGGAATAACAGGGTTTGTTTATACAGGGTTCTCTGCGCCAGTTCCCCATCTCTGGCAATAAGGGTGTCCTTCTACCTCCAGATACAGGGAGAGCACCTTTCACATGAGAGATTTATTTCCTGCTTTCAGGGAGGCAGAGAGGCAGGTCAAAGTGTCCCTCTTATACCACTTGTTTCTTAAGGAACTTTAATTTAAAATAATCAATATGCCACTGAAGCAAATTTGGGGGCAGCCTGCCCTGGGCACCAACACTCAGAATGTGACTTTATTTGGAAGTTGGTTCCTTGCAGATGTGCTTAATTAAGATGAGGTCATACTGGGGTAGGGTGGACCCTAATCCAATATGACTGGTGTCCTTGTAAGAAGACAGCCATGTGGAGACAGACACGGGGAAAAACCATGTGACAGTGAAGGCAGAGATTGGAGTGATGCAACTGCAAGCCAAGGAGTGCCAAAGATTTCTGGCAAACCACCAGAAGCTAGGAAGAGGCAAAGAAGGATTCCCTTACAGGTTTCAGAGGGACACCTTGATTTCAGATGTCTAGCCTCCATCCAATACTGGGAGATGATCAATTTCTGTTGTTAAGCCATCCAGCTTATAGTACTTTGCTGCTACAGCCCTGGGACACTAATACACACCCCACGGTCCACCCACCAGCAGGTCTTCTTGGCTCTACCTTCAAAAGATAGACTGAATCTGGCACCTCTGACCTCTATCACCATGCTCCAGCCCATGCCTTGGTCCTCTCTCTTCTAGACTACTGCAGTAAACTGATAACTAGCCTCCCTGCTTCTACTCTTGCCCAAGCCCACCACAGACTATTTTCCATATTTCAGTTAGTGTGCTCTTTTCAAAAAACAAACCAGGTCATGTCACTCCCTTGCTCAAGACTTTCCAATGGCTTCTCATTACATATGGAACAAAATCTAAATGCCTTACCCAGGCTTATAAGGCTCTGCCTCATCTGGCCTCCAGCTTCTTCTCATCTCCCGCCCCTTCCCCTATTGCTCACTCAGGTCCCACCACATTGGCCTCCTTGCTGTTCCTATTATACCCGAGCCGACTGTAGCCTTGGGGCATCTGCACTTGCAGTTCTCTCTGCCTGGAATACTCTTTCCCCACATATTTTCATGGTTCACTTCTTCATCGCATTCAGGTTCCTTCTCTTTCCCACAGAGAAGCTCTCTATGCCTATCTGATCTAATTAGCCCCCTAACACTTTACCTTGCTTTGTTTCTCTTCCTAGCACACACCACCACCTGAAATTATATTTATTAACTGCAGTGTTGAATTGCTAGGGTCTGAACACAGTCTTGCATGTGGTCAGTGGTCAGTGAACGAATGAATAGATGAATGAATTCCAGTCTTGTGCCCAAATTCAAATATAAAGTTAAAAAAAGGGCTCTCATGCTGTCATTCCTAATTAAAGTTTTCCTAAGTTTAGAGGGAACTTTTAAGAATGATTATCTCTTGTGGTTGAGGAAACATTTGCCTGAAGTTTGGAATTTCTTCAAATTCTCGTCAATTCCTCTTTGTTCTGTTAAATACAAGTAAAATTACATTAAATATCTCTTATTTTAATAACACAAGTAGCACAATCTCAGTTTCTATATAACAAAAAGAGCAGTATTTGAACTGGTCACCAATATGAATGAGACTTACATGGGGGGATGGATTTGGGGGAGATTTTTGGGGTTTGTTTTCTGTTTATAGTTTTAGTTATCTAGGTATTACTTGAATGTTTATAATTAGTATATATAATTCAAATAAGATGATATGATCATTAGTCTTCAAAAAAAACTTCCCAACAAGGTTTTAATGACAGTGTGTCACAAAATCAAGATGTAAAACAGTAAGGTTTGTGCTTGAACAAGCTAACATAAGCACCTGCAGTCTTAAGGAGGAAACATAGGGATGGTTTAATTTTATAGGATGTAGGAGAATCAGAAATTACTTTTTTCACTCAGACCCATATTTACAGCCAGGCAAGCTGGGACTGTCTTTGACTATTAAGCACATAGATCTATAGCATTATGAAGCTGGAAAAATTTTCCTAGAATTCTGTGAATTTAAATCCCATGCATTTCCAAAGAGACTTTATTATTTTATCTTCTTATTTTATTTTAAAAGTTTTATACAATTTTTAAAGGTTACACTCCATGTACGGTCATTACAAGGCATCGGCTATATTCCCCACGATGTACAATACATCTGTGAGCCTATCTTACACCCAATAGTTTGTACCTCCCAAGCCCCCAGCCCTTTCTTGCCTTCCCCACAATTGGTAACCACTGGTTTGTTCTCTATATCTGCGAACCTGCTTCTTTTTTGTTGTATTCACTAGTTTGTTGCATTTATTTTAGATTCCACATGTAAGTGATATCATACAATATCGAAAGAGACTTTAAAATCTGCCTTTTGGAACTCTGTTCCCATAAAGATGGTTTGGATTTGACTTCTTCTCAGACACAGTCTTCTTGGGGAGAGGCCTTTGGAGGGACACAAGGCGCTCTTGGAGCCACGTGGAGTTTTAGTGCCTCTGCTTGGTGGTTATTTGGGAAGCTCCAGCAGGAAATGGGGGTTAAGGAATGGGGAGGGGAGAGGGAGAAGAAGAGGCTTCCAGGCAGAATCAACAGTGAGAGTGAAGAAATGAAGCCCTAGAAGCTTATGGTCTATTCCAGGAACGCCAAATAATCTCAGCCTCTGTGGGTAGCGCAGGGAATGGGAGAGAAGAAAGAGAGATGAAGCTGGACGGGTGGCAGGGCCACACCAGGCGGGGTCCTGAACGCCGAACCAGAGAGTTTACGTTTTGTTCTGAGGCCATGAGCACACCCTAAAGAGAGAATGATACAAGATCTAGGTTTCAGAAAGAGCACTCTGGTAACAGAACTGGGGGGGCAAACGTTGACTTTTTCCCTTCTTAGGGTTTTCAGCTGGGTCTGGTTATTAAACGGACATCAGACAGGAGAAAGCCTACAAATTGATATTGTTCTACGTGACAAGGGAGCCCTCAAATGGAACAAAGACCCAAAGAAATGGCAGAAGCTACAGGCTTTATAGTAGCTTGTAAAAGAGAGGCAATCATGGAAAAGTAACTCAAGTATGTGGGAGGCTAAGGGGAGATCAGAATTGTTTTCACAAGGTCTGTTTGTTTAGAATTCTCTGGGTCTCAACTTCTCGGCCTTGATGATAAGAATGTTAATTTCTTTTTGGTATAGGGAGGACATCTTTCATGTAAGCATTTCATCTCCTGCCTTCAGGAATAAAATGGAGGGTCAGAGTGCTTTTCTTGCATCCGCTCTTTCTCAAATGCCCTTAGCCCCAAATAATCAATATGCTAAAGTGGTATATTTGGGGGTGACATTCTCCGGCCTCCCTCAGCTGCATGGAGAAGGGATAAGGCCCGAAGGAGACCAGATGCAGGGCAAACTGGTTAGGAGGCTGCTGCAATGATGCAGGGAAGACAGGATGAGGTCCAGAGCTTAGGGCCATGGAGGTGAGAAAGGTAGGAGGGGCGTGTAGATGTGAGACTGCAAAAGTATCAATAGAAGTGATGGGATATGGCAGAGGTGGGGAGGAGATTAGAAAGAAAGGAATCAAAAGATGGCCCTGAGATTTGCAGCTTGAACGATATGTCAGCAGGGCTGACCTAAGAATTTTATAAAATAATCCAACAGTTACTATATAAGGAATGAGTTCCTGGTACATAAAATCTGCAAATGTTCTTTTCCTGCATGAAAACTTTCACGTTTTTCGAGACCTGTTACTCCCAACATACAGATGGGAAACCCGGCTGGGGAGAATGTCCTTGCTAGCTATTCCTGAGTAATGTGGTCTTATACCAGGTGCCACCTCTCAGCCCCAACTAGGAGGGCCGCTTCAGGAAACATCCACGGAACTCCAGAGGCAAGTATCCTACAGCAGCCCTCTCAGGCATTCATAGAAACTTGCAAGTTGCAGGTTTCCCTTGTAAACTTTTCAGTGACACCGTTGAGATTCAGCTAAGCCATGCGGTGCCCATAAGTTTCTAAGCCAGGTTGTGAAATGTGAACTGTTAGTCTCTATTCCCCATGAAGAGACTGTTATCAGTAAAAACAGATGTGGTAGTTGCAACATTTAGATGAAATACCAGTTTCTGCTAAAAGGCACCTGGAATCACTATTCCTTTTGATTCTGGAAGTGCACACCAGTGAGGAGGCTTTGCTGTAATTTCTCAGGGGACTTGGCATGAGCAAGTAAGTGTTCCATGTGGAAGATTTAAGAAGAACCTCCCAGCTCCTGGAGCCCCTTTCTCAGAGCAGAGAAATCAACCAAGGCTCTGCACCAACCTTGACTATGTTTGAGTATTATGGCCAGTCCCTATCTGATTTTTTTCAAAGTGGCCTCAAAGTGAGGCTTATCCGGACAGACTAACCTGATCTCCGAGAATTCCATGGTCTTCGGAGGGTCAGTTCTGGCGGCCTGATCTTTGCTCCTGTGATTCTTTCCATCTGGAAACTCGCCTCTCCCTTCTCACTGCCTATTTGGATCCTTCTCAACCTCAAAACCCGTCTCATAAACTCCATTTCCTGTGAAAACTTCTCTGCTTGGAATTTATCCATTTCTTCCCTGGACTTATTAGAGTTGTGTGTATATGCCCAAGATAGCATTTACTAGTGTGCCCTGCTACCAAGAATTACCAGGGGGTAACTGGACTTGAAGCATTGAAGGGAGGAACTGTGAATTCACTTCCGTTTAGGAACTTCTGTACCCCACGCCGTTCCTCTCCACAGCGTCCAACACAGTGCCTTGCAAAACAACATCTATTTGTTGAGACCTTAGTCTGATTTTACATGCAAAAGCTCATGTAATTCTCAAAACAATTCAAGGAAGTAGATGCTGTTTTTATCTTCATTGTACATACTCTTTTTTTTTTTTTTTTTAGAGCAAGGGCCTACTCACAGGCTGATCTTCAGCTCTTGCCTTTTTTTTTTTTAAATTTATTTATTTATTTTTGGCTGTGTTGGGTCTTCATTTCTGTGCGAGGGCTTTCTCTAGTTGTGGCCAGCGCGGGCCACTCGTCATCGCGGTGCGCGGGCCTTTCACTGTCGCGGCCTCTCTTGTTGCGGAGCACAGGCTCCAGATGCGCAGGCTCAGTAGTTGTGGCTCACGGGCCTAGTTGCTCCGTGGCATGTGGGATCTTCCCAGACCAGGGCTCGAACCCGTGTCCCCTGCATTGGCAGGCAGATTCTCAACCATTGCGCCACCAGGGAAGCCCTGTACATACTCTTTGATCCAGCAATTCCATTCATAAGAATGTATCCTATATCTATCTTTGCACATATGAAACTGATTCACGTACAAGGTTATTCATTCCAGCACTAATTGTAATGAAGAGTGGACATTTAACCAGAGGACGGATTAAACAAAATATAGCAAATATATACAATGGAATACTCCCATGGGTATTGAGATGAGTTTGGCAGCTCTGCATGATCTAGTATGTAAAGGTCTCCAAGATGTATTTTCATTTATTTATTTATTTGTTATTTATTTATTTATTAAACTCTTTTATTTTGCACTGATAAGGCTTTCACAGAGAGGTGTTGATGTACACCCACTTTAACATTAATTCTATTCAACAGATTTACTGGGCAGTTTCACTACAGTTTGGCTGTACTTCTAATTGTTTAATGAAATATCCACCTGAATATACCATAAATACCTCAAAATCTAACATGCCAAGAATGGCTTCATTTCTTCAGCACTGAAAACTACTCCTTCTCACCTGGTCTCTGTCTCTGTGAACAGCTTGACCCTTCCATTTATATTTCTAAAAGAAAAAATATATATAGGTGTTATATATATTAGTTTTTCTGTAAAAAATAATGTATTTTTGCATATATTTGTTGATCTGTGCATAGATTATCTCTGAAAGGATGTACAAGAAGTTGATGACACTTGTTCTCTCTGGGGAGAGGAACTCAGAGCCAGGCTGCCTGAGGTCAATGCCCTTTTGGTCTGACATGGTCCTCACATCTCCATCTGGGGGTCATCCATCCTCAGTGTACTGATATCTCCCCACCTTGAACTGGAACCACACCACTACTCATGGTGGCTTCAAGTGCTTTATTTTTACATCTAATAGAGGTTGCGCTAGAGAAATTCGTGTCAGAGAATCATTCTGTAATTTAGCAAAATGCTAGAATTCCTCCTTTTGAAATAAAACCTAAAACACTGAGACTATGCAGCCGCATATTAAACCACAAAGGCAGTGGTACGTTCTGTATTCATAGGAACTTCTAAGGTAATCATAGGACAGTGTTTAATTATGATCTGCGCAGGCCTGAACCTCTTGGATGTCTGTGGAAAGTGAAAGGAACCCCTTTTGTGCACCCCTGGGTCCCTTCCTGCCTGCCACCATGTTTCCTCTTGTGCTCAAGGGCTGGTGTCCATGAAGCTTTCCTCTGCAGGCGCTCCAGCGGAGCTGTCAGCCTCCTGGGTTTAATGCATAGTGATGGCTGCTATTTTTGTTATTTTCCATCTCTTTGATGTCGTTCCATTGTCCCTCCTGCCGGTTGCCCTTTTCTGGTCTTTAGTATTTTAATTAATGTTGTTTAATGATACTCAGCCCCCTGAGGCTTTTAAAGGGGTGAATTCAATGGCACAGACTCAATGAATGAATTCTCCAGTCTTCTGCTCACTTGTTACCCAGAGCTTCACACCCAGGGGCACACCCCATCATTTCCAAGGCATCAATAATTCCAAAAGAGAGTTCTTTTAGGGAGAAAGGCCTGACAAATGACTAACTTTTATTTCGTGGTTCCAGTTAATTCAGTGATACCTCATTAGCGACATCCATGGAACATAGGTTAACCAAATGCAGTCTAGTAGCCATGATGCCTTCCAGGGAGAGTCACATTCAGCCGTATCCATCGGTGGCCCTGTGTCGCATCTTTTTCCCTTCAAAGAACACACACGTGACACACCGGGTTGCACACTACAGGTTCCGTTCACCTGCTCCCCTCCTCATGGTGGCGAGGGTGTTCCTTCAGCATCTGTGGGTCAGCTCTCCTCTGCGGAACCTGCTCCCTGTCCTGACCTCTTGGAGTTACCGTGGTGTCCTCGGAGCCTCTGGCCTAACGGGGCTTCACGTCTCGGGGTCCCCTGGGATTTCTCCCCGTCCTCAGCCTGAGTGGCCTCTCCTTCTGCTTTTTTTTTTTTTAACATCTTTATTGGAGTATAATTGCTTTCCAATGGTGTGTTAGTTTCTGCTTTATAACAAAGTGAATCAGTTATACATATACATATGTCCCCATATCTCTTCCCTCTTGCGTCTCCCTCCCTCCCACCTTCCCTATCCCACCCCTCTAGGTGGTCACAAAGCACCGAGCTGATCTCCCTGTGCTATGCAGCTGCTTCCCACTAGCTATCTATTTTACGTTTGGTAGTGTATATATGTCCATGCCACTCTCTCACTTTGTCCCAGCTTACCTTCCCCCTCCCCGTATCCTCAAGTCCATTCTCTAGTAGGTCTGTCTCCTTCTGCTTTGATTCCACCTCAAATTTGTCATCTCCTTTCTTTAGACTGTACCCAATCCCATGCTCCTTTGTCTCTTCACAGCTATCCCCTCGGTTCAGGCTTGAGCGGCCCCACAGCTAAACTATTACAATCAGTGGTTCCCTGGTCCAGCCCCTCCCTGTAAATATCCCCCAACCCGAAATCCTGTACTGTTGATACCGAGCAGGGCCCTGTGGGGCTCTTGGGCACAAAAGCCTTTCTGTGTCCCCCATTTCTTGATTACAGAAAATAGGCTTCATTCAGCCTGCATGACCTTCCCTGGGTTCCAACGGGCAGATTCAAGCACTTGTTAATTAGGGAAGGGAGGGGATGTGAGACCAGGGAGAAACAAACAGTCAAGAGGAACGATAGTGCAGCCTTGGGGCAGGGTCCTGGTGCCCCTCCAAGGGATACACACAACAGTATCTCCGAGCTGTTTTGCAGATGCTGAAGCCCCCACCAGGTGGGAGAAGTTAGCCGTTAATGATGGTGTGCTGCCCACAAGCATGTAGACCCCAGACCGGTTGGAACCAGAAGGTTGATGAAACTGACACCCGGTTACCTCACCACCAACCAATCAGAAGAAGGTCCATGAGCTGATCACACCGTCTTTGAACCATTACTATAAATTTCTCACTACCCTCTCCAAGTTGGGACACACAGTTTTGAGGGCATTAGCCCGCTGTGGCCCCCTTTGCCTGGCGAAGCAATAAAGCTATTCTTTTCTACTTCACCCAAAACTCTGTCTCTGAGACTTAATTTGGTGTCGGGGTACAGAGGCCAGATTTGGCTTCACTGTTCCTATTACCCAGAAGATAAATGCTTGCTGAGCAAATGAACACTGCCATGAAAACTACTACTATGGAAAGTCATTGATTCTGTGGAAATAAACACAGACAGCCTGAATGGAACCAAGCAAAGGCTATTTTTTTCTGAACTTGCCGCTGTAGGGGAATCAGCCTCATCCCTTGCGTTTGGCAGAGACTCAAAGGCAGGCAGAGGAGTGGATATCTTTAGAGTGGGCAAAAGGGAAGGCTTCAGGTATGCCCTGAGGGG
This sequence comes from Balaenoptera physalus, assembly GCF_965194825.1. Classification (NCBI taxonomy): domain Eukaryota; kingdom Metazoa; phylum Chordata; class Mammalia; order Artiodactyla; family Balaenopteridae; genus Balaenoptera; species Balaenoptera physalus. The sequence goes on from NC_138883.1 coordinate 147,265,468, forward strand.
AGGCTGTTGGCGTGGGGATGCAGGAGATGGGCTAACTAGAAGTGTGGCATCCTCTGTGATCAGTTAGGGGTTCATATTGGGCCTTCCCCAGTTGGTACTAAGTTGGAAGTGGAGGCAAAAATGAAAGAAGCTGTCAGTTATTGCTCAAGTCTTGAGCGTCTGGGGCTGATTATTACAGAGGTCGCGGTGTACTTTTCTGGACTGGTTGCTACAGGTTGTGAGTCAGAGCTGTTTTGGTATAGGGTCTGGCCATTGCCTCTTTGTACATTCAGTCTCTCAATTCTGAAAGGCACCTTTTCCTCCCATATTTCAGCATATCTGAAATTATGTTATGTCTGATATTTTACAACATGGCGTTATTAAATTGACACAGTTTTTTCTTTCTTTGTAGTTCATAAAATAATGGTGTGTTTAAAAATGAATGACATCTTAGATCTGACCAAATACAATATTGTGGGGGAAAATTATGATAGATTTCACCCTCTCAAGAGTTCATAATATAGCAAAGGAGAAAAGATATCCAGAAAAAAGTGATATTTCAATATGCATTTTAGGCAACCTTATGTGATTCATTATTAAAGCATTCACCCAGACAATTGAAATCGTGGAGGTGGAAGAGAATTAGAATCTGAGTCTTAAAGACAAGGAATTGCAGAAGCAGGAATAGCAGTGACTTACAGAGTGCCTACTGTGAGCCAGACATTATTCTAGGTGAAATACATAAATTATCTTCAGTATAACAAAATGAATTTGGAAATCCAGAGAAAAGGTAGGAAGGAGGAGGAATTCTTTCAGGAACAAACAACAGAAGCACTAATAGTACCATAAGTAATAAAGGTTTTAATTCTCTCACATTACAAGGAGTCCAAAGAGAGGCTGTCCGAGGATGGTGTAGGGGCTCCATGATGTTGTGAGGGTCTACCTCTCTTCTGTTCTTGCTGTCTGGTTGCTCAGCTGTCTTTAATGTGATAGCTGGTCCCCATATGGCTACCAGATGGCTTCTGTAGCCCCAGGCATCACAGCTACGTTCAAGGTGGGAAGGTGCATGGAGGAATAGTACCATCTGCATCTACTCGGTTAATCAGGAGAGCCAAATCTTTCTTAAGTGCTTCTAGCAATTCCCCTGAAGTTGCATTGTCCGGAGCTAGGAGACATGTCAACTTCTACCTTTTAAGGATGCTGGGAAGTCATGTGTTTGGCAAATGGAACAAGAGTGAAATGCTGGGATTAGGTCAAATCACCATTAATCACCAGGTCTGGGAAACTGCTGTTCCAAACAAAATTGGGGTTCTGGGTCTGAGTCAGGAAGATGGGAAGAATATCTGTCGTACAGGCTACTAAGAGTGACTTCCATTGTATGCAAGGCAGGGACCCACCACTCCTTCTCCATTCATGCATCTATTGATGGGCACTTAGGTTGCTTCAATATCTTGGCTATTGTAAATAATACTGCAATGCGTATATCTCTTCTAATTAATGCTTTCATTTTCTTCAGATAAATACCTAGGAGTAGAATTGCTGGATCCTATGGTAGTCCTATTTTAATTTTTTGAGGAGTCTCCATACTATTTTCCATTGGTGGCTGCACCAATTTACATTCCCACCAGCAGTGTACAAGGGTTCCTTTTCTCCACATCCTTGCTAACAGTTGTTTGTTGTCTTTTTTATGACAGCCATTCTGACAGGTGTGAGGTGATATCTCATTATGGTTTTAATTTGCATTTCCCTGATGATCAGTGATGCTGAGCATCTTTTAATGCACCTGTTGTGCATCTGTATGTCTTCTTTGAAAAAAATGTCTATTCAGATCCTTTGCCCATTTTTTAAACAGGTTGTTTGCTTTTTCGATGCTAAGCTGTATGGGTTCTTTGTATATTTGGAATATTAATTCCTTATCAGATATATTATTTGTAAATATTTTCTCCCATTCTGTAGGCAGCCTTTTCATTTTGTTGATAGTTTTCTTCACTGTGCAAAAGGCTTTTAGTTTGATGTAGTCCCATTTGTTTATTTTTGCTTTTGTTTCCCTTGCCTGAGGAGACATATTCAAAAAATATTACTAAGATTGGTGTCAAAAAGTGTACTGCCTATGTTTTCTTCTAGAAACTTTATGGTTTCAGGTCTTACATTTAAGTCTTTAATCCATTTTGAATTTATTTTTGTGCATGATGTAAGAAAGTGGTCCAGTATGATTCTTGTGCATGTAGCTGTCCAGTTTTCCCAACACCATTTATTGAAGAGGCTGTCTTTTCTTCATTGTATATTCTTGCCTCTTTTGTTGTAGATTAATTGCCCATATGAGTGTGGGCAATTATTTCTGGGTTCTCTATTCTGTTCCATTGATCTATGTGTCTATTTAGGGCCAGTACCATACTGTTTTGATTATTGTAGCTTTGTAGCATAGCTTGAAATCAGGGAATGTGATGCCTTCAGGTTTGTTCTTTTTCTCAAGATTGTTTTGGTTATTTGGGGTCTTTTGTGTTTCCATACAAATTTTAGAATTACTTGTTCTGGAATATACACCCTCTTGAAAGGGTACATTAGCTACTCAGATCCAATGGATTGGTACCATGCAAAAATGTGGCTTAGAATCGTAGCTGTTTCCATTTCTTTAAAAAGAAATCAGGAGTCCAGATTTCTATGTGAAATTTTATATTTTTGGCAGTGAATTTTAAAACAAAACAGTAGATGAGAAAAAAAGTTTTTGGATCAGATGCAGCCAATTTGTGACTCTGACATAAAGAAGCAAGTTAAGTCATGAGTCATGCTCCCTGTTGACTCACTCCCTGGTCACCGTTCCAGGGAATGTTTCCTGACCCTCCTTGGGTTAGATGTCTCCTTTTGGCCCCCTCTGCCCACTTTGATCACACTCCATTGTAATTATCTCCTCAATGGCCATCATGGAGTCAGGGGTCTGTACTTGGTTCCCCTCATCAGGATAAAGAGATTGGCCAAGTGCCTGTGGGCTGTTTTGCACACCAGCCTAAAGGTTATCCAGGCTCCTAGTGGCAAGCCTGGAAGAGGACTGCTTTCCCCATCATGGCAGTGAGAGGAGAGCCAGATTGGGGGTACCCGATGGCTTTCCCCTCTTCACCCCACACCCCCAGATGAGGGCTAGAGCCTCTAGCTGAACTCCTTGCAGACTCTTTTTTGGGCTGCAGATGTCCTTTTGCCACTCACAGACTCACACCTCAAGACTCTCCAACCCCTCACTCTATAGAGACTCCAGGGTTTGCACCTTCTCAGGACTGCTTCTCTATCTCTTGGGTGTTCATGGCTCCTCCTTAATACTCCAGTCCCTGCTTCCTTGTAGCTTGACTTTCCGGTTTCTCTCTTATAGATGACAAGGAAGGGACACATTTACTTTCTGGTTCTACCATTGACCAGTAAGGAATCTGTATCTGCCCAAAGGAGATTTGCTTATGCAAAGTTAATAATGTTTGTAAATGGCTCTTCTGTGGTCCTTGGATAGAAGGAGGTAGTCCATATTACTGTGAAAGAGGTAGCATGTTCAGTGTGGCCTGTCTTCCTATGGGGAGGAGAAAGACATCCCTGCAATGAGGGAGGGAAGAAGGTAGATGTGCATGACGCAGGCAGGCATGGAAGAATGTACTGGGACATGGATGAGCCTCTCGGGCTTCCGTGGATGTGAGTGCCAAATGACGTGAAACCAAATATGATATGGGGTTCGTAGTTTCTTTCTAGTCCTACTTTGATCACAAAACTCTTGTTAAGCAAACTGGTAATCAGATTTGTACTTTCAAAACTCCTTCCTATTTCCTTTCTAGGAAACACAATCATTTTGGTCGCTGGCAGTGCCCTTTTGTTCATGAGAAAGCTAGAGGGATGTCTATCCTACCTCCTCCCCGACATTCAAACACCCAGGACTCTGACCAAACTCTCTTTTAAATAATGTCGTTTCCTGGGACTCTCCTATCGCAGCACTTGCCTCTCTACTTCCTGTTCTTTCGGCACCGTTCCTTCTTCTATACCAGTTCAACTGTGAGGTGACTCAGAAGACTACAAAGGAAGAGTGGCCACTTGAAGGTGGTAGAGCAGGAGTCAGCAAACTACGGTTGGGGCCAAATCCAGCCCTCTGCCTGTTTTTGTAAATAAAGTTTAATCGAAAAACAGACATGCCCATTTGTTTACATAGTGTCTTTGGCGGCTTTGGCAGATGTAACAAATGTAATGTTGACTGGATGTAACGAAGACCCATGACCTCAAAACCTAAAATATTTACTGTCTGGTCTTTTTTTTTTTTTTTTTTTTGGCAGCGCCAGGCGGCTTGCAGGGTCTTAGTTCCCTGACCGGGGATCCAACCCATACCCCCGGCAGCGGAAGAGCAGAGTCTCAACCACTGTCAGGGAATTCCACTGTCTAGTCTTTTATAGAAAAGTTTTGCTGACCCATGTAGCGGAGCAACATGGAAGGTAGAGCCAGCACCTCCCTCTTCAAATCCTGGCTCTGGAACTTACTAGTTGGGGTGCTGAGAGCACCACGGTGGACCTTGTTTCCTCACCTGTGGATCTGGGATAATAAGCCCTCCACACATAGCCTGTGAGGATCACAGTGCATAATAAACGTGAAAGCCCTTTGCAAACGGCGGGGTGCTGTGTCAATGGTAAGAACTCCCATTTCTCCCTTTCTGCTGGGCTTTTTTTTTTTTTTTTTTTTTCTGTTGGGCTTTTAGGATTGCTCCAGTTCCTTAATTTTGTCTTCTCCGGTTATTTCTTTGACTGTGACTAGAGCTATTAAAACCTGCAATTTGCAGGCAGTGCTAATGCTAATTTTCTACTCAACCTACCTTTCTGTAGGCTGTCAAATGACAAGGATATTTTTAAATAAGCATGAATTATGTAAAAGAATTGGTTCATGAATGAAGCCCACAATCATATTCTACTCCAAGAGTTTAGAAATTTCCAGTTTATATATTCTCCTTTCAATGCAGAAATTGCACATGACTGATAACTATATTTAGATTCTAAATGCCACCTTCTTTGGCCAAATATTCTCTTTGGTTATAGCAGCAATTTTGTGCATGTTTTTAGGAAGAGAGGCTCTGAGAACTCACAGGAGGGTGTGCTGACCTGGGTCATTAGCCAGACCCCAGGCGTGCTGGCTGCTCAGCAGCTGAGCTGGTGAGTGTAAGAAACAAGGACTCTGATATGGCAGGGCTTGCAGGGAACAAATAGTCCAGATTATGGGGTACAGAGACTATCGTGTATATAGGTTTAGTTTCGGGCATAGCTTCTCCGCTCAGGACTGAGACATTTGTAAAGGCCGCACATATTGCTGGAGGTTTGCAAACTGATGGCCCCTGGGGCTGAATAAAGCCTGCAGACTTGCTTTGTTTGTTTGGCTTACTTGGTGGAGCGCATGTATTTTTATACATTATTTAAATGTCTTTAGGTGAACTCCTAATTTATCCCTCCCCTCCACCTTTCCCCTGTGGTAACCATAAGGCTGTTTTCTATGTCTGTGAGTCTGTTTCTGTTTTGTAAATAACTTCATTCATATCATTTTTTTAGATTCCACATATAAGTGATATCATGTGATATTTGTCTTTGTCTGACTTACTTCACTTAGTATGGTAATCTCTAGGTCCCTCTGTGTTGCTGCAAAGGGAAGTATTTCATTCTTTTTTATGGCTGTGCACTACTATATATATGATAGATAATCAACAAGCACCTACCATATAGCACAGGGAACTCTACTCAGTAGTCTGTAATAACCTATATGGGAAAAGTATCTGAAAAAGAATGGATATGTGTAATTTATAACTGAATCACTTTGCTGTACACCTGAAACTAATACAACACTGTAAATCAACTATACTCCAATATAAAATAAAAAATTTTTTTAAATGTCTTTAGGTGAAGATGCTTGTTTCATCTCAGCTCCCGACCTCATAACTCCCTAATATACTGTATATAGCTGCTGGAACCTCTGCAAACTTTGGGTTTGCAACACTTCACTAAGTAACGGCAGTCTTCATTATCAGGTCGATGACAACATCATGGCCTCGTTGGTTCCAGTGAGCCCCTGGGAGCCCAGGACAGACCCTGACCCCTTCTCTTCCCATTTATTGGGGGAGAAGGTTTGTTAAAGCCAGATAAGGAGTCGGGGCTCCAGACAAATGGACAGAGGTTCAGCATAGGGCTGTAGTATCTGCAAGGGAACCAGAGCGTGCGCAGGAGTCGAGAGGGGCCCAAAGAGCCAGAAGGAGCAGTAAAAGAGGAATAATGTTGGCGCCTCTCCGGTGGGCCCACAGCTACCCCCCGAGACACACTGGGCACTGGACGGAGACAGGACCCTTGTTTCCAAGTGCCCCCTGCTGCTGAAGCTGACCTGCTGCCTCCTGCTAGGTCTGGCCTGGATTCTCTTGGGAACCCAGACAGGCTAAAGCTGTACCCTCAGTTGAGAGGGTTAGAAATTTGCAAATGTTGGCGGCAGGATTGCATCCTGCTTGGGATTAATTTTCTCATTCCCATTCTTCATCTTCCTGCCCTAGCTTTTCACTTAACAAGAAATAAAAATAGACTGCATGTGTATGTGTGTAAAGGCTCGATTATCATTTGCAAATTTGCTAGACTTCTGGCCTGAGGATCCTTTGCACCACTGGAGATGATGGACATCCATCTTTTGTTCCTAATTTTATTAGGAAAGTGACAAATGCAGGAGTTTCTTTTTTTTTTAATAATTAATTTTTATCGGAGTATAGTTGCTTTACAATTGTGTTGTGTTACTTTCTACTGTACAGCAAAGTGAATCAGCTCTACGTATACATTTATCCCCTTTTTTTTGGATGTCCTTCCCAATTAGGTCACCACAGAGCACTGAGTAGAGTTCCCTGTGCTATACAGCAGGTTCTCATTAGTTATCTATTTTATACATAGCATCAATAGTGTATATATGTCAATCCCAATCTCCCAATTCATCCCACCCTCCTTTTCTCCCCTGAAGGCAGGAGTTTCATAACCCTTTTTTTTTGTGCACTGGACCCCTCTGGCAGTCAAGTGAAGTTTATGGACCCCCTTCTCTGAATCAAGAGTTTAAATGCGTAAAATAAAATGCATAGGACTGCAAAGGAAACTGTTAAAGTAGTTATTGAAATATTACTACTGCACTAAATACTAAATACAGTGGCAGGTCTAATAAATACCATGATTTCAAAGCAATGAGAGGCATAAATACTATTTTGAGAAACCTGCAACAACTGTAGTATGATATGAAAATATCTGTGATTTCTATTAGTGACAAAGTCATAGGTAATTCTAATACCACGGTGGTTTATTACCTGCATTCATAATTGAAGGAAAAGCTAAATTTCTGTTGGAGGTTAGTGAAAATAAAGGTGTAATTATTCTACCCATCTAATGCATAGATTAACAAATATGATTAAGAATCCTTGCTAGTGATTTCTCTTTAAGTCAGATGGCAGTTTTACGCTGAGGTCTGTGCATCATTTTCAGGAAACATCCCTCAGTTTTTATTTTATTGAGTGTTTTTAAGATGGGTATTAAATTTTCTTTTCAGAATCTATGGAGATGACTTTTTAAAATTTGTTCTATTAATATGATGAATTGTGTTAGTGGGTTTCTAATATTGAATTCTCCTTCCTGAGATCTGTCTTCCTAGATTCTCTTCCCCGGTAATATCCAAACCCCCTTTCTCCTTCAGCCCATGCATGCCTGCCCTGATCAATTTGTGTTCCATTCCTAGCTGTTTCTCCCTGGTGCAGGGCTCTCTCCTTCCCTTGAGATTTCTGACTGTCCCATCCCTCCAGAAATTCTGTCCTAATCTTTGGACAACTCACCCATACCCTAGAACCTGGGAGGCTACTCCCGTTTTGACTAGTGTTCTCATATTGGCTAGCAGGGTCCTCATCTGAGGGTTCCGTCCTTTTGGAGGTGAGTATTGGTAGGTAATTTCTGGATTTCTTATTTCTTAGTCCATTCATGTGCCCCTGGGTTGCTCCCACACAGCTGTGAGACTCTTGTTGTTGTTGGCTTACCCCCAGCTGCCCACATTCTGAAGTTCTTGGGAATATGTTATCAGCTAGTTTTTTGTTGTTTTTGTTTTTTGGTCTTTGCCACGGCTTGCGGGATCTTAATTCCCCAACCAGGGATTGAACCCGGGTCCCCGGCAGTGAAAGTGGAGTCCTAACCACTGGACCACCAGGGAATTCCCGTTATCACCTAGTTTTAGGATGTTGCCTATGGCTTTTCTTTTGTTTTTGTAGAGGGATTGGGGGAAATCTACATTTAAGCCACATCTTGCGAGCAGGAGAGATCTTCAGTTACCATTTTAAATCCTTTAACTGTTCATTCGTCTACTTATTTCCCCTGTGTCAACTTTGCCATTTAAAATTTTTTCCAGAAATGTGTTCATTTCATGTTTGTTTTCAAAGTTATCTCTCATTATATTTTAAATCTCTGCTGTTGTGTGTAATTATTTCCCCCTTTTTATTCTTGTTTTGTTCACTTCATCCTTTTTCTTTCTCTCTCATGGTCAGTCTCATCAGAAGTCTTTCAACCCAGTAGCTTTACTGGATAATTAATTAATTGTCTCTACTATTTTCTAGTTCTCTCTCTGCATTAATCTTTATTATTTCCTTCCTGCTTTTTTTTTCTTTTTCTAGCTTCTTGAGTTGAATGATTTGTCTATTACTTCAACTTTTCTTGTTTTCTTATAAAAGTACTTAAAACTAAAAATGCCCTTTTGCTTTATCCATAGCTCACAAATTTTGACATGTCATATTCAGTCATTCAGCAATAAGTATTTCACAATTTCCCTTATGATTTTGTTTTGTTTAATAGTATACTTCTAAACTTGCAGATATATAGGTTTTAAGAAAATAAAATACAGCTTCTGTTCTTCTTTATTCTTAATTTTATTACATTATGGTCAGAGAACATCCTCAATTCTTTGAATTTATTGGAGCTTCCTGCACAGCCTAAAATGCACCATCTACCAAATTCTATGTGGGTTCAAGAGAATGCTACATTTCTATTGGGAATAAACTTCTCTACATTTTAAAAAAATTTTAAGTATATTCATCATGTTATTCAAATATTCTGTATCTTTGCTTATTTTTTAGTCTCTTGAGCAATCAGTTTCTGAGAGAGAAATGTTACAATCTCCTATTAGAATTGTTTATTTATTTCTCCTCATATTCCTATTAGTTGTTGCATTGTTGTACATATTCTTTGGGTATCTTGTTAGGTACATGTATCATCTTAATCTATTTTTTCTTTTATCTGTGTATAATATAAAGCTTTGTTTCTTATCATGTTTACCTCTAAATTCTGTTTTGTCTGATACTGAACTTGCTTTCTCGGCTGAGTTCATCTTTGCCTGGTATCTTTTCCCCACTCCTTTTTGTATCATTTTGTTAAAAACGTGTCTGTTGGAGACCATATGTTGCTGAATGTTGTTATGTTTTATTGCTCCTCGTTCTCTTTTTCTTTCTTAAATTCAATATGAGAGCTTCTTGTTTGGGTCAGTTTACTCCATTTGCATTTATTGTAATTAATGTAAGAGTAGTAGAACTTTTTCTGCCCCCCTGTCTTTTCTATTTCTATTTATTTATGTATTTATTTATTCTATTGAACATTTTCTTCTGCTGACTCTAAAGTTATACATTCGCCTTTTATTCTTCTCTAGGTTACCCTTAAATTATTAATTTCCATACCTGATTCTATTTTTCTCTATTACTTTCTTACACTTATGTGTAGCTACGTTATACCCCAAACTCAACAAATGCTTTAGCAGGTCATAAACTTCTGGTCTTCTTTTCCTCTACTTCTCTTTAGGTTTAAATTGGGGGGTGGGGCATGAAAATACTATCTATTGTTTCTTCCTGTTCTGTTGTTCTGATGCTTGTTCCTTTTTATCTTTGGAAACTCCTAGGATTGTGTGTGTGTGTCCTTTAATTTTACCACAATGTCTAACCGTGTATTTTCCCCCTCCTGCCTATTCTGTTCGATACTCTTAAGAGCTATCTATATCAAGAATTTACATAGTTGAATTCTGGGAAATTTTTAGTCAGTAGATTTTCCTTTCCTCCATTTGTTTCTTTCACCCCTTTCAGGCTGCTGTTATACGATAGCTGATACTTTAATTTCTATTCTTCATAATTGTGGTGGTTTTAAAAACATAGCTCCAAAATTCTTTGATCCTGAGAGGTGAGGTCTATGTCCTTTCCACTTGAATCTGAACTCTGTAACTTCTTGACCAACAGAATGCAATGAAAGCAATGCTGTGCCAGTTTTGAGCTTTAAGCCTTTCCTCTCTTTATTGTCATTTTTGGGATCGAAAGAGTTGAAGTCACAGAGTGTTCAATCTGCCATGTTTAATGTTCATTGGAAGTCTCTTCCTGGTCAATTTTCCTTCTTTATAATGATAACTTCCACCTGAAATTTTACTTTAAAAATTTTGACCCTGTTAGATTTTAAACATGTCTGTTTTCACCAGTACATAATTGAAGTAAAAAATCCAATTGATAGTCTCTAATTTAAATATATGGGTTTAATTTGTTTACATTTTCTCTGGTTTCTGTACAGTATACTTATTTCTTCTATCTTATTTTCTATTTTCTATAGTGTGATTTATTTATTTGTTTCTCCTTTCCTGCCTTCTCTTGGATTGGTAAAGTTTTCTTTGTCCCCATCTCTCCCTTTCTTTCTCTCACTTTTGCTAATGTGTAAATTATGCCTTGCATTTCTTTTTCTTTAAAATTTTAACTTATATCCAAAAATTGATTTTTTTCCTCAAAGTTTAAAATAGGTGACTATAACTTCCATTACCTTTTTGATAATATTGACCATACTTTTCTTAGAGGCTTTTTTTTTTTACAAAATTGCTTTATTATCTTAAATTTCCCAGGACTGAATGATCTCTAAGTTGTGTTAAATGTCTGTCTTTTATGGCATCGGTTGTCCTCATATGTCTTGCAGTTTTAGTCTGTGGTTCATGGGGAGGAACCATTCTTGGCCTTTTCGGTTCTTTGTCTCTTACTCACCTTCTTTATGTCTAGAAGTATAGTGACCTCAGCTTTGCAGCTCAAAACCTGGACTTATGTTAGAAGCTTGAAGCTCTTATTTCACGAGGACATTTCAGATCTAGTTCTGGAGCCGAGGGGTAGCTTGGCCCAAGTCCTGCCTGGGTAAATGGCTAATCCCTCCTGCTACCTTGGGCAACAGCTTAATGTAGGATACAGCCAGGGAGCTGGGCCAGCTTCTTTGAACCTTTGCTCATGGGTAAGGGAGCCCCGCCTCATTGTATTCCACCTCCTGATTTCACAAGCCAGGCTTGACATCGGCCCCCTACTGAAGTTGAATATGGGCTACTTCTGTCTATTAATGGCCTTGGAGCCCAGAAGGTCCACAGCTCTAGCCCTGCCCAGGGCTATGTATTAACCTCCCATTTCTGGTCCATCAGGATGTTTATCACTTTTTTTTTTTTAATACAACAATGTTTAAGATTGAGCATTGCTTCGGTTTGGAGCCGAGGATTGTGTTTTGTGTCTTACAGTGCAAACTCACAGCACCATCTGGAACAGAATTGAAGCTTGGAAATTTTTATACTCTTTGGCTCACCAGTTAACAATCTAGGAATTTATCCTAAGGACACAATTGGATAATATGTGTACAGTGACATTCATTAGTTTTTTTACAATCATAGTGAAAAGCTGGAAACAACCTAAATGTCCATCAATAAGGGATTCAATAATTTATGGCATATCACTAAATTATGACATAGTAACTCCATAGAATAACTCTCTAATTAGAGACTCTAATTTGGTAGCTTAGGCCCTCATTTTTTTTTTTGGCTGCATTGGGTCTTTGTTGCAGTGTACAGGCTTCTCACTGCAGTGGCTTCTCTTGTGGAGCACGGGCTCTAGCCGCACAGGCTTCAGTAGTTGTGGCACATGGGCTTAGTTGCGCCGTGGCATGTGGGATCTTCCTAGACCAGGGCTCGAACCCGTGTCCCCTGCATTGGCAGGAGGATTCTTTTTTTTTTTTTAATAATTTTTTTTGATTTTATTTCTTTAAATTAATTTATTAATTAATTTATTTATTTATGGCTGTGTTGGGTCTTCGTTTCTGTGTGAGGGCTTTCTCTAGTTGTGGCAAGCGGGGGCCACTCTTCATCGCGGTGCGCGGGCCTCTCACTATCGCGGCCTCTCGTTGCGGAGCACAGGCTCCAAGCGCGCAGGCTCAGTAGTTGTGGCTCACGGGCCCAGTTGCTCCGCAGCATGTGGGATCTTCCCAGACCAGGACTCGAACCCGTGTCCCCTGCATTGGCAGGCAGACTCTCAACCACCGTGCCACCAGGGAAGGCCCAGCAGGAGGATTCTTAATCACTGCGCTATCAGGGAAGTACCAGCCCTCGTATTTTTTTAAATAAAAGGTCCATAGATAATTCTGATTTGCCTACAAGATTAAGAACCACTGATAGGAGAACGTCTAATATTCTGGAAAGTAAATTATTTTTAATTCCAGGATCACAGTTTTTTTGTTTTTTTTTAAGATTTTTTTTGATATGGACCATTTTTAAAGTCTTTATTGAATTTGTTACCATACTGCTTCTGCTTTATGTTTTGGTTTTTTGGTCACGAGGCATGTGGGATCTTAGCTCCCCGAGCAGGGATCAAACCCTCACTCCCTGCATTGGAAGGTGAAGTCTTAACCACTGGACAGCTAGGGAAGTCACCAGAAGGATCACATTTTGCATAGGGACCTTCTAAGCCAGGGGTTGCCAAACTATGGCCCAAAGGCCAAATGAAGCCCGCTGCCTGCTTTTGTTGGCCTATGGGCTAGGAATGGATTTTACATTTTGAAATGGTTAAAAAGAAAAAAACAAAGAGGGAATAATGTTTTATGATATATGAAAATTATATGAAATTCAAATATTGTAAACTAGCTCCACCCATTCATTTACATATTGTCTACGGCTGCTTTCTTGCAGCAGTGGAATTGAGTAGTTGTGAGAGACCGTGTGCTCTCTGGTATCAACTATTTACTATCTGCCCTTTACAGAAAGTTTGTGACCCTGTTCTAAACTATTTCTCTCTCTTGCCACTGACTTGACAGTAGCTGTTCAGTCACTGGTGCAGGGGTATGCATGTGTAGGGGGAAGATCATTCTTCCTTAGTTTGTAGCTGAAAGTAGTTCATCCTGCTCTGAAGTCTGAATATGTTTCCCTTTATTCCACAAGATTCAAAATAGATGCACCCAAAGAAGGTTCAGAAAATGATTACCAGGATGCTTAGAAGAAGTAAGGCAGCATTCTGCTTTTGTTGTTTTGATTAAACCACCCAAGGAGGAATTGGACAGAAAAAATATGTTTCAAACTGAAGGTAGTGTTGCCCTGTTGGTGGGCCATCCAGCTTTCCGTACCAAAGGAAAGAGCTTTTAAAGCGACATGTGATCAGAGCTGCAGGTTCCTTCAAGTTCCATTTGTAGAAACTGCAGCATTGCATAAAAGGACGATTCTGGAATGACTTGTTTGTCATTCAAGCTACTTGTTTGTCTCATTTATGTTGGAACTTTGCTCTTGGTATCGGACATTGGGCATGGTCTTTGTATGGGCTCTCGCTAGCTTTTCTTCCCCAGGCCACATGGTTTCAGCACCCTGCCTGCTTCATCTCTACCCTGGTCCTGTCTCAACATCACTACCCTCCCAGTATCAGGGCCCCATGAGCCTTCCCATGTGTCCTTCAGGGGGAAACTGAAAACTAAGGAGCTGCTAGAATGTAACATACAGGATGTTAGAGGTGAAAGCCCCACAGTGATCTCTCAGAAAGGGTGTTGCAAGACAGAAGAGAGCTGAAGTGCAGATCAAGATCAATGCTTTTAAAAGGCAGGAAATAATCAGCAGCAGAACTGCAGATGGAAATGCATTTTGAAGCTGACACTAATGGGATGTCAGCAGGACCCATGGGCACCATAGTGATGAGTACTGTTATTGAAAGGCTGAGACACAGAGTCTGGGGGGGATGGGAGGTTGAGAGAGGGAAGGAGAGGGATGGAGATGGGGAAGGATGGCACAGAAAAAAGAAGTCTTGGGGGATGTAGTACCTTGTATGAGAAATAGGAGTGGAGATGGAGGAGTTTGGAGTCTGATATAGGAACCAACAGAGGTCTCCCTCACTTCTGCTTTGTTATTTGTCACCAGGGGAAGTAATACCCACCCCCAGGGCTGCTGTGAAGACCAAAGAAAGAAAGGCACCTAGCACAGCCCTGGGCATACGGCAGACCCTCCCTGTGTTAGCCTCTTCTTCCACCTGCCAGATCACAGCTTGTGACATATGATGACCAGGACTCTCACAGAGCCTGTGGAATCTTGGGCTGAGTCCATCAACTCTGTAAAGTCTGACTTCAGTCATGTATGCCTTACTGGAAGGTACCAGAAATGACATTATTGGGTGTCCGTGACCTCTTCCATGCAATGGGTCAAGAGAGAGGCATTTTTCAAAGCAGAAATAGAGACACAGATGTAGAGAACAGATGTATGGATACCAGATGGGGAAGCGGGGGTGGGATGGATTGGGAGATTGGGATCGACATATATACACTGCTATGTATAAAATAGATAACTAACGAGAACCTGCTATATAACACAGGGAACTGTACTCAGTGTTCTGCGGTGACCTAAGCGGGAAGGAAATCCAAAAAAGAGGGGATATATGTATATGTATAGCTGATTCACTGTGCTGTACAGCAGAAACTAACACAACATTGTAAGGCAACTATACTCCAATGAAAATTAATTAAAAAATAAAAAAAGAGAGAGAGGCATTTTTCTTTCATTTGCTTCTCATGTAGGGGACTCAGATGTCCCTGCATGCTATTAAGGCTGGATGAGGGATTACCCAAGGAGCAGTGCAAACTAAATTGTTACTAAGTGAAAATGAAAACATTATGGCGTATCACAGGGATCACATCTCTGTTGCTAAACACACAGCCTCATCTTCCACAGCTACCCATCCATGCTTCCCAGATTCAGAGGTGCAAACAAAGTCCCCTCTTTATCTGTGGTATGCAAAGGCCACTGGTGCCTAAAGAATATCATTGCCAGTGTTTTCCGATAAGGCTTTGGATGTGGAGAACATCCCAGACAGCTTCACTCTCTCAACAGGGGCCCCTCTTCTGGGTGAACCATCTCCCATACCTTCTTGGGAGGGTGTCTCCCCCCCTCCACTGTGGCCAGCTCAAGATCACTTCCTGCCAGGAGCCTTGCCTGACCTCGCAGGGCCAGCACACCCTCCTCTGGGCTCCCAGCACCCGCTGAGCTTGATTCCCTCACGGCAATTGGCACGCTGGATCGTGATTCCCTGACTTTGTGTTCCTCTCTTCCTCTAGTTTCTGAGCTCCTTGAGGACAAGGACTATATTTTATTTGTCACCTTATCCAATCCCTGGGCCATGAACCGCTACTGGTCTGCAGCCTGTTAGGAGCCGGGCCGCACAGCAGGAGGTGAGCGGCGGGCGAGCAAATCTCCATCTGCCGCTCCCCATCGCTCCCCATCACTCACATTACCGCCTGAAACATCACCCCCTCCATCCGGGGAAAAATTGTCTTCCGTGAAACCTGTCCCTCGTGCCCAAAAGTTTGGGGACTGCTGCTCTAGAGCAGTGCAATGGAGTCACCAGAGTCTGAGTTGGCAGGTGTGGGGTGGGGCTGAGATGCTGTGTTTCTACCGAGCTCTCAGGTGATGCTGAGGCTGCTGGCCTGGGGAGCCCGCTCCGGGTAGCAAAGTCTCAATGCGCAACAGTACCCAGGCTAAAGCAGAATCTCATTCAGTGTTTGTTAACGGCATAAATGTTCTGGGATCAAGTAAGGTATCACATATACTTTGAGAACTGTAAAACATTTATGAACATATTAGGAACAGATGTGGCTGTGTGTATATACATATATATTTTAAAATAAATAGACATGCTACCATGCTTTTAGCTGCTAGAATAGCCAGCTGATAAAGAAAAGCTACAGACTAGTTATCTACATGGATTAAAACAAAAAACAGAGAACAAAAACTGGCTGACATTTTTTTTGTCTCTCATTAGCTGATTGAATTGGCTTTGTATTGTGGCCCTGGAGACTGGAATGTATTTGGACATAGTCTGTGTATTGTATGTATCGTATGTATGGAGAGGGGTATTTCATTTCTGTTCAATTTTAAAGACGCAGTCCTCTTTAAAATCGATGCAAAGTTACTCCACTTCAAGAAATAAGGGAAACAGAGATGAGCCCTGTAAAGTGACTGGAACATGTTCAGTTGTCATTTGAATCCCCTGCTCTTGCCCATCCACCCAGGTGAATTTAAAATCGGCAGATGGGTCCTGATTTGCAGCTGGGGTTACTGCCGTACAATTCACACAGCAGGAGAATCTGAACAGAAAAGATCATCAGTGGCTCCTTCCTTGGGCCCCTCCTCCCTCTGGTGTCTGAGGACTGGACATATTCAAGGTCTCTGAGGGTCCCAGCCCCGCCGTTGTTCTTCCAGTGGGAAGCTGGCATTTCTCTCTTGGCTGATGCTTTTGGCATGGGTTAGTACCTAGGTTGGTGGAGTTGAACAAATTGCCCCAGATGGTAAAATCCTATTCACAGAATTCAGCCCCACTGGAGGGGCTGTTCAAACACCAGCAGGCTTCAACACGCAGCGTCTCAGTTTGGCTTTGAGATGGTAAACTCTGGGGTCAGCTTCCTTGGATTCACATTCTGGCTCTGCCACTGGCTTTGGATGAGTTATTTAAATGTTCTCTTCCTCAGTTTCCTCATCTGTAAATGAGGGCAGCCCGTAACTCACTACCTGATAGGATAGCTATGAAGAATGATTGAAATAATCGATACAAACCACACAGCACAGTGCCTGGCATAGTAAACTCAGTCCGTGTTCACTATTTTTATTACCATTTGGATTCCGGCTGCTTAGGTGTGCAGCTCAGATGTGTATAGCTGCTGCCTGCCAGGAGCTGAATTAATCAGGATGCTTTCAGCAGGGAGCAGAACACTTGACCCACAGTGGCTTACGCAGTAAAGACATTTATTATCTCACATAATGAGAAGTTTAACCTAGGGCAGTCTCCAGGGTTGGTTGATTCAATGTCCCAGTGTTGTTATCAAGGACACACTGTCTCTGTCGCTCCTCTCTACCAACCTCGGTGAGCGGGTGGCTGGATCTTTGGGCTGGTTCCCCTGGTGGGTACAGGAGGGTGGCAGCAGCCTTCAGGACAACATATATTCTTCCTTGTTCACAGCCAGCTACAGAGTTTGAGAGACCTCTCCCTATACCACAGGATGTTCACACTTCCCTTCAGTCTGATTAGGTCTTGTTGTCCTGAACCAATAAAACTGCCAAGGGACTGACACATTACTTAGCTTAGATGAGGCACGCCAGAGTTACCCAGATAGAAGAATCACCTGCAGAGCTCATGAAATTCAGATTCCCAGGCCCAGTGAGTCTGGTTCACTAGGGATGAGACCCAGGCATATGCATTTCAATGAGCACTCTAAAGGATTTCCATGTAAAGAGAAATGTTGAGCTTGGACTCATCAGGATCCATCTCTGGAGCTGAGCATGAGATGGATCCGGAAGCACAAAGCAGTGTGGGTAGATTCCAGAACAAATCATGTTCTGCCAGGAAGGAAGAAGGCGGGGATGGCAAAAAGAGCACCGCCTGTAGGATGTGGGAAAGATCAAGGATCTAGGGCCCAGATACTGGAGTCCACTGGCCAGTGGAGTAATTCGGCAATGCCAAAGGCCTTTCACTCATTCATTCATTCAGTATCTCTTATTGGACACTTCCTAAGGCCTGATGTTGTGCTAACCAGTGTACTTACTGCAGTGAATAAGCTCCAGCTGCACACCGTCTGGTAGGGCACGTAGACATGTGAAAATAAAAGGGGAGGGCCAGCCCTGGTGTCTCCCAGATGCGTGGATGACCATGAGTGTGGGCTAAAGGAAGAAGTTACCTGCACACATTCTTTTCTCTGACAAAGGGGCCTCCAGAACAGAAGGAGTCGACGAGCTAGTGCGCCCTCCAACTGTTCTGTCTTTTCTTTTCCAAAGATGGATCACCTCAGAGAAACCAAGAGAGCAGAGTTCTTATGTCAGGGAGACAAAAGCAGAAAGGCCAAGAGTTGTGTCCTTGACCCTGTCCTTGACCCTGGGGAGAGGACTCAGCTCCCGACAGTGGTGGGGAGATGTGAGCTGATGGGAGTGGAAGTGCTTTGCAGACTGTGGGTTCCTCTGCACGCCTGACGGATGGTTATTATTGATACAGAGCGTCCTCTTGTCTTGCGCCATTTGATAGCCTGACTCATATGTGGGAGCTGAGAAATATAGAGAAGAGAGCCCAAATGTGTATTAAAGACATTTTTCATCCACCTCGGGTCTGAAAGTGTCATCCCCAAGAGAGACAGCCAGCACCACTGATTTAGTAATGAGAGTAACAATAATTATGACATTTATGGCTCCTGAATGCTTTATATCTTCAAAGTGCTCTTACATGAATTATCTCATTTGATGTCTGGAAGTGGGTGATGTCTGATGGTCTGAAGCTCAGAATCCTTCTGCATGGACTGTCTGACACCTCCTTGTGACACATTTGCACCCTGCTGCTGGGGGCGCCTAGGTGCTTCCCTCTCTCCCCCTACCCCACGCACAGCTGCCCATCTCCTCTTTGTGGCTGCTGTTTTGTTTGAAAATAACTTCTTCAAGCTCTCACCTCAGACAATGTTTCTGACACTGTCTCCTCAACTGATTTCCCTTGACAATTTCAATACCGTGTCAAATTCGTCCCGGGCTAGAAAGATATGAACTAGGGGTATATTTAATGTGAAAAGAGACTCTGAGCATAAGACGCCAGCTTTTGCTAAAAATCAGTTTAGCAAATGATGTTTGACAAGAGGGAAAGGGAGAAACACTGCCTTGCGTCCTTTAAACATTCTCCTTTCCTAGAAGGCTCTCGGAGCTGTTTTCTTTAAAGCTTCAAATCTCCTGGGAGACAACTGCTCCGTCGGGGTCCCCCTCCCTGTGTGATTCCGTACAGGATGTTTTGCTTCCTGTTTCCAACCCATCTGTCTTCGTTTCACTGCAGAAACCAGGGCACCAACTCTGGAGGCTTCTGGCACGAGACTTCCCTCCACACCCATTGGTACCTGTGAAATGCCAAATGGACCTGCTCGGCAGGTGACGGAGCAGGTCTAGATGCTGCTGTCTCAGAAAGGGTCAGGACAGCAATCAGCAATAAGCTGTGCAGACTGCTTCTAGACCAGAACCTTCCTACAGGGCATGAGGAAAGCCGAGCCCCGCTGTCTTCTGCCTCAAGGCTTCTTCTGGTTATGAGGCTGCCTAGTGAATAGGGGAGGCACCGTGGCTATGTGCCCACCTGTTTATTACCCACAATGAATCTGCTGTGCCCCAAATTTCTAGGTGAGTCTCACTGGACTGGCACTTGTACACAACTTGCGCCTTCCTTGGTTCCCTCTCGTTCCTCCCTAGTGCTCTTCCTGAGACGTCCCACGGTGCTGCTGACCCCAGGTTCACGGGATCCACACCCTAGTTTCCTATGTCCATAACAGGCTGGGTGGGGGAATCATGTTCCAAACACTCCCATTTGGAGCCTGCCCTGTCTTTCGTTGGTGGTGACTATACCATGTCCCATTGTGAAAAGAATGCCAGATATTTACATCTTGTTAGCTCTTGAAGAAGCCAACTGATGTTAAGAGTGTGTTTGTGTGTGTACTTTCCTTTTTTCTTTTTTTCTTCTTTCTTTTGGCCACACTGCGCGGCACGTGGGATCTTACTTCCCTGACCAGGAATTGAACTCGAGCCCCCTGCAGTGAAAGTGCAGACTCTTAACCACTGGACCACCAGGGAAGTCCCGTGTGTGTACTTTCTGATCTGCGTTTTAGTGTAACCCTATATCCTATTCATGTTTCTCAAATATGAAATGACCTTGAACATACTGATAACTTTTATTGTCTATTTTATTCCTCCTTACTAGTAATGGTAACTAAGTCATAGTGTGTGAGTTTCAGTGAGATACCACATATAAATCCCTTAGCGCAGAGCCTGGAACATACCAAATGCTGCTGTCAGAGGAATGATATCCATGGTGCCAAATTTATCAGAGCCATCAGGGATATTAACATCCTCATAGAACGTTTTGGTCTTTTTAGAACAATGTAAAGGGATTTTCTAGGCACATGTTTCCAACTGCTGACTGGAAGATTTCATTGGTTTATTTCTAGCTTAACATGTCCAAAATTACGTTTATATTATTCTCTCTAAAGCCTGATGTCCCCCAGCTTAGAATTCTTCAGAGTCTTCCAATCCCAAACATCAGAGTTTGTAAACTGGTGGTCTGAGGGCTGCATCTGGCTCACAGAAGTGGCCCAAATAGTGTTTTAAAAAGTGGAATAATGTCATCCTTTAAAAATCAATAGATTTTTACTTTTAAAAATCCATGTTTGGGCGTTCTCTTGGAAAAAGAGCAAGTCTGGCCACCTCAGGCCCCTATGGCAGCCATTAGCTGGAACTGATTACACCTCTGGATGGGGGTGTGCTTTCCAACTCGCCACAGTGCTTCCCAGTTTGTACCGTCTCCATTAAAGAGATTTCAATCATTTAAAAAGCAAAAGGATGCTTTATTAACGTAAGAAAAAATCTATTTCAAACATAGAACCAACTTTATATATAATAGTAATAGACTAATTCTGTGATAATCAGGAATAAGGAGGCCTGCTGTTATTATATATTTAATAAATTTCTAGGAATTCTAGCCAAAACAATAAGTTGGAATAAATAAGAGATATACATATTGGAAAGTAAGAGGTAAAATTATTACTATTATTTTCGTCTATCTAGGAAACCCAGTATAAGCAACTAGAAAACTATCAAAACTTAGTGAGGTCGGGATTTCCCTGGCGGTCCAGTAGTTAAGACTCCGAGTTTCCACTGCAGGGGGCATGGGTTCGATTCCTGGTCAGGAACTAATTGGAAAAAAAAAAAAAAAGATGTCAGTTCTCTTGGGCTGGGCTTGGCAGGGAGTAGGCTGGGGCCGGGCTGACACTGAGGCCAGAGATGCTGTAGGGCCGCGATGGTTCTTGGCAGCCTGGAGCACTGCATTGAAAACACCGAGGTAAAGTGAATTCTGAGGATGGAAGAGTTTGATGACACAGACCATTGAATTTCTTTGTTTGGAGTACACGTTATGAACCCTCTCTGGATCATGTCTACAAGCTCTGTACGCAAACAATCTGATGGTGAAGAGAAGACGTTAACAGGGGATGTGAAAACCAGTCCTCCACGCACTGCTCCAAAGAAACAGCTGCCTTCTATTCCCCAAAATGCTTCGCCCATAACTAAGCTTTCATCTCCTGCCCAGCAACTGAGTCAACAAATGGCACACTTGCTTCTTAGACCTTTCTACCTGGAATACTCCCTTCTTGCAGAATTTACCTTGCTTGTGAAGCAGAAGCTACCAGCTGTCTATGAGCAGCCATCTTATTGATCTGCATTATTGTGGTTTGGAGTAATATTCATACAGCATGGACTTTATCAAGATGGTGTCTTTAAGTTTACAGTTTACGTCCCCGATAAGTACCCAGGTGGTGACTGTCCACGTTTGGTGTTTGATATTCCCGTCCTTCACTTGCTAGTTGATTCCACCTCAGGTGAACCGGATGTGAAGAAAGCATTTGCAAAATGGAGGCGGATCCATGATAATATTTGGCAAGTATTGATGTAAGCAAGGAGAGTTTTCTACAAGATTGATACAGCAAGCCCCCTAAATCCAGAGGCTGCACTACTGTACGAAAAAGATATTCAGTTGACAGTGTTAAGGTGTGCACTGCTCCTTTGTTTGACCAACCTAAAGTAGAAGACCCCTATGCAATTAGCTTTTCTCCGTGGAATCCTTCTGTACCCGATGAAGCCAGAGAGAAGATGCTGACTCAGAAAAAGTCTGAAGAACAGCACAATAAAAGTTTTCACATTGCTGGCCTGTCGTGGGTAAAGCCTGGCTCAGTAAAACATTTCAGTAAAGAAGAGAACACAGTAGCAACTTTAGAGCTGGTGAATCTGGTGCACCGTGCACTTTCCTGCTGGACTCGAGCTAGTAAAGCTGACCAATGGCAAAGAACTGCCTGCAGAGTAAAACGGTGTGCGCAGTGACCGATGTCAGTGTTTTCCGTGTATGCTTAGGTTCTGACAGCAAGTTCTGGAAACCTCTTTTTATGTAATGCATTACCTCTGTCAAAAGTGTTTTTAGGGGGGTTATCTAGTTTAGTACTCCAAATTATTGGGGCTTATGTATTTTTTGGAATATAATGCTAAAGGGAAGTTGCATTCATTTAAACTGATGAAGGAGGCAGAGTTCAGCGCTATGTAATGATTTTTAAATCAGTGGTTTCAGTTATACATATCTTAGGATATGGAAAGGAGAGGTATACAGAGAGCAGTTTCCATAATTTATTAGCTCTTTTAAGTGGAAGAACGTTTGAACCTCAGTGTTCAGCCTACTGTGTTACTGATATACAAACTGCTGTCACTGACATACATATTAGGTGAGTGAGAGGAAACCAGAACACTTGTTTGTAGTTGCTTTTTTTTTTTTCCAATATGGTTGTATTTTCTCCTGAAGAAGTTTTCAAACTTCTGGATGTTTGGAAAATTAAGGCTTGTTATATGTATTTAAAAAATACTAAATTCCCAGGTGGGAATGTAAATTGTTACAGCCACTATGGAGAACAGTATGGAGGTTCCTTAAAAAATAAAAATAGAACTACCATACGACCCAGCAATCCCACTACTGGGCATATACCCTGAGAAAACCATAATTCAAAAAGAGTCATGTACCACAGAGTTCATTGCAGCTCTATTTACAATAGCCAGGACATGGAAGCAACCTAAGTGTCTATCAACAGATGAATGGATAAAGAAGATGTGGCACATATATACAATGGAATATTACTCAGCCATAAAAAGAAATGAAATTGAGTTATTTATAGTGAGGTGGATGAACCTAGAGTCTGTCATACAGAGTGAAGTAAGTCAGAAAGAGAAAAACAAATACCGTCTGCTAATGCATACATATGGAATCTAAAAAAAAAAAAAAGGTTCTGAAAAACCTAGGGGCAGTACAGGAATAAAGTTGCAGATGTAGAGAATGGACTTGAGGACATGGGGAGGGGGAAAGGTAAGCTGGGACGAAGTGAGAGAGTGGCATTGACACATACACACTACCAAACGTAAAATAGCTAGCTAGTGGGAAGCAGCCGCATAGCACAGGGAGACCAGTTCCGTATATATATATAGTGTGTGTGTTTGGGTGTGTGGTGTCTTTGCTCTGCCAGGTTATAGGTTTCTAAGTGCCTAGGAAAGCCTTGTTTCCAAACAGGTGAGCCATGGCAACAGCCAGAGCTACGAGCACAGCCTTGAGGCCTGCCCCCTGATCAGAATGACCACACAGTTTTCAGTTCTCCGCAGCTGCCTGGGTTTCAGCTCAGCTGAACAATCAGTGAACAAGGCCCAGGCTCTTAGGGGAACCTCTGTGAAGTGAGGGCCCCTCTGAGCCAGCAACTTTGTTTCAGACAGTGGAGTGAAACAGATTTCACTGTCTTTGTTTCAGACAGTGGGGGAAGCTTTGACGCTTCCCCCAAAGAGATAGGTACCCCTTTTTAATGTAAAACCAAGATGTTGCAGGGGCCACGCTGGCTGCTTTCTGGAATGATTCCATTTGCACTGGACAAGCAAAGCTTGTTGGTCCCTTCTCCCCTTGTTAGTCATTGAGTCTGAGTTAACCCACCCCCTAAACAGACTATCACACATGATAAAGATAGCATTTGTAATTGGTAGGATAAAAATTGAAAAATTTTAATATACATGGTTCACTATTTTAGGAAAAAATTAAATTAGAATCATAATGTCCTACATGGAAATAAATGGATTAAAATTTTAAGATGAAATAAGTATTAGTTTCACCTTTTTACTGCTTTTTAAATCACCTTCAGGATATGCCATACAATTTGCTTTAGAAAACATTTCACTGATAGCAGGTTTTCTCACCCCTTTGACACAGTCTCTCATGGACCTAAGTGCTCATTTGAGGGTTCCTGTCATTTGGCCCAGGTTAACTAAGTTGCCAGCCCCTAAACACCTCCATCAGGTCTATGCAGGGCCAGCGCATCAAGTTGGACATCCAATTGCAATTTGCTTCTCCTACCTGTGTGTTCGGGCTTTCTCTGGCACGTGATAACTTTTAAGATGTGCTCTTGATTCAAAGATGAAGTTAAATTTTATACTGTGGGGACACCACAGAGTTTCAATTTGTGTTGCTATTACACAAAAATGAATTTGTCTATTGGTTCCCTCACCGTGCCAGTGTTTGCCAGGCCTACTGACTCTTCCTGCTGTATAACTACTCATTCTTCCCTGCCTTCTTTTTTTTTCTTTTGGCTGTGCCGCATGGCATGTGGGATCTTAGTTCCCCGACCAGAGATGGAACCGGCACTGCCTGCATTGGGAGTGCGGAGTCTTAGCCACTGGACCGCCAGGGAAGTCTCTTTTTCCTGCCTTTAATTTCCATCTTCATTGTCTGCATATTCAGTGCTCATCAACTCTGCTGGTCCCTCAGCTCCATCCCCCACCGTCACCTCTGCTTTGCCAACGTACCTCTGCCAGGATACCTCAACTACTGCCACCAGCCTCCTTTCTAACTTGTGTTCCTGCATGCAGCTTCTCTCCTGTAGTTCCTCCTCCATAACATCATGAGTGTAATTTTTATTGATCACAAACCTCACCATTTTACTTTCACGTTTAAAACATTTTGCTGATTCCTCAGGGGCTATAGAATAAAGTCGGAACTCTTTCTCATGGCGTTCAAAGTTACCTTCCCTTGCTTTTTGGACCTTTTCGGCACCTGCTTGGGAATTAATAAGCTTTATGACAGGTTTGTGGGGCAGGGGATTGGCAAGGCAGAAGACTTTTTTTTTTTTTAACTAAGAGAAATGCTAAGGATTAGTACAGTATCATAATTATTTTGAAATGTATCAGTGCCAGGTAAAGATTTAGTTTTAACTGCTGCTTCATTTGAAGTAAATTCCATGTGTAACAATGATTTATTGAATGCCTGCTCAACACCTGACACCTACCTAGATGTATTAACGAATCAACCATTCTCTGGAGTGTCCACAGCAGGTCAAGTAGACAGTAACAAACGTCTGAAAAGACATACGTACATGTCAATCCCAAACTCTGCTATATTTAAAATAAATAACCAACAAGGAAAAAAAAAGAATTTCATTGAATCCATTGAATCGATAGATCAATTTGGGGAGAATAATCACCTTGGCAATATTGAGTCTTTCTTTCCATAAACATGGACTATCTTCCATTTATTTAGATTTTCTTTAGCAAAGTTTTAAAATTTTTTGTGTACAAGTCTTACATTTCTTTTGTTAAATTTATTCATAAGTATTTTTTCCTTGTGGAAACTATTATGAATAGAATTGTATTCTTAATTTCATTACTAAGTTGTTAGGTTCCCATATGTACAAATGTATTATCCCACCTTTTGCTTAATAAATACTTTTAAAATTAATAAAAAAAAAGAAAAAGACAAGACATGCTGGTGTTGGTTACATGTGGACACCCATACACTCAAGCTTATGTGTTCTGTTTTTTCATTTCATTATTGATTTTCTTTTTCTTTTCTTTACTTCTTTGTCTTTTCTTTATTCTCTGGCTCAAGGGGCTAACTGCAACCACATACAAGGCCTTGAAGGGAAAATATATCATAGTTTGCTCTCAAATGCCTTGATTGAATACAGGTAGCTGGCAGCGGGACCCAAGGATAAGTGAAAATAGCTTGGGCTTGAGTAATTTGGATCCCTTGTTTGCTGGCAGTCAATGCATTTTTCATAGCCTATACCTGATCTCCTTCTGTCATATTTTCTATGTGATCTTTAAAAACTCCTCTGTGCTGAGGTAACTTATTTTCTGATTAAAACTAAATGATGGTAAGTAAATGGACAGGGAGAGGTCGAGATGGATGGAATGATGGAAATGGGATTTATGAATCCTCTCATTTGTTCTCAGTCAGCAAGCCCTTTAGCTCGTGTCAACTGCTTTACAAATGCTTGTTGATTATTTATGCTTCTCAATATCTCCGGCTGAGAAATAGCCTTGTTTCCAGTGTGAAGATGAAGAAATATATGAAAAGTTGGCAAACATCGCTGGCCAGGCTGATGCAGAATTTGATGAATCTCCTTAGAGACTTTGGGGATCCTGAGTTCTATCTGTGAACTCCAGATTCGTGTCCCAGGTAATGGGGCATTAACAAGGTTTTTTTGCCTTGTTTTTATTTTTTTTGGATGAGCACATTTTGAAGATGATCTTTACTGAATAAAACTAGTTTTTGGTGCCTGATCGTTAGCCAGGCACCAAATCAATTAATTAAAGCAATTGTTTACTTACTAGATGTTTAGTACTGGTTGGCTACTATGACTAATATAAAAGCAGCATAATACAAGGGCTTTAGAATCGAATTCATGAAATCTAATTCGGAACTGGCAGCTTCATAACACAGGTGCCACCTTCCCCACTCTCATTCCCCACATGAACTTCACTGATAAATCACAGTCCTTTTCTAGATCAGTCAGGTCTTCTTAACCCAGCTCTGCAAGCAGACTCTATCCATCAAATAGATTTGCTAGCCTGGATCTAATTATTAATGAATTCACTGGACAGAGAAATGGGAGTGTCTACTCTGTGCCCAGCGCTGAGCCAGGCCCTGGCGATGCAGTGGGGGATGAGACAGATGTGGATCCTGCCTTCAGGGAGCTGACCCTCCAATAGGAAGCATTAATAGTGAACAGGTGATCCCACAGTTATGTATTTAGTTGTGATCATGATAAAGACTGTGAAGAGCAGTAGAGAGGGCCAAACAGTCTAGTCTTCTCGTGTGTTGAAATGGGCATTATAACCATTCCTACCTTGAAGGTGGCTATTCAGTGGAGCAAATGAGGCAATGCATGTACAGTCAATAGCGCATGCAATACCCGGGGCACACCAAGCATGGTGCACTATATTTTATATTTTTAATCAGTGACATGTAATTATGTGTATGGCAAGCTCTTCCTGTTCCCTGAAAGCAACGCAATGATAGAAGTTTAAAATTTGTTGCAATAAGCATACTAATTATTATGACAAATATGTGTGCATGTGACATCTCTGTTTCCTACTCCGTCCTCCCAGTAGCCTACAAATTCTCTGAGAACAGGGGTCCTTTTTCCATTTGAAATCCTGAGTGCCTAACAGAGACGTGCTCTTGGAGCTGGACAGATAATTTTGAGTGAAAGAGACCTGACTTTCTCTTTGCGTTAGATTAAGCATTTCTCCTCCACTGAATTTGCAAAACGTATGCATATAGTGTATCCCTAAAACTGCATCGTAATTTTACTTT
Source organism: Balaenoptera physalus (assembly GCF_965194825.1). Classification (NCBI taxonomy): domain Eukaryota; kingdom Metazoa; phylum Chordata; class Mammalia; order Artiodactyla; family Balaenopteridae; genus Balaenoptera; species Balaenoptera physalus. Next base: position 147,292,949 of record NC_138883.1, read on the forward strand.
GAAAGAATGAGAAGGATATGACTTAATGGAAATCTACCTGATAAGTTTGAGCAATGTTAACACAACAGTGGTTGGAACCTTGTAGAACTGATATGATCCTGATTCTTTTTCTTTGATCTAGTCAGCCTTGTACATAAAATAAGGGGAGGTGGATGGGATGATAGTGGCAATCAGCCAATGACTATTTCCCAGGGAGACAGCTTTGGCAGGATAATGGATATTTCCAACCATTGTTGTGGCAGGGATGTCTGTCTGCCTAGCTAAGAACCTACATTTCTTAGTCTCCATATGACATAGTTCCAAGCCAATGGGATGTAAAAAAGAAGCCATTGGGTGGGACTTCTGGGAAAACTTTTTTAATGGGGACCAAACACAGGTGACTTCTTGTTCCTTGTCTCCTCTGTTTATATTGGATGTGATAGCTGGAGCTGCAGCCACCTTCTGGTGACCATGAATCAAAGTCCAAGAGACTCAGAGAGGCTTCATCCCTGCCCTCCTTGAACTGCTAGCAACTGTGGTCTAGTTGTTGCCTGAGAAAAATAAACCCTTATTTGGTCAATTCACTGTTAGTAGGTTTCTGTTACGTGTGGCTAAACTCAAACCCAAAATGACACCTATTAAAAATTGCAGGCATACGTCGTTTTATTGCGCTTTGCTTTAATTGCAATTCAGATATTGCACTTTTTGCAAATTGAAGGTTTGTGGCAACCCTGCGTTAGGCAAATATATTGGCAATATTTCTTCAACAGCATTTGCTCAGTTCATGTCCCTGTGTTACATTTTGGTAATTATTGCAATATTTCAAACCTTTTCATTATTATTATATTTGCTATGGTGATCTGTGATCAATGACCTTTGATCTTACTATTGTAATTGTTTGGGGGCACCACAAATCATGCCCATATAAAACTGTGAAGTTACATTTACTTATATTTAAATTTACTAGTAACCGCATTTAAAAAGTAAAGATAAATAGTTGCAATTAGTTTGAATATTTTATTTTACTTAAGTCAATATGCCCCCAAAATGATCATTTTAAATGTAATCAATATGTAATGTATTAATGAGATATTTTCCGTTCTTTGGTTCTCTAAGTCTTCAAATCTAATGTGTATTTTCCATTTAGAGTAAATCTCAATTCAGATGAGCCACGTTTTATGTGCTTAGCAGCCGCATGTGGCTCACAGCTCCCCTATTGGACAGTGAGTTCATATAGTAACTACTCAGAGTTCACGGAGGAATTAAAAAAATAATCGTTTGAGAGGAAGCTAATATGATAATGATAAAAATCTTAATCTCATTGTGGTTTTGATTTGCATTTCCCTAATAATTTGTGATGCTGAACATCTTTTCATGTGCCTGCTGGCCATCTGTATGTCTTCTTTGGAAAAATGTCTATTCAGATCCTCTGCCCTTCTTTAAAATTGGGTTGTTTGGTTTTATGTTGTTGAGTTGTATGAGTTCTTTTATATTTTGGGTATTAACCTTTTATTGGATATATGGTTTGCAAATACATTCTCCCATTCAGTAGGTTGCCTTTTCATTTGATGATGGTTTCCTTAGCTGTGGAGCAGCTTTTTAACTTGATGTATCCCAGTTTGTTTGTCTTTGCTTTTGTTTCCCTTGCCTTTGGAGTCAGATCCACAAATATATCACTAAGACCAATGTCAACGAGGTTGCCACCTATGTTTTCTTCCAGGAATTTTATGGTTTCATGTCTTACATTCAAGTCTTTAATCCACTTGAGTTAATTTTTGTGTATGGTGTAGGAGAGTGGTTTAGTTTCATTTTTTTTGCAGTTTTGGTGGCTGTCCCATTTCCCAGAACCATTTACTGAAAAGACTATACTTTCTCCATTGTATGTTCTTTGCTTCTTTGTCATAAATTAATTGTCCATATATATGTGTGAGTTTATTTCTAGGCTCTCATTCTGTTCCATTGGCCTGTGTGTTTGTTTTCATGCCAATACCATACTATTTTGATTATTATACCTTTGTAATATGGTTTGAAGTCAGGGAAAATGATACCTCCAGCTTTGTTCTTTTTCCTCAAAAATTGTTCTGGCTATTCGAAATTTTTTGTGGTTCCATACGAATTTTAGAATTATTTGTTATAGTTCTGTGAAATATGCCATTGAATTTTGATAAGAATTGCTTTGAATTTGGGTATAGACATTTAACAGTACTAAGTCTTCCAATTCATGAGCATGGAATATCTTTCCATTTATTTGTGTCTTCTTCAGTTTTTTTCATTAGTGTCTCACAGTTTTTGGTGTACAGATCTTTCACCTCCTTGATTAAATTTATTCCTAGATATTTTATTCTCTGTTGAAATTGTAAATGGGATTGTTTTCTTAATTTCTCTTTCTGATAGTTCGCTACTAGTGTATAGAAATGCAACAGATTTCTGTATATTGATTTTTTATCCTGCAACTTTACTGCATTCATCTATTAGTTCTAATTTTTTTTTGTTTGTTTGTATTTTTTGGTGGAGTCTTTAGGGTTTTCTATGTCTAGTCTCATGTCATCTGCAAATAGTGACAGTTTTACTTATTCCTCTCTGATTTGAATGCTTTTTCTTGCCTAATTCCTGTGGTTGGACTTTCAATATTATGTTGAATACAAGTGGTGAGAGTAGGCATCCTTGTCTTGTTCTTGATCTTACAGGAAAAGCTTTCAGCTTTTCACTGTTGAGTATGATGTCAGCTATGGGTTTGTCACATATGGCCTTTATTATGTTGAGGTACGTTTCCTCTACACTCACTTTGTTGAGAGGTTTTTATTTTAACGTAAATAGATGTTGAATTTTGTCAAATGCTTTTTTGGCATTTATCGAGATGAGATATCTCACAATGAGATCTCTCACAATGAGATATCACTTCACACCTCTTAGAACGGCTGTTATTGAAAAGACAAGAAATAACATAGGTTGGACAGGATGTGGAGAAAAGGGAACCCTGTTACACTGTTGGGTACACTGTTGGTGGGACTATATATTGGTCCCATAGCAGCCACTATGGGAAACAGTATGGAGATTTCTCAAAAAATTAAGAATAGAAGTACAATATGACCCAGCTATTCCACTTATGGGTATTTATTCAAAGAACACAAAAATACTAATTTGAAAAGATGTATGCACTTGTATGTTCTTTGTAGCATTGTTTACAAAAGCCAAGATATGGAAACAACATTAGGGCCCATTGACAGTTGAATGGACAAAGAAGATGTGGTACATATACACAATGGAATACTACTCAGCCATAGAAAAGAATGAAATTCTGCCATTTGTGACAACACCAATAGACCTTGAGGGTATTACACTAAGTGAAATAAGTCAGATAGAGAAAGACAAATGCCATATGATTGCAATCATATGTAGAATCTAAAAATACAAAACAAGTGAACAAACAAAATAAAACAAAAACAAATTCAGATACAGAGATCAGATTAGCGATTACCGGAGGGAAAGAGTGTTGGGGGGTGGGCAAAATGGGTGAAAGGGCTCAACTATATGGTGATGAGTGGTAACTAGACTTGTGGTAGTGATCACTTTATAGTGTATACAGATGTTGAATTGTGATGCTGTATATCCAAAACTTACATAATTTTAAAAAATAGTTCAGCAAACACACACACACGTACACACACACACACACACACACAGCCTCATTTGAAAAAAAAGTCTTAATGACCTTGTTCTATATACAAGCTAACTTCCATCTCTTAAACTAGGATGTTAGATTCAGTTATACTGACTTTCCATTAACAATGAAATGGAAAAGTTTCCTCAATAATTCCATATACATATTCTAAATTGAAACAAGCTTTTAAAATGACTTATCTCCCTAAAGACTCCATAGGAACAATGAGGTTTTCCTGTACACTATTCTGATTTTCTTCTGCTTCTACTACCACTACCATGACCACTGTCTTTATCACTACCAACCGTAACTAAATTCATTATATTCCCAAACCTTTCCTCCCGCAGACTGCACCACTTTATTTTAAAATTTATTTTTAAATTTATTTATTTATTTATTTATTTATTTATTTTTGGCTGTGTTGGGTCTTCGTTTCTGTGTGAGGGCTTTCTCTAGTTGCGGCAAGCGGGGGCCACTCTTCATCGCGGTGCGCGGGCCTCTCACTATCGTGGCCTCTCTTGTTGCGGAGCACAGGCTCCAGACGCACAGGCTCAGTAGTTGTGGCACACGGGCCTAGTTGCTCCGCGGCATGTGGGATCTTCCCAGACCAGGGCTCAAACCCGTGTCCCCTGCATTGGCAGGCAGATTCTCAACCACTGCACCACCAGGGAAGCCCCTGCCCCACTTTATTGAATGGTTCCACTCCATCTGCCTAAATGACGAATCTGTAATCTTGATTCTGTCTTCTTCATCCCTCCCATCAATCCTGCAGCAAGACCTGGCCTTGGTCTCAGATCCCACTTCTGTACATCTCCTTGGTTACCACCCTAGTCCCAGGCCCTGGAACCCTGCCCCAGACTACTGCAGTGCTTGTTTACTGGTCCGTGGTCCTGACACTCCGTTCTTCACAGAGCAGCAAGAGTAATCTTTTAAAAATGTAAATCAGATGATAACAATTGCAAGCTCAAAATCCTCCAATGGCTTTTTAATGCACTTTTAAAAGTGCAAGTCTCTAGTAAGCCTGGAAATGTTCTGCACCATCTGCCCCTGCCTTCTTCTCTGGTCTTTCTTTCTGCTCCTTTCCATCTTCTCACAGGGCTCTGGCCACTCTGGCGCCTCTTCGGTCTCCTTGACTCACTGAGCTTGGTCCAGCTTGCAGGCTTTGACTGAAGCTGTCACTAATCCTCATCATTCACAGGATTCACTCAGCCAACCACATCATGGAAACCAGCAAGTCCCTTCTCTCAGGCCCTTTTTGCCTCATTACCCTGTTTTCATTTTCTTCAAAGCCCTTATCACTATCTAGAATGTTCTTCAAAGCCCTTATCACTATCTAGAATGTTCTTACATTTTGATGCATGTGCCTGTGAATTCTCCATGTCCCTTCCCCTGGGATGGAGATGTCTGGTCAGAAAGGATGTGGACTGGTGTTTGGTGTTTGCCACTGGCCCATAGGTGGTAGCTGAGGTCACATAAGGAGAGCATACGTCATGAGGAGAGGAAAGGACTGAAAATTCCATCCTGGAGAACACTGAGATTCGGAGTGTGGAATGAGGAAGGACAGCAGGGGAAGAAGGAAGGAAGAGCAGTCATTTCGGTGGGAGGTGGCGGCGACTCAGGAACCCAGGGTCCTTCTTCCGTTTCGTGGCTCTGCTCTACATCCAAGCCCCTCTCCATGCCACCGGTGGAAAGGGAGAGAGGATGGAGCTTTGTGCGTGGGAAACACCTTGCTTCAGCCCAGCTGGCTAGAACTCAGCCACAAGCCCTGCCAAAGTGTAAAGGAGGCTGGGAAATGTGGCCTCTGAACCCCCAGAAGGACAAGGAACTGGGGTATGAGGGTCTGCGGCATGCCCTTTACTCAAAGAACCATCTCGACGGACGAAGTTGTATCAGTTGAGACGTATGAAGGTTCTGCTTCCTTAAACAGGTGGCTGGTGACAGTCGTGGCTGAGATCTCAGAACTCCGGATCCCTTATCTGACTGCCCCGTAGGCCTATAGGATCTCTGATGTGGCCGCATTCTTTGCATGTTCGGGTGAGAGCTTCAAAACTCCTTTCAGTAAAAAGAAACATCGTGTTCTTTGAGGGGAAGCTGAAAACAGATTTCCTCCATTTTAGAGAAACAAAGACAAGACATGATTATTCTGCCTATGAGCCACTCTTCAGCGTTCACCCAGGAACAGCAGCTCAGGAGGAGTCATTGAATCCTGTTGAGACCGCCTGGGACCTGGGACTCTTCACTGCATTGCTGCAGTGCTGGCGCCTGGACACACCTCTCCTCCAGCAGCAACATACAAAGAAACTATAAGGGGCTAAAAATAACTGTGTGCATGCGCAGTTGGGGCAAATTCTGGGCAAAAGATACAGAGACCAAAAAAAAAAAAAAAAAACCCAACTGCCACTTCTGAAGAGCCCAGAGCAAAAACTGGGTGTTGGGAGCAAAAGCAGGGTACTGCGCATGTCCCCTGCACACAACACCACCTAAGGGGCGGGCAGACCACCTAAGCCACCCCTACCCTCACCCCATATAAGGAACAGGCTTACCCCCCTTCAGGGAGCGGGCAAACAAGGAAACCTGTTGTTTGCTCTCGCTCCCCGCTGCTTTAGAGGGGCTGCAATAAAGCCTTGCCTGAATTTCTTGTCTGGCCTCTAGTCAATTTCTATTGCTTGGGGAAGGCCGAGAACCCTGGTCGATATCACTGTCATGCCTCAGAGTCGTAAAACTGGGAAGGACAAACATGAACGCATGCTCTGGCCAGGCAGGTGAAGTGAAAAAGAGAAAGCAAGCCAGGCGTGAGATGTAGGAGGTGGCGACTGGGTGAGCAATTTGTAAATCATGGCAACTGAGTTTTAAAAATTCAGGGAGGGCCGAACAAAACGTAGCTGCAAGGCACACACCTACCAGTGGGTGACCTCTGCTTTTCCAAACCTTCGCCTCTCTCTCTCTCCTTAAGTCCTTGAAACTCAGGCTATTTAAGGCTCACTGAAAGACAACGGTTTTCTAAGACAGAGCAGTAGTTTCTCAGCAGGCAGTCTCCTATGAACACCGCTTCAGACGAGTTCCTCTTGAGCCCGAGAAGATCATCAGCCGAACATCTGGTCCTAGTAGCCCCCAACAGCTGCACCCACGTTCAGTTCAAGCATCGTCCATATGGGTGTCATCAACCTCCAAATTGACCCTCAGGGTCTGGATGTGAGAGGAGACTGCTAAGTGGTGTGGAAGGAGTTCACAGGGGGTAAATTAAGAGGAAACTCCCATCTGTTTGTGGACCACAGGCTTCTGCAGACCCAGCTGCGTGTGACCGGCCCTGAGAACGGTGCAGGCAGACCAGCTTAAGTCCTGAGGTTCACCGTGGGTGTCCACAAGCCCAGCAAACATTGTATGTGATCACCACTGCAGCAAAGTGAGCCCGAGGACAGGGGAACCCAAAAGGGGAACCCAGACGGCGGATGGCAGGAATTGCGAGGGTTATTATGGGTGTTGTCTTAGGCAAAAAAAAAAAAAAGACAACAGTAAATGTATAGTCTCTCTTATACTTGAAATGTAAAAATCTACCACCTGATTTTCTTACTATTTTTTTATTGTGGTAAAATACATATAACATAAGATTTACCATTTTAACCGTTTTAAAGTGTACAATTCCATAGCTTTAATTACATTCGCAGTGTGTACAATCATCATCACTACTTCCAGAACTTTTTCATCACAGAAACAGAAACTCTGAACCCCTTAAGCAGTAACTCCCTATTCCCTGGAAACCCCTAATTTACTTTTGTCTGTATGGACTTGCCTACTGGGGACATTTCATATGAATGGAATCACATAATTTGCGGTCTCTTCTGATTTTTGAGAAGCTCACCTTTATAAAATTTCCCTATTTAGTTCTCACTTGAGAGTGGAGACCCATGGGGTTGGGGTAAGCTGGATGAGAAGCAGTATGGGTGTCTTAGATCGGGTTCTTCCAGAATCCTAACCCTAACCCTAACTGAGACAAGGATGGGGGTACAGTTAGCTTATTTGGGAGGTGATCTCAGAAACGGTGGTAGGAGGTTAGGGAAGTGAGACAGGGAAGGGAAGTGTGGCCCTGAGCAGGTCACCACCATGGGCATCTTGGGCTCAGTCCTACTAGGGACCTCTGGGGGATAGCAAAGGACACATTTCAGAATTGTCTCCCAAGGGGTGAGGGAGGTGGGCTATTCATCCACCAACTCCCACCAACAGCTGATAAGGGCTACCCTGGGGCTGTGACGACCCCATATTTCAGACCAACCCTGGAAAAAGGAAGCCAAATTTACTGTCTCCAACAGCCCACCCAGGAGGAGCCCTGCAGGTTACATCTTCTGTGAGGTCCTCTCACTGCCTTGGTTCAGCCAATAGATGGCACTCAGCTACACTCTGCCCACCATGTTCCTTTTCCTGGGCTGTTGGATCTCGAGCAAAATGATGGGAAGTAGATTCCAGTAGCCCATTCCTGAAGGCTGAGTTTTTCCTGATATGGTTTTCATCCTGCCTCAAAGTCTGGTTGTCCAGCCTTCCATTTAATTCTGTGAGTTCCTTGATATCTTCTTTATAGGTATATTAAGTATGCTGCAGGTAGTTTCTACTGTTTTTGACCAGGAACACTGTCTGATATGATAGGCAAAGGTAGGTGTCTCCAATAGCATTCAATAACTTCAAGCATGATAACCAACAGTTCAAATTCCTAGATTCTAATATCAAGGAATACAATGAAACTCAGGGATGTTTTGTGAAAGTTCCAAAATGATCTCTTAATTCTTGTAATTTTAGAACTGAAATAACTGAAGATCAAACTCAGAGTTGGATCCCATGGATTTTTTAATGACAAGGTCAGTTGAATATACAGCCTCACCAGGGATCATTTGTAAGTTGAAGCATTAATCAGAAAAGAATGAGGTCCTGGGCTTCCCTGGTGGCACAGTCGTTAAGAATTCGCCTGCCTATGCAGGGGACATGGGTTCGAGCCCTGGTCCGGGAGGATCCCACATGCCACGGAGCAACTAAGCCTGTGAGCCAGACCTACTGAGCCTGCCCTCTAGAGCCTGCAAACCACAACTACTGAGCCCGTGCGCCTAGAGCCCATGCTCCGCAACAAGAGAAGCCACCGCAATGAGAAGCCCACGCACCGCAACAAAGAGTAGCCCCTGCTCACCGCAACTAGAGAGAGCCCGCGCACGGTAACAAAGACCCAATGCAGCCAAAAATAAATAAATAAAATAAAATTTAAAAAGTTTAAAAATAAAAAAAGAGAGAAAAGAACGAAGTCCTGACAATTGCAGTAGGGATAGCTGGGTGAGTTTAGAAGATGCAAAGCACTCAGAATGTCCAAATCCCCCTGAAATAGCACTCAGCTGTAGTACTGTCATGATGGCAGCCAACACAATATACGGCTCTGAGAATATACTCAGAATACTCATAATATTAATTATGCTGGATATTTTGTCTCATACCCCTGATATAGCCAAGGGCTGAGCATGTGACCTATGTTGAGTCTATTTGTACTCTGTCCTGGAACTTTGTTTCTTGAATGGAGGGACACAAAAATAGTTAGGACATTATGAATTCCAGACTGGTGGCCCCCAACAGTCAAGTGGTTTTTGTCCTATATGGTCAGTCTTCCAGGCAATTCTATGAGTATGCAGGCATCCTTCCAATAAATTCCCTCTTTTGTTTATACCAGCTAGAATTGGTTTCTGTTGCTTGTGACCAAAGAGCCTAACTTTAACCCTCCTTTACACTCTGTCCTTCCAGCACTGTCTTTACATTGCTGCAGGTAAGTTTACAGGGCCTCTCCATGATCTGGGCTTGCTTATTGTGAAAGATTCCCTAGGCCAGGCCTCTCAATATTATTTTTTGATCTTTTCCTATCAATCAAGAACAGTGTCTTTAATTTTTTTTATCCACTTGGCAAATACCCACTGAGATCTTACTGTGTGCCAGACACTGCAAGGTGCTTTGGGGAGCAGGCATCAAATGCTGAACTAGCCCTTATATGCCCCACAACTGGAGGAAAGGTGACTCTTGTGCAGAACTAGTGATAGGTTGATCATGATCATGTCATAGGGGATGCAGATAAATGTGTGCAGGTGAGAGGAGAGATGTTACTTCCGGTTGTAAAGGGTCAGGGAAAAGTCCCTGAAGGAGTTGGCATATGTGGTGGATCTTGAAGCAGTCAGTGTGGCAGGTGTGCTTGACGGAGGGAAGAGTGTGAGACCCGACAGCGAGGGGGAAGATGCAATGCAGGGGCATATTCTAGTGTGGGGTATGCAAAGGAAAATAGCAGGAAATAATGTTACACAGATCGTGGAGGCCTTGAGAATCAGATTAGGAACTTGGACTTTATTTTGTAACTTTAAAGGGGGAACCAGTGCAATTTTCTGAGCAACAGAGTGGCAGAATTAGTTATGTGAGTCTCATTAGGTGTAAATTGAGAGAATCACTGATCCATAGACCAATCTGGCGTTTTTTCTGGAACCAAAGCTCTCTTCCAGGAACGTTGAAGTTAACAATGGATGGAATTTCTGGGCACTAGGCATGAGATACTTTATGCAAATGCACAGTGCCTGACCCATAGTAGGTACTTGATGGCAATTCATTTCCAAACATTTCTTTCTAATTATCTTGAGGAATCTTTTAAAGACAAACGACCACCTTCTTTGCTAACAATCACCTTCTTAACCCAGTATGATTTGGGTGTCCTTATGAAAAGGGGAAACTTGGACAGACACACACAGGAGACAGTGCCACGTGATATTGCTGGGATTCTGTCCTTAACTCTCCCCTCACCAACACACAGACACACACACACACAGACACACACACACACACACACACACGGACCAATCTGCACTCTTGTGGCTTTACTCATCACCTATGACTGGCCGTCCCCAACTGTGGCCCTCAATGTCAACATCTGGTTGACATTTCCTCATTGGAAAAGGTGTTCCACAGACAAATAAGCTTGGGCAACATGAAATAAAGAAGATGTCTTTGTTGCAGGATATCTTGGAAACTTAATATGCTACAGTGCCTTGAGGGTCTCCAAGATGGGGGTATAGTCTAGGATACAGAATACAGTATTCCCAAACTCATTTACTCAGTCTCCCATTGTAAGGCACAGGCAATAATATTTTGTGAAGAACTTTAATTTCAGCCCAGCCTTCTTCTCCTGTGATTTGCTCCATACATCTAACTGTGTAGATTTCTCCCGTATAATGTTTTGCAGCAACCTCAAAGTAGACACGTTGGAAACCAGCCTCCTTGTTCTTCAGTGCTTTCCTTCAGCCATTCCCATGGAATTGTCCTCCTCCCAGTTACCAGAGACCTGGAACTAGCATCCTTTACTTCTGCTTTCCTCTCCTGTCTGTGTCTATTTTAATCACCGGCTTCACTAATTTAATCTGATTAATAGGTTTCGATTCTTTCTCCTTTGCCTCTCACCTGGTAGCTTCCTAAGTAGTGTTCCTGCCTCCAGACTTACCTTTCTCAAATCTATTTTCCAGACCTGTGTCTCAGTGATCTTTCTATAACACAGAGCAAGTCCCCAGTTACACCCAAGACCCCTCCGCGACTCTCTGCTGCTTCTGGGCTGAAACATCTTCTCATGCTCCTTAGCGCGGTGCCCCTACCCTGTCCCATCACGGGCAAACCTCTCCAGCCTCTCCCCTCCTCATGCATACTTCAGCTGTTCTGTACTACATATAATTCCCTCCTGCAGGAGGCCTCAGTGTTCTTCATTCGTCCCTTGACTGTTCCTTCATCCATGTAATCCTTTCCTGTCTCTCAACATGCAGCTCAGGGGGCTGGGAAGTCTTTGTGGTTGGCATTCCAACCCTGGTCAGGTCTAGTGCCACTTCGCCATGCTTGTCCCTGTTGCTAACTCTATGCAGTAATGACTACATAACATTACTCATTTCTGTCTCCAGATAGACGTTGAACCCCTGGAGCTCAGGGACCTTGTCCTAAGTTACCTGTGTGGTCTGCATGCTGCCACTTAAGAGGAACTCAGCCAATGATACTTGTAACTGCTCTGCAACTCCATGGTGTTACCAAGCCGAGGACTTCTGAGCAGACAGATAGCCATTGGTCTTTCAGATGCCTGGCTTTCACCTTCTGAAATCTGGTCTTTTGCATTGTATTGATACATAGGGAAACGGATGGTGATTTTACTGAGCTAAGAGGATGTGGATATTTACCACAGGTTGACCCAGTTGAAAGTTGTAACAGCCTGGAGGAATCTGTTTGTCTACTCAGACCAGACCCGGGCTCCCATTCATGAGTATTGCCAACAAATGTGTCACTTCCCATTTCCTTAAAAAGCTCCCAGACTCGGGCACAGTTTATAGTCTTGCTTCACTTCTGCTGGAGGAGTTCACTACGGCAGATTCAAGCTGGGGAAATTGCTAACTTGTGTTAAGGTGAAGAAAATTGTTCTGATGTATTTAAACTCAGGAACTGAATCTTCAGGAATCTAAATTGTGATTTATGCCTCTCAATTCAATTCAACAAGCTTTAAGTAAGCACCCATTCTTCACCACGTGCTCAGCCCAACCCTTGGTGGGAGATGGGTGACCAGAAAGGGGTGAGATGTGGTGTCCACCCTCTGAAGCTTGCTATCTAATAGGGAGGCCTACAGGGTGAACTACTACAGACAATGGAGGGAAGGGGAGTGCAGAGAGAGGAAAGTTCTACAAATGGAAACAACCCATCTGAAGGTTCTGCATGGTACAAAGTACTGTGTAGGGGAGTTAGGGATAAAGGGACTCTTTTAAACCTGTTAATGACCAGGGTTCTTGGCCTTCCCCAATCAGTAGAAATTGACTAGGGGCCAGACAAGAAATTCAGGCAAGACTTTACTGGGACCCCTGCTGCAGCAGCGGGGAGTGGGAACAAACAACAGGTTCCCTTGCTTGCTCGCTCCCTGAGGAGGGGCAAGCTTGTTTTTTATACGGGGTGAGGGTAGGGGTGTGTCCAGGGGTCAGGCCAGCGGGTGGCTTAGGTGTTCTGCGACCCCTTACATGGTGTTTTGTGCAGGTGGCATGCACAGTACCCTGCTTTTGCTCCGGACACCCAGTTTTTGCTCCGGGCTCTTCAGAAGTGGCAGTAGGGTTTTGTTTTGTTTTTTTGGTCTCTGTATCTTTTGTCCAGAATTTGCCCCAACTGCGCATGCACGCACTTACTTTTAGTCCCTTACACTTTCTTTGTATTTTGTTGCTCGCGGAGAGGTGTGTCCATGTGCAAGCACTGCAGCGCTGCAGCACTGCAGCAAAAGGTCCCAGATCCCAGCAAAGGGTCCCAGGTCCTAGCCTATCTCAAGCCCATCTCAAGGGCACAGCTAGTGGCAAGAGAGCAGGCCAGAGAAAGTGAGCATTTTAACATTTTATCCATCTCAGGGGCGTGGTCCCCCTTAGAATCTCAGAGTGTAATGCAGATCTCAAGATTGGATTCAGGGGCAGTAATTATATGAAGCTTATGTGCCGCCCCCCACCCCGCTATCCCAAGCTTCTCTTCCTACAGCTCCCATTCAGATGGCCCATACAGTACCATCCTTTTCTGCTAATGTTTCATGTCTGCAGTGCTTGGAATATGGTTCTCTCGAAGATATAGAGCCAGCCGCTGGCAGCAGCAAATGGCCCCTCCCCAGGGTACTGTGAAATGTGGTTACATATTTATTGAGACAGTATATTACCCATTGTCCTTAACTGCACCCAGAGACATGCAAACCCGTCCCCAACAGGCTTATTTTTCTGTTAAACAAGACAGCAGTGAAACATGGTATAAAGCAGAAGAGGATTTCCCTTCTTTGTCTAAATGGCTCCAGAAAGTGATGGTTGGGGAGCTTTTCCTGAACCCCCAAGGAAGAGATGGACTTGACCTTCAGAGGCCTTAGCATGAAGATCCATGTTGACACCTTGGTCTCACACATAATTCAAATTAAAACACCACAGAGCCATAAAAGCTGTGAGAGAAAGTCCCCCAAAATTCTGATTTTTCCTGTTATGATAATTCAAAGTTCCTTTTTGGAAATATCCATATTCTTTAAAAAATTGTTTTCTCCATTTTTTTTACGTCTCTGCCTTGCCCATCTGCTTAGTAGACCTCGTGGGAAACCCAGTCCTGTGGGTGTGCTGACATAGTGCCTATAACAGAGGGAGCGCTTAACTCCCCTCTCAGGAAGGACCCACCTCTGTGTCTGCTGGAGCAGACAGTGAACCCATCCACTTCAGGAGCTGTGTTTCTTCAGAATGGGTGCTGAGGACAGGGCCTGGCTCATGGTAGGGGTTGGGGGAGACTGTTGAATGAGTGTCTTTTGCTTTATAGTCTTAACAGCCTAGGCAAGTGGATACCTCAACCCCCAAGGCTAATGGAAAGGGAAGATGAGTTCGGATTCTGCAGGACTGGAGCCTGGGAGCATCATCTGGGCTGTAAGCGGCCCTTGGAGAGAAATCAAGGTTTATTAGATAATGATTTGGGGTTGATTTCGACCTATCCCTGGCTGGCACGGCCATCTCTGTGTGTGTGTGTGTGTGTGTGTGTGTGTGTGTGTGTGTGTGTGTGTGTGTGTGTGTGTGGTAGGGGTGCTCTGGTGGGTGGGGCGTAAGGACAGAAGGTTCTGTGTGATCATGGACATCTTGCTTCCGGGTGAATGGACCATTCAGAGCAGCACCCAGCAGCTGGAAGTTCTGGGGTCAGGGCCCAGCATCCTGGTCCCCACCCAGCCTAACAGTTATCAGCCGGGGATGCCAGGCAAGGGAATGGAGGGATCATTTGTGTTGGACTCAGAAACGAAGGTGAAGGTCAGGGAAAGACTCTGACCTGATGGACATAGGATGTCCAGGGCTCTCCTCAGGTGCTAAATCTTTGGCCACAAGAGTAAGTCTACGTCCTCCTCTCAGGTGGAGCTGTGGTTCCTGATCTTAACGTGCTCTAGCCTCTAGGGGGAGCTCAAGACTCCACATGAGCAGCCCCTGGAGAGTAAAACTGATGGGTCAAAGGCAAGGTCATGTGATTTGAGCATACTCTTAGGGGCAGAGTGTTCACAGAGAAGAGGTTTAAATTCTATTTCTTTTTAGATTGTTTCACTCTCATTTGCCAATGCCCAGTGTTCTTGCTCTCTCATTTGCTATCAGAGACAAAAAGGGGGCAAATGTCATATCCCATGCCCTAGTAGAGATGTCTGCAATAGGAGGTCAGGGTCTCCAACAGACTAGGGAAGACAGATGCTGATAAAAGCTACAACTCTGGTGACAGAATCTTGCCCCATGTAGGAAGTCTGAAGCCCAAGGAATTTTAAAGGCAGCTATTTTCAATGGTGGCCTGTAAATGCACATCTTAAATAGCAGATCTTGCACATGACCCAACGCTGAATCTATTAAAATGGCAACTGCAGGCTTATTGCTAAAACCTTTACTGATGCTGCTTTGGCTTTAAATAAAAAGAAAAAGAAAAAAAGCCTTGTGTGGTAGCCACAGTGCAGAATTCCAGTCCCATATCAGTAACATCTGCTGATTCTGCCTTCTGAGCAAAGTAATCCATCCCCCCCTCCCCCGGAGGCTACAGTGGAGAAAAGGAAGCATGCAGGTTGGGAGGCCATGTGACCTCAAATGCCATAGAATGCACTTCACCCCTGCTGGCAAGCATGGAGAAAGCCTCCAAGGGGACCCCTTGCTCTGCCATTTTGTAGCCTTACTGCACTGCTTCTAATGACTGAATTTCCCAGCGGGTCTGCATGAGTCATAGCTCCCGAGGTGAGGTGCCCACCAACTCTGACGACACTCCTGGCTGTGGGAACAGCTGTCAGAGACACTGTCCAACCAGGTGTCTGGAAGACGATTTATAATATGTACTTGAGCAGCCTGGTGATATTTTATGAATCATAGTGTCAGGTAATCTAATGGTAATGTATTTGCGATAAGGCTCAAAATTTTCAATTTTTTAAATAAACATTTTAGGGGTTGACTTTGGGTTTCTTTTTAAAAAAATAACATTATTCTCTAGGGAATTTCTTCTGTTTTATTTCTTTTTTAACCAAAATTGCAATTGTAATCTATGCACCTATAAGGAATTCCAAGCAGATCTCATTCCACAGAGACAGGGACTATTATTCTTGTTTTGGATCTGGGGGAAAAAATGAATATTTCAAATGGCATATCTGTAGGTAATCAATGAGTAAGATTTTTGATTGTTTGTTTTTCACATTTTTAAGATGTCTCCTGCATGCTTTGAATTGCAAAGTCTTTTTGCAAATGCTGTCGCCTTTAACTTCATTGTCAAAGCATTTCCGTGCAATAGATATTATTATCTTTATTTTATGGATGAGGAAATCAGCTAGGAAGTTTCAGAAAGGGCAGGTTTCCTTTTTTCTCTTTCCTACCAGCATACTGTTTCATGTATTTCTTCATCCATTCCTTTGATCAGCCATCACCTCTGAGTGTCTGTCTTCTATGCTCCCAGCCTTGAGTTAAACATCGGGAATGGAATCCAGAGGCAAAAACATAGTGTTTGCCTTTGAGGACTTCCTCATCTGATGGAGAAGTCAGATGGCCAATCAAGAATGTTAGTTTAATATGCTAAGATAATTGAGAATAATTTTTTAATTTAAAACTGTTATTCAGTACACATTCATTGAACACTTATATAAATGTAATTCCATAAGAGACGCTAGAGAGATAAAGGTGAATAAGACATGGACCCCTCTGTTAAGTATCCCAGTCTAGACCGTGAGGGGTGTAGAGAGGCAATACATCTTCTACTGCAAACTCACGTGTGCAAGAAATATACCTCTGCGTTCATGAGTCAACGTAGTTCTGTTTTGACTCATGTGTGGGAGAGTCGAGGAAACTCAACCTCAGTCAAGGGTATTTAACAATGAGAGAGTCTTCTAGATAGGCAAGGGGCAGAGGAATGGCCAAAAAGAAGGAAGTGTGGAAAGTCTCAGAAGAGTGGGAGCCACGGGTCCAGAGAATTGCAGATGTTTCTGCAACAGTATGCAGAGGCAGAGCTGGAGTAGAGGTGGGAGCAGATGGGGAGGAAACAGGCAACAGTGTCTGAAACACAGAGAATCCAAGAAGAGGGGGCCAGAAAATGTCCTCGGATTTGTAAGTAACAGACCACTGGTGGCTTTAGGTCTATAAGAATGTCTGCCCAACAACCTTCATCACAGCTTCTCCACGGTCCCCACTATACCTGTGAAGGTACATTGAAAATAGAGATTCACTCCCCCTACACCTAGGGCTGACAGACACACCCGTGTCTGAATCTGGGTGGAACTCTACTAATAGCCGAGTCGGTGGAGCTGGGTCAAGGGAGCCCCACCAGGATTCCCATGGAAGTCCTGGGCTATGCGGCCTGATGCCAAGGCCACCTGAAGGCTCATGGAAAGATGGTACCCAGCTGCCTCCTGTATCTTTCTTTTGATTCAGTGACCAGGGATTGTGCCACCTAGAAAACTGCCCATGGCCCGCCTGATATATGAAGTGTTCTGGCTCTTGTTTCCTCATGGGCTGCCCACTACTTCTGCTTTATTGACAGCAAACTCCCAGAAAAGAACCCTGTGGTAAGTAGGAAAGGAAGTGACACATCATATCCCAGGAAGTTCAATTCCTGAAAGAGTGGGAAGCCTCTGAAAGCAGTCAGTGTATGCTAGGAACAGGAATTTCTAAGTTCCCCCAGTCCACGATATTAGTGAAATGGCATCCAGGGTAGAAGTTTCACTAGAGTTCCAGTAGATAGACGTTGTCTGGAATCTGGGAACTACACTGGGATCTGCACATGTCCATTTATCTTCGACTGTAATCTAAGGAAGGCATTTGGCTATTTCACAAGGAGACAGAAAGTCAGATCAAGGGCAGTCTTCCCACCTTGTTTGCTTACAACCATCTTCTTTGCTAACAATCATATCTTGCCTGTCCCACTCCTTCAGCAAACAGGTACCTACTTCATCTCAGGAACGCTGTCTGTTCCTGGGATACAGAGATGAGTAGGTTACAGTTCTGCCCTAGAGGATCCCACGACCTAGTGAGGGGGATGACAAGGGGAGAGATGAACACACTAGGGCATGAGAGTGCCACATGGGTGGAAATGGGTTCTACCAAAAAAAAACCTTGCAAAATAAAAGATGGGGAACAGCATCTGACAGACACAGAGGAAGAAGACCCCTCTGACGATGATCTGCTATAAAATCCAGAAAAGAAATTGCACAAGAGTCTCTGGCAAATTCAACCCGAGGTAGAACTGCAGTGTCATCAGGGCTTTGAGGCAAGAGCCCCATCTGAGGCCCTAGCAAATGCCAGGGAATTAGGGGAGGCTGAGCTGAACATTCTGGCTTCATGTTTCAAGCAGCACCCACTGCTCAGGCCCTCTCTTGACCCTGTTGAACTATCTGTAATTCCCTAGAAAGGCCTTGCTTTTGTCTCATCTCTAGGATTGTCAATATGTACCCTCCCCCTCCACCACCACCACTGACACCTTCCTGGCCCATCTCTGAAATTACAGGTCAGACATCACTAACTCTGGGTTACCATGGCTCCTGGGACTTCTTTCCATCTATTTCTAGTAGACCACACAGTTTACTGCACATTGATTGTTTTGTTTTTTTAATTTGTCTGTCTTCCTTGTTAGACTTTGTTCTTCTTACTAGCAAAGGATGCCTTTTATATTTGTTACAGCCACTCTCTGTGGTCATGCCAAACCCTTCACGTGCAGTAGCTCATGCATGGTCACACGGTCCTAGGTCCAATCCTACTCTAGATTCAGAAGCTGAGACATAGAGAGAGCAAGCAGTTTTCCCTTTCACAGAGTTGCCAAGGGATGGAGCCAGATTTTAAACCCGTGTTCTATGGACTGCAAAGCCTGTTTTCTTTGCCATGAAGCTTCTCCCTTTCAGGAGGGTCTCAGACGTTACAGAGGGGACAGTTTTTGGAGTCAATGGGTACAGAGACCAGCCAGGCATGGAAACCTTGCGGGGCTGACGTGGGTGTGGGGGACAGCTGGGCTGGAGATAGAGGTATGTGGAGCTTATTTCTGGAACAAGGGTTTCCATCTCATTCCTCTGGGTTGGGCAAGGAGAGAAAAACCCCATCCTACTTCCTAAGCTCCAGGAGTTGTGAGGCCAGGAGATTCTTAGTTCAGGGAACACATCTGGATCTGAATGCTGATTCTGGGGCTCCGGGGTCCTGCTAAGGTTATAACATGGCCCCTAATATTGTTGGGGTCCTCTGAAGGAGTTCAGGAGCTCCCAGGCCTGGACTTGAGTAGCACAAGAGTTCAAGGTCTCAGGAAGACTTTACATGACTGTTATTGCCCTTAAAGACATCGTTTCTTAATTTCTCCACACGGAGTCTTTGCCTGTCCCACTCCTTCAACAAATGGGTACCTACTTCATCTCAGGGACTCTGTTCCTGGAATACAGAGATGAGAAGGATACAGTTCTGCCATGGAGGAGCCCACAGCCTAGTGAGGGGGATGACAAAGGAAGAGATGAACACACTAGGGCATGAAAGTGCCACATGGGTGGAAGCCCTGGGCTCTGTGGAATCCCCGAGGAAGTCATGCATCCCAGCTTGGATGCAGGCAGGGATGTGATAGTAGGAGATCAAGGACAGCTTCCTAGGGTAGTGAGTGAACTGAATCTTGGAAAAATATGATTTGATCCAGAAAAGAAATCAGAGAATCAGAGACATGGAAGTGAGAGGGACCCGGTAGCTCATCACAGCTGAAATTTGAGAAGTATTCTGGAGACTGGCTGGAAATGAGGCTCTGCTTTGATTGAAGGGAATCTAGGATGCCTGGTTAAGGTCCCAGAAGTTCCCTGAATGCAGTCCGGTCCTTTTCTTTCCTCTGAGATCCTGCTGGACTTGAACCAGTGTCCACCCTCTCTAGCTTAGCCCAAATTCCCATCAATATAGCCCTGGCTCTAAGAAAACCTGTCTTACCTTGCACAGATTCTTAATTTTTTCTGCATTGTGGACTCCTACAGCAGTCTCATGAGGCTATGGACTGTTTTTTTTTTTTTTTTTTTTTGGAAATGTGAGAGTATTTTCTAAACTTTTTATTTTGAAATAATTTTAGATTTACAGAAGGGTTGCAAAGGTAGTAAAAGAATTCATGTATGCCCTTCCCAGATTCCCCTACTGTTAACATCTTACATAGCCATGGTATAGGTATCAAACTAAGAAATTAACAATGCTACATTACTATGAACTAAACTCCAGATTTTACTCAGATTTCATCAGTTTTCCACTAACCGTTTTTCTGTTCTTGAATCCAATCCAGGATACCACATGGCATTTAGTGGAATCAAGTTTTTTGTTTTTTGTTTGTTTTTGTTTTCATTTTAGCTTCCCAGGGCATAGTAGCATGGTCGGGGTTTTTAAAATTTTTTTTATTTAAAAAATGTTTTCTTATTGACATATAGTTGATTTACAATGTTGCGTTAGTTTCTGCTGTACAGCAAGGTGATTCAGTTATGCATATGCATACATTCTTTTTTATATTCTTTTCCATTATGGGTGTATCACAGGATATTGACTATAGTTCCCTGTGCTATACAGGAGGACCTTGTTGTTTATCCATCCTATATATAATAGTTTATATCTACTAATCCCAAACTCCCAATCCATCCCTCCCCAGCTCCCCTTCCCTCTTGGCAACCGCCAGCCTGCTCTATGTCTGTGAGTCTGTTTCTGCTTCATAGATAAGCTCATTTGTGTCATATAGTAGATAGTGAAATCAAGTTTTTAAATGCATAAAATAAAATACAAAGGACTACAAAGTTAACCAAATGTATTAATATATAATTATAGAAATACTAAAAATGACATGAAGAATATGAGATATAGTCATTTTGTGCTTCTTTATTAACCCATTAAATCCATTAAATAATGAGGAAATGTGTTTAAAATTCAGAAAAGTTAAAGTTAAGTTTTATTTTTTAAAGACATAATGAACTGCTTGTGGCTTAGTTGAATTGAACGTTTTACCCTGGGATAATCTTTGACTCACGTCTTTCTCATATTAATCAACCAGCAATTGCAGATAGAGGGAATGCTGGAAAGCCACATAGGTGACTGGGTCATCCCCTGGGAGTGACCAAATCGCACCACCTCATCATTTTGTGGCTGAACTTCTACCAGGTGCAGGCGTGCTCAATCATTGGTCGGCTGTGGCCTTTGCAGGCAGGGAGATTGAGATCCAGGGGAGAGTTTAATATCCACCTTAATTTCAAAGTAGTGGGAGTGTGAATTATATTTCTAAATATCTATGACAACTGATTTGCCTTATAAAAGCATCTGTGATTTCTACTGGGGACAAAAGTTACAGGTATTGATAATGAGACTTGTAACCTACATTTAAAATGGAATTAAATGCTAAATTTAAGCTGGAGCTAAGTGAAAATAAAGATATAATTTTTTTTCCCAACCAAGTTCACAGATCCCTTGAATTCTTTCCACAGAGTTCCAGGCTATAGAAACTCCTGGAAAGTAAATTAGGTAGCCCTGAGCTTAGAGTGAACCCAAACTATGTTTTGTGAAGCTACAATAAAAAGTAATTTGAATCAACATTTTAAAACATGGAGAATTCATACAAATACCCAAATTTGAGCTTCTCTTGAAAAATTAGAGATCTTGTATCACTGGGCTTGCATCGCAGCATGGCAGCAGCCAGCTGGGGCTGGCAGAGGCCAATCCTGGATTCAGATAGGATGTGGGAAGTCTAGTCTGCCTCAGTCCCCACCACTGAGCCGAGGGTCGGTTGTCCTTAACCATCTTTCTTTCACTGTGAAGGTTTTCTAACGCTTGCCTCATTTATTTACTTTATTCATTTATTTATTGTTTGGTCCCTATGGGCTCTTATCGTAGAGTTTGGAAGATAAGAAGAAGCTCCCAAGCCCTGAAACATCTTATACATCAGGTCCAGCACTGGGTGCTTTACTTAGGGTATCTCACCGAGTTAAGAAACCTGGGTCCCACCCTTGACTACATCACTAATTGTCCTTTTGAACATAGGCAAGTCATTTATCACTTTTGGGCCTCATTTTTCCGATTTGAAAAAGAGAGATTCTGATTTGATGGTTTCTAAGGTCCTTTCCACCCCTCACATTTTTCCAATCCAAATTCTCTACTCCCAGGGGCCACGTCTCACTCCAGGACATAACTGGTCATGGCACCAAGCACAACACCTGAAACTCAGTTGTTCAATAACTAATGATGGATAAATAATCACATTACATTAGAAAAGATTAGAGGTGTTGGGAAGGTGTATTTTTTATTTTATTTATTTATTTATTTAATTTTTTTTTTGGCTGCATTGGGCCTTCGTTGCTGCACGTGGGCTTCCTCTAGTTGTGGCGAGCAGGGGCTACTCTTCGTTGCGGTGCGGTGTGTGGGCTTCTCACTGTGGTGGCCTCTCTTGTTGCGGAGCACAGGCTCTAGGCATGCGGGCTTCAGTAGTTGTGGCTCACAGGCTCTAGAGCACAGGCTCAGTTGTTGTGGCACACAAGCTCAGTTGCTCCGCGGCATGTGGGATCTTCCCAGACCAGGGCTCAAACCCGTGCCCCCTGCACTGGCAGGTGGATTCTTAACCACTGCGCCACCAGGGAAGCCCAACGTGTATTTTTTAAAGTAAAGTTTTAAGAAAGAAGGGAACTAAAAAATATTTTTGAGTACCTGCTATATTCCAGGTCCTGTGCTAAGTAATTTAAGTCCATTATCTTGTCTCAGTGTGAATGTGAAAGCTCCGGCCCCAGTAGCTGTATCTGGTTCCCATAAGGCCTTGGAGGTTTGTTAATTTTTGTCTTCCTGTATCCCTTCCCCTTTCGTTGTGGAATGGTTGATTCTGTCAGTAATGATACCCCATCTCCTTCCCCACCCCCGCCATCACCAAGGGATAGACATGTGACCCAAGTGATGCCGTTTAGACTCTCTTGCCTGGGAATATGAAGACTGACACAAGGAAAGCAAGCTTCCTAGTATTCTTGCAAAAAAATTCCTTTTAAATTAGAATCAATTCTGTTGCTTGAAGTCAAAGGATCCTGACAGGTAAGTATGGATAAGTACACAAAACTGTGATAAAGGTTTTTATCAAGCTCTGTTCCCTAAAGGAGTAAATGGATTTTTCCATATTCTTTTACCTTAATGCACTTGGGGGTAACACGAAAAGAGGCAACTTAGAGTACGGCTATGTCCCAGGACCAGAGGGAAGAAAGCAGCTGGTGTGTGTGTTTGGACTCTGCTTATACAGGATGTATAACTGATTTCTGCCCCTGCCAACGGGCCAGACTCTCTATCCACCTCCCTACAGTCCTAAAGGAGCAAACAAAAGCATTCCTGAGAGTTCCACATGAATCAATTGCTTTTTGGAACTTATTCTCATACCACTCTCTCTTTCTTCAAGCTGTCATTTCTTTGGCCTTAGGAATAAGAAAAACCAAGTGTTAGAGTCATATGTACGAGGGCTTCTGAGTTTAAGGACAGAATTGCTCTCCGTGGTTCCTGCTGAGCTGCTCTGCTCTTAAAATAAGGTCTTTTGGAGAGAGCAGGGCAGGCACAGGAGTGCCTTAATGGTTTTGTCAGTAAGAGCAGCTAAGAGTTAACAAATTCTGTCCACATCTGTAAGAGATCTGAAAAGACATTCTTGCCCTGGAAGAAAGAATTTGAACAGTATTTTTCAATTTTGAGGGAAGATAGTAATAAGACTTTTTTTCTCCCCTTGGCTTGATAAATGCTCTTTCTCTCTCTGCTTCTTATACTGTATAATTCAAATGTTGCTAGAGGAACATCCAAGACAAAAACCTTTGCATGGAGACATGGGTGTATGCTTTCTTCCCACAACAAACATGCTCATTTGCTTATAAGATATAATTTTTCTGGGCTTCCCTGGTGGCGCAGTGGTTAAGAATCCGCCTGTCAGTACAGGGGACACGGGTTTGAGCCCTGGTCCAGGAAGATCCCACATGACATGGAGCAACTAAGCCCGTGCGCCATAACTACTTAGCCTGCACTTTAGAGCCCACAAGCCACAACTACTGAAGCCCGCGCACCTAGAGCCCATGCTCCACAACAAGAGAAGCCACTGCAATGAGAAGCCCATGCACCACAATGAAGAGTAGCCTCCACTCGATGCAACTAGAGAAAGCCTGCGCGCAGCAACGAAGACCCAACACAGCCAAAAATAAATAAATAATAATTTTTTAAAAAAAGATACAATTTTTCTGAAATGTGTAGCCAAGCTTGAAAAAAGGGAGAGAAGTCCCTAGGTTCTAGGAATGAAGAAGGAGGTCACTTGAGCAGATGCAGTGGAAGCCCTAAGGGGTAGGGGGACCAGATACACGTACCGAGGGTTCTAATATATATACTGGGACAAAACCTGTGGTTTGGGCATGTTTGAGGCAGTAAACTGTATAAAGAACCTGAACGTGCTAGGATAACTCTATAAAAAGAAGCAATAGAAATTCTATCCACTAGCCAAGAGAAACTGCAGGGGAGCTTGCTACATATCTGGGGCTCTGAGTAGAAACTGAAGTCCCAAGCCTATACCTTACATGGTATAGGTTATGGGTTTTTACTAGCCACCAGATGTGTAAACTGTAAGCATCAAGGATGGACAGAATTCTTGGGGCTCCAACAAAATAAAATATCCTTCTGTAAGATACTTCTAAAACTATGGCATATGGGACATCTCAGGGAAAAAAACAATATCTAGTAAATATGAGCTCACAATAATAAACTACAAACCACATAAGGAATTGGATCACTGTGAGATAAAGCAGATACAACAAAAAATAGGATTTTCGCCCAAACAATTAGAACTATTAAAACCATTTGAGACCACAAAATAAATTTGTTTAAAGTGATTAAAATAATGGAAGACCTAAACAATACATTAAAAATATATAGGAAAAAATAGAACCTACATAGATAAAATATATGTATAGTCATTAAATTTACAGTCATTAAACTGAAAAACACAATGGATCAGTTAAATAGCAGTTTAAACAGACCTAAAGAAAGAATTAGTAAACTGGAAGATAGATCTGAGAAACCCACCTAGAGTATAGCACAGAGTTTAGAGATAGAAGATATGAGACATAAAAGAAAGAAAGAGAAGATTCATGTGTATTTAATAGGAGTTCCAGAAAGGGTGGGCAGAGAACATATTTGCAAAAATAGTAGATGAGAAGTTTCCAAGTTAAAGATACAATTCTGTTCATTGAAAAAGTGCATTGCTACAGAGCAAGATAAACTCCATAACTAGTCATAGCATAATGAGATGACAGACCAGTAACAACAAAATGTCTTAAAAGCAAAAAAGTCATTAAATTAAAAACAAAGCAAAAATCTTCTCATAATTAGAATGACAGAAGACTTCTTTTCAACATCATTAGGGACTATAAAAATTTAAATGTTATCTTCAAAGTACTGAGGAAAAATAACTGACAATTTATAATCCCAAACCTGGGTAAGTTATTATTCAAGAGAGAGAATATAAGAGAAAAATTTCGAAGTCTGAATAAGAGGTTACTACTTATAGATCATTATTGAAACAACTACTAAAGAATATAATACAATATGAAAAACACTGGGTGCAAAAGAACATTTGGGATATAAGAAGCTATCTAAATAAGCATTTATTGTCAAACTAATAATATCAATAAGAACTAATTTTTGGAAGGCTAATAAGAAAGTGGAACTAAAGTAATATAAAATCGTGGTATCCAATGTGGCAGCCACTAGCTACATATGATTATTGAGCATTTGAAATGTGACTAGTACAACTGAGGAACTGAATTATTTATTTTTTAAATTACTTTAAACTTAAACTTAAAAATTAAAGTAGTATAGAATATTTTTTCATCAAACACATCTTCATTGTTTTGCTAGGACTGCATTTCCTATTAACCGTGGTATCATGTAAGATATTATTATTGTGTTGTCATGTGCGTGTTGGACACATGCCTTGTTTCAGATATAAACACAAAACACACAAACTGACCTGGTTAATATCAAGTATATAAACACCTTATTTATCTAAGTATCAATGGATAGATTCACTTTGAATAATTTTTTTTTATGCATGCATGAAACCTTGTAATGTGTGAGATTATTTTGTGCAGACAGCATGAATTACAGGATTTGAATCACCTTTCACTGGGAAGTTTCATTCTGTAACAGGGTCTCCTCTGGGCCTGAAGACATCTAATGGCCTGGAAGACCCTCTTGTAAGACTAGTCCTTGTCCCTCTGGCCAAAATTATCCAGGAGCACAACACACAGGCCAAAGGAAACTGACCCCAAGTTCCAGCAACACCTTTTCCTAGCTATGTGGCTTTGGGCAAAGTTCTACCAGCTCTGAGCCTCAGTTTCCTCATCCATGAGGTAGAATGTCCTGATCAAAGTGCTGCGGTAGGAACTAAATGAGATGGTATATATAGAGTACAATGCCCAGTGGCTGGCACACAGTAAGTGCTTAATAAGTGCTGAATCTTTTTCTGTTCCCTTTCATTTCCTTGGAGAAAAGCAACCACATCAGCTAAAGGAAGGGACTGGAATAGACCCAATTCCCCTGTGTTCTTGGTCTGGTCACAGACCCTGGAACAGGCTCCCCCTGATGCGGAACAATGACCGAGCCTGACCCTGTGTCCCTACCCCAGCCCCAGGCTGCCCAGGGCCTTTGTTATGGCCTTGGTATACTTTAATTTCCCTTGGATCCCAAAATGGCCATTCCAGACAGGCCTTCTCTCAGCCAGCCACCCCCGGGGCTGGCCATGTGGAAGCCTGCATTTGTCAAATGACAGATTTAATGAAAAACGAGGCACAGACTCACATGCATTAAAGAAGTAACTGAGCTTTTGGGGCTACACCACACAACAAAACCAGTTCTGTGCAGCCAAGCTCAGTGAGATTGATTTCTTTAAGTCCTTCTTCTTGCTCTGCAATATCATCTCAGGAAGTCAATATTGTGGCATTGCCTTCTGAACAGTACCCTCTTCTGACCTTATATGAATTGTTGGATGGGAGTCTGGGAAATTTCTCCCATTGAGTCATTTCCTTGTTAATCAGAAGCCAGCTTCTTTGTTGCTTTAATGCAAGAAAGACTCAGCTTGTTGAGCCAGCCAGCCTGGATACTTCTGTCAACATGACATACATAGATCTGAATATGAGATCAACTTTAGGCCCCAAGAGCTGTCTAGGGAGGGAAACTGAAATAATGGGAAAGTCAAGTTTTGGTGCATCGCTTGTCTATTTGTAGTGAAGGTGGTTTGAGAGACAGTAGGGGGAGAGACAGAGAAAGTGTTTAGGCGTAGCCTGGGGGATGGTAGAACAGGGCAAGGCAGATTTACACCTTCCTGGAGGCCGCACGAGGTCTGGAACCAGCTTTGGATGATCTTAACCTTGGCTTTATTTGGTCACGCAGAGGAGCCAGATCCAGGGAACACAAGTCACATTAAACCCACGGGAGGGGCTTCCCTGGTGGCGCAGTGGTTAAGAATCTGCCTGCCAATGCAAGGGACACAGGTTTGAGCCCTGGTCCGGGAAGATCCCACATGCCGCGGAGCTACTAAGCCCATGCGCCACAACTACTGAGCCTGTGCTCTAGAGCCCGCGAGCCACAACTACCAAGCCCGCCGTGCCACAACTAGTGAAGCCCACGCACCTAGAGCCCGTGCTCTGCAATAAGAGAAGCCACCACAATGAGAAGCCCGCGCACCACAACAAAGAGTAATCCCCGCTCGCCACCACTAGAGAAAGCCCACGCGCAACAATGAAGACCCAACGCAGCCAAAAATAAACAATGATAAATAAAATAAATATAAAAAAAAAACTTTAAAAACCCACGGGAGGCCAAGTATAGTCCAGCTATGCTTTCTTTATTTGCTATTGGAGAGCCTGGAACAGTGACAGGCAAGGTGTGCTCAGGAGACAGATTACAAGTCAGAAGGATGCTTGGTATGTGTGAAGTTGGAGCAAAGGGAACAGGATCTTCTTGTGGAATTGCAGGTTGAGGCTGTGATAAGAGTCTGGAATGTTTTCCTTCTCCTTTGTTTTTCCTTCTATCCTTCCCGCTTCCCTTTTATCCCCCCTCCCTCTCTTCCTCCCTCCATTCAGGGTTTAATGAGCTTTCATCACGTGTCTGGTCTTTGCCAGGCACTGGGAATATACACATCACCGTTTCTATCCCCGGGAGCTCGTATACAGTCTAATGGGGAGACAGATAAGGAAACAGACGATACACACACACGTGTTGATAATGGCTTCTTTGCCTTTAAAGCAGGTGGGCTCGGACGGCTATGGTGAGTGAGGATTCACTGAGATAAGGCAGCAAGTTAGTGCTGAGCACAGTGTGTGGCTCACAAGCACCCAGGAAGAGTTGGCTCCTGTTATTTTGATCCCTCCTCTTCTTTATCTTGATGAACAAAGAGCTATGGGCACATAGCAGGGGAGAGGGGTGTTCTCCAGGAAGTCAGGAAAGGCTTTCCCTCTGGAGGGAATCAGAGCCAGTGTGGAAGGAAGAGTGGGTCTCCCCTGACTGGAGAGGGGACATGAGGGTCCCAACCAAGAAACCGGAGGCTGGACACTGCCTTCCGTGAGTGACAAGGGACAGTGAGACAGAGGAGGGAGGGGAACGAGGACAAGAATAAAACAGAGATGAGGTCAGATTTTAATGTGCTGTGTGGACTCAGGAACAATGGAGGCTTTTAAACAGTGAAAGCACGATTGGATTTGTAGAAAGTTAGCACTAATGATGGCACGTAGCTAGGGTTAGGTAAGTTGCAAAAAGATGAATTAGGAGGCACTTCCAATAGAGCAAGCTTCAAGATGATGGGACCCACACCAAGGTTGTATAAACGGAGATGGAAAAGAGAGGCTAGATCTATGAGATGTTGAGGAAGCAGATCAATTAGAAAATAATTACTGATGAAACCCTGGAGGTGAATAAAAGGAATGGTTGAGTCTATTCTTTCAGGTGCTTGGAAGGATGGTGGTCTCTTATTTATTATTTATTTATTTTTATTGGAGTGTAGTTGCTTTACAATCTTGTGTTAGTTTCTGCTGTACAACCAAGTAAATCAGCTATACATATACATATATCCCCTCTTTCGGGGATGTCCTTCCCATTTAGGTCACCACAGAGCATTGAGTAGAGTTCCCTGTGCTACACAGCAGGTTCTCATTAGTTGTCTATTTTATACAGAGTATCAGTAGTGTATATATGTCAACCCCAATCTCCCAATTCATCCCACTCCCCCTTCCCCCCCTGGTATCCATACGTCCATTCTCTACGTCTGTGTCTCTATTTCTGCTTTGCAGATAGGTTCATCTGTATCATTCTTCTAGATTCCACATATAAGTGATATTGAACGATATTTGTTTTTCTCTTTCTGACTTACTTCGCTCTGTGTGATGGTCTCTAGATCCAGGATGGTGGTCTCTTTACCCAAGAAAGGCACTGAAGGAGGAGACAGAAGTGTAGGAGGGGAAGGTGATTTCAGCTTGGAGGAGGTTACTGGTGCTAGAGAGACATCAGGTGGAGATGGGGGTGACGATTGAACATGCTGCTTGGGGCTTGTCAGTAAGCACTCCTGGAAAGTCCTGGTCACTAGAGGAAGTGGAAGACAGACAAACAATTGGGGTGTTCAGAGAAGAAATCCCAGGTTAGGACACTGAGAGAGTAACACAGAGAGGCAGGAAAGGAAGACGAGAGGGCAGGTGTGATCAAGTAGCACAAAGGCGCAGTGACACGAGGACTGACGAGAGATGACATGTAGTGTCTGGGGTGATGCTTTTCAGATAGGTCTCACTCCTGGATAGATACGGACACGTACTAGTGACTCATCCAACTTCACTTTTCTTAAATTCCTTATTAGTCAACAAAAGCTTTGTTGGCTGCAATAGAACTTCTTGTCCACTCTGTTGCCTGGCCCAGTGATGTTTAAACAAAGGTTGAACAATGGGATCTTACAATTTTCAGCCTGACAGCTTGTCTTCCTTGAGGCTGGTTATTAAGATTTCAGAAGCTCCTTCATCCATCCAGGAGCACACTGATATCACTTTAGGTGGATGGTTTCCATGGAAACTCATCTCATTGATTTGTTAATCATTTCTCTTGTGCTAATGTCAGCAAGTGACCCGTCCTGGCTCTATCTCCTCACTCTGGCTCTGATCCATGTGGGGTGTGGTGACAGGTGGGGTGGGACATGCACATCCCTGTCTATAAAGGTGGCCATCCCTTCCACACTATTTGTACGGCCTTGTGAGGTAGAGAGAAAATGTTCTCCATCTGGACATCATGTAAGAGGACCATGCAGCCCGGTTTTAAATCCTGGCTACCCCACATTTGGCGTGTGGGATGCTTGGAAAGTTATTTAAATGCTCTGAGCCTCCACGACTTCATCTATAAAATGGAAATAAATCCTAACTTATAGGGTTATTGGGGGAATTCAATGAGGTGAGATAAAAAGTAGACCAGAGCAACCAACAGATTGTAATTATTGAACATTTGGATTGTTTCTAATTGCCATTATGACTATTCTAGAAACAGTTAACTTGTGAAGGAGGCAGTTGAGCTCATTCAGAATCTCTTCCTGAAGGCTCTATTCTTTGACTCATTAAGGTTTTACTTTAAAACAGGGAAAGGGAAGAAAATTCACATAAATTTGCATGGGGCTGTGATTATAAATACTGTAAGGGATGATAAGCCTTAGATTGGAAAAGTGAACATGTAGCCTCGGATCCTGTTTCCTGCTCAGGGGAGAAAATTGTCCCAGTCTCCTGCCTGTCACTCCCCACCCAAGGACCAGATCAGGTGTCATCCCTCCATCCTTACCTCTTTCCCTCCTTCTCCTACTTCGCTCCTTCCTAACTCCCTCCCTTCCTCTTTACCCCCTTCCTCTAGGGATCCATGCTGGAGAATCTAAGCCAATCACTGGCCCGTCTTGCACTTTGGGTTGAGAAACTGTGGGGTTTGGGGGCTGTTTCTTTGTGAGACTGACCAATTGTTGACATTTATTTTGACTGCACTTTGTAATACACTTTTATTATCGTATTTCGTTTGTTTGTTTGGCCGCGCTGCACAGCATGTGGGATCTTAGTTCCCCAACCAGGGATCGAACCCATGCCCCCTGCATTGGAAGCACAAAGTCTTAACCACTGGACAGCCAGGGAAGTCCCTGACCATTCTTCTTTTGAGAATTGTTTGGTCTTGTCTTTTGCCCAATTGACTTCCTATTTAGAGTGTTTGTTTTTTGTTTGTAATAGTTTTTTGGTAGTTGTTTTAGTGGGAATAGTTTTTGACATATTTTTCAGAAATTTTCCCTGTTTGCTTTTAAGTGGGCAATATACACATATATACCAAATTTAAAACATTCAAAAAGGATCATAAGGAAAAGAAAGGATCCCTCCCCCTTCCTCTGCCCCCCATCACCAACTGCCCTTCTCTAAAGGCAACTACTGATACTGGAATCTTATATATCCTTCCTGAGATATTGCATGCATATCCAGATTATAGGTACATATATGAATATGTATGTATATGTGTATATATATTAATAGTATGTATATATGTGTGTATGTGTGTATATATATGTATATATATATTACACACATGGTAAGTTGGTTTATACCTAGCTTTTTCACTTAATTAATATCTTGCTGGTCATTCCATATCCGTTTTTAAGTAAATTTTTTTAAATGGAGATGTAATTGACATATAACATTATATTAGTTTCAGGTGTACAACATAATGATTCGATATATGTGTGTTTTGCAATATGAACACCACAATAAGTCTAGTTAATACCCATCACCACACCTTGGCATCCTTGTCAAATATTAGTTGATTATATATGTGTATATATATATGTGTTATATATATGTATATATATATATACATATATATATGTGTTTCTGGGCTCTCTATTCAGCTCCATTGATTTATGTGTCTGTTTTTATGCCAGTATCATACTGCTTTGATTATACTATGAATGTGAATATGAATAATATGCATATGAATATGATTATGAATAAGGTTACAAATTTTCTTTTCTTGTGATGAGAACTTTTAAGATCTACTCCCTAGCAAATTTCAAACAAGCAATAAGGTACTATTAACTACAGTCACCATACTGTACATTACATCCCCAGGACTTATTTATATTATAACTGGAAGTTTATACCTTTTGACTGCCTTCACCCATTTCACCCTCCCCCTCCCATTTCTGGCAACCACCAATCTGTTCTCTATATCTATGAGTTAGGGTTTTTGTTTTGTTTTTTTAGATTCCATATATAAGTGTGATCGTGTGGTGTTTGTCTTTCTCTGTCTGACTTGCTTCACCTAGCATAATGCCCTCAAGGTTCATCCATGTTGCCACAAATGGCAGAATTTCCATGTTTATTGTGGCCAAATAGTATCAATATCTCATTTTATATACACATACACACACACAAACACACACACACATATTTTTTCTTTCTGTATTCATTCATCAATAGATGGACACTTAAGTTGTTTCCATGTCTAGACTATTGTACATAGTGCTGCAATGGACATGAGGGTGTAGATATCTTTTCGAGTTAGTGTTTTTGTTTCCTTTGGATAAATACCCAGGAGTGGAGTTGCTGGATCATATGATCGTTCTATTTTTAATTTTTTGAGGAACCTTCATACTGTTTTCCATAGTGGCTGCACCGACTTACATTCCCACCAACAGTGCACAAGGGTTCCCTTTTCTCCACATCCTCGCCAACACTTATTATGTCTTATCTTTTCGATAATAGTCATTCTAACAGGTTTGAGGTGATATCTCATTGTGGTTTTGATTTGCATTTTCCTGATGATTAGTGATGTTGAGCACCTTTACATGTACCTATTGGTCATTTTTATGTCCTCTTTGGAAATGTATCTATTCAGGTTCTCTGCCCATTTTAGTTAATTTTTTAACTTATTTATTTTTGGCTGCATTGGGTCTTCATTGCTGCATGTGGGCTTTCTCTAGTTGCAGCGAGTGGGGGCTGCTCTTCCTTGCAGTGTGTGGGCTTCTCATTGCGGTGGCTTCTCTTGTTGCGGAGCACGGGCTCTAGGCGCGCGGACTTCAGTAGTTGCAGCATGTGGGCTCAGTAGTTGTGGCTTGTGGGCTCTAGAGCACAGGCTCAGTAGTTGTGGCTTGTGGGCTCTAGAGCACAGGCTCAGTAGTTGTGGCGCATGGGCTTAGTTGTTCCGCGGCATGTGGGATCTTCCTGGATCAGGGCTCGAACCCGTGTCCCCTGCATTGGCAGGCAGATTCTTAACCACTGAGCCATCAGGGAAGTCCTGACCATTTAAAATATCTGATTATTTGGCTTTTTTGTGAGTTTTTTTTTGCTATTGAGTTTCTTATATATTTTGGATATGAATCCCATATCAGAAATATGATTTGCAAATATTTTCTCCCATTCCATAGGTTGCCTTTTCATTTTGTTGATGGTTTCCTCTGTGAGGAAGCTTTTTAGTTTGATATAGTCCCACTTGTTTATTTTGCTTTTATTGCCTGTGCTTTTTGGTGTTATATCCAAAAACTCATCACCAAGGCAGATGTCAAGGAGTTTTTTCCCTATGTTTTCTTCTCGAAGTTTTATGTTTTCAGGTTTTACATTTAAGTCTTTAATCCATTTTGAGTTAATTTTTGTGAGTGGTGTAAGATAGCGGTCCAGGGGCTTCCCTGGTGGCGGAGTGGTTGAGAATCTGCCTGCCAATGCAGAGGATACGGGTTCGAGCCCTGGTCTGGGAAGATCCCACATGCCGCGGAGCGACTGGGCCCGTGAGCCACAATTACTGAGCCTGCGCGTCTGGAGCCTGTGCTCCGCAGCAAGAGAGGCCGCGATAGTGAGAGGCCCGCGCACCGCGATGAGGAGTGGCCCCTGCTTGCCGCAACTAGAGAAAGCCCTCACACAGAAACGAAGACCCAACACAGCCATAAAAATAAATAAATAAATAAACCCAAAGTTTAAAAAAAAAAAGATAGCGGTCCAGTTTCATTCTTCTGCATGTGGGTATCCAGTTTTCCCAACACCATTACTGAAGAGACGGTCCTTCCCCCAGTGTGGATTCTTGGCATCCTTGTCAAAGATTAGTTGATTATATGTGTGTAGGTTTATTTCTGGGCTCTCCATTCTGTTCCATTGATCTGTGTGTCTGTCTTTATGCCAGTACCATACTGCTTTGATTATAGTATGAAAGTGAGTATGAATAATATGCAGTATGAATAAGGTGTGGTCCTTACCCCCACTTGGTTCATGGTCTAGTGGGGAAAGCAGCTTTTTTGGCTATTTATCTCTTCAATATGTATTATAGTGCTTACTGTTTCTATTTTTTTGGAGTTAGTTTTGGTAACTGATATTTTTATTGACCAATGGTTTCACAGTTATGGCCTAAGAGCCCTAGGATTCTATGGACAGGCCATAGTGAGTACTGTGGGGCAGAGAGTATCTACAGGGATGCAGAACAGGGACTTGGGTGTCTCTGGGGGTACAATTTTAAAGTATTTTTAATCCAGATTTTCAAACCTATTAAGATAGGGTTTAAAGTGTTACTCTTTAATTTCCTTCTTGTCTATAACTAGATATCCATCCTTAGTTCTAATCTTGAATAGTCACTCATTTTTCCCGATTAGACTAGTTTTGCCTAGATTATGGGTTTAATGAAAAATGCAACCTCTGAATAAATGTATCAACTTTACTTTTTAAAAACTAATCATTAATTTTTGTTCATATTATTCTTTCCTCCTCTTTTCATTATTTTCCCCCTCTGTCTTTAATATATGGAGCTAAATACTTGATTTAGCTTCATTCATTCTTCTTTTGCAGTAAATAAATTTAATGCGATAACTTTGTTTTTATTATTGCTGAGATATTGATGTGTAGCATTCTCATTTCAGTTTTCTTGGCACTTTACTCTTCGTTGTTTAGATGTTTTTCTTTTACCCTAGAGTTACTTAGGATACTGCTTTTTAAATTTTTCAAGTGATTGGATTTTAAAAATAAATATTTTATTAGGCTTGAAAAATGAGTGCATACAGTTTCTACTTTGACAAGTTTCTAATTAAAATTTTCTTTGTAGTCCAATACAGACCATGTCATGTCTAGGGGCACCAGTCTGGTTGATAGGGCCCAGACTGTAATGTAAATTTGTTAAATCTACCCTAATAATTTTATTATTTAGGTCCTTTGTATTCTTATTTGTTATATGCCTTCCTCATCTGTGAAGCATTGAGAAAGGTATATTGATCTCTCTCACTGCTATTCTTTCATTTTCTCCTTTTTTCTTAAATATATCTAGATGCAATGTTCTGTTAACAGTGCAACTTGATAAAGGTCCACACCATTATGAATTGGGCCTCACAACAAAAAATGACTATTCCCTCTGTTTCTGTAATATTTTACCCATGAACTCTACTTTTTCTGATATTGATATTACAGTCATTTTCCCTCACATTTTTCTGGTATATCTTTGCCCGAACTTAACTTAGCATCTTAGCAGGTCTTTTAAAAATAACCATGATTCCTGGTTCCTGGGAGTTTTTGTTATCTGTTTTGTTGTCATTTTTAGTGTAACAAACCCTCATTCCTCTCATTTTTTAATGGGAATAATAATAATAGTATCTGCCTCATTGGGTTGTTGGAAGAATTAATAAGATCGTGCATGTCAAATGCTTAGCCCTGTCTTAGTGTTATTATCAGTATTATTATGAATCCCAAAGTGTTAGAAATCTCAAACTTCATAGTTTTCTTTCAAATTAAGTTTTCCCATGCTACACTTTAAACCATACATTGCCTTGTC
The DNA here is from genome assembly GCF_965194825.1 of Balaenoptera physalus. Classification (NCBI taxonomy): domain Eukaryota; kingdom Metazoa; phylum Chordata; class Mammalia; order Artiodactyla; family Balaenopteridae; genus Balaenoptera; species Balaenoptera physalus. The sequence continues at coordinate 147,328,418 of NC_138883.1, forward strand.
AACTAATGAAGTTTGAATTTAAACAAGCAGAAAATAAACAAGGATTGTTAAGGTTAATTATGAGTATTCTTATGCTGAGTAAGGAATTTCTATAGACTGAATATTTGTGCCCCCCTCCAAGGCCATATGTTGAAATCCTAACCCCCAATGTGAGGGTATCTGGGAGGTGATCAGGTCTTGAGGGTGAAGTCCTCAGGAGTAGGATTAATGTGTTCATAAAGGACACCCTAAAGAGCTTCCTCACCGGACACTGAATCTGCTGTCACCTTGATCTTGGATTTCCAGCCTCCAGAACTGTGAGAAATAAATGTTACGTATAAGTCACCCAGTCTATGGTATTCTGCTACAGCAGCCCGAACGGACGTACAGCCGAAGAATGGGGATAGAGTTACCTTTCAGACTTCAGGATTCTAAGCCACCAGTTTGTTATCTGCAGTGACAAGTCTGGCTGCCAAGGGGGCACCCATCATCGTGGTTAAGAGGGGGCTTGACAGCCAGCTGCCTGCCTCTATAGCCCAGCTCCTCTGCTCACTGACTGTGAGACTCAGAGTTACTTGACCTCCACCTCCACACCCTCCTCTGTGAAATGGGGAGATTAACAGCACCCTCTTCAATAGCTCTGTCGTGCAGATTAAATGCACTGGCAGGTAGTAAGTGCTGTATACAGGTGAGCTGTTAAAGCTATGCTCATGGTCTCCTCCCCCTTGTCCTCCTCAGCACTTGTCCAGCCCCTGTAGCCTCATACACAAATCAATCTGAATTAATTCAGTAAGGTCAAGAAACATTTCCAGAGTACCTGTTATGTTCCAGGTACTGTGCTACTCAATATCTATTACAGGAGATGAACATATCAACATAAGAATTATAAGGCAGTATATATAAATTTATTTATTAATTTTTGGCTGTGTTGGGTCTTTGTTGCTGCGCGCAAGCTTTCCCTAGTTGCGGCGAGCAGGGGATACTCTTTGTTGCGGTGTGCAGGCTTCTTGTTGCGGTGGCTTCTCTTGTTGCGGAGCACGGGCTCTAGGTGCACAGGCTTCAGTAGTTGTGGCTCACGGGCTCAGTAGTTGTGGCACACGGGCTTAGTTGCTCCGTGGCATGTGGGATCTTCCCAGACCAGGGCTCGAACCCATGTCCCCTGTATTGGCAGGTGGATTCTTAACCACTGTGCCACCAGGGAAGTCCTATAAGGCAGTATAAATAGTAATTTACTATCAACTTAAAATCATAAAAAGTAGCTATAAAGCAGTGTAGCAACTAGAACAGAGTCAATCAACATAAGTAAAAGGAAGAAGAGGCACAGAGAAAAGGAAGAGAGAAGGGAGAGCAGAGAAGGGAAGGCTCTGGAGGAAGAGAGGTGCCCACGAGTGGATGCTGGCCTCGGTGTCTCAGCTAGATTGACAGGCAGGGACACAGGACATGAGAAGGCATAAAGGCATTTCTGGGCCCATCTCCTCCTGCCCTTGTCTTGCCCTCCACTTCTGAGTACCTCCCCATGCTGTTTGCCTCCCTGTAGAATGTCCTCTCATTTTTTTTTTTTTTAAGATTTTTTTTGATGTGGACCATTTTTAAAGTCTTTATTGAATTTGTTGTAATATTGCTTCTGGTTTCCTTTTTTGTTTTTTGTTTTGTTTTTTTAACATCTTTATTGGAGTATAATTGCTTTCCAATGGTGTGTTAATTTCTGCTTTATAACAAAGTGAATCAGTTATACATATACATATGTCCCCATATCTCTTCCTTCTTGCATCTCCCTCCCTCCCAGCCTCCCTATCCCACCCCTCTAGCTGGTCACAAAGCACCGAGCTGATCTCCCTGTGCTTCCCACTAGCTATCTATTTTACATTTGGTAGTGTATATATGTCCATGCCACTCTCTCACTTTGTCCCAGCTTACCCTTCCCCCTCCCCGTATCCTCAAGTCTATTCTCTAGTAGGTTTGCATCTTTATTCCCGTTTTATGTTTTGGTTATTTGGCTGCAAGGCATGTGGGATCTTAGTTCACTGATCAGGGATCGAACCCACACCACCTGCATTGGAAGGCGAAGTCTTAACCACTGGACTGCCAGCGAAGTCCCACCTTCATCTTCAATTTATTTAAAAAAATTTTTTTTTCCGTTTTTTGTTTTGCTTTTTAATTTTATTTGGTTGTGCCGGGTCTTAGTTGCAGCATGCGAACTCTTAGTTGCGGCATGCATGTGGGATCTAGTTCCCTGACCAGAGATCGAACCCGGGTCCCCTGCATTGGGAGCACGGAATCTTAACCACTGCGCCACAAGGGAAGTCCCCATCTTCTTTTGTTTTTTTTTTTCCAGAAAGAAAATTTAATACATTCTGAGCAACACAATCATACAGACTATTTTCTCCTATCTTATTACATTAACACCAGAAATTTATAAAAAGGTTAAACCAAAAAGATCAAATTAAACAAAACTCTCCTAAAATATTTTCATGCCAAACAGAATACAGTTTCTTAAATTATTAGTTAACTAGGAATAACAGTGTATTTTTTAAACATAATGAAGAATTTAGTCTAGAACCAGAAACTACACCACACTTAATGAAATACTTGATTTATCACATTACTAGCAGAAACAAATAACAAAATGTATGATGCCACCACCATTATTTATCAGTATTCTGATGTGACAGATCATATATTAAAATAAAGAAAATATATCAATATTAGAAAAAATTATCATTATTTGAAAGTAATAATTTTTTCAATATAGGGTATTCAAGAATATTGATAAAAATATTTAAAGTCATAAAAAGTTAAATAAGGTTAACATCAGACAATCCAGCACAGCATTTCAATTCAGTTATCATTGGGAACTGATTGAAATCATCTGGAAAAAATATGCCTTCTTCCAAACAGCAATTTCCTATTCAGAATACTAAGAAATGGAAATTAATATGAGAATTTTTAAGGACTTGAATATAAGGCAATACCCTTTTTATTGGAGGATAATTTGGGGGAATACTATCTCAGGATTATATATATATATATATATATATATATATATATATATATATATCAGCATATAGATATTTATATAACATTTAAAATAACCAAATATTTATATATAATAGGAAAAAAGAATCTATATATCTCAATAGATGGTATATTAGGTAAGAACAGTGATAATAGATAGATAGATAGGCAAAGATTTTTTTACAGTTAGAATTAATTTCTATAATATGCTAACATTGTTGAGAGAATGTTGAAAAATGACCATGGAGAAAATCTTGGAATAAATTAAGACTTGATTGAGGGCGAGTTTTACCATCAGTTAATTCTAGGAAGACTAGCAGGATTTAGGCAGGGCACCAAAAAAGTGCTATGAAGTAAAAAGCAGTTTCTATCTGGTCTGTTGTGTCTTATTTATTTACTTATTTTCTGTCTGGATTCCTTATTTATTTTCTGTCTGGATGATCTGTCTATTGGTGTAAGTGGGATGTTAAAGTCCCCCACTATTATTGTGTTTCTGTTGATTTCTCCTTTTATGGTTGTTAGCCATTTACCTTATGTATTGAGGTGCTCCTATGTTGGGTGCATAAATGTTGATAATTGTTATGTTTTCTTGTTGGATTGATCCCTTGATCATTATGTAGTGTCCTTCCTTATCTCTTGTCACAGTCTTCATTTTAAAGTCTATTTTATCTGATATGAGTATTGCTACTCCAGCTTTCTTGTGATTTCCATTTGCATGGAATATCTTTTTCCATCCCCTCACTTTCAATCTGTATGTGTCCTAGGTCTGAAGTGGTTTTCCTATAGACAGCATATATAAGGGTCTTGTTTTTGTATCCATTCAGCCAGTCTGTGTCTTTTGGTTGGAGCATTTAATCCATTTACATTCAATGTGATTATCGATATGTATGTTCCTATTACCATTTTCTTAATTGTTTTGGGTTTGTTTTTGTGGGTCTTTTTCTTCTCTTGTGTTTCCTCCTTAGAGAAGTTCCTTTAGCATTTGTTGTAAAGCTGGTTTGGTGGTGCTGAAGTCTCTTAGCTTTGCTTGTCTGAAAAGCTTTTGACTTCTCCATCGAATATGAATGAGATCCTTGCTGGGTAGAGTAATCTTGGTTGTAGGTTTTTCCCTTTCATCACTTTAAATATGTCCTGCCACTCCCTTCTGGCTTGCAGAGTTTCTGCTGAAAGATCAGCTCTTAACCTTATAGGGATTCCCTTGTATGTTATTTGTTGCTTTTCCCATGCTGCTTTTAATATTTTTTCTTTGTATTTAATTTCTGATAATTTGATTAATATGTGTCTCAGCGTGTTTCTCTTTGGGTTTATCCAGTATGGGACTCCCTGCGCTTCTTTGACTTGATTGACTATTTCCTTTCCCATGTTAGGGAAGTTTCCACTATAATCTCTTCAAATATTTTCTCAGACCCTTTCTTTTTTTCTTCTTCTGGGACCCCTATAATTCAAATGTTGGTGCATTTAATGTTGTCCCAGAGGTCTCTGAGACTGTCCTCAATCCTTTTCATTCTTTTTTCTTTATTCTGCTCCCTGGCAGTTATTTCCTACATTTTATCTTCCAGCTCACTTATCCATTCTTTTGCCTCAGTTATTCTGTTGTTGATTCCTTCTAGAGTATTTTTAATTTCAGTTATTGTGATGTTCATCACTGTTTGTTTGCTCTTCAGTTCTTCTAGATCCTTGTTAAATGCTTCTTGTATTTTCTCCATTCTGTCCGAGATTTTGGATCATCTTTTCTATCATTACTCTGAATTCTTTTTCAGGTAGGTTGCCTATTTCATCTTCATTTATTTGGTCTTGCAGGTTTTTACCATGCTCCTTCGTCTGTAACATATTTTTTTTTAATTTTTTTTGATGGGTTGGGCTGTATTCCTGTCTTACTGGTTGTTTGGCCTGAGGTGTCCAACACTGGAGTTTGCAGTCAGTTGGATAGAGCCGGGTCTTGGTGCTGAGATGAGGACCTCCAGGAGGCCTCACTCTGATTGATATTCCCTGGGGTCTGAGGTTCTCTGTTAGTCCAGTGGTTTGGACTTGGAGCTCCCACCACAGGAGCTTGGGCCCAACTTCCGGCCTGGGAACCAGATCCTGCAAGCCATGTGGTGTGGCAGGAAAAAAAAAAAAAAAAGAAAGAAGAAAAGGAGCAGTACAATAACAAAGAATAAAAAACAAAATAAAATTAGAAAGATAAAAAATATATTAGGAAAAATAAAAATATAATGAAACAAATGCAACAAGGTAAAATAAAACCACAACAGAAAAAAGAAAAAAAAAGGTAGGGGTGGGGGGAACAAGCCAAAAGGAAAGAACAATAACAAAGTAGAGAGAATAAAATAAAATTAGAAAAATAAAATATTTATTAGAAAAAATATATATATAAATGAATCAATAAGGTAAAAGAGAACCCCACTCTAAAAGAGGAAAAAAAAAAAAAGCCTTGTCTATGGTTGTGTAGTTTACGTGGGGGTGGAACTTAGGCAGGGGTGGGGTTTAGGGTGGGGTGGACCTTGCCGGGTGGGGGGGTGTGACGTTTGAGTGTGGGGCGGGGCCTAGGCTCAGGACACAGCAGCCGGAAAAGGCCTTGGGGCGGGGCCTAGGTGGGGTGACGTTCAAGGGGCGGGGCCTCTGCTTAGGACCTGTGTGGAAGGGGAGAGGCAGCACCGGGAAAGGAGGGCCTCTGGAGTGTGGAGTTTCCAGGTAAGGCCCTGGGTGAGGGTGTGTGGGTGGGGTTTAGGCCCAGCGCATTGGAGGGGGTCTCAGAGGGGGTCTCCGAGTGTAGAGGTAGGGCCCTGGGTGAGGGTGTAGGGGCGGGGCTTGGGTTCTAGGCAGCAGGAGGGAGACTCCGAGGGCAGAGGTTTAGGCCCGGGAGCCCAATAGGCTCCCTGGTGCCTAAGTGGGCAGGGAACGCGCTGGCCACGTTCCCTTCTGTTACTTCATGCCCCTCCCCACTGTCTCCCCCATCCCCACTGGACCCCAAGCCATGGGTGGGTCCCGCAGGGTGTAGGAACTCCTCCCCTCCCCCAGCCACCCCTCAGGGGTGCAGGTCCCAGAGGTCCGGCCTTTACTTTTGCTTCCCCTTCCCTCCCTCCCACCCCATCAGGACCCGAGTGGCTAGAGGGGGCCTCAGTGGGCAGAGGATAAGGCCTGGGATCTTAGCAGGCTCCCAGAGGCCCTAGTGAGCAGGGGAAACCTGGCCCCTGGGAAATTGTCCCCCAATTTCCCCCTTTGGGCGTGGGATCCCTTCCCCTCCCCCCACCACCACTCAGGGGTGCCAGTCTCATCCCGCCTCCACTTCTCCTCCCCCCTCACTCCTCCCCATGCCCCACATCCTACCTGGTCGCTGGGGGTTCCTCCCATCCCCTTAGGTGTCTGTGGTCCCCTGCCAGTGCCTGGTGGGTGCCCTAGTTGTGCGGAGACGTGAATTCCGTGTCCTCCTAGTCCGCCATCTTTTTCCACCCCCCCATCTTCTTTTAAAGTCAAACTCAAGTCCCACTTTCCCCAAGAAGCCTGTCCCCAGCTCTCTAACCCATTTGCTCTTTCCTTGTACTTTTATTTAGAACCACGTCCCTGAGCTCTGACCACGCCAACAGCCCTCAGTCCCCTTTAGAGAAGACACCTTAGAATTCTTTGTATATTCCCTCTCCCCTCTCCCAGCTGCCCACACAGTGCTGGATACACGGTAGGCGCATTTGGCTGGACGAAATGATCACTCAGACAATTCAACAGTTAATGCTTGGTCCCATCACCATGGCTGTGAGAGTCCATTTCCCACTGAAATCCCCACTAGCTTTTGAAGACGAGCAGAAATCAGAGTGATTTGCCTTTTCCAAGCTCACGATACGTGTTCCTTTTCCATGATTTCTCTTCAGGAATCCAAAGGAGCAGGAGGGACCTGGCTGGTGATTACAAAATGGCTGGGAGACAAGAAGGAAAGGGGTGTAGAAACCTGGCAAACACAACCCTCATTGCTGAAATGTCAAACTGAAGTCAAGCCCATTAATCTTGTTTTATTGCAAGATTCAAAATCGCCATGCTATGGCAGCCACAGCATTGATGGATGGGTTTCCCTGTGTTCATCCAGCACTTCGGCTGCCTGAGAAACCAGATCTCAGATGAACAGGGAGAGGAAATTAAAATGGCCTTTTGAGGTTTTTCAGTAACTGCTAGTAGGGAAAGATGGGGCATTCAGGGTCTCTGGCAGCCAAGGTGCTTACACTTGGTTTTCACCGCATTTTTTGGTAAGCAAATCAAAGAAACAGCAGTGCTGAAGCCACCATGGTAAATCTTCAGCAACTTCTGCTCCAGTGAGGGGGCGAGAGTGGTCACAACCTGGCTGACCTGTTGCTTGAGGCCACCAGGCTGTGATCTTGTTTGACTTCTTGCTGATGAAGTAGGTGAAAGATGGTAATGCCTGGCTGTTTTAATCTGCAGTTTTTTGATCACTGGGGAGCCTAAATCTTTTTCCATATGTCAGTTTTCTAGTCAGATTTCCTCTTTTGTAAATAACCATTTTCCTTGTGCCCCTAATAGAATTCATAATTCAGTTCAGCAGTTCCACATTGATTGTGAGCCTGTGTTCCCAGCACATTCAGTGCAAGATACACAGATATATGTGTATTCCATTTCCTAATACAGTGCAGGGATGGGGATGGCGAGAGAGAGAGTCAAAACCAAAATATCATTTCACTGCAATATGGCTGATAGGGACACTTCCAGAATATTTTCCCTGGTTTTGCTGTGATTTTTGTTATTTTTAGAGAACATAGAGGTATTTGTATTTTTTATGTTGTGCATCATATATCTTGGAATCGCCTGGTCATTATCTTTGCTCATTCTTTTTCTATTCTTCTATTGTTCTTATCTTTGTTAATTTGTAGAAGCTCTTTAGGTATTTTGGAAAATAATTCTTGGTCTTTAGAAGTGCCACACATATATTTTCTAATCTTTTTATTTAACTTTACTGCATTTTTATCATGCCCAAAAGTGTCATTTTCAGAACATTCTTTAACATCATATATTGATAAAATAAACTCAAAATGGACTAAAGACCTAAAGGTAAGACCGAAACCATAAGACTCTTAGAAGAAAACATAGGCAGAACACTCTTTGACATAAATCATAGTATTGTTTTTGTGGATCTATCTCCTAAAGTAAAGGAAATAAAAGCAAAAATAAACAAATGGGACCTAGTCAAACTTATAAACTTTTGCACAACAAAGGAAACCATCAGCAAAACTAAAAGACAACCTACTGAATGGGAGAAAATATTTGCAAGTGATATGAGAGATAAAGGGTTAATATTCAAAATACATCAACAGCTCATACAACTCAACAGCAAAAAACCAAACAGCTTGATTAAAAAATGGGCAGAAGATCTGAATAGATACTTTTCCAAAGAAGACATACAGTTAGCCAACAGGAACATGAAAAGATGCTCAACATCACTAATCATCAGGGTAATGCAAATCAAAACCACAATGAAATATCACCTCACACCTGTCAGAATGGCTATCATCAAAGAGACCAGAAATAACAAATGTTGGTGAAGATGTGGAGAAAAGGGAACCCTTGTACACTGTTAGTGGGAATGGAAATTGATGCATCCACTGTGGAAAACAGTATGGAGGCTTCTCAAAAAACTAATAATAGAACTACCATTTGACACAGTAATTCCACTCTTGGATATATAACAGAGAGGGAGAGAGACAAAACACTAATTCCAACATGTGCATGCACCCCAATGTTCATACCAGCATTATTTACAATTGCCAAGATGTGGAAGCAACCTAAGTGTCCATCAACAGATGAATGGATAAAGAAGATGTGCTTCATATATACAGTGGAATATTACTCAGCCATAAAAAAGGATGAAATTTTGCCATTTGCAACAATATGGATAGACTTAGAGAGCCTTATGCTAAGTGAATTAAGTCAGTCAGAGAAAGACAAGTACTGTATGATATCTGAAAAATAAAATAAATTAGTGAATATAACAAAAAAGAAGCTGACTCATAGAGAACAAACTAGTGGTTACCAGTGGGGAGAGGGAAGAGGGAGGGGTAAAATAGGGGTAAAGGTTCAGGGGTACAAACTACTAGGTATAAAATAAACAAGCTACAAGATATATTGTACAACACAGGGAATATAGCCAATATTTTATAATAAATATAAGTGGAGTATAACCTTTAAAAATTGTGAATCACTATTTGTACACCTAAAGCTTACATAATATTGTACATCAGTTATACCTCAAATAAAAAAATTGTCATTTTGATGCAGTCAGATTTTAAAATATTTTTCTTTGTGATCAGTGCTTTTTACCTTTAAGAAATAATTCCCTACTCTCAGCCTATAAAAATATTCTCTGATATTTTCTTCTAATCCATTTCAAACTTTTTCTCAGATGTAGAAATTAGAAACAAATAGGATGAATTAAAAATTTTTTTAGTACTTAATAACTTATGGTGTTGGGTGGAGATTGTATATGTCCTAAATATTTAGACAGGTTTATCAATAAATCCATGAGGACCTTTGAGAAATTTTAATGACTTATTCATGTTTCCTTTTGTCTTTGACCCCATCTGTTTTAGGGGTGTGTGAGTGTGTGTTGTGTCATCTTTATACATACTCATACCCATACAGTCGCATGCATACATACACACACACACACACACACACACGTGAAGAATAACTATCCTTGAAATTGATAAATTTCTTATCCTACAACTATATGTAATATTGCCATATACTTAAAATTTTTCCTGTACTATTAGTTACTAGAATCTCATTCTCATATTTAATGATCTATTTTGTATTTCTTATATTGTTAAAAGGTTGACCAGAGGCTTTGTTTGATTGTTCTGTTTGCCTTTCAAAGTTGTAGCTTTTAGTAACACTGCTATTACTACTACCATTCTTACAGAAACAGTAACTACCACTTCAGACTCTTAAGGTTCATTCATCCTTTATCAGTTTTTTACCAGACACTGTGCTTTAAGCTTTACCAGACATTATTGAATATAATTTTTACAACAACCCTATAAAAATGGCACTGTTACCCATATTTTACAGATGAGAAACATGGGAAAATGGATCACAGAGAAATTAACCAGATGTTCCAAGGTTGCAGAGCTGTGTGTGTTGGAGTGAAGATAAGCAGCCCAGGTCCATTTGACTTCAGCTTTGGAGCCCTTTAAACCCTACATTTCACTGCTTTTCTCTTTTTTTCTTTTCTTCTTATTCCATTGCTTCTTTCTTTCAGTTTTTTTTCTGGTATTGTTTTATTTCTTTTATTTTTCCCTTGATGTGATTTTCTGTTACAGAAGTGTTAAGTTCATTCTCACTTATTCTCCCATCTCCCCCTGTCTCTTTCTGTTTCTCTCGGTTTCAATTTCCTCTTTGTCTCAGCAACATGCAAGACGTTATTCTTAGTTTCTAGATGTCTGAGTATTTTTTCTTTTTAATATCTATTTGAATTTTTAACTTATTGCATTGTGATCTCAAAGTATTATCTATAAAACTTCTGCTCTTGTGTTTATAGATATGATTTAGTATGCGATCATTTTTTGCTTATAGAGCAGGTATGTATACTTCAAAAGAAAAAGTAATCCAGACATTGCAAGTGTCTCCTGGTGGAAGGGGAGAGCAAAAACACCCGTGGTTGAGGACGTCCCTGGTGGTCCAGTGGTTAAGACTCTGTGCTTCCACTGCAGGGGACACGGGTTCAATCCCTGGTTGGGGAATTAAGATCCCACGTGCAGCACGGAGCGGCCCAAAAGAAAAACCAACAACAACAAAAAAACACCATTGGTTGAGAATAACTGTCTTAGATGGATCGTGGCCACCTTCAACTTTTCAAACTCTTTGCAAGCTCTGGGTATATCACTTGCCAGTTCTGAAGAGCGGGGTGGGACATGGGCAGCCTCTTGGAAAACATCCTCCATAAAAGTTAATGATGGGGGCTTTCTAGCTTCTGTGCTTTCCTGAGATAATTAAGGAAGGGTGTGATGGGCACCGTGGCAGCGTTTCCCTGCTGGGAAGACAGTGCCATGCAGATCTGCTTAGATACTTGCTATTCTGAGCGGGGCTTGGTTCAGCCAAGGCTTTTTTTACAGCTGAAGGTCCCTGGTGAGGCTTTTCGAGAGAGCACATGGGGGCTCTTCTCCGGGAGGGAGTGAGTGTCTCAGAATAAGGGTGGAGCCTACGCTGGCAGAATGAAGCAGCCGGCTGGCTGACACTTGTTCTACCATGGGGCTAATTTCGGAGGCTTCTTCGTTGTGGATCAGGATGGAAAACACTTTGATCACTTTAAGCCTTTGTCCTGGTTATTCTGTTGCATCTGCTTCAGACCCTACTGGTGGGTAAACATTTGATGTCAGTTCTTAAAACAGGATAGTGCCGAGCAGAGGACAGGAGACCCCCTATCCCTCATCAAAATCTGCATAAAAGTCAGCAAGAAATACTAGAACATAAAGGAACCGACAAACAGGGATGGTTTGGAAGACAGGAGATGTAATGGAAGCAGAGGTGGCTGTCAGAGCCCCACCTGTGTCTCTTCAGCTCTGGGCATTATGGTCTAGTAGGGCTGATTTCCATCTGCCAGTCTCTGCATCTCTCTGCCTGAGGGCTTTTGTAGGTGGCAGAGCCTGGGACAAGCTGGAAGTACTGGAGAATTAGTGCCTTGCCTCAAGGAGCCCTTAACGAATGACTGAAGGCAACTGGGGTATACCCCAGCTCCCTTGCCCCTTCTGGCAATACTCTGACACAAGTATTTTACATTGGCTCTATGGTTCTGGGTTAGGATTAATATCCAGTTTTCTCCTTATCCCAGTAGGGTTTTTACACGCTAACACACTGTTTACTGGCTACTTTTTCTCCCTTATCTCACTTCCTCCCTCCTATTACTGAATTCTGGAATCACCTCCTAAATAAACTATCTGCACTCACACCCTCAACGTAAAGTCTGTCCTTGAGGAAACCCAAACCAGCACATGGACTGAAGGCTGATAGATGAAGACCTGGTGTTTACTTGTTCCAAGCCTCTGTCTATACGTAGACAGAAGGGTGCACACAGATACGCAACGTCAAATGTGCTGGCACACAACACGTGTTTGGCCACGTGCAAAATTTAATTTCCTTAAGTTTTTTTTTTTTTAAGTTTTTGTTTTATGTTTTTTAAATTAATTTATTTATTTTAAAAAATTTATTCTATTTTTGGCTGCGTTGGGTCTTCGTTGCTGCGTGTGGTCTTTCTCTAGTTGCGGCGAGCAGGGGCTACTCTTCATTGCAATGCATGGGCTTCTCATTGCTGTGGCTTCTCTTGTTGTGAGGCACGGGCTCTAGGCGCGCAGGCTTCAGTAGTTGTGGCACACGGGCTCAGTATTTGTGGTTCACGGGCTCTGGAGCGCAGGCTCAGTAGTTGTGGTGCATGGGCTTAGTTGCTCCGCAGCATGTGGGATCTTCCCAGATCAGGGCTGGAGCCCACATCCCCTGCATTGGCAGGTGGATTCTTAACCACTGTGCCACCAGGGAAACCCAAATTTCCTTGAGTTTCATTTTGAGATTGGTTGGCTTAATTTCTCATAGCTAAAGCAAATATAAGCTCTAGATGGCAAAGATTTTGTGTAGATTTGTGCATTCTCATTTACATTGGCTTTTATGTCCAAACACATTTTAAAGGCTCCCATTTCAATGTAGACTGGCATACAATTCTTGCTGCTGTAGTGAAGGTTGACATCATGGAAATGACCTAAGCCCCTGTTTAGGGGTGACACAAACAGCAAGGTTGACTCTGGGTTGAATATTTATCTAGATCCCTGTTGTTGTTTTTTTTCTTAAAGAATTGTTTAGATTTAACATCAGAAACATTATTTTATGTCTCTGAAATTTGAAATTATTTTAAAGTCTTGGGTAATATTTGTTAATTCCATTGCCTTTATTAGCTAAGAAGAAAACCTAGTTACACACCTTTTGCAATACACAAGGATTAAAATTATTTAATGATCTCCCTGAGTAACTTTGTGCCAACACTAAGAAGAACCCAGCAGAACACTGTACCTCCACTTACCCACCTCACTTCAGCTATCTCATCACTGACGGATATGGTTGGAGTTTTCAGAACAACCATAATATTTGTTAATTAGTTTCTAATTTAAGAAATGCTTGCTTGTCATAGATGTAACCTGGATCTTAGCCAAGAAGGCTGAGATTTAGAGAAAATTAGTTTAAGCTTCTAATTCCATATCTATGGGAATTCCAATGCCTGTCTCCAGATTTCTGAAAATTCCCAGGGGCGTAAATTCTCAGTCACATACGGCTCTAGTTTCCTGCTTTTGCTGAACTTTTGTCCTCGTGGGCTTCTTACCTCCCATGGCTAGTCTCTTCCCTGCTCTGCACACTCAAATATGAAATTCATCTCCTGTCCCTGATATCCTGCAAAAACACACAAAGCATTTATGTATGTGATGGACTTTATCAGATGTTCGTGAAATAGGAGTTCATGTTATACCAAAGCAAACAAGTACAGTAAGCCCCCTACAAACGAACCTTCAAGTTGTGAACTTTCAAAGATGCGAACTTGCTTTTGCATGTCCAATCACGTAAGTTAGTTCATGTGTCTGGTGTACATTATCACGTGCGTGCATCCTCTACAAGTGGTTGTGGTTTTGTGTACTTTACTGTCCAGTACTGTATAGAGCACAGTAGTACAGTATCTTTATTTCAAGCCTAGGATGTCCAGAAACAAGCGTAAAACAGCTGGTACTACCATACTTTTCAAGGTACTGTACTGTAAGATTAAAAATGTTTTCTTTACTTTTTGTGTGTTTGTTTTTTATGTATCATTCGTGTGAAAAGTATTATAAACCTATTACAGTACAGTATGATATAGCCGATTGTGTTAGTTGGGTACCTAGGCTGAGTTTGCTGGACTTACGAACAAAGTGGACTTATGATTGTGCTCTCAGAACGGAACTCGTTCGTATGTAGGGGACTTACTGTATAAAGATGAGGATGAGACCTACCTGTTCTTTTGGCAGCTCTGCCCCAGGAAGTTTTCACTGGCTACTTTTCTCCTGTAATCCCGGTGTCTTGTCACCTGCCATCACACCTGTCTCTCTCCCTGCTTCTTTCTCTGTCCTCCACACCTTTGCCCCTTACTCTTAGGACAGGTTGTAGCATCACTTCCCCTCTGCCGTGCCCTTCCCTGCAGGAGGATGACAGGCCCTACCCTGTAGAGTGGCTGTGTCACGTGCTTTGGCCAACGACATGTGACGCAGGTAATGCGGGTTACGTCGGGCAAAAGATTTCAGAGTCAGAGCGTGGTTCATCAGCTCTTTCTCCTCACCCTGATGACTGGCAAGGTTCCAGATGACTGGAAACCTGGGTCTGGGGTACAGGCAACAGGGAGCTTGTATGCTAAGTGCACTTACCAATTCGAGGAAAATATCCATACTCTATGGATTTTTCTTATGTGATCAGGCCATCTATGACTAAACATAATTTTTTCCCCTTCATTTCTAATACCTTTATCTTCTTATTTTAGTGACGATTTAGAATCTCCTGTGAAGTGTTGAGTAAACTGAGGGTAGCAAGAAACTCTGGTGCATTATCAACCTCAGGGGAGACCGCCATAAGTGTAATGACTGCAGCAGGCTTTTTGTAGATACCTTTTATCAGATTAAGGAAGTCCTCTTCTATTCCTAGCTTTCTAAATGTTTCTAACATAAACAGATACTGAATTTCACCAAATACTTTTTCTGCACATATTTGAAATGATCATATGACCTCTCTTCTATTTCTCCATTAAAGTGGTGAATTATAATGATTAATTTTTGAATGTTAAGCAACCGTGCATTGCTAAAATTAAAAAAGAATTCACATATCACTGGATCTGAACTGCTATATTTTATTTAGGATTTTTGCATCTATATTCATAAAGAGTTTGGCTTATATTTGATTTTTCTTGTAATGTCCTTCTCAGGTTGTCTATCACAGTTTTACTGGCCTCATGAAACGGGTTGGCATTCTTTGGACCCGGGCTTGGAATTTTCTTTCTGTAAGTCTTCCATTTCTTTTGGTTCAGTTTGGGTGAACTGTGTTTTTTTAAGACTTTTTTCTTTTTAATTTTTTAAATTATGACCACAAAATTCTGCAAATAACTTTTACAACTTTTTAATGTTTATTAGATCTTTTGTGATATCCTCTTTTTTATTCCTGATATTGACCTGTGCCTTCTCTCTCTTTTTTCTTGATTAGCTTTCCTTTGGGAGTAAGGGGTGTATTCGTTATGTCTTGCTGCATAACAAATTACCCTAAGTCTCAGTAGCTCCAAACTATAAGCATTTATTATCTCACACAACTTGTGTGAGGGGGTAGGTCCTGGGAATGACTTAGCTGGCTGTCTGGCTCAGAGTCTCCCTCGAGGCTGTAGTCAAGGTGCCGTCTGTGATTGCACTCATCTGGGACTGGAGCTGAAGGGTCTCCTTCCCCGTTAGCTAAAAGTCACATGCTTGGTGTGTCAGTGCTGGTTGTTGGCAGGCGGTTCAGATTCCTCAAGGCCTCTGTTCTTCACCATGTGAACCTCTTTCTAGGGCTGCTGGAGTGTCTTCACAACATAGCAGGTGGCTTCCCCCAGAGAGAGGGATCCAAGTGACAGCAAAGTCTTGAAGTCACACATTATCAGTTCCACTTACTCCACTCATTGGAAGAGAGTTACGAGGTACAGCCCACACGCAAAGGGAACAGGATTAGGCTCCACTTTTGAGAAGATTGTCAGAGAATTTGTGGACACATTTTAAAGCCCCTATAGAAAGATATCAATTTTATTAGCGTTTTCAAAGAACCATTATTTTGCTTTGCTGATACTCTTACAGATTTCGTCCTCTATTTCATTAATTCCTATTATTTGCTATTTCCTCCTCTCCATATTTCACCAGTGTAACCAAGTCCCTGCACTAAATTCATTCCACCAGATGCTGATACAGGTCTGATACTCCTTTGAACGTTTGGTAAAAACAAAACAAATCAATTATACGCCCCTCATCTCTCACTTACACACACACACACACACATTTTGTTGATTTGTTGGCAGATGCAGGAGGTTTATGAACCATGGTTCTTACACTGGTAGAATGTGAGTTTTAAGATGCATTTTTTTCCAAAGGGATAACTTACGGTGTTGAGTCAGCCACACTCACTCGCTCATATTGCCTCCCGTTAACACCAAAAGCTCAGACTTCTGCTCCAGCTGGCCTACCCCAGGGAGCCAGCCTGTGGTCCTGGAACCAGAGTCCTCTCATTCCACATGGGAACCAGAGGCACGACCTTGGCAAATGAGGCTGCCATGTCAAACGTCTGGGCTGGACACCTCAGGTATTGCCAGCTATTGAGCATTTTGCCCTGAATGCTACCAGCAAAATATTCCTATAAAACAAACATTTTTCAAGGTCTGTCTGTGCCTTTAGGGGCTCAGTGCTTGGACTTCAGCCACGAGGCTCCCTTGACCAATTTGAAAGTGGAGCTTTTTGCTCTGTGTTGGAATAAATGTTCACCTTGCTATAAAACATCAGTTCTCTTTCGGGTCTAAGTAATTTCCTTTCCCTCCTGCTTGCCTATCTTTGAGGTGTTAAGAGCACGTGTGGCCAGAGAGTGGTCTTCTGCCCAGTCTGGAAGCTTGGCCAGAGGAACTGGTGTTCTTGTGTAATGAGGTCATCTTTCAAAAGTACCAGACGGTTTTTCATCCCTCTCACCCAAACGCGACGTTTCCTGGCAGCAATTCCACCACCAAAGTGCCAGGAAAGGGGACTACAAATGCCTCCTAAAAGTACAGGATAGGGGATGTCTCTATCAGGGAAGAAGGAAAGGGAAATCCCACCCCTTCTGGCCTCAAAAAACTGCGGGACGAAGGAGGCTGTCAGAAGCAGGTGAGTAAGTAGGGAAAGAGGTGTGTTCTGACCCTCTCCCAGCTGAAGTGAGGAACCTCCCAGCTAAGCCTCCAGAGGCTTCCTCAGCTCCTGGGGCTGGGAGAGGGGGCGAGGACAGTGTCCATTTTTTCTTGGCCCCCCAGAAGATCACAGGGATTGATGGTGTTGGCTGGAGGTTTACTCGGGGAGACGGGTGTTGCTGCATTGTGGTGAGGGACGCTGTAGCTGTGGGCCAGATGGCAGACCATCCTGACCAAGAACTGGCCATGCAGCACAGCTAGACCTCAGGGGACACGCAGTCCTAGAGAGGATTGACTTGGAATCAAGAGAGCAGGACTGCCGAGCCCAGACAGAGCCAAGGAGGACAGGCTTCAGCCTCTGGTGCCAGCAGGGCTCCTGTCGATCAGGTGGACAGCGGCATCCTCATACAGACTACAGGAGCCAGAAGGGACCGTGGGAGTGTGGCCCGTGTGGGTCCGAGGTCTTTCTTGTCACCTTTATGTCACACAAACCAGCTCTCTCATATCAATACCTCCAGATGCCATCTTGGAGATAAGCAAGGTGAAAAGGGATTAAAAAGTACAAAACATTTATCCAAAAGAAGCTGAGTTCTCTAAAGAGACTGTTTTACATTATTAGATCAGATTGAATTTCCTTACATTAATTGTGGAAAATGAAGAAGCTATGTTTTCTTTGCAAATCTGAGTGCCACTGGTAAATTTGCAGCCCTGATACAAGTTGATGCACAAAGATGACAATTTTAGCTGCTAGAAGCAAGGCTACGGAATGGGGCTGGTCTGAGCTGAGTTGTTCTTGTGTCCTTCCGCATGGGAATTGGTGTCAGAATGAGGGGGACAAGACTGTATCTGCGGAGAGCGGCTTTTCTTTGGTGGGAAAAATAATTAGCCTGGATGTAGCTTTCATCCAGTTCTGCCCCAGGCCGATTATTATGAAGGGAATGAGTCATCTCTTCAAGAACACACCAGGGATTTCCCTGGCGGTCCAGTGGTTAAGACTCTGCCTTCCAGTGCAGGGGGAGTGGGGTTCAATCCCTGGTCGGAGAGCTAAGATCCCACATGCCTCACAGCCAAAAATACCAAAGCATAGAACAGAAGCAATATTGTAACAAATTCAATAAAGACTTTAAAAATGGTCCACATCAAAAAAAAAAAAAAAAAAAAAAGAACACCCCAGTTCCTTTCTTAGGACCTTCCTCCCTCCACAGGGCTTGGAATTTGGAAGGAGATGGTTCAAGTTCAAGCTCTGGCTCTGACTGGGTGGGCAAGTCAATAGACTTTCCTGAGCTTCTGTCTATCAAATGAGGATTGAGACATGTGTACCCCTAATCCTCGTGGCTTCAGAAAGAGCTGATGGAGGGTAACAGAAAGTACTTTTTATAAACCGAAAAGTCCAAATCCTGTACCCATTCCAAGCTTCCAGATGCCTTCCTTTTCCTGCAGTTTCCTTTTTGCATCCTGCGTGTTCCAGGCTTTTCCTCCAGGCTCTGTTCTGGCCTTCGGCTGAGCAGAGGTTTGTTCCTTTGTATCAGGTCCCGTGCTGGGTCCTGGAGCTCTTGAGGCCAATAGATCCAACATCTCCCCTCGAGGAACTTCTTGTCCACTCTCAGGCCCTGTCCTGCCTTCTCCTGCCAGGCGATTTTCCCTCGGATGTTACTGATTATGAATTCTCCTTGGTAGAATGGGCTTGAAGGTGGGATTCTATAACTAGAATAGGCCCTTCAGGAAATGGGTCCAACATCTGAGATATTTGACTCGTCAATTTTTCAGTAAGTATAATGCGCTAAACCAGGCTCATTTGGAGTGGAATCTGGAGGGCAGTGCCCTGGATCTTAGGATGCGAATAACAGGCTTGGGTGGCTCACCTGGGTCAGCAGGTGCTGAGTTGGATGGCGAGGGCAGCTTACCCTCTGCTGTCTCGGGAGTCAGACTTGTTATCACCCACAGGCTTCCCTGTCACTACCTAGCCTCAAGCCCTTCCACCCAGACTTGTTTTCCTGTTGGCATCCTCAACAGATATGGAGAGACCTATTTGGTTGGAAACCCAGAAAAATTATTTCATTCGCTCTCCTAGCACACCCTTTCCTAAAGACCTAGATTTCACAGGGGGAACAAAACTAGGACAAAGTCAGAGAGGGAGACAACCTGGAAATAGGGTATAGACTCGGGGAACTGTTGATGCTGCAGCCTGAGCCCACAAGGCAGTCTGGAGGCAGAATTCTCTCTTCTTTGGGGGATTCCGTCTTTTTTCTCTTGAGGCCTTCAACTGATCAGACGAGGCCCACCCACATTATGGAGGCTAACGTGTTCTACTCAAAGTCCACTGATTTAAATGTTAGTCTCATCTTAAAAAATGTATTCACAGCAGTGTCTGAATCAGTGTTTGGGCAAATATCTGGAAATGGTGACCTAGCCAAGTTGACACATAGAATTAACCATCACGTAAGTTCAAAGAGGCATGGCGTGGGCCAGCGTGGTAAGCCCGGGGCTCTAACACATAATGAAGGTGTTAATAATGGACATCAATGGGAAGCCACCCTTCCCCCTATCACTGCATCATGAAGATTCAAGGAAAGGAAAGTACCTTTTGGAGCATAACCTCAAAGCCAGGCTTTACAGAACATTCTGGAAAAGATCTAGAAAACTGAAGCCTAAGATGAGCTTCCTGTTCCCACACTTGAATGAAAATTACTGGGTCATTCTTGTTGCAGTTGGTTGTAGGGTGGATGTTAGCCCACACAGTACTTCTTTTTTTTTTTTTTTAATTTCCCCTATGTTTTGACATTTCAATCTATTATCTTTTTTTTTTTAATGTTTATTTATTTATTTATTTTTTGCTGCACCATGCAGCGTGTGGGATCTTAGTTTCCCGACCAGGGATCGAACCCACACCCCTTGCAGTGGAAGCATGGAGTCTTAACCACTGGACCACCAGGGAAGTCCCAGTACTTCTTTTTGAAGTAGAAGAAAGACTCCCTTTCATGGACAAGTCAGAAAATAGCCCCTCCTGGGCAGATGGATTAGGAAAGGGTAACCCTTCTGGGCAGACAAAGGAGGAACAGGTGCCTATGTTCTCCTGTGGGTGTGGCCTCAGCCATGGAGCAAAGCCTGGCACATGAAGTGCACGCTGGCTTCCCAGAGTGACCTGCTTCCTCAGTTGGGTAACTTTTGTGCACAGTGCAACCTGCATCGGTGGTTGGTAGAGAGACGCGCTGATAGTGAAAGGACACCTAGAGGTGGTCTAGTCCAGCCACTCCTGTCTTGGAGATGGAAACGCTAAGTCCCGGAGAGGGACAGAAGGTGACTCCATTCATGCAATGCCTCTTCAGCAGGGCAACAGCGAGAGCACACGGCAGCTCCCAGAAGGAGAGCCCTCCGTCTTGCCAGCCTGGTCCACCCTACAGCAGGTGTGAAGCCAGCCGGAAGGAGAGACGACGACACCCCTCCAAGGACTCCAGGCCTGATATGGATCCCAACTGTTGACAAAATGCAGGCTGGCATCAAGGATTTGGGGGAACAGCATCTTTGCTAATGGTTCTTTTCCTCCTCGTGTGTGTGTGGTAGTGGACGCATCTCATCTGCCCGTTGACTTGTTGTACAAACCTTCTGAGCACCTACCGTGTCCCTGAGACTCCAAGGTGAATAAGGCAGAGTCTCTGCCACCAGGAGGTCACCGGATATTCATGGCAGGCGCATGAATAGACAAGAATGGCACAGACTTCCAAGGCGACCCATGGAGCATTGTGGAAACAGTGAGCATGTGCCTTCAGCTGACCCATCCCTGGAGCCAGAGGGGTCAGAGTAACTTGTGCATCAGTCTTTTGAGAAAGAGTTCATCAGAGAAGATGAATGTGTACTCTAGGAGGAGAAGCATAGATTTTTCTCATTTGCTCCCTCTCCCTCTCCCCTTCTCTGTCCCTCTCCCTGCCCTTCCCCTCCCCTCTCCTCCCTCCCTCTCCTCTCCTCTCTTCTCTTCTTTTCCTTCCTCCCTCCCTCTTTTTCTCCTTTCTTCTCTAAGACACAGAGGAAAGAATACTCACCTCTCAAAATCAACTTTGCTAAAGCAGTGGTCTAATTGGGCCCTGGGAGATTGGTCAAAGAGTGTTTTGTTTTTCCGGTAGATCCTCACGAATGGAATTCTTTATTAGTCTTCCAGTCTCCTTCATTAACATGCATTTTCTCTCCCTCTCTGCATCCTGCTCCCAACTCCAGGGCTGCTGAGCCCAGCATTTGTCTCTGGAACTCAAATGCCGACAGGCTGTACAGTGAGAATCTTGAAGAGTGTGTGAAGCCAGGCACGCATGTGGTTAGTCAGAAGAAATGGTTCCCGGAAATGCTGGTCCTCGGAATGACATCTGCTGGGTGGCCTCTCAGAGGGTGGGAGCTGCTTCCCCCCAAGTCAGGCTCTGCCTAAGCGAGGCTTAGTGATGGAAGCTACTGGTTATTACCCACGAACTCTGCGCCAGACCCTGTGTTCCAGGCCTTACCCAAACCACCCCCTGTGCTCCTCACCACAACGTGTGGAAGGAAGTGAGCAGCCTGGTCCCTACTGACAGATGAGAAGAATGAGGCTGAACAAGGTCAAAGAACGTTCCAAGGTCACACGGACGGTAAATGGCAGAGCCTAGACCTGAATATGGATCTAGGTGACACACTGCCTGTTACAGGTGCAGGCGAAGAATAAAGACAGAGACAGCGTACATTCTGCCCCCACCCACCCCACCCTTGGGTGCCCAAGCTGGCACAGAGCAAGACAGTCATGGCTCTAGAACTTTTTCTCCCAAGGGCTCCAGGGGCTCGAGAGAGAACAGGGCACTGCCTGTCCCCAGCCACCACAGCAAGGGTCCCAGGGAAAAACCAGGTCTGTGGCAGGGAATAGTCAAGTGGACAGATGACTTTGCCTCCAAGCTGGACGGTTGTTTAGGGACAGAATTGTCCTCCTAGGGAACACCGGCCATCCCAGGTGCTGTGGACTGAATTGCGTCTCCTCCAAAGATGCTGAAGTCCTAACCCCAGTACCTGTCAATGTGACTTTACTTGGAAACAAGGTCTTTGTAGATGATCCAGTAAAGACGAGGTCATCAGGGTGGACCCTAATCCAGTATGGCTTGTGTTCTTATGAAAAGAAGAAATTTGGACACAGAGACAAACACACACAGGGAGAACTCTGTGTCAACATGAGAGTGGAGATTGGGATGATGATTCTACAAGCCAAGGAGCCCCAACGATTGTCAACAAACCAGAAAAAGCTAGAAGAGAGGCATGGAACAGATTCTCCATGACAACCCTCAAAAGGAACCAACACTGCCAAGACCTTGATTTTGGGCTTTTAGCCTCCAGAACTGGGATACAATACATTTCTGTTGTTTAAGCCACCCAGTTTGTGGTACTTTGTTATGACAGCCCTAGGACACTGATACACCAGAGCTCCAGGGATGTGTGTCCTGCGTTCAGCCCTGTAGTCAGGCCTGGACTGAGAAACTCCAGGGAGCCCTGGTGCCATCGCCTGACTTGAAAGGACCCAGCGTTGCTGTCTGGTGCCAAGAGAGGCCAGAAGGTGCACAGCCATCATCCAGGACTGGATCCCTGCTGTGTTAAGTAAGCACTGTAGCTCATCTTCCAAGTGGTGGGGTCCCTGGTTACAAAGAACCAGATGGAAATCCAATTGCACTCTCAAGGCTGCTGCAGGGGAAGATGGTGTTTGTGTCCTGTGCTATTCCGGAGGCAGTTAGCATCAGAAGATTAGATTCATAATGCCCCATTCATTTTCTCCGCTCATCACTGGTGTCTGGTGGAGAATTGGAATTCTTAATCCCACACGCTCTAAGTGAATGCATATTGAACAGTTTTGACAGCTTGGAAATTTCGTTGCAGATACTTGATGACTTCCCATGTCAGGATCAATTTGCAGCCTTGTTTTTTCAGCTGATTAGGTCCCATCCAATTTTCTTGAGCCAGGGTTTCAGAGAATCTGGCTTCTTCCATCTCTATCACAAAGGGGTGAGGGGTGGGATGGTCCCAGGGAGGCTGGGTTTGAGATCTGATATCCAGAATCACTGAATCCACCAGGACTCCTCTTATGTTTGCTCAAGGAAAAAACAGTGAACTCTCTACTAAAGAAAATTATACAATGCAGCTTTGGCCCAGAGATTCTGGGAGAAGTCAGCAAGAACATACACAGAGCTTCTAGCTTGGACTACACAGAGGACAGAGGATGAAGAATAAAGGATGAGAGCATGGGTGTGGCTCCTGTGCACACCCCAGCTCTACCATTTCACTCTCTATAGGACCTTGAGCCAATTACTTGCACTTTCCTAAGTTTCCTCATCAATAACGTGGCGATCGTTGTAATAGAAACCTTATATGGTTGTTGTGAAGATTAAATGAAATACTACATGTAAAAGTTCTCTGCTTGGTGCCTGCAGCATAGTCAGTGTTCAATGAATGTTAACTTTGAAGCAAAGTTCCTCACGGAAAAAAGACAATTTCTCTTCCTTCACCTTCCTCTCCCTCCTCCTCCGTCTCCTCCCTGTTCTCTATCCTCAGTCAAAGAAAGTCTACAGCATGATCCAATAGAAATGCGGGGAGAGCCACATGTGTCGTTTTGCTTTCTAGTAGCTATGTTAAAAGGGTGCAAAAAGAAAAAAACAAACTGGAAGATACAGAGAACAGATTGTTGGCTGTCAGAGGTCGGGGGTGTGGGGGAGGTGTGAAATGGGTAAAGGGGGTCAGAAGGTACAAACTTTCAGTTATAAAATAAGCCCTGGGGATGCAATGTACAGCATGTGACTATAGTTAATGATACTGTATTGCCTATTTGAAAGTTGTTTCAGAGAATAGATCTTAAAAGTTCTTATCACAAGAAAAAATTATAACTATGTATGGTGACGGATGTTAATTAGACTTATTGTGGTGATCATTTCATAGTACATGGAAATATTGAATCATTATGTAGCATACCTAAAACCAACATAATGCTATATGTTAATTATACCTCAATAAAAAAACAGAATTTAGAAAAAAAAGTACAAAGAAACAGGTAAAATTAATTTTAATAACATATTTTATATAAAGCAATATAGTATAGATCATGTAATCAGTGTAAACATTATTAACAGGATACTTTATATTGTATTTCTCCTACTGTGTCTTCACAAGCCAGTGTGTATGTTATGTTAACAGCACATCTCACTCCGGACTGGCCACGTTTCAAGTGTTTAATGAGCCACGTGGGGCTACTGGTTGGGATACTGGGCAGTGCAGCTCTAGACGTGCTGGAGCTTGTGATTCCCCTAGAAATTTCCCACTTGTCCCCACTATCTCAATCTCCTGGCCTTCTTGTGCTGGGGTGACAAGGACACATCATGACTCTCAGGTGAGTCAGGAGCTTCCCTTGGAAGCAGTAGCCAAGGCAGGAAATTCTGTTCCCACTGCAGACACTTCCACCTGGTTTTAGGTGCTCAGTGAGACAGCTTAGCCCTTGATAGTCTGGGGATCAAGAGATGAATAACACACCATCCCGTCTCTTCATGAATTCGTAGTATAGTGGGTGGTCTATGTGCAAAATAATTACTGTTTACTGTCATAAGAGCTGTGATAAAAGTTCGTTAAAGTTGTTGATGAAACTTGAGAGAAGGGTGATATACGTAAGATAAAGTTAAGAAATGTAAATTCTAGGGCTTCCCTGGTGGCGCAGTGGTTAAGAATCTGCCTGCCAATATAGTGGACATAGGTTCTAGCCCTGGTCCCGGAAGATCCCACATGCCACGGAGCAACTAAGCCCGTGCGCCACAACTACTGAGCCTGCACTCTAGAGCCTGTGAGCCACAACTACTGAGCCCACGTGCCACAACTAATGAAGCTGAACTTCTCAGCTGGTTTTCACTTGGATTGTAGGGAAAGTTAAAAAAGAAAAAAAAGAAATGTAAATTCTATATATGATCATGGCTATTAAAATTCTCTTGGTTGCTAGAAATAGAAACCTTAAGCCAAAGTGTGACTACTAAGCGTGTTATATGAAGAATTTAGAGGAATCATGCAAATCAAGGAAATCCTAAATCCCAGTCGAGGATGCAGTCAGCCTTCACAGACAGACTGGAGCAGCATTAAAGACTCAGGCAGGTCTTTCTTACGTATTCTGCTCAGCATGCATTTTTGATACTTTGCTTGCCATGCAGTCCAGCTTTCTTTCTCTAGTTCACATGAAGGAATTCAGTCACTGGTAATGGCTCCAGAATGTATCATCCAGACACAGAGAGCAGACAGGCTGATATATCAATATCTTAATTTGAATTTGAAATTTGTGAGAAAGGACTTTGATTCAGCTTGAATCCAATAGAGCTTGAGTTAGGTAGCCAGGAGGCAGGGCAATATTGTGTAAACACGGCTTTCTCTTCTCCATGTGGATGGAGGAGCACAAAGTCCTTTTCCAGAAAAATAAGAGAAGGTGAGCGAATCACGCAATAGTTGTTCACTACATTCTTCCCCTTGACTTCCCAGCATACAGGCTTACACGCATGTGCAAACATACATGCACACATCCTTTTCCCCCATACATGCAAATAGGGCTCTACCTCGTGTGATTCACCAAATTCCTTCTCCCCTATGGGAGACGAGCTGAAGTCCCATCTGGCAAGGAAATCTAACATGATGTTGACCCTCTCTTTTCCAGGTTCACAGTCTTTGGGGATTATCCCTTCTTCTACTCATTTTCTTTTTTTTTAAGATTTTTTTTGATGTGGACCATTTTTAAAGTCTTTATTGAATTTGTTACACTATTGCTTCTGTTTTATATTTTGGGTTTTTTTGGCCACGAGGCATGTGGGATCTTAGCTCCCTGACCAGGGATCGAACCCACACCCCCGGCATTGGAAGGAGAAGTCTTAACCACTGGACCACCAAGGAAGTCCCCTTCCACTCATTTTCTTTTGAAGGTGATTTGGAGGAACAAACGGGGCAACGGGAAATCCCAGGATGCCCAGACTCCTCTGGCCTCTCCCAGACGTGACACCTCCTAAGTGCCATAACTCTACCGTTTTCTGATCAGGACACTAACTTTAGCTTTATAAAGAAGATGAACTGGCAAGGTTGACTGCTGCAATTTGGCAGGTATATGATTATTTGATCCTCAGCTGCCTCAGATTTCTGGTGATGTCCATAAAAGGCCTTGTTTCACAGAGTCACATACTTTATGCTATTCTCTATCAATTTTTAGAATGGCTATCTTGGACTGGAGCTTGTATCTCTCATCTTGTACCATAAAGTCTAAAGAAGTAACTGAAACATGCTAAAATCCTATGAAACTACTATTGAGTCAAGTCCCAAGAGCAGATAAGCAACAGTTTCACTAATTATGTCACTATTGCATGGCAAAGATTGCCACCTTCCCAGACAAGGATAGGAAGGTGAGCATGTTACTGACCAGCGTTCTTGGCCTCCTTAATCAATAGAAATTGATCAGAGGCCAGAAAAGAAATTCAGGCAAGGCTTTATTGGGACCCCTGCTGCAGCAGCGGGGAGCAGAAACAAACAACAGGTTCCCTTGCTTGCTTGCTGAGGGAGGGCAAGCTTGTTCCTTATATGGGGTGAGGGTAGGGTCAGGTCCAGGGGTCGGGCTGGAGGGGTGGCTTAGGTGGTTTGCCCACCCCTTAGGTGGTGTTGTGTGCAGGGGGCATGTGCAGTTCTGGGCTCTTCAGAAGTGGCAGTTGGGTTTTTGGTCTTTTTGTATCTTGTTGTCCATAATTCGCCTCAACTGTGCATGCATGCCGTTATTTTAAGTCCCTTATAGTTTCTTTGTATTTTGGTTCTCAAGGAGATGTTTGTCCAGGTGCCAGCACTGCAGCAAAGGGTCCCAGGTCCCAGGTCCCAGCCTGTCTCAAGCACATCCTCACTTCTCTCCTCTCCTCACCACACTCCTTTTCTCTATATCCTGATAATTGAAAATCTCCACTGCTCGCAGCAACTTCTGCCTTAGTTAAGCTTCGTTTGGTCAACAATAGCAGAGATGGACCATGGCTAGCTTAACTTAAAGAGGACATTTATTGATATGGCCATGCCTTGAGATGGACAGGGACCAGGGCAGATTCAGTGGTCCTAGTTGGAGGGATTCACTAGCCTTCACTCTGGAAAGACTCTAACATAGCTCAGTTTAAAGGTGCTCAGGTGCTGCGTCTCTCAGTACAAGATTCAGACTCTTGGTAGGGATGATTAATGGCTTAGCTTGAGTCAGATGCCTACCTGTGGCCAGTGAAGCAGAATCACCTAGTACAGACATAGCTGAGTGGTCTGTTCATGTCTATCGGGTCCAGCTCCTGGGGAATGGGCAGTTGTGGTGAGGTCTACATAGACTTAAGAGTTAGATGAGCTTCACATGATTGTTGTTATTTCTCTTCTAAATCTTTACAAGAAACTTTTTGGCATTTTCCTTCAATTTTCTAACTATAATGTATTTGCGAACACTATAGATATAATCCACTCTATCATTAAATGGAATTCCAAGCTTTCTTCCAGTTTCTTTTAAGCTTCAACTTCTCCACTAATGTATTTAATTTATCTGTCTGTCCACAGGAAAGTTTTGAGTAGTTTTTGCAAGAGAGGTATCTGAGTGGTGGGATGTATGGTCATGTGTTTATCTATGATGTCATTCTTTGCCTTCTCTTATTAAAAAATTATTGTATTTAGATTTCCTTTCCCCAAAAAAGTTCTGCAAAAAACTCTCATTATCTTTTGGAATTTAATATTGTGAAGGAAAAGTCTGAGCCAGCTGATTTTCCTTCTAGGAAACTAATTTCTCTGCCTGTGTACTATTTTGACTTTTTCCATTATCTTTGAAGGTGTTTTGTTGTTGTTGTTGTGGTAGTGGAGGGGAGGGATTGGTTTTGTTTGTTTGTTTGTTGATTAAAGGAAAACTAGGAAAGTTGGAACAGGTGCATTAAGTTCCCTACATACGAACGAGTTCCATTCCCAGAGTGCATTCATAAGTCCAATTTGTTTTTAAGTCAAACAAAGTTAGCTTAGGTACCCAGTTAACACAACTGGCTATATAGTACTGTACTGTAATTGGTTTATAATACTTTTCACACAAATAATACATCAAAAAACAAACAAAAAATAAAGAAAACTTTGACTCTTACAGTACAGTACCTCGAAAAGTACAGTAGTACAGTACAACAGCTGGCGTACAGGGGATGGCATCAAGTGAACAGGCAGGAAGAGTTACTAACTGGAGGAGGGAGAGGAGGTGGGAGATGGTAGAGCTGAAGGATCGTCAGCAATAGGAGACGGAGGGCAAACTGCAATTTCACTCATGCCTGACTTTGATGGTACAGGTTCTGGTTCCTTGCTGGAGCTAGATGCACGTTCGCATCTTTGAAAGTTTCCAACTTAAAGATTCATATGTAGGGGGCTTACTGTATTAGGTTTCCCTTCCAGAAACCTACAGTAAGAATTTATATGTGTACTAAAAAGACACCATCAAAAACTAAAACCCCGGACAATAAAACAGATTTCCAAAATACTGAGCTCCAAGAAGTCTAGTCTGACAACTTCTCCTTTCCCGATGGGCAGTGTGTACATGTGTACATGAATATTGGGGGACGAGAAGATGGGTGGAAGATGAGTGTGGTGGGGTGGCTAGGAGGTGTCAGGAGAGTTTACTGAGAAAAAATGTAAATGAAAGCTGACTTGAGAAATAAGAAAGTATTTCCAAGCAATGTGGAAGGCCTTGTTGAGCTCGGAGGTCACACATCTGTAATGCCCCTAATGTGCATGGTTATGCAATTTTCTCCAACAGTACTCAGAATCCAATGTATGGGACTGGAAGAGGCAGGCAGTTGGGTGGATACAGGCTAGTATTTTTCTCAGTAGGTATGAGAAAAGGGCAAAAAGTAAGTGCATCGTCAGGAAAGTGGGTCCTGTGGGTTTAGACATCAGGGGTGGGAAATGAGGGCAAGAGGAGGCTGCAGGTTGAGGAGACAGTCGAGGATCAAGGTACCAGAGGTCCTCATTAGACTAAAGATGAGGTTTAAAGGGAGGCTTAAGAGAATTTTATGTGAGAGGTAAAATATTTCAGCAGACCTAGACTTGGATACGAATATGTAGTCTTTCATTTATTTCTAAAACTGCCCTTAATTTCTGTCTCTGATCTTCCAGCCCACCCTCCGGCAGATGTCTTAATCCAGATGTTTTCAGAATATTCAGCCCACTCCTGTGACTGAGCAGTCAGCTCAGGATGATGAACTCAGAGCAGTCCAAAATTCCATCCCAGGCTCCCCTCTCTCTTTCTTCCTCGGCGTAGATCCCATCCCCCTGGAAAGCTTATTTGGTCACTGTTGGTCGCCAGTGGTGGAAACAGGAGCTGTGGTGCCCGCCTTCTTCTTCTTCTTCTTTTTTTTTGGTGCCCACCTTCTTGATCACGTTGGGTTGATGCCCATGACTTGAGATGCTGTGGTGATCTTGGAGTTTGTGGCTTTCAGCTCCAGCCCAGCACCTGGTCAGAGGAGACCTGGAAAAAGAGGAGCATCTTCCCTTGGCCTTGCCCAGCTGCATGCATCTGCTGGAAAACCTCAAAATCAAAGGACACATTCCTCTTTTAGTGAGACTTTATCATGATTCTTTTACTCAAAAGGTAGGAAAATTTTAGGACACCAAAGACAGGGAGTTTTCAAATGCTTTTTCTATCCCTTAATGTCCCACTCAAGACACTAGCAAAGCTCATTCAGTGGTCCTTTGTCCCATTTTCAGCTGGATATATGTCTATGTATAACTGATTCACTTTGCTATAAGCCTGAAACTAACACAACATTGTAAATCAACTCTACTCCAGTTAAAATTTTAAAAAGAAAAAAAGCGCATGGAATTCTAAAGGACACAGGAAAGCATTGGGAAACTGAATCAGGGAGAAGTAGCCCAGAGCAGCCTGAGGATGAGATCACAGGAGGGGACAGAGTGAGGACAATGACATTAAGAGAGTGATTAAGAATATGAGGGATGTGGAGTAGGCTAGAAGAATAAACTGGGCTACAAAATTTCCAAAGGAGTCAGTCCCACTCATTCCCTGGTGTGTGGGGAAGGAGGTGGAAGGAAGGGAACTCGTGGCTTTTGGCGGAAGGCAGAAGCCCTAGCTGAAAATAAGCACCTTCCTGAGGGACTCTGCAGTCTGCAACGCTGCAGCTCTGGGTGGACAAAGAGCCCCAGGCCTCACTGGAGGGAGTCAGCTGCAGCCACGGCTGCTGTTGCTACTACAGCCCCACTGACGCTGCAGTCCTGATCGCTCCCCTGCATTCTGCCATATGGTTGGTTATTATCCGTAATGTCCCGCGGTTGTGAATTTTCTCCTTTTCATCTTTTTATGAGTGTTTTAATGGGGAGTTAAGGGGAGGGTGCATCAGGCTGAATCTGAAGGTGGGTGATTTTAAGAAATGTTCCCCTGAGGTGGGGCGTTGTACAGTAAGTCCCCTACATACGAACGAGTTCCGTTCCGAGAGCACGTTCATAAGTCCAATTTGTTCGTTTAAGTCCAACAAATTTAGCCTAGGTACCCAACTAACACAGTCAACTGTATAGTACTGTGCTGTAGTAGGTTTATAATACTTTTCACACGAGTGATACATAAAAAACAAACACACACAAAAAGTAAAGAAAACATTTTTAACCATACAGTACAGTCCCAGCAGACTGCTCCCAATTCAGATGCCAATCCCAAGTCCAGGTTATCACCTGTGCTTCTGACCCATCGGCTATAGATTAGAGGTTCCCACGACCCCTTCCTCAGTTCAATTAATTTGCTAGAATGGCTCCCAGAACTCAGGAGAACAGTTTACTTACTGTTCACTAGTTTATTATAAAAAGATATGATAAAAGATACAGATGGAAGAGATGCACAGAGCAAGGTATGTGGGAAAGGGTATGAAGTGTCCAGGCCCTCTCTGGACAACATTTTCCCAGCACCTCCACGTGTTCACCAACATGGACGCTCTCTGAGCCCCTTACTATTGGGATTTTTATGAATTCACCATCATGTAGGCATGATCAATGATTAACTTCATTTCCAACCCTTCTTCACTCTCTGGAGAATGGAGGGTGGGGCTAAAAATTCCAAGCTTCTAATCATGGTTTGGTCTTTCTGGTGACAAGCCCCCATCAAGGAGCCCACCCACAGTCACCTCATTAGAACAAAAAATGCCCTAGTGCTCTTATCACTTAGGAATTTACAAGGATTTAAGAGCTCTGTGCCAGGAACAGGGACAAAGGTTAAATACATATTTCTTATTATAAATCACAATATCACAACAAGAAAATGTCTACCTTTGATTGGTATCATTTTGAATACTTCTACATGCTGGTCTGTCAAACATCACGTTCATATATTTGTGAATCTATGTACTTACACCCTTATGGGGACACATTCATAGGTGTAGATATGATTGCTTTGGGAGATTCCATTTCTAAGGGCTACCAAGACACAGGGTGAGGACAAGAGCAGAGAATTCCTTCCTGGCAGGCTCGTGAGGGCTCTGTTGCCACCCAGATGGGTCTTGTTGGCCATTCTGCCATAACAGTTCTATTTCACAAACATATCAATTAATCTAAAACATGTCATTGTGTAAGTATTAAGGGACCATATAATAAAGAATTCACCCCAACTAGCAATTGTTTGCTTTCTTCTGTTTCCTTTCCACTCCATGTCCAGATTCCTAGATAAATTTTACGTACTTGTAATCAGAACATGGGAACAATGTTATATAGGCTCTAGTTTCTTTTTTCCCCCCAGACCTGTAAGATAAGCCTTCTCCCAAACTACAATGTTGTTTTCATAGTTCTTAATTTTAATGACAACATCCTTTCACATTGAAATGATCATACATGATTCATTTTTTAAATATCCTTTTGTGAACATTGTATGTTCAGTTATTATTTTAACAAACTTTAAAGTGCCAACTCTGGGTCATACTTGTTGGAGACACAAAGATAAATAAAACATGACCCTGGTCTTCACTATTCTCCAGTAAAAAATTAAAGCTCCAGGAGCTTTTTTATTTTACCTTCTATTAGTTTAATTCCTAAGGAGAAATTCCTTGAAGAGAGATTACTGGATCAAAAGAGCCAAGCACTTTAATGGCTATAAGTGCATATTGTTAAATCACTTTCCAATTCATAGTCCCTCTAGCAATGAGCAATTAATTGCACCTGTTTCACTGGAACTTTGCCAAAACTAGGTAGTATCATAAAAAAAAAAACTTCCCCTAATTTAATAGGTGTAAAAGGATAGAGAATTGTTTTAATTTGCGTGTGGTTCTTTTAAAGCCCTATCCTCAAGTCTCAGTAACTGCTTATTTTAGTCCTGACACTTCATTTTATCTACACAGAGCTCCTTTTTTTTTTCTGTATGAAGTTAAAACACATAAGTCTCATTACGCCTTTCTTAGAAAACATTGTGAGACCTAGCAAAATTTTTACAACATGTAAAATCATTTCCTTAAAGAGAAATCCTTTTTGCTTCCTTAAAAATTACATCTCCCCCAAATATCAGTTCCTTCTTGTCCCTACCATGAAGTGGGCGGGATCATTCTGAAGAGATTCTGCTTTTATAAACATCTTCAGACATTCAGATTATTATAAATCTCAGAACCACTTTGTGACATGCTCCTACTCTATCTCTAAATGGAGGCCAAATAAGAGCAATGTGTGTTTCAGTTCCTTCCTGTTCAGTCACAAATTCTCCTGTGGCCATGTGAGTGCTTCTCCACTTCCTGTAGTAGCAGAGCCCTGTCCATTCCCCTGGGGTGGGGGCAGCACGTGACCCAAGCTGAGCCAATCATATTCCCCCCTCCTTGAACAGATAGATGGACCAATAGGAAGGCTTGTGGTTCAAAGCAAGCCAATCACAGTCCTTCCCTGAGATTTTTCAAATTTGAGCTGAGAGAAGAGAAGCCTCTTTTCTTCTGAAGCCCTGGGTCTATAAAGACATGAATCTGGAACTTCCAGCTGCCAGGCTCTTCCCCATTTCCCCACCCCACATCCCACCAGTCAGCCCGTGAGGGAACCAGCCTGGTGCGGGTGTGGGGGGAAGCAGAGGGGAGGGTGGGGAGAATGCTTCCTGACAGCATCTAGTCACTAGTTCCAGCAAACCCCAAGGACAGCTCTCAGCCACCCTTTCCCACACCCTTTCTACATTTTAATCATATGAATTTCTTTTTAGAAAATCCTTGTTTTGTCTTATTTGCTCATTCTAGTTAGATTTCTTCACTTGCAGGTAAGAGTTGATGTTTATTCAGAGTCATGCAGGGATTTTCCCTGCATCTGGTGGGGTTGGTTGAACTCAGACCATGTGGGTGAAATTTCATAATTACAAAAATTCAAGTTGAATGGCTTGGTGCATAAAGCCATTCATTCGACATGCATTACATGTCTTCTTTTTTTTTTTAACATCTTTATTGGAGTATAATTGCTTTACAATAGTGTGTTAGTTTCTGCTTTATAACAAAGTGAATCAGCTATACATATACATATATCCCCATATCTCTTCCCTCTTGCGTCTCCCTCCCTTCCACCCTCCCTATCCCACCCCTCTAGGTGCTCACAAAGCACCAAGCTGATCTCCCTGTGCTATGTGGCTGCTTCCCACTAGCTATCTATTTTACATTTGGTAGTGTATATATGTCCATGCCACTCTCTTACTTCATCCCAGCTTACCCTTCCCCCTCCATGTGTCCTCAAGACCATTCTCTACATCTGTGTCTTTATTCTTGTCCTGCTCCTAGGTTCTTCAGAACCTTTTTTTTTTTTATTCTTTTTTAGATTCCATATGTATGTGTTAGCATACGGCATTTGTCTTTCTCTTTCTGACTTACTTCACTCTGTATGACAGACTCTGGGTCCATCCACTTCACTACAAATAACTCAATTTCGTTTCTTTTTATGGCTGAGTAATATTCCATTGTATATATGTGCCACATCTTCTTTATCCATTCATCTAAGCTTTTGCACAGCAAAGGAAAACATAAACGATGAAAAGACAACCCTCAGAATGGGGGAAAATATTTGCAAATGAAGCCACTGACAAAAGATTAATCTCCAAAATTTACAAGCAACTCATGCAGCTCAATATCAAAAAAAAAAACAACCCAATCCAAAAATGGGCAGAAGACCTAAATAGACATTTCTCCAAAGAAGATATACAGATGGCCAACAAACACATGAAAGGATGCTCAACATCACTGATCATTAGAGAAATGCAAATCAAAACTACAATGAGGTATCACCTCACACCAGTCAGAATGGCCATCATCAAAAAATCTACAAACAATACATGCTGGAGAGGGTGTGGAGAAAAGGAAACCCTCTTGCACTGTTGGTGGGAATGTAAATTGATACAGCCACTATGGAGAACAGTATGGAGGGTCCTTAAAAAACTAAAAATAGAACTACCATATGACACAGCAATCCCACTACTGAGCATATACCCTGAGAAAACCATAATTCAAAAAGAGTCATGTACCCCAATGTTCATTGCAGCTCTATTTACAATAGCCAGGACACGGAAGCAACCTACGTGTCCATTACATGTCTTACAAGCAATTCCAAACAATTCCTGGAAGTGAAAATGCCACATTTCCATCTAAGCCATCAACTACCCAAATGATTTCTTAGATTCATAAAGTATAGAACTGGAAGTGAGTCTTAAACTCCATTTTATCTCCTTACCTTTCATTTTACCAATAACAGCAACTGGCACAATTAGCTTGTGGAGGAGCTGGGGCTAGAACAGCATGCTACTTCTGTAATATTATGCTGAAATCAGCCCCTGGAAAATTGAGATGCTGTTAGATGACAAACACGTGGGCCAGCAGCCTGGGCGAAAGATGGATGTGAAATAACTTTATTATCTGTGTAGTGCTTGTAACAGGATGGAGCATTTGGTGCCGGGCTCTATTTTTAGCAGAGGCATCGGGTTTCACATAAATAGTACACATCTTTGTCAAAGGCCTCGTTTCCCTATTCTCTCGAGTCATCTACTACTGTTTCTACACTCCCACGGTCACACGTTATCAGAAGTGTAAATAACAGCTGCCGAGTTGGAACAGCTTCTTGCTTCCTCCCGGGCCATATGAGGTGGGGGGCTTTGCCCACTCCACAGCGTCTTTCCATGGTCATGGTCAGAGCACCAGCCTGCTCCCCACTCTTCCACCGCCTCTGGCCTTCCTCCTGCGGGAGAGGCAATGTGGGTGAGTCAACACCCCAGGGTGAGGTTTCCTCCTAGAGCAAGTGAACAAGGAGACCAAAATACTCTTGGAGAGCAGAACCCCTGATGCCTAGTAATCATTCCCCACTGGGTGACTGGGCCCTTTTCCCTCTGCAGGGTCAGACTGCTAGAGGGACCTTGAGGGCATGGGGGTGGGGGCGTGGAGTTCACCAGGAGATGCTCAGACAGAAGGCCATTTGGATCATTTGTCTCTTTCTTGACCTTACATCCAGGCTGACGCACTGGAGGAAGAGGTTGGCATGAGAAATATAGGGACCCAGGACCCACAGAGCTCAGGGGCAGAGACCCTGAGGACTTCATGCAAAGCTGGGATCTTAGTCTTCCCCATGGGGCCCTCTTGGACGGCTGCCTTGTTGTTTCTCAATGGAATTTTGAAATGTGAATGGGTGGGGACTTGTTTTGGAAGATGCAGAGAAGAAGGATTTGGGGAAATCCCACCTCATCTTATGATGGGCAGGTGTCCAACAATAAAGGAGTGCTTAAGTAATGATGGCATGTATACCTATGGCCACATGGAAAATGCCGGCCAGTGCTAAGGAAAAGTCTAGCCATAATTTTGGTTGGGAAAAACTATATAGAAAGGAAAGATGATAAGTGGTTATGTTTGAGGAGGGAGACTGTTCATTTCTGTTTGTTTTATTCAGTTTTCCAAACTGTCCCCCTTTCTGTGTGCCAACCTTGACCAGGGTCCTTGGACTTTGTTCTTCTCACTTCCCAAAATGCTCTTCCCCAGTGGGCTGTGTGGCTGGCCTCTCTCATCTCTCGTCAGAGAGCCTTCCCTGGCCACTAATTGATAAATGTCCCGTGCACCTCTGCTTCCCTGCATCCAGTAGAGACACTTTTCAGCTTAAAAAAAAAAAAAAGAAATTTTGACTCAAATCAATTTTGACTCAAATCCACTAAAAAATAGAAATATAGGAGTTTAAGAGAGGAAGAGTTCACTTTCAGCTGGGGACATCCAGCAGATGAATGTAGGTTAAACATCCAAGACAACTAATCTTGTGGGTTTGTTTGTTTGTTTGTTTTTTGCTTTGTTTTGCAAGCAGTGGTAATTATTAGACCATGATGATGCAGGGAGAGTGGATGTTATCCTTAGGGCTGATAGAAATAAAGCTTTGTGATTCTATACCTTAATGTGATTTATTGTTGCCCAGATGATTTATTCATTTTCATAATTTCACAATCTGCCACTTGTCTGGACTAATTTATTTACCTGTGTCATAATGGGAAATAGGAAATGGACCTTGCTTTCCAGATGGCCAAGGTAGGTACAAATGATGTGTTGATAATCGACTGAGGTTCATTCATTCAGTAAGTAATTATTGAATGTTTATTCTTGAGTAACAGTATTGATTAGAGGGCGAATCTATTGTACTGGAAGCCAGGAAAGTATCAAGGTTAGTTAATACTAATGAAATTAATTAAGATTTTTTTGTTTTTATTTTTTATTGAAATATAATTGATGTACAATATTACATGTTACAGGTGTACAAAATAATGATTCACCATTTTTAAAAGTTATATGCATATATAGTTATTATAAAATATTGGCTATATTCCCCATGTGGTACAATATATCTTTGCATTAAGAGATTAACTTTAGAAAGTAATGTAGGAATTGATGGGATCCTGGAGAGAACACAGACAGAACTGAAGAAAGTTTTTGTCCTCTGGATCACAGGAGGAAGGGCCCAGTGGATGTTTGTTTTGACCAAGCAGAGTTCAGATTTTGGTAAAGACTGAGATAGGCGTGTATTACCCCTAGTTGCCCTCGCAGTGGAGCTCCCTCCCCATGCTAAGAAGGACAACACATGTAAATTAAGCAGAGTAATGAATGGTGGTGTCATAGGTGACCTATTTAACTTCATCTCAGGGAATATCTACAGACTGGGAATTTGGGGCACCCCCGTAAGGCAAGTCATTCACCTCCCTGTTGCCTTGCTTGTTCTAGTTGTTGCCATGATGACGAGGAGAGACAGTTGAATGGAGGAACTGTGGAGTTCCTTTTCTCAGTGGATAAACTGTAGCAGCCTGCTGTTTGGACTGTTTTCCCCTTTGCTTGCCATTCTCCCAAAAGGCTTGATTCTTCCCAGAGAAGGAGAAAGTGAGTCCAAAAGGAATTCAACATTAACCGTATGCTGGGCACTGTGATGGGTCTTGGTGATTCGTGGTCAGTACAGTCCCTGCCTCCAAGGAGACCACAGTCCAGTGGGGGAGACAGATGAGAAAAGAGTTCAATTCAGTGTGGCAAGTGGCTCATGGGAGTAGACAGAGGGTTAGATGAGACCTCACAGGAGTGGCCCCACCAAGCTTTGGGGTGGGAGGAAAGTATCCTGACGAGGAGGATTTTAGCTAACTTCTGAGGGACAGGCATGATCTGCCGGTGGAGAATAGGGTGGTCCAGGGAAAGGGATCAGCATTTGCAGAAGCCCAGAGTGAAGAGAAGATATGTGTGTTTAGGGAACTGGCTATGCTTCGCGAGGCTGGAGCGTGATGGGCAAGGGGAGGATGGGGAGATGAGTCAGGAGAAGTGGGCAAGGACCAGACAGTGAAGGACATGCATCCATGTCCCCATGGGCAGGAGCTGGTGGAGAGGGAGAGGCTGGGGTTACAAAACAGTGGGCTCCATGGGGGTAAGATAAAGGGAGAGGGCCCAGTGCAGGGGTGCAGGGTTGAACCTCACTCAGGGGAGAGAAAGGAAGAAGGAGGCCAGGACGGGCACAGATGCAGCTAAGCTTGGAAACGGGGTGGTGCCAGGAAGGTCGATGGCTTCCTGACCTATGGCTCCCTTGTCTATGAAGGAGGAGGCTATGTGCTCTGCTGAAAGCAAAGTCTGAGGCCAGTGGGAAGCTCTAGGAGACACTGAAGGGGTGGGTGTGGAATGGGAATTAGAGCTCCCAAGGAACATAAATAAGGATTCCTGGGCAGTTCTGAGACTCAGCTGTGGCTTAAGACAACATGTTTACAGGAGCACTAATCCAATGGATTGTGCGATGCCCTTCAGAAGTAAAGGACAACCAAGGATGGGTGGGATTAATTTAGGGCTGCTGGGTTTTTTGTTTGTTTGTTTGTTTTATAGTCAACAGATTTTTTTTATTGTGGCAAAATATACATAGTAGAAAATTTACCATTTAAACTGTTTTTGAGCATACAGTTCAGTGATGTTAATTACATTCATAACATTGTTACAACCATTTCTAGAATTTCTAGAATTCTATTCATTTCTAGAGTTTTTTCATCATCCCAAGCAGAAAGTCTATACCCATTAAACAATAATTCCCCTCCTCCCAGCCCCTGGTAACCTCTATTCTACTTTCTGTCTCTATGAATTTGTCTATTCTAGGTACCTCATATAGGTGGACTCATAGAATATATGTCCTTTTGTGTCTGGCTTATTTCACTTAGCACAATGTTTTCAAGGTTCATCACTGTTGTAGCATGTACCAGAATTTCATTTCTTAAAAGAATATTCCATTGTATGTATATACCACATTTTGTTTATCCATTCATCAGTTGATGGATATTTGAGGCATTTCCACCTTTGGGCTACTGTAAAGGATGTTGCTATAAACATTGGTGAACGATATCTGTTTGAGTCCTGATTTCAATTCTTTTGGATGTATAACTAGGAGTAAAATTGTGGGATCATATGTTAATTATACATTTGACTTTTTGTGGAACTGTAGAATTATTTTCCACAGTGGCTGCATCACTTTACACTTTCACCAGCAATACACAATGGTTCCAATTTCTCCTGTTATTATATATATAATAAGCATACTAATAGTGAAGTGGTATGTCATTGTGGTTTTGATTTGCACTTGCATTTTCCTAATGATTAGTGTTGTCAAGCACATTTTTATGTGCATATTGGACATTCGTATATCTTTTTTGGAGGAATGTCTATTCAAGTCCTTTGCCCATTTTTGAATCAGGCTGTTTGGTTTTTTTTTTAGCCAATATCTTATAACTTTATTATTTTTTTAAATAGATATTTACTGGAGTATAATTGCTTCACAATACTGTGTTAGTTTCTGTTGCACAACAAGGCGAATCAGCCATATGCATACACATATCCCCTTATCCCCTCCCTCTTGAGCCTCCCTCCCATCCTCCCT
The DNA here is from genome assembly GCF_965194825.1 of Balaenoptera physalus. Lineage (NCBI taxonomy): Eukaryota > Metazoa > Chordata > Mammalia > Artiodactyla > Balaenopteridae > Balaenoptera > Balaenoptera physalus. The sequence continues at coordinate 147,367,725 of NC_138883.1, forward strand.
ATCCCACCCCTCTAGGTCATCGCAAAGCACCAAGCCGATCTCCCTGTGCTATGCTGCTGCTTCCCACCAGCCAACTATTTTACATTTGGTAGTGTGTATATGTCAATGCTACTCTCACTTCGCCCCAGCTTCACCCTCCCACCCCATGCCCTCAAGTCCATTTTCTATGTCTACATCTTTATTCCTGCCCTGCAACTAGGTTCATCAGTACCATTTTTTTTTTTGGATTCCATATATATGCGTTAGCATACGGTACTTGTTTTTCTCTTTCTTACTTACTTCACTCTGTATGACAGACTCTATGTCCATCCACCTCACTACAGATAACTCAATTTCGTTTCTTTTTATGGCTGAGTAATATTCCATTGTATATATGTGCCACATCTTTATCCATTAATCTATCAGTGGGCATTTATGTGGCTTCCATGTCCTGGCTATTTTCTGTGTATAGTATCATGTCATCGGCAAACAGTGACAGTTTTACTTCTTCTTTTCCAATTTGCATTCCTTTTATTTCTTTTTCTTCTCTGATTGCTGTGGTTAGGACTTCCAAAACTATGTTGAATAAGAGTGGCAAGAGTGGACATCCTTGTCTGGCTCCTGATCTTAGTGGAAATGCTTTCAGTTTTTCACCATTGAGTATGATGCTTGCTGTGGGTTTGTCATATACGGCCTTTATTATGTTGAGGTAGGTTCCCTCTATGCCCACTTTCTGGAGAGTTTTTATCATATATGGGTGTTGAATTTTGTCAAAAGCTTTTTCTGCATCTATTGAGATGATCATATGGTTTTTATTCCTTAACTTGTTAATGTGATGTATCACATTGTTTGTTTTGCATATATTGAGGATCCTCGCATCCCTGGGATAAACCCCACTTGATCATGGTGTATGATCCTTTTAATGCGCTGGTGGATTCCGTTAGCTAGTATTTTGTTCAGGATTTTTGCATCTAAGTTCATCAGTGATATTGGTCTATAATTTCCTTTTTTTTGTGATATCTTTTTCTGGTTTTGGTATCAGGGTGATGGTGGCTTCACAGAATGAATTTAGGAGTGTTTCTCCCTCTGCAATTTTTTTGGAAGAGTTTGAGAAGGATCAGTGTTAGCTCTTCTCGAAATGTTTGATAGAATTTGCCTGTGAAGCCATCTGGTCCTGGACTTTTGTTTGTTGGAAGATTTTAAATTACAGTTTCAATTTCATTACTTGTGATAGGTCTGTTTATATTTTCTAATTCTTCCTGGTTCAGTCTTGGAAAATTGTACCTTTCCAAGAATTTGTCCATTTCTTCGTGGTTGTCCATTTTATTGGCATATCGTGGTTTGTAGTAGTCTCTTATAATCCTTTGTATTTCTGCAGTGTCAGTTGTGATTTCTCCTCTTTCATTTCTAATTTTATTGATTTGCCTCCTCTCCCTTTTTTTCTGGATGAGTCTGGCTAAGGGTTTATCGATTTTGTTTATCTTCTCAAAGACCCAGCTTTAATTTTATTAATCTTTGCTATTGTTTTCATTTCTATTTCATTTATTTCTGCTCTGACCTTTATGATTTCTTTCCTTCTACTGACTTTGGGTTTTCTTTGTTCTTCTTTCTCTAGTTGTTTTAAGTGTAGGGTTAGATTGTTTATTTGAGATTTTTCTTGTTTCTTGAGGTGAGATTGAATTGCTATAAACTTCCCTCTTAGAACTGCTTTTGCTGTATCCCATAAGTTTTGGGTCGTCGCGTTTTTGTTGTCATTTGTTTCTATGTATTTTTAAAATTTCTTCTTTGATTTCTTCAGTGATCTCTTGGTTATTTAGTAGCACACTGTTTAGCCTCCATGTATTTGTGTTTTTTACAGTTTTTTTCCTGTAGTTGATTTCCAATCTCATAACATTGTGGTCAGAAAAGATGCTTGATATGATTTCAATTTTCTTAAATTCTCTGAGGCTTGATTTGTGACCCAAGATGTGATCTATCCTGGAGAATGTTCCATGTGCACTTGAGAAAAAAGTGTATTCTGCTACTTTTGGGTGGAATATTCTATAAATATCAATTAGATCTATCTGATCTATTGTGTTATTTAAAGCTTGTGTTTCCTTATTTATTTTCTGTTTGGATGATCTGTCCATTGGTGTAAGTGGGGTGTTAAAGTCCCCTACTATTATTGTGTTACTGTCAATTTCTCCTTTCATGGCTGTTAGCATTTGCCTTATGTATTGAGGTGCTCCTATGTTGGGTGCATAAACATTTATAATTGTTATATCTTCTTCTTGGATTGATCCTTTGATCATTATGTAGTGTCCCTCCTTATCTCTTGTAACAGTCTTTATATTAAAGTCTATTTTGTCTGATATGAGTATTGCTACTCCAGCTTTCTTTTGATTTCCTCTTGCATGGAATATCTTTTTCCATCGCTTCACTTTCAGTCTGTATGTGTCCCTAAGTCTGAAGTGGGTCTCTTGTAGACAGCATGTATATGGGTCTTGTTTTTGTATCCACTCAGCCAGTCTGTGTCTTTTGGTTGGGGCATTTAATCCTTTTACATTCAAGGTTATTATAGATATGTATGTTCCTATTACCATTTTCTTAATTGTTTTGGGGTTTTTTTTTGTGGGTCTTTTTCTTGTTTTGTGTTTCCTGCTTAGAGAAGTTTCTTTAGCATTTTTGTAAAGCTGGCTTGATGGTGCTGAATTCTGTTAGTTTTTGCTTGTCTGAAAAGCTTTTGACTTCTCCATCGAATCTGAATGAGATCCTTGCTGCATAGAGTAATCTTAGTTGTAGGTTTTTCTCTTTCATCACTTTAACTATATCCTGCCACTCTCTTCTGGCCTACAGAGTTTCTGCTGAAAAATCAGCTGATAACCTTATGAGGATTCCTTTTCTATGTTATTTTTTGTTTTTCCCTTGCTGCTTTTATATTTTTTCTTTGAATTTAATTTTTGTTAGTTTGATTAATATGTGTCTTGATATGTTTTTCCTAGGGAAGCACAGGGCCTCTCTGTGCTTCCTGGACTTGGGTGACTATTTCCTTTCCAATGTTAGGGAAGTTTTCCATGATAATCTCTTCAAATATTTTCTCAGACCCTTTCTTTTTCTCTTCTTCTTCTGGAACCCCTATAATTCAAATGTTGGTGTGTTTAGTGTTGTCCCAGAAGTCTCTGAGAGTGTCTTCAATTCTTTCCATCTTTTTTCTTTATTCTGCTCCTCGGCAGTTATTTCCACCATTTTGTCTTCCAGCTCACTTATTCATTCTTCTGCCTCAGTTATTCTGCTATCGATTCCTTCTAGTGTATTTTTCATTTCAGTTATTGTGTTGCTCATCTCTGTTTGCTTGTTCTCTAGTTCTTCTAGATCTTTGTTAAACATTTCTTGTATTTTCTCAATCCGTGCCTCCATTCTATTTCAGAGATTCTGGATCATCTTTACTATCATTACTCTGAATTCTTTTCCAGGTAGATTGCCTATTTCCTCTTCATTTATTTGGTCTGACATATATATATATATATATATATATATATATTTTTTTTTTTTTTTTTTTTTTTTTTTTTAATGAGTGGGATTGTGTTCCTGTCTTACTGGTTGTGTGGCCTGAGGCTTCCAACACTGGACTTTGTAGGCTATTGGGTAGAGCTGGGTCTTGGTGCTGAGATGAGGAACTCCGTGAGACCTCCCTCAGGTGAATATTCCCTGGGGTCTGAGGTTCTCTGTTAATCCAGTTGTTCGGACTCTGAGCCCCCACCACATGAGCTTCAGCCCAACCCACAACTCATGAACCAAGATCCGGTTCACTTTGGGGTTCCTCCCGTCTCCTTGGGCATCAGAGTCCCTGACTTGTGGCCAGGAGGTGCCCTAGGTGTGGGGAGATGCTAACTCTGCATCTTCCCACACCGCCATCTTGACTCTGCTTCCAAGGCTGCTGTTTTAATGGGCACGTGTGCTGGGAAGTCAGAGGAATTCTGGGTAAAGAGGCCATCTTGAACACATACATTTACTGTTGTTCCCTCTTGGAAAAGAAATACTTAGAGGTACTTTTTAAAAAGCATAAGCCCACACACTCAGAAGAAGAGATATCAACAACAAAATCCTGGAAGCTAAAAAGTAAATGTAAAGGGGTTGATGGTTTTAGCCCTATATTGTTGCAGCAGAAGAGTGGAGGCTTATTTTCTGGAGAGGAAAGAGCAGGGCATTTGCACTGAAGTGTAATAGACAGAGTTGTGAACAGGAAGACCACTCTAGAAACAGGGAGATTAAGTAAAGCAGAAGCCCTCAGCCTTCTTTTACCCAGCTCCCAAATCCTGGAAGCCTGGCTCTCACTGTCTAGCCAGGAGCTAGAAGATCCTTCTCAGAGGATCTGACTGACCATGAGTAATCACATAAAGATCCTGGGCAACTGGATTGTCCAGTGTAATAAACTAGCCAGACCTTTATAAAGTGAAACCCACTGCAGCAGAGCTGCCAGTCAGATTTTTATTGCCTCACTTTTCAATATGAGCAGACAACCATGAAATGCCAGACACCTGAGGAAACAGATCTGCAGGGAGAGGAAAACTAACACTAACATCTTCAGAGAAGAAGAGAAGATACTGCAACCATGAAGGGAGAATAGGAGAGATGAGAATGCCAAGAAATAGGGAGACCTGGCATTCAGGAGCCACCAGGGGAAAGAGCTGAAGGATTCCAAAGATGATGGTGAAGAGCCGTCCCAGGATAGGAGCTATACCCCGGGTGAGGTCGATGAGTAGCCCAGAGTTCAGACGGTCGGAGAGATTTTTTTCAAGGAGTTGCCATTGATAGACCTGAAGAATCTCAGTGTGTTGAAAAAGTGAAACATTTGAGATTACTTTAGTAACAAATACAGAAAAACTACAGAAAAAGAAGTCAAATATGAACTCCAAGCAAGACAAAAAGTTTTGCAAGAAAGACACTCTAAGTAGAAATTACATAGTCATACTTAGGTAAACACTAAGTATCGAACTAAACTAAATGACCATAAAACTATTTTGAAAGATGGAACACCCAAAAGAATACTTGCAAAGGGAAGCGAGGATTTTATGAGGATGAAAAAGGGCTATATTCTCATTCCCCATAGTAGAAAGACCATAGACAAGCCTGAAATTGGAAAATTAAGAGCAAATAAGTGTTATTTAGAGACAGAGAGATAAATACCAAAAGAATGAGCTAATAGAATTAAAGGTAGTTGCTCCAACAAATGGAAGATTGTGGGGGTAAGAGGGTAGAAGACTGATATTCTAGTTGCAAGTCATATAACAATTTGGTTCTTTCAACCTCCATGCATGTATAACTGGAAAAAAAACTAAAGAAAAGAAGACAAAAGGACAAGGAAGTGTGGGTATTGGTAAGGGGGGTGCCAGAGTGACAGATTGTGGAGTCCAGACTGAATAAGAAAATGAACAAGAAGCAGAAGTGAAGGAGTCCAGGATAAAGAAAAACAGTGCTGGGAGAGGGGTTGTGAGTAGTGGGTGGATGCAGCCTGGAGGGGAGTCCCTAAGCCCTCTTATTCTGCCTAATTCTATGTGCTTTTTGTATTATTCTTCTAGGTGATTCCATGACGTTATGACATTTACCAAACAGTGGAATTTAGATTATGATGTTGGTAAACAGTGCAGTAGATGAAGCAAATGGAGGCTGTAAGTTGCTCCCCTTGATAGTAAAGCCCAGAAAGACCCCGTCTGATGATTTAATGACTCAAAAAGTTTGAGACTTTGGAATCTATCGACTTGGCTAGGCTACACTAATTTCCTAGAATTCACTTCCTCACATGTTTCTGGCTAGGGTGGCCTCAGGGGAGGTTCATGAAATATTTGGAAAGCCCAAGGGAAGCCACAGCCATTTTGTAGCTCACGCACTTGTTGACAATCTGCTGATTCACCCATAGGTGTGAGGTAACCAGTGGGTGTGCAATTGCTCTACTGTCTCCTAGGTCCTCCTTCAGCTCCTCTGACTCCTGGGTCAGGTATGTGTGTTGAGCTCTGTGACTAGGGCCGCAACTTCTGCAGGACACCTACATCCTCAAGGTTAGAGATGGTTCTAGTCTGTCCTCATGAGTTCCAACTCATGCTCTTGCTCTTCAGTTCCAGCCTACTCATCACCTTCCCTTCCTAAAGGAAAAATTTTCTCTCTCTCCTCTCAGCACTCCTGGCACCAAGTGTGTGGGTATTTGTTACAGCAACCAGAGCATTAGAGATAGTGATGAGTTATCACCAAATAAAATAGGAATCTGTGAATCTACTCGAATAATAAATAGATGATAGATGATAGATAGATAGATAAATAGATAGGTAGGTAGATAGATGATAGGTAGATGAGAGAGAGAATGAATGAATGAATGAATGGATGAACATCAGGTTGGGAGGGCTCTTTCTTACAGTAGAGACCTGACTGGTAAATGTGGAATAAGTGGTGGAAAATCACTATTTTGTAGTCATAATAGTGAAGATTGTTTCAGGCAAGAATCATCACTGAATGCTAAATCTAGGGGGATAGCTTGATGAGGATCAAGGGTAATAGTAACTATACTGATCAGTTACACCGCGGTCAAGTGGTCAAAATTAATATCACCAACAAGTCTGATGGACACTCCAGATGTGATACCTTGAGAAAAACGAAGGGTCACGTTTGTAGTGCTCACTCCGTCTGGGATACAAAACCGGAATCTAATCATGAGGACACATCGGACAAAACCAAAGAGGGGGACATGTTATAAAATAATTGATTTCAGTTTTTCAAAAATGTCAATGTCATGAAAGACAATATAAGGCTATGGAACTATTCCAGATCAAAGGAGACCAAATACAAAGGAGAAGCAAGTGCAATATGTGCGTTCAGACTGGATCATGTACTAGAGGGGAAGAATGCTATTAAGAATAAAGAAGGTTATTAAGAATATTATTGGGACAAGTAAATAATTGGAATATGAGTGGTTAGATTAGGTAAAATTATAGCCTCAATGTAAAATTTCTTGAATTTAATATCGGGACTGTGGTTACAGAAAAGAATATCGTTATTCTTAGGAAACACACACAAATATCTTAAGGGGGGAAGGGGAATGGTGTCTGCAACTTGGGAGAATACATCTGTAAAAAATATTGGAAAAAAAATTAGTATTCCTAAAAATCAATGCAAATAACCCAATAGAAAAGTGATCGTATAATATATACAGTAAATAACAGAAAATATACAATGAAAAGATACTCAACTCTCTCATAACTAAAGAAATCAAATTAAAACAATGATACCATTTTTCACCCATAGACTGGCAAAATCAAGAGGGTTTGGAAGTAATATAAAGTGTTGACACTTAAACAGGAAATGGTAGAACTATAAAATGATACAGCTGCTTTTGAAGAACAATTCACCCACGACCCATATGTACCCAAAGGGGCAGGTACAGAAATGCTCATTGCAGTCATGTTTGAAGTGAAAAACTTGAAACAGCATAAATGTATATAGGAATATGGATGGAAACTCAAGTCATTTCATTGAGTGAAAAACAAGTTGTAGAATAAAATTATATATGCTATTAAAAATCAATAACAATTAATGTACTACTAAATGATATAATTTTATGGATCTATCAATATATATCAAAATTATGTAAAATCAAGGAAAATGTTCTTACAGGATATGCATCAAACAGGAACTCAGGATGGAGAGGGTGAGGTCTGATCAGTGAGGACATCAGCTTTATCTGCAGTGTTTTTATTTATTTATATATTTATTTTTGGCTGCGTTGGGTGTTCGTTGCTGCGCGTGGGCTTTCTCTAGTCGTGGCGAGCAGGGGGTCTACTCTTTGTTGGGGTGCTGGCTTCTCATTGCGGTGGCTTCTCTTGTTGCAGAGCACGGGCTCTAGGCGCGCGGGCTTCAGTAGTTGTGGCATGCAGGCTCGGTAGTTGTGGCGCACGGGCTTAGTTGTTCGGTGGCATGTGGGATCTTCCCGGACCAGGGCTCGAGCCCGTGCCCCCTGTATTGGCAGGCGGATTCTTAACCACTGCACCACCAGGGAAGCCCTATCTGCAGTGTTTTAATTTTTGAAAAGGGAAATGTATTCCTATACTGCTTGTGTAATTAAGAATTTCATATATAATTACACATTAACTTTAAAATGTAGGCAGCAGCCTTTACCTCCCCAAGATCATTTATAAATCAATTTTCGTTTCTGTCTGTTAATAAGTCAGATACCACTTACTGGAGGATGGTCCCCTCTGTCATTCTAGTTTCTATTTTTACTCTTCCTTGGCACCTCTGGACCTTCTATTTAAATCTGTAATATTGTGATTCGGAAATTAAATTCAAGTGAGGTCAAAACAAAGGTGTTTCTGAATTTAAGTAGCTTGGGTGTTTACCCTTCCCCTGTTCAAATGTGTGTGCACAAGAACCTCTTCTGTCTTAACCCTGTGAGGAAACCGGTGAGAAACCACATGAGGGTCTCACTGCGGGGAGCCGGCACAATGACACATTTTGGCAGCTCTGTTCTTTGGGGGACATTGTGAAATAATGATATTTCTCTTCCCAAGCCTGATGACTAAAAAATTTGAGTTTCACGTGGGACCTGCACATTTAATGGATGTGATGCCCTGTATAATTCTTTTTTTTTTAACAACTTTATTGGAGTATAATTGTTTTACAATGTTGTGTTAGTTTCTGCTATATAACAAGGTGAATCAGCTATATGTATACATATATCCCCATATCCCCTCCCTCTTGCATCTCCCTCCCACCATCCCTATCCCACCCGTCTAGGTGGTCACAAAGCACCGAGCTGATCTCCTTGTGCTATGCGGCTGCTTCCCACTAGCTATCTATTTTACATTTGGTAGTGTATATATGTCAATGTTACTCTCTCACTTCGTCCCAGCTTACCTTTCCCCCTCCCTGTGTCCTCAAGTCCATTCTCTACGTCTGTGTCTTTATTCCTGTCCTGCCCCTAGCTTCATCAGAACCATTTTTTTTTTTTAGATTCCATATGTGTATACCCTGAGAAAACCATAATTCAAAAAGAGTCATGTACCACAATGTTCACTGCAGCATATTTACAATAGCCAGGACATGGAAGCAACCTAAGTGTCCATCGACACATGAGTGGATAAAGAAGATGTGGCACATATATACAATGGAATATTACTCAGCCATAAAAAGAAACAAAACTGAGTTATTTGTAGTGAGGTGGATGGACCTAGAGTCTTACTTCACTTCATACAAAGTGAAGTAAGTCAGAAGGAGAAAAACAAATACCATATACTAACACATATGTATGGAACCTGTATAATTCTTGATGGACTTAAAATATCCCTGAAAATTCTAAAATAGCATCATGGAATATGAGAATTCAGAGAGAACTTGCTGATTCTCAAGTTAAATCATCTTGAGTGTCTTATTGTTGTTGCTTGTTCGTATGTTTGTTTTTAATGGAAAAACCGAGGTCCAGAAGAAGGAGGTGACGTCTCAAAGTCACAGAATATTTGGGCACAGTTGAGGGCAGATCCCAGCCCTAATCATCTCCTACAACATGACCATGGCATTTGTGTGGCATGACATATGTGCACCCATTTTGTAAATTAGACGATGGAGTGAATGGAGGAAAGGAAGTTTCCTGTTTTCTGTTATTATATCTGCCCCACAGGCCATAACACTATGACATAGTCTAGTTACAGTAGGCATTTCTCCCGTGGACATTGCCCGCTTAGGAGAGTGGGGCTGGCAGAGGGTCTAGATTGCCAATATTGGTGACCTGCATCAGGAGGGGCTGATGGCAGGAGACCCTAATGAAAACTGCCAAGATAAGGCATTATCTTCATTGTCAAGCATAAAAATACAAGTAGTGTTTTTCTGGTCATCAATTACTTATACAATTTTCCCCAGTCATTCAGAAACTTGCTCCTCCACCTCACCAAGGGACAGGGGAGACTCAGAGCAAAGAACTAATGCTTTTCTGTTCTCATGTGCTTGAGTTTTGCTGCTGTACTCCTCATCCTGAAGGACAAGGTGTGCTAATGACCAAACTTTAAGAGCTGATTCAAGTCTGATGTGTTCCATCTCACCATTAAAAAAAAAAAAAAAAAGGTGAAGCCCTACAGCCAGGTCCAAAAAGGGAGCTGTACACTACCATATGATCCTGCAATCCCACTCCTGGGCATATACCTGGAGAAAAGCATGGTCCAAAAGGATACATGTACCCCAGTATTCATAGCAGCACTGTTTACAATAGCCAAGACATGGAAACAACCTAAATGTCCATCGACAGAAGAATGGATGTGGTATATATATACAATGGAATATTACTCAGCCATTAAAAAAGAATGAAATAATGCCATCTTCAGCAACATGAGGTGGACCTAGATATTGTCATACTGAGTGAAGTAAGTCAGACAGAGAAAGAGAAATATCATATGATGTCTCTTATATGCAGAAGCTAAAAAGAAATAATACAAATGAATTTATTTACAAAACAGAAACAGACTCACAGACTTAGAGAACAAACTTATGGTTACCAGCGGGGAAGGGGGGGAGGAGGGATAGTTAGGGAGTTTGGGACTGACATATACACACTATTATGTTTTAAATGGATAACCAACAAGGACCTACTGCATAGCACAGGGAACTCTGCTCAATATTCTGTAACAACCTAATTAGGAAAAGAATTTGAAAAAGAATAGATGCATGTATAAGTATAATTGAATCACTTTGTTGTACATCTGAAACTAACACAACATTGTTAATCAACTGTACTCTAATACAAAATAAAAAGTTAAAAAATAAAATAAAACAGTGTGTCAGAAGTTAAGATTAAAACAAAACAAAACAAAAAGGTAACCGTACAGGTATAGGTGTGGGGCAACGCAACTGAAAGGTAGGCACTGTCCAGCTGTCTGTACATTTAACAAGTAAACATGTGATTGGATTCTGAAGACACCTACATGGTGTGAAAGTGCTGCGGAGTGTGTGTGGTCTGGAAACAGAAAGACCAATGTTCTGACATTTACTGACATATTCTGACATTTACTCACTTCTCACCTTTGGTTTTCTAATCTATAGAAGGGCAATAACACAAGGTCACTGCCAATCCTTGGTGGGCTGAAGAAAAGTGATTAGGATGGGAAGAGGACCAAAACCCACCTTGCAGGTTCCTTTAGGAATCAGGTAGGGTGACTTATTTAAAGGACCTAGTGCTTAAGATTTTCATTACGTGGTTAGGACAAGTTATGGTGAAGAGTCCAGTAGAAGCACACAGGCTTGAAATCAAGTTTCACTTAGGTATGTATCAGATATTTAGATTTTCATTTAGGTCATTTACTTAGTTGTATGACCTTCAGCAAATTCCTGCCCCTCTTTGAGTCTCCTCATGGGAAAATGGGGATTAAAGACCATTCTTACGGTACTGTTTGAGGTCCTACTGCAGCTGCATTGAAAGAGACACAGTTCACTAAGTCTGTGAGTCTGTTTCTGTTTTGTAAATAAGTTCATTTGTATCATTTCTTTTTAGATTCTGCATGTAAGCGATATCATATATTTCTCTTTCTCTGACACTTCATTCAGTATGACAATCTCTAGATCCATCCATGTTGCTGCAAATGGCATTATTTCATTCTTTTTAATGGGTGAGTAATATTCCATTGTATATATGTACCAGGGGGAGGGGTGGGGGGAAGGGATAGTCAGGGAGTATGGATTGACATGTACACACTGCTATATTTAACAGAGATAACCAACAAGGACCTACTGTATAGCACAGGGGACTCTGCTCAGTGTTATGTGGCAGCCTGGATGGGAGGGGAGCCTGAGGGAGAATGAATACATGTATATGTATGGCTGAGTCGCTTTGCTGTGTACCTGAAACTATCACAACATTGTTAATCGGCTATACTCCAATATAAAATAAAAAGTTAAAAAAAATAGAGACACAATTCAAAACAAGAAAGGAAGTTGTCTACTCTCTCTACCATATTTTAATCACATCTCCTTAATGCTATTCATCCAAAAATTTATTAATCTGATTGATATTGTTTGAATGTCTTCTAAGTGCCAAGCCCTATTCTGGGTTTGGGGGGCAAATCTGTCAATAGGAAGTAATCTTGCCTTTAAGGAGGTTTATTTTCCAGCAGGCAATACAGAAAGCTGAGGTGATGAGGAGACATTCTATTGGAGTCATCACGACCATCTCTTTCACTAGATAGAGTGCTCCTGGAGGGCAGGGACCATCCGAGCTTTTTCATCTCTGTGTCTTCAGTGCCTACCCCAGAGTGAGCAAATAGTATCTAATTGCTGAATTAATAAATATAGGTAATTCTGGACTTATGCCAATAATTGAGCCATATCTTGACCCTGCAATCCCACTCCTGGGCATATATCCAGAGAAAACGATGGCCCGAAAGGATCCATGCACCCCACTGTTCATTGCAGCACTATTTACAATAGCCAAGACAAGGAAGCAACCTAAATGTCCATCAGCAGCGGAATGGATGAAGAAGATGTGGTACAGATCCACAATGGAATACTACTCAGCCATAAAAAAGAACAAAATAATGCCATTTGCAGCAACATGGATGGACCTAGAGATTGTCATACTGAGTGAAGTAAGTCAGACAGAGAAAGAGAAATATCATATGATATCCCTTATATGCGGAATCTAAAAAGAAATGATACAAGTGAACTTATCTACAAAACAGAAACAGAATCACAGACTTAGAGAATGAACTTACGGTTACCAGCGTGGATGGGTGGGGGGAAGGGAAAAAGAAAAAGAATTGGGCCATATCTTCCTAGCTAACTGAGCTATTGAGATCTTAGATGAGCCCAGAATTTTGGAACCTAAAAGAACCTCAAAAATCAAGGAGTCCAGTCCCTTATCTATAATTTCAGTTTCTTCTACAATATTCCTACAGTTGATTTCATGAAAACAGGTAAGAGTTCCTAGGGATGGAGGTATCATGAGAAAATAAGATGATGTTATTTTTGCTAAATTTTAGATGCAGTAGAGATGGAGATTTAAAAACCACGGGCTCCATGGAAGCCTATGATCCGCCTCAAGCTGGCGTCTACGGGGGCTGCTCCTGTTCTTCATTAGTATAGATAATGTGACATGCAATTCAGACTCTGTTACAATGAGCACTATGGCAACCAGAATTTTTGCCTAATGAAACAATTGCTGAGCTTCAACCCACAGCCCTCTAATTCCACACACCAGTCATCCCAGCAAACTCTAATAAAAGAATCTGGACAGTTCATTGAAATTCACTGTGATCCTATTTGCCTCAGAATTAAAACCACATTAAGTGGGGATGTGTGACAGTTCATTTGGGCTCCTTTGCTTTGGCTTGCTGTGCGAATCAGGAATGGATACCAGGGCAATATTTAACCCAGTTGAACAGGAGTAAATACATGGAAACAACATCCAAGTGCTCTTCAAACTGCTTTGGCAACTGTGAGATTGAGGACAAGTAATGAAAGTGCTAAACACAAATAATTTCAATTCTTTTAAACGCTTGCTGGTTTCAGAGCTCAGCTACTCAATATTTCTCTCATAGCATCAACATCACAATAAATTAATATATGTCATATGGTTGAATTTTTTCAAGTCTTTACCATTTTCTCACTACCTCCTGTTCGGGGACCATGTGAAGCTTTGCGATATGAAGACACAGGGGAGCTTGGGAGGGCCTCTGGGATTAGGGAATCTGTGATTTTAATGCCTTGCATGATAAGAGAAGTTGTTAGCTTCCCATTTCATAAGGACAAAGCCAGACGACAGAAATTACGATTTGGGGATTCAAAGAACAGCAACACATGTTTATGCCCTTGAGAATAAACTTGGGAACATCTGGTAAGGACATGGAATGCATCTTTAGGAGCCAGGGTTATCCTATTAACTAGAATGCAGAAGGGCAAAGTGGACACTCTGGAGACACAAGCTTAGGTTTGTATCGCAGCTCTGCTCCCTAGAAGCTGTGTCCCCTTAGCCTACAGACCTCCCCTGATTGTTCCTGTGGATGCTTCTTTTTTTAAAAGGCCCCCAGACTGGTTGCTTGAATGTACTGTTTCCAGGGACTCTGTGTGCACATGTGTAAACCCAAGTGTTCCTTGAGGGGGGAAGAGAATCACATTGAGTAGGAGTCTGTGTCAGGCACCAAGCTGGCTGCTGTGGATGCATTACCCCATCTTCTCCCAGCGATCCTCCCACATCCTGGGAGTTTGGCGTTTCCTCCCTTTTACAGGTGATCTTACAGGGAGCTGTAAAAGGGAGGAAACGCCAAACTCCCAGGATGTGGGAGGATCGCTGGGAGAAGATGGGGTAATGCATCCACAGCAGCCAGCTTGGTGCCTGACACAGACTCCTACTCAATGTGATTCTCTTCCCCCCTCAAGGAACACTTGGGTTTACACATGTGCACACAGAGTCCCTGGAAACAGTACATTCAAGCAACCAGTCTGGGGGCCTTTTAAAAAAAGAAGCATCCACAGGAACAGTTATGGGAATGATTGATTAACTTTAACCACTACAATTCATTATGAAGGCCAGGAGGGAAGATATTACTGTGACAAATTGCTCTGCTGTTTTTTTCTGTCTTTACATGAACACATTTGTCAGCACAAGAGGAGGAGAGAAAAATAAACAAAAGTTCTAATGTCAAAGAGACCTCTTATTGATTTAGTGCTGCATGACTTTCTCATTCAGAATGAGACAAGATAGTCTCTACGTATGAGGATAGCCCTTCCCCAGGACAGGAGAATGGCCAGGTGACCTCAGGAGGTGACTCCAGAGTATTGTCCCTCCACCCCTCAGCTTCTGTAAACTGCCCCCACCTCTTTTTTTAGCAGGGATGCTGGAAGAAAAGAGGGAGGAGGCAAAGATAAATGAAAGTAGTATTTCCTTCTTTGACGATGGCCTGAGTGTATGATGGCTAAGAACTTCAGCTTCAAAGTTGGAGAAATCTGGATTTGAATCCAAAATCAACTCCAAGTTCAAAGCTGATAGCTGTGTAACTTTAGATCTATTTACGAATCGCTCTGAGCCTCAGTTTCTGCATTTATAAAATGGGCATAACAATGCTTGCTTCTTAAAGATGGGGTAGATATTGAGTGAGACAAATGTCATTTATCGATGTCTAATATTCTATTATATTATATACTCTTCGGCTTCTTTGTGTATCATGTGTATCCCCACTCAATTATAATTAGGGTAGGAAAACTGTGTGTTTTGTTCACCCCTGTATTCTCAGCATCTAGGACTCTGTCTAGCACATAGTTGGCACTTTATTAAGATTGATTGGATGAATAAAGGGTTTAGCCCAGTGTCATTATATAGTAAGATCTCAAGGTACGATGGCTTTCAAACATGCAGTGAAGGGGTGAAGGAATCTTTGTCTTGAGATCTGAGAAGCCTACTTAGATTTTGCTTTGAAAGGCAGCATAGCAGAGTCAACAAGAATGTGAACTCTGATTCCACAACACCTGGGTTTAAATTCCACATCCCCACTTTTTAGCCTTGGGTGAGTTACCTGACCCCTCTGGACCTCTGTCTCCTCAACTGTAAAACTGGGTTGGCAATAACAATAGTACCGTTTCAAAGAATGGTGGTGCACACAAGTGTGATGCTTGGCTCATTGTAAGGGTCTCATGTTCTTAGTTGGCCATGGGTGGAGTGAGCTGGCACGAAGAAGGGGCATGACGCAGCTGGAATCATCAAATCCCACGGGTCTTGAATGAGCGTCAAAAGTCACGGCCAACTAGGGTTCCAGAGGTGAGACCTGGGGCCTGGGCTGGTGTCAGGCCTGTGTATCCCATCCTGGGACTGGGGTTCACTGCAGTTCCACTCCCATGGCAGGTCTGGGGAGGGTCCTTCCCTGTGGACGAGGCCTCCTTAAAGGCACAGGGTCTCACACTGGGGTGGGCACCACGGAGAGCACAAGGTGATTCTCACTCCCAAGGAGGGCTTCTTTGAGAGCTCTTGTCACCTAGCTCACCACCCCGCACTCCAGGACTAAGAGCCTTTTATTATAAGATCCCAGGACACCTTTCCCCTTCCACACATGTGTGCCACGGGGGTGATGACTTGCTCCATGTGTGTCTCTTCTGACAGACTCAGATCATGAGGCCAGGGCCTGTGTCTGACTGTTCCCTCCTCTAGGCCCAGCAGCCGGCACTGTCCCTGGCTCATCATATGGCTTCAATAAACAGTCTGTAGAAGGAAGGAAGGAAGGAAAGAAGGAGAGAGGGAGGGAGGGAGGGAGGAAATCAGTTTTATAGGCAAACAAGGAAAGTCTAGGAACACACAACATGTTTGGCTGAATTACACTTCCTGTGCCACGAATGTGCCTCTTTACTCTCTCTCTCTCTCTGCCTCTGTCTCTAATTCAATCCCTGCTGCTTGCATTTCAGTAATAAAACACTGCAGGTATAACCTATGCACCCGGATTTCCCACGCAGACTCAGACACACAGGAGGTGGGTGCACTTGGGTCAGGATGCCCCACGGAAGAGCCCCAGCTGTGACCACAGGCATTTGCAGACCCTGCACGAGGTTGGCTCCCACCTGACGGTGCCCCTCAGACCTGCACAGAACGTCCTTGTGCCCAAAGGTCTGGGGCCACTCTAAGGGCAGATAGGGCCGCGAGCAGCCAGAGCCCGAGCCTCAGGAAGCCTGGCACGTAGCTTGCAGCCAGCGCCGCAGACAGTGATTTATTTCAGAGGGATGTGTCTGCCTTCCAGCCGCACAGCCAGGGCCAAGCACGTGCACGCGCACCACCCACACACAGACCCTCACACATACACCCACACGCTCAGACATAAACACACTCTCTCACACCCATACACGGAAACCCACACATGCCTTGGGTATACTTAACACGCTCACACGCAGACTTACAACTGCATGCGGTGCACACATGATCACCCTGACCAAAGTGAGAGAAGAGAAAAAATGAAGCAGTGTCCTGGCCTTTCACCTCCACCCTCACGTGTGTGCCCTCCTTGCCGAGCTCTGAGCCCTTCCCATTAGGCAGCCGCTGATGCTGACTGGCCCAGCTGGGCCTTGCGCGCCTTCCCAGTTGACCAGGCCTCCCTTGGCCAGACCTCCCCAGTTGCCGCCTGCAGAACTCCCCACACCAGCCCCTTCGGACTGTTCCTCTTCATCCCTCTGTCTTTTCTTTTTTTTTTTCTGATAATAATAGTCATGAGCATTTATTGAGCTTTATTTTTTAATATCATTTTTTATTTTTATTTTTATTTTTATTGGGGTATAGTTGCTTTACAATGTTGTGTTAGTTTCTGCTGTACAATGAAGTGAATCAGCTATATGTATACATATATCCCCTCCCTCTTGGACCTCCCTCCCACCCCCATCCCATCCATCTAGGTCATCACAGAGCACCGAGCTGAGCTCCCTGTGCTATACAGCAGGTTCCCACTAGCTATCTGTTTTAAACATGGTAGTGTGTATATGTCGATCCCAATCTCCCAATTCATCCCCCTCCCCGCCATGTCCACACATCTGTTCCCTAAGTCTGCGTCTCTATTCTTGCCCTGCAAACAGGTTCATCTGTACCGTTTTTCTAGATTCCACATACATGCGTTAATATATGATATTTGTTTTTCTCTTTCTGACTTACTTCACTCTGTATGACAATCTCTAGGTCCATCCACGTCTCTACAAATGACCCAGTTTTGTTCCTTTTTATGGTTGAGTAATATTCCATTGTATATATGTACCACATCTTCTTTATCCATTAGAGAAGTGCAGATCAAAACTACAATGAGGGATCACCTCACACCGGTCAGAATGGCCATCATCAAGAAATCTACAAACAGTAAATGCTGGAGAGGGTGTGGAGAAAAGGGAACCCTCTTGCACTGTTGGTAGGAAGGTAAATTGATACAGCCACTATGGAGAACAGTATGGAGGTTCCTTAAAAAACTAAAAATAGAACTACCATATGACCCAGCAATCCCCCTACTGGGCATATGCCCTGAGAAAACCATAATTCAAAATGACACATGCACCCCAATATTCGCTGCAGCACTATTTATAGTAGCCAGGACATGGAAGCAAACTAAATGTCCATCACCTCTCTGTCTTTCCCAGCGAGTGACAAACTCCCTGGCCTCCCTGTCCCCTCCAGATCTTCTGCCCACCCACCCCCGTCCTAGCAGGAGATGGGCTGCAGGGCCCCGGGGGAAGGAAGGAAGTGCACACACGGGCTTCAGAGTCGACCGACACAGGTCCGGTTCTTGCCTGCTCGCTTTCTGTTTGTGCAGATTTGGGCAGGTCTGTCAGCCTGTCCTGATCTTGAATTTCCTCATCTGCAGACCATGATCCCTTGAATCTGGGATCAGTAAGTAAATGAGATAAGGAGCAGGAGAGACACAGCGGGCACTCTGTACCTGTTCACGTCTTCACTCTGCTCTCTCTTCCCCAGGTGAAGCCCTCCATCTGTGCCTGGGTCCCTCTCCTTCAAAACACGAACCTTTCTGTTTACTTGGGCTTCTGCCCCTTGACCTGTAACCAGGCTATAATGTTCTGCTTCCTAAAGAAAGCCTCCCTTGACGACGCCTCCTCCATCACCTACCCCCTTCTCATCATTTACTATACAGTAATTTCCCTGCATATGAACAAGTTCCATTCTGAGAGCGTGCTTGTAAGTCCAATTTGTTTGTTAAGTCCAACAAAGTTAGCTAGCCTAGGTACACAACTAACACAATTGGCTATATAGTACTGTACTGTAATGGGTTTATAATACTTTTCACACAAGTATATTATGTCTGCTGAAATAAATATAGATACTAGGGATCCAAAGAAATCATAATGACCACACATAATACTGAACTTAGTTTTAACAAATGTGGTCACAGTGAAGTAATTGGATTAAAAAGATGGTATCTTTACCCATCAACCCAATATCTCTAATATCTAATGTACATTCCTATTCAAAATTCTTCGGAGTGAAATTATTTTATGGGCTTGAAATATAATTTTTAATGTCTTTATTGAATTTGTTACAATATTGCTTCTGTTTTATGTTTTGGTTTTCTGGCCACGAGGCATGTGGGATCTTAGCTCCTGGACCAGGGATCGAACCCACACCCTCTGCATTGGAAGGCTAAGTCTTAACCACTGGACCGCCGGGGAAGTCCTGAAATATTTTATTCTAAGGTTGTGTATTCCAAGAAGTTCTGCACTAGTACCAAAGAAATGAACACTTCTATTTTTTACTGGTACGGTACTACTGTACTCTATACATTACTGTAAGTAAAGTACACAAAAGCACAACCACTTGTAGAGGATGCACGCACGTGACAATGTACGCCAGACACGTGAACTAACTTATGTTGGACATGCAAATGCACGTTCACATCTTTGAAAGTTTGCAACTTGAAGGTTCGTATGTAGGGGACTTACTGTATTAATACAATATTTACAATATTGCTCTTCAGCTCCTGCTTCCTCCTCTCCTGCACATCACAATGAGCTTTCCACCTACTCCACCTCCTGTCTCTTTAAATGACACTTGCTCATGGCTTCCCTAGGGTCTTCCGCGCCCAATTCAATTGCATCCCATCCAGGCCTCCTGGTGCTGGTGCCAGCACCTCCCCCTTCAGCTGGGGGTAAGGGTGGAGTAGTGGGTGGCCAGAGCAGAGGCCTGACTTCCAATCCCAGCTCAGCCACTCACCAGCTGTGCC
The DNA here is from genome assembly GCF_965194825.1 of Balaenoptera physalus. Taxonomy (NCBI): domain Eukaryota; kingdom Metazoa; phylum Chordata; class Mammalia; order Artiodactyla; family Balaenopteridae; genus Balaenoptera; species Balaenoptera physalus. The sequence continues at coordinate 147,387,392 of NC_138883.1, forward strand.
ACTCACATTCCCTCTCCAGGCCTGTTTCATCATCTGTGAAATGGGGCCCCAAGGAGCACCTGCTGTACTGGGCGGTGGTTTTGAGAGCTACATGAGGTAATGCACACTGGGTGTTTCCCATGTAAAAAGCGCTTGATCATCATTATGTCTTATTTTGACCCTTCAGATCTTCCCTTCCCCAGAACCTTGAACCTCCGACCTCCCCTGGTCCTCCTCATCATGTCTTTTTTTTATCCTTTCAATTTTTAATTTGGAAATACACCATATATGCAATACAGTATAATGTGTGTATAGTTTGAAACATGGTCTTTTTTTTTTAACTTTTTTATTATGAAAAATTTCAAACAACGCAGAAGTGGAAGGAGTAGTATAATAAACCCCCACGAACCCATCAACCAGCTTCAAGAATTACCAACACAACATTACTGTGGCCTCGTCATGTCCTCCCCAGTGCTCATACATGGATGCTCTTCAGGGCTCTGTCTTCAGGCTCCAGGGTGTGTGCTAGAAAACCCGATCCCTTCCACAGCCGCCACCCTCCTCTCCTCTCAGAGGACGCCACCTCCAGGCCTCTGGCCCCAGTGCCTCTCTCGGGTCCCAGGTCTGCTATGAGACTTTTGCACATCTCTACCCGGACAGGGGCTCCCACCTCCTGAGTTTAGATTCCCATCTTTGGTCTTTGAGCAGGGAACTGCATGATCAGGCTATTCTTTACTAAAAGTCGCTGGAGGAAACAGGGTCTGGAACTGGCAGCCCTGATGAGGAGACCGCTGCTGATAGGGCCAGGGAAAGGGGGACTTTCCTCAGTAACCATTACCGAGCTCACTATCTTGTTGGCTCTAACGGCAGTCCTGCAAGGTAAGTGGTATTGACCCCATCTCAAAGATGGGGGGATGGAGAGGCAGCTAACCCCACCCCTGTCACTCCACACCTGCAACAATACCTATTTTTTTTTTTGGCCGTGCCACGCAGCTTGTGGGATCCTTGTTACCTGACCAGGGATCGAACCTGCGCCGCCCCCCGCATTGGAAGTGCTGAGTCTTAACCACTGGACCGCCAGGGAATTCCCCACAATATCTATTTTAAACATGCTTTTCTCTAGGCACTATGCCAGTTACCTTACCATTTTAATTGTTCCAGTGACCCTAAGTAGGAATGATTCCCATTTTACAGATGTGTAAACAATTTCAGTGACTTTCTCAAGGTTGGGCCGGTACCAAGTTGAATTCCACTGATGAAAAGAGTGACCTAAATAAGGTTACTGTCAAATAGTCAGCTAAGCTCCCTCCTTGTCTCCCTTTTTCCTCCCTCCTCCCCTCCGTACCTGCCACACTTACCATGAATGCACATAGATAACAATTCTGAAGAGACCCAGTTTCTGGAAGATAAGACAGACTCTATGCCATAAGCACCCCTGCTAGAAAGGCTGACAGAGCCATGCCCTGGAGTGCAAATCTATGCAGGGGTGTCTTTTTATACCCATCCTTAAGGAGAAACCTAGACTTTTAGACTATACTTCTTTGAGGCCAGTTACAAAAACTCTTCAAACCAAAAAAAGCAGCTCTGTATTTCATAATCTAGTAAATTTCATGGTTTACTGCAATCTTCCACAGATAGCAAAAGATAATTTCAAGGAAATTGTCCTTTGCTTATGAAACAGATATTACTTTGATTTTCTTTGAAGAAGCAGACTTTTAGTTCCATAAAAATAGTGTAAACAATGCAACAGTTGACTCAGTGAGCCTGGGTTTACTTCTGAGTAAAGCCAGTGCAAGTGGCTTCCAAGATACAACACTGCACCCCGCAATTTCAGATTTAGGTAAAATTTGAAACAAAATGGTTTGTAGAAAGAGCACTGTCACAGAAATGAGAAGCCTACAGTTAAAGTGCCATCTCTCCTACGTGCATGACTCTTTGTAAAATGAGAACGGCAATACTCATTTCTCATCGTTCCTGAGGATACAGGAAAACACCCAAAATTTTTCTTAAAAAATTTTTTTTGAATAGTAATACGTTCACATGGTTAGAACTTCAAAAAGTACAGAAGGGTATATAGTGAAAACTCTTCCTCCCACTCTATTTCCCATCCTCCAAATCCCATCCCTCTGCAAAGGGTAATCACTGTTATTAGTTACCCTTCTAAAGATGTCTTATGCATATAGATAACAATACAATGATATATTCTTTTTAGCACCTTAGTTTTTAAACAAATAGTAACATACTAGACAATTTCTGCACTCGGCTTTCTTCACTTAATGTGGCTGTTAAAACTTTCAAGTGATGCACAAATGCAAGGAGTTATTATTATTATTTTAAAATATTATCTCAATAATGTACAACGATAGTTATGAAGATTAATTTTTCTTAGAATTTAGAAAGGAAAAAAGAGGAAACTTTAGTATAGTAAAGCTTGGGTGCTTTAATGAAATAATTGTGTACAGAATGTATGTGCTACATATTGCAAATTTCTCTAGATTTAATTTGAATACTCCCTGAGTCATAAATAACTAATTAGCAAAAGCACTTTACGTACAAAGGACGCTTTCCCACTCCACTGCAACACTGGACCACAGAGCTGTCTTGTGTTAACAGTGCCACCTAGAGGCAGAAGGTCGTCCCCACTACAGTATTTCTTCCCCAGCTGATTTATTCTTTGCTTACCTACACCTCAGGAAATCCATTTCCTACACATAGACACATTCATATCTCTTCTTTTGATTTCCTTGCTTTCTTTCTGTCTTTGAAAGCTGTTGAACACAGGAAAATCAATTCATTTCCTTTTTTCTGCATTTTAATTTCCATTACAAACTGACTCCAAGTGTGGCCCAAGGGAATTCTTTTGGGTCCCTTGAAAGGAAAGTCATCAGTTTTCAAGTGGCCTCATACAGAATGAGAAGCAAGTGGATCCTCGGGTCCTGTGAAGGGACCAAAGCCCTCTTCAGACCCTCAAGCCTAGTGGTCTTCGAGTTTGAGTGTGCATTGGCATCATCTGAGTGGGCTTGTTAAGATCCACAGTAGGCTTGAGGTGCTTGTTAAGATCCACAGTAGGCTTGAGGTGTTTCTAGCAAATTCACAGGTGAAGCTGACGCAGTCTCCCGTGCTGGACGCTGTGCTGCCCAGATCCTCGCTCCAGCCCGGAAACGCACGGTCCCCCGGCCACAAGAGTGTTGGTGGCTGAGGCTCTCCGGTGATCTGCTCCCTGGGAATTGCTTTCAGCTGAAGGAAGCCTTCTCTCCCAAAGCCACACCATGCCCCAGAGGCAACACCTCTGAACACTATTCCCTGCAGAGGCAGGAAGGACCCATCCCTTGCTTCAAGGTGGGACAACACCTCCAGAGATGCCCTTGTGCTGGGCCCAGCTCTCGCCTGCAGCTGCGCTGTGGTCTACATCCTCCTCCTGCGCAGTCCTCCCTCCTCCCTCCTCCAGGCTGCTGACCCTATGGGCACTTCTCCGTAAACCCTGCAAACAAATCTCTGTCCCATCGTCTGATTCCTGGAGACCGTAACCCAAGACACCTTCCTGAAACTAAAATCTTAGCCTTGAAATACAGAGAAAACTATGTAAACAACAATGTGAAAGCGCTTTGTAGATTTTGTCATGCTGTCTTTATGTAAAGGACCATTATAGTTAGTACATGTATCATTTTTTCAAATTTGTCTTACGCTATTTTTTATTACAAATAGAGAAAGTTCCAGCTAATTTACAGAAGTTTAGCCTCAGGAATTTGTAAGTTCACTGAGCATTCCAACCCCACATTAATCACATGCTTTCTAAAGTAAGCACCCTTTCTTTTAAAAGCAGCAACTCGTGTGATTTTTCACTTTTAGTGCAAATATGAAGAAATACTCTATTCATTCTTTTCACAAATATTCATTGAAGTCCTCTGGGCTTAGCACTGTTGTGGGTGCTGAAAATGCAGCGTACATGGAGATTCCATTCTAGTATTAAAAGTAAATAATTATGTCTGCATAATGACAAGTTCTGCAAATGAACTAAGATAAGTGATGTGCATAGACAGTGACTTCTAGGAGTTGAGATATTCCCTGAGCTTGTATAAAGCACAGGTCTCAAGAGCATTATGGACTGGACCTCCAGAGCTGGGCTAGGATGGCGAATGCTACATTGCTCCTGTGGATCACATGAGAGTTTAGTTTTACAGTTCTACAGATATTTATTGCATGCCTACCCTATGTCAGTAGTGGTATTGAAAAGGCTTGAACTTCCAAATAAAGCAGCAACAACAGTGATAGAAGTGTGGGTACCCTAGGGAATAGCCCTTGACCTAGTTGGTAGAAGAAGATAGTCTTCTCTGGTGGGTGATAGTCCTCACCCACCAGAGAAGGCGGGTGAGGTCAGTGATTCTCACACTTGAGCATGAATTAGAATCACCTGGAGGACTGGTCAAATCACAGATTACTGGACCTCCATCCTTCCCCCTACCTCTGAGGTTTTCTCTTGCAGTAGATCTGGGGTGGGGCCTGAGAATTTGCATATCTATCACCTTCCTATGCTCATTAGCACTGTGTTCGTTATTATTATTATTTTTAAAATAACCACTGCCCTTTGCTACCAGACTCCTCCCTCCTTAGGTTTTCCTCAAACAAGAAGTCGATTTTTCCACCCCATTGAAATCAGGCTGGGCCTGTGACTTGACCTGGCAATGAAATGTAAACGCAGGGATGGTGTGTCACTTTGGAGCAGAAACCCTAAGAGCCATTATGTACTCCTGCCATCTTTCTCTTCCCCTCTGTCAGGAGACAGGTATATCCCAAATATGGGGCTGCTCATTCAGCCTGGGTCCTGTAATGAAGAAGAACTGAAATCTATCTGCACTGATTCATGATGAATGTGCAACACAGGACATAAACAAACCTTTGTTGTTATAGGCAACTGAGGTTTGGGGATTGCTTGTTAGTGCAGCATATGATGGTAAACTGATGGATACAGAAGACTTCCTAGAGAACATGATACTGAGTAGAGTTTTCAAGGTGCATTGTCCAGGCAGAGAAGAGGCGTTTGAGATGGCAGGCAGGCTATGTGGGGTATCTAGTGCATAAAATACTTCAGTATAGAAAGTGATGGGAGAGGTAGGCAGGAGCCAAACCATTGAATCTCGCATGTCAAATTTCATCCTCTAGAGACCAGATGACAAAAACCTCAAATGGAACATGCCCCAAACAGAGCCTTAGATACCATTCCCTATCCCCAAGCTGTTCTTTCTAAAGTCTTCTCCAATAAATTAAACAGTACCAACACTTACCCTGTTCCTCAAGCCAAAAATCCAAAAGTCATCCCTGATCAACTTGTGTCAATCTCTCACTCCTCATCAGCAAGTCTGGTTGGGTGCACCTACAAACACAAGCTCAGTCCTTTCCAAATCCACTGCCTCACCCTGGCCCAGCCACCAGTATCTCTCCCTGGAATCACTGCAACTATCTCCTGGCCAATCTCCTTGTTTCCAGCCTTGCTTCCCTGTGGTCCATTCTCCACATTGCAGCCAGAACGAGCTCCTAAAAAAGTATAAATCAGATGATGGATTATGTCATCTCCCTGCTTGCAATCTTCCAGAAGCTTCCCATTATATTGAAAATAAAACCCATCATCCTTATGGTGGCTGATAAGTCGCTACATAACCTAGCCTCTGCCTACGTCACCAATTTCTCCTCATACCAAATTCCCTTGTCCAGTTCACTAAGTTCAAGCTACCCTGGCCTCCCTTCGCACTGCAAGTTCCCTCTGTCAGAAATGCTCACCCTCAGTTCTCCATGCACCATATCCTCGGGGGAGCCTTCCCTGGCTACCCAAACTCAAGCAGTACCTCTGCTCCTAAGTTGAAAATCTTTCTTCATTACGCCTATTGCTGTTTGAAATTATTTTATGTACTTGCAAGCGATTGCTATTGCTATCTGCACATTCATTAGAATAGAAGTTCCAGGACATCAGGTCTAAGACTTTCATGAATTCATTTGTTCACACATCCACTCAACAAATATTTATTAAGCATGTAGTATGTACAAGACATTGTCCCTTCTGGGGACAATATTTCAGCCATGAGCCACTGCCTTGGCACATTCAAGTTGCGTAATAAATATCAGTTGACTAAATAAATAAATGAATAAACCAAAGGGTAGAAAAAAGATTGGATCAGAAAGAAGTATATAGGTCACATATACATTGCTAATGAGAAAACTGAACTTTAATAATAAAACAACAAAATGCTAATTTAGACTGGCTGAGACATCCAGATCAAACAGCATTGGTCCCAGAGAAAATGAGCTAGGAAAGGCTCCCTCATTGGGACTTCTGAAAGTATACAAGAATCAGTAAAATGGAGAACATGACTGTGCATAACCAGCGTGAAAATACCACGCACATGTTCTTCTATTAGCAGGATAACTACGCAGAAACTTATTAAGAATAATTTATTAAGTGCTTTCCTTGACAAAGGAAAGGAAACTGTATTGTAATTAGCCACACTCACACTACTAATTCCTAACAATAATTTTATGTCCAGGATGTCATGAATCTTTCAGGAATTTCAAACACTGCTACAAGTTGAAGTCAATTTTGAGACAGCAAAGCGACAGTGTTTGTGTGGGTTGAAATGCGGTGGCTGGTTCCAGCCAGGAACTCCAAAGTTTTCCTGATTTCGGATACAGGTATATTTTTCCCATAACATACTATCACTTCTATGTGAAGTCATATGTACCTTCTCCCTCTTCTTTCCATTACAAGGAGTAGTGAAGACATAAACCAATTCCAGGTACAGCAAAATCTCAATAATTCAGGCTCACCCTGGAGAAAGCCAAGGGCAACTATGGCCAAGCCTGAATTCTAGAGGAAGGAAGTGGTGTAGGCTTTTTAAAAAGGTACATCCAATATTAACCAAGTATTGACTTTTGCTAGTACCTGGGGGGAGGACTCTAAATTAATGTCGGATTAAAATGACTTACAATGGCATATTGCAATTGATTTGTCCTCTTAGGGAGGATAAACATTTTCTTCTACAAGATTAGTTATATTGGTACGTGTGTGCTCGCCGGCGGTCCTCGTTCTCTCCATGTACCTGAGGGACGCGCGGCCACCCCCGGCCGGCGCTGCAGACCCCCAGGAGCCCGGCCCCGAGGTGTGAGATATTACAGTCAAAGGAAGAAATAGCTCTTCTCCTAAGATGGAATCTGTTGTTTGGGAATGTGGTTGATCAACTTGATATGTTGGCCAAGTGGTGCCCTATGTAATAAAATGAAAAGAAGAGGCAAGATGATGTCATTTTCCCATATTGTGAAACCAAAAACAAATGCCTTTTGTGAGACCAAGCTAACAAACTTCTGACGGTGCAAAGAGTATTTCTGTTTGAAGAACTTAACAGTAAGACAGAAGTACTTTCAAGCTGAGACCTGCAAGTGTATAAAGATCTAAAATACATATTGAGTAGGCCTGATCATCTGAATCTCATTCAGTCGAGGAAGCACGGCTATGAGTTGGATCGTTTTCATTCTGTGGCCCTTGTCTATGTTTGTGGGGCATATAGGTGGACACAGTTTGTTTTCTTGTGAACCTATTACCTTCAAGATGTGCCAAGATTTGCCTTATAATACTACCTTCATGCCTAATCTTCTGAACATTATGACCAACAGACAGCAGCTTTAGCAATGGAGCCATTCCACCCTATGGTGAATTTGGATGGTTCTCGGGATTTCCGACCATTTGTGCACTCTATGCTCCTATTTGTATGGAATACGGACGCATCACACTTCCCTGCCCTAGGCTCTGCCAGCGGGCTTACAGAGAGTGTTTGAAGCTCATGGAGATGTTCGGTGTTCCTTGGGCTGAAGATATGGAATGCAGTAGGTTCCCAGATTGTGATGAGCTGTATCCTCGACTTGTGGATGTGAATTTAGCTGGAGATCCTACTGAAGGAGCCCCAGTGGCAGTGCAGAGGGACTATGGTTTTTGGTGTCCCCGAGAGTTGAAAATTGATCCTGATCTTGGCTATTCTTTTTCACACGTGTGTGACTGTTCACCTCCTTGTCCAAACATGTACTTTAGGAGAGAAGAACTTTCATTTGCTCCATATTTCATAGGATTGATTTCAATCATTTGCCTCTCTGCCACATTATTTACTTTTTTAACTTTTTTGATTGATGTCACAAGATTCCATTATCCTGAAAGACCTATTATATTTTATGCAGTCTGCTACATGATGGTATCATTAATTTTCTTTATTGGGTTTTTGCTTGAGGACCGAGTAGCCTGCAATGCATCTAGCCCTGCACGGTATAAGGCTTCCACAGTGACACAAGGATCTCATAAGAAAGCCTGTATCATGCTTTTAATGGTACTCTATTTTTTTTTTACTATGGCTGGCAGCGTTTGGTGGGTAATTCTTACCATCACGTGGTTCTTGGCAGCTGTGCCAAAGTGGGATAGTGAAGTTATTGAGAAGAAAGCATTTCATGCCAGTGCGTGGGGCATCCCTGGAACTCCAACTATCATCCTTTTAGCAATGAATAAAACTAAAAATGACAATATTAAAAAAAAAAGATTACTTATATTGTTTTCTTAACTCATTTTTTCAGAATACTTAGGCAAAATTCAACCCAGGTCCAGTCCATCTGTATGCAAACTTTGGATTTGTGGGTCTTAATTAATATTTTATCATAAAACTAAAAAGCATTCTTATACCCAGCATGGTATAGTCTCTCTAACGTTCTCCAAGATCTCATCAGAGACCTCTTTCTGTGTTTAGGTGTCAAGATATTAATTGCTTTTTCCAATGTGTCGTGACTCGTGTTTAATCACTTTTCTTTAATGACTCAAGCTGGGAACTCAGTGATGTTTGTGAGTGGCAGGATGACATAAAAGAAGCTGGGTGAATTCTCTCTTCACCATCCTCCATGATGTGATTTCACAAGCTCAGGCTTCTGCCCAAGTAAGCTATCATTCACTTACTTCATGGCGAGAAATGCCTAACGTCTCAGGGTTGAAAAAATTATGTCAATGTTGTGCTTACACAAGAACAGATGACAGGACAAATGGAGCAGAATAAAAAGTCCAGAAAACCATATATACTTTCAACAGACTAATGTCAAAGGGGGAAAGATGAACTTTCTAATAAATAGCACCGATCAATGGATATACAAATGGGGAAGAAACGTATCTTAACCCCCTACCTCATACCAGGTATAAATATCAATTCCAAAAAGAGTAAAATATTTTTTTTAAATATATTTATTTATTTATTTTTGGCTGTGTTGGGTCTTTGTTGCTGCGTGGGGGGCTTTCTCTAGTTGCGGCGAGCAGGGGCTACTCTTCGTTGTGGTGTGCAGGCTTCTCATTGCGGTGGCTTCTCTTGTTGTGGAGCACGGGCTCTAGGCGTGTGGGCTTCAGTAGTTGTGGCTTGCGGGCTCTAGAGCGCAGGCTCAGTAGTTGTGGCACACGGGCTTAGTTGCTCCGTGGTATGTGGGATCTTCCCAGACCAGGGCTCGAACCTGTGTCCCCTGCATTGGCAGGTGGATTCTTAACCACTGCGCCAGGGAAGCCCCCCCAGGAAGAGTACATTATTAATAATGCCATTTGCCGCAACATGGATGGACCTAGAGATTGTCATACAGAAGAGAGAAGAGATTGTCTCTCTCTGAAGTCAGACAGAGAAAGAGAAACATCGTATGATATCGCTTACATGCGGAATCTAAAAAGAAATGATGCAAATGAACTTACAAAACAGAAACAGACTCACAGACTTAGAGAACGAACTTATGGTTACCAGCAGGGAAAGGTGGGGGGCAGGGATAGGGAGTGTGGGATTGACATGTATACATTGCTGTATTTAAAATGGATAACCAACAAGGACCTACTGTAGAGCACAGGGAACTCTGCTCAATACTATGTAACAACCTAAATGGAAAAAAGAATAGATACATGTATATGTATAACCGAATCACTTTGCTGTACACCTGAAACTAACATAACATTATTAATCAACTATACTCCAATATAAAATAAAAAGTTAAAAATATAAAAAAATAATTTTAAAAAAGAAGTACAGATCTAACCATGAAAAATAAAACAATAAAGCTCCTTAAAGAAAGTATACAGCATCTTCATGACATTGGAGTCTGTATAGATTTCTCAAACAAGACTCAAATTGCCAATCATAAGAAGAAAATGATGCATTTTTATGTTAAAATAGAGAACTTTCATTGATCAAAAAGACAGCATTAAAAGAGTAGAAAATGCAGCTCACAGAATGGAAAATCATATTTATAATGTATATCTGACAAATAACTCATTTCCAGAATTTGTAGAGAATGTCTACAAATCAATAAGAAAAAGACAAAAACCTAATAAAACTGGCAAAAATGTGGACAGGCACTCCACAAAATATGAGATCTAAATGGTCAATAAACATACAAAAAGGTAGCAAGTCTTATTAGTGACCAGAAAAACTCAAATTAAATACACAGTGAGCTACCCCTACACACCGAGCAGAATGGCTCAAATGAGAGACAGACAGTATCAATGGCTAAGTAGGATGTAGAGCAAGTGGAACTGCCATATATACTGCTGATGGGACTGTAGGTTGGTAGAACCATGTTCAAAAACTTTTTGACAGTGTCTACTAAAGCAAAACATAAGCACATCTCATGATCCAGCGGTTTTACTCCTAGGTATACCCATTACAGACATGCACATACAAGCATATTCATAGCCCCAAGCTGGAAGCTACCCAGATGTCCATCAACAGTGGAATGAATAAATAAATCGTACTATATTCACAATCAGTGCAATGAGAATGAGAAAACTACAACCACACACCACAGCATGGATGTTTTTCACAACATTATGTTGAGTGACACAAAAGAGTACATACTGCATGAAATGCATTCACACAAAGCTTTAAAACAGGCAAAACTACCATGTGCCTTTAAAAGTCAGGACAGTTGTTCTTCTTTGCAAGGTTTTCGCTGGAAGGGGGCCTGAGGGAGGTTTTTGGGGTGCTTGAATGTTCTGGTTTTTGATCTGGGTGCTGATTACATGGATGTGTTCAATTTGTGAAAAAGCATCAAGCTGGATGCTTATGATCTGTGCGTGAAACTGACAACTTATAATTCATGCATAGAATAAAATCTCACGGCATGCTATTTTATCATTTTTCAGTTTATTTTCGATTATATTTGGAGAGGCAGATTTCACATGATAGCTTCAAACCAACCATTATACATTAACCAAATTTTACACAAGCCATTTGAAAAAAGATCTAAAAATGTGCTTAGTTATTGGTATTATATAACAATGATCAAGCACCAAGAGTGTGCTGAGAGCTTTTCAGAACAAACATAGAAAAGACGAGTCCCTGCCTTCGTGGATACCCATTCCTTTAGAGTCTTGCGCATAAAACTTCACCTAATATTTCACACCCCTTTACTCATAAGGCATAAATAAGGAAGTTTGTTGCATTTCTCATTGTTACTTAATAAATATTTAATACCCTTTTCCCCAAGTATACCAACTATTACTAATATTTTTGCCTTTAAATACAAATTTCCAAAGTACAATATACAGTATACTCTGATTTGGTATTCACACAGTTGACCACAATATTCTTGCAGGTTGGTTATAATATGAAGCATGTTGAATTTCAACATTCACACATTTTTATACCACTTAACAGAATCATTTACTATTGGCAGAGCTTTTTTTGTTAAGAAAAATGAGGTGCCATTGCTCTTAGATTGATAAACTGTAAACAAAAACAGCACTGCCTTGATTCCAATAAGGGTATCAGAACTTATGGCACATTCAGAACAGTGAATTTTAGCACATCTATCAAGCTAGGCTTGCAGATACCAACCACATAGCTGCATGCCCTAAAATACTAACAATTTATGATCAGCTAGTAACGGGTGATATAAGTATGATTTGCTTGACTGTATTTTCCGTTTAAAGGAGAGGATACTGGTGTAAAATATCTGAAAACTGTGAGCTCGGAAATTTTTTTGCTTCTCTGCAAGGCTGTGTTCCAAGCAAATTCAGACTGAAAAAGAGGATGAAATGATTCCAACTTTAATCATTGGCTAAAGAGATCTAATTTCAAAACAATCCCTTAACTACATCTGATTGTTCATTTTTTTAAATGCAAGAGAAATGAACTGAATTTTGATAGTGTAGTGATTTTCGGTTTCGGCACAAGAAATCATACGTCATGTGAAAATGCCAGAGAGCGTGGTAGAAGCTGGTGCCCACTACAGAAGTCAGGCCAGTCCCTGTGTCACCTCCAGGGAGCTCACAGCAGCAGGAGATTAGAGGCAGGTTTTAGAGGGATGGGTAGATGCTTCCCTCCCGGCCAGACTCTGGTCTTGACCCTTTCTGCAAATAGGATGGAGGAGATGGAGTGAGTCTGGGGTCCAGGGAAAGAAGGTGTAACAAGCTTGGGATCAATGGAGAGAAAGGACCCAACTGTGAACTTCACCTTATCTAGATTCCAAGACCCCAAGCATCCATCAGGATTCAAGCCGTGGATAATCCCTTTCCAGAGGAAACCACCTTGCCTTTGGGCCACCACTGTGTGGTTTCCCAGGGGTATTATCAGGTCTGGATGTTTCCATTATGTGGCAATGATGCTGAGCTGAATTTTAAAGCTACACTGGACTTAGAGCAAGACTAAATTCCTTTGACAACCTCCCCAGATATGAAAAGAGTAGAAGAAAATTCTACAGAGTCCCTTCTCTTCTATACGTGGGGTGGGGCTTAGAGTCATGCCCTCCCTACGGAGCTAGGCACGTGGCCCCAACAGGGCCCATTAGGAATAGATTCACCCAAGGGCAGTGGCAATAGTGGTTTGGTCCATCCACCATGATCCTACCTGGCAAATGAAGGAGTCTGAATGGGATTTGACAAATTTTTCTTATCCTGGGTAACTGCATCTCCACTTCTCTGCCAATCATAGAGCAAGAGATTGGGAACTACCTATCTCTGCTGCTCTCGTGGCTTAGCCTGTGATAAAGGTGAGGGTGGCAGGAATGGGATGTGTTCTAGAGCCGTACTGGTTGGGAGGAGAGCGGAGATGGCAACACCCAACTGCCGAGGGTATTAATCTAGAATCCCTTTTGGGGTGAAAGAAACAACCTTATTGAATGTGCCCAACCCAAAACAGAGCACCAAAAGACTAAAATTCTGACAGTAGACAGTAATATGTATTTCTTTTCATTTTCAATTATAAATCCTCAGTTTTCCATACTAAGGCTTAAATTGCAGTCACCTAGCTGAAAATCTGTACATAAACATGAGACTAGAAATAGATGACATGAAGACCTCTAAAGATGAAGGTTCACTACAGATGAAAGCATCCATCCCTTATTTATTAACAACATGAAATGTTCTGACTACCCTTTACAGTGAACAATAGGATTAGACCCAGCAAGCTAAGCATTATTTGGAAGTTTTTAGGATGGATGCTGAACGCCTATTGCTTTAAAATCTGAGATGCTTCCCAAACCTCTCTTTCAGGAGTGTATTATATCATCCAGAGTGATGATTCTTACTACCAGTATTTATTTATAATCCACCTTGTTCTCAGAAGAATTAAGGTAGCTAGTTTCTATCAATCGTTTTTCTTTAACCTGTAACAAGACATTAGGATCAAATGCCGAAAAGGATTCTTTCCGTCCAATTATGTCAAAGCACCATTCAACAGGTGGAAACTGAGATCAAATTCTAATGAAATTACAACGGCTTCCTTACACTGGAGAAACCTTGCTCTCAAGTTATTTTACAGAGATGACAATAAACCAAACTTAGGTATTTAGATAGACATTATAGATAGATAGATAGATAGATAGATAAACGGTTAAATAGATCTTTTTTTTTTTTTGCACAGCTGACAAGTATTCAAAACTCTGGAGTAGGTGTTGGGGTAGTTGAGAATACCTCACAGCCTTTATCATATTATTGACAAGCTTTCAAAAAAATTTTAAAGCCATTGGAAATGGCTGGTATTAGTGGTGCACGGAAACCATGGTTTATAGTTAGAATGTCAAAGTTCAGCCATTGTCTCTACTCTTCAAGGCACAAGGACAAGTTCCAAATTCTTCAACTCATGTGTGAGAAGCAGAGCAACGGGTACCACCAGGAGACAGAAGATTAAGGAGAGGAACCACACACCAAAGCAAGAATGGGAGGTCCTTTGGGATGCCATGACTTTCAAATATTGATCGTACGTCGTTAGCAAGCAACTCTCCCACACCTTGAGGTGGGTACAGGAAGGTCTCCTGGCCTGAATACCTTGGCCTATTAAGCAGAGAGCACACTTCACGCCACGCCTGATTTGGCAGTCCAGCACCTTCCTACCCTGGGCACCAGGAAGAAGGTCCAGAACGTTTCCATGAAGATCGTAACGATGACAGAAGGGCAAGAATGAAAAGCCGGTAGCCCTTGATAAAAGTCAGCGGAGAAGTAACCCCCTTTATGGATACATACCCTGTTTCTTTGCCTGCGATGATCTAAGAACATTAAGGGAAAGAGAATCCATGCTTTTTTTTTAATTCTTATCTCGCTGTCTCCCTTAGCTTCCCTAAAACAGGCATGGATTAACCATCTCTTCTATAACATTTCCCGCCGTGAAATTTCATCAAAATGGAAAGAATCCAACCAATTAAACTTCCTCTTTTTTTTGCTTGGAATTCAGTTTGTATCTACTGGTAGTCCATTACATTCTTTTGGTAGGAAAAGATATTGCACTTCTTAAAATTCATCCATGTAATTAAGTCAAAGCTAATAGGTAGGTAGATATGTCTCTAGAATGTATACTTCCTGAAGACCACTGTCAGCATTTGCAGAAAAGCCTCCGTGATTTCTATTTCAACAAACTGTGGCCCCACTGGCACGTGATTTTAAACTACAGAGGGAGACGTCGGTGGTCATGAGCCGTAGGCAACATTGCATGTCCAGCGGCTCATGATTTCATTGTGCAGATGGGCACGACGATGACCAGAATGACTGTGCACGTGGCTGCAGCGATCAGGGCAGCGATCTTGCAGACCTTGGCTCGTCTGAACTCGGCTTCTTTCCTTTTTAGTAATGAGTCGTAGCCTGGAGTATAAATATCTTCCATCCAGTATTCTAAGTTGTTTGGGTTTAAAGATTCTTGAGTCTAAAAGTGAAGAGAAGATGTTAGAAATATGGTGAATATGTGCAACAGGTTCAAGACGTTCTGACAATCATCACCCCTGAAGCATCTCAGAGCTGTCTGCAGCTTGCAGGGAGATGACCAAGGAGTCCAACGCTGCCCACCAGCACCCCCCTGAGGTGGACCACCAAGGACTCGGGCTCCCGCACATCCCAGATTGTACCTGCCCCTCTCCTACTACAAAGGTCATGATGGGGGACTTCCCTGGTGGCGCAGTGGATAAGATTCTGTGCTTCCACTGCAGGGGGCCTAGGTTCGATCCCTGGTCAGGGAACTAGATCCCATATGCATGCCACAACTAAGAGTTTGTGTGCCACAACTAAGGAGCCCATGTGCTGCAACTAAGGAGCCCATGTGTTACAACTAAGGAGCCCGCCTGCTACAACTAACACTCAGTGCAACCAAATAAATAAATAAATAAATATTTTAAAAAAACAGGTCACAATGGTCTTGACACAGGAAAACCCAGCGATTTCCTGGGAGCAAGCAAAATAGGGACGAGACAAACAAGACTCTACGCCTCAAGGGCGTACGGCCAAGAACAAGCTGGCCCTGCTGCATGGGAAGCAGGGAAAGTCACTGAAAAATATTCTCCACTAACGGTCCCTAAGAACAGAGCTGTTTAAAGCAAGGCTATTGTATTACTCTGATTTGGTTCCGAGTTCTTCAGTAAAGCCTCTACTGAAAAATCAAAGGCACCTCCCAGATAAGCAGTTCAAACAAAACATAAAATATTTCCATTTCAAACATCTGTCAGGCCACTGCTCACAGGCCAGGTCTACAGACCAGTGGCAGGTCACCCCCATGCCAGGTGCAGGGTCCCCAGTGGGAGAGATCCCCACCCACTGACATTTGTCTCCCAGCCTCCCTGAGATTAATGCCTGCCTGCAGGAGAAATATTATATTTAACCTGTATCACCCAGGAATCCCATTCCCCGTGGATGGCTAGAATCTATTTCCATAAAGAAAGGCAGTGTTCTCATTTTACGGCAAACATTTAATAATGTGACTGTCACATAAAAGCAGCAGCACATTGCAATTCCAAGTGAGGTCGCCTAAATCTTTGAAACACAAGCGAAATATCCAGTTTGAAGATTTTCTCAGATTGTTTAATGTTCATAAAGATGGGCATGTTACAAATCACACACACACACACACACACACACACACACAGGATTACAAAACAAATGCTTCCAAAACTTAAAAAAAAAACCAACTCGGTTGTACTGTGTTATTGGAATATTGATTATTCTAACCCGTATTAGTCATTCTCCACCTCTCCTTTCAGAACCATTCTCTGTTCTTTTCTGCCTTGCTCTGTGCCCCCAGGAGACCGGCCGATACGAACACATCCCAGGTGGATTCAGTCAGTGGGGTACAGCTCCCCCTGCCCCCTCCCTGATGGGCTACAGTTCTATCAGGTACCTGCTCTCACAGCTGTGGGTCTTGGTGGGTTTCAGAAACAGCTCCCTTTCCTTGGCCTTCAGATCCAAGGGCAGCAACGGCGTCTCACTCATGCTGGTCCCTGGGCGCTTCATGGGCTCTAAACCCTGCCTGCACCGCCGCCAAGAGTCCCCTCCTTCCCACTCCCATCATCCGCGAGTATGCCACCTGCTTCCTGCTGGGATGCTGACGACCTACACTCCGTGGACTCCTCCGGCTGCTTTATTGCTCTCCTGCTTTGCTTTTGTTTTGTTTTGTTTTCTGGCCATGCGGCGCGCAGGATCTTAGTTCCCTGACCAGGGATAGAACCCGGGCCCCCTGCGTTGGGAGCACGGAGTCTTACCCACTGGACCGCCGGGGAAGTCCCTGCTCTCCTGTTTCTAATGGCCTTCCAGTACAGGGGCCAGCAGACTCCAGCCCATGGGCCAGATACAGCCCAACACCTGCCTTTGTACAGCCTACCAGTTAAGAACGGTTCTCACATTTTTAAATCATTGAAAAAAAAATAAAAGGAAAACAATAGTCAGTGGTATGTGACAATCATATGAAATCAAATCTCCGTGTCCCAAAATAATATTTTGTCGAAACACAGCCGTATCCAGTCATTTACAAGTTGCCCGTGGCTGCTTGAGACAATTATTGGCAGAGTTGAGCACTTGTGATGGAGACTGTAAGGCCTGCAAAGTCTTAAAGTAGTTACTCTCTGGCCCTTTAGAGAAGAGTTTGCCAATATTCTAGAATATTCTGTACAACGTTGCATAATGAAAAGAGAATGGGACTTCGGGGTCCCTGAAACCCTCCCAGGTCCCCTTCCTCACGGAGGCACAATGTTCAAAGACTTTTCCAATTATTCATGTTATCTGGAAGGGCGGGGAGGGGTGGTAGGCGATGCTGGCCATTGCTAGAACCCACACCATGAGAAACAGGACATGCTCCATGATGGAAAGTTCCTTAAAATGCAGGATTGTCTGTTCAGACTTTGCAAGAAACTCCTACTCCAGCACTTCTGCTAAGTCCCAGGAGCCACGGTCTCCCTGAGTTGCCCAGGGCACTTCTGCTACTGCCCAGCTCCGGCTGTTAGGACAAGTGTCCTTATGCTTGGGCTGCAGCTCTTTCCCCAGCACAGCTCTGTCCGCCATGGGCACTTGGGATCGGTCTGTTTCCCTGGACATGAAAGCTCTTCAGCAATTTAACGGGTACCCTAGAGGGGAGAGAGGGAGCCAAGGTGGGCATATTAAGCTGGGGACTGGTCTGCAGGGGTGGGCTGGTTTGGGTGGAAGGCTGAAGGAGCAGCTCTCCCTGCTCTGGCACTTTGGAGACAGGCTCTGACCAGGGAGGCTGAAACACCACCTCTTCTTCCCAATATTCCCGAGGCGGGCCAAGGAGATAAACAGTGTGTAAACAACACATCAGATTTTGTCTTGTTCCCTCCAGCTCAGACAGAAGGAAACTGGCTTCCTTTCATAGGTAGATATGCTTTAGGGGCTGGGATTCATCCTGTGAAGTAAATTATTTTTAATTACTTTTTCCAACAACCGCAAGCTCTCACGACACCCAGTGGGACACAGGGAGTATCCTCGGTTGTTAATTACGCCTGCTGAACACTGGAAATGGAAACAGGACCTGTACCTTTGTTGCACCCTCAAGTGGCCATTGATGGTAAATTTACATCTTGACGCCATGGGGCCCCAAGAAGATGGTCCAGATGTGGAAGCTGCCCTAAGACAGTACCTGGGTCTCTGCAAAGCGATGAAAACAAGTAAGGTGGTGCCTTTCTGCCTTCATCGAGTTCCTGATACCTGGTCTGCTTTGCTGCAAACGCCCTCGAAAGGCTATCAAACTCTTTCCTGTCTTATATTTTTTTGTGAGACTAGATACACTATCCTTTGCATTTTTAAGTGATGTCACCTAAAGCTCTCTAATCTAAAGATCTTTTATTTTTTATAATTTTGCCTTTACGCTCCTAAACATTGGCACTTTAAAATTGCATGTATCTGTAGGAGCGAAATCTCCCAGACTCTGCCTCCCAAACTTTAAAAAGATGTTTCTCAGTCTATGACTCATTCAATTAATCTGCTCCTGTCAAGGTCATCCCATGATACTGGTGAAACATTGATCATTCCACCAGGTGAGCCATTCACACCTCTAGGCCTTTTCTGACTCGCCTGCAGCTCGTGGCATCCTAATACCCACAGGTTCCAGTGTGGTAGCCACAGCAGAACAGTGGGACCCTCCTGCAGGAGAAGCAAATCCTATCTAGACTGCTTGCCAGCAGGATGGTGACAGGAGAGGACGTGGTCTGAAGGGTCAAGTGGCGTGCAGCTGGCATGGGGACAAAACATGCAGGAGGTGACAGGGGCCAGGAGTACCTCTGGGGTGGTCCTGATATCACCACCCACTTGACTCTCAAGATCTGGCCAGAGATGTCCCTTCCCATAATTGCTGTCATTTAGGGCCCAACATAAACAAATGTCACTGCAGTCATTTGTGTGATGTGAAGCTCCACTATACTGTCATCAACAGAAAAATGACATGGTGGAAAGGCAACATAGGAGGAAGTACAGGAGTCGTATTGCCGGATAGTCCAGTATGAATTTAGACTTGTCAGACCTGCAGCAAGTTCTTGTGCTTCTCAGGGCCTCGATTTCCTCATTTATAAACTTGAGATGAACAACATCACTCCCGCCTGCAGGCCACTGTGCCTTGAGCGAGAGACCGTGATAAAAAGCCCCGTACAGAGTTGATTGATTTCAGCATCATTTCATCAGCGCCAAAATGCCTTTTCGGTGCCTTCTTAATGCCAGGTACTTTAAATACATTATTTTCATTTCTGACAGTGACTCTGAAAGTTAGATATTATTATGGACATTTAACAGGTGAGGGAACCAAAGCTCAAACAGGTGAACATTCCAGGCCACACAGCAAAGGAACCCTGGCTTAGAACCCACACTGCGGGAAAACACATTTCTTTTCTCGCCACTGCACTGCACCTCCTGCAGCCCTCTTGGCTTTAGAGGGAGGCCATTTCAGGGGAGACCTAGCCATACCACCCCCCCCCCACTGGCATCTCTCCAACTGCCCTTTAAGTGGTGTGGACCTGCTGGGACCCGTACGTGAGTGGTGGCGTTGGGATGATAGCCTCACTGCCCACAAAGCTAGCTGGCAGGTGGGGACAGGGTACTTCCTGTGCTCCCGAGGTGATGCGGACACACAGATAAGATGCAGTGTGGATGGAACCAGGTGGAACTGCCCAGCACAATGAAAGTGGCCAAAACCCAGCCCTGCCTGTGGTTGAACAGAAAACATGCCCTCCAGCCACAACTGTATTCACAGAGCTTCCGGGGATGGCGCTTACCTGGGACTGCTCCGTATGGAAACATAATCCATAGCTCGGCTCCCACAAATATGCTTTTATCCCACGTGCTACATGTGGAAGGAGAAATCAGCTTGTGTTTCATTAAACAGTTGGGCTGAGGTCTTGTGAGCAAATACGAGAATCTGCACTTGGTATGGAGTCTTAAACGCATCGTTAGCAAATCGGATGGCCAAAGTCAATCAATCAATCGATCAAGCATTCCCACTGCTACATGTTTACGAAGCAATAAGCAAAATATCAATCCCCTTGTGAAAAATCTCTGCTCTACGATGTATGCAGGTTCAGAATTCCATGGTGGGGACCCAGGGAGCTGAAGGTGAGGGAGCGGGCCGGTTAGGGCATCCGCTATCCATTCCTGCATCCGCCAGGGTGTGGCTGGGCTCCCCCCACCCGGGGCAGTGAGAGGCTCACCTGCAGGTCCAGGGCTGTCAGCTTGCCCTTCTCGCCCGCGTTGCGAGAATACTCCTCGATGGTCCAGGAAGGCTGGCCCCGCTTCACCTCCACCAGCTCCGTCAGCCGCATGTCCGTGTACAGAGGGTTGTTCTTCATGTGGGCCTTGAGGGAGGCGGGGTAGGGGTGAGGGCTGAACACCTGCTCCACCAGGAAGCCGTCTTTGGGCTGCTTGGGCAGTCGGTGCGGCGGGGGCATGTCATACTGCCTGTCTGCCTGCAGAGGGGCACAGAGGAGTCCAGAGAGAGACACAGATGCCATCAGAGAGCCCACAGTGCCAGTGGGCAGACACCAGCTTTCCATCACTGGGCTCTGCCCGGGTAGCAACATGCAGTTATTCACGAGCAAACAGAAGGAATATCTGGACTGGGGGAAATTTACTAGGAAAAGCTTATGACATTGATAATACTCAAATGACCCAACATTTCTATGCCAGGAAGAGATGATTTTATCTTACCCTCATACCATGACTACTATTATTAACACGCATTGTTCAGGTAAGGAAATGGAGCCCAGAAAGACTCAGTAATTTACCCCAGGGTGCACAGCTGCTAACGGGAGGAGCTGGCATTTAAATCTATCATCTGGCTTCAGAGAAGCTCTGCTTAACCACTGCATAGTACTTCCCCCTCTTTTTCTTTTCTTTTTTTTGCCGCACCACGTGGCATGCGGGATCTTAGTTCTCTGACCAGGGACTGAACCTGCGTCCCCTATAATGGAAGTGCAGAGTCTTAACCACTGGACTGCCAGGGAAGTCACTGCCCCCTTTCTCTTACCAATTTCTACCTGGTACTGAGGAGTAAAAGATATGGGGTCCTTCCCCCTAGGAGCTGGCTGAAACCACTGATGCCACACTGCTTCTCTGGATGGAAGAAGCCAAGCCAGGAAGCACGTGGTGGGAGCCTCTAGTGATCTTCAGAGACCTCTGCGTGGCCTTCAGGACAAGGGAACCGTCTGGACCACAGTTTGGAGGCAGGAAGGTGCCCAGCACCGCTGGCATCACGTACGTTGTCAGTCCTTGAGTTCCACCCGAACCAGGGGGCTCCGTTCTCCACGAACCCTGTTATAACTAGAGTCTTCTGGTACTTTCTACTTCTAGCTTGAGGCCCTCAGATCTCCACATAGATGTCACTTCCTCCAGAAGTGCTCCCTGACCAAGACCGGGTCAGCGCCCATCTACGTGACCCCTTCAGACTGCGTACGGAGCCCGCGGCCAGCACTGTCCCACTGAACTGTAACTGCCTGTCTGTCTGTCCGTCTCCTCCGCTGGACTGAGTTCCCCGAAGGCAGGGGACTGTAGTGAACACCTTTTAGTCGCCCGCTCAGCAAAATCATACCACCAAGGAGAAGGCACTCCCATCTTTGTTAAAGGGACGGATCCCAACACCATGGAGTCGTGCACATGAAACAAAGAGCCAGAGAGCTGTGGGTGTGAGCAACAGACAAAGAAAAAGGAAAAATAAGAACACGAGTGAGGGACAGTGTGGAAAAGCAAGAGGAGGAGAAAGGGTTCGGGTGTCAGGACAGGGAGCGTTTATGTGTGAGCACCTGATGAGACAACGTGTGTGAGTGGGAGTGTGTGTATCCTACACGTGCACGGGGACCAGGAGCACACGCCCAGCTACCAGCAAACTGGACCCATCGGCTCTTGCTCAAATACAGTGTAACTCTGAGCCCTTCCAAACCATTAAGACCGCTGATGCTGATACAGGGAAAGCAGGATAAACTTGGCCAAATCCAAATAAGAAAGTGAGGTGTCCTCTTATTTTCTAGCTCATCAAACCCAAGTATCTTCTAAAAGGTGTCACTGATTTTACTCATTCTACTCATCACCGCTACCGAACACTCAGAGGGCTCCCACGGCGTGCAGGGCCCGTGCCGAGCTGGGGGCAGAGCAGGTGCCAATAATAACAGCAAGGCATCATAACTACAATTAATTGAGGGCCGACTGTGTGTGTCTCCTGCTGTGCTCGGGGCTGAACACGCGATATCCCATTTCAGCTTCTTGAGAACATCGGCAAGGCTATAACATTATAATCCCCGCTGTGGATGCGGAAACTCAGCTTAGAGAGGTTAAGGAACTGGCCCAATGTCACACAGCCAGGAAGTGGCAGAGCCAGGATTTGAATTTGTTCTCGCTTCTGAGATGGAAAGTTACCCGCTGCCCACGCTTGCCTCCCTGCTCCTACCATGGAGGCGTTTGCGTTCTAACATGGCAGTCGGTATGTATACCTAAGATACTTTTAAAATAAAGGTTGGTATCTACTCTGTCTGAACAAAGAGGATGAAAGGCAGGAGATCAGAGACCAGCAATAATCTTGGGAGGCTTTCAGAGGCTTATGAATTAAGAGGCCTTGAGGGGAACTGTGTCTAGATCAGCACCGAGGAGGTGGACAGGACACTTTTTTTTTTTTTTTTTGATGTGGACCATTTTTAAACTCTTTATTGAATTTGTTATAATATTGCTTCTGTTTTATGTTTTGATTTTTTGGCCACGAGGCATGTGTGATCTTAGCTCCCCGACCAGGGATCAAACCCACACCCCCTGCATTGGAAGGTGAAGTCTTAACCATTGGACTGCCAAGGAAGTCCCTGGACAGGAAACTCTTGATGGAGAAATCACGTGAGTAAAGGTTCGACAGTGGGATGGGGCCTGGCCATCCTAGATGCTTCATCAGTACTTGCTGAATGAGTGACTGAGTGAATGAGGGTGGCATTTTTGAGGACAACCAGGTAGACGTATCAAGGTGGAGAAGGGCCCAGTCCGGGTGAACTGGAGCCCTCCTGTTGGGGAAAAGGACATGACATGCCCAGGGTTTGAGTGGCCGGGCTGAGTGGCTTGAAACTTTTTGCTGAGCAAAGGGAAGCCAAGGAGGAGTTGGGAACAGGAGGCACTGCACACCCCAGAGTGGAGCTTTAGGAAAGGGAGCAGAGCAGTGGTGGATGGGATGAGATGGAAGTGGCGGCAGAGGTGGGGGGGGGGGGGGGTGATGGGCGAGAGAGACCAGTTACACATGTGCCCCCAAATCCCAGGTGGGAGGTGGTAGGAGCCTAGACTTGGGGGAGGGAGGGTGGATTTAAGCAGAAAGAAACATCACAGAAGATAAATCCACAGGGTTGAGTAGCCCAACCGGATGTGAGAGAGCCAAAGAGGGAAGTCAGAGATGAGAGACGCCCCTTCACTTTGGGGAATGGCTAGAATGGCGACCCCAGAATGGGTACAGGGAGAGGGAAACCTGGCTTTGAAGGAACAGAAAATCTAGCTGGGACCTGTAGATTTCAGCCCACGGCAGACATCTGGGGGAGCTGGCCTTCAGCAGTTTGAGATTTGGGAGCAAATTTCAGAAGCGCCCCAGGGTTGATCACCACCATGGCAGGCATCAGCTCAGGGATGGTGAGAGCCACATATCGGGAGGGAGAAATGAGGTCACAGAAGGAGGCCAAATGAAGACGGCTCACCCCAAACACTAGCAACTTTGAGCTGTGCATTTCAAGGGATCTTTCTCAAGCTTATTTCTGTTGGTTTCTGGGGGCTTTGACATTTTATAGGTTGGACGCATGGCTGGTTCAGTTTAACTTGATCTATCTATAGAAGTGCCAAACCACTGGGGTGCTCTAAATGGCCATTTTCAATGCTACCTAAGACCCAGGGCTCCAGGAACCTGGCCAGACTCTGGCAGCTAATTGACACGACAGCAGTGCCAGAGGAGAAGACCCATAGCTGGGCATCTCGTCGGAGTGTCAGCACATAATATATTCTGATTTCTGTCCAACACCATGCGTTGCAAGTGGCTACCGAAGAGAACGGTGGCCGGCACAGGTACCAGAGGTTCCTCTGGGATCAGAAAAAAATCACTTCTTATTTTACTCTCTTTCCCTGCTTTGGACCCTGAAAACTTCTTAGGGCTCCATTTTCTAAGCTTGCCCTTCTTGGCATTCGAGGGACTCCGCCTCCTGCTCTGTATTCAATGTCTGCAGCCACACCTCTTCACTCCCTCTCTGATGACTGGTCCTCCGAGCCCTCAGGAGGCCCCGTGGTCTGTCCACGGACCTTTGGAATCAGGGAAGGGAATTGAGACGAGCAACACATTGAAATGGCATCACTTTGGCCAGAAAGGGTTCAATGTAACCTACTTAGAAGGAAGAAGAGCAGCCACAAGTACCGCTAAAACAAATCATCCTTACTGCAGGGGACGAGAAGAAGAAAGAATGTGAGTACATGTGTATGTGCTCACGCCAGCACTGACAGAAAGAGGCTGACTATAAAGATGGAGTTAGAGTCTGTCATACAGAGTGAAGTAAGTCAGAAAGAGAAAAACAAATACAGTATGCTAACACATATATACGGAATCTAAGGAAAAAAAAAAATAGGCCATGAAGAACCTAGTGGCAAGATGGGAATAAAGACACAGACCTACTAGAGAATGGACTTGAGGATATGGGGAGGGGGTGGGGTGAGATGTGACAGGGTAAGAGAGTGTCATGGACATATATACACTACCAAATGTAAAATAGATAGCTAGTGGGAAGCAGCCGCATAGCACAGGGAGATCAGCTCGGTGCTTTGTGACCACCTAGAGGGGTGGGATGGGGAGGGTGGGAGGGAGGGAGATGCAAGAGAGAAGAGAAATGGGAACATATTGTATATGTATAACTGATTCACTTTGTTATAAAGCAGAAGCTAACACACCATTGTAAGGCAATTATACTTCAATAAAGATGTTTAAAAAAAAAAAAAAGGTGCAAAAACGCTCAAGTTCCCATAAAACTGTGTAGGAAAAAACCTCAAAAGCAAAGAAAGACATCATATTAAGAGTTGCCATCCTTGGGCTGTGGAACTGTGAATAATTCCCTTAATTTATCTTCTTTTCTTACGAATCATCTATTGATCTTAAAATGAAAAAAACTCAAACTTTTAAAAAGGACCACCACGCATGCCACACAGTACGTGAAAGGGCCATAGGAGGTAGCTCGCTTTTAAGTCATTTCCCTCCTTTTCTTTGCCTGCATCCTGCCCTTTCAGAAAGGACAGGAAGAAATCCTTGGTGATGCTTGTCTGCTCTGCCATGTTCCCCATTCTATGAAAATCAGGTCTCGAACCACCAGTCCAATATCTGAGCCATGCTTTCCCCCATCGGCAACACAGCAGCGTGTGCTCCTCCGGGCTGACGGACAATTGGGTGGGACCAACCACCAGGCTATGCGGTCCTCTCTGCTCTAACGTGGAAAGTCTGGAAGGATTACGAGCACAAGAAAGGCAGGCCTCTCGTGTAATGTAAGCTTCCAGGCTTGGAAACAGACCAGGGCTATAGTAAGGCTGCTGCCTAGTTATGCGAGCTTACACGTGCATTATTACCTCTTTAGATTTTCGATGCCAGTCCTTACTCTCCCCAGGGCCTCTGTCTTTGACATCCTCCTCTCCGACGCCCACGCGGCTGGTGTAAGTGATGGTGCGCCAGTCCCTGGGCGAATTGGAGATGCTGGCGATTTTGGATTCTGTGGCGCTGTTCTCCTCCGTCAGGGACCTGGAGGATGGCCTGGTGAAGAGGCTTTTTTTCAACGCCTTGACACGAAGGCTTTCGCTGTTGCTTCCGCTGGCGTCTGAGCAGCACCAGTCGGCCGAGTTCTCCGGTTTGGGCCCGTGGGAGCCATTGTGTGCACGGAACATCCGGGGAGAGGCGCTCTCATCGGATGGAGCCTCGCTGGTCAAGGAATTCAGATCTATCTGCACACTCACCTTCTCGGGCTGCTGTATCTTCTCATCCAGTCTATTGAGCTTGCCCAGGACCTGGGAGATCTCCTCGCGGACACCCGACAGCGATTCGAGCTTCCGTTCAATTTCACCGATCCTGAGGACCAGTTTGCACACGCTGGTCTTCAACTCCTCTTCCGAGTGGTGACTGTTTTCAGGCCGGTTGCCCTTTTCTCCTTTGCTGCTGGGGAGCCCGTTGGCGATTTTGGTTAGGTTGTGCTCTGGTGAACTGTCACAGTCCGACTTGTGAAGCTGAGACAAAGATCCTGTGCTGTTATAGCAGGACGACTGTACCACTCCCGTCGAGCCACTGATGCTCATGTCGTCAAGAAATCGGAAAATGTCACTGATGTCATCACTGACAACTTCCGAGTCGTCATCTGACTGCTTCATGGTGTGCCTGTCACTGTACTTGCCCTGCCCAGAGGCACGCAAGTCTTTGCATTTCTTGGGCTCCAGGACGTGCTGCTCGGTCTGGGTGCCCACGCTACTGGTGTCTGAGCTGAGCTGCCTGCTGGTGCAGCTAATGCTCTTGTCTTTAAACTTTTTGACCGGTTCATGCTTCTCCAGGTCAACGGGGGACGAGATCTCTTTAGATTTGAGCCCGTTTGGCTTGGCCGCGTAGCCGATGGGGAGAATTGGCTGTTGCTCCTGCGGCATGAGGTAAGCTGGGCGCCTGTCTGGGGTTGGGAAGTTGGGGGTCTGGCTGCTGGGATTTGGATAGCGGAGCTTCTCCTCGGAGGGATTTCTATTGAAAAAGGACCGTTCAAAGTCAGGAACTTCTTCGGTGTTTAGGCTCCAGCTCTTGGCCGGCCAGGGGGTCTGCTTGCCCGGCCTCCCCGGACAGCGCCTGGCCTCCTGGGTCCCCATCACTGGAGTGGGTCCAAAATACGTGGAGGTTTGAAGGTCATCTAAGCTTTCGTGCTTTGCCCGCCTTTTGTCAGGAACAGGGGAGTACTCGGGATTCAGGTACTGGCTGTTGTAGGGCATCTCAAAGCTGTGATTGGGGAAGGGTGTCTTGTGGGACTCCTTTCGGCCCTGGGGTTTCCCGTGCTCGCCCTCAGCCTTGTTAGCGGGGCTGGCCAACCCGGGGGACACAGTCATCAGGTTGTGAAAGTCCTCTTTGAAGATGTTCCTTTTCTGGACGCAGGACTGGACCACGAAGGGCTCCTCGTTAGATATGAAAGTCTCCTTGATGCCCTGGGTGAGGGGCAGGGAGTCCTGATCGGACATGGACTCGCTCTCGATGTTCATGGGGAAGTAGGTTCTCTGCATCTCGCAGGGCTGAGGGCTGGCCACCGAGTACGAGGCCAGAGCCTGCAGCCTGTCCAGGGAAGCCGCCCGGTTCTTCACATCTTTGCTGACCCCCAGCAGGAAGTTGGGCTCGGATGCAGGTACAAACTGCGGGCAGTCCTTGCAATCCATCTTGCGGCACTTGGAAGACTGGCGGGTGGGGTAGCCCCGGCTGAAAGGCTGGTCACTCAGCTCGCAGCTGAGGGACTCACACTCGGCCGCAGTGCAGAGCTCCGTGTCCGAGCGGCCAGAGTCAAAGGACGCCTCCTTCTTGCGCATCTTCTGCCGGCCGCTGGGGAGCTTCTCCTTGGCCGTAGCCCCGTTCATTTGGATGAGGTTGAAGATCGTCACGATATCTGCCGCCACCATGATTTTCTTCGATTGCTGGTTGTTCACGGTGCATTTCATCTTGTCTTTGAATAACGTGGCTGGAAAATTGGGATCGAGACAAGCCGTGTAGAAGAGCACGCTTCTCAGTTTGGAGAGCTGGGACAGATCAAAGCGGGCGCACAGGGATTTGCACAGGTCCTGGTAGGAAACGGTATTTTGCTTGCTGTCCAGTTCCTCCAAGATCTTCACCAAGAAGAGGGAAGTTTCCTGATTGGTCTCCATGATTTAGAATTTCAAAGCCTCGCTGATGACACTGAAACTTCGAATCAGTTCTACGGGGTGACAATATTGAAACAGAGAAGCGGGGGAGAAAGGATTATAAACACCAGTGGAGTTTTAAGTCAAGCTGGTTATGAACCACATAAAGAAATGCAAGGAAAAACTTTTTAATGTTTAAAAAATGTCGTAAGTGCTTTAAAAATATTTATAATATACTTTGTAATTCGCTTCCCAGTAATCTACCTAAAGAAATTATTGACTATGATTTTGCATAAAGATGTTCATTATGTATATGTACAACTGATTCACTTTGCTGTACACTTGAAACTAACCCAACATTGTAAATCAACTATACTCCAATAAAAATTTTTTTAAAAATAGTTACAATCATAAAAACGAAGATGTTCATTACAATGGCATTTATAATAGTGAAAAAATAAAACATCTTAAATATCCAAATATTAGGGGAATGCGTAAATAAAACAGGTTACCATATACGATGATTTCTTACAAACATTAAAATTATATTAATGTACATCCTTACAATGGAATACTACTCATCAACAAAAAGGAACAAATTACCAGTACTTGTAAATGACATGGATGAATCTCAAATGTATTGTGCTTGAGTGAAAGAAGCCAGACTCAAAGGCTACCTATTATATGGTTCCATCTTAACAATATTCTGAAAAACAGATCCGTAGCTGCCCGGGGCTGGATGTGAGGCAAGGTGCTGGCAAAACGGCACAGAGAAATTTTCCTGGATGATGGAACTATTCCACATCTTGACTGGAGTGGTGGTTGCATGCCTCTATGCATTTGTCAAAACTCACAGAACTGTGTGCTAAAACGTGTGAATGTTAGCTATGTAAATTGTACCTTAATTATAAAATTACACACTGAAGACTTTTTACGACAAAAGAAAACTGTGGTGTAATACTGAGTGAAAAATGTGAAAATAAATCTGTTATGTAGTAAGATCTTAATTATATAAAATTATATCTTCTTGGAAATGAAACTGAAAGAAAATAATATACACTCAAATGTTAATGGTGGTTACCTCTGGATTGTAAATACGCATTTTCTTTCTGAATTAGTCATCTTTGTTTCTCAATATTTTATCATGCAAATTTTCAAACATACAGCAAAGTTGAAAGAATTTTATTTTTCTAATTAATTACTTATTATTTTTTTTTTTTGGTTGAGTTGGGTCTTTGTTGCTGCGCGCGGGCTTTCTCTAGTTGCGGCGAGCGGGGGCTACTCTTCGTTGCTGTGTGAGGGCTTCTCATTGTGGTGGCTTCTCTTGTTGTGGAGCACGGGCTCTAGGCACACGGGCTTCAGTAGTTGTGGCTCGCGGGCTCTAGAGCGCAGGCTCAGTAGTTGTGGCCCATGGGCTTAGTTGCTCCGTGGCATGTGGGATCTTCTCGGACCAGGGCTTGAACCCTGCATTGTGTCCCCTGCATTGGCAGGTGGATTCTTAACCACTGCACCACCAGGGAAGCCCTGAAAGAATTTTATAGTGAACACTCATATCACCACCATCTGTATTCCACCATTAACATTTTACTATATTTACTTTATCACATATCTATCCATCTACCCTTCATGAAGCCATCTTTTTTTTTTAAAGCACTTCAAACTAAATTGCAGACATCAGTACACCTCCCCCTAAAGATTTCACCATGCATATAATTAACCCAAGTCCAATAATTGTTTACAGTTTCTCTTTTAATATAAGATTTACATACAATGAAGTGCACAGAACTTGTGTCTATTTGCTGAAGTTGTGACAAATGTATATGCCTGTGTTATAAGCAAAACCCCTACAAAGATCTAGAACGCTCCCCTTGCCCTTTCCCATTCAACCACAGTTCTTATTTTTTATAGGTAACTCTAATATTTTCTTTATAATTTCCCTTCTTTTCCAAAATTCCTACCATGACCACATATTATTTTGTAATCACCAAACAATAACTAACCTTATTTTGAAATGGGAAGAAAAATCTACATTAACATATCTTGGATGGAAAAATGAAAAACATCAAACCGAAAGCTTAACAAAGCTTAAGAGAAAGTAAAGCTCCTCATGGATAAATATGGACCCAGGTTCTGAGATTTACAAGGAAACATCAAATCACACACGTTACCCTCCCCAGTCACACCCTGCTTAGAAAAGGCATTTTGATGATTGACTTATTGATTTTAAATTTGACTCAGCCCACACACAGCCAGCCTATTTTCTAGGGAAACAGCGTCTTTGGGGGGGGGGTTAAATTTCAGCTGCTCTGGACCATGGGGTCTCTCTCCACCCTGAGGGCAGTGCTCCCAATGGGCATCTATACGCATTAGTGAGCTCTCTCCACAAACGTCTGCGGAGACATGCAGAGACCAGTGGTTTGGATTTTCTTGTATGGAAAAGGCAATGAAGCCCTGAGAGGCTCTGTTCCTGCCTCTGTTCAAGTCACAGAAAACCCACGTCTCCCCACGCAGCTCTCCCTGCCCTCCTGCCCCAGCCGCCCAATCCATGTGATAGAAGCACTGCATGTCAGGATGTTCTGGTTTGTTACAGGTAGGGACAACCTGCCACGCTTGATCTGCAAGGAAATAAATAGGCACAGAAACCAGAGCGGAGGACAAATGAATGGAATTGAGGGAAGAGCAACTACTACTCATGCACATCATATTTCATAGTTTGGTGACACAAAGCACTTTCAGAGATACTCTTTTCTAGAATTCTTATAACAATCTTAGGAGGATTTTTTCACTATTACTCTCTCCGACAGATGAGGAAACAGGCACGGAGCAATGAAAGCAGCAACTAGGCGCAACTAGAATTATCAGAGCTGGATTTGCAGCCCAACCCCGTGGGCCTCCGCAAAAACCCAAGACCCCACTTTCCCGCGAGACTGTCTCAACTTTCTATTCTACTTTGCGTGGCTAAAACTATATTAATCCCAGATCAAAAAAGAACTCGGAAAACCAAGGCCCAGTGTCTCCTGAAGTGAATAAAGGAAACACAAGTGATCTGCTAAACCTGAGTCATTTTCTATTAAGACTGAAATGGAGGGGATTACGAATGGCCGGGAAGGTAGGCAGGTGCCCCTGTGCAAACGGGCACATGGCCACATGCCTGGTGTGTGTGCCTGTGATGATTAATCACCATAGAGAAACTCCACGTAGATTTTCCACAATATGCCAACGAAAGCCATAGAGGACTAAGGAGCAAAAGAGAGGCTCGAAGGAAAAAGCAGAGTTCTCGGCTCTGTGACAGTGTAACAGGATCCGGCCTGCAGCACGCAGCCCCTGGCAGCTACCTCTTCTGGCCACACAAACAGCTCTGTGGTGTGCGAAGAGCACTCCCGTTTCACAGATGAGAAAACTGAGGGAAGGAGAGGGAACGTGAGTTGCCTGGGGTCTGCCATTGGGCTAGGGCCCCAGTAGACCACGGCCCGGGATGAGGATATGCTGTGGGAGGAGCGAAAGCATCGCCCCAAGTGACAGATGTGAGTTGGTGGAGGGGGCAGGCTGAGTGGGACAGGCACCGCAGCCTGACCACCTCCTGTGCACCGGGGCTTTTTTTTTTTTTTTAGTATCTTTATTGGAGTATAACTGCTTTACAATGGTGCGTTAGTTTCTGCTTTATAACAAAGTGAATCAGCTATACCTATACATATATCCCCATATCTCTTCCCTCTTGCGTCTCCCTCCCTCCCACCTTCCCTATCCCACCCCTCTAGGTGGTCACAGAGCACCGAGCTGGTCTCCCTGTGCTATGCGGCTGCTTCCCACTAGCTATCTATTTTACATTTGGTAGTGTATATATGTCCATGCCACTCTCTCACTTCGGCCCAGCTTACCCTTCCCCCTCCCTGTGTCCTCAAGTCCATTCTCTAGTAGGTTTGTGTCTTTATTCCCGTCTTGCCCCTAGGTTCTTCATGACCATTTTTTTGTTTTTTAGATTCCATATATATGTGTTAGCATATGGTATTTGTTTTTCTCTTTCTGACTTACTTCACTCTGTATGACAGACTCTAGGTCCATCCACCTCACCACAAATAACTCAATTTCGTTTCTTTTTATGGGTCAGTAATATTCCATTGCATATATGTGCCACATCTTCTTTATCCATTCATCGGTCGATGGACATTTAGGTTGCTTCCATGTCCTGGCTATTGTAAATAGAGCTGCAATGAACACTGTGGTATGTGACTCTTTTTAAATTATGGTTTTCTCAGGGTACAAACAAGATGAAAAGTCAACCCTCAGAATGGGAGAAAATATTTGCAAATGAAGCAACTGACAAAGGATTAATCTCCAAAATTTACAAGCAGCTCATGCAGCTCAATATCAAAAAAACAAACAACCCAATCCAAAAATGGGCAGAAGACCTAAATAGACATTTCTCCAAAGAAGACATACAGATTGCCAACAAACACATGAAAGAATGCACTGGGGCTTTACAGGAAATGTCCGCAACAGCCTGGAGAGGGAGGCACCACCACTCTGCACCCTCTACCGGAGGCGTGAGGAAAATGAGGCCGGAGGGATTACACGGAGGAGCAGCACCTGAAGCCGAATCTGGAGAAGGCCAAAGCCCAGGCTCTCTTCTCAGTGACAAAAGGGCAAGGAGAGAACATCAGCCCAAAAGCTCTGGGGGCTGAGTGAACCTGCTGTGGAACGTGTATGTGTGTGTACACACAGCGACGCACACACACACACACACACACTCATACCCTCACACACACAACCACACACACAACTCTCGGCCACAGTACACACACACACACACGCCCTCACTGCCACACCCACGTGGATGGGCACACACCCTCTCTCACCCACACCCCTTCTCTCTTTGGGCTCTCTCAGCCGGGCCCTCAGGGCTTGAACATTCTTAAGCTCCCAGCACAGCCTGATGTGCATCTGGGGAAAGGCCAAGGCATCCACAGAGCCACCCTCCCTGGCGTTTGGACGCCCACCCCCCGCACACCACCTGCAGTGACCAGTCTCTGCTGAATCACGGGATGCACCTGGAGGCGGCAGGCACCACTCACAGGGCTGCACAGCCCCTCCCGGGGCAGGAGAACACGCCCCCCCCTCGTCCCCCGTTAAGGCGCTGAGAGGTGGCTGGCAGGGTCCCACCCCACCCTGTACTCGGGAGCCACCTGCTGAGTAACGTGCATGCAGCCCCAGGGGCAGGAAGTCCGGCCTGGGGAGCCCGTGAGCAGCTGGGCTTCTGGAATTCAGACCCATCAGGACCCCAGTGGCCCCCAACTGACCGCCCAGCTCAATCCCCACAGCCAGGCCTCCCCTGCCTGCATCTCCTATGTCCACTCTGCATTTCCCCCAGGGAGGCCTGTGCCCTCTCACTGCCCACACCCTGGGAACCCTGCTTCCCTTCCAGGGCCCGCCTCCAACAGCCTTGCTTTCCCCCAACCTCTCACTGATCTCAGTTGGAATCAGTTGCTCCCTTTTCGGTGCTCAGCGGGCCTCTGTCCGCGCCTTGGTAACAGTGTTTCTCACACAGGAAAGACTTGCCTCGGATGGTTTAAAGCATATTGAGATCTGGCCCCCCAACCCCAGACCAATTAAATCAGAATTCCTGGGAGGTGTCCCGAATCTCGGGAGTTGTTAAAGCCACCCAGGTATTTCTGAAGCGTGGGGTTTCAGACTGAGGGATTGAGAAACCCCATTTAGAAAGTAAAGGGGCTGGCATTAAAAGGAATGAAATTGCGCCATTTACAGAGATGTGGATGGACCTCGAGACTGTCATACAGAGTGAAGTAAGTCAGAAAAAGAAAAACAAATATTGTATAATATCACTTATATGTGGAATCTAGAAAAATGATACAGATGAACTTATTTGTAAAGCAGAAATAGAGACACAGATGTAGAGAACAAACTTATGGTTACCAAGGGGGGAAGGGGGGTGCAATGAACT
Source organism: Balaenoptera physalus (assembly GCF_965194825.1). Taxonomy (NCBI): domain Eukaryota; kingdom Metazoa; phylum Chordata; class Mammalia; order Artiodactyla; family Balaenopteridae; genus Balaenoptera; species Balaenoptera physalus. The sequence continues at coordinate 147,421,441 of NC_138883.1, forward strand.
GGGAGATTGGGATTGACATATATACACCACTGTGTATAAAATAGATAACTAATGAGAACCTACTGTATAGTACAGCGAACTCTACTCAGTGCTCTGTGGTGACCTAAATGGGAAGGAAATCCAAAAAAGAGGGGATATATGTATACGTATAGCTGATTCACTTTGCTGTACAGTAGAAACTAACACAGCATTGTAAAGCAACTATACTCCAATAAAAATTAATTTTAAAAAAGGTTTCAAGTCTTTAATGAATTTCTGAGTAAAATGTTGACTGAGCTTAAAAAAAAAAAGAAAGTAAAGGGGCTGGGTTTTGTGAGAGGCAGTGCAACCCAAAGGTTGAGAAGATGGGCACACAGATTCCAGCCCTGCTCATCACCAGCTACATGACCTCCAGAAGGTCACCTACAGTCCCCAACCTCACTTTCCTCACCTGTAACAATGGGGTTAATTAACAAGCTCATGCACAGCACTTAATAAAGTGTCCCCCAATGACAGCCCTTCCACAAACGACAGCAGTCACTCATGGAACAGCGGTGGCAGTGGGAAATCTAGTAGTTTCCGTGGGTTTATGCCTCACAGCGCCTCCTGCAGGTTAGGAAGTAGGACTACGTGAGCATTTTGGGGAAATGACTCCATTCTACAGAGAGAGCAAAACACACCTGTGCCTAAAGCAGCATTCTGGCCTCCCTAGTTTTCACATTTTCAATCTCTTCAAAGACTTTTAGGGGCTTCCCTGGTGGCACAGTGGTTAAGAATCCGCCTGCCAATGTAGGGGACACGGGTTCGAGCCCTGGTCCAGGAAGATCCCACATGCCACGGAGCAGCTAAGCCCGTGTGCCACAACTACTGAGCCCGCATGCCACAATTACTGAAGCCCGTGCACCTAGAGCCCGTGCTCTGCAACAAGAGAAGCCACCGCAATGAGAAGCCCGCGCACCACAACAAAGAGTAGCCCCCACTCACCGCAACTAGAGAAAGCCCGCACGCAGCAACGAAGGCCAACGCAGCCAAAAATAAATAAATAAAATAAATAAATTTATTTGAAAAAAAAAGACTTTTAGTTTCCCACTGTAGGAAACTCTGTCCTCAATCATGTGCTTTCAGGGATCCGCATTAAACCCGTGAGTTACTGCCTCTCTGGATTACACCTCAAGAGGAAAAGAACAAGTTGTGCACAGAGTTCTTTATTCATCTCTTTTTTAAATAAGAGGAAAGTTCATAAACTGATTCCATGAGGAAGTTCTGAAGGCCAGAAGTTGGAATTATCCACTCAGAATAAACAGGGGTGTCTTCTCAGCCCCCTTATCACACGTCACTTTAAGACCAGCCCCACCTCGTCACCTACCTGATGCCCACCCCAGGCAACTACCTCGGGTCTTCTTGAAGATTCTGCAGGCGTTCGGAGACTCACAAACCATCTGAGCAACAGCATGTACACGGCACTGTGCAGGGACCACGGTGAGCCCCCAGGCTAAGCCCCTGGCCCTCACAAACTGGAAACGGGGCCCAGGGCCATCATTTTCCACAGCCACATGGAGAGTTAGCGGCAGAATCGGCCGCAGGACGCAGGGCTTCTGACACCTTGCCTATTTTCACAAGTGTCTGTGCAGAAACACCAGTCCTGGCTGTCAGGTGCCAGAGAAGCATAAACAAGAAGCTGGGGACCTGGAGGGAGTGAGAAGAATCCCAGCCACAGGGAAAGGCCGGCTTCGCAGAGGAGGCGCCATCTGCAAAGGCCTCGAAGACTGAGGAGGAAGAGGGTGTTTCATGGTCTGGAGGAAGGAGACAGAGGGCAGATTCCAGGGCAAAGGGCAGAGGCATGAAGGTGCAGCGGGGCGGAGTCTGACTGTGGAGCTGGGCAAGCAGGGGGCATCTAGAGAAGGCAGGGCGCTGAATCTGGGCTGGGGCATCTGGACTCGATTCCGCGGGCAGTGGGAGCTGAGAGCACCAACAGAGCAGGCGCTGGAGGGGCCGGGCCTGCGGCTCAGGTGGGCACTCGCCCACAGGACGCACAGACCGGGGTCCACATTCTCTTCCTTGGCAACGCCTCCTGCGCATACACAGCCAGGAGGACCACTCCAGGCTCTTCCAGCTCCAGGTCCATGGCTCTTTCCACCACACAGCGGTCTGTAGGTTTGGGAAGGGCAGGAAACGGATGCCGGATTTTTTTCCCACTACCTCATGACACTGTGTGTCTTTCTCATGTCATGCTCCAACTATGACAAATGTAGCTGTTCAGTGTATGAGGCTAAGGTGAATGTCCACCTTTTCATGACCTTCTGCATTTTTAACTGTTCAAAGCCTTGACATCGGATGTTGATCAAAACGGAGAAGAAAAGGACACGATTTAGGGATATAACTTGCAGGATTGCTGCATGAATCTTTGGACAGAAGACAAGCTCTCTGAATTTCATTTCCACCAAGTCCCTTAAAGGTTTCATCTTCCCTTCTGCCAACAGCTCCAAAATCTGATGAGAACAAATGACACCAACCTTGAGCTGGATTAGCAAAACTCGGTTGTGAAGTGTTCTTTCTTTTTTTAAATTTTTAATTTAATTAAATTTATTTATTTATTTATTTTTGGCTGCATTGGGTCTTCGTTGCTGCGCGTGGGCTTTCTCTAGTTGCGGTGAGCAGGGCTTCTCTTGTTGCAGAGCACGGGCTCTAGGCGAGCAGGCTTCAGTAGTTGTGGCACGCGGGCTCAGTAGTTGTGGCTCTCGGGCTCTAGAGTGCAGGCTCAGTAGGTGTGGCGCACAGGCTTAGTTGTTCCACAGCATGTGTGATCTTTCTGGACCAGGGATCGAACCTGTGTCCCCTGCATTGGCAGGCGGATTCTTAACCACAGCGCCACCAGGGAAGTCCCTGAAGTGTTCTTATTAAAGCTTTCCCATATGCCATGATATATTGATCTTTCCAACGCTGAAATAATGGGCCAAGATGGAATGTGGGCACAATGTTCTCACTTTACACTCATGAAAAGCACAGTAAAGAGCATTTCTCTGCAGCATTTGTGTAATTCCAGCCCAGATACTGACCTGGCTTGTCGTTTTGGATTTTGTTTTTTTCCAGGGTGGTTAATGCTACTGTGATTCAGTGAAATTCTGGATTCAATGAAACTACAAAAGGAAGGCATTCACCTAGGAATCTAAAATTTATGGATGGGAATTTCTACCTCCCCTTGTGTCACCTATAATACATTTCAAACTGAAAGGCGACCCCTTTCTCTCTTAATGGCAGTTTTCCTCCACAAAGCTGCTAAAGACGGCAGCATAGAGTTGGGAAGGGGGCTTTGCTCCTCTTTGTCAAGATGTATCCCCACAGAGCTCAACCCTAGTGCAAAGCCCTTGATTGAGAAATCAAGACATGAAGCATTTCCCAGATCTGGCAAGAAGGCAAGCTTAGAAAATGGGATAAGCCTCACATTATGAACACCTAGAAATGCTGGATAAAATACGATTTTTTTTCTTAATGTGTGCAGCTAAGCTTGCAAGAGAGCAAGGTAAATGTCCAGGTGCCAGAAACAGAGAAAGGATTGAAAATCACAGAGCTGGTAATGGAGCTGCTCTGGGGGAGCTGGGGCAGGAGGTTTGTACTAAGTTAGAATAGAAGTGGCCCTCCATGAGATGGTGAGTGGAAAAGATGTCTGCAGAAAGATGGGACCCTTTAAGGACTATTCTCTAACTGTAAGTGAGAGTATGAAATAGAGGGAAAATCTGCTTATGAGCACAGGAAGCAAGGAAACTTGTCAGCCTCTGCCTGGGCTCTTGGTTAAATGTAAAACAGGGCTTAGAATGTAAAACGTAAAACAGGGCTTAGAATGTAAAACAGGGCTGATGCCTTAAATATGTTAGGGCTCAATTTATGTTGCTGGATGGTTTAAGGTCTCTTGAGTTAAGAAATTAATGTGCAAATAGGTTCTATGTTGGTGATATCCTTGGATACAAGCAAAACAAGTGAAAAACTGCTCCGAACAATCAAGGGTGCCCCAAAGAGAAAAGAAGCCACACTAACGTTGAATACTATTTTTAAAAATTACAACACACAAGAGGAAATACACAACAGTGAGTAACAGTCAGCAGACACAAAATAATCAGGAGGATTAGAACTTCAAGAACATCACAAAATGGAAAACAATCTTAAAAAAGCTGTAAGTATATTTTAAATAAGTAAAGATATTTAAACATTTTGGAAATCCAAATTAAAGAAGATGTGAAAAAATGAACATATGCATCTGGTAAAGAATGAAACAGTACTTCTAGAAATTAAAAATAATCATTGAAATAAAAATCACAATGGACAGATCAAATAACATATTAGACATAAGTGAAGAGAAAATTGGTGAACTGGAAGATATATCTAAGGGAATTTAGCAGTATGCAGTGCAGAGAAATAAAAAGATTTTTAAAATATGAGATTGAGGTTAAAAGGCATACAGCAAAGGAGAAGTTTTAACAAATGTCTAACAGGAGTTCCAGGAAAGATAAGAACAAATGGTGGAAAGTCAATAATCAAAGGGATAATGTCTAGGGAATGCTCCAGAATTAAAAACTTGAATTCTCAAAGTGCAACATACACTCCAAATAAGGCATACAAAAATGAATTCACCCTTAGACACCAACACACATCATATTGAAATTGAAAAATACCAGAAGCGAAAAGAAAGCCTTAAAATGGGAAGGTGGTGAGTGAATTACCTAGAAAAGGGTAAAACTAAAAACAGATTTTTAAAGAATAAAAATAGAGATCAGAAGACATAAGCATAAAATCCTTAAAGTGTTAAGGAAAAATAACTTATAGTTTTACAACTCTATTACCAGATAAACTATTATTCAGAAATAAAGAAAAAATTATAATTTCAGACAGTTTGTCACTCACACTCCTTCCTCATTGTAAAAGCTACTAAAGAAGCTCCTTCAGAGAGAAGGAAAGTGAATCCAGAGAAAGGAAAGAGGTAAACATATAGTTAATTCTAAACACATCAACTGTATAAAACAATTACTAATTTTAGAGGTAAAATGGAAGGGGCAATGATCAGGGTTAAAACTCTCTAAGTATTACCTGTATTCTCCAGAGGAGAAAAGGGATGTTAAATACATTTAATGTTAAGTAAAAAAATGTATATTAGAAAAAATTTATGGATAACCACTAACAGAACAGGAAGAAATTGTAGAACTTAAGGTAAAACTACTGAACCAGTGTAGAGAAAACAAAGAATAAATAAAATTCAATCAATTAATAGAAGGTAGGAAAGTGGGAAATAAAGAAGCAAAGACACATTAGGACAAGTAAAAATTACAAATAAGATGACAGAAATATTTCCAAATACAACATACAGAGTAAATGTAAATAAGTGAAATTTACTGGTTAAAAGACTGTGACTCTCAAATTGGATTTTTAAAAAATTTTTTAAATATTGCAATCAAATGCTACCTGTAACAGACATACCTATACATGTTGTCACAGAAAGGATGAAAGTATGCAGATGGGATAAGATAGTATCAGTCAAAACCAAATCAGAATATAGTTGGTATCTGTTACAGGCAGAATGGCATAAGTGTTAAAGGTCATGACTCCAGAGCTAAATTGCCCAAGTTTAAATCCAAGCTCTTCCAGTTACCAGCTGTGTGACTTGAGCAAGTTATTGGTCTCTCTGTCTCAGTTTTCTCAGCTGTAAAATGGGGATGATAATAGTATCTATCTCATGTTATACGTATTAGCATCTGGCAAACATTAAGTGATTTGGCAATATGGATAAGGCTCAAGATAAACAAATCCTACTGCCATCCAAATCCACCTCTGGTTATGTTGTTTATCTATGGTTACCAGAGTTAACCATTCACATGGGCTCAGAAGGAGGCAAAACTGTTTATTAAAACACTTTTTAATAGTAAAATAGTACAGTGGGGGAAAAGATAAACTTGGGGTTATTCAAATAATTGATAATACACAGCAGCTAATATGAATGCATTTATTTAAAATAAATTTAAGGATAAACTTCAAAAACATAAAAATGCATGGAAAAAGAAAGTTGCAAATGGACGTATATCATTGATATAATTTAAAAAAAAAATAGAATGTTTAGGGATGTGTATATAAAAAGGAAAGTATAAAAACATATATGGAAATGACATATACCATGTCTGGCAGAGTGGTTTCCTTTGGAGAGAGAGAAGGGGAAGGAAAAATGTGGTTTAAGGCCTAAAATTAAGGCCCAATATTATGTGCTATCTTGACATCTGGTGAAACCTGGAGGGTCTCGAATGATCTAGCCACAAGTTCCTCTCCCTACTCTGCTCCCACAGATAGGATCCCCTGGCCAAATAACCATCCTCATCAAAGGCACCAGGCGGTTCCTACTTATCCCTGGGTAGCAGGTTTGGTACCCTGCCAGACCAGGGATATTCAAACAAGCCAATCACGTCCTCCCACAGGAACCAGGGGTCACCTCACCCTCTTGTTACTATGAAGCCTGCCCCTGACAGACCCTGCTTGTTCACTCTGCTCCCAAGTCAACCCCGGTCTGGCCCTGCGTGATGTGCTGTGTCCTCCCCCCAGACTGTGAGTCTATGTGATTAACAAGCTGCTGTCAGTCTCATCTTCCAGAGTCAGATGTCAGGCGACCATCCCCATAACCCTAGAGACAGACTCCTCCTTCTCCAGTGGGGTGAATAGCTGGCGATTAAACAAAAGGAGGAGCAGGTAGAACTTGAACTACCACATATTCTTTTCTTTAAAAAAAAAAAAAAAGCACGGTAGCGAAAATGACAAAATGTTAACACCTATTTAATCTCCATGGTACGTGGACATCTTTTAGGTTATTTTCTGTACTTTTCTGCATTTCAAAAAATATGTGCTAATTTAAAATGAACATCAATTTTAAAAACTAGATAAACAAGTTCCCACTTAGACCTGTCAAAATGGAGCCAAAAGAAAATTTTTATAAATAAGGCTGTAAAGGTAACTATTAAGAAAATTGATGACAGTTTTTTGTTGTTTATTATGTTTTGCTGCTTTTGCATTTTTATGGTGAGAGGCCCGTGTGTTAAAGGGAACGTTAAATAGTTATTGCTTTATTTTAATTAGTTAAGAATTCTGGGTCGAAATGGCAATCTATTTGGATAGACAAATTTTAAAGCCCACTACAAAGCTCCTATAAGTATAATTTGACAGGTAAATCAATGGAACAGAATAAAAGGCCAAGAAGCATACCCAAATGTAGCTAAGGATTCATTCTATGAGGAAGGTGGCATTTCAAGTCAATGAGAAAATAATGTTTTATTCAGTAAAGCATGTTACTGAATAGTTAAGTAATAGTTAATAGTTGAGTATTATTAGAAAAATCAGTTAAACAGTTGGTAAAAAATTAAGTTAGATCTCATTCTTTGCCATATACAAAAGTAAATAACAGATTAAATGTAAAGAAGGAAATCTGAGCCAGGAGTAAATAATCTGAAGTTGTGAAAAGATTTTCCACACAAGACTCCAAAAGTTGAAATCATGATGAAAAAGATTCGTCACCTTGGATAAATGAACATGACTTACCATGTCAATAAACATCACAGAAATTGAAAAAAAAAATAGAATGCAGAAACTTTTTGCATCTTATGGAAAACTTTAAATATTAATATGAAAGAATGAACCACCCCAAAGACAAGGAGTCAATATTCAAAGAAAGAAAGGCAAAGGAAAAAATGGGCAACATCCTAATAAACAAAGAAAGCAAACTGAAACAGCAGTTTGTTTGACTGCCTTATCATTATACATCTACAGAAAATAAAAATGATATTTTCTTTCTCAGGTGAAGAAGCACCAAAATGCTATGGATTTTTTGCCTGCTGAATTGGTATTGGTTAAGAAGACTCATACCACTGTTGGGGAGAATGTGGGAAAGTGGGCCCTCCCAAGCACTGTTGGAGAGAGAGAAATTTGTGTGATCATTACAGGAAGTAATCTGCATAAAACTTGAAATATGCACATCATTTAAATAAAACAAATCCACACCTGTAAATACTTATCTAAAGGAAATAATCAGATATGTGTAACAAAAAGTGCTATGAATATTCTCTTTAATGTTGCTTATAATAAGAAAAAATCAGCAATAACCTTTGTAGCTAACAATTGGTTATATAAAATTGCAGTACACCAATATGGTGAAATGTCATGCAGCCACTAATAAGCCACGTTGCATAGATATACATACTGACATGTTTAATTTTTAATGATGTATTCTTAAGTAAAAAAGCGTGCTTCTAAATGGCATATTGTAATATGATGTAAAATTGTCTATATGCACACCCTATATACCAAAATGTTAATAAAAACTATCTCTCAGTGCTTTTTCCTTCCCTTTGTTTTAGGTCTGTATTAGTTAAATGTTCAGAATATGTGATTTTCTAATAAAAAATAAAGAAGAAAAGATTTGCTGGCAAACCCCAGCAATGAAAACTTGGGGAAGTAAATTATTATCTCTGATCTTTGGTGTTCTCACCTAGAAAAGTAAGATATCAATTCCTCCTCCTGGGATTACTAACAGGGTCAAATGAGACACCCATCTATTTGTTCAAAAATATTTATTTTGTAACTGGCATGTGTCAGGCACGGTTTTAACTACTGGAAATACAGCAGGGGGACTTCCCTGGTGGTCCAGTGGTAAAGAATCCACCTTCCAATGCAGTGGACGTGGGTTCGATCCCTGGTCGGGGAACTAAGATCCCACATGCCGCAGGGCAACTAAGCCTGTGCGCCGCAACTACTGAGCCCACATGCCTCAAGTAGAGCCTGCATGCCGCAAACTACAGAGAGCACACGCTCTGGAGCCCGCGCACCACAATGAAGAGCCCACATGCCGCAACTAAGACCCGACGCAGCCAAAAAAAAAAGAAATGAAGTAAAATAAATCTTAAAAATAAAAAAATAAATAAATAAAAGAAATACAGCTGGGTATTCAAACAGACCAAGAAAAAGAAAAAAAAAAACAAAACACCTACCCTCATGAGCTTATATTCTAGTGGGGAGACAGATAATAAGAAAAATAGATAAGTAAAATGAATAGTACATTAGATGGTGGAAAATGCTATGGAGAAAAATAGAGGAGGGGTTAGAAAGCATGGGGCCAGGGGTGGGGGCTGCAATTTTTAATAAGATGTTCAGAGAAGTCCTCAGGGAAAAGATTACAGCTGAATGAAGTTCCCAAATACCTATTCGGGAAACCACAAGCAAACCACATGAGGAGGAAAGCAAGCGTCCCAGGCAGAGGGAACAGCAAGTGCAAAGGCCCTGAGGCTGAAGCATGACTGGCGTGTCTGGTTGGCCAGGAAGACACTTTATACAATATGATGCACCAATAAACACTATTTATTAGTTTATTGTCTCTGATATAATATTCAGCTCCAAGGTGATTATGTTCTCTATCAAAACATCTCCAAAAATAGCTCAGGCACCACTCATGTTCCATTTTACAGTGAAAAAATAATGAGAGCTGGGAACACCCTTAACTTCCCTTCTATCCACCTAAAACCATCCCTATGTCAGCCTCCCTCCTGACCTTTGACTTCCCAGGAAGAGATGAGGCCCTGGACCAGATGATGACTGTTGGGATGAAGAGGTACAGACAGATACCATTTGGGGGAAGTCAAAATGTTTCCTAACAGTATAAGAACCCTCTAGTTCATTTCTCATTTAGGAAAGTTTTTCCAACCCTCCTTGTGTGTATTTTCCTATATATGCCGTTTTGGAAAAATGGTATGCCATTTTTCTATGTTTTGTTTTAATTTAACTGTTTGTTTTCATTTCATTATAAATGTAAATGTATACTCTAGATCCTGTGTGTGGCCATCTTATAACTGGGATGGCTATGTGGTCTCAGTGACTATTCGCACTTGGGGACAGTGCTGAACTTTCATTGCTGTGTTTCCGAAACTGCATTCGATGGAACCTTTGGCCTCTGTGGGTTCATTGTAGACAGGGTAGAGTTTTAGGATTCAAGAAACACTGACCAAGGTGAAGATCTCATCAGATTCCCCAGAATGTCCATTGCCACGAGAAAAAGTCAAAGTTACACCTCTGGTTCTGCAGAGTTCTGTGGCTTCCCAACACTTAGGTGGCAAATACTGATCATCTCAGAGGTTGTGCTGTATTTGTTTCCTATTGCTGCTGTAACAAATTACCATAAATATAGTGGCTTAAAACCACACAGATTTATCATCTTAGAGTTCTGGAGGTTAGAAGACCAAAAGGGTTTTTTTTTTTTTTTTTTTTTTTTTTTATTTATTTATGGCTGTGTTAGGTCTCCGTTTCTGTGCGAGGGCTTTCTCTAGTTGCGGCAAGTGGGGGCCACTCTTCATCACGGTGCGCGGGCCTCTCACTATTGCGGCCTCTCCCGTTGCGGAGCACAGGCTCCAGACCCGCAGGCTCAGTAATTGTGGCTCACGGGCCTAGCTGCTCCGCGGCATGTGGGATCCTCCCAGACCAGGGCTTGAACCCGTGTCCCCTGCATTGGCAGGCAGACTCTCAATCACTGCGCCACCAGGGAAGCCCCCAAAAGGGTTTTTACGTCAAGGTATCAGCAAGGCTCTCCAGAGCCTTCCAGAGGCTCTAAGGGAGAATCCTTCCAGAGGCTCTAAGGGAGAATCTGTTTGCTTGCATTTTCCGGCTCCAGGAGGCTGCCCACTTTCCTTGACTCGTGGCCCCTTCCTCCAGCTTCAAAGCCAGCAATTACATCATTCTGAGCTCTACTCCAGTGGTCACATCTCCATCGCTAACTCTTCTGTCTCCTCTTCCCCGTTGGTAGACTCTTGTGATTACTTTGAGCCACCTCGATCATCCAGCATGATCCCCCCATCTCAAGATCTTCATCACATCTGCAAAGTCTCTTTTGCCATGTAAGGTCACAGATTCACAGGTTCTGGGGATTAGGAGGTGGCCATCTTGGGGCTGGGTACCTCTTTACTGGAGGACCTGAACCCCTGACCACCAGCGCACACAGGGAAGGAAGGAAGTCTCGTCCTCTCCACTTTCTTCTATTTAGGGTAGACATAGCTGGAAGGTTTGCAGTCCTTCTCAGAAGGCAAATGCTTTGCTCTGATTGATCAAATAAGATCTGGTTTGCCCAGCCTGTCAGGTAGAACCCTCTACTGACTGGCAGCTGAGGATAATGATAATTCGTGATGTCGATAAGGACTCTCTTGTACTGTAATCCTGAAATACATCCTAAAACCCTGGACACATGGAAGGTCATAGTGTCACATCCCTCTCCGCATTCTCCAAGCTCACAGCAACCCTGACCCATGCCTGCCTGGGCACCACGGCCCCAAGACAGGGAGCTGGTCCTTCCCTCGGCCCCAAGACAGGGAGCTGGTCCTTCCCGCGTCCTGCAACCATTCACTCCAGGACCTAGCTGCAACCGCCCTGTATCCTTCCTATTGATGGGGACGTGGTCTCTGACTCAGATCTTCCCCTTCCTCAGGCAACTCCAAACAGCACTTGTAAATGTGGGGGATAAACAGGGGCTCAGGCCTCAAGCTCAGCCTTTCTGCTGATGCAGATCAGGCATAGGCCTGAAATCTACATTTATAAAGATCCCCCCGGGGGGTGGGGGGCCGGTGGGAGGGGATGAGTTGGGAGATTGGAATTGACACATGTACACTATTGATACTCTGTATAAAATAGATAACTAATGAGAACCTACTGTGTAGCCCAGGGAACTCTACTCAGTGCTCTGTGGTGACCTAAATGGGAAGGAAATCTAAAACAGAGGGGATATATGTATACGCATAGCTGATTCACTTTGCTGTACAGCAGAAACTAACACAACATTGTAAAACAACTATACCCCAATAAAAATTAATCTAAAAAATACAATACAATACAAAAGATCCCCAAGAGGCTTTGGTACTGTCGTTGCCCTGACAGTTGCCTGGGAATGCTGGACTAGACACATCTTGGCATTGATGCACCCTGGTACTTTAAATAATTTCCAATTGGCTCATGGGCTTCTGGAGTTAAGCCTCCTTATACTGAAGTACAGAAAATAACGCATGTCCCGTTCCTCGTTCCGAATGCCGTCTTTCAGCTAAGGATCTTTCCGGTGGCCACACCGTACTGTTGACTCAGACGGAGGTTACCGGACTGAATCATTCCATTTTTTCATCATGCGGCAGCTACAGAGCCAGGCCTCCCCCGCCCCTGCAGAGGGCCTCTGAATCATCCGACGCAATGCTCAGTCCCTCATCCACAGGACAGCGTTATTGCACTGCCCAGCCTGTGCCAGTTCCATGCCGGTCGCTGGGGCAAGACGGGGACTGAGACACTGTCCCACTCCTCCAGAGGCCCACAGTTCGGTGGGAGAGGCAGAGCAGCACGAGGTATGTTACAACACAGCACAGGAAGTGCACCCGTGGCAGTGGGACAGATAGGGAGAGAGAGCCCAGAGCCAACTACCCACCGCACCCATGCCCACTCCCACTCACGACCCATCCCCATGCCCCCCAACCCACCCACTCACTGCCTGCTCCCCATCCTGCACCCACAGTGCCAAACGACTTTCCATGTTCTCCAACCTCAACTCCAGGCCCCATTCCCATGTCTCTTGGTTGGCCTTCTCACGACCGTGGTCAACCCTCCAGGCTTCCAGGAGGTTCTAGAGCCCTTCACACCTGCAGGACTCCCATCAATCCCTACTGGCCTATTGACCTTTTTTGGTTTGTTTTCTCAGCTGTTTACTTGAAGTCTCCTTAAGTAACCATAAAGCTTGCATGTTTAGCATCCTGCATACATTTTTTCTTTCTCAAAATCCCAGTGATATTACAGAGGCCGCAATGTGGTAATCAAAGCACATCAGGCACCGGAAGTCAAAACTGCTCACCAGGACACGAGGAGAAAGGCAGGAGGAAAGGGCACAGCAGGTGGAAGGCCTTCTGAGGAAGGCTCCCACGGCGGAGAGGAGGTGAGGGGCTCGCTGGCTGAGAGCTTTTGTAGTGCACTGTTCCCACAGGCCAAGCCAGTAGAAAAGCCTGCCATGAAAGCTCCCATTGGCTGAGAACATGGGACAGCAGAGCCCCAGAAGAATCATACGGTAATCGTGCTCAACAAATCACGCACTAAGGATGGCATTAAATGGTGTCTGTGTGTATGTATGGAGTGCGTTCAGCTGGTAGTTCTCGAACTTGGATAAAAAAGGAAACAACAGCATGTCACAGCCATATGACACTGGCCCTGCAGTTCACTCCACTAACTCTGCTACATTTCATTCCAAGCTCACAAAACAGCTTCTTTTTATTATCTGGCTTTTTTTTTTTTTAAGTATTTGTTTATTTATTTATTTATGGCTGTGTTGGGTCTTCGTTTCTGTGCAAGGGCTTTCTCTAGTTGCGGCAAGCGGGGGCCGCTCTTCATCGCGGTGCGCGGGCCTCTCACTATCGTGGCCTCTCTTGTTGCGGAGCACAGGCTCCAGACGCGCAGGCTCAGTAGTTGTGGCTCACAGGCCCAGTTGCTCCGCGGCATGTGGGATCTTCCCAGACCAGGGCTCGAACCCGTGTCCCCTGCATTGGCAGGCAGATTCTCAACCACTGCGCCACCAGGGAAGCCCCTATTATCTGGCTTCTAATGGGCATTTCTCCCTGACCAGTGAACACACTTAACGATTCACTTTCTTCCCACTAACCTATTAAGCCAGCATTTTACGTCTTATGCATCAGGCCTTTGGTTATCATGGGTCCTTCTCTAAAAGACTGGCCTGGGTATATTAGCTAATGAACTCTGCAACCAGCAAAGATGACAACCACATGCCTCAATGTGGTGATCACACCAAGGTTCTAATCCCCATGAAGCCCTGTCTCAGCAATCTCTGGCCTTCCTGGATAACACTGCTATGCTGATGTGTTCTGATCCCAAACCAGCATTATCCTAAGCTCTTTACACGTTGCATCCATCAGGATAGGCTAGGTTATGCTGCAGCAAGACTGTCCCCAGAGTCCAGTGGCTTAAAACACCAGTGGTTTATTTCTTATCCATGGACATGACCAAGGTGAGTCAGCCAGGGGCTCTGCTCCACATCACCTTCAGTCTAGGACCCAGGCTGAGGGGCAGCCCCAGTGCAGCTTATGGGATCTTAGTTCCCCGACCAGGGATTGAACCCAAGGCCACAGCAGCTTGAAAGCTCCAAGTCCTAACCACTGGACCGCCAGGGAAATCCCACGGAACTTTGACTGTCCTGGAGCAGAGGAAAAGGGAGAACAAAGAAGTGAGGCACCTGCTAACTCTGAAAGCTCCCAGCCAAACAAGGCACAAGGCCACATCTAATTTCATGTGACCAGGGAACTGCAATCCATGTTCCCAGAAGGAGAGACAGTCAGACTCTTTATTAGCAGAATAATAACCACCATACGCATGGTGCTGATGACCTCTTAGAGCAATTGGTTCCCAACTTGAACTAGTTTAAAGGTTTTTCTTGCAATGAGCCAAAATCTGTCTGTGCTAGGCAGCAATAAGTCAATCAAAGTCCCTGCCCTCCTAAGATTTATACTGTAGTCGTTCCATCCATTAGTCCCTGTTCGGTCAAAATAACTTTACTCCCTCACTTTCTTATCCATTCAGCAAGCATTTTCTAAGTATCTACTTACCTGCCAGGTACTGTGCTCTATTTGGGAGCTTTAGGGCTGAAGACGTCATGATCTTTCTGGAGCCCACGTTGTAGGGGGTTAGCTAGCCATCGAAGAGGACCAGGTGCCAGATCCTCCTTGATAACACAGAACTAGGCGACCACAGTATTTCATTTCAAACGCTCAAAGGGGGAATATGCCACATTCCGGAGAGAAGGCTTCTAGGGATTCTCTAACTGTGTTCTGGGGTGCCATAAGGGGTTCCAAGAGGGTGCTTCAGACATTACCTTGGGAATGAACAGGCTGCCATGTCCCTCCCTCATCTTTAATCTGTTTCATATACTTAACTTTCATATCAGATTTAACTTAAAGAGTTCTACTCTTAAAGAGCTCTACTCTTAGAGAGAGAGAAGGAGGGAAAAAAACTAATGGTCTAGTCTGATGCTCTGTCATTTTATATAAACATGCAGAAAAGTTAAGTAACTTACCGACGTCATACCATGAAGTTAGAAGCATACCTGAGGCTGGCCACCAGCTGCCTCTGCCTGTCTCTAAACTCCATACCCCTCTTTTTTTTTTTTTTTCCAATTTACACCAAGTCTGCAGGTAACCTCCAAATGTCAGTGGGAAAAGCTAATCAGTGGGCTTTGGCAACATAGCCACAGAGGAATCTGGAACCTTTCCCGGCCACTTTGAGAACACACATCACCACCTGGCAGAAGCAGGGAGCAGGGTCTGCCCCTTCCTTCTCTTGGTTATCAAATTCCTGCCCCGCAAGCACAAAGCCATAGCTCCAACACTGCTTTCTGCTTCACATTTGTCAAGATTTGAGAAAGGGCTTACTCAGGGACTCCTGAGGGAGAAAACCCCCAGACCAGTTCTGTGTGCAGTGGGTAGAGACAGGACAGACATCTTAACTTCACAAAGGCAACTGAATGTCTCGGAGGGAATATCAGAGGGTTAATAGCTACAAAAGCTTTGGAAGCTGGAAAGACGTATCAATTTTGCCTCTAGCACTGGCCAGGAAAAAAAAAAAAGGACTTTATATATGTAAAATTCGAAAAGAACACATCACCAACAAAGAAACCTTTGTCTGTCTTCCAAGTATTAACTGCTGTACAACACTTCCTCACCAAACTCATCAGAAATGCAAATAAACTGTTTGATCTATTATTTCCCTGGCCATTTATTTACACATAGACTCAGATTTATACAAACCTCTCAGACACACACAATAAAAATAAGATTCTATTTACCAGACATTTAAGGTTTTCCTTCCAGGTTCCAGTAACCTAAGAAAATCTCTAAATGTGTTCTTTCTGCAGTTTCCCCCTTCTCTCTCCTGCTCTACCTTCCTCTGATACACAGAAAGAAAGCCCCTAAAGGGGAGGTGTACAACTCTCCCTACAGCAGCAGGCACCCTACTCTCTTGAACCTCCTTCTGTTAATTTCAACTGTCCTCAAAATACTGCTGCGAGGGTCGCATTCCAAAAGACATCCTGTGGCCACAGCCGTCTGCTGTCTTCTACCTGCAGAGCAGGCTCTAGAGACGCTGGTGGTCATAGAAATGGGAAGGAAGGGTCATTTACCCAACATCTCCATCTGGGGGAGGCGGTGGCGACAGCTTGTTTGCTGGAGAAAGGAGTGCATACCTGGCTCCATACCCTGCTGCCAAACCACTCCTGGCACCTCTTTATGCCACGCATAAAATCGCAGCCAGCTGGGGCAGTGAAGCTCCCAATCACAGCCATGAGGGCGGCAGCATGGATTCTGCCCTTTCCACAAGACAGACGGGCTAGAAGCCTCTAAGATAGATCTCTACTGTTCATCGCAGAGACTCTGGCTCCCCCAGCTTAGGTCTTCCGCAAACGATACTTAATTCCCACTGAAAAGTGTGCCTAAACCCAACCACCTTACACAACCGTTTAACACAGCTACAGTCTTCCAGCAGAACAATGCTGGATTGGGCGCTGTTCCAGTGAAGCTGCTCAAGCGCCGCCAGAAGCTCCCGGCACCCTCGAGAGAGCAGACAAACGGTTACCCTGGCTGGATGTGGTAGCCCGGAGGAATAGTCGCTTAAAGAGGGAGGGCGGAACAGGTAGGGAATGCTGCAGATGCACGAGGTAGCGTGTGAGCGCACGCTCCTGACCCGCCAGGCCTGGCTTCTGTGTTTCTGGCAGGTGAAGTTGAACATCCTTATCTCCCCGGGAAGAACAACGATCCCATTCCACGTCAACGTGACTGGAAATCTCAATTTAAGAATCGGAGGCACTGGTCGGTCCAGCTGGGGTTCGTCCAGCTTTCCGTCTTACTTTGCGCCTCTGATGTGTCAGGCTTTTTGCACACAGTGCTCGCCTATTTAACCCTCAAGACACCGTTTTCTACAAGGCAATTTTCAGCCATGAAAACTTGCCCCAAACTGCATGATCCTTTCCCGTTGACTCGCTTAACGAACCCCCGATCTCTCCACCACGTTTGGTCAAGCCCAGCACCGCACACACACCTTGCCCATCACAGCCCCCAACGCTGCGGCCCGCAGTGCTCCGGGGCCGCAGGGAGGCGGGGAGGTGCGCCCGCAGCCCCGGACCTCACACCCCGCGCGCGTGTGCGGCAAGCCGCGGGCACACGGCGTACACACCTCGCACCGGCACACTCAGGCACACGTGCGCTCCCGCCCCCCGCCCGTCCCGGGCTCTCCGAAGTTACCTCCGAGGCTCCCCTGGCGCCGGGCCCACGCCGCCCCGCGGGTCTCCCACTTCTCTCCCGCCGGGGTCAGCCCGGCCTCAGACGCCGCGGCTCGGGAAGACTCCGGAACCCGCCGGGCCCCGCCGCCTCTCGGACACCCCGGGGTCCGCACCAGCGGCCGCACCCCGGGGGCTGGGGCGGCTGTAGCCTCGGCCGACCCGGTTCGGGCTCTGCCTTCACCTGCGCGGCGCCCACCGGGCTGCAGCCGGGACTGGGGCCGGCGCACGGCGGCGAAGGCGCGCGCTCGGGCTCCTCCCGGGCAGCGGGCGGCCGGCACCGGCTCGCATGGTGCTCGGGCTCGCAGCGGCCCCGGGACGTGGCCTCAGCCCCCGGGCGGCCCCAGCCGCGGTCTTTGTGTCTCGGCCGGCGCCGCCGCGTCACGGGCTTGCGGGCGGTGAGCGGCGCGGGCCGGGAAGCGGGCGGCAGAGAGCTCGGCTCAGCTTCCTCATCTTCGCCCGCCCGGGGCGCGCTGGCAGGCAGGGCGCACGGGCAGCGACTGCGCGCACCCGGGGGACGGAGGGGGCGGGCCCGGGAGGGGCGCGGCGGACGCGCCGAGAGGCTGCCTGTCTGGAGGCTGCGGCCGGGGAGGGCGGGATGGGGGCCCAGCCAGAGCTCGGGGAAGGCGACGTCCTCTCGGTCCCGGGTCGCGGCTGCAGCTCTGGGGGTGAGCGAGCCGAGGCTGTGCGCTGGAGGGAGCCCGGCGGCCGGAGCCGCCAAAGGGGTTCGCGTCTCCCCGCTCCCCTACGCTGAAGGTGACTGCGGCCCCCAGCGGCCAAGCAGGGGCGAACGGCGTCCTCGCCTCTCCTCTTCCCCGGTGCACTCGGCTCACCCTTCCCCGGCCTCCGACTCCGCAGTCCTTTGCAAGGCCAGGGCAGAGTGGTCACTTCGCTGATTGATTTTCCCTCTTGGCTGCACTGGGCTTAAATGGTACCCAGATTGGAGCGACTGGCAGTCACGTGATCACCCCCTCCCCAAACACGCACAAATACACACACACACACACACACACACACACACACACACACAAAAGCCCAGTGAAACTAGGGTGGGTTTCCAAAAGTCAAATTGGATACATCCATTAGAACTGGAGGCTTTCCGCGAGTCACCCGGCGCGCTGCAGTGGGGCTGAAACGCAGCAGCAGCCTCTGGGGCCACCATCTATACGGATCCTGTCCCTGCGGCTGGGGAAGCTCCAGTGAACAGCACTTTGGGTCCCCTCGTCAAGAAGAGCGCAAAAAGAGTGTAGTTTCAGACCCGACAGATCCCATTGCAAAAGGAAAGCAAAGGCCCCCACCGAGTCGCGGAACAGAATTGCTGAGGAGCTTACCTCCGCGGGGACAGAGCCCTCTCCCAGGGCCGCAGTCGGTGGCTTTTCCGGGAGCGCAGCCAGGATCCCAGCTCAGACGTTTGCTACCTGTGGTCTGAGCGCCGGCCCCCGGCGTGGGGGTGGGGGGGACGACTCAGACGTGTTTCAGCCTCCCTTCTCGCGCTGCCTGGATGTCGCTGGCGACAGCGCTCTAAAAGTGAACCTGCTAATAAATGGATACTTTAAATAATGCCTGATCGCGGTGATAAGTGCTGACTACTTGCTTTTCTCAGAGCTCCTCTCTGCCCGAGTTTTAAAATCCATTTGCCTCTTAGTACCTCTCGTGAGGCAAGTTGAAACCCCTTCTATAGAGAGGGGGAAAGGATCTGAAAGGGTAAGATGGGAGCAAAGTTTGTTTGATTCATTCTACCTTGCCCCGGGGATTTAAAAATCGTAAATAGTACTGCCTGTCTTTTGTTGCAATATAGTTTTTGGCAAAGAGAGGCGTAAGTCCAAGGAATAAAGTGTGTCAAGGTAAGAAGTCTAGTGATAGCTAAAGTGGTCTTGAGCCTCTCAGGATCCTCATTGCTCCTTGAGTTCAGAGGAAAATTATTTGAGACCTAAGCAAATTTATATATATATATATAAATAAGTTTTACTTTTTTCTTGTTCTTTCTCCTATTTCTCCACAAAATACCACCATAGAGACTAAGCACTGGGAGGAAAAACCAGAACTTTGTAAAGGTGAGAATGGACAAAAGTCTTCTTTTCTCCTTTAGTTCAGCTGAGGCAGGCTAGAGATTTATTTAAATTTTTTCCAGAAAAACTGTTTGGAAACCAACTTTTTAAACTTAAAACAGCGTAAAATGAACATGCGGAGTATAGATCTCAGACCCTAACATCACTAGATTCTAATCAGAAGGTGGCTAGTTGTATTCATAGTTACAAAGGACTTTCCCTCCTGGCTCCCAACTTCCCTAAGCCTGTCCCAGAAGCCTTGGGAGGTATTCCTCTCACTTTCTGGTTGGCTACCCACTTTGGCATTACTCTCTGGACAGAGGCTGGAATTCTATGAGTCCCTTTACTTTTCTACAGACACAAGGGACATCCTTGTACCCACCCCATCTTGCCCTCCTGGGGAAGAGTGAAGGTCATTTCTCTGCATCACTCACTGTGCCAGAATGATACCAAATCATAGTCACCATTTCTCTGTGGACCCAAAGCATAAAGTTGGAGGAAAATGATACAAATACACAGCACTACACTCCCAGGGTAAGTAAAATTTTGTTGTTGCTGTTGGGGTTTTTTGTTTGTTTGTTTTTCCTTTTTTGGTCTGGAGAACAGAAGGAGACAGAGGAGGAGATGGGGGACTAAGCACCAGACCACAAACAGAAATGGAATCAGCACCTGGAAACCATCCAGCGTCCACTTTTCCCCCATTTCTTATGGAGTCCCTCCCAGATCCCCACATTGCATTTCATAATATCATTGGTAAAGATGTGAAAACCCAACATGGTGTAAGAGAAACAGCCCTGAATTTGGAATCTGAAGATCTGATTATAGACATCCATTAAATGATATAAACTACCTGTGTGAACATGGACAAATTACTTGGCTTGTTTTCTATCCTTTAACACTTGAAATATCAGATTTTACTTAAGTTTAATATATGGGCTGAGAAACATGGTTTCCCTCAGACAGAATCTGAGCTTGATTATGAAACCTTAAGCAATCTATAGGGATTCCTGTGATCCAGTCTCAATAAAGTATCCTTGTCAATGAAATACAGTCCAGCAGCATAAAGAAATGTATCATTAATCAAATCCTTCATCCTAATTTCTCAGGGACTAACATCTTCCTCTGTGTGTCTTCTGTAATTCCTTCTTACCTCAGCTGTTTCAGAGTCTCTTTCTCACCAATATCCCCCAAATTCTCTCTAAATACATAGCATACATCTTTCTGCTTCTCCCCCTTCCTTCCCTTACTCTGTTACGTAGATCTACATATTTTCTCCTCCCTCTAGATGGGGGAAGGGAAAACTGTGGTCAAAATCAGAATTCTCTTTAGTGATAGAGGTAGGGGAGAAGGCTGTGAATATTCACACATTAATACCTTTTGGTCCATCATTATTAGATCTCCTCTGGGTACATTTTAAGTATATTGAAGTATTAGAAAAGGGCACTGGATGCGGTATCATTAGACAAACATTTTTATCTCCAGCTCACCTGCTGACTTGACACACAGTTTCTTAACCTGTTCTGAGCTTCTGTTTCATCATCTCCAGAAGTGGAATAGGAACCTTCATAGGGTCACTGGGAAGACCGAATAAGTGCAAAGTTGGAAGTATCATAATAGGCACTCAGCAGATGTTTGTGGCTTTTCAGATGGCAGGAAGGAAGGAAGAAAAGAAGGAAGGGTGGGAGGGAGGGAGGGAGGGAAGGTGGAGGGGAGGGAGGAGGGGGCGGAGGAGCAGGGAGAGGGGAGGCAGGAGAAGGCCTTGCATCTTGGGCGTCTAGGCAAAATCTTGATTGTACCAATGAACAAGAAATTGAAGCGCAGGGAAACTGTTCCCTCCTCTGGCCTGAAAGGCTGAGCTGTAATCTACTTCTAGATCCCGAGAGGAGATGTTGCTTTGCTGGCCTGACAAAATGGCAAGCAGCACAACAGAAAACATCATGCCCCTGGCATGGGTGCCCCATGGCTAATGCTTCGCACCTCACTCTCTGATTCTGCTCTGAGCAGCCCAAGAATCCTGTATCTTTACTGCTCCTGTGTATTCCAGGCTTTTCACCTGCCAGTACAGCACTTAGTAGGCCTCACCCTGAACCTGGGTCTTCCTAGATCCCATCCTATTAAACCTCACTTGTCCTGGATCAGATCTGACAACTTAAAAAGGTATCTATCGAGCAGAAAGAAATCCCAGAGATCATTTCAGACGTTGGTTTCAAACTATAGGAAGACAGTAGTCTCTACTTTACCTCCCAAAGAAAGCCTTTTTGATGTAATATCTGTTCCCAGGGGAACTGCAGCAGTGGCAGGGATTTCAGGTACAGTGACAGGCTTACAAGACAACTTGGAGGTGCAGGGGTGGGGTACAGAGCCACTCTCCACCCCCAATTACTTCACGGTGAGTTACATGGGTAGAGGCTGTGTCAGCAGCTTGCCATTCATGAAATGAGGCCCAGAAGGAGCTGTAAACTTCGAAGCCAAGCTGTGAATTAGGAACGGATCTGAAACTGGGACTGAGGTCTTATGACTTCTCCCCCAGTGTTCACAGTGGGTTGCGGCCCAAATGCCCTGAAATGCTGCCGGGGGCGGGACGGGGCGGGAGCTGTTCTCAGGCACCTCCATGCTGCCTAGGAACTTCCCTGACTCAGGCTGCAGACCAGGGCCTCTGCAGACCAAGGTGAGTCTGCCAGCACCCATGGTCATTTTCTGAAGTCTGGGCCTTAGGGTGGACATACCCTAGTCGAATATGAACCCTTGAGTTCTACTCTTCTGCTTTGCATGTGGCCTTTTCCAAGCAGAAGCTGTTGTGGTGGGTTGTTTGCCAGGTGCAAAGGACATTTGTTCATTTCTTTGGCTGCCCAGATTTTGAATTCTCTTCTTATTTTGGAGGAAGTTGACACTTCGTGAAACTTCAATACCCCCTCTCCTCCCGAACCCTGGCGGATAGGGCATGTGGCTGAAGCTTGGCCAACCCAACGCTCTTGCCTGATGCTATGAATCTGATGCCAGTGATGGTGCAAAAGAATCTGGTGACTGGTGACTCTCCTCTGTGCATCCCAGAATCCTTGCAAGCTTCTCACGGACGAGCTGAGGAAACAGAGGCCCAGAGAGTACAGTGCCTTGCCCAGGTGACACAGCCAGAGAGGAGAGAGGTGGACCCGAGCCCAAGCCACCTGCCTACTTGGTCAGTGCACACCCAGGCAGCTCATGCATTGTGCACTATGGCCCTGTGTCCGGTGGAGGAGAGGGGGCTGCAGGAAGTGCTCGTTGCCTGGTGAGTTCAGCTCCCTTGTGGCTGGATGCTCTGAGCCGGACCTCATCCTGGTCTCCTGTCTGGGATTTCTTCTCCCTCGGGGGCAGTGACCTCTAGGGCACAATGGCCTGAGTTCAGTATTGGGAACAGCAGAGCCCTAAACAAACCTTTGACTGTGATTCAGGCTTCACCCCACCCCCAATTTCCCTCAGTGCATTTCCCAAGCCTGATTTTCTGGCCTTCCCACTCATTCAGTCAACTCCTAGGATCCTTCCAATAAATTCCTTTCTCACCCATGTAGACCAGAGTCAGGACCTGAGGCTGGCAACCCAGAGTCCTGACTGGCAATGAGAGGTTGGCTTTCCACTCTTGGAAATTCTCATACTCTGGAAATCTCAGGGATACACAGAGGAGAGTCCCTGAACACTGTCCTAACTGCTAGGTTGTATCCCCCCAAAGAGTGAGGCTTCTGGGAGTGAGGGAGGAAGGTGGTGGGAAGGGAAAATGAGTTTTGTCCATGGTTTGAGTGGTTTTTTTAAATTATCTATCTATCTATTTATTTATTTATTTTTGGCTGCACCATGTGGCAGGTGGGACCTTACTTCCTCAACCAGGGATGGAACCCGGGCCCCCTGCAGTGGAAATGCAGAGTCTTAACCACTGGACCACCAGGGAAGTCCCTGAGTTTTTTCATTTCATTGTGTGAGATGGGAGAGGAGAGAGACAAGGTGCCCTGGAACAAGGGTGAGTGGGGAGATCAATAACTTTTGGGCATTGCAGTCTGGGGGACACAGTGCCTCCTAATTGCCTACTGATTTGCAGGGTCCGGATGAGATAATAGTCATGCATTATTACAGAAAAACTATGGTTCCTTCTTTCTGAGACCATAATTACACAAGAATGTTTAGACAATCCATAGATGTTATTGCTTATGTTAGAAGATGAGAATTGAAATATGAATCCCCAAGAGAAATAATTAGGCCTTTCTTCTATTTCTTTTCAACAGCACCCAAGTATCTGACAGCATCCAATGTACTTGGAAAGCAAAAGGATGAATTTTTGTGAATTCTGATCACTATGTATCCCAGGCAGTGAAACAGTGCCTGAAACATAGTTTGGGGCTCAGTAAATATTTTTCAAATGATTTAGGTGTTCTTAAAAAATTATTTAACATGAATCTCATTAGGTTTTAAGTCCCCAGATCCAAGTAGAAGGACTGGCACACAGTAGGTGCTCAGCCTGTTTGTAGAATCAGCTCTATATTTCCACAGTGTTTTATCTGGGCAGGTCCCAGCCCAAGCTTGATGTTAACCTCACAGTATCCTCGTGATGTCAGGGAGCAGGTGTTTGGTTTATATGTTTGTTGTCTTATCATGACTTGACAGACAGGAGAACAAAGCCACAGCACTATGAATGAAATGACTCCACCAAGGTCATCCAGAAAGTAAGAATTCTCTAATGCTGATCTAACATTTTCTCCACTAGACTGAACTTCAAAAGGAAATTGGATTTCAATTCAGTCAACCTAAATAATATTTCCTGACAAAGAGGAGTTCAATGAAGGGAAACTCATTGGAGAAGAGTACTTAAGAAAAATCCATTTATGCTGTACTTGAATTGCTGGCATTTCAGGTGCTATTTTGTGATCAGATAAAGGCTGGCCTCTCTAGCTGAAAGTCTGGTAACTAAGCCTCATTCTGAGATCACATTATTTCCCTGGAGTTATCTGGATCCTTGAGATAAACAAAAATATTTTTAGGGTTGACACAAATGGGCATGCCTCCGGGTTTCTACCGAAATAACCATCTCCTTTATCATGTCAGGGATGTCAGGTTACTGGACAACTTGAATCATCCAGAATTATCTACCAGCTAAGCAAAAAGAAAGGCAGCTTTGTTAGCACTGGATCATGGCAGGGTATGCATCTATTTATTATTCCTTGAAAATGCCGAGTGCCACAATGTGCCAGGCCCTCTGTTAGCTGCACCTGAATGCAGAGAGGTCACCAAGAGCTGACAGTCATTTGGAATTTAGTACATGCCAGATATCAGTTCTGAGTCTTACCTTGCTTAATCCTTACAAGAATCCTATAAGATGGGTAATACTATTATCCCCATTTACAGATGGAAAATTGAGGTGCATAGAGGTTTAGTTACTTCCCTAAGGTCACAGACCTGGAGCAGGGATTTGAGCCTAGGTAGTCTGGCTCTAGAACCTATGTTTTGAAGCTTTACACTATACTGAGATGAGTGACATATGGCCCTCAAAAGTCTCACTGTCCACTGGGAAAGACAGATGCCAAGAAGTCCTTATAACTCAGGGTGATCAGTGAGTGCAGAATGGCATGGGGACACCAAGGAGGCAAGGCCATCGAGGAGTCATGGGAGTGGTACTTTGTTTATTGTTCAATAAATTGCTTAATTTATTGTTTTAAATAAGTAATACATTTACAACAGACAACAGTCCAAAATTTTACAATATTCTAAAATTACCAATCATTTACCCTTTCTGGAAACAGCTGACTCACCAGTTTCTTACTTGTCCCTCCAAAGACAGACTATGAAAATAAAAGTAAATCAGCATAGTCTTTTATTTTTTTACACAATGATAACATTCTATACACGTTGTCTTATAAATTAATTTTTTTCACCATCAACAAGATATTTGGGGACCAAACATCTATCAATCTGCCTTCTTTTTTTAAATTAAACTTTCTATTTTGAGATATATGTACATTCATATGTAATTGTCTTATTCTATTTTATAGTTGCATAATATTCCATTGTACAGATGACCATAATCTATTTAATGAGTCTCCATGAATGGATATGTAGGTAATTTCAAAATTTCTACCATTAAAACATTGATGCAATGAATATTCTTGGTCAGATTATTTCACACCTTTGAGAGTAAACATCTGTAGGATAAATCCTCAAAAGTAGAACTGATGAGTCAAAGGGTAGATGTAATTTAACTTATCGATATTAAAAATTTACCCTCCATCTCAATAGGTGCAGAAAAAGCTTTTGACAAAATTCAATACCCATTTATGATAAAAACCCTCCAGAAAGTAGGCATAGAGGGAACTTACCTCAAAATAATAAAGGCTATATATGGCAAACCCACAGCCAACATCGTTCTCAATGGTGAAAAACTGAAACCATTTCCTCTAAGATCAGGAACAAAACACAGTTGTCCACTGTCACCACTATTATTCAACATAGTTTTGGAAGTTTTAGCCACAGCAATCAGAAAAGAAAAAGAAATACAAGGAATCTAAATCGGCAAAGAAGAAGTAAAGCTGTGACTCTTTGCAGATGACATGATACTATACATAGAGAATCCTAAATATGCTACCAGAAAACTACTAGAGCTAATCAATGAATTAGGTAAAGTAGCAGGATACAAAATTAATGCACAGAAATCTCTTGCATTCCTATACACTAATGATGAAAAATCTGAAAGGGAAATTAAGGAAACACACCCATTTACCATTGCAACAAAAAGAATAAAATACCTAAGAATAAACCTACCTAAGGAGACAAAAGACCTGTATGCAGAAAACGATAAGACACTGATGAAAGAAATTAAAGATGATACAAACAGATGGAAAGATATACCATGTTCTTGGATTGGAAGAATCAACATTGTGAAAATGACTATACTACCCAAAACAATCTACGGATTCAATGCAATCCCTATCAAGCTACCAATGACATTTTTCACAGAACTAGAACAAAAAATTTCACCATTTGTATGGAAACACAAAAGACCCCGAATAGCCAAAGCAATCTTGAGAACGAAAAACGGAGCTGGAGGAATCAGGCTCCCTGACTTCAGGCTATACTGCAAAGCTGCAGTAATCAGGACAGTATGGTACTGGCACAAAAACAGAAAAATAGATCGATGGAACAGGATAGAAAGCCCAGAGATAAAACCACACACATATGGTCACCTTATATTTGATAAAGGAAACAAGAATATACAATGGAGAAAAGACAGCCTCTTCAATAAGTGGTTCTGGGAAAACTGGACAGCTACATGTAAAAGAATGAAATTAGAACACTCCCTAACACCATACACAAAAATAAACTCAAAATGGATTAAAGACCTAAATATATGGCCAGACACTATAAAACTCTTAGAGGAAAACATAGGCAGAACACTCTATGACATATATCACAGCAAGATCCTTTTTACCCACCTCCTAGAAATATGGAAATAAAAACAAAAATAAACAAATGTGACCTAATGAAACTTAAAAGCTTTTGCACAGCAAAGGAAAACATAAATAAGATGAAAAGACAACCCTCGAAATGGGAGAAAATATTTGCAAATGAAGCAACTGACAAAGGCTTGATCTCCAAAATTTACAAGCAGCTCATGCAGCTCAATATCAAAAAAATAAACAACCCAATCCAAAAATGGGCAGAAGACCTATACAGACATTTCTCCAAAGAAGATATACAGATTGCCAACAAACACATGAAAGAATGCTCAACATCATTAATCATTAGACAAATACAAATCAAAACTGCAGTGAGGTATCACCTCACACCAGTCAGAATGGCCATCATCAAAAAATCTACAAACAGTAAATGCTGGTGAAGGGGTGGAGAAAAGGGAACCCTCTTGCACTGTGGGTAGGAATGTAAATTGATATAGCCACTATGGAGAAAAGTATGGAGGTTCCTTAAAAAACTAAAAATAGAACTACCATACCACCCAGCAATCCCACTACTGGGCATATACCCTGAGAAAACCATAATTCAAAAAGAGTCATGTACCACAATGTTCACTGCAGCTCTATTTACAATACTCAGGACATGGAAGCAACCTAAGTGTCCATCGACAGATGAATGGATAAAGAAGATGTGGCACATATATACAATGGAATATTACTCAGCCATAAAAAGAAACGGAATTCAGTTATTTGTAGTGAGGTGGATGGACCTAGAGACTGTCATACAGAGTGAAGTAAGCCAGAAAGAGAAAAACAAATACCGTATGCTAACGTATATATATGGAATCTAAAAAAAAAAAAACGGTTCTGAAGAACTTAGGGGCAGGACAGGAATAAAGACACAGATGTAGAGAATGGACTGGAGGACACGGGGAGGGGAAAGGGTAAGCTGGGACGAAGTGAGAGAGTGGCATGGACATATATACACTACCAAACGTAAAATAGATAGCTAGTGGGAAGCAGCTGCATAGCACAGGGAGATCAGCTCGGTGCTTTGTGACCACCTAGAGGGGTGGGATAGGGAGGGTGGGAGGGAGACGCAAGAGGGAGGAGATATGGGGATATATGTATATGTATAGCTGATTCACTTTGTTATAAAGCAGAAGCTAACACACCATTGTAAAGCAATTATACTCCAATAAAGATGCTAAAAGAAAATAGGAAAAATAAAAATTTACCCTCCATTTAGGTTATACCACTACACACTCCCCACAGAATAGAAAAACTTATCTGCATGATTTCAATTTTGGGGGCAATTTGACATTTTCTTCATGGCCTGAATAATGGTCAGATTTTCTGAATTTTTGTTTGCTGAGCATAGACTTCAAAATATATCAGTTTATACCTTTTAAATGTGCCACTTAGATTTTCTTTAATTGCTCACTTTTTGCTCCCTTGCTCTGTCATTGACTGAAGTAAGCTTTCTTAGTAATCATATGTTTTTGTCTGTTTCACCGTTCAGTTTCCATAGTTTTTGTTTTTTGAATGTCCCTTCCACGTTATTGGGTACAGAGATATTCCACCTTGTCTGAAATTAAGGTGGTAACCTTTGCTCTTTTCGCTTGTTTGTCTCTATTTTCTCACTATGCCTTTGTCCAGTCTTTAATTTTCAACTTTTGAAGTCACCTTGTTTTAAGAGAGTTTACAAATGTCACTTCACCCCAAGTTAGAAAATAAGCATATAATGAAAGAAACTCTAATACTAGGAAGCATGACATAAAATACGACAACTGAATCAAAACTAAAACGTAGGTCATATTAATCTTTGTGAGTATCTTAAACTCACTTATTAGAGGTTGGATTACCATGCAAAATTCAACCATCAACTCTTCCAGGAGACACTTGGAAACTCTGCTAAAACAAGGTGACTTCAAAGCCATACTGCATCAGAGGGTGATTAGGAAGATCAAATGAGAAAATTGAATTACTGAAACCCTATACGGTAAGTCCCCTACATATGTACCTTCAAGTTGCGAACTTTCAAAGATGCGAACGTGCGTTCCCATGTCCAACCACGTAAATTAGTTCACGTGTCTGGCGTACATTGTCACGTGCGTGCATCCTCTACAAGGGGCTGTGCTTTTGTGTACTTTACTGTACAGTACTGTATAGAGTACGGTAGTACAGTATCTTTATTTCAAGCCCAGGATGTCCAGAAGCAAGCAAAAAACCAGTGGTGATGTATTGATAGCTGGTACTACTGTACTTTTCAAGGTACTGTAGCATGATTAAAATGTTTATTTTTTGTGTCTGTTTTTTATGTATTATTTGTGAGAAAAGTATTATAAACCTATTACAGCACAGTACATACTATATAACCGACTGTGTAGTTGGGTACCTAGGCTAACTTTGTTGGGCTTACAAATTGGACTTACGAACAAATTGGACTAACGAACAAATTGGACTTACCTAGGCTAACAAATTGGACTTAAGAATGCACTGTCCGGGGCTTCCCTGGTGGCACAGTGGTTAAGAATCCGCCTGCCAATGCAGGGACACGGGTTCGAGTCCTGGTCCGGGAACATCCCACATGCCGCGGAGCAACTAAGCCTGAGAACCACAACTACTGAGCCTGCAATCTAGAGCTCGCGAGCCACAGCTAGTGAGCCCACGTGCCACAACTACCGCTCTGCAACAAGAGAAGCCCACGCACCGCAACGAAGAGTAGCCCCTGCTCGCCGCAACTAGAGAAAGCCCAGGCGCAGCAACGAAGACCCAACGCGGGCAAAAATAAATAAATAAATAAAAATTTTAAAAGAGAGTTCCTGGTTAGTTTGTGTAATATTTAAGATATTTGTTTTACGGTCTCATCTAGTAGCATTTATTTACCAAGAAGAAATATTTTCTATAACAGCTGACATTTCTTTAGGAGCTCCTTTTAGTTTCTCTGCTAATATAACCAGATTTGAAAATATCTGTCATGAAAAATGAATAAAACACATTTTAGTTGGGATAGAGACTCCCTCTTTATTTAAACTTGTTGAGCAAAAAATTTAACTGAATATTTTTACCAAAACTCCTTTCCAGTGACAGAACTGACCTATGCTAGTGAAATGACCTCCCCCCATCAAAACTTTCTGTTTTGAAAGTGCTTTCTTGTCAGCTCCCTGCTTTGATCCACACAGCAAATGGGGTAGCCCAGGTTGTTTGGAGACCACTCTGACCTGAATTTCATCTCTTCTCTCTTTTTTCAGGTACAACGGGTGCCAAGAAGCAATTACGTGCCCGCAGGATAGATGGCTGGGGTAAGGGTGTAGGTAGTCCATTGGAAAGCAACTCGAACGTTCTGTTTAGTTCCATTTCATGCTTACGTGTTCAAAAAGACTTCTTTAAAAACTTTCATTATCTTGCTGTCCTTATGAAAGTGATACCTGGACTTCTGCCTGAATGACAAAATAAGCTTATGTGGAAAGACCCACCTCTTGCTCCGAAAACATACAAATGTTGCATAAAATATAACAACAAAAATTTTTTGAAATATAAAGCCAAGTTCAAAATCAAGAAAGAAAAGCAATACCAAGTGCGGGAAATGAAAAAGACTATGAGAGTTGGAGTGATGTGCTGGAATAAAGCAAATTGTCTGTCAAAGATTCTGGCTTGAATATATCCCTTAGAACAGGGGATGGCAAACTATGACCCAGGGACCAAATTCAGCTCACAGCCTATTTCTGTACAGTTTGGGAGGTAAGAATTTTTCCCTGTTTCAATGGTTACAATTTAAATGATTATATTATAAGTACCCTTGATTTTGTTTCTTGGTCCAAAAAGCCTAAAATATTTACTATTTAGCCTCTTGCAGAAAACGTCTGCCGACCCAGCCTTACAATACCAATGCCCTCAAGGGCACAGTCTGAGTCAAGGGCTCCAGCCCAGCAGGAGTCTGTATGTGAACTCTCTGCGTAGAGAGGGGAAGCCCCCAGAGGGGCTTCTCCACCTGTGAACAGAGGTAGAAAGACTGCCCACAAGTTAGAGGTGTGTGTAATGACAGGCCCTACCTGCGTCATGGAAGAAGGCGGCTCACCCTTGAGAGTCGAGGAATCTAAGCCTGCCTAGACTGTGCATGTGGGGCTGAATTTCTACGCTCACCCCCAGGATGGGTGTAGAAGTTCGGATCAGACTGAGTGGGAGAGGGGTGGAAGGATGTACACACGGGGCATCCTTCCAGGCGTCTCAAGTCTCTGATTCCATTTCTCTGGTGAACATTCCCTGTGTCTTCCTAGGGAGAGACCTGGCTGCCTGTGTCCTGTGCAGAGGAGTGGACAGAGGGTGTGGAGGGTCATCTGGTCTCCAGTCTGAGTCTCCCCCATCTCCCTCTTTCCAGCCCTCTTCCTCTTCTCTTGTGCCTCCGAGCGCCAGCCTCTCCAGCTTTTGTTGGGTACACTGGCTCTCACCTCGGTACCCACCTCAAGAGAGCAGTTTCTTCCCTGGGTTAGATCACTTGCCACTCCCCTATTTCCTTTCTTTTTCCAAAAAAAAAAAAAAGTGTTTTTTCAGCTGATTTCCCCTCTCATACTCACACTATTCTTTGGAATCTGTGCCTTTTTTTATTCCCTTACCATCATTTTAGTGGATTTCATAAGAGAGAGGGCGATAACCTCGTATGGTCAATAGACCATCTTTGAGTTCATTGCAAACTGAAAGCCTTAAAATTGTTTTAGAGATTTTCTGAAATGACTCTGTGGTGTAAATATATTGTCTAGACTTTAAACATCGAATATATGGTTGTTTCCTTTTCCACTATAACATATTTAGGAATTTCAGTTTAATTAAAGCTATATTTTTAAGCTATCTTTCAAAAATTATTTTTAATCGCACAAGTAATGCATGAATATATTCTCCATTCATAATTGATTCTTTTTTTTCCTACTAGTCTCTTCTTTATTCCTGCTGGAGTATATCCTGTAGCTATTCTTTCAGGAGCATCTGTGGGTGGCAAGTTTACCTGAGTCCTTAGAAAAATGCCTATATTTCATTCTCCCTGCAGAATGATAATCTACTGGATATACCATTCTAGAAGCAAAAGGTTTTCTCTCCCTCCCTCAGCACCTTAAAGATTTTCCTTCATTGTCTTTCATCCAATGTTGCTCAGGTAAATTTGATTCTCATTCATGCAGAAATATTCTATCTTTATTTCCTGGAAGTTTTTAGAATTTTCCTTATTTATCCTTGAAGTTTTGAAATTTCACTACAATTGGTCCAGGTGTTGTCTGTGGGTCTGTTTTCTAATTCATCCAACTCAACAAACAGTAGACGTTTTCAATCTGAAGATGAATGTCTTTCTATAGTTGTGGAAAATTCTTAGCTTTTTTTTTTTTTCCAGATCTTGCATCCCCCGCCCCGTGACCCCCATTCTGTCTATTCTCTTCTTCTAAAACTGTTATTAGAAGGATTTTTTAATCTCTGGATTTATCCTTCATGTCTTTGAATATTTCCTTTATCCTGTCACTTTCTCCTTTATCTGGGACCTCAGAGAATTCCTCAGTTCAATCTG
The DNA here is from genome assembly GCF_965194825.1 of Balaenoptera physalus. Classification (NCBI taxonomy): domain Eukaryota; kingdom Metazoa; phylum Chordata; class Mammalia; order Artiodactyla; family Balaenopteridae; genus Balaenoptera; species Balaenoptera physalus. The sequence continues at coordinate 147,453,805 of NC_138883.1, forward strand.
CAGTTCATTGATTCATTCTTCAATTCTATTCCTTTGGCTGTGCAACTCACTTATTGGAATTTTTATTTTAGCATTTATGTTTTTATTTCCAAGATCATTGTTATAAATTTCTTTCTCGTATCATAATTATATCTGCTCTTTGGGTGGGGGGAAGTTCGAGGCTATTTTACATATACAGGAAAGCCCTCTCAATGTAGGGGTGCATAATGGCGCAATCAATGAAAGACCAGGGCCCAAACCAGCACGGCTGGCCCACTGAGAGGCACAACGGTGCAACTATAAAATCCAAGTCCGTCTAAGTTCCAGCTGAGGTATGGCACCAACCTGAGAGTGGCTGTCCACTTTGGTTTGAATATCAGTAGAGACTATTTTGAGTCATGTGGCTTCTGAGATTTCCAGGGCATCAGGAATACCCCAGAACTCTCCTAGCTAGTTAGGCTCTTTTAATCAGCTCAGTCTGAGAATAATACCCGAGCGTGAGGACTGGAGGACTCCCAGCTTCCCGGCCAGCCTTTTCCCTACCCCGTCTTGCCCTCTCTCCCCATCCCCACAAAGGCAAGAATGATACCCCATGGCAGAAGTGGACCCACGCCAGTCACTTTACATCCACAGTCACAGCATGGCAGCGTGTGCTACCTTAGGATTAAATTCGTCCTTTTTTTGGAATGTCTCGTATCTTTTGCACGAGTTGCACGGCTCTCCTCCACTGTTTGCTGACTCTCATCTTATTAGCTGAGACCCCTAGCTAGCTGATCTGCGGCTGGCCCGGGAGGGGGAAGAAGCATTCCTGCAGTCTGTACTGTGCTCAGTAGAGTGGGGCAAGCTGGCCAGGCTCCCAGGGCAGTTTGGTCATCTAGGTGTGCATGTTCCCAATTCTCCCAGGAACAGGCTCTGCCTGTCCTTTCCAGTCCAAGTGCCTGCAGTCATTCTTCCCACTGGAGGAAAACATGATTCCTGCTGCTTGGGGAAAGGAGAGAATGTTTGTATGGGGTCAACCCACCTGACTGCTCTCCCCCACCCCCAGCTTCTCCCACCTCCTGACAAAAAGCAGCCTCAGCACTGTTCCCACCTTTCTGTGCCAGCACTCACTCGCCCCTGGTGTCCTGAGCCATCTCTTCTGCTCTCACAGGCTTGCCTTGCTGGCTTCCTGACTGGTTTTCGTTTTGTTTTTGTCTTTTGGAGTATAGTTGCTTACAATGTTGTGTTAGTTTCTGCTCTACAGAAAAGTGAATCCGCTATACATATACATATATCCCCTCGTTTTTAGATTTTCTTCCCATTTAGGTCACCACTGAGCACTGAGTAGAGTTCCCTGTGGTACACAGTAGGTTCTCATTAGTTATCTATTTTCTACATAGTAGTGTATATAGGTCCTGACCATTTTTGATCCTTCAGGGACCCTTCACAGATTCAAGGCTGAGAGTATCCAGTGTTGTTTACAAGGGTGACTACATTTTTTTTTTTAAAAAAAAGGCTTTTCTATCATTTCTATGGAGTTTGTCAATGGGCAGGGTGGACAAAGGGTCGGGGCAAAGGACTGCCCAAGTCAAAGGCATTAAGACCAGTCTTCACAGAGGTGTTTTTAAAAGCCAGTTTAAACCTAAATATCTTATTTAAATAACATCTGTTTAGGGCCCTTAATAGCTTTTCTGTGTGACTTGGGACAAATCATTCTACCTCCTTGATTGCATTTTTTCACCTGCAAAATGAAAGATGTGGACAAGATGATCTTAAGCTTCTTTCTCTCTGAAATCCTATATGTATATTTTAAACGCAGCTGCTTGTAACCAATGCAGTCAGGCTTCCTACCTCCAGATTCCCATAAACAATTCATAGCTTTCCTATCCTTTATTGCTAAGGAAAATCACATGATCCATTCTACCCTTCCTAGTCCCTGCGTCTGCACTTGGCATTACAGTAAAACTCATTAACTTGGATGACACTAATTTAAATATATGGTAATTCAGTGACTGGACCAAAGTTTATCTTTGTTTAGTAAAACACGACTTCATCGCAAGTGCAGATAAACAGTATCAATAGCACTGTCAAACCAGTGTTCAATATCCTTAAGAAGCAGCTATTTTTCAAGTCCCTGTAAGCATTTTCGACATATGCATTTATATCTACCCGGAACCAGCTTTTAACCCAGACCATCAAACCAAATCGCCTGATGGTCAGGACTCTTTTCTGCTCTAAACCTGGCTTCGTTCCCATTGGCACTGCTGTGTGCTTGCTCCATACTTTTGAAAATGGAAAAAATTCCCTGCCTCGTAAAGAAGGAGTAACCCATGTTGCAGTGGAAATGAGATAGTCAAACAGAGACACTCTGGTCCTGCAGCAGCACATAGAGAATTTCTAACTGCAGCTGCTGCAGCCTAATGGAACGGGTACAACAGACTGAAGAGGGAATCTCTAATTAATGAGGGAGAAGCCCTTCCAGGTGGCATTTACCATCACAGTCAGAGCCTGGCCAGTCATTTCAGCAGAAAGCCTTGCAACTCTGGAGGAGAATCCTGTCTTCAGGATCTGTATATTTTACAAGTGCCATAGGTGATGTCTAAGCCCACTCCTAGTTGAGAAATATTACACTGATAAGAAGGTATTATTAACTGGTAGCTAATAAGACTCACCCTGCACTGATGCATGGAACTTATCTGGAATTTAATAGACAGGTGCTTAAGTTAATAGTTTGCTAAACTGTGTGATTTATATTCTTACTATTGTTAATGAGATATAGCTGAACTGTGTGAATTCAAACAACATTTGCAACCCAAATCCTTATGTCTGGAGTGGACAGAAAAGATAAAAGCAGCCCCTTGCCAGGAATTGAACTTGGACAGAGCGTCTGTCCCTTTTGGAGCGTGTCAGCCCTCTCGGCAGGAGGACAAGGCCAGGTGAGCTGATTCAAGTTTACTTGTGCTGTAAATACGGGGCGTGGCAGCTGTTCACCTAAAGGGAAACTTTACAATTTCCTGGGAAGAGGGAGATGTTCCAAATTCCCTAGAGGAAAGAACTCATTGTCAGCTAGCGTCACAAGCTCCCCTGGGTCCAGATGGGGTAGTGACGGTAAAGATGCCGAGTGGAGGGGGATCACGTTGGGCATTTGGCTTCTCTTACTGTATAAATCTGAGGGGGAGGACATCCTTAGAGACTGGGCAAACTTGTGAGCTGAGACGGTAGACCCACAATGTCCCTGTTAGCCATCCACCGTGTCCCCAGTCTGTCCCACTGTTATGAATTTATAGCAGTCAGGAGTATGCTGTTAGATTCATTCTCACTTGTCCCATTTTCTATTCTAACTCCCTTCAGTGTCTCAAGTTATTTCCATCATAGTTCTCCCCACCACCACCACCTTCAAATTCGCCTTAGAGATCAAACTTTGCAAGATGCTTGGAGATTTCTTTACTGTTCCATGAATCTGAAAGCAAACGACCCCATCAGAGAACACTGCTGTCATCAGGGAAGTGATTCTCTCCTGGTAAGATGAGACTTAGAGCCCCTGGAAAGAGATCACAGAGCTGGTAAGCTGGGAATTTCTGATAATGGGCAGCTGATCCTGGCTGGCTGGGATTTGGGGCCAAGAAGTCTGTCCTATCACACATCAGACCCTCCTCCCCAGAAGTGTCAGGCAAGAAACTTGCCAGATGCTTGAAATTTCAATACCAGCTGCCCAATGAACAGGCCAAACTGAGAATTTTAAGTCTGATTTATAAAAAGTCAGAGTAGGAAGCCAAGAGTGACATTTCCCAAAAGCTGTCCACCACGATATCTGCGACTGCTTTGTCTAGGATAGAAAAAAGTTTCCAGTGTTAAGAGAAGGGTTCTGAAAAGTGTGGTACGCTCTCTTAGATGGCATGTTCTTCAGTCGCTAAACTCAAATTAATGTGGTATCTGAAAAAGAAACAAGTTTATGGTGTGCTATGTTTAAAAACTACAAAAGGAATTATACACGTTACCATGGCAACAAAGAAAATACCTTTGCATGAGGACAAGGATTGGCGTAGGAAGGAAAATAAGAGTTGCTAGTTTTTGCTATAAAATTTTCATTTAAAGTATTACCTTACTCCAAAAAAAAAAAAAAATTTTCCTGCCACACCATGGTACCTTTGCTTATTAAATCCCCTGAGCTGTTTCCTGAGCTCCATGTTCTCAGCATAAGGCCTGTAATTAAAATTTGTTTTGTGTTTCTTGACCTTGCTGGGAGCACTGCTTTTTATATGGCTTTGATATACTCAGACACTAGACCCTGGAACAACGCATAAGGAAAGATCCAGCCAGTCTCAAGTGACCTAGTTTGACCGTGCCTGCATTGAGTTCCCACAACTACTATTGATTTTGGTTTGTGACTTCAAAAAATTCAGCCACCACGGGTAGAAGAATAATAAGTAATAAATCCATCCCCCAATCATAATGACAAATGTGACTAGGAAATTGCTAATAACAAGGCAAACAACCTAAACTGGGCCATCTGCAGGCCCCTTCCTGCTTTCCTGCAAGAAGTTACATTTGTTGCTTTATGAAAAATGGCACATGGTCTGATCAAGCCACTGACATGTTCAGAGAGCATCGGTGGCTGCTGACCTTGGTAAGGCAGACCCCTCAACCCTGCTGTCGTGGGCCTCCCGGTAGGTGCCTGTTGGTCACCGGGTGTGCCTGTCTCCATTTGAGCCGAAGGGCAACTCTCGGCTCTTCACGTATATCCTGCGTTTTCCCCGCTCTGTTCTGCTGGACCTTGTCACTCCTTCCCCTGTGTGCGACCCATGCCGGAACCTCGTTGGACTGTGTTAGGAACCCAACGTTGTATCTCTGTGAATTCCCCATCCCGACATGAGCAACCTCCAAGATTCAATCTGAGGTTTCTGAACACAGACCCGCTGTCGAAGTTTATGACTTACTTTTCTTACTCTTGCTGGAAAGCTCTGCTTTTTATCACGAGTGGGACATGCTCAAGCTCTAAACCCCTCTGGAGCCCCAGCGCGCCAGCTTGCACCCCACCTTGGAGCACTCGTTGAGTACTGCACTGAGCTATAATGATGGGTGTCCTCCGGGTAATTCCCCCATCCCACCCCAACGTGACCTGGTCTTATTCATCTCTGAATCCACAGTGCCTCCATAGGCACACAGTAGGTCCTCAACAAATATTTATGAAATCGAGGTGACTGGTCCAAGGAGGCCACACGATGCCTTGAAGCGTGCTAGGATCCGCCCCCTCTACAGCTGCGCCGTCCTCGTTCTTATCCCCATCCTCATTCCTAACCTCCCCGTCAACCCTACCCCAGACTGGATCTGTCCATCAAAACTCAGCTCAGACACTCTCTCTTTTTTTTTTTTTAAAGATTTTTTTTTTTGACACTGGATCATTTTTAAAAAGTCCCCACCGTATCCGCTACAATATTGCTTCTGTTTTATATTTTAGATTTTTTTGGCCGTGAGGCATGTGGGATCTTAGCTCCCTGACCAGGGATCAAACCCGCACCCCCTGAGCTGGAAGGCGAAGTCTTAACCACTGGACCGCCAGGGAAGCCCCCAGACACTTTCTCTTTAGCATCGCCCCTGGGTTGCCTCTCACCCACGGCCTTCTGTCCTCTTCCCTCCACTCTCACAGTTTGGGTCCTGACTGCATCCCATATCTTGACATAATCACTTGTATACACTTATTGTTTATTTAGTCATTTATTCAACAAAAATAACCGAGCATTTATCGTGTGCCAGATGAGTGGAGATAGAAAGATCAAAGGTATGTGTATAAGTAGAAGGTTGTTTGGTAGGTATGCACTCAATACAAAGGGATCTTAATATACATGTTAGGGCTCTTTGCATGCAGTCACAGGATCTGAATCTGGATAGCTTAAATGAAAAGAGAATTTTTTTGGAAGGCTGTGAGGTTGCCTAAAGGAAAGAAAGGAAGGCTGGAAAATCAGCACGGACCATACAAGTGTCTGGCATCACAGGTGCAGGGACCCCCACTTCTTCAGTCCTTTGTTTCTCCCCTTATAATTCACCTTCAGGGAGGGTGTGTATAAAGAGCCTAGCATGCATTCTTTCTCAACTAGAGAAGGGCAGGGTCTAAGCAAATTAACCCCCAGGACAGTATCCAGTGGCAGAGAAGTAAAAGCTGGCTGGTATTTTCAACAGAAGATGGCATGGGTGCTGGACAGCCATGAACAATTCATGTCCCTCTCAGTGAATATGCTCTGATAATTTAATAACATGAAGTTAAAACAGCCTGGTGTGTCCAGTTCTGTAATTGGGTCAGTCCTGACACTTACGACTGTCACGATAAGGCTAGTGTTAAGGCATCCTCACCCCTGCATGGTGCTGGGATGGGCACTGCCCAAGACTTGCATCTCCCTCTTTATCCCAACTAGACAGTGAGGTTTCTGCTAGAACAGGAACTACATAAAGTCCATTCCTGAGTCCTCCCACTATCCAGCAAGGATCCGTGCTCAATGAACATGCCTTTGCACAACTGAACTGGGACAAAGCAAGGGTTCCTTACCTGGATAGCAGTTTCCCATCTTCAAACCTCATCCTCCAACTATTTTGAGAAGATGACTACTCCAATCAAGAAGTTCATTGAAAGAATGAATCAGAACTTCCTGGTTGGGACTTCCCTGGTGGCGCAGTTGTGAAGAATTTGCCTGCTGATGCAGGGGACACAGGTTCGTTCCCTGGTCCGGGAAGATCCCACATGCCGCAGAGCAACTAAGCCCGTGCGCCACAACTACTGAGCCTGCGCCTTGGAGCCTGCGAGCCACAACTACTGAGCCTGTGTGCTGCAACTACTGAAACCCGCGCGCCTAGAGCCCGTGCTCCGCAACAAGAGAAGCCACCGCGATGAGAAGCCCGTGCACCGCAACCAAGAGTAGGACCAGCTCGCCGCAACTAGAGAAAGCCCGGGCAGCAACGAAGACCTAATGCGGCCATAAATAAATAAATAAATAAATAAACAAAACACTTCCTGGTTGTTTCCACGGAAGAGCAACTCCTCCGCTGGGCTCCGCAGAGCTTCTGGCATGTGTCATACTCCTTGATGGGTCAATAATGGGATGAATCACAGAGCTCTAAGTGTAGCTGCCAATGTTGGGAAGTGATTGTCAGTGCATTCGGGGGAGCAGAGTCTACAACTACAGCCCTTCTCTGAATCTGACAATTGTTAAAAAAAGGACAAAAGGATTCAGACGACCAAATTCAGAGCCATGAATGGGCCTGGATAAAGCCCTCTACTTGCATGCTGTATTTCTGTTGGTTACCCAGTCTCTTTGGGGAATAATTTACTTTGAATGGTGACCCGAATGATCTTCCCCTACCCAGGAAGTTCACACCTTCACCATTCAGAAGCTGCCAGCTCTTGGGGACCATCAAGTGTATTGAACAAGTTCTAGTTCTTGCTTTGTCCCTGTTGGCTGTGTGACCCTAGGTGAGTTATCCAACCTCTCTGAAACTGTTTCTTCCTGCATACTTTAAGTGATTAAACGCAATTATCACGCCTGGAGTTCTGCAAATCCCTTTGCTATTGCCAAGTGTGAAAAACCAACATGTTTCCAGCGCTCAGGTTTCAAATCTGAAAGACAAATACACAGAGGATGCTTTGAGATCAGAGGTCAACAAGACTCACATCAAACACCTTATGGTAACAACGTGATCTTCCTGTCAACACATTCTGCATTCAAAAGGCAGGAACTGTTTCTGGAAATTTATTGTGATCAACTTGGGAAATTATAATTTAGATTGAGTCTCTTGCAAATCATTGCTTCTGAGATGTTGCTGCCAACTTTCATAATTGTGTTTCTCCTTTATCCCAGGTACCCTCATTCCTACATATACATTTGTAAGAACATATATATATCACACATCTATCTTATATTTTCCCCCTAATCTAAAGCTTAAACGCCTATGGGAAATCATCAGGCAGCATTTCATAGGTCCCAAAGAGCAGCCATTTCCTGTTAAATTAAGTTGGTGGTGGAATTTATTATGTTAACTAAACCAATGTCCTTGCAATTTCAGGGAAATTGGTGTCCCGGCTCTCTGTGGTGCTGGCAGTCCCTTCCTGACCACATCACAGTCGCCCCTGCGAGGGTTCCTGCCAGTTAAGAAGATGCAATTTGATGGCAGTGCCCTCCTCTTCTCTGCTGCCAGCAAAAGGGAATGGAGGCTTCATTCTCACAGACAGAACTAGGCTTTTTCACACTTATTAATAACCTGTATTAGAATGGGATGCGTTCTTTGTCATTTGACTTGGTTTGCTATAGAGCTATCATGTGTAATGCCTTGTTTATAAAATCATGAGGTGGTAAATGAAGGGAATGTTATAAACCATTCTCAACAGACAGCATCATGGGCAAGAAATACAATAGTATGTTCTGCTTCCAGAAGGAAATATACAAACTCCCTAGGTCTATGGACTTAGTTCATTTTAAACATGTATTTATTTAATGAATAGGTGGTATAAGTGTGTGTATGAAATGTGTGTGAAATTTCTCTTCTGAATCTCACAATAAACCTGGGAGGCAGGTTTATTTATAAGTGTGTGTATGAAATTCATAGGGTCCAAAAGGTATGCAGGGTACGGTGAAAAGTACCTATCCGATTGAGTATGGCTCTTATGCAAATTCAGCACACAATTTCCTAAAACTGATCCCCAGCTAATCCGTTTACTTCTCTAGGGACAACGAAGGTTACCAACTTCTTGTATGTCCTATGGCTTATTTTACAGTTAAGGAAAGCGAGGCTCAGAACAGCAAAATACTTAATCTTAAGTCACCCAGTGAGTTGTTTGCTGCACCAGACCCTGGCCCCTTCTCCTCTGGAACACATTTGCACCCACAATATGTAGCTGTCAGCAAGCCCTAGGCAAACAAAAGACATTCTTTTCTTAAAAGGCAAACCAGAACTTTCTAATAAAACAGAAGGCAGAGGAAAACATTCAGACAAAGCGCTTTTATTTGGCTGAATGTTCAATAAAGGCACGGGATATATATTCTGAAAGAGAAGTGTAGGAAATCTATTCTAATGGCCTCAGCTGACAGAGGAGGAAACTGGGGCTCAGATAGGGAAATAAATGTCCATCAAATAACTGTTGAGTGGGCCTATTTTCGTGAACTCTGAGGAGTGCTTTTGACTTTGCAAATGCAGCCTAAGTTCCCCCTCACCCCAGCCCAGTCATTGGCTCTGGGTTCCCCTGGCTGTATCTGGGGCATTATGGCTGAGTTATACTGGAAAATGCAGGAGCACATTGATTTCCTATAATGGTTTTATCTATAGAAACTTGTGAGGACATCTTTTGGCCAGAGGATTTGGCATTGAATATCTGAAAATCTTGAACTGTTCCAAAACACTGCCTCCCAATTGAGACCAAATAAACCTTTGCTCCTCCAGAAAAGCCTTTTCTGCACCTGCAGACTGTAACTCCTTGACCTGTTCTTATTATAAGAGGCATCATGTTGGAAATGGGTTGCTAGACATTCAGGACATCTTGTACTAACGAGGGGATCTATGTGAAGTTTTCTCCTAGCTTGCTAATTTAGATTGTATTAAGACAATGGAATTACAGAGACCCAAAGGGAGATTGAGAGCAAGATGAAAATGTAAATACAGTGAAGCCGCGGACCCTCCTTCCCTGTGCTGGGGAAGATGCTAAGTTTTTAAAAATGCCCCTACATGCAGTACTTCTACAGTCCTTTCTCTTCTGAATCTCGCAATAAACGTGGGAGGCAGGAATTCTCACCACTTCCATTTTAAAGCTGAGAAAAATCAAAGCCCGGAGAGATCAAGTGATTTATCCAGAGTCACACAACAGAGAAATGACAATCCCAGAATTAAACGCAGGGTTTCTGGCTTCCAGGTACCATTCTTTCTGAACACCACTCCACCTCCAATTTCCCTTTTCACTCCTTCTCTAGCTCCTTGGTTCAATCCTTTCCTCCTTACGCTCATTGAAATTTAGGCATCCTTGAAGTTTCTCTCCTAGGAGCACTTCTCTTTTCTCTCCTCAAATGATTTTGTTTACAATCCCTTTTAAAGTTTCAAGCAGCGCCTCTTTGAAGACCCCCTATCACTACCACCACCCCAAGTCAGTATCTAAAGTTGAAAACCCTCCCCTGCACCCGTATCATAGATCCTGTGGGTCTCTGAAAAGATTCTGGGGTTCACACATCAGGTGGGAGCCTGCAGAAGGTGAGAGCCAGCCTGGCAGAAGACCTGAGGCTCCAGCCCTGAGATTAGGGCTGAAGACCAAACCTGCACAAGAGGGTCCTCCTGAGATGACCTGCACAAACAGTCAGACAGGAAAGAGGCTGATGAAGGACCTTTTCCCCAGCTGTGGCTTTGAAGGTCATGACCTTGAGGAGCAAATAATGTAACTCCAAATTTTCCAGCCCTTTGTAGTTTTCCAGGTGATTTTTATATCCATCATATTATTTGGTCTTTACGTCAGCTTTGTAAAGTTGAAGGCATAGAAACTAGTACTCTCAGGTTTATAAATGAGAAAACTGAGGCTTCAAGATGTTGGGTGACTTGCCCCAGGTCTCGCAGTTAGTAACAGGCATCTCTGGAAGGCTGGACAAATCCAGTCTGGTTCTCTACCCGTGCATGGCCCACTTCCTTGCCCACCTAATTCCTCTCTTCTTTGTTATGTTTCATTAGGCAGATATTATAAATCCTTAATGGAATCTATAGGCTCCAGGAAAAAGCAGGGGTTAGCCAACTTTTTCTGTAAAAGACCAGATAGTAAATGTTCTAGGCTTTGCAGACCAGAGTCTATCACAACTATTCAACTCTGTTGTTTCAGCCTGGGAGCAGCTATAGGCAATACATAAATGAGCGGGGAGGTGTTCCAATAAAACTTTATTTTCAAAAACAGGTGGTGAGGACTTCCCTGGCGGTCCAGTGGTTAAGACTCTGTGCTTCCACTGCAGGGGGCACGGGTTCGATCCCTGGTCGGGGAACTAAGATCCCACATGCCACGAGGCGTGGCCCATAAAAAGGGAGGGGGAGCCAGATTTGGCCTGCAGACTGTAGTTTGTCAACCTTTAGCCTAAAACCCTGCAAGATGATATTTGCTTCCCCAAGATCTGCCTCAAGTTCTGCCCCTCCTTCCCTCGTTGCCTCCAGACCAATAACAAAGGCCAGGCTTCAGCACGGCCAGAACAGGGAAATAGGGTTCCTACTCCAGGAAGAAACAGTGTGCAACCTCAAGACATTTCAAGACCTGGGTAACCCGTGCTGGCAGGAACTGGGGGAGCAAATGGCCCAGGGTCTTGGGCAGGGAAAGGGGGTGAGGAAAATATAAAGCTGCACTGGGGGGAATTTGTTGGCATAGAGGCACCACCCCACGAAGCAGCGTTTACTACTCTGCTAAGATCATGGGGAGCAAGTCAAACGTGCTGCTGGCATGTCTCCTCGAAGCTTTTTTTTTTTTTTTAATTTATTTTTTATTTTTTTTAACATCTTTATTGGAGTATAATTGCTTTACAATGGTGTGTTAGTTTCTGCTTTATAACAAAGTGAATCAGCTATTCCTCGAAGCTTCAATAGCTCACAACAATAGCCGTCAGGAAATGAAGTAGAGGTACTACATCAGCGTGGGCAGCATACTAAGGAGGCGTCGGGGAGTTGGGAGAAAGGAATGAACTGTGGAAGACCTGAGAATCCATCACGTGATGACTTCCCTGGAAAGGTGCAGAAGGCAATAAAAATCTGCTGACGGCAGAAGCATCTTTGAGACGCTCGGCAGCCACTGTGATCTGCTAGCCAGGATTGACGGTATACAATTCTGCCATAGAACTAGGCGATGGAAGTGACAGTCAGCATAAATAGTAAATGGAGATGATAGAATTGCCATATAGCAAGCACCACGTGGTCAGGGGCGAGATAGGAGTTTCCCCCAGTCTTTCTCCAAAGGGACTTGTGCCTATTTACCAGAGTAATTCTGTGTGTGCACTCTTTTTTTTTTTTAATTACTTAATTCTTATTTATTTATTTGGCCACGCTGCACAGCATGCAGGATCTTCACCATTTAGGGATCAAACCCAGGCTCCTTGCAGTGGAAGCCTGGTAAGGAACCCAAAATGCTGTCAAGGGTCCCCACCTTCCCAGTTAGGGATTTAGGAGATTAGTTGGAGCTCGAGCCCAAGTTCTCTCACAGTGGCTCCCTTGTATCCATAGATCTACCCTCCAGTTATTTTCCTGGTTGCAAGTATATAATTATGCTGCGTAGCTGGCAGAACTTCTCATTCATTCCCTGACCTGTGGAGGAAGAGATAAAATAGGAAGGACAAGCAGAAGCCCCTGAAACAGCCCTTCACTCCAACCAAGACAGCAAATTAGAAGCCATACCACCTCCTGGGTGAAATGGCAAATACTACTACCACCCTCCAAGATTCCAAGAATGCAAGGGTGGTGGTTTTCATCACATCTCTGTTATTCAATTCATCCATGTGTCTTTTGCAAAAAATAGAAGGATTTAGTAGGTGCTGGTGGACTGCTATAAACCAAGCCAAATGATAGCCCCAATTGCAGCTGCTGTGCTGGATGTGGTATCTTTACCTGAAGACATAAACACAGCTTTGGGCACTAGGAACGTGGTTATTGATCCGGCACATATGTTCCTTTCAAACCCCATCAGTAAAGAGAATAAAAATCAGCTCACCTTTCTGTGGGAAGGACAAGAGTGCACATTCGCTGCCTCGCTGTAGGGCCCACGGTAACCCTCCTGCTCTCTGTCGCAATAGAGCCCACAGAGATCTTGATTGTCTTGACATTCACAAAACATCCTGAGGGTCCACTATGTGGATGACGTCAGGCTAACTGGACTTGATGAGCAGGAAGTGGTGCATATTTTAAAACACGTGCTGCCAGAATATGGAAGATAAAATCCATGGAAATTCAGAGGATGGTCACACTGGTGCAGTTTCCAGGCATTTTGTGGTCTGAGCCTTGCCAGGCGTTCCCCTCTAAGGTAGGTTGTTAACCCTTGTACCCTCTACCACTGAGAATGAGGTTTGGTAGGCTTTTTTGGATTTTGAAAGCAGCATATACCCAGCCCTTGGGAATATTACTCCAGCCCGTTTCTCAGGCATGCTGGAAGGCTTCCAGTTTTGACCAGGGCAAGGGTGAGAGAGAGGATTCTCTAATACGTCCCAGTTTACACTGACACCAATTTGCACCAAGCTCCGTATCACTCAGGCCATAAGACTGGAAGATCCAACTGGGCTAGAAGAACCTGTGGTGGGTAAGAATGCTCTGCGGATTCTCTGGCAAGCCTCATGGGAGAGTTGTGGCTCAGAGCCCTAGAGTTCTAGATCAAGGCCATACTATCTGCAGCAGGAAGCCACTTGCCATTGGAAAAACATGGCTAGCATGCGGCTGGGCGTGCCTGTGTTTCTGACCACGGGTTGCAAGGGACTATGGGGTTAGAGCTAAGTAATTGTAAACTGGTATTTTTGGCTGCGCTGAGTCATAATGGAGGTTATGTATTCAGAATTGAGTCCAAACAGGTTCAGAGGTGGCCTCGATGGGAAGCCCAAAGCCCCAAGTCTCCTACCTGTGATGCAACTCCTCAACTGATACCATGGCCTAGGGCAGGGGGCAGGGGAGGTTAACTGATTAACTGATGGAGGAAGAAAAACTCAGCCCTCGTTTATAAATGGATTGGCTCGCTTATGTTGGCACTAACCAAAAATAGGAATGCTGCCACCAATGTCCCCACTCAAGGGTGGTGCTGAAGGACATCCGTGAAGGGAATTCCTCCCAGCGAGCAGCGCTGAGCACATCAAACCTAGCCATCGGGACTTCCCTGGTGATCCAGTGGTTAAGACTTTGCCTTCCAATGCAGGGGGTGCTGGTTCGATCCTTGGTTGGGGAGCTAAGATCCCACATGCCTCGGCTCCAAAAAACCAAAACATAAAACAGAAGCAATATTGCAACATATTCAGTGAAGACTTTAAAAATGGTCCACATCAAAAAATCTTAAAAAAAAAACCTGGCCGTCAACTTTGCATAGACAGAGAAGTGGCCTGAAATTAGAGTGCACACCAACTTCTGGGTAGTGGCAAATGGCTTGGCTGATTAGTCAGGGGTCTGGAAGGAGCAAGATTGGGAGAGCAGAGATCAGAAAGACTGAGGAAGAGACCTGAGAACAGACATACGGGAAGAGCATAGAGAGTACAGAATTTGTCTTACATGAAGCCGGTGCAGAGGAGGCATTCAGCTAACTGCCATGGGGACAGGCTGCTGTATCCTGTGAATGGCAGCCAAGGTCTCTCTTCAACCATCCCAGACCTTGGACAATGGGCTCATGGATGGAGAGACTACAGAGGCAGGTATAAATGCTACAAATGGGCACATCACATGGACTCTCCCTCATCAACATGAATCCAACTACAGTAAGTCCCCCACATATGAACAAGTTCCGTTCCGAGAGCACGTTCGTAAGTCCAATTTGTTCGTAAGTCCAACAAAGTTAGCCTAGGTACCCAACTAACACAATCGGCTGTATACCACTGTTTTACGCTTGCTTCCAGACATCCTGGGCTTGAAACAAAGGTACTGTACTACTGTACTCTATACAGTACTGTACAGTAAAGTACACAAAAGCACAACCACTTGTAGAGGATGCACACACGTGACAATGTACTCCAGACTCGTGAACTAACTTACGTTATTGAACATGAAAATGCACGTTCGCATTTTTGAGAGTAAATGTCAAATTGGGGACAACACCTGCAGAATTAGGGCTCTTTCCTCCAGAGAGTAATACATGCAGTGAACCAAGGGCCATTCTGGTGCTATGCCCCCAATATATAGAAAGTTCATATTTGGGAACCAAGAGGCAGAAGTAGCAATGGCCTCTCTTATCATCGTTCCCAATGGCTTTCTTGCGAAACATATGCTTCTGTCCCCATAGCTCTAAATTCTGCTGGGTCACAGGTTGTGATTCCCAGCAAGGGAGGACTTCTGCCAGGAACACAGTAAGGTTCCAGCTTCCACTGGAAGCTATGACTACCAGCTGGTCATGTGGGGCTTCTCAGGCCAGTAGACCGGCAGGCAAGGAAAAGAGTTACCACATTGGCAGGATCACTGTCTCTGATTAACACTAGAAACGAGGGTTGTGGCTGCACAGTGGGGTCTGAAAGGTGTATTAAGGAACTGGGACTCTCTGAGATGTTCTTGGTGCTCTTTCACCCAGGGATAAATCGTAAAAGGGCAAATGTAGCAACTGCCAGCCTTGAGTATGCCTAGTCATGGACATTCTAGCAGTAACGATAATTAGATAGTTTGCATCAGTTCTAGACCCTGGAAGTTATTTTTGCATTGCTCATTTAATTAGCAAATATTTATCAAATGCCTTTATGCACCAGGAAATGTTGTATTGGAAACTTGAAGGTGAACAAGGTAGTCCAAATCCCTGCCTTCATGGTACCTTCAATTTAGTAGGAGAGATGGACAATAAATAACTAAATACAGTAATAGGTGAAATGACTACAGTTTGTCAAAGAATCTGGGAAGGAAAAAAAAACAAATGTTATGATAAAGAATAACAGAGTGACTTACTTGGACGAGGTGGTAAAGGAGGGCCTCTTTGTGGAAGTGGCATCGAAGCTGAGACCTAAAGAATTAGAAGGAACCAGTGCTGTGAGGAGTCAGAGCAAAATGCTCAAATGGGAAGAGCAGGTACAAAGGTCCTGAGGCTGGAGTGTGGCATGTTTCACAGAGAGAAAGCAGGCTCCTGTGCCTGGAGCACAGTGAGATGGGCTAAAGAGAAAAGCAGGAGCCATGCTGGGCTTTGAGGTGGGGTTAGGCATTTGGATTTTATCCCTAGGACAGTAAGTCCCCTACATATGAACCTTCAAGTAGCAAATTTTCAAAGATGCGTAAGTGTGTTCGCATGTCCAATCATGTAAGTAGAATGGTACGTGAAGGTTGCAGCAGCCATTCAGAATGCAATCTAGTGCTACCATGTCATCTATGACATGAAAAAAAGAGCTACTACCCAGACATCGCTGGATCATTTTTTCAAGAGGGTAGATAGAATTGAATCCAGCAAGGAGCCAGAACCTGTACCAGCAACATCAGGCGTGAGTGAAATTGCATCTGGCCCTCCGTCTCCTATTGCTGACGATCCTTCAGCTCTACCATCTCCCACCTCCTCTCCCTCCTCCAGTCAGTAACTCTTCTTGCCTGTTCACTCCAATGCCAGCCCCTGTATACCAGCTGTTGTACTGTGCTACTGTACTTTTCAAGGTACTGTGCTGTAAGAGTCAAAATGTTTTCTTTACTTTTTGTGTTTGTTTTTTATGTATTATTTGTGTGAAAATTATTATAAACCTATTGTAGTACAGTACCATATAGCCGATTGCATTAGTTGGGTACATAGGCTAACTTTGTTGGACTTAACAAACAAATTGGACTTATGAACGCACTCTCGGAACGGAACTTGTTCATAGGTAGGGGACTTACTGCACAGTGGAAAGCCATTGGTGTTGGGGGGTATGGGAGGGGAATCAGTTTCCTGATCTGGTGTACCTTGTAAATCACCCAAGTTGCTAGGTAGAGAGGGGTCCTTGGCTGTAACAGGAGCTCAAAAGGTGGGAGAGGCCCTGCTCCCACAGGGACCGAAGCATCCCAAAGCATGTACCAGCCCAGCTGGCTTGGATCCACACTCCCCAATTGCAGCTGTCACTGCAGATAAGAGCAGGATTACATTTGACAGTTCTCACAGATGCAATTTTTATTTAGCCTTTCCAGAGCCCATTTAGGTTGGCATTTGAGTAATGAATACCAGGAGTGTTCCACCCAATATAGCGAGGCAGGTCGGAGACATTTCTAAAATGCAAATCAGATTAAAACCCTGGCTTAAAACCCTTCATTACATGCTGGATAAAAGACACTTTGCCTGGCATGAAATTCAAGGCCCTTCAAGGTGTGGCCCTGGGTGCCATTCTTGCTCTTATCTGCCACCACTCCCGGCCCCATTCCCCCAGATCTTGTACTCCTGAGCCTCTTGAACACATTATGTGGGTTCCACGCCTCCATGACTTCTCTTTCCTCTTCTTCCTTGCCTTTTTGGACTCATGCAATGTAGGGTGGGCAACTCATGCCAGGACTTTTCCAGTTGTAACCCTGGAGTCCCAGTTTGGGAAAGCTTTCAGTCCGGGGCACATCAGAACAGTGGGTGTGACTATGAATTTTGTGTGTCAACTGGACGGGGCCACAGGGTGGCCAGTCGTTTGGTTGAACGTTCTTTTGGGTGTGTCTGTGAGAATGTTTTTGGATGAGATTAACATTTCAATCACTAGACTGAATAAAACAGACTGCCCTCCCTGGTGTGGGTGGGCCTCATCCGATCAGTTGAAGGCCTAGAACAAAAAAACCTGACCTTCCCCCAAGTAAGAGACAATTCCTCCTGCCTGACTGCCTTCAAACTGGGGCATCAGCTTTTTCCCCACCTTTGGGCTCAAATTGAGACATTGATTCTTTTTTTTTTTAATTTTTTTTTTTTGGAGTACAGTTGCTTTACAATGTTGTGTTAGTTTCTACTGTACAGCAAAGTGAAGCAGCTATACGTATATATATATATATATATCCCCCCTTTTCTGGATTTCCTTCCCATTTAGTTCACCTCAGGGCATTGAGTAGAGTTCCTTGTGCTATAGAGTACGTTCTCATTAGTTATCTATCTTATACATAGTATCAATAGTGTATATATGTCAATCTCCTCCCAATTCATCCCACCTCCTCCCCTGCCCCCTTGGTATCCATACTTTTGTTCTCAACGCCTGTGTCTCTATTTCTGCTTTGTAAATAAGATCGTCTATAACCAATTTTTTCAGATTCCACATATATGCGTTAATATGCGATATTTGTTTTTCTCTTTCTGAGTTACTTCACTCTGCATGACAGACCCATTATTCTTAATCACCATGTTCTACAGGTCCAGGTGGGGAGAGAAATTTGCACACAAAATATTATACACCAGGGGGCTGGGGATCGGAAACAGTAGAATAGAGAATAGAGAACAGGTTTAAAAGACTGAATGAATTCAAAATGACTCCTATTAACTCTCTGCAGATCCACTATTCAGGGGCCACTTTCCCCATCTCTGCCTCACTGGGCCTTTGCAGCAAAAAGGTCTGATTATTTCGTGTTATTGTATGCTACAGTATCCCCACCACCTCATCACCTAGCACACTATACACAGTAGACAAGAGGGAATTTTGTTGCATTTGATTTCCCTTATGCCCAGTAGGTATATTGCCAGGCAATTTCAGAATAAATCTCTCACTTCTTGGCATCGCATGTGAAGCCCTTCCAGATCTGGCCCCTGCCCCATCTTCAGCCTCGTCTCTGGCCACACATTTCTCCTCCAGCTGTACAAGCACCCTCACCTTTCCCAGACGTGCTGCTCTCTCTCCAAGTCCTCCCTCTCCCTCTCCCTCCAAGTCCTTCATACAGTACTAATCACACGGTACTGTAATTATTCATTTGCGTTACTGTGTCTCCTGCTAGATGGTCAGCTCTTCAAGGGGAGGGGCTTGGTCTCCCTGGGAATCAATCCTCTGCCTCCTCCCAGGAGATCCCATGTGGAATTTTCTCTGGAAATACAATGGAATAGGACAGAAGCTTGGAGATGCCAGAATGGAGGCAGTAAATTCTGAACAGAAGAAAGAAAGCAACCTGGAGTGGGTCCCTGAGGTTCGGGACTGTTGGAGAAATGTGAAGGTGTACGTTACTTGGCACCTTTACCTTACTCGCGGTGGATAGGAAGCTCTCAGGACCCCTGGGCCAGCTCAGAGCCCACCACTCTCACCATATGCGTTGGAATTTTCCTCCCACAGTTTTGCAGAATGGAACACTCAGGAGCTCTTTGATGGTGGGAGATGAGTTTCTCCAATCTCACCTCAGGACTGAATTATTCCCAGGAAACAGGACCATGGAATTATTGGGATCTTAATGCTTGTGCAGTAAAGGATGAACCTTACCCAAAAAAGGTTTGGCCCTTTGCCCCCAGCTCCTGAGAGGGAACCTTTAACCTGTGGAATGTCCTGCCTGATAAAAGAGGTTTTGTTTACCTTGGGCCAAGCCAGAGAGTCTACACCAACAACGTGATTCATGGTGGGGGCCATGGGCCACATAACGTCAGCTTGACCTCTGAGGCTAGAGACTAAGTTTGGCTGGACCAGTGATCAGCCATGACTACAGCTCCAACCCCCCAATAAAAACTCAGGTCTCCAAGACTCAAGTGAGCTGCCCTCACTGGCAGCACTCCATGCATGTTGTCACACATCTACATGACTTCACGGGGAGAGGACACCTGGAAACCCCAGGCCTGGTCTCCCTTACATTCTGCTCTATGTGCCTCTTCCCTTTACCGATTCTAACCTGTATCCTTTGCTGTAATAGGTATAACCATGAGAAAAACAGCTTTGCTAAGTTCTGTGAGTCCCAGTGAATCATTGAAGCTGTGAGTGGTCTTGGAGACCTCCTAAACTTTCAGAGCTCCTGTTCAGTGCATCTTTTCTCCATCTAAGGGGGCACCATGGGTCAAATAGATATGATCTTTGAAAGCCTTGAAAATCGTCTCCAAAACCAGGAAATAGTGAGCCGCATTGGAAATCAGGTGGCTGGCTGGTCCCTGGAGACAGATGATTGCACAGATAACAAGGCCAGCAATGACCGGTGCATGTGAGAGGGACAAGGGGTGGCAGTAGAGCTGTTGGTGCCTCGTGCTCTAACTCTTAGAGGGCCATGCCCCGTGGAGCACATGCTGGCAATCAACAGGCAGAACAGGTAAATCCCAGATGGCGATCATGCTGGAACTCTCTGTGGTGGTCTTGGTATTGGTGGAGCACTGAGGCCCTCGGAGAGGAAATCGGTCATACTGATGTCATTACAGTTGAGTTTTGGTCAATGGGAATAAAGAACATACTCTTTTGTTAGGAACAAGCATATGAGACACTCATGAAATACAATCTAAAGGAAGCTCCCAGCCTCTGTGTCTAAAAACACTACTCCATAAGCAGAGGATCTGATCAAAATTCCAGGAATAGGGGATCAGGCAGGATAGATGGCTGGTGAAGCCACTAGCAGTGATGGTAGAAATTCAGTGAAGTGGAGGACATAAGAAAGAGTAAAAGTAAGGATTTCCAGCAGGGAGCAGAGGGGGTGCGGTCAGAGTCAACCACCTTGTAAATCTGATACCATCCAACGTTCTTGGTCTTCCCCAATCAATAGAAATTGACTAGAAGCCAGACAAGAAATTCAGGCAAGGCTTTATTGGGGCCCCCGGTTGCAGCAGCAGGGAGCGAAAACAAACAGGTTCCCTTGCTTGCTCACTAGCTGAGGGGGGGCAAGCTTGCTCCTTATATGGGGTGAGGGTAGGGGTGTTTCCAGGGGTCAGGCCGGAGGGGTGGCTTAGGTGTTCTGCCCACCCCTCTGGTGGTGTTGTGTGCAGGGGGCATGCGCAGTACCCTGCTTTTGCTCCGGGCTCTTCAGAAATGGCAGTTGGGTTTTTTGGTCTTTTGTATCTTTTGTCCAGAATTTGCCCCAACTGCGCATGCACACAGTTATTTTTAGTCCCATACAGTTTCCTTGTATTTTGTTGCTGGAGGAGAGGTGTGTCCAGGTGCCAGCACTGCAGCAAAGGGTCCCAGATCCCAGCCGGTCTCAAACCAAAACAGCTAAGTACCAAGAGGAACTGTGAGAAGCAGATGACAGACCACACCAGCCTCTGGCAATTTGGGGTGCACGTTGCCAGTGCAGACCAGGCGTCCGCTGGCAGGATGGCTCAGCCCTTTGCACCAGCATTTAGCTATCTTCTGGCCTGGTCCTCTCCCTGTGGGCATCAGCAGACACAGCTGCAAGCAGGTACTGCTGTCAACCAAGAGAAGCTAGGGCTAGTCGCAGCTATTTTTTTCAGTAAGGCAGATCAGAGAGGAAATGTTGGAGGTCCAGCCAGCTTAGGGCCTTCCTAGAAAGAAGTTCCTTCCAGGAGCGATGCCCGGCATAGCTGATCATTTCATTCTGGCTCCTGAGGACAGAGTCAGAAGCCAGCCGTGTAGAGCGCCCACAGCCTCCACGGGAGCTTGCATCGTAGTCTCGGTTTCCGTCTGTTCCTGGGCTCAGACTGCTGAGAGCTACCAGGAGGTTTGAGTGAGTTTCACGTCACCAACTGCAGAGCACAAAACTAAGAAGGGAGGGGATCCCTTCAGGTAAAGTCCAGAGAAATCCAAGCCTTAATCCTCGGGGGAGGTGTTGCGGATAGAAGCTCCTCTAAAGCAGCTACATTGAACTCAATGCAAATAGTTTTACGGATGAGGAAACTGAGGCACAGAAGGCTTAACTCACTTCCCGGCTAGTGGCAGAACTGGTCACCTTGGGGGACAATGTTCCTGACTTCACAGGCTGCCCCTCAGCATCGACAGCCCCGTAAGCTCTGGCGGGGAGGGGACAGGGGCTTTGGGGACAGGAGGGACACCTCTGATGTCGGTGAGCAGAGTGTCAGGGCTGACTTTGCAATCACACCGCACATACAGCCTTTTAAGCAGTGACAGAATCAGGCAAAGGAAAGTGCTCGTCACCCCCTCAGGGACAGCAAGGAGCTCCATCACGGTGCGTCCAGGTCAGAGTGGCCATGGCATCACTTGTCCTCTCCGAAGGGTTCAGGCGAGGTACCAAATCTGGCCTCCCAGCCTGGGCCCCCTTGTGCAGGGAACAGACCCTCTGTGACAGCCAGCAGTTGTTCTAGACAAAAGCTACTACCCAAGTGAGTTGGTCAGGAGCTAACGGCACAGGGCCTCCCCACGGGGAAAAAATGCGGACTGCTTCCACAGATCACTTGCTCCCTGCTCCCTGCTCCCTGCTCCAGAGGACCTTTTAAGCTTCATCGTGTTCTGCTGAGTGTGCATCTCCTGAGCCGTGCGTGCTGAAGTGAGCAGAAAATGAGGCTCAGAGACGTTCACCGTAGCTTCTGTCTGTGGTGGCTGTTTTCCTTTTGGGTTCATGAGGTTTGTGTGCACTTTGCCTTGGCTCAGGCCATTGGGTCAAGGCTGTCGAGGTTACAGACCTACCCTGGTTTCTTCCCCTCCTTAAAGCTCACCAGCAACTCGGGGATGCGGCCACCCGGCAGTGGGAACTGCCTCCCATGGGGCAATTAAGCCAGTGAGCCTCAAACCGTGATAAAAGAAGACTTTGCAAAAAATAGAAATAAAAAATATAAAACTTCCAGAGCAAGAGTGAGCAAAATAGTGAGTCTTCCAAGTTAAGCAGATGTGGTAAAAGCACATTCATTTGATGTTTGTTTGGCTAATGAGAGCAAAAGCTTAATATACATTATAGATTTCTCTTTTCCTTCTTCCATTTGTTAAGTTGTTGGTTGGTTTAAAAAGGAAATTATAAGAGCATGTTTAAATCATGTATCAATCATGTTTAAAAAGGAAATTATAAGAATATACTCTGCTTGAAATAGAGACACAGACGTAGAGAACAAACATATGGATACCAAGGGGGGAGGGAGGTTGGGATGAATTGGGAGATTAGGATTGACATATATACACTAATATGTATAAAATAGATAACTAATGAGAACCTACTGTATAGCACAGGGAACTCTACTCAATGCTCTGTGGTGACCTAAATGGGAAGGAAATTCAAAAAAAGGGGATATATGTATATGTATAGCTGATTCACTTTGCTGTACAGCAGAAAGTGACACGACATTGTAAAGCAACTATATTCCAATAAAAATTAATTTTAAAAAGTGCAAAATATGAAACCATAAAGATTCTAGAAGAAAGAAAAAGAATATACTCTGCTTTAAGATCTGAAAATTCATGTATCCTCGATTGAGTGAAATATATACACATTTTTTTTTATTAATGCATTGTCTCTCTTATCCTGGAATTAAGAGGTTGTAGTTTATTGGAAATTATTTTCAATAGTTTTAGTTGTGTGTTAAGCTGAGGCGGCTTAATGAGTTCAAATTTATATGTAAAAGGAACATTCAAGACTCTCAGAACTGATTTCTAAGACTGAAGTCTCCTTAAGGATGCCTTAGTCACCCTTGGCCTATATAATTGACCTTTAAGTTATAAAATGAGATTTTCTCCTATTTTAGAAAAAGTGGGAGAGGAGGAGGAGGAGGGATATTTGGAGGAATAGGGGAGGGGGAGGGGGAGGGGGAAGAGAAGGAGGGGGAGGAGAGACTTGGCAAGGATCCCCCTTGCATAGAGATTTAAAAGGGGATCAGTTTCTAGATGCCTCAACTCCCATTCCTAAAATCTGCCTGAGAACAGGTCGGAATGACCATGGAGATTTTTCCTTTCCCAGCTTCCCTTTCACAGTGGCCTTTTTGACAAAAAAGAAAGGAACGCCTTCGCCCATCCTTAATCTTACAACTGTACATTGCGCCAAGCTGTAAAAAACTGCGGTGTCAAAGAGACAATTTAAAATACTGCCTTGGGAACAGCTCCTTTAATCAAAGCACAGTGGGCTTGTCTAGGGCCCAGTCTCTGTCTGCAGGTCTTGGAGGCATTTCTATGAGGGTGAAGTAAAGCATTAGAACCCAGATGTGTCGGCCTGTGTTAGGATGCTCTGAAATGGGATATATTGCAGAGTGAGGCAGTGAGAGGGGTTTCACCTCTTCCATCCCCCAAATACTGTCCAATAAAGGATCACTCTTGAGGGAGAATCCCCTGAGAACAGAACAAAGAGCCCCAGAAAATGTGTTTCCTCCTAGTATTTAATGGTAAATGATTATTTTCAGATATATTTATGTCTGAAGGACAGGGGCAGCTTAGTGATGCTGATTCTTTTAGGCATGACTAGAATGCTTTCTGAGCTACCAGAATTTTTCAAGATCCACTAACGCCACCCTGCAGATAAAAACATTTTGTGATTTTTCAGATTTGGTGCGCTTCATTCTATAAGGTAGTGAAAGCCTATTTTAACACATCATATCACAAAATATTTATTCCAATTAGAGTCCGACATTGTGTTATTTCATTTCATAAAGTGTTTAATATTTTTCTATCTCCTTTTAACAAGAAACAAAATTGTGTGCCAGTTGTCAGGTTGATTTATGCTCACACTTTCATTAAATACATAAAAAAAGTTTGCTCGTGACACCTAACATAATCATTTCGGATTTTTATACATGATTCTTATTTAATAATTTCAAAAAGCTCGACACCAGTGTTCAATATACAAGCACATACTTTGCAAATACCATGCTTCATATGCCTTGCTTCAAAAATTACAGAATTTTAACTACACTTTACATTGCATATTAGTAAATAAAGAGTAATAATTATATTAGATATATATATCATTTTGTTATTGATTGTTTTTGGTAATATATCCCACTAGGTGTGCTGTTTAAGTTCTTTCTTAATTGTTCTTTTAAAAATAATGTTCTTTAAAACACATCGAAAAATGAAGTTGGTGTTCTCTAATTTTATTAAATAAAGAAAGTAAGCTTGATTTGACCAACTGGTTTGCCAACAAGGACTGACTTTGCTATTTTGGTTATATGGCAAATATTTTCCATCAACTTAATACACTAAATCCGAAGTCCCAAGATTTCCACCAAAATTAAAATATTTATAAAGCAGGTAACAATCCAAAAATGGGCCGAAGACCTAAACAGACATTTCTCGAAAGAAGATATACAGATTGCCAACAAACACATGAAAGGATGCTCAACATCACTAATCATTAGAGAAATGCAAATCAAGACTACAATGAGGTATCACCTCACACCGGTCAGAATGGCCATCATCAAAAAATCTACAAACAATAAATGCTGGAGAGGGTGTGGAGAAAAGGGAACCCTCTTGCACTGTTGGTGGGAATGTAAATTGATACAGCCACTGTGGAGAATAGTATGGAGGTTCCTTAAAAAACTAAAAATAGAACTACCATACGACCCAGCAATCCCACTACTGGACATATACCCTGAGAAAACCATAATTCAAAAAGAGACATGTACCAAAATGTTCACTGCAGCACTATTTACAATAGCCAGGACATGGAAGCAACCTAAGTGTCCATCGACATATGAATGGATAAAGAAGATGTGGCACATATATACAATGGAATATTACTCAGCCACAAAAAGAAACAAAATTGAGTTATTTGTAGTGAGGTGGATGGACCTAGAATCTGTCATACAGAGTGAAGTAAGTCAGAAAGAGAACAACAAATACCGTATGCTACCACATATATATGGAATCTAAAAAAAAAAAAAAGGTTCTGATGAACCTAGGGGCAGGACAGGAATAAAGACACAGATGTAGAGAATGGACTTGAGGACACGGGGAGGGGGAAGGGTAAGCTGGGACTAAGTGAGAGAGTAGTACTGACATATATACACTACCAAATGTAAAATAGGTAGCTAGTGGGAAGAAGCTGCATCGCACAGGGAGATCATCTTGGTGCTTTGTGACCACCTAGAGGGGTGGGATAGGGAGGGTGGGAGGGAGACGCAAGAGGGAGGGGATATGTGTATACATATAGCTGATTCACTTTGTTATACAGCAGAAACTGACACAACATTGTAAAGCAATTATACTCCAATAAAGATGTTAAAAAAATAAAATAAAATAAAGCAGGTAAAATAGTAAAGACATTTTATAAACTAATATTGTGTTGACAAAATTATATTGAAATTAAAATTTCAATTTTCCCAATTCTTTCTGATTAAATAAGGTGCCTGTAAGTGAAGGGGTGACATCATCACGTAATACAAATTGAGAAAGCTTTTTAGTTATTCCTCCCAGAAATTTAAATAAGGAATAACTTTGATGAAAGGGTAACATCCATTTACAAAAAGGTAGTTCTATTTTTAATTTTTTGAGGAACTTCCATAATGTTTTCCATACTGGCTGCACCAACTTACATTCCCAACAGTGAACAAGGTTCCTTTTCTTCCACATTCTCACCAACGCTTGTTATTTCTTATCTTTTTAATAATAACCATTCTAACAGGTGTGAGGAGATATCTTGCGGTTTTGATGTGCATTTCCCTAATGATTAGTGATCTTAAGCACATTTTCATATACCTATTGGCCATTTATATGTCTTCTTTGGAAAAATATCTATTCAGGGTCCTTTGCCCATTTTTCATTTGGGTTATTTGTTTTTTTGCTATTGAGTTGTATGAGTTCCTTTTGTATTTTGGATACTACCCCTTTATCGGATATGTGATTTACAAATATTTTCTCCCATTCTGTAGATTGTCTTTGCACTTTGTTGATTGTTCCCTTTGCTGTACAGAGCTTTTTAATGTGATGTAGTCCCACTTGTTTATTTTTGCTTTTTTTTTTAACCTGTGCTTTTGGTGTCATGCCAAAAAAAATCATTGCCAAACCAAAGTCAAGGAACTTTTTCCCTATGGAAAAAGGAGTTTTATGGTTTCAGGTCTTATATTTAAGTCTTTTTTATTATTATTATTAATTTATTTTATTTATTTTTGGCTGCGTTGCGTCTTCGTTGCTGTGTGCGGGCTTCCTCTACTTGCGGTGAGTGAGAGCTACTCTTCCTCGTGGTGCGCGGACTTCTCACTGCAGTGGCTTCTCCTGCTGCGGAGCATGGGCTCTAGGTATGCAGGCTTCAGTAGTTGTGGCTCGTGGGCTCTAGAGCACAGGCTCAGTAGTTGTGGCGCGCGGGCTTAGTTGCTCCGCGGCATGTGGGATCTTCCTGGACCAGGGCTCGAACCCATGTCCCCTGCAATGGCAGGCGGATTCTTTTTTTTTTTTTAAAGATTTATTTATTGATTGATTGATTAATTGACTGATTGATTGCTATGTTGGGTCTTCGTTTCTGTGCTAGGGCTTTCTCTAGTTGCGGCAAGCGGGGGCCACTCTTCATCGCTGTGCGCGGGCCTCTCACTATCGTGGGGCAGGCGGATTCTTAACCACTGCACCACCAGGGAAGCCCATATTTAAGTCTTTAATCCATTTGGAGTTGCTATTTGAATACCTCAGATGGCACATCCACTCCACCTTAGAAAATGGGCCTGTATAAACAAGAAAATGGCCCAACTTAAAATCGTAAAGAAAAGAGTTATCATGTTTATCGAGACATTCTGTACTTTTTAATGGCAGCTGTGATCTTTACTCTGTAATATCTCTCTAATTCTCCCCAGAGTGGCTCTGCCAATGGCCACTCCCAGGCTTTCTCAGCCTCATGAAGACCCACCAGTAACTGGATGTACAGCCCCCATCTCAACTTCCATTGATCAGAGGAGCCACTGAATACAATTCATACGTGGACTGGCCAAGGGACCTGAGGCTTTTCTGAATGGCAGTCCTGAAGTTCTGCAAAAACTGTAACAGTGATCCCATCTAGGCCAGCTGGCTGAGGCCAGGAAGGGGGAACAACATCTGCACATACCCTAAAAAATAATGAAAATGAATAAATAACAACAACCATAAAAATGGTAAACAAAAGATATTCTGAGGTTATGGTTGACATTAACTCAATATGTCAACACTTCAGTGAGACCACAAAAAGGTTAATGCTATTTTAGAGACATTCATGGAAGCCTTGGTTCCAGAACAAAGGAGGGATTGTTTGGGATCTGTCTGTGCTAGTCAGATCACCGCTGCACCAGTGTGTTTTAATCCGGGTGCCTCAGTCTGTAAGCAGCCCTGACAAACTGAAGTTTCCTGATAAATTCCCTCTACCACTGCCATTCAAACACATGGGTCATTGCAGGGTCAAACTGGGGTGAGAAAGAAGTGGGTTGGACTGGGGTGTTATTGTAATTCTGGAATTTACAAAATCTTTGACATTGTATAACTTCCTTGAACTGTAATAAGCAAAATGACCAATAAAATCTATCTCCAAATGGCCTCTGTCTCTGCTATTGTTAAAATTACCCAAGGACTCCAGAAGTGATCAAATAGAGGTCTTGATGGACAGAAATTACAGGGTGCTATACTTTAATTTAATGGAAGAAACATTTTCTGTTAAGTAAATAGACTAAGTTTTAAGACTGTAAGTCCCTGAACTTGGAAGTGACCGTCAGAGGAGGTCTGGTAGAAGGGCAACTAATTGAATGAGGTAACCCTAACTCTAACCTGGTTTACCCTGGCTGCCATATTTCTACTTTTTACCTTGGGTGTGGGGGTGAGAACAGAATGGGTCTGGCAATCAGCCACCCACCTTCCTTCTCTGCATGGCTTCTGATGCCACCTAAAAGCATGTCCCCTCCGTCCTCCTGTGGTGGTGGCTTTGGCCCAACACACTACCCTCTTTTCCCAAGCAGCGCACACAGAGGCCCCGGGATCACCCAAGAGGAGAGCGGTGGAGACCCAGGGAATGTCTGCTCTTATCTAAGCAGGGAGAGACTGAGCAGAGGTGGGATATTGTGCTACTTGTTGGCCTGGAGAATGAGGGACAAACAGCCTCTCTCCCTCTCCCTCCTCAGGGCCCAGCACCAAAGGACTGGGGAATTGCATCTGACTTGACAAGGATGAAAAGGCCAGAGGGATGTCAGCCTACCTGGTATTTACTAGGCTCCTAATATGGGCCCTTTACATGAGGCTCTTGATACTCTGAGGATTAGACATTTTTATAGGGCTATATGGAATTCTGAAGGCCATGAAAAGCCATGGGTGAATCCAGCATGGGAGTGACATCGGATTAGCAATTTAGGGCCAGTTCTGGTGCGAAGGCTTAAGGAAGGAGAAAAAGAGACCTTCATATGTCTGCCTGGTCGCCCTGCCCAGCAACCAGGGCAGGGAGAAGGGCAGGGCTTTGGAGATGATTCTCTCTCCAGGAACAAAGAGCTTTGGTCAGTTTGAAACATCCCCTAGACCCTGTTTCTCGGGGCTCAGTATATGGGAGGCAACTTGATAAAGGAGGTATGGCCCAAAGCGGGGTTGGTCTGATCTACCTGTTGACCTTGGTTCATTTGCAAATCAGCCTAAATAAGAAGACCCTCAAAATTAGCCATGCTTCATCCAGAAATATCCCTAAACCCCCAAATCCTTGTTAATCAGGCAGGTACTTGGACAGGCATATGGCCAAGAGAGGTTGGGGATAGGAGAGAATGTATTTGCATTTCATCAGTTTCCATCTTGGTTCTACTCAATTTTCTGTGTGGGAATTTTTAACTGAATCCACCTAAGCTTCAAGCAATTTCTAGCTGCCTAACAGATCCTAAAAGGTCATCTTACGTCAGGCAGGAAAGGCCTCAAACCAACTCTATAGCCCATGAACCCCAGAGGCAGAGCAGCTCAAAGAGGCTGCCTAACCTTGCTTTGTATGCTGAGTTTGTCCTCACACCAGTACTTCATCTTCTGTTCATTTGCAGCAGTGAAAGGGACAGATGATTAAGTACTATTGGGAGGCATGGGGAATTCATCGGAAGGTGGGCTTGCTTGCATTAAACCGTATTTATAACCTTTTGCAGTTGAAGACAATTGAGCAGCCAAAGAAAATAGCCCAAGAGGGAAACCAAAGAGATTTAAGATGTCTTGATGGACAGTTCTTGACAAAGCTCCCAGACCGGTATAATCTGGTATAATCTCGTTGAAAATGCAGTCCTTTCCATCCTTTACTGGAAGGTTCTACGAATAAAAGAGAAAACAGCCCATGACTGGTCTTATCTGCATGATTAATGGTGTTTACAAAACACAGATTCATTGTGTAGCAAGAGAATAACTAGTACAAGCTTGTTTGCAGGTGTAAAATTTAAAAAGAATCTGCAGGGACTTCCCTGGTGGTCCAGTGGTTAAGACTTTGCCTTCCAATGCAGGGGGTGCGGGTTCAATCCCTGGCCAAGGAACTAAGATCCCACATGCCACGGGGCCAAAAAAACAAAATATAAAATAGAAGTAATATTGTAACAAATTCAATAAAGACTTTGAAATTGGTCCACATCAAAAAAGAAAAAAGAAAAAAGAAAAATCTTAAAAAGAATCTGCAAACATCAGAAACACAAGGGCTCCATTCCCTTCCACCACCACTCATTTGATTGATCTAAGGCAGGCTGTGAGCTGGGTCTGAAGAATCCCATATAAATAAATCAAGAAACAGTGGATACGTCCTTTCAAGCTGATCAGACAAACAAGGGGAAAGCTCATGTTTTGGACATAACCTGAAAGTCCACTTGAAAAGGCTTGAGCACATTATGGGTACAGTAGGGGCATGGATAAGAAAGGAGAATTCTAAAGGATTCTTACTCAACTCTAATTAACCAGCTCAGGATTGAAGAGCAGTCGGGGTAAGGGAGGGAAGGGACAGAAAACCCAGAGGTGTGGAGGACTACAGAAAGCTCTGCAGAAAAGGTGAGAGCCTCCAGAACAAAGAGTCTATTTCATTCAATTCCACACATCTGTCCTTCACCCTCTCTCAACCACTCACTCCCACGTCACAAATTCTCCACCCCGACAGAGGTTTCCACCTCAGGATGCCTGCATGCTTTCCTGCTGGCCAATGTGCCTCCTATTGCCCTCATAATTTCCCTAATCACCTGAGGCTGCATCTTCACCACTTCTGTCACCCAAAGTCACCAGCCCCTAACCGATATCATCAGAAAGCATGTTATATGGATTTCTTCAACATAACCGTGTCTCTAAAGGTTTAGACTTAAAATGCATTTGTATACATCACATCATCTTCTAAACCTACTTAGAAAGCTCATTTTTAAAATCTGCAGCCTAATGAATCCCTTTAAGAATACACATTTCTGTGTGTATTTGGTTTTCCTGAAGTGGGGCCTATCTGGCACATCTTTTAAAGATACAGTCTCAAATGTTTTAGAGTTTACAACGTAAGGCAGTTTCAAGAGAACCCAACTCATATAGTTTCAGCTCGATTACCAGCAAACTATTAATAGCTTGTCTGCCTGTCTGCAGGAACTGGCTGGGAAAACTCTGCAATCAGATGCCTTTCACACCCCCTGTGACTGAGCTCTGACCAGTGCAGGGCTGCTTGTACTTTCAGGTGATAGAAAACACCCCAAAGAGAAAAGGCAGACCTGTGTCCACGCCAAAGCAAGCCACACGGACAGAAGGCGTTCATGAAGCTGACGGTTTTCTTCACAGAGCCACCCTGAGCCAAAGGGCTCCCCCAGTCTTCCTCCCATTTCAGAACTCCCAGTCTCAAGATGCTTGTGGATTCCTCAGGATCCATGGCCTCCGTTTGAAAAATACTTCATTGATCATTCAATTCTGTCACTTAGGAGGTGAGAAAAGCAGAGGTAGACATTTGACATTGAAGAGCAGGCCTGCTTATAAAGGGAAATTTATCAATCAGTGTTCCGTTAGGAAAACTAGAACCACTCTAGCAATTTCGGAGGGTCAGAAGGGATGGAGAAGCAAAGAGAGAAAGCTGAGGTTGAACCTGTCTGACTGGGGAAGCAAAAACAGGGACAGTCTTCCCCCAGAGTCCTTCACGGAGGCTGATGGAGCTCCTGCACCAGTTTGCTGAATGTCGGGGGTCCGCTCGCCCGTGGAGGCTGCAGGCAACTAGGAGACTACAGTTACCAGATGTCACTTGTGCTGGAGCGGAGCCCAGGCTCTGTGCCGCTGCTTGAGCAGAACCCAGGAGCCTGTGCTGCCTGGGGGCTGCTGTTGCCACTTGCCGGTGGTGACTTCAGATGCAGGGGGAAAAAAAGGCATCTCCCTTCCTCCTGAGACAGAGACCAGCAGCCCCTGGCAGCCAGGAGCGGGCCTCGGAGGTCTCCTGTGAGCATGAACCCTTTCACAGAACACCCACAGCAGACAAGGCCATCACTCTGGCCAAGCTGGGGCAAGACGAAAACACGACCGCTCCACCATCATGGGTGAACTTGGCCAACACAGGAGCACTGTTCAAACCACAAAGTGAGCAAACATCCCCATTCTGGCTGATGTGAGCATCTGCTGCTTCTTTACCAAGGACAGTTTGGGCCTCACCCTGCTCGTCCCTCCTTCTAGATCAGATTTGTTAAGACACCCAGTCATGGAATTACCCCACTTCCACACAGCATCTAACCCAGAGCGACCTCCTCTCCCTAAACTCTCCCCCAGATCACCTACCACAAGCCCAAACCCTATAATCGACTCTTTCTTACACTCTCAACTGAGACACCCCCAGCTCCCTTGTGGTCACCAGGTAGTCTAGGCAATTAAACAAGCATTGGCTAAGAACCAAGGTTAATAGCTTATTGATATGTTACCACCACACTACAAAAAAGAGGTAGGTGTATGGGAGGAATTACACAATGCTTGTTTCAAATCACCTGGAACTGTCCTCTTACCTCTCCTCTTATTTCTCAACAGTTTTTCTTGTTTTTAATCTCCTTTATCCACTCCATCTGAGTGCTGAAGTCATGTCCACCTCACTAATTCAATTTTCTGTCATATCTAGTCAACTGCTGACTAGCTCTATTCTCGTACCATACTTGCATAATATTGGACTATGTCGGGTACCAGATGAGGTGCATTCAGTTAAAGATGGCTCTAGGTCTCCACCCCAATCCTCCACCCAGAAGGAAGAATGGAACGCCCTATGTTTTAATTTTGCATGACTAATCCAGGACCTAGCAGCCTGGGTCAGTTAAAAATGGAGCTTGGGCTGCAATAAGCTCTAGTTGAACCACACAGAGAGTGGGAAAAGGAAAAGGGTGATTCCCAAGAAAAGCTAGAGGAGCTCTGACCAGAATTAGGGAAAATGGAGCCGAGCAAGGAAAAACAATGGATGTCCACTAGAGCGCCCTTAACTGCTATTGTTGTTCACCTACCTATTTTGAGTGAAAACCTGTGCATTTTGGGGCTTCTTTCCTAATACCGGTTACTCATACCAGAGAAAAATGCTCCAATGTCACTTTTTTTCCTTGTCATTGTCACCAACAGCAGCACTGAGCCAGGTCTGTCATGGTCACCTCATGGTTTTTGGAGCTAACAGATTCTCAAAACTGCTGGTGCAACACTTGCCCCTCCAGTGTAAGTTCTACATATTTATATATTTGGTTCTACATATTTATATATTCTGGTTCTACATATTTATATATTTTATTTTTGAATGTTTAGTATTTGGGCTTATAATTCAGAATAAGGTAAAGAACTCCAGAACTCCAGGATAACCCTGGAAAGTTGAGGACCAATGAGGGATTTTTTTTTCCTAGACATATTGCGATATTGAAATTCCCTCTCAGCTCTCCAGACCAGGTGATTGGAGCCAAGAGGCTCTACCAAATGACTCGTTTAGGAACTTGACAACCTGGAAGGTTTTATTTTTATCCACTTACCCAACAAACACAGGAATGAAAGCAATAATAAGTCACTCGATCATTACCAAAAATCATTAATATGCATGAAGACACTCCCTATTTCTTTCTCTAGGACCGAGGGCTAATCATGGCTTTTAACAACCACTATCTCTGTGAACTAAAAGATGCGAATCACCCAAGTATTAAGTCCATTCTGAATGCTCAGGGTGCTGAGGCCTACTTTGGAATGAATTAAACTGACTTAAAGAAGGTCCATTCATGTGGAGACAGGTGAGGCCAAAGGCCACCTTATACATGAATGGGTGTAAGGAACGGGTTTTATTGGGGAAATATATAAGCTAGTACGATGAGGCATACAGTCCCCTGCTCTGTCCTCATCCACGGAGAAGTACAAAGGGGCAGAGCACGTCGGGCAAACCACAGTATGCTCCAAGGGCAAGCCCTGCCTTGGCTACCTCATCTGCACAGTGCCAGCACGAAAGCAGCCTGGCATGCTGAGAGAGGAAACGCCAGTGCACGGGTGTCATGCTGTCCGAGTTTACACACCAGATGCTAGAACTTGGCGACTTTGTAAGAAGTGGCGTTCTAGCTTCAGGGGCACAGGAGTCTCTAGTTCCATGGGAAACTAAGTGTATGCCCAGCCTCTCTCAGCTGGCAGCAGGTGACCTTCAGTCCCAGGTAGCCCACTTCCAGACAACCTGATGAGGGCTCTGGGGGTGATCAATGAACAATTCTACCTGTCTCTCCACAATTTACAAGGCACAGATTCATCTCCAACTTTTTCTTATCGGAAGTATTAAAGAATCCGTTCATCTTGAGGGAGCATAGAAAGCGGAATTGAAACTGTTCTGTGCCTTTTGAAAACAATAATGCAGCCATCGTTAATCTCTGCCACTGACTTGGAAGTTAGCACCCTCTGAGTTCAAACCCCTTCACTTGGCAATCAGTGAAAGAAAAAAGTGCATCTTAAAGTACATCCTGTTAAATACACAAAGGGCTGCTGGATTGCTCAGTGCCAAGGGTCCTGTGACTCCTTCCTCAAAGTCACACAGCCAATGGGACATTAACCATCCCCCTGGAGAATTAGATTTGCAAGTCAGCCCCAGGCTATGTGCCTAACATTCAAGTAGCTTTGGGATCTCAGTAACTAGGCTTCCCAAAGACATGCATGATGGAAAGGTGCTCACAGGACAAAAAGAGTCAAATGTGCTTTTGCTTTACATTACAACTGAAGAAAATTGAGAATTTGCTTTTTAAATTATTGTTTTTACTACCCAGTTGTAAACTATCTTATTCTTTTAGTATGAATATATATTGTTAGAGAGGGTGAAATCCTTTTCATATATTTATTGGCCATTTGTAGTTTGTGAATGATTTTTTTTCCTGCCTTTGGCTGTCATTTTCCACTTGGAGTTTTAAAAAGGAAATTGTAAGCATTCCTTACATATTAAAGTTATTGACCATTTCTTTGTGATACAGTTTGCAAGCATTTTTCCTAGCTTGTTATTTGTCATATTTGGTATCTGACACACAAAAGTTGAACGAGTTATTAGCTGGGTCTATCAACCTTTTCTTTTATAATTTCTACCTTTGTTTTATGAGTAAAAAGTCCTTTCTAAAATAAAAGTTATGTAAGTAATTATATTTCCTTCTAGTGATTTTAAGGGTTTGTTTGAGGGGTTTTTTACATTTAAATCCACCTGAAATTTATGTTAATGTATGGGAGGAGATCACAAAATCTAACTATTTTTTCAAATAGTTATCTGATTATTCCTAATCTGTTTATTGACAAGTTCTTCCTCTTCAACATAAAATGCTACTTTTGTCATCTAATGAATTTTTATATATACCTGATCTGGATCTGGAATATTCTATTTCATTGATCAATCTGCACCTGATCACATAATTTTCATACTATAACTTTGAAATACTATATTGTCTGGTGATACACATTATCTTCCCCCCTGCCTTTTTTTAAAGAATGCTGTGTTTTTATTTAATTTAAATTTTTTTTTTTTTTTTGGCTGTGAGGAGCAGCATGTGGGATCTTAGTTCCCCCACCAGGGATTGAACCCGTGCCCCCTGCATTGGAAGCTCAGTGTCTTAACCACTGGACTGCCAGGGAAGTCCCATATCCTTCTGCCTTTTTAATTTTTACAACCATTTATATGCATAAATAAATATTTTATATCAACTTTAAATCGTTTGGTAAATTTCCCTCCCAAAAGTCCCACTGAAATTGGAATTGGAATTATAGTAAATGTATTACCTAATTCTGATAAATTGACTGGTTTTGCAATCCAGGACCTATAAATAATGTCATTCTACTTCTGTAAGTCATTGTTCATGACCTTGTTTTCCTTCTCATAGACCCTAGAATGTTTTATTAATTCCTATGGTATCTATTTTTCAATAATTCATGAGATCTTTTATTCTTTATATTATTCAAGTTATTAATGCTCTTATAAAGGAAAATAATTAGGTTTGGTATATTTATTTTATAACAGGACACATTTTGAAATCTCCTTTTAGTTCTAAGTGCTTCACCTGATTCTCTTGAGATAACTTGGGGTCATCAATTTAATAGCTATTAAGGCAAAATATGTATAAATTATAACTATAATTGAATGTTTAAATAGTTTTATGATTTAAAATTAAATACTTTCACCTGGATTACCTCATTTAATTCTCACAAAACTTATTTGAGATAAAATTTAGTGTCCTTATTTCACAGATGAAGGAACTCAGGCTGAATCTACACCACTGGCAAATGACAGAATTGGAACCTGAACGCAGAGAATTGGTTAAAAATCTCAATTACATATATTTATATGGAGTATTACACATTTATTGTACGTGATTCTGTAGAATACTGTCTAATTTAGTGCTTCTGTACTGTTTTTCACTTCACAGCACACATAGAAAATGAAAATATTGTATAATATTGTATGGGGCTAAGTGGACAACCAGCTTGCAGCTCTGGCCCTCTAGACACCTATGTCTCAGGACTTCTATAACCCATTTAAAGCACTGCATTTCGGATGCTCTGAATTACTGATGTGCAAAGACGCCCATGTTGCAGTGTTACACCACAGTATGTCCCTGTGAGGAATAAATGAATAAAAACATGTAAAGCCCTTATTATGATGCCTGGAATATCAAACGCCCTCAGTAGTAGCTGTAATTGTCCCTTTTCTTCTGCCCTTAGGTC
Organism: Balaenoptera physalus; assembly: GCF_965194825.1. Classification (NCBI taxonomy): domain Eukaryota; kingdom Metazoa; phylum Chordata; class Mammalia; order Artiodactyla; family Balaenopteridae; genus Balaenoptera; species Balaenoptera physalus. The sequence goes on from NC_138883.1 coordinate 147,490,239, forward strand.
TGTACAGAGCAGGCCTCTTTCTTATGTTTCAGGAACGTCCTTTATCAAAAAAAATTAAAAAGTAACTGTGTGCGCCAGAAGATTCTGTTTACCCACCTAAACAGCCCTGGTTCTTCAGACAGCATGATCAAGTACAGCCCATGCAAACCTGGACCCTCTACTTTATTTATTTATTTTTTGTAATGCTCATAGAAGATTTATTTGTAATATCCCCAAACTGGAAACAAACCAAATGTCAATCAACACTTAAAGGAATAGATAATGGTATATTCATAAAACGGAAAAATTACTGCAATGAAAAGGAGTAAACTAGTGACACATACAGCCACGCGGATATATCACAAAATAAGTATGCTGTGTGAAAGAAACCAGATAAAAAAGAATAAATACTGCATTATTAATTTTTTAATAAAATTCCTAAAAATACAACCTAATCTCTAGTGGTAAAAATCAGAACAGTGGTTGTCTGGGATAAGAGGGCAAAAGAGGTGGGAAATACTCAAAAGGAACACGAAGAAATTTTGAGGTGATTTTATGTGCATTTGCTTGACTATGGTGATAGTTTTATGGATGTATGCATATGTCACAACTCATTAAGATGTACACTATAAATATTGGACCCTCTACTTTAGCATCCATATTGGACCCTCTACTTTAGCATCTATATTGGACCCTCTACTGTAGCATCCATATAAGATGCCTCAAATCCCATCCCGTGTTCTGTGTGGATCCCGCCCAGAGCGGCCCCACCGCAACGGTCCCAGGCATTTCCAAGTGGATTCAATACTCCGGTTGGTCCTACTTGCAGCCTGTTGCTTTCTCTGGACTCTTGTTCTCAGATTCTGGGGCTACCTTCCTCTCTCCCCACTCGCCACCCCCTACCCGGGCCCCAGCTCCTAACTCCATTTTCATGCAGTCTCAATAACCATCACTGGTTGGCTTTACCAGATTTTTTGCTAAAGGTTTGGAGTAATGGAGGGAGATTACAGCAAAGTACAGGCAACAGATTAAATCTAACACTACACTTTAATGTCCTAAAAATGTATCGAATATTCCTCTGATGGGCCTTCCTGAATCGTAAGGAAGAGACCTGCTCTGTGTGCACCTAAGGGGAAATAACAGCCACTCCTGAGGGCTCCTGGCCTTCCAGGTATTATAATAAGGTCTTTCCATGTATGTACTCATGTATTTCTCTTGCTGGGTATGATCAGCTGACTGTCACCTTTTTGATACACACGTCTTCTCATTTCCCCTTCTCTCTCTTTTCTGTGCTTGAAATCCCCTCAGTCATTCCAGCTGCCAGAAAACAGCTCCCAAACTCTGTATCCTTTATTTAGGAAGCCGTTTATTCCTCTTTTCTTTCCCCTCATGCCCAGTGGAAGGGAAGCCTCCTCTTCAACTCAGAGGTCCATTAGGTGATTTTTCTGTATAAGGATCCATCACCTTTAAATAAATTATGCCACTTCTAAGTGTACAGATGCAAATACAGTGCTTTGGTTCTGAATTGCTTTTTTTTCCTTCTGGCTACATAAGCTTCCTCACCCACGTTGTCTCCTCCTCCTGGGCAAAATCCTGTTTGTCCGAGAACCTCTCTCTGGGGCGTCCATGGCTTATCTCCTGCCACAAGTGGGACTGCTGCTTTCACTCTCGGGTTCCAGACCCTGTACCCCTAGTAAGTGCAGAGATGGTGTGTGGTCCAGACAAGGTGGGAAGAAAAGCACCCCCCATCTCCCCTTCTCTCTGCTCCCCCGATTTATCCAGACTGACCTTCAGGGACCTGTTCAGATCACAGCCCTCCTGCCCCGCTGTTACTCACTTACCTAAAAAGTTTTCAGCAAACTGCTCCTTCAAGATGCAAATAGCTTGGGGCTTCCCTGGTGGCGCAGTGGTTGAGAATCTGCCTGCTAATGCAGGGGACACGGGTTTGAGCCCTGGTCTGGAAAGATCCCACATGCCGCGGAGCAACTAAGCCCGTAAGCCACAATTACTGAGCCTGTGCGTCGGGAGCCTGTGCTCCGCAACAAGAGAGGCCGTGATGGTGAGAGGCCCGCGCACCGCGATGAAGAGTGGCCCCCGCTTGCCACAACTAGAGAAAACCCTCGCACAGAAACGAAGACCCAACACAGCCATAAATTTAAAAATAAATAAAATTTTTAATTAATTAATTAATTAATTAATTAAGATGCAAATAGCTTACACCCAGGGAAAGCTGCACAGAGCTGGCCTACTTCCTGAGAAGTTTCCTTCTTAGCTTTGGCAGATAAGGAAATGTTGGGATCTTTGAAAGTAATTCTTCTTAGCTGAATATAACTCCCGCTGATGGAGTGGGGAGGCAGTGGTCAGAGGGCCTGGTGTGGACCCATGACCTTTTCTGGGCCAGGCCAGGGGATGCCTTTGTCCTTGACCTCCTGACCTTGAAGCTGGCTCCTTCAGGTGGCTGTCATAAAAGACACATTCCATCCCTGCCACCTTCCACCCCAGCCAGGTACTGGTCACTCTCAGCCTGCTCAGTCTAAACTGCAATTCGTGGCCAACAAAATGGAACTTTCTTCAGTCAGGCCCATTGGTGGACCATTTGCCTAGACATACCCTGTAGGTCTGATACCTGAAACCCCAGAAAGAAAGAGTGAGTCACCTAAAGTTTTATGCTTTGAAGTGGCAAGATGGGTGTCACACCCAAGGGTCCTAGCTTCAAGTCCTGCCCTCTGTCCATCACGCCTCAATGCCTCCACCTCTCCTCGCTGATGGCAGGGCTTCCAAGACAGGCCACCTTCTTCCAGCACAGCCTTTCCCAGTCGGGCACCCCTCAGCCCACTCTCCAGTGCCCTGGGCCCCCGATGGAGGACAGTGGGCAAGCCTGTTCCCCCAGGTCTGTCCCCATGTTCTGGTCTTCCTCACATAAACAGGCACCCTTCACATGCCCCTTCCCTTAGGGGTCTGCAGTCTGCTTTATCTGGGAAAACAACCTGTGCTCAGGTAGAAACTGGGACTGACCAGTAGCTTAACAAAGTGTTTCATCTCCCAAGAAGGATGTTGATACAGAATTTTCATGACATTTGGACTTACAATCACAGGATCCAAGAATCCTAGGGTATGACAGCATGGAGGGACTTCAGCGATGCTATAGACCAGCACATCCGTTTTCCAGATGGGGAAACTGAGACTCAGGAGGGGAAGTGGCTTTTGCAATGGTTTCCCATCATTATGAAGAAGTAGAGCCCATGGTTCCTGATTTCCAGGCCAGTGCTTTTCTTACTGGCTCAGATATCAACTGAAATCAGAGCGGGCTCTGAATGCCCCAGGAGCTGGGTCGGGGAGGGGTATGAAGACACATTCACAGACAGAAGGACCCTAAGGAGAAGGAGGTACAACATTAGTTCAAGAAGAGTGTGTTTTGTTTTTTGTTTAAAAAAAAAAGACAAAAAACTTTTTAAATTCTAAAACTAATGCATGTTTTTTTTTTAAATATAGAAGAGTATAACATGGAAAATAGATCTCCCTTCCCCAGAGGCATTCGCTATTAAGCTGGTGTATCCTTTCAAACATTTTTATCCATAAATAAACATACACATATTTGTATATGTTTGTATATTTATTTACAAATGCACATATAGATACATATATTTTTTCATAAAAGAGAGCTCATATTTTACATTCTATTCTGAGATTTGCTTTTCTGCTTTACTTAACGTATTCAGTACATTTTGTCTATGTCAACATATATAAATGTTCCTTTTTTTGAATGTCTGCTTAGTAATCCATAGTGTTGATATATCATAACTTATTTAACTTATTGATGGATATTTGCGTTGTTCCTAGTTTAAGGAAATTATGAAGAATGCTGCAGTGAGAATCTCCATATAGATCTCTGTGCGCTGCTGAGATTCTGTAGGATAAATTTCTAAAAGTGGAAATGCAAGGTAAGGGAGATGAGCACTTTAAATTGTATTTTTCAGAGTGACCTTTCCTGATCTCCTTTTCTAGCCCGCCACCATCTGCTGACCTTCTCTATCCCGTTACCCTGCTTTTTTTGGTTCTCCATCTGAGATGGTATACATTTATTTGTTTATCATTCATCTTCCCTTCTGGAAACTCCTGACAGAAGGGGCTTTGGCTGTCAGTTCACAACTGCAGATATTCACTGGTGTGATCCAAGTCCTAAACAGTGTCTAGCACATAATAGGTGTTAAATAAACATTTTTTCATTCATTTATTCTTTCCTTCATTCACTAAGTGTATATTGAGCACCTATTACATGCCAACACTGTTCTAAAGCACTGGAAATACATCACTAATGAAAGCGGACAAAAATCCCACCCTGTTATTCAACGAATGAACGGCTCGTTCTAGTGGGGGAACATTTGGGGCTGGAGAACACTTTGAACTCTTCAGAGCAGATTGTTTTTCCTCCCCAGTCTAACAAGATTCTGTTGAATTGCCGCATCCCTGCAGGAAAGCATCACACAGACCCACACTGATTCTAGGTCTAGAGATGGTCTCTTCCTGTGTACTTGCCACACCAGACACGTGCCGGGGGTGAGCAAACAGATCATCAGAATGTTCCATTAAGGCCAGCTCTGCCAGTAATGACAAAGAGCTGGATGAGAAAACTGTTATTTTGCTGACATCTCTGACATTTAATTTACAATAATGATGTTTGCTCGGGCCAAAACATCTAAAATTAAACCTCTCACTTTAAAATTTAAGATCAAATTGCACTTTCTTGAACTTTTCATCAGTCAATCCATTAAAAACTAGCTGTAAAGTGGGCAGCAGCTGACTCCCAGAAAATCACAGATGGAAAAGGTAAAGGACGGGCTCAGAGAAAGGGAGGACAAGCCAGGCAGGTGAAGGTCAAGGCTGACTCCTTGAAACTGGATTTCTTGAAGGTTCACATCTGCCAGCATGTCCACCCCAGATGCTGAGCCAGACCTGAACCAAGGGGCGAAGACTGGCACTTGTTCTTCTCCCACTCTCTAATCTGCTGTCCCTGTGGGGAGAGTCGCAGTGTGTGCCCCAAGCCAGGCAAGGGTGCTTGGAGTGGTCGAGCCATGTCAGATAGCTGGTTATGATGGAGGTCTGGTTTGAAACTCCAGCCACTCCCAGGACTGGAGCCCTGCTTGTGATGGGAAAGCTGGGGTCACTCAGTCCTCCCGAAGAGGTCAACCATTGCACAATGAGAAGAATCAATAAAAATGAAGGAGTGGCACCATTTTGCTGAAGGTAGTGTGGCTTCTTCTTTGCTAGATTTTGTTTTATTATAGAATATGTGTTCAGTTTTTTTTTTTCAGTAGAAAACATAGATAAGCAAAACCCAAAATAAAATCTACAAATCACACTGCAGCACTATTTACAATAGCCAAGACATGGAAGCAACTAAATGTTCATCGACAGATGAGTGGATAAAGAAGATGTGGTACATATATTCAGTGGAATATTACTAAGCCATAAAAAGATTGAAATAATGCCATTTGCAGCAACATGGATGCAACTAGAGATTATCATACTAAGTGAAGTAAGTCAGACAGAGAAAGACATATCATATGATATCACTTATATGTAGAATCTAATATTAAAAAGATACAAATGAACTTATTTACAAAACAGAAGCAGACTTATAGATATTGAAAACAAACTTATGGTTACCAAAGGGGAAACCTGGGGGGAGGTATAAATCCGGAGCTTGGGATTAACATACATACCCCACTATATGAAAAATAGATAACCAACAAGGACCTACTGTATAGCACAGGGAACTCTACCCAATATTTTGCGATAACCTATATGAGAAAAGAATCTAAAAAAGAATGAATATATGTATATGTATAACTGAATCACTTTGCTGTACACCTGAAACTAACACAACATTGTAAATCAACTATACTCCAATAAAATTAAAATATTAAAAAAAAACCTACATATCACACTTGATCTGCCATCAAGAAAAAAAATACATGGTGAAATTTTGATGATATTCTTTCTTGGATTTTTATCTATGCAAGAACATGAGTGTATGTTGTGTGTGTGTTTGCATATTTTAACCCCAAATGGCACCGTACTGTGGATAATGCTTTATAACTCAAAGAAGTTATTTTCTTCATAATATTCCTGCACATTTAAGAAAGCTCTTTCCTCTAGCGGTAAAATATATATAATTGTGTTGTTATAGTAAATGGGATCTTTTTTTCCATTAAATTTTCTAGCCAGCTCTTGGTTTGCAAGAAAATATTGACTTTGTATATATTTTTAACCAGCCTCCTTACTGTACTCTTGTTAGTTCTAATAGATTTTTAATTAATTACCTTGGGGTTGCCACATATAGAATCATCTTGGCTACAAATAAAGATTATTTTTAAATTATGACTTTTATTTTATTTTGAAGGCTTAAGTGCATTAAAAAAAATCAATTTTCAAAGGAACATGGCACATGAGTAAACCTCGTAAGCATCCCCCTGCTTTGCTGTATCTGAAATCGTATTGACAGCCCTGTTTGGGGTTGACCACCGGACACCTTACATTCTGGGACTGGACAGAGTTTGTCTCCAAAAAAATAACCATAGACTTGTGACAGGTGGGTAGAGAGCCTTGAATGTTCACCAAGTACCAGAGCTAATTTGAATGCTGACCTGTGCTTTCTGGAGAGCCAGCAATGTGGGTGAAGCCGGGTCAAGGGAGTGTCTATTGATTGTCCAAAAATGGAACCAATGGTCTGTGCCACATAAATGTGCGTCAAAGAGGATTTTTTAAACCCAATTTCCCCATTTAATTTTATGAAGTGTTTTATTCAGAAAGAGAGGAGAAGGAATCTATTTTGAAGCACTAATAATTAAAGATTTTTTTCTGGACACTTGACGCATTTTTTCCATTGAGTTGGTAGTCTTTTTCATCTCAATTTGTAGCTTTCCCTCTCTCTCTTTAATATTCCCCCTTTTCTCTCTCTACTTGAGCATTTCCATGAGATTCCCATATGTTGCACTACCCACCCTCTTTAAAAACAATCTACCCCACATCTCCTTCTGGCTACAGCTCAAACACAGCAAATCTTTAAAGCAAAACTCCTTTAAAACTTTATCCTCCAGCCTACAGCTCCTCATCTCCTTAGATGAGTCTCATAAAGTTGCAGTCAAGATGTTGGCTGTGGCTGAGGAAGTTGAACTAGGTAGTTCTCAATAACTCTTAAATTCCATGACATTCTGTGATGCATTGAATAGCCCTGAATAATTCCCACAAACTGAGTTCCTCGGCAGCACACCTGTCTCTGCTCCGAAGCAGTGACTAACCAGCCCAACCCTCCAAGCAAAAGTAAGCTTTATTGATGCTTCTCTATTGCCCTCTTGTGGTCATTTCTCATATTGCTGCAGTTCTAAGAAAAAGATGGAATTCATTTGGTATTTACAGGAAAAAAAAAAATACAGTGCTAAATACAGTACGTTGAGCAGCGTTTGCTTGGAGTAGTGGGAGATACACATTCATGCAGTTTGCCTCTGTAGACTTTACTCTTTCCTTAGAAGACACTCTGCCCAGAAGTGTATTATATTTTGTGGCAGTGCATGGTGAGGCACAGAACTGGATCACAGATCTGACTTTACTCCTTACACACGCCACCCTCACCACCACCAGCATCGTCACCACCACCACTGTCACCTCCATCATGACCACTACCATAATCACTGCCAACACCACCCAAAGGCTGAAGCTATCAGACCATGTGGACTTTTGAAGTGGAAGTTAACAGAATCAACAGCGAATGGAACAGATTAGCTATAAAACCTAATATTTGTAGAGAGCTTTTCATTTTGCAAAGAATTTTCACAAATACTCTTATGGAAACCTTGCGATAGCCTTAAGAGGTGAAGTAAGTACTATTACTATCCTTGTATTTACTTTGCTTTTGAAATTTGTAATACAGAAAAGTACAAAAGGTAATATAACAAACACCCCACATATGTGCCACCCAGAATTAACAAATGCTAATATTTTGTCATATATACTTGAGATTTTTTAATTTAAAAAAATGAAAAAGGAATACCCCAAGATAAAATAGAAATCCCCCCTCCATCCCTCCCCATCCCCATTTCCCATCCTCCATTCCCAAAGGTAACCATTTTTTTTTACAACTTTGTATTCAGTGGGTGTCTTTATCATCTTAGTATGTACATTTATAGTATATTTAATACACATAGACATAAATTCATGTTTCCATAAGCCATACAGAATACTATTTTCTGTGTGTTTTTAGTGATACATAAGTAGTATCACACTGAACAATTTTCCAACTTCTTTTTTCACTCAACAGTATGTTTTCAATACCATTTCATGTTGCTGTATAGGGAGCTATTCCATTTATTTCTAACCGTTGTAAAGTATTCTCACATATAAACATACTACATTTTGCTTCTCTCTTTTCCTGCTGATGGACACTTGGTTTATACCCAATGTTTTATCACCACACACAACGCTGCAATGAACATCATTCTCCATGTCCCTTAATATCACATTGTATTACAAATGAGAAGGCGGAGGCTCTGAGGGGGGACACCATGTGATTTTCTCACCCTTGCACAGCTCCCAGATGGCAGAGTCAGGACGCGATTGCTACCAAACCGTTCTACACTCCAGGCATCTCCTGTGCATGTTCCCGATGAGACTGGAGTACGACCAATATCTCATAAAAGAAGCTGGGAAAAAAGTACCTGATTCAAGCTATGAAATGTATCTAATCTTGACAAAATAGAGGTTCTGAAAAGAACGTAATTTAATTTTTTTAAAGTAGCAAAAATTAAAAGAGTTTGATTTATCCAATTCCATCTGTTATGAGCTGAATTGCATCTCCCCCAAATTCATATTTATGTCCTAACCTCCAATATCTCAGAATGAAACTCTATTTGGAGACAAGGCTTTTAAAGATGTAACTAAGTTAAAATGAGATCACTGAGGTGGACCCTAAACCAATATGATTGGCGTCCTTATAAGAGGAAATTTAGACACAGACATGCACAGAAGGACTGTGTGAAGACACAAGGAAAAGATGGCCATTTATAAGACAGAGAGAGAGGCCTCAGAAAGAACCAACCCTGCTGACACCTTGATCTCAGACCTCCAGCCTCCAAAACAGTGAGAAAATAAATCTGTTGTTTACACCACCCAGCCTGTGGTGTTTGTTACAGCAGCTCCAGCAAACTAATACACCTTGCAAGAGAGAGCAGCTAACGGGGGTAGATACTTTGGATTCCAGTCAGTCAAGATACAGCCTTGGTAATAGTAAGGCGTGGTCCTCCAGGGTCCACCACAGCCCGGATGGAATATCTAACACAGCTTGCCAGCCCTCTGCTTTGATGACAGACTCCCAAAGCAACTTGTGGTGATCACTAATTGTGCCTTGATACTCAGAAGTTGGTGGAAATGTCCATGTCCCTCGATTCTATAAACCAATCAATCCACTCTGGTAGGTAGAATTTTCAGGATCTGATCCACCCAGAGTAATAATGTGGTTTGCCAACCGCTCAAACTGTAGGAAGCGCCTGAAGTCCAGCTGACAAGCCAGCCAAGGGCGGGGCTCTATTTTTTTTTTTTTTTGACGTTTTCACATCTACCTGTTAGAGCTGAAGTTCAGGGAAGGGAATATTTCCAACCCAGGTGTGATGGTTAATTTAATATGTCAGCTTGACTGGGCTAAGAGATACCCAGAGAGCAGGTAACATATTATTTGTGGGTGTGTCTGCGAGCGTATCTCGGGAAGAGATTAGCATTTGAATAGATAGACGACTGAGTAAAGAAGATCGTCTACCAATGTGGTGGGCATCATCCAATCCATTGAGGGCCTGAATAGAAAAAGGCAGAGGAATTTGCTTTCTCTGCTGGAGTTGGGACATCCCACTTCTGACCTAGGGCATCAGCACTTGTTCTTTTTTTTTTTTTTTTTTAAACATCTTTATTGGAGTATAATTGCTTTCCAATGGTGTGTTAGTTTCTGCTTTATAACAAAGTGAATCAGTTATACATATACATATATACATATGCCCCCATATTTCTTCCCTCTTGTGTCTCCCTCCCTCCCACCCTCCCTATCCCACCCCTCTAGGTGGTCACAAAGCACTGAGCTGATCTCCCTGTGCTATGTGGCTGCTTCCCACTAGCTATCTATTTTACGTTTGGTAGTGTATATATGTCCATGCCACTCTCTCACTTTGTCCCAGCTTACCCTTCCCCCTCCCCATATCCTCAAGTCCATTCTCTAATTCTCTAGTAGGTCTGTGTCTTTATTCCTGTCTTGCCCCTAGGTTCTTCATGACCTTTTTTTTTTTTTTTTTTTAGATTCCATATATATGTGTTAGCATATGGTATTTGTTTTTCTCTTTCTGACTTACTTCACTTTGTATGACAGACTCTAGGTCCATCCACCTCACTACAAATAATTCAATTTCATTTCTTTTTATGGCTGAGTAATATTCCATTGTATATAGGTGCCACATCTTCTTTATCCATTCATCTGTCGATGGACACTTAGGTTGCTTCCATGTCCTGGCTATTGTAAATAGAGCTGCAATGAACATTTTGGTACATGACTCTTTTTAAATTATGGTTTTCTCAGGGTATATGCCCAGTAGTGGGATTGCTGGGTCGTATGGTAGTTCTATTTGTAGTTTTTTAAGGAACCTCCATACTGTTCTCCATAGGGGCTGTATCAATTTACATTCCCACCAACAGTGCAAGAGGGTTCCCTTTTCTCCACACCCTCTCCAGCATTTATTGTTAGTAGATTTTTTGATGATGGCCATTCTGACCGGTGTGAGGTGATACCTCATTGTAGTTTTGATTTGCATTTGCCTAATGATTAATGATGTTGAGCATTCTTTCATGTGTTTGTTGGCAATCTGTGTATCTTCTTTGGAGAAATGTCTATTTAGGTCTTCTGCCCATTTTTGGATTGGATTGTTTGTTTTTTTGATATTGAGCTGCATGAGTTGCTTGTAAATTTTGGAGATCAAGCCTTTGTCAGTTGCTTCATTTGCAAATATTTTCTCCCATTCTGAGGGTTGTCTTTTCGTCTTGTTTATGGTTTCCTTTGCTGTGCAAAAGTTTTTAAGTTTCATTAGGTCCCATTTGATTATTTTTGTTTTTATTTCCATTACTCTACGAGGTGGATCAAAAAAGATCTTGCTGTGATTTATGTCAAAGAGTGTTCTTCCTATGTTTTCCTCTAAGAGTTTTCTAGTGTCCGGTCTTACATTTAGGTCTCTAATCCATTTTTAGTTTATTTTTATTTATTTATTTTAAAAATTTATTTAATTTATTTATTTTGGGCTGCATTGGGTCTTCGTTTCTGTGTGCGGGCTTCTCACTGAGGTAGCTTCTCTTTGTTGCAGAGCACCAGCTCTAGGTGCACGGGCTTCAGTAGTTGTGGCTCGCGGACTCAGTTGCTCCACGGCATGTGGGATCTTCCCGGACCAGGGCTCGAACCCGTGTCCCCTGCATTGGCAGGCAGATTCTTAACCACTGCACCACCAGGGAAGCCCTCTATTGATTTCTTAAAATCATCAATATCAGTATCTTTTCCCAAACAAGGCAAGAACTTTTAGTATACCCTCATTCTCTTTATCTCTCTGCCTGCATCTTAAACTCTCTGGACCTTGTTCAGAATGGCAGTACTTGGTTGGCATGTATTTTCTTTCCTCCTTTACTCTGGCCCAAGACTTTTAGACAATAAATATCAGTTCTCATATGTTTTACAGCTGCCTCTGAGGTTTAGTTCTCTTCTCCTCTGCTGTGATCCTATGTGCTTGAGATTTCTCAGTGGGTTTTCATGTTTACAATTTGGCTAAACTCCAGGGTTATTTTATTCTTGCTTTTTCTATTTAAAAAATGTGCCCTCATTTTCTTCTTGTATGCAATGTTGCTATTGAGAAATCTAAGTCTGATTGACAGAGGATTTGTTCTTTCTCTCTGGAGGCATTTGGAATTCTCCCTTTGCCTTTGGTATTCTTAAATGTCATTATGTGTCCATATGGGGGTTCACCTGGTCAATCCTCAACCCTGTTTGTCACTCTGTGAGGTTTTTGCTCTGAGATCTTTCCTCTTTCTTTCATTCCAATAAATGTATTTTTATTATTTCTTCAAATATATTTTTTTCTACTTCAGGTTCACCTATTATCCATCTCTTCTCTATTTTCACCTTTCCTATCTCTTAGTTTTTTTTCTTTTAATATTTTCTCCTTTTTTCCTGCTGCCATCTAGGATGGTTTTTCATACAGATCAGCTCTATGTCATGCTTTTATTTCCTCTGGAGTAGTCTTCATTTCTACTTTTATATTTCTCATCCGTAACATTTCCACTTGGATCTTTATTACAACTTCTTGCTACAGCTAAATATTATTAACATTTTCTCATTTAGAGTATATTTATTATGTTACTTAAAAATTGGGGTCCACACGTTCCAACAACTTTGCTTCAAATGACATGTTTGAATGGTGGTCAAGGTGTTGTATCTTTTTGGTATCCTTGGGGGTCTGGTTGTTTCTGCCTCGGTATTCATGTTCCCCTGGGGTCTGGGAATGTGTATTGACAAGGGCTAAAGTCTAGGACGTAGCTGGTGTCTCTGCAGAGGATTTAATGAGGTGGTGGGGGAGGAAGCCCCAGGATGGGAGAATCACAATGGGTAACCCTCATTTGCTAATACTTGCCAGCCTTGTTGTTCAATGTTCACTTTATTTTTTTATAATTTTTAGTTAGTTATTAATTAATTTTTATTTTATTTCTGGCTGCATTGGGTTAGTTGTGGCTTGCAGGCTCTTCGTTGCGGTGCGTGGGCTCCTCTCAAGTTGTGGTGTGCGGGTTTTTTTCTCTCTCTAGTTGTGGTGCACAGGCTCTAGAGCATGTGGGCTCTGTGGTTCGCACATGCGGGCCCTCTCATTGAGGCGCGTGAGCTCAGCAGTTGTGGCGCGCGGGCTCAGTTGCCCTGCGGCATGTGGGATCTTAGTTCCCCGACCAGGGATTGAACCGACATCCCCTGCATTGGAAGGCGGATTCTTTACCACTGGACCACCAGGGAAGTCCCTTAATGTTCACTTTAAACACTCAGAAAGAACAGCCTTGGGATGAGAGAGTGGACTTAGTTTTTAATCCACCAGCCATGGGTCTTAGGGAGGGGAGGACAGGTAGATGCCCTGGGGCAGCTGGTCAACCACCGCTCACCACCCAGGGACAGGGCCTTTGCTCTGCCCTGGCCGTGCCCTACACAGGCACCTGCAGCCTGGCTGCTGCCACTCAAATCATGGCAAAGGAAGGGGGGCCATGGGAGCCCCAAGGCAAAATGCAGGAGAGGCAGGCATAGAATGTCAGCTTCTAAAAGGAAACAGTCACATTATATTGCTTAATCCAGGTAGTGGCACATAAGGATGTGCTGTATTGTTTTTCACTATACTGCAAACATATTTCATAAAAAATCTTTTATATATACTTGGTACTTAACTTTAAAAGAGAAGAAATACCATCAAAACTCTATGAACAAGTATAAGTAGGATTTATGTTTCAATCAAGCTAAGTAAGGCTTATGGAGTTTCTTTCTCATGGGTTTGTTTATTGTTCCCTACAATGCACTATTAACGCTTGCTAGACAGCTGAGGATTTCAGATTTCTTGGTAGGTTTTTTTAGGACAGACATCATAGCATCTTCCCTCAAGACCTACTATACAGACACTTGATCAGTATGCATTAATTTCTTACTAATGGGCAAGGCTGTTCATCTAATAACTAATATCTATCAAGAGCTTAGTATATATCAGGCATTATTCTATACACTAATACAGCAGTGAACAAAGTCCCTATCTTCATGGAATTTACATCTAGACAATAAACAAACAAGTAAACATATCTGTCAATGGTGATAAATGACATACAGAGAAGTAAAGCAGAGACAGAGACACAGAGGGCCAGGGACAGGTGAGTTGATGCCATCTTAAATAGAGTGGTTAGGAGAGACCTCACTGACAAGGTGACATTGGTTAGGAGGAAATGATGGAGCAGGTCATGCAGATATCAGGGAAAGGGTGTTCTAACAGAGGAAACAACCTGTGCAAAGGCCCTGGGGCAGAAGCATGGCCTGGTGTGATAGGAACAGCAGGACTTGGAAGACATGGGAGAAGTGAGTGGAGGGAGTAGGGTGGGGGATTTCCAGGGCCAGAGGCTGGGGCACCAGATGCAGGACTTCAAGATCACGGTGAGGACTTTCATGAACTGTGAATGACATGCAGAGCCTTGGGAAGGTTTTGAGCAGGAGTGACAGGGTCTGACTTAAGTTTTAAAGAGACCACTGTAGCTGCTGTGGAAATGACCTTGGGACAGCCACTCATCATTGCTCAGTCTTTTCTTTTTCTGTTCTTAGCCCCTCTATTTGGATTAAATGATGACTCAGTTGTTGACAGTAAGCACTAGGGTCTGAGAACACAAAATCACCAACTCCCTATTTCACTGTTTTCATTCAGCTGAGAGTTATTTACTACTCCCTCCACAAATGCCTACACATACACATCTCTGAGGCATCACTTGCTCTATTATGCTGTAATTATTTATACGCACACCAATGCTCCCCATTAAGCCATGAGCTCCTTTAGAGCAAAGAAATAATGGCACAAGTCTCCATGGTGCTCACAGACAGTTTTTATTAGCCAGAGTCCTGCCTCCTAGGAGATACACAGCCAACCAAGGCACCCAGCTACCATTTTGTTCTTGCTTGCATTGCTGATTCCATGGCTCACCTGGGATGGGGATTTCTGCAAAGCCGCTTCAAGGTCTGGTTTCCACAGGTACAGAGAGCTCCATGTGAGGAAAGGCCAGACAGGGCCCTGTCTCCTCCACACGGGATAGGACACACAAGCCAAATGGGCCATGCGTCGTGGAGCAAAAAGAGAGCCCTGAGCTGCCCCCTGGAGGCCTGGGCCCCTGGGGTTGTTCCTCATACGAGCCAGGCCATTGGATGGCTGCCTGCCTGCCCTCCCACACTGGCCAATCCCTAGCCTGATTGCACCCTTTCTGCATTCAGTGTTGCACACATAATGCAGCTGGATGCCTTCCGCTTACTGGGCTCTATGAGCTTTGGCTGCTGGAGTATAAGGACCAAGCATCTGAATAGAAGGCAAGGTGAGAGCATGTTACCCTGTGCTCTTCTCCAGGCAGCTCCTGGGTTGCACCCACCAGCCCCAGGAGCCTGTGACCAAAGGGAGCTGCTCCGTCCTGGGGTGTGAGGGGCCTGGGAGCAGAGTGCCCCAACTAGGAGTGGACCATCCTGCTGACGGGTCGTTTTTCTGTGAAGAAGCTTTTAAGCAGCAGCACCTGGCTGAAGCTGACCACGAACAGCGCGATCGTCTCACCAACAGACCAGTAAGAGACTCGGCTATTCAGATCTTCGGCCCGGGCTCTGTCCTGGGCCTCCCGGAGCCGGTAATGCGTCTGAGAGTCAATCACCGTCTTCAGAGCCTCGTGGATGGTCACACAGGCAGACTCCATCTAGGCAGGAAGAGAAGAGCAGTCATTGTGAACCCTCAGAAAAGAAGAACAGGATCCAGCACACACACAGCACATGTGATCTTCAACATCCTAGGTAATTTCTACTGAATGCTAACTATGTGTCTATGCTAAGGATTTGACACGGTTGTATTCATAATAAGCCTAACTGAGGCTCAGAGAGGTTAAGTAACTTGTTCGGAGTCACACAGTTAGTAGATGGCAGAGTCAGGATTTAACCTCAACTGTCTGAGTCCTGAGCCTATGCTTTCAAATACTGCCCTGTGTTCTTATTTAATACCCACCATACCCCTGACAGGCAGGGATCATTACTCTCAATGTTAAGGAGGATTGACTGCTTACTGCATATACGGACGAGGAAATTGAGGCTCAAAGAGGCTACATGACTTGCCCAAGGTCACACAGCTAATGAACGGCAGGGCGTGAAGTAAACCACAGTTGTGCTGGACTCTGAATCTACTGTTCATCATGTACATAGACCCACACACACATGCAAACATGTGCAAAGACAGACATGGGTGCACATGAATGTGCACACACATGCATATACTCACACATAACGCATACTACTTCACAACTTCCTTTACCTGCTAAAATATTATGTGTAGCATGCCGAATTCTGAATATGTCCCACCCCCACTACCAAGGTCCCCTGCTCCAGTCCCAGGAAGCTGTGAATATGATGGGCTGCCACTCCTGTGATTATGTTATATGTCACAGTTGACCTTAAGAGAGGGAGACCATCCAGTGGGCCTGACCGAATCACAGGAGCCCTTCAGAGCAGGGAGCTTTCTCCAGCTGGTGGCTGAAGGAAAAGTCAGAGAGGCTGGATTCAAAAGAATTCAGTGCACCGTTGCTGGCTCTCAAGATAGAGAAGGTCACATGCAAGGACCAGAAAAAGGCCTCTAGGAGTGGACAGCACAACAGCCAACAAGGAAACGGGAACCTCAGTCCTACAGCTACAAGGAAATAAATTCTGCCAACCACCTGAATGAGTGTGAGAGCAGATTCCTCCCCAGAGCCGCAAGAGAAGAGGCCAACCCAACCTGATTTCAGCCTTGAGACCCTGAGCAGAGAATCCAGCCGAGCTGGCCCAGGCTTAGAGCCTACAGAACTGTGAGATAATGAATGGCTGTTGTTTTCAGCCATTAGTAGTAATTATTGACTCAGCAATAGAAAACTAAGATATTATGCCTGTGAAAGAACATGTGATCTTACTCACAGGCAACCTCTAAAGCAATCATTTTATCCACAACCCAGCAAATTCTATCCCAACAATAAGTTCTTGCGCTACGGAAGTTCATAAGCATCCAACAGACGTTTGTTTCCCAAATTCCAAAGGTGAACTACTTATACAGCTCAACATAAGAAGCTAGAAGGGACCAAACCATTGTGTCACCACCTTGATGGACTCCCATGAAACCCTCATTTCTCTCACAAATTGAACAGTTTCTGGACAGCAAAGGGGAGACCATGACCAAAAAAAGATGTTGCCCTTACTTGCTTCATAGATATTCTTGACTCTGGGCCGTTCTAGGAGCTAAACTAGACTACATGAGGAAAGAGAAAAGCTTCCCTTTAGCCTCTGTGTTGACAAGGCAGCATCTTCTGTCTGACAACTGGTCTACCTCCTAGGGGGTGTGGGTTTCCTCTGCACATGCTGGATGACCCCCTCATTCTGATCTATAGGGAAGAGGTGGTGAAATGTCACGTGGAGGGAAAATTGACAAGGTCACCGTGTACGAGATGGAATTAGTGTCAAGGGGCAGAATTCGCTGTAAAGAACAAGGTCGTTTGTGCTTCACTTTTTCCCCCAAGGGGAACCTTGACCCTGCTTTCTCAGTGACACCCGCGTGCCCTATTATTTGGGCTATATTACGGTCTTCTCTGGCGACTGGAGTTAGCATGGGGCTTCTTCACCTTTCCCATGTTTGGTAGGTAGGGTGTAGAGGGATACCTCGGAGATACTGTGGGTGTGGTTCCAGACCACCACTATAAAGCAAATGTCACGATAAAGTGAGTCACAGGGATTTTTTGGTTTCCCAGTGCATATAAAAGTTATGTTTACACTATACTGTAGTGTATTAACAGTGTAATAGCATTATGTCTAAAAAAAAAATCAATGTACATACCTTAATTAGAAAATACTTTATTGCTAAAAAATGCTAACCATCATCTGACAACACAGCGTTGCCAAAAACCTTCAATTGTAAAAAAATACAGCACCTGTGAAGTGCAGTAAAACAAGGTATGTCTGTACCTACAGATGTGTGATTTTGAGAAATGGACAAATGATCCTGAGAAGGGTTCCTGACATCAAGAAGTTGATTCCAAAGGGGACTCCTAAGTGACAACTGACTTCAGATGCCAACCACCAGAGGAGACCTCTCAGGGCACAGACCTCTGCACTGGACACGATGGTGGCATTTGTAGGCTTGCTCCCCCTAGCTCTCCTGGTAATGCTTCCAGAGTTGATGAAGGCATGTCAACTGTCACAGAGGAAGGAAGGGGACTAAACTGTGAAGGAACTAGGAAAGAGGTCACAGAGTGGAGTCAGGCTTAACCTACGTAAACCTGTGCCAAAGTGGAAGCAAGGTATGGCATTGCTAGACGCTTCCCTACTGTGCCCTTCCAGTCACTCCCCATGACCAGGCCACAGGAAGATCTGCTAAGTCCAATTAGTTCTATATTTATAGCACCCTGGTGATCTTCGGAAGACCTCGGTTATTGAAGGTAGGGCTGGGGAACTCAGGAGAGACACCTCTCAAAATGACACTACAGGAATTCCAAATCATACTCGGTTTTCTTTGAGAGCCCAAACTACACTAATTCATTCTTTCAAATGTTTATTTATTAAGTGCCTACTCGCCTTCCAGACATTGTGCTGGGCCCTGGGAACTGAGAGATGAAATCAGAGTCAGACACAGTCCTGGGTCTCAAGAAGGTCATAATTTAGAGAATGTAATCAGCTTCATGCAATACCAAAAGAGCTAACAACAGAGGGGTGAGCGGAGTTATGGGAACACCTCAGAGAAAGCTGCTAATCCTGCCAGAGATGGAGGCGTACCTGACACAGGGAAGAGACAAACTGAACCTTGACAGATGGGCAGCATGTCACCAAGTAGAGGATGAGGGGAAGGCATTCCACGTAGGAAAAGCATGGCAGGGCTTCCCTGGTGGCGCAATGGTTAAGTATCTGCCTGCCAATGCAGCGGACATGGGTTCAAGCCCTGGTCGGGGAAGATCCCACATGCTGCGGAGCAACTAGGTCCATGCACCACAACAACTGAGCCTGCGCTCTACAGCCCGTGAGTCACAACTACTGAGCCTGCATGCCACAACTACTGAAGCCTGCGTGCCTAGAGCCCGTGCTCCGCAACAAGAGAAGCCACCACAATGAGAAGCCCGCGCACAAGGAAGAGTAGCCCCCGCTCGCCGCAACTAGAGAAAGCCTGCGTGCAGCAACGAAGACCCAACGCAGCCAAAAATAAATAAATAAAATAAATTTATTTTAAAAAAAGGAAAGAAAAGCAGGGCAAAGAGCACATGCAGGGCCCAGCATGTGCATCCCATCGGGGATATGTGGGAAGGAAGTCATGGGTAGGTGGAAGCTCACGGTAAAGGCCTTGAGAGTCAAGACTTTAACACGAAGCTCTGTAAGCAGAAGAATGGCAAGGCAAGGATCCCACTTTAAGAGAACCTCCCTGCCAGCCATGATGCAGAGAGGGATTGGTGGTGGGGAAACCACTTTGGTGGCCGCAATTCTGCTGGGAAGACCCTCAATTAAGAAGGTCACCAAGTGGGGGAAGAAGAGCGGATCTGGGAGCGATTTAGGGGACTCGGTAACAAGGTAGAGAAGATCATTCTTGAAATCAGTGGGATGAACAGAGATACACATATACATGTGTATACATGCACGTGCATGCCCGTGTGTATATGCATGCTTATGCATGTATACACATAGACATACATACACACATGTTCAGAATGTATAAATACACAAAGGCTTTGTTTTTAAACACTAGGGAAGGGCTCACTGGTATTCCAGGCTAGAATTCCACCCTCCGTGTTTATTTCCATCACAAGCTCATTCAGAAACTCAAGATGTACATTACATTCACTTGAACTGGGAGCTCCTGGGACCCCTGAGCCCTAGCCCAGGCGTTCAGCAGTACAGGCTGGTACCTCCAGCCTCCTCCCAGGGTCCAGAATCACTGGAGAAGGAGTCGGGGTGGGGGTGGGGGGATGGAGGGGAAGAGAAACGGAGGAGGACACAGAAACCATGGGTGCTGACACCCCGGACAAAGGACACATCAGATATGCCATGTAAGGCATCACTTCAAAGACGTGGATCAGATGTCACCAGCCAGAGACCAGCACTGCACTTCTATGAAGAGGGCCTGAGGTCTTTACAGGAACAACCTCATATCCGATCAGTGACAGGGAAGGAAGCCAGTTCTCAGGAGGTAACAGAGCAGGAGGTGGTACTCTACGGCTTTCCTGGCGTCTAAAACCAGAAGACACCTTTAGAACCTGGCATGGGCCTCACAGGAGACCCCAGGGCAACACATCACCAAGATTCAGACACCTGGAAGAATCCCCTTACCGTAAAAACATGCTACTTCCCCGTCCACTGGGATCTGCCGTTGGCATTAGTCAAAAATACCACTTCAGCTTGTTCCCACAAAATTTCAGTTAGGCAACCCAGCCAGCCTGCTTCCTACCCAGCAGGAAGCCAGCAGAGGCCCTTCTGTTGCAAAGAGCCCTGTTTTCGCAGGGCCATGGGTCCCCAGCTCTCCTGCAGTGCGACCTTCACCCCGCTGAGACCTCCAGCCCTGGCTGGTTCCCAGTGTCCGGGAGCCCCGCGGGGATTGTGGGCACCGCTCCATCATGACAGGTAGTCTCTGGAGACACCCTGACCTGTCTCCCTCCCAGGACCATCCCTTTCCTCCATCCCATGCCCACATCCCATCCCGTCTCTACCACCTGCTGATGCCCAGGTCTTCACTCTGTAACCACCAGCAAATTCCTGCAGCCTCACCTCATCAGGACCTCCACGGATAGAAGCATTTGGCTCTTTATTTTATTTTTTGGCCGTGCAGCACACGGGACCTTAGTTCCCCCAACCAGGGATCGAACTCGCACCCCCTGCAAGGGAAGCGTGGAGTCTTAACCACCGCACTGCCAGGGAAGTCTGCACTTGGCTCTTTAAATTCTTCAAGAGCTCAAAGGCAGCGTCGCAGGGGCTGGCCTCAGAGTAGAGTTAGAAAAACCTTTAATCTTCCCTCGACCACCACTGAGGCAGCCCCGGACCTTGGACCTCTGTCAGGAACCTTCAGCCTCCGCTAGGATCTGCCCAGACTCCCAGGACGCCCAGGGCACCTCAAGCTTGGCCTCCCTCAGCAGCATCCCTAGCCCATGTCCTCTGCCAGGAGCCTGGTCGTGCTGGAACTCAGGCCAAAGACAAGTCCCTCTGGCCTGGAGCCCTGGCCCGGGACTCGGTCACTCTGGATCCTATTCTTTCACCCTAGGGCTGCTACTGGTGCCAGACACACAGCCTCTGGCCCAGCACTGAGCCGGACGAAGCCTCAGGGGAAGAGAGAAGACAGCTGCAGGTAGAAAGGGGATCCATGCCAAGCAAAATAAGATCAGGACCGGTGAGCAAAGTAAAGTGATGCCCTGAATACCTGCATCTGCTGTTCTCCCCACCCAGGAGGCCTTTCCTCCTCCCGTGCCAGACACACTCCTAGGCAAGCACCCAGAGTGTCGCTTTAAGCTAAAACTCTCCCTGTGAAGACTTCCCTGACACTCCTGGAAGAGTTAATTGGTCCATCCCTTGACAACCCTCCCCCTTAAATCTCAGCTCTGATCAGAGCATCCTGGAGTTCCGTGGTTTACAGGGTCGCATTCCATGCAGGGCTTCTGACAGCCGGGACAGCGTCCTCTGACCTCCTCATACTCCCACCACCGGGTACAGTGTGCAGACTGAGCACGGGCCCACCACAGGCGAGCGGGAGGCGTCTGAGACAGGCACAGACCAGGCAGGGGGGTCAGAGGTACAGAAGGAGAAGGAAAGAGCTCTTTTGCGGCCGGGCAGAAGGAAGGATGAGGTTCCCAGATGCAGAAGAGGGGAAGTGCAATCACTCCTTCCTGCAACAAAACCAAACTCTAACTCTAAGGCTCCAGGAAAGAACGTCTCTAGTGCGCTAATCCACAAAGCCTTTTCTCTACTGGTTTCTTTTCCTCTGCTTAGAGAGAGAAATCCTTCAGCTCAGCTTCTGGAGACTCACAAAATCTTCAAAACAGAAGCTATTTCATCAACGACCAACAGACCTCCTGAGAGGACAGGTTATGAAAGATCTTACACATAAGACACACCCTGGGCTGGACCTCCTATCAGCAGTCACGCCGCTAAGTTCAAACGCACTGCTGTCCAGTGGAACTCTCCATGCATGGGCACCAGCCACTCGTGACTACTGAGCACTACAAATATTGGTATAGAGCAAACAAGGAAGGGAATTTTTAATTTAATTTCAATTAATTGTCAACAGCCATATGTAGATAGCTGTTACTGACTGGACAGTGCAGTGCTAACCTCCAACTGCTCAGAGAATGAGCCCATGGTCAAAGCCAGAGGAATGGAGCCTGTGGTCACCTTGGAGGGCAGCCCAGAAGGTAATCTGGTATTGCTGGAGACTCAGATGCTCTGGCTTTGGTTCTGGAACAGGTGCAGCCACAGAGGGTCATTCCTGTCTTGCAGGTTTCCCTGGGTCCTGCCACTCAGTCACTTGACAACTATTTGGTGAGCTCTTATTCTATGCCACACCCCAGGCGCTGGGGATTCTGGGGTAATATAGAGTCCTAGCCTCAGAGCCTGCATATGGGAGGGAGGGAGAAGCTTAAATAGCAGGAGGGAAGACTGATGGAGGAGGCTGGGGTCGGACTATAGTTAACTGTGACAGCCATGGGTGACAGAGATGACTATCTGTCCTCCAAAAGTATCACCGTTTCTCTTCCAGATTGTGAAGTTTGTTGCTAGGAGGTGACTGCCCAACTGAACTGTATGTGCCGCCTTCGTTTCATCCAGACTGTCCACAGGACCATTTCTCAACAATGAGATATGAGTGGGTGTGATGGCGTCACTTCTGGGCCAGGGCTTTTAAGAAGCAGATGGGACTTTATCATTCTCTCCTGCTTTTGGTGGCTAGAAACAGAGGACTCTGAAGCCCTAAGGGACATCAGAAAGATGACAAGAAAGAAGGAGCCTGGTTTCCTGAGTCACTCCATGGAGGAAAGTCCTCCACCCCTATCCCCACTCTCTGGATTATTATTTGAGTGAGAAAAAAAAAAAAACTTTCATTGTGCTAAGCCAATGATATTTGGGGTTTATTTGTTATAGCAGCCAGCCGTTGTTACCTTAACTAATATATACCACACAAAGTAGGACTGGTCTTTCTCATGTAGATACATCGTATCAGCAGAGAGACATATGCTATGTGTACTTTGAAAGTGGTGCTGTGTCAAAGACTAAATGGGAAAGCAGGAATACCAGAGGAAAGTATTGCAGGGATCCAGTTAAAGAATGGAGAGGAAGACCAAAAGGAGAACATAGGGTCTTGCAGGACTGGATGTGAACAGAGGAGCAAAGTCAATACTGAGACTTCAGACTGGAGCTGGATAGCTGGCGACTGCTCATCAGCCAAGACGGGCACAGACGAGAAGGAGCAGGCTGGGGGAGGGGGTTCATCTCAGCCTGTTAGTGTCCACTCACCTGGGTGAGAGCCGTGACTCTGTTCCCCATGTCTGGGAGAATGGGGGGCTCGTCGCCCACTTGAAAGTCAAAGTAGACGGTCTTGTGAGAGAAGGTGGAAAACTCATTACTGAAGCAAAACTGATAAACGCCCTTGACCTCAGCCTGGTGTGTGAAGCTGTCATACTGCTTCTTGGTTTCCCTGTAGATGGTGTTCCCCAGGGGGTCCTCCACATAGCAGTCAACGTCGTAGTGGCCTCCAGTGATGACCTGACAACCGCAAAAGACACCCACAGTGTGCTGTTACCAGAGGGGCAAACACCACTTACCAAAGGCCGACCAAGCACTGTGATTACACGTCACCAACATTTTTTTCATTTAATCTTCACAGGCTTCTAAAGGCTGACACACCCCAATTTACAGAGGATGACACTGAGGCTGAGAGAGTTGAAGTTCACTGGCCATGGTCATGCCGCTTGAAAGCGACAGAGCTAAGACTCGAATCCATGTCTGCCTGACTCCAAAAGTTTTGCTCTGCAAGAGTGCAAAGAGCCTAATCCTTCCCATTTTACAGAAGAGGTAACTGAGGCTCCGAGGTTAAGTAAACTGCTGAACGTGTCTGGTAAACGTTAATATTATTGCTGATGGAATGCAAGGGGAAAGCACATATAGACTGAAGCCTTCACAGAATCAGTGATTACCAGAGGTGGGAGAGTCCTCAGGAATCATTAGTTCATACTCTCTGTGTCAACACAGGAAAGACAAGACCTGCAAAGGGCAAAAGTCACAGAGGTGGTCAATGACTACAACTAAGGTCCGTCAAAGAACACAGTCAATGGCCGCCATCTGCTTCCAAATGTTAAAATTTCCTTTGGTCCAGATGGAAGAATTTGCTTTGTGATTAGTGAGCTTCCTAATGCTGGGGGTGTGTAAACTTATGCTGAACCTGCTCTAACAGGGGTTCCTGACCTGGCAGGGACCAGATGACCTCTCAGGCCCCTCCATCCTCACAACGACCACGTTTTGGTGACTGTATCTAGGTTACCCCTGTTAGCCCAGCTGCAATTTCCACACTGTCCACGGACATGTGAAAGTGGCCACATCAGTGACTCGGAGGTCATCGCACATAGTGCTGTCCCCAAGCACACGCCTCTTTTAGTGGCTTTGATCAGAGAGCGCCCACCATATGGCCTGCCCCTACGCCTGCTTCCCGTGCCAACTCATCTCTGTAATGCCTGTCCGTATGTGTCCACAAGCAGACGCGGGTCTGGGTATGATTTCCACCCAGCTCCCTACTCTTAGATCTGCTCACTAAACCTTAGGGGCAGATCTCTCACTCAAGACCTGCTCCCCTGAACTGTGAGCCATGAGATCTCTCAAAGGAGCCAGGAGTGCAGGAGCTAGGAGCTTTTCTGAGTCATATGGCAGCAGCCACAACACCACTCCTTGGAAACACTGCCAGGGCTCAAAGCCTGTGCTGACACCTTTCCAAAGCGCCATTTCTCATCACTTGCTGCACTCACCCCAACTTGACTTCAAACACTGGAGAGAGGGAAAAATAAAACCAAGAACCCATTTCCTCTCGCTGCCATTTTTCAGTACAGGCGGGGACAAACTGGTCCAAAAAACTTGGGACAGAGAGCCTGTGTCCAGCTAATCAGACATGGCATTCCTTAGAGTCAAGGGGCCTGCAGGTCATTGAGGACAACTCCCCAGGATGCAGGACCCGCCGCCGGGGCATCCGCATCCAGGTCGCGCACCTGCGGCGCTACCTCCCTCCCTGGTTTGTCGGGCCTGTCTCGAGTGGGCTCTGACTTCCTCGCGGGGAAGTCAGCTGGTCTCTGGTCATTCAGCCTCTTTGGCTAATTCCAGCCACTCCAGCCTGGGGCGCACCAGTGACCAATGGAGACCTGGAAGGGGGAGAGGAGGCGCTGCCGGGCGCCAGGGCCTCACCTGGTAATCCAGGGAGAACTTCACGCCCTGCTCCACGTCCTCGTGGAAACACTGCTTGGCGTTGTCAGGTAGCTCGAAGGTGAGCTCCGCGCCCCGCGGCCGCTCCGCCTGGAGAAGCAGCAGCAGCAGCAGAAGGGGCAGCGCGCAGGCGGAGCGCGAGGCCACGCTGCCCATGATGCTCCCGGTCCAGCCCCGTGGGCCGCGGCTCGGGCGTGCGCTCCTCGCGGATGGGACGGTGGCTGGGGAACCAGGGATAAGGCGCAGAGACAGACGTGGCGCTAACCGGGCGCTGCGCTTCCGGGAGGGCGGGAGGCTCAGCGCGCAGCCGCGCGCTCGGGGGTAGTCCCGGGACCGAGGCCAGAGAGCACTGCGGCCTCCCCCCGCCCCTTCTGCCCGCTGCGCCTGCGCGCTGGCTGGGCTGGCGAAGGGGACACGCCCCCTCCCCCGCCCCGCGCTGTTCTGCTGGGGCGTCTCGGCGAAGGTGAGGCGGGACGGCCACCCCCCAGCGCGAACCTCCCCGGAAGGGCCCTCTGCCAACATCCCCGACAGACGTTTTCTGCATCCTCTGGGACCCGCAGGCTTGAGTATTCCCCGGAATTGGCCCAGGTCCACGCAGTCCATCCTCTCTGGCCGCAGCAGCACGAAGCCCATGGGGTTTTACAAGGTACAGGCTCTGCTTCTGACTGGCTCTGTAACTTGTCTCGCGCTTCTCTGGAGAATCAGTCTCCTGGTCTAGAACTGGGTGTGCCCAAACTTACTATCCACAGTAGCAAGGAAGGCTAGAGGAAAGATACGCAAACTCTGGGGACCCAATTAACACCCCCTTTCTCATTCCCATCCCCTTCCCAAGGTGAAAAAGTATGCCACGGGGCAGGGGCGTGGTTGGTGAGAGTTAAGTAAAACCCCACAATTACATCTGTTCTGGGGAAAACCGGCAGGCGTGCTCACATACAAAGCTTCCTGAAGCTTCCTGAAGATACGAATACAGGTCTCTCAGGGATTTCAGGTATCTCTTGGTTGTCAGGATAAGTTGAAGGTTCTGGGACAAAACAATCTTTTTTTTTCCCCTTTGACTTCTCAAAAGCGCTGAAAGCAGATAAATTAATTTGCTGTCTTATCTATTACCATTGACCTAAAAAGATATTTTGTATAATCATTACTATAACATTTTATATTCACTATGATCAGGTAAAGACAAAGAAAAAAACGATTGTAGTCTCGCTACTCAGTAAAGAATTTTTTTCAGAACATCATTAGGTGAGGTGTATCTTGATTTTAGCAAAGAATTTTACTGCCTATATAGGTCTCCACGTGGATAAGACTGAAGTGTCCTGTCACTGGGCATACTTGACGTTGGATTAAGGTGCTAATTGATGTGAAAGCAGTCTGTTGGCTGTTAAATAACATGCTCGCATAATGTAATTATTAATATTTACTAGCTCTGTACCAGACTTGGCAAGATATATAGTGTGCTTTGAGCCTCTTTCCATGGCTCTGTCCTGTTAAACATTATTTTTCAATAACTGGTAGAAAACATGTAAGTAGTAATCATCTAATCTTGATGCACCAAGTGGAGAAACAAATGACAGATGTAAGACCGAGATTACCTTGGCCAGCTGGAGTACTCAGCGAAGGTTAACAAAAGAAATTTCACCAGGTTAAATGTTAAATCCTACATTTAGTTCCAAGAAAACACCTGCATACTCTCAGGGACGAGAAACTTGGCTTGGCAGTAGCTCAAGTCAGAGCAGTTGAAGACTGATAATCAACAGTTAGCTGAATAAAAGACAGTGGAAACGGATGAACTAAAAAAAGGAGCCCTGACTTGGGCTGAGTTAATAAAAAAAAACAGCATTGTTTTAGCACTTATTGTGTGGAAGTCACTATTACTGAAAGGAACTGCCTGCCCAGTAACAGGCAATGATCAGATCACATCTATTGTTCTGTTTTAAGAGGGACATTAATAAAATAGGGGGTATAGGAGGTAATTAGGAGGGGAGCAGTATAATAAATTGCCAGGAAGGCTTCTCAAACAAGGTAAAGTCAAAGGAAACAGTATTTAACCTGGAAGAGTAGAAACTAAGAAGGAAGAGAGTGTTAGCTTTTAAAAGTTTGCATAACAGCAATCGTAGCAGCTACCCTTATTTAGCAGTTACAGTGAACCAGCACAGTGCTGGCTCCTTATACACTTTTACATATTTTACACTAATTAATCCTCACTCACAACCATGGAAAGAATTATTATTGTTTTCCCTTGTAACAATGAAGAAACAGAAACTGTGGCTCTTTGAATAACATTTGTCTCAGTAAACCTTTGCTGTGTAACTACTCAGTGGCTTAAACGAACAATGACATAATTTCTCATGATTTTGTAGGTCGGCTGTGCAGTTCTTAGGCTGGTTTCGCTTGGGCTTCAGGGCTGGGAAATCCAAGATGGTCCCACCTACATGTCTGGCAGCTGGTATAGTCTGTTGACTGGGGCACCTTAATTCTCCATGCATCTTCTCACCTCCTGTAGGCTAGATGATTTCCTTATATGGCAGGCTCAGGGCCGCATCTCAAGAGAGCCTGAAACAGCCTGGCCCTTCTCCCCATGCCCTCCCCGTGCCCCCCACTCACTAAATTCCAGAATTTGCCCAATATCACTTTTGCCACATTCTGTTGGTCAAAGCACGTCCCAAGGCCAGCCCAGATTCGAGGTGAAGAAATAAATAGACTCCATCCATCTCTGGATTGGAGGAGATGCAAAGTCACATTCAAAGGAGAAGCATACCAGGGTGGCGGGAATCTGTGATCATTATACAATCTGCCATAGTGCCCAAATTCGCTCAGCTTGTTAATGGCTAAGCCAGCAATTGAACCCAGGTCTGCCTAATTCTAAAGGCCACGTGCTTTCACCACACACACTGCTCTACCCATTCTTCGGGGTACATCTGTCCTGTATGTTCCATCTGCCAGACCTGGGATGAATCTGACATTGAGGTACATTTCAACTGACATAAGAAATGACTTTCTGGCAACCAGAGCTTTCCAAAAATTGATGAGCAGAGATAATGATTTTCTTTCATCCCTTAAAATATTTAAGCAGAGACTGTATAAACAGCCAACCTCTTGGAATGTTGTAGAGAAGATTTGTGAACTGAGCCATGGAGTGTAATGGTTGATGACCTTTAAGCTTCCTTCCAGGCTTTGTTTTCCATGATATATGGTAGAAACTTCCAAAAGTAGGGAAACTTGGAAAACAAAAGCAAAACCATTACCTGTCCACTTTCATGCCTGCCTTTTGTAAAGGCCTTTTAAAACAGTAAATTAAAAATGAGTATCTTGGGCTTCCCTGGTGGCGCAGTGGTTGAGAATCTGCCTGCTAATGCAGGGGACACGGGTTCGAGCCCTGGTCTGGGAAGATCCCACATGCCGCGGAGCAACTGGGCCCATGAGCCACAATTACTGAGCCTGCGTGTCTGGAGCCTGTGCTCCGCAACAAGAGAGGCCACGATAGTGAGAGGCCCGCGCACCACGATGAAGAGTGTCCCCCGCTTGCCGCAACTAGAGAAAGCCCTCGCACAGAAACAAAGACCCAATGCAGCCAAAAATGAATAAATAAATAAAATTAAAAAAAAAAAATGAGTATCTTAATAGATTCAGAAAAAGCATGATAAAAAAAGCATGACATCCACTCACAATAAAAGCTCTTAGCAAACAAGAAATAATAGATAACTTCCTTCAATGTCTATAAAAATATCTATTAAAAAATAAGAGCCAACCTCATGGTTAATGACTAAATATTAAAATCCTTCCCTTTGAAATTGGAAATACAACATGAAAGCCTGATCACAACTGCTATTTAACATTGTTCCAGAAATTCTAAGCAGTAAAATAAGGCAAGAAAAAGAAATACAAGGATAAGAATAGGAAATACGAAAATCAGAATATGAGGGGCACCCAAGGGACGGACTCAGAAATGTTCCCATTGTGACTCTTTGTTGAATTGCACACTTATGTTCTGTGTGTGTGTTTCCTTTCACAATTTAAAAGGATTAAAAAGAGAGTAAGTGTCTTATAATGACATAGGCATTGTAAGGTGGACCCATCTGTCCTGTGAAGCAGGATTTTTCATGGATGCATACAACAGGAGCACTGCCCAGCATGCTCTTAGGATTTTGAAAGAAAATCCATTTTTATCCATGCCTTCTACATGTAATTGATGGTGAGGAAAGAAAGCAATGTAGTCACTGTGGACTGACTGAGGCAAATAGAAAGTTTGCAAACCACTTACGTTGCCACGGAACTATAGCCAATACCAGGCTTTCCCCAAACAAACCAGAGAAAGATGACACACAACACCTCGCGTCACAGCACCAAGAGGGCCAGATATTCCCTCTCTACCTGCTTGTAGATCCCAAGACACGTGGGCATGTGACCCAGGCTCCGCCAACCAGAGGCTCTTGCATCTGAAATCTTGAGGGGGTATCCGAAGACATGGAGACGTCAAAGATTATTGATGGCAGTGGTAGGATGGAGACTCCAGGGGTGTGAGAGCAAGTGCCCAGGAGCAGAAGTTCATCCTGAGCGGAAGCTTCCTATGACATGATTTTGGCAGTGAACTTGGCCACTTAGCCTTTCTTAAGTCTTGCCCCTTTTATGAGTCAATTTCCATTCTTCTCATTGGCTCTATAGAGTTTGAGATTTTTTAAACTGAAGTAGAATGGGCCTGGATTCTTCATTACCCCAAGGCAGCTAGAAAGCTATAGGATTTGCCTAAAGTGTCAAGAAGGAATGAGAAAGGGAAATTCCATGAAGTGCTTTTGAAGGCAATGCTTAGAATAAAATAATCTTTGTATGATTATCAATAAACTGGCTGTATAATTGTGTGTTGTGGAAGCATAGGATCAGGAGGATGCTTTGAAATAGCTTTTCTCAAATTATTTGGTGTTTGTAGCACAGAAGAGACACATACACTAATCCCACTCACAGCCTATTTTCCTCAGTTATCTCACGGCCTTGCTCAATGACAAGGTGAATGGGAAGATTTGTCTCCCATGTGTCCAGAAGGAGAGGAGGACTGAATATGACTGAATACTATCTGTATCTATTGCATTACAGTAAAAAATAATAAAAAACATAACAAAGACTCAGTGTCTGGTAAGGCAGGTTAGATCATTTGAACCTAAGTTCCCCCTGAAAACAACTAAAAATACAACTTTAAATGTTTTCTAGAAAGCATCAAAGAGCTGACAAGATTGTAAAGAATTATCAAGCCAAAATTGAAGGGAAAATAGTCACCTGGAGACAGAGGTGTTCCCAAATGCTGCTTTTCCCATGAGGGCATTTGCCAATTCTGAAAATGTTTAATTTGAATGTTTACAGTCACACAGGGAGAGTGGGCAGAAAACAGAGCCTGAAGAGGGGTGTTGGGGGCGCATGATATCACTTTCTTTCTCAGAAGCTGCCAGGCATCACCCACACCGACCACATGCAATTGGCTACACAGAAACATCACAGTCCCTCCTGGTCCTAATTATACCAGTTGGTCCCGACCATCACCTCTGTGCTAGTCTCTGTTTGGAGCCCATGTCCTGTGACAGTCATTTCCAACTCCGTGATTTGCTTGTGTTGTTTGTACGCCTGGAAGGGTCTGCCAGCTCCATCTGGGGACCCTGTCCCACACACCATCCACAAAGCCTCTACCTACTTGTAATGAGTCAATGTGGCTGGGCCATGGGGCACCCAGATATTTGGTCAGACATTATTCTGGGTGTTCCTGTAACATGCGTTTGCATGAAATTAACATTGGGATCAGTGCAGTTTAAGTAGAGCCAATTACCCTCCAGGATGTGAGTGGGCCTCGTTCAGTCAGTTGAAGGCCTGAATAGACCAAGTGGTTGACCTTCCCCTGAACGAGAGCAATTTTCCAGCAGACAGCTTTCAGACTTGAACTGGAACGTCCGCTCTGCTGGTTCTCCAGCCTGCCAGCCCACCCTGCAGACTGGACTTGCCAGCCTCCATAATTCAATTCCTTATAATGAATCTTTAGATAGATAGATATCTCATATATATGCCTCATATATCATATATCCTATACATTCCATGTATATGTATATATACTATTGA
The DNA here is from genome assembly GCF_965194825.1 of Balaenoptera physalus. NCBI lineage: Eukaryota > Metazoa > Chordata > Mammalia > Artiodactyla > Balaenopteridae > Balaenoptera > Balaenoptera physalus. Next base: position 147,521,572 of record NC_138883.1, read on the forward strand.
TATATATAATATATATAATTCCATATGTGTGTGTTCGTGTGTATGTACAATAACCTGTTGGTTCTGCATCTCTGGAGTACCTGACTACTACACTCCTCTTACAGCCTGTGTTGTCTTACCTTCTCACTTTATATAATCATTCTTTTATTCTTCTATATCAGGAGAGCTCCTTATGGAACTTTGCTAAAAATTGAGGTATAACTGACATACAACAGCCTGCATCTATTTAAAGTGTACAGTTTGATAAGTTGTCACATATGTATACACCTGTGAAACCATTGTCGTAATCGTGATACTGAACATATCCATCTCCCCCAAAAGTTTTCTCATGCCCTTTGTAATCCATCCCACTCATACCTCCCTAACCTCCCCATTCATCCCCATAACCACTGATTTGCTTTCTATCACAATACATTCATTAGCATTTTCTAGAATTTTATATAAGTGAAATCATACAAAAGCACTCTTTTTAGTGTAGCTTAAACTCAACACAATTATTTTAGGATGCATTCATGCTGAAGTGTATGTCAGTAGTTCATTCCTTTTTATTGTTGAGCAATATTCTAGTCCACATATGCATGGGTTTATTTCTGATCTCTCTAATTGGTTCCATTGATCTGTTTGTCCTTATTTGTGCCAACATCATGCTGTCTTGATTGCTGTGACTTTAGAAGAAATCTTGAAATCACATCATGCCAGTCCTCCAACTCTGCTATTCTTTTTCAGAGTTGTATTGGTGGGACTTCCCTGGTGGTCCAGTGGTGAAGAATCTGCCTTCCAATGCAGGGGGCGCGTGTTCGACCCCTGGTCAGGGAACTAAGATCCCACATGCTGCAGAGCAACTAAGCCCGTGCGCCACAACTACTGAGCTCTCGCACCTCAATGAGAGAGCCTGCATACCGCAAACTACACAGCCCATGCTCCCTGGAGCCCACGTGCCACAACTAGAGAGAGAAAACCCACATGGCACAACTAGAGAGAAGCCTGCATGCCACAACTAGAGAGAAGCCCACGCACCACAACGAAGAGCCCACGTGCCGCAATGGAAGATCCCCCATGCCTCAATGAAGATCCCGCATGCTGCAACTAAGACCCAAAGCAGACAATAAATAAATAAATAAATATTAAGAAAAAACCATTGTATTGGCTATTATAGGTCCTTTGCATTTCCAAGTGAATTTTATTTTATTTTTTATATTTTGTTACGTGGCAAAGAGTAATTAAGTTTGCCAATGGAATTACAGTTACTAATCAATTGACTTTTTTTTTTTTTTGGCTGTGCCGAGTTGCACGCAGGGTCTTAGTTCCCCGACCAGGGATCAAACCCATGCCCCCTGCAGTGGAAGCATGGAGTCTTAACCACTGGACCACCAGGGCAGTCCCTCCAAATGAATTTTAGAATCAGTTTGTTAATTTCTATAAAAATGCCTGCAGGGACTTCCCTGGTGGTGCAGTGAAGAATTCGCCTGCCAATGCAGGGGACACGGGTTTGAGCCCTGGTCCAGGAAGATCCCACATGCCACAGAGCAACTAAGCCCGTGCACCACAACTACTGAGCCTGTGCTCTAGAGCCCATGAGCCACAACTACTGAGCCCACATGCCACAAGTACTGAAGCCTGTGTGCCTAGAGCCCGTGCTCCGCAACAAGAGCAGCCACCGCAATGAGAAACCCGCACACCGCAACAAAGAGTAGCCCCCGCTCACTGCAACTACAGAAAGCCCGTGCGCAACAATGAAGACCCAACGCAGCCAAAAAATAATATTAATTAATTTTTTTAAAACCTGCAGAAATTAGCCTAACCATATATATGGGCAGCTGATTTACTACAAAGGCACAAAGGCAGTAATTCAATGGAGAAATGACAGCTTTTTCAATAAATGGTACTGGAAAAATTGGATATTCATATGCAAAAAAAAAACCTTGTTTTAAAGGACGTGGATCCATATCTCACACCATATACCAAAATAACTCAAATGAATCGTACACCTAAATGTAAAACATAAAGGTATAAAACTTTATAAAAAGGAAAACACAGGGCAAAATCTTTATGACCTTAGATTAGGCAGAGATTTCTTAAATAAGATCCTACAATCTGTAATAAAAGAATAAATTGATAAATTTGACTTCACAAAAGTTTTTTTAAATTTTAAAAGATTCTTCAAAAGACTCTGTTAAGAGAGTGAAAAATAAGCCACTGGGAGAAAATCTTTACAAAGCATATACTGATAAAGGATGTATCCAGAATAAATGAAGAACTCTCAAAATTCAACAATAAGAAAGCAACCTAATTTTCCAAATGGGCAAAAGATTTGAACAGATACTTCACCAAGAAGATATATGGATGTCAAGAAGCACATGAAGAGGTGCTCAGCATTATTAAGTCCTTAGAAAAGTCCAGATTAAAACCACAATGAGATACCACTAAATACCACTACACACCTATTAGAATAACTAAAATTAAAATGACTGATTAAGAGTTGGTGAAAAGATGGAAAAACTGTAACTCTCATACACTGTTTATAGGAATGTAAAATAGTACAATTACTTTGGAAAACAGTTTGGTAGTTTCTTAAAAATTTAAACATATACCTACCATATGATTCAGACACCCCATTCCTAGGTATTTACAAACGAAAAAAGGAAGTATATGACTATACAAAAGCTTGTACGTGAATGTTTGTAGCAGCTTTCTTTGTAGTAGCCCAAAACTAGAAACAACTCAAATGTACCTCAACAGATGAGTGGATAAACAATTACGGTATATCCACACAGTGGAATACTACTCAGCAATAAAAAGGGATGAAGTTTGGATACATGAAACAACCTGGATGACTCTCTAAATGGTTATGCTGAGGGAAAGGGGGTGAACACAAAAGAGTACATACTCTGTAACTTCATTTATATAAAACTCTAGAAAATGCAAATTAATGTGTAGTCTTAAGAAGCAAATCAGTGGTTGCCAGGGACTGAGGGGAGAGATTACAAAGGATGTGGGCAAACTTGGTGGTGGTAAAAATGTTTATTATCTTGATGTGTTGATGATTCATGGGTGTTACACGTATGTCAAAATTACCCAAGTGTATACTTTATATACAATGTATCATATGCCAATTATATCTCAACAAGCTGTTTTTAAAATAAACAATAATACTACGAATAATCCTATGCCAAAAAATTTATAAATTTAGGGGAAAAACTGGATTATTTCTTAGAAAAACATAACCTTCCAAATCTGACTCAAGAAGAAGTATAAAATCTGAATAGCTTCAACTGGACAGCAACTGTTTGGGTGCCCAGATTCCTTTTCCCTGACCAGTGCACTCATCCCCTGCTGCTCTGTTAACTGCTAGATTTTTACAGCTTCCCTCTGCCTCCCAGAATCACTCCCAGATCAAGGTCAGAAAACATAGCCCTTTCTCCTCTGCCTGTAGCCTATAACTGACTGAAGCAAGGATACAAAAGGCCAGCCCCTTGCATCAAGGAGGGACAATTCTATGGAGAATTTTATTCTCTCTATACCCCTCCTCTGGGGATCAAGGCAAGGCTGGACTTCATCTAAGATCACCTCCTTGCCAGGTTCTTCTCCTTCCCAATCCTGCTTCCCAAACATCCTTTGAGGTTTTCCCTCAAATAAATTGCAGGAGACCAAATCCCTGTCTCAGGTTTTGCTTTTAGTGACCCCAACCTAAGAAACCCATAACCATTAAATAAATGGAATTAGTCATTCAAATTTGGAAGTGCTTGTTAAACCAGAGGGCTGAGTTCCAGTCCCAGATTACCACTTCCCAGCTGTGTGACCTTGAGCAATTTACCTAATCTCTCCGTGCCTCAGGTTCATCATTTGTAAATGGAGATAATAATTCTGTTATAAATAATTTGTAAATGGAGATAATAATTACATATATGTGTGTGTGTGCACATATTCATACATAATCCCACCTGGACCAGATAGCTTTACCAGCAAGATCAACTTATGAGAAAAAATCTGTGAGGAACATTTAATCCAAACTAAAACTTTTCCAGAGAATATAAATTGAGGGAACATGCCACGATTAATTTTATAAAACTAGTATAAACTTGATATCAAAGTAAGAAAAGCTATGAAAGAGGAAAACTGGAAGCCAATCGAATTTATGGATACAAATGCAAAACATCATAATCAAAATGTGTCTTGCTCTTTTAAGTTTTAGATATATGCTATGAAAAAAGGATCCAATTTCATTTTTGTTTCATATGGAAAACAAATTGTCCAAGTGCCATTTATTAATCTGCAATAAATTAATCTCTGTTATACCTAAATTTTCCATCTATGTGAGAGTCTAGGTCCTCTATTCTGGTTTTGTGGGTCGGCTTATCAATTACTGCATGTTATCACACTGTTTAAATAATTATAACTTTTTAAATCTTATCATCTGGTACCATAATACTCCCAGTCTTCTTATTCTTCTTCTAAATTGTCTTAGCTATTTTCAGCTCTTTGCTCTTCCATATGAATTATAGAATGGTTTTGTCATTTTTAATGAAAAAGTCCTGTGGGTATTTTCACTGTAATCACATTAAAGAAAATCTAGTTTTGCTACATACCAGCAATATCCAATGATGTGGGAAAGAATATCACATTGACAAGAGCAACAAAAATATATATGATGTCTAGAAATAGGATGAAAAAGAAAGTATAAGAGCCCTATGTAGAAAACTAAACACTTTTTTTAACTTAAGTATAGTTGATATACAATGCTGTGCCAATCTCTGCCTCACAGCAAAGTGACTCATTTATACACATATAGACATTCCTTTTTTCACATTCTTTTCCATTATGGTTTATCCCAGGAGAATCGATATAGTTCCCTGTGCTATACAGTAGGGCCTTGTTGTTTATCCATCCTATATATAATAGTTTGCATCTACCAATGCCAAACTCCCAGTCCATCCCTCTCCCTCCCCCCTCCCTCTTGGCAACCACAAGTCTGATCTCGGGGGAGCTTGGTAGGCAGTCACTGCAAGCGGGGCTCAGGCTACAGAGGTGACGAGTTCAGGCATCCTGACTGCCGTGTGGTGGTCACAATGTTTTTCTCCAGGGCCCGGCCGTGGGTGGGGGAAGCCAGCCTCTCAGAGCACAAGAAGTATTTAAAGCATGCAATGAAGGTAACAAAGGCTATCTAAGCAGAGAGGACTTTAAAGTTGCTGTTGTAATGCTGTTTGCGTACAAGCCTTCCAAGCCGTGTGGCTGACAGGGTCTTGGTGCTCCAGCCAGGTATCAAACCTGAGCCTCTGAGGTGGGAGAGCCGAGTTCAGGACATTGGACCACCAGAGACCTCCTGGCCCCATGTAATATCAGTCGGCAAGAGCTTTCCCACAGATCTCCATCTCAACGCTAAGACCCAGCTCCACTCAACAACCAGCAAGCTCCAGTGCTAGACACCCCATGCCAAACAACTAGCAAGACACGAACACAACCCCACCCATTAGCAGACAGACTTCCTAAAATCATCCCAAAACACATCACCAGATGCAGTCCTGTCCACCAGAAAGACAAGATCCAGCCTCATCCACCAGAACACAGGCACCAGTCCCCTCCACCAGGAAGCCTACACAACTCACTGAACCAACCTTACCCACTGGGGGCAGACAGCAAAAACAAAGGGAACACGAACCTGCAGCCTGCAAAAAGGAGACCCCAAACACAGTGAGTTAAGCAAAATGAGAAGACAGAGAAATATGCAGCAGATGAAGGAGCAAGGTAAAAACCCACCAATCCAAACAAATGAAGAGGAAATAGGCAGTCTACCTGAAAAAGAATTCAGAGTAATGGTAGTAAAGATGATCCAAAATCTTGGAAATAGAATGGAGAAAATACAAGAAACGTTTAACAACGACCTAGAAGAACTAAAGAGCAAACTGATGAACAACACAATAAATGAAATTTAAAATTCTCTAGAAGGAATCAACAGCAGAATAACTGAGGCAGAAGAACGGATAAGTGACCTGGAAGATAAAATAGTGGAAATAACTACCACAGAGCAGAATAAAGAAAAAGAATGAAAAGAATTGAGGACAGTCTCAGAGACATCTGGGACAACATTAAATGCACCAACTTTCAAATTATAGGGGTCCCAGAAGAAGAAGAGAAAAAGAAAGGGACTGAGAAAATGTTTGAAGAGATTATAGTTGAAAACTTCCCTAATATGGTAAAGAAAATAGTCAAGGCCAGGAAGCACACAGAGTTCTCCAGGATAAATCCAAGGAGAAACACGCCAAGACACATATTAATCAAACTATCAAAAATTAAATACAAAGAAAAAATATTAAAAACAGAAAGGGAAAAGCAACAAATAACATACAAGGGAATCCCCATAAGGTTAAAAGCTGATCTTTCAGCAGAAAGTGTGCAAGCCAGAAGGGAGTGGCAGGACATATTTAAAGTGATGAAAGAGAAAAATCTACAACCAGGATTACTCTACCCAGCAAGGATCTCATTCAGCTTTGATGAAGAAATTAAAACCTTTACAGACAAGCAAAAGCTAAGAGAATTCAGCACCACCAAACCAGCTTTACAACAAATGCTAAAGGAACCTCTCTAGGCAGGAAACACAAGAGAAGGAAAAGACATACAATAACAAACCCAAAACAATTAAGAAAATGGTCATAGGAACATATTAATAATTACCTTAAATGCAAATGGATTAAATGCTCCAACCAAAAGACATAGACTGGCTGAATGGATACAAAAACAAGACCCGTATATATGCTGTCTAGAAGGGACCCACTTCAGACCTAGGGACACATACAGACTGAAAGTGAGGGGATGGAAAAAGATATTCCATGCAAATGGAAATCAAAAGAAAGGTGGAGTAGCAATCCTCATATCAGGCAAAATAGACAAAAATAAACACTATTACAAGAGACAAAGAAGGACACTACATAATGATCAAGGGATCAATCCAAGAAGACTGTATAACAATTGTAAGTATTTATGCACCCAACATAGGAGCACCTCAATACACGAGGCAAATGCTAACAGCCATAAAAGGGGAAATCAACAGTAACACAATAATAGTAGGGGACTTTAACACCCCACTTTCACCAATGGACAGATCATCCAAAATGAAAATAAATAAGGAAACACAAGCTTTAAATGATACATTAAACAAGATGGACTTAATTTATATTTATAGAACATTCCATCCAAAAACAACAGAATACACTTTCTTCTCAAGTCTCATGGAACATTCTCCAGGATAGATCATGTCTTGGGTCACAAATCAAGCCTTACTAAATTTAAGACAATTGAAATCGTATCAAGTATCTTTTCTGACCACAATGCTATGAGACTAGATATCAATTACAGGAAAAAAAACTGTAAAAAATACAAACACATGGAGGCTAAACAATATGCTACTAGATAACCAAGAGATCACTGAAGAAATCAAAAAGGAAATCAAAAAATACCTAGAAACAAATGACAGTGAAAACACAACAGCCCAAAACCTATGGGATGCAGCAAAAGCAGTTCTAAGAGGGAAGTTTATAGCAGTACAATCCTACCTCAAGAAATGAGAAAAATCTCAAATAAATAACCTAACCTTACACCTAAAGCAATTAGAGAAAGAAGAACAAAAAAAAAAAAACCCCAAAGTTAGCAGAAGGAAAGAAATCATAAAAATCAGATCAGAAATAAATAAAAAAGAAATGAAGGAAACAATAGCAAAGAACAATAAAACTAAAAGCTGGTTCTCCGAGAAGATAAACAAAATTGATAAACCATTAGCCAGACTCATCAACAAAAAAAAGGAGAAGACTCAAATCAATGGAATTAGAAATGTAAAAGGAGAAGTAACAACTGACACTGCAGAAATACAAAGGATCATGAGAGATTACTGCAAGCAATTTTACGCCAACAAAATGGACAACCTGGAAGAAATGGACAAATTCTTAAAAAAGCACAACCTTCTGAGACTGAACCAGAAAGAAACAGAAAATATAAAGAGTCCAATCACAAGCACTGATTTTGAAACTGTGATTAAAAATCTTCCAACATACAAAAGCCCAGGACCAGATGGCTTCACAGGCGAATTCTAGCAAACATTTAGAGAAGAGCTAACACCTGTCCTTCTCAAACTCTTCCAAAATATAGCAGAGGGAGGAACACTCCCAAACTCATTCTATGAGGCCACCATCACCCTGATACCAAAGCCAGACAAAGATGTTGCAAAAAAAAGAAAACTACAGGCCAATATCACTGATGAACATAGATGCAAAAATCCTCAACAAAATACTAACAAACAGAATCCAGCAGCATGTTAAAAGGATCATACACCATAATCAAGTGGGATTTATCCCAGGAACGCAAGGATTCTTCAATACACGCAAATCAATCAGTATGATACACCATATTAACAAACTGAAGGATAAAAACTATATGATAATCTCAATAGATGCAGAAAAAGCTTTCAACAAAATTCAACACCCATTTATGATAAAAACTCTCCAGAAAGTAGGCATAGAGGGAACTTACCTCAACATAATAAAGGCCATATATGACAAACCCACAGCCAACATCATTCTCAATGGTGAAAAACTGAAACCATTTCCACTAAGATCAAGAACAAGACAAGGTTGCCCAATCTCACCACTATTATTCAACATAGTTTTGGAAGTTTTAGCCACAGCAATCAGAGAAGAAAAAGAAATAAAAGGAATCCAAATCAGAAAAGAAGTAAAACTGTCACTGTTTGCAGATGAGATGATACTATACATAGAGAATCCTAAAGATGTACCAGAAAACTACTAGAGCTAATCAACGAATTTGGTAAAGTAGCAGGATACAAAATTAATGCACAGAAATCTCTTGCATTCCTATACAGTAATGATGAAAAATCTGAAAGAGAAATTAAGGAAACACACCCATTTACCACTGCAACAAAAAGAATAAAATACCTTGGAATAAACCTACCTAAGGAGACAAAATACCTGTATGCAGAAAACTATAAGACATTTATGAAAGAAATTAAAGATGATACAAGCAGATGGAGAGATATACCATGTTCTTGGATTGGAAGAATCAACACTGTGAAAATGACTATACTACCCAAAGCAATCTACAGATTCAGTGCAATCCCTATCAAACTACCAATGGCATTTTTCACAGAACTAGAACAAAAAATTTCACAATTTGTATGGAAACACAAAACACCCTGAATAGCCAAAGCAGTCTTGAGAAAGAAAAACGGAGCTGGAGGAATCAGGCTCCCTGACTTCAGACTATACTACAAAGCTACAGTAATCAAGACAGTATTGTACTGGCACAAAAACAGAAATATAGATCAGTGGAATAGGATAGAAAGCCCAGAGATAAACCCACACACATATGGTCACCTTATCTTTGATAAAGGAGGCAAGAGTATATAATGGAGAAAAGACAGCCTCTTCAATAAGTAGTGCTGGGAAAACTGGACAGCTACATGTAAAAGAATGAAATTAGAACACTCCCTAACACCATACACAAAAATAAACTCAAAGTGGGTTAAAGACGTAAATGTAAGTCCAGACACTATAAAACTCTTAAAGGAAAACATAGGCAGAACACTCTGTGACATAAATCACAGCAAGATCCTTTTTGGCCCACCTCCTAGAGAAATGGAAATAAAAACAAAAATAAACAAATGGGACCTAATGAAACTTAAAAAGCTTTTGCACAGCAAAGGAAATCATAAACAAGATGAAAAGACAACCCTCAGAATGGGAGAAAATATTTGCAAATGAAGCAACTGACAAAGGATTAATCTCCAAAATATACAAGAAAACAACCCAATCCAAAAATGGGCAGAAGACCTAAATAGACATTTCTCCAAAGAAGATATACAGATTGCCAACAAACACATGAAAAGATATTCAACATCACTAGTCATTAGAGAAATGCAAATCAAAACTACAATGAGATGTCCCCTCACACCAGTCAGAATGGCCATCATCAAAAAATCTACAAACAGTAAATGCTGGAGAGGGTGTGGAGAAAAGGGAACCCTCTTGCACTGTTGATGGGAATGTAAATTGATACAGCCACTATGGAGAACAGTATGGAGGTTCCTTAAAAAACTAAAAATAGAACTACCATATGACCCAACAATCCCACTACTGGGCCTATACCCTGAGAAAACCATAATTCAAAAAGAGTCATGTACCACAATGTTCATTGCAGCACTATTTATAGTAGCCAGGACATGGAAGCAACCTAAGTGTACATTGACAGATGAATGGATAAAGAAGATGTGACACATATATACAATGAAATATTACTCAGCCATGAAAAGAAACGAAATTGAGTTATTTGTAGTGAGGTGGATGGACCTAGAGTCTGTCATACAGAGTGAAGTAAGTGAGAAAGAGAAAAACAAATACCATATGCTAACACATATATATGGAATCTAAAAAAAAAAGAAATGGTCTTGAAGAACCTAGGGGCAGGACAGGAATAAAGACGCAGATGTAGAGAATGGACTTGAGGACACGGGGAGTGGGAAGGGTAAGCTGGGACAAAATGAGAGAGTGGCATGGACATATATATACAACCAAATGTAAGATAGATGGCTAGTGGGAAGCAGTCACATGGCACAGGGAGATCAGCTCAGTGCTTGTGTCCACCTAGAGGTGTGGGATAGGGAGGGTGGGAGGGAGACGCAAGAGGGGAGAGATATGGGGATATATGTATATGTATAGCTGATTCACTTTGCTATAAAGCAGAATCTAACACACCATTGTAAAGCAATTATACTCCAATAAAGATGTTTTAAAAAAAAGTCTGATCTCTATGTCTGTGAGTCTGTTTCTGTTTTATAGACAGGTTCATTTGTGCCATATTATAGATTCCACACATAAGTGATATCATGGTATTTGTCTTTCTCTTTCTGACTTTCTTCACTTAGTATGCTAATCTCTATTTGCGTCCATGTTGCTGCAAATGGCATTATTTCATTCTTTTTTATGGCTGAGTAGTATTCCATTGTATATATGTACCACATATTCTTTATCCCTTCATCTGTTGATGGACATTTAGGTTGTTTCCATATTTTGGCTTTTGTGAATAGTGCTGCTGTGAATGTAGGGGGTGCATGTATCTTTTTGAATTATTGTTTTGTCTGAGTATATACCCAGGAATGGGATTGCTGGATCATATGGTAATTCTATTTTTAGTTTTCTGAGGAACCTCCATACTGTTTTCCACAGTGGCTGTACCAACTTACATTCCCACCAGCAGTGTAGGAGGGTTACCTTTTATCCCCACCTTCTCCAGATTTTGTTATTTGTAGACTTTTTAATGATGGCCATTGTGACCGGTGTGAGGTGGAAAACTAAACACTTTAAGTTTTATAAATGAAGGATAAAAAAGATGAAGATTTGGATTTTTAGAGTAACAATTCATGTTTCTGCATTGGGAGACTTAATCTTTTAAAATGTTAATTTGCACCTAAATAACTAAATGTCAAAGAATCCCAGTCATAATCTCAGAGCATTTTTAACATTTAATAAAATGATTTTAAGAAATAATTTGTCCAAAGAGAATTGAGAATGAATGTGACTCACCATTTGTGAAAGTGAGTTAAAACCCTACAGTAATTAAAATAGATGCTCTGGTATGGAACAGAAAGACAAATACACCAATGGAATGTAATACAATGGAACAGAATGGGGTGGAATGAAGTGGGATGGGATGAAATGAGGGAGTTTAGGAACAGACTCAAGAATTTTAAAAGCAAGAATTTAGCATGTTACAAAGATATTTTAATTCAGTGAATGATATCAGGATACTTTTAGCTTCAAGTAAATTTTTAAAACTCCAACTAGATTACATGATATATAACTTATATTAAATAGACTATAGAATTCTAAAATATACTACTCATATCATATATATCAAAAAATATACCATTTAATATAGCAGAAAGTTCAGAGGTGAACTCAGCTTCAGGCATAGTGTGATAAGGGCTCCAGTCCATTTCCCTGCTTTTCTCTTGGCTATTCCCTCCTCTGCGTGTTGGCTTTATTCTTAGGCTCTATTATTTTATTGTCACAAAAAGGTTGTCAAACCAAACAAACAAGCTTGAGACAACATGTTTATTTAGTCATGTCTATCAGAAGGAAGAGAAATATTTCCTTCACTCATGACCTGTATGTCCTTTCCTTCAGTACAGTTGGGCCAACTTAGGTCATGTGCCCATATCTGGATCTAAGCCACTGACAAGGAGAAAGTCCTGTACTGATTGGCTTAGGCTGGATCCTTTAGCCAATCACTGATAAGGAGAATGGGGATTGTCATAATTAACTCATACCAATCAGGGCTTCCCTTGGAGCTCGGGATGAAGTCAAAAGGGCTGCAAGGATACAGGGTGACTGACTACATAGACAAAATCAGGATCTAATGGGAAGGAGAAGGGAGGATCAAACTGGGTAGGCAACAATATCCAACCGCAGCAAAGAAAGGATTAAGTACTGATTAAATTGTAATGGGATAATTTAAAAATGTATTTAGACCCTTACCTGTCACCCCGTGAGAAATCATTTTTGCCCTAGGTCAGGAGTGTCTGTGGTTCTGGGTCCATCATCCCAGAGGAGGCAGAGGACTCCAGAAGGGACAGCCAGGTGGGCTTCTTTCATCAGGCTGCTATTGGGACTGGTTCACACTGGCAAGACCTTGTCCATGAAAAAACTAATCAATAGTCAATCTAAGAAAAAATGGGAAATTTTATTCGAGCCAATCTGAGTATTATAACCCAGGAGACAGTCTCTCCAAGAGTTCTGAGAACTGTTCCAAAGACGTAAAGGAGGAAGCTAGCATATATGTGATTTTGGCAAAGGGGGTACCTGCAGTCAAGCACACATCTATCTCAGTGGAAGGTTGCTGTTAGTCACAAGGAGCATACATCTTGGTTAATGGTTTTAGTGCTTTTCTAAGTATGGAAGATCCAAGAATCCAGGTTCATAAAAGATTTCTCCTAAAGATAGTATCTGAGGGCCGGTTCTGTCAATTTTCCCAGAGCACAGAGTGCCTCATCCTGATCTTTGCCCTGAATTCCTTTCAGGGTGTGTTGTAGGTCAGCAACTGCAGTGGCGAATGACTTGATTCCTGTAGAACTAGAGATGGTGGCCAACAGTCCTTATTTTACAGTCCCTTCCCTTTTACTCTTAATTTCAACCAACGTTTGAGGAGCATTTTGTGACCAATTTGTCCCATGGCACTAAGAATGCTCATTCCCAGGTCAAGTGATTTTGTTGATAGGTCACTCTACATGCTATTACTGGACTAGGCTCTTAACAATAGCCAAAAGCCTCTGGACCACCTGTCTTACTAGTCTGTTACGGTCCAGGAAATGGTTCCCTCTTATTGCTTCTTCACATATCTAGAGTTACACTATTACAGTCGTTGATCTTATAGGACTATATATTTTGATCAATCATTGCAAATTGCCTAATCATCATTAATTTTATCTGTGGCTCAGTCACACATTTGGTAATGCAATAAACAATAATCTTGTGAAACAGGCAGAATACAAGTAATATAACTAGCGACATTTATAAGTCATAAGGATTTAAGCTAAGAACTTCCATTAGGTGAGGCCCAGTATCTCCCAAGGTTCCTGCCATTTGGGAGGTCTGGTTAACATGTAATGCAGTTGCGCAGTGCACACCGGAGTTGGGGGGTGGGGAAGGAGGTCAAAGGACAGAGAAAAAGGTTTTATGTTTCAGTTTTTCTTGTCTTGCCTTAAAATGTGAATTTTTATTTCATCAACTTTAACCTCTTCTATCCTTTCACTTCTTTCCCTCTCTTCCTCTCCCCCGACCCCAATCCTCATGCGTATTGATTACCCTTTTCCCCGATGAAAATTGCTAGATTTTTAACTCTGTGCTTTCACAATCAGTCTACTGGAATTGGATCACAACATCACCTTCAGCTAAGGGGTCCTGGTGAGAATTACCAGACATTTATTCCTGTGTTGACTTATTAGATAATGCTACACTTCTAAAATACTTACCTCCTTTCTTTTTCTGAGATCTGCTCCTTATTCTTGATGTCTTGCCACAGATAAATTCCAAGTGTGAGCAAGTTTTTTTCCTTCCTACTGCATGCATGCCATTTTGTAACTTGGACCATAGTGTTGCAGGAAGGGGAACCCCTTCAACGGCCCAAGAATGGGCTCTTGTCGAACACTCGGAAATGAATTGTCTGAGGAGACACACATGCTGACAAAGCAGGACACTTTATTGGGAAGGGGCGCCCAGGCGGAGGGCAGCAGGGTAAGGGAACCCAGGGGGACTGCTTTGCCATGTGGTTTGCAGTCTCGGGTTTTATGGTGATGGGATTAGTTTCCAGGTCGTCTCTGGCCAATCATTCTGATTCAGGGTCCTTCCTGGTGGCACAAGCATCGCTCAGCCAGGATGGATTCCAGCGAGGAGGATCCTGGGAGGTTGGTAGGACATATGGACTGGTTTCTCTTTTGACCTTTCCTGAATTCTTCCGGTTGGTGGTAGCTTGTTAGTTCCATGTTCCTTACCAGGACCTACTGTTGTAAGATAACTCATGCAAGTTATTACTATCCTGTTTGGCCAGGGTGGGCGGTTTCCATCAGTGGTTCCCCTAACAATAGGACACGGACTGCTGTGAATTTCACCTCATTAACCTTTGGATGTGAGAAATGTCACATTTCTTTACTTTGCTAAATCAAGTTAAAATTGATTGTATTTGTCAACCCCTCCTTCCCAAAACTGATAAGAGAATCCATCTCAGCCGTGGTGGAGCTCTCTCCACTGTGTTCTGTAGACACCTTAAGCAGTGCATAGCCTTCAGGTTCAGGGAGCCCTGGGATCCTTGTGCCTACCTGTTCGCTGTCCAAGCTCCAGTGTTTCTTCAAGGCAAGTACCTCAGCTGCCCTCCTGCCCAGCTTGACCCAGGCCCATTCTCCCAAGATGCACATGTCAATTACAAATTGTCATGGGCACTTGCCATCTACCTCTACAAGGATTAAAGCAGGTGCTGCTGCAGCTGCTGACCTTCAACACCCCATGAAAGGGATTCAGGGTGGAGATGAGGAATGAGGCCCTCTGTGCTCTGAGAAAAACTGGGAGAGCAGGTCTTCAGATAGTTAGATATTTTCAGAAGCCGATTTTATGAGCCCAATTCTTTCATCTCCTCATATCTAGAAAAGCACTAAATTCCTTCATGATGACATCTGCTCCTCGTGACTAGCAGTAACCCTCAGGAGACTAGCAGAACCTTCTGCAAAAATATGTGCTTGGGGTTCCCTGGTGGTGCAATGGTTAAGAATCTGCCTGCCAATGCAGGGGACACAGGTTCGAGTCCTGGTCTGGGAAGATACCATATGCCGCGGAGCAACTAAGTCCGTGCGCCACAGCTACTGAGCCTGCGCTGTAGAGCCCGCGAGCCCCAACTCCTGAAGCCCACACGCCTAGAGCCCGTGCTCTGCAACAAGAGAAGCCACCGCAATGAGAAGGCCGTGCACCGCAACGAAGAGTAGCCCCCGCTCGCCGCAACTAGAGAAAGCCTGTGCACAGCAACAAAGACCCAACTCAGCCGAAAATAAATAAATTAATTAATTAATTAATTTTTTTAAAAAGTGCAAACTGCCAAGTATATTAAAATATATATATATGTGCTTGATCGTATGTACACCCCCTTCACCAAAATCACATATATACTGACCTTTCCCCCTGCCTCTTTGGAGCAGTTTCTCAGAGCTATGTGAAATGCTGTCTTCCAGGCCGCAGTCCTCATTTTGCCCCAAATGAAGCTTAACTCGCAACTCTCACGTTGTACATTTTTTTAAGTCAACACACATCTAGCCACTCCCCTCTAAGGTTTTGCTCTGGAAAGGAGCAAGTTCCACACAGGGGACCCCCAACTTCTGAGCCTCCTATAATCTTGGGAATGTACTCCCTCACTCGGGGGCGGGGGGGGGGGGCCTTGTCCCTCATCACACCTCCACCTCCCGCAGCACTTTCTTCTCCTCCCAGGGGATCCCTCCTAATCTCTCCTCAGAGGAGCTGGAAACAATATTGACCTCCCTTTCCTGCAGATAGAAGTGAGGAAAAAACATGCTGAAACTAGTCCTTTCCCCTCCCCCGCTTTTTAAAAAAATTTTAATGGCGTATAGTTGCTTTACAATGTTGTATTAGTTTCTGCTGTACAGCAAAGTGAATCAGCTATACGTATACATATATCCCCTGTTTTTTGGATTTCCTTCCCATTTAGGTCACCACAGAACATTGAGTAGAGTTCCCTGTGCTATACAGTAGGTTCTCATTAGTTATCTATTTTATACAGAGTAGTGTATATATGTCGATCCCAATCTCCCAATTCATCCCACCCCCGCTTCCCCCCTTGGTATGCATAAGTTTGTTCTCTACATCTGTGTCTGTATTTCACTTTTGCAGATAAGTTCATCTGTACTATTTTTCTAGATTCCAAATATAAGCGATATTATACGATATTTGTTTTCCTCTTTCTGACTTACTTCACTCTGTATGACAGTCTCTAGGTCCATCCAGGTCTCTGCAAATGGCACTATTTCATTTCTTTTTATGGCTGAGTGATATTCCATTGTATATATGTAAATACCACATCTTCTTTATCCATTCGTCTGTTGATGGGCACTTAGGTTGCTTCCCTTTTCTCCCCCTTGTTAACTGTAGTGTAAGCCCGACAGCTGGCTTTTCTTTTTGTCATGCAAGTGCCTGACTTAATTTTGATGGCTGAGGCATCCACTTCAAAGGTGGCCTCCGCCTCAAAGATGGCTATCTTGATAAGTACACATTGCCAGCCACACAGGACTAAATAAAGAGCCAGGTCATGCCCCCACCCACTCCCCAACTTTGTTTTAGAGATCTTGGTTGATTTCAGTGACTGACCATTTGGGCCCCTTGTTTTTTCTCTTCTCACACTTTAAATTCCTGCTCTTATATTTTAAATTCACTAATAAAGAGTGAGCCCATGAAACTCTAGGTCCTCAGCTTGGACCCCAATAAAAGCAGAACCCCAGGCCTGGGCCTTCTGTCTACCCACAGCCTCACTGTGTGACCCCAGGTGTGCCACGTAATTTCCAGGACCTGTAAGTAACAAACCTTTTTTTTTTCAAAGTTTCCTGATGATTATTGCTGAGGGCTTCTTGCAACCACAATAAGAACCACAAGGGCTGGTCCAGCCATAACAATGGTTATCAATAGGCTGAGATGGGCACAAAACAATATAATTTATTTCAACCATCTAGGAAGGAACCTAAGGGTCAGGTTTGGAACTTTCCAGGGAATCAGGAAGTCTGGATGAAGTCTGAATCACAGAATTCTAGAGTTTAAGAGAGAAGAGAGACCATCCACCTGGTTTATTTGATACTTACCAGCCTGCCCTGGAGTAAGAGCTAAGAGAAATCAGCTTATATTAACATTCATCGACATTAGAAATAGGGCCCAAGGAGGGATATCCAGGGACCCTACCAGTAGCAGATGGCAGGTGCAACCCTGGGGGGAACCGAGCAGCAGGGGCAGAGGAAAAGAATTCACCCCCTTTGCGGCAATGCACCTTCTCATTCTTAGCCTTTTTTTTTAACCAAAAAAGAAACTATAATACCTGTGTAGTTAAAAATTCATTTTTTAAATCACGTGTACGTAAAATAGTAGGTGTTTGCTCAGGTCGATGTTACCAGGCAGTCATGTCAAACCCATCTTAAGGAAAAGGTGATATTTATAATTGAGATTTCACTAAGAAAAATGGGAAATACTTACTATTGAAGGATTGTAATATATCTTTTATTGACATATTAGAAATATCTAAATAGTTCCATTACATGGATTTTGATACATCCTTGAGCACATCATCAGCTCGAGACTAGGATAGAACTCTGTAGAGAACCAGTTCAAGCAACACACGATACATCTGAAGTGCCAACACACACAGAGGAGGAAGGTCAGACAAAACCTGCATTTACTCGATGGCAAACAAACAAAGGCTTTAGAATGTCCAGAAATTGAACCCAAATTCCAGATTTGAAACTTCAGACTCACATTCTATAATATATTTTGATAAACATTCCAGAGAGTCTTAAGTAGATAGGTTATTGAAACTAGTTTGTGGCTATCTTCTGTAGTGACCCTAGGCTCCCCCAAATCTCTGATCTAGGAAGCGTGATTCAATCTAAATATGCTTTTAAAAAGCATTTCTCTGAGGTGTGTTAACACGAAGAAAATTGCCCATGTATGCATTAACCGTAATTAAGTATTGCAGTGGTTGTACTAGTTTGGAACAGTCTAATTCAACTAATGCATCGTCAGATAGTGATGAAACAAGGTACTATCCTGATGACCGTCTACAGAAAGGCCAATGGAAAGGTCACAGCTGATGGATGCAGGCAGGAAGTGGCATGAGCGTACCTGCTGTTACGCGTCTGTGTGATGGATGGGCAGGCTATTCCAAATGGGCAACTCATCACGTTTAGTGTTTCACCTAAGCTAATTGCTATGAATGTACCACATTCACTACTTAGGATGAATTAGGCTTTCAAATCTTAGCTAAGGGTTTAGAAAAATTCTCTTATGCAGTGTCTTGCTATCCCCACAGTTAGATACTATCAATACTAGCAGAGGTTAGTTTTAACTGACACTAACGACCATTGGAAAAGTACTTAAAATGCGTAGTGTGTGTGTGTTCCTTTAAGGAGCTGCTGAGAACAGTGGTTGTCTGTCTGGTTCTCTCTTTAATACATCAGGATTGTTGCTTTGCCTGTAATCACGTCCAGTTGGTGAGAACTCTTACCATCTAAATGGTCCTGAAAAGCCTATGGGTTGTGACACTCAACCAAGGTCATGAGCCCTAGATTTTCACTAGCTTATGTGCTGTTCTTCTCATTTTCTTCCCTTCCTGCCAAGTACAAGAGGCCATTAGCACTCAGGTCAAGAATCGTGAAGACCCACGTTGTATATGAGTCATCTTACTAAACTACAGTTCGAATTGCCTTTACGTTAGTGGGACCGCCTAGCCAGCCAGCCAGATCTACACCTTCATGCAGTTTGGGTGCTTTTGACATCTTTCTACCATGTACACAATCATTCTCCTAGAGCAGTGGTGATCAGCTAAGGTGATGTCACCTCCAGGAGATGTCTGGCCGTGTCTGAAAGCGTTTTTGGTTGTCACAATTTAGGATGAGGATGCTACTGATATCTAACGGGTGGAGACCAGGAATGCTGCTAAACAACTTACAATGTACAGGACAGTCTCCCACAGGAAAGAATTATCCAGCCCAAAAGGTCCATAGTGCCGAGGCTGAGCATGCGCCTGCCCTAAAGGAATTACTGAAAAAACAAACACTCGGTGTATTTATAACCATCATTAGCACTTCTGATTGGGATTTACAGATATATTTCTAGCAAATGTCATTATAGAAATGGTCTGATATGCAGAGCTTCTGTGGCAGAATTTCTTTTACTCTACAAATGAGTTTAAGGCTCAGTATTTACAGAACCCCTGAGAATCTCAAGGGGCCCTTTGAATATTTCAGCTAGACTTTGCTTCACTTTGTGTAGGGTATTAGGTATTATTTGAGATTTTGAGGCTTCGGAGGTCTAAAGGAGTATTAAAATCAGCTGCCTCTTTTCCAATTACTTCTACCTGTGCCAGGCACAGTTACAGGCACTTTCATACATTATCTCATTTAATTCTCACCACAAACTTGTAAGGTGAAGCATTACTAACCCCATTTTACAGATGAGGGAGTGGAGGCTTGGAGAAGTTAAGCCACTTCCTCAAGGTCACGCAGCTGGTAAATGATGAAATAGAGATACAAACCCAAATCTCAAAGTCTTTCATCTTTCCTCTATGTGATGCTATCCCCAAGGACTACTGAACTTTTTTAACCATAGAGCAAACATATCTAAGCAGCATGAAAGAAAACAATAAATGGGAAAAAACCCAGAAAGATCTTCATCTAGAATGTGGCTACATTACACCAAACGTGCTAAATGTCTGCTTCCATTCTTGGGTTCGTACAAAGTGGCTTGAAAAGGTTGTACAGGTTATTTCTACAAATCTCCCGTCACATAGATAATTCAGGCAAAGAAGAAACCAGATGTTCTTGAATTTCCCAGAAAAGTGAAGGGGAAGTGACAGTTTGCATCCCTTAAAATTTTCAGGCTACAAGTGGTCTCCACTGCCTCTGGCCTGAGAACCATCTGCTCTACCTTGTAATATGTGCATCTCCCATCACCGTGTATCATTCTAGTTTGGGGAGATCTTACCAAGTTTTTTTTTTTTAAAGAATAATCAGGAAATGCTTCTTATGTGTCTATTCTATGAGTTGTATAATACAAAACTCCAAATTACCTAATAGCCCCTGACTGTTTTTCACAAGATTTCAACACAGAACTTGTGTCAGGGCAGGAGGCCAAGGCCAGTTTCATTTCTGGGCAAGATTCATCTCTGAGGCACCAGCTACTGTGACACAACAGAATTTGGGGGACACTTAGATCTAATATTTGGGGACTCAAAGCACACCCGAATTAGTACGTGGATAAAGCCTGTTACCGGAGTTCTGAAAGATCTCAACTATGCTACACTAACCAGTACCCCATGACATGGTAAGAGGCAGGACCCGAATACCAGAACCTCTCTGATGGGAGAATTCTACCTCCATTCCTCCAGATGTAACACAGATACCCATATTTAACAGCCCAAAGATTGGTTTTGAACTTTTGCACATTCTAAAAAGCCTCATTTTCTTTGTAGGCACTTTATAGATTTATTACACATGACATCCTCCAAATACCATCTTGTGATTTAAATTGTTTGTCTGATAGAAAATAATGGGTGTCAGCAGCTTAGATCATTGTACCTGCTGTGTGACTTTCAGACTCCAAAGGTTTTCTTTCTTTGGAGATTTTTTTTTTTTGGCAATTTCATCTCCAAAACCCAATTATACTGGGCTCTTTTCAAGTAGGCCTATAAAAACCCAGATGTTCTTTCAGAAGGGAAGCAGCTCCGTTTCCATCTCTTCTGAAGCAGCCACACACCAACATTAAGGAGTGATCAAGATGCAGAGACTCTGCATGACTGTGTTGGTCTAGATTATGGTACTTTTCATAAACTACATAGATTAAAAAAAAAAAAAAACCTCACTGAAAAAGCTTCTAGGTCATGATTTCTTCAAAGTCAGACAGCTGCTTCATCTGTTCAATTTGCATAGAATGCCTTCTGAGGAGCTTCTTTTTACTTCTCAAGTCAAATCTCTTTGGTGAACTTGGAGCAACAGGTACCATGGATTTTAAGCCAGTAGCAAGTGGAGAGGAAGGTTTGCTGCTCGATCTAATATCCGGGATAGGTGGGTTCAGATTTACATTTAAAGGCGGAAGGAAGCCAGGCCTGGTCTGGGAAATTCGGTCTAGTAGCAGAGTTCCGGAACCCCGTCTTTCTAGAAGATGGGGTGGCCTGCGGCGCGCTGAGCTGGGAGACGTGCAGGGCACAGCATCCAGGGCCTCCCTGGAGCCCTGGAAAAGAGACAAGTGGGAGTTGTTGAGCTTCTTTCGATCTAAGGGCCCTTTGCCTGATTCAAGGGAAATGGAGTTGGGCGGGTCAGCCCCTGGCTGTAAATCTAAATCATAGAGGTCATTTTCCAGCCGTTTGAGGGACACTGCATCTTTGAGAGCAGAGGGGCCTGATGGGCCAATACCACCCTTCTCTTGGTCAATAGGGAGAGTTCCTCTTCTGGCCAGACGTGAGTGGGGAGGCTGACTTTTCTCGTAGGCTGCCTTCCACGAGGCCAGTGACGAAGAGGCTGAAATCTTCAGAACCTGCTCCGTGAGCGTGTGGAAGAGGCTGGGGTCTTTGCTATCAATACTGTTGGTTCTGGAGAGGGGGCCCCTTTTGGGGAAGGACATGTCACTGATGCTCTTGATGACCTCACTGTCTGCACCTGCGCCATGGGTCTCATCCTGGCGCATAGAGGCGGCCAACACGGAGGGCGCGGTCAGGCCCCAGGGCTCAGATTGGAGCCTCTTCAGTTGAGGCAAACGGGCCCTTTTGAGGTTCCCAGCTTTCCTAGTGGGTGACCCAGGCTCATTAGGAGCCTTGGAGTTGTTGCAACCACCTGGATGCCCTGATTGGAGGCTAAAGAAGTCATCTTCCTTCTCACTGGGTGGAGAGCCCAGGCCTGGAGCCTTCAGTTCAATATCCGAGGGAGATGCATACAGTGGAGGCGACTGTCTGTCTTCCTCTTTGGGTGAAGGAGGGACATTAAGATACTGTTTGGTGGTTTTGGTGCCTGAAGATGATTTATCCGTTGTTATAATAATCACCTCCTTGCCTTTGGCTTTGCAGGCATCCAGGAGATGTTTCAATGCATCCTGGTCATCTGCATTTATTGCGTAAACCAGAGCTGAAGCCCCTGTGCGATCCTCGAGGCTGGGGTCTGCTCCGTTCTCCAGTAGCAAGGAGACCACTTCTCCCCCAGCTCTTCTGATGCAAGCATGGATGAGGGCGGTCTTGCCAGACTTATCCTGAATATTGGGGTCCGCCCTGTTGTCCAGCAGATACTTCACCATCTTGGACTTGCTGATGCTTTGCTGGTCCACGTGTTTGGTGATACATGCCACCATGAGAGCCGTTTCGCCTTTGTCATTGCTTTCGTTTATGTAAGCACCCCCTTCCAGGAGGAGTCTGGTCAGCCTGAGCCTCCCCAGCCACACGGCCTTTAAAAGTGAGTTTCCATCAGCCCTTAATTCGGTGTCGTCATCCATCATACTGGCTACAGCTTAGAGTCTCTGAGCCACAGTGGCGATCAGACCTAGCAAGGGAAGAAGAGAGAAAAAAGGTCATGTATTCGATAGAGCTGATCTGAGCAGCAAGGCTGTTACAGAGTCTGGATACAGTCATGTCCCAGTTTGATCCCAAGTTATGCCACCTTGCTTGGTTATTTAACTTCTCTGGGTTTATTTCTTCATCTGTAACATGGCAGGGGTGACTGTGGTGATAGTGGCAAGCTACCTGACTTCGTGAAGATTAAATGAGACAGTGTATATAAAACATGTAACCACACGTAAAGCGGTTGGCATGACGCCTAGGAGAGAGCAAGCAATAAAACGTGCAAGCTCTTACTGCATTGACTGCATGAGACTTATTACAAATGCCGTTTAAGAAACTTTGTTTTCTGTCTGTCAGCATCACTAAAGTCTAAGTTTCCATAAGGAAAGGTCTGAGTCTATCTTGTTCACTGTTGTAGCCTCAGCGTTTAGCAATCAGTCACACTTAATAGGTTACCTCATAAATAATGGTTTAATGCAGTGTAGTTCTAGGTGTGTATCAAAAAGAGCAGTAGGAAATACACCAAAATGGTGATAGGATTATGAAGCGTTTCCTTTTCTTCTTTTTGCTGTACTTCCTAAACTAAACATGTATCACCATTGTCGTAGGGGGGAAATACTGTAAAACAAAAGCAATCCAGCTGCCCATTTCCAGGTTGTAGCCCCCACTGTTCAAGCAGATGTCAGAGCTCTCATCCTCATTCAGACTCTCAGAATAGCTCAAATAATGCAATGCTACATCCTCCTCTCTGGTTGAACAGATCTGAGGCAGAGGATGGACAAGGGGATTGCCTTTTTGCTCACGAATGTTAGGAAATAAAGCTCGTTCCGGAGCTCCCCCCCGCTGAGGTCTGTCATACCTGGGTTTTCTGCTTTGGTTCTCCTCATGTCAATTACCTAATTCCTGGACTCAGAGCCTCCAAAATGGGTGTTGGTCACGAGGTCTCCCACGAATAAGGAGAAGTGGTCTCCCAGAATTGATGCCCTGCCAGCCCCGGGTCCCTCACTGGCCATGCTCTGCCAGCACGGCCCCTCCATGTGGACTTTTTGTCCCTCAGGCTCCGCTGAGCAGGTGTCACAATGCCTGAGTTTTCCTTCTCTGATGCATGTCATCCTTCCTCTTACCCCACTACCCTGAGCAGTTATTGATCAATTTCTATTCCTCTATTAAATAGGAAGTCAACAGCTTTTCTTGGCTAAAGTTGAGAGATGGGTATATTGCCTTTTAAAACTTTTAATCCATGAATAGATACTTTGTTTAAAAAAAAAAAAAAGCCCAAATCACACTTAAGTATATAAAGAAGAAGGGTACCCTTTACACGCCCCCAGCCCACCTTGAAGCTACTCATCTCTTTACAGTTAACTGTGGTTAACAGTCTAGGTTGTATCTTTCTGCTTCAGATCATTTTCTGCTTCTTCCAAATGCATTATTCTAATAACACCATCTCAGTCCGATCTTGTTGCAATTGTGTTTGGGTGTTCCTATGAGATTTTCTGTAAAATCCCTACCATCCAAAGACACCATATATTATTAAATGTATTCACAAGAAGTTTGTTTCTCTCTCTTCAACTCTGTGCTTCTTTCTTCAATCTCCTACTGAGTCCTTCTTCCTCTCTCTCTCTCTCTCTCTCTCTCCCTGCCTGCGCCCCCCAGATGTGGCCATTCTTTCTCTTCTGTTTCTGTCATTTTAACTCTTCTGTGGTCATATGACCATTTTATTACAGTTCTATGTGTCAATAAGCTTGTTAGTCCCCAAACTCTGGACCTCTAAAGCAGAATTTTCAAGGGCTAAATAAAGAAAAGGCAATGTGCAGTGAAAACATGCTGTTTTCCATTCCATCCAAGGGGCCCTTCACCTCCTGGCCACACCTCTTCAGCATCTGCCCTGCTACTCCTGTTCTCTTTATACGCCATCTATCTTGAAATCTGGTCATTTCTCAAATGCCCCACTGTTTATTTTTCTTCCTTCTAACCCTGTTCATGTTTCTAACTCTAAGACCTCCCTGCTCTTCTTTAATTATTCATCATCCCTCAAATCTCAGCTCAAATGTTACTTCCTTTTTAATCAAGAGAAAAATCACTCAGGATGGAAGGGAGAAAGTGGAATAAAATGACAACTGACTCATATCCAGACTATATAAAGAACTCCTACAACTCACTTCCTCCAAAAGAGGATACACAAATGGCCAATAAGCACAGAAAAAGGTGCTCAGCCTTGTTAGTAATCAAGGAAAATCAAATTACAGCACAATGAGATACCACTACACCCTCCAGCATGGCTAAAATTAGACCGACAGTACCAAGGATGGAGGAAGATGGGAAGATTCAGGAACACGTTGGTGGGAGCATAAATTGGCTCCACTAAATTAATGCCTACACTCTGACCCAGTAATTCCATGCCTGGGTTTAGGTGTGTGATAGACTGAAAAGCATGGCCACAAAGTCCTGCCATCCCAGTGTGCACACCACTTACCATGAGGTCTTGCCTCTCCTCCCATGGAGAGGAGGCGTCAGCATGTGATTTGCTTTGACCAATAAAATGCAGCAGAACTAACTTTGTGTGACATTCAAGGCATGGCCCCAGTGAACCTTGTAGCTTCAAGATTTGCTCTCTTGGAATCCAACTGCCATGTGCAGAAGTCTGGGGTATCCCTAACCAGAAAGGACACAGGGCACTTCAGCTGACAGCCCCAGCGAACATCAGAGTGTGCACAAGGCCAGCCAAAGCCCCAGATGATTGCAACTGCGTGAGGGAACCCAGGTGAGGCCAGCAGAAGTTCCCAGAGGCTGGTCCAAATCGCAGAAATATGAGCAAATAAATGATTATTGCTTTAAGCCACTCGTTTTGGGATGCTTTGTTCTCAGGAATAGATTACTGATAAATATGCATAGCAAAACGTGTGCAAAAATGATCCTGGCAGTGAAAACTAGAAACAACCCATCAAGAAGAAAATAAAGAAATTGTAGTATATTCGTATTCATACACTGGAATATTATACATCATCTTTATATTCTCTCTCGCTCTCTCTCGTGCGTGTGCTCTCTCACACACACACAAACACACATGCACGCACACGCACTCACACACACAACATACCAAAAGAAAAAAGTGAATGCTGCATCCCCTGGGTTCAACTTTCTCAACTGAAGTATTGATCTGGTTAATCATCTGGGCCCACCTCCTCCCCATATATCTGAGCCCCTCGAGGCAGGAAAACTGTCCTTTCTCCCCCATCAGCTGCGTGATAATTCGAAAGTAAGATAAAGGAAAAGATGGAGGAAGGGAGGAAGAGAAAAAGGAAAGGAAGATGGGAAGGAGACGTGGGTGGATCATTGGGTCATCTCTCTGTGTTGTGTGTGGTGCAAGTCACATAGCTCTGGACTACCTCGAAGTCCGGGGAGGGGGTGTGGGGAGTAGGGGAGGCAGGTAGGGAACAAAAGAGAAAAGGAAAGCAGGGAAGAAGATGGACTATCTGGGAGATGCTTCTCTCCCTTCACTTGGAATCAGTGGCCACCTCCTCCCCTGAGCCCAGGCTTGTCCCCAGTCAACACTGCCCTGGCCCCTAAGGAGAGAGCAGGATGGAGGCATAGCATCCGAGTTGTTCTCTGAGGTCTGGAATGTCTAGCCCATCTATAGAGGTAACATTCTCTGTCCACAGTGAGCTAGTTTTCGGGTTGTCTCTAACCATTTTTTCACTGTGGGCCTCCCCACTGAAATTCCTTAAATGACGAAAATGCAGGAGCTCCGTGTGAGGACAGAATCAGACCCTTCCCTCATTCTTGTAGCCCAGATCAAATGTACTGCCTTAACATTAACTGTTGGTGTGCTGCATTTGCCTTACACTTTTCATGTCAAGAAAATTGGGTTGAAAAGATTGCAGTTCATACAGATGTAGAGAATGGACATATGGATACTGGGTGCGGGGGAAAGGAGGGGTGGGATGAGTTGGGAGATTGGGATTGACATATATACACTACTGTGTATAAAATAGATTAACTAATGAGAACCTACTGGATAGCACAGGGGACTCTACTCAGTGCCTTGTGGTGACCTAAATGGGAAGGAAATCCAAAAAAGAGGGGATATATGTATACTTATAACTGATTCACTTTGCTGTATAGCAGAAACTAATACAACATTGTAAAGCAACTATACTCCAATAAAAATTAATTTAAAAAAATAAAAATAAAAGATTGAAGTTCACATAGCTAGTTGACAGGAGCCTTGCAAATTACACCAGACTCGCTTTTTGTATCATCCCAGATTCACATAGCCCTGTCTGCTTACCCTCTCTGTGGGTTGGCCGCTCACCTTGCTCTCTTGCCTGAGTGGCCTTAGCAAGTTCTATACTTTGGTCTTAGAGTCAGGACACTGCTGCTGCTGTCACTGCTACGGATGGCTGAGCCCCACACCTGGTTTCAACTGATCAGGAGAAACTGACTATTGGAGAAAGCTGTTGGAGAAAGTGTTTCTCCAACAGCTGCCTGGAGAGACAGAATTACTCAGCTCAGAAGTGTGGGGGGATTAGCCCTTTGCAGAGCAAAATATTGACCAATGGGAGATGAGAAATAGATGTCAGGAAAACGCTTTTCCCTTTCGTCTCCTAATAGCCTGGTTTAGGTGAGTTTAAAAGATTTGGGTGGGATGCAATGGATTATACAACTTCCGCAAGACTGAGCAATCAGTGCACTTGTCTTCAAGCCGTGAGTCGCTCAATAATGTAGCCCTTGTATTTGCTCTTCCTCTTGCCTGGCCTTGTATTCCATTTCCCCTTATTCCTACTTCCCAAGGGTTTTGTTTGTTTCTTTATTTGTTTTATTTTTAAATTTTTATTGGAGTATAGTTGATCTACAATGTTGTGTTAGTTTCAGGTGTACAGCAAAGTGAATCAGTTATACATATACATATATCCACTATTTTTTTAGATTCTTTTCCAATATAGGTCATTACAGAGTATTGAGTAGAGTTCCCTGCCCTGTGCTATACAGTAGATTCTTTTTCTCTTAAATTGGAGTATAGTTGCTTTACAATGTTGTGTTAGTTTCTGCCGTGCAGCAAAGTGAATCAGCTATATGTATACATATATCCCCTCTTTTTTGGATTTCCTTCCCATTTAGGTCACCGCAGAGCATTGAGTAGAGTCCCCTGTGCTATGCAGCAGGTTCTCATTAGACTTCCCAAGGTTTATGACCCAATGAAGTGTTAATACGTATGTTTTTG
This sequence comes from Balaenoptera physalus, assembly GCF_965194825.1. Taxonomy (NCBI): domain Eukaryota; kingdom Metazoa; phylum Chordata; class Mammalia; order Artiodactyla; family Balaenopteridae; genus Balaenoptera; species Balaenoptera physalus. Next base: position 147,549,644 of record NC_138883.1, read on the forward strand.
CCCCAGGCTGATACCAACTGCCTTCTTTGAAGCATCAAATGGCCCTATCAAATTTCCTCTCCCCCCCATTTAACAAATGAAGAAACTGAAGCCAAGAGTGAAGGATTGGCTTGCGCTGGGTCATTCAGAGATCAGTGAGTCGGTGACTCTTCTGAGATGTCCTGCCAGCCCACACTGAACCTTCTGTCTGTCATCTATCTCCCCTCACAGTGCTCAGCTTTTGGTAGGTGACTTTGTACTCTCTGACCTGCCCCATGTGCTTGACTGACTTGACCTTGGGTAGAATTTGACATTGAGACTGAGAAACACCAGTTATCTTGGGCTGTTTGTAGGAACTGAAGTGTTAGGGACTCCGGAGATAAGGCTGCAGTGGTCGGGTAGCCACATGCACAGAGAAGCAGAAAGGCTGACGTGCACAGTGAGAAGAATGAAGTAAACACACTGAGAAGCTGATACGAGAGGTGGAGAGAATCCCCTCTCTCTTCAGCAGTTCAGCTCCCTCTGGGGTCTGTGAACACTCTAGAAGCCATGTTTCTGTTTAGCATAGCTTGAGTTAATTTTTATTATTTATAAAAGGGTAAACCTTCACTAAAACACTGGCATTACTTGCTGGCTCATTCATTTATATATTCACCATCAAACACTCAATGTGTCTACTCCACATTAGGTGTTGAAGAAATCTGTAGAATTCTATAGAATTCTAAAGAAATCTATAGAATTCAGGATTGGAAGGGTGAGACGGGAGGCTGGAGGAGCCTCTGAGAGATGGCGAGGTTCAGAAGCACCAAAATGAGGAAGTTATGGAAGAATCAAGCTGGAGAGATGTTCGAAAGCTAGAATTGAATAGTGACCCGTCAAATGTGGGAGTCAACCAAGACCAAATTTACTTTTTTTTTTTTTTTTTGGCTGCATTGGGTCTTTGTTGTTGCGCACAGGCTTTCTCTAGTTGCGGTGAGCAGGGGCTACTCTTCGTTGCAGTGCGCAGGCTTCTCATTGTGGTGGCTTCTCTTGTGGCGGAGCACGGGCTCTAGGTGCGCAGGCTTCAGTAGTTGTGGCACGTGGGCTCATTAGTTGTGGCACACAGGCTTAATTGCTCCATGGCATGTGGGATCTTCCCAGACCAGGGCTCGAACCCGTGTCCCCTGCATTGGCAGGTGGATTCTTAACCACTGCGCCACCAGGGAAGTCCCCGAATTTACTTTAACTTGGGAATTTATCTCCTACTGTGCATCACAGAGAATGAATGTTAAAAACACCTAATGCTGGAAACAGCAGATGCCTTTCAGGCTTTCTAAGCTTGTTGGAAAAAAAGGAAGCAGTCCTGACTGAAAAGAGCTGGTACATGCCCAGAATTTTGAAATCCCATCCCCTTTGGCTGCTCTAGGCACCACGTTTTTATCTTTAAAAATTAGCAACCCCAAAGTGGTGAGGGGTTTCTTCAGGTGTTTCAGAAGAGGAGTAAACTGAGAAGTGAGCAAAGTTTGGCTGGTTCCTCCCTCTCGTGCTCCCTTCCCACCCCCACCCCCCAGCCCCGCCATCCTTTTCACTTTTCAGGGCTGTTTTCTGTTTAATTCATCGCCACTATAATGGTGACTAACATAATTTCTGAAGGCACAGGGACTGGAAAAGAAATGCTGAAAACTAAAACATCACTAACACCAAAAAAAAAAAAAATTGTTTTGATGGAGGGGATGAATGGGTGGAATTGTTTGCCTTTTTTGTCCAGAAACCTTTGAATTATTTCATTATCCACAAAATTATGGAAGTCTTAGACTTTTGAAGCTGAGAGGAGCCATCTTGTTCAATCTTTCCCAGTTTATAAGTGGGAAGTTTAAAGACAGCGATTGAGTCTTTAATCTCACTGAATCTAGGCTCTTTCACTCCCATGTCTTCCCAGACCTTTAGCCTGATTAGTGTAGAACAAGGCTGCATAATACTGGGCTGAGGGCTAAATGTGGTGCACAGTTATGTATTGCTCCACTGGAACAGTGCTTTAACTTTTTTTTAAATTTGAATGTTTTAAGATGGATTATGCATTGTCCAGTTTGACAAAGACCCTGCCATTCTCTGTAGTCTTACAAACTGGCCCAGTTCACACATTCAAGTTACTTACCTAGCCTCTGTAGGTATGTGGGTTTATGACATGAGGCATAAAAAGTAAAATACATGAACTTACAAGTCATGATGTTGTGTTTTTGTTCTTCCCATCACTTCCTAGTTTCTTACCTCTACAGGTTTGTTAGGAGGCTCCAACGAGCTGATGGATGCAGAAGCCCTTTTTATAAACTTTAAAGTATGATGTGCTTGTGTGAACCATTATAAATAGCTAACACTTCATTACTTCAGTGCAGATAAAATACCATTTGCTTTATCTCCACTTTCTTGAGTCTCATTGGCATCAGATTTCCAGTTAAACTTCCCTTGTTTGGCACAGCAGTAAATCTTCCAGAGGGTTGAGGCACTGCATTGGTTTCAAGACTACTCATATTAGAGCTAGTAGAAAAATTATGCAAAAGAGGAGCAACAGACTCCTACAAATGTCTGCAAAGTTTCTCATGTCCCTGTGTAAGGGACTGGATATACACTTTATTGTACTTTGTGACCCAAAGCAAGTTTCTAGGACTTTATAATATGCATATTTTATATTCATCTCATTTCTGGCTACAGCCTTCATCTTGTTTCTCCTCTATTTTCTTGACTGCTTCTAATATGTATAAACCTGGCATCTTGTGGATCTTTATAAATTGTTTTAAATTCTTTGTGGAACAAAATAGAATATAATCAATGAACGTTTATTAGATTGATCCATATGACGTTACTGTTTCTGTAGGTAAAAAATGGTCAAACCATCATCAGTTTCACATGGTCCAACCTGATATTTACAGTGCTTATCTAAATATGTTTTAGTGCTGTAATTGCTCCATAATCCAAGCTCTGGAGGATGCACCAGTCATGGTGGAAGGATGACAGGATAGAGAAGCAGGAGACCTGGATTCTAACCTCAGCTCTGCTACTAGGTAGCTGAGTAATTGAGAGCAAGCATCGTCTTGCCAAATGAATAGAACTCCAATTCTGCCTTACAAGATTTTTATAAGGATCAAAGGGCAGGCTATATGTGAACACTATCTACAAAGTCCTCTAAAAAGCCAAGGGGTTATTATGTTGAATTAAGCTCATCTAGAATCCTACCTCTAAGCCCTCCCAGCACCCTGTAGAGTGCCACTAATGTCATTACCAGTCCTCTTTCTCTTCCAATCACCTGCTGCCTCCTTTCTTGCCTCCACCACCCAACCACAATTCAAAGTTTGCTGAGTCTTTCCACATTCATGATCTCTTTGACCACCCTCCCCTCACACTTCTGCAAGGGAAGCTTTATTATCCTAATTTTACAGATACAGAGTCTGAAGTTCAGACATGTTAAGTAATTTTGCCCAAGAGCACACGTTTGTAAGTGGTACAGCTTTTATTCAAACTCTGTTCCTCTGAGCCCAAGTTCAGAGCTCTTTCACAGTGAGAATTCTGCTCGGACACATCTCCTGACTACTGCAGCCGGGAGTGGAGTTTAAGAACACAGCTCTACCATTGGGTGGTTGTATAAACTGGGCCAAGTTACTCAGCCTCTCTTGCCTCAGTTTTCTCATCTGTAAAATGGGGATAATCAGACACATTTGTGGTGTGCTATAACAATAAAATAACTCATGTAGAGCTCCTAGCACAGGGCCTTGGCACATGGAAAACGCTCAATAAATGTTAAAATTTGAAGAAGTTTGGGTACACCTTTCCAAATCCAGGAGGCCACCCCGTTCAGCTGTAGTATTTGCGGAAGCTTGGGGGCTATCTTTATACTCCGCCTCTTCCTTCTGCAGTCACGGGAAGCAGTTAGAAGCGGATCAGAAATTGAGTTCCACGTTTGCTCTTGCGATTCGAAAATCCTTTCTCCCAGCTCTAGGGGCGGCGTTAGGTAGTCACCCTCAGAGGCGAGCCGCGGTGGCCTGGGGCGAAGGAGACAGGATGCCCTGTGCTCACCGGGCGCCGCGCGCAGCCCTTTTGGGCTCTGTCCGAGGTGCTGAACGCCGCGGGCTCCGGGCGCGCGGGCAGTGCGTGAGGGCGTCCACTGTCGCCAGTGTCTGTGAGCATCTTCGTAGAGAAGGCAGAGCACGGGGCTCAGGTGAAACCAGGACGGTAAGTTTTTCTCCCATCATTTCTCTAAAATGCTTAGATTCATACTCTTTACCATTTCTTGCACATTTTCAGGCTCATAACCTCTCACCTCCCGTTCATCATAGGTTTCTGCAATAATGTGGACTTTGCTCCCCCTTCAGTCCCTGCAGAAATTCAGGTGCCTGTCTCCAGCCCCGATCCACAACCATTTCCTACAAAAATTCATCCCCCTATGCATCTCATCCCCGCGCGTCAATGCAAAAATTAAAACAAAATTTTTTAAACCATCTTTCACTCCTATCTCCCACAATTTCCTGTGATAAAAGCAGACTCTCTCCTACCAACCTCCCACTCATGCCTATGGCTAAACTGTGCAGACTTGCTTCTTAGGAGCTGAAGGTCCCGCCCAGGTGACCAGTGGAGACCCCGGGAGTGCGCTTACCTGGTGGGGACGCTCACCAAGCGAGGCCACCTGGGTCCAGGTCACGGGTCGTGTCATTACTCCAAATGCAAAGTCAGAGGGCGCCCCGCACCCCTGCCTGAGGCTGTGGGTTGGCTTGCCAGGCTGAACCAGCGCCGGGAGCTGGGGTTACCTGGGGCCTCGCGGGTCCTGTTGAGTGACTTGCCCAGAACTTCTTTAAGGTTTATAAATAAAACTTCTGCGTCAGTTCCTTCAAACCACTCCTTGTTCCTCCAAGTTGCAGTGGGAACAGGGAGTTTTTTTTAAAGAGAAAGAAAGAAGCATGAAAGAAAGATAAGACTTGTCCCCCGTTGTGGTTTGCAATCTCCTGCGCAACCCCGGCCCTCCAGCTCTTTCTTCGGCTCTACTGGCTGCCGAGGCTCTGCTGCCCGCTGGCGCCGGAGAGCATCTCTCCAGCCGCGACGCGAGCGGTTTGTGTGGGTGTGTGTGCTGGGGAGGAAGAAGGAAGGAGGGGGCAGCGGGGGTGGGGATGTGCCTACCTGCAGCTGCGGGCAGAGGCGCCGGCCACCCCGCCCCCTCATCTCCAGCTCTTGAGGGATTAGACTCGCTTAACAACTTAACCTGAGCCTCTAGGAGCCCCAGAGGGTGGGTGCAGATGGGACACGGCGACCCTTGGATCAGGCGAAGTGAGGGGACGCTCCCAAAGTCTGACACTGCAGATCCCAGACCAGGGTAGGGATTTGAACTCCTGTCTCCTTTGCTCTTTCCGCGGCTCTGCCTTCCTTCATAAAACGCCCTCGGATCTCAGGATGTCTGTCCACAGTGTGGGAAGGAGAGGGAGAGAAGAGGGGGCGAGTGAGACTGTAAGACCTGAGAGGAATCTGATTATCACAGACAAACCATTGGATTCCATTCCAACTCCATCCTTTAGCCCACCTCCTGCTTGTTCCTAGGACTTCCCAGGGAGCCATTCACCAACAATATTTGCTTCCTTTCTCACAGAAGTAATTCGTGGCTTGTACAGGATTCAAAGCACGCGGCATTATATTTAGAAAGCAGCTGCCCCCCCTCCGCCTAGCTGGTCACCTCCTTCCACTTAGTCCCATTCCCCCGAGGTAACCTGCATTTTCAAACCACAAACCCACTGATATATATTATCTATCTATATCTATATCTGTCTATCTATACACACACACAAAGTTCTATTTTTCCTTTACAAAAAAGGTCCTACTTCTTGAGTCAATTTTAGTCATTTACATTTTCCTAGAAAATTGTCCATCTCACTTACAATTTCAAGTTCACAGGCACGAAGTTACAACTAGTATTACCTTATAGTGTTTGCTTTTCTCTGAAATTATACCCCCTTTTCATTCTTAATATTGTTGATTTGTATTTTCTCCCTCCCCATGCCAATTTTTTTTTTACCAAACTTGCCAGAGGGTTATCGATTTTATCGATCTTAAAAATATAAATATTGTTCTGTAATTTGCCTTTGTCACTTAATGTTTCCATAGTGTTACCTACGGAAATGTTTCCATGTGGCACCCATTATTTGTTAAGTACTGAATAATACTGGGAGGGTCTTTCTCTGTAAAGCAGTTACAAGGTTTTGTGTACTCAGATCTGTAAGTCTTATCTTTCATGGCTTCTAGATTTCCTACCTTGCTTAAGGAGACCCAGAATCACAAGAATAATTGCTTAAATGTTCTAGTAACTTAGAACTTTTTTGTTATTGTTGTTGATGATGATATTGTTGGTTAGATTGTCAGTTCATCTGGAAATTAGATTTATGCATAAGGTAGGGCAAGGATTTGATGAAGGCGAGAAGCCAGCTGTCCCAACACCAAATCTGAATAGTCCATCCTCCTCTTACAGATTCAAGATGCCGCCCTTAATTATACCACATATATATTCCCCCAACAAACTTTATGTGGTCAGTGTATGTTCTTTTATTAAAATACACTGTTGGACTGGAATTATTTGTTTATCTTAGGGCTTTTAGGGGGCATCTATATTAATAAATAAAATTATTTTTTTCCATTTTAGGGGATGGTGAGGTTCTCATTCAAATTTGATACAAGGTTATGCTAACTTCCTAGGATGATTTTGAAAGCATCCTGGTTTTTTCCTACACACTGGTATTTTTAAATTATCAAGATATCTGTCTGCTCATTGATGATTTAAAGAATGCATCTACAAAACAATCTGGACTTGATGGATTTTAGAAGGCTAGATCTTTAATTATCCTTTCCAAAGTTATTGGTAAGTAAGGGAGTATTCATTTTCTGATTCTTCTTGAGTCAATTTTGGGTCATTTATATTTGCTTAGAAAAGAAGTCCATCTCATTTACATTTTCAAATTTATTGGCATAAAGTTACAAATAGAACTCCTTTATAATTTTTCATCTCCTCTGAATCTGTTCTTATATCCCCTTTTTCATTCCTGATATTTCATTCTTGCTTTCCCCCTGTTATTTTTGGTGTTTATAGCTAATGTTATTTTGCTGTGGTCAAATTATATGATCTACGTAATTTCCACTCTGTGGCCTATGAAATGACCAATTAAAAATACTCAAAGAGCATTTTACCCTCATACTCAAGGAAGAAAAAAATGTACTTTCTGTGTTTTTGGATACAAACAACACAAATCCACCTGTAAAGTTAATTGCACATTATTACTCGCTATATCTTTATTTTGTACTGCAAGGCAGTAAAGCATGTTGGTTAAGAGCGCAGGCTCTGAAGTCAGACTACCTGGATTTAAAGCCTCACTCAGCCACCTGCCTACCATGGGATCCCTGGTGAACCACTAAACCGCTCTGTGCCTCAGTTTTCACCTCCGTAAAACTGAGTTCATAATAGTATCTACTTCATAGGATGGGGACCAGAGGCAGCTGAGTTAATACATGTTCAATGTTTAGTGCAGTGCCTGGTAGGGAGTAAGCACTATATATGTCTTAGCTATGTTTGTCTACCTGATCTGTTAATGTTTAAATTAAACTGTTAAAGTCTCCCAGGATGCTTGAATTCATTCATTCAGGAAAAATTTATTGAGTTGAGGCTATGTGATGTGACCTGCTTTCCTTTGCATGCTGGAGAGTCAGCTGTGAACAGGAAAGACAAGTTTTCTCCCCTTGTGGAGGAACCTTCTAAAGATTGAGATTTGTCAGCATCTCTTTGTGTTTGTGTTTGTGTGTGTGTGTGTGTGGTGTGTATCAGGGCTCTGCCATCCATTTCATACAAGACAGTATGAGACAAAGGCCTTTTGCAACCTATTCCAAGTCTGCCTTCTGGTGGTATCTCAGCCACATTCCCAGAGATGCACCATATATGCTAGACTCACATGATTAATAGCAATACAGCAAGTCCCCTACATACAAACAAGCTCCATTCCGAGAGCGCATTTGTAAGTCCAATTTGTTCATAAGTACAACAACGTTAGCCTAGGTACCCAACTAACACAATCAGCTATATACCGCTGCTTTTATTTTTGCTTCTGGACATCCACTGTACTCTATACAGCACTATACAGTAAAGTATGCAAAAGCACAACCACTTGTAGAGGATGCACGCACATGACAATGTACTCCAGACTCGTGAATTAACTTATGTGATTGGACGTGAGAACGCACGTTCACATCTTTTAAAGTTCGCAACTTGAGGGTTCATATGTAGGGGACTTACTGTAATAATTATTTTTTAAAATAATAATTGCTGGGACTTCCCTGGTGGTGCAGTGGTTAAGAATCCGCCTGCCAATGCAGGGGACACGGGTTCGAGCCCTGGTCCGGGAAGATTCCACATGGCACGGAGCAACTAAGCCTGTGCGCCACAACTACTGAGCCTGCGAGCCTAGAGCCCATGCTCCGCAACAAGAGAAAGCCCGCGTGCAGCAACGAAGACCCAACGCAGCCAAATAAATAAATTTATAAAATAACAATTGCTAATAGTAGCAATAAATGTTTTTGAATGCTTAATATTGTCAATGCCCTCTAATCAAAGACCTCCAGGAACACACCTGTAGTTGAACAAGTTGGATTTATTACCTGTTGCAGCAAGGGCGAAAGCACACCATGGAAAAGCATGGAGCATCTCAGTAAGAAGGTGTTAGAAAGAATGTGTTATAGAATTTGGGCTTTGGTTGGGAGATTTGGGGAGAGTTCCCTCCACTCTTAACAGAAGAGAATCACATTAGATGGTATTCTGACACCACAAAGAAAATTATAAAGTGATCTTTGGTGCCTTAGTTCCCTGTGCACTCTGGGTTTGTTGTTGTTGTTTGTTTTTTATTGATATAATTGACATATAGCATTATGTTAATTTCGAGTATAACATAATGATTCGATACTTGTGAAATAAATGTCTGGTTAACATCGTCACCATACATAGTTACAAGATTTTCTGTGTATGTGGTGAAAACTTTTGAGATTGACTGTCTCAGCAACTTTCAAATATACAATGCAGTGTTATTAACTATAGTCCCCGTGCTGTACATTACATCTCCATGACTTATTTATTTTATAGCTGGGAGTTTGTAGTTTTTAACCCCCTTCTCCCATTTCACCCACCCCTCCATGCCCTCCCCACTTCTGGTAACCACCAATCTGGTCTCTGTATCCATGAGTATGCCCTCTCTTTTTGTTTTGTTTTTTTAAATTTATTTATATTTTATTTATTTTTGGCTACGTTGGTGAGCACGGGCTTTCTCTAGTTGCAGCGAGCAGGGGCTACTCTTCGTTGCGGTGCTCAAGCTTCTCATTGCAGTGGCTTCTCTTGTTGCGGAGCATGGTCTCTAGGCGCACAGGCTTCAGTAGTTGTGGCGCATGGGCTTAGTGGCTCCGCGGCATGTGGGATCTTCTCGGACCAGGGCTCGAACCCGTGTCTCCTGCATTGGCAGGCGGATTCTTAACCACTGCGCCACTAGGGAAGTCCCTGCCCCCTGTTTTTAAGCCAAGGAAGTATAGCGTTTATTTCCCATTCTTGAGCCGTTTCCCTGCTTAGAGTATCTGTTCAATCAGTCATTGTCCACAGGGAAGAGAATGACAGACTCAGATGAGCACTGAGCTCTTTCGCTGGAGCTGTTAGCAAGGAGTCTTAAGAATCATTTGATTCCTTGTCACTACACAGTTTGGGAGCCTGAGTTCTAGAATGATGAGGTGCTTTCCCAAGATCACACAGCAAATCAGTACCAGGACTGCCAGGTCTTGGGAGACCAGCATTGCCGGGATTGGATGTGTTCCAGACTATTATAAAATTTTAAATAACTTTTACTGGGTTGTTATTACAAACACGTTACAGGTATATTCTAGAAAATACAGATAAAATACAGATTTATTCTTCCAGTCCTTTTTTTCCGCCTCTTAATTTTTTTAAAAAATAGTTTCTTTCAAGCGTTTTTATGGCACATTTAAATCAGTTAGAAATGCTTTTTGCTGCAAGTAACAGAAAGCTCCATCTAAACAGAGGGACTTGTTTTCTTACATAACAATGTCTGAAGGTGGGCAGTTGCTACTGATGGTTCAGAGGCTCAAAACTTTCAGGACCAGCAGTGATGCTGGTGGCCTTTCCCTTAATTGTGCTAGAAGGCCACTGACTATGGCTCCAGCCGTAACATCCACATTCCAGACAGGAAAACTGCCAAGAGTAGAGCCAGACACATCCGTCCCTTTTATCAGACAAGCACACCTTCCCCAGTACATCTCACAGCCGACTTCTCCTTGAATCTTTGTTAGAAATCAGTCATATGCATGGAAGCAACCTAAGTGTCCATCGACAGATGAATGGGTAAAGAAGAGGTGGCACATATATACAATGGAATATTACTCAGCCATAAAAAGAAACGAAATTGAGTTATTTGTAGTGAGGTGGATGGACCTAGAGTCTGTCATACAGAGTGAAGTAAGTCAGAAAGAGAAAAACAAATACCATATGCTAATGCATATATATGGAATCTAAAAAAAATGGTACTGATGAACCTAGTTGCAGGGCAGGAATAAAGACATAGACATAGAGAATGGACTTGAAGACACGGGGTGGGAGGGGGAAGCTGGGGTGAAGTGAGAGTAGTATCGACATATATACACTACTGAATGTAAAATAGCTAGTGGGAAGCAGCAGCATAGCACAGGGAGATCAACTCGATGCTTTGTGCTGACTTAGAGGGGTGGGATAGGGAGGATGGGAGGGAGGCTCGAGAAGGAGGGCATATGGGGACATATGTATGCATATGGCTAATTCACTTTGGTGTACAACAGAAACTAACACAGTATTGTGAAGGAATTATACTCCAATAAAGATCTATCTTAAAAAAAAAAAAAAAAAGAAATCAGTCATATGCAAGAAATGTTGGGGAAACAGAAAGCAAGATTGCTATGGTTGGCTTAGACCAAGAAATGACGCCTTTGTTTGATATTGTCTAATGCTACCCCAATGAAAATGGAATTCTGTTAGCAAGAAAATAAAGAGGAAATGGATAATGTGACCATAGCAGTGTTTGTTATTGAAAACTTGGAAAATGCAGATGAGCAATAAAAAAAGACTATATACAATATTTATAATATGTAATGTAAGTATAATTTTACAAAGCTAGAATTAAACAGAGTATACTCTATTTATACGGCATCCTTTTCTTCCTCAAGGCATCAGCTATAAAGCTATCAATGTAAATTATATATTTTTTCACTCTGAGAACTTATTTCCACATAATTTCATGCTGTTCTTCTACTTCATTGTTAATGGCTACATTATATTTTGATGTATGCATTTCTTTACTCAATTCTGCTAAAGATGTGAAGGTTTCACGTAGTTTCTCTTTATTGTAAATAACGTTGCACTGAAGATCTTTTAATCTTTTTCAGATTTCAGAATTATTTCCTTAGAGCAAAATATTTGAGATTTTAGACAAAAAGGTATGCAAAATTTTAATATTTTTGATACAGATTGCAAATGTGTCCTCCAGAAAGACTGTACCAATTTTCATTACCCCTTGCTCATTTTTTTAAAAAATTTATTTATTTATTTTTGGCTGTGTTGGGTCTTCGTTTCTGTGCAAGGGCTTTCTCTAGTTGCGGCAAGTGGGGGCCACTCTTCATCGCGGTGCGCGGGCCTCTCACTATCGCGGCCTCTCTTGTTGCGGAGCACAGGCTCCAGACGCGCAGGCTCAGTAATTGTGGCTCACGGGCCTAGTTGCTCCTCGGCATGTGGGATCCTCCCAGACCAGGGCTCGAACTCGCGTGCCCTGCATTGGCAGGCCGATTCTCAACCACTGCGCCACCAGGGAAGCTCCCCTAGCTCATTTTTAAATGCATCATCAACCACACTGGAGCTCATTTTTGTTTTTTAAGTTTGAATATGAGTCACAGTTAATTTTATTTGACCTGCATAGCATTTTGGAATTTTTCAATTAGTTGTCAACATTTAAAAATGGGAAGAGTTCTTATTAAACTTCAGATTTTACTTTTTCTAAAAAAAATTGGAAAATCTGACACTGGGTTTGCTTCCTCGCTTGGCAGAAACGTCTTGGAGGTGAGTAGTGGACGCCTCTTTAGAAAGGGTGTGTCCTTTCTGTTCACTGTAGTCCCTGGTCATCCCACTTCACTCACTCTGAGACTTCCCACTCCCGCAGATGCCTGAGTCTTCACGTCCTGGACTAGGTAATCTTCCTGGTCCCTGATGGTTCAAGTTCACTTATTCCCTTAACTCTGTCCAGTGGAGGTTGTCACATCTATCGGGCTTTTCCCCACAGCTATATTTTCTCTTTCCAAGATTTTGAATCAGTCTTTCTAGTATGCATCTGTTCTTTTTTGTATCATTTTTTTTAATTAAAATTTTAATTTTGAGGTAATTGTAGATTCACATGCAGTCGTAAGAAAGAACACACAGAGATCCTGGGTGCCCTTCTGGACGTCATTATTAAAGAAATGTGCCAATAGGATCATTTTAAAATGTATCAGGTCATTGTTTTAATTTGTATTTTTTTATTACTAGTCAAGTTGATTTTTTTTAATGCTTATTGCCTATCTTTCTGTAAAATTACTCATTATATCTTCTAATCATTTTTCTGTTGGTGTTGGTGATTCACAGTTGATTAGAAAATAGACATAAAGTCAATAAAATTGTTCATAATTTCCCTATCCACAGATAATCTCTATTATTCATATGGGTTATATATTTGTTTCTCTCTCTCCCTCTTGCATCTCCCATCTATCCAACTATTTATCATTCAATCTATCTATCCACCTACCTAGCTTGTGATTATTTCATTAAAGTTTGAACAGCATTGAATTTCAGCAGTGGTTCTCACGCAGGCTGTCCATTAGAATTTACCTGGAGTATCAAAAAAAAAAAAAGTAGCCATACCTGGGTCCCACCCTCAGAAGTTGTTTACTTGAATGGAGGAGAACACAAGCATGAATGGTTTTAAAAGATCTCCAGATGATGTTAATGTGGAAGCAGGACTAAGGCTCTCAGATATACCATTCCTCCAAGACTCCCTAACTCTTTCTGAGAAGCAGAGGTGAAAGTGCTCCTGGAGGAGGCACAATGACAATGGTCTGGGTGGCTGGAACCCATCCCTGGCAAGTTGCCTGAAAACCAAATCCCAAAACCTGAATGCATCTACAATTCCTAACCGCCCATTTCCTACCAACAGAAGGAGTCATTGCCTCCTTGGAACTTTAGTTATTATCCTATCCCTTTGGGAAGATGAAAGCTGTGGAAAAACTAACAGAGGCAACAAGCTCACAACATTTGTTTCATGCCAAGTTTATGCTGTCATCTCTGCTCTGGTTCTTTAGCTTCACTCTAAAGAGATGGTATTGAATGTATCAGAAAGTAATGTCACAACATAAATGCTGCAGTGTTATGATCACCGTCTTCCTTCCCACCCTCTTCTAAAGGCTCCTACGGAAATTGTTTTTATCTTTTCAGATTTGAAGTGCATTATAAAAATACTCAGCAAATATTTCAGCAAAAATAAATGTCCCTAAATAGCCACTCTATCCAGTATAAGTCATGATCACCAGTGTTCCTCTGAAATGCCTAAAATAGAGTCTGTGCTAGCAGTTCCCTCCAAGGAGTGTCCTTGTTTAGCTAACCTAGTTAGAAGCTGTGAGTTTGTGCTTTTGGGTCCTGTGAGAGCCTTGTGTTTTTAAAATAATTTTGTCTAAAAGCCCTTCTCATCTCTCAAAGGAGATTCATGATATGCAAATTTCCAGGAACTGGGAGCATTGAGCTGACCTGTTTGTAGAGGTACAGCTCTTGTCTGCAGAACCCCAGGAAAGAGCTGTATTGTTTGTACCAGGAACAGTATCTGAGTAGAAGACCCTTTGGAGCCCCTCAGCCATGTTTCCTTTGGGCTGTGTTTCTCCACTCGTGGCGTGGGCAGGTGTGGAGCCCCTTCTCCTGTTCTGACACTTTTGTCAGTCCCTTTAGAGCAACAGATGTGGAGGAAAGTTCCTGCATTTTAATCTGATTCCTGCCATGACTGGGGAGAGAAGTGGGCATGGTCTTCTCTCTTGTGGAGAGAACATACTTGTATCAGAGTGGGGAGGGCGTCCTCACGGCTAACCTCAGAAGTCGACTAAGACAGTGGCGATAAAGCCTACTGGTACCTGTGATGACAGCAGTGACCAACTCATCCCGATTTGCCCGGGACTTTCACAGTTTCAGCACTGGAAAGGCCATTGTCCCAAGAACCCTCTCAGTCCTGGGCAAACCAGAACAACTGGTGACCCTAGGTGGCAGCCCAAAGCCACCACTCTTATGACGTGGAAGAGTAGCCCCTGCTGAGTATCATGATGAAATGTTATAAAATTTAAAATTGAAAAACCAAAGATTTCATGTACAGGAGTCAGATGGGTACAGCTATTAACCAAACCCCCATTTTCGGGAGACATGAAGGTAGATCGGCTTCAGTTTCCGGTCCAAAGGGCCAGAGCTAAGACAAGGGACCCCACCCAAAGCAGCCGGCTGTGGAGGGTACTGGGGAGCTGCGGCAAGCACGGAACCGAGCCAGCCAGGGTGCGAGTCACGTGAGAGTCAGAGGGAAGAGGGCCCGAGCCATGGTCAGGAGAAGACCCGGGCTGCGGCACGGCACGCTCACTTTCCTGGTCCACGAGCCTGCCTAAAATAGGCAGGCAAAGGATAGATGCCACAGGCAGCTGCTGACTGCTACAGAGACTCTTTGAAGGATGAAGGGTAAAGAAAAATGTTAAATCATGTCCTTCTATACTATAAAAGGAATACATTTATAATGGAGGAAAAATGTGAAAAGTACAGGCAAATATAAAGAAGAAAATTAAAATAATACAGAAAGCCACCACCCTGAACAAACCATTTGTAATGTTGCCATATATATATATATTTTTTTAATTGGAGTATAGTTGCTTTACACTGCTGTGTCAGTTTCTGCTGTACAGCAAAAGTAAATCAGCTATACATATACACATATCCACTCTTTTTTGAATTTCCTTCCCATTTAGGTCACCACAGGGCACCGAGTAGTTCCCTGTGCTATACAGTAGCTATTAAACATAGTAGTGTATATTTGTCAATCCCAATCTCTCAGTTCATCCCACCCCACTCCCTTCCCCCTTGGTATGCATAGGTTTGTTCTCTACGTCTGTGTCTCTATTTCTGCTTTGCAAGTAGTTCATCTGTACCATTTTTCTAGATTCCACACATATTCATTAACATGCGATATTTGTTTTTCTCTTTTTGACTTACTTCACTCTGTATGATAGTCTCTAGGTCCATCCACATCTCTGCAAATGACACAATTTCGTTCCTTTTTACGATATTGCCATATATTTCTTTCTCCCTAAAAAAGCCAAGAATTTATGTGGTCCAGTGCCAGCTAGTAATCAAAAGCCATTGAGATCTTCATCGGAGATTCTTAAAGAAAATCAAAGGGAATCTCATTTATAATCAATAGAAACACTTCTTAAAATTTTCTTTCCCATTTCCAACCTCTTGTCACCTCCCACACCCTGCAGCTTCCCCAAAACTCCTTAGCCCTCACTCTCACCTACCAGCAAAAATCTCTCATAAAGCCCAACATCAAGGGGTTTCTCTTCCCTTTTTCCCTTCCTCACCTTTTTCAAGTTTCTCTTTTTCCTCTCAGAGACTCTGCTTCCATTCCCAATATTAAATTAATTAAACTTGTTTCACTTCTTGCAGTTCATCTTTTCTTTCTGCCCATTTCCCCAATTCTACCTGGAAGAATCTGAGCTAAGCAGATACATTCCTTCCCCCAGAAACTGGAGGAGAAGAAGCCAAGCAATCAATGACAGAATACTCTTTCATGAGCAACAGGAGGAAAAAATATTGCAAAATATGCAAAGGCCCATAATGTAACATCTTTTTAAAAAAATCTTTAAATATTTTAAATATATTTTTCTACAAAACTCATTATACTATAGGTGCAATTTTATATTGTGCTCTGTAAACTTTACATTAATGAATTTGTTCATTCAGCGAATAGTTTTGTGGGCTTACTGAATAGTTTTGTGGGCTTACTCAGAAAGGAAACATCAATGAACAAAATAGGCAAAAATTAAAGCGCTCATGAAGCTTAGTCAGTTAGTAAGAGGTAGACAACAAATATAAAAGGAAGTTGTACATTATGCTAAAAGGTCATGGATACCCTGTAATTTTTTTAAGTAAAGTGGGTTAGGAGTGCTCGGTAGAGGGCTGGTTCCTTCTCAGTTCAGGGAGGTGATTTATGGACACAGACTTGAGCGAAGAGAGGGCGTGAAGCATGCAGGTTGCAAGGAGGAGCCCTCCAGGGGGGACAGCACAGCCAGTACAACAGCCCAAAGACTGGATGGTGCTTGGCATTTTCTAGGAATAACAAGAAACCGAGTGTGGCCAGAGTTTGGATGTAGGATGTGAGAGAGCGAAGCCATTGATAGTTCCGTGATTCTCAGCCTGAACGACTACAAGAATAGAGTTGCCATTAACTGATGTGAGGCGAATGGCGGATGGAGCAGATTCTGGGTGGAATCTGGAGTGCAGATTTGGACGTGTTGCGTTTTAGATGGTTCTTAGCCATCCAAGTGGAAAAATAGGGGATGCTGTTGAGAAAAATATTTCCCCGAGTCTTTAAACATTATTAGAAAATCTAACTTTTAAATAGGTAATGCTTTATTATAAATTTAAAGAACTTAAAAAAGGGTATACAATGAAAACTAAGTTTATTTCCCTTTCCTCCACCTAGCCACCCATCTCTTCTCCCCCAGATACATCCTCTTTTACAAGTTTTTCATATATCCTTCCAGAAACCGTCTACACTTTTATTTATAAGTATACGTTTTCTTTTTCTCTCCCATAAAATTTTAGCATGATATGAACACAATTTTCCACCATGCCTTTTTCACTTAACCAGATGTCTTGCAATATTTCCATATCAGCAAGGAAAGAGCATTGTCATTCTTCATAATGACATAATTTTCACAGTTTTCACTTGTATGAATATGTGTAACGTATACAATATTATTTTTAATTCCCTTGTTGATAGACATTTAAGCTTTTGTTTCCAATCTTTTGCTGTTACAAGCAGTATTGAAAGACATAATGACCTTTTATATATTTCATTTAAATGTGCAATTATATTTATAAAGTAAATATTTAGGAGTGAAATTATTGCTGAGTCAGAGGGTATGTGCGTTTTTATTTAGCTAGATATCACTACATTTCAATACAGCAGAGCATAAGAGGACATGTTTTCCCACACTCTCCCCAACAGTGTGTTATCAAATTTTTTATAATTTTCTGATACAGTAAGTGTGAAAAAATTTTTAAGAAAAATATTATCCCACAGTCATATTGTTTATGGTTTCTGCAGCATACTTTAAAAGGCCTTCCTCTCTCTGAGTTTGCTCTTTTAAAAAAACTGCCCGATTTTTAAAGGTACATTTATAGTTTTTTTTTTTCTTTAAATCTTTCACATAGAATTAATTGGGGGGAAGGTGTGAGGTAGGGATCCAGTTTTTCTTTCCAAATGGCTGTCCAGTTGTCCTAATATTTTTTCTCTCTGATCAGAAATGCCACCTATAAGATAAAATAAATTCCCACATACTTTGGTGTTTATTTCTGAAACTTTTCTCCTTTTCCATTGTTCTGTCTCTCTCCTATGTTCCACATTAATTTCATTACTCAAACTTTACATTTTGTTTTCATAGTTGGTTGGATGAATTACCCCTCATTACTTATATTTTCTGAAGTTTTGGCTTTGAACAGTGGCAGACTCTTGGCATATTAACACTTTTCTGACTAGAGAAGGGTTGCCATTTGACTTTCCAACTGGTACTGTGATAGCATGGCTAGCTCACTACACTTCTGTGAGCACTAAGTATTTTGGGATTCTTAAAAGTTCCATTTCATATTTCAAAAGTGGTGAATACTTCATTTTTCCTGTGTTTATGGTACTCTGGTATTCCTTCTGTGAATCATCAAGTCAGGACTTTTGCCCATTTTTATATTATATGTCCACCTTTTTCTCAAACTTTTAAAAGATGGTCATATAGTAAGGTTATAAAAGGAAATTTAGAAAGAAAAATATTCTCATACATTCACAACACAGTTCTTTTCCCTTTATTTTTTTTTAAAGATTTTTTTCAATGTGAACCATTTTTTTTAAGTCTTTATTGAATTGGTTACAATACTGCTTCTGTTTTATGTTTTTGGTTTTTTGGCCATGAGGCATGTGGGATCTTAGCTCCCCAACCAGGGATAGAACATTCACCCCCTTCACTGGAAGGCGAAGTCTTAACCACTGTACCACCAGGTAAGTCCCTCTTTTCCCTTTAACGCAGGGGTTGGCAAACTGACTCGTGGGCCAAATCCAGCCTGCAACCTGTTTTTGTAAATAAAGTTTTATTAGAACGCAGCCATGCTCATTCATTCACATACTGTCTGTCTATGGCTGCTTTCACACTACAGGGGAAGTACTGAGTAGTTGTGACAGAGACCATCTGGCCTGTAAAGCCTAAAATATTTCCTATCTGGTCCTTTACAGAAAAAGTTTGCCAAGCTTCATTTTAAAGTATTATCTAAAGTTGTATTCGAATGTGTGGGTATTAAAACATTGTAACAATTGTTGAGAATCTATTGAGAATCTATTTCAAGCTTTCTCTTTTCATTTCGTCAGGTAGAGTTTTTAATTTTACTATTTAGTATTTGTTTTTAATATTTCAACCGCTGATCAATAATCTATCAAGAAGTAGTATCATTCACAAGTGGTTTAACCATTAATTGCTTATTTGACTACATGCTGCCTTATTCCTCACAGGATTAAGTCAGTTATTATCCTTCTGTGTATAATGATGTTCTCATAAATAGCACCAAAATGGACACCTTCATACATAAGTTTTTCATCTCTTTGAGAGATGTCCTTTGGAAAAAAATATCCAGAAATAGTATTTGAAAAGCAATTGACAGTAATCTGAAAGGTCATCAAAATGGTCATATCCTTTAACTCACTTATCATGTTTCTGGAAATGTTTTCCAGTTCAATAAGGCATGATGAGGCTTTTATTCTAGGAAACAGACATATATGAATGAGTCCAAAGTAGCTGGAGGAACAGAAAGAGGCTCACAGACATAGAGAACAGACTTGGGGTTGCCAAAGCGGTGGGGTATAGGGAGGGATGGACTGGGAGTTTGGGGTTAGTAGATGCAAACTATTACATATAGCATGGATAAACAACAAGGTCCTACTCTATAGCACAGGGAACTATATCCAATATCCTGGATAAATCATAATGGAAAAGAATATTAAAAAATGTATATATGTGTATAACTGAGCCACCTTGCTGTACAGCAGAAATTAACACAACATTGTAAATCAACTATACTTCACTAAAAAACAAAAAATACCTGGAGGAGATGGAGGGTAAGAGAAAGGATCTAGTACTCTTAAGGGCTTACCCTATTCTAGGCACTTTGTAAGAAATGTATACATGTCATGCAATTTAATCTTTACAAAGCCATTTGGAGTAGGTATTGCCATACGCACTTTTCACCTAAGAAACCCAAGGATCAGAGAGTTTGACACAACATTGTAAAACAAATATACTTCAATAAAAAAAAAATTTAGGGCTTCCCTGGTGGCGCAGTGGTTAAGAATCCGCCTGCCAATGCAGGGGATGCGGGTTCGATCCCTAGTCCAGGAAGATCCCACATGCGGCGAAGCAACTAAGCCCGTGCGCCACAACTACTGAGCATGCGCTCTAGAGCCCGCGAGCCACAACTACTGAGCCCGCGTGCCTAGAGCCCGTGCTCCGCAACAAGAGAAGCCACCGCAGTGAGAAGCCCGCGCACCACAACGAAGAGTAGCCACCAATCGCCGCAACTAGAAAAAGCCTGCAACGAAGACCCAACGCAGCCAAATATAAATAAATAAATAAAATAAAATGAAATTAAAAAAACTTAAAAAAAATTTTTTTTTAAAAGGGATTAGAGGGACTTCTCTGGTGGTGCAGTTGCCTGGTGGCAACTAGAGAAAGCATGCGCACAGCAACAAAGACCCAACGCAGCCAAAAATAAATAAATAAATTAAAAAAAAAAAAAAAGGATTAGAGAGTTTGGGAAACTTATCCATGCAAGTGGCAGGCCTGGGATTCAGATCTGCTTTACCTGTCTTCAAAGACCCATGTGCTTTCCACTACCGTCCTTTAAGGTATGCATGAGTGTCTAAAGAAATATTGAGTGGACCCTTAGCAAATATTTCTGCCTGAATCTGAGTAGGAGCTGAGACAGCAGAGGCAGACAGCGATGGCAGTGTGCTCCATCGGGCACCTTGCCTCAGGTCCACCCTCCCCCTCGTCCTCCCTTCCTCCCTGTCTCCCCCTGGAGTTCCCTGAGCATCAGTCTGACTCCTTTCCCCTCCCTGCTCTCATCTCTCTCAGGTTCCTGGAGCGCCTGGGACCCCAAGTCCCTTCTCACTGTCCCCTCATGCTGCACCCAAGCACCATGCCCGCTACAGGCTCTCCTTCCACTCCGCCTGATCATCTGGCACCCCAAGGACATGCAACCATGACCTTGGCATGTGGAGTCTCCACCGTGTCAACACCCAGGCCATTCAGGTAAAGCAGAGCAAGAATGGGGATGGGGAGAGCATGAGAACTCTGGGTGGCACTAGGGCCCTTGCCACTTAACGAATGGGGTTGTCAGTGTGTGAGTGTGTATATGTGTGTGTGCACTTTAATGACTGTGAGTTACCATAGGGGGTGTGGCTCCATGTGTGTGGTTCAGTAAATATGAGTGCGGACATCTATGCAGACAGACACGTACATGTATCTTTCTGCATGCATCTACATGCCTATCGGGGATGCCTTTTTACGAATGTTAGTGTGTATAAGCGTATCTGTATTAGTTGTCATGTAGGTGAGAATGAAGCTCTACGGAGTGTCTTTTGTTTCTGAGAATAAAAAGATACTCTGCAAATATATATCTTATTGCGGGGAGGGGTGGAGCTAAGTGTAGGAGCTAAGATTCTTGGGTATGACTGTTTCCCTGGAACAGATGCCTCAACTTTGGCCTTACTGACGTCTTAGCCCGGGTGTTGTGGGAGCTGTCCTGTGCGTTGTAGGATGTGTAGCAGCATCCCTGATCTCTCCCCACTAGATGCCTGTGGCATGCCCACGCTGTGACAACCAATAATGTCTCCAGATTTTGCCAAGCATCCCGTGATACTCAGAATTGCGCCCAGAGAACCACTGTCCTGGACCAGTAGTTCTCATCGCTGGCTGCACGTTCAACTCGCCTGAGGAGTTTACAAATGCTCAGACTGCACCTCAGGTCACCCAAACCAGGATCCCTGGGAGCTGGGGCCTGAGCAGCAGGAATTTTAGAAGCTCCGTGGGAGTTCTCTAATATGATTCTAACATGCAGCCTTGGTGGAGGACCCTTGCCTTAACCCAGTGGTCCTCACGCTTGAGCATGCATCAGAATTGCCCCGAGGCCTGTCAAAACACAGCCTGCCCTGCCCACCCTCAGAGTTCCCGATGCAGGTGGCATGGACAAGGCCAGAGGACTTGCATTTCTAACAAGTTCCCCGGATGAGAACCACTACCCTAGAAAAGTGACATTCAGACTGTGGTGCACACAGGGACAACCTGGAGAGCTGATTGAAAATGTCCGTCTCTGCGCCCAAATATTCTGACTCTGTATATCCTGTGCAGGGCTCAGGAATTAACTTTTTAACCAGCAGTATCCTAGGTTATTCTGATGCAGGGGTTCTGGAAAACCACTTTGGGAAACTCTGCCACATGTCAGACAGAAGTTCAGTGGCAGTGGGAGGTCCTGGGCTTGGTCAGTGAGGCCTGTTTTCTGGAAGCAGGCTCAGTGAGGATGGGGGTGGGGTGGCTGAAGCTGGGCTAGGAGAACTATCTCAGCAGCAGGAGCACAGGGACCAGGGTTCGTCTCTCACTGATTTCTAAACAGGAGAGAAGGGCAACGGCCCAGGTCAAGAATGCAGCACCCGGCCCAAACCCCTCCTACTGAATTACCATATAACCCAGGAATCCCACTCCTGGGCATATACCCTGAGAAAACCATAATTCAAAAATATACATGCACCCCAATGTTCATTGCAGCACTGTTTACAATAGCCAGGACATGGAAGCAACCTAAATGTCCATCGACAGATGAATGGATAAAGAAGATGTGCTACATATATACAATGGAATATTACTCAGCCATATAAAGGAACGAAACTGGGTCATTTGTAGAGACGTGGATGGACCTGGAGACTGTCATACAGAGTGAAGCAAGTCAGAAAGAGAAAAACAAATATCGTATATTAACGCATATATGTGGAATCTAGAAAAATGATACAGATGAATGTATTTGCAAAGCAGAAATAGAGACATAGATGTAGAGAACAAACATGTGGACACCAAGGGGGGGAAGTTGGGGTGGGATGAATTGGGAGATTGGGATTAACGTATATACGCGACTGGGTATGAAATAGATAACTAGTGAGGACCTGCTGTATAGCACGGGGAACTCTACTCAGTGCTCTGGGGTGACCTGGATGGAGGGAAATCCAAAAGGGAGGGGATATGTGTACACATGTGGCTGGTTCACTTTGCGGTGCAGCAGGAGCTAGCACAACATTGTAAAGCAACTATACCCCAATTAAAAACAAACAAACAAACAAACAAAGAAGTGCTAAGAACTCTAAGAGAAGAACACCTGATGGCTGCTGTCCTGCCCCTCAGACGCTACCTAATCGATTGAGACCCTCATGACCTCACAGTTCCATCACGGGGGCAGTGCTCTGTGCCCAGGGCAGCCGACATGCCCTCTTCCTGCAAGGCTGCCGGACCCCCTCACTCATCTTCAGAGGCCCTGCATGGCCTTCCCTGAGCCTCAACCACCCTGAGGAATTTTCTGGAATCGCCTCATATGCTTCCACTGCACTATTAGGGCATTTTTCTTCCAGAATGGCTTGGTTTCATGTCTTTCTCCTCCACTAGACTGTGGACCACCTCTGCTCCCCTCTGTGTCCCCAGGGCCCAGTACAAGAGGGTCAGCTTGTGCAGACTGCTCTATATGACCTAAGGCAGCGTACACACTTACCCCCATCACCTTCACAAAAGACTCTGGCTGCACCTTGACGAGGAAAGCTCTAGCACTTCACCTGGAGCCCCGCACACTGTAGGTGTGACTCAGCAATTGAACGAATGGATGTCATCCACTGATCTGTCACCTTCTTTCAGTTCTCATCAGAGTACTTACCACTGTGTGAACATGTTCATATTAATTAGCTGTATTATTTTCCTTTCCTTATCGGAATGTAAGCTCCAGGGTAGCGGGAATATTTTCTGCCTTGTTCTGAGCTCTACTTGGCACCTATGACAATAAGAATAGCAATTAGAGCAACCTATGGGGCATTGCCACTTTGTGGTATGGCATGGATGAATGAATAAATAAATGAATGAATGAAATGACACATTAGAAAAGAGAGCATTCCTAATTAAAAACTATGCTGAGATAACATCTTTTACACATACTGATGAAAATACAAGAGTTGAATAATACAGGCTGCCGGCAGGCTATGGAAAACCACTCTCACAGACTGTTGGTAGGGATGAAAAATGACACAGTCCCTATGAGGGGAACTTGGCAATATCTAGCCAAACTGCATATGTGATTGCCATTTGACCCAGCAAACCCATGTCTAAGAATCGATCAAAAAGATACACTGGCAAATGGAATAAATTACACATGCACGGGCTATTTATTGTAGCACTGTTTTTGCAATAGCAAAAAGGAAAACTGAAACAACACAAATGTCCATCAATAGAGGACTGGTTGAATAAGTTACTGGTTGAATAAGTTACGCCATGGGGTTCGATGCCATTGTAGAAATGAATGAGGACAACCGGCGATTCCAGTTCTAGGAATCTAGCCAATAGAAATTAAAGTATATGTTCATACAAAGATTCATATGTGAATGTTCATAGCAGTGTTATCCATAATAGCCCCAAAGCGGAAGCAATCCGAATGCCCATTGACGGGTGAATGGATAAACAAAATGTGGTACAGTCATACAGTGGAACACAATTAGACATTTAAAATGAGCAAAGTGCTGACACATTCTGCAGCATGAATGAAGCTCAAAAACATTATGCTAAGTGAAAGAAGTTAGACATAAAAGACCATATGACCACATAAAATATTTAGAAAAAGCTGTTTTAAAGAAAAAACAAAGCAGACCAGTGGTTTCCTAGGGCTGAAGTTGTGAGGATTGACTACTGATAGGAACTTTTTGGGGTGACGGAAATGTTCTAAAATGCACTGTGGTTATGGTTGCACAACTCTATAAATTTACTAAAATTATTGAATAATATAATGAGTAGATTTTATGCTACGTAAATTATACCTCAATAAAGCTGTTAAACCAAAATGGTTAAGGAAGACTTCCGTGTTCTACCGTGGAGGGCTCTCCAGGCTACAGTGACAAACTTAAATTTAAGGAAATAAAAAAAGCACGATGCAGAACAGCATTTCGAGTGAGCTGCCTTTTCCATAAGGAAGTAGATGTTCAAAAAAAGAACAATGGAAGTACAAAACAAACATTAATTAAAATGTTTAGCTGTAGGGAGAGAAAAAACCAGAATGGGGGTCACGTGGAAGGAAGCAAGATTGTTTTTTGAATTCTAGAAGCTAGGCTTCTCTTGTTTCATAGTTTCGAATTTGGAACTGTGAAAAACAGTTCATATAATTAAATATATAAAATAAATCAGGGACTTCTCTGGTGGTGCAGTGGTTAAGAATCCACCTGCCAAGGCAGGGGACACGGGTTCGAGCCCTGGTCCGGGAAGATCCCACATGCCGTGGAGCTACTAAGCCCATGCGCCACAGCTACTGAACCTGTGCTCTAGAGCCCGTGAGCCACAACTACTGGGCCTGTGTCCCACAACCACTGAAGCCCGTGCGCCTAGAGCCTGTGCTCCGCCACAAGAGAAGCCACCGCAACAAGAAGCCCAAGCACCGCAACGAAGAGTAGCCCCCGCTCGCCGCAACTAGAGAAAGCCCGTGCAGAAACGAGGACCCAAAGCAGCCAAAAATAAATTAATTAAATAAATAAATAAAATTTAAAATAAATCAACAAGAAATGTAATCCCTAAACTGGAAGCAAACTGAAACAAACTCGATGTCAAGTTTGTTGCATGACTACCAGAGAATTCTTTCAAGTTGCTCTACTGTATAGTATCTTGACTCTTCGTGGTGGGAGAGGCAGCACGGGCTGACCTGGATGCTGAGTTAAGCTGCGTGCGGAGGGCATGTGCATTCCAGGAGGTGGCAGTGGCTGAGCTAGCACCCCAGCACAGGGTGCCCGTGGATAGTTATATTACGGTCCTCATGCATAGCAGATATACACAACAGAGTGCAAGGGCCATCGTGTCAGCAACTCTCTCAAATGATTCAGGGGGGAAAAGCTAGCTTTTTGAACTATTCTTGCAACTTTTTGGAAAGTTTGAAATCATACTTAAAAGTAGAAAGAAAAAAGAATGAAAGAATGAATGTGCACTCTGGGGTGTTTTCCAATATTAACAATTAATTCTCTGATTCTCCAGACACCAATTGGGTGCCCAAAGATTCAGTTCCATCCTGATGCTCACTCCCAGAGTCAGCACAGACCTCACAGGTTTAGGGCTCAGTCTCACAAGACGACCCCCACTTCAGATGCCTGTTGCAAGTCCCGAGCCACCAGTACTTCTGACCAATCAGCTAAAAATGGGAGGCTCCCAGAACTCTCTCCTCAGGTTCGATAATTGGCCAGAATGACTCACCAAACTCTGAAAGAAACTTTCTTTACATTTATTGTAAAAGATACAACTCAGGAGCAGCCAAATGGAAGAGATGCACAGACAGAGTATGGGGAGAGGGCATGGAGCTTCTATGCTCCCCCAGCACTTCTGTGTGTTCACCAACTCGGAATCTCATTTGAAAGTTTTTGTAGAGTTCACTCTCCAGCCCCCCAGGTTGGAGAGCAGGGCTGAAAATTTCCCCTTCTTATCACGTGGCCTTTCTGGGGATAAGCCCCATCCTGAGACCTTGTAGGCGCCCTACCCTAAAGTCATCTCATTAGTATAAACTCCAGTGTGATCGGAAGAAATCATTACGGACGAAAAACACTCCTATCCTTCGCTCAAGAACCTGGGACAAAGGCCAAATATATATATATTTTTTATTATACCATAGGCACCAACCTATTTTTCTGAAAATTAGTAACTAAAGAGAAAAAATCAGACATATATATTTCTTTATTCTGTATGGACAGTATTTTAGGGTCACCAAGTAGTTAATCAGGGAAAATTCATCTTTAGAGAAGTTTTCCAGCTAGTAAAGGGAGAAGCAAATGATTGAATTAGAAAAAAATCACTACTTTGTCATCTCTCATGAAGTAACGGATGGAGGCTGCAGTCATCAGTAGATGGTAACCCTTTTGGAAGCTTTCAAGTTGATGGATTAGATTGACAACTCCCGAACTCATGGACCAGTCTTAACATCATTAAAAGTGGGGCAATCAGACACTACAAGCCTCCTGATAAGATGTAATAATACTCTGAGCCACTGATGACTTATTTTTGCGTTATAAAAACTGAACCAGGCAAAAAAAAAAAAAGAAAAACTGAACCTGAATCAAATCAAGTCTCTAGAGCCTCTAGATAAGCAGTTCTCAATTGGGGTTGATTGCCGCCCCCAGGGAACATTTGACAATGTCTGGAGACATTTTTGGTTGTCACAGCTTGGGGTGGGGGCGTGCTAATTGCATCCTGTGTGAAAAGGCCAGAGACACCGCTGAATATCCCACTGTGCACAGCTCCCCACAACAAAGAACTATCTGGTCCCAAATATCAACAGGGTAGGGTTGAGAAACTCTGCTCTAGATCTAAGCTGCTTACAGGAAATATGGGAGACCAAACACCACGTTAAGTGACTCCAGAAGGATGCTATCAGCCAAATCCAGAATGCTAGAAATTTTACAGCACAAATGATCCCATTACTTCAACAACAACAACAACAAATGGAATAAAAGTGGAAACAGAAAGGGACACTAAAATAGGTTTTGATATGTCTTTCTTAGAGACATATCAAAAACTACAATGTATGGACGTAATTTGGATCTTGATTCAAACAAAGCAGCTGTAAAACGAAAAAATTTTGAGAAATTAGGGGAAATTTGGACACAGGCTGGGTTTTAGATGATATTAAGAAGATGTTATTAACTGTGTTACATGTGATATTAGTGTTGAGGGTTTTTTTAAGTCTATGTTTGTTAGGGATGCATATTAATTATTTACAGGTAAATGTTGTGATGTCTGGAATTTGCTTAAAAACAACAGTTCTGAAAGTGAGGTCTATAGACCCTTAAGGGGGATCCCTGAGACTCATTCAGGGGTGTGCAGAATCAGCCTACTTTTGTAACAATATTAAGATGTTATTTATCTTTTCCACTGCTTTGACTGACATTTGCACCGATGGTGCAAAAGCAATGGTGGGTAAAGCTGCTAAAGTACATATCAAGAGAGTGGCACCAAACTGACCTAGTCAATGTATTCTTTACTGCCACATAGTGACAATTTTTTTTTTTTTTTTTTTTTGACAATTTTTTTAAAAGCCAATTTCACTTAAGGATGTACTGTATGAAGCAATAAAAACTGTTAATTCTCTTAAATCTTGAACTTTTAGAATATGTCTTTTTAAATATACCATGTGAACTCAGATGTTCATCAGTGGGTAAATAGTTTAACTGTATATTGCACGGAATTGCACAGAATACTACTCAGCAAAGAAAAGAAACGATTGATACAGTAAATAGATCTCCAGTGAAAAAAACCTATCCCCAAAGATTATGTGCTGTCTAATCCATTGTATATAACGTTATTAAAATGATAAAATTATAGTGATGGAAACGGATTAGTGGGGGGCAAGGATTAAGGTGTGTGATGGGGTAGGAGGGAGGTGGGTGTGGTTATAAAGGGCAACGTGAGGGATCCTGGTGGTGATGAAAATCCTCTATATTTTGACTGTAAGTATATCAGTATTTTGGTGTTGATATTGTTCTGTAGTTTTGCAAGATATTATTATTAGGGGAAACCACATGTGAATCTACAGTTATCTCAAAATAAAAGGTTTACTGGAAAAAACAATGAAACTGGGGGGGGGGAAACCCCTGTGTATGTAGCAACCCAGAAAAATGCCTATGATGTAATCTGAAGTGACAGGAGCCGATGACAAACTTTCTTATTTCAGTGATGACAATTCTGGAATAAGCATGCTTGTTGGGGGAAAGAGACTGGAAGGCAACGTACGTTGAGTCAGAGGATTGAAATCGACCTGTTACTTATCTGTCTGTCTGTCTGTCCGAACATTGGTCTCCTTCGGTCGTTCCTGGTTCTCCAGTGGGAGACGGACGAGGAAGAGGGGTTGCAGTGTAGGGCGCTGAGTCTGGGGTGGGTCTGTGCACTATGCGTGGAATTATGGGTAATGTTTTCTTCTTATCTCCAAGTTCCAAACGTGATATAGCTATATTAATTTTTTATGATGGAGGAAGTTATATATTAAAAAAGGAAACCACACGAGCAAAGTAAAGCCATTCTGCTAGCCATTCTTGGGAGCTCATAGGGTGCACAGGTTACTGCCCAGTGGTCTGACAGCAGCTCTGGGTTCTAGGGACTCGGCGGGTGGGGTGGGATGGGCTCTGAGCCCTTTGCTGCTGGGGCTTTCCCCTGCACTTCCCTGACACAAGCGCATCCCAGAACCAGATGGCTGGTGGTGGGCCTCACAGGCCAGACACACCTGTTCTAGCCTGTTCTGCCACAAAGCAATAAATCAGAAGGAAATTTCCAGGCAGCAGTGGGGCGGGGACTGTCACAGGAGCCCATGTCTCCGTTCAACGGTGATGTCCTCACCCAAACATGTCCCGTGCCAGGTTCTGTGATACTGAGATTTATAATAAGAAACATATATTTGGTCTTTCTCTCTGTTTCTGGCACAGAGCCCCTAAAACCTTTGGAATTTCCTAACTGATAAGAGCAATAAAGGTATTTCATGTTCATAACAAAAAAATATATATATGCCATGTGACAAAATAAGAAGTATCCATAAAGGAGTTCCCTGGTGGCCCAGTGGTTAGGATTTGACACTTTCACTGCGGAAGCCCGGGTTCAATCCCTGGTCGGGGAACTAAGATCCCACATGCCACGTGCGCAGCCAAAAAAAAGAAAGAAATGCCCATAAAGCACTTCTGCTACATATCAAAGGATAATTGTCTCAAGGAAACATACTTGCGGTTTTATTTGAGTTTTGAGCTGAACTAGCTGCTTTTTCCATGGAGCATGATATTTACTTGCAAAACTGACTAACAGATGAATTACAGTCGATTCAGACTTGACTCTATTGGGTATCTTGCAGACATTGTCCCCAAAATGTACAGTCAGGTGTCACTTTAAGTAAAATAATGGACGAAATTTGATGCCAGTCAAAAAATTTGAACTTCCAAGTGAAAATTAGAATATAAGAAAAGTTGTGTCTGCCAGCTTGCCAGAATGTAAAGACATTCTGATGAAATTGGTGATGATATTAACAAATATAAGTTTTTGATATTGTGTAATGAAGCATGTCATAAAACATTTGGAAAATCTACATAACTTAGTCAACTAATATTTTCCAGATAATTAAGGCATGATGAGACAAAGTCAGGTCTGAGTGAAAAAGCCAGTCAAAGTGCAAGAGAGAAAAATGGATTTTACTGTAACAAGTTACAAGAAGCTCACTGATTTAACTTCAGATTCCACAGTGCAACTAACATTTAAGAAACCAGTATTTATCAGGTTTCAGTACAGTATCAAAGAGGAATATCCACAAATATCTGAAAAGACTATGAAAATATGCCTTTATTTTCCAACTACGTATCTGTGCAAGGTCAGATTTTCTTCTTGTATTTCAACCAAACAACATATTGTAATCAACCAAATGCAGAAGCAAACACAAGAATTCAGCTCTCTTCTATTAAGAATCCAGTTGTCTTCTATTAACCAGACATTGGAGAGACTTGTAAAAAATGTAAAACAATGCCACTCTTCTTACTAGTTTATATATAGTTATTTTTCCTTAAAAAGCTTGTCATTTATGTTAACATGTAATAAGTGTTATAATTTTTACATGAATTAATAAGTAAATATTTTAAAGTTTCTCAGTTTTAATATCTAACATAAGTATCAAAAATTTAACTCACATTAACCAAAACTTTTGGGGGTCCTTCATATTTTTTGAAAGTGCAAGGGAGTCCTGAGACCAAATAGTTTGAGAAACCCTGCTTTAAAATGATCTTGATATAGCACAGGGAACTATACTCAATATTTTGTAATAACCTATAAGGGAAAAGAATCTTAAAAGTTTTATATATAAAACTGGATCGGGCTTCCCTGGTGGCGCAGTGGTTGAGAATCTGCCTGCCAATGCAGGGGGCATGGGTTCGAGCCCTGGTCTGGGAAGATCCCACATGCCGCGGAGCAACTGGGCCCGTGAGCCACAACTACTGAGCCTGTGCGTCTGCAGCCTGTGTTCCGCAACAAGAGAGGCCGCGATAGTGAGAGGCCCGCGTACCGCGATGAAGAGCGGCCCCTGCTTGCCGCAACTGGAGAAAGCCCTCGCACAGAAATGAAGACCCAACACAGCCATAAATAAATAAATAAATAAATAAAATTTTAAAAAACAAAAAGCTGGATCACTATGCTGTACACCTGAAACTAACACGATATTGTAAATCAACTATACTTTGGGACTTCCCTGTCAGTCTAGCGGTTGAGACTCTGAGCTTCCAGTGCAGGGGGCACGGGTTCCATCCCTAGTCCGAGAAACTAAGATCCCACATGCCGTGTGGCGCAGCCAAAAGAAAAAATCAACTATACTCCAATCAATCAATCAATCAATAGTTTTTAAAAGAAAGACTGACAAAAAAAATTTTTTTAATAAAATAAAATGATATTGAACAAAACCAAACAAAAAGGTGTTGAGGGGAAGGAGACTTATATGTATGACAGGATTGAGTTGAAGTTGGGGACTGGATGCATGGAGATTCTCTTGTACTATTCTCTCTCTTCTTAGTACGCTTCAAATTTCTGTAATAAATTATGTTTTCAAAGAGAGCATTTCCCTCCCTAGGATGTTGATAACTACACCTGCCCATGCTTTCCTGTGATTTCAGGGCCTGGGAGCCCAGCCGGAGGTAAGAAAATCCTCTGTAAGCAACATGGAGTTCCCACTCCTTTCCAAGGGTGCCTAAGGACAGGGACCTGGAGGGTGAAGGAAAACAACATCAGATCAAATGCCCTTACCTGGGGCCAAGACTCCCAGCTCATTGCAGGGGTATCTTTGATGGCCTTGCCTAGTGGCCCCCGGGAAATCACAGTGGGAAGTGGGAGGGGTCTGAGGTCACTTCTCTGCACCACTAGACATGTGCGGAGGACCAGACTCCTCTCTGGGCGGCAGTTGGACCAGATGATCTTTGAGAGCCCTTCCAGCTAAAGCACTCTGTGAAAAGCGATTCCTCTTGGTCCCATGAGTTTCCATTCATTTAGTAATTATAAGTGTTGATTGTCTCTCAAGCATCAGGGTCTGCCTCGTACAGGACAAGAATACAAAGCATAGCAGCATCTGTGATTTCAGTGACATCAGAAGACCCAGATGCCCCGGCCACCCTTCCATCTTTGTATTCCCAAAATTCAACTATTAATGTAACACTGCTTTGATTTCTTTTGAAATGACTCACTGACACTTTAACAGGGAGATGAGTCTGACCCTTTCCAAAGATAGAAACCAAAGGGGAGGGCTGCATTGACAGAGAAGATATTTAATTTTATTTGAGACACATCGATTTTATGGCTCTAGGGGATGTCTTAATGGAAGTGTCCAGTTGGGTATATTGATCGGGAGCTCAGAAGAGCCGTCTGAATTAAAAGGTAGAGATTTGAGAATTGACCACATTTACAAAGCAGTGAAGATATGTTTGGGTTCAATCAGAGTCTCAGAGAGGAGAAGAAGAAAGGAGGAAGGCTGAGGAAAAGCACATTCAAGGAGGGACACTTACAAAGGGGACCAGCAAAGAATGAGCAGAGGGGAGGAGATGGGAGGGAGCCCAGGAAGCAGGAGAGCTTGTGGTCCAGGAAGACAAGGGAAAGAGGGAGGAGGAGGTAGTGCCAAAGGCAAGAGGCCCGGGAAGAATAAAGACAGAGGTGCCTAGTGGATCTGGTAACAAGGAGGCCACTGGGAGCCCATTCCCAAGCAATCTGGGTGGGGCCGTGGGGCAGCAACCAGACTGAGATTGAGAAAGGGGGATGGAGAAGAGAGATGATGGGTATAGACAACCCTTAGGAAGTTTGGCTGGCAAAGGAAGTTTGGCTGACACAGCATTCAGCAGGAGTTTTTACTTATTTATTTAAAAAGGGAGAGACTTGAGCATGTTTTAAAAATCAACACTTTTTAATTTTATTTTATTGATGTATAGTTGGTTTACAATGTTGTGTTAATTTCTGGTGTACAGCAAAGTGATTCAGGTATACATATATATTCTTTTTCAGATTCTTTTCCATTATAGGTTATTACAAGATGTTGAATATAGTTCCCTGTGCTATACAGTTGGTCCTTGTTGTTTATCTATTTTATGTACAGTAGTTTGTACCTGCTAATCCCAAACTTCTAATTTATCCCTACCCTCCTTCCCGTGTGGTAACCGTAAGTCTGTTTTCTAGGTCTGTGAGTCTGTTTCTGTTTTGTAAATAAGTTCATCTGTATCATATTTTAGATTCCACATATAAGTAATATCATATGATATTTGTCTTTCTCTGTCTGGCTTACTTCACTTAGTATGACAATCTCTAGGTCCATCCATGTTGCTGCAAATGGCATTATTTCATTCTTTTTCATGGCTGAATTGTATTCCATTGTGTATATATACCACATCTTCTTTATCCATTCATCTGTCCATGGACATTTAGGTTGCTTCCATGTCTTGGCTATTGTGAATAGTGCTGCTATGAACACTGGGGTGCATGTATCTTTTTGGATTATGGTTTTCTCCAGATATATGCCCAGGAGTGGGATTGCTGGGTCATATGGTAGTTCTATTTTTAGTTTTTTAAGGAACATCCATACTGTCCTTGGTAGTGGCTCCACAAATTTACATTCCCACCAACAGTGTAGGAGGCTTCCCTTTTCTCCACACCCTCTCCAGAATTTATTATTGAAATCAACATTTTAATTGATTGTGTTGATTGGTGGAAAGGAGGCAACACGGAGGGAGAAGTTGAAGAGACAGCAAAGATGGTGGATAATCAGAGGCTAAGGGTGGGGTCCAGAGCCCTAAACTGGGAAGTGGCAGGAACACACAGCACCTTCACACACCATGAAAGCATGAGGCATACCCTCCTGTGGACAGAGGGTACGACCGAGCAATTCCAAGAAACATGAATGACCAACAGAAAACTTCAAATTCAGGCAACAGTGAGACACTATTTTTCATCAACCAATGTGGCTGTTTACAGATAAGGAAACTGAGGCACAGAAAGGTTCCAATCAGGACGACACAGGCAGCACATAACAGAGCCAGGATTAGAACCCAGGCCTGGCTCCAGAGTCTAAGCTCTCAAACACGGTTTGACATCTTTTTTCTAAAAAGAATTACACATTGCATAAATACGCAATTCTATAAATAAATGTGCATACACGTATGTATGTGCATGTAGAATACATATTCATGCAGAAAAGACTAGATACCATAATATGAAGAGTGATTATCTCTGAGCAATTGGATTATAGCTGGTTCTTTTTCTTTGTTCTTTTCTGCATTTCTAAATCTCCTACAGAGTGTCAATTACTTGTGTTCTAAGAAAAAAATAGAAGTTATTTTTAAAAACCAGGCCTGGGGAAGAGACTAGGATGACGACATAGGTCAGACCCCCGTTGTTCAAGTCCAGCCTTCATGGATAACCTTGCGGGGAGGGAGGGTGGGCAAAGGATGAGTGGGTGAATCAGTCTCTCAGCCACACAGACAGAACCCACAGGTTGTCTCCTTGGTTTTCCTGAAAGTTCCAACTACTGCTTAAATCTCTTTAATGTTCTGCAAAAGCCCGGAGCATTTTTCCTGGGCATTGCTATCTCCTGTCTCAAGCAAAACTACTGTGACCTGAGGGGACCCTGACATAGGGTCTTCACCTCTCCAATCAGAAGGTCCCTCCAGTTTTCCCCACGATCCCCCAGAGGAGGAATCAAGATGCATTCCCTCCGGATATGCTCCTTCCCTCCATCAAGGGCATGTTTCTCAGGCTCTTTGCAGAACCAAGACCAGATCAAAAGCCTCCCCAGGGCTCAGGGCCCTGAGGTCAGGCTTCCAGGCCATCTGGCTCTCCATGACACCATGCAGGTGACCACTGTCCCAGCCTGTGCTCCCAAGAGCCACTCCTTCCCCTCCATGGCAGCTTTTCTCCAGAAAGACATCACTTCCTGCCAGCTGACCTCTCCCTGGCTGCAGGCATCATAGAGCTTAAACATTTTATTTACTAGATTGTTGGTTTATTATAAAAGGATATAACTCGGAAACAGCCAGATGGAAGAGATGCAGATGGCAAGGTACAGGGAAAAGGCGCAGAGCTCCCAGCACCTCCACATGTTCACCAACCCAGAAGCTCTCCAAATCCCATCCTTTTGTGTTTTCACGGAGGAGGCGTTGTTACATGGCCGTGATGGATTACATCATCGGCCATTGGTGACTGAACTCAATCTCCAGCCCCTCTCCTCTCCCCAGAGTTCAGAGGGGTGGAACTGTTCCACCCCTCTCATCCCATGGTCAGTTCCTCTGATGACCAGCACGCAACCATAGGTGACCTAGGGGCATTTCAAAAGTCAGGTCACTTACATAACAAAAGACACTTTGACCATGCTCAGCCCTTAGGAAATTCCAAAGATTTTAGGAGCTGTTCCAGAAATGGGAAGACCAAATATATATTTCTTTTTTTTTTTAATTTTATTTATTTTTGGCTGCATTGGGTCTTTGTTGCTGCACATGGGCTTTCCCTAGTTGCCGCGAGCTGGGGCTACTCTTTGTTGCGGTGCGCCGACTTCTCATTGTGGTGGCTTCTCTTGTTGCGGAGCACGGGCTCTAGGTGCGCAGGCTTCAGTAGTTGCAGCATGCAGGCTCGGTAGTTGCAGCATGCAAGCTCAGTAGTTGTGATTCACGGGCTCTGGAGCACAAGCTCAGTAGTTGTGGCACATGGGCTTCAGTAGTTGTGGCACTCAGGCTCAGTAGTTGTGGCTCATGGGCTCTAGGTGTGCAGGCTTCAGTAGTTGTGGTGCGTGGACTCAGTAGTTGTGGCACACGGGCTTAGTTGCTCCACGGCATGTGGGATCTTGCCAGACCAGGGATCAAACACATGTCCCCTGCATTGGCAGGTGGATTCTTAACCACTGCACCACCAGGGAAGTCCCAAATATATATTTCTTATTATAAACCACAATGTCACACTTGCACTCTCCATTGGCCCTTGTATTCATTCCTTCCTTCCTTCCTTCATTCAATAAATACTAATCAAGTGTCTACCTGTCCTCAGGGCCTGGTGCTGGGTGCTGGGGTACAAGCTGAAAAGACACACAGTCCCGGCCCTCAAGGTGTAAAGACAAGGCAGGGATACAGGTATGTAACTGCAAAGAGGCAAGTGGCAGAGAGAGCTCCCTGTCTGCATCAGCTCCCACCTCTGCCAGTGAGAGGCAGGCCCTTGACCTGGTCCTGCTGGGGGTCTGGAAAGTCTGGTAACGTGGGCAAATGTGCAGAATGTCAAGGACATCACCAGTCTGTCAAGAAAGAAATGATACTGCCTATGTTTCCAGACTTCGTGGAAACCTGTAGAAGGCTCACGGGCATCAGCCCATAAAGCAGAGATGAAGGGCAGAAGGGGGTGGGGGGATTGGTGTTGCCATTAAGACCTGGGTGACAGAAGCTGACATGGGCCGGGACTTCCCTGGTGGTCCAGTGGTTAAGACTTTGCCTTCCGGTGCAGGAGGTAGAGGCTCGATCCCTGGTCGGTGAACTAAGATCCCACATGCCTCGGGGCCAAAAAACCAAAACATAAAACAGAAGAAATATTGTAACAAATTCAATAAAGACTTTGAAAATGGTCCACATCAAAACATCTTTAAAAAAAATAAAAAGAAAGAAACTAACAGGGGCCATGCAGAGTGCATTCATGCATTAACGACTTAATTTGATTCCCACAACAGACCCACAAAGGGAGGTGTTTTGTTGGTTTTTGGTTTTGTTTTATTAAAAGCCCTACTTTGCAGATGAGGAAGCACAGAGTGGTTTCTGGGCTCCAGCTCTGCCAATAGAAGGCGGGGATTTAATGTAGATTATCTCGGCTCTGGCGCGCAGGGGATTAAGTGAGATGAGAGGGCAGCCAGCATCTTGACTGCTGTCAGAAAGGCCACATCTTTCCCAGCGGTTCTCACGCTGCCATGGCGACAGCCAGTTAAAAATAGTTCGGGCACAAGTTGAGGCGTCAATGCGCACTGACACTGGGAAAGCTCCCGTCGGCGGTCTGGAGGGATGAGCGCATTCCCTCCCAGCACGGGGTGCTCCTTACAAAGTGTGGGGTGCACCACATCCTCCGGGCGCTCCCGAGATTTTTCCTATGGAGATAGAGGTGGACCAGGCACATCCCGCGGGAACGTTGTCAGAGAGTGGAGGGAGGGAGCAGAAACTATTGGAATAGCCTCCTCTCCGACCTCCCTGCCTCCCTCTCCCCCCACACACCCCTCACACTGTGCAGCTACTGCCCCAGTCACGTGCCTTCCACTAGACTCTTATGGGGGCCCCTGGAGCACCTTTGCTCCCCTTTACCTCACCTGCAGCTACCACGGTGCCTGACTTTCAGTGGGTGTTCCATACATACTTATTGAATAAATACATAAGACCTTGAAAATTACCATTTTTAGCTCCTTGTTTTGAGCCATATTTTAATATTTCTGACTCATGCACTAGCAAGCCCTGATACGTATAGGTTGGCTAGAATCATATGCCCGGCACGTCTGGGCCGGGTCTTGACAGCTTATCCAGCTCGACACCCGCATTTCACAGAAATTCAGAGAGACTTGTGCTTAGTTGGACAGCATCCATCTCCTGAGTCCACCCCCAGCCCACCCGCCCCGTGCAATGCTTTCTCTTTCCTCATTTCTTTTATTGAGAAAGAGAAATTGACTTTATCTGAGCATTCTCAGAGCCAGAATTGTTCTAAAACGATTCTGGCAATGAAGATCGTTGTTTTTCAAGAGATGCTCACGTCCAGGAGGCCTTCAGATACCTGGAGGAAGAAGGCAAGGGCTGTGTGTGGGCAGCTGCAGACCATTCCAGAATCCTGGGAGAGGAGAGGAGGGAGTGAAGGATGGCCAGCCCTGTCTGTGCCGCAGGACAGGTTATTTGCATGATGAGCCCAGTGCACGCCTTAGCTCCCGGCTCCTCACAGTCCAGAGGAGTGAATGGGTATTATTAGTGTCATCTTATCTAGAACTGGGTCGCACCAGAAAAGACAGACTTTCCAGATGGCTCCCAGGGATCCGACTGTGCTCAAGCACGTTGAAGACACCAGCAAAGGCTGCTGCCCTGTTCAAGCCTGTCAACCATCACAGCCCTTCCTCTAGGAAATAGAGAATCAACCATCCTCTCCCCTGCTGGGCTGGGGCCTCTTGCCTTTTCACTCACATCCTCCATTGTTTCTGAACCAAATGGGGTCTGCTGGCCCGGCGTGGCGGGCAGCGGGCAGCAAAGGCAATTTGTTGACACCAGGTTGTGGTGAAGGAAAAGACAGTGTTTATTGCAGGGTGCCAAGCAAGGGAGTGGAAGACAAGCCTCAGACCACTTCCACTTGGTCTTTGAGTTAGGGGTTTTTTTTTAAAGGGGAAGAACAAAGAAGCTGGGGTTACTCATATCTTGGGACATGGCTTAATCATAGTTTTGGGAGTCAAGGTATCTCTGGTTTGTGATTCTCTGACCAGGTTCATGGCTGGGGGTCCGTTAGCTCATCTTGCCCTGGAGAACAACCTGAGTTTGTACGTTAATGATGTGATCTATAACAGCAATTTTAGTACATTTACAATGTTATTGACAACAGCAATGGTAGTCATCTGACTGTTCAGTTAGCACAGGATTGAGGTCAGAGGGGACAAGAAAAGGAATAAAATTTTGGATAGAGAGATTAATCGTAAACTCGGTAAGGGAACTCAGTTTTAGGGGGACTCAGTTTCACCATCAGTAACTCACCCATTTCAATCACCTTGGACTTAGAAAGTGAATGAAAGCCAAATCTTTATCTCCAGCCTACCTTTCTCTCCAAAGTTTCAGACATTTATATCCCTCTGCCCAAGAGATGTCTCTACTTGGTGGTCCCAGGGCCCAAACAACACATCCAAAACCAAACGCAGCGTCTACCCCTGAAGCTATTTTCCTCCTTAAGTCCCTGTCTTGGTGGCTGTCATTGTAGCCAGAGCACAAGTGAGTCACCTCCCCCTGCCAGACATTCACCCTCAGATCACTGTCCTGTCCATTTCTCTCCACCTCTATGAAACTCACCTGCATAATGACAGCAGCACCCAGAATGGTCTTCCGCCTCTCATCGTGGCCTCTACAACACCCACCCACCGAAATCAATTCTCCAAAACTCCACCTGTGTAAACTTTCCGACCCAACTGTGACACTCCTCTGTGTGACAGCGTTCTGGGCTCCCCAAGGCTGTGAGATTGAGACCTTGGCCCGGCCCCAGGAGCCCTGTGACCTCTGCCCCCCTCCAGTCTCACCTCCACAACCCTGCCTGCACAAAGGCATATCCCCTGGATCCCGGACATTCTCCCTCCTCGCAGGCCCCCAAATCCACCATGCTGTCTCTCACAGCATGTCCTCCGCTGCTGCCAGAGCCCTTTGAAGCCTGGGGAGGGAAGAGCTAGGTATGTTTAAAATATAAAGAAATCCCCATCAAGGGTTTCCAAAATGGCAGTGTATTTTCAATGTTTACAACTAATTCACTAATGCCTTTGTCACAAAGACCTTATAACGCAATGTAATTGTGCCAGTCAGAGGATAATGAGAATCTTAAAAAAAAATAAATGATGCAAATGAACTTATTTACAAAACAGAAACAGACTCACAGACTTAGAGAACAAACGTATGGTTACCAGGGGGGAAGGGTTGTGGGGAGGGATAGTTAGGGAGTATGGGATTGACATGTACACACTGCTATATTTAGAACGGATAACCAACAAGGACCTACTGCATAGCACAGGGAACTCTGCTCAATATTCTGTAACAACTAATTGGGAAAAGAATTTGAAAAAGAAAAGATACATGTATATGTATAACTGAATCACTTCCTGGTACACCTAAAGTTAACACAACATTGTTAATCAACTGTACTCCAATATAAAATAAAGAGTTAAAAATGAAACCAAAAAAGTTAATGAAAGGGTTTATGGAATATAATCATTCAGGCTGCCCTTCCAGCCCATCTCTCCGGGTCTGCCAGGGCTAAGGGGTTTCCCAGGAAGCAGGACTGTCAGTGCTAAAATCAGGGAAGGCCTGGGCAAACCAAGACAAGCTGGTCACCGTTAAGTATAAAACAGCAGTTCACAGGCGTATGGTGGTCTTCTTCCTTCAGCACCGTCAGT
The DNA here is from genome assembly GCF_965194825.1 of Balaenoptera physalus. NCBI lineage: Eukaryota > Metazoa > Chordata > Mammalia > Artiodactyla > Balaenopteridae > Balaenoptera > Balaenoptera physalus. The sequence continues at coordinate 147,589,449 of NC_138883.1, forward strand.
GTATCTCTGTGGCTGTCTGCCTGATGTTAGATTGAAGGCCACGTTTTAGGCCGTGGAGGGTGGGAAGCCGGAGCTCTCCGGCCCGTGCTCCCCGCTGCTTGCCTTTCCTGCCCCCACCACCTGGCTGTTCCTGCTCAGCCTTCCCGGCTTCCGCATCCCCAGTACGCCTCCTAGCGGGCGTCACACTGTGTTGTGGTTTTCTCTGTGCGTGTCAGTTTCCACCTTTAGGCGGTGAGCAAGTTCAGGGCTGAGCTGACCCACAGAAGACCCTCGGTGGGCGATGAACAAACAAGGCTGTGCATGGCCCACCGAGCAATCCCATCGGACATGTCTGCTGGGCCCGGACAACTCACAGGTTTCCTGGGCACCTCCTGTGGGCCAGGCTCGAGCGCAGCCTCAGCCTCAAGGAGCTTAGAACCACGTGTTCTAAAGGCGTCCAGGAGAGCAGACAAAGGAAGCTAGCGGTGCTTGTTTCATGCCTGCTTGATGATAAAACACCGTCTAATTCCTATGGCACAAGGGATCAGAAGGTTGAAGTGCCCAGGGAGGGCTGCCTGGAATGTGTGTAGGTGGCAAAGAAGGCACCTGTACCAGACATAAGTAGCAAGAAGGCAGATGTCTTGTTGTCTAAAAAAAATATAAAAATTTAAAAGAAACAGAAATGCCAAGTTACAGGAGAGGTTGCTCCCAGCAGCAAGACATGAAAGCCAAGTTCCGATGGCCCCTTCTCCAGAAGGAGGGCTGAGCAAGGGGACCTCCACAGCTCCTTCCAGATTCTACTGTTTAACCTTGGCATTGCCAGCGGGGAGCAAGCCACAGATGCAGGAACTGAGCAGGGGTATTCTGGGTACAGCGCTAGTGCTGGCCAAGTGGGTCCGAGCACCTGGGAGGTGAGTCTGGACGCGTGGATGGAGCTTGAATTGGGACCACCAGACTCCCCTGGAAGCGTTTGGTGAAACAGTGCAGAGTTTGGGGGCAGGTGAACAGCAGCACCCTATCTCAGGGGCAGGAACTACTGCAGGATGTGAACGTTTGCCTGTGTGCCACCTCTGGTTCGTTCTCTCCTCCTCACACATTTCTCACAATGGAATTTCAGGGCTTATCACTAACCACAAAGATCTGGAAATCAATCCAGTCCTTTCCCCGCCGTGGGTCCCCAGCAGTATGACAAAGGAGGCCTCAAAGAGCCAGATCAATAGCTGCCAAAGCTCACCTGGAAAAGCATCTTGACTCTGCAGCCAGTCTGGTTTCCCAATACTTTCCTCTGAATTGGGCTTACCCACTTCAAACTATGGGCACATCCCAACCAGGGCAGAGCCCGCCATGGTCAGCAGCATGGAGGGGTGGACCAGGGGGGAAACAGGTACTCGTGTGCAGGGGGGTCAAAGGGGAGAACCCTTGGGAGGGGCTGGTAGGCGCAATCTCAGGCTCTTTCTCCAATCTCATCAGGTGTATCAGACTCTCCCCTTTGCCCCAGGGAGGAAGAGTAAGAGGCAGGCTGGGAAAGCCTTCAGGGAGCAAGGAGATCACAGCTCCCTGTCTCTGGAGGTAGCAGGTGCTGGGTCCCATGTGGGGTCCCCACAGACGTCTTTATGGCTACTGGTGCTCCAGACTCCAGTCTGGTTCTGCCTGTTGGTCTTACCCTCCTACGCATGTGCAGGATGCAGGAGGGAGGCTTTGTTCCATCTGCACAGGCTCTACAGGAACCCAACAGTTGAGCAGGATTCAGTTACTGGATCCAAACAGAGCATTACATTTAACTCCTACCTTCCCAGTGGCAGTCGTAATCAAAGACTATGACTCATTTCTCTCCAGAAAGCATAGATGATATCAGAGTCCAACTTGTGACAGGGGCCTTGATGAGAAAGGCATGGGATCATAGTAAACAGAGCTGGGTCTGAATCTTAGACAACTACCAACTTTGAGATGCTGCATAAGATGTCACTCTCCAAGGTACTGTTCCATCAGCAGTACGACGATGATAGTATCACAAGATGCTGTGGGAATTATTGATAATGTGTGAGCCTGGCACGTAGAGGTGATTAATAAATAGCAGGTTCTTCCTCACCTGTGTAACAGCCTGTCACTCCAGGCAAACATCATCACCCCTAGCCCTGGGCAGGACTTGACGCAAGTTCTCTGGCCAGATCTCTGCAGCTCCAGCATGGGTTCCAGCATCCAGGCTGTGTTGCCAGATCCCGGGCTGCAAAGTTCCTATGGCCTCATATAAGTCTGCAGGATTGAGGCTGAGGCACTCCTGTCTCCTTCCAAACTGGCTCTGGAATAGGGATGGGGTAGATGTACAGATGGGATCCTCAGAACCTCAGATCCACATGAGGGCCTCAGGGGAGACAGAGGCAGATGCAAGCAAGCAGCACACTGTATAGCATCACGCTTTAAGCCTGTAACAAGGTAACCAAGCCTGTGCCGTAGTGATGATCAGTTCATGCACATCCAGGGATTCCAGCTCCAGCTCTGCCGCCAACCACCGAGCAGGTCCCTGCACCTCCTAGAGCCTTAATCTCCTCATCCACAAAATGGGATGACATGACCTTCCTTGAAGGCGGGTTTCTGTCACCCTGGGTGTGAGCGCTTCTTTGTAAGCTGCCAAGATGCATGCAATTGGAAGGGGTGGCGATTATGGAAGTGTCATCGGAGGCACATTTGTTGCTGTGGGAAATGCAGGCGCTGGACCATTCTCTCATCTTTCCACAGGTTGCTAGAATCACAACTTATAATTAACGCACAGTGACAAGGCTTGACCCAGTTTCCCAAATTAGAATGTTTCAACTACAACTGATGAAAGATGTGAAATTCTTGTCTTCCTAGCAGAACTAGCTGGATAAACCTCCTTTCCCTGGGCTTCAGGTTTTCTTCAGAGCTAATGAATAAATACACACGTTAAGCAAATGTATAAATTCGCTTATTCAATAAATATCAATTGAGCACCTACTCTGCACCATTTATTATGCTTAATGGTTTACCTGACTTGTCCATTTAATCCCCACATGAATTCTGTGAGATGGGCACCCTGATGTGAGAATTAGGAAACTAAGGCTCAGAGGGGTTAGGTTACTGGCTCAAGGCCATACACCTAGAAAGCGACAAAGCACAATTAAACCCAAGTTTTCTTGACCCCTCATGCACCTGCTCTTTCATGATACCACGTGGCTTCTCCAGGCCCCTAGGAAGGGGAGTTAAGGTTATGTCTGGTAGAAGGAAGGAGTAGGGATGGACCACAAATGGCGGCTGTTGTGTGCCCCAGTGTCACCACATTAAACATCCCAACCTTTCCTGGGACCCAGCCACTCATCCTGCTTCCCAACTCCAGGCAGGTGGCCCCTGGAATGCACTTACCGCCCCTGTTCTCCTGGCCAAACTCATCAGCTCTGCCTTGTCCTCAACCTTGGTTCTGACTTGTTTCACTTTCTATCATCCCAGGTCCATCCAGGAATGGGCTGGCACTGAACTAGGCACCCCATCTCCCTTGGGCCCCTCGGGCTGGTGGGCAGCAGCTGGGCAGTACAGGGCATGGAGTCAGACAGAGTGAGGCGCTTCTGATTGCTCCCCGTTTGAGAAAGTAACTGGTTTCTCTGTGCCTCAGTTTCCTTATCTGAAAGTTGAGGGTAATCCCTGTCTCACAGGGTTGCTGAGAGTCCTAATGGGATAAGGTAATACATGTGTGGCATACAGTAGGCACTCAGCAAGTGCTATTTCCTTCACCTCCCCGCCCCATACTTGCAAAGTACAGCAAATGGTACATTCTGACTAGGCTACTTTTTCCTCTGTGATTTCTTAGTTTTAAACGTTTAACTTTCATGTTGGTGAGTAGGGTAAGGTACAAATCTAATTCCTTTTTCAAATTCAGTCTTCAGTATTCCAACATGATTTATTAAGTGAGCTTTCCCTTCCATATTGCTTACTCATCACATATGAGTCTCTCATATAATTTGGTCTAATTCTTGGCCCTCTTCTGCATAACTTATATATAGTTTTCTCTTTGTAGCTGCACTCCAACTGTTTTTATTACTAGTTGCTCTAAAATAGGTTTTTATAACCAGGCAGATAAATCTTCCCCACCCCTGCTCTCCCACCCCCACCTGAATTATTTATTTTTCTTGGCCATTTATTCTTCCAGCCATACTCTTTTGTCAAGTTCCAAGAGAAGTTTTGGAGCTTTAAATGAGGATTTGCTGGGTACACAGAGGATGTGGGGGCTAGCACTTTGGGGAACTTGTGTCTAAATCCCACAAACCTTGAAATCTCAAGTGGTCACACACACACACACGCACATATGCACATACACATATATACACACACATATACACACATACATACATACATGTACACACACAGTACACACATATATACACACATACATGCACATACACACATATACATACACACATACATGGACATACACACGTACACATATACACACACATACACACACACACACACACAGCCAACCCTGTTCCTTGCTTGCCCCTCCAACCCTTTCCCACCGATAGGAAGAAGACAGTAAATGACAGCCATGGGTACCAAATTATGACCCCTTACCAGGCCTGCCTCGCATTGAAAGGCATGGGGATGAGGCTGGAAATTAGTCCAGTGATGGGCAAGTTCAAGGGAAATCCTAAGAACCTCGGAGTCTAGACCTGCTTTACTAGTTTCCCATTACATTGACCTCTAAGGCATTTGACTAACCCAGTGGATTTCCAGGTGGAGGGCTCCCTACCAGCAGCACCTGGGAACTTAATAGAAATGTAAATTCTTGGGCCTCACCCCAAGAATTGAATCTGGGTGTGGAGCCCAGCAATCTGTTTTTTTAACAAGCCTCCCCATAACTGAATGCTTGAAATTGAGAGCCACTGGATTAAACAAGCATAGCTTTACTCAAAGGCTACCTCTGCTTATTTCTGAGATCTCAGACATGCTGGTAGCCTGGTCAGCTGCACAGAAGAAACTTTGAAGGATGCTTGCAAATGTAGAAGAGCTGCGACAAAGCCAGATTCGTTGTATCAATAATTGGACCACACGTGACCTACACATGAGGAGGGTCAATACCTTCACAATATTACTCCTGCTTGCCAGGAAAATGCAATTCTCCTTCTGCTCTCCTGCAGGAGTCACACGTATTATGGTTTTCTCTACCCGGTCCCAAACATCCTGCATTGAGTTTATTCCAAAGTAGTTACTGTATTTTGTTATTGTGAATGGGCTCTCCTTAGCTGTGGATTTTCTAACTGATGATGCCTGGTATTCATCTAGCATCCTGAGCATTCATCGGTAATCACTCATTTTTCTGACCTCTTTATTTCTAGTCCTTTTTGACAGCTGGTTTGTTTGTCTTTTTCAAGGTGTCTTTTGAATAATAATATTGCCTACTTTGGGCCTAATGTTTATTATTTGCATTTCTGCTTCAGGGGCCCAGCTGGAGGAGTGGACAGATTTGACAAAAGACAGTGGAAGGAAGGGCATTTAGGGGGCCAGACTTGTCCTGGCACACACTTCCCACCTGGCCACCTACCTGAGCTTAATTTAGCCTTTGGGATTCACCTGGTAAATTCACCTTTGGGTTTTTGGAGTTTTTTTACCTTTGTTTTAATCCAAGTTTTAAAATTTGTTTGCATGGAGTTATACAGACAATTCTGTAATCATTCTTTTACTTTAGCTTTTATGGATCCATTTTTATATATAACTCTTGGATCCATATGGAATTTCTTTGCATGTGAAGAATAAGGTATGTTACAGGGAAGAACAAAATCTGGCTACATGTTAGATCTGTTTCTTTTACTCCCATTGCTTTTGTTCACTAAAAGGATACTGTTTATACATAATGGCCTGCCTCGGGGAACCCTGCCCCTCGGCCTGAATGTTAAAGCAAAGTGCCTTTGTTCAGGGGAACATCCGGACCCTGTCCATCTGTGGATGGCTGCAATAAAGAAGAAATTAACACATCCTCTCCCCGAGGCTGGCCATTCCAGGGGATATTTGCAAGACTTAATGGTCTTTTTACTTTACTTCCTCACCTTCTCCCCCTCTCTGTTCTATAAAAGAAACTGGCATCCAGGCCCTGATAAGACGGTTATTTAGAGACATTAGTCTGCCATCTTCTCGGTCTTCCGGCTTTCCGAATAAAGTCATATTCCTTTGTCTCAACGCCTCAACACCTCGTCTCGCATTCATTGGCCTGTCACGCGGCGAGCGGAGGGAGCTTGGACTCAGTAACAGTAATAAATCATTTTTTTCCTTCAGATAACTAACCAGTTTTCCCAGTGCAGTTTATTGAATGCCCCATCCGTGCTGATAAATTTAATGATGCCATTTTAATCAAATACTCATTTCCCATACTGCTTGAATTTATTTTTTGACTCTCTTACATTGATTTCTTGGTCTATTCCTACTCTGAAATGGCTGTGGCCTTAAACAAAGGTTTGATATACCTGATAGTATCATAGTCATATTTGTTATTCTTTTTCAGATCTTTCTCTGCTTCCATTCATGTGTTTATTTTACGAGATGAAATTTAGCTTTAATAGATCAAATTCCAAACAAAATTCTATTGGTAATTGGGCTGGGAACACACTGAATTTAGAGATTAAATTCAGGAATTGAAACTATCCTACTGAATAGTCTAACAAAGAAAAACAAGGGAGGTTTTTCACTTACTAATTTGTGTAGCTTTTAACAGGAATTTAAAGTTTTTAGCATAGGGTTAGGACTACACTGTACTATATAAGGTTAGGACTGTACTAACATTGATTAGTACATTTGTTCTTAAGTATTTTTATGTTTCTATTGTAAATGGCATCTTTTCTTCCCTTAGATTTTCTAACTGGTTATTATTTGTAATATAGTAAAGGTTTGATTTTTGGCATAAACTTTATAACCAGATGCCTCTTCCTTTCTAAGTTTTGTACCTCTTATGTCTTTCTCATATATGATAGTGGGAATTCTTGTTTCTGACTTTAACGGGAATGTTTCTGGCTTTTCACATTAAGTTGTGCTAGCGTTTTGGATGGAGGATTATATTTTATAATGTTAAGGAAATATCCATTAGTATTTATTTTGTTAATTTTTTAAAAAACTGAGGGACTTCCGTGGTGGTTCAGGGTCTAAGACTCCACGCTCCCAGTGCAGGGGACCTGGGTTTGATCCCTGGTTAGGGAACTAGATCCCACATGCCACAACTAAGAGTTCGCATGTCACAACTAAAGATCCCGCATGCTGCAACCAAGACCTGGCACAGTCAAATAAATTATTTTTTAAGTGGTCCTAATAACTTCTGCATAAAAATCAAAAAAGGTTAAGATTTTAAATAAGTAAATAAATAAAAACTGAAATGAAGGTTGCACGATAGCAAATGCATTCTTTAGCATAAAATTTTCTAATATTAAACCATCCTTACATTCTTAAATTTTATCTCTCTTCATGTATCTTTCTTTTAGTGTCTTCTGCTTCTCTTTGCTGATATTTTATTAAGGATTTTTGCATTTGTTGTCATAACTGAGTTTGATCTGTAGATGTTTTTCTTTTTTCTTTCTCCTTTTTGTTTCAGGCTTTGGTAAAGTTTTGGGTGAGATTCTCCTGTCTCTGGAAGCAGTTTCAGTAGCACTGTGGTTATCTGTTTCTCAAAGGTTTGGAAGAAGTTACCTGTGAAACCTAGGGACTTAGTACTTTTAAAGAGAGTAGCTTTATTATGATTTTATCAATTGAGTTCTGTGCCTTAGAACCTTTTTTTTTTTTTTAACATCTTTATTGGAGTATAACTGCTTTACAATGGTGTGTTAGTTTCTGCTGTATAACAAAGTGAATCAGCTATACATATACATACATCCCCACCTTAGAACCTTTAAACAGTCATCATAACTCCTTATATTTTCCGTACAGATGGAATTCACCTACGAAACCAGCCTCATCCTTGCGAGGGTGGGATGGTTGAAAGGGGTAGGTCTTAGGTCCCTTTCCCAATTTCTTCCATGGTCTGACTCCTCTTTATTAAATTTTGATGACATAACTTTTTAGAAACTTATGCATTTTATCTAGATTTTCTAATATTTAACCACAGAGGTTGTGCAAAGCACTCTATAATCATTTTTTTAAATCTAAGTTCTTTTTTTCTTAATTCAAATTTTGTTTGAGTTTTCTCCACTTAAAAGAAAAAATAGGTAAGGCAGTGGTTATCATATTTTATAATTTTTTCAGCAAATCTTCAATTTATGTTCTTGAATCTCTGCATCATTTTTTTTCTGTCTTCTAAATTTCTTGCTGCTTTTCTCTTTCATTAGTGTCTTCCCTCTACTTTCCTTAGATTAGTTTAATTATGTTTTCTAAATTCTTATATTAATTGATTAATTTTATTTTATTTCATTCTTTCTTACTTAGTAGTATAGATATGTAAGCTAGTAATTTTTTCCAAACACTGCTTTAGCCACATTCTATAGTGTTTAATATGTAGTGTTTATTGTGTCATCACATTTTATTTTTGTGGATATTCTGGAGCAGAACTACCAATAGAAATATAATGTGACATCATCTGTCATTTTACAGTGTACGGTATCCACATTTAAAAAGTAGAAGAAGCAGGTGAAATTATTTTAATAATATTTATTATTTAACCCAGTATACCCCAAATATTATCATTGAAACATGTAATCAATAAAAGTATCAATACATGAATGAGATATTTTACGTTCTTTTTTCATGTTAAGTCTTGGAAATCCAGTGTGTTTGCACTCACAGCAATTCAGACTAGCCACGTGTCAAGCGCCACGTTTCAATAGCTACGTGGGGCTAGTAGCTACCACATGGAGCAGGACTGCTTCAGTATTTCAGCTTTGGTCTCCTCTCTGACAGAGGTGTTTAAGGAAGAGATTAAGACGTAAGCAGAGTTAGGCTTTTTGTTTATGTTTTGCCTTTATAGTTTGATTACACTGGGATCAGGGAATATGATCTATTCGATTGTTGATGGGAAAATATGATATTTTCCATTTTTTTGAAACTGGCTGATGTATGTCATATTAATATTAATCATATTTTTAAAATGTGATTTTTAAATAAATGTTCCATAGGTCCTTGCAAAAGAGATGAATTGTCTGGTTTTTGGGTGTAGTGTTCGTTTCATTGTTTATGTCTATTATGTGGGGGGAGGTCTACCATGAACCAAGTGATATACATCTATCTACCATAAAACCACCATGAACTAATGTAACATCTCCTCTTATTATTATTATTTTTATTATTTTATTATTATTTTTTGGCTGTGTTGGGTCTTCATTGCTGCACGTGGGTTTTCTCTAGTTGCGGCGAGAGGGCTTCTCATTGCAGTGGCTTCTCTTGTTGCGGAGCACGGGCTCTAGGTGCATGGGCTTCAGTAGTTGTGGCTCGCGGGCTCTAGAGCGCAGGCTCAGTAGTTGTGACATACGGGCTTAGTTGCTCCGCAGCATGTGGGATCTTCCCAGACAAGGGATTGAACCCATGTCCCCTGCATTGGCAGGCAGATTCTTATCCACTCTGCCACCAGGGAAGCCCTTCTCTTATTATTTTATATCTATTCATTTCCCTTTTTTTTTTTGCAACTTCTAAAAAGTTTACATTGATGTTATTTTATTTAGTATTTAAGGATTTCGTTGGAAACCGTAAATTTTATCTGTATGAAATTCCCCCTTTTGTGTTTCTCTTTTTATCTTACATTTTTATTGATGTTAATAAACTTCTGCTTTTGTTTGCATTTTCCTGATATGCATTTGTATGCATTTTCCTTTTGTTTGCATTTTACTGATCTGAATTGCTCTTTTAGATGAGTTTTTTTGTAGACAGCATACAGCTGGTTTTTCACTGAGGTGATATATACTGTCCAAGTAACCAGTAAACACAGAGAATATGGTGAGAGAAAAACAAAATAGTTCCTCCACACCCAGTGAATACAGTTTATCCCTAGAAGGAAGATCAGAGCTCTTATGTCTATAGCAGGATCCCAACCTCGGCACTATTGACTTTTGGGGCTGGATGATTCCTTGCGGTGGGGCTGTCCTGTGCACTGTAGGATATTTCACAGCATCCCTGGCTTCTACCCACTAAGTACCAGTAGCACTCCCCCATCCCCACCCCTGGTTGTGACAATCAAGAATGTCTCCAAACATTGCCAAGCATTTGTTGGAGGACAAAAATCTCCCCTGTTTAGGAAGGGCCCTTCCACACCTAGAAGGGCCATTCCACACCTTTCTCTCAGGCTTCTCACCCACCTATCTGCACCTGTTCCCTCGAAATACAAGTTTCAGAGTGAGGTGTATGGCAGACATGCTGCTTCTCAGCTGTGGAGAAAGCCCCTGCTCTGAGTTCTGGAAACTTCCATCTCTGATGACGCCTTTCACATTTGTGGTCAGAGGTTTCAGTCCTTGCCTTATTTGAACATGATCCCTTGATCCTCTGCCGGTATGCCTCCTCTGTTTCTTATGAAGTGTATGGAGAAGGAGGTTACATGTTCATCTGTACGCCACCATCATCTGCAGCCATCTCCCCTCTAGTCCCCAGTCTGAGCTCTTTTCCCTGCATGTCTGACAGAGAGATGTCAGGTTTCAGTAAAACAATAATTAAATCTATAGTCAACTCTGATCAGATGGCATTAAACAGAGGAACACGGAACAAGGAACAATGTTCTCTGAAGGGAGAAATATTTTTACATGAATATTTTGGTATTTGTTAATGTACTGGAATTAATAGAGAGGTGTAGGAGGTGCTGAACAGAAATCCAATTTGTACTGATTATTCCCAAATTAAGATTAGCACAGAAACCTGTCTGGAGTGGGAGGCGAAGTCTGCTGTTCCAAAGAAGAGGTTTTAAAGGTGTAGGTGGCGTGAGTGAGAGAAACTGAACGTAAATGTTCTTGCAAAAAGAACGAGGAAAGAGCCTGCGGATCTCCTGACAGCCACGGGCATCCCTTTGAAAGAAGGCCCAGCCCTCAACCCAGAGATGACCAGCAGGGGCTATTCCCTAATCCTGATCCTTCCAGCATCCCTTAAATTCATTGGGTAGCTTACGGTTTACAAAGAGCTTTTGTATATTTAGCATTTCAAATAAAATGGATAAATACACATGATAGCCTAATAAAGGGATTATGGGATTCCTAAATAGATGGAGAGATTTGAATAAGCTATATTAGTTGCACAGAACTATTAACTTCATCCCATAGATGTTTGTCGAGTGCCTGTTGGGTTTCACATACCAGCTATGGTGTGGAGATGATTCTTCCACACTTTGCCATCAAAAGGTTGACAGTCTACTGTGGAGACAGAAGTGAAGTACCAATTACAAAGCAGCGTTATCAGACCCATGATAGAGACCTGATGTCTGTCCAAAGGAAGGGCACTTAATACTGTATGGGCGGGAGGGAAGGGAGAGAAGTCAGGGAAGGCTTCCGGGAGGAATTAAGACAGAGCTGAGTGTGAATGGATGAGTAGAAGTTAGCCTAGTGAAGGTGGCAAAGGCATTCCTGGTAGAGCAGTCTGCATGAGCAAAGGCACTGAGACCAGAAACAGCACAGTGTGTGCTGGAGGCAAAAGCAGATTCATATTATGGGCGTATCAAGTCCAGGGCAGGCAGTGGCCATGAAGCACCTTGGGTCCTCTCTTCCAAGTCTTGGTATTTCATCAAGTTAGTGATGGAGACCCACTGACCAAACCGTCTTTGCTGAATCACTTTCTGCCCTTGGCTTCTGCACTGGACACTCCTGATTTTCCTCCTCAGTAGCTGCTCTGAGTGGTCTCCTTGTCCCGATTCTTCCCCTTTTCCACCCTCTAAATACGAGCGTGCCCCAAGGCTCAGTTTTTGGCCTGTTCCTCTTCTCCATACGTACACGCTCCCGTAGCTTTCAGTACCATCTCTTTGCGGATGAATCCCAAATTTACATCACTAGCTTCAGTCCTTACCTCCCAGATCCAGATGCATATATTCAATCGCCTACGCCCCATCTCTATTTGGGTCTCAGAATTAATGTTCAGTTGCATGTAGCAAAGACCCAAAATATCAGTGAATTTAAAAGGATAAAAGCTCAGCTATAAGCCATTTGTGGCCAGCATGGTGGCTCCACAGACATCTAGGACCCAAACGTTACTAGATTTCTACTCCAACAGACTTAGAGTGTGGTCTTCAACCTCGTGGCACAAGATGGAGCCCCAGCTATCATAACAGAGTTCCAAGCAGCATGATGAAGGAAGGGGTGATGAAGGAGCTGTTGCTCAAATTCCCCGGGCGGCACACTCGGAGACAGATGCTTGCATACAAGAATCTCATTGGGATGTATACCTCAGGTCAACACCTGGGGGTGAGTAACAGAAGTTGGACTGGGCAGAAGGAGAAGTTGGGCTATGATGCATCAGAACAAGACCTCAGCCAATCCTACAGGAAATTCTGCACTCAGATGGTCCTCAAGAGTTTTCCCAAATGCGGCAAGGGGACCAGATCATTTTACCCCCACTTCACCCAGTCACCAGATGCAGGCTGCACCAGGAAGGGGCATCACTTGGGGTGAGGTGGCTCTCATAGCTAAGGACAATCACTGGAGAAAGGGACTCAGCTGAAAACTGTCAGCACTCACCATTCCTTGCAGCTGGGAGAGCAAGTGCTGCAGTACTGAACATGGGAGAAATCCGGGTGGGAAATGACAGAATCCACTACAGTCCACCCCTTGAGCTACTCAGATCCACTTGCTTTGTATAAGTTTTGAGAAGAGCACCTTCAGGATTCCGGTGGGCCTCTTTTCCTGGGGGAAACTTACAAAGAGAAGGTTTTGCCATTGCAGCTTGTCTCAAGGTCATAACTGGTACTCATCAGCTCCTTCCTCTACTACCCCTGTGAGATCCCCCCACTCTGAGGAAGCCTCTCTTCTGATCTAGGTGGTTTCCTTTTGTCGGTTACCCTGTGGTCTGAGCTCCTGGTCATTATGCCCTTCTCAGGCTGTGGCTACAACACTTGACCATTTGCCATCAAATTTGGACAGGGGAGACCTAAGAGACGCCCTTGTGGATCACTTTGGTGCCAAATGTATTCTTCTTTGCCCCTTTGCATGACAGGAGCCCTATTTTCACCTGATGATGAATCAGTTACCACTGCCAAGACGGTGACTCCTTTTTTGTCCCTGTTAGCACAAAGAGCCCAAGGGAGCAGGCAGTAGCCATAATTTGAAATTTAATGGAACTCGTGTTATCTCCTTTGATGGAATCATGCCCCCCACCCCCGGCCCCGAGGGTCACGACCTCTAAACCCACTGAGTCCAAAGTTGTGGGAACAGGATGCAGACATTCTGAAAGTGGGTCATGAGAGCAGGCCCACTCTTCCTTCATCTCTTAGTTCCTAGACCTATATCTTAGGGAATCATTGAAGTCTTTTGAGTAGAGAAATGGCAATTCCAAATCAGCAGTGTTGAGGATAGACCATAAAGGAAAGTATTTAAAGCAGGAAGACCAGTGACGAGGCTGTTAGAACAGTCCAGGCAGGAAATTATGTGGGCCTAATAATGGAATATTATTAGAACCTGACATTTCCTTCAGCAGGAAAGCAAGCACTTAGTATCCAATTAGTGTCTCTGGGTACATCAGGAGGCATACCGTAGGTTAGGAAAGACATTTGTTAAGCGCTCTCCCTGCACTCATAGAAGCAAAACTATTACAGAATCATTCCAAAAATAACCCAGCCAAACTGCTGAACCGCAGCTCGGGGATACGTCAGCTTGATCAGCAGAGACACAGAAATAAGACAGTCAGGCAGGTAGACTGTTTCTCTCAGCCCCACCCAGAGTGGGGCCAGGGATTCTTCCCCTAGACCTTGATCTCTGCTTATTTCTCTGTTCCAGAACATTTACCGTCATCTACCTGGAAGTCAAGATGTTTACCTATCTGGTTGCCCTGCTCTAGACTGCGATCTCATAGAACAGGAAGTTTTTCCTGCCCTCTTTTGTGCCTATCACAGTCACAAAGAGACAAAGCTCAGTCACTTTTGAATGGAATTGAAAAAAAACCTTTGCAAGTGAGATCGCTGAACTGCTATCAGTGATCAACAATATTAACAATGATAACTATGACAGGTAACATTGCGGAGGCCCCTCCTATGGGCCAGGCACACTTTGAAAGGATTTACTTGTATTATCTTATTTAATCCTTCCCAGAACACGATAAAGTAGGTATTATTATCATCCCATTTTCCATAGAAAGAAAATTTGTCAAGAGAGGTGGCAAAGAGAACTCCAGAGAGTCTTGCACTGGCAACTTACAGCTCCTGCCTGAAAATGGCACATGTCCCTCATTCATGATTCGTTGGCCAAAACAGATCACATGGTCCCACTGATTCGCAAGGGAGCCCGGAAGTGCAATCTCACAAACGGGTCCCAGAAACATCTGAAGACGAGCACTAGTGACAACGACACTATGGAAATGAGATTTCCAGGGGCCCTGAGGGAAAGCTCTGTGAGGTAGGAGAGCAGTAGTTATTGACGCGATTCCCCAATACGAGTTAATCTGATTCCAGAGCCTGTGCACCTAACCAAAATCTAGAAGGATACACCAAAATGTCCACAACAGTTATCCCTGGGATAGAACAAATAGGTTAATTTTATTTTCTTCTTTACACTTTCCTGTCTCTTCCAATATTTCTACAATGAATCTGTATTTACTTTGATAATCAGAAAATATGTATCATAGGGAAAATAATATCTGCATAATAATTATCTTCCCCGGACAAGGTATTCCACTCCCCATCAGCCCTCTCTATTTTTTATTTTTTTTAATAAATTTATTTATTTAATTTATTTATTTTTGGCTGCGTTTGGTCTTCGTTGCTGTTGCTGTGCGAGGGCTTTCTCTAGTTGTGGCGAGTGAGGGCTACTCTTTGTTGCAGAGCATGGGCTTCTCATTGCAGTGGCTTCTCTTGTTGCGGAGCACGGGCTGTAGTGCGTGGGCTCAGTAGTTGTGGCGCACGGGCTCAGTTGCTCCGCGGCATGTGGGATCTTCCCGGACCAGGGACTGAACCCGTGTCCCCTGCATTGGCAGGCAGATTCTTAACCACTGCACCACCAGGGAAGCCCCCCATTAGCCCTCTTTAGATGCTATCTCTTCCTTGCTCCTTTTCCTAAAACCCATCCTCAGAAAACATTCTAAGTCCATGACACAAAAGAGGTCCTTATTGGTATTCAGGTTTTACCCATTCTGAGATGTTAGCCTTATGCCAAAAGACTTACTAGATGGTAGCATTTCAGGTGCACAGTACCACCAGCCTGGATGGAGAGCTGCCTTTTCTAGTATGGAGAATGGAACCATCACAGCATCCCTGAAAACACCCTGCACCAACGGCCATGGATACCACTTCCAGCCTCATGCCCCCAACCCTGCTACCCAACCTCCAGCCATATGCTCCTCTGAGGATTTCGCAAGTCCCTCTTCTGTAGGCATTTATTTTCAAGGAATCGAAGGTGTCATCAGTTTCCCTGTCATCCCTCCTCCACAGCTGCTGCCCTCTTCCTGCAAAGCTTCCAGCATCTCAGCACGGGGTGAATGCACCTGCCCCTAGAAATACAAAACCCACTGCCTGAGCCCAGGCACAGCAATTTCAACGGGAACCCCAGGACCAGAGCAGCCTCGCCCCACCTGCTTCACCTTGTGCCCACCCTCTGTGTTCCTCAGCTTGCCCACTACACGGATGGGTTTGCTCACGCTGTCCTGGACTTTGACAAGAAGGAGCTAGGGCCCCACCCCTTGCTGCTGGTCACGTGACACAGCCATCACCACCTCTCACTTCCTTCAGAGGCTGAAAGGATGCTTCAGGGAAGCAGCAGTAAAGTACAAACATAAAAAACTCCTACAACTCAATAGCAAAATAAATAAATAAATACACAATTAAAAAATGGGCAATGACTCAAATCAATAAGCAGTCTGGTGTTCAAGGCCAGCCCACTCAAGTCAACCAGCATCAATAGAGCACCTGCTGTATGCAGAGTCATGAAATGGAGCCAAGAGTAGCTGCTAGGAGAACGGAAGTGTTCCAGATTTCTCTCCATCAAAGGAAAAAAATCCAGGCCCTCTGTCTAGACAGCAATCCTCAGAGGCTCTGAAGATACTTTTCTATTTGGAATCTCACCCAGAGAGGCTCTGTGATATTATAGGGCTCGCCTGAAGGTGCAGCTGGCTGACTCCAGCTCAGGCGGTTTCCAAGAGGAGCTTAACGAAGACACCACTTTACAGGTTAAAATCATCTCTCATCGCCATGGCAATCCTGCAGGTCATTAAAGAGAAGCACTTAGGGCTGGCGGGGCTCCTGCAGGTCCTGGGACTGGC
The DNA here is from genome assembly GCF_965194825.1 of Balaenoptera physalus. Classification (NCBI taxonomy): domain Eukaryota; kingdom Metazoa; phylum Chordata; class Mammalia; order Artiodactyla; family Balaenopteridae; genus Balaenoptera; species Balaenoptera physalus. The sequence goes on from NC_138883.1 coordinate 147,605,775, forward strand.
AGGAACCACAGGCCATGGAGGATGGTAAAGGGGGGCAGACAGAAGACCAGTCAGAAAGGCAGAGGCTGCCCAAATGCCTGTCCTTCTACCAGGAAACAGACTGGAAGTGACTGACATGCAGGACACTCACTGGAACCAATGAACTCTCCAGGATCAGGAATGTTTGCAGGAGTCAAGAAAATACTCCTTATGAGGGGCTGACTCAAGGGCTCTCGTAGCAGACCCCTACATCTGGACACAGCAGAGCATCTAGAACTGCAACCGCAGAACAGGCAACGGGAAACCAGGAAATGTGCCCTCTCGGTTAAGTGTATCATCCCAGAGGGGACTGAGGGCCGGGGGCAGGGGAGCGGTGTGGAGAAGAGGAGTGGTAGACATGAGGAAGGGGTGAGGGAGGACAGCCATCTCTGCCAGGTAAATGCAGGGAATTCAGAGGCCGTCTGGCTCCCAGATCCTTGAGAATTTCTTTACCGCCAATAGTCCCCAGCATCATGAGTAGAGGCAGAGTGAGATTTTGAACTTAGCTCAGAGGCGGAGCTTTTCCAAGGTCTTTCTTTTAGCCTCATTCACCACCCCTTCCTAACTGAGGGCCTTTCCCATCACCATAACAGCTCACATCCCATAATAATCAGTGGAACACTTGATCGAGAAGGATAAGCAAAGTAATCTGCCCCAGTTCAGAAAGCTTTGTCTTCTGGGATCTCCTGGAGGATCAGGAGAGCTTGCTGAGACTCCTAGCCCTGGGTAAGTAGAACTAACAGCTCCTGAACTTGACACAAGGGCCTCTGCTAGGGTATAGATGCTCATTCAGCAGACATACCAATAGGTAAGGTGAACCCCAACCCCATTCTGTCTCCCCTACATAGCACCAGATGCATAGGCTGCAGAATTCCAAGTGTAACTGTGACTAATCCTGAAAAGGGTCTACAGAACATTCTGTGATAAGGAGTGCTGCACAGGATGTCATGGAGAATGTGAGCTCAAACAGAATGGTGAGAGTACAATCCTGTGACATAGAAGGGCAGAGGAATACAGGCCAAGCTGGTAGACAGGTTCAAAATAGCATTGAGTGGAAAACCCAAGAGAGCTCAGTCCAACTCTGTGCACGCCCCTGCCCCTAGGACGAGCTTCCGCAGCAAAATAGACCTGCTACAGGGCTGGAGGCTGGGACCATGGACAGTGGCCTGGAGGTTGGAAGGACAGGATTCTCCAGAGGACACCAGCTCTTGCTGTCACAATGAGTCAGGCTTGGACATGGAGCATATGGAGAGATGAAGGGATGGGTCCTCTAAGCTTGGTCCCAGAGGGCATCTGAGCAGCCCTAGGGGGGCTAAGGTGTACTAGGGTATAGGCACGAAGGAAGCCTGGCCACAGACACAGCTGGTTCTGTAGGTGAATGGCAAGCGCGAGCGGACCCCAGGGGAGGGCTCCCAGGGAGGGAACCAAGGTCTGAGGCAGGGTCCATGGCCCAGCCAAGAAACCAAGACAGAAGGCCAGAGCTTGGGAGCTTCACTGCAAGTTTTTAGGAATCCCCCAGCTCCACAAAGTGTTCTCTAGATGGGAAAGGGGCCCTGAGCCCACACTGAGATCCCCTCCCAGCACTCAACAGCTTAAAAGGCCAAGATTTCAGATGGACAGAAGCCTTCAGAATGTACATGCAGTCCTTGTGCTGGTTGGGATGGGGTACCTTGCCATCCTGTAGGGAGCAGCAGAATTGTACCCCAGCCCCTTCAGGGCCCTGGTAGTGTCCGGTAGCAATAGATGGCGCCCTCCGAGGACAGGGGTCCTTAGCTGCAGGGCTGCATTTTGCTCGTGGGGCATATACAGGTTTGAAGCCAGGGGAAAAAAGAGAGATGAGGCTGCACCCCCTGCCCATCCTCCTTCTCTGCCCCTCCCCGATTTGAACGCAGCCCCTCCCCAAATTACTTTTGAACCAGTTGTCTTAGGACCTGTGTTTTAAAGGGGCCAAATTACTAGCATGCAGTGATACCTTCATGCACAGTCCACCCTGTTCCCCCACCCTGTTCCAGCTGCCCTTGTGCCCCGGCAGTGGGTGAGCTGCGGAGCTGAGGCCCAGAGAGATGGGTGGCGTGGAGACACAGCAGCACGTCTGGACTCAGAAGGCCGGGCTGGCTTCCTCACTCCTTTATAAATGACCCCTGAGGACCCGGGCCAGTGTCCCAATGGTATACAGTGCCTAACCAGGTTTTTCTTATTGCTCTGAAAGGACCACTAAAGCCCACAGCCGAGAACAAGAGGTGGTAACTACTGCACATGTGAAGTCCAGGAACCCCCAGCGCTGGGTCAGTCACCTGGCAGCAGAGCCAACTTAGAGGTGCCAGTTTGGCGACCCAGACTATTACCAGCCCCAGCCCCTGGGACAGACGGGAGGACAGGAAACGAGGAAAGCAGCTGTTGAGGTCATGCTGCATTTGTGAAGAGAAAGCATTGTGTCTCCCTCTTTCCTGTGAGAGTGGGAAACGGGGTGTGTTTCCTCCCCAAGGAAAAGGAGGGCGGTCCCAAGAGAACATGTAAATTAGGGGGCTGTTTTCAGAATGAAAAGACTAGATTTGGTTCCCTGGTTAGATACCTGCTTGGTCCCCACACTTCCTCCTCCCCGTGTGACCAGGGCCGGGAGGGACTCTCTGGAGGGAGAGGGTGTAACGGGGCCACAGGCAGGAAGACAGGCCAGGGTCATCCCTTCTGACCACCAAGAGGGTGGAAAACGGATCCTGCCTAGTTGTAGCTGGTGGCTTGGCAGTGCTAGCCAGACAAAGGGACAACTGATGTGGGTTTGTGAAGCAAACCTCTGTCTTCCCCTCTGTCCTTCCCCATCCAGTCCGAGGGGACGTGCCAGAATGGTGAGGGCAGGGGCCAGAGGGAGCAGATCTCACCCCACCCCTTCCCCAACCCAGCCTCCAGCCCTGATCCTAAACCCTTAGCGCTCTCAGTCTCACCAGCTCTGGGGGGAAAGAGAAAGAGCTTTAAATAGATGTGAGATCCACATTTTCAAGGGAACAGAGCTGAGTTCTTCCTAATTGCAAGTGACTGAACTTTCTGGAAGAAGGCTGAGCCTTGCCTAGTGGAGCCGCTACCCAGAAGGAAAGGCCTTCACCATGACACAGCCAGGGCAGTTCCCAGAAAAAAATAGAGCAATGCATGTCACGTTCATACCCTGAGGAGTCGCAGCTGCTCAATAAACCAGTTATGCTAACACAAACCGCTTGGCTCAGAAGCTTTCTAACACCTGGAGGCGGGAGAGTGAGACGCCAGGGGCCACAGATGTGACCAGGGAGCCGAGCCAGGAGAGGTCTTGCTACCAAGGCCCGCTGGAGTCACACTGACAGGAGACAGGAATGCCAGGCCGGGGCTGGATTGGAGTTGGTTCCCACTGAGGAGGGAGGCATAGGGGCCAGTGCGCACAGATTGGCGTGGCGTTCTCCTGGTGGAAGTTCATTCCAGGAAGGCTGTTGACCACTCTTATGCGCCCGGGTGACTGGTCCTCGCTGTGTAGAAGCCACGGGGAAAGGTCTGGAAGTAGGGGGACATCACACATCATGGTGCCTTTGGTCCAGCCACAGTCGTGGCCTGTGCCCTCCTCTGAGGTCACACAGTCCCAAGGCTGTAGGGTCATTGGCTGCTTGTGACACTCTCTGTCTCCCCGGACTGAGAAAGTCTCGGGCAGGGAGGGCTCTGATTCATTTCTCTCTCCCCAGCACCGAGCAAAGACCCAGCCCATAGTAGGAACTCAGTCAGTGCTTCTTGAATGAATGGCTGGATGAGTAATAGAATGACTGACTGGATGGATGGACGGACGGACGGATGGACGGACAGATGAATGCATGAATGAACCCATTGGAAAACCCATTGTTTTCCCCTATCATGTTCCCACTATACAAAGGCACCCAGGCCCCAGACTGAGGCCTCAGATAATAGGAGATGTCTCTGTTATGAAACGTCTGTGACCTTCAGTATGACAAACCTAATAAGAGGCCTGACTAAAGCTAACTGTGCCCTCTACAATCATCACAAAAAGAGCTTCAAGTGTTCACCCTCTAGTGGCCGATTGCTAGACTGCTCTGCTGCTTAGTTTCTTTTGCTGTGTTCAAGAACAGATTGGGCAGGGTTTTGTCAATTAGGGACATAAGGGGCTCCATTTGGAGGCATTCCACGTTTTTGCTCCTGGAGGGAAAGACCTGGACTTTGCACATCCTGTGTCCCCATCAGGGAGCTTCTTGCCAGAACTCAAATTCACTTCCAGCAAATGTGTATTGAGTATTTGCTGGGGGTGTAATTTATGCATTGGGTGGGGCCTTTGTGGCCTGAAAGGTATCGGAAAGGCAGGGCTGGGGGGCTGGAGTCCCAGAGCAGTCTCCCCAGGCTGCAAGCCCTGAGTGCTGCGGAGAGGTGCCCTCCTACCTGGGCATCTACTGTGGTGCTGAGCCTGGCCTGCCTTTCACAGACCAGGTATGGTAGCTGTATGGTGGGAGTGGGGAGCAGGAAGCTCTAGGCAACCATCCTGAGACTCTGCTCATCTGTGACATCTCCGGGATTTGTAGGTGACGGCTCTAACTACGTGTACACTTTTGCAAAATAGAGCTTCATTGATTTTTCACAAATTTGATATAGAAAAGTTTGACTCAAAATCCCTTCATGTTAACCCCCCAAAAATTTCAGCAGCACAGGAGTCAAAGAAATAAAAGAAAGGACTGTTAGGTTATTTAAACGTAATTTCAAATCATGACAATTGCTCTTAATTTCGTCGTTGTTGTTGTTCTTGATTGTTTATTATTTACCTGGGTGGGAAAATTTCTAGTCAGTGTTTTGAGTTTAAACATCTTGATCAGAAGTTTCATATTGCCATTTCAGATGTAAAACCTGAATATTAAAAAAATAGATGCAAACTCAAGTTTCTCATTAAGAAACTTGAGGGCTTCCTTGGTGGCGCAGTGGTTGAGAATCTGCCTGCCAATGCAGGGGACACGGGTTCGAGCCCTGGTCTGGGAAGATCCCACATGCCGCGGAGCGACTAGGCCCGTGAGCCACAACTACTGAGCCTGCGCGTCTGGAGCCTGTGCTCCGCAACAAGAGAGGCCACGACAGTGAGAAGCCCGCGCGCCGCGATGAGGAATGGCCCCCACTTGCCGCAACTAGAGGAAGCCCTCGCACAGAAACGAAGACCCAACACAGCCAAAAATAATAAATAAATAAATAAATAAAAATTTGAAAAAAAAAAAAAAAGAAACTTGAGGGACTTGCCTGGTGGTCCAGTGGTTAGGACTCTGCCCTTCCACTGCGGAGAGCACGGGTTCTATCCCTGGTTGGGGAATTAAGATCTCACATGCCACGCGATGTGGCCAAAAAAGAAAAAGAAGAAAGAAAAAAAAAAGAAACTTGAAAATATTTTATTTATAAGTTTTATACAAATCCAATATTTAGTATTTTCTCTAATATTTTATCTTAACTATGTACTCTAAGGAAAATACAATGCTTTTTCACATAGCCCTGCAGATGTCCCCAGATCCCCTCAGTTAACTCCCATGTGCGAGGCAAATGTTACTATGTGTGCCATGCCATGAAAGAATGTTGGAAACCACTGGGATAAAAGGCTGCCTATTCCACCTCAGAAGTGCTAACATTCTTCAAATCCCTGTTAAAAGTATGAAATTCTGGCATAGGCTTGGGTTTTAACAACTCAAAGCTCTTTTCACTGGAAAAATCGTATCAGAGGTCAGGCTCTAGAAAAGTTGTAAAACTTGGCTGCCAGGATCAACATGTGGCAGATTATATTTTCCAAGGATGACTGCAACAATATCTTCCCTCCCACGTGATCTTACTCTATGACTTTGACATTCCTCCTATAATGAAATGGGGTCTGTGTTTCCTCCTCTTAAATCTGGATTTGTGACTACAGTAGAAGCTATGTTGTATGACTTCCAAAGCTAGTTATAGAAAGTGATACATATTCTTCCTGGCAATTTCAATACACTGGTTCTTGGAACTCAGCCACCATGCTGTGAAGAAGCCCAAGCAGCCCCCATGAGGAGGTCACATGTAAGTGTTCCAGGTCAGTTCACAGCTGATCACCAGCACCAACTTGCCAACCACGTGAGTGAGACATCTTGAAAGTGGATCCTTTGGTCCCAGCTGGAGTCAACCCAGCTGACACTGCATGGAGTGGAGATAAGTTATATCCACCCAGCCCTGCCTCAATGGCAGCTTTGTGCACAAAATAAATGATTGTTGTCATTTAAGCCACCAAATTTTACAATTAGTTAATACAGAAATAGATAGCTGGCACAATGGAGAAACAAAATAATCAGCTAAAATAGTCAGAAGAGGATAAATTAGCAATACTTACAAAAAGCTTTCAAAAATATGTGTACCCTTAAATCCAACCATTCCAATTTGGGGAATTTCATCCTTAGGAACAAATTTAAAATGCGCTCTAAGATTTAGCTATAAAAATATTCTTCCTGAATAGAATCCTAAAACGGTAAAAGGACATAGATAAAATCTAAGAAAACCTCTAACAATGGACTTCAGTTAATGGTAATATATTGATATTGGTTCATTAATTATAACAATGTGTCGTATAATGTAAGACATTAATAATAGGAGAAATTTTGTTTGGGGGGTATGGGAAGTCTAAAATCCTTGAAATTTTTCTGTTAGTCTAAAACTGTTCTAAAATTAAAAGTTTATTAAAAAAACAAAACAAAACAGCAAAAAGCTGGAAACAACCTAAATGTTCCTTAGAGAACTGGGTACCTCAATTATGGTACATGTAATTCTGTTGGTCCAAACCTGATCAATCAGAATCACCTGGGAATTTTAAAGAAAAAAAAAAAAATGAGTAGTCCCTCCCCCCAGTTCCCTTGTTGGTGAATACTAAGATTGTTTCCAGTTTAGGGCTATACAAAGAGTGATGTAATATATTTCTTTAGTCATCAATTCTTAGGTATTATTGCTTTTGATCTCATAAGACCATTCCTAGAAGTAGGTTGTCCACATCAAAGGTATGCACAGTTTCAACTGCAATAATTGAATAATAATTGTGGATAATTTTCCACAAAACTTGTAGCAATTTACACTCACCAGTAATGTATGACTTCCCATTTCTCCACACCCTTGGCAGCCCTGGGCGTAACTAATTTCTTAAGCTTTGTCAATGTGATGTGCAAACACTGATGTCTCATTTTATCTCAATTTACATTTCCCTGCTGATTAGTGAACTTGAGCAAACGTCTGTTCCATTTACATTTCCTCTTTTAGGAATGTCTTCTCTATGTCCTTAATTTTTTCCCCTTCTGAATTATTTATCTTTTTCTTATTATTTGGTAGGAGTTTGGTTTTTAGGGGTTTGTCTGTCATAAAAAGTTTTAGGCATTTTTTTCTCAGGCCTTCACTGGTCATCATGGCAGTCACCAACCACCTGTGGCTATATACATTTAAACCAATTTTTTTTTTCCCCCCCTTTGGCCGCTGCACACGGATCTCAGTTCCTGCATCCCCTGCAGTGGAAGCGTGGAGTCTCAACCACTGGACCGTCAGGCAAGTCCCTTAAACCAATTTAAATTTAATTTCATTTAAAATTCATTTCCTGAGTCACACTAGCTTCATCGCAAGGGCCCACTCGCTGTGTATGGCTCGTGACTACTGCATTGGACAGGGCAGGATAGAACATTTCCGCCGCCAGAGAACATTCTACCAGACAGCGCTGGCTCAGACTGCCGTTTGTTTTTCATCTATTCTAGGTGTCTTTGTCTTGGCCATCCCTAATTTGAAATATTTATAGAGTTAAATCTGACAATGTTTTCTTCATGGCTATTAAGTATATATTTCTTGCTTATGAGAACCAACCCTTTCCCAAGGTTATGTTTTTTTTAAACTTCCATTTTTTACTTCTCATATTTTTATACTTTTTCTCATTTAGATCTTTAGCACACAAGGAATTTATTTTCACATAGAGTGAGGCTGTACGTCTGACTTTATTTTCTTCCAGATATGTAGCAATGTGATTTGTGAAATAACCCATTCTCTTATCAATGCAAGAGTTTGTTTTTAATGCTCAGTTGTAGAAGGTCTGTGTAATCAGACTGTGATTGTTTTTATTTATTTATTTATTTTTGGCCACAATGCGCAGCATGTGGGATCTTAACTCCCCAACCAGGGATCGAACCCGCGCCCCCTGCATTGTAAGCGAGGAGTCTTGACCACTGGACCACCAGAGAAGTCCCTCGTTTTTCTTTATGAATTGGGCTTTGCTCTCGTCCCTAGACAGCTCTGTCCCACTGTTGGACAGTGAACACCCAGCTGCCTTTTCATCTAGGTCTATATGGCCAATTAAAGATGGGGAAACTGAGTCCTGGGAATGGCAAGTAAGCAGCTTCAGGTGACAAGAGGAAAGATAAAGGGACAAGGGTGTGGCGGTGAGATGCATTTTGAGTGCAGCCGTCTTGCAGGCTGGAGGACGTCACCGTTCCATCTCCATTTCCTGCACATCTGCCATGTGGCTCTTCCACCACCGGTTCCCAGGCTTGGCTGCAGGGAGACAGATGACTTAGACCTGAAGCCCCAGTTCCCTCACCACGTTCCATTCTCACGGGCTCCAAGACCTGCTCCCCAGCTGATACACAGGGCGCTCTCAGCGACCACCCTCTGGGTGTCTCTGGGCACCTCTGGGTGTCTCTGGGCACCTCTGGGTGCCTGGCTGCAAAAACGTGCCTGGTACCAGGAATCCGTGCATCAGATTCAAATGAAAGTGCCGGTGAGGAGGCTCCCTTCGGAGGAAGAACTAGCTATGTAATTTGCAGGGCCCAGTGGAAAATGAAAATGCAGGGTTCCTTGTTAAAAATTAAGAATTTCAAGTTGGTGACAGCGGAGCATCTAACCAAGCCTGAGGCCTTTATTAGCATGGCGCTGTGGAGCCAGCCCTGCTCCTAGGGGTTACAGGCCTAGGGAACTGGGCCCCCCACCTAAGCTCCCTCCCCACTCAAATGGAGGCGCTCTCATCCTCCTGGCACCAGAGCCCTGACTGCAGAGGTTGGTGGTGCCCCACTCCAGCCACTCCCAAAGGCCCAGACTTTGCCCCCCAGTTAGGGGCTCCGCTTTAATCCTACTAATTTAGAAACTTCGGCTTTACAGTGACCCCCAGCCCCCGACCCCATCATCGTGACAGCACATCCGAGTCAAAGCCAAGGGTGTGACCTGTGATTGTGGACACAGCCCCTTGGACCACAGCAAAATGAGTGAGAAGCCAGCTCCGGGCCGCAGGAAGCACAGACCCCGGGCTCTGGAATCAGGTAGACCCAGTCCAAATGCATCTCTATCACTTACCGTCTACATAACTCTGAGCCTCTGCTAGGGATGCCTAGATCTGCTCCAGAAGCTGCCATAAGGATTAAATGAAGTGAGACCCAGTGCCTGGCACAGAGCAGAGGCTTATGAATAGTCACTTTGAAGGAGAGGCAGTGTAGCCAAGTGGTGAAAGCTCGGACTGCCTGAAAAATCCCAGCTCACCCCCTTACCAGCTGTATGGCGTTAGGTTACATTCCTAAACATCTCTCTGCCTCAGTTTTCTCAGAAGTAAAATGGAGATGATTTTAATAGTACATTCCTCTTTGTGTTATTTTTAAGGATTAAATAAGGTAATGGTAGATGTAGAGAACAAATGTATGGACACCAAGGAGGAAGGGGTGGGTGGGATGAATTGGGAGATTGGGATTGACACATATACACTATTGATACTATATATAAAATAGATAACTAATGAGGACCTGCTGTGTAGCACAGGGAACTCTACTCAATGCTCTGTGGTGACCTAAATGGGAAAGAACTCTAAAAAAGAGGGGATATATGTATATGTATAGCTGATTCACTTTGCTGTACAGCAGAAACTAACACAGCACTGTAAAGCAACTATACTCCAATAACAATAAAAATAAATAAATTTTTATATTATATAAATAAATAAGTAAATAGGTTAATGTTTGCCACTCAGGTTAGAACACTGCCTGGCACATAGCAAGAGGTATGTGAGTATTTGTTTATTGATGAGATAAAGAATTGTCTATGGTCATGTAGGGTTTGGGGCAGGTCTGCTCCAGCTTTTTCACCGAGGAGCCGAAGCAGGCCCTGTGGGTTCCCTGATCCTGTGCTTGGGTCTTCTGTCCACTTAATGGACCTAATGATTGGGGCCTTTGGGCTGTTGCAAGAATCAGACTTGCCTCTGGCACCGAAATGCTGATAAGCGAGATGCAAATGTTGGCTGCTGTCATGGCGATTCTTTTTCTGGTCGTCAGAATCCCTGACCTCGTGAGGCCACATAAGGGGCGCAGGATCCATTCAGTGATGTGAACTGTTAGCCTGCCCTGTGGCTGGCATTGTGCTAAAAGCTAAATATATGGAGGCGAGTTGGAGGCCCTGCCCTCCAGAAGCTCACTTTCTCCTGTTTATGGCGGACAAATAAACACCAGACTTATACTGGACAGAGGGGAGTGTTGCAGGAGATAGAGTGGGCTGGGGGGTGGGTGTGGTCCCGGGGGCAGGAAAGGCTTCCTAGCAGGGGCATATTTAACTGGAGGCCTGGCTATGCCCCTCACTAGCTGTGTGATCTGAGCCAGGGACCGAGACCTCTGTGAGCTTTAGTTTCGTCACCTGTAAAGGAGGTAAAGAGTGAATTAAGCAAGATAATGTGCACGCAATGCATGAGTGGTAAATAATAGATGTTGCTTCCCGCTCTCTTCTCTCCCAGCCATGAATATCAATGATGACAGAAATGGGAGGGGCTCCTTCCCCCAGATTCAGACTGAGCAAGTTCACCTAGAGGTTGCCGTGGGCTGAGGGCTGGAGGTCGGAGGGGCCTGGGATCTGAGCTGTTTAGATCTCCATCTGGGATGAAGGGAATTTCCTGAAGCTGGCTTTGCTGTCCCTCGTTCCTTTTATGAAACACTGGCCTCTTCCTGCATCCATAAAGATGAGGACATTCTTTTGCAGGGATTTAATTTCGGGGCTGCATGCCTGGCCCCTGAGAAAGCCCAGGCTTCCTCCTCCTTTTAAATCTAACCCGGGCAGCTTTGTGCGCTCCAGACAAGACCACATTCCCCTTAATGCTCCTGGAATCGCTTACTCACACCGAAATCCGCTGCCTCAGGGCTTTTTCCAGCCAGAAATAAGCCTCCTTTTCATGGGCAATCAGGCAGCAGCCTGGAGCAGAGAGCAGGAGGGGGGGCCTGCATGCCCTGTTGGGTCTCTGTAGACAGTGCTGGGCACGGGGCCCTCCCCTCTCCCTGACCCCAGGCGATGAGCCCTGGGGAGGCCCCCAAGCCTGGGGAGAAGATGTGCAGTGACAGAAAAGTTATCTACATCTGCAAAGGGGAAGCTGAGGCTGGGCGTGACCCCGGATCTGCTTGGGTCAATACCTGGGTTTAAACCACACAGATCTCCTGAATCACCACCCAGAGTCTCCACTCTCTTATGGCTGAGGTCGCCTTCAGTACTTGCCGGGAGCTATGTACTGTGCTGTCCCTGACTCAGTATCTGGGAGCAGGAGGTGAATACACTCAGAAGAGTGGGTCCAAAGGTGGGAAACGTCCACCAAAGGCCCTCTGCTCCTCTTCTTGGGGAGGTGACACACAAGCTTGAATCTCTAAAGATTGTGTTTGGTGGAGGACGGGGGGTGCGGGGATTCACGTTGCCTCTGTGCCCAGCAGGTCTGGGAGGCTTTTCGTCAGCAAATCTTTAATGTGAGCCCACCGTGTGCCGCGTATCATGCATGCCAGATGCCGGGATTCAGGGGGGAATAGGGTTGACAAAGCCCGCCAATCTCTGTAGCACGAGGGGTGGAAGGAGCATGGGCCGCGGATCTGGAAGAGGTGAACTCGGTCCCCACCCTTCCGCTTACTGGTACTGTGTCTTCAGGCAGGTGATCTATTTGGATGGCAGTGTCCTCATCTGCAAAATGTGTGTGACCCTGAAACCTGCCTCTCAGGACTCTCTAGAGGGATCAGCTGATGCTCTGTAAGTGAAAATGTCCATCCGCTCTCTCGCCTGTTGCCGCATCTGCGAACTGAGGTCTGACCTCTGCCGTACGTCCAAGGTCGCTCCGGGTAGTACGTGTAGTGGTTACACACCCTGCCCTCACGATCTGACAGTCCTGGGTTCACATTCTGGCTCTGCCACTTACTGTGTGACCTGCTGCATGGTACTTAGCCTCTTCGGACCCCTGTATTCCCAACTGTAAACTGGAGATGATAACAGTAGTACCTAGCTCAGACTGTGGGTATGATAATTAAAGGACGTAATTCAAAAGTAAATTTAAAAATTATTAAAATTTAAAAGTAAGGGACTTTGCACAGAGATGTTCCCCATCAGCCCTAAAGAAATGTGAGCTATACTTTTAATCATTAATATTCTTATAATCCAAAGGCTAATCCAAGGTATTTTTCTATGTTGCCACATGTATGTCTTTGGACCGGTGCAAAAAAAAAAAAAAAAAATGGGAAACACGCTGCACAAAGACAGAGTTATGAGGAACTGTGGAAACAACCCAACACCTTTGGAGAATTGACTGCAAAGCTAGATGCTCTGTTGGTATTGTTCTGCGCTCAACAGTGTCTTGCCAGGTGACCACCAGGTGCTTCCAGCGTCACATGCCATGCAGGAGGATGGGGAGTTCTCAGCCCCCTTTCTACACAGCCCCTTCACTGTCCCGCCAGCCCCTAGCTGGCCTCTTTCTGTCCAAAGGAGGTGCTGAGTCTCTGCGCTGTGCTGTCTGCTCCTCCCAGCAGCCTCTGCCCATCCACCCCACGGCCTCTGGAGCCGTTCTCCATACTCCTGGACCCAGAGTGGAGACCTCCAGGTGCTGAGTCCCCTCTGGTAAAAGAAGAGGGGGGCCTCAGCCACCTCTTAGAGCAGGAAGGGCGGGGAGGGGACATTCACTCCAACATTGGCCCCCAGGTTCTACTGAGCTTAAAAGGAAACCGAGACATGATAAAGGTTAAAGATTTCTCTCGAGTCATAACAGGAGTCAAGGTCTCAGCCAGGGCTAGAAGACGGGCTGTCGGACGACCAGATTATAGCTATAGATTGGGTCACCTGGGCACAGCTACAGTGCCGTGCCTGGACTGGTTAAATCAGAATCTCTGCGAGTGGGACCCAGGCATCAATGTCTAGCACCCAAGGCTGTACAGCACTGCATTAGAGCGAAGAGACCCCCACATGAACACTAAAGGCCTTGGTTCACATTCTGCTCAACGCCCAAACCGTGTGCCGGAGATTCTGATGTAATGACAGCGCATCAGGATCATTAAAGACTCCCAGATGATTCCAACGTGCAGCTACATTTGAGAACCACTGTTATAATGTAGCATCTTAATGTAACTTTAAAACTCTACTCTCTAAGGAAGATCATAATACTTCATTGTAGCCAAAAAAAAAAAAAAAAAAAACCGTACCTGTTCAGTTGAGATGCAATCCACTGCCTGTTAGTCTGTATTCACCTTCCAGGAAATAGAAGCATTTGTACTTAAGGGAATATTAATCCCCGATTTTGTCTTTCCAAGTAGGTGTAGTTAGACTTGCTTGCGTGTCACTCGATTAAATCATTTGCCAATTCAACAGAGATTTATTGCTTGCTTTAGTATAAGCAAAGTTTAAAGGATAATTCTGAATCAACAACATTATAAATAACCATCTTTAATATAACAGAAAGAAGATAAGTTTAGTTAGTACCATGAAACGTCCTGTGTTAACATATGGTCCTTATAAATTGAGTTGAGTGAGTGTCATTTGTTGAGGAAAATGTCTGGGATGGGACTTTCTCACAAATCAGATGGAAATTCCTGCTCTCTCTTTTTTTTTTTTTTAAAGTAAGATTGCCTAAAATTCCAAAGCCTTTTAGCCTCTTTATTACCTCCCAACTATGATGAGGAAGCCTCAGGAATAAGCACCCCAAACACTCCACCGCTGCTCTCATGGGGGAGACCCTAAAGGCAGTCACAGAGAGCACATTTTGAATAAGGCAAGTGAAGACCTCCCCGAGAACAAAACCCCAAGGCTGCTCCAGCATCCTCCGGCAGGCAGCACAGCCCAGGGCCCCCGATGCCCGCATGGTCCTCCTCCCTCCCCCTAGGATCCCCTGCTGCCCTTGGGCATCCAAGCAGGAACATCAGGTTTCCCCAACACGCAGGTGACCCTCGGGGCCTCTGGAAGCTGTGAGTGTCAGTCACCTACTCTTATCAGTTCTCCGTCCAACACTTAGAGTTACAAAGCTGGCTGGAAAAGTGATAAGGGGATGTGACTGGCTGGCAACGACATTTTGATGAAGTTTTGAGGGACAGGAAGAAAACGGACTTTTGATTTCCAGGTCAAAGCCTCTCCGTGCCCTGCTGCTTGGCTCCGGCCTCTCCCCAAGTCTCTCCTTCTGACATTTGGCAAGGCTTTTCTGTTTCTGCACACTCAAATGGAGACATGCAGACCTGGATCGCTATAGAAAGTCGTGGATTCTTTGCATTTTTCAAAAAAAATTAAATGTTTAAATTAAGTTACATTTTTAAATGAATAAATAAACCAAAGTTAGCAAAGTCTTTACCCAACAGCTCTTGTAGGTCTGAGGCAGGCCACCCGGCATGTTCTCCTCCTCCTGGGCTCTGGGTCTAAGCTCACACCCACATGCCATTCATAAAGTCCCTACTCTGAGTCTCCTCCTCCTGCCAGGATTGGTCCTCCAGAGGTGCTGGCCCCAGGCCAGGACCCATCAGCTGCAAATCTGCTCGAGCTGGATGTGTCCACTGTGCTGTGTGGCCTTGATGGGATGAGGCTAGGGTGGGGTTCGGGTCTAAATGTGAGCTCTGCTGCATCCAAGCTCGCCCATCGTGTCAGATTTTTCCCTCTTGACAGTTGACCATCCACACTGATCTGTACACAGACTCTTTGGAAACCAAACACTACTGACATGGCTTCAATTGTGGAGAGGTTAATGTGTTTCTCTATGTCAGGATGAAACCAAGAATAATAGCCAGCTTTCAGGAATGGGTTTCTACAGAGCAGTGCATTGTGTGAAGTATTGCATTGTATAAAGATCATCAACTTGGATCCCAACTGCCTGCCACCCACTTCCTAGTTGTGTGACCTTTAGCAAATGACTGAATCTCTGAGCCTTGGTACCTGATCTCTGAAACAGTACCACCTAACTCCCAGGCTTGCTGTGAGAGTTAAATGAGAAGAGGGATGGAAAGTGTGTATGCTTATATTTAGGTTCAAATCCCATGTCAGGTGCTTCCTGGTGACAGAGCCTTCAGCAGGTCTCTTAAACTCTCTAAATTTTAGCTTCTTCTTTTGCAAAGTGGGGATTCTAATAGCTACCTCAAAGGGTTGTTCTGAGGATTAAAATAGATATATGGTACAAGGTTAAGAGCATGGCCCTTGTAGTTGATTGGCCTGGATTTAAATCCTGACTTTGTCAGTTACTGGCTCTGTGTAAGTCACCCAGCCTCTCAGAGCCTCACTTTCCACATCTGCAGAATGGCTGTGACTCTCCTGACAATCCTACCTCAGGGCTGTAGTAAAGGTTAAAAAAACCCTAAGCACAGAGAATTCAACAGAAGTGCAGCTGGTATCATTAACAAGGTAACACAATCACCGACAGTGACCTTGACGCAGGAGATGCCCACCAGGTGGCAGCTATTTCAACCAGTGTCCAAAATGTGCATGGCTTGGGCCACTTGGATGGCTTCTCCAGGGTCAGGCCAGTCAAGTCCTGTCCTGTGGAGCTTCTGCTCCGTCTGTGTCCTATAGAGAAGGCACCCCTTCTCTATAGGATGACCCCACAGGGCTTTGGAAACCAGAACCAAGCGATTATACAGTCCCAGCCTTCTGACTCTTGAAGGTGAAGTATCAAGGTCCAGGGCTCAGAAAAACAAACGGAATCAGGGTCTCTGGGCAATGGAACAATCGAGCCAGTCCCAGGACTCGAGGAGGTGAGTTCAAGGAGGCCAGGTGTGTGGGAAGAAGGAAAGCCCTGACCTGTGATGGTCTGAGCTCACTCCAGAGTCCCTAGGGTCAGCCATTTGGGGAACCTAGGACTATACGGTGACAATACACGTGTTCCTATGTCGTCCAACTCCCTCGTTTTACACATAGGAAACCAGAGCCCAGGTTGAAACTCAGCCAAAATCCCAAGGATGCAGCACCTCTTATCTTTGAACCTAGATCAGAACATGTATATGGTGCAGATCAGAAGCAGGTGTTTGCAGAGAGTGGATAGGAGTCCTGAGCAGTGGGAGGAGGGTGAAACTGGCAACTGACCAACCGCTGGACCCGCAGGACCCGGTCAACACCCCCCAAAGACCCAAATTGTGACAGAAGAGAAAATGCAGTGGTTCATTTCTTCTTCCATGAAAGCAGTTGCCCCACTGCAGGGATCCTATAATCCTTACCTTCACAGCAGGTGCCACAGTCTCTGTAACACTAAACAGTAGCTTGGAAACCAGAAAGGTACTCTGGAACGTTCAAACGTGGAGGGTGTCTAAAAATACAACTCCCTGCTCTCCTCCACGGCCAATCTACAAGCTAATGCTTTGGCAGGTGGAAAGAGCTCAAAGACCCCTCTCCTCGTCTTGCTTCCCTAGTCCAAATGATGTTCACAGTTGGGTGTGTACATATATATATATATATCTTATAACCTTTCCATGGGATTCACTTGCATGGGCTTTTTCATTATCATTCGATTTATCCCACAGGCATTGATGAGACCATTTATTGCCAGGGATGGCTCGAGCCATTGGATGGAGGAGGGGATTCAGTCTCTGAGCTCAAGGAAATGAGAACCCAGGGCTGATACTGACCCACATGCTGAAGGGGGCCATTCACTCTGTCTGGGGGAGACTGAGAAAAGTGACATTTGACCTCTGCCTAGGAGCAGAGAAGCGGGAATGGATTGAAAGGTGAAGGGAGCAGCTTGTGAAGGTAGGAAGATGTGAAGCAAGGACTTGGTTGGGGACCAGCAAAAAGCCCACCGTGAGGTGATGGTGTAAAATGAGGCTGGAGTTATAAGATCAGGGTCAATCACAACACCTTGAACATCCGGTTAATTAGTTTGAGTCCTACCTGGCAGGCAACAGGAAGCTCTGGAGTTCTGAGGAAAGTCACATCTGATTCAAGGAAATAAGGACAAAAGGTTTGGAAAGAGAAGGGCTGCAGAGGAACAAACTGGACAACTGCTGCTCAGCGCAGCTGAGAGGTGGGAAGAGTTGGAATTAACACAGTGGCAGTCGCAATGGTGCCCTTTAATTTTAAACTTAGCACGTTCTTTAAATAACTATATCATGCAAGTAATGATACTTAAATTTGGATAACGTCTACAGTATGTAGGTGCTGCTGGACTCAGCTCATCTTCATATAGTATTTCATTTCATCCTCTCAACAACCCTGAGTAGTGTGTATCTGGGGTGGGCTCCGCCCTTCCTGGGGGCAGCAAGGGTCATGGGAAGCTATCAAGGCAACAGAATGTCAAACTCAGAAAACTCTCCCGGGAGAACGAACTCCATTCCAAGGTCCCTTCCAGATGGCAAAGCCACCAAGTGGAAAAAGGGAGACAGTCACAGGGCAACCCTTGTATTATTTACACAGGTCACGGCTATGCCAGAAGGGGAGACCCCAGGCATACGCCATGTGCAGGACAGGACACCCATGGGCTGCAGGCTCAGGACAGACCTTTGATTGTCCACCCAAGCTTTGCGCAATTGATCTTACCCCCGCAGCTGCACAACTCACTCCGGTCCATCTTCCCTGGCTAAGTCATAAGACCATGTACTGCTCTGTCTCAGTTAGGACTTTATCAGCACACGGTTTTTATTACTAAAATGCATCAACACGAGGAAGGGACCCCTAGCCAGAGAGTCTGGAGGGACTGCCTGCACAACACAGGTTGCCCCCTGGCTCACTCACTCTGTGACCCCAGAACTGAAACACTCTCCAGCCTCCCTCTCCTCCTTTTGTTGTGTTTTCGTGACTTTTTACCAAAAGACATTCTAAAACCACTTATGGACGTATCATGGGTGCACTAAATATATACCCTCTAAAATATACTTTTATGGACGTATTTGACTTGAGTTTTCCCACTTCCAATATGATAAATTTTCTCAGGGATTAGTTCTACTCAAAGCATCACCATTTTCTTTTTATAGAATAAAAAACAGATTCAGAGAGGTTAAGCGACTTGCCTAAGGCTTCACAGCTTGTCAGAATTGAAGCCCAGGTATTTCTGTCTCCAGCGGTTTCTCCTACATCACCCTCCCTTTCTAAGTGCACAAACAAGTGAATAGGCATCACCTTCAACACTCCTCACAAGCATTCCAAGTCACGCATGCCTTTTTTTTTTGGAATTTTAGAATTTTATTTATTTTTTTATACAGCAAGTTCTTATTAGTTATCCATTTTATACATATTAGTGTGTATATGTCAATCCCAATCTCCCAATTCATCCCACCACCATCACCCCCCCCCCCGCTACTTTCCCCCCCTTGACACATGCCTTTTAAAACAATTTACTGTTCATTAGCCCAGAAACCGAAGGACGGTCATGGTCAAGGAGGCAGGCTTGAGGATGAAGCGAAATAATTGCTGAGCTGCCGAGCCACACCGTGCTCATCTTTCATGGGCACCCCGTCCAAGAAGTTCCCCTGCGATCCCACCTGGTGCTTTCTGTAACTCCTTTGGCCTTGGATGACTCTCGTGGGTTATGAAATCCCCACCTCCCAGGTCTCCGGCTGGGCGGTCTGTCATAGTCACTTTGCATCTCACATAATCCTTTCCTGCCGGCTGACTGGCTCCACCACAGCCTGTCTGCCCGCCAGGGTTAGTAAGTTCCTTATGGACGGTGCTGATGGTGACCTGCAACCGGCCAACCCCCTCCCCCTGAAGCTGGAGAGATGTACTTGCCCCACGGTTGGGGGTATAACAGGCCGTGGAAGGAGCGGGCAGCATCAGGACAGGTGGAGGGAAGGAGAATGCTGAGTGCTGGGCCCCTTCCAGAGCAGGCTGCCCTGCCCGGCTGCATTCAGGGGCCGCGACCTGTCTCCTCCCCGGTCTCCATCCGGTTGGGCTCACTTCACCCAGTTTAATGCGCTCAGGAATGTGCTCCGTTGAGACACCCAGTGTTTGCTTTGGCCCCTTTGAGCTGAAACGTGCCCCGGGCTCTGCTCATCCACCTGCAGGCTTGCTCGATTCAGTCCTCAGAGAACATCCAGGGGCAACAGGTGACCTACGCCCAGAATAGGGCTCAGTGCCTGCATTTAATATGTTGTGAAGCATGATAAACATCCACCAGGCCTGGCCTGCAGAGATGGCACGGACCCCGTCCTGGGAGCCAAGGAAGCCACATGGCTTTGAAGTTGGTTCCAGCTCGGTTCCTCCCGCCTCAGAGCTGGAGGTGGCAGGTCAAGAACCAGCTACTTCCCTCCCTGAATACCGCTCGGTTCTGAGGGCCACGGGCAGCATCTGCTCCCTCTGAAGCCCACATGGCCATCTGAACGCTGGTCTAGAAAGTGCTGTGTGCTGGCTCTGAGCTGGGGTCCTGGGACGCAGCTGAACCAGAGCTCCAAGGCTGGGGAGCAGGGAATGTGGGCAGGCAAAGCAGCACACTCGATGTGATAGAAGAGGGAAATAGGGGCGTGGAAATGGGGCCCAAATTCCCAAATCAAACTTGGGATCTGGTTACAATTTCATCCTAACTCGGGGCCTCAGTATATAAGAAAAGATAAGAAAAAAAATTGATTTTGGAATGGTTCCAGAAAACCTGGGTCGTCAGCTTGAAAGTGGAACAAAACTCAGAGCCAGGCAAGGAAACTGTGTCCAAGCGCAGGCAACTGGACGGAGCCTTTGAGCTGGATCTCAGAGGGAGGGTGGGCGGAAGTGGCTGGAGAAGTGGCCTGGCACAGACCGGGAAGTGTCTAGAAGGCCAAGCAGAGGAGAGTGGCCTCTGTCCTGGAAGGTGAGAGGAGCTGTGAAAGGATGTGAAATAGCATCTCACACACCTGTTTGTCCTTTGCTTAGTCTCTGTCTCCCCCACTTGAACGTAAACACCAGGAAGACAGGAACTTTTTCTGTTTTGTTCCTTGCTGCTTCCAACGTGCCTAGAACAGAGACTGGCAGATAGTAGATACTCAATAAATATTTGGTGAATGAATGAATGAGCAGGGAAAGGATTTCTTGAGAGAGGGGCTATTGAGGAATTTAAGTTTTTGTTAATACTGGTTCTGGTGCCAACACCCTTTAAAAAAAAAAAGACTCAAATTTGTTGGAGGGAGGCAATTGCTGGGGGGTTAGAAGACCAGGGTTCAAGTCCGAGATCTGCACCTTGCTCTCCAGGAGAAAGAAAGAAAACCAAAGGTACAAGCTGCTTTTCAGAAACCTCCATGCTCAAGATGCCATGTCACTGCCAGCCTACCAGCCACCCTTCCACAAGCTTCTACACACTTCTTTCTCAACTGGTTGCTTCTGAGTCATGGGGAACACTCATAAACGTGTTCTATAAAGACCTCACAGACACACCCCACCTTGTTCTGGGAGCCTCAGGGCTGCCATTGCCCTCACAGCCCACTCCTGTCTCTGCTGCCAGCGTTCAGAGCTGTGTACACACTGGTCCCCACCCTGATATTTGTCCAAGATATTCTTGCATAAAGCCTACGTCTCAGCCACATCAGACCAGCCAGTGAAACACAAACATGTTCTCAATGTGCCCTTTTCCATACCTTTGTCCATCATGGTTTTCTTCATGCACATTGCCCGTTCTATCCAAATTCAGAGCCGAGCTCAGATGCCTCTGAGATGCCTGCCTGATCCTGACGGTGGGAAGGAAAGCCCTCTGCTCTGTTCTGGCCCAGCCCTGCATTCACTCCTTCTCTCTCCTGGTTTTTATTTCCCTGTGTCTCACTCCCACTGTAGTTATTGTTTGCTACATCTTCTCTTGAGTTGCCCTGAATGTTGAGTGTTCTGTTTGCCATGGTGGATGCTTGCAAAAACTTATCAAAGTGGGTGGTGTTGCACCTTCTAAGATTTCCTTCCCTACAACAATGGTACAGACAGAATGAGGGAGAAAAGGTGAATTTATGAACCTTCAGCTAATTGGCATTGGCTGGGAGCATGTCCATGAGAAAACCATCAGGCCATCCTCATATACATGATACTCTTGGGCATCTAAGTTCCACGCGTGTCCTTATTTCCACCCTTGAACTTCTCCCTCATGGGGTCTCAGTCATTGTTCTGTCCACAGACTCCTCCCACATTCCATAAGTTCCTCCAACATCATGTGATCTCAACATAGTCACACCCGCATGCGTCAAGCCCAGGTCTCCAGCCTCTTGCCGGAAGAGACATCTCCAATTCAATACAATCTCTGTCTACCAAATGCAATGGAACATCAAAAGACTCCCAAACTTGCATAAGTACATGTGGAATCTCTCTCAAGATATATTTCTTATGCACTCGAATACAATGAGCAGCCAAGAAAATCAGAAAAAATTCCATGCAGCATCAGTAGGAGCAGATGTTGTCAATGCCCCACCCATATCCTCCTGGCGTCACCATTCCTGTACATGCCTGTGGCTGCAAACATCTGCAGTGCTCTATCCGAGGGATTTTTCTTGGCTTGCACCAGGGACCAGCTGGACACGCTGGGGAATTAACATCTCTGGGGGGAAAATACCCCAGAGACCTCACCCTCTGGTGGGCAACTCTGAGATATGTTGTCCCAGAGGTCTCCAGCAAGACTGAGCCCCAATTGCCCATGGTAATAACCTGCTCATACCCTCTGTATTGGTCTCCTTCTCTTCCCTGTCTCACTTCCCCAGTCAGCCTGCTAACTAGACCAGTTGTACTCAAGTCTTTGTCTAAGAGTGTGCTTTGGAAGATCCCAGCCTAAGACGATCTCCCTGCCGTTTTAAACCCCTTCTGCCAAGAATATAATATGTGCTTCTCCTCCATGCCCAAGCCCTCATTTCTATCTGGAACCAGCAGGAGAAAAATGGAAGAAATTCTAAAACAAAGTAAGACCCTCTGGGATAGCAGTCACACATCATCAAATTTTAGAAATATGATGTCTATAGGGATTGGCCAAATTCAGCTCTGTACTTCTCAAGTGGGGCATCTAAAGACATCCAAGGAGAAGCAAATTGCCCAAAGTCACCCACCAGGTTAATGACAGAGCTGGAACTAAGACTTGAGTCTCTCCACTCTCAATTTCAAGGCTGGATCCTCTATGCCATGTTGCTGTGAAAGGGTTTAACCAAGTGGCAAGTCCCTCCCAAGGTCACTGGTTAAGTTCACAGCCAAAGAAAAACAAGTTCTAACATTCCAACTCTCTCCTATGAACCTTGCAAACACTTAAAAGAGAACGTACCTAGCCCTTTCCAAGCCCACGTGTCTAGATGGCAAAGAGAAGTCAATTCTAGGAGCAACGACCCACACAATTTAGGCCCAGGGAGGGTTTGCTGTAATGGCAGTCATTCAAGTAATAGCCACATCTCCATACCTCTTCTTGGTCTTGTTCAAGGAGACCCAGGGCTTACTAGCAGAGAACAGAGATTCTCACTTTCTAGTTGAACGGTCCAATCCGTAAGAAGGGAAAGATGGAGCTCAGAAAAAATCGTATTTAAATGCTTACATATTTTCCATAATACACCGCACAAAATAGGGCAGCTGCTGGGACAGCAGAGCCAGAGATCGCATAAGAAAGACCGGCATGGAGACATGGGCTTATGTTTCTAAAAGGCAGCGAAATGCTACTTAGAGTGAGTGTGGGTCTGTAATTCCGGCGATCCTCTGCTCAGCTGGGCCCCCTCGTGTCCTGTCTGCTTTGTCCTGGCCCCACTGGTGAGGACACATCAGACTTTCACAAAGGGGTAGCTTTCTCCTGCAGCACACGAGAGCTGCTTTTAGAGCTGTGAACCTATCTGCATCTCAGCAAAAGTACCTTGATTATGTATCGTGAAGGTGGAGTGTAAGCGAGGCCCAAAATACCCCCTGGCCCATGTACACACACAACCCAGGTGTGGAAAGTGGGAATCTTCTCATGTCTTCAAATAGCTTTAAAAACAACATATTCTATTAAAAACAATATACTTTGGTTTTCCTTGCTTCTCAGGATGTCTTCAAATACATTGAAGACAATGTATTTTAATTTTTATGACATTATTTCTATAAACAAGACATTTTAAAGTGAAAACTGCAAAGTGGATTAAAATGTCCCTA
The DNA here is from genome assembly GCF_965194825.1 of Balaenoptera physalus. Lineage (NCBI taxonomy): Eukaryota > Metazoa > Chordata > Mammalia > Artiodactyla > Balaenopteridae > Balaenoptera > Balaenoptera physalus. The sequence goes on from NC_138883.1 coordinate 147,629,025, forward strand.
CTCTGATCCTTCAAGCTCCCTTCTCGGCACCCCCCTCCCAGGCAAGCAACAGAAAATAGAGTAGTCTACGCCCAGAGATGCTTTATTCGGCGTTGCAGATCACAGCCAAAAAAACCCCGGAATAACCAAAATGGCCACTAGGAAAAGTTCAGTGAAAGAATCGGGTGCATCCATTCTATGTGAAGTGGTACGGATAGTGTCATGGTTCTAAGACATGTCCTCAAATTCTTTGACACGCACTCCATCAAGAGGTGGGGTCCACGGCCCGCCCCTCCAGTCGGGGGGTGGTGATCGTGGCTGCCTTGAGGAGGAAAATGAGGAGGAAGGAATGCTGTGTGGCTCCCGGGCTGGGTTAGAAAAGACCACACAGGGACTTCCTTGGTGGTCCAGTGGTTAAGATTCCACGCTTCCACTGCAGGGGGCGTGCGTTCAGTCCCTGGTCAGGAAACTAAGATCTCACATGCGGCACAGCGTGGGCAAAAAAACCCAAAAAACAGAAAACCCAAAAAATAAATAAATTAATTAAAGTCTTATTTAAAAAAAAAAAAAGAAAAGGCCACACAGCTTCTGCCTTTCTCAACTTGGGACACTTGCTCTAGGACCCTTGAACCACTATAGACGGAGTCAGCTGCCCTGAGGCCGCCGTGGGGAGAACAGGACGCCCCAGAAGCCCAGCTGTGTGAGTCTTCCCAGCCCAGGCACCAGATGTGAGAACGAAGAAGACTTCGTTCAAGGGAACCCTCACGCCAACTGCCTGATTGACCGTACATGGGAAGCCCGGCTGAGAAAAATCAACATTGTTATTGGTTGAAGACACCGTTTGGGGGATGTGTTGTTACATCACAGTGAATAACGGAAACAGAGGTTCCAAGAAGTGTTGGATCTTACTCAAGGTCACATAACTAATAAGGAGGGAAGCCAGAGCTGGAATCTGAACCCTGGGTCTTCAGTGTGGGGACATTGACAAGCGTACAGTCTTTTCTGCTACAGCACGAAAGAGTTCATGTTGCTTGGTAAACAGAAGGAAGATGTCGATCTATGACAGAACCCTCCTTGGTTCCTATGTGACTTTTCCCAGTGTATCAGTATTTGGGGCCAGCAAGTATGCAAAGTACACGAGCACCGCTAAAGGTTGCAGGCTGCCAGGAAAACAGTGCTGGGATGGGATGCCCCTCGTGCCTCTCTTTGCCTCGGGGCTCAGTCCACCACATGGGTTCCTTGGGCGATGTTTCCTGCCCAGGTCTCCCTGGTATTTGTGGATTTTGCTCTTGTCTCCTGACCTCAGAAGCCTCAACCCCTCCCTACATTAGGTCAGAAATGCCCGCTCTCCCACAACTGGCTCTATAAGCCAGTCTAAGCTCTATAGACAGAGCTTACATTCCCCAGAGTCCGGCAGTCCCCCACGTGGTCCAAGACACTCATTTCCCTTACTTGCCTGGCCGTGCAGACGTTTGAGTTGGCAACACTTGACTTAAGAACCAAGATGTTCTTCAGTATGGAGACGCGTCTGTCTCTACCTAACCCAGGGCATCCTCTACTGGTTCAACCACAGAACTAACTCTCAACCCACCTCCTACATACTGCCGACTGCAGTGTTCCTAAGGAGGCACAAAATAGGAAAAGCTGCAGGGTCTTCTTTTTTTATTATTATTATTAATTTTTATTGGAATGTAGTTGCTTTACAATGCTGTGTTAGTTTCTGCTGTACAGCAAAGTGAATCAGCTCTATGTATACATATATCTGCTCTTTTTTGGATTTCTTTCCCATTTAGGTCACCACAGAGCACTGAGTAGAGTTCCCTGTGCTATACAGCAGGTCCTCATTAGTTATCTATTTTATACATAGTAGTGTATGTATGTCAATCCCAATCTCCCAGTTCATCCCACCCCCCCTTCCCCCTTGACATCCATAAGTTTGTTCTCTACGTCTGTGTCTCTATTTCTACTTTGCAAGTAAGGTCTTCTAATTCTACTTATCAGCACCTGGTTATTAACAGACTCTAGCCTTGGTGAGCTTACTTCCTTCTGTAGATGCCTCAAGACATTTACAGACCGTCTGGCCTTTCTCCTCCAGGTCCACCAGCTGCGTTTACAACGTAGAGGTTAACAACCTCTGTCAGGGCCTCTGTGTCTCTTCCATGAGCATTTAGTGCCTCATGCCCTTCAGTTTACGACCTGTGCTACCTTCCTAACAGTCAGAGCACCACTCTCCACTCAGTTCGTTCTGCAAGTAGCTCTGAGTTGCCCTTTTTTTTACTTTATTTTTTAAATTTAATTCTTTATTTCCTATTGGAGTAGAGTTGATTTACAATGTTGTGTTAGTTTCAGGTGTACAGACTCAGTTATACATGTACCTATATCCATTCTTTTTCGGCTTCTTTTCCCATATAGGTTATTACAGAATTTTGAGTAGAGTTCCCTGTGCTAGACAGTAGGTCCTTGTTGGTTATCTATTTTATATATAGTAGGGTGTATATGGCAATCCCAACAAGTTGCCCTTTGAAAGTAATTATACAACAAGGATGGATATTCGACTTGTGTGCTCCATGTGATCTATCTGTGGGGATCGAAGAGCAAGACCGCGCTTGCAGAAGGTCTAGAATTAATGGCCTTTCATCCTGGAAAGTGCCCATCCTGAAATGGGAAGTAAAGACTCCATAGTGGGTTAGGAACTGTGGCCTCAAAGAAAGATCTATCTAACTCTTCACTCTTGGTACCTGTGAGTGTGACCTTATTTGGAAACAAGGTCTTTGCAGATATGATTTTTTTAAATTTATTTATTTATTTATTTTTGGCTGTGTTGGGTCTTCGTTGCTGCGCACAGGCTTTCTCTAGTTGCAGCGAGCGGGGGCTACTCTTCATTGCAGTGCGCGGGCTTCTTATTGCAGTGGCTTCTCTTATTGCGGAGCATGGGCTCTGGGAGTGTGGGCTTCAGTAGTTGTGGCTTGTGGGCTCTAGAGCACAGGCTCAGTAGTTGTGGTGCACGGGCTTAGTTGCTCCGCGGCATGTGGGATCTTCTGGGACCAGGGCTCGAACCCGTGTTCCCTGAATTGGCAGATGGATTCTTAACCACTGCGCCACCAGGGAAGCCCTGCAGATGTGATTAAGTTAAGGATCTTGAGATGAGATCATTCTAGGTTAAGGGAAGGGGTCCCTAAGTCCAAGGAATGGAGGAATGAGAGGAAGGAGAGGGAGATTTGGGATGCAGAGCTGCACGGGGTGGGGTGGCAGGGGAGCCTACGTGAAGACAGAGGCAGAGATCAGAGTGATGCATCTGCAAGCCTGAGGAATGTCAAGGATTTCCAGCAGCCACCAGAAGCTAAGAGAGAAGCAAGGAACAGATTTTCTCTCAGAGCCTGCAGAAGGAACTAACCCTGCTGACCCCTTGAATTTGAACCCCAGACCCGTGAGAGAATAAATGTCTATGTTTTCTGCTACCCAGTTTGTGGTCCTTTGTTACAGCAGCCACAGGAGACTAATACAGACTCCAAAGGCAGGTGAGGGAGGAGGTACAATTGCCTTATCTCAGGGGCCACATGGCCATGGGGAATGGGGTAGGGTGGTGAGGGGACCCTGCAGAAAGCCTGGGAAAAATATCCTCTACACACTTTCAATATATTTATGTATATAATATACACACATATATGCGTGTACATGTATGTATATTTGAAAATAAACTTAACAAGGAATATGTAAGATCTATGAGAAAAAATGCTAACATTCATTGGGAAACATTTAGAAGACTAACAATTAGAATTATAGAGCATTTTCCTGAGACAGAGGTAACAGTATAAAGACGTCCAGTCCCCAAAAAATCATAACCAAATTTATAAGTTTTTTATTTAAAAATTTTCTGAAACAATAAATGCATGGGAAAAAAATGAGATAACTCTGAAAAAGAAAAGCAGGGAGAAGGAATTGGTCCTCCCAAGTGTCAATATCCCCTGCAAAGCTACACTACTTAATACAGGGTACTACAGCTGCAAGAAACGACAAATCCATGGAAAGTCCTGAAAGGGTTGACTGTACATATAAGTGACCAGAGTGAAAATATGATTTTCTGTTCAACTTCGGTGAGACTTGTGGAAGCTAGAAAATTCCCCAAATGGCATGCAGCTCTCTGCCTCCAAAGGATGGAGACTTGAACTTGACCACTATTTTCGGGCTGCCTGTTTGTTTCCTTCTGGTAGAACTTCCTGAATGATCCTTCAGTAAAGCAAGAACCAAGTCAGTGTTGGGGGATGGACTGTGAGAAAAAAACACCAATAAACTGCTCATCAAATACCCCCCAGCCCTGTGGCCCCTCCCCCAGGTTGCTTGCTGCTGGGTGGGGTCATGTGACCAGCTCTGGCCAATGGGCTTCTAGAGGAAACGACGCGTGCTATTTCCAGCCCCAGACAGAGAAGAGCCTGGTGTGAGCTTCCAGCAGTCTTCTCCTGCCATAGCAACCAAGGAAACCAACTGTTTAAGATGGTGTCCTCACAAATAAGGATGCCTCCATCAGAACGCTCCCTGCACGGAGCAGAGTCTCCCACTAACCCTTACTGGACATGCAGTGTGATTGAAAGACCAAACTTTGTCATGATAAGCCACTAAAATACTGGGATTTATTAGTTACTGTGGGATACCCCAGCCTCTCCTGACGAATAAGACCAGTCACCTCGATGTCAGCATTTCAAAGCAGTGGTTCTCAACTCAGGCTACACATTAGAATCACCTGGGAACTCTGGGGAAAATGCCAGCTCCCAGACCCCTCTGAGAGCTTCTGACTTTATTGCTCCAGAGAGTGGCTCAGGCAGCAATAGTTTTCAGAGTTTCCCAGACAAGTGTACTGCGCAGCCCCAGTGGAAAACCACTGCTTTCAGTTAAGGTGCTAAGCATTCTGTAAGATAAGATCACATGTAGTTCACGGTTAGGTCAGCATCTGCTCTACAGACTTGGTTCTTCCCACGAGCCTGTTTTTCAATGGATTTCTGCTGCCCTGAGCTTGCATACCATTGCTGATTCTTTTTTTTTTTTAATGTATTTATTTATTATTGGCTGCGTTGGGTCTTCGTTGCTGCGTGCGGGCTTTCTCTAGTTGCGGCGAGCAGGGGCCACTCTTCGTTGTGGTGCGCAGGCTTCTCATTGTGGTGGCTTCTCTTGTTGCGGAGCACGGGCTCTAGGCGTGCGGGCTTCAGTAGTTGTGGTGCATGGGCTTAGCTGCTCTGCGGCATGTGGGATCTTCCCTGACCAGGGCTCGAACCCGTGTCCCCTGCATTGGCAGGCGGATTCTTAACCACTGCGCGACCAGGGAAGTCCCCCATTACTGATTCTTGAGAAGCTGCATGCGTGCTTCTGTGAAGATTTGGTATCAGGCATTCTGAGGCTGAGATCCAGGGGAAAACACCACCTTTGCCCCATGTTAGAGGCACCTCTATAAATAGGAAAGTAGGGCCTGATATGGGAAAATTCAACCTGGAGTGTCCAGTCAGGTGTTCTGCACAGAAATCTATTCAGAACTAAGACCCTCGCGGCGTTTGGAAGCGTGCAGATCCTGCACTGCTGTGTTCTGATGGCATCTGCCTGTTGGGGTCAGGAGGGAAGCTGAGACTGGGTGGGGTTCCTGACGCAGGGAGTGAACATTTCCGCTGTCATCAGCCTGGGACCGGGTTTCCAGTGGTGCAGGCAGGCTCACAGCCCCCTCAGAGAGGCGTAAGTGGGCCCCACTGCATGAGGCAGGCTGAGAGATGGGCAGGGAGACTGTTCTACTAAATCGCGACTCTCTGTAAGTGTAACTTTATCCCAAATGTTTAGTAAAGTCTCATCAGAAGGCACAGACTGGTTTCTGCACCACTTGGGAAATCAGGGGTCCTGGTCATAATAAACATGTCTCCTCTCCTGTTCCCCATATTCCACAGCCTCGAAGCCTGTGTTCTTCGTAATCCCCCTCACTCTCCCCAACATGGGGCTGCCCCGCAGATCTGCAAATACCTAGCCTGCACCTGCTACCCTCCCTTCCTGGACCCGCGGCAGATATCACGACACAATCCCAGCATCCTTTGCCACCAAGCCTGCCCGAGGTCTTGACCTTCTGATCACAGGAATCCAGGCAGCATCCGCCTGCTGGTCACTGTTGGGAATGGCACCCGACACGTGCTTTGATTTCAGGAACGTGGTGGTGCCAGCTAGACGCAGGAGGCTCACCTGTGTAAACATCGTCTAGGGCCGCTTTCGTGTTGCAAAGGCAGAGTTCACAGTTGCAACGGAGATTCTATGGCCCACAAAGCCTAAGATATTTACCATCCAGCTCTTTGCAGAAAAAGTATGGCGACCCCAAGTAGGTAGAGGCAAGGCATGTTCAAATTTTTTTCTCCCAGAGTAATAAAGTTGTCAATAAACTTATAAATAGAGTATATGTTTCTATTCACAAAAAAGAAGTGTAAATAGAGTCATCTGAAATTTAAAAATAAGGGAATAGAGATATCTAGTGATTGTGGGAGTCAAATAGGACTAACCTCAAGGATTACTATACCTAGTTAACTCAACCTCGGTTGGAAAACTTACTTTAACTCTCTTCCTAGAGCCTCCTTGGGCTGTGTTTCTCTGGTGTCCGGTCTTCAAGGCTACAGGGAGTCCGTGCTGGGGACGTTAGTCCTCCGCAGGAGGATGCCAGCACAGGGGGTTGCTAAGAGCCCTTCCAGATGGGTGCTGTGACATCACACCTCATCTTTCCGTCCCTGGGCTCAGGGTGGGAAAGATGGAGAAAGATCTGGCAGCTTTGCCTTCTCCATCTGCCCCCTGACTCCCACCTTCCCATTAGGATGTGGTTACCAGGGACGCTCAGTCCCCTCAGCTCCCAGCCCTCTAGGTCGGGCCCCTGTCCTAATGAAGAGCTAATTAACACCAAAAGCATTGGTTCAACCCACCGCTGCTTTTCATAATCACTGCCCGTCCCCAGCAGCAGCTTCAAAGCTGCCTCGCCCTTCAGAACACATTACTCACATGAAGCTACACCCTCCCCATGTTTTTCAACGGTGATCTGCAATGCAGATCGCCTACCTTGTCTGTCACCCACACAGGCACCCCCTCTCACTGCCTGCAAGGGGGAACTCTCATGCAGCTGGGAACTATTAGCCCTCACCTGTGTGATCAAGAGACTGGGTTAGGAATCAGGAACCCCGTCCTGCTTCACAAACAAGTGTGTTGCAAGAACTGTTAGGAGACCAAGGCTGGTCTTCTTCTTATCAGACAAGTAGCTCAAAGCCTCACCGTGGGAAGGGGCGGTCCCACCTTGAAGGAAGAGGCCTCCACCCCCAGCCCCATGGCCTGGCGAGCCTGGAGAACCTGCACAGAGTTGAGTTCCTCATCCCAATTGATGACCATTCCTTCCCCTGATCGTCACGTGGGGTCAGATCCCAGGTGACTGGAAAGCAAGACCAGCAGATTTGGGCTTTGTCTCGGCAGGGTCCTGGGGTGGAGGGGTGTGTGAACCAGACTCTTCGTTTCTGCAAATTGATCTTTAACATCCGCAAAATGGCCACGAGCCGTCCCCAAGTAAACCCTGGCTCACCCCAAAACACCTGCAGACTTTAGATAGTCCCAAACCCCGTGCTCTGATAGTCACAGCGAACATGAACTTCACGGGGTCGCCACTTTCAAACAGAGCCAATCCCAAGCTCGCTCACCCTGCCTGGCCTCTCACTCCTTCCCAAGGAAACCACCATAAAGGCACTGGCCCACAGCTCTGGTCTCTCCCTCTGCCTCATAACCAACCCCGTGCTTCCTTTGGGTGGCCCTATGTGGCATGCAGTGTTCTCCCCAGGGAACTGAGTATAAAATTATAAAGCTGTACACCTCTTTCTGGTTTCTTTTGCTCCGCATCAGGCCTCACCATACCCCACCCAAATTCATATGGTTTGAGCAAGTGCAGACCAAGATTCTAAAACTGTGACAGCCAAGGGGTCATTAACAGAGGGACATGAGTGGAGGAAGTGAATTGGAAGTCAGGAGAAAATTCCAAGAAAGAAAAGGATCTTACTGAAAAGAGATGATCACGGACTCAATTCCTTTCCTTGATTTAATAGGCTTAATAGATTAGTTGGGAATTTGCTGGAGATACTTTTCATCCAGATTTCAGGGAGGCACATAACGTGACAACCTTATGAAGACGCTGGGGTGATGTATATCCTTCCAGGTGGGCTGGAAATCAACTGGACAACTCTAATAACCAAAGACTACTGATGACAGGCAGTTGTCACCTGGAAAGCGGTCGGAGCCACTCACCAGACTTCAACCATGACTTGGAGGAAGGGGTGGAAGGCAAGCTGACCTAATCTGCAAACACCATGAAGTTGAGTACAGAACTCAACAAGCTGGATGACGGAGTCGGGGTCCGTGAGCCTCTGATCTGGACAACAGCACAGCCTCGTGATGGAGCACAGATTCCCCAAACTGAGTCTCCCTGGGCTCAAATCCCAGCTCCGTCACTTACCAGCTAGCTATCTTTGGCAAATTGCTTGGGCTGCAACCATCACTAAGTGAGTATCTCCCTCATTAAATCAATGGGTGGGAGGGGAAGTGGGGGGCGCAGGGACGGGTAGTCTGTTGAAGCGGTGGAAAGCCGACACGGAGGCCCTGTTCTAGACAGGAAAGCAAGGCATCCACGTGACTCTGAGTCCCTCAGGCTTTGTCTATAAAGAGAAGCATGACGTCTGAGAGTTTGATGGTTTTCCATGTTGGCCAGGAAACCCCCAGGTGCAGAAGCCTGGCTTGGGAGAGTGAGCCGGGTGAGGGGTGGGGCTGGGAGCACAGAGAGGGCAGGCGTCAGGCAGGTGTGGCCTGTTGCAGGGAGGGGCAGTCTGAAAGCCCCGGAGGGAGCGAAGAGGAGGTGGGGGCTTCTGCATGGGTGGACTCCCAAACCCAGCAATGGAGCAGAGCAGGGTGTGGTCTGGGGAATGTCTGGGTCAGATCCTCGGTCACCATCACCATCCCAGGAAATGAGACATCCCAGCAGAGTCAGTGGGCAATTCGAGGCTGATGGGTTGGCAAGAAGGCCGGCCTGGGAGCTGGGCCAGTGCCTTATCTCACTGCCGGGCAGCCCCATCAGCACCCTAGCTCTAAGTGAGGCATGAGTCACCTTCGGGAATGCCACGCCCCATCAGTCCTAAAAGCCCAGCGTGTGCTGACCGCACGCAAGACATGATTAAGACCCTAGCCCATCTACTAGTTTTATGATTTGGGACAAGTCACTTAATATTGGGTTGGCCAAAAAGTTTGTTCGGGTTCTTCCGTAACATCTTACAAAAACCTGAACGATCTTTTTGGCCAAGCTCAAAGTGTGCAACTGTATAACGGGAATATCCTACTTCCCAGGGCCACTGAGGATCAGATGAACTAATTATAGTAAAATACTTAGCACAGTGCCGGCCACAGAGCAGACTCAACAGTAAATGCCTTTCTCCTCCTCCACCTCCTGCTTCGTATTTTGCAGAAGGAGCCAGGGTGGGACACTTAGCAGGGAGTTTTTGCTTGTACACAATTCATTCTTCACAGCTAATTAAGCTGAAGAAGCCTGGGAATAAAGTTTGAAACAAAGGTTAATAAAGTTCTTTGCCCAGTAAAAAAGAATGGGGCTTTGGGGGTGAAGGGAGTTGAGTGAAACCTGAGACAAGAGGCCATCACCATGGCCTAGAAGGAGCTAGACTATGAGGACTACAGTCCTCCAGTTCTGCCAGTTGTCAATCTCTACCTTTGAAGGTGCCCAGGGACCACGGAGGTCCCATCAGGGGTGCGAAAGCCCAGACAGTGCCCCTAGCTAGCAGAGGTTTGCAGAGCTCCAAAGCTCGGCTCCCAACCTCAGGCCACTGGGGCCAGAGCTGCATATCCTTGGTTGCTGGGACTTACCTAGAGAGCTTCTGCTTTCCATTTATCTTTGGCTTCCTTAGTATTTCTCCACATAAACTGGTAAACTGGATGCATCTGCCAAATGTCAGCCATCTAAGTTGTTTGAACGTGTGCACCTTCCAAAAGGGGGAGCTCCCGGAATTCCTGAACCCTGGGTGCCCTTGGAGTTCATCTAGACCTAAAGGACTCCTTCAGAAAGCAATTAAAGAACTAGACCCTCACTCACACATAACTGTCTATTCATACAAAATTTTCTTTAAATTTCAGGGATTTCACAAAATCCCCCACCACAGATCCATAGATCCCACATTAAGAACTTCATTCAACCCATTCGGGTTGCAGGTTGGGGAGCCAAGGTCACACAGGGTATCGTGGCAGAACCAGGGAGCAGATTTTTCACCGTGCCTCTTAATACCTGTATCCAGAGAGGTGCCATCCTGGCCAAAAGGTGGGGTCATCTGCATACAACCTCACCTTTACCTCCTACACCTGGGGAAATAGCTGGGCATCTCGCCAGCTGCCAGAGCCCTTCCTCACCACTAGGTGGCGCCTGTGCCATGTGTTAGACAGGAGTTACAGACACCCTGGAAATTCAGAGGTGCTCCACCTACCGACCCCTCCCGATTACAGATGGGTAAACTGAGGCCAAGAGAGAACAAAGGACTCCTCGAGTTATTCTGAGACATTATCTTCCTCCTTTATGGTATACAGTCTTCCCCTTCCAGTCCCAAACGGCATTTCGACTAGAATCAGTTTCCACGATGGAACCTTGGGTTTCATGGAAGTTCCGTGCGGAACAGGATTGGGGGAACAAGGCTGTCCCCAGACCTCCAGACTAAGCGAGCAGGGCACAGGCCTCTGAGCCCCTCGCCTTGCGCTGCCACCAGACCAGCCCCATTTTACCTGTTTTATATACTGGGCTACTACATAAAATTCCATGTGAACAAAGGGTTCTGTGGCTAAAACAGTTTGCAAAGCCCTGGTTTCAGTGGATGCTGAGGATGGCTATGGCCCAGGAATTCCACAACTTCACTCCAAGAATCTATGTGGCTTCAGACCTTTAATAGTTTCCAAACTGGCAAAGGCATGCGGCCCTCTGATAATCTGGAAAAATTCTGGGGAGGCACCCAGCCAGCAGGGGCAGAGCTGGGAATCAAAGCAGGCAGGTGTCCTGACCTCAGGCCAGTGCTGGGTCAACAGCATCAGCAATGCAGGTTACATGAGCACCTGCTACCCCCCAGGGCTTGTCACTGTGCTTGCTCAGCGTCGTCATGTCTGTTCTTTAATCCGCTTCTCCCAAGGTTCAGCACTGTAAGAATTACCTCCCCATGTTACAGATGAGGAAACTGAGGCTCAAATGATCTGTTTAAGAGAGAAAAAATAAGTCACATATACTCAGGGATGGAATTATTTTGGACTCCCAGTTTCTCCGGAGGAACTCGAGAAATGGAAGGCTTATACTTGTGGTCCAGTAACTGCCCTGCCCCATGAGGAAGTCTCTCCACCCCTCCACACGTGCTCAGTTCTTCCTTCCCTCCCTCCCACCTGGCCATCCCCAGCCATACTCTTTTGTTTGTTCGTTTTTTGTTTGTTTGTTTTTCTGGCCATTCTGCACAGCATGCAGGATTTTAGTTCCCGGACCAGGGATCGAACCCGTGTCCTCTGCAATGGAAGCACAGAGTCCTAACCACTGGACTGCCAGGGACGTCCCAGCCGTGCTCTTCTTGACATCAGTCAACCACTAACAGACATGGACTCCCGGAAGCTTGAGGCCTGAATCGGGCAGAAAGCTACCCAAGCCCCACACGCCTCCCCAACTCACCATGCCTGCAAGTCCACCACTAAGAGTGTCAGTACTTGGGGCTAAAGTCTCTGGAAAGGCACACATTTTAATCTAAAGTCAGACGTCAGTCAGATATTTGAATCCCAGAGTGAATGAGTATCCAATCTTTTCCAGAGAGCAAGGAGAGAAGAGAAAAACTATATATATGAAAGTTCCTGGAAAACCAGAGGGCGTCCCTCCTGAAGGAGGAAGTGTGCAGGGTGCAGATGCTCTGAGCGCCAAGAACTATCCCCATTGACTCCGAGGGGCGCCCTCACCCACAACGCTCACATTCTTAAGTGTCTGTTCAGGGCCAGGCCCTGTGCTGGGTGCAGCTAGAAACACCTATAAGATGCAGCTCTTGCCCTTGGGGAAGGGAGAAGCACATAAATACCAAACTAGGTGAGGGGCAATAAGAGGGTCCTCCGTGGTCCTGTGGAAACCCAGAGCAGAGGGCATTTCCTCTCCTGGGGACTCAGGGAAGGCCTAGAGACTGGTGTGGAATCAGGAAGGATAAGTTTAGGCACTTCCAGTTTTCGTGGGACCTGAAGATCATACAGGGGTGTGTGTGTGTGTGTGTGTGTGTGTGTGTGTGTGTTTCTGGCAGGGGGAAGTGGGAAGCCTCTTAAGTAGAAGAATACAAAACCAAATTTGAGTAAAAAATCTAACATTGATTTAGAATGAGAAAAGTAATCACAACAAATTACGATTTTTTGAAGCTGGAAAATATTACCAACTTCACAAAAATCAGAACATAGTATTTTTATTAATAGAATGTCTGACATCTTTAAAATACTTTTGCCTGCATAATCTTTGACAGCGTCTGCATAGGACAATAAGTTGATGAGATCAATTTTTTTGGTAGAGAGAATATAGAGCTAAATCAGTCTTTCCTCCAGCATGGTGGATAAGAAAAAAATTTTTTTTGTTGTTTGATAATGTCACAACTTATTATTTGCAAAGTCAAATAAAATTTTAGGATTGTTACGTATTTGGGAAAACTTCTATCAAGGATAGCAGGGAAGTCCCTTAAATTCTCTTTATTTTTTTTTATTTTATTTTTTTTAACATCTTTATTGGAGTATAATTGCTTTACAGTGTTTTGTTAGTTTCTGCTGTATAACAAAGTAAATCAGCTATATGCATATGTATATCCCCATATCCCCTCCCTCTTGTGTCTCCCACCTCTCTAGGTGGTCGCAAAGCACCAAGCTGATATCCCTGTGCTATGCAGCTGCTTCCCACTAGATATCTATTTTACACTTGGTAGTGTATATATGTCAATGCTACTCTCTCACTTTGTCCCAGCTTACCTTTCCCCCTCCCGTGTCAAGTCCATTCTCTACGTCTATGTCTTTATTCCTTGTCCTGCTCCTAGGTTCATCAGAACCATTTTTCTTTTTAGATTCCATATATATGTGTTAGCATACGGTATTTGTTTTTCTCTTCTGACTTACTTCACTCTGTATGACAGATTCTAGGTCCATCCACCTCATTACAAATAACTCAATTTTGTTTCTTTTTATGGCTGAGTAATACTCCATTGTATATATGTGCCACATCATCTTTATCCATTCATCTGTTGACGGACACCTAGATTGCTTCCATGTCCTGGCTATTGTAAATAGAGCTGCAATGAACATTGTGGTACATGTCTCTTTTTGAATTATGGTTTTCTCAGGGTATATGCCCAGTGGTGGGATTGCTGGGTCGTATGGTAGTTCTATTTTTAGTTTTTTAAGGAACCTCCATACTGTTCTCCATAGTGGCTATATCAATTTACATTCCCACCAACAGTGCAAGAGGGTTCTCTTTTCTTCACGCCCTCTCCAGCATTTATTGTTTGTAGATTTTTTTGATGATGGCCATTCTGACAGGTGTGAGGTGATACCTCATTGTAGTTTTGATTTGCATTTCTCTAATGATTAGTGATGTTGAGCACCTTTTCATGTGTTTGTTGGCAATCTGTATATTTTCTTTGGAGAAATGTCTATTTAGGTCTTCTGCCCATTTTTGGATTGGGTTGTTTGTTTTTTTGATACTGAGCTGCATGAGCTGCTTGTTTATTTTGGAGATTAATCCTTTGTCAGTTACTTCATTTGCAAATATTTTCTCCCATTCTGAGGGTTGTCTTTTTGTCTCTTTCATGGTTTCCTTTGCTGTGCAAAAGCTTTTCAGTTTCATTAGGTCCCATTTGTTTATTTTTGTTTTTATTTCCATTTCTCTAGGAGATGGGTCAAAAAGGATCTTGCTGTGATTTATGTCATAGAGTGTTCTGCCTATGTTTTCCTCTAAGAGTTTTTTTTTTTTTAATTTATTATTTATTTATTTATTTATTTATTTATTTATGGCTGTGTTGGGTCTTCATTTCTGTGCAAGGGCTTTCTCTAGTTGCGGCGAGCGGGGGCCATTCCTCATCGCGGTGCGCGGGCCTCTCACTATCGCGGCCTCTCTTGTTGTGGAGCACAGGCTCCAGACGCGCATGCTCAGTAGTTGTGGTTCACGGGCTCAGTTGCTCCGCGGCATGTGGGATCTTCCCAGACCAGGGCTCGAACCCGTGTGCCCTGCATTGGCAGGCAGATTTTCAACCGCTGCGCCACCAGGGAAGCCCCCTCTAAGAGTTTTATAGTGTCTTGGCCTTACATTTAGGTTTTTAATCCATTTTGAGTTTATTTTTGTATGTGGTGTTAGGAAGTGTTCTAATTTCATTCTTTTACATGTAGCTGTCCAGTTTTCCCAGCACCACTTATTGAAGAAGCTGTCTTTTCTCCATTCTATACTCTTGCCTCCTTTATCAAAGATGAGGTGACCATATGTGTGTGTCTTTATCTCTGGGCTTTCTATCCTGTTCCATTGATCCATATTTCTGTTTTTGTGCCAGTACCATACTGTCTTGATTACTGTAGCTTTGTAGTATAGTCTGAAGTCCGGGAGCCAGATTCCTCCAGCTCCGTTTTTCTTTCTCAAGATTGCTTTGGCTATTCAGGGTTTTTTGTGTTTCCATACAAATTGTGACATTTTTTATTCTAGTTCTGTGAAAAATGCCATTGGTAGTTTGATAAGGGTTGCACTGAATCTGTAGATTGCTTTGGGTAGTATAGTCATTTCCACAATGTTGATTCTGCCAATCCAAGAACATAGTATATCTCTCCATCTGTTTATATCATCTTTCATTTCTTTCATCAGTGTCTTAGAGTTTTCCGCAGGTCTTTTGTCTCTTTAGGTAGGTTTATTCCTAGGTACTTTATTCTTTTTGTTGCAGTGGTAAATGGGAGTGTTGCCTTCATTTCTCTTTCACATTTTTCATCATTAGTGTATAGGAATGCAAGAGATTTCTGTGCACTAATTTTGTATCCTGCTACTCTACCAAATTCATTGATTAGCTCTAGTAGTTTTCTGGTAGCATCTTTAGGATTCTCTATGTATAGTATCATGTCATCTGCAAACAGTGACAGTTTTACTTCTTCTTTTCTGATTTGGATTCCTTTTATTTCTTTTTCTTCTCTGATTGCTGTGGCTAAAACTCCCAAAACTATGTTGAATAATAGTGGTGAGAGTGGGCAACCTTGTCTTGTTCCTGATCTTAGAGGATATGGTTTCAGGATTTTTTTTGTTTTGTTTTGTTTTTTAAATTTATTTACTTATTTATTTATTTATTTTTAGCTGTGTTGGGTCTTCGTTGCTGCGTGTGGTCTTTCTCTAGTTGTGGCGAGTGGGGGCCACTCTAGGCACGTGGGCTTCAGTAGTTGTGGCTCACGGGCTCTAGAGCGCAGGCTCAGTAGTTGTGGTGCACAGGCTTAGTTGCTCCGTGGCATGTGGGATCTTCCCGGACCAGGCCTCGAACCCTTGTCCCCTGCATTGGCCAGTGGATTCTTAACCACTGCGCCACCAGGGAAGCCCAATAGTCTTTATTTTAAAGTCTATTTTGTTTGATATGAGAATTGCTACTCCATCTTTCTTTTGATTTCCATTTGCATGGAATATCTTTTTCCATCCCCTCACTTTCAGTCTGTATGTGTCCCTAGGTCTGAAGTGGGTCTCTTATAAACAGCATATGTATGGGTCTTAAATTCTCTTTAAATTGATGGCTCCCATTAACAATTTTGTTACTGATAGATTTTGGTAACAGCATATTGTAAGGTTCATTATCTTTGTCAATGTCAGTACTTATTCCAAATCAGAAAGAAATTTAAATCTTTTCCAAATATTTTCATATGATTGCTCCTCTTCATTAATTGGATGATCAAAACGTCCAAGAACTAATTCATTGCCTGTACTGAAAATTCATCTTTTCATCTTAATGAATTATATGCTTTAATTCACTCCTCAATGCCAGAATGATTTCTGTTAATATTGTTGCTCATCTTTAAAGCTTTTGTTCCATATTCCATTTATTTTTATTTGAATATTCTCTCCGTTCTTTAATTAACTAATTGAATGATGTCAAAAGAAGGATGCCTTCCTATATGTCCAAATCAGGAATCTGTGATTTCTCATTTGTTTTATGGAAACATTCCAAAATGTCTTTTCAAACTACAGTTAAAATGGTGTATTTGAGTTTTATTAAATTGTTAAATAAAACTTTTGTATCTTGTATCAGTGTTTGAGTTCCTCTTCCAAATCTTAAAAAATATGTTTAGATTCCTCAAAACATCCCGAGCCCACCTTGCAAGGACTGAAGCGTGCATTTGGGGGTTCAAACCAAGGAGAACTTGAGTTGGGGGTACATTATTTTGTGCTAGTGAGGTTCACTATCAATCTGATGTAGAATTAAGTCGCTGCAAACTGTCTCAGTGTAGGGGGCCTTCCAGGAATATCCCCCTGGCAGCTGTGCCAGTGCCCTCGGTTTCCTGACCCCAGAGTTACAGGGCCAGGGGATGCATCACAATGGGAATGTGTCAGGTGGCTCCTCCAATGCCATGAGGACTGCAAGATAACCGCTCTTTGACAGCAGACTTTGAGAAGTGTTCTGAATCCAACATCATCTCAAGTTATTTCTGCTCTCCCCCTCTTTAGGCATGGTAAGCGACCCCCACTTGGGCAGTGCTGTTCTCAAGGGCAATGGCTCGGCCAACAGGAGGCAGAGAACCTGTTGGCTGCACGAAGCGACACCATGTTATGTGGGGAGGGTGCTTTATGGTCCAGCAGACCCTTCACCACCTTTGGCTCTTGGATTCAGCCCTCACATCCCTGGGAGGCAGTCAGATGACTCACGTAAACTGGTTAACAAGGCCCAGAAGCCACGAGTCATTCTCCAGGGCGATAAGAGCTGGACCCAGTGCTGTCTAGGCGATCCTATCAGTTGTCATGGGACCGCTGCCTTGAGACAGTTGCAGAGGCGATCGGCACCACCCACCCTCAGAGGGCCCCCGTCAACTGTGGGGCCGCTGTCCTTCCCCCCCCCACCAACTCCCCCAGTGCTCTCCACCTTCATGCCACAGGGCCCTTTCAGAACATTGTGCAATCTCAGTCGACAAAAATATATTGACTTCTGGCTCTCTGCTAAACCCAAGAGGACGTCGCCTACTAGAAACCACTGGGGTCACACAATGAGTAAGTTATCAGCATTAAAGAAAATGGATGGTGAAAAAGACTTCGATCATGTATACCTTGAGGCCATTCGGCCCATGTATTCAAAATTATCTGAGGCTCATGGGCACAGCAGCATAATCATCTCTAGCGGGATCCCCTTTGACATCTCCCAGCTTAAGAGACACCCCTTTCCAGGTGCTGGGCTGGATAGGGGAAAGGGAGAGGGCTAGTGTGTCCTTTGGGAAGCACGCATCTTAAGCTTTGTGAGCCATGAAAATCAGACGTGCTCAGCTCTCTGGGGACCTCATCCCAGAAGCTTCTATCCCCGCCCCATGAGAAGGTATAGGAAGAGCGTTACTGACAACTAATTTCCTGATAATTGACGCTTAGTTTCCCTGGGTGGGGGTGGGAGGGGGAGTCACCATTTGGTGCTCAGCCAGCAGGGGTGTCTCCAGCTTGGGGGTCTGGGGTGGGGAATTGATCGCGTCAGATCACAGGACAGGTAGAGTCCATGATGGCCTTGAATGAGGCCGTGTGATCTGGGGCCCTGTGTGGAGTCCCAGTTGCCATGATTTCTAACCCATCTGAAGCAAGAGAATGTGGAATTCACCCCAGGTTGAGGGCTTCTCAAATGGTAAGGTGCACACAAATCCCTTGGAATTTTGTGAAGCAGATTCCGATTCAGTAGGTCTGGGGCAGCATGAGATTCTGCATTTCTATCCAGCCCTTAACAGCATCATCTAACAGGCGATGCTGGCACTTTTCTGGTCCGAAGAACACACCCTGGGTCTCGAGCCTTGGTATCACCCTTAGCCCTCCTTCAGGTTTCCTTCCAAGGCCAAACAGATGGGAGAGCTGGGCAGGATGGTCAGATGACCTGTGCAAATGGGGCCGCCTCTCAACCCAGAATTCAAAGGTGGCCCGTAGTCTCCTGAGATAGTTTGATCTTATAGCATCCCCTGAAGGCATTCAATCAGTGATTGTTTTTCCATTTCCTTAGTTCACCTCGTAGCCACACTATCAGAACCAGGTAACTTGAAGGCTCCTGAAGATGGCCACAGTCATCCAACGGGAGACATTGGCCCACCAACATCATCACTTTGGAGACAGCATTCTGATGCCAGCATCCGGATCCCTGAGGTTTATCCGGATTTTGCCTCTTACAAGCTCTGAAGCCTTAGGGAACCTCTCTGAACCTCAGTTTCTTCATCAGTAAAATGGGGGTAGGGCTTCCCTGGTGGTACAGTGGTTAAGAATCCGCCTGCCAATGCTGGGGACATGGGTTCGAGCCCTGGTCCGGGAGGATCCCACATGCCGCGGAGCCCATGCACCACAACCACTGAGGCTGTGCTCTAGAGCCTCTGAGCCACAACTACTGAGCCTGCGCTCCACAACTACTGAAGCCCGTGCACCTAGAGCCTGCGCTCCGCAACAAGAGAAGCCACCACAATGAGAAGCCTGCACACAGCAACAAAGAGTAGCCCCCGCTCGCCGCAACTAGAGAAAGCCCGCGCACAGAAACGAAGACCCAACGCAGCCATAAATAAATAAATAAACAAACAAACAAATAAATACCATTTAAAAATGGTGGTAATCACAGAGTTGTAGTAAAGAGTGAATGAGATATGTATAAAGCTGGAGTGAATAACAAGTACCCAACAAATGTTAGTTATCATAAATAGTATTATAATATAGTATTAGAATCAGAAGCTATACTAAAATTCAATCTGCCATAAAACTGTTCTCCAACTCCAGGAAGCTGTTTTGGACCCCAAGGTTCATTGCACTCCTGTATCCCCCTCCCCTTTGATATGGGTACTGTTATTATTATCCCCATTTTACAAGTGAGACCACTGAGGCTCAGAGTGGTTGATGACTTGCCCCAAGGTCACACAGCTAATAGATGATGGTGCCAGAACTGAACTCAGGCAGGTTGGCTCCAAAGCCCATCCCCCTCTCACACTTATCACCTGTTGACTCTTCAGAAGCTCTGTCAATTGGGATTTGTTCTCCCCATTTTATAGATGGAGAAACAGGCTCAGAGAAGTACAGTGAATTGCCCAAGATGACACAGCAACGGAAAGCAAGGGAGATGGGGCTCAGAATCAAGGCTGACTCCAAAGTCAGTGTTTTTCTACTCAAGGTGGGGCCTCAGACCCAGGGCGCTTTGCATCTTCACAAAGCTAGTGCAGGTTGTTTACAAAGAAATGGAGCCTTTTGGAGCGCAGCCCACAAAAGGAAATAAGGTTTGTGCCTTTGTCATCCAACTGTGGTTGCCATGGTCTCTGCGTGCTCTTAGCAATTAATTACCACTATTAATTTCCACCACTACCCGGCTTATTGGATTTCTTCTTTTAGGTCTGTTGCCGGCTCTGTGGCCGGGCTGTAGTTTAGAGAAAGGGCAGCTGACCCATTGCAGAGGTGAGTCCCAGCACGGTCACCTGCCCGCCCCACACAGTGCCAGAGGAAACAGCCCAAGGCCGGGCACTAGGACAGCTCGGAGAATTGAAATCTCCCAGTAGCCACACGTGGGGTGGACTTGATGAAGATTTGCCGGATAGAGCCAGCTATCGGCCACTTCCAAACAGTGCCTGTGATGAAATGTGGGAGAGCCCTGGGCAGGGAGTCAGGAGACCTTGGGCGTCTCCACTGCTGATGAGCTGAGATTGTGTTCTCAGTGCAAACTCCCTGCCACGTCCTCTTCTGCCCAGCCTGGGGATCTGGCATCTGCTCACACACAACTGTGGGGGAAGGAGTGGGCAGTGAGGGTCACCTTGACCCCAGCCTTGCACGGCCTCCGGGCTGGGGGCTGCCGTCTGGGCTCAGCGGCTCCTCTCGGCGCTGCAGAACCCGGGAGGACGTGTGGCCTCCATGTCACCCCCACCTTCCTGCCAACGCCCTGGTGTGGCTGGATGAGCTGGTGCCACAGGTGCTGGTGGAAGTGCATTCCTGGGACCAGAGCTGGGCCTGGCTGGTGGCACCCAATCCTGAGCAGCTAAAGGGAGGAGCATGAAGGAGCAGAGGCTGCCTGGAGTGAAGGGAAAACCCAAAGCCAAAGCCAGCTGCTGGGACAGGGGCTGGAGGCTTCCCCTGTCCCCAAGTCCGCCCTGTGGAGCCCTGTGGGCTCAGGGCCAGGGAGGGGCTTGGGGGAAAGGCATGCCAGGCCCATGGCAGCCCACAGCCGGAGACCAAGGAGGGAAAATAGGGGGCAGCGGAGATTGACCTTTGCCAAGGGAGCAGTGAACCCCCCCAAGGTGGTCCCAGGAGAGAGGGGTCACCTGCCAGCCCAGCACGGTGTCAGGGGAAGCAAAACCACATCTGCCTAATTCCAGAAGAGATGGTTCCTGCCCTCAGGAGCCCACGGGGCAGCTGGCTGGCAGAAGAGTGTGGGGTGCTAGGGGTCCAGAGCAGGGTGTAATCCCAGAGGAACCCAGAGGCAGAGTGAGGGACCCAAACTGAAACGGGGGATCTGAAAGTCGAACCTCAGGCCTGTGAGCTGGTCCATGTGGGGTCTGGGGCTCTGAGGTCAGTGTGATCTCAGAAGCAACTCAAGTCTGGGGCACCCACAGCCAGGGCGGCGGGCTAAGGGGTGTCTGGTGCTGGGTTGGCTCAGAAATGCAGCAGGCCGGAGTGCACAGGAGCTGGGGAGGGAGAAGGGAGGGCTGCTCCCTCCTTCTCCCCAGACGCAATGGCCCCCCTACACAAGGAGAGAAGGGTCAGTAGGGATGGGCCTGGAAAGAAACACCTCGAAACACAGTGGATGTGGGCACCTTCCATGGAGAGGCTCAGCTCTGGGGCCCAGAGAGGGCAAGGAACCCACCCAAGGTCAACCAGCAGGTAAGTGGCAGAGTTAAAGTCAGATCCCACGACACCTGGCCCCCTTCCCTGTAATAATCTGGGATGGGGAGGGCTGCTCTTTCTCTCACACACAGGCAGCAGCGCTGATAAACGCTTATGTTTCAGCCTCACTGCCTTGCACAGAACCTTTCCCTATCATACTGCTCGTGATTTGTCTTCTGACCTTTATTATTAATATTCATTACTTGGAGCAGCCTCTAGCCTTGATCTCAGGTAATGGAGGCCTCTTTCAATCCTGTGAGGTATTTTGAATCCCTCTTTTGTAGATATGGAAACTGAGGCTCAGATATTTACGGTAACTTACTCAAGGTCCCAGAGCCAATAAGTGGCAGAGCCAAGATTCAAACCCTCTGCTGAG
The DNA here is from genome assembly GCF_965194825.1 of Balaenoptera physalus. NCBI lineage: Eukaryota > Metazoa > Chordata > Mammalia > Artiodactyla > Balaenopteridae > Balaenoptera > Balaenoptera physalus. Next base: position 147,650,480 of record NC_138883.1, read on the forward strand.
ACTCCACCAAAGCAAGTCAGCGTATCTACGTACCTTCTGCCACCGAGGAGAGACCTGTGACTGTCCTGCTCTGGTCCCGTCCGGGCAGTGGAGACAACCAGAATGCAGACTTTCAATCTCTGCTTTTAAAAATTGCTAACCTCAGTGTGAAAAGGCAAACACTCTGATGCCGACCTGCGTGAATGCTGAAAATCCTGGGGATCGGGGAGAGGCATGGCCCCTCTGCTCTGCAGGTCCCCCCAAAACAGAACACTGGCTAGACCTCCCTCGGGTTCAAGGGGAGATAATCCCCTGAAACAGGAAGCATCGCCTCCCACCAGTACACTCCTCAAATTTTCTCTGGAGTGGGGACAGGGGTGGCCAGCCCAGGGGTCTGCACAGCAGAGGGTCTTTCCTCAAAAAGGCTGCATGTATGGCAGGCACTTAAGGCTTCAGGAAGCCTGCGTTCAGTCTGGCCTTCGTGAGGAGGCAGGGTGGCCGAGAGTCATGCTCTGAACCTGCTTTGCTTGCATGTCCGAGGGCAAGAGAAAGACCTGCCTCGGAGAACTGGAACAGGTGAGTCAGATGCTGCACGCAAAGGCCCCGGGACAGAGGCTGCACTGTCTCATGTGTGAAATGAGAAGAGGCATGGGAAACAGCCTCGGGGCGAGGTTGAAGATGAGCCCAGTCGACACCATCAAAGATGATAGAGATGTGCTCCTCCTGAAAAGGGTTTTCAATATCACTTCTTAAATTTTGAAAACTTATTTCCAATTCCAAAGCAAGCCATCTTTTATTTTTTTTAATTTTTAAACGTAAAGCGTACAGAAGAGCACTCACTCAAACGACGTTAGTAAACATCGTTGCTAACCCCGCCCCTTCCTTCCATCTATGAAGCAGGAGGTGCTCCGTCCACCCCCACTCGCTGCCCCAGAGATAACAACTCTTACACTCTGGGGGTTCTTTCCAGACCTTCTTCTGTGTTTAAATCAACATGTGTTGACATGTGCACTAGATCAGTAATGGTCAGAGCATTCTAAGTACCTGCTGTCTCTTAGAATAACAACCAATACGCATGTTAAATAAAAAACAAATTCTAGGGATTCCTTGGTGGCGCAGTGGTTAAGAATCTGCCTGCCAATGCAGGGGACATGGGTTCGAGCCCTGGTCCAGGAAGATCCCAAGTGCTGTGGAGCAACTAAGCCCGTGCACCACAACTACTGAGCCTGCATTCTAGAGCCTGCGAGCCACAACTACTGAGCCCACAATCCACAACTACTGAGCCCGCGTGCCACAACTACTGAGCCTGCGCACCTAGAGCCCTTGCTCCGCAACAAGAGAAGCCACCGCAATGAGAAGCCCGCCCACCGCAGCCGAGAGTAGCCCCCGCTCACTGCAACTAAAGACAGCCCACGCACAGCAACGAAGACCCAACGCAGCCTAAATTAATTAATTAATTAATTTTTTTAAAAAGTCTAAAGTTTTAGAATATAAATGTAGAGAAAGAGTTGCCTGTCAGTGGGTTGACTCTGTCCAGCTTCCTCCTCCTCTGCGCCCTGGGGCAGTGGGCAGCTGGGACCTGCCGGGAGGGGCTGTGACTCAGTCTGACCACTGACCCAGGCGGGTGGGGGAAGGCTCTCCGGAAATGTCAGGAGTGCATCAGGGGAACGTGGCTCATCTATGTGGCATCTGCAGCTGCCTCTGGGGAGCTCCAAGAAGTGCTCTGAACTGAGCTGACAGGTCCATTAGTTGCCAGCTCTGGCCACATCTTATGGGGCTGGCAACCCAGCCCACAGCCAGCAGGAAGACACACCCAGATCTGCAAGGATCCTGCAGGGTGAAACAGGATATCGTACCTATGCTGACAATCACAATAAATACCAGTCGCTGAGGACTGACACCAGGCCAGGCATTTTTGGCAGGATTTCTTTTAACCTCACAAGCCCCCTGTTAGATACCTATGATTGAACCCATTTAGAGCTAGGAAAATTGAGGCTCAGAGGAGTGAAGGCACCAGCCTAAGGTCACATGAATAGGGAGACAGCCCACATTCCCATCACACTCTCTGTGGTCAGAAGGCACAGTGTGCTGTCTTTTCACATCACCCCATAAGGAAGATACTTTTCTCCCCCACTTGACAGACGAGAAAACTGAGGCCCAGAGAGGTCAAAATCCACACCCTCCCATCCCCAAAGGCCCTATTCCTCCTTCCTGAACCCCAGAGTGGGGATGGTGCTGGGGAAGTTCAGAGACGGGCAGGTTGCATAACATCCCTCGTTCTCCGCCAAAAGCTACAAACACCCACTTTCCCCGTTCACGAATCTGGGCAATGAGTGGTGGGAGCTGGGAAGGATATTTTAAAAAGTTGTCTTCAGTCAGGGAATCTCACAGGATAATTATATAGTGAGGACACCAAATTAGCAGAGACAGGGGACCACCAGCTGCGGCAACCACGCGCCACTGCCTACGTCCCCACGTTCGTAGCCAGCTCACAGCCTCCCGGCAGGGCCAGGCAACTCTCCCTCTAGAGCCTAAGTACACACAGGACACGTAGAGACCGCTGACCACGAAACTGAGGCCCCAGAGGAGGAGTTCCGTCTAGAGGTCACACAAGGACAGGCACAGGACCGAGGGTGGGACCCCCCAACCCCAGGCCTCCAGACCCACCCAGCCTCTCCGAAGCCAAGAGCCAGAAATAGACTCTGCTTGGGCTTCGACAGTCCAAAATAAATGTGTGTACAGCTCTTTGCGTTGTTACCATGGTTATAGATAACAAGGGCCAAGGCAAAGCACAGCAAATTAGTTAATGATGAGAGAGAAACTTCCAACAGTGGCACATTCTGCACAAACAGATTGCTTTCCTATTTCGGTGGCGAGCCGGACCCCGGTGGCAGGGCAGGTGAGCCTGGGAGAGTAATTATGGTTGGGGTGAGAGCAGGCCTAGCGAGTTATTCCCCGCTGCCTCCACCCCTCCCAGCTCCCTCCATCACCCAAACAGCATGTGAAAAACCGGAAGGCTCACATGATCTATTTCAGCCCTGCTCCCCAGGCCAGCCGGGAAGGTGGTGGCTGTGTTCTCTCCAGGACCCACAGGGTGGCAGCAGCTGGCCCTTGGCAGGGTGAGTGGTCAGGTCTGAGTAAGACGTAGGAAAGGTTAAAGACTTAAGACTCCCGGGAGGCCTGGGTTGATCACTGGGGGAATTTTCTCTGGGTCCTCAAGCTCCTGAGTCACCTGCTTCCTGTCATTATTGTGGCAGTTGTCTGCAAAACCGGCTGCAATGATTCCCCTCCTGGTACCCGGGCCTCTTTGCAACTGATTTTGCAGCTCCTCCCACTAGGAGGAGGAGTCCCTCTTCCCTCCCCTTGAATCTGGACTGTCCTATTGACTGGTTTCGACCAATGGAATGTATTGCTGGTTCACGAGTACTAAAGCCCTTTGTCTCTGACCCAGGAGTCTCGTGTCTTCTGCAGGCATCCCTGAAATGATAACAGGTTAACTTATTAGCGTGTGCATAGGGTCAAATCAAATCCAGATCTAACACAAACTGGGCATGCTCTTGCCTCAGGGCCACTGACAGCCTCCATTCCTTCAGCCTGGAACACTTTTCCCTCAGCCATCACATGGCTTACTCTCTAACTTCCTTCAAACCTGTGTGACTCCTGGTCCTCTAAGAAGCAGATGCTGAGATGGGGTTAATCATGTGAGGTTTTTATTGAGGGAAATGCCTTTATGATGGGAAATAAGGATGGAGCAGGGAAAGACTGGGGTTGTGGCCTGATGGTGACACAAGTCTGACCCCAAGGGAAGGAGAGGAAAGAAGAAAGAAGACAGAATGGAAGGGTCCTAGAGTTTGGCATAGTCTCAGGAAGTTTCGGTAAAATGCCTGAGCCAAAGTTTGCTGACAGTGGGTCCCTGTCTCCCAGGAGAGGGCAGTCATTGGCAGGAAGCAGCTGTGGGAGACGTAACCTTCACACAAATGCAGCAGTGGATTTCAAAGCTTAGTTAACTGTGGCCCTCAGTCAGGGATGTTCTCTGTAGCAGAAAACCTGCAAGAGTCATTCTATAGCCACCATTAAACCTGTTCCAATGCCCCTTTCCAACAGGCCTTCCTTGATCATTCCATAAAAAGAGCAAATCTCCCTCTACCATCCTGTCCTTCTCCCTTACCTTATGCTTTTTTGATTGCACTTGTCACCCACTCATCACATAACTACTTGCTTACTTATTAATTTTCCCATCTCTTGCCACGACTAAGGTAAGCTTCATGACACGGGAATTTTTGTCTGTTTTTTTCACTGCTCTATCCCTAGGACATTGAATAGTGTCTGGCACTCACAAAAAATTATTGAATGAATGAATGAACAGACGAATGAATGAATGAAAAAAATAAATGTTTCCTTTTAGGTATTGAAGGGTCACTTTCAATTTGTGTAACCCCACGTTACGGACTGAATGTTTGTATCCTCCCAAAATTCACTTGTGGTAGCTCCAAAGCCAAATGTGATAGTATTTGGAGCTGTGGTCACAGGGTTAGATGAGGTCATGAAGGTAGAACCCTCGCGATGGGACTAGTGTCCTAAGAAGGAGATACACCAGAGAGCTTGCTCATTCTCTCTTCACACACACCGAGGAAAGGCCATGTGTGCACACTGCAAGAAGGTGGTCATCTGCAGGCCAGAAATAAGGGTCCTCACGAGAAACTGAGTCAACCAGCACCTTGATCTTGGACTTCCCAGTCTCCAGAGAAATAAATGTTTATTTTTTTTATTTTAAAGCCACCTAGTCTGTGGTATTTTGTTATGGCAGCCTGAGATGACTAAGACATTCCCAAGCCGAATGTTAGGTCACATGGTGGAGCATTGGTAAATTTTTCAGATCGCTCTGAATAATGTTCTGAAACAAACGTACTTTATTTTCCATAACTCTGTGTGTCAACAGGAAGTGGGGTTGCCTTTCTGGTGGCTGCTGGTAGTTGACGAGGAGACAGGAAACTGCATTTTGTGGCTGGTCGTGGCAGGTATATATGAGGAAGGGAATGGGGATAATATTTTTTGGTCAAATATCCCATCCACATAAATTTCCTCTCAGAAAATTCCTGTGTCATCCTGGGCACTTTCACACAACAGTGCCCCGAAAGACATGATGATAGAGGGAAGCGGGCTGGCTCTGTGGTCTAATCAGCCCCTGAGCTCTGGGGCAGTTTTCCCTACTTAGCTGCTATGGCAACAGAATCCAGCTACAGGTGCCCACCTGTCACCAACACTAGGGCCAGACTTCCACTGCATCTGAACACGCCTGTCAGGGTGGGGAAGGCGGAAACAAACATGGAAAGGCTTTGTGTGGCCTCAGGAAATTCCAGGCGGCGGTTAGGAAGCAAGTCCAGGCTGCAGATCTGTGGACTTTCCCTGCTGGATGCCCAGACCCCTGGATGTGTGCACAAAACCGCAATGCTGCCCTCTCCTGGCGGCAGGCACTGCTGTGCGTGCAAGAGGTACCATGACTCCCCTACTGGCCAGCACTGGTGGGTGTAACATGCAGGCGAGACACTTCCTGCAGACCCCGCCCACCACTGCCACCACCACCCCTGCTTCCAGCGGAAACTCACCACCTGCCGCAGACCTAAGGCCCATCTCCCAGATCTGTTACTTCTTCCCACGTCCACCTCCAAACCAAGGGCGGGAGTCAGGGCTCTGTCCTGCTCCCGGGTCTGCTGGCCCATGTGACACCTCCCATGACCCACTCTGGCCCCAGCAACGTGACATCGTCAAGGAGCCAAAGGGCACGTCAGGATGTATTGCGAGCTTGCCAAGTGCGGGATCCAGGCTCTGTGGTCACTCACCACTGAGGCCCTTGGTGGGCTCTTCTCTCCTCCTCCCTTCCCACAGGAAGAGTCAGCCAGCCCCCTCCTTGCCCCCCGGCCACTGTCCTGGGCCAGGCCTCTTTCTGCTGCCCATCTGGACTCTTGCAGAGCCTCCTAACCCGTCCCCCTGCTATCACTTTTCCCTGCCTGCTGGGCCCTGAAGCAGCTTGGGCTCAGGGTTTCCCAATATCCTTCATGAACATGACTTCCAGCTCCTGGTCCCACACTCTCTCCAACAAGGTTCTCAGCTGATTCCTCAGAGCAGATCAAGGGCTGGGGGTGGGGTGAGGGAAGGAAGAGGGTAATCATTATGCCCCCATTCTCCTCATCTCCCCGTCGCCACCACCACTGCTTGTACCCCAAACCCTCCCTCCTCCTCTAGGCCCACAAGCCCCCAACACATTAACACCAGCAAACAGATCTTTGGAGAACAAGGTGTCCCCAGTGCCAGGGGTAGCCACGTGGCAGCTCTGCCCCAGCCAGGCCACCTGTTATATCGATAGATGTCATCGTGGTATTTTTTAGCAGTGAGACCACTTATGGCTACAGGTCACAGAAATCCAATACAGAACATTCCACACGTTTACTCTCTCATGGAAGAAGCCCAGAGGCAGGGCAATTGAACTTGATTAGTTCAGCAGTACAACATTATCATGCACCCAGATTCTTTCCCTTTTTCCTTTCTGCCATCAACAACCTGAGGTGGCTTTTCTCCCTCCCGTACTGGTCTCAAAATGTCTGTCACAGCTCCAGGCATCACATGCAGACCAGCAACAAACAGCAGCAGAACAGCACTTCTTATCGCTCACCTTTCAGAGCAAGAAAATCTTTCCCAGAATTCCCCTGGTGGTCTTCTTGTCACATCTCATTAGCCAGAATTGTGTCCCACGCCCATTCCTAAGCCAACCACTGATGACAAGGGGTATGGAATTACCATCACCATGATTGGCTTAAAATAGTAAAGAGTCACTCCCCTGGGGTACAAGCTGGCCCTGTCCACCTGCTACTGCACTAAACTGAGGTCTGTAAGCAGGGGAAAAGGGGGCGGCTGCTGGGAATGCAATCGCATAGTCTCCTTCCATATTCATATTTAACTGGCTCCAAGCAGGTGTGGCCAGTGCCCTTCCACGGACAAGCCAGGGCCCAGGTCTGGGAGCAGAAGACTGGGGGAAGAAAAGGACCAGTGACAAGCAGACACTGAGAACAACCATTCTGAGCCAAGAAATGATGAATGCAGAACGATGGCAGTGATGGTTAAAGTAGAAAAGAGAAGACACATGTAAGAGAAATTTTAGCATTAGAATCAAAGAGTCTTGGCAACTCCTTGGATATGGATGAGGTGGGGAAAAGGGAGTGAAAGATGACTTGGAGTTTTCCAGCCAGGATTCTTTTGAGGATGGTGGAGCCATTGGTGTTGATCCGGCTGGACATATTTCTCCTGGATAACTAAGGAGGGCAATGTGCCTGTATAACGGACTTGACAGTTTTGAGGGCCTTTTCATGCTCATCGGTCTCACTTGTTCCGCACAGCCACCCAGCAAGGCAGGCAAGGTGGGACAGGTAATGGCATTCCCATTTTACAGGTAGATGCTGGCACCTGTTGGCAACATGGGCCTCAGGTCCTCAGTGTGAGGGAGCCTGGAACTGGGGCAAAATCTGGGCACCTGTACCGGGGGAGTCAGGCTAATCTTGGCTGGGATCTCTGGATTGCTGCGTACGGTCTTTGCCCAGACTGCACCCGTTCTGGCTTTAAAAGTTGAAATTTCTCTTTTCTCTGTCGTTCATACCAGAGGTCCTTTTGTTGGTCAATTTCAAAGAAACTGACTTCCTTGTGCCGTATTAACCTGACATTTCCGAAGCATAATAATGGGGAATTTTTGTTATTATCTCAGAACGGGGAAGGACTTTCTAAGTATAACAAACTCAGAAGCTGGGAAGGAGGCGGGGAGGGAGAAAGGGGAAAGCAAGGGAGGGAAAGTCTAATAAATTGGTAATAAAAGTAACATTGCAAGCACCACCGTAAACAAAATCAAAATGCAATCTAGGAAAAATACAGTATTTGCAATTCGTATTACAGACAAAGGGCTAATTATCCTAATGGATAAAGAGCTCTACAAATCAGTCTGGGATAAAAAAGACCAGCAAACAAATAAGAAAGTGGACAAAGGATATAAACAGATTTCAGAAAAGAAAACACAAATGTTTCTTGAACCTATGAAAATATACTTAACCTCAAATTAAATGCACATGATAAACCATTTTTTTGCCAAGAAGCAAAATGATTGATACTGTCTTGGTGAGGGTAAGAGAAACAGGAGCCCTCATAAATTGTTGACAGAAGAATGAATCGTAATGAATTCTGGAAGGGAGGCAATATCTATCACTAGTATAAAGATATACACCTTTTCACCCTAAAATTCCACTTCTAGGAGGTTCTCCTGCAGAAATACTTACACACGTGCCAAATTACAAAAGTACAAAGTCATGTTGTTGTTTGTAAGAACAAAAGATGGAACACTTCCTAGAAGTCCATCAACTGGAGACTGTTTTTTCTTTTTTTTTTTTTTAATTGGAGTAGAGTTGATTTACAATGTTGTGTTAGTTTCAGGTGTACAGCAAAGTGAATCAGTTATACATATACATATATCTACTCTTTTTTAGATTCTTTTCCTATATAGGCCATTACAGGGTATTGAGTAGACTTTCCTGTGCTATACAGTAGATCCTTATTACTTATGTATTTTATATATAGTGGTGTGTATATGTCAATCCCAATCTCCCAGTTTATCCCTCCCCCTCCTTTCCCCCCAGTAACCATAAGTTTGTTTTCTACATCTGTGACTCTATTTCTGTTTTGTAAAGAAGTTATTAAATGATGATACATCCATCTAAAAAAGAAAGAACTTTGATTGTGCTGATACAGAATAATCTCCAAGACACACTAACTGAAAAACAAGGTGCAAAACAGTATATACGGTAGAATCCATTCATGCAAAATAAGAATACATATGTCGTGGATTTGCACATAGATATGTAGAACTTCCCTTGAAGGATAAACAAGAAACTGGTAACACAGGTTGTCCCTGGGGAAGGAAACAGAGTGATTGGGAACAGAGAAGCAAGAGAAGACTTTTTACTATAAACTCTTTTACGGTTTTAAAATTTACCATGTTAATTGATTATTAATAAATTGGATATAAAACAAGATTGGAATGGAAAAGTACACTGAAAGGATGAAAACTTTGATTAGCATGTAGTGGTTTAGAGTGGTAGGAATGGATATTCTACTAGTTTTCTGTGCTGCATAACAAATGATCACCAACTTAGCAGCTTAAAACAACACAGTTTATCACCTCATAGTTCCGTGCGTCAGGAGTCCAGGCAGGCTTAGCCAGGTCTTCTGCTCATGGTCTCACAAGGCTGCAGTCAAGCTGCTGACTGGGCTGTCTTCTCATCTGGAGGCTTGACTGGGGAAGAATCCAATTCCAAGTTCATTCTGGTTGTTGGCAGAATTCTTTCTTTGCAGCTGTATCGTTGGGTGCCCTGGCTTTTTGCTGGCTGTTGGCTTGAGGCCACTCTAAGATTCTAGCAGAGAGATGTTTCTAAAAACTAATCATGGAAAAAAGCATCACAGAATAAGGAGCTAAACCTCAAGGCAAATCTGCTCAAATCCCTCCCCTGGATGAGTCCCTGTGCTCCCAGGAAGGTGCTCAACTTCCCCAATCCATAATTCCAGGACCTTCCCCCTGATACCAACCAGGGTTCTTGGCCTTCCCCAATCAATAGAAATTGACTAGAGGCCAGACAAGAAATTCAGGCAAGGCTTTATTGGGGCTCCTGCTGCAGCAGCGGGGAGCGAGAACAAACAATAGGTTCCCTTACTTGCTCACTAGCTGAGGTGGGGGGCGGGGCTTGTTCCTTATATGGGGTGAGGGTAGAGGTATGTCCAGGGGTCGGGCCAGAGGGGCAGCTTAGGTGTTCATCCTAACCACCCCTTAGGTGGTGTTGTGAGCCAGGGGCATGTGCAGTACCCTGCTTTTGCTCCCAACACCCTGTTTTTGCTCCGGGCTCTTCAGAAGTGGAAGTTGGGTTTTTTGGTCTTTTGTATCTTTTGGGGTCCAGAATTTGCCCCAACTGGGCATGCACGCAGTTATTTTTAGTCCCATATAATTTCTTTGTATTTTGTTGCTTGCAGAGAGGTGTGCCCAGGTGCCAGCACTGCAGCAAAGGGTCCCAGGTCCCAGCTGGTCTCAACCCTCAAAGGGCCCCACATCACCATACAGGCTCATCTCTGAGTCTACACTCCAGCTCAGAGTCTACACTCCAGCCAGCCCAACAATACTTGCTGCTCCCTGAGAAGACTCTTTGGTGCCCCCATCTTGAGAGATGACGGTCCCTCTCCCAGATGGTCCTTCCCCTCCACTGCCCTTCACATGCTCTTATTCACCTTTTCAGTTCGGCTCTGCTGTCACCTCTTCTGTGAAGCCTCTACCAGCCCCCAGGAGTCAGCCCCTCCCTCCTCTCCAGATCTCTCTCTGCACCTGTAACATTGTAAAGAGCTTCCACCATTTACTGAGTACCTCATGGGGTGCCAGGCACTGGGCTAAGTCAACTCTAGCTTTCATTAAAATGCTGCTAGAAACCGTTATTATTCATTTTTCAAAAACAGACATAAAGACTTAGAGATACTGCCTAGACCAGGATCGCACAGCTGGGGATGGATCCAGGATTCAAATCCAGGACTCTTCTTTCCACCACCGCAGCCACATTGTATCAGAATTCCTCCCCATCTAGGCCAGTGTTTCCCAAACTCTTCTAGATTTTGGTCCTTAGTAAGAAACACACTTTACATTACAATCTAGTACTCACTGACTTATACGAAAGTTTTGGGAAACAGTATCTACCCTTTCTACTTATGGTGCCCTCATTTTACTTCATTTCCTGAAATGCCAGTCGTCATAATCCACTGATGGGCAGCAACTCCTAGTTTTTAAACACTGCTCTCAATTGGCAGCTCCTGCATTCACAGACCTGGCACAGAGCTTAACACACAGTAGGCACTCAGTCTATTCCCAGCCTGACTTCCACTGAGTCAGAGCTCTGAGCTGGCCTCAGGAAAAAACTGATCCCTAAAACCAGTAGGCAGGGTCCCTGTGACCCAACAGCCCCAGTGGTGAATCCAATGGTCCTGGTGTTAAATTCAGAAGACAGCAGAAGTTCCTGGATGCAAAGCTGGAAGTCGCCCCCACCCCGGAGAACCCTGCCGGTTCGTAGGTCCGAGGCAGCAGCACTGTGCCAGGCTTCCTGGCCCCATGGCCGGGGTCAGAGACCTGGTGTGGTAGTCGAACAGCGCAGGCCTGAGGACAGACAGGAAGTGGCCAGGGAGTGGCCAGGGACGAGGGGTACTGCCAGCATCCTGTGCCTCCCCGATGGGTGATGGCACCCGCCAGCCGAGCAGGGACAGGCAGGTGAGTTTCATCAGCCCTGGATTTCGCCTCTGACTAAGCAAAGACTGAGCTCCCTAAGAAGCTGGATTCTAAATTTAGCACCAAACTCTGGGAACCTGGTGAGCTGCCCCCGCTGCCCGTGGCACAGTGGACCGTGAGGGTGCGACTCCATTTCTCCCCCTCCCTCGGCCTGGACTGTCCTGATGCCCAGGACTCCACTGCTGACTCGCCCAGGGCTGCCAGGTGGGCAGAACAGCACCTTAAAGACCCTCCTCTGAAAGGCTGCTGTTCTTCTGGGGCAGGCATATGGGGCGGGGGGATAAAATCCTTCACGGAGCTCAGTTTCCAAGGCCTGCCAGGTGCCCCTCCCCGCCCCCGTAGCCCCATCACCGCCCTGACCCTGCAGTCCCCCTAATGCCCCCACCCCAGGGCCTGAGCTGAGCCTAGTCTCCGCTAGCCCTATGTAGGGTGGGGCTTCCACCCCATTCCATCTCAATACTCCGGCTGCGGGGAGGTCCAGAGGCTGGGCAAGGATGACTCCTTCCCCACCATCCAGCCCAAAAGCTTCTCCTCCAAGGGTGAGCGCTGCAGGTGTGCACAGCTCTTGAATAGCAGACTGTAACCAGCCTCCCCGAGTCCTTGATCATCTCCCCTCATCCTCACAAAAACCCTGTGAGGTAGGCACTATGTTGAACCCATTTTGCAGACTGCAGAGGTTAATTAACTTGCCTGACATTATACAGGTGGTTCAGCACAATACCAGACCTCCGCTCTGAAGGGCCACACTCCACACCACGTGTGTCTGTGCACAGGGACCTCCCCTGAACCCCAGCTGCTGGAGCTGGAGCTGGAACTCTGCCCAGTTGTTTCTACCGCGGACTCCCCACAGCCTGCAAGCTAGAGCCAGGGTTAGGATGAGGCTCAAGAGCCACGATGTCAGAGTGACCCTTGCTGGCCATGCAGACCTGGGCGTGGACCACAGTTACCACATCCGTGAAATGGGTTAGTCTTGCTAGAGGTCAAGGAACTGCTCTACATGGCATCCTTGTCCCCTAATTCTCTAGATCTTTGTTTCAAAACAAACAAGAAAAGAAGAGGCAGCTACAGAGAAGGGCTTTTAAGAATTGAGGTATGATCTAGTCTACAGGGTCGGTGCTCCCTTTATGGGGTGCCTGGTGCTTGCCTTTCCAGGCGCTGTCCTTTGGACAAGGTCAATTGTGAGTTTGTGCCTACACCGGAAATACCTAGGAAAGCCCTTCGGAAGTCTGAAATGCTAGAGATGAATAGAAGCCATTAGAACTGCAAGGGAAGGTGTGTGCCCAGGACCTGCCTCATCACCTGGGAGAAGAAAGGATGAAAATGCCCATGATTCGTAGCCTCCCCGTGTGCTGGGCCGAGCACCAAGTGCTTCACATGCACCATGTCACTTTACCCAACAATGGAATAGTGCACAGTCACTAAAAATGAGACACATGTGTGAACTTGGAGAGATTGTGTACTTCTTTACTGATCTGCATTTTCTAATTTTTTACGATATACAGCAAAAAAATACTATAGAAACTTAAAAGTGGAAAATACATGATTGGCAAGGAAGCTGCTCTTCTCTCTGTGGGAAGGGGCGCCTGTGCTCTGAATTCAAGACTCGGCCGAGCGTAATCCTGAAGAGCCCTAAATTAATGCAAAGTTAGGCAGTTACTGCACCTGCTGTGTCACACAGGGCCTGTGATTGCCCCTGTTGCCACGTGTTTGATTGCAACTTTGATGAACAGCAAACAGGCTTGGCTGGAGGCACAGAGACCAGTCGGGAGGCTACAGCAATCGGAAAAAAGTAAAAGCGCTCTTAGACCCTGTTGCCATAGCAACAGCACAGCAAAGCTATTTTGTTGTTAACTCCTGAGAGAAAAGACAGGACAAAAATTAATGTAAAGTTATAGTACAATTTGGACTGTGGGTATTTAACCTCTTTGCCCCTACTCCTATGAGTACAGTCAGCACGTTCCCAGCAGCTGTAACTACGCCCTCTCTCTTCTAGTCCAGAAACCACATCCGAACGAGCGACAATGCAGTATTTGGGGATGATCCCTAGAACAGCGCTTTCAAACCATATTAAGAATGCCCTGGGGACTCTGTTAAAATGCCGAGTCTGACTCAAAGGCAGGTCTGGGATGAGGCCCAAGATGCTGCATTTCTAACAAGCTCCCAGATGATGCTAATGCTCTTGGTCCACGGACCGCACTTTGAGTGGCAAAACCCTAGTCGAGAGGGTTAAACCTTTATAAAGGAAGAAACCAGAACACGCGTGTCTTATTACCTGCTGTCTCCTCCGGGTCTAGCATGGTACCTGGTACAGAAGTGTGGGGAGAAGGAGCAGGAGGCTTAATACCTGCTATATGAATGAACAGATGGATGAATAGATGAATATTGGATTCATTCACAGGTTGATACTGGCCATCTTAACTGAAAAGTTAACACATACGCATGACAAAACATTAAACGTTATGAAAGAGCAAATCTTCCCTCACCTGTTAATAGGGTTTTACTTATTTTATTTTATCCTTCCAGAAATTACTGTTAATATATCGTTTTTTTTTTCTTGGCACAAATGGGAGCACACTACGGGCATTGCTCAATCTCTCATGGGTTTTTTCTCTTAAAATATATATTGGAGATTGTTCAATATCTGTACCCATAGATCTACTTTTTTCTTTTCAACAGCCGTATAGTATTCTATTCCAAATATATTTAATCACTGCCCCTTTGCTGGAAACTCCTGACCTTAGAAATCTTTTGGCATCTCACATCATGCTACAATAAACACCCTTGTATATATGTATTTGTGCATATGTGTATATGAAAGTTATATGCTGGATAAATTCCTAGATGTGGAATAGTTGGGTCAAAGGGTGTGTATATTTTTATGATGCTAGATAACGTTTAATTGCCTACAAAAGAAGTTGCACCAATTTTACACTGTCACCAATATTTTATTAGAATGTCTAATTCCCTGCACTTTTAAATACTATCCATTTTTTAACCTTATCAATCTGATAAATGAAAAAAGTCCTTGTTTTCATTTGATTTCATTAAATATGAATGTGATTGTGCATATATTCATGTTTCTATGCCATTATATTAACTAGTAAAGTGTTATTTTATTTAAGAAAGTTACCAATTTTTGTATATTGAGTTGGGAACCAGCAGCCTTACTGAATCCTCATGCTGTTTCTAGTAGTTTTTTTCAGTTGATTCCTTGGGTTTTCCAGTTACATAACCATAGCATTTGGAAATAGTATCAATTTTGTCTCTTCCGTTACAAGTTTTTTAATCATCTTTATTAGAGTATAATTGCTTTACAATGGTATGTTAGTTTCTGCTGTATAACAAAGTGAATCAGCTATACCTATACGTATATCCCCATATCTCCTCCCTTTTGCATCTCCCTCCCACGCTCCCTATCCCACCCCTCTAGGTGGTCACAAAGCACGGAGCTGATCTCCCTGTACTATGCGAGCTGATCTCCCTGTACTATGCAGCTGCTTCCCACTAGCTATCTATTTTACATTTGGTAGTATATATAAGTCCATGCCATTCTCTCACTTTGTCCCAACTTACCCTTCCCCCTCCCCTACAATTTTTATACTCATTTCTTTTCTTATTGGTTCATACTCTGGAAAAACTATCAGATAACAGTGGTGACAGTGGGCATCCTTATCTTGTTCCTGACTTTAATCATGTTAATGGGTTTCCATCAGGGACTTCCCTGGTGGTCCAGTGGTTAGGATTCGGCACTCTCATTGCCAGGGCCTGGGTTCGATCCCTGGTCGGGGAATTAAGATCCCACATGCCATTCAGTGTGACCAAGTTAATAAAACAAAACAACAAAAAAATGGGTTTCCTTCATTAAGAATAATACTGACTTTGGCATGAGATATATATTTGTTTTATTGAAGAAATATCTGTATTGTTAAGAGTTTTCCCAGTTCCCATTTCATAAATCTGTTTTAAAAATCAAGAATGATAATAAACGAAGTACAAGAAAACACTGCCTAATATTGAATCATCTTTAACTCCTGGAGTGAGCCCCTCTTGGTTATGGTTCTGTCTTTTTTTTTTTTAAAGATTTTTTTGATGTGGACCTTTTTTTTTTTTAAGTCTTTATTGAATTTGCTACAATACTGCTTCTGTTTTATGTTTTTGTTTTTTGACTGCCAGGCATGACGGATCTTAGCTCCCCGACCAGGGATGGAACCCGCACCCCCTGCATTGGAAAGCGAAGTCTTAACCATTGGACCGCCAGGGAAGTCCCCTTTCTTTTAATTGTTTCCATTTGCTATTATTTGATTAGGATTTTGTATTGCTCTTCATAAGTGAAGTTCATCTCTATGGTTCTTTTTTATGCTTCTTTGCATTTGAAATCCGTATCATGCTGGCTTAAAGCAAAAGCTGTAACGTTTCTTTTGAAGTCCTCAAACTTTGTTTGAAAAACACTTGTAAAGTCATAAATGCCCAGCAATGGGGAGTGATTAAATTTCTTTGACTAGAATGCTATGAGGCTGTTTAACTCTCTCAGCTGCGCAGACTGGGGAGGGGGCGGCTCTTTGGCAAGTTTCTCACTTCATTCCTTGACAATCCATTGGTTGGCTTCATTTCTATCTATAATACAATCAATTTTGGAAATTTACACTGTCCAAGAGAATAATCCAGTTTTTTCATATTTGTTTGCATAAAGATAAGTAAAGCATTTTCTTAAAACTTATTTAATTTCCTCCATATCTATGATTATTTTTCCATTCTTATTTCCAAATTTACATATTTGTGCTTTCTTCCTTCTTGTCTTGCGTAGGTTAGCTAGTGATTTACCAATTTCATTATGTGTATATTTTTATTTCAATTTATCTAGCTCTTGGATTTATGTTCTGGTGTCCTATTTTCTGAGCCAGTAATTTGTTTTCATTTTTATAAATCTTTCATTTCTTTTCCTTACATTTGTTTTTTCATTATTTTTCCAACTTCTTGGGTTGTAATAACTAACTAATTCTCACCCCTTCATGTTTAGGAATGTAGGACTCTGAGAACAGCTTTAGCTGTGTCCTTAAGATCTATGCTGTCCAATACAGTACCTACTAGCTATTTAAATTTTAATTTATTGAAATGAAATAAAACTAAAACTTCAGTTCCCCAGGGCATTAGGCACATTTTAATGATTCAATAGCCACACGTGGCTAGTGGCTCCTGTATCAGACATCCCAGATGCAGAACGGTTCCTTCTATTGGACACCGAGGCTACAGAATATAATATATAGTTGTACAGGTTCAAACACCTCCAGTTACAAGCGACATAAACCCAACTCAAACTCATTGAAAGCCCTAACGAGAAACATGAGCTCAGTACCTGCGAAGCCCTGAAGTACAGGTGGCTTCAACACAGCTGGACTTATTGCTTCATTTCTCTCCGTCTTCTGGTTCTTTTTGTCCTGGCTTCCTTAAATCATATCATCAGGGTTCTTTTGCCCTCTCCCTCTCCCAGTTCTTTCTGTTTGGCTTTTCTCTGCTTATCTTAGCCATGCAGCATAGCATAACAATGTAGCGTAGCAGCTAAAGCCTCAAGCTACAAAGTCAGACTTCCTGAATATGAACCCTTGTTCCACCATGAATGTAAGTGATACATTACTTAACCCCTCTTTGTCTCAATGTTCTAAAAATGAGGACATAATAAAACCTATTTCATAGAGTTGTTGCATAGATTAAATGAGATAAAGCATATCCAGCACTTCGAACAGCACCTGGTACACAGTAAATACTCACCGAATGCTAGCTGTTGTACGAGTGAATCCTGTTCTCTGCATGTGGCAGGCTGTTTGGCCACTGGCATCTGCAGGCTCACATCATCCAAGCCTAGTAGAAAAGAGACAGTCTTCTCCATTAGCTGAAAAATCTCAGCTGGGGCTCTGGTAGCCCAATTGGGGTCAAATGCTCATCTTTAAAACAGTCACCGTGGTCCAGAGCATGGTTGCTCTTCATGGTAGAGGCCTGGGTCATGTGCCCCAACTCTGCAGCCAAAATAATATTAGTCACCATGATTAACAATCCCATCAGAGATTTCCCTGGCGGTCCAGTGGTTAGGACCCCACGCTTTCACTGCCATGGCCTGGGTTCAATCCCTGGTCGGGGAACTAACATCCCGCAAGCCGTGTAGCACAGCCAAAAAACAAAAAAACAAAAAACCAATCCCATAAAAACAACAGAGTTTGAGGCAGAGATAGTTTTCCAAAGAAAAAGTGAACTACTTTTATCAGAGAAAGGATGTGGAAAATTGTGCTGAGTAGTCAGAAA
The DNA here is from genome assembly GCF_965194825.1 of Balaenoptera physalus. NCBI lineage: Eukaryota > Metazoa > Chordata > Mammalia > Artiodactyla > Balaenopteridae > Balaenoptera > Balaenoptera physalus. Next base: position 147,668,100 of record NC_138883.1, read on the forward strand.
CTCAAGCAGTCTCCTACAACCACCCCTTGAATGCCCAACATGTGTACACACACATACGTGCACATATACACACATTTCTTCCCCTGCATATTGTCTTTAAATGCCCACCTAACACAATGCAACTATCCTACATACATCAAATATATATAAACACTTGTGCATTTCTCTCAGTCAGAACTGGATGTGGCTCCTAATGGTCACACAACCTATGATTAAATGATACATTTAACCACCCCTAAACACAGTATACAATGGTGGAGAAATAGTGGTACACACACACACACACACACACACACACACACACCTGTTGAGAAAAGGAAAAAGGGGAAACCAAGAAGCACAGTCTCCAAACAATAGTGTAGGCCACATCCTCTATACAAGGATTACAAGGGCTCCAATGTCTAGCCATGGGGTGAATTTCTTGGTCTATCACTATGGGTGCCCCCAATTTTGCACACTGAGAAAATCTCTTGTCCATTATTCTCCATGACATCAGAGATTGGGGAGATACTTCCCTTCTGAAGAATATACTGCCCTAGAAGCCTATTTCCTGTTGGATGACTAAGGGGTCCTGGGAGTTTCCTTTGGGTTTAAGCCATCACAGACCCACTTTGACAGTTTGTGGGTATTAAATCACACAAACTCGTTTAAAATTCTGATCTTCTGCCAGAAAAATTGTTTTCTAGTGTCTTCTTTGAGCTGGCATTCCCACAATAGAAATCCTGCCAAGTTATGGTCTTTGAATCTGAGGCCCTCTCTTGTCATTTCTGTCACGTAAAAATAATCCTTCCAGAAAACTTGGACTGAACTGACCTTTAGTAAATAGACTTTTGGTGCATTCTCATGTTGAATCTGAATTTCTTCTGAAATTTTGAAAGAACAACTTGATTTAAGTGCACTTGAAAATAATACAATGAAAACATTTTCTAAGATATCCAAACCTCAGTTCCTTCATAATCACATGGAAGCAGGAAAACCCACCCACTCTCCAGAAGTTCAATGAGGAATAAAGATCTACTTTTTGTACAATATAAGATGACTGAGAGGCACAATCAATAATTATATTGTCAGCCATTCCTGCCATAATAAGTCAGAGTCAAAGTTAGCTAGCACTCTGTTTGAAAACCAAATAAAATGTCAGCATATTAAACTTTGGGGCACTGTCTCTAAAACTGGAGTTCAAACTTCATTCATGTCCGTAAGAGACCAATTTCCCCACCCACCCTTAATCATACATGGTTGTCTGTACAAAACAAATAAGTTCATAAGTACATAAATTAACCATACTTCTGCTGGATGGATATACTCTCATTTGACAGAGCAGTCTGGCAGTTATCTGGTTCTTTGGATCAGCACAGACAACCGTAGTGATCAGGGGTCCTGGCTGCAAGCAACAGAGACTGTGTGTAACTGATTAAATAGCAAAGGAGTTCATCAAAGGATGGTGCATTGCTCTCTGAACTGTTGGGAAAGCTGAGCCTGGAGCTTAAGATTCCCAGATCAATGAGCAAAACCACACCACAAAACTGTCTTGTTGATGAAGCCTCCCTCACTGCTGCCACCTCCACTGTCCCACTGTGGACACTCCACCCTGCAGTCACCCCACCTCTGAAAGTCAGGTGTCTCGGCAGCACCTGCATCGGCAAAATGGACTCCACCCAGAGCCTCTTCCTCACCTTCCTCTCTTTCCAATTAGAGCCTCAAGTAGATGAGTCTGATTAATATATATGAGGTCATGTGTGTGTGTGTCAGACACCAAGCAAGCCAGGGAAATAAGTTTTCAAGGTTCTCATTTAGGGAAGAAGATGGGACTCGTAAGGCTGGAAATTCTCTGAATGTAGCAACGTGGCTCAGAAGGTTACAAGAATCCATAAAATGTGGTCAATGCCCACTACCATCATCAAACTGCATTTTTAGCCAAGAAATCCACATCTGGAAATTTAATCAGATAACTGCCAAAATTCTATATCTTTAGGAGTTATAGAGATCAACTCCCAGAAGCCTACAGACTATTTCATGGATAAATGCAATTGAGACCAAGAAATCTCTCTTCCTTCTTCCCCCAAATCTTAAGTCGGCTCTAAATAAACCACTACTGAATGAACTCCATGATGAACAAGTTTGGTTTAGAGGGAGTCCCTGCTCTTTACACGATGATAACGGGACATTTCTTCCAGTCAGAATTTGAGACTTTTTTGGCATTCAGGCCTCCATTTACATCTGGTACACCAGGTTGGTTATTCTTAATGTGGTCGGTCACCTGAATTAGAATCGCCCTCTTTTGGTTAGAAGGGGTACCTTAAAGCCTGCTTTCTTTGTGCCTTTCTTCCCCCTTCTGAATATCAGAAGCTACAGTTAAATCTCAGTTTTGATTCCAGTGCTCGATTTGATGAACTGGCTTTTCTTTAGCATCTGGATCGATCTTCCAATGCATTCACCAAGATGGTGGCAGGTGACAGATCAAGACTTTTCTCAGAGTCTCTCCTTGGGAGTCATGGTCACCATGGAAGCCACTGTAAGAGGGAACGCTGTCTTCTACCCCATTTCACCTCTGACTACTGGCACCTCCACTGAAAGTAGATTAAGTTATGGTTGATAATAGAGAAGATTTGTCAGTCCTCCTACGGAGATAGGATTCAATATGAAAGAACAATGTTATGTGTAAAAGAGTGGGTCTTCATTTGCATACCATGATCAGTGAAGGCTCTTCTGGAGCATTCTGGTCCAAATTCGATATGTAGGTTGAAAGAGACCAGACCAGATTCTAATTTCTACCTCCCCTACCTCAATATCACAAACACAAGCCAAGAATGAATGAAGTCGATTTGATCATGTATATTGGTGGCCTGGACCACACAAACCTATTTATTTATTTTTCTTTTGTCCTTAAATTAATTTTAAAACACAGTTAATAAAGGCAGCAATCTCCTGCCTTTCCTCTTCCTGTCTCTATATATTTAGCTGATCTGACATTTAACTCCATTTCACGATATAATAGGTTTCCACCACTATTTCTTGATTTATCAATTGATTGCATGGTTGAGTTTTTGCTATATTAGATGAGGATGTGGCTGTCTAAAACCTCTCCCTTCCCTTCACCCTTCCCCAACGTCTTGATAGTCACAGCACTAGTTAGGGCTCCTCTTTTGGTTACCTTTGTAAATGTGAGCAACAAACTGATGCTGTATTTCCTTTTCCATCAGTTCCTTCCCCTCTCTAAGATGAGAAGCTCAGTAACCCTTGCTTCCCTTCAGCTACTGATATCTTCCCCTCCCTCTGTATTTCTATTTTTGCCAGCTGTACTTTTACCTTTGCATTTTAACACCAGTAGCAGGAGCATCCTGTTCTGAAACAAAAATTAAGTTGTCTTTGCTTTGTCAACAGGATGTAACTAAATGCTGAAATTCAATAAGCAGTGTTTGCCTACCAAATGTAAAATAGCTAGTGGGAAGCAGCTGCGTAGCACAGGGAGATCAGCTTGGTGCTTTGTGACCACCTAGAGGGGTGGGATAGGGAGGGTGGGAGGGAAACGCAAGAGGGCGGGGATATGGGGATATATGTATACGTATAGCTGATTCACTTTGTTATACAGCAGAAACTAACACAACATTGTAAAGCAATTATACTCCAATAAAGATGTTAAAAAAAAAAAAGCAGTGTTTGCATTCTTGTGGTTCTAGGACAATCGTTCACTGCTGAGTGAGGATTACTGCTCACTCTTTCACACCTATTTGTTTCTCCTGAAGTTTATCAGTTTATATTATGCTCCACTTTCTATTATCAATATTTCCCTTTTTTCCCACATGCTCCATAATATCACCTATTCTATCAAGTCACCCTTTTCCCCAAGGATCTCTTTCACAGAGCAGTCTGCACAACCTCCCTCCCTCTGACTTTCTCTTCACTGCTTTTCTGGGTTGATTTCCTAAGTTTCCTGAACCCCAGGTCTTTGCATTCTTTGGTTTACTCTTTGGCTTTGCTGCAGCACATTCTCAAATAGCTTCCCCCCAAAAAAGTGAATGTAGGAAGTAACATTTCAGGGTCCCTGATTGTCTGAAAATATCTTAATATTACCTTCTAATTTCAGTTTGGCTGGGTATAGAACTCTAGGTTAAAATTTTTTCCCTCAACCAAAACAAGAAATCACACAGACTGAAGGCAGAAGCAGATATGAGACTCCAGCTGTCTTCTACTAACCAGACATTAAAAAGATTTCCAGAAATGTTACTTTTAATTAAAATGTCATTTATGTTAACATATAATGGGTTTATTATTTTTAAATGGATTAATACATTTAAAAATGTTTAATAATAGTAATTTTCCCTCAAAACTTGGAAGGCATTGTTCTATTTGTCCAGAATCCAGTGCTGTAGATGAGAAAGCCACTGCTGATCTAACTCTTGCTCTTCTTGAGATAACATGTATTATTTCTGGAGTTTTTTAAGCTCTTCTTAGTGGCCTGACATGTCACAACAGTATGGCTAGGTAGTGGTCTTCTTTCCTTGTTCTTGTCACTTGGTGTGCCCTCAGCTCAGGGAAATAATCTTGCATTATTTTTTATTATTTCTGTCTCTCTGTTTTCTCTGTTCTAGGTTTCTGGAATTCCAATTATTCAGATATTGACCCTCCTCAATTGATTCTCTCATCTTTTCCTTCTATTTGTCTTTTTATTCAACCTCCTAAAGTATTTCTTCATGTTTATCTTCCATCTCTTCTTTTGAACTTTCTTTTGGTGATGTCATTCTTAATTTCTAAGTGCTTTCTTTTTCCTTAACCATTACTTTTTCATGGGACTCTGTTCTTGGTTAATGAATATATCTTCTAGAGTCTCTATGGATACTAATTCAAGGTGTGTTTTTTTTTAAGTTCCCTTTTGTTCCCCCAAATTAATCTATTTTTTTCCAGGGTCATTTTTTTCTGTTTCTTTGGTCTCTCTCTTTCATTCTGGAGGATTTCTTCAAATGCATGATGGTCCTTGTTTTCATATGCAAAGATGAAACAATAAGAAAGCTGAGAGAGAGTTCTGTGCATTCTGGTGGCCTTGTTAGCTTAGGGTAACAAGCAGGGAACCAGTTGGTGATCTACAAGGGTGACTCCTACACACACCAGATGGGATGTTCTTGGCTCAGGGCCACTCCTCAATTTCTTTAGAGAGAGCCCTCCAGGGTATTTTTCTTTTTTGAGGGTAGGAAGTGAGATTTATTGAGTACACTGCAAGGGAGCAGTGGGCGAGATCAAAAGGGGGTTTGTACCTGGGGGAGAGACACTGGGCTTCTTTTATGGTCCCTTCTGGTCACCCTTGGGTTAATGTTCCACCCATATGGTAGTTAGGTCTGGGTGTGTCGTTGCTCCATCTTCCTGGCATGCTGACTGCTTGTAACTGCTGTTAATTTTCCATTGGGGGAGGGTGGGATTGTCTTATCTTGAAAGGACCTCCCCAGCCTAAGATGGCTGTTCTATTGTTAAGCTCCACATTTCTCCCCTGACAGATCAGCAAAGTCAAATCATTGACATCTAGGTGATGACATCATCTTGGGCTACTTCCTGCTAAGAAGCAACGACATGGGGTCCCAGTTGGCTTTGCCGATTAGCCGTGGGGCTATTGAGTGTGTGTGAATAGAAATTTTGGGAGCACTGTTCAAGAGTACTCAGCTGTGTTGATGCTAGGGGCTGGAATCCTTGTCTTGTCACCATTTGTAGCTTGATGGAATGAAGTCAGTTTTGTGGCAACTCATTTGAAGTATTAATACCTGGAGATGTTGGTGGATCAGGATGGATGGTCCTCAAGGGAGGATGGAAAGAGAAAGGGGATCTCACAGTGTGACTGGATTCGCCCTGGACAAGCTGCCGCTACCTACTGCGCCAGGTGTGGAAGTGAGGAGTCCCAAGGCCAGGACCAAAGGACACTGCCACCCCATCAGGCAGGGACGGTCGGTCGGTATGGGACCACGTTTCAGGTCTGCCAAAGAGTCACCTAGTCCAGGACACACAATCCCTAGTCTCCAGGGACCTCAGGCCGTGGGCAGTGTTGAAGAGAAGAAAAGACCATTTCCAGAATGTACCCCTTAGGGAGTTGGAGTCCTATCCCGGAGGCCTTCGGGTCCCACCAAGGAGTACCTTCAATTGACTCGGGGTACCTGCTGACTCGGGGACCTTCTATTGCCCTGAGTCAGCAGGCCGATCGCTACGTGTTGGAAGACGGATCAGAAAGGGCAGAGAGAGGAGAGAAAGGCCTCCCCGTATGGACCACCAAAATGCCACAGAGTTTGGCAATGGCGCCAGCAACGCGGGTGGTAGAAGAATTTACCAAGCCAGAAGTGAGGGTAGAAAGCGAGATTTATTGAGTACACTGCAAGGGAGCAGCAGGCGAGACCAAGAGGGGGTCTGCCCCTCCACTGTATTTCTTTTCCCCCTGAAGGACAGACTCCTGAATGTGTGTATACAGTCTGGGGTGATAGGAAAAGGGGGATCACTTCTTATAAATAAATATGTTCACCCACTGAAGCTTAGCCCCCTCTGTCATGGCCCTCCCTGCCCCTGCCACTCTTCTGCCCCCCATGAGCTTGGTGTTGACACCTTAGCTCCAAAAGGAGATTATACCAGGAGGTGGCACTCAAAAGATGACCGTCTCTTCACGCAAATTGTGTCTGCTCCATGAAAAATCAAGTCTCTACTTAAAGTACCTTCTGTTGACAGTATAATGACTTTTATCAAAAGAAAAAAATAGATTCTCTTCTGCCCCCTCTCCATATTATTTTCTTCTCTTTATCCTGTTTCTCCTCCTCCTCGTCCTCCTCCTCATTCCCTCTTTCTTCTCTGAGCCATAAGCTGGCCAAGAGCAACCGTTGGCACTTGCTTCATTCCTTCTCAGGCCTTCAGAGATTGTTAAAAATAATAAACTCCCAGCTACTGCTGATTGTGGCACTTGCGTGTTCACAATCCATCAGGTGGCATCATTTAACACTGCAACAGCTTCATCATAATTACCAAAACCAAGGATTTTATTATACATTGAGTGTGCTCCTGCCATATGGTTTTGAAAGACAAGTCATTTCTCAGAAGAAAGACTAGTTTAGGAAATGTGAATGTTTAAAATTCCCCCACAGTATTATAGCTTTTTGAAGTTCTTTTGCTTCCTAATATGAGCTTCTGGCAACTTACTTCTCTTGCTTGAGGATGCATTTGGAATGCAATCCTGTATGTTCAAAACATCTCAACCCCACTCTCTCCAGTCTTTGGGCAGGCCTGTAACTTGGGGTCTGGGCCAGGCTCTGACATCAGCCCAGGTGCATATCCCTGCTTCTGGACTCTCCTTGCCGCCCCTTCTCTGCCTTTTGTCTAAATGTCAACAGCTCAGGGCAGCTCAGTTCTCAGTACGTCCCTTGGGAAAAGCCTCACTGGCTTAAGTTCCTGGTTCCATAATGTCACAGGTCATCAAGTTTCCCAAAGCTTGAGAAAAGATGCTTCCACCAGGAGACATCTGAAAAGTGGGAAACGTGGGAAATCTGAAACATGAGATTACCTTAGATTAGATTTTTTTTTCAAAGATTTAATGTAATACTATTCAGTGTTTATAAAAGTCAGAATGGACCAACAGCTCAATGTGAAAAGACTCCACCTGAAATATCTGAGGCGCTTGGAGGCCAGGCAGGAAGCTGAGCTCAGAAATACAGAAGTCTCTTTCAAAACTTTGAGAAGATAGTGCTAAATGGCAACCAAGGAAACAAGAAAACAAGTGCGCTGGTCTCGCCTGTTGAGGGTCTATTGCATTCCAAGCACTGCTGCATGCTGGGGGTTCAGGAGTCAACAGGAAGATGAAGTTGCTGCTCTTAAAGATCTTGTATTCTACTAGAGAGAGGTTAGGAAAAGAAAGGAAGGAAAGAAGAGAAGAAAAATGTCAGCTGGAGACAAAAGAAGCAGAATCAATTCTTGGGATGTTGGAGTTTTCTGTCTGGACTTCTCCCTGGATCCTTCTCAGGCAGTGGCAGTAGGTGGTTATAGATGAACTGAACACAGGGTTTCTGAAATAAACTCTTTAAGGGACATGGCCACAATATAGAGAGATGCAGGCTGGCACCGCAAGACCCCAGGGGTGTCATCCACACAGGCGACAGTGGGGATGGCGCCCCCTGGAGTTGTGACCAGTACCTAGGTGTTCCCTAACTTGTGAGATGGGTTGCAGAATTAACATCTCAGGTCTAGGTGTTGATTCTTTGTTTCCCTAAAAAGGCAAAGGAAAAGACCCTCCACTATTATCTGGTCCGGAACTCCAGAATCTCCCAAGGCTGTTGCCGGAGGACCGCTTCCAGGGCTGATTGTTAATGGAAGTCTCACCTTCCTTGGGGCAGAGTAAATGAAGGGAAAGCTGGATACAGTTTCCTTCTCCTCCTATAATTCGCTGGCAACTTCCACCAGAGCTTTTAACAAAACACCATAATGATATCCTCCATGAGTGCTGTTTTAAATGTTTGGTTCTGGTGGGCGTTGGGGAAATAGAATTAAAAACAAATTCTCCTCCCAACTCAGAAAACCTCTCCATCAAGGAAGAAAAGAAAGAAAACAATTTTATTATTGAATAAGCATTAAACCAGAATGTGATGCGCCTCTCAGGCAATCCGCTAGGAGATGGCAAAGACAGAAAGGAATCTCGTCCTTTTATACAGCCGAGCAGATACAACCAATTACATACATGGTCTGAAGATAAACAGTAACTAGCCCTCAAGTAAAAAAGACTTGACAGCATCATTGGTCACACATAATTCATCTTAACTTAAGATGAATTCACTTGGTAGTTGGGGTAACCACCTGTGTCAGCTAACTGGATTTATCCAAAGGAAAAATTAACTTCTCCTACCTTTATGACAGGAGGTAGTTTTGCAGCTTGGCGGCTTCTGCCCTCCCAGAGAAACAGGGAGATAAGGGCACCATCTTCCTCAAGGCTGGCATTTCAGAGAGATGGTTCCCAGGTCCTTGAGAAAGACATTCCTGCTCATAAACCTGGCAAGAGGCTTATTTAGCTTTTCAAAAAGATTTGCATACATTTCAAAGAGACAGAGGAACAATTACAAGTTTCCAAAGTAAATGCTCTAAGAAAAGGGAAGGGGAGAAGTCTCCTCTTGCTTCAACAGGGAGGAGTAAGCCTCTTATTTTTAATTTGTATTTGCCTTTACAAGGGCATGAAGAAACTACTGGCAAAACTTTGGTTTAAAATGGTTCTTTTAAAACTAAATTCTGAAATTCTTCTAAGGGGGAAAATTTTTAATTTCTTAAAGAAGACTCTCGTGGGGAAAGGAAAGCCACTACTCTTGGTGATGTAAAGCCACTTTATGCAAAATAGTTTGCGCATTTTTAAGTAGCTTTGAAAAGTCGGCTATTGCGCAACCAACAGCAGTTGCTATGGTAGCAAAAGTTAGTGTTATTCTAATCTACTTGGTGATGAAGTGTCTGGAGCTGCTGCTCAGTGCAGGAAGCCATGTTCTGTGTGTGGAGTTGTTAGGTTTTGCACCATATTATGGGAGGAATAAGCTGAGCAGACTGTGGAAATCAGGGTGGAAAAGGAGGGCAGACACAACATGAGGTCTGAGCAACCGTGAGTCAGAAATGAGAGAAACCTTGAAAATTAGAAGCGCTTGGGTTCCGTCTCTCTAACCAGTCCTTACTGAGGACTGGACTAGGGTTGGGATGGGGAGAGCGACTGAAGGGTCCCCGTGTGTTGCACAGAGATGTGGTGATTGTACACACAGGGCCTCCTCCAGCCCCTCCAGCGACTCAGCAGGATACAAGTCATTGCACCCATTAGGACCTGAGGACTTGTGAAAGCGAAAGGGACATGTCCGAGGTCACAGAGCTGGTGGCTGAGTAAGGAACAGAATCTAGGATCTCGCTTTCAGAATGGGAGGAGCTGGCATACTGATGTGAGAGGAAATTCAGCAAAGAAACCCGTTTCACTGGAGGAGGGAATGGTTGGTCTCAAAGTTAGAAGAAAGAATAGAATCAGTATCGTTGGTGAATTTAGGTTCACATTATCTAGAGAGAGAGAGACGGACAAAACAAAGAGAGAAAGCCAATAGCACAGATGAGTGCTTCACTAGAATGTAAGTCAAAAGGGGGTGAGGATTTTGTCTGTTTCATTTCGCCCTGGCCTTAGAAGAGGGCCAGGAGCACAGAAGGGCCTCAATAAGAAGTGGCTGAGTGACCGCTAAAGGAATTCTTGCAACAACAGAAGGCTGAGGGAAGAACACAGTGGGAGTTTAACTAGGTGGATTTAGGGTCTCGGTAAAGACTAAAACAGCACATATCAAGAACCGTGAAGAACTGTCTAAGATTTTATCCTACTTGCAATCTACCAAGTTAGCCTGTCACCGTTCCATGGATGCTGGCACAAGACACAGGTCTCCTGGGCCAGAGCAAAGGACTTTGGGACTCATAGTAATAGCGATAGCCAGAGAGACAGTGGGGGTTTTTGCTTGGTTGGATTTTTTGCTTCCACAGGATGACATAAAGAGGTCTAGGTGACAGAAAGAATGCCAAGTGACACCTGCATTTGAGGACAGGAACCCTGAGCTTAGGGAACCCGAATCTTTTTTAATTGGCAGTAAACATGCCTGCCCTTTGCTCCAGAGGCAAACACAGTCTTTATCTTCCAAGGCCATTCACTGTGTAGATATCATTGAAAAACAACAGTCTGGAGCAAACAGAGAAGCCTCGGCTTGTAAGACAGGCAGAAATGTCAAAGTCACACAGAGAATTAACTGCCAACGATAAACTAGCACTATTTTCCCTCGCTGGAGGATCACCGCTCTATGTAATGATATTGAGAACACCCAGAGGAATGCAGAGGAATGTCAGGGTAAACAATGATGGAGCCGCAAAGTGGACAGCTTGCCTGAGGTCTGGGGAGGAGTTTGGGAAGATATTGAGTTTTGATGTTGTAACCATTCATCAATCAGATTCATATGAATAAAAGGAAGGAACACAGAAATGACTTATAATGGAAGCTTAATTCCATAAGTGCACGGGACCTTAAGTATCTTAGCCTGGATTCCCCCCAAAGCTTCCATGAAGATAGTCTATTTGGGAATTAATCCCAAGAAACAGAAGTGAAGGACAGTGGAAGTAAAATGGGGAAGAGGGGAGAGCTGATCCAAGGATGTGTTATCAAGCTGGCCACCTATGTGGGCAACAGTGCTCAGTCCCATGGAGCTTTCTGAGGAGCCAATGAAATGCATCCAGAACGATCTTCCCTGGAGATCAAAGAAGCCTGTATCCGTTGGCTCTGTCCCCCACTGATCATGAGAGTCAACTTGCCTTGATCATCCAGGTTACACATGTATGAGTCCTGAGCACGATCCTTGGGTTTCCTGGGCCTGAGGCAGGAAGCAAGACGCATTGGCACGGGTCGCAGGAAAGGAGCCTTCAGGTTGTACCTTCGTGAAACTGGTCAAGCCAGTGTGGAACTGCCCGCCACAGCGGGGATGGAGTAGGAGTTGAGGCTGAGAAGATCTGAAGTGATACACGACGGGCATAGCATCCAGGTTGCCCCCCCGTACCACTCAGATCCACACAAATCCTCCAGCAAGGTCACTTCCTCACAGAGACCCCTTCAAGGTGGTGGCCAACCACGGTCTCTCCCAAGATATAATGCAGTTGGTCCTGAAGCCATAATCCTCCTCCTCTACCAGTCAATCTAGATTTCCCTCACCCTCAGCCAGCACGCTGGTCTATGCTGCCTACCTGTTGGGGTGACCCAGCTCTTCACTGAAGGGTCTGAGCCCTTAACTGCCTTGCCCTGGTGGGATTATGGTCACTGAAACTCCCCACTCACCATTATCACCAGGCTTGGAAACATTATGAAACTCCAGTGAATTCTCTGGGCTCCAGACCTGATCCCCACTGTCCCCCAGTATAGCAGCAGCCCCAGTACCTCATGGTCATTAGGGTCAATTACACACACCCCAAGTCAGACATGTCATATCACCTTAACAATCACCGTCCCGTGTACTTGGGCGGCTTCTAACCTCCAGCCCCAGAGACTCCCCGCCCAAAGGCTGGGGGAACATGTTCAGCTCACTCTCCAAGAAGGTCAGAGGCTCTGAGGAGCGGGCACCTTAGGGACAGTCTTGACTAGTGATGAATAGGAGTGGGTAGATAACTACCCCAGCCATGTGGCCCCTCCAGTGAGACTGGAGCAATTCCGAGGCACGTTCCACATCATCTCCCACTGCCCACAGTGGTGACCTGTGGTCATTAACACACACCGTATGGACCCCCTTCCCTTCCCTGTCTCACCTTCCCGCTCCCCTGCTGGTGTTTCCTGGAATCACTCCCAGATTCACTACTCACTCTCACAGTCTAGTCTCAAGAGTTTGCTTGGTGGGGAACCCAAACTAGGATGTTTGGCACCAGAAGTAGCCCTAGGAAGCAGGCCCTCAGGCTGGGATTCTGGAGTTGGATCTCTCACTGGGCGGGGGGCAACACGGATCTGAATTCTGGTGCTAAGTGTGGTGGCGAGACCCCCTGCCATGCTGCAGCACCCCAGCGCTACCTAGGAGGAAGGGGACGCACAGGCTGCAGTGCTGGCTCTGGCACTCGTAAAAACAAGGAATGACAGTCATTATAAAGGTAATGGCAATGACAGTGTCAACAACCATCGAAGCCACAAAGAAAGAAAATAGCAGCCTCTCCTTTCCTCCCAGACCTGTGGATTCTAGCTACTGGCGACACAGCTCTGCAAACAGCTCATCGGTTCATGTTGCATCCTGGAGCTCGCCCTGCCGGCTCTGCAGGGTGTTGTCCCAGAGCCGGCACTTTGGCTAAGACTTGGACAGAGCGCTCCACTGTTACATTAGGCTGGCTCCTTCCGGCCGATGGCGTGTGGAGGAAGACCAGTGGAACCCACTGTGTGTGCCACTGTCAGCCCTCCTTTTTTCCAAAAGATGAGTCACTCACGTGGAGCCCAAGTTATTCAGAATATCACGTCAGTTTTGCCAGTCCACAGACGGGAGTGCTGGCAGACACACTGTAGACAGGGCAGGCAAACCCTTATCTGCCGTAGGTAAAAATCTAAAAAGCACAGATTGCTGTCCCTTTAGGCGAAGAAGGGGTCTGATGTGATCAACATATTAGCAGGCCGCTGGCAACTTTCCTCAAGCAATGGTGCCTTCTCTGGGGCTCAGCATCCGTCTCATCTGTATTCCTATTGGTCTGTGACAATTCTTAATATACTGATATTAACAACTTGGCATATATGCTATAAATATTTCCCCCAGTTTTATTTTGCCTTTAAGTTTTGTTTTTGATGGGTTTATAGACAGAAAAATGTCTCCTTTTTGCTTTTGGGGAAATCAATCAATATTTCCTGTATGGTGTTTGCCTTTGTTGCTGTGCTTATAGAACCTTCCTTATTCTGAGGTTGTATAAATAGTCGCCAGTATTCTCTAATCTACTGATGACTTCTTTCTCCTACCCTCTTTCTTTTTTTAAAAAAAAATAAATTTATTTATTTTATTTTATTATTTATTTTTGGCTGCATTGGATCTTTGTTGCTGCGCGTGGGCTTTCTCTAGTTGTGGTGAGTGGGGGCTACTCTTTGTTGTGGTGCACGGGCTCCTCATTGCAGCGGCTTCTCTTGTTGCAGAGCACGGGCTCTAGGCACGTGGGCTTCAGTAGTTGTGGCTCGCGGGCTCTAGAGCGCAGGCTCAGTAGTTGTGGCGCACGGGCTTTATTGCTCTGTGGCATGTGGGATCTTCCCGGACTAGGGTTCAAACCCGTGTCCCCTGCGTTGGCAGGTGGATTCTTAACTACTGCGCCATCAGGGAAGCCCCCTCTTTCTTTTTTTAACATTTAGATGTTTCATATTCTGGTGTGAGGTAGGGATCTAACTTTTTTTCCCCAAAAAATGATTAACCAGGACTCCTAACACTGTGTCTTGTATCACCCAATCTTTCATCACTGGTCTGAGATGCTGTCATCTTCACATGCTAAATTCTTCCAGGTTCTTGCTCTATGTCGAGACTTTCTCTTCCATTCTACTCATGTACCATTCTGTGTGTCAGTTCTAAACGGTTTCAGCTGTCACAGCTTGATGCACTTTAGTATCTGGGTGGGAAAGCTTCCTTCTTTATTAACCATCCCTGAAGTTTCCTGACTATTCTTGCACATCTGTTTAAAAGAGGATTCGAGGGTCTTCACGTGCATTGAGAGGCAGGAGGGGTGACCAAACCACAGCTTAGATTATTCACTCTCCCAGCAATTATGGAGGGCTCAGGAACCTCCAAAAAGCTATTTTTGCCTAAGTCGGTAACTGCAGGAGTCACAAAGGCTCCATGTCCAAAGGGGAGCTGGAGAAGGATTCATTCAGAGAGACGGATTCAAGATATGCAAGTCCCTTGCCCCACTGGACTCCTTTAAGAGAGATGGAGCTGGGTCCCAGAACAAACAGAGACCTGCTAAACTTAAGGGAAAAAACTGCCCACCCATGGAGATGACCAGGGAATGGCCACCAACTCACAAGCAAGCAGGTCTCCAGCTTGGGCTGTGAACTGCCACTAAGTAGAGAGATACCAGATCCGAAGGGGAACATGGACCAAAAACGTCAGGCCTGGACAAGGTGGAAGAGTCTATTGAAAAATCCATCTTTTGAATTGGTTGGACATTTTGACATGTAAGAGATATTCACAGTGTAAGAGTTGTAACTTCCCAGAGGGAAAGAGGGCAGGTTGAGACCCATGCTGCATCTAGAGATGTGTCTGACTTTTTCCCTTCTTGTTTTTTTATTTTTTAACATCTTTATTGGAGTATAATTGCTTTACAATGGTGTGTTAGTTTCTGCTTTATAACAAAGTGAATCAGTTATACATATACATATGTTCCCATATCTCTTCCCTCTTGCGTCTCCCTCCCTCCCACCCTCCCTATCCCACCCCTCTACGTGGTCACAAAGCACTGAGCTGATCTCCCTGTGCTATGCGGCTGCTTCCCACTAGCTATCTATTTTACGTTTGGTAGTGTAGATATGTCCATGCCACTCTCTCACTTTGTCACAGCTTACCCTTCCCCTTCCCCATATCCTCAAGTCCATTCTCTAGTAGGTCTGTGTCTTTATTCCCTTTCAAGTAGGAGTTAAAATTGAAAAGAGAACAAGAACGCTGTTGTCGCAGAAGCAGGCTGTGCAGAAACAGAGACCACATGCACCTGTCTCATCCATTTGCTCGTGATTTAGCAGCCCTTCCAACAAATTGTAATACTGCTCAACTGGAAAAAAATGGACTCACTCTACAAACCTTGGGAGATTTTACCGTGAGTGTGTGTTTGCTTTAAATGAATACAACAGATTTCATTTTTTTAATGTGCTTTTTTTTCCTTCACAGGCTATTACTAATTAGGAAATAATTTGTTTCTAAAGTGATTCTTTGTTGGACTTCCCGGGCGGTCCAATGGTTAGGACTCCACGCTTCCACTGCAGGAGGCCCAGGTTCAGTCCCTGGTCGGGGAACTAAGATGCTGTAAGCTGGCGGTGTGGCCAAAAAAATAAAAAATAAATTAAAAAAAAAGTGATTCTTTATGTTTTCAAAGTCATAATGTTAACAGCTTTTTGAACATTTTCATTATGAAAATAAAGAAAGAATTTAGGAAATCTAAATTCAGCTTTATAAATCTGTATGTTTACTGGATTCTTTTTGCCCCTAATTTAAAGGCATGTGGACACACACGGCAATTTGTGAATAAAATGCGTGAACATTTGTTTTATCAAGTCTGTAAAGGGACATGAACAAGGATGCTTAGTATGGCGTTGTTTAACGTGGCCAGGGGTTGGAGGCCATCAAGGTGTCCATCCCTGGCAGAATGAAAAGGTGGAGTGTGGCGGATGCACATCATGGAACGTTCTACAGCAGTTAAAATCGAAAGGTCAGTTGTTCATATAACTACATAGATAGATCTTAGAAACACAGAGCGAGTGAAAACAAGAAAGAAACAATGGGCTTTATAACAACATAACACCAGTAACAACAATTAAAAATACATATGTACCCAACAATGGCGCACGTTTACAAGACGCATACATATAAAGCAATACACATTAAATACACTAGAATGGTCTCCTGTGGGGAAGAAGGTAATGAGAGTGGGCAATGGGGATAAAAAGGGAATAAAAGAAAAAAAGACTATTTTATAATAATTTTCCCATTTCTTTTTCCTTTATGTATACTTCATATTTAAATTGTGGTTTTTTTCCCCTTCTAAATCAGGAAGAAAGCTTCCCACCCACAATATTCTCGGGAGAGAGATGAATATTCACCATCTAACTTTTGAAATTGACATTTATTTTGTGATTCAAGAAGAAAAGGTGGTGGGAATAAATAACAGAACTGGGGAATTTAATCCATAAAATTGGGAAAACAAATTAGGTTTTATTAATAAAATTTGAACTGGGTACATTCATCAGTTGGGGGGAATTTATTTAGTTGATGATCTTAATTTGGATAGGGGAGAGGCACTTACCTCTCTGCCACTCCTATCAAGCCCAGAAACAGGCGGTGTTGGTTGCCCTCATTTCCCACTTCCTCGAGCTGGGTGTTGAGTGTCTTTGGGTTACTATCCCCTCGACTTACAGAGGAAGGGGGTACAGAGTCAGTAAATTTCAGGAGCTACAGAGATGCTTATGGTATGTGGTATGGTACGCCACTAAGTTTTACGCCAAATCTTAGTGGCATAAAACAAAAACGTCTTTGTTTGCTTGAGATTCTGAGGGTCAGGGATTCAGACACAGCATAGGTGGGTGGTTCTTTTGCTCATGTGCTATCCTTGCATTGGTGACTGGGCTGAGTAGGAAAGTACAAAAAGGCCTCACTCACCTGTCCAATGGCCCAGTGCTACGCTGGGTGGCTTTTTTCTCTCTCCATGTGTTGTTTTCTTCATATGATCTCTCTCTCCAGCAGGATGGCTTGGACTTCCTTACAACATTGCAGCTGGACTGCAAGAAGAAAAGCATTTACTTATCAAGCCTCTGTGTGCACCACAGTTGCTGATGTCCCACTGGCTAAAGCAAGTCACATAACCAAGCTCAGAATCGATGTGGGAGGGGACCACACCAGGATATGAGTACAGTAAGTCTCCTACGTATGAACCTTCAAGTTGCAAACTTTCAAAGATGCGAATGTGCCCAGAGAAAGGACAAAGAGAGACAAGAGGAAGAAGTAACTGAAGAACCAAAGAGATTCACGACACAGGAAATGGCAAGGGGATTTTCTGTATTTGAGGAGGCACCGTTACTTTTTGAGGCACAGGACCTGAACGCAGAACGGTATACAAAGGTTGCAGCAGCCATTCAGAATGCAATCCAGTGCTACCGCGTCATCTATGATGAGAAAAAAAGAGCTGCTACCCAGACATCACTGGATCGTTTTTTTCAAGAGGGTAGATAGAACTGAATCCAGCAAGGAACCAGAACCTGTGCCATCCACGTCAGGTGTGAGTGATGTTGCAGCTTGCCCTCCATCTCCTATTGCTGACGATCCTTCAGCTCTACCATCTCCCACCTCCTCTCCCCCCTCCAGTCAGTAACTCTTCTTCCCTGTTCACTCGATCCAGCCCCTGTATGCCAGCTGTTGTACTGTACTGCTGTACTTCTCAAGGTACTGTGTTGTAAGAGTCAAAATGTTTTCTTTATTTTGTGTGTGTGTTTCTTTGTTTCTTATGTAGTATTTGTGTGAAAAGTATTTTAAACCTATTACGGTACAGTACTATATAGCCGATTGTGTTAGTTGGGTACCTAGGCTAACTTTGTTGGACTTATGAACAAATTGGACTTACGAATGTGCTTTCGGAATAGAACTCATTCGTATGTAGGGGACTTACTGTACTGGGAGGCATAGTTCTTTGGCAGCCACCAAAGTTCCAGTCTACCACAAGTTCTAATTATAGATCTTACAGCCAGGCAAGGACAGCCCAGGGATACAAGCAGAAGGAACTACTTGTTATCCTGGAAAAGTCTGGAGTTTTATCATCTGCTAAAGAGCTCAGTCAGCTGGTGGCATGTGGCTCCAGGGTAAGAACCAGTATGGCCTCTCTAGCCAATAAGAAGCCTCTAGAACTGGGAGTGAATGAAGGTGTCCTGAACCAGCCCAAAAAGGAACTCAAGCGCCAGTTCCATGAGCCTGGGATGAGATCTAGGCACCAGAGTAGGCAATGGGAGGATGAATACCCCAGCTTCCTGCCCCTTAGGGGCATTCCACACCACTTCCCAGAAGTCCCCCAGAAAGATTGAGCTCTAGTCGCCACAATGTCATCTGTTTATTTAATGGTTCCCATCCTTTCCCCATCTTACTCCTCCACTTACCTATCAGGGCTTCTTCCCAAATAAGCCACTGATACTCAAATTGGGCCTCAGGGTCTGCTTCTGAGGAACCCCAGGTTAAGACATTGAGGGTTGTGGGCCACTGCGTGATCTCAAGAGTCATTCCCAGCTGGAAAAGTCCATGATCTGATCGGGGATGTGGAGATGTGGACTTGGCATTATACAGGCATAGGCTTGAGCCCCTGCCCTCCTGCTCACCAATTCTGTATAAAGAGCTTTTGTTTTCCAAGACGGTCACCAACAGTCCGTCTCATCCTTGTGTGCACACGCCATTCCTCCCATCAAGAGATGAAGTCTATTTCTCCTCTCCTTTGATTCTGGGCTGGCCTTATGCCTTGCTTTGACCAGGGGGTGGGGGGAAGGGGGGGAAGGGATATTCCAGGACTTCTGAGCCCAGACTTTAAAAAGCTTGTAGCTTCTACTCTTTTGTCCTCTTGGAAGCTAGCCGTCATGTAAAACGCCCTGCCACCCTGCTGGAAAGACCAGCATGGAGAAAGAGGGGCCCAGTCAGTCCCCAGCTATTCCAGCGGGTGGGCACTGGGGGATTTTGAGACGTCCAGTTGAAGATGTCAAAAGGGTAGTAAGATACAGTTAACTCCTCTGTATCTCTCTGAATAAGAGCCAGGGCCTTTCCTTCGTTGCTTGGGCAAAGAGGAGGAGTTTACGATTGTAAACGGCAAGGCTGTGTGCGTGTATGGGTATGCGCGTGTGTGGTGTGTGGGCTGAGTGTTTGAAACAGGCTGTGCAGTTTCCCGCGCCCTCACCGCCTCCCTCCTACAGACCAGGCCTCAGCCACACCTGCCCCCTCGATGCCCAGACTGCTAAGACATCAAGCCCCCAGCAGGGCCAGGACCTCACTGTGCCAGCAGCTAATGTAGCACTCGAGCCCAGCAGGGGAAGCCTTTCTTCGTGCGCCCTCTGGAACCATCCTAGGATGCTACCCTCTCCTCTAATGCGATCAAGGTTTTCCTGGAGGATGCCCTTCCCTGAACCCCCTGGAGGGGTCGCTGCTCAACCTTGCACACACACACCCCACCTTAAGGTCTGGAAGTTGGGTCACTGTCCTCTGTGGCTGGGTAACCACCCTCCACCGCACCACCCACTGCAGGGCCGGTAAACTGGAGTGGTGAGTCTAAGCCAATCACAGAGCTCCCAGTCTCTTGCTAGTGATTGGTGTAGGAGTGAGCATGTGAGCCAATTCTGGCCAATGAGATGTGAGGGGAGGTCTGCTCAGGGAGTTCTGGGAAAGGATTCTTTGCTCCTGGGAAGGAGACTCCCGGAAGGCGTGGCTCTCCTCTACCAATGAGCACTGATGGGCCTGGGTGATTCCTGGAGCTGCTGCCACCATCTTGGAATCATGAGGGTCAACAATGATTGGAGGAGGCTGAGGCAGAGAGATGGGAGGAACCTCGATAATATGATTGTATTTTTGAGTTGTATTAACCTGAAAGCTCGCTTACTTCTGGACGTTTTATCAACGGAGATAATACAAGGCAGTATCGTTTGTTTGTTATCTAGACTCAAAGACACCCTAGTGAGGCAGCCCTGGGCTTCTCCCACCTCCAGGGGGCGCTTCCCTGGGACCCTCCCCTGTGCACTCAGGCACCTATGTAGATCCAGAGGGTCAGAGGCCCCCTGTGTGTCCTACTGCCAAAATCTGCCTGCCAGATTGAATACCCACTGCAGAACAGGTGTGACTCTGACCCTGAGGTCGTCCTCCAGCCAAAACGGGTGATGGCTGCTGATGCCTGTCTTCCAGACCCCCTTGCATGGCACTACAAGATCTGGCATTTCTCTTTAGCCTCATTCTCAAACCCGCTTCACCGCACTGTCTCTGCTTCAGGCACACTGTTCATTCATTCACTTAACACAACCTTTCCCCAACCCTTGACCTGTGCCTGGCACTGTGTGAGAGGAGAGGACACATAGGAGAAGCAGGATTTGCCCCAGCCCCCAGGGAGCTCAGGCTCTAGTGAGAGAGCAGGGGTGTACATGACTGCAGTACGAGGTGCCAGGTGCTACAAGAGACGAGTGTGTGCACGTCAGAAACATAAAGGAAGAGTCTTAGGGCAGCAAAGGAAGGTATCACAGAAAAGGTGACATTGAGATGGGTGAGCTGGGTGCGTGGGAGAAGGACATTTAGTGCATCCTTAGCAGCCTCTGTTCCTCAGCCCCATCACACAGACTCAGGGCACTGTGCCTTTGCATTGGCTCTTCCCCTACCTGGAATGCCTTTCCCTTGCTTCGCTGGCCTGGAAACTCCTCCAAGGCCCAAGTCATAGAGTATGTTCTGTGAGAAGCTGTTCATGACTCCTGTGGGAGTGTCATGTGCTCCCCTCTGCTCCCACATCTTTGCACTCATTTCATTGTGAGAATTTGTTCCTGTTTTATTTGCTTGTCTGTTCCTTTCATCAGACTGTGAGGAAGGAACCAGGTCGTACTCACCTTTATATACCCGGCACCTGGCCCAGTGGCTGGCGCATACTAGACATCTGAAAGACAGTTGCTTTCTGCCTATGCCCTTTGTCCCCTCCCAGCCATGTTTTCCAAAGGGCTGAGCAGGCTTTAATATGATTGAGAGAAGCAATGACAGACTATAGGAAGTCCTGTCTGCTGGGCAGGCCCTAAAGGAAGCGGTCC
Organism: Balaenoptera physalus; assembly: GCF_965194825.1. Taxonomy (NCBI): domain Eukaryota; kingdom Metazoa; phylum Chordata; class Mammalia; order Artiodactyla; family Balaenopteridae; genus Balaenoptera; species Balaenoptera physalus. The sequence goes on from NC_138883.1 coordinate 147,689,095, forward strand.
AACTACCAAGGCAAGAGGAACAGTCCCCAGCCTTCAAGACCTTTCCATTCAGGGCCACCATGTGCAGTGGTTCAGGTTGCTTACTGCACAAAGACATTGAACCAAGGGGCTGGGGTGGGGGTGGGGGTATGAAATACAGCCAACTCTCCATTTGCCAACCTTTTTGCCTTTGCACAGTGTTGCATCCACCCAAAGGGGCACCTTTTCTTAATATCCACAAAAGTTCTATGGAGAATAGCCATAGCCCTTGTCCACTCGTGGCAGAACCCTCACTTGTCACAGGGCTCCGCTGCCGGCCCCAAGCCTCTAGGGTATCAGGGCCTAACCTGAGAGTTCTTGCTGAAGGACAGTTCCGATGAAGAGAAAACATCATTTGCCATAGCGCTATTGCTGTTGTTTATACTGTTCTGTTTTCTGGAAATTATACAAAGATAATGTTGCCTAGCCTGCAATGTACATCATGTTTGCTTTCAGTCATGAGGGAAAGTGTGATTCTTACCATAAATGATAAGCATCAGTTACATGGGTCAATACAAAAAAGATCCACTGAGGGAGGTGAAGTCAGATAAAAAAAATAAGCACACAGAAATGCTCATCTTAAGGACCTAGACAGTTACTAAAGCTGCATTACAAATTTAGCTCTGAATTTCCTGGAAGCCAAAGTTCAAGGGCAATCTTGATCAGTTATAATTTTTCATTCAATCAACCAAACATCGAACCAATATTGATGGCTATCTACTTTCTGCCAGGCACTGGGGTGGGTGGAGGAGGAAAGGCAATGGTGACAAGGCAAGCATGAGTCTTGTCCTCATGGAGCTTACAATCTACTGGGGAAAATAAATTTTTGAAAATACAAGTAAACAGACAAATAAGTAAAATGATTACAAATTCTAATACATATAATGAAAGCAACAAATAAGGGGCTGAGAAAGAGAATAAGGGATATGGGGACTTCTATTTATAACAGAGTGGTCACAGAAAGCCCCTCTAAGGAAAGACAAATAAGCTGAGGCCAATTGGACAAAAAGGAGCCAATCATCAGAGAAAAGGAAAGGGGGGCCAGAGATGGGAATAGCATGTGCAAAGGTCCTGTGGCAGGAAAGGAATTGGATAAAAACCTACCATTTACTCTAGGTCACACATTTGATAGCACTGATCCACTTCATCATTCTCCTTACCATCAGTAAGAGTCTGATTCCCTTGCTGCTCACACTTTAAGGCATCCTGCCCTAACAGGATATACTCAAGAAGCCTCATGTCAGTCTAATCACCCCAGATCCCCTTCTGCAGATTCAGCCAAGCCATGCCCCAGGCACTGGCCCAATTCAGATTGGAGGCAAAGGAGTCTGAAGCAGCTCGGATCCCCACAGGGTGAGGTTAGATATGCAATCACCATTCTCATCAGTCTAAGCCAGTGTCCAATTTTTTTTTTAATTAATTTTTATTGGAGTATGGTTGCTTTACAATGTTGTGTTAGCCTCCACTGCACAACAAAATGAAATCAGCCATACAGGTACAGATATCCCCTGCCTTTTGGACTTCCCTCACATTTAGGTTACCACAGTGTATTAGGTAGAGTTTCCTGTGCTATACAGTATGTTCCCATCAGTTGTCTATTTTATACATAGTATCCATAATGTGTATGTGTCAATCCCAGTCTCCCAATTCCTCCCACCCCACCCCTAAGCCAGTGTCCAATCTTTGACCCCTGGGATCCCAAGTGACCCAGGCCCAGAGCCCAGGAGTTCTCCTAATTAGGATAATGGAATATTTATAAATAATACATGGGGGCTTCCCTGGTGGCACAGTGGTTAAGAATCTGCCTGCCAATGCAGGGGACACAGATTCGAGCCCTGGTCTGGGAAGATCCCACATGCCGCAGAGCAACTAAGCCTGTGAGCCACAACTACTGAGCGCACGTGCCATAACTACTGAAGCCCGCGCACCTAGAGCCTGTGCTCCGCAACAAGCGAAGCCACCGCAATGAGAAGCCCGCGCACCACAATGAAAAGTAGCCCCCGCTCGCCACAACTAGAGAAAGCCCGCGCACAGCAACGAAGACCCAACGCAGCCAAAAATAAATAAATAAATAAATAAATTGAAAATAAATAAATAATACATAATGCCTGGGGGCCCCTTGTAAGTTCTCTGCATTCTTGCCCCTCAAACCATGTACGCTTGAGCCAATAACACCCAAACCAGCCATGCAAAGAAACTAATTGGAACAGAGAACCCTGAACAGAATTTGCTGTGACTTTCCTTCCTTCCTTTCTTCCCTCCTTCCTTCAATCAATCATTATATGGTACCTACTCTGTGGAAGGTCCTGTGCTTTCCATACTGAGAGGGTGTGGATAGGGTGAACACTCAGCCTGGACCTTTCTCCCACCCAGGCTCGCCTCTCCATCTGGAGTGGCTGCCACCCATCTCTTCTGGACCAAATTCCATTCCTCTTCCGAATGGAAGCCGTCATCTTTCGCTCAGCAACCTCTGTGTGCCAGCCATCACTCTAAGCACTGGGGTAAATCAGAGAGACATGGTCTGCCTTCAGGGAGCTTGAAGTCCAGTGAGGAAGGCATTACACTCATCACTCCGCAACGCATGAAGTCACTCCACCTGTGGTGCGGGTTGCCCAAGGACACCACAGGGGCCTCTGAGAGTATAATGAGGCGTCTCAGCCCCTCTGGGGGGTGCAGGGAAGGCTGTGCAGAGTCTTCAGGAGGTGCCAGCACATGGGGGTTTAATGTTCCCATACTGGGTCAAGAAATAGAAAATATAACAAATAGAAACACAAAAAGAGGGGACAAACCCAGACCTGCATCGTTAGCTTTGTTCCCCCACAGCTGAAACTTTGCAAGACGCAGACCCCAGGGTTTCACAATGTGTCTCTGTAGAAACGATCCCACCATTAGCAGCAGGTTCCTGGGTTCGGGTCCTGGTGTCACCCCTTCCTCACTGTACTGCCCTGACTTGTCTATTATCATCCTCTCTGAGCCTCAGTTTCTCTGTCTATAGAATAGGGGCAACATCTCCCCCACGGGGTTGGCAGGAGAATCAAATGAGAGAGGCTTTCTACACGGTACAGGGTACGGGACTGGGCTTCATTCCTCCCAAGGTTCTGATCACTGTGACAGCCACGTGTTCTCTCTTGTCATTAAAGTCACTCTCTTTCGGAAAGTCCCAGAGTGTCGGTTTTGTCGACCCCCGGACGTGCTGGTGCACAGCGGTGTTCTGAATGTGCCCCTCACAAAGCTCTGAGATTCCTGCCTCAGCACGAATCTCCTGTCCTCTCTGTCCAATTCTGATTTGACAGCCTGCTCCAAGTATCTATTTGATACTGTTGACAACCAAAATAGAAATCCCATCTCCAGCTACCCTGGATACAGCTTGTCACAGTCTTTAGAAGACAAACCTGGTGATGGGCTCGCTTAGAATTCTTTCTCGTAAAGGAAGGAGTCACAGAAGCTAGACGTTGTGTCCCTTCATCCAGGTGTGTGGCAGAGGGAGGCGTGCTAATAAACTGGGGGACAGGTGGAATGTCCCCTTTTGCCAGGCAGAAAGCCGTTCGCTAGTCATGCTTGTACTGTGCTCTGGCATAATCTCACTCAGATGAATAGCAGCTGTCATTTAAGACAAATCTACTCTGAGCCAGGCCCTGTGCTAGGACTCCATGTCCAACACCGCTCGTGCTCGCAACCACCGTGCAAAGCCAAGACTGTCGTGTCCATTTTATGGATGAGGAAACTGAAGCTTCAGAGAGGGATAATAATTTGTCCAGGGACTTCTCTGGTGGTCCAGTGGGTAAGACTCTGCGCTCCCAACACAGGGGGCCAGATTCGACCCCCGGTCAGGGAACTAGACCCCACATGCTGCAACTAAGAGTCCACGTGCTGCAACTAAAGATCCTGCATGCCACAACTAAGACCCGGTGCAACCAAAAGAAATAAATAAATATTTTTTAAAAACAATAATTTGTCCAAAAAGTCACCCAACTGCAGAGTGCTAGGGCTGGGGTTTGAGCTCAGGTGTCTGCTCACAACACCACACTCTCTCTGCCTCAGTCATGGGCATTTCCCATCCCTCCCTTCTGTCCTTGGCCACTTTGGGTCCTGGCAGGCACAGCTGGTACCCGACCCCTGTGAGACCCATCGTTGTTAGACAGATTCAGGGAACGCTGGGCTGAATGTCCCCGGGGCCCCTGTGTCCGTGCTGACCCAGTCCCTGCTTTGATGCCGACTTCTTAGTCTGACCTTTGCCCTGCTGAAAAAATCAGGAAGCCTCTGGAACCCACAAGCTGGAGTCTGCCCCAGGCCACCTGCTGATCTCTATCTGCCAGTCACCACCCCTCAAGCCTTCTAACTGGCCTACACTTCCAGTCGCCCTGCCACCAGGATGGCTTCCAGCACCAGGGCATGAGCTAGTCCACCCTTTGGACACTTGACCTCAGGCAGCCCTTCTGTCTTGTTTCAAGTCCCAGACTCGTGTTAGCAGAGGTCCCCCTTTAGAATACCCTGCCTTTACTGACATTTCTCTCTGCCTGTATCCAGCCCCCAGGTGTAAACGCAGGAACCATCGCCTGGCAGGTGCTCTGCAAGGAACGGTACTCACCTAGACTGTTGATGCAAGAAGGGTCTTTACACCCATCCTGCCCACCCCTACACTGCAGAGAGGAGACTGAGGTCCAGAGAGGAGAAGAAGCACAGGGACAGGGTAAAATGTAGACAGAGTAAAATCTAGAACCCAGATCAGGTGGCTGCTGTTGATTATCAGGACATCTATTTATGATTAGCATCTGGAATGGTTTACAGAAGATAATGCTATAAAAATGTGGGGCTAGGGTCCTGTGGCCAGACCAGGGCTTACCTATATATGTTTTTCACCACTAGGAAAAAGTACCCCTTCTTCAGGCAGACCCAGCTCCTCACCAGGGTAAAGGCCCAGCAAGCAGACCAAGGACTAGATTTCAGGTCCTACTTGCCCCTTCAGCTGAGCACGTTTGTGCAGTGAAGCACCTGAACAACTGTACATGGCGGCCTTGCGCATATAACACTGAAATAATTTGCTTAACTGTCTGCTTCTTCTACCAGAATAAGGGCTCTTTGAGAGTGGAGTCCTGTTTCATTAACTGTTGTATCAGTCTCCATCTTGGCAAAGAGCCTGGCACATAGATGCTCATGGAAGCCTGCTGAATAAATGAATGGATGAATAAATGATTCACTACTTCCCTTTGTAAATATTCACTTAAGCGACTCTCACTTATATATTACTTAATTTTCTTTAAGTTTTAATAATGTCCTCCGTCTCAGGGTCCCCACGCAACATGAGAGCACTAACTTCTGCTTGTCCTCCTCCTCACGGGAGTGCTGAGAAGGTAGTTGGAAGCAACAATAGTTTTCTTATCTCCTTGGAGAAGGATACCAGCTATTACTGGGGTTTTATAGATGAGATCCCCACTGTTCTCCATAAATTCATGTGTCTGAGCTTCTGTCTCCCTGGTTATGTATTGCTGGCTGGCTGAAGTTATTCTGGGCATTTCTTCAAGTGTCACTGGTAACTTAGAACTCACCAGTGACAAGCTGGCAGATTCACTTACAGAATGCAGCTCTTGAAAACTACTAATGATGCCATGAAGAGACAGGAGACAGGAACCAGCAATATTTGGTCTTCGGTTTAAAGCATAAATATCTGAAAATGAGAAATTCCTTGGAGTCAGCCTCCCAGATGGAACATTTAGTACTTGGTTACATAAAGAGCTACAGAAGGCAAGAGGTCAGGGCAGAGCTGCAGCAAGGGGGGTGCCTAGGACCCAGGGGGACTGTGCACTGCAGAGGTGGGGAGGTGTCAAGAGCATTGCCCACTTGACGGTGAGCGGTGAAGGTTGAACTTCCCTCCATCCACTATCCATTCACTCTGCTCGGATCAGAGCACAGTGCCAGGCACTGTGGAGAGGACTTCGAATGTGGCAGGATTTTTAAAATGAGCAAATTGGTGGTGTTTTATGAGATTGCAGACTCATCTGAAAGAGGAAGCTGCAGAAAACAAAATGAGAGGAATCTCCCCTTCTTCTCTCAAGAGAGCCAGCAGGACTCTCCATGAGGTCTGCCCCAGGGGAACGAAGAGAGACTTTTAATTTCTCAAGGCTAGGCTCTGGGCACAAAGAGCTGGCTTGTCTGGCATGGGCAGGGGCTCTGGGATGGACAGGAAGAGGCTCAACCCTCTGAGAGACCCAGGTCTCCCTGAGACAGGGAGCCAAGGGGTGCTGGGAAGGGTAGTGCTATGCTGGTGAAGCGAACAACCTGCCTTCAGGGCAGTGGGGATGGGTCCTGATTTGCACTGTTGACCGATTTCTGTGGTGTAAATATTTCCACCGTGACTGATGTCAGGCCACCAGCTTCATGTCACTGCATAGGAAGCTGGGAAGAGAGGAGCAAACAGTCGGCTCTCACAAGCCAGTACAAGCCTTCTACAGCACACCAATGACACGGCAACATGCCCCCACCTCCATGCAGCTCCTCAGGAGGGGGCGAGACCCTTTACAGGGTGGCCCATGGGTGCCAGGGACTGAAACCCAAGCTCTAAAAACCTCGTGAACTATTGCAAAAGATCTCAGAGCCTGGCTCGGCGTGAAGGAAGAGGAGCCACCCTTCCTTGGAATGAAACATTTGGACTTGAACTTGAGGCTCCAACAGTGACCATATGGGACAGAAGAACACAAGCTTTGCTGAAGTTTCTGGTCTGTGTAAACCGTCCTTGCTCACCCTAAGGAGGGGGTACTCCAGGCAACAACTCAACCATGGTGACTGGGAGCTCATAGCCATATTTAATTTGATTTACAAAAATAAAATAGCAGGATGGTTCTTGCATATGACTGTGGGGATACAAATTCATACAGCAACAAAGAAATGGCCGAGTCCTTCTGACTTCCAAGGGCTTATACCTTCACGTTTCTCAGCTTACGAGAGAAAATGAAACAAGTATTCAAATACACCCAATAGAATGTGGTGTGGACCACAAGAAGGATACCAATATAGTAAAGAAGACTGTCACACATTTCTATATGACTGCATTGGCAAAGAGCTTTCCCACACAAGATCTCCTTTCATCCTTCTCAGGACCTTCAAGATTTTGCAAGAAAATCATTTTCAATCTAATAAAAGTCTATTCCCAGCCAAATTATCAGTCAAGGGATAGCAGATTAAAGACACTTTGAGATACCCAATACCTCACATGTTATACCTCCTACACACCTTTTGTTTAGGTAGCAAATGTAAAACAAGAAAGAGAAACACACAGGATCCAGAAAGCAGGGGATTCAATCCAGAAGTGCAATAAGGAGAAGTCCCAGGAAAATGTACCCAGTTGTCCTAAAAAGCAACCAGGAGAGACAGCATATGAGAAAACCTGTAGACATTGGTAGGGAGAAAAGCAAGCAAATGAAAAACAAGGCAGTTGTTAACTCCAGGACAAACAATGGGAGGGTTGTAGGAGAGTTCAGTACACATCTACAACAACAAAACATGAACTAATGTCTATAATTGATAAATGATATAATATCCATGTAAACATATTATTTAGAGACATGGTAAATGTAGGGGAAAGAAGTCAGAGGATTTGAGGGTAGTTGTCTCTGGGGAATGGAGCTAAGGACATGGAGAGAGGTGGGATACTACTAACTTTTTAAACTATGTAAATTCATTATATCATTAAACAGAAATAACAGCTTTGAAAAACCTATAGTAAAAAAGTATCATGCAATTTGAAATATATTACACAACAAATTTTAACACATTAGAGAGCAGCAATATAATCTCTGTATCTGTAATCCGTCATAAGAAAATGTTATAAATTTGAATTTATAAAATAAAATTTTAATCAACTTTTTAAAGCCAAGGCCCTAAAGGCATAAACAACAGACTTAGAAACATTTATGATGGGTCAGAGACTGTTTTTCTCTTGTACGTAAATATTTTAAATTTTTTTATTTCAAAATAATTATAGACTCACAGGAAGTTGAAAAATATTAATATTATGAAGAGGTCTGGTATATCCTTCACCCAGTTTCCCCCAATGGTTATATCTTGCATAACTATCTTACAATATCAAAACCAGGAAATTGACATTGGTATAGTGTGTGTATAGTTCTATGCCATTTTGCACATGTGTAGATTTGTGTCACCACCACTATAATCAGGATATAGAACTATTTCACTACCACAAAGACTTCTCTCCTGCTACCTCTTATTCATAAAACATGGCAAACACTAATCTGATTTCTATCTCTATAGTTTTGTTACTTTGAGAGCATTATATAATGAAATCATATAGCATGCGACTTTTGAGATTGGCTTTTTCCATTCAGCATAGTGTCCTTGAAGTTCATTTGGGTTGTTGGTTGCATCCATAGTTTATTTCTTTACTTTCTGAGTAGTACTCCATGGTATGAATGTATCACAGTTAGTTATTCACCTATTGAAGAACATTCCAGGTGTTTCCTGTTTTTGGCTATTGCAATAAAGCTACCACAAGCATTTCTGTACAGTTTATGTGGACATACGTTTTCATTTCTGGGGTTAAGTGTCCAGGAGTGTGGTTTCTGAGTTGTTGGGTGAGCACATGTATAGTTTTGTAAGAAACCGCCAAACTCTTTTCCAGAGTAGCTGTAACATTGTACATTCCCACCAGCAATGTATGAAAGATCCAGTTTCTCCACATCCTTTCCAGCATTTGGTATTGTTACTCTTTTTTATTTTACCTCTTCTAATGGATGTGTCGTGAGAGCTCATCAAGGTTTTAATTTGCATTTCCCTAATGGCTAGTGACTTTAAACATCTTTTCATGTGCTTATTTGCCATCCATATGCCCTCTTAGGTCTTCAGTGACCTATCTCTTCATGGTTTTTGTCTATTTTCTAATTGTATTGTTTGTTGTTTTACTATTGAGTTTTGAGAGGTTTTTTGAAATATATATTCTAGATATGAACCATCTGTCAGATATGTGGTTTGCAAATATTTTCTCCCCATCTGGCACTTATCTTTTATTTTCTTGACAGAGTCATTTCCAATTTTGATGCAGTCCGATTTATTGATTTTTTTTCTTTAATAGATCATTCTTTTCTTGTTATATGTAAGAACTCTTCACCAAGCCCTATGCCTTATTTTATCCTATGTTTTCTTTTAAAAGTTTCATAAGTTTATATTTTATAATTATCTATGATCCATTTTGAGTTAAACTTTTGTACATAGTGTGAGGTTTAAATTGAGGTGTATATTTTTGCCTATGGATATACAATTGCCCCAGCACCTTTGCTGAAAAGACGATTCTTCTTCCATTGAATTGCTTTGACATCTTTGTCAAAAATCAATTGATTGTACTTGTTTGGGTCTGTTTCTGGATTCTTCTGTTCCACTAGTCTATGTGACTATCTCACCACCAATATCACTCAGCTATATAATGTCTTGAAATTGGGTGGACTGATTCCTCTCACTTTCTTCCCCTTCTTCTTCCTCCTCTTCTCCCCCTCCCCCTCCTCCTCCTTCTCCTTCTCCTCCTTCCTCTTCTTTTGAATTGTTTTAGCTATTCTAGGTCCTTTGTCTTTCTGTATAAATTTTAGAATGATCTTGTCTCTACTACAAAAAGTCTTGCTGGAGCTTTGATAGGAATTGTGTTAAACCTGTATATCAATCTGGGGAGAACTGACATCTTAATAATGCTAAAACTTCCAACCCAGGAATATAGCATGTCTTCATTGATTGATATTTAGATATTCTTTGATTTCTTTCATCAGCTTCTGCAGTTTTAAGTATATAAGTCCTGTACATATTTTGTTAGACTTATACCTAAGTGTGATGTGTCAACTTGACTGGGCTAAGGGATGCCCAGAGAGCCAGGGAAACATTGTTTCTGGCTGTGTCTGTGAGAGTGTTTCTGGAAGAGCTTAGCATTTTGAACCAGTAGACTGAGTGAAGAAGATAGACTGCCCTCACCAGTGCTGGCGGGCATCATCCAATCTGTTGAGGGCCTGAATAGAACAAAAACGTAGAGGAAAGGTAAATTTGGTCTCTGCCTGAGCTTGGACATCCATCGTCTCCTGCCCTTGGACATTGGTGCTCCTGGTTCTCAGGCCTTCAGGCTCAGACAGGATCTTGGTCTTATGCCATTGGCTCCCCTGGTTCTCAGGTTTTTGAATTCGGACTGAATTATACCACCAGCTTTCCTGGTTCTCCAGACTAATACACTAAGCATCTCTCTTTTTTGGAGCAATTGTAAATGACACTGTACTTTTAATTTTGTTTTTCATGTATTTATTGCTATTTTATAGAAATACAGTTGATTTTTTTATGTTGATCTTGTATCCTGTGACCTGGATGTCCTCACTTATTAGTTCTGAGATTTTTTTTCTTTGTAGATTCCTTGGGATAGTCCATGTAGACCATCGTGTCATCTGCAAATAGGTATAGTTTTATTTTTTCCTTTCTGATCTGTATGCCTTTTATTTCCTTTTCTTGCCTTTGAGTGATCTAGGACTTCCAGTACTATGTTGAATTGCTCAAATAAGAATTAACACCAGTTCTATACAATCTCTTCTAAAAAATAGAAGATAGAACACTTCCCAATTCATTTTCTAAGACCAAAATTACCCTTATACCAAACTCAGACAAATACAATTCAGAGAATGAAAACTACAGATCTCCTTCATGAATAGAGATACAAAAATTCTTAAAATATTAACAATGAAAATTCAGCAATATATAAAAATAATTACATGCCAGGACTAAAAAGGGTTTCTTCCAGTGATGCAAGGTAGGTTCAATACTTGAAAGTCAATCAACCATATTAATAATCTAGCCTATCAATAATCTATCATATTAACATGCTAAGGAGAAAAATCACATTTTAATATCAACTGATACCAAAAGAGCACTCATTTGAATGTATATTTCCCTTTATCACTTGCCAACCTATTGTAGAATGACCAATAAAGAAACCTAGAGAGTTCGATTTTGAGCTGTCAGAATCCTTTGACCCACTTAGGTGACCCTGGGGATGGGTAGAAGGAGGAGGGAAGGGTAAATGCTCTGGCTAAAAGCAAGATAGATGGTGGGAAGGACCTTACGTTTCAGACGTAACAAGAATCCAGTGCCATTCTGGACTTGAGTCCTAGGGGTCCATAAAGCTTGGAGGAAAGTGTTGGTTCCTAAAAGGAGCCCAAAGCTCCCCTCTGCCCACTCTTTCCTACCTCAGTGCTCAGAATTGCTGGAATCCAGTCCCCTGCAAGAGAAAGTCCACGCTTTTACTTAAGAGGCCATGCACCAGAATTCATATCAGGAAACATCAATAGGATGTGAAGGGTTTGAACAGTCTGAAGCAAAAGCCTCTTATCTCCCACACGGACCTGTGACTGATTCAGTAGCTGCTTAGAGATTGAGAGGTCCCAAGTCTCAGGCAAACATCAACCTACCACAGCTAAGAAAAGTCCCCTCGCAGATTCAACCTTCTTCCCTGACAGATGGCAGATGGCAACCAGTGGCCCAGAAAAAAGACAACTGTATCCAAAGCTCAGAGTTTGTTTTGACACAACTTTGGGTTCTGCTGTCAGGTTCGTGCATAGAATGGCCCTTCGCATACCTCTGTCATATCTGTCATCCAGGTCAGACAAAGCATCCCACGGTGAGGCTCTGAAATCCCATCCCAGGGATCAAGAGCATTTTTTCCCACAATATGTCACACCCCCTGTGTGACACAGCAGGGCAGCCATCAGCACCTGGCACGGAAGCTCTGTGGACACCTTGAAGTGGCTGTGTTTGGACATCACCTGACACACACTCGCATGTGGGCTGTCCCAAGCAGTCACTTCCCCCTTTCTGAGCCTCCATTGCTTCATCTGTTGAGTGAGGCTGGCAGGAAGAGGGATCTCCAAGGGAGCCTGCAGCTTCACCGCTGGATGGCTCCAGTTTGAGCCACGCACGGCACATGCAGAAGGCAAAGCCATTCCGTTCACATCCCTGGTACTAAGGCGACTCTGGACTATTACATGAGCAAGAAACAAATGTCTACTGTGTTTGAACCAAAATCTTTTGGATTCACTTGTTACAGAGCTCAGTCTGTACCAACGCAGGCTCTGAAACTGACCTGGGGATTCATTTTCTGTGCCTCTGGGCCGTGAGAAAAGGTTCCTCTGATATCGCCCAGGGTTCTTGGTCTTCCCCAATTAAGAGAAATTGACTAGAATCCAGACAAGAAATTCAGGCAAGGCTTTATTGGGGCCCTGCTGTAGCAGGGGGAGTGAGAACAACAGTTTCCCTTGCTTGCTCTCCCTCAGTGGGAGTGGTGAGCTGGTTCCTTATATGGGGTAAGAGTAGGGGTGTGTCCAGGGGTCGGGCAGAGAGGGGGTTTAGGTGTTCTGCCCGCCCCTTAGGTGGTGTTGTGTGCAGGGGGCATGCGCAGTACCCTGCTTTTGCTCCCGACACCCTGTTTTTGCTCCCAGCTCTTCAAAAGTGGCAGTTGGGATTTTTGGCCTCTTTGTATCTTTTGTCCAGAATTTGACCCAACTGCGTATGCATGCAGTTATTTTCAGTCCCTTATAGTTTCTTTATTTTCTGTTGCTGGAGGAGAGGTGTGTCCAGGTGCAAGCACTGCAGCAAAGGGTCCCAGGTCCCAGCCGGTCTCACCTCCTCCTTCCCCATGTGCTCCAGGAATTGTACAAAGTGTAAGGTTCGAAAGGGTGGGGACATCCTGAAAAGTTATCAAATGATTATCCAATTTGGTCGCCTCAGTTATAACAAGGAATTCCCTCCTTCGTTTTTCTTTCTTTAATTAAAATACTGAAAAGAGCCTAATGACACTAGATTGATTTTTAAACCACTCTGAATTCCATTTCTTAAAATCCTCTCCTACTTTGGACTCTGCACAAAGCTACCCCAAAGAATCAATATGGAAGCTTGGAACAATTTCTCATCCAAAAACTCAGTAAAATCTCTCTTCCAGAACAATCTAGAACATTCTAGAACTGTACCACATGGAAAGATACACTCCCTAAATAGCAGAAGATGTGCCTACTCTTTTAAGCACCAGAAGTTTTTGACCGAAGGCATTTCTCAAACCTCTTTTCCTGTCCCTTTTTATTTCTTTACTATAGTAACTTTTTTCTTACAAAAAGTAGAAAATTAAGATTAAAAAAAAAGAATATTGAAAGAAAATTGGATCAAAATAAGAAGCAGAGCACATATGCCTCCTCCCCTCCCACTCCTCTAAAATGATTCAAAAGATCAGATTAGCTGGGCCTGATTCCAATGCAGGGGGTGGTAAATCTTTGACTTATTGTTCATACTCCTCCATGGTTATAAGTCAATCCTAGCCCTCTGTATGTCACAAAATTTGATCCAAAGAAAGAATACTGGAGAGGCGAGAATGGTAAACTAAGATCCCAGAGACCTGGATTCTGGTTCTAGCCCGCCATGGACGATCTGTGTGATCTTGAGCATGTCACTCTCCCAATCAAAAGATGAGGAGGTTGGATTGAATTATTCTTAGGTTTCCTATCAGCTCTGAATCAGTTAGGGTCCAGCAGGAAACAGAGAGAACATTCAAATTGGGTAATTTGAGAGAGGAGTGTAATAAAAGGGACTCTATCCAAAGGTTTGGGCTGGGAGGAGGGAAGCCAGAGAGAAAGCTCCATCCTGGAGTAAGCACCACCCCAGGTCCTGAGGAGCAAGGGGAGGGAGCTGTCGCTGGAACCCAGAGGCAGGGCTGTGTGCAGAGCACCTCTGACAGCGGGATGCCGCACCAACCTCACTCCCCGCTGCAACCAAACCAGAAGCCCTGGACGGGACTGAGACCAAAGACTGAGGCCAGCCTCCCGGGGCACAGAGCAGGCCGGGGAAGAGCGGCGAGCAGGTGTGCAGTGGCAAATGGGAGATGCCCGGCACGAGCTCCTTACACTGGTGGTCGGACTGCCGCACTGTACTCTGTGCTCATGGAGGACTGAGGTCTGCTTTACTTAATGGGTGGGCAACCATATGCTCAGCTCACACGTCGGCCAACTTTTTGTTCCTGATTCTCGATGGGCTAAGAAGCCTAACAGGCAAGTTCACCAGAAGGCAGTATACGGTGTATATGCAGAGGTGATGGACGACGGCCCGAGGGGCTTGTCTCTGGTTAAATCAGAGCCTTGGAGCTGTGGTTTTCTCTTTGGCTACTCAGAGGTCCTTTATGTTTGCTTCCTGGTCGGCTACTGAGCTCTGGATGTTAGCAAGTCCCTGAGCCACAGGGACACTGGACTGAGTTGGAAGGGAATATTGGCTTTTTCAGCCCTGGTGCTCACAACCGTGCAAACAGCTGTAACTTCTGTGCACAGCTGCCAGCTGCCCCGAACAGAGACCAGAATTAGAGATTTGTCCTGAAATATAACTTATTAAATTAAGCTGCTAGATATTTGTCAAACTCCATACCCTGTGAACAGAATATGTATCTTCTTTCCCAGGGGCCATAGAACAATCACTAAATTGACCATATACAGGGCACAACAAAAACAGTGAGAAACTTCAAAATGTAGAAATAATACTGACCACGTTCTCTAAGTACGATATAATAGAACCAGAAATATGCCAAAGCAAGCAAAAAATCTACTTGGAAGTTCAGAGAGTATTCAATTAAACTTTGAAAACTATCTGCCTAAAAAATAAACTAACTTCAGAATATTTTAATGGAGTGATAATCAGAAATTTATATAGCAATCCTAGTGGATCCAGAAAAAGTCTGCACTTGAAAGAAAAGGTGTGGGCTTCCCTGGTGGCGCAGTGGTTAAGAATCCACCTGCCAATGCAGGGGACACAGGTTCAAGCCCTGGTCCTGGAAGATCCCACATGCCACGGAGCAACTAAGCCCGTGCGCCGCAACTACCGAGCCTGTGCTCTAGAGCCTGTAAGCCACAACTATTGAGCTCGCGCGCTGCAACTACTGAAGCCCACGTGCCTAAAGCCTGTGCTCTGCAACATGAGAAGCCAGCGCACCACAACGAAGAGTAGCCCCTGCTCGCCGCAACTAGAGAAAAGCCCGCACACAGCAATGAAGACCCAATGCAGCCAAAAATAAATAAAATAAAATAAAATAAATTAAAAATATATATATATATATAAAGAAAAGGCGTAATCTTAAATAGCTACTAAGCAAGAAATAATAAAAATAAATAAATTAAGCATTCAAATAAATAAATTAAGCATTCAAGAAGTTAGGAGAAAACAACAAATCTAAAGAAAGTGGGAGGATAAATTTAATAAAGATATAAGTGTATATTAATGAGCCAGAAAAAGGATAGAATTAACAAATAAATTTAAAGTCTTAATAATATAGTTAAAACCTTTGCAAGAAAAATCAGATAATATAAAAACACAAAATCAGCACCTAAAATAGAGAAGTAACATAGATGGAGAAAATTAGAAAACTTGTAAGAAAATGTTTGGTTCAGATCTATGTAATAAATTGGAAAATATAAATAAATGGTCTTGGAAGCTTAAATTACCAAGATTAACTCAGGAGAGATAAACAAGCCAAATAAACCAGTGATTATGTAAAACTCCACCATGGCCAAGTGGGTTTTATCTAAGAAATACAAGAATGCCTAAATATTGGGAAATATATTCCAATTGTCTAGTTTAAAAATTAAATTTTTTAAAACTAGAAGAATTCAGGATAGTAGCAGCCTACAAAATAAATAAATAGCAATAGCTTTCTTATATACCAACAATGTCTTTTTTTAAAGTAGGAAAAAAGATCATATTTTCATTAGCAACCAAAAAATATAAAATACCCACAAATAAATTAAACAAGAAATGTGCAAGATATATACACAAAAAAGAAACACAAAAAATTCTATCCGAAGATTTTGAAGGACAAAGAATTGGAGTGATGTACTTTTTTCTTGAATAAGAAGACAAAACATTGTAAAAGTATTTATTCTTCCTAAATGAATAGATATTGTCAATGTCATTCCAGTCAAAATCTCAGAGACTTTTCTGGAACTTGACAAAATGAGTCATAAATTAATCTTGAAGAATAAATACAAAAGAATATTTAGGAACACTGTAAAAAAGAAAAATTAGGAGGGTATTTCTCTATGGCCAGATTTCAAAATGGTTGGTAAAGCAGTAAGAAACAAAAATCACTGGTATTAAGAACAGACAGACAGAACAATGGGACAAAAAGCAGCATCTTGAAATAGTCCTAAGTATTGACAAGAATTTGGTATATGATAAAGATGCTACTTCCTATCAGTGGTAGAGTTTGGATTATTCAATCAAGGGTATTGGGACAACTTGCCAGATATTTGGGAAAAATTAATAATAAGCCAGATCCCAACCTCACTCAAACACCAAATGAATTAAAAGTATAAATGGAGAAAATAAAATTATAAAATTGAAGAAGAAAATCTGGGCAAATATGTTTCAATCTGGAAGGAACTGACACAAGAGGGCAGGGAATCTAAAATCAGAAACCATAAAGAAAAAGATGTTTACACCCAAGTTTTAAAATTTCTTACAATCCATATAAAGACATATACAATATATAGATATAGATATATAGCATTAAAGACAAGCAACAAACTGTGAAAATTATTTGCAACACATATAAAAACTGATGGTTAATATCCCTCATACATAAAGCACTGTGATAAATGTACATGAAAAATATAAACACAACTGAAAAAAATATATATTAACAAGAAATTCCCAAAAGGAATGTAAATAATTATAAACATTAAAAAAGTCTAACCTCACAGCAATTTAAAAAATGAAAATCAATACAAGAAAGGAATATCATTTCTGTTCTTTCAAAACAGGCAAATATTTAGGAGATGGATAATATCAATATCCAGGATTGACAAAGAAATGGAGAAATGCACAGTCTCATCCCGATGGACAGCCATGTAAAGAATAAAAGCTCTCTTTGGAAATCTATTAATAGGTACTAATGTTTCAAACATATGTTCTTTTAACCTAGAAATTTCACTTTCAGGAATTTAGCGTAAGGGAGGGAAATGTATATACAAAGATATTAATTGCAGCATTATTCCAAAAACTATGACTTGAAAACAACCTAAATGCCCAATCATAAAGAATCTGTTGATTACAATTCGTAGTAATATGAGAAGATGTCCTCACATACTGTTAAGTAAATAGAGAGTAAGAGAGAGATTGAGATTATAAAATAGCGTGTGTTATGGAAGCCCATTGTGGTAAATATATTAGCAAAGAGAAAAGTCAAGGACATTAAATAGCAAAAAAAAAAAAAAAAAAAAATCAATGGAGGAGTTATCTCTTTATTTTCTATAATGCCTTAATACTTTACAAAAAGCCTACATTACACTTATAATCCGATGGTATAATATGGCTATTTTCACTGGCCAGAAAGTAAAGGTATAAACCCCTGACATCTGCATGTGGATCCTGGGGCAAAGCTAACCAATTGAGCCCAAAGTTGGAGTAGTGAGCCCCTACCGACAAAGCTTCCATTTCCAAAAGTCCTCCGACTCCACATACTTAATGCTTCGTTGTTTTAAGTGATCTGAAAATTACATTTTTCTTTCGGAGTGTGTTGCCAAAAAACCAAAGGTTCTCTAAATGTTACACACACACCATACATACACCTCTCACGTGCACATCACACCACTCAGATATTTCCACACACACAACAGACACACACGCACACCCCCCCCCCCGGAGATCCTCTCTTCCCAGGGCCTAAAGGCAGGTCAGACCCACACAACACCCATGTCAACAAATGCCCAAGCTGACCTCTAGTCTGAAGGCTGGCATAAATCCCCCCATGAAGATTTCTTAGGATTTCCTTCCCAATTAGGTCACCACAGAGCACTGAGTAGAGTTCCCTGGGTTATACAGTAGGTTCTCATTAGTTATCTATTTTTTTATCTACATAGTAGTGTATATATGTTGATCCCAACCTCCCAATTCATCCATAGCTGATTCAATTTGCAGTGCAGCAGAAACTAACACAACACTGTAAAGCAACTATACTCCAATAAATGTTAAAAAAAGAAAAAAGACTCAATAGGATTTTGGACTAAGTGATGTCCTTGTCATTAGCTGGCCATTGCTAAATGCAGACATCAAATCCACCAAAATACTCCTTAATCCTCCTTCCTGTTTCCTTATCTGCAGAGACCTCAGCCCAGAGAGCTGGAAGTTGGGAGACGCAGAGAGGAAGGTCCTCTGGGATGAGCTCTGGTCGAGCAGTCAGGACACCCCATCACAGATCCTCCCTGTAAGACTCTGCGAACGTTGCTTCCACTCTTTTTTTTAAGCATTTACAAATATTTACTACATACTGGGCCATAAGACAAGTCTCAATAAATATCCAGGAAATGATATTACATCCACATTTATAGATTTGTACAAAGCTATGATTCAGGGGAAAAACAAGCTAACCCTATCAGTAACAGGTAGCACTAGGCCTTATGATGATCAGTTTTTTTCATTTTTTAATTAATTTTTATTGGAGTATAGTTCCTTTACAATGTTGTGTTAGTTTCTACTGTACAGCAAAGTGAATCAGCTATATGTATACATATATCCCCTCTGTTTTAGATTTCCTTCCCATTTAGGTCACCACAGAGCACTGAGTAGAGTTCGCTGTACTATACAGTAGGTTCTCATTAGTTATCTATTTTACACATAGTATCAGTAGTGTATATATGTCAATCCCAATCTCCCAATTCCTCCCACTCCCTCCTCCCCCATTGGTAACCATAGGTTTGTTCTCTACGTCTGTGTCTCTACATCTGTTTTGCAAATAAGATCATCTATACCATTTTTCTAGATTCCACATATATGCGTTAATATATGATATTTGTTTATCTCTTTCTGATTTACTTCACTCTGCATGACACTCTCTAGGTCCATCCATGTCTCTACAAATGACCCAATTTCGTTCCTTTCTACGGCTGATAATATTCCATTGTATATAGGTACCACATCTTTATCATTCCTCTGTTGATGGACATCTAGGTTGCTTCCATGTCCTGGCTATTGTAAATAGTGCTGCAATGAACATTGGGGTGCATGTGTCTTTTTTTTTAATTTATTTTATTTTTATCTTTGGCTGCATTGGGTCTTCGTTGCTGCGTGAGGGCTTTTTTCTAGTTGTGGCGAGCGGGGGCTACTCTTCATTGTTGTGCACGGGCTTCTCATTGTGGTGGCTTCTCTTGTTGCGGAGCACGGGCTCTAGGCACACGGGCTTCAGTAGTTGTGGCTCACAGGCTCAGTATCTGTGGCACATGGGCTTAGTTGCTCCACAGCATGTGGGACCTTCCCGGACCAGAGCTCGAACCTGTGTCCCCTGCATTGGCAGGCGGATTCTTAACCACTGCGCCACCAGGGAAGCCCCATGTGTCTTTTTGAATTATGGTTTTCTCTGGGTATATGCACAGCAATGGGATTGCTGGGTCATATGGTAGTTCTATTTTTAGTTTTCTAAGGAACCTCCATACTATTCTCCGTAGTGGCTGTATCAATTTACGTTCCCACCAACAGTGCAGGAGGGTTCCCTTTTCTCCACACCCTCTCCAGCATTTATTGTTTGTAGATTTTTTTGATGATGGCTATTCTGACCGGTATGAGGTGATACCTCATTGTAGTTTCGATTTGCATTTCTTTAATAATTAGAGATGTTGAGCATCTTTTCATGTGTTGTCCAGGACCAGATGGCTTCCACTCTCCAGCCTCAGTTTCTCCATCTGTGAAATGGGGTTATTAACCCTTGTCCAAAAGCCTTATTGGGAGGATGCAATGAAACAAGGCAAAGCCCGGATGCGCTTTGTGATGCTCACATGGACCTCTTCTCCACCTTTGGGGAAGAGTTGGTCTCTGGCCTGGTAGACAACACACACAATAGCTAGACGTGCCCACCTCTGCCCGCTATGGCAAGACATGCCTACCTGCTTCCTGGCACCCCCACCCCACCACAAGCTGGAGCCAGCCTGGTAAACGATGTCTCCTTAACCAACTCCCCTGAGTGCCTTCCAAGGGCCCTCTGGCTGGAGACCAGGGGAATGACCAGAGGGCCCATTCACAGGCTCTGCTCAGGTTTCTGTTGACAGAGATTGGAGAGAAAGCAATATGAATGCAGCTCAGATGGACATAATCAAAGTGCCAGGGCTGCTGTCCCCTCCTCTCTCTGACCTGGATACTTTGAGCCAAGCCCAACCACCCAGTGTGGCCCGACCCACCAGGAATTCCTGGAGTTCCCAGCAGGAACTCCAAAACCAGCAAGAGGGGGCCATTTGGCCTCCTCAGTGCCAGCCGTGGGGAGGGAGGAGGTTGAGAGGGGATTTTCTTCGTCCAAGCTTCAGATCAGTGGTTCTCAGCCTGGGCTGTGCATTCGAATCACCTGGGGAGCCTTCAAAGTACTGATGCCCATGTCCCACCCTCAGAGATTCTGACTTAACCATCTGGAGTGCAGCCTGAACACAGATACTTAACAAATCCTTCCAGGGGCTCTAAGTGCACCAAGGTTGAGGCCCACGGAAGAGGATTCAGTTCTTTTCCTGATTTACACCTCTTCCCCAAACCCAGGGGAAAATGGTTTCCCTCCTGCCAAGGGCCCTATACAGAAGGAACGCTTGGGCTGGTCTAAGCTCCAGGAAGCAGGGACTGTGTTTTGTTTATCACTATGTCCCCAGTGGCCCAGCCTAAGCCCTGGCACAGACTAGGGGCTCAGTGAACACTGGTGGGATGAGGTGTATGTAACTGAATGAGTGAAGTAATGAATGAATTCCATCCCTTCCCACCTCCTGAGTGGCCGAAATCCTCCAAAGAGTGGTCTTCAGACAAGCAGTGCCACCTCACCTGGGAGCTTGTTAAAAATGCAGATTCTCAGCCCTAGACCCAGCCCCAGAACGAGAATCTGCATTTGAGCCAGATCCCAAGTGATTCATGGGCAACAACCGTATCACTGGTTCTGCCATAGATTAGCGGTTCTCCAACTTTGCTACACATTAAAATCACTCATGAAAGTGTATAACCTGCCTGTGGCCTTTTGGGTCCCCAGGTGACTGTTAACTGTCCTCAAGTGATTCCAATGTACAGGCCAAGTTCAGAACTCGTGTACCATAGGTCTCTCTGACACAGCAGCCTCCAAGCAGACCCAGTCTTGGCTCTGGCCCACAATGAGAGATCCTGCCTGCTTTGAGGATAAAGGCGAACGCCCTCTGCAACATAGGGACCAGCCACTCAACTCTACAAAGCCAGTGGGGACAGGCTACCAAGTTCAAATCCCGCCCCTGCCACTTTCCAGCTGAGTGACTCTGCACAAGTCACTCAACCCCTCCACGCCTCCGTTTCCCGCTTCTGTACAATGGAGCTGATGAGGGGTCGGGGTGGGGGGAGGGGTGGACACTACTCCACAGAGTTGTGTGAGGATTAAACAACTTAGCGGATCTGAAGCACTTAGAACAGTGTCCCTTCCCTGACGCTTCCTTGGCCTCTGTATCAGCCTTCCTAATAGAAGAGTTTACACGAAGAGAGCCTGGATTAGGAACGTTACTTCTGGAAACTCTGCTTCCATAAAGAGGGCAAAAGAGAAGTAAAGGTGGTCACAGTATAGGGACCTTCTTGGGAAAATCGAGACTAAATAAAGAAGCTTAGCCATCTCCCTTCTTTGCTTTCATTATTCGGGAAGAAAAATCAGCCTCACCGCGTCCTTAGACAGTTCCCAAGCCCGGAGCGATGGGAACCGAGAGGGAAGAGTAAGGTTAATACGGTCAATCTCTCCCTCGGAATTGTCCCCACCTAAAAAAGGCAGGCTTGCGCCATTGTGCCCAGGACCGGGGCAGGTCCAATTCAGCCACAGCCGGGTGTCTCTCCGTGGACTTCCCTGGGCCTTCCCAGGGCTACCTGATTCCCAGGCCCTTCCCTCGCTCCAGACCAGGGTGTGTGCATGTTGCCCGTGGGGGAGGGGGGGGCCCGCAGGTTCTGAAAAATGGTGTCCTTTCTTCCTTCCTTCCTCTTGAGAGCTACGCGGCCGCCTATCCCCGCTGCAAACAGGCCAGGCCGGGCTGGGCGCCGCTCCCGGCCCGAGCGAGGCGGCTGCCCTCTGCGGCAGACGGCGGTGCGCGCTCCCCGCTCCAGCGCCCCGGCTGCCCGGCGGCCCGCGCGCCCTCCCGGTGCAGCAGGCGGGCGCTGTGACGTTCTCGGATAAATGCCGTGTAACTGTGTAGGCGAATGGGAGCTAAAAATAAGAACGGAAAATCTATCATTAAGGTATCATTGCGCCAGCGCAGCTATTTGAAGGCTCCCATGGTCCCCGGCGCCTGCGTTTGAAGCCCGCCTTCAGGCTTTGGAGGGTATTCGCAGAAAACTCCCAGCAGCGGCTCGCCGGCCAGACCTCAGGGCGCAGGGGGTGGCGCCCGTAATTATGGCAACACTCAAAATAAAATAAAATAAATGCTCACCTCCCCCTCCACATCTCCGTCTGTATTGTCCTTAGGTCGCTGGGGAAGCCACCACAAGTGGGGCTGGATGCTGAAATGAATGTGACCTGGCCGATTACGCAAATATTAGAACTGAAAGCTCTTTCAGCTCTGTTTCGCCATCCACCTTCCTCCATCCACCACGGATTAGAAACATAAAGTACCAGGAGAAAGCCTTTGGAGGAGAAAACGACAAATGGGACTTAACCCCAGGTCTACAGTGCGCCGCGGCGGGGCGCAAAGACGCAAACTCCCGGGATGGCGAGCCTCCGGTGTTCCACTGGGTTAAACGAAAATTGATCTGATTTGCTTTTTAACACCCGAAGGGGAGAAGAGGAGATCAGGGGAGGGAGGACAGGATTTGTTTGTGCGTGTGCGTCTGTGTGTCCGGGGAGGGGGAGGAGGCGCCAAGGTGCAGCCTGCGCGCGGCTCTGCGCCTCGGCGGGCTGCGTGCGTGTGTCCCTGTCCGGGCTGCGTGCGTGTGTCCCTGTCCGCGCTGCTAAAGTGGGCTCTTCGAGGGATCGGCGTCACATGACTCCGCCTGCCCCTCGCCAGCGCGCAGCTCGCCAGTCCCTCAGTTTGCCCGGCGCCAGGGGAGGGTCGGGAGGCATCTCCAGGGCCCGGGGGCTCTGCGAAGCGGGGAAGAGGTTCTGGAGGGGAATTGTACATCCGGATTCCAGCAGCCGCGGCTCGGCGCCAGATCCCGGACTGTAGAAATTTGGGGGGAGGGGAGAGCGAGAAGGAGCGAGCGAACGCCTGAGAGAGGCAGCGCGCAGCGCGCACGGACAGGGGCTGCCGGGTGCCGCGCGGAGAAGATGTAAGCGCGTGGAGTCTAGCTGGCCTCCGAGCACCATGCAGAAGGGGATCCGGCTGAACGATGGCCACGTCGCGTCCCTGGGACTGCTGGCGCGCAAGGACGGCACGCGCAAGGGCTACCTGAGCAAGCGGAGTTCGGACAACACAAAATGGCAAACCAAGTGGTTCGCGCTGCTGCAGAACCTGCTCTTCTACTTCGAGAGCGACTCGAGCTCGCGGCCCTCGGGGCTCTACCTGCTGGAGGGCTGCGTCTGCGACCGCGCGCCCTCCCCCAAGCCTACGCTCTCGGCCAAGGAGCCGCTGGAGAAACAGGTGAGGCCAGCGCCGCGTGTGACCTCCCAGCGCCCGGGCCGCGGCCCTCGGGGCGCAGGCCCTTCCGCCCGCCGAAGGCGCCCGAACTTTAGTCCCTCTACTCTCGGCGCCCTCGGCGAGAAGGGAGGGTTGGCCTAAGCGGGCGGTGACCCCGCGGTGGCCAGAGAGGTCAGGGACTGCGGACGGGGAGCGGGTGTGGGCTGCGGCTGCCCTTCACCCGGTGAGCTCGGTGGGAGGCGGGCGCAGAGCGGGCGAGACGCGGAGGGGAATGAGGTGCGGAGAGAGATGGGCTCCCGCGGGAAACGGAAGCAATGAATGTAGACCCACATCCAGCCAGAAATGGTGCTCCCACCTCCACTCCCACCCGGGAGAGCCCCGGACCGGGGAGGTGTAATCCCCGCGCTTAGGCACGGGAGGGGCGAGACGGAGGCGTGCGAGCGCCGCGGCCCCTACCTCACCGCGGCTGGGAGCGAAGAGGAGCCTGCGCTCGCTCTGCCAAGTTGGGCGGCTGCGAGGCCGCAGGGGTCGGTTAGGTGCCATCGACCGGTGGCGCACTCCCAGCCGGCCCCAGGCGCAAGCAACAAACCGAAGGGTTCCAGGGACCTTTCTGATGCGCCGGGGCTGGGGCCAGGGCCGCTGCGGAGGCCGCGGGACAAGTGGGCGCATCTCTCCTCCTCCGCCCCCTGCGCCTCCGCCGCCGCCGCAGTCGCGGCTCTAGCGCTGCTCTAGCGTTTCCGGAGTTGGCGAGGCTAAAAGGCCGGGCCTGGATCTACCGGGGGCCTGGGCGGGGTGCGGGTGCGCCTTTGGTGTGGAGGGATGGAGTAGCACCTGCGGGCGCCCAGTGAGAGCACCAGACAGCGGGAGTGCAATTTTTAAGATCGATGCACTCTCGAAAGGCATCTAGTCTGTCTCCCTCCTCTGGGAAGGTAAAGTCAAAGATAGTGAATGCTAAAATGTCACCGCTGGGAGGGACCTGCGATCCATGGGGACCCAACCAGCTGGTTGTCGCCTAGTTGAGGACACTGAGGCCAAAAGAGAGAAATTTACTTGCCCAGTGTCATGCCAGGAGTTGAGGCCACCTTAAGGTTCTGGGAAGATAACTGAGGGCTCAAAAGCCATTATTGCAGGCAGACTGCTGGTGATTGAATTGGCTGAAATAAAAGCATCCTTGAAGTCACCCTCCTAATGGTCGAGACAGATCTGAGCTCAGTCCCCGCAGCACATCTCTTCCTTCCCTGCCCTCAGCCCAGAGGTACTGCGAGATGATTTCGAAGGCTGGGAAAGGTGGACAGGAATATTTGAGACTGGGTCTCTGGGGATGGCAAGCCGTATGGCAGGTAGGGGCTCCCAGATGGCAAAGCAAAGCAAAGAGCAGGCAGCTCCTTAAGCTAAAGGTACAAATGGGGCCTGGAAGACTCACCTGGGAGAGCCAGACCCAGGCGAAGCTAGAGATGCTCTCTCAGCCCTTGATAACCTGCCCTTTGCCAGCCTTCCAGAACATTATCAACACTTGTTGGCCAAAGTCCACCTGTACTACCAGTGGCCTATAGCCCCAACTGGTGCCCATCCTCGGCCCCCTACCCCAGAGCACAGAGCTGAGCTCCCGGGCAGGCAGGGAGAGAGGGCTGAAGGAAGCTGAGTTGTTGTTGGGCACACAGTGTGTGCTCTCAGCCCCTTGCACACAAAGCCAGAAACAGGCCTGAGACTGAATCACAGCTCTGCAACTTCCTGTCTGTGTGACCTCAGTTAACACACTAAATTTCTCTGAGCCTCTGTTTTTTAAACAAAATGAAGGTAATAACACCTATCTTTCTGGGGTTTTGAGAACACAAACAATGTGTATGGAAGTATGCTCACATTTTAGTCTGACATGATAAATGTTAATTGAATCTGAATTATACCCACCTAGACAAGGAACAGAGGTCTAACATAAAATGTTGAAGCTGAAAGGAACCTCAGAGAGATTGTACAGCCCACTCCTCCCATTTTACAGATAGGGAAACTGAAGAGCAGATTGGGAAGAAATTACCTACCTGATTCTGATTCGGTGGCAGAATCAGACCTAGAATTCACCCAACGTCTAAGAACTCCTGAAAATGAGATCTTACGTTGATTCCAGATCATTCACCTCTTGGCTCGGGTGTTAAATCGTGCTAGCAGTGGATTATGGGAGGGACAGGAGTGCAAAACCACTTGACCACGTGCACACGTGGTCTGAGCCGTTTCCCCAGAACGCCAACAGTCAGAGATCCTCAAATGCGGTCACAAGAGTAGCCCTCCTGGCACAAGAGAACAGAAGAGGGTTGGGAATAGTAGGGGATGGTCTGGTGCTGCCCAGCTCAGGTGCAAATTTCTGTTAAAGATGTGTGGTTTGTTTCGTACACGTACAGAGATGTTCCATTTGACTCCAGACGGAGAGTTTGGCTCGTATGGAAAAGTAGATCCTGTTCCTTCGGTCTGCACGTGTCTATAAAAACTTATATCTTTTTCTGTTCTAAACCTTTGAGTAAAATTGACGGCCTCCGCAGCTGCTCCGCGTTTCTCCTGAGGGGGAGCCCCCATAGCACCCACAGGGCACCTCATGAGAGGCCCAGCTCCGAGCCATTCTGTGACTGGGTTTGCCTTGTAGGCCCAGGAAACCTTGATTCAAAACCTGCTGGGCATGTGGCAGAGAACCCATGTTAGGAGGCCTCAAAGAGGCTGTCAGTTTGGACTGGCCAACATCTAGTGAAGTCTTGGTTTTAGGAGGATGTCATTTTTATCCCGGCCTAAGCAGGCAGCTTCCATCTGGAAGGGCCAGAGATGGTTTCTCGAGAAATAGAAACCAAGTCTTGGCTGGGAACCACCCCAGTGACAGGGATGAGTCAGGGACAAAGCACATAGTATGTGCTCAGGAGATACTAATTGAGCTGAACTTAACTGGTGTAGCTTGTCAATGCCACATTTCATGTCCTGAGGACTGACTGTGCACCAGTCCAGGCCCGGCGCGGGGTCGCAGGCCCAGGAAGCTGGATGTCACAGTCCCCGGCCCCCAGGGAAGATTAACACAGATAAAGATGGTACCTTACACTGTGAAGATGCTCTAATAGGAAGGGCTCCCAGGGTGCTCTGGGAGCCCAGGCCCATCCTAGCATGATGTGCTATCCTCTGGCTGCTTCTACACTGCTCTGACTGCGTCTGCGGTAGCTCTGGCCTGGAATGCCAAGGGCTCTTGAAATCGGAGGGGCACAGCCGCGCTCCTATGCTGACTGGCAATTGCAAGCACCCCTCCGCACGCTGGCCTGAGCCCTGCTTGCTCAGCCCTGACCTCCTCACCTCTGACCCTACAGCCCACACACTGAAGGGCCAGAGGCCCTGGACTTAGAATTTGGGTTCAGAGATTGACCCTTGGGGTTCTTGCCCTGCTTTGGCATGGAGTCACCCCACACTGGCTTTTCCCACCCTCACTCCCAGCCCCCCGAAATAGAGCTTCCACCCCAGCTTCTCAGTGGTGGACTTGACCAAACCAACCCCAGCACTCCCCTTACCCCACTCCCCCGCCCCAACCAGAAGGGATCAAAATGTAGACCCCCAGACTGATTCCTGATTCCTGTAAAACAGAAGGGACACAGACAGATCCCTTCAGCCGGAATCTCAGCACTGATGTGGGCAGAGGCTCCGGAAGCTGGGGGTGCCCATTAGCACATGTTATCCACCCAGTGGGTGCCTTTCCCTGGAGACAAGAGGAAGTCCCTCTCCTGGTCCTCATTCGCAGGACACATTTCTGGTTGGCCTGGTGGATACCTGTTCACAACAGCCCTAAAGTCATGAGTGTGCCCGGTTTGCAGATGAGGAAACAATCTCACCAGCACCACCCAGCAAGGCAGCAGCTGAAATGCTCTCTGGCTTTCTCTGCAGCTGCGCTGTCTTCACCACAAAGCCTGCCTGCCTGTTGCTGTAGCACATTCAGCCCTCTGGGCCAATCAGAAAAACACAAACCTGAATGTAGGGGAATAAGTGTACTCGAAAAGCAACATCCCCCCAGACACAGGGACACAGGGACGTCATCCGCACACACGGGGTGCCAGCAACTCAGCCCACGATCCTTGCACCTATGGAAGGGCCAGCAGGGCTGCCCCGCGGTTCCAAACCAAGCCCAGCCCAGCAGGTGTGGGGTGCCCATCTCCCCACCCCAGCCCCCAACTATTTCTAGCACTGAAATGAGGTTGAAGAGGCTCAGTAATGACACCTTAATTGGGACAAGGAAGTACCAGGTCCCTGCCCCTCTGCTTGGCGACAGTGGGATGAAGGTCAGAAGCAGACTGTACATACACAAGCCTACACTAAAATCTCACTGCCGTTTGTGCGTGCCGTAAACATTTTGGCTCTCCGTGTGAAGCCCATGCTGGGTCTTGTGGATACAGAGAAAAATCAAACTTAATCCTTGTCTTCAGAGGTCTCACAGTGGAGTAGGGCGCTCTCCCTAGACTCACTCCCACAGTAAACACCAAGTGCCAGGAATTCTCCGTCCTAAGGAGTCCGGACTCTCTCCCTGCCCCTGCCTTGGTTCAGGAGCTCACAGTGTCAGGCTTGATGTATTGAACTCGCTCACATGGTCCCACCTCGCCCCACGCCAGTCCCCTGCCACACAGCAAGCCACCAGAGTGAGCTTCTAAAGGGCACACCTGACCATGTACTAAGCCACTGAAGGTGTCACTGGCTCTCATTGCCTTTAGGAAAAAATGCAGATTCTCCAGCATGACCTGGAGGACCCAACGGGCTCCAGCCTCTGCCTGCCCTGCTGACTCTGCCCCGCCCTCCCATCCCCCTCCTTCCTCACCCTACACCTGCCTCCTCTTTCCCACCTCAAAGCTTCTGCAGCGGCTGCTCCCTGTGCCTGGAATGATCGCCTACTCCCCCCAGCCTTTAGTGACCAACTTCTCCTCCTCCTAAGACCTCCTTTTAGGTCTTAGCCTAAAAGTCACCTCCTGAGGGCCTCCCTTCACTGCAGGAGCTAGTGGAGCCCCAGGTCCCCCATCACAGGCAGGGACAACCCTCTCTCCTTCATCCACATCGCTTATCAGGTTGGGATTAATTGATGTTATTTGGCTGGTGGTTTGTGAAGGGTTTTCCTTCCCCTTAGAACGTAAGGGCCAGAGTGCATGTTTTACATACAATACCTCCCCTAATCGTCCCAACAGCCCTGTGAGGTTATACCTGGTAACCCATTTTTGAGATGACCAAACTGAGGCTCAGAGATGGTAAGTAACTTGTTCAAGGTTACAGAGAGCATACGTGGCAAAGCTGGCACGTGAACCCAGGTCTACCTGACTCTAAAACCTTAGCTCTCCAAGCACAAGCACAGCAGAAAGACTTGGGCTGAGGGACTGTGTGAGTTTACCATCGTCTGCCGAGATAAATGAAAAATGAGAGAGAGAGAGAATTAACAGCAAGCGAAATGATGCCACTGCCTCTCTGGTGACATCTGTGAAGCAGCTTTTGTTTCTGCTTGGGTGGGAACCTTGCACCTCGAATCCCAGGAGTCAAGGATAAACACCCCAAGGCAGGCATCCCCACCCTGCAGTCCCGTTTCCCTGGAATCCGTGGGAGCCTGGAGCCGGCGCCCATGTGTACAGAGCCAAGAACAGGACTCAGCCCCCGATGTTTATGCAGGAGAGTTGGTGACGCGTGCACTTGAGGGGGGCCCAGAACACTGCCAACGCCCAAACACCTCGGTAAAGGCGACTGTCGTGCAGGGAGCAGCTGGGAGCCTCGGACTCCCCCACTGCCCATCATCCGCTGCTCGGAGAGGAGGGCGTAGCCTCGACTCCCAGCTCATTCACTGAGGGGTTTTTCTGTTTCTGGCAATGACGCAGCCTTAGGTAAAAGTTGTGGGTTTCGAGCCACACAGACTGGCTTTGGATCCTGGCTCTGTCACCTCCTACCTAGGGAAGGTCTTATTGCTCTCTGAGCGTCAGTTTCCCCATCTGTGAGATGGAAACCGTAACACAGCCTACCCGGCAGCCCTGTTCTGAGTGTTGTACTTGATGCTATTTGTAAAGCCCTAGCGTAGCACCGTAGGTCCGATCAATTCACGGTAGCTGTTGTGGCTTCAGCTTTCACCTTTAGGACAAGGCTCTTCCTGCATGAAGCAATGACCCAGATCACCTGGGTCTCTGGCAGGTTTGAAGTGAGTCAACACAGAGCCCTGACCCTGGATATAAAGGTAGGATGGTAAACCTTATCTCAAATAACCTATGGGTTTCTGAGAATGTCTGAGCAAGCATGCCCCTGAAAGAGAAAAAATGGCTGCAGGAGCTTCCTTCATCCCTGGCAGCCACACCTTCACCCAGCCCCATCGATTTCATCTCCTAAATCTCTCTCAGACCATCCACTCTTGTCCCTTTCTTCCTCCAAGGCTCTAGTCCAGACAGCCATCATCTCTTGTCTGGACTTAGGTGGGGGCCTCCTAACAGGTGTACTGGTCAGCATGAGTGGCGTCATGCTGCAGTAACAACCAAGCCCCAGATCTCCATGAACATGACAGAGGTTTATTTCTTGCTCATGCTTTAGGTCCCACGCGGTTGACAGGAGGGCACTGCTCATTGTGATCGCTCAGGGACCCAGCCTGATGGAGATTCGTCCTGACACCTGCCTCCACAGCTGCCTCAGCCAAGGGCAGAGAATGTGGCAGATCTCTCCCTGGCTCTTAAAGCGCCCCCCCAGGAAGTGACCCATGCTGACCACATGACCACAAGGCAGGTCATGTGGCTTCAGTTCAGCGGCGGTGGGGACGTGCAGACCCACCACGTGCCTGCAAGCAGGGCTCTAGAGATGCTGGGAGAACCGTCTCCCTACATCCACTGCGTCCCGCCATCCCCGTGCCTCTCCGCAGCCAGACCACTTTCCAAAATGCAGATCTGATCATCTCAAACACACACACACACACACACACACACACACACACACACACACACACACGAGTAGCTGAGGAGAAAGGCAAAGGCGCCGTCTTGATGGGTTTAATGACAGAAAGCAGAATCTGTGCTCACACTTACAGGGGCATCTCCTTCCAGCCTGGGGGCATCAGGGAGACTCCACCAAGAAAGGGACAAGTAGGACAGGAATGTAGGTTGCAGGGTAGGCAGAGCTGGCCCCCAAAGCCTGTGTGCAGGCTACAGAGCGCGGTGGGGAGCCGGCACAGGTCTCTCCGCTAGAGACGGACTGCTGTGATCTCTGTGCTGGAGAGATCACGGCAGGGTGAGAAGAGACAGAAGGACGACCCATCTGGAGGCAGGAGGTCAGGTCAGAGGAGGCTGTAGAACTGAGCAGTAAAAGAGGCCTGAATTTGGGGCGTGCCGAGCACTGAAGGTCCCCCCTCCACTCCCATCCCAGCCGGGTCACTGCGTCACCATGTCACTGAAACCTGGGCTTGCGCTGTGCTGCAAAAACCATCCCTAGCTCCTGCATGCCCAGGATGCACCCCACAGCCTCTGGGGCTTCCCACCTACCGGGCTCGGTGGGCAATGGCAGGGAGTGTCAAGTTCTCATCCCATGAAAGCACCAGGTGCTGTCCTACCATACCTTCTCCTCCAGCCACCACTCAGATAGAGCACCTTTGCAGCTTACAGATTACAAAGTCCTTTTCAGGCTTAGCATTTCCGGTAACCACCAAAGTAATGCTGCTGTTACTGCAGTTCTACACAGGGGAGAGAGAATCCCCATTTGGCAGATAAACCTCAGATAGAGGGAGCTCATCTCCCCACAAATACCTGAGTGTCTGTGTTGTGCCAGACCCCGAGCTGTCACTGCTAATAAATGTCAGCCCTCCTTGTTCTAGGTTGTTCAGGTCAGTGGACATCCAGGCCAACTGTTAAATTCAGCAATTTATACTTAAAGACCAGATCTTACTAATCCAGCAAGGCTGATGCAACTTCTTTCCCCTGAAAAAAAGAGAGAATTATTTTCAAGAAGATATTTCCTACTTGAATTTTGATTTTTTTTTCAATTTGGAAAATCTAACTCAGACCTTAAAATAAAATTCATTTTAGAGGAGTGAATGAATGAATTTTTAGCAACCTTAGCCAGTATTCCAGAAACCCATCTAGAAATTCAGACAAGCTTGATCTAGATTGAATTTTCTTCTGTCAGACTATATGAGTAAAATATAACCAACTTTATTTAATTGTCTCTTAGACTCTTAGCCACACTCAAGAAATGAGTGAAATAGTTTGGAAGCACCTAGTCAATCATGCAGCATTCTCTGCATGCCCACTCACCTTGCCCTGAGCCTGCTGCTGCCCTTCTACCCTCTTTCTCCCGCAAGGGACCTTACCTGTCCTCCAGCCACACTGGTTGTCACCTGGGCTCCCCTCACCTCTGGTCAGATCCACAGGCTTTGGGGACCTGGGGGAGGGGCTGGTGTTCCAAAAGGAGAGCCCATACGGTGTGGGCACAGGTGAGGAGAGGCAGGTAAGTAATTACATCTGAGAACTTCCTGGTAGCCTGGACAAAAAAGGGAAACAAGCTGGTTATGGGACACCCATTGCCTCCTGGAAAGACGTGGTGCAATTCCTCAAGCAAGAGCACTTGTATATCCAGGGGCTTTCATAAAGGGGACCAGTGGGGAAGTGATGACGATCTCCAGGGCAGAATCACTGCAAAAATAGGGGCCCACCCCATCAGTGGCTCCCGTGGGCTCTCAGGGCAGGCTAAGCATGTTTGGTGGAGATCTCTCTCCAGGACGCTGCGCTGCTGGGGTCCAAAAGACGAGTGTCCTGGTGACCAGGAGTGCAGGGTGCAGGTTGGAGAACCTGGGGAGTGGATGGCCGGCTGGGCCTCTCAAACAGCCACTGCCTTTTATTTTAAAATTTTAGAATTGGGACTTCCTTGGAGGTCCAGTGTTTAAAACTCCATGCTCTCAATGCCAGGGGCACAGGTTTGATCCCTGGTCAGGGAACTAAGATCCCCACATGCCACATGGCATGGCCAAAAATAAATAAATAAATAGATAGATAAAATTTTAGAATTGGTAATATATTACCATGGCTCGACATTCAGAAGTTACAAAGAAGTGTACACTGACAATGCTCCTTTCTGCTGCTGACCCCAGCAATCCAGTTCCCCTCTCCAAAGGATTTTTTTTTTTTTAATTTATTATCTTTAGCTGTGTTGGGTCTTCGCTTCTGCATGAGGGCTTTCTCTAGTTGCGGCGAGCGGGGGCCACTCTTCATTGCGGTGCGCGGGCCTCTCACTATCGCGGCCTCTCTTGTTGCGGAGCAGAGACTCCAGACGCGCAGGCTCAGTAGTTGTGGCTCACGGGCCCAGTTGCTGCGCGGCATGTGGCATCTTCCCAGACCAGGGCTCGAACCCGTGTCCCCTGCATTGGCAGGCGGACTCTCAACCACTGTACCACCAGGGAAGCCCCTCCAAAGGATTTTGATGTTACCAGTTGCTTATGCAATCTTCCAGAGACATTATATATGCAAATATATGCAAAGATGTATAGCTCTATGGCCATATATATGCACATCTGTATAATTATACAAGTGGTACCATACGACAAACACTATTCTACACCTGTTCTTCTCACTATATTGTGGAGATAGTTCTCTATAAGTATATGAATCGTCCTCGTCTTTTTTTTACAGCTGCATAGTATTCCACTGTGTGGATGTGCTGTAGTTTATTTAGCTAACCTCCTCTCGAGGGACATTTGGGTAATTTATAGTCTTTTCTTAATTACAAACAGAGCTGCAATTAATAAACACCTTTGTGCATAGGTCATTTCTAACAGAAGGTGAAAGGCAGACATGTCCAGACTGGAATTCATTCCTTCTTTCAGCAAACGTCTAGAGAGGCTGTTGGTGGGAGGGGGAAGGGCAGGCTTGTTGACTTGTGATGACAGATTGAAAGGTGTTCGTGCAGGACCAGCCAAGCATGACATCTGTGGCTGTGGCTCATGGGGTCTGGAGTAATGTACGTGGAAACACAGACCAATCAGCAGCAGAAGCTTGGAGGATGACACCGTCCCCCAGGCCGCTGGTCAAGCACCGCCTAGTTCAAGGCTGACTCTGGGAGGGAGGGACTTTCACTGGGCTCTTCAGCTCTGACATTCCTGTCTCCTCCCACCTCTGTTCCTGTCCCCAGGGGGCAGGCAGGGAGTAGAAGCAAGCGAGCGATAAGGTGTCCAGGAGGTCGGTCCCCAGCAGCAGCTCTCAGCCCTGGGACTCTTAGGAGCCCATAGGAGACTGGGGTCTGAGACAGGCACTCATCCCCGGGTCAGAGAAGAGGTCACGGTGCAGTCACCAGGCCCTGGGAAGGCCAAGACTTGAGAACCCGGAGGCAGAGGTCAGTGAAACGAGGCCCCTCAGAGCAGGGGGGAAGAATGTCATGAAGTGGGGTGTCCAGACCCCGTGTGGAGCCATACCAGGTGAGCCACAGCCATAGGGCAGGATAGGTAGGTCTTTTCTGGATTGGTGTGGGAGCACCAGTGGGGCTGCTCGAGGCCAATACTTCTGTTGAGCAGGGCCATTTGGGACATACTGTGCCCAATGAAGCCCCTCTGTGTGGCCAGCACGAGGCTGGCGCAGCCAGGGCGGGGAGGGAGCAGCGCTGAGAACCGCGCACGGTGCTGCAGAAGCCCTGAGAGAGGGCAGAACACACTACCAGGGTGGCCTGGCCCAGGCAAGAGCGGGATCTCTCCTGCGGGAGCCAGAGAGCAGACAGTCTTCCCCTGGGATCTCAGCGGTGAGAGGCGGGCAGGGACCTCAGGTGACGGGGAGCCTGGATGGATAGCCCCTTATAGAGGGAGAGATGAACTCCAGCCAGGGCATCTACACACACACACACACACACACACACACACACACACACACACACACACACACACACACACACACACACACACACACACACACACACCGCTGAGGCCTCTTCAGGTTCCCTCTGGCACTGTCCCCTCTGCACTGGGACTTCGGGAGCATCGGGCAGAGAGGACTGCCGGGCCAGGGCCAGCTGGGACTGTGGCCCCAAAGATGGACCAGGAGGAAGGAGCCAGGACCCAGTGGGGGAGAAGCTGACCCTGCCTGACCAGGCCACCAGAGTGGACCTACTAAGTGGAAGGGGTGGGGTTGACCGAGAGTGATGGCATCCATCCTGCAGCTGACCCCAGCCCACCTCCCTCCTGGAGGAGACAGCGAGCAGGGGCCCAGACAGGACAGTGGGTCTGGATTCTGGTCAAGCAGGATGAATCAGAGGGGGCAAGACCAGGGGCAGGGAGACCAGAGGGGCCAGTTTAATGGCCCGGGTGGGAGATGAGGAAGCCTGGAAGCAAGCAGGGCAGTGAGGATGGCAGAAGGCAGAATTCCAGAGATATCCAGAGCAGAGACCCTGGTGACCAATTGAATATCAGAAATGAGAAAGAAATAGGAGCTGAAGGTGATGGAAGGAATGCCCCAAATTGCTGATTCGTAATCATCCTTTGATCTTAGCACAGCTATGACTCCAGTTTCTAAGCCTCTCCCATGCCTCCTGTGTGTGCACATGTGCATATGGATTGGTTTGGTTTTGTTTTTTTGAGGGGGGTTAGTTTAAAACAACAGAAATTTATTCTCTCACAGCTCCGTAGGCTAGAAGTCTGAAACCAAGATGCCTGCAGGGCCATGGTCCCTCTGAAGTCTCGAGGGAAGAATCTTTCCTTGCCTCTTCCAGCTCCTGATGGCTGCCAGCAGTCTTTGGTGTTCCTTGCCTTGTAGATGCACCTCTCCAGTCTCTGCCTCCCTCTTCACGTGGCTTTCTCCCCTGTGTGTCTGTGTACACATTTCCCTCTTTTTATATATTAAGGCCTCTTCTTATTAATCTGGTATGACTTCATCTTACCTTGATTACATCTGTAAAGACCCTATTTTCAAAGAAGGTCTTTTTCTTAAATTTGTGTTCGAGTAGAGTTCATTTACAGTGCTGTGTTAGTTTCAGGTGTACAGCAAAGTGAGCCAGTTACACATATACATATATCCACTCTTTTTTAGATTCTTTTTCCTTATAGGCCATTAGAGAGTATTGGGTAGAGTTCCCTGTGCTATACAGTAGGTCCTTGTTGGTTATCTATTTTATACATAGTAGTGTGTGTATGTCAATCCCAGTCTCCCAATTTATTCTTCCCCCCACCTGTCCCCCCTTGTAACCATAAGTTTGTTTCCTACATCTGTGACTCTGTTTCTGTTTTGTAAATAGGTTCATTTATACCATTTTTTTTAGATTCCACATATTTTCACATAAGGTCTTCTTGACAGATTCCGATGAACATGAATGTTAGGGGGAACGCTATTTGTACACACACATGTGAATGCACATGTATGTGGTTTTCCTAGTAATTGTCCACTGATAGGTTGATTAGACCCATCTCTTGGACTTTGCAAATGATTCAGTTAGTTTAAAAACCATCATGAGCCCTTTTATGAACCAGGAGCTTTCACAACATCATCTGTTTTACAGAACCCTGTGAGATGGGTAATAGCCTCCCCTTTTTGTGAAAGAGAAAACCAGTCCACAGAAGTGAAGAGACACGCTGGAGACACCGAAGCTAAATAATAAATAATAAATTTAAACCCAGGCAACTCCAAAGCCTGGCATGTGCCACAACTCCAGGGTCCCAAAGTCCCCGGAACACTGGTTTTCTGGAATGTTGATAGATCTTCCCAAAAATGAAAACAAAAGTGTTCCATGGTGGGATAAGTTCTGGAAGAAGTTCCTACATTGCAGGACTGTTCAGTGCCTTTATGAGGTGAGTGGGCCTCCTCTCCCTGAAGAGACATAAGCCTCGTTCATGAAAAGCCAGTGCCCACACCCTTCCAGCCAGCTCACCCGCCCATGCCTGAGAAGCAGATTCAATGCTACCTGCTTTGTGGCTTTTGCTATTAATTAATGAATAAGCCGGCCTCCCATGCCATGGTGATAAATGCATTCAGTCACCCATTCAGCAAATGAAAGCTATTCCATGCCCAGGCCGAGGAACAGTGCCAGGCTCTGGGGATATTCTTGGTCAGGAGTCATTTATTTGAAAGGAACAGGAGCCCATTCAGAGCAGCTTAAGGTTGTTGCTTAAGGAGGACTCTTAGAATAGTTACAGTGATAATTAATGGAACCCAAGGAGAAAACATTTGTCTGGGTCTCCCAGGCCTGGACCAGGAACCATCTCTCTCCGCCCCACCTTCCCCAATCCCCACTCTAGTTACCAGGTCTCCCATCTCCGCTTTTCTCTGAGACATTTCCACTTCCTTCTTTGTCATTTGTACTTAGAGTTCAGCACACACAGCTCATTCATTTGGTCTGTCCGTGTCACTTCCAAATAACTGGGAACTCCTGGCTGCGTGCAGGCATCGGCTCCAGGACCGTGCATCTCTAGGAGGACGTGGGGGGATGCGGGGAGGGGAAGAGGTGCTTCTGCTGCAGACATTGCTCCCTCTTAGGGGTTCCCAGCACTGGGTGCACATTGGAACCAACTGGGGGGCTTTGAAAAATACCAGTGCCTGAACTGTGTCCTCTCCCTGTTCCCCTTCTCCCACGTTCTGCTTTAATGTGTCCGAGAAGGGGGCTCAAGCATCCGTGTTTTCTTAGATTCCCAGGTATCCCTAATGTGCAGCCTAGATTGAGGCTCTCTGCTGTGGTAGGAAAGACAGTAAAAAGTCATTACAGGACTTCCTTGACGGTCCAGTGGTTAAGATTCTGAGCTTCCATTGCAGGGGGCGCGGGTTCGATCCCTGGTCGGGGAATGAAGATCCCGCATGCCACGTGGCGTCCCAAAAGTGGGGAAAAAAAAATCATTACAAGTTGATAATGGTTTTGATGGGGAAGGACGGGGGCAGCACATTTGACAGTCTAGAAGGAGCAGGAAAGAGATACACTAAGACCCGATGATGTGGAGTGCCCGTACCTTGCAGAAAGCATTCAGCATCGTGGGCTTTCATGTGTGTCATTGATTACCATGAGGTGGACAGTGTCTGGGTTATAGTGGGGACTGAAAAATATGGGTTGAATTCACAAATGAGATATCATTCAGGTAGAGAGTTAAAGGTGGAGAGAACTTGATTTTTCATGACTGAGGCCACTTGTGTGTAGCTGACCAAGGCAAGTGTTAGTGTCATGCCCATTGGCCAGAGGGAGATGCAGATGTTGCCCAGAATCCTTGGCTCCGAGCAGCAGAGCCAGACCCAGACCCGGCTGTTGGGACTTCCACCTCCTCCACCTTTTGTAGGGTGACCAAGCATCCCGGTTTGCTCGGGACTGTCTTGGTCTTAGTGCTGAAAGTCATGTGCCCGCGGAAACACCTCAGTCCCAGGCAAACTGGGGTGGTTGGTCACCGTACCTGTCAGTGGTTTCCCAATGTTCTCCATCCTGTGGAGGTGCTGCAGCCCTGCCAGCCGGTTGGGACAGGCAGGAGGCAAGGGGAAGGCCAAGCAGGCAGGGTTCCAAGCCTAGCTCCGCAACCCCCAGAGGCTCAGGTCTGCTTTAGCTGTCCTGGATAGAAGTTTATTACCATACAGGCACTTGGGACTTTGGAAACAAAGGCCCATCCTGAGGCAGGAGGGGACGTAGATCCAGCCCCACACAGACATGGGGCAGCAGGAATCAGTTAGTGGTCAGGTGATACATGGCAGAGAAAGGGCATCCTGGGGACCAGGCATGAGCTGAAGCCCAGGATCTCAGCCTGGTGAGGCCCCAGTTCTAAGTATAGTACCTCGAACCCAGGTGAGGCCACAGGTGTGCTTCTAGAACATTTTCTCCATCCAAGATAAGGACCTGAACATGACTCTGGTCTCGGCACAACCCCAGGTGTGATTTCTGAGTCCCTTCCTAGGAGTTTGGTAGTCACAGGTGTAGTTTCTGGATCAATCCCTCTTAACCTGCTGAGGCCTCAGGTGAAGGTCTAGACCAGCGAGTGGCTCTCCACCTTGACCACACATTAGGATCACCAAGGGACGCACAAGTCACACCCAGACTAGTGACAGCAGAGCCCAATGTACAGTCAGGGTTGAGACCCGCTGGTGGAGATACTTAGCAGCCCAGGTGAAGCCCCAGGCTCTGTCCTGAACCTGGTACGACTCCTGGAGTAGTTTGGGATCTTTCTAGGGGTCTGACTTTGATGCTTAGAGGGTTTCGGGATCCATCTTGGGACTTCTGGTGGAGCCCCAAGTCAAGGTATCCATCTCTCACTTCAGGTCTAGGGAAGCTCTGTGGAGGCCCCAGGTGGAGTTCTGGGCCCATCCCTGCAGCCCTGGTGAGGCTCCAGGAGTAATTTCACCAAGTCTTGCTTCTTCTTTAATGAAGTCAGGGATGGTCCACTGGTGGTTTCTGCTTCTGTTGCATTTCCAGATATGTTCCAGCAACTCTAGCTGGGCCTGTCAGGATTCCACATTTGAAATGTGGGTTCCCGGAGGAGGCCCCTGGGTTTATTTCTGAATTTATCCCACATCCTTGATCACATATAGTGTGTGAGCCCTGATCCCATCAGTGTCCCAGGGAGGCCTCAGATGTGGCTCTGTCTTTTTTTTTTTTTTTTTTTTTTTAACATCTTTATTGAAGTATAATTGCCTTACAATGGTGTGTTAGCTTCTGCTTTATAACAAAGTGAATCAGTTATACATATACAATATGTTCCCATTTCTCTTCCCTCTTGCATCTCCCTCCCTCCCACCCTCCCCATCCCATCCCTCTAGATGGTCACAAAGCACCGAGCTGATCTCCCTGTGCTATGCGGCTGCTTCCCACTAGTTATCTATTTTACATTTGGTGGTGTATATATGTCCATGACACTCTCTTACCCTGTCACATCTCACCCCACCCCCTCCCCATATCCTCAAGTCCATTCTCTAGTAGGTCTGTGTCTTTATTCCCGTCTTGCCACTAGGTTCTTCATGGCCTCTTTTTTTTTTTTTTTTTTTTTTTTTTCCCCTTAGATTCCGTATATATGTGTTAGCATACTGTATTTGTTTTTCTCTTTCTGACTTACTTCACTCTGTATGACAGACTCTAACTCCATCCACCTCATTACAAATAC
Source organism: Balaenoptera physalus (assembly GCF_965194825.1). NCBI lineage: Eukaryota > Metazoa > Chordata > Mammalia > Artiodactyla > Balaenopteridae > Balaenoptera > Balaenoptera physalus. The sequence continues at coordinate 147,728,737 of NC_138883.1, forward strand.
CTCCATTTCATTTCTTTTTATGGCTGAGTAATATTCCATTGTATATATGTGCCACATCTTCTTTATCCATTCATCTGTCGATGGACATTTAGATTGCTTCCATGTCCTGGCTATTGTAAATAGAGCTGCAATGAACATTTTGGTACATGACTCTTTTTGACCTATGGTTTTCTCAGGGTATATGCCCAGTAGTGGGATTGCTGGGTCGTATGGTAGTTCTATTTGTAGTTTTTTAAGGAACCTCCATACTGTTCTCCATAGTGGCTGTATCAATTTACATTCCCACCAACAGTGCAAGAGTGTTCCCTTTCCTCCACACCCTCTCCAGCATTTATTGTTTCTAGATTTTTTGATGATGGCCATTCTGACCGGTGTGAGATGATATCTCATTGTAGTTTTGATTTGCATTTCTCTAATGATTAATGATGTTGAGCATTCTTTCATGTGTCTGTAGGCCATCTGTATATCTTCTTTGGAGAAATGTCTATTTAGGTCTTCGGCCCATTTTTGGATTGGGTTATTCGTTTTTTTGTTATTGAGCTGCATGAGCTGCTTGTAAATCTTGGAGATTAATCCTTTGTCAGTTGCTTCATTTGCAAATATTTTCTCCCATTCTGATGGTTGTCTTTTGGTCTTGTTTATGGTTTCCTTTGCTGTGCAAAAGCTTTTAAGTTTCATTAGGTCCCATTTGTTTATTTGTGTTCTTATTTCCATTTCTCTGGGAGCTGGGTCAAAAAGAATCTTGCTGTGATGTATGTCATAGAGTGTTCTGCCTATGTTTTCCTCTAAGAGTTTGATAGTGTCTGCCCTTACACTTAGGTCTTTAATCCATTTTGAGTTTATTTTTGTGCATGGTGTCAGGGAGTGTTCTATTTTCATACTTTTACATGTACCTGTCCAATTTTCCCAGCACCACTTATTGAAGAGGCTGTCTTTTCTCCACTGTATATGCTTGCCTCCTTTATCAAAAATAAGGTGCCCATATGTGTGTGGGTTTATCTCTGGGCTTTCTATCCTGTTCCATTGATCTATATTTCTGTTTTTGTGCCAGTACCAAACTGTCTTGATTACTGAAGCTTTGTAATATAGTCTGAAGTCAGGGAGCCTGATTCCCCCAGCTCCATTTTTCGTTCTCAAGATTGCTTTGGCTATTCGGGGTCTTTTGTGTTTCCATACAAATTGTGAAATTTTTTGTTCTAGTTCTGTGAAAAATGCCAGTGGTAGTTTGATAGGGATTGCATTGAATCTGTAGATTGCTTTGGGTAGTAGAGTCATTTTCACAATGTTGATTCTTCCAATCCAGGAACATGGTATATCTCTCCATCTATTTGTATCATCTTTAATTTCTTTCATCAGTGTCTTATAATTTTCTGCATACAGGTCTTTTGTCTCCTTAGGTAGGTTTATTCCTAGATATTTTATTCTTTTTGTTGCAATGGTAAATGGGAGTGTTTTCTTAATTTCACTTTCAGATTTTTCGTCATTAGTGTATAGAAATGCAAGAGATTTCTGTGCATTAATTTTGTATCCTGCTACTTTACCAAATTCATTGATTAGCTCTAGGAGTTTTCTGGTAGCATCTTTAGGATTCTCTATGTATAGTATCATGTCATCTGCAAATAGTGACAGCTTTACTTCTTCTTTTCCGATTTGGATTCCTTTTATTTCTTTGTCTTCTCTGATTGCTGTGGCTAACACTTCCAAAACTATGTTGAATAATAGTGGTGAGAGTGGGCAACCTTGTCTTGTTCCTGATCTTAGTGGAAATGGTTTCAGTTTTTCACCATTGAGGACAATGTTGGCTGTGGGTTTGTCATATATGGCCTTTATTATGTTGAGGAAAGTTCCCTCTATGCCTACTTTCTGCAGGGCTTTTATCATAAATGGGTGTTGAATTTTGTCGAAAGCTTTCTCTGCATCTATTGAGATGATCATATGGTTTTTCTCCTTCAGTTTGTTAATATGATGTATCACATTGATTGATTTGCGTATATTGAAGAATCCTTGCATTCCTGGGATAAACCCCACTTGATCATGGTGTATGATCCTTTTAATGTGCTGTTGGATTCTGTTTGCTAGTATTTTGTTGAGGATTTTTGCATCTATGTTCATCAGTGATATTGGCCTGTAGTTTTCTTTCTTTGTGACATCTTTGTCTGGTTTTGGTATCAGGGTGATGGTGGCCTCGTAGAATGAGTTTGGGAGTGTTCCTCCCTCTGCTGTGGCTCTGTCTTGACTGGAGAGTTCTAGAGTGCCCCAGGGCTGATTCCAAAACAATGCTTCTGTTCTGCAGAGGGGTCCAGCCAGAACCCACATGAACCCATATGGTCACATCGTTTTGGCAAACGTGGCTAAGCTCTTGTCCCATGGTCATGCTGAGGCCCACGTATTGTTCTCAGTGAGTCCGCCATACTCTGAGAAGCTTTGAGGGAGTTCTGGTTGGGCAGAATGCCCAAGGTGTGGTCCTGGTCTCATCACAGCAGCTCTAGTGGCCCCAGTTTGAGCCCGGTGTCCACTCTGCCACTCTGCAGTGGCCCACCTCTGGCCTTGGCACATCCTTGTAACTCTGGGGAAGCCCAGGGGTGGTTCAGCTTTCAAGGGTGACCTGGGGTCTGTCAGAGCTCTGATCCAGCACCAGCTGAGGTTATGAGGCTGTCTCAAGAGCTCTGATGGTACCCAGGGTCACTGTTCGTCCCTAGAAATGATGGATATTGATAGCATTTCCCCAGAACCCCCAGAAACACCCCCATTCACCTGCTAGACCACCAGCCTCGTGAGATCCTCAGGAGGTTGCTGGCAGTGGAGCTCCAAGATCTGAGTGGACGATAGGTGCCCAGGGAAGGTATGTTATTCCGGCTCCTTTGCTTTCCAGCCATGTGGGCTCAGGCAAGTGGCTTGACTTTTCTGCACCTCAGGTTCCTCTGCAGTAAACAGGTAATAATACCTATTCCACCTGGTGAATATGGGAATAAGTGAGATCACGGGAAACAAGCATCTGCGTGTTCACCACCTCTCGAGAGATGGGGAAAGTGCTTAGGTGGACACCCGCAGCTCCGGCTTTCACCTGCTCCCTCGCAGGGCGAGGACAGCCAGTTACCTGCTTCCTAGGAAAGAAGTGAGAGACACTGACTCTGCAAAACACACACACACACACACACACACACACATATACACACATTTCTGGCTGCCACCAAGAACGACAATTAACAGAAAGACAGTCATGTCAGTGGAAGCTAAAAATAAGTTTACGTGCCTCATGCTGCTGTTCCCTGCTGCCTGGGCCCCGAGGGACGGAGGGACAAGGGACAGTGCCCACTGACACAGGACCGCACCGTGGCCTGCGGTGCATCTTCTGAATGGGCAGGCCTCGGGGGCCCTCTCTGCGCCTCACTGCCTGCCTCTCTCCTCCTAGTTTCTCCAGGACCAGACCCAGGAGGCCTCCGCAGGTGGGGTCCCCAGCACTTTGCCTGTGCACCCTCTCTCTGGCCGAGTCTGCTCCCAGCTTTCCTCTCCGCCCCGAGGCTGACACCCCCGACCCCTGTCTGCAGCCCGCAGAGGCGTGGCCTACAGGCACACAGGGTCTGCGTGTCCACCCGCCACCCCTGACCCCCTGACCCCTGCCCTTTATCCTGCCCATGCCTCCCCCAGTCTATGGCATCCCCACCCACCTAGTTGCTCCAGCCAGAAACCTGGGCTTTCTGCTCTCCTCCACCCCATCCTGCCGCTCAGCTCCACCAGCCAGGCCCCGCCCCCCGCCCAGCCTCCTCTCTGGCATCCGTAACCCCACTGCACGGCCCCTCCTACCCCCAAGCACGCCGTGCGCTCTCGATGTCCACGCTCCCCTCACGTTCTTCCATCAACTGAAATAAAACCTGGACCAACCAACGCCTCATCCTCTGGGAAGGCCTTCTCCTTTTCCTGGGCTGAATCAGTGGCTGGCTTTCTCTGGGCCCTTTTTTCTTACCTCCATGACAATAATGATCGTTGCACTGCATTCATTATAGCAAACACTTGTGCTTACTAGATTTCGGGCATTGTTCTAAGAGCTTTACGTGTATTCATTCATAGAACGATATTACAGATGTGTGTCTCTCGTTGGCTCCTCTGCTTCCCTGGGAGCTCGGGGAGCAGGCCCCACATTTGACCCAGCTCTAAGTCGGTCACCTGCACCCAACACGAGCTGGCTTCCAATGGGCTCTGCTAGGGTCCATCTGTTCATTGCTCTAACTCCAGGACCTAGAAGAGTGTGTTGAAACATTTTTGTGGAGTGAATTAAATGCATGCTGCCCTGAATTGATACCCAGTCCCCAAAGGGGACGTTCTCTTGGTGTGTTTTCTCTGCCTTTCCCCCAGCATACCTGATGGTTTAAAACTGGCTTTTTTGCAGTTTGTTGGCAAATAGGACTTTGTGGGGTTTGCTTCCTTCTTACAATAGCCTAAGCATAGGTTATGTTACATGGTACAAAGCCTGCCTTAATAGAGAGTTTGAAACCGCTAAATAGAATGGCATTCTGATGATCACGAATAATGAATCCTTGCCTAGCAGATGTGGCAATGAGTGCTTTGCAAAACAGCCAGATTGTTAACAGGAGACGCTGCCGGTTCCGTGCCGATCGCCCTGGTAATTGGAGCTGTCTTCTTCTTGGTGCAGCATTATTTCACGGTTAACTTCAGCCACGAGAACCAGAAAGCCTTGGAGCTGAGGACAGAGGACGCCAGGGATTGTGACGAGTGGGTGGCAGCCATCGCTCACGCCAGGTATGTCTCGCCCACCCAAGGGCCGCGTCCTGAGCAGACTCAAACCCCAGGAGGGGAAGGCATGGAGGAGGAGGAGATGGGGGGAGAATGGAAGCTGTAAGAAGGGCATCTTGACAGGCCCGCCCTTAGAGCCCCGGAGCTCTGGGACGTGCCTCCCTGGGGTGCACAGGGAACCAAGGGCCCTGAGGAGCAGCGTTACAGCCTCCTGCCCCCTTCAACCAGATGAGCTCCTTTTTTCATACTAGGAGAACCGAGTACAATTTGGTTGGATTACAGGGCTTTAGAGCCACCAAAGGCTAAGACCACCAGGGTTCTAACCCGGATGCTGCAGGAATGGACTAGTCCTGTCTTTTCTCTGGGCCTTGACTTTCTCATCTGTAAACTGAAATTCTGTAAACCTCTCTGAGCTTGGACATGCAGGGATTCTAGACCTGCTCTTCCCTTCATTCCCAACAATGTGTACCCCTCTCTGGAGGGATTCACTGGGCCAAGTGGGGAGAAAAGCAAAAGGAGAGTGTATGCTGCACAGAAAATGGGGACTCCAAGCTGCATTGAGTCTTCCTGGGTCTTGGAGAAATGATGGGCTTGTGGGCTGGGGTGTGGCCCCCAAGCTAACTGTCATGGGGGATGGACACCCAGACTCACCCCTTTGAGCAGTAGATCTTTCTGGTTGAGTATATAATGGTGTGTTCCTGTGTCTACGTTCCGGTAAAATGTAAGCTCCTCGAGGCAAGGACTAAGTACGATTCTTTGCATCCCCAGGGCCTTATAAAGGTATAGACAAGTGCTCAGCAGTGTAGATGGGAAGAATGCAAGGACGAATGAATGGATAGAGGTTGGATGTTGAGTTTATATGTGGAAGGTGAATGATGGATGAATGGAGGGTAAATGAATGATAAATGGATGAGTGTTGAAAGTATATGTGAAGGACGAATGATAAATCAATGATGAATGTTGATGGGTAGATGATGGATCCATCAGGTGATGATGGATAGATAGATGGATACCAGAGCCCTTCCTTGAGCCCTGGATCAAGCCAGCTGACCAGAAACCATTTATTATGGCTATAGCACTGACCTTGACCCTGAGGTCAAGCCACCTCCATCCCTATCCTCAAGGAGTGTCCAGTCTAGCTAATGGAGACGAGGTTCTCACCTATGAATCAATAGAGTCAGGCTCTGAGTGTGGTACTGGGCAGACAGGGATGGATGCAACACAGATATTCCCCCAGGGCTACCCCAGCCTAGTCAGGAAGACACTAGACAGATGTACACATAGCTCTGGGGCACGAAGGCGGTGTTAAGTACAAGGCACCATAGGAGACAGACATACTTCCATCTTCAGGGAAATGGGGGAATCTGGGGGATCTGGAAATAGGGTGACATTTGACTTGAAAGGGGAGATTGGAGCCTCATATCTAATGAGTTTAGCTATGGGCACTTCAGCCCCTCCTCCAGCCCCCAAAAAGCCTTAAATAAAGGCAGTGATCTAGGAAAGACAACTCCAAGAAAAATGAAGCGACGAAGTTTGGGTGTCAGAAGGTCGATGAGGTTGGACATTGGACTGGAACCAGATCAGAACGGTCTTGAATACCCAGCTGAGACGTTTGCGCTTTCCTCTGGGAACAGCGGGAAGCCATCGAAGGTCTTACAGCAGGGGAGTAACATGATCAGAGCTATGATTTGGAGTGGAAATTGCTGGCATTGTGGAGAATGGAATCAAGCAGGGAGAACCCAGATTCAGGGAAAGCAGTTGGACCTCAGGCTCCCAGCACTAAACTAGAAGCAATAGCAGGGTTGTTCTGAGAACCAAATGAAATTATTTATGTGACGGGGCTTTGTAAGTGCTGAGGTATTATAGAATTCTAATTTGGTATATATTCTGGATAACCAGGACTACATTGACTTCGAAAATCAATTCATACCAAAATTTTCTAGAGACAATGAGATACCGCTACCTGTAGAATCTACAAGGGCTGAATTGAAAAAGACTGACAGTAGCAAATATTGGAGAGGGGGTGGAGTAACCGTAAATCACATGATGCTGGTGGAGCATAAAGTGGTTCAACCACTTTGAAAAATTGTTAGGCATTTCCTTTAAAAGTGAAACATACACCTACTCTGTGACCCAGCAGTTACACTTCTCAGTATTTATCTAAGAGAAACGAAAAACATCTACAAAAAATCGTGTATGCAAATGTCCTTAGAAGCTTTTTGCACACTAGTCCCAAAACTAGAAATAACCAAGGTGTCTATCAACAGACAGATGTAGAAAGGAACCTTGATACATCCATGCGATGGAATACCGCTCAGTAATAAAAAGGAACCTGATGGGAGGGAGGCTCAAGAGGGAGGGGATATGGGGACATATGTATGCATATGGCTGGTTCACTTTGGTGCACAACAGAAACCAACACAGTATTGTGAAGCAATTATACTCCAATAAAGATCTATTAAAATATATATATATATATAAATATGTAACAAAACGGATGAATTTCAAAGTCGATAGGCTGAGTAAAAAGAGCCAGACACAAAATAGTACATGCTGCCTGATTCCTGTTATATGAAATTCTAAAACAGGCAGAACTCAACTGTGGTGATAGAAATCCAAACAGTAGTTGCTTGTGGGGTGGGGATTGACAGGGAAGGGGCACGAGGGAACTCCCTGGGTGATGGGAATTTTCTTTATCTCGATTAGGGTGTATGCATTTATCTACCTGGATCAAACTGTATATTTAAGTTCTGTGCTTTCCATTATATGGGCATTAATCCTCAAATTTTTAAAATAAATTCTATCTATTAGAGTGTTTTAGTTCTCTACTGCTGCAGAACAAATGATCACAAACTTAGCAGCTTAAGGGACTTCCCTGGTGGTCCAGTGGTTAAGACTCCACGCTCCCACTGTAGGAGGCTTGGGTTTGGTCCCTGGTCAGGGAACTAAAATCCCACATGCTATGTGGTGCAGCCGAAAAAAAAACCCCACAAACTTAGCAGCTTAAAACCATGCCCATTGCTCAGTTTTGTAGGTCGGAAGTCTGGGCTCGGCTGTGGTCTCTGCACAGAGGCCCATGGGCTGAAATCAAGGAGTCAGTCAAGCTGGGCTCTTACCTCGAGGTTCTGGAGAAATCTCTGCTTCCAAGCTCACTCCTGTCGTTGGCAAGAGTCAGTTCCTTGTAGGACTGGCGTCCCTGTTTCCCTGCCAGCCGTCAGCTAGGGATGGCTCTCAGCTCCACGAGGTCCTGCCTTCCTTGCTCTGTGGTCCCCGCCATCCTTAAGCCAACAATGGCTCACCAAACCCTTCTCCAGCCCCAAATCTCCGACCTCCCCTTCTGTAACCAGCCAGAGAAAACTCTCCATTTTCCAAGGCTCATGTGATTGGGTCAGGCCCACCTAGAGAATCTCCCTATGTTAAAGTCAGCTATGCCGTATAGTATAGCCTAGTAAGAAGAATAAAACCGGTCATATTCATCATCTCAGAGATTATGTAGGGCTTCCAAACCAGGGCAGGAAATCTTGGGGCTATCTTAGAATTCTGTCTGCCACGGAGAGAGGACAATGATTCTTTAAGCAACTCACTGAACTGGAGATTGGTTCCAAGTAGCCCATTGAAATCCTAATCATGTGTTTGACATAAGTGCTGCCAAGCCTGCCTGACAGCGAATGTTCACATCTGAGGGTACCTGTGTCCACTGCACAGTCCTCTAGAGTCTGTGAAGCTCTTTCACACAGTGTATTTGCTCCTGATGGCCACCCAGTGTGTGGTGGTCCCTTCAGGCCCGCTTGACAGGTGTAGCCAGTGAGACCCAGTGGCACACAGGGGTGCAGGCTCCTGAGTAGAAGTTGGGGTGCCCCAGATCCTGGCTCCCAGTCTGGGTCTCTGTGACTCCCAAGTAAGGTAGATGCAACTCAAACCAAACACCTGCTCTTCCCCAGAAGAGGAGCCATTGGGCAGAGTGACACCACCTACCTTTGAACAGAAACCCCTCGGTACTCACCATCCTTTAGGAAGCCAGGGGGACGTGCCAGCTGGACAAGGTTTGTCTTCCCTGGTCAAGCCCAGGGGTCTGAGTCAACCCACTGGCCTCAGAGGAATGTCCTCCTTTGGGCCTAGGGCTGGGACGGGGGTCCCAGTGATGGTCACCAATAAGGGAAACAGAGTCCCCTTCCCTAGAATAGTTGTCACCAGCCAGTCTGGCTCAGGTTCGGCTTGTCAGGCACCTCCTGGGCCAACAGAAGCCACAGGCTCTTCCCTAGGCAGCCGGCTGTGTGACCAAAGGACAGACTATAGGTTCTGAGCGTTATTTAACCTCAGATCGTGTACATCGTGAGAGTATGTGCCTGTGTGTGTGTGTCAAGGGAGAGACCAGCTCTCTTCCACAGCAATACTGAGTAGTAGGTATGTTTGCATGTACCTAATTTAGTTTTTATTTACATATACATAGTAGATACATGGTATATACACAAATAAGCACTATAGTGTATGAATAGGTATAGAGACACAATGTACTCTCCCACCGTATGCATAATAGTCTAGTATTCTGGGATGCCTCTGTGGTATGTGTATGTACAGCAATGTATAAAATGTAACACCGAGTGTGGCTTATGGTCTGCATCTCAGTGAGGAGAGCTAGATGCGAACCAGACAGCCATGTGGGAGAGCATAGACCTGCCTCTTCAGGGACTGGAGCCTGATTCCTGCTCCAGCTTTGACGCTCCTTGACTGTTATTTGGGGGGCAACTCACTTCCCCTCTCTGGGCCTCAGTTTCTTTATTTATAAAATGAGGCAGTTGGCCTTTCGTGATTCCTGAGTATCCTTCCAGCTCTGCGAATCTGTGCATCTATAAAGACAGTGCTGCACAGAGATGTGGATGGACCTAGAGACTGTCATACAGAGTGAAGTAGGTCAGACAGAGAAAAACAAATATATGAACGCATATATGTGGAATCTAGAAAAATGGTACAAATGAACCTATTCGCAAGGCAGAAATAGAGACAGACGTAGAGAACGAATGTATGGATACCAAGGGGAGAAGGGGTGGTGGGAAGAACCGGGAGATTGGGATTCACACATATACACTATTGATACTACGTATAAAATAGATAACTAATGAGGACCTGCTGTGTAGCACAGGGAACTCTACTCAATTCTCTGTGGTGACCTAAATGGGAAGGAACTCTAAAAAAGTGGGGATATATGTATACGTATAGCTGATTCACTTTGCTGTTTAGCAAGAAACTAACACAGCGTTGTAAAGCAACTATACTCAATAAAAATTAAAAAAAAAAAAAGATAGTGCTGCACAAAGAGGTGCTCAATAAATCTGTATTGATGAGAGGGGGGAGGGGAAGGAGAAGAAGGGAGAACGGGGGAGGCGGAGTGGGGAGGGAGGGAGGCAGGCAGAGAGGGCCAGTGAAGGGAAGAAAGGGAGGTGCAAACAGACCAAATTGTCCTGCAGATGAGACTCTGGCTTCCCGTTTTGAAGCACCAGGGCGAGTGCCATCGCTAAAAACAAGCTACTGAAGGCTCACACCCGTGGAGCAAGGAGAGATGAGGTGGTGTGAAAATGGATTCCTTCATGCTCTCAGTTGAAGTTCCTTTGCAAGTAAAGACAATTAAGCCTCTTGGGAAGTTGGGAAAACATTAAAACCTGATAATTCTGGTTTAAATTCATTATAATAAGAGATGCACAAAAATCCTCATTTTAACCAAGTAGTATTGCAGACCGAAGAATTCTCCCTTATAGCTTGTTATGTATCTTTAGAAGTGGGTGGGAGAGAAGCATGAAGCTTTGATTTTTGGATCAGGTTTTTTCTTCAGGCACATGCTCCAGGTCCGCTGCCCGCCCTCTGCTCCTGCCATCCTCCTGCTGGGCTGTCGCCAGCCCTGCCCTGCCGCACCGTCCCACCTTCAGGGCACAGCTGGGCAGCCTCCTTCTCTGACACCATCAGGGGACCACTGCCTACCACTTTGCTACACAGCCCCTTTCGTAGAGCAAAGCTGTTTCCCACCCTCGGCCTCCTGGCCTCCTCACCTCAAACCTGGGGGTTTGTAGGGAAGCTATCATTGTCCCATTTTGCCATGAGGGTCACAGGGACTTAACTTGTATAACACAGCTTCTGAGTCTGTGACAAAAGCCAGTGTCCCTAAACTTGCACCCCCCTGACTAGCCACATCCAGGGTACCTGGAAGGTCATGTCAGTAGATTCCAGACTGAAAAGTGTCCCCTCAATTTAAGTGGGAGATAGTTGGTGACCCCAGAGAGGGACCCAGTTCCTGTGGGTGCTGAGGCCAAACGCCAGCCCGCCGAGGGCTGAGGGGTGAAGGGGAAGAGGGACCATGGGGATGATGAGTGCGGTCGCTCTTCCAACAAACCTCACCTTGAAGGTGGAAAAGAGGGGCAGGAATTCAGGGGAGGGTGGGGGAGCGCGAGGGCACGTCCTCATCCTAAGTGGGGAGTGACTTGAGGCTTCGCATAGGCTGAGGAGAAAGAGCCAGTGGAGCTGTTAGGCAGAATCTGATGCACAGAAATCCTGAGGAGGGGTCAGGGGCTAAGGATGTGGAGGGGAGGGAGACGGTAGTTACCACAGCGCTGGCACACCGCACAAAGCTTCATGTGTGTCCACAGATTTCATCCTCACGGCAACTCTGCAGGGTGTGGACTGCCATCATCCCCATTGTATGGATGAGCAAACTGAGGCACAGAGAGGCTGAGTGACCTATCCAAGGTCCCTCAGCTAGTGGGTGTGGGAGCTGGGGCTGAGCCAGGCAGATTAGGTCCGAGCAGGGATGCTGCCCTTGAGGCAGGATGAGGGTGGGCGTGCCGTGGGGCTGGCGGGAAGTGACGGAACAGCATCGCACATCATGCAGGCTGTGATGTCAGAGCAGGACCGCCTGCAGAGGACCGGGGGGTGGTGAGGAATGAGGTTGAAGGGGGCCGAAGCTCTGGGGTGGGTGGGGAGCTGGCAGGGACACCAGAAATGTTTCAAGGCCCCCGCTGAGGTTGGAAGGTGGGAAACGGGGGGCTGCCCGCTGCTGAGAGGGGGACACAGGAAGGAAGACAAGGGTGAGCGCAAGGAGGAGCCAAGGATGCGGGCAGAGGGGAATCTTATGAGATCCTATCTGGTGGTCCTGGGCTTAGGAGGTGGTCCTGGGCTGAAGCAAAAAGGAAGAGGAAAGGTGGGGGCCAGGGAGAGGGGGGACTGGAGACCTCGGCCCCCAAACTTCGTTGCAGACACTCCCAGAGACCAATAAGCCTGCCCTCCAAATCTGTGCCTTTCAAGTCTCCTGCCCCTGCCTAGGTGGGCACCCCTCCCTGGAATGGTGGGATTCCCTTTCACAGCTTCTCTGCCCTCTGAGACTGGACGCCATTTATAGAATCGGGTTTCTCCCCAGCTCTGACACCTTCAAATGCAGTTGCTGTGGGTATCAGGGAGAAGCCAGGCCTGTGACCTTTGGCAGCCCCCTGGCCCAGCTCATCTTCCGAGTCCCACCTTCCTGCCCTCCCCCTCATCGTGATGCTTTGCAAGTCTGAGGCATGTTCATTTACACAAAGGCTGGGGCCACTTCTTCTACCCTCTGATCCTTTGGGGTACTCTCTGATCTGGCCCCACCTAACCATCCAACCCCACTGCTAATTACCTCCAGCACAGGCCTTCCACCCGAGGCTGCCCTTGGATGGGCATGTGCCCAGAGCACTGGGTTTGGAGTCTGAAGGCCTAGATTCCGATTCTGGTGGGAGAGAGAGCTCCACCTCCAGGAAGTCTTCCCTGATTACAGGTCCTTGCTGCTGGCCCGGCCCCTCTTCTGAGTCCTACAGCACTAACAGCCTTTGGTGCATGAGTTGGCACACAGGTGTACTGCACAGATTCTTCAGATGTCTCCCAGCCAGTGAAATGTATGTGCCTGACTCTCCTCTGTGTGTCGTCCATTCACTCAGGTGCATCCGTGCAACAAATGTTCACTAGGCTAGGCCCTGGGCAGACAGCAGTAAGCAGCACAGGCATAGTCCCTGCCATCAGAGAAGGCAGGGTCTCCTGGGGGAACAGAAGTAACTGAACACCCCCAATTAGTCTGGCCAGCGCCATGGTAATAGCAGCCCGGGAGTACTGCAGGAACACCCTACACAGTCCGGGGTGGGGAGGGAAGACTTCTTGGAAATGACATTTCAACTGGGACCTACTCTGGGAAAGAGGATGGAGCTAGCCCAGGGAGAGGAGGGAGGAGGCATGTTTCAGACAGAAGATCTATCTGCACAAAGGCCCAGAGGGTGAGGGCGGTCGGGCAAGGTGAGAGCAAGACCAGGTGGAGGAACCAGATGTCAGAGTGTGAGCTGGGAGCTGGGGAAGGGGCCAGAGCGATCAGTAGCAGCGCAGCAGCCAGGTTAAGGCCTCGGGCGCTGTGTCTGGGAGTCAGGACCTTCTCCTAAGTGCAGTCTGTGGGGAGCCCCACTTCCGGTTGGATCTCCAGGGGACCAGGAGGCCGTGGCTTACCTGCCGTGTTCCTCTGTCCACAGCTACCGGACCCTGGCCACGGAGCACGAGGCATTGATGCAGAAGTACTTGCACCTGCTGCAGATCGTGGAGACTGAGAAGACGGTGGCCAAGCAGCTGCGGCAGCAGATCGAGGATGGGGAGATTGAGATTGAGCGGCTGAAGGCAGAGGTGACTGACCACCCGGGGCGTGGAGGAGGCTGGCGGGGGGCCCGGGCCTCAGACCTCAAACCCGGGCTCCCGCAGTGTCAGGGAGGCACGTGATGGGCAAGAGAGACCCGCTCCAGCCACGGTTGTGTCAGCCTCCAAACTTAAAATCAGTGATGCTGGCAGAGTGGGAAGGTCCTGGGGTCAGATCTGGGTTCGAAGCCCACCTATGCCACTTACCAACTGCAACCTGGAGCAAGTCCTCCAGCCTCTCTGCACCTCCATCCTTAAAACAGGCTGTTTCTCCCTGGCTGACAAGGTTGTGAGGATCAAGTGAGATCATTTATGGGTGAGTTCCTGGTTACTCTGCTGACAGCCACATGGGCGGAGGGGGTGAGGGTAGGGCCAGAGGGTGGCTGGTAGGTCCTTAGATTGTGGCTCGGGCTCAGCTCCAAGGCAGTCCCTTCCCTCTGCCTGTCACGGCTGTCCGGAGGCTGAGCCGTTGCTAGGTTAAGCCATCTAGAACTTCACTCCTCAAAGTGTGGTCCATGAAACAGCAGCCCATTAGAAATGCAGAACCTAAGGCCCCACCCAGATCTCCCAAATCAGAATCTGAATTTTAACCACATCCCAGGAGATTCTCATTTATGGGTTGGCCAAAGAGTTCGTTTAGGTTTTTCTGTAACAGCAGCAGAAAATCCCGAACAAACTCTTTGGCCAACCCAATACATTAAAGCTTGGGAAGCGCTGGCTTTCAGCCCTTAGACACCCCTTACCAGCTGTCCACGCCACCTCACAATGATCTGATCGCCTCTCACCCCCTCACATCACCAGCGCGCTCAGAACCATCTGGCCACCTTACCCAAGGTCTGTGACTGAGCTGAGGAGGAGAATATGAAAACACAGATCCCTGCAATCGGAGTTAGCTGCATAATTTGCAGGGCCCGATGCAAGGTGAAAATGCAAGGCCCCGGCCAGGGTGGGGGAAGTCAGTCTCCCCTTCCCACTCGCCATGGCCTCCACCCATAGTGGACAGGCCATCCATGACTTCAACCGCCAACTCCCCTAACCTCTGCGCCATGATGCACTCAGTACCTAGATTCAGGTGGGCAAGGGATCCTTGCCAAGTCACCCACCTAATGCACCAGGCACTACCAGCCCAGGCAGGACAGTTGTCTCCTTGCCCTGCCCTGTGACACCACGGGTATGCACAAGACCCACCTTCTCTGTACCTACACCAGGCCCTGCAGAGGGCGGAGGCGGACAGTGAGATGCGTCTGCTGGGCTGACTTGACCCGTTGCCAGGCAGACAGAGGGTTGCAGAGGCCTGGGTCCCAGGGTGCCGGGATATAAGGAATAGGCAGGGAGACAGGAACACGCATGAACTGAGGCTCCAAGCCCCTGGGGTGTGCCCCATGGTCCCAGCAGACGTCACCTACAAAACGCAAATTCAAAGAGAAGATTCTTAAGAATTTCAAGACAGCAACTGCTGAGCTTGCAGGCCCAAGCACCTGGCCTTCTCAACACAGGACCCCCGTCACCCACCCATGAAGCCAGCTCTGCCTCGGATGCTCAAAGATCTGAAGTCACCAGTTCCACCTTGTCACGCAGCTGTGAAGCTCTGAACTCACAGTAACGTCAACTTGGAACTCCAGATTCAGTAAAAACTTCAGATTCAGTGCCCTTCCCCCCAGCCCCACACTAGGCACCTTCAGAGGTGCTTCCTTAGTCCCTACAACCACCCTGATAGGATCGAACAAGGGGCCAGGCTCAGAGAGCTCAAGTCACCTGCCCAAGCTCACTCACCTGGGAGGTGTGAGAGCTGGGACTGGAAGCCAGGTCTGCCTGTCTGCCTGCCAGGCTCTCCCCTCCGCTTGTAGCCTCTTCCCACATGGCTCCCAGGATGGGGGCTCGTCCCATCTCTAAACCACCTGGTTCATTCTGGGATCTATCCTAGCCCAACACACATCCCTGAATCCAAGCTGAGCCCCTGTCGGGGAGCAGGGAAGAGGTCTGGTCCCAAGACCAGGTTATTAGCTTTGTGATCAAAGGTGTCCAGGAGTCATTCATTCATTCACTCACTCATGCGCTAAATGCCCTAATCACCTGACCACTGCCTCGTCCTCTTCCCCAGGCTCCTCCCCTCCACCCACTCGGGGCTCCAGCTAGTGCTCCATAGCAGTGAGCTGTGCACCCCTTGGCCTTTGCACATTCTGGTCTCCTGGTTGGAATGCTCTTGTCACCCGCATACTTCCCTGCCTGCTGAAATTCTCCCAAGCTCAAATGCCTCCTTCTGGGGACTCCTGGCCTAGCCAGGCGTGTGCTCCCTGCCCCCTGCTCCCACCACTTGCCCACAGTCAGCGTGGAACAGCAGAGCCAGTGCCACACGTGTCTGTCCCCCACCGGGCTGGTGGAAACTCCCTGAGGACAGGGTGAGTCCTTTGTCACCCACTTTGCCTGGCATATAGTAAGTGCTCAGTAATGCCTTGATGAATAAATGGACACTGGCTCTGTGGTAGACATTAATGATATGGAAGCTTCTACCCTTACGGTCTGATTGTGGTAGAGTGTGGTCGGTGCTATAATAGGGCTTGCAGTGTGAACCCAAGCAGGAAGTGAGTCATTTTACAGCCACAGGTGTGGGTTCATGTTGCATACAACCTTAAAACCCTTTCAGGGGTCTGTAGGCCAGAGAAGGGGGGGGTACAAAGGGCAGAACCCTGTTTGGTGCTGGGGAGCAGAAAGCAGGTCAGTTGTGAGTGATTACATATGTGTGTGTGTGTGCGTGTGTGTGTGTGTCAGAGTGGCAGCAGAGGCCCATTTGGTGGGAATTTGGAGCAATGCTTCCAACTGAGTGCATTACCTTCCAGGGAAAAAGATTTTCTTAAAAAGACTTTGAAAGAAAGGCCAGCTTAGTAAAGCTTTCTGGCTGTACCCCCCCACCAACACACACACACACACACACACACACACACACACACACACACACACACACACACACACACACACACACACACACACACATCCTGCAGGGCAGAGGGCACCTGTTTGCTCTGGGTGAGCTCCAGGAAGGTGGAAACAGAGCCCATTTCCCAAGAAGTAGGCCGTCAGGTAGGCAGGAGAAGCCGAGTGAGTGATGAGTGACCACAGTGACAAAGACAGAAGGTCTTAGAATGTCTGAGCTGGGAGGGGTCTGAAGACGCTGAGGTCCATAGAAGAAGAAGGGGGGACTTCCCCGGTGGTCCAGTGGGTAAGACTCTGAGCTCCCAGTGCAGGGGGCCCAGGTTCGATCCCTGGTTGGGGAGCTGGATCCTGCATGCATGCCACAACTAAGAAGTCCACATGCCGCAACTAAAAGATCCTGCATGCCGCAACTAAGACCCAGCGCAACCAAAATAAGTAAATAAATAAATAAATATTTTTTTAAAAAAGAAGAAGGGACTTACCCAAGGTCACTCCAAGGTCACTTCAAGCACTGGAGTCCAGACTCAAACTTGGATCTCCAGGCTCCAGATCCTTGGCCTGTGCCTGCCCCACAACTTACTCCTTCCCTGTTGAGGAGACGGGCCTGATAAAAGGTGAATGTTAGGGAATGACTGTCACCTGGATGGCCCCAAGCACTCTACCTTTTCTCTGATAGCCAAATAAAATCCTCAAGCCCCCATCCCTCTTATTCCTGAGGATTCCCCAGGGGCCTTACCTTTTCCTGCCCACCTCTTGCTTTCAAATTCTACTCTCCTGATGTATCGCCTCACTTCCCAAGGCAGCTATTTTTACTGTACTGCTCTTTGCTCCTTGGGCGGTCACTACATGTATCTGTCAGAAGGAGCTAGGCGATGCTGCAGTAACAAACAACCCCAGGGTCTTAGTGGCTGGAAACAACAAAGGTTGCTTTCTCACTCACACTTTGTGTCCATGGTGGGTTCTGCTCCACAGCGTCCTCACTCAGAGTCAGGGACACAGTCTGACGGGGCTCCCACCGTCAGGAAATTCACCAGTCACATGGCAGGGGAAAGGAACCAAGCAGATGATGTGACACCTCTGCTCACGTTTCATTGGGCAAAGCAAGTCACGTGACCAGGCCCGACTTGAGGGGACTGGGAGATACCATCCTGCCGTGTCCAAGGAGGAGAAGCAGCATATCCACGAAAGCCCTGGTGACTACCCAACCGTGGCTCCTCCTTCAGTTCCCAAGTCCCTTGACACAGGCTGTTGTGTGTAACAGATTTTCCAAAAGGTTTAGCTATAATAGAGAGGGGGGTCCATCACTGAAACAGAAAACAGCTTAAAAATGAATGGAAGCCGCCCCTGCCCTCATGTCACCTAGCCTTTTCCTGCTACAAGGATTTCCCACCAACTTCTCCTCGTACTCCCACGTGCCATTTCGTTGGTGGTGGTGCCCTTCATAATCTCTTTATCTACCAAGACCCTCACCTTGCATCCAGTGCTGTGTGGAGCAGGCTCCTATCACCTTTGCAAGAACCAATTGTTACGTTTTCAAGAACTTTGCAAGCTAGTTATTCAACGTTTGGTAGCTTCAAATGGGCTGAGGTAGGAATGCCCACACCATGGAAACTGGCAGGTGCTACCAGTCAGAGGTTTTCTTTCAGGGAGCTGGTCATTAAGCATTTACCAGTATACCATTGTCTACATCTTTTTTCATAATGTGCAGGACCTGGTGCAAAATGAAAATGCAGGGCCCTTAAGAATCTCAAAGCAGCAGCAGCAGAGCCTTAAAGCAAGCGTTGGTCCCTTCTAAGCCTGGAGCTCTGCATGGGTCACACATCCAGGAATCCAGCCCTGTTTCTACTCCCAACCCTGTAGCCCCCACCCCTAGCCCTGGAAGTAACAGGAGATTGCATCCAAACAAAAGTCTGCAGAAAGCTTTACCAGGCGTAACTACCCACCTCTGTCTTAGTCTCTTTTCTCCCATCTAAACAACCCTATTAGGCTTCATCTGTCATAACCCAAAGGCTCTAAGGACCATCTAAAACAAAGGGAATGTCTACCTCTGAGAAGAATCACCCCCCCCCCCACCTCTAGAATGCTCAGTTTGGACCATTTCATTGTTTTGTTTGTTGGTTGGTTGGTTGGTTTTTTTTTTTGGCTGCTTTGTGCGGCTTGCAGGATCTTAGTTCCCCGACCAGGGACAGAATCAGCGACCCCTGCAGTGGAAATGCTGAGTCCTAACCACTGGACCGCCAGGGAATTCCCCCATTTCATTGTTTTAATAGCTATTTTCCTCCCATTTATGATGGGAAGTAAATTTGGAGAGTGAAGACAGGCCCTAAAGGGCAAAATAGGAGTTTAGAGGCAGTCGTAATATTTTATTGGCTTGGAAGCACTCAGGATCCTGGGAGGCTGACACTGGAAGAAACGGAAAAGATCTTTAGTTCAGGGTTTAAATAAAAATTTAGGGCTTCCCTGGTGGCGCAGTGGTTGAGAATCTGCCTGCCGATGCAGGGGACACAGGTTCGAGCCCCAGTCTGGGAAGATCCCACATGCTGTGGAGCAGCTGAGCCTTTGTGCCACAACTACTGAGCCTGTGCTCTAGAGCCCGTGCTCTGCAATGAGAGAAGCCACCGCAATGAGAAGCCCACGTACTGCAACAAAGAGTAGCCCCTGCTAGCCACAACTAGAGAAAGCCCACGTGCAGCAATGAAGACCCAACAGAGCCAAAAAGAAATAAAATAAATAAATAAATAAAAGAACTAAAAACATTTAAAAAAAATTAGCCATGGGATCGGTTTTGCAAACAAACTTCAACATGGTACCCCACTTTATAAACTAGGTCAGTGAGGGGACTACTCTGGGAGAAGTAAGAAAGGACGGCCGTGACCCCTCCCCTGCAGCCCCTCCCCAGGGCCCACCCTGCATGCCTTGAGTCCCGCTTCCCATCTCCCCCTTGCCATCCTCCTCGCCGCCACCCTGGCACACAACACCCTGTCATACCTCTTTGTTCACACACCCCCTCTCAAATTCCCTCCATCCTGTAGCCCACCTGTTGGGCTCCTCTTTGTCCTTCAAAACCCCTTCCAAGGGCTTCCCTGGTGGCGCAGTGGTTGAGAGTCTGCCTGCCAATGCAGGGGACGCGGGTTCGAGCCCTGGTCTGGGAGGATCCCCCGTGCCGCGGAGCGGTTGGGCCTGTGAGCCACAGTTGCTGAGCCCGCGCGTCTGGAGCCTGTGCTCCGCAACAAGAGAGGCCGCGATAGTGAGAGGCCCGCGCACCGCAATGAAGAGTGGCCCCCGCTTGCCGCAACTGGAGAAAGCCCTCGCACAGAAACGAAGACCCAACACAGCCATAAATAAATTTAAAAAACAAAACAAAACAAAACACAGAGGCCCCCCATCACTGCGCATGAAACCATTGTTTAAAAAAAAAAAAAAAAAAACACCCCTTCCAGGTAGCCCTTGCCGCTTTCATGGTGAGACCTTCCCATTGCAGTAGGAACATACGTCGCTT
This sequence comes from Balaenoptera physalus, assembly GCF_965194825.1. Lineage (NCBI taxonomy): Eukaryota > Metazoa > Chordata > Mammalia > Artiodactyla > Balaenopteridae > Balaenoptera > Balaenoptera physalus. The sequence goes on from NC_138883.1 coordinate 147,748,598, forward strand.
CTGGCCTCTCCTTGTCTGATTATAAATTGCCTCTCTGGGGGTCTGACCCCCTTCTCAGGCTGGAAGCTCTTCCCGGGAAGGGATCTGACTCATCCACCTTAGCCAGTGGCGAGCTGTGTCTCACCAGTACCCAACCCAAAGACTGCATCAGGATCCAGTGGCGGTGTTGGCACAAAGGCAGACAGAGATGGGCACCCACTGGGCTTGGAGGAGGCCAGAAGAGATCAAGAAGGAGGGAGAAAGAACTGAGCTGCATGGCAAGAACTACAGAGATCTGCAGGAAAAGCAAGAGCTACAGAGATCTTTAGTAAAACCTCGGAGGCTAACAAAAAGGAAAGAACCTGGATTAATTCCACTATCAATGACTGCACTGACGAAATGCATTCTGGATGAAAGACACTGTCTCCAGAGAGGGGAGTAGGATGGGGCAGAAGCCCATGCGCTATGCCTCAAAGGGGTGTGGCAAACAGGGTTTTCCTCTGATGGGTCAAGGAGGCCAGACCATGGGTGGGGGCCAGCGGAGACAGCAGGCTTTGAGCCAGGTCAGACAGCCGGAGCTGGACCCTAGCTGGCAAGTTGGGAGTGAACCAAAGTCCCCACTCTGCATGGCCTTCATTGACAAGGGTCAGCTGAGCAGACCCTGAACGTCCAGCAAGCAAACCAGGGTCCAAGGCAAATCCATCTCCAGAAGAGACCTGCCAGGGTAAGAGAAAGGCTGCCTCCATGAGCTCACCTGACACTGGCTCCTGGCAGGGATGGGCTGTAGCCCAAGACTTCTGCAGGGTCCCCAGGCTCACAACCCTCTAGAGCTTTGCCCACCAGGCCTGATCCTTAAACAAAGACTCCAAGGCTGCTGGCACTGCCTGTGCACGTAGCATAGTACCTGACCTAATTGCATCTATTTTTTGCCCTGGTCCCTGCTGAGTAGATGTCCTGGAATGCCTCTCTCTGAGACAAGCGCCAGTTTTAAATACAGACCACACACACACACACACACACACACACACACTGCCATCCAAAAGAAAAAAAAGGTTTCCGTGTGCAAATCTCAAAACTGGCAAAGAAAGCAGACTGGCAAGGAGGTGACAACATCAGACCAAAGGTGGGCATTGACTGGGCATCCCTGCATCTCTGAGCTCTCCAGTAGCCTGCCTCTGTGTGTGTGTGTGTGTGTGTGTGTGTGTGCGTGTGTGTGTGTGTGTTCATTCCTTAGGCCTTTAGAATACAGATCAAAGAATCAGCCTTTATTTTAATGTGCAGATGTTCCCAGAGAATGGAAAGAAAAGGTGGGGGGGAGGAGAGAAAAAGGAAAAGTCCTTGTCGGTGCTGAATATTTCTCAGATATTTTCAGCCGCTCTCCAAGCACAGGCCAGGGTAATTTTAGCAACCCGCAAGTGGAGAGCGGTAACTTCCGTTTTGCTTTCAAAGTGCTCAATTCGTTCAACTGTGAGAGCCCATTCATTCTGCAGTTCAGCAAGTGGCCTTGAGGGGACAAAGCCCCGTGCTCTGAAGAGGCGCGAGGGGCTCTGGCTTTGTGGCAGTGTTTGTGGACTCCCCTGGGCCGCTGTCTTGAGATGTACGGGGCTTGATGACTGCAGTGTCTTCCTGACCAGGGATGGAACTCATGCCCCTGCAGTGGAAGCGTGGAGTCCTAACCACTGGACTGCCAGGGAGGTCCCTGCTCTGATCCTTCTTTAATTTACTGACTTAGGTAGCCAACAAATATATGTTGAGTGCCAGCCGAATGCTAAGCACCAGGAGCCCAGGAATGAATGAAACGGGGTGGTCCTTCGCCCACAGAGCTCACAGCCGCCGCGATGGAATAAATAGGCATTGCCTGCATTTTCCCGGGCAAGTCCGCAGGCCGTGGGAGCCTTGGTGGAGAAACCCCAGCAGAGACTTGCGGACTCGGGGGTGGCAGGAAGGAACCCACCCGGGGGCTACACCACAGGCCCGTCCACCTGAGCAGTGCCAGAGGCCCTGGCCACGGTATGGCTAAAGGTGCCCCTTCTCCTGGTCACCACCCTGTTGGTTTTGTTCTTGCAGCTGGGCCAGCCTCTCTGATCCCGAAATCTGGCAAATGGAGATTCTTAGATCAGCTCAAACGTTCGTTTCAAGGGCTGTTCCATTTTTCTAGGCCAGCAGTTTCCAGGTTGTGCTCCAAAGAGGGCTCCAAGTCAAAGAAGTGCTTCAGGGTTGTCCCAGGACGGGACAGCCAAGCCAGCAGTGCTTTCATCTGAAGTCCTGCTGGGGTTCCAGGACGGTTTTGTTTGAAAAAAATAAAGGGACTACCCAAGTGCCCATCGACGGATGAATGGATGGCAACATGGGGTCTGTACATAACAATGGATATTACTCGGCCTTAAAAAGGAAGGAAAGTCTGACACATGCTATGACATGGGTGAACCTTGAGGATGTTATGCTGGTGAAATAAGCCAGCCGCAGAAAGACAAATGCTGTCTGATTCCACTGAGGCGAGGTCCCTAGAGGAGTCAAATTCATAGAGAAAGAAAGTAGAAGGGCGGGTGCCAGGGGCTGAGGGAGGGGGGATGGGGAGTTAGTGTGTTTTGTTTTGTTTTGGCCGCACTGCGCGGCATGCGGGATCTTAGTTCCCTGACCAGGAATCAAACCCACACCCCCTGCAGTGGAAACGCAGAGCCTTAACCGCTGGACCGCCAGGGAAGTCATTAAACTCATTATTAAACTCATTAAACTCATTATTGTTTAACGAGTACAGAGCTCGGGAAGTCGAGAAAGTTCCAGAGATGGATGATGGTGATGGTTGCACAACAATGTGAATGTACTTGATGCCACTGAACTGTGCACTTAAAATTGGTTAAAATGGTAAAAATTTTTTTAATTTATTTTTTTAATTTATTTATGGCTGTGCTGGGTCTTCGTTTCTGTGCGAGGGCTTTCTCTAGTTGTGGCAAGCGGGGACCACTCTTCATCGCGGTGCGCGGGCCTCTAACTATCGCGGCCTCTCTTGTTGCGGAGCACAGGCTCCAGACGCGCAGGCTCAGTAATTGTGGCTCACGGGCCTAGTTGCTCCGCGGCATGTGGGATCTTCCCAGACCAGGGCTTGAACCTGTGTCCCCTGCATTGGCAGGCAGATTCTCAACCACTGCGCCACCAGGGAAGCCCCCAAAATGGTAAATTTTATGTTATATATATTTCACCACAATAAAAATTTGAAAGTAAAGGGACTGATGCTTTAGGGAATAAGGAAGAGAATCACAGATTTGGACCAAAGCTCCCAGATTACAAATGGGTTGCCTGCAGCCCAGAGAGTGCCTCGCCCAGGGTCACTCGGAATCAGAGCCCAGCTGCCCCGGACCCAGGTGGACGGGCTCCTGGTCCAGTGCTCACTCACCGACGTCTGGCTCGAAACCTCACACAGAGCAAAGGACACGAGCTGCAGTACCACTGGTCCTTGGGGAGCACGTGGCGGGGCGCTCACTCACCACACCACGCCTGGGGGCAGCCGGAGGGGTGGGGCTTCCGCCGGCTGGCGCCGCTCGCCCCCTGCAGCTGACCTGTGTTTCCGTTGCAGATCGCATCCCTGCTCAAGGACAATGAGCGCATCCAGTCCACCCAGACTGTCACCCCCAACGACGAAGACAGTGACATCAAGAAAATCAAGAAGGTCTGTACCATCTCTCGGGGCTGGCAAAGCTGCCCTGGTCCTCTTTAGAGAGCCCCCTGGCACAGCCCAGGGTCTGCAGTGTCCACCTACTGTCCCACTGCTCTCAGGCGTACCACTCCCACCTCCGCCCCAAAGGCAGAATCAACAGCCCCTCACCCCTGACCAGCACCTCGTCGAGCCATGTCTTCTGGTTGTCTCTGTGAGGTAGGGTGGTTCAGCCCATTTGATAGATAGGAGAACTGAGGCTCCAAGAGATGAAAGAGTGGATAGAGCCAGGGCAGGAACCCAGGCTGTGAGACTCAGAGCCGAGAGCTTTCCTCACAACGCTGGGCAGCCTCAATGATACCCCAGGCCACATGTCCACTGTCACAGCCCTGCATGCCCACCCTCCCCCCAGCTACTCTCCTGCAAACACGTCCCCCTTTCATCCCCGGCAGAGGTCAGCATGGGAGCCGGCCTCTGTGACACCCCTTAGCTGGCCCCACTGGTTTTACACTATTAGAGGCTAGGAGAGACATCTCAGAAGGTATCAGAAAGCTGCCCAGTGGCAGGGATACTGACCAACACCGTGGGCCCCCCCATGGAGGGGGGTGTGGAGGGGAAGAGTATGGTCTGTGTTTGCAGCTTGCCAGACTTGAAGCAGGGGAGCCTGACTCACCCTAAGAAAAACACACGAAACCAAAAAATCCTCCTTGTTGAGAGCGTAAAAGGACACCAGCGCCATCCAGACCAGAAAACTGCAAACTGGCATCCCACAGGCCAAGTTCAGCCTACCAGCATGTTTGGGGTTCTTAGCCCACACGGTGTTTTTTTTTTCCCTTTTTAATTTGTTGCCAGTGCTTTAAAAGCTAAACATTTCACATAAAAATATGTATTTCTGGCTTCTCAAAAATAGGAAGAGCTAACATTCATTACGCACTTTCCATGTGCCAGACACTATTCTAGGAGATTTATGTAGATTAATCTGTTCCTAACTAAAAGCCCTCTGAGGTTTTATTATTATCTGCGTTTCACATGGGTTGCTGAGGCACAGAAAGGCAAAGTGACTTCCCCAGGTCACACAGCTAAGTATTTGCAGAGTGACATTTAAACCTTGGCCACCAAGCTCCAGAGCCCACATCCTTGGTCACTGCGACACACGATCTCTTGGAAAAGCAGAAGGTCTTGCAGCCCCGGGCCCACCTCCTGCACACAGTGACTGCTGGCCCCAGGCCAGGTGCTGCTCCATTAGTGCCCACCCAGCCGGCTTCAGGATCTATAGGACCTGCCAGGCCCCCATGGACATTGGGATTTGCCACCAGTGCCACCTGGGATCTGAACCAAGCCCCACCCAGGCAGGGATGCGCTGGCCTTCCTTCTCTGCCATGGCCCCACTGGGCTTCCCGGCCCATTTTGCAAAGCCATTCTGGTTGGAACATTTTGTTAAGTACCACCTGAAATGCACCTCCCTCCTTTTGTTTTCACCCTCCTGGGGCCTCAGAGCAAGGCCCTCCTTTATCCAGAAAAGCTTCCTCTCTTCAAGGAGATCTGTCTTGCTGAGGCCAGGCCTCTCCTCCCCAGGGCAGACGTCCCTGGCCAAAGGTCTGCACCCGGATGGTTGCACCTGCTGTGCATGGCCAGTGCCCTTTGCAGCTGATAATATTTTGATGAGTGCCTTGGCAGGCGGCCCCTGGATCTCCAGGTGCCCCCACCCCAGCACCGCCCAGCACCCTTGCTCCTGGGGCCCTGGGGCCCTCCCTGTGCAGCCCCTGAGCTTGCACACAGCTCAGCAGCAGGAATGGTGAGGAGCTACATGGTGCCTTGATTGGAAGCGTGCGTATCTTAAAACAGTTCTCTGTGTCTGTGAGTCAAGGCCCTTCCCAAGTTCCTGCCAGAACGAGGCCAGGCCAAGCAGCCCAACTCCGAGTCAGGCAAGTCAAGTGTCTGTGTTCATTTCCCCGCGGAGGTAGAGGAGAGGCTCCAGGCGGGCGCTGATGAGGCCCAAGCATGAGATTAACTAATTTGCCGCACTGAATTTGATAATCGCCCTCTATCCAGACGAGCTTTCATTGAAACTTCTGGGCTTTCAGGCCAGTCATTAGGCAAGAAGCGGTGTGAGCCATGCCCAGCACAGCCTGGCAACCCTCTATGCTCAAGCCCCCTCCCGTGATGGGGACTCGGGGCCACACTTTTCCTCCTTCAGAGAACGCTGCCAAAGCAACCTGGGGGATCTGGTTTAAATGCAGAGGGCGGGGGCAGGGCCTGGGGATTTGCATTTCTAACAAGTTCTCGGGAGATGCCGATGCTCCCTTGCAGGGACCTCACTTAGAGTCCAGCCGTCATCTCATTAGCCCCATGGCACAGACGGGAAACGGGCTTAGAGGAACCACAGGGCTTGCCCGGCACCATGCAGGCAGAAGCACCAGGCCTGATCTTTGCCTCAGCTCTTTTCCCTACGTGCCCGGCATGGGGGACAACAGGGCCTTGGCCCCTGCCCTTGGGGCACTCACAGCCTGGAAGGACCAGAGCAGCTGTGGCTAACGGGAGACTCTCCCGCTGGTCTCGGCGCCCAGGTGCAGAGCTTCCTGCGGGGCTGGCTGTGCCGGCGCAAGTGGAAGACCATCATCCAGGACTACATCCGGTCGCCGCACGCCGACAGCATGCGGAAGAGGAACCAGGTGGTGTTCAGCATGCTGGAGGCCGAGGCCGAGTACGTGCAGCAGCTGCACATCCTTGTCAACAACTTCCTGCGCCCGCTGCGGATGGCCGCCAGCTCCAAGAAGCCTCCCATCACGCACGACGATGTCAGCAGCATCTTCCTGAACAGGTGAGCACCCTGAAGCTCAGCGCCCCCTCCCGGAGCCCTTGGCCGAGGCGGGAAGAGGGAGCCTGGCCGGCACTGAACTTGGACACGAGCCTTTGACTAGTGCCCGCCAAGTGCAGAGGAGGAAACTGAGGCCCAGAGAGGAAGGAAGCTGCCCGAGGTCCCATGACGAGAAGCCAGTGCCCCAGCTATTACAGGCAGGAATACAAATAGAGGCCCACGTAGTATATGTCTAAACTAGTGGTTCAACTGGGGCAATGCTGGGAGACATTTTTTTGTTTTTTTTAATTTACTTTTTGCTTCAGAAGGATCAAGTAGGATCAATGGCTGGCAATCCCTGGGAGGCAATTTTTTTTCTGAATTTTTGAATTTTATTTTATTTATTTTTTTATATAGCAGGTTCTTATTAGTTATCCATTTTATACATATTAGTGTATACATGGGAGACATTTTTGATTGTCAAAACTTGGCGGGGCTGCAGGGGAGGGTTTGCGACTGGCATCTAGTGGGTGGAAGTCAGGGATACTGCTAAACATCCTACCGTGCCCAGAGCAGTCTCCCACAGCAGAGAATTCTTCCACCAGAAATAATCGTGCCAAGGTTGAGAAACCCTGGTTTAAATGTTTACAAGTTATAAATCAAGCTACAAAAAGCCAAATGGGTTCCATTCTTCTACCTTAATATCATCGTCATAACGATCTAGAAGCCAGGTCTAAATTTTTAGAATTCTGAGTCTCCTTAGAGTTGGGCTCTGTATCACACGACCCACATATCTTATGAAAGCAGTTACTTTTCCCAAATGGTGACTCTGGCCATTCGTATGGGGTTTGTGTTACCTGAGAAGGCTGAGCTGATGGCTGCCCTTCTGCTGTCAACCTCTTTTTAAAAGTCTTAGGAAATGGTTTAAATGGGCTTTTTGGTAGGCATTAAAATTGGGTAAACTAGGTAAAAGCACCAAATATGAAAACATGTCAACAGAGTGCTATTTACAAATGATTCTCATCCAGGAATTAAAGTAAATCACTATGTGCTCCAGGTTGTTCATTCAGCTGCATTTCTTTTAAAGTATCCATCATTCAGTCATTTCACTAATTACAGCTGGCCCTCATCCAAGCCCTCTGCAGAGGTGTTTGGGACCCAGGGTCACCTTCTCTGTGCCCTGCTCTACTCCTTTACCTGCCAGTGTGCTGTGACGAGTTTAGGGACCTGTGGGACACCCGGAAGGAGATGGGGTAGAGGCAGTGGACGTGGGTCTGATTCTGAGAGGTTGAGCTGGAGATGCTGAAAGTCCCTGGGAGAAGGACAAGGACAGGGACATTGGGATGCTGACCCCATGGATGTGGATGAGGTGTCGGAGTATGGGGACATGGTGGGGGTGGGGAGCAGGAGGAGGGAGGCTTTTAGCCTCATTAGACCTTCTAGAAACTGAATCACTGGGCCTTACAAGGTTGCTTTTTAATATACATTTCGAACACAGTTTTTAGAGAGTAAATAAATGCTTTGATTTCTTTATTAAAACAAAGAAAATAGGTATTATTGTGTTGTGAAATCAGGTAAGATTTTCTCCAGAAACTACAATTGGGTCTTTTAAACTCAATGACCTGGAATTTGGCTGAAAAGTGTGAAGAACTTGTTTCTTCCTGAATAAACTCCGGACAGCTCAGCTGGAGTCACAGCTTCTCAAATGTGAGTGCTGGGCCCCACCCCTAGCTTCTCAATCTGTAGGTCTGGAGTAGAGCATAGGGATTGCATTTCCAACACATTTGCAGGTCCCAGAGCACCCGGCAATGAGAGGCTTGAGACAACCGCAGGGGACTGCCTGTATTGGGGGCTCGGCCACAGCCCTACTTGAGAAATACTTCAGGAAGCATTGTTATAGTTCTAGGTTGTTTGTGCTCTCCTTGCATTTTAGGCCACAGTTGCAAACTCTTGGTGACCGTTTATCATAACCACTAAGAGATAAAGGTGTCCTTTTGTATTTATTTAATCTTTGCATAATTTTGTTCCACTGCATTCAGTGGAATTCTTTTCACCTGTAATCTTTGGTTAAGAGTATTCATACCAACTCACAGAATGTGTTCAAAAGTTGTTTGAAGCAAATCACAACATGGTTTTATATTTTTGTCTGTTAATCACTGCATGGATCAGATCAGATGCCTTTAACTGAGAATAAACAGGAGGGAAGAAAGTCCCCTCTCTTGCTGGTGTCCTTCCAGGCCCCTGCAAGGCCTGTTTCTCCTTTTCCACAATGTGCCCAAGGTTGACTGTTTCCCATCTTAGCAGTCTCATTGATCCTGGTCAAAATAGCCCCAGCCTGATCAATCGTTAAGGCCTCCAGAATATGGACTCTAGCGGTCCTTGGAAACACTGACCAGGGAATGGGACCTGCCTCTTGTAGGTGTTGGAGCATCAAATGAGAGCTCATGTAAAGCATCTAGTACAGAGCCCAGCATAGCCCAAGTGCTCATAAGAGCTAGACGTTCTTACAACAAGAAAGCTTCACTATGATGCACCCTGTGAGAAACTGAATTCAAATCTAATGTGGAGGGAACACTTCCCAACTCATTCTGTGAGGCCAGCATTACTCTAATACCGAAATCAGAAAAAGACATTGTGAGGAAAGAACGCTACAGACCCATATCGCTCATGGTCATAGATGCAAAATATTATAAAATCGAATCCAGAAATATATAAAAAGGATAATACATCATGACCAAGTGGAATTTATCCTAGGAATGCAAGGTTGGTTCAACATTGAAAATTAATCAAATATGTTTTACTATATTTTCTTACAATATTAAGTAAGAAGAACCAATGATCCTATCAATGGATGCCAATCTGATGTGACTGGCTTCTCTCCACCCCCTGGCCCCTGTTCTCAATCCGGAGCAGGCGGGAATTCTTTCCTTCCCCCACCCCCGGGGGCCCAGGGCGGGGCAGGAAGAGCTAGAAAATGACTGCCTTCTAATCATTCACCCCTCACTATATGATCCACTGGGTACATAAGAGTACAAGCTTCACTGGCTTAACCTCTGTGCTTTTTGTGAGCACAAAGAACAGCTGAAATTATTTTTTCATTAACTGTATAGCAACCCTGCACAGCACTTGGCATGACTGTTTTGGACTACACTCACCACATTAAGATGGTGCTTTGTGGGGCCTGCTTGGTGCCAGGCTCTCTGTAAGCACTTGGCCTACGTAATTTCCAATCCTCAGAGACGCCCCATGAGGCTGGCACCAGAGATCAGAGAGGTGACGGGGTGTGCTCAGGGTTCGGGTGGGCTGTGATTTTAACCCAGTTCTGTTTGATGTGAAGGCCTGTGCTTCCCCACTGCTGCCCTGTTAAATAATGGGCTGGAATCTTCCCCGACCCCCATCCTCCCTACCCCCATGCCTGCTCGCCACAGTGCAGGTCTCAGCACGTGCTCCTGCCCACGCCTGCACCGTCGAGAACTTTCGATTGTATGTGAGCCCAGCCTTCCCTCTTACTGTGTAGGTGCTGTGGAGGCCAGATCCGGGACATGAACCTTCCAGGTCTCCCTGCCTCGGACCACAGCACAGAGTCTGTATTTGTCACAGGTCAAGGGCGGAGGCTGCCAGCCCACTCACTGGAAGGATTTCTGCACATAGCTTTCCCCTGGATTTGCATTTAGGCTGAAATGTACAGCCACATTAGACACCTGATGCTAATTTGGTGATTTCATTTGCTGGAGCTCTTTAAAAGAAGTCCTTGAGAAGAGAGAGGCCTGTCTCCAGGTTGGCAGATTCACGGAGGATGCTGCAGAGCTGGGGAGGGGGTTAATTGTGTGCTTCTCGAAGGCTGCGGGGGGAATCTTTGAAGTAAACATGTGCACCAGGTTTTGTTTACCCGAAACAACGATCATATACTCTTGGGCTATTTCCCTTTAATAAAAACCATGCCCAGCAACGTGTGCTGGGAACCACAGGCATTGCCCCGTGATGAGAGGCATCCCGCGTGGGGGACAGATGGTTCCTATCTTGATGCCCGCTCTGATTGACTGGCAGCGCTTGCCTGGAGTCCTGGGCTGAGAAGAATGATGAGGCTCAGTGGGGGCGTGTGCTGCCATCAATTCGTCTTGTCTGCATGGGCTGGGGAGTGAGGAGGCACAGGGTGAGGCTGGAGTGAAGAGGCCTGGCTCTGCCCTCCACTGGCCAAGCCCTGTGGACCTAGGACCAGCCTTGGGCAAGTCACACTCCTTTCTGGGCTCAAGAAGGGAACCAGGAAAAATGAGCACTTCCCAAAGCAGACAAGTCGCTTCCTCTCCCTAGAATTCTTCCCACCCTACTGTCCTTCCTATTTTCCTTATGACAGCTGTCTCCTACTCTTTTTTCATGTCTTTCCTTGGATGTCCCTGACCACCCCCATGCCCCTTGTCACCGTTGGCTTACGTTCCCTGGTTGTGTGCTTCCAGGGCCCCCATGCTGCCCCTTTTGTAGCATTCATTGCACTTAAATAATGAATTCTTCTGTGTATAGATTCCCTGCTGGATTATAAGTGTGCAGGGCCATAGAATATAGTTGCCCGGCTGTGCGCTGCACAATTCAGGGGTAGCATTCACATAGACTAGGGATCAGCAAACTTCTTCTGTCAAGGGTCAGATAGTAAATATTTTAGGCCTTGTGGGCCAGAGGGTCTCTGTCAAAACTAGGTGGTCTTAGGCAATCCTAAATGAATGGATGTTGCTGTGTTCCAATAAACCTTTACTTATGGACACTAAAATGTGAATTTCATCTAATTTTTACTTATCGTAAAATATTCTTTTGATTTTTTTTCAACCGTTTAAAATTATAAAAAATCCTTCTAAGCTTACAGGCTGTACAAAAACAGAAAGTGGGCCAGCCCAAAACATGCTATAAACTCAATATAATTCCAATCGAAGTGCAGCCTAGCAGAGTGATTTTAATGTTCAACTGAAGGAGTAAAATGCATGTAAATAGATAATAATGTTCTGAAAAAAACAATGAAAGAAACATTTCCTACATTAAGTAAAATGTATTATAGGCTTATAAATATATTAAAAGTAATGAAAACAGCGTGAGACTATTGCCAGAATAGGCCAATAGTCCATCAAAATAAAATACAAAGTCCAGAAACAGACTCAGGCATGTATGAGAATTTAGTAACAAAAAAGGCAGCCTAGCAAAGCAGTGAAAGCAGCTGGAGTATTTGATAAATAAAATGGGGCAATTGGCTAACCAAACTGAGAGAAAGATTACGTTTATATCCTTAACTCACATCCTACACCAAAGTAAACTCTAGTTAAGTATTTATGTGTAAAAATGAAATAGTAAAATAAAATATAGGTGAGTGTGTATGCAGTCTAAGAGTGGGAAAAGACATGATGCCTGAAGCAAAAAAGCAGAAAGAAAATCTCATAGGGCAAAATGGAAAAACTTCAAAAAACACCAAACACAAAATCAGTGGGCAAATAGCTGAGTAAAAAATATCTGCAATGTATATGTTAAGATTATATGCTTAATATGGAGAGTTATTTTAAATTAATAAAAGTGACAATAGTAAACGGACATGACTTGGCAGTTCCCAAAAGAAGAAATTCAAATGGCCAATACAAAGGAAAAATGTTCAACCAACCCACTCACGATGATTTTGTAAAGCAAATCGAATCAAAATGAGATCGTTTTTTTCTTATCAGATAGGTAACAATGGTAGTTTCTGAGTAGTAGGATGACAAGTGAAATCCTCACAGTTTATAGTACTTTAAAAACGGAGGCTTCATCAAATATATTTTTATAGTCCCAGCTTATGATGTTCCTAATGTGCTAACCTACAAGTCCGTGCTGTGAATCCTGCACAGTGCATCCTGCAGCCGTCTGTGGGAGCTGCCCGGGAATGGGGCCCTGAGTCTTGCTGTGGCGGTGCTCGGGGTCATCCAGAGCCTCCCAGTTCCCCAGGAACCCCTGAAAGTCCTCCTACCTCCACCCTCCCCCACATCAGGGCCCACGTTCTCCCTTCTGTGCACCTTCACGCACCCCTGGACTGGTCTCTTTTGAATTTTTCTAAGGGTCTTCCCATGTGGACAACTAAAGTTCTTCACATTGGTACAGTACATGTTTATCTATTCAGTAACTAGTTCAGGGGCCACAGACAGGAAGAAACCAGCCCTGTCAAGGGTGAATCTGTCACAGACTTGCTACCTGAAAACTGCAAATGACTTCAGCCATCAGGCGGGGCCCCTAGTCCAGAAATCACGGTGTCACCACACCTGGGGGGGCCTGTTCTTTTGGGACTTTAGGGAGATGACAGTTAATTCACGGTAATGAGAGGACCCACTCTCAGGAATGAGAACTCGGAGTGTTTCTGCTACTTAGATACTTGTTAAAGGCCCTACCGGTTCCAGCCCTTCTGCACATCCTGCGGGTGTGATGGAGTTATAGGCTGGGCTCTTCAGCCGTAGGTGCTGTGTTCTGTTCTCTCCCCACCACCACCTCTCACCTCCCTCACCCCTCTCTCTTGCAGCCCTCCCTTTTCTTTTTCACACGCTTTTTCTCCCCATCCACCCTGTTTTCTCTGCAGAGTGGGGTTCTCAGGGCATTTCAAACTCCTCTGGGGTCAGGGAGCCCCGTGCCCCCCAGGCCCACCGTGAACATGGGGTCCCAGGCCCCCATCGGCCTCCTGTGCCTCACAGCTCAGGGTCGCCTCTGCGCCCACCCAGCGCCTTCCACCCCCTGCCCTTGCCCTGAGAGTGTGAGACCCCAGGCTGGGGGTTTGCCTTCAGGACACAAACTCCTGGGAGAGGGGACAGCATCCAATGACAGAGCCAGTGGGGACTTGAGGGGGCCAGCGAAGCCAGCAGCTGGAGTGCCCCCTCCTCGGCCGGCTTCACGGGCATTTGACTGCATGCTTAGAAAAACCGTGCTTAATTTGAGGCTCTGCTGTCACCATCCTGAAATTCTTAATCATTTGTTAACAAGGGGCCGGCATGTTGGTTTTGCGTTAGGCCCCATAGACTCTAGGGTCCATCCCACTGATGGGGTTTCTCGTAAGGTCTCACCTGAGAAGGTTTGCTGCTATAGTCCCACAGGCAGTGACAGCCCCTGCCCTCTCCCCTGGGGCCCCTCAGCTCTACTGAACTTGGGGGGAGGGGACACCTGGAAGGAGAGGAACTCCTGGCTGGAGCTTACCCTGTGCTTTCTCTTCCAGCGAGACCATCATGTTTTTGCACCAGATCTTTTACCAAGGCCTGAAGGCCCGCATCTCCAGCTGGCCCACTCTGGTCCTCGGTGAGTAGCAGCCCTGGCAGAGGTCTCCTGCCCCTCCGCCCCCATCCTGAGAAGTCCCTGTGCAGGGGCCACACCTCCAGGCTGGTGGCACTTTTGTCCTTCCCGAATATAACAGAGTGGCCCCTTAAAAACTCACAGAATCCCTCAGAGGAAGCATAAGAGGAAAGAGAAGTTGGCAAAAGCTACATTTCTAGGAGGAAGTGATATATTTTTAGTTTCTTATCTGCTTTTCCCTTTTAAAAATAATATATAGGTACCCATTTGAGAAAATCTGAGAATCCAGAAAAGTAGGAAACATTTAAAAATATCAACGTTTCTGCTTCCCAAAGATAACTACTGTAAACACTTCGGTGTGTTTCCTTCCAATTTTTTTCCTATGCATAGATCTTGGGGTTTTTTTTTTTTCCATTTTACATAATTGCAAACATACTGAATATAGAATTTGAATCTTGCTGTGGGTTTTTCTTTTTTTTTTACTTAACATAATTGCATAAGTGTTTTCTCAAGCTGAAAGTATGCTTTTTGATGGCTGTATAATGTTCCAGTGCCCTGTGAATCTGCCACCATCTATGTAGCCATCTCCCTTCATCGACTCTTAAAGTTGTTCTACGTTTTTGCTACTAAAAATAATCATCCCTGCATGTGAAGTTGTCTCCATATTAGAGAGCATTCCCCTGAGACAGGTGTCCAGAAGTAGAATTACTGAAACAATGGGAATGGACTCCCCGCTGTGTACACATCGTCACATTGCTCTCCAAGCCCTCACTCCTGTGAGTGATGTACAGGAGTGCGTCCCACATCCCGCCCCTCCCACACTGGGTACCATCTTCCTTTCACTTAATTCAATAGGAGAAGGTGAGTGTTGGTGTCACTTCCACTATGGGGTCGAGGGAACAGGCTCAGGGAGGTGAAAGGACAGCTGAGGCTGAAAAGGCTCCTCTGCCCATGGGCCAGGAGACTTCCAGGGGGAGTGGCACCATTTTGTTTTTCTCCAAGGTCAAAATAAGAAGCAGCCCTAGAAAGACAAGGGCTGCACTTTCTGTAGTCATACAGCTGAAGAGGTTGTCCACTGGGTAGTTGGATGCCCTACGTAAGAGCTCCCACTTAGAGTTTGTTCCAAGGAAAGCTTGTCTTTCTTTATTTTATTTTATTTTATTGATGTATGGTTGATTTACAATGTTGTGTTAATTTCTGCTGTATAGCAAAGTGATTCAGTTATACATATATATACATTCTTTTTTTTAATATTCTTTTCCATTACGGTTTATCACAGGATACTGAATATAGTTCTCTGTGCTATACAGTAGGACCTTGTTGCTTATCCGTTCTATATATAAAAGCTTACATCTGCTGACCCCAACCTCCCCTTCATCCCTCCCCCACCTCCCCTCCCCCTTGGCAACCAGAATTCTGTTCTCTATGTCAGTGAGTCTGTTTCTGTTTCATGGATAAGTTCATTTGTGTCATGTTTTAGAGTCCACATATAAGTGATATCATATGGTATTTGTCTACTCTTTCTGACGTACTTCACTTTGTATGATCATTTCTAGTTGCATTGTCATTCTTTTTAATGGGGTTAGTAAGCAGAGGTTTTAGAGGGTCCATCCCATCCCATCAAGTGTTGAAAGGCTGGTTTGGGCTTTTGGGAGCTAGAAGGACAGGATGTTAGATACCTAGGAGGTTGAGACAGACGGGGGGTTGAGCAGGGGGTCCACCTCACTGAGCCAGGGGCTGCAGAGCTGGGGAGGTCTGGAAGGACAGGGACAGAGGGACAAAGGGACCAACAGGTGAAGGAACAGAGACTCAGGAAAGCATATCATGGGGTGGAAAGAGCTGGAATGGGGGAGTTGGAAAACCTGGTTCCAGGCCAGCTCCTGACTCACCTTGTGACCTCTGACAGGTCACAGTCACAGGTGGGACACACTGGGATGGAGGCCCCTGGGGACCCCTCAGCATAACAGCCTGGCAGAGCCAGGGCACTGGGGGGAGTGGACGACAAAGCAGTTACAACAGAAGCCTCAGCTAACCCCAGAGAAGCTCGGGAACTGAGGTGGCCCTTCAGGGACATCCCCTATCGAGGCAGGGGCTGGCCTTCACCCCCCGACCTGGACCTGTCATTGGGCCCCAGCTTGTGCAAGGCAGCTTCCTTCAGCTGGGAGCAGTTCCCAGCAAGGGAGAACGCAGCTGAGAGCCACCCGCACTGGTGAGAGCTGGGGAACAAGTGCCTGGGTCCAGAAGGGGGTCCGGGGGGCACACCGCAGCACCCTCTATACCTCCTTTCTCTGACCTCCGGTACACAGGTGTCAGACTAGACAGGGCTCTATCTCAAAAACCTGTGAATCTGCTGTGGTCTCAATGCCTGGGGCCACCCTGTCTGGCCTAGGAGAGGGCAGTGGTGCCAGAGTCATCTCCGAAGGCAGGGGTCTCTCTGGGATGGGGCTTTGAGCCGCGCCCCGACCTCCCCGGGTGGGGCTGGGGGAGCTGAGGGCGCCCCCGCTGCCCGCTGAGTCCCGCCTCCTTCCAGCCGACCTGTTCGACATCCTGCTGCCCATGCTCAACATCTACCAGGAGTTCGTCCGCAACCACCAGTACAGCCTGCAGATCCTGGCGCACTGCAAGCAGAACCGCGACTTCGACAAGCTGCTGAAGCACTACGAGGCCAAGCCCGACTGCGAGGAGAGGACGCTGGAGACCTTCCTCACCTACCCCATGTTCCAGGTGCGCCCGCCCCGTCTGCCAGGGCGCATGCGCGGGGAGGGCTGCGGCTGACTGGGGGCAGGGGCGCACAGTGCCGAGCGCCACGGCCCTGCAAACCCCCGGTTGCCTGGAGAACGAACGGGGTTAGGACCCTCCCCCGACCCTGGCTGGTGGAGGCCGTGCAGGAAGTGAGGGGCAGGTCCTGCCTTCTGCGGGGCAGAACCTCAAGCTCCGGGCTCTCGTCCCAGGTAAGACCCTGGAAGAGCCTCCAAGTTAAGAGAGTCTGGGATCAGAAGTGCAGTGGGTGTCCCTCCTCAGCCCCGCTCATGGGGGTCCTCGGAGCTGAGAGCCCCCTTCTCTGCCCACCCTGCCCCCCCATCTGTCTACCCTGCTCTGCCTCTCCGTCTCTCTCTTGCTTCATTGCTGTGTCTCTCTCCCTGCCTCTGTCTCTCTGGCCCTCTGGCCCTGTCCCCGCCGCTCCCCACTGCAGATCCCCAGGTACATCCTGACGCTGCACGAGCTCCTGGCCCACACCCCTCACGAGCACGTGGAACGCAACAGCCTGGACTACGCCAAGTCCAAGCTGGAGGAGCTGTCCAGGTGAGCCCCGCTGGGGTCCCACACCGGTGGGCAGGCCCAGGCTGAGGGTGCCCCCACCCGGGGTTTGCCGAGCCCCAGATGGGAAAAGCTCGTGCTCCGGTTAGGATTCCGAGGGGGGGTACCCACAGCTTGTCCCACCTGGAAGCCGGGTCCCCAGGAGCAGAGCAGTCTGAGGGGTTTACAGCTCCAGCCCAGGTGGGCACCCAGTGAGATGGGATGGGGGGTACGCTGTCCCTGGCACAGATGGGGTCCGAGAAAGGGCCCTGGGCACTTAGTGGGCCCATCTCCCAGGTCAGGCATCTGCCCAGGACTCGCAGGCACCCTCTGCCCATTTCCTCGGTTCTCCAGTGTCCATGTGTCAAAACCGGTGGCTTTAGGAGCCCCAGGGGGTCCTGGGTGTCGGGCTTTCATGTGCCTCAGGCTCCGTTCAGCAGCGAGCAGTGTCCGCGGGTGGACAGGCCATGGTTGGGCCACCGTCAGAGGCCGCAGCCCCCCTAGTCGAGGCCCTCCCCTGTCCTCCCTCACTCCCCGAAGCCCAGGGAACTTCCTCGCTACACGGGCAGGAGCAGAAGGACGGGGGTGAGGCACGGCCACAGCCCAGGCAGCAGGGGGCGTAGCCACACCAGGGGGTGGCCGTGGAGGTGAGAAGGTTCAAGCTCTGGAGTTTTCTGAAGGTGGAACCTCCACGAGTTTCTGATGGACGAGAGGTGAGGAGAGAGAGAAAATGAGAGTCGAGGGTGATTCCAGAGTTTTCTGCTGAGCAGCCAGAAGGATGGCATTGCCGTTGTGCAAGATGGAGAAGGCGCCAGAGGGGCAGGTTTGGAGGGGGAGTCTTCCTCGCTGCGTTGGAGTTTTACTGGGGGTGTGTTGGACCTGAGATGGACAACGGCGGTGGAAATGACAAAAAGGGAGTCGGTGTTTGGGTCTGGAGTTCAGGGAGCCAAGATATACCAGATCGTCAGCTCGGAGATGGTATTTAGAGTCACAAGGCTGGTGAGATCACCAAGGGAGTGAGTTTAGGTGGGAATGAGGTATGAACCAAGGGCTGAGCCTGGGGCCTCCACCGGTGCAGGCCAAGAGGTGAGGAGGGGCCTTGTGGTCAGAGATAGGCGGCCAGGAGCTGCAAAGGAGGATGGGTCTGCAGGGTGTGGGGTTCAGCCCTCAGCCCTGCCCGGGGCCCTGCTGACCACTCAGAGCCCTAAAAGGCTGCCCAAGTCCAACGAATGGCAGCCAGTGAGGCCATGGCTTCCGGCTGGACAGAGGGAGGACCAAGCTGGACCAGGGCAGGGCACAGGCCCCAGAGCGGAGGATTAGGGAGGAAATGTAATCAGGGTGTGATTGAAGACAAAAAAAACCATCATGGGGCATGGACCCCAGTTCTCTCATGCCCCAGGGAGCCAGATCCCACGTACTCTTCCCCAAGCAGAAGACTTGGGACCCCCTTGAGGCTGTGAGTTCCTCGACACCACGGGATGCCCTGTCCCAGTGCAGGCAGGTGTGCAGGAAGCACCCCAATCCCCTCCCCTGCCCACCCCGGGTCCTGGGTATGCAGCCTGCTTTTCTTTTGTCCCCCTGATCACCTGCACCTGGCCCTGAACCCAGCCCGAGCAGCACAAAAGAGGGTTTTCCCGTCACGTGACAACAGCCTTTTCTTCCTCCTGGCGCCCTCCCCTGGGGCCTGAGGAAAGCTCCAGCCCTGACAGGAAGCCAGCAACCAAGCCCTCCCTGGCAGTGCTCAGGACCCTGCACCCCTCTCCCCTCGGGACTGGCTGTCTCCTACCTCTGGCCTTTGTCCCACTTTGTCTCCAGAACCCCTAACTCCTGGGCTCACTGATAACCCAGGTCCTCACTTCCGGTTTCCCCAGGAGCCTCAGGCCCCGGAACCCCGGGCTGCCTTCCTGGAGCCCCGCCCAGCACCCCCAGCTGCGCGTGCAGTGTCAGCCCCTCCAGCACAAATCCCAGCCTGGGGCCACTGACCCTGAGCAGCTGAAGTTTATCCATGTCTAACAGCAAAACTAGTTTTGCTACCTTGGAATCACCCCCTTATTTTTTAGCAAATCTAGCCTCAGCAAAGTCCCCACCCTCATCAAGAGAGAGGGTCCTGATTGCCTTGGACTACTTCCAAAAATAAATCCCTATCCATGGAACTGCAGATGCCCTGAAAGGTGCCTCCCTGTCCCATGTCTTCTCCAGAAGAAGGCTAAGGCCTGGGCTTCTGAGAAAAGCATCACTTGGGCCTGGGTGGGAGGAGGGGCATGGGGGTGGAGAACCGAGGCTCCTAAAGCAGAGACCCCATCTCGATGCCCCAGTCTGATACCCAGAATAAATAGCGAGTTACAGTATACCACCTTTTTTTTTTTTTTTACAATACCATTTTTGCAGCCCTGATAATGGCAATGATCACCACCCTTTATTCCAGCCCCTGTCATGTGCCGGGCATGAGGTCAGCCCATGAAATGCATTATTTTCCATCCTCACCCCAACAGTCTACAGATGGGGAAAGTAAGGATTAGAGGGGTTGAGTAATTTGTTCAACATCGTGTTGATTCCCCTAATCACAGCTCCAGCTCCACCAGTGTCATTTCTCATTGTTGGGGGGTTTAAACTGGATAATGGCTGTGAGAGAACTTTGTAAGCCACACACACATTAATCAGCTCTCTTAGTGGTCTCAATTGTGGAATTTCATGCATCAGCAGACAAATAGGAGGCTTTGTGCTTTCCTTAGAGTAGGTGGGGTACTTTTTCCAGACCCCCTCCAAAAAAAAAAAAAAACATGATTCACTACTTTCCTAAGACTCCTGGAGACCCATCCAGGGTCTTAGCAAAGTTGGCAGTTCACACCTACCTTTTCCCACCAACGCTCTTTAAAAAACAAAAACAGTTAAACAGTGCCACCTCCTGGAGAGGAGGGATGTTGCAGCAGTCAGAACAAGGACAAAAAGTTGTCTGTATTCTCAGATGAAGGGGCAAGCCTGCTTACTTCCCGGTCGTGCCAGAGCCTATATAGAAGTAAACTGAAGTCAGTCTTCTCCTGAGCCAGCTGGATTGCCAGATGCTCCAGAAATAAGCCATTCCAGAACCCAAACATTAAGGAAACAACCCTATAAAGAGTGTGCAGGGGGAAGAAACAGCAAGTACAAATTGCCCTGAGGCAGGAATGAGCTTGGTTTGTACTCTGGATGGAAATAAGGCCAATAGTGGGATGAGGGGCCGGGTAATGAACAAAGGATGTCCCCTCTACTGCCATCTTCCTCCCAGTTCTGCTGTCTCTCTTCCATGTGGTTCAGACTTTTTTTTTTTAAGTTTATTTCAGCCTCGTAATCATTATTGGTAATCACGTGCCACTTTTTTAAAAGTTTTTATTTTATTTATTTATTTGGTTGGGTCTTAGTTGCGGCACGCATGTGGGATCTAGTTTCCCAACCAGGGATCGAACCCGGACCCCCTGCATTGGGAGCGTGGAGTCTTAACCACTGCACCACCAGGGAAGTCCCCGGTTCAGACTTTTTTAAATCAGACAGACCTGCTTCTCAGCCTCCTTGGGCTGTCAGAGGATAAAATGAGATCACGCCTGTAAAGTGCACACACACAGCGGGCACTCAAGAGATGCGTGCTCTCTCGCCTTTCATGACAACAGGTTCCACCTGAGAATCCAGGCTTTCTTCCGAGGTCTAGCCAGAGACCCAGCATTCCCTCCACCCTGGGAGGTGGAGGCAGCCTGTCTCTGATTGTGATTTCCTGTCCCCGCAGGATAATGCACGACGAAGTAAGTGAAACAGAGAACATCCGGAAAAACCTGGCCATTGAGCGCATGATCATTGAAGGCTGTGAAATCCTCCTGGACACCAGCCAGACCTTTGTGAGACAAGGTATGGCCTGTGCACTCTGCCTCTCCCACCCCCCGCCAGGTTGGCCCCAGCAGCGAGAGGCACGCGGCACTCAGGACACCACCAGTTGGTTGGGCTGCCGCGTGCCAAAACCTGCAAGCGTGATTGCAGAGTATTCCGGGCCTGCCGGGGGAATGCGACAGCTACATGTAGATGTCGGTATCTATAGATATCGATGCTGGTATTATTGGTTTTCACAGTTTCCTTCTCTCCAGATGTAAACATAATTCTTCCCAGATGGTCTTGGTTTGTCTATTGTACATCATAGTAAACATTGACATGTCCTTTTGGGGAGAGAATAGGGAGCGGAGGATGAAGACAGATTCCAATTGGCTCTATGAATCTCGAGCATTTTCAGGGTCTGAGATGGAGTTGACGTGGGTCAGTCCCTCTGTCCTTTGCTCAGCATCTTTCGCCTCTTGGGGGAGGCCGTGGTCCCAGTGGTCCTGGGTAGGGTTCCCTTCACCCTTGGGCCTCAGCTGACCTTGGGGACAGTTTTGAGGGTCACAGCCCTATTGAGAGGGGCAGGAGAGGCTCTCTGTGGCCCAGGGGACTGACTTCCAACTCGGGGATGTCAGAGCTGCGATGCCTTTCAGGTTCAGATTCCATGTCTTATGGGAAACTCAGCTTCTGCTCACGTGCCCTAGAGGTGACTTCACCTCAGGATGGATCTCCCGCCTTCCTTCCATCTAGTTGGGGTTCTCTGACTAGATGAAGAGCTTCCCAGCACCTCCTGCTGGCCTGTGCAGCTGCCTCTGGCCCCTGCTGCCCTTGGCCCGAGTATCCTCAATGTGGAATTTGTTCTGAGCCCCTGTGTGTGGTCCCTGTGTCCTTCCCACAGGCCCACCCTGGGACCTGCTGAGCCCAGAGCCAGCCTAGCCTGACTCCCAGCTCCCCCTGAGCTGTGCTGTGCCCAAGCTGGAGGTGGCCGGAAGAATGACCTCTCTTGGGGTCAGCAGTGTTCTCAAAGACCAGGAATCTGCTCCATCACCCTGAACCAAAGCAGTTCCTCCCCTCCTGAGGGGTGGGCCTGGACCTGGAGATCAGACAGGGGAACCCAGCAAGCCCTTTCTCATTTATTCAGTCGTGCTGCCACCACCAAGGACGCCTGCCCTATTCATGCCAGGCCAACTCAGGTCTCCAGGGACGCCCAGAGAATAGACCCTGCCCCGCCCTCCAGAACTGACTGTGCAGGGGAGAGGGAGTCAGGATACAGGAAAGGGTTCCATGCAGTGATGAACGTGGGCAGGAGGCAGAATGGTGGCCCAGAGCAGGGCTGGGCAGTCAGGGAGGGCTTCCCGAAGAGGCGGCACTGGGCTCTGCAGCAGAGCGTGCTGTGACTAATCGGTCATGTCTGCAGTGGCTGCATGTGGCAGCAGGTGCCCAGTGGGTCTTGTTAATCCCTCTGGGCCAGAGCCAGCTCCCCGCTTGTTCAACCTCCTGCCACCCCCCAGACCCCAGCCCAGCCCTGCATTCTCACCTCATGGGCCATGTCCTTTGGGGTTCCTTTGCTTTCCAAGGCCCTGGCCCTGGCTGGGAGGTCAAAGGTCCTGCATGGAGCTTCTCTCGTCATTCTGCAGCCCCCAAACCCCACCACCCGGCCCTGAGGAGGGGCTGGAGGGAGGGTCCAAGGTGCGTGTTTGCTACCAGGAACTAGGATTGCCTTGTCCCACCGCCCTGGCTGCTGGCATCGCAGCCCCACCTGCAGCCTCAAAGCCAGGTCAGAGGCGGAGGGTCATTCCGGTAGATGCACTCAGGCTCTCTCTCCTCCATCCGCAGGATCCCTCATCCAGGTGCCCATGTCTGAAAAGGGCAAGATCACCAGGGGGCGCCTGGGGTCTCTGTCCCTAAAGAAAGAGGGCGAGCGACAGTGCTTCTTGTTTTCTAAGCATCTGATCATCTGTACCAGAGGCTCTGGTGGGAAGCTTCACCTGACCAAGGTAGGGACGGCGGGAGCGAAGCTGCTGGGTCAGACACCACCCTGACCCTAGGGGTCCCGACTGACCCTGACCGCGGGCCCAGGGTGGACCAGGGTGTCAGAGACGCGTGAGTGTGCACGCATGCGCCCCGGTCTGACTGGCGGCTTGGAATGAGAAGGCCATTGACGGATTTTCTACTGGAGAAATCGTGGGAAATGGGAAAGCGAGCATGAAGACCCCTCAAGGAGCCCCCAGAGTTGGGGGCTGGGGCGGAGGAGCCAGGGGGTCCAGACAAGCCCTTCAAAGGCCCGTGTGCGTGTATCTGAGGGGCCGGGGAGGATGGTGGCACCTGGCTGAGGGCAGAGCAGCAGCCAGAGCCTTTGTCTCATTTCCAACCAAAAAGAGCTCAGACAGCGCCCCCTCTTGACGCCCTCGGGCACTCACTCTGCCAGCACAAGACTCTGCACCCGCGGCAGAATCTCCTGCTCCCCAGCACAGCACATGGCTTATCCCGCTGCTGTGAGCTCACGATCTGGTCCCACCTCTGTCTCTTACACATGTGTGACCCTGGAAACGTCCCACGCCTGTCCACACCTCACTTCCTCATCTGCAAAACAGAGATGACTGTCCTCAGCAGAGGCGTGCACAGATGCAGGCAGGTGCCCATAAATCTGCTCTGGGAAGTATGAAGCCCTTGCCTCTGTAAGCGACAGTCTCCCCGGCACTGCGTTCATACCCGTGGAAGCTCGCTTCTGGAGATTTTAAATCTAAATGCGCTGTGGCCTGGAAAGGGCCAGAAGGTGCCCTTAATTAAGCCAGAGCATCAGGGAAACCATTCTTCCAGACCCTGGATGCCTGGCCCGTAACCTCCTGCAGAGCTAATTGATCAAGCAGTGGCTTCAGGGAATATACTGCTTATGTTAACATGTCAACGCATTAGTTGGTCGGCTGCACAAGGGGAAATTAATTTACAAACACTGAAGACTCCAGTTTCAACCAAATTATGTATCAAGGAAAGCCTTCATTATTTATTAGCTCTGGAGTTTCTCCTGGGAAGATCTCTGTCCAGGCTGGGGGGATGGTTCCCCCAGCAGGTGGGGGTCAGTAGGGGCAGGTTGAACTGGAGACTTCAAGACGGCTTTTTAGTCTGAAAGCATGTGCTTTTATGTTTGTTAGTTTTATCTTATTTTGGTTTGGGGGGTTGTTTATATGTTTGTTTGAGTTTTGAAAGTCTCTTAGCATATTGGTAAAGAACATGGAATCTGAGAGCTACTCAAATTCTAGCCCTGCCACTTACCAGTGGGTGACCTCACCAAGCCTCAGTTTACTTACCTGCAAAATGGGAGTGAAGAGCTTCCCTGGTGGCGCAGTGGTTAAGAATCTGCCTGCCAATGCAGGGGACACGGGTTCGAGCCCTGGTCCGGGAAAATCCCACATGCCACGGAGCAACTAAGCCCGTGCGCCACAACAACTGAGCCTGCAGTCTAGAGCCCGTAAGCCACAAGTCCTGAGCCTGCATGCCACAACTACTGAAGCCCACGTGCCTAGAGCCCGTGCTGCACAACAGGAGAAGCCACCGCAATGAGAAGCCTGCACACCACAACAAAGAGTAGCCCCCACTCGCCACAACTAGAGAAAGCCCGTGCACAGCAACGAAGACCCAACACAGCCAAAAATAAAATAAATAAGATAAATAAATAAATTTATTTTTTTTTTAATGGGAGTGAAAATACCTACTTCATGGGAGTGCTATGAGGCTTAAGTGAGGAAGTGGGTGCAAAACACATGACCCCATGCCTGGTACATAGTAAGTGCTCAATAGGTAATAGTCGTTGTCGCTCTTAATTATGTAGTATGAACTTGTAATAATAATAATAATAGCAAGCCTTTGCATGATGATTACTGTGAGCCAGGCACTAGCCCAAATACATCATGTATATTTAATTCATAGAACAACCCACTGAGGCAGATACTGTTACTTTCCCTATTGTATTAATAAGGGAACTGAGGCTTCTAGAAACAGCCAGCAAGTGGCAGAGCGGGGATTTGAACCCAGGCAGTCTGGCTCCAGAGTCTGTGTTCTGAAACCAAAGCTAAAATTCAAACCACTTCTTGTTAAATACTCCCATTGGAAATTGAATGCCTTCAGTCCTCCTAAAAGGGACCTGCTACAACTCCACAAGATCTAAAACTACCGTAAGAATTTTTTGGGACTTAAAGTAAGAGAAGGTTAGAGCTAGATGGGCTTTGGAGATTATCCAGCCCAGTGACATCAGTGATCAGGTTAAGGCCCAGCAAGACCTGGGGGACTCCCCCAGGGCCACCAAAGAGCCAAACAAGAAGCAGAATGCAGGATTCGGGGGCCCACTCTTGATACTTTCTGCAGGTCCCCCTCTGCCTTCTAGGTGGCAGCCTGCCCTGCAGACATTTTCACGTATAGATTAGCCACCTGGCCAGGTTTCTGTTATCGTCAGTTATTATGTTATTTATCTGTTGCTGTTATTATGTTATTTATCTGTTGCTGTGTAACAAATTTCCCCCAAATGGAGTGCCTTTTTTTTTTTTGGCCACACCACACACGGCATGTGGGATCTTAGTTCCCGGACCAGGGATTGAACCCACGCCCCCTGCAGTGGAAGTGTGGAGCCTTAACCACTGGACCGCCAGGGAAGTCCCCTGGAGTGGCTTAAAACAAACATTTGTTGTCTCAAACAGTTTCTGCACGTTAGGAAGTCAGGACAACTTAGCTGGGTGGACATACGTGGCTCAGGGTTTCTTATGAGGTTGCAGTCAAGATGGCAGCTGGGGCTGCAGTCATCTGAGGCTTGACTGGGGCCGGGATCCTTTTCCAGCGTGGCTCCCACACATGGCTGTTGGCAGGAGGCCTTGTCCCTCATCTGTAGCCCTCTCCTCATGACACGGCAGCTGGCTTCCCCCAGAACAAGTGGTCCAAGAAACAACAAGAGAGCAAGCAGGAGGCTGCAGACCCCAAAGCTGAACACCATCACTCCTGCTTTATTCTCTTAAGGAGAAGCAAGTCACTCAGTCCAGTTAACACTCAAGAGAAAGGGAAGTAGCCTTCACCTTTTGAAGGACGGGGTATCAAAGAATTTGTGGACGTGCTTTACAACCAGCACAGTGGCGGTTACTTTCATTTCTCACTACAGGATCAAGGGATCTCACACCTAAAAGATGCTCAGACACTCAAGGATAAGAGGCGTTTTTCCAGATATTCCTAATAATTAAAAGCCAGCCACTGACCTTGAGCTGGGAACAGGCCCATGAGGCTCT
Source organism: Balaenoptera physalus (assembly GCF_965194825.1). NCBI lineage: Eukaryota > Metazoa > Chordata > Mammalia > Artiodactyla > Balaenopteridae > Balaenoptera > Balaenoptera physalus. The sequence continues at coordinate 147,774,705 of NC_138883.1, forward strand.
TTCCAGACTCTGCCACTTACCTACCAGGTGACCTTGGGCAAGACGCTTAACTCCCTGATTTCATTTCTTCATCTGTAAAATCAGAATAACAATACCTGAGACAGGTCTGTAAAATGGTCCTGTTTCCCTATTGGTAACGTGCAGGGTTTAGCCTAGAATGAGGGAGTTCAAACTTCAGACTTAGGGCTACCAGATGATGCCTCAGAGCCGCTGTAGGGCAAGAAAAGGCCGTGCAAGCCAGGTTCTAGCCCCTCCACCCCCAGCCCGACCTTGGCCCTCCTTTGGGGAAGGCGTCTCTGAGCAATCCCATTTGAGCCACTTCACTGGGCTTCCTATATGGAGATAAAGTTCTTCAACTTAAAACCCAGAATACCCGCTTGGCATGTAACGTCCACACACACACGTGCGTCGATGTAGGTGCTCACTTTTAGAGCCACTCCTCGCCCTGATATTCTGGAACTCCGAAACTAGCGCGTCTCTCGCCTTGATTCAAGGTGGCCCCTGCTCTTTTTCAGAATGGAGTCATATCCCTCATTGACTGCACTTTATTGGAGGAGCCAGAAAGCACGGAGGAAGAAGGTAAGTGTGCAAGTCACGTGCAAGCCTGTGTGTGCTCACACAGATGCACACACACTCACCCTGAAAGGTTGGGCCCGGGCATTGGTTTTTCTTCTTGGGAGGAAGGGAAGGATGCTGGACCCGGAGAGGCTGGTCCTGGGTGTTTAGAGAAGGAGCTCTCTGGCGCTGCAGGTGACAGCCTCCTCCCCCTTCCTGGCTCCTTCCAAGCTCCTTGGGTCCTGGACGCGGTGCCATGGGGTTTGGGGGTCACACCTCTCAGTGAGCACCTCTCCTTCACGCATCCGTGTGCTACATGCACAGTGGCTCACTGGGCCGCGAGGAAGAGGCCGGGGAGGCGCCGGGCCTATCTCTCCTCCAGTGGAAACGGGTGGGGTGTGCAGGGACACACGTGCCACCACCGGAGGGAGTGCAGGGGAACGGTCCCCCGCAGTGGCGTTGGAGCGACCAGGACGGGAGGCAAGACTTGGGGAGAAGGGAGGAGCATGTGAGTGGGGCCCCAGCAAACCAGAAGGGGCTGGGCGGAGAGCTGGGGGAGGGTGGTGCCCAGGTGCTCGGAAAGCCGCCGTGTAGGGGTGTCCATGGGATTTCTCTCCCCGGGGAGTCAGAATTGGGGGATGGGCTTATTATTTTAGGTGAAGGGGTGGGGTCACTACTGTCTCTTGATTGGACCAAAGTTGGTCCTCGTCTCCCTCCGTCACTGGCCCCTCAGCAAGGCTCTGGAAGCCCTCCCCTGGGGGTGCACCAGCTGGACTCTCCATCTTTGCCCTTCCCCAGGTTGGGGCTCCTCGAAGCAGGGCTGTGTCTGAAGGACCCCAGATCCCAGTCCCAGCCTGGCTTGGGCTCGGGCTCAGGGTTTGCTGGGGCCTGGGGGCGTAGTCCACACACACACACACACACGCGTGCGCGTGCCCTGGTCAGCCGCAGCGGGAGCTGGGCTCTGCCCCCTTCATGACCCTCCACCGAGGGCGGAGCCAAGCACCACCCCCCCAAGGCAAAAATACATGTGCAGCAATTTACCCGGAGCTCTTACCAGCATGATCTTCTTCAGTCTTGGCCACAGCTGGTCCCGACTCAAGTGGAATTGTCAGTCCTCAAAGCCCTTTTCCCTCCAGGGCCAGGAAAGGGAGAGGCATGGCCCCATGCATCCCCCACTCAACACACAGACACCCCACTTCTGAGGAGCCAGCGTCATCCCATCCTCGAGTCACCACACGGAGCAGGCTCTCCAGTGCCCTCAAATTCTCGAGTGTCGGCACTGGAAGGGTCGGGGGCCTCAGAGCCGTCACGCCCCACTCTGCTGGTACAGGAGGACATCTGAAGCCCAGAGCGGGAAGGGTATCACCCCAAGGTCACATAGCCAGCAAGCAGAGACCAGAGCTGTAGCAGACCTTCCACAACATTCCACCCCATTCAGGGCACGCCTGATGAATGTGGCCATGTTGCAAGGAATCTCTGAACTGTGATCTTAGTCTTTCCAAATAAAGAGTTCAAGGAATGCTTCGGGTTAAAAGCAGTGATAAAAATACCTAGAATTTACTTTGGCTTTGGGGAGCTCTCAACTGAGCTAAATGTCCAGCCGGGTCCATAAAAGCTCAAGTTCTAAAGTTCTCCTCCTGGCCCCTGTATCACCTTGGCGTAGCTGGAGGGCCCAGCTGTGAGGCCAGTTCTAGACCTTGCTTGGCCGCTGCCCGGCTGGGGGTCTTATGAAAGTCCTCCCCGGGGACCTCAGCTCCCCATTGGCCTAACGAGGGTAGAGCCGGCTGGTGATTCCGAAAGGCTCTTCCGACTCGGAATTGGAGCTGTCCCCGTGTGGTTGTAAGCTACTCTGCACTCTAGGTCTTAGTTTCTCCATCTTTGAAGTGGGGATTCCTCACCTTAAGAAAAAAAAAAAGATGTTCTGAAACCAGCAAGTGGCCTGGTACCCTACTGATGCCGTGCCTTCACCAGTGGGGTGAGGCAGGTATCGTGCAGTCGTTTTCCAACTCAGAAAGACCCACACTCATTCTGCTAACTCTTGTGTTTTGCACCTGGAAGCCAAAGGATCCGGCCAAGACATAGACCACTTGGATTTTAAGATCGGGGTGGAGCCAAAGGATTCCCCACCCTTCACAGTCATCCTTGTGGCCTCATCCAGACAGGAGAAGGCGGCGTGGACCAGTGACATCAGCCAGGTGAGCAGCGTCACTTGTCCTTGAAAGCAAGTGGTCCCCTCAGGCCTAAGCTGGTGGGGGGCGGGAGGCGGCTACAGGGTTCTAATGGAAAAGACGCGAGTATCTCTACCAGCCAAGGCTGAGCCCAGCTAGCTGTCCAGCTCGCAGAGTCCCCTGGGCCACCCGTAGAGTGTGGTCTGGGAACCCCTTGCATCTGGGTCATCCCTAGGGCAGTTTTTAAAACTCCAGATTCCTGGGCTCCCCGCGGGTCCCCTGCAGATTTACTACATCCAAGTCTCTGGCACGAGGCCTGGGAACCTACGTTTTGGCACACGCCCCAGGCCATTGGTACCACAGAAAAGTCTGAGCACCGTGACCCAAGGGTGCTGGATGTAGCAGAGCCAGGAGAGAAAGCAAAGGGCCCGCAAAGCCCGGAGTCCGCTCTGCAGGAGGGAAGGTTTGCCTGCACCAGCGTTAGGGTTGTCACCCCACTGGGAGAGTCACAGGAAGCACAGACCTCCCAGGGACCAGAGAGCAGACCCAGAGGGCTGCGGTCACTTGCAGGACCAGGGCAGAGGTCTGAGTCTGGAAAGAGGCTGTCGGCAGCACCGGGCTGCTGGCGCAGGACAGGCCTCTCCCTGGGCCCAGCAAGGGCCTGCAATGGGTCAGCCCAGCCCCGTCCCAGGAGCACAGGAACCTCTCCGGACCGCCTGCTCTCTGCACAGTGGAGGAGAATATTAGGAGAGCAGCTGATGGTGGGAGGAAGGGGACAGCGAGGCTGGAGATGTCCCCCTTTCGGGGGAGGGGGCCTGGGAGCTGTGTTTATGGAGAACTGGGGGGCAGAGGCTTTATTGTATTTCAGGGCAGTTCCCCCCACTCACTCCCTGCCCCTCGTTTTTAGGCCGCACACCTGGGCTGCCCTGCCTGCCCATCCCACAGCCCCGCAGCGTGGCGGGGTGCGGATGACTAGTAACAGACGTCTGCTCTTTCCCAGTCTTGCCCTCCCAGCTTCAAACAACCAGCGTGCCCCGGAGAAAACCGAAAACCTGGAAACCTCGAGCATGGCCTTTTCTAGTCCTCAGGGAGCCATCAGAGGCTCAGGGCTGCTCGCCTGGAGAGTACCTCCCGGGCCTGTGCCCTCTTGAGGGCTGCATTGCTGACACCACCAGGCATCAGGGCCCCCCCCAGGCCCACTGACGCCTCCAGGCAGCGCTGATCGGTGGCCAGGCGCCCTGCATTGCAGGGTTGCCGATAGAACCAGAGCTAAAGAGTGTCTCAGAGTGTGGAGCTGGAGAAAATGGGCTGGGAAGGGCCACTGACACAAGCCTTCCTCTGGGGCCCGCAAAAAACTAGGGGTCCTGGCCCTGACCCACTGTGCCCGCCTCTCTGCTCTCACTTCCCGGTGACTTTGACCCCTCCCCGCACGTACACATCCTCAAAACCAGAAGATACTGTGATGTGACCCCGCAGAGTACCCCCCAGCCCGGGCCAAGGAGAGACCCTCTCTTGGCAGAAATGTGAGAGCTTGGGGCAGGGGGCAATGAGAAGGAGAAAGAGATGTATCTCTGTGTCTTTTCTTTTTGTTTGGATGTGTACTGTTTATTCAAAGAAAAATTTGGGTTTTGAATTTTTTTCAGGGGCTGAGTAAAATGTACAATCTTCTCCCTCAGTGCTGGCAGCCTTGCCTTCCCCAGGCAGGATTTTTACTATGGAAAACCGTCTGTGGCTTCAGGGTGTGGGCTCTGTGGTGAGCAGAGGACTTGGGGGGCAGGACGGCACCCGCTGAGCCGGCCTCCCAGGACAGAGGCCCCGGGTCACTGTGGATCTGATCTTGTCCTTGGTGCTGGACCTCAGAGGTCAGCCACAGAGTGGCCAGGGTCGGACACTCCCATTTTTGCAAACACCCCGAGGAGGTAGGAATCATTATCCCCATTTTGTAGGTAGGGAAACTAAGGCCCAGGGAAGTCAAGTAAATCCCCAAAAGGTCACCGAGCTGGGGACTTGACTTCCCATCAGAACCCAAGGCATGCTGTGCGTTGACCCTGGCCTTGCCTGGACGATGCCCTTTGACTGTTTGTCAGGCTGGGGCCTGCGAAGCCTCACTCGGCAGAACCCCTGCTGGGCCTGGGTCTCGGAACGGAGACGGAGGCTCTGACCCGGGGGTCCTCTCTCTGATTCCAGTGTGTGGATAACATCCGGTGCAATGGGCTCATGATGAACGCATTTGAGGAAAATTCCAAGGTCACTGTGCCGCAGATGATCAAGTAAGTGCCCTGAGCCCCCTCTTGTCCGGGCTGAGCTCCAGAGACCAAGGGCCACACAGTGACCACAAGGGGCTCAGAAGATGCTGGGTTTCATCTTTGGGATGTGTTAGGTGTTTGATTTCAATTAACTTCTATTTGGTTGATGGCTTTGGCTTAGTTTTTGTAGTTGTTTGTCTTGAAAATGTGGATTTTCATATTAGGCTGTTTAAAATAGAACATGAGGAATGACATTTCATGCACTCTATTTTTTTTAATAACTATTTTTCTTTTGTTTGGGCAATGCCAGGGAGGAAGGGCAAGGGGGCTGGCATCCTGCTGAACTCAGCTCTCGGAGCCCCGCTGGGCAGTGCAGCCTCCTGGCCTGCACCAGCCCTGCTTCTCCTCCAACATCTGCTCGCCTGACCCCCTCACGGTGCCCCCCAGGTGGCCCGCTGGCTCCCTGGCCTCCATCTGAACCTCTGAATTCCCAGCCTGCTCTGCCCACCTGGCATATGCCAGGACCCAGCTAACCGACCCCAGGCGTATTGTCCTGCCCAAAGCAAACCTTGGGGACCCACTGCCTCTTTGCTACTTGAAGTGCACACTCAGGGGAGCTGCAGGCCATTATGTAGTGAGGGTGTGAAAGGTCCTACCCACCCCGTTTCGACGACGGCAGGCCTGATGAAGCGAGCACGCCAGCAGCTAGGAGCTAGCCAAGGCAGTGTCGTGTACGCCAGAGCTTTCAAGCATCCGGCTGAGTTTATGAGGAGTAGCCCCACCCCACCCCACCCCACCCCACCCCATGGCTACATTGTTTAACGGCCAAAGGTGCTGGAGCCCAGAAGGAAGGTCTGGACTTGAAGGCACGAGCCCTGGCCCACAGCTTCTGCCCTGTGTTGTATGACTATGGACAAGTCACTTAACATGTCTGAGCTTGGGTCTCTCACCTGTTAGTGGGAGATGATAACGCCTACCTGCCTGCCTCCTGGATTTGTTTCAACGATGAATTAAAAACACCACATGTAGAATGATGGTTAAATGTATAGTGGGTACCTACTTATCTTCTGCAAAGAGTGCGTATTGAGGCAGTAAAAGTGAGCAGATGAAACCAAAATAAACTCACCCGTGAAAGAAAAAATAACAGCATTTTAAACTCTGATGGTGATAAAGGGAATGGAATATCCAGATCAAAGTGACAACTCCAAGGAGCTGTCGGCTCCCAGACTTAAGCGTGGCCTCCTTGGCAGGAGTAGCCCATGGGCAGCGTCCCCCTGCGAGGGCGCCAGGGAGCAGAGATGAGCAGACGTGGCCTCCGTCCTCAGGGAATTCACCATTTAGTGAACTAAAGAGACACATAGAAATCGTAAAACACTAGCGGGTGCTGCAAAATAGAATTTGTATGATGCTACGAACGAGGGTTCAGAGAATGAGTGACTCGTTCACCTGGCACAGCTGGGGGAGACTTTCCCAAGAAGAGGACATCAGAACTGACCTCAGAGGATAAGTTAGGGTTTGCTAAATGGTGGAGGGGGAAGGGCATCCTGGGAAGAGGGAACAGCATGTGCAAAGGCGCAGAGGCAGGGAAGCACATGGTGTGTTTGGGGAATGATAAAACGTTCCATGGGGCTGCAGGGTTGGGAGAGTGGTATGTCCTATGGGAAACAACCGTGATGCAACTGTGGCCTCCAAGTTCACTACCAGGTAAACTATCCCAGAGGTCTTGGAACAGAAAGGCTCGCAGACCCAATTAAGATGGTTAACCACACAGTCTAGTGAATCAATTTTAAACACTAAGTGAGAAACCAGGGGAGAGAGAAGGGATAGTAGGTTAGTGCCTGTTACACGTAGTTGCATGAGCTAGTTACACCATGGTCATTGTACAGCCTCTCTCCCTGCCCCATCTACCTTCCTTGCTGATGGAGCAGCTACAAGGACCAGAGTTGAAGCTTGATCAGTGGGTTCAAGGGCACATGCTTGCTCTGTCTGAGAAGTCGGGGCAAGTATGTCTGGCCACAGTGGCAGCTCACCAGTTAGACTGAAGAAGAGCTACAGGTTTATCTATAGTTCTGGGACAGAGGGTAGAGGGTCAGAATGGATGTCACCAGTGGGTGGCTGACTTAAGACATGAATATTGAGTGTACGCTATGCCTCATGAATATTAAGTGTAGCTTGAATATTTGGTGCCTTGTGAGTATTTAGTGCATGCTTGGTCCTTCCACCCCTCCTATTTACATTCGGCACACGTATGCTTTACTTAGTGTATATATATGCCTGCCATGGCTCACAAGCTGTTTGCTCCTTCATCTATCCTCCTTTTTTGTTTCTCTTATTTTTTATAGCACAATTGTATTTTCTTAAACAAGACAGTGGGCTGAAGAGGTGGGCAGGAGTCAGATAAGAGTAACGTGACAGGTGAGGAGTTGGGTTTTCTTCTGTAGGTGTTAGGGTTGCACCCAAGGCGGTGACGGGCGCCCCCTGGTGGCCAGGGATAAAGTGGCAACAGAGAGCCTGGCTGGAAAAGGCATCAGTGGTATAGCTGGAGGGTCCATGGCTGGGGGGACATTCCCTAGATGTGTTCCCCGTAAGCCTCTGGGTTTCTGGCATGGTTCCCATTTCAGATACCCCACCCTGTTGTCAGACTGAATTAAGAGCGTCCTGATTTTTGGTTTGCAATACAAAGAAACATTTAGTCCCATGCACCCTGAATATTCCTGCTACCCTCCCAACACACTGCATCCGGGCCCTCTGGTGGGTAGATGCTAGTGGCAGGGTTTGAGAGGAAGGTCCCAGAGAATGAAGACCGTCAACCACCAGCAGCCCAAAGATCCAAGAAGTCTCATTCCATCTGCCCTGGATCCTGAGGCTCTGCCCCAACATGTGACCTCAAGGACAGGTAGACCCAAGGCGGGGCGCTCCCTCTGCGGAAGGAGGAAAAGGGAAGCCCTTTCCCATCAAGCCCAGGCCTCTCGATGCGTGGGAGACAGGAATGCCACTTGGAGCTTCGTCAAGAAGTATGGGGGGCTTCCCTGGAGGTCCAGTGGTTAAGGCTTCGCCTTCCAGTGCAGTGGATATGGGTTCGATCCCTGGTCAGGGAGCTAAGATCCCACATGCCTCGCAGCCAAAAAACCAAAACGTAAAACAGAAGCAATATTGCAACAAATTTTAATAAAGACTTTAAAAGACATCAAAAAAAAATCTCATAAAGAAAAAAGTATTGGGAGAGCAAAGAGAGAGGCAGGGCTGAATTTACTGTCAAAAGATGCTTGTGTTGTGAGGGACTGAAAACCCCTTCTAGCAGGGCTGGCAAATATCTAACACATGAGCCAGCCATTTGGATCAGAATCCAGAACCCGTGGCAGACATTACTAATGGGTCACGGCAGTCTTTAAGGCTGAGCCTGTAATGGTCAACACAGCCCCAGGCAGTTACTCCCAGTCTGGCAGAACTGGTATCCAGGATGAAAGCTGTTTTTATCACTGCTTTAGTGTGCCCTCCCATTTTACAGATAGGGCAACTAAAGTCCAGAATAGGTTTACATAACATTGGAGTTGCCAGAGGCACCATCACCAACAAGGATTGTGAGGTTTTCGACAGAGAAGAAGGGGACAAGGGAGGTTGATAGAAAAGGGAGGGCTTGGGACTTCCCTGGTGGTCCAGTGGTTAAGACTCCCCACTCCCAATGCAGGGGGCTTGGGTTCGATCCCTGGTTGGGGAACTAAGACCCCGCATGCCGCACGGTACTGGAAAAAAAAACCCAAAAAACAAAAACAATAAATAAATAAAATAAAAATAAATCTTTAAAAAAATTCCCTTAACCCTTGGAAAAAAAAAAAAGGGAGAGCTTTTCTCTCTCTACCCCCTCCAGTGGCAGAAGGAGCCCAAAAAGAAGGTGCTAGAAGCAAACCCTTGCCAGAGGGGTCCAGTAATCACCACTGAAGATGTCAGGTCTAGGCTGGACACTTCGGGATCCATAGTGTGTGAGGAGTTGCACTGTCCTTCTAGAAGGTGCAGTCCCGTGGTGGGGACCTGGCTCGAGTTAAGGGAGTCCTTTCACCCAAGGGCCGAGGGTAGTTCTCCAGGGATGGTGCCACTGAGTCCTTCCCATCTGCAGGTACTTTCTCCTGCCCACTGTCTTTCAGTTTTGCTTCTCTGCAACTTTTCTTCTTCCTTTAGAGGTTTGTAGTCAACTGGCTGAATCCCTGTCTGTCGATTCCATGCCGCTTACATTTTCTCTCCTCACTTGAACCTATCCACCTTCTCTGCATTCTGGGAAGATTTCTCAAGTTTGCTTCTGTGTCACTCATTTGATTTTCTGAGTCTCTGATCTGCTGTTACTTGCATTCATGTCCTCTGATTCAACACTCTTATCTTTCATTTCCAAGAAATCTTTCCGATCTCAGATGATTTCCTCTTCCTGGTTGCTTCTTGCGGTTCGGTCAATGCAATATATATTCTCCTGAATCTTGGTGAAAAATAAAACAGGTGTTTTCTAAAATGTTCTGTGTCTTGCAGCAAAGCTACCTTAGAAGGAATCATTCCTGTTTCTTCAGGATTGTCTCTTTTCAAACTGAAAGAAGAGACCCGTGGATATTTAGACCCAGCTCAGCCCTCAGGTCCTCAGCCCACTATGGTCTGGTTGACCACCAGACGCCGGTCCTCACGTGTTGGCAGCCTGAGAGGAATGGGACTTGCTGCCACCAGATCCAGTTTGGAAGGTCCCAGAAAAGGACTTGGATGGCTCTGGCTTGGGTTATACCCCCACCCTATGCAAAAGTCACTTTGGCCAGGGATGAAGGACTTTGATAGATCTGATCCAGGATGACTGCTCAGCCCTGAGGGTTTCCCTTTTAGTCCAGCTGATGTAACACAGGCTATGTTAATTGACCCTAATACTTTAAGAAGCAGCCGAGATGAGGTCAAGGAGGAGATGACCTCCCCCTACAAAGACTGAGAAGGTTGAATAAACTGCTAAGAATTCTGCCCCGCCTTGGCACGGGGCGGAGGTTTATAATGAATGACAGTCGCAGCTTCACCCTTTGTAGCTCTTCGTAACTAAGGGAGGAGAGATGTCAGCAGATTGCTGGCAGCAGGAGCAGCTAGTAACAGAAATGTGTAGGACTTTTAGACTTAGAAAAAAAATTAGACCCTTGGGGATTGAATTAAGCTATTCGTCATATCTGCTGACACTTGCTCATGTAGTTTTTAATTTTGGATTGTGAGCTCATTTTCAGTGGGGGGGTTATCTTTGAATGTCTTGTAGAGCCTGGTTGACAGATGCCCTTCCAGAAAGGTCTTGCATTTGTTTCCACCAGTTGCCCCAGGAGCATTACATCCTGTGACCACACTAATACTCTTTGGGCTTCCCAGACCACAAAGGTAGTAGGTATTTGTCTTCCAAAACCACTGGAAGGGCAAATAATACACACTCAGGGAGCTTGATACTCTCCCCATGCTCCCCCCTCACAGCCTGGGCTAAAACAGAAAACTTGCAATCTTCTTTTCCTGGTGGGTAGATTTTTCTAGGCCACCTTTCACTGAGCCTATAACCCTTCAAGGGTCCCAGCTTTACATGGGGGTCTCACTCCAACTCCCTCCACCCGCAGGCCCAGGCCTGGTCTACTTCTCTATTGAAACCAAGGCACTTGGTTTCCAAGAGCAACAGATGCCCTAAAAGCAGCTAAAACATCAACTGGTTTCCAAATTTCTCTTCATTTTTGGCCCCTGGAAATTTTCCATACATTTTTTGCCCCTAGTTTTTTTTTTTTAATTGAGATATAATTCATATAACATAAAACTCACCATTTGAAAGTGTACAATTCAGTGGATTTTAGTATATTCACTGTGTTGTGCAACCATCACCACTGTCTAATTCCAGAATATTTCCATCACCCCAAAAAGAAACCCCATGCATATTAGCAGTCACTTCCAATTCCCCCCTATTTCTACCCCCTGGCAACCACCACTCTACTTTCTGTGTCTATAGATTTGGCTCTTCTGGATATTTCATATAAATGAAATCCTACAATGTGTGGACTTTTGTGACTAGGTTCTTTCACCTAGCATGTTTTCAGGAGCCATCCATGTTGTAGCATATATCAGTATTTCATTCCTTTTTATGGCTGAATAGTATTCCATTGTATGGATAGATCACATTCTGTTTATCCTTTCATCAGTTCATAGACATTTGGGTTGTTTCCACTTTGGGGCAATTATGAGTAACGCTGCTCTGAATATATGTGTCCATGTTTTTGCGTGAACGGATTTTCTTCATAGCTTGTGAACTTGGCAGCACATTATTTTTAGGTTTGTTATATTTCATCCAGCATTTCTAAGAGTTTTATAATGTCAGGTCTTCAGGTATTATTGGGAAAAAGAAGTTGCAGCCCATTTTACCTCAACATCAGTCTTCCAAAGCTTTCCTTATTCCCGTCACAAGCCACCCCGTCCTTCATCAGTCCCTCCATCCTTGGCTGTTGGTGCACTGGGGAGACAGTGATGGGTGTGCCGTGGTCCAGCCCTCGGGGAGCTCGCAGCCCGGTCGGGGAGACAGCCACGGACTCAGACACCTTCAGACCCAAGTGCCTTCTCGGTCCCTCCTCCCTCCTCAGGTCCGACGCCTCCTTATATTGCGATGACGTGGACATTCGCTTCAGCAAAACCATGAACTCCTGCAAAGTGCTGCAGATCCGGTATGCCAGCGTGGAGCGGCTGTTGGAGAGGCTGACGGACCTGCGCTTCCTGAGCATCGACTTCCTCAACACCTTCCTGCACTCCTATCGCGTCTTCACCACCGCCGTCGTGGTCCTGGACAAGCTCATCACCATCTACAGGAAGCCCATCAGCGCCATCCCCGCCAGGTGGGCAGGCCTCCTCCTCCCGGGCCGACCCGAAGAGCTTCTGGGCCCAGGAGGGAGACCGAGCTCGGCAGCGGGCTGGAACCCGAGCTGGGGGCATGAGGGGCACCCCCGCCCCGGGAGCCAAGCCTGCCCTTTGCAAAGAGGTGGGGGAGGGCTGACCTGCCTGGTGCTCCTGCTTAGCCCCAGCTTTCTCCATCTCCCAGCTCGGGCTCCTGGGGTGGGGTAGAGTTTGGCGGCGGGTGGGGGGGTCGCCTCCTCCACAGGACAGGGTTTCCCCACCTTCCCCATTTAAGAAAGGAAAATAAAGAGGAAGGGCGGAGTCAAGGGAAGAAGGGAGGGAGAGAAAGAGACAGAGAATCTTATCCCCTCTCTGCTTCGACCACGTCCTGCTCTGAAGAAGAGAGACTCCCTTTCTGCACACTTGGGGTGGTTCCACCTACGGAGGGCTGGCCACCTTAGCCTTGGCTTCAGGGCCATCTTTTCCATCTGCGTTGTCACAGCTCAGCCCTGTGGGGTCCCAACTGGGACCAGAAAGGTCAAGAGACTTGCCCCAGGGCTCCTGGAAGTCTGTGGCAAAGTGGGGACTTGAACCCAGGGCCCCGGTCTCGTGGAACCCACACGGCCACCCCTGTCTGAGTCTGGGTGACAGGCAGGGCGGAGGTGCCCCCCTTACATTCCTTTCCCACCTGTCCTCCTCACGTCCCTGTTTTAACCAGCCTTCAGCTGCCCACCCCCAGCCCGGCCAAGCTTTGAGGGGCCTGGTGGGGTCACTGTGAACCCAGGGTCCCTGCCAGGTTAGAATTCTAAGGGCAGGCACATCCCAAACAGCAGGGTCAGGCGCTAGACTGGCTGAGGCCCGGGGCCAGCCCCAAGAGCCAGCCTCAGAACTTCAACATTTACCAGTCCAACTGCTGGGGACCCAGCTTACTGAACAAAGACCTTTACCGCCATCCCGCCAGATGATTACCCAGCCAAGGGTGGTACCAACGAGGCACCAGGGGGGCAGGTCAAACCCAGCAAGACCCTCCCCGCAGCCCAGTTTGAGATGGGTGAGGAAGGTAGCTATCAGTCCTCACCCAGCAGAGGGGAAGGTGAGGCACAGAGGAATGAAGGACCTGCCTGAGGCTACCCAGCAGTAGGTCAAGTTCAGGGATCCTGATGAACCTCACTGCTCCAGGAGGGGCCTGCCAGGAAAGGAGAAGGGCCAACTGGTGCTTTCCTTTTCTGCCTGAACCTCCGCCTTGGACGCCGCTGAGTCCTCCCCCACCCCCCGGGTGAGACTGGGGCGGCGGCCTCGGCTCTAGGGCTGCCTGGGGCAGAGCTCCTGAGCCACACCAACTCCCAGGGCCGCCTGGAGGCTGGGCTGGTCCCAAATGGGAGCCCAGGATACAAGGGGGGGGGCAGGGAGGCCTGCAGACTCTAACCACCCCCCCCGCCCCGCCCCACGCCTCTGCTGCCAGAGCAGGCCAGCTGCCCAGAGTACACCTCCGTCCCCTCCCCCAGCCCCTCCCTGTCCCCCTCCCCCCCCAGTGCTCACAGTTTACCTGCTAAACCTCAGCAGCCGGCTTCCCAGGGCTCTGAGAGAGCAGGAAAAACCGCCCCATCCAGGATGAAGTCACGCCTGAAAACCAATCGAGATCATTCCTGAGGGATCCAGCAGGTCACCCCCCACCCCCCGGAACCTGGGAATCCCCTGGGATTCCACCCAGCAGGCAGAGCCTGTAGTGGGAAGAGGCAGGTTCAGATCCCAGCCCTCAGCCCTACTGCCCTGACCAAATCCCTTCACCTCTCTGAGCCTGTTTCCTGTCTGTGAAATGGGAAGATGAGCACCTTCCCCCTGGGGCAACCGTGAGGATTAAGGGCTAAGGTCTGTCCCATGCTGGATACATTCCGTGCACACAAGCTGCTGTTTGTGTTATCATGTATGTATCACCTGTTCCCAACCTGGCCCTGAGCTGTGGGCCCTGCCTGCAGACGGTAGGAGTGTGGCCGGGGCTGCTGGGAGCCTCCTGCCCCCCAAGTTTACACCTGAGGCTGATCAAGCACCCAGGTGGGGCGGAAAGGACACTGGGTTTAGAGTCAGGAGGCATCAAATGAGTCATTTCCCATCTCTGAGTCTCAGCTTCATCCATAAACTCTCTGGACCTGGGTGAGGAGGACGTCAGAGGTGTTGGTGACACCGAGCCCATGAGGGGGACAGAGGTTTCTCAGAAGCCTGCAGGTCAGGAAGACCCACAGCATCACGGGTCAGCTGCTGCTGCTGACCAGAGGGATACAAAGAGGGAGCATCAGGCAGACCTACCGTGCCACCAAAGTCCCTGCCCCCTCCCAGAACAGGACACTTGGGCCTATAGACACCTGGCCACAGACCATTTAACTGCCCGGCCCCTTGGGCGTGGCCTCCTCTCAAACCTGCCCACTCAGAGGACCAGCCCGGCGGTCAGGGAGCATGAGGTTGAGGGAGCCGCTCAGCTGCCCCGCTGAGCCCCCCAGGAGACAGGGGACCCCCAGGCCCGGGCCGGCAGCCAGGCCTACACTGACCGTTTGTTTTCATCCCCTCCCTGGCCCTCCCCACAGGTCACTGGAGCTCTTGTTCGCCAGTGGCCAGAACAACAAGCTCCTGTACGGCGACCCCCCCAAGTCGCCACGCGCCACCCGCAAGTTCTCCTCACCCCCGCCCCTGTCCATCACCAAGACGTCATCCCCGAGCCGCCGGCGGAAGCTCTCCCTAAACATCCCCATCATCACGGGCGGCAAGGCCCTGGACCTGGCCGCCCTCAGCTGCAACTCCAACGGCTACACCAGCATGTACTCGGCCATGTCGCCCTTCAGCAAGGCCACGCTGGACACCAGCAAGCTCTACGTGTCCAGCAGCTTCGCCAGCAAGATTCCAGATGAGGGCGATATGAGCGCTGAGAAGCCCGAAGAACTCTCAGCTCCCAGCAAGCAGAGTGAGTGGATGCGAGGGCCAAGCTGCCCCCTCGCTCACGGGCCCGCTGAGGCCGGCCCAGCCCCGCCAGGCTCCCACCGGGAGGCTGGGGGGTCCTGGCCAGATGGTGGTGGCAGTGCAGAGCCTGGGCGGGGCAGAGGCAGGCAGAGATGCCCAGGAAGTGGGATGAGCGTCCCTCCCGCTGCCCTGATGACAGCTTCCTCTTGCATCCTTGTATCTGTCCATCTCTGCAGTGGACGTGTCCTGGGCCAGGCCCCAGTCAGGGCCTAGGAGAGAAGAGGGCATCAGATGGGGCTCCTGCAGCCCCGGATTCACAGTGTGGCAGAGGAGCAGGACCAGACACGGACACATGGGCGCCTGGTGCATGTGGTGTTAGAGGGATGCTCGAGGGACCCCGAGCATGGAGTGGGGGCGCCGTCGGGAGAGTCTGAGAAGGCTTCCTGGAGGACCTATTAGATCTAGATTTGTCACCAGGAGGAAGGGAGAACATTCTAGACAAAGGGAATGGAGTGGGCAAGACTGAGAAGCAAGGAAAAGCATTGTGTGTTCAGGCAACACCGTGAAACCCAGCACACCTGGAACGCTGGGTGTGGGGCAGTGGCCGGAGGTGATGCCGGGCAGGCTGGGCCCTCCCTGCCCTCAGAAGCCTGACCATTCTAGAATGGCATTTGTTGGGAGGATTGTCTGGCTGTGTCTTAGGTTGGGTCAGCCCACATCCTGGGTGACACCAGCCTTGTCTTGGTTAGCACACATGTGCATACATACATACACACATGCGTGTACACACACGAACACACAACCCTGGGCTGGATGGAAGCCCCAGCCTTCGAGGAGGAGGCCTTAAATTTTAAGATGGTCGGAAGTTCTCTCCTCTGAGTTGAGAAGAGGGAAGTCAGCGGGACCACCAGCAGAAGGCAAAGCTGGGGAGGGGTAAAGCCCCCAGGAGCTTCCGGTACCAAGTGACATTTACTGTGGCGCATACAGTAAATAGGGGACATGCGCAGCCGAAAGTCAGTAGTAACCAAGGTAACAGCCGACCAGAGAGCCCCAGATGCCGTCCCGCAGGAGCGAAGGACGGAATCCCTGGCAGGGCAACGTCAAGGGGCACAGAACTCCATCTGCCACAACCTGCAGTGAGTCCAGGCCTGGCGCATGATAAAATGTGATGCGAGACAGTCCTGAGAAGTCATCTCATACTGGGCTTCTTTTTTTTTTTTTTAATTGTTTTAAAAATTTATTTACTTTATTTATTTAGTTTTTGGCTGTGTTGGGTCTTCGTTGCTACGCTTGGGCTTTCTCCAGTTGCGGCGAGCGGGGCTACTCTTCGTTGCCGTGCACGGGCTTCTCATTGTCATGGCTTCTCCTGTTGCGGAGCATGGGCTCTAGGCATGCGGGCTTCAGTAGTTGTGGCACACGGGCTCAGTAGTTGTGGCTCGCGTGCTCTAGGGCACAGGCTCAGTAGTTGTGGCTCGCAGGCTCTAGAGCGCAGGCTCAGTAGTTGTGGTGCACAGGCTTAGTTGCTCCGCAGCATGTAGGATCTTCCCGGACCAGGGATCAAACCCGTGTCCCTTGCATTGGCAGGTGGATTCTTAACCACTGTGCCACCAAGGAAGCCCCTCATACTGGGCTTCTTGACCAGTGATCCAGGCGACCCTGAACCTGTCTAACTGTGCACCTGAATTTGTGTGTGTGTGTGTGTGTGTGTGCACGCACACATATGGACATTCTTTTCTAAAGAGGAGACCTATAGCTTTCTTTGGGTTCTCACAAAGGTCAGGTGTAACTCCACTTACTTTCTAGTTGGGGAAACTGAGGACCAGAGAGGTGAAGAGTTTTCGACCAAGATCTGACCATGCCAGAGCTGGACTTTTGATATAATTCATCCGCTTTCCCCGAAGTGTGTAAACCACGAGTCTCCCAAGGTTTAGGGGGACTGCCCAAACCAGGACACTTTTGATAGTGACCGGGTGCATGGGGCAAGAGGTATAAAGCAGGATTTTATATCCTAGATGCTCACCCTAACTAAGATGCTTCACACACACACCAGAAAAGCGGGGAGTGGGGTAGCACCTTGCTACTCAAAGTGTGGTCCGCGGACCAGCCTCGTGGGCATCACCCCTCTCGGGCCCCACCCCAGACCTCTGAACCAGATCTGCATTCTAACAAGATCCCCAGGTGTGCCCATTAAGGTTTGAGGAGCCCTGGCAGAGCAAAAGCCACCTTGGAGATTGACAGGCCCATCAGCGAGTAAAAGGTCTGATGGGGCCCCGTGGCGAATGAAGCTGTTAAACTGTCCTCAACAGGTATATCCCAGACCTACTCCGTTCGCTTCGTTAAATTCTAGACCCGCATTTAAAAGTCATTGACGATTTGAGAAACATCAAATTGTTTCCTTCTTTTCTCCCAGGCTCGGAAGTCTGCATGAGGGAAGAGTCAGATAACGATCAAAACCAGAGTGACGAAGGTGACACTGAGACATCACCAACCAAATCGCCAACAACACCAAAATCGGTCAAAAGCAAAAATTCCTCAGGTACAATCCACCAACCCGAAACCACAGGTCAGTTCCAGAGGACATGTGCCGTCCAGGCGGGGAGAAGGCGGCGGGTCAGGCTGAGGAAAGGCCAGTGGGGGTCACGCCTTCTGTTTTATGAGTGACTCCTAAGTGCAGGAACTCAGCTGCACTTCACAACCCCGGGGGCTGCAACACCGGCTGGTAAATCCTGTTCTTCGACTCAGCAGAATCACTCCCCTGACCTCAGACAAGACTACCTAACCCACCCAACGCAGGTGGGCAGGAAGGCCCAGCATTTGGCTTCATTCATGGAAAGATCCAGGTCCAGAAGGTGTTTCCTGAGCTGCTGCTACATGTCAGGCTCTGGGCCAGGCTCTTTAATAACATCCTACACCTTGCAGCGGGGCCAGGGCATTCCTGTTTTTTCATCTAAGGGAAAAGTCTCCGAGAGGTTGTGGTGATGCCCACCCAAGCCTCAGAGTCATGACCCTGGAGGGTTCTCGGGGAGCCACTGGGTCTCTGGTTCCCGTAAAGCACTTCCCCACATACAGGGGGGCTCTGAGGTACCCAAAAGTGAGGCATAAGCTTATGGAAAGCCCCTGGTCCCACATACAAGGTGCAGCTTGAACCCTGAACTCCCCAACTCCCCAGGCCCTCTGAGGAGACCCAGTAAGTCACAGGGTCACCCACCTGCAGAGAGAAACTGCCCAGACACACTGCAGGCCTACCACAGCCTCTCAGGTACATGGAAGCAGATCTCACAGACAGCCAAATTCCAGAAATCAGCTTTGAGTTTTAAAGTTAGTCATTTGCGCCTCACTGCATAAGTGCTGTTACTTTCTCCTAAGGATGGATTGCTCTCCAGAGATTTACAAGCTGAAGCTTAAGGTTTCTGGAGTGAGATTCTGCTACTATTACTGCTAAAAAAATAATGATTATTATTAATTGCATTGATATTCCATGGCATATATATTGGTCGGCCAAAAAATTCATTTGGGTTTTTCCGTAAGATACAGCTTTTCACACAATACTAAGTACTTTCATCTGTGTTAACTCCTTTCATCTTTACATCCACCTTTTGAAGCAGGTGTTAATATCCCTATCATCCAGAGATTATTTTGACTCAGAGAGGTTAGGTAATTTACCCAAGGCCACACAGCTAGTACAGGGGGTGAGGACTCGGAGTGCAGTGCTCTTTCCACCCCACCGTGCCAGGGAGACCGTCAGTATGAGTTATCCATGCCAGACACTGGACAGGTTATGTGTTCATTCCAGATAGACTGAAAGGGTAAGAAAACTCACGATGCTGTCCTCAAGCAGGGCTGTGCCCAGCTGGGCCTAAGAGGTAAAGGGTTTGGAGCTGCAGAGGGATGGAAGGGGCGGAGGGTTGGTGGGACCTTCTCATCTCAGCAGGAGAAGCAGAGGGGGGCAGGGGCTTTCCCTACTCTGAGGCAGCCCTGGGGTGACATGTCATGGCATGAGCGTGTCCCTTCCCGGGGACCCCAGCAGGGGAACAGACCCCGCTGCCACCGCCTGACAAGCCATGGGTGCAGTGAGCCCAGCCAGCCCGTCTTGGGCCCCTTCTAGCCTCAGGACCCCTGGTTTCCTGAGCCGGGGGCTGGACCAGGAGGGGCTGAGGAGTGGTTCCGTGCTCTCCACAGAGTTCCCACTCTTCTCTTATAATAATGGAGTCGTCATGACCTCCTGTCGCGAGCTGGACGGTAACCGCAGCGCGCTGTCAGCAGCCTCCGCCTTTGCCATAGCAACTGCAGGCGCCAACGAGGGCACCCCAAACAAGGAGAAGTACCGGAGGATGTCCTTGGCTAGCGCAGGTAGGGGGGATCGCTCACGGCTGCTGATGACAGCCGTGGCCCCAGGGGCTTGTCCACCTTCGAATGTGGAGCGCCTGCTGCCCCAGGGCTTGTTCTGTGCTGAGCCTCCCGCCTGGAGGCCCCTTCCTCCCCACCCACCCCCTCTGCTACTCCAAACCTCTGCTCAGAGTCAAGCCCACTGCCCACGGGATGCTCGGCCATCCCCACCACCTCCCACTGCCACGACATTGGTCCTGCAGAGAAGGGGTCCCAGGGAGCTCTGATCCAGGGTGGCCCTGTCTGGAGAGGCTGCCAGATGCCTCCAGCAGCCCCTGAAAGATGCCGAGGTCCAGGAGAGGCGGGTGTGTACGGACTGTGTCCACAGAGAAGTCGTGACATCCAGTCTCGTTGGTCAGAACCTGGGATGGTTGTCACATATTTTCTCATCCCCTGCCCATAGCCCACCCGCCAGCAGCCAGGCGGGGCAGCCCGACTTCCCCAGATCCGGGGTCTGAGTCTGGACTAGAGGCCAGTGCTGTTTCTTATCCTCGCGTCCCCTCTCTTGCCTCTGCCACGTGTGCTGCCAGGCTTTCCCCCCGACCAGAGGAACGGAGACAAGGAGTTTGTGATCCGCAGAGCGGCCACCAATCGCGTCCTGAATGTGCTCCGCCACTGGGTCTCCAAGCACTCTCAGGTGGGTGGGACTAACCCCGGGGCGGGCTGCTGGGAACCCGAGGCCACTGACCCCAGGAGCCAGCCACCCTGATATTCTCGGGAGGGCCTGCTCAGATCCCCTACAAGGGGACCTAGGACATTCCAGGGGACAAGGGGCCTCTGCTCTCCACCTCTGTCTACAGCAGGGATACCTCCCAGAGCCTGGCCCAGGGGTGTAACGGTCAAGATCAAGGGATGCTCCTTGATCTTGCCCAGTGCCTTCTACCTCTGGGTCTGGAGGCTCCACTGACGCCCGGCCAGGCAGCTAGGGAAGAGGGGAATGAGGCGGGCAGCCTGCCATGGGCAGGAGTCGAACCCTCAGCCTCCTCCTCTGGCCGGGCCGGGACCACCCCAGGGCAGCTGGAACAGTAGCCACAGCCGCCCTCCCTTCTTCCCCACAGGACTTTGAGACCAACGACGAGCTCAAATGCAAGGTGATCAGCTTCCTGGAGGAGGTCATGCACGACCCGGAGCTCCTGACCCAGGAGCGGAAGGCTGCGGCCAACATCATCAGGTAAGGGCTGAGGTCGGCCTGCTGGGATGGGGCCCTACCCTCGGCCTCCGGACGGCTGGCCAGAGGCAGGGAGGTGAGGAGGGACAGTCCCAGGCCGAAGGACTGCCTCAGGCAGGTGTGCTGGGAGGATCTCGGGGCAGCCAGGCTCTGGAGTGGGCTGTCCGTGTGTTGTTCTCCTCTCTGCCTGCCCCCGTCAGACCTTGAGCCCCTTGAGGCAAGAAGGGTGTCTGCTTCTCCATCCACACCCACTGCGAACACCTATCTAGCCCATGCCATCCTGCGTGGTAGCCACTAGTGACATATAGGTGTGAAATCTCAATTAATTAAAATTAAATAAATTGAAAATTCAGTTCTGGGACTTTCTGGCGGTCGAGTGGTTAGGATTCCGAGCTTTCACTGCAAGGGGCTTGGGTTCCATCCCTGGTCGGGGAAGATCCCACATGCCACCCAGACAAAAAGAAAAAAAGAAATAAAAAAAGAATATCATTAAAAATAAATAAATTAATAAAATTCAGCTCCTTGGTCACACGAGCCACAGGTGGCTGGTGCCTCCATGCTGGGCAGCATAAAGAACATTCCCATCGTTGAGGACGGTTCTGTTGAACAGCACTGGCAAGCCCCTGTTTCTAGGTGCTCAGGGAATGTCTGTTGAACTGAGTTAAATTGTCCCCAAACCTGTCCTTTTTCCTCCTGCCCCAGACTGCCTCTCCTGACTGAGGTCAGAGGTCAGGTGGCCCCACGTCCAAGCCCTGCTGGCTCAGACAGTGACTCGCTGTGTGACCTTGGGCAAGCCCCTTCTCTGAACCTCGTTTTTCTCCTCTGTAAAATGGGCGAACAACACCCACTTCCAGGGCTGTGGTGAGGCTGTGGTGAGATCATGCTGATGCGTCTGCAGGTCTTTCAGGGGTGTCGGGCGCAGGCCCCAGTCCACCCACCGCTCCCATCCTGCCGACTCAGGCTGCCCTCCGGCCCTGCCCAGGTGCACGGGCTCGGGGTCAGGCCTCACCTCCTCACCTCTTGCCTGGCTCCGGCTGCCCCTCTCTGTCCCGCGGTCATGGTCTCTGACCCAGACTTGCAGCCACTTTCCTGCCGACAACCCAGTCTGCAGTCTTCCTCCTGCCAGACCATCCACTTTGCTTTCCCAAGGCCCGTGCTACAGGCCCCATCGTTCCTGCAGGCTCAGCGTCCTAGAATCTCTTCCACACCTCCCTGCCTTCAGTACCTGCCCCCTAGACACACACGCACACGTACACACACGCACACACACACATGCACATGTACACACACACACACATGCACACGTACACACGTACACACGCACACGCACAGAATCAGCCACCAGGTCCCCCAGGCTCCTCCTCCTGGTCCCCGGGAGGCTTGCAGGGCTGTGCCGGGACCCTGAGCCTATCGGCCAAAGTCACCCTCGGTCAAAAAGCTTGTTTGGGATGCTGCCGGGGTGCAGGGGAATGATCCGGCTGTGCTGTTGGGCGGCCCTGGTGTGGACGGTGGACCCACCGAGCCCCAGCTGCAGGCCTGCAGGTGAGATTCCTCTGAGCCGCTGCTTCCTCGGAGGGAGAGCGCCAGTGACTCCACCAGGCCCCGCAGCCTCCTGAGTCTCCCCCCAGCCCCAGCTTGGCTCTCAGGCCCATCCCTGGGATTCACGATCGCTGTCAGAACGAGGGTGCAGCACCTTGGCCTGACTCCGAGGGTCCAGCCTCATTCCCCACCACTGCTTGGGACCCACTCGACTGTGCTCAGCTGCCCGTCGACGGCGTCCAACCTCCGGGCCTTTGGCCCCCACACTGCTGCCTCCCACCGTCCTCCGTCCCTCCCGTTTGGATGGCTTCCCAGCCCCTCCTGGCCTCTCTGATCCTCCAGTCCTGAAGGTCCTTCCCCTCCTTCCCCCAACAGGCACGCAGGAGCACGGACCACGTGCCCAGCCCTGTGCCGGGTACCGGAGCTACCGGGACAAATCGGACATCACTCTGCCCTCAGGGGCTTCCGGCGGGTCTAGCAGTGGGGGACAGGCACATACACAGCCGTTCCAACATGGGGAGCCTGAGGCTGAGACCACAGGAAGCCCGGGGGCTGAGGGAGCCCTAGGTGGGGACCTTGCCCAGCCAGGAGGGTCAGGGAGCTGAATCCTGAAGACAGCCCATCAAGAAGTCAGTGACA
Organism: Balaenoptera physalus; assembly: GCF_965194825.1. Taxonomy (NCBI): domain Eukaryota; kingdom Metazoa; phylum Chordata; class Mammalia; order Artiodactyla; family Balaenopteridae; genus Balaenoptera; species Balaenoptera physalus. The sequence goes on from NC_138883.1 coordinate 147,797,213, forward strand.
AGAAAGGGGAAAGGGGGCTCCTGGCGCAAGAAATGGCAGAGCACAGACAGAGAGATGGGGGGTGCCGAGACCATGGGGCCTTGCGTGCTGGGGCAGGGAGGGGGCTGCCCCAAAGGCAGGGGGCACCGAGCGCATGGGGCTCATTGTGCTTTCTCGTCCCGTAGGACTCTGACCCAGGACGACCCGGGGGACAGCCAGATCACGCTGGAGGAGCTCACACAGATGGTGAGCCAGGCCTGCCCTCTTGCTTGCTGGCCAAGTCTGTCCTTCCCTGGCCTCCTGGCTCCCAGGATCCCCACCCCACGACCCCCTGATGGAGCTCAGTCACCCCCTGTATTGGTTTCCTAGAGCTGTCCTAACAAAATACCCCAGACTGGGTGACTTAAAATAACAGAATTTTATTCTCTCGTAGTTCTGGAGGCCAGAAGTCTGAAATTAAGGTGTCGCTGGGGCCATGCTCCATCCAAAGGTTCTAGGGGAGGATCCTTCTGGGCCTCTTCTGGCGTCTGGTAGCCCTGGGCGTTGCTTGGCTTTTGGCAGTGAATCTCCCATCTCTGTCTCCATCGTCACATGGCCATGTTCTCCCTGGGTGTCCCTGCGTCCTCTTCCCTCTGTGTATGTCTGTCCCTGTGTCCAAACTTCCCCGTCTTACAAAGACACTAGTCATACTGGATTAGGCCCACTCTTAATGACCTCATCTTACCTGAGCACATCGATAAAGACCTTATTTCCAAATAAGGTCGCAGTCACAGGTACCAGGGTTTAGGACTTCAACATATCTTTTTTTGGGTGGTGGGGAATTCAACCCATAACACCACCACCTCCATTTTCTTCATCCTCTGTCTCCCATCCCTCCCCTGACCCCTCAACTCTCTCTGGTCACACTGTCCCTGGAATGAGGAGGGTAAGAAGTCAGGCCTTCAGTGGATGAGCTGCCCCTATGCGCTGGAGCTGTGCTAGAGTCTTAAAGACTCTTATCAATAGTGCTGCAAGTTTATATCATCATCCCCACCTTCCAGAGGAGGCAGCTGAGGCAGGGGTAGGGGAGCGACCCAGCCCAGGTTATGCTAAGTGGCAGAGCTGCTGTTTGCACTCAGAACTCATTGCACATGCCACACTGCCTCACCCAGAGAGGACAGGATGCAGTTGGCCACCTGCCTAGAAATGAGGGGACCCCGGACAGAGCTCACGGTAGCGTTCCATGCAGTGGAAGGGGACGATGGTCTGTGTGCTTCCAGGGCCTGGCTAGGCCCACTTTTATTTCCAGGTTGATGACGTGCCACCACGAGCCACCCCAGGGCCCCGGGCCCCTGCCATCCACCACTGCAGCCAAGGAAGCTCAAGGCCAACTCTGACCTCCCCGGAGGTGGAGACCGTGCGGGTCCCTCGGCCCCTGCTGGCTCACTTCTCAAACTGGCCGAGTGACATCATTCTGTCCCAAGTAGCCAGTGTGAGGACTTAGGCCTCTGGGTTCTGAGCCCGCTGCTCTCCTCTTGCCCCTCTCCTGACTCCCGGAGCTGGTTCTCCCTGCTCGGGGGGTGGCTGAGGCCATCCATGGGACACTGGCACCCTGCCTGCACCTGGCCCCTGAGAGCAGCAAGCAGGGCTGGCACCCCAGGAAGCCGCATGTGCCCCCACAGGGAAGCTCAGGGGAGCAGCTACACCCTGCTCTTGTTTCCCAGCAGGGGCCCGACTGGAATGTTTACCCCTCAAGAGCCTGAGGGCCTCTTGTTCCTTCATGAAGAGCTGAGGCTCTTCCAGAACAAAGCACTGCCCGCCAAACTGCCCCCGGCCCTGACCTGGCTCCCAGCGGCCAGAGGGCCTGCAAGGGGCACGTCCAGTGTGGAGGAGGCCCCACGGCCTCACCAGAGAGCAGAGAGCAGGAGGGCTTCCTGCTGTGACGGCTTTCCAAGCCTCTGCTGCCAGGCTCAGCCCTCGCCTGGCCACGCCAGGAGGAAGCAGGGGGAGCCGCCCCTCCTCCTTGCCCAGCACTCCTCCTGCTGGGCCTCTCCGCAGCGCTCAGTGCCCCCCGCCACTGGGCCACCCCACCCTGGCTCGCAGGCCGCTCCCCAGGCCCAGCCCGGCCCTTGGTCCTGACAGTTCAGCCATCCTGGGCCTTCAGGAGCGGGCTGAGCTCGCCGCCTGCCGCCCCTGCTTCAGAGGCTGGGGGCTCCTCCCCATGAGGGTCCTGACCCTGCAACACGGTGTCCCAGGTGGCACCTGCTGCTCTCGTCCCCACGTCCCCGCTGCCTTCCTGAGAACTTGTCATCCCCTGTTGGCATCGTGTCCCTCACACCCAGGCTCCTGCATCTGGGCTTCTGCAGAGCATTCCTGGCCCGGGGCGACTGTGTCAGAGAGGATGCATGGACCCTCACCACACACACACACACCACACACACCACACACACCACACACACACACACACGCACACACACACACACACACCCCACACACCACACACACACACACCACACACACACCACACACACACCACACACACACACCACACACACCCCCCCCCCACACACACCCCACACACACCCCACACACACCCCACACACACACCACACACACACACCACACACACACACCACACCACACACGCACACACACACACCACGCACACACACACACCACGCACACACACACACACACACCCTGCACACACACACCACACACACACACACCACACACACACCACACCACACACACATGCACACACACCCCACACACCACACACACACCACACACACACACCCCACACACACACCCCACACACACACACCACACACACACACCACACACACACACACCACACACACACCACACCACACGCACGCACACACCACACATCACACACACACCACACACACACCACACACACCACACACACACACCACACCACACACACACACACCACACACACACACACCACACCACACACACACACCACACCACACACCACACACCACACACACACACAAACCCCACACACACTACACACCACACACACACCACACACACACCCCATGCACACACTCCAGACACCACACACACACACCACACACACACACCAGACACCACACACACACACCACACCCACACACACCACACCCACACCCCACACACACCACACCACACACACACACACACACCACACACACACACACACAAACCCCACACACACACCACGCACACCACACACACCACACACACACCACACACCAGACACACACCACACACACACACACCACCCACCATACACACACACACAAACCCCACACACACACCACACATACCACACACACACACCCCACAGACACACACACACCACACACACACACACCATACACCACACACACCACACACCACACACACACAAACCCCATACACACACCACACACCACACACAAACCCCGCACACACACCACACACAGACCACACACCACACACACACACCACACACACACACAAACCACACACACACACCACGCATACCACACACACACACCACACACACACACCACACACCACCACACCACACACACACACAACACACACACACAAACCCCACACACACACCCCGCACACAAACCCCGCACACACACCACACACACACCACACACCACACACACACACACAAACCACACACACCACGCAGAGGCTGGAGTAGGAGCCCTTTCCTCGGCTTTCCCACACTCTGTCCCTGCTCTGGTCCTGTGACGAGCTCCTGAAGCCAGAGACGTGTTTTCTGGTCTTTCTGTCTCTGGTGTCTCACGAGGACCTGGCAGGGCAGTTGTGGATGACTGTTTGCCGAGAAGTGGGAGGGAGAGACCCCGTCCAGGAGCGGGGGCTTGTTCCCTTGATTCGGGGTCACCCCCACTTTCCCTGTGATCAGTGCAGCTTCCAGGGGCTCAGCCAGCTGGCCGGGCCCTCTGGGCAGGGTAGCTGGCCCCTCTCCTCCCACGCAGCCCAGCTGGCCCCAAGGGGGAGAACAGGGGCGTCCTTGGTCCTGACTCTCTTCCCAAGACTGCACAGTTGTCCCCTCCCCCTATTTTCTCTAGCTCCCTGCAGCCTCTCCCAGATCCAGCAGGCCTTTGTGCCCTGGGCCTCCTTCCAGAGGCCTTTGTGCCCTGGGCCTCCTCTTGTCTAATCCCTGCCATGGGGACACTGGTCCCCTAGCCAGTGCTTGCTGAGGATTTCCCCTGATCGGGGGGCTCAGGTAGTGGTCACCTTTAAAGGTGGTGTCCATGGTGGCCCTGGGGGCAGGGGCATGGTACCCAGGACTAAGGCAGACAGTTGTCTTCTGGGCACAGGACGGGGGCACTGTCCCAGGAGGTAATCACACCGGTGAGTTCTTCTCTGCTAATGAAATTTAAAAGGAAATTTTATGGGGAATTCCCTGGAGGTCCAGTGGTTAGGGCTACACGCTCTCACTGCCGAGGGCTCGGGTTCAATCCCAGTTGGGGAACTAAGATCCCACAAATCCTACAAGCTACACACCACGCAGCACAGCCAAAAAAAAAAAAAAGATATTTTATGGAGCCAGTTGTAGACCCAGACAGGACCTGAAGGGAGAGACAGATCACAGCCTGGAGTCAGATGGCCTGGGTTCCGGTCTCAGTCGGCCTGTTTCTGGCTGATTGCCTTGGGCTAGTCATTAATCGCTGGATGCCTCTGTTATCCATGCTCTGGGGGCAAGTGATGACCAAACGAGTGTCCCTGAAGCACAGCACAGGCCTGCGTGTGCACGCATACACACACACACACACACACACACACACGGCACGACAGACACTGGCTCCCAGCCCCCTCCGTCCCGTCCTCATCTCCCCTCGGCAGGTCTGCCCGTGGGGGGCCTCCCCAGTCACGCCCCACCCATCCACTCACCAGAATCGAGGTGGAGATGCCCTCCAAGAAGTGGCCAAAAGCCAGAAGGTGTCCCTCATGGGCCTAACTGGGACCTTACTCCTCTCAGGCTGAAGGCGTGAAGGCCGAGCCCTTTGAAAACCACTCAGCCCTGGAGATCGCGGAGCAGCTGACCCTGTTGGACCACCTGGTCTTCAAGAAGATCCCTTATGAGTGAGTGGGTGCAGGTGCCAGACACCCCGCCCTTCCTCCTCGGGCACCGTCTTTGGCTGAATCCCCATCCCTGAAGCATGCACAGTAGATTTCCAGAGCTGCATGGATTGATTCTCCACAGCCTGAAACAAAAATGCGTGTGCCGGCAGGAATGAGAGAGGACCCCTGTCCCCTTTCCTGTCCCCAAGTTCCATCCTTACCTACCAGCTACATGCACGTGCCCGCACGCGCACACACACACACACTTTTCCAGAAGCATCTCTAATTCGGCGCTCCTTTCCTGGAGGTCTAGAAAAGGAGTATGTGTTCACGTGTGTGCACACATGTACATGTGAGCAAATGTGCACACACGCATGAGTGTGTCGGTGTGTATGCATGTGCAGGAGCAGACTCTGGGGGGATACTCTGGACTTTGAAGCAGCCCCAAGGCCTGGTTGTTACCTGCTCTGGCCTGTAGTCAATCACCCCCAGGTGTTCGTCTTAACTATACCACCTACATAATTTTGTACCACCCTTTATTCGCCTAACGATACACCAAAATGATATCATTGTAAAGACACCCTTTTTAATAAGTGCACAGTATTCCCCAGCAGTGCACTAAGCCGTGGGCTTGTTTCCAGTTTTCACTTTTATATTTAAAGCTGTGGTAAACCTCCTTGTAACTAAATATGTCTCTGAATTTCTGACAATTGTCCTAGAATAGTTTCCTGAAATTGGGATCACCGCTTCTGAGGTTATGAATCACTGTAGGACTTTTGATCTCTGCTTTCCAGAAAGGCAGCCCCACCTGGCACACACAGAGGCCCCCACTGACTAGGGCACTACCTCACCTAGACAGAGAGTGTCGGCATTTTAGAAACCTGCCGCATCTCCTGCATGTAGAGACAGCAGTTATTTCTGACAGTAGTTATCGCTCCCTCCTGCCCATGGAACTCTGTCCAGGTCACTATCAAATAAGGAGATTCTCCTGGAGGCCTGGATGGTCTGTGGTCCCATGAGGTCACCATTACCAGAACACGCTGCTGGCTTGGCTTGCAAGCTCCTTTATACTTCCACCTGGCCCTTTTTTGTGGCCTTCTGTCCTCCCTGTTCTACAGACCAGCTTCTGCAAGGTGACTTTAAAACGGGAGTTCTCCCATTCAGAAACAAGATCCAAAACAAGATCTGATGTGCCCATCGCACCATATCTCATTTCAGCCTCACAATAACCCTGTAAGAAAAGTATTGTCACTATTCCCGTTTCACAGATGAGGAAACTGAGGCCCCGAGATATCAAGGGCTTACCCGAAGCCACACAGCTGGTACGAGACAGAGCTAGACCTGACCCCAGGGTCCCTTCCTCTCGAGGGCTCTGCAGAAAGTTACTCCCCAGAAATGACAACTTCAAAAAGCAGAGAACTCAAAGCAAAGAAATCAGCAAGGCAAACCTAACCTCATCCACCCTGGGTTTCTCCCTTACTTCCTACAGGGAGTTCTTCGGACAAGGATGGATGAAACTGGAAAAGAATGAAAGGACCCCTTATATCATGAAAACCACTAAGCATTTCAATGATGTGAGTATGGGGGTGGGGGAGCGGGTACAGTGCCTTTCTCTGCAGGTTTCTCTTCGGTGAGACCCTCTGAACGGGCTGTACACCTGGCTAAAACCAGACCACCTGGGTCCTCTCCAGCTCTGTGATTCATGAGCATGATAATTTCATTTAAAGCTCACGCCCATCCTAAAAGATGGGGGCTGTTATCCCACTTTAGATACAAAGAAACCGAGACTCTGAAGGGCAGATGCCTGAGGTCTCCTGACCAGTGTCTGGTAGCTCGTGGCCTTCCTCTGCTGTACAGCCCCAGCCAGAAGGAAGAAATCTCTCCTGGCAACTTTCCCACATTTGCCCAAGCTCCAACCCCTGCAACCGCAGGGACCCGTCCACCCCCAGCCTTGTGACAGCCTTGAGGGCATTTGCACTCGGCATTGTTCCTCTGTTGATGAATTTAACCATCAACACAAGAGCTTTTGACGGCCGGAAGTGGAGGCACGTCAAGTGAGTCCACTTGTCCTGACCGCCTGGTCAAGGCCGCATCATGTCAAGCACAGCCAGGGGTGGACCCTCATCCTGGGAAGGTCCTTGGCAGCCAGGAGGAAACAAGGAGGACCCAGGTATTGCAGCTCAGGGGAGGAGCCCGACAGGGAACACAGCCGCAGAGTGGAGAGCAGGATGTATAGCAGGAGAGAGGAAGCGATGGATGTGGGCGAGGCCCCAGGAAACACACACAAGGCCTGAGTCGGATGACGCCTGACCCACAAGTCCAACCACAGCACCAGGCAGCAAAAAAAGTCCCTCTCCGGGGACTTCCCTGGCGGTCCAGTGGTTAGGACTCCACGCTTCCAATGCAGGGGGCGTGGGTTCCATCCCCAGTCGGGGAGCTAAGATCCCACATGCTGCACGGCACGGCCAAAAAAAGAAAGTCCCTCCCTCTCCCCCCCTCCCCCCCCTCCCCCAGTGTGTGCCCAGGACTCACATAAGTAAAAGGTGAGAATATGAAGTGAGCATTTATTGAATGTTGACCATGTGCCAAGCACTATGCCAAGGGTTTCGTAAGCATCATCTCATTTAATCCTGTTATTCTCATTTTTGTCTAATTCTCTGTTATGGATGAAGAAACCGAGGCTCAAGGAAGTTAAATTTCACCCCCAGTCATCAGCAGGAGAGCCTGCTTTGAACCCACACAATCCACCTCCAGAGGGCTACCCTCATCGCTACCTGGCATTTGCCCATCACTGTTAAGATCCACCTTTCTTTGTTTTCAGGTACACAGCATGTGTACCTCTTTGAAGGTGATATTCATGGCCTGAAACTCTGTTTCTTAATCTCTCCCTGACACAGGGTTTGGTTTTGTTTTGTCTTTGCTGTTTCCCAGTCCTGTTGTCTTTAATTCTTTATCTTATTGATTGGTACTGGCTAGGATCTCCAGTATCAGGGCTAGAACTAGGGTAAATTGAACGAGGTGCTCAGGGGGCAAAATTTAAGGGACTGTTCACCCTAGGGTGCATGCACTTGCACGCTGGGTGCCTCTAGACCTGGCCCTTTATGACAGTGTTCAACAGAAATGGTGATAGTGAATCTTGTTCTTGGTTTTAAAGAGAATGCTTCTAATATTTCTCTGCTTAAGATAATGTTTGTTTCTTTATCAAGTTAAAGAAATTCTTTTTCTTATTCCTTGTTTGCTAATAATGGTTTTTACTATAAATGAATACTGCATTTTATCAAAATTTTTTCTGCATCTATTGAGATGGTCGTATGGTTTTTGTCCTTTAAATCTGTTGATGTGATGAATGACAGTTACAGATTTTTCTCTAATATTCAACCATCCTTGTGTTCCATGGACAAATCTAAAGTATTCATGTTATATTAAACAAAAGGATGTGTAATTTTTCCTTCTTGTATTTTCTGTATCTGGTTTTGGTATCAAGATTGTACTGGCAAAAAAAAAAAAAAAAGATTGTACTGGCTTCATAGAATAAATTGGCAGGTATTCCTTTTTTCTCCCTTCTCTGGAAGATTTGACTATTCTATTCCTTTAAAAAAGTTATTAACATATGTAAAACTGTTTTGAATTCAGTGTTTTCTTTATGGAAAAAAATACTACTTCAATTTAATTAAGGCTTATAATATGTGTGCTATTTTGTACTACCATTCCTCCCTGATTCTCTTCAGTAGTTTTCCCTTCTTAAATAGTTTTATAATTCATTCTTCTTTATATACATCCTTTAGAAATTTTTCTAAAGAAGAATATTTCTGGGTGGTAAAGCCCTACAATTTATATTCATCGGTAACTGTCCTTTAATCACCTTTATTTTTTTAATAACAAGTTGTGTTTTTTGTACTTTTTATTTTTAAATAATTATTGATTCACAGGAAATTGCAAAGAAATGTACAGGGAGGTCCAGTATTTCCTGCTGCCCCAGTTCCTTGCGGTTGTAGCTCCCTGATGTTTTGGCCCCAGCTTCCTACCCCCTGGCTGCTCCAGGTCCAGTCCACATTTAGTTTGTTTGTTTGTATGTGATTGTTTGCTGTGCAGGAGTAGAGTAGTCCTTGGATATGTGAGACCAGGGATGCCCCAAAGTGTGTGTCCTATCCAAGCTTTAGTGGTATGGTGGGAGTTTCCCTCAGAGCTTGACTCTTCTAACTCTCTGTTCTTCCGGATAAACTTCAGAATTACTTTGTCAAGTTTTCAAGGTAACTCCCATTGCATGTTTTATTGGATTGCATTAAACTTGTATATTAGTTTTGAAAAAAGACATATTTACATTTCCATTTTGGAATCTAATCTTTTTCTTTATTAATCAATTCTTTTATTACCTTTGGTAATAAAAAGTATTTTTATTTATTTTTCATGTAGCATCCTACATAGTTCTCATTACAGGTCCCAGGTAATTTACAGATTCCCACTGGTATTTTGAAGATGGTATCTTTTTCATTGTATTTTCTAATTGGTATTGCTAATATATTAAAAAAAATTATTTTTGTGTATTGAGTCTTTAACCAGCTACCCTAATGAGCTCTGTTGGTTGTTCTGGCAGTTTTCCAATTCATTCTTTGAGGAATTTTCAAACAGACAATCATTTAATCTGCAAATAATGGTGATTTATCATCTTTACAATACTTACTCGTTTTACTTTTTTCTTATCTTATTGCATGGGCTTAAAGATCAGTAACTTGATTGCTTCAGAAATCATCCGCAATGAGGACATCAATGCGAGGGTGAGCGCCATCGAGAAGTGGGTGGCCGTGGCTGACATATGCCGATGCTTACACAACTACAATGCTGTTCTGGAGATCACCTCATCCATGAACCGGAGCGCAATCTTCCGTCTGAAAAAGACGTGGCTCAAAGTCTCTAAGCAGGTGCGGGCAAGAAGCCAGCTTGGCCTGATGGTCTGGGCTGGGGCTGGGGCGGAGAGACCAGAGGGCCACCATCCATAGGTGGATGAAGGACAGGGTGAGGGCCAGTACTCCCAGGTAAAACAGAGAACCTCTTCTCCTATTTCACCTGGGACCAGATGTCAGGCCAACGGATGTGGCACTAGGACCCTGTGGGACTTTAATTCCCACTTGAATAATCAATACACCAAAGTGGGATATAGGACAGTGATTATTGGTCCCAACACTCTTTTCCTTGAGTCGGGACAAAAGAGTGGTGACTTCTTGGGGATCTCAGTCCAGATCTGCAGGTTACCGAGATGGTGGCCAGATGATCCTGCAAGTCCTTTCCTCAGATGTTGATTTCACCAGCCCTTCTGGCCCCCAGAGAGTTAACTTGTCCCTGTTACCCATTAGATAGTATGTGATCTTAAATATGGGCTTGATCTTTATTCACTCAGAACCTGATTCTGAAAAACCATAAGGTGGAATCTTCCTCAGGAATAAAGCTCCTTGCCCTGGGGTCATGAGGAGGCAGCTCTCCTGAAAGGAGGGCACAACGGGACACTTAGGCCACCTCCTTTCTGGGTGCACTGGATGTCCCAGCCCCAGCCTGCATGTTGGCAGAAAGCTGGACAGTCACCACCAAGGGACAGGGTAAACCTCCAAAGGCACCAGTAACTTGATTATCGTGTCTCTGGTCCTACAGCCAGGTGGGCTGTGTGGGGCCCAGGGTCTCCAAGGGGCCTGTCCCATCTGGACCGTTCTGGACTTACCCCCCTCATAGTTCTGTTTCTCCCCTGCTCCTCACTACTCTCCTCATGCCAATGGCAGGGCATGATTCTACTCCCCAGGCAGGCAGCAGGTCCATAAATCCCTCCTACTTAGATAAGCAGCCAGTCTCAGGACAGCCCTGGGACATCTCTGCTGCCCTTCCGCTGCCAGCCAATCACTGCAGCTCCAGGTTACAGCAGGACTGCAAAGTATCCCTTCCATCCAATGAGGCTGGGCCTCTTGCTTAGCACACAGAGATGCCAGGGTCAGGACGAAAACCAGAAGATGTCTCTCTTGTGAGCGGGCTTGTAGAAAGAACAGAGGCTGGAAGTGTGGGAGCTCAGGTGAGCAGGCACATCTGGCCACACGTGGCACACAGTGTCATGAACTCCTGAAGTCAGGGGTTGAGCAAGGCTGCCACAGAACCTCTTAAGTCATCTAGGCTGATCGGCCTGTCGAGGTTCAGACATGGCTATGGGCAGAGTCTGAGGGACCCATTTCAGGTCAGCATCTTTCTTCTCCTGCCCTATTCCATCAGAATGATGTCATCTTTTCTAGAAGCCCGCAGACAAGGCTCCATCTTCCTACCCCATTTCTGGGGATGCGGGAATTTCTTGGCTTCATCCCCCAGCATCACCCTTGTCATAGAGTTGGGAGGGACCATCCGGAAGTCTTCCATTCTCTTAGGAGAGTGCAAATGGAGGGCAGTTAGAGGTCAAGGTGTGTGACCTGGCCTGCCTTCCAGGATGTCATTCAAGACCTAGGGCCAGCCAGCCTGGTCCAAAAATCAAAGATGCCTCTGAAAGCACGTCTAGGCCTGCACCTTCTATGGCAGACTGGACCCCACTGGCTTCTCCCAGCCCCTCAGTTTGTGCTATAGTTGTCCGTCTGCATAGCGCCTGGCTCCAAGAGCTTCTGGGTAGCCATGGCCGTGGCCTGGTCAACACCAACCAGGAACAGTTCGCTGTCCCTCTGCAGGTATCCCATAGGCCAAGATGGCCACATTTCTTAGACCAACCTGAAATGTAGCCTCAGCAGCTAGTTTTTTTTATCATTCCCTTAAATGTGCCGGCCCAAAGCAGAAAAGCATGTGTCCAAGTCCAGTCTAGCCTACACAAGAGTCAGGGCGTCAGAATTAGTTTGGGATGTCTGGTCCCTCCCCTTTCTTCTTCCAACCTCTCTTCCCATCCTCTTTGAAAATAAAACTTCCCCTCAGGAAAGGATCAGATGATGCATCTCCAGAGGATGATGCAGATGACTAATGCAGTTATATGTGTTTCCTCTCCCTGGAGTGGTTGGATTTCAGTAGAGACATAAGCCTCTCTTTGACTAACAATAGTTTTTGGCTTCTTTGGAAGGAGCAGACTTGGCCATCCAGAAGTCTTGTTTGGTGAACAGGAAAGGATGGTATTTAAGATGCCATATATAATCATCTTTCTTCCTGACACTATTTCCAAGGCAGGCTCCTTGCTTGGTCTCTGGTTTCAGAGACACATTCCAAGTGCCCCCATATTTTGGCCCACTGGTGTCCATACTCCAGCAGAGATGCCCAAGGCCCCTTGGGGGGCCTGCTATCCCAGTGAGCCTCAAAGGATGGAAGCTCCTGGCATGGCCAGAAGATGCTTGAGCTGCTTCAAGTCAGAACACACTTTCTGAGCAGCAGCTGGGAAAATCCAGTGGCCTCCCTGGATACAAATCTCCTTCCTGGACCGAGAGCAACAACCCGAAGAGGAGCAGACACACACCTCAAGTAAGCACACAGGTGCAGAAGAAATCAAAGTGTGCCCAGCTCAGAGCCACAATTTGGCCCCAAGTGTATGCAAAAACCCCACCCACCAGAATATCCTGTGTACATTTCCATGGTCTCTAAGCGTGGTGATGCTTCACCTCGAGCTATGTGGCTGTGTAGCTTCTACGTCACCCACAATTCTGGACCGTCTGAACAAGTATTGCCCTTGTCCAGGAACACCTGGACCTACCCTCCCATTTTCCAGATACGAAAGTCAAAACCTAGCAAAGTGAGTGGAGTGGTAACTTGCCCACGGGCATGCTGAGGGTGGGCGATAGAGCCCGCTGAGGGCTCTGGACACTCAGACCCCACATCTGGCCTCAAGCTGCAGCATCTCATGTCTCTGCAGGTGGAGGGGAAAGAGGACGCAAGAGCACAGCTCTGGAAAGAGATTAAGTGCAGGAGGGCAGCTGAGAGCCTGGGGTGGAGGTTGGCCTGGGCGTCTGAGAAGGGTCATCTCAGGTGAAAGCAGAATCATCTGCCCTTGGCTTGGTGGGGCTTGTTCCATCCTGGCCTGCGGCTCTTTCACCAGATCCAGAATAAATTTTTGCTTTGAGCAGGGTCGGTCCAAACTAGGCGACAAGACTTCGGATTGATAGGACGGACCTAGCAGATCGATGTGCTCTGCCATCCTTTCTCCTTGAAGAGTACACAATGACCTCTTCTTCCATCAGAAGGAAGATTTAGCTTGTTATTTTCTGCAGGCAGGTTTCTCAGATAAAAATTAGACCCAAAGATCAGGGGTGTAGTTGGCCTCTGTGGCCAGTGTCCCCTCCAGGCTGACTATCCCCTCTGGTAATAAGATGCACAGCTGGTCTCCGGCCCGGTTTCTCAACTACGTTCTGGATTCTGAGGATTAGAGCTGGAAAGGCAGTCACTAGTCATCTCACCGTTTTATGAATGAGGGCGCTGAGGACCTCAGAGGTGAAGGGGTTCTCCAGGTCATGCAGGAGAAGAAGCACCCAGGACACGCTCTGTGGCACACACCTGGTCCCTTAAGACAAACTCCAGACACCCAGGTTGCTCCGGCCTGATATGTGGGCAGGGCCTGGCCTGGCCATTTGGCAGATGGGACCCTTTGCTGCAGGGTTTCCTCTTCTCCATCAAAGTCTTTTCTCCTTTGATGATCAGTTCATCTGCCATCTTTTTTTCTTGATTCTTAAATTTGGGTGATGCTCCTGATATATCAAAGTGAAGGTATGAGAAGATGGTCACATCCTTTGGGTACAGTCATGAGAAAGATCATGATGATGAAATATCGGCCATGCCCTGTACTGGGCCCAGCTCCTTGGAGTTACCCCCGCCAAGTCCTTCCCAACCACCCAGGTCTCAGGACCCTGACACTTGGACCCTCCTGACCCTATTCCCATGTTTCTGAAAGATGTATGAACACGGGCAAGCAAAACAAAGATCCATGTCTGCCTCCTCAGGAGTTCAGGGTCAAGTCCCCAGACCCAGGAAGTCCCCAAATCCCCGTGCCCTATCTCGAGGAGGCAAAGCGAAGCCCTGGAGTGTGGGCCAGAGTCACGGGCCTTGATGTGTGCTATGTGCTAGTAAATACTTCTAATTCCTTCTAGACAAAAGCTTTGATTGATAAGCTCCAAAAGCTTGTGTCGTCAGAGGGCAGATTTAAGAATCTGAGAGAAGCTCTGAAAAAGTAAGTGTGTGTCATTTTGTCACCATTATTTTTTAAATTGTAGAACCACACTGCAGAGGCATTCACGTGCCACCACTGGCTGGAGCAGGAGGTCTGTCTGTCTGTCTGTCCATCTGTCTACCCACAAGACCGACCCCTACACATCCCAGACCCCCAGGGCAGGTCAGCTTTGTCCTCCATCATCTACCAGAGAAATTCCAAGGTGTCAAGGCATTTCCCAGGAGAGGCACAGGAATAGTCTTGAGACGTGCAGTAGCTGTGATGATGATAATAGTGGTGCCGGATTCCTTGATTCCAAAATGCACATTTTATTTTACATTTTACCATTTCTGACATCAGGATACATCTCACAGTCAGTGTGTTTATTTTGTATGATTGTGTTTCCTTTTTGTACTGGATAATTAGTCATCAAGACAAGAGTGCATTTTACACACAATGGCATCTTGGAATCAAAGAAATACGGTTTTACCAGTAATTTACACCTTACAGTTTGCAAAGTTTGTGCCCTGCCTGGCCATGGTGTGTGCAGCCCCATTAACACTGCCTGTGAGGTGGGCCTTCTCAGCCTCGGCCCTCCTGTCCTTTAGACCAGGATTTTTTTTTTTTTTTTGCCACACCACGCGGCCTGTGGGATCTTAGTTCCCCAACCAGGGATCAGGCCTGTGCCCCCTGCAGTGGAAGTGCAGAGTCTTAACCACTGGACCACCAGGGAGATCCCTAGACCAGGACAGTTTTTGTCGTGGGGACTGTCCTGTGCATAGAAGGATGTTTAGCAACATCCCTGGCCTCTACCCATGAAATGCCAGTGTCCGCCCCGCCCCCCCAGTTATGACAACCGAGGAGGTCTCCAGACATGGCCAGATATCCTCAGGGAGGCAAAATCGCCCCCGTTGAGAACCACTGTTGTGAGACAGATTCTCCCATGGTGTTTCTCCAGACAAGGACGCTGAGGAGTTAGTGGCTGGCCCAAGGATTTGGGGCCATGGTGACAGAGCCGGGCCTCGGCTCAGGCTGGCCTCCCAGGCCAGTGCTCTACGGTTTGCCCGAGGTTACCTCCCATGAGGGTCCAGGCCAGCTCTCCCAGGGCAGCGGTGACTCGGCCCGTTGGTACACGCTGTGGCCACGTACGCACGTGAAATGGGGATTTGCTCCCTCTGGTTAGATGCGCACTTGGGGTTTCTCCACTAGTCTCTGCCCCTGTGTTCCCCTCGGGCACTTGAACGTGTGCCCCGTTGGGCTGGCCCTCACCCTCTCTCTCCCTGCCTGGCTGGCTACTCGCTGGACTTTGGAGAGACCCTGGGAGACCCCTAGGGTCCCGGCTCCTTATAGAGCCCAGGAATGCCTTTCCTCCCTTCCGCGAGGGATCACGTGATCACTGCCAGGACAAGGCCACTGAAGTCCGCGACCACCCAGCACCTCCAGCCTCGCCGGTGGCTCTGACACACCACACGCCCGCCCTGCCAGCCTCGTCTGCCTTTCTCGTTTTCTTCCTGCCGTACCTGGTCTGTCCCTTGTGCCGGCTCCGTGTGCCATTGCCTTGACCATCTCCACTTTATTTGTGTCCTCAGACAGATGTTCCACCCATCTGTGCTGTCCGGCCGTCTCTCCTCCGCCTGGGCTCCGCGGAGCCCCCGTGGACGGTGCTTGTGGGGAGCTGCCCCCCCGTGCATTCACCAACCTGTCCGTCCGCCCGCAGCGTGCTGCCCCATCAGCCTCCTTCACATGGCTTCCTCGCCCACCGCCGCCGCTGCCTCCGCTGCGTCCGTGGTCCCCCATTCTGTCCGAGTCCCCATCCTGACTGTCTTCCCTCTTTCAGGTTACCCGTGGGCCTATGTAAGTGCCTTTCCCAG
The DNA here is from genome assembly GCF_965194825.1 of Balaenoptera physalus. Classification (NCBI taxonomy): domain Eukaryota; kingdom Metazoa; phylum Chordata; class Mammalia; order Artiodactyla; family Balaenopteridae; genus Balaenoptera; species Balaenoptera physalus. The sequence continues at coordinate 147,813,278 of NC_138883.1, forward strand.
ACGCCTCTGCTCCCTGCCCCACGGGGCGGAGGTGGCCTTCGGGCATCTGGGCGCTAAGACCTTTATGCAAACCAGGTTCCTGCCTTATGGAGATATAGGCCAAGCCAGGCAGGGGAAGGACAGATTGGGGCAAACGTTTCTGCACTCTTTCTTCGGAGGCACTAAGGTTTATACTTAGAGCGGTGTTGTGTCAGGGTTTGGGGGTCGTCTCACCAGGCAGGGGACGGGCCGGAGGGAGTGGAGTGAGGTGGTGGGCACAGCTGGTGACCCACCCAGACAAGGAGCCCATGACGGACCCCACCGCGTAGGTCCTCAGACCCATTCTGATGTCCTGGGCATCCTTTTTCGCCTATTATATCATTCAGCCTTGTGCCAGCACCCGGGCTAGCACGTGACCTTTTCCCTTTACCCCCAAATCCTCCCTCCCGTCCCCAGCCACTCTCTTAAATATCCCCTGGCCCACCTACAATGCTTCAGTCCCCTGCCCGTGCACTCCCAGATGGACATTATCTCCTCTTCTCATTCCCCAAACCACATCCTGGTCCAACCCACGAGACTGTCCCCTCCTCTCAGCTGCCCAGAGACCAGAACCTTCCCACAGCTCCAGCCAACAACATTTGGCTGAGGGCTAACTACGTTCGGCAGTAAAATGTGGTCACCAGCTCTTTGGGGGCCAGTTCCAGTTTTGCCCGTCCATCTACTCTGATGGGCTCATCTGCACCTTTGTCTTTAGCTTGAACAGGATGCCCACGGAAGGAACACAGGGACGGGGCTCTCACTGTTAGCTGCTGCCATGAAAGCCCTTCCCCTCTGTTCCCGTCAGTGGAGGATGGGAACGGCTCTGGAGGGGCAAGTCTGCTAGCGGACCAGCAGGTCACCCCGCAACCACCTCCAAAGGGGGGGACATCCATCTATCTACGTGGATATGATGGATCCAGAGTCCTGGAGTTCCAGAGTCTCAGGGGCTCCGACAAGACCAAATACCCGTTTCCATCTTTATTTTCTGTCTGTGGCCACAGAGCAAAGCCCAGCTCTTGCTAATGAGACAACAGAGCAGGGAGTATCCAGGAGGCAGAAAGTAAGACTGGACCCCGAGCCCCACCCACACTGCCAACACATTGCCAAAAAAAAAAAAAATTTTTTTTTTTCCCATAACCTGCGTACCTGATTTCCCTGCACCCCATGCCAGAACTGAGACCTGTAAGGGAGAGCAGCCCATCCCACGGCTGGGGCGGGGTGGAGGAGAGGGCTGACCCGTGCTGTCACCGCCCGTTTCCTGGGGTCTGGTGGAGTGTCCCTTGGGGCAGCTGCATCCCGCTTTCAGTTGCCGGTAACAGTTAATTTCTTTCATCCCCCTTGACATCAGCAGGAATTTCTTGGTAGAAACATCAAGTGCGGGGGCCCCAAACAACCACAGACAAGATCCAGATGCCAGGTGTCACCACATCTAGGCGCTGCCCGGAACACCAGGAGCACAGCTTTTAGGATGGGGGATGGGGCACTTTTCTTTCTGCTCCCTGAAACGTCAGACACAGGCATGGCGGGGCTCTGCCGAACGAGGAAGCCCCCCCTCATTTCAGCCTTGGCCCCGCCCTGATCCAGGGCAAGGCTGGATCCCTCCTGACAGGGGCCAGATGCCCACACGGAAAGTTCAGAGCTAGCCATAGGTTGGGTGTTTTGCCTACACGAAGCCCCTACCGTGCTCCCCTGCTCGCTCAGATGCTCAGCATGGTCTGCCTCGTGGTGCCCTTTGGGGGCCCTCCACCAGCCCTGTGTACCCCACACCTGTCCCCACCGCCCCCTACACTGGCCACTCCGACAGCCCCATATATTTACCTACGTGGCTCTGGATTTTGGTTGGTTGGGTGTGCGTGTGTGTGTGTGTACATGACTGAATTAAGGGTGGTGTTCCCTGGACCCCTCACTGTGAAGGTAGCAAACAGGAACAGAGTTTGGTGCTGGGGCTGGCAGTGCCACTCGCAGTGACTAAATTGCCCGTCCATCACCTTTCCACAACTGGATCAGAAACCCCAGTAAATACCTCAGGGAGATCCACCTCGGTGACCAGAGGACTCCCAGACTTTTTTCACTGGTCTGGGTGGTCAGAGGCCCTGTGAGGCATCCAGAAACACCCTGCGTCCTTCAGTCATTCACAGGCGAGCAGCACCCGGCCTCCCCTTCTGCCTCTATCTGAGATAAGAGGTTCTTCGAGCTCTGCAGGCTACCTGGTTCCCATCAAGGGCAGGGGGAGTGCGGCGCCCCCCAGAACCTGCCGGTCAGCACACTGCCTCGGCCCTCCAGCTCCAGAGCAGCTGCTCAGACCTGTGAACTCTTTCTCCATCAGATCCACCAGCCTGTGCTCCAGACTTGGAGTTTGACGGAAAGGAAATGCAAAGCCAGGCATGTAGCAATCATGGACTATACTGGCCAGAAGGACCCAGAGAGGTCTGCCAGTGACCAGTAGGATTCTTGCTTTTTTTTCTTTTTCACATCTCACAGTAAAAAAAAAAAAAATTACATTTGACAGTGTGACCCTATATACAAATGCATATATGCATAACAGGAACAAAAATTTCACAAAGCAATTTTAGTCCATGCAATGAACCCAGATATCCTCTATTCTCTCTTTTTTTTTAATTTAAAAAAAAATCTGGTCAACACTCACCAAATTGGTTTTAACACCCATGAAAGGGTCAAGACCGACAGTTCAAAAAACATTTCTCCAGCTCACCGTTTCCCAAACTCCAAGCATCCACCTCCTTCAAGACTTTGCCATACCCATGTGTCAGCTATATTTGCATTTACTTAATGGTCTCCTTTAAAGTAACTCACTATTTCCCAGAAATACATTTAAATAAGAAGGAAAACTCTATATCATGACAGCAAATGGGAAACCAGCGTATTTGCCATAAATACACAAGGTTATCATAAAAAAATTAATACAGTGAAATCAAAATAATATTATTAAATTCTGGCCAGATCCTGGTGTTTCCTGAGTGAGACCTGTTACTATTTGTTCAAAAAGAAAAAAAGAGGAAAGCAGCAAGTGTTAGAAAGTGTCAAAGCTATGCTGTCACCAAATGAGCTCTCTCCTTGAGCAGTGCGGGGGGTGGGGGGGGAGTGAAAATTTAATGTTTCTTATCCTATGAATCAATTTATTTAAACATTGTCTGGGCATCACCTAAAATCAACTCTCAAATCACCTAAAATTGTCTTAGCTAACATCAGTTCTTTGGTATGAGGGGAACCTGAAGACCAGAGAGGGAAAGAACTGACCTAGGGTCACACAGCAAGCAGGCAAGGGACAGAGGCCAGGTTTCTGTTCTTGCTCTACCATCCTCCCTGCCTCCCCTTCCTCTGTAGTGGCAGGACTGCCACAGGAGACAAAGGTGAGATGGGCTAGAAAGGAGGGTCCCTGTACCTGTGTGCTGAGCTGAGAGGAGGCTGCAGAGCACTGTGTGAGGAGTCCCCTGGGCGAACTATCTGGAGCTCTGCCAGAGTAGAGTGACCACTGGACCCATCACAGAATCACCCCCTTAACCTAGCACCCCACCCAGAGGCACCAGAACAAGTTGTGCAGGAACAGTAACAGGAGCCCCTGCTTCAGAGCCACAGATCAGAGAGGTCTGGCCCATACTGCTGAGTGCCATCCCCATGAAAGCCATCCCCCAGGAGCCACCGATCGTGGGAGCCGTCTCACCCAACCCCCCCGCCCAGAAGCCAAATCCAGGATGGTGATCTCAGAGGGCAAGGGTTTCCTGCGCTGGCAGCCCAGTGCTTGGGTGGGCAGAGATCCAAATGGGGAAGAAGTAAAGGCAGAGAAGTCTTGGGGAAAGAAAGAGACAAGGGGCTGGGTGGGGTGGCTGGTGGTGACTGGCAGGAATGGGCATGGTGCTGTGAAGCCCCCCAGGATGTGATTCTAGGGCGGGATTGGGATGAAGAGTTTCAGTGGAGAGACAGAAAGGAAAGGCGAGCTGGGAGGGGGCTGGCGGCCAAGCCCCAGGGCTCCATCCGGGAGGGAGAGCGGAGAGGTAGAGGAAGGCCTTCTGGCTTGGGGTGGGAGGGGTGATTGATTGAGACACCCCAGGTCCCAGCAGGCACCATGTCACCCCCACCACCCCGGAGGACTGACCCTCACACCCAGCTGGCAATCCGAGCCCCAAGAGCTGCTATTATTCTTGGCGAATAGAAATCCCTTTCCCTCCAGCAAAGCGAGAGATGCATGCGGGGTGTTCTGTTCTTGGTAGAGGCTCGAGTTTTTAAGTGAAAAACTTCTGTTAATGCCATTTGCTTCAAAGTTGTGACCCACCCTGTGTCCCTTACCTGGGGATGTACCTCACTGACCTGGCCTTCATCGAAGAGGGGACGCCCAACTACACGGAGGACGGCCTGGTCAACTTCTCCAAGATGAGAATGGTGCGTTCCCCACAGCAGAGCAGGGCAGGGGTGGGGGGAACATCAAAACCCAGACCCAAGCCCCGGGCTCACCCAAGCTGTGCCCGACAGTCCTGGCCGACTGGACGCGGCGCACGCCCTGGGGAGCCTGAACCCAGCTTCTCCAGTAAGAACAGTCACTTCCTCAAACGAGCAGCTCGCATGTGGCAGGCCCTGAGCCAGCTCTACCTGCATCTCCTCCTTTAATGCCCGCAGTCTGAGGGGTGGGTGCTCTTATTATTCTCCACCTTACAGGTGAGCAGGCTGAGGCTTGGAGTAATCAATCACCAGCCCAAGGTCACCCCTAAGGAAAAGGCAGAGCCGGGTCTGGGGCCCAAGTCTGTCTGACTCCAAAGCCTGCCCCTTTATTCGCGCCCCATCCATTGTTCAGATAAGCACTTGCGTTATGTGGCCGCAGCAAAATCATTTCTGCAGCACCTCCTAAGCAAGTAGGTTTCCAATTTCCCCAGAGGAGTCTAGGCCCTGGGAGGGGAGATGATCCTTCCAGCAGGGTGCCTGCTTTCCAGCCAAACTTCTCGTCTTCTCACTCCAACTAGAGAGCCTCTATTTGTATCGGTTCTGTGTCATGGGGTTCCTCCTGAGATTTTGTTTAATAGGTAAGGTTTCTCTGTCAAAGGCAAGTTGGCAGCACCGACCTGGGAACAGGATGGGGGAGCTCCTTTGTGTGGTCTTGCACATGGTGGGCACGTAGAAAGTGGCAGAGGCCTTTAGCTATTGCTGGAATTGATGGGGGCTGTTTTAGGATGTTGGATAAGCCAGCACCACTGATCAAAGGATATGTTTTTCTCTCAATCACATAGTATAATTAACCTATAGATTCTTTTTTTTTTTAGCAACAAAAATCACTCATTTATTTTCATCACTCAGAGAATATGATTGGTAATTTTCTTTTACTGTATTATCTCTGAGTCTTTAAAACAATTCTTTCTTCATCATCTATCATGTGATCCTACTAAATATACCTTTTACCTTTCAGAATATGCATCTTTTTTATTGAAGTATAGTTCATTCACAATATTGTGATGGTTTCAGGTATATGACAGTAATTCAGTATTTTTATAGATTTTGTGACTGGATAAAGAAGATGTGGTGTATACAAACACACACACACACACGCACACACAGAGAAAGAGGAATGTTATTCAGCCATAAAAAAGAAGGAAATTCTAGGAGGTACAAACTATTGGTTTGGCCAAAAAGTTCGTTCGGTTACTGAATACATTGTTCAATAAAGTTCTTGGTAAAAATGAAAAATGTGTCTTTACTTGAAACCGAATGAGCTTTTTTGCCAACCCAATATTATGTGTAAAATAAGCTACAAGGTTATGTTGTACAACACGGGGAATATAGCCAATATTTTATAATAGCTATAAGTGGAGTTTAACCTTCAAAAATTGTGAATCACTACATTGTGCACCTGTAACTTATATAATATTGTACATCAACTATAGTTCAATAAATAAATAAATTGCATGAAATTCTGCCATCTGCAACAATGTGGATGGACCTAGAGGGTATTATGCTTAGTGAAATAAGTCAGAGAAGGACAAATACTCAATGTTATAACTTAGAGAAACTCATGCTGCCTCAGTGGGGTCTCCTAGGAGGTGAATTAAGAGACTGACTGCAGACATGGCTGTTGATGCCCCTTCTGTTCTGTGGCATTGGGGGGGGTCGGGGGAGGGGGTACTAAGAGAAAGCTGTCTTCTAAACCCGTCCTTCCTTCCTGCAGATATCCCATATCATCCGAGAGATTCGCCAGTTTCAACAAACTGCCTACAAAATAGAGCACCAAGCAAAGGTAAGCTGGCAGCATTTTCAGTCACTTCCGCTTTTTCACAAGTGCTCTGGCTGCACTGCCTTCCTTCCTGCCTTTTCCGCTCCACACCCAACCACTTTCTGCCCTTGAGTTCCCTGGGCCCTCTCTTTCACGAAACCCTCCCTGTCCCCTGTCCCCTGACCCTCCCTGAGTTCCCCCTCCTTTGGACTGCGCCTGTGCTAATCTTGCAGCTCCTGTCTGATTTTTACCTGCAATGGGATGGTTTATAATCATGTCTGACCTCCCCTGAGGCAGGAGAGGCAGTGTTTATCAGATCTTTTCAAAATGCTCACCAGTTTCAAAATTCACAGCTAGAAAGGGCACACAGCAAAAAGTCCCCCAGCCTCCAAGTTCCTCTCCCAAAGCCAACTGTATCACCCATTTTTTCTGTGTGTGTGCAAACACACCCCAACTTTTTTTTACTATAATGTATACTATAGCATACTATACATTGCTTCAGCATCATTCTTTTTTCCCTTAATAACACATCTTGGAGATATTTCCTGTTGAGGCAGAGGCATTCTCCTTCTTCCTTACGGCTGCAGAGAAATTCATGTATTTATTCGATCCTCTATACTGATGGACATTTGGTTGTTTCAGTCTTTTGCTGCTATAGGCAAGGTGGGGAAAAAACACCTTGTACATTCGGTAATCAGAGAGTGCTGTGAGAGTGTGAATCCAGGGGCCTTTATTGGGGTTGGGGGACAGGGCCCAACTGAGAAGCACAGAGGCTGCAGATGGCTGCTATGAGTAGCCTCAGACAAGCCTGAACCAGGTGGGACTATGGGCTTCTAGAAGGCTCTGGGAGCCGTGTCCTAAGGAGAGTGGGAAGCCCTGAAAGGAGCTTACAGGACTGGATTAATATGCATTTTTTAAAAGATGGTGGGGCTGTATGGAGAGAGGTTGGCATGTTAGTCTCATTTCACTACTCAAACCCTGTGCCGTTAGCCCCATTTTACAGTTAAAATAACTGGGATTTGCTAATCCAGACTCTGGCTCCGAATCCTATGACTTTTTTACGCTGCCCAGAGATGTATTTGCTTCCCATCCAGCTTCTTAACCTCCTAGTTTGCAGTTCACAAAAAACATCCAGCTCCAGACACACTCCTGAGCATACCAGAAAATCAAGCTCTTGGTATTTTTCCCTTCTACTTTCCTTTGTGATAGACTTGCCCTGTTTCCTGCCATGTTCTGTGAACTCACTATCTGTCTAATAGCTGATAGCCACAAAGAGAAGAAAAATCAGTGGGTTAACCAATTGTGCCACTTTTTCCTTGTTCATTCATTCGCACAAGTATTTACTGAGCATGTATTCTGTGCCAGGCACTGTATTAGGCCTCGGTCCCTTCTTAAACTAGCCCTCGAGCTCCATATGCAATACAAATAAATGTTACTGCCCTTCAGACTCTTTTCCTTAACAGCTTTGCAGTGGTGGTATTTGCTGCCAGTCTCCTGCAAAAGCAAAATTTTTAGGGAAACAAATGCTCATGATGGAGGAAACTAACTAACCAGTCTGCTGATTCCCAGAGTGTTTGGGAGGGTTGAGATTTTGGGTTCTAGAAAGGGCTGTTCACAGGAAGCTACTAGCTATTTATAAAAGTCTGGTCTATTTCACATGGCTGTAAAATCGCCACGTCTTTATCAGTGGATATGGGTTAATCTAGACGGTGGTATCTGAGGTTGTCTTCCTAGAGGTGCTGGGTGAGAGCCATTAATCAGACACAATAATCATTTCATCTGTGACTGATGATCAGCATCCTAGGAAGCCGGTTCTGTCCCTCACAGTAGCAGAGGGTCCATTAGCAAAGATGCTCGCGACAAAGACTTGATTTTTCTCAAGCAGTTATCAGAAGATTCCCAATTACGTGCTAAGAAATATAATGTGTTTTCTTCTTTCTGCTCTGAGTTTCTGTGGAAAAACATGAAGCTTCGGCTCCAAACAACTGACAAGTCAATGAGCCTTGGAAAGATTCTTTTCGAAGGGCGGGTGGGGTTTGCCTATGAGATCTGGGCTCTGATCTCTCATCGTACATTTAACACACAGGAATCCAGCAAAACACCTGGGAGCAGTGTGAAGTGGGGAGGGAGGAGGAAGGAGAGTAATCGAGTCCACGTGGTGACTCTTCCTGACTTTCCACTCTGAGATTTTGCCCTGGAGTGGGCCTCGTGAGATGAAAAATAAGGGAGGCTCTTTCCTTACGCGGCCTCAGTTTCCACTGTCTTCTCTTGGGTGAATCTCTCTCGGCGTTACATAAACCTGGTGTTTAAGTACGTTTTTCCAACATACAGAAACATTGAAAGAATTGTGAACACCCGTACATCCACTACCTAGATGCTACAATTGACATTTTAGATATATAGATAGAGATGATTTTTTAATATGAGCCCAAAATATTTCACCTAATGTTCAACCAAAGAAACGGTGGTCAAGAGTAATTTTGACTATATGTGATTTTATATTACTATGAAGACAAAAAAGGCGAAAAATAATACTAAGAAAAATAATGCGAAGACACAACACTGCTTAATGCATCTTTGCCTCATGTGCAAGCCTGACGCCCCTCCCTGCCTCCACCCTAGTGCCTGATTCCCGGGAGACACCCGATGTCCACGTAGTATTATGGAGGTCCCATCGCCCTGCCATTCCTTTTTCTCTTTTCCTTTTCTCAGGTAACCCAATATTTACTGGACCAATCTTTTGTAATGGACGAAGAAAGTCTCTACAAGTGTTCTCTCCGAATAGAACCAAAACTCCCCACCTGAAGCTCCCCACCCAGCCCGCCGCCATGGACACATGCTATATGATATTGTACATAGTCGTTTGGTTTCTCTGGATTTTCTTCTTTAGTATGTGCTTCTCCAAGAATACAAATCCGTTCTTGTTCTTAGATTCCTGTAGAACCAAAATATGAATCTCTGCACCGGTTAGGACTTGGTCCACGCACCCCGCCCCTCGTTTCCTGCAGTGCCTGTTTCTTTGAAACAACTGTACTCTTAGTCTGTTCTTCCCAGCCCCTCACTCTCCCCCAAAGGGAAAACAGAATCCGTGCATACACGAATCTTTGGCACCAGTCCTGCTTCTGTCCGTCCCCAGCCCAGGCCCCTGGGTTGAGTTGGCCACCCAGCATCCTCCGGCATGTTCCATGTAGCTGTTATAACAGGGTGGGGGGTAGGGGGGAGGCGGGAGGGGGAACCGTACCCTGAAGTCCAGTCATCGACAAATCTTCCCGCTGATGGTGATGCCAATTTCCAAAGCAGCTTTTTCAGTCAAAATCGCAGGTCTCAAAACTCCATGTCTCCCAGTGACCTGGAGGGAAAGGAGTCCTGTCCGCTGAGACCCACGCCCTGCGACACCGAGGCCACCACCTCATTCAGGCACCACATTGCTCCTGGCTCTGAGAATAAAACCAGGTAGCACGACTAGCAATCTCGATAACCCTGGACGAGGCCCTGGAACTTCCTGAGGAAAACAGAATCACAACACAAAGTCATGTCGACTTCTGCCGACGGCTGCCCAGCATTCACTGCAAGTCGGGAACACACAAAAATGTCACTTTTCCTCTCTGAGCCGCCTAACGGTCACTACAAGCTTACGTTGAGATGCTCCAAGTCTGTATGCCTTGTGAAAAATAGTACCACACTGTAGAATTAGGAAATCAATAACCAAGTGTTTTTATTGCATATACTGTAGTCCTGTCTAAATGCCTTCTAGCAGGAATATAGTACTGTAGTGCTTATTCTGTGAATATTACCATCTATTTTTTACATTGTACAGTATAGAAAACACAGGTTAACTCTGAAGTGGCAGGCATGCTCCACTCTGACAAACAGACAACTTTTGCTGTAAGCAATACCTAGTGGTATGAGAATTCTATTTCAAGTCCTACAATATTTCAACTTACAGCTTGTTTGGAAAAAAAAAAAGAAATTTCCATTTTTGTAAAAATATATGTTTCCTGATTACCTCTTGCTAATAAATCTATTCTATCTCAGGGTGAACGGTGGAATTTTGATGGGTTTCATTTACTCACGCAAGGGATGTTTGATGAGCACTTGGTCCTTATCAGGCCCTGGGCTCAGACCAGAGATCTGGAGTGATAAGGGCAGAATCCCTGCTTTTGGGGGATACTCATAGTCTGTTGATGTTCTCTGTTGCAACAGGAACAAATAGCTCCCAAACTCAATGTGACGGCTGAAAACAATCTTTCACAGTTCCGTGGGTTGACTGGGCCCAGCTGGTGGTTCTTACCTGGAGTCCCTTGTGAGGTGCCAGTCACAGAGCAGCTGAGGCTGGAGTCATCTGAAGGCTCGACTGGACGAGGTGTCCAAGATGGTGCTCTCCCGTAGCTGGGGGCTGAGCTGGGGCTGCCAACCAGAGCGTCCACACGTGGCCTCTCCACGTGGCTTGGGCTCCTCACAGTATGGCAGCTGGGTCCGAAGAGCAGCCTTCCAAGAGACTCAGGCAGAAGCTGCAAGGCTTCTTCTGACCTAGGCTCAGAATTCCCAGAACATCACACCCACAGTGTTCTATTGGTCAAACACGTCACCAAGGCCAGCCTGGTCACAGGGGGAAGAGAATGAAACACCTCCTCTTGATGGGAAGAGCCACAAAGAATGTGCAGCCATCTTTAAGCTACTAGAGAGACAGACCGTTTGAGCCACGCTGTCACAGGATGGTGCAGGAAGTGCCTTGGGGACACCACGGAGGAAAGGACAGAGGTGGGGAGATTGGAAAAAGCTCCACAGAGGTGTGAGGAGGGTGTGGGATAAGTAGGGATGATTTTCCAGAAGAAGGTGGCGGGGAGGGCATGCCGGGCAGGGGGACCAGCAAAATCCCAGAAGCATGAAAGAGTACACTTGTTTGGGGAAGAGCTAATATGGGCGTGCCCTCAGGGAAGGCACCCTGGTCCTCCCCAGACCCCTCCTCACAATCACCCAGGAAGGGTGGGCCCAGAACACGACCCTCAGTGACAGGCATGAGGCCCGCTGGGAGGCAAGACCCATTTCCCTGGGACCTGCAGCCAACAGGCTCCAAGACTGCTTGTTTTCTTCAGACACAGAAAAGCAGTTAAGGTTGCTGGGAGGATTCAGTGTGCTGCTACAAGCTGCTACCCTAAGGTGATGAGCACGGGACAAGCACTTGCTAACCATGAACTATCTGTAGAGCCCTGACTCTTCCAGGTTATCTTAGGCACTGCGGACTTAGCCATGAACAATGCAGTCAAGGTCCCTGCCTTGGGACTTCCCTGGTGGTTAAGACTCTGTGCTCCCAACGCAGGGGGCCCAGGTTCGATCCCTGGTCAGGGAACTAGATCCCACATGCCACAACTAAAAGGTCCCACATACCAGCAACTGAAGATCTGGCGTGCCACAACTAAGACCCGCCACAGCCAAATAAATAAATATTAAAAAAAAAAAAAGGGGCACCACCAAAAAAAAAAAAAAATTCCCTGCCCTCACGAGGTTTACATTCTGGTGGATGATAACAATGGACAATTTTTTAAAATACCCAGGGCAGCGTGACAAGTACCACAAGCACAGTCCAGCAGGGCAGTGTTGAGGCTGCCTGAGGCTGGGACAACTGACCTGAAATCTGGATAATGAAAAACCATGATGCTATCATTAAAGAGGCTGTGAGGTGAACACTCACCTGCGTGCAGGTGCTCGTGTTCTGGTTGGTGTGAGGCGCTGGGCGATTCTCTGAGGCTTTCTCAGGGCCAGGATTAGGGTGAGACGAGAGAAATGCCCACCTCGGGTGTGAAATATAAGGGACTGCTAAAAAACGTAGTCATAAAGGTAACAGTCTAATGCAATATTTTTTAAAAGTCAAAATCAGGGACTTCCCTGGTGGTCCAGTGGTTAAGACTTCGCCTTCCAATGCAGGGGGTGCAGGTTCCATCCCTGGTTGGGGAGCTAAGATCCCACATGCCTCACAGCCAGAAAAGCAAAACATAAAACAGAAGCAATATCGTAACAAACTCAATCAAGACTTTAAAAATGGTCCACGTCAAAAAAATCTTTAAAAAAAAAAAAGTCAAAATTAATGCAAAAAAATCCGTGAAGAACAAAATATCAATTTTTTCATAAAGACAGGATGGGTATTACTGATTTTTCCTCTCGCCTCAGGTTCCATCCAGTGCGGCTTGACGAGGCTACCTGACCCTTTTACAAGTGAAGTGTAGGATGGCTCTAGTTCCAGAAAGGAAATAGCATTGGTCCAGGCCAGAAGCTCATTCGTGGGGAGGGATGGTGAGCTTGTTTATCCTCCCTGCTTGTTTGTGTTCGGTCGGATGGTTTTGGAGGGTGTCTCTTGATCCCAACCACACGAAGGAGCTTTTTAAAAGGTCAGTACACAAGAGAGAGGTTGCACCTGGTCCGCTAGCATCCTTTGGGGTAAGTGGGTTTCACGATGGCAGATGTGTTGCCCGTTGGCATCCGGCTGCCCCCTCTCCAGCTTTTTGCTCTCACCCTGTGTCTAATGATCACGGTTTCCTTCCCAGCAGTGGCTCTGCCAAGACCTCTCTGGCTGCCAGGGAAGGAGTGTCTGGAGAGGTGGGTGGTGGTTGTCTCGGGTGTCTAGCAGTACCCCCAGACCTACCCTCGCCCCCCCCCAAGAATTTACCTAACACCTGGGCGTGCATACCTCGGTAACCAGCATCCCGCCCCGCTTCTGACCTCCTAGAGCTCATGACCCAGCTGAAGAGAAGAAACATGAAGCAAACAGCACTCAGGTTTCTAACTCCAGCTCACGCCTCCCTCCAACCTCCTCAAAAAAAACTACCTAGAAGGTGCCTCCACCTGGGTGCCCTACTGCCACCTTACTCAACTGGACCAAACTGGCCTCATCAACTTCCCCACCACACCTGGGCCTCCTCAGCACCCCTACCCACCAGTCATGCAAGCTAGAAACCCAGAGGTCACCCCTGACTCCCACTTCAAAGGGTCACCTGATCCGGGCAATGTTAACCTCCTAGTTATCTTTCCAGCCAGGTCACAGCTCTTCGTTGCCTCTGCCACTACCTTGGATGAACAATTCTCAGCTTTTTGACCTCAGGGACCCCTCTATACTTGTAAAAACTATTGAGGATTCCCCCCCAGAAAAAACCATATAACTGGGTTCTATCAGTAGATATAATTGTAGTACTGATTATTTTATTTGAAACTAAAACTTCAGGAGAGTATTTAAATAATTATTTATTAATTCATTTAAAAATAACGATAACACCAGCAATCACACTTCTGGGTATTTCCCCACAAGAATTGAAAGCAGGGTCTCAAAGACATAATCGTACACCCATTTTCATAGTAGCATTATTCGCAATAACCAAAAGGTGTAATCAGTCCGTGTCCATCAACAGATGAATGGATAAACCACACGTGGTAAACACATACAATGGCATGGTATTCAGTCTTTAAAAGGAAAGAAATACAAAAAAAAAAAAAAAAAAGGAAAGAAATTCTGACACCTACTACATGATGAAGCTTGAAGACATTATGCTCAGTGAAATAAGCCAGTCACAAAAAGACAAACACTGTGGGATTCCACTTATATGAGGTCCCTAGAGGAGTCAAATTCATGGAGACAGAAAGTAGAAGGTGGGTGCCAGTGTTTTGTTGTTGTTGACATTTTCAATATTAAAAAAAAAAAATTCACTGTTGCAGCCCTGATAGCTCTCTTCCAGTATTTTTTAACCATTCCAATGTATCTTGTGGGGATATTTATTCACATCATTTTGCTTCATACATTTCTTTCTACACAAGACTGAATTTAAAAGTCTCTGTAACATTTTCAGTTACAGTGATAACACACTAATAAATTATAAATTAACAAAATCTTCATGTTTGCTTTAAAAAAAATCATTTATCAAATGCTAAACTCCAGATTACCTGGAAAATTAAAGATGCAATTTGCTATAAATCTGGCATCCCAATTAAATTGGAGGAAGGCTTGTTTGAGGAGTTGTTCTTTAATGGGTACAGCGTTTCAGTTTTGCAGAAAGAAAAGTTCTGGAGATAAAGGACAGTGGTGGTTACAAAACAGTGTGAATGTACTTTTACCAGTGCTGAACTGTACACCTTAAAACAGGGAGGATGGCCAATTTTACGTTACGGGTACTCTACCACAATTGAAAACAAATGTTGAATAACAATCACACACCTATTATGTATTGACATAAATAACCTCTTTTTAATGAAGTTACTGAATTTTCAAAAAAAAAATAATTTCATGAGGAAAATGGCATCACTTTACGTTTTCGCCAATCCCTTTAATGTCTGTCTTAACAGAAGGTGGATCCCCATATCATGTACACATCATGTAGCCTTTGGAAAACTCTTACCGCACACTCATAAGACAGTAAAGAGTGAAAAAGGCAAGTGCTGTCTTAGTATTATTATGAAAGTAGTTTCAACCTTACAAACCCCTTTTGAAAACCACTTTAGACCAAGCCACCAGCATGTCTTGACTGGAGTTCAGTCATCTTTTTTTTTTAAAAATAAATTTATTTATTTATTTTATTTTGGGGCTGTGTTGGGTCTTCGTTGCAGTGCGCGGGCTTCTCAATGCGGTGGCCTCTCTTGTTGTGGAGCACAGGCTCTAGGCGTGCGGGCTTCAGTAGCTGTGGCACGCAGGCTCAGTATTTGTGGCTCATGGGCTCTAGAGCGCAGGCTCAGTCGTTGTGGCGCACGGGCTTAGTTGCTCTGTGGCATGTGGGATCTTCCTGGACCAGAGCTCAAACTCGTGTCCCCTACATTGGCAGGCAGATTCTTAACCACTGCACCACCAGGGGAGTCCCTGGACTTCAGTCATCTTGCCGTCTCAATCACCCAGTCTTCCTTTTGGGCATTTATCCTTCCTCTAGTCCATTTTCCAGCTATGACCAAAGTGAGCTTTTCAAACACAGATCTGATCATATCATTCTTCTCCTTACAATTCCCTGAGGGCATCAAAGAATGTGATAAAGTTCAAATTCTTCAGTGTGATCTCCAAAGCCCCACCCCATCTCTCCCCAGCCTACTTCCTGTCCCCTCGCTTCCTGGGCTCCAGCCACACTGTTTCCAACCAAGTTTCTTTCCATCTTAGGGCCTTTGTACATACTGTTTCCTCTTTTTCTCTGAGGTCATACTTACCCATCTTTCAGACCTCAACTCAGACACTACCTCCACAGAGAGATATTTGAAGACAACAACCCCATCGTACATTCTCATGTCTTTTCTTTCTTTTCATTGCATAATTTGTTACTTAAGTCCTGTCCTCCCCCTACTAAAGTGTAAACTGCACGAGGGCAAAAACACATCTCATTCAACCATCACTGCCCAGCACAGAGCCTCGCATGTAGTGACATTCTACAGAGAATGTTTGTTGAATGAATGAACCACATCTTTGCTGTTCAAATTGTGAACCCTGAACCAGCAACACTGGCATTGCCTGGGAATCTGTTAGAAATGCAAGATCTCAGGCCCCACCTGAGACTTCCTGAACCAGAATCCGAACAACGTCCCCAAGTGATAGCACATGACCATTTTAGAAGCACTGGATTTTTTCTTCTTAATTTTTATTGGAGTATAGTTGATTTACAATGTTGTGTTAGTTTCAGGTGTACAACAGAGTGATTCAGTTATACATATACATGTACCCACTCTTTTTGTTTTATAGATTCTTTTCCCGTATAGGCCATTACAGAGTACTGAGTAGAGTTCCCTGTGCTCTACAGCAGGTTCTAATCAGTTATCTAGTTTATATATAGTAGTGTGTATATGTCAGTCCCAATCTCCCAGTTTATCCCTTCCCCCACCCTTATCCTCTGGTAACCATAAGTTTGTTTTCTACATCCGTAGAAGTGCTGGATTTGAGCAAGCGAACGTCATTCCAGGCCCTGGATATGTCCATATCTTATCCCTGCAACTTCACCACCCTCTATGCCAGCTAGACCACACTCTTGGCTGGTCTCATTACCAATTTTTTATTTTTATCAATATTTTTATTTCAGTCAACACCACTCTTCCTCAAACGTCCTTCTTTCCAGAAGCCTTTACTGATTTTCTCCAGTCAAGGGCTTCATCTGTACCCAACTCAGGTCAATCTCTGCTTCATGTCAAAGACCTGTGTCACTTCCCTCCCATGAGGTTCCACAAGGGTTGGGGTGGTCTGACTCGGCTGGTGTCTCCTGTGGCTCCCAGTACCACGCCTGGCCCGTGAGAGATGCTCTTGTCAGGTCTGATTCAGAGTGGGGCTGCCAGAAGAAGGGAGTAAAAGGAAAAATAAAGTAGATTTCATCAAAATTAAAAACTGTTGTGCATCAAAGAACATTCTCAAGAAAGTTAAAAGACCACCTACAGAATGGAAGAGACTCTTTTTGCAAATGATATATCTGATAAGAGTTTAGTATCCAGAATATATAAAGAACTCTTACAACTCAACAGCAAACAGACAACAAATCAATTTAAAAATGGGCAAAGAACTTGAATAGACATTTCTCCAAAGAAGATATTCAAATGGCCAATAAGCACATGAAAAGATGTTAGGGACTTCTCCGGTGGCACAGTGATTAAGAATCTGCCTGCCAATGCGAGCCCTGGTCCAGGAAGACCCCACATGCCATGGAGCAACTAAGCCTGTGCACCACAACTACTGAGCCTGCGCTCTAGAGCCAGCGAGCCACAACTACTGAGCCCACGTGCCACAACTACTGAAGCCCGCATGCCTAGAGCCCGTGTTCCGCAACAAGAGAAGCCACCGCAATGAGAAGCCTGCGCACCGCAACGAAGACCCAACACAGCCATAAATAAATAAATAAATAAATAAACTTATTGTTTTAAAAAAAGATGTTAAACAACATTGGTCACTAAGGAAATGCAAGTCAAAACCACAATGAGATACTAGTTCACACCCACTAAGATGTGATGATAAAAAAACAAAACAAAAACAAAACAGAAAATAACAAGTTTCTGCAAGAGAAATCGTAACCGTCATACGTTGCTGGTGGGATTATAAAATGGTGCAGTCACTGTGGAAAACAGTCTGGCAGTTCCTCAAAAAGTTAAACAATAATTACTGTATAATTCACTAATTCCACTCCTAGTATATACCCAAGAGAAATAAAAACATATGTCCACAAAGAAACTTGTACACGAATGTTTACAGCAGCATTATTCAAAATAGCCAAAAGGTAAAAACAACCCAAATATCCATCAACAGATAAATGGATAAACAAAATGTGCTATACATACAATGGAATATTATTCAGCTTTAAAAAGGAGCAAAATACTGATACATGCTACAAGTTGGATGAATCTTTAAAACATTATGCTACGTGAAAGAAGCCAGACACAAAAGGTCACAGAGTGAATGGTTCCCTTTATATAGAGTGTTCAGAATAGGCAAGTTCATAGAGTCAGAAAGCAGGTTAATGGTTGCCAGGGGATTGGGGATGGAGGGAAGGAGGGGTGGTTATTTAATGGACGTGGGCTGTTCTTAGGGGGATGATTAAAAAAGTTTTGAAACTAGAGAGAGGTACTGCACAATGTTGCACAGTGTTGTGTAGGCATTAAATGCCTCTGAATTCTACACTTTAAAATGGTTAATTCATGGGACTTCCCTGGTGGTCCAGTGGTTAAGACTCCACGCTTCCACTGCAAGGGCCACGGGTTCCATCCCTGGTTGGGGAACTAAGATCCTGCATTCCACGTGGTGCGGCCAAAAATTAAAAAATAAAAATAAATAAAATAGTTAATTCATGTTATGTGAATTTCACCTCAAAAAAAAAAAAAAAAAGAGAGAGAAAGAACTGAATGTAACTGTCTGCTCATTAAAAAGTGCTCCAGATGTGATCAGAAATTATATCAGTTAATGGGATAACTCTGAATTATATGTATTAAAATGGTTAGTTGTATACTATATTGATTTCACTTCATTTGAAATAAAAAAAAACAGTAAAAAAAGAAGGGGGGGCAGGGGGTTGTTCAGAGAGAGTTTCTCAGAGGCACTGTCCCAAACTGGGCCTTGAAGGGCTAGAAACCCAAGGTTTCTAGCTGAGCGAAGAGTGGGGGCCCTGGATGTCTCAGATGAGGGACAGTCTGAGCGATGGCTGAGCAAGTCTGGTGAGGCGTCTAGGGAGAGAGGGAACCAGGCAGGTGGCAGGTGGGAGGGGCCTGCCGGGGTCCCTGAGTGGCTGGCCGGGGAGTCACCCAGAGGTACCACAACAGGGCTTGATGGTGAAATCAGGCAGACTCCCTCTGGCCCAATCTGACTCTATTTTCATTCAGACAGCCCCTTATCAGCACTGATCGCAGCATACGCCATAATGTATGTTTAGTGTGCAATTACTACCCACACTCAGATCAAGTGACTCATGGCCCAGAGACAGTCAAGGCCCATTTCTTATTCCCGGCACGGGAAGTCAGGTATGTCCTGCTCACACAGGACAGGGTCCTGGCAAACCGGCTGCTCCCCTTCCAGGTCTGGAGCCTCCCCACGGCCCCAGCTGCTGTGCTTTCTCCTTTGGTTCCCGCCAAGCCTCGTGTCCACCCACAAACCCGTACACCCATCCTTGCTTCTCTCCAGCCCTCTCATGGCACCCGGAAGCCTCATCAGGAGGGGAGTACAGCACCTCCAAACCTCTCTCAGCCAGGATCCGAAGCCCCTCACATATCACCTTTAAAGCCACCAGAGTTTTATCGTCTAACTCAATAAATAACAACAGCGACTGCTACTGCTACCGTTTCTGTCCAGCTTGCAGCGTGTCAGGCTCTGTGTCTGAGCTCGAGCTCCTGGGTATTTTTACCTCCATTTCACAGAGGAAGGCAACATACAGGAAACCTGATTTTCAAAATATTTAACCACCGGAATGGCATGAATACTGACCACTCAGACTAACAGCCAAAAGGGTGCAAACTGGCTGAAAATCAACCAGCTCTGCAGGACGCTCTCCAAAATAGTAGAGGATAAAGCATAACAGTGTGTGATGCAGATGATTAATTCAGGAGTTCAGGAAGAGGAAGTTTCTGTGGAGGCAAGAGGACAAGGCAGGAGGAAGGGGGTGGAGGTAGGGCTGTGCCCAGGACAGGGAGCTCACCTGTGGACTGGTGAGGAGTGCAGTGGCCGTGGACGCTGCAAACAGAGTAGGGATGTATCATAGAAGGTCTTAAGTGAAAACAAAGGAATGTAGACGGGGAGAATGTGTGAACAACAAGTGACTGAAGGAGGCCCTGGAGGCAGACATGCTCTGGGCTCCAGCCCCTGAGTTCCTGCCTCCCCCAGATGCAAGAGTGAAGCCAACCGAACAGGGATAAGTTTCCCCTGCACAGGAGTACAGGGGCTTACAGAAAAGTCCAGAAACTGGTGCTCCGTCACAGGGCCAGGACGAGGGTGAAAGAAATGAGACATACCCCCTCAGGTGCAACATTTAAGGGAGGGCCAAAATACTCAGCCATGATATTTTTTTTTTTTTAATTTAATTCATTTATTTATTTATTTTTGGCTGTGTTGGGTCTTCGTTGCTGCGTGCGGGCTTTCTCTAGTTGCGGCGAGTGGGGGCTACTATTCGTTGCGGTGCGCGGGCTTCTCATTGCGGTGGCTTCTTTTGTTGCGGAGCACGGGCTCTAGGTGTGCGGGCTTCAGTAGTTGTGGCTCGCAGGCTGTGGAGCACAGGCTCAGTAGTTGTGGTGCACGGGCTTAATTTCTCCGAGGCATGTGGGATCTTCCCAGACCAGGGCTCGAACCCGTGTCCCCTGCATTGGCAGGCAGATTCTTAACCACTGCGCTACCAGGGAAGTCCCTCAGCCATGATATTTTTATTGCATAATATTTTAATGCAATATTTTAAAATAACAAAAATTAATGCAAAAATCTATGATGAACAAAATATCACACATGAAGAAACAAAACAATGACAGGATCAAACCCTATACTTGCTCAACATAACCTTACTGCATTCACCCCAATCCTGGCCATAATGAAACACAGCTTCTGGACTTTTCTGCAAGCCTTCACACTTTCTTGGTTGTGAATACAGCATCTTCAGGGCTTACAACCAAACCAGTGGTGGTTCCCATGTTCCCTGACTTCTTAGGGGACAAACAATGCCTTCTCATGCAGTTGGAGGACATTGTCAGGCTGACTTCTCTGACTCAGGGCAAGGGAAATAACCAAGATGGCTAAACAGGATGTCTCCTCAACAACAATGGAACTAGCAAGAGGTCCAACTTCATATTACAATCCAACTGAAGTTGCTCTTTGATGCAGACTTATACACCTCCTGCATTCATTACATTTCCCACTCTACAAACTCTCTGGTCACTCATCTCTATATCCACTGATTCATCCTTCCACTCATCCCCATCTACCCATCCATCCACCCATCCATCCCATTCATCCATCCATCCATCCACCCAACCATCCCACCCATCCATCCATCCTTCCTTCTTTCCAACCAAGCATCCATTTAGTCTTTCAACCATAAAGCCATTTTCCCATATATCCATCCATCCCTACTTCTATCCATTCATCCACTTATGCATCCTTACAGACCGTCATCCACCCAAACCACTTAACCAAACCTCTGCTTACCTACTATGTAAAATCAGCATGTGGGTGTGAAAAGAGCTCCATCACCTACCAGCAGACCTACTTAACTTCTCCAAATCTAATTTCTTCATCGAGAAAGTGGCTGTGTGTATTCTCAAAGAACCTTCACAGGGCTGTTATGAGCATTAAAGAACAAAATCCGTGTAAATGGTAGTTATTGTAAATATTACATTATTATGGCAATTATTATTATTATTACAAGATGCTAGAGGTAGAGGGCAGAAATATAATAAATCTGGTGAGGGGCCCAGTTTTCCTGCCAGGATGTTGACTCTGACAAGTGATCTGGGAAACCAGTTAAAGCCGTAGGTAACAGCTGGGGAGGGGATAACGTTCTGAGGGGAAGAGGGGGATGACCAGCAGATTTGGCCTAAAGAAAAAGGATCAGTGGAGGTGGGGTGGGCAATAATTCCTAGAACAGTAAGAAGGAGGCGCTGACTGAGGAGTCCAGGAGCTGTGGTTGGTTGGATGCCTGAGCTCTGCTGATACCTCAGGGAACTCTAGGCCTGGACAATCAGGAAGGCAGGCAGGCCTCCAGGCTCAGTTTCATTCACCTGCTTCCGTGGAGCAGGTGCCCACTCTTGTGGAGAACTCTGGGCTCAGTAAGCCAGGGGTTCAAACCCCAGCTCTCTTACTTATTAGTTGTGGGACCACAGATGAGTTACTTGTGTCTCAGTCACCTCATCTATGTCATGGGGGAAAACACCAATAGAATTAAGAAAGTTTATTCATGTAAAGCACTCGGCACTGAGTCTAACACATCCCTAGAGGAGATAATGACTCCTGGGTGTGGAGGATAAGACCTGCTCTCCTCTCTTGGCCTCCCCAGACTCCAGAAGTGCAAAAATGGGGCACAGGAGCCCGAGACCAGGCCCAGCCCTCTATCACCAGAGACACCAGTCAGCCTGGGCCTTTCACCTGATGTACTGGTTTCCTATTGCTGCAAACCAGATTACTACAAACTTAAGAGGCTTAAAACAATGCAAATTTATTACCTCACAGGTGGAGAGGTCTGATGTCCACGTGGAGGGACTTCCCTGGCAGTCCAGCAGTTAAGACCCCCATGCTTCCACTGCAGGGGGCACAGGTTCGTCCCCTGGTCGGGGAGCTAAGATCCTGTTTGCCACGTGGTGTGCCCGGAAAAAAAAAAAGTCCACGTGGATTTGGCTGGTTCCTCTGCTCCAGGTCTCACACAGCTGAAAGCAAGAGGTCAGCGAGGCTGCCTTCCTTTCCGGCGGATGCCGCAGGACGAATCTGCTTCCAAGCTGATTGAGGTCGTTGGCAGAATTCAGCTCCATGTGGTTGTGGGGCTGAGGTCTCCGTTTCCTTACTGGCTGTGGGCTGGGGTCATTCTCAGCTTCTAGAGGCCACTCACGGTCCTTGGCTCATGGCCCCCGTCAAACCCAGCCATGGTGGGTAGAGTCCTTCTCATGGTTCAAAGAGCTCTGACCTCCCTCTGCCTCATCTCTCTGAGCCTCCCGCTTTCCTCTTCTGCTCTGAATGGCCCCCGTGATTACATCAGGACCTCTCAGCTAATCCAGGATAATCCCCCCAAATCAGCTGACTTGAAGCCTAATTCCACCTGCAAAGTCCCTGCCCAGCAGTCTGTAGATTGTGTTCGATCAAATAACCGAGTGATGGAAGCTAGAATTCTGCCCACCATCCCTGGCTCAGCACTCTGTGTCCAGCACCAGTCCTCAACCTCCCCTCTGTGGGAATACAGAGGACCAAGACTGCAGAGAAACCCTCACAGAGGTGACACCCGGCTGGCGCCAGAGGAGCAGATGAACTCACCAGGAAAGTGGCTGCAGGGAGCGAAGGACGGAGCGAGAGCCCAAGACTGAGCCCGTATTTGGGGTGAGTCACTATTATGGTGCCATGTTTGGGACCAGTGTTTTACCTATAACTAAACTGTAAAACTATGTTTAACCACTCTGGGAGGCAGGGCACCTACTCCCATTTTACAGATGAGGAAACTGAGGTCCTGTGGGGGCGAACCACTGGCTTAGGTCACATGGTGAATCTGTAGTAGGACTAGAACCAAACATTAGTCTATAACTGACCAGGCCAGTGCCTTTCACATCTCAGGCCTTCTGGAATGAACCACAAAGGAGGGTCACTGGAGACCCAGCACAGGGAACGAGTTTGGGGTCTGAGGTCTAATACTAGGGCCTTCAGTCCTGCCACTCTCCAGGTGGCTCAGATGGGCAGAAAGATGAGGTGGTTCTTGCACACCTGAAGGATAGGCCATCACAGAGGCTGGACACCTTTATCCCAAAGCCAGGGGCTTAACTTTCCAAATAGCAACCATGCAGGGTCTTTTCTCAGACATTTGCCTCAAAGGACACCCAAGGGGCATCCAGACAGGGGCTGATTTATAAACTGACAAAGATCTGCTTTATCTGAAAAGACAGTGTCTGCTGGCCCTGCTAACCTTCATGCAGATTCAGTGCCCACCCTGAGCGGTCACCTTGAAGCCCTGTAAGTACCGATTCCAGAGCCATACCCAGACCTGCTAGTCAAATCCCAAGACAGAACTCCAGGAATCTGCTTCCCCAGGAGCCTCACAGGCAGAGTCTGGCTGAGAACTAGGTTTCCTCCTGTCTGAGGGAGGGAGACATGAGACAGCTCACATCTGACAGGCCAGCCCTAACAGGCTCTGACCACACCGAAATGCCTCGGGCTGCAAAAGAGCAGGGTGAGCAAGTGCGGTAGGTCAAACCTGGGTTCAGACTCCCTCTGCACGCTTACTGGGAACATTACCATCAACTCTTGGAGCCTCAGTTTCCCCATTTGTAAAATGGCAGGTCCACAACCTGCCACTTGGCAGGGTGATGACCTAAGTGAAGAACCTGGCCCCACTGCGTGCTTGACGGGTTGCTGCAGGCAGGTCTGATCATCCTCTCCTCTCCCTTGAAGCAACCCCTGTGCATGTTTCCTTCATTGGAGATGCTCATTGTTTTATTTATCGCACACCCAGACTCTTATAAATCATATTCTTCCTTTTTTCAGATTTGCAAAATAGAGAAAATGGCCCTACAGCTGCTAATAGGACTTTCTCAGCAGAAAGACTTTAGACTTTCTGCGGGGCGGGCGGGGGTAGGGGTGGAACAAGCTCATAAAAACAGCTATCTACTTCCTCTAGTTTAAGTTCATTCCAAGGCTCAAGGGACAACCAGGGGAATGTGATTAATGAGGGTGGGAGATGGGGGCTCTGGGGTGGGGACAGGCACCACCCTCGCCCATGGTGCCGGCCAGTCCCGACAGACCGGCAGATCTAGGACCCCGCCGGACGGAGCGGTCCAACTCTCCTCGGCCCTTCCTTGCGGAGAAGGAGAAAGGGGAGTGATGTGGCCAGGACGGGAGGTCGAAGGCGCTCCACTCCCAAGAGCCTGGCGCTCGGGGCAGTCCTGCAGGGTCCCGCCTCCCCCCCCCCCGTCCCCCCCCGGTCCCCCCCGGCCTCCTCCACCCGCCTCCTCCACGCCCGCCTCCCGCCTCCCGCCTCCCCACCCCCCCACCCCGTCCGCCGCCCGGCCCCGCCCCTCGCGCCCTCCCGCCCCCACGAGGCGGCTTTTGGCTGCCTGCCCAGCGGCCTCTGGAGCCAGTGCGCCAGCCGAGTCGCAGCCGCAGCCACCGCCACGATGTGGGCCGTCCTGCCGCTGCTCTGCGCCGGAGCCTGGCTCCTGGGCCCCACCGCCTGCGGCGCCGCCGACCTGGCAGTGAGCTCCCTAGGTATGGGGACGAGCGCCCCCGGAAAGGGGCCCGGCAGGTCGGAGACTCGGGGGACCTTGTGCGGGTGGGGACTCGGCGCGGGAGCAGCTGGGCAGCGCATTTCCCAGGCCCGAGGCTCAAGAGCTCTGCGGGCCGGTAACCGGGATCCAGGCGGGGTGACCTGTGTGACGGGGAGGGGGGCGGGAGGAGGGGGAGGTTTGGAGGGCGGGCGTCTCGCGTGAGCAGAGGAGCGGGTGGCTAGGTGCCCAGGGTCCCCCTTGCTCGGGGCGCTGCAGAGACTAGAAAGCCACAGCAGTCTGCGGCCCCTTCTGCCCTCCACCCCCCATCTGGAGACTTAGAGGACGTTGATCTGCCCCTGCCGGAGGCAAGCAGGGACTTTCCAGCCTTTCCGAGTACCTTCCAGGGACTTGCACATAGGGGATCCCCAGAGGTGCCTTGAGAGTCTATCTGTACAATGGGCTGGACGGGCTGTTTGGAGGAGTGACTTGCACTTAGAGCAATAGCAGTTTTAGCCCTTGAAGACTGAGGGTGTTTGTTCCAAGGGCTCAGGGGGGTAAGGTCCAGCCCCAGGGCTCCCCTTTATGGCCAGGTGGGATGTGAGTGGCCCAGCTTCATGCTGCTCTTACACCCCTTCTATTGCTGGGGGTCCAGCCACCTCCCCAGGCTGAAGGCTCGCCCCTGCAGCCTCCCTCCTGCCCTGCCACTCCCCACCCTCAGCCTCTGCCCACCGCCCACAGGCTCTGACCTCAGCAGACCACCAGCCCCCTCACCCTGAGGACAAAGAATTGTAGCCAAAGAGCAGCCGGGGGATGGGACAAAGATCACTGGGGCTGAATCTTTTCGACCAGAATCTTGCCTTATTCCTCCCGACCCATTTGTCCAAGAAAGTCCCCCAGTCTTGCAGACCTGGGAGGACGCCCAGCTCCAACTCAGTCCCAACCTAAGGAAAACCCAGCTGCTCCCAAGCCAGGGCTTTGCTTTACCCTGGCTGTGGCCTGCGTGGAGGAGGAGGGCTGGTGCTGGAAGCTGTCTTAACTCCAAAGCAGGGCTTGGCAAACTTTTCCTTATGTAAAGGGCCAGATAGTAAATATTTCAGGCTTTGTGAACCACACAGGCTCTGTAGCAGCTACTTGTGTTGAAAGCAGCCATAGGCAGTGTGCAAATGAATGAGTGGGTTTGTAGTCCCGGAAACTTTTACTTATAGACACTGAAATTTGAATTCAAATGATTTTAAGGTGCTACAAAATGTCATTTTTTAAAAACCATTTATAAGTGTGAACACTTTTAGCTCGTGGGCCATACAAAAACAGGCTAATCCCTGTTCTAGATACTCCCACGTGGTCCCCGAGACAGGGCGGTACATAAAGCATGTGTGCTTTCTTCCGAAAGTCACAATGGATTGAAATGGATCTATCTGAGGTTGTGGTGAAGGGTCACCAGAGATCTTTCTCGCCCAAGATCATCTCTGGCTTTTTCTTCTGCTGACCTCCAGCGAATGAGAACTAATACTGGGTTTTCACACCTGCTTGTCGCTTTTGAAACCTCTGGAGGCAAACACTGGTCAGTTGTCCTAAACCATCTGCCTTAAACCCTGGTCCTAAGTTGAGATCTGTCTTCCTCTGAAGCCATCAGCTGTAGCAGGGCCTTAACTAGGATTTGCAATCCTCTGAAACCCCACGCAGGGCATATATTGGGGAAATGTGCATTTCTTCCCCAGGGAAAATGGCTATCACTTGCTTTCTGGAACAGATCTGTGACCCACAAGGGGAGATCCTAAATTCCATAAAACAGAGATCTTCAAACTGTGGGATGTGGATCAGTGGGGAAACACAAAAAAGTTCCAAGTGATACCGGCACAGACAGGGAATCTATTTCCAAACCCTTTACTTCCAAGAGAAGAGAGGACCTCACCGAAGTATCAGCTGCTGGGGTCAGAGAAATAATGTTGCGTAATACAGCACCATGTGATTTGGGGCGTAGGAAGGAGTGCAAGGAATTGAATGACATTGCTCTAAAAATTGCCTTCTGTTCCCAGAAGCAATAAGCAATGAACAATCCTGTTTATTTGAGCAGAATTTCTCAGCCTTTTGAAAGGGCTGAGACAAAGACCAGAATTAATGTTAACCCATTCAAGAAAATAGGTAATATTCACCCATGAATATATAAATCCATGGGGAGGGGGGTTGTTAGTAAAGTTTAATTTACCTCATTAAGAGATGCCTTTCCAATACAAGTTTACTTTTTATGTTTAACAAATACTTTTCATAAGGTATATTTGACATGTTTTAATCGGTGTTAATAATGATGGTGATGATGATGACTTAATCCAGAATAAATTTTTATAATAGTTAGGGGTATATGGGTCACAGGAAGTAAAAGTAATTTAAATTTATACTTTCTGTTCTTGTTGTTGCATAAAAGGATGCTAGAGCGACCAAGTAAAAACAGATGCTCCCTTAGGGTAAAATTCTGTGAGATGTGGATGGAGATGGGAGTTCAAGGAGAAAAAGAAACTATCTAAAATATCCAGCTCTTATAGAAGGGTTTGTTCATGTTATTGATGGTGGATATCAAATCATGATGGTATCATGGATCCTTTTGGTCAGCTTTAAAAGAATGATGTAACAGTCTTATTTTTATATGTCATTCTTTACAATAAGCTGGAATACATCCTTTGCAGCTATAAAAATTTGAAGTGCAGTTTTTAGATAACTTAAAAATGTACAAGGGTGGATATAGCAGGGGTCTACAAACGACTGGCGCTGCAGCCTGTTTTTTGTAAATAAAGTTTTATTGAAACCGTCACACCCCTTCGTTTTCACACACGAGGGCAGAGTTGAGTAGTTGTAACAGACTGTAGAGACAGCGAAGTCTAAGATATTTACCATCTGTCCCTTTAACAAAATTTTGCCCACACTTGGGATATATAGGTTTTTTTTTAAATAGGTTTTTAAATTAACTTCTTCCTGAAATATAGCGCAGAAAAATGCACAAATCATTAAATATGCATTTTAATGAATTTTCATAATCTAAACATACTCGTGAAACCAGCACCCCAATGAAGACATAGAACATCACCAGCACCCCAGAAGCCCCCTCTGTACCCCGACTAAGGATCACCACTATCCTGACTTTTAATACCATAGGTTAACGGCGTGTAGTTTTTCAAAATTAATTTGGAGTACAAAAGTGGTAAGAGTTTGAGTTCCTCTTCACATTCAGCATTAGATAACACCATTTTTGGTGCTTTAAATTTAGCCCAGTTCCCTAAAATGCAAATCAGTTCTGATGTGCCCTACTTGGCGATAGACGTTACTGTAAGACACCCAGGCCTAATTTTTTTTTCTTCTTTTTTTGCAGAGATGTTTCACTTTAAGTCATGGATGGTGCAGGTCAGTGTCCAACTTCTTTCTCAAGTTTTTCATTTCACTAAGTTTCCTGTTATCAAACGAAACTGTGCTGGATTTGAGATAATAAAAAGGGGTTTTCCAACCGCATCTTTCCCAACTGGGAATCGGTCAAGCACTGGGAAAGATTCAGTTAAGTGAATTCCTTCCAAACAGTGGTCCCCAGTGATGAAGTTGGCTAGCAGCCTTTCAAGCCTTGAGATTCATTTCTGTATTTTGTATTCACGTCACATTGTGTGCTTGCTGCAAAATCAGTTGGAAAACACTAGTGTGCGTATTTTTGAAAAATGGTGATTTCTGCCATTAACTTGACCTAGTACCAGTTGCGGCGTCCAGAGGTGACCTGCACTTGGCAGGTCCTTCACCAGGGCCTATTGGTCTCTTGGCTGACTCTCTGGCAGCTGCATGGGCTTCATTCTGACCACAGGTCCCCAGAGGCAGCGGGGGGGGGTTGCTTTGTAACTTCCCGACTTTCACCACAGAGACCCAGGGCAGCGTCCTGCCTGTGATACAGATTTGGCCTGAGAATCGTGGCAGAAAGAAAACTTCCAATCCTCCTCTTAGAAAACAAAACTGTCTCCCTCTGGTGAGCTGCATCCTGTTTCTGTGACTTATTGCTGATGTGTTTTGTTTCAGCACCGAAAGACATACAGCTCGGAGGAGTACCACCACAGGCTGCAGGCGTTTGTCAGCAACTGGAGGAAGATCAATGCCCACAACGCCGGGAACCACACATTCAAAAGTACCGTGGGGACACCTTTCCTCCGGGCTTCTCGCCCATGGCAGGAGGGAGCATCTCAGATCTGGAAGGAAATCAATGAGTGGTGCCACTGATTAAAGGGCCCACTAGGGGCTTGGGGTGGACGGAGCAGCAAACCAGGCTCTGAAGCTGGGCTTGGCTGACCTCAGATTTTGGCTCCGCCATTATTCTCTGAGATTCAGGGGGTTGTAGCTTTAGGACGATGCTGGTACCCCTGGATGGTTGTGAAGTTTACAGGGGGTGTACAGAAGCCCTGCCCTGTTCCTGCCATCTGCGGGTCCAGCCCAGATGCTGAGCCCCTGGATTGCTGTCGGGGCAGCCTCTACAGAGACATGCCCTGGACTCATGAGCAGCCTCTTAGGACATCTGCCTTCCCTCCGGGTTAGTTTCACTAGAAACACACACACACTACGTGTATACTGAGGGCTCAGAAATGACGGCAGTGTCAGCTAAGTTGGTAATGTGGGCAAAAGCATGAGGTGGAAGGAAACCTGAGTTTGACTCTCACTTCTGCCCAATATTGACTGTGTGACCCCGCTGTGAAGTTTTACTTGACTGTAAAGTAGAGAGGATAACACTCCCCTCGCGGGTTAGGAAGACTGAAGGAGGTGGCAGGTGGGCGGGCACTTGGCGCAGGTGTGCTGGTTCTGTACCCTGCTGTTCACCAGACTCACTGATGGGGTATCTAAAAATATGGGTGACCAGGCCCCACCCCAGACCCATTACGTCTGCATCTCCAGGGTGCAGCCCAGACATTTGTACTGTTGAAAAGCTCCCCCACGGGACTTCCCTGGTAGTCCAGTGGGTAAGACTCTGTGCTCCCAATGCAGGGGACCCGGGTTCAATCCCTAGTCAGGAAACTAGATCCCGCATGCATGCCACAACTAAGAGTCCTCATGCTGCAACTAAAAGATCCCACATGCGGCAGCAAAGATCCCGTGTGCCACAGCTAGGACCTGGCGCAGCCAAAATAAATAAATATTAAAAAAAAAAAAAGAAAAGAAAAAGAGAAGGCAAGCTCCCCAGGGAATTCTGAAGCACAGTGAGGTTGACCTTGGTATATTGAATTACAGTTGACCCTTGAACAATGCAGGGTTAGAGGCACTGACCCTCTGCACAGCTGAGAATCTGAGTATAATTTATAGTCTGCCCTCCATATACCCGGTTACTCTGTATACCCAGTTCCTCTGTCTCCATGGTTCTGCATCCAAGGATCCAGCCAACCTGGGATCATGTTGCACTGCAGTATTTACTATTGAAAAAAATCTGTGTATAAGTGGATCTGCCCAGTTCAAACCATGTGGTTCAAGGGTCAACTGTAAAATCAACTATTCTTCAATAAAAAATAAATTAAAAAAAAATTTTTTGTAAGGGTCACCTGTACATGACATTTAAAAATTTAAAGGAGCCAAGTTGCAGGGGCTGTAGATCGGACACACGTCAACGTGGGGTTTCATTATTTTTTCTCTTTATTAGTGACTTACTGAGCTCCTCTTTTTTGTTGTGTTTGTTTGTTTGTTTATGGTTTTTCCTTCTCTTTTTCAGTGGGACTGAACCAGTTTTCAGACATGAGCTTTGCTGAATTAAAACGCAAGTATCTTTGGTCAGAGCCTCAGGTGAGTGTTATTCATTGTGACCAAATCTGAGTCTTTTCGCTCAAACCTTTGGAATAAGCTCATAGCCGGCTCTGCTTCCAGAGCGGTTCGGCCCCTCCCCAGCTGCAGCTGGGGGCCCCCACGTTCCTGGGGGATCCAGACATGTCAGCCCCCAGCAGTTCATCAGTCCATGCTCATGGCCTCATGCAGACCCCAAACTTAGAGTTGCTGGAGAAAATACAGTTGCCCCTTAAAACTGAATTTCGGATAAACAACAACTAATATTTTAGCATAAGTATATCCTAAATATTGCACAGGACAGACACTACAGGCTTATTCATCATTTATCTGAAATTCATATTTAACTGGGTGAACTGTATTTTTATTTGCTAAATCCGCCTGCCCTGTCCTAACTACCCCCAATCTGGGCTCCCAAAAGGACCTGTCATTTAGCATTTGGAACCAATAGATGGGGGTGGGATGGTTCTGACAGCTACAATCTTTCTTATTCTCTCTTGGTGATTCCACTTGAATTACATACTTTTCCATCGAAAAGGTTTCTCTTTTTCCCCCTGAAAAAAACGTAATTCGTTGTTTCAGAATTGCTCAGCCACCAAAGGTAACTACCTTCGGGGTACTGGTCCCTACCCACCCTCCATGGACTGGCGGAAAAAAGGAAATTTTGTCTCACCAGTGAAAAATCAGGTATGCGTGACAATCCCCACCTTTCCCCCCTCTAAACAGCCACATTCTCAGACAGTATGCCAGGAAGAAAAACTCAAAAGAATCCCAAAACACAGAGTATAGCCCCAACTCTATTTTTTTTTCTCATCATCTCTCTAGCTGCCTTCCTCTGAAAGGCTGGGAGGTCATTGTTTTTATGGATGGCTCTGGGGGATAAAAGCGTATTTCTTCACTGGGCTGAAGTTTACCCATCCCCCGTGTTCCACCCCACTGTCTAAAGTTCCCCATTGGCCCTAGGTCTCTTCTACAGTCACCCACAACATCACGTTCTCTGTGCCCTTCAGTAACTGCACACCGGGACCCCATTCCTACTGCCCATACATCTTTTCTTCCCAGTCCTCCATATGCTGCACAAGGCACCAGGGTCCAGCCCCTCCCTGGCTGGCTGCTTCCCACAAGGGAGCTGCAGGTGGTTAGTGAACAGAATGGAACCCAGCATTTCAGACGTGTTCTCAGGAGCGCCCCCTGCAGGGCACAGCGTGCCTGGCAAGGGGAGTGGCGGTGTCTTCCCTGCACTCACAGAGGTGAGGACTGGGCCGCTGGCTGGAGTGTCCCAGCACATTGCTCTGTCCTGGAGAGTCTGGACCCACCCCCTGCTGTCCCCTGGAAGTGACAGTACAGTGGCCTTCTTCAGGAAGATGCCGACCTCTCCATCCCAGGAAATACAAGGTGAAGGTTTCCCTCCTGGAAGCACTTTGCTTTCCACTGAAACTCTCCATGAGCAACATTTTCTCCTTTTCCTTAAAGCCACATGGCACAGCTCCAAATCCTCCCAGGCTCACTGGGTTCCCAGAACCTGCCTAGTGATCTAGACGTTTAAACCAGCACCCGGAAGCCAAAACAAGTCTCCCCTCCCAGCAGTCGGAGGGGTAGAATGAAGTCAGCCCTCTGCCCCAAGCCCCAAAGGCAGCTTTTAGACCATCTGAGAATTCCATGACCGTTCAAAGCAACAAGCATTAAATGTGGAAGCCCGAAACCTGCTCACCCTTTGGGCAGGTGAGAAGGGGAAGTCTGCCAAGAACGTTCCAGGTCCTTGTGTTAACTGACCCTCGGGCAGGACGGAGCCCCGGGGCGGAGGGGCCAGAACAAGGCGATTACCCTCACGGGTGTGTGTGGTCTCTCGCTGTAGCCACCATGCGGTTACAGATACGGTGACCGGATCTGACATTAGCTCAGCAGCCTTGAGGGTTTCTCACTTTACAGAGGAGGAAGCGCTGAAGGTACAAGGCAAGCAGACGACAGAGGGCCCTTCCACCCAGGTCTCTGCTCAAGGCCAGTGCTGGCCACTCGGCCCTGCCCTGCCTCCTGCAGTGGTGGCCAAGCCCAGCCTCTGACCAGCCAGAGACACTCTGACCAGGCCCTCCCTCCCTGCCGAGGGAAGGCTTTGAGAGAAAGAACTGGGGGCCGGGGTAGCGTGAAGGCTCTTTCCAGGGAGACAAGCAGTGAGGACTCAACAAGGACAGTGAGGAAGGGAATCTTAGGAGACGTTTCAGAAGTAAAATATGGAAGACTGAACCAGCAAGGGGCAGAAAAGAGACCAAGATGCGGCTGAGAGAAAAACACAAACAGCAGCTAATATTACAGAGCCCGTGGGGTAACTGCACGACGGGCAGGATCTCATCTACCCCTCTGACAAACAGCCCTGTGAGGCAAGCACGGCTGTTCCCATGTTACAAATGACGAGACCGAGGGTCAGAGGGGGCAGCAGCTCGCCCAGGTCGCACAGGGGGTGTGGGGCAGAGCTATGATTTGAACCAGGCTGGCAGGCTCCAGCGCCCGACTCTGAGCCCTCGGGAGGCGCCGGGAGGAAGGTGGCCGGGCAGCGGCAGTGACCGTGGCAGAGGACGGGGAGATGGACGGATGGGGCAGGACACGCAGAGTCTGAAGGGTTTGGTGCGTATACGGGTGGGATCATCTGGGAGACAGGGTGTCTGGGCCTGGGTGGAGGTCAGGGCCGAGGCAGGGTTTGGGGAGTTGTCAGTTTAACAGTTAGGACTGTGGGTGAGATTGGAGGTGGAGAGGTGAGAGAGAAGGTTCTAGAAACAGGACTCTGGCGAGTCCTTCTGTTGGAAAACAGTGGGAAGAGGAGGAGCCAGCATAAGATTCGGAAGTAGAGGGACTTCCCTGGCGGTCGAGTGGTTAAGACTCTGCGCTTCCACTGCCGGGGCATGGGTTCCATCCCTGGTCGGGGAACTAAGATCCCGAGTGCCAAAAAAAGATTCAGAAGAACAGAAGAGCACAGAATGGGGTCGGGAGGGAGGGCTCTGGCCGTGTAGGCCGGTGGGGATTGGTAGCGAGGGTTGGGGGTGCACGGTCGCTGGTCACCGGTGGCTGCTGCTGCTTCCCCTGTGCAAGCCTCGGCCTCCTCATCTGCAACACGGGGAGAAGGATGCCGGCCTCGCGGGCCTCATGAGGGTCAGAGTGGACAGTGTGGGCCGGGGCTTTGTCAGCTGAAGTCACGGAAGCCAGAGGGGTCCTGGTCCCTGACCTCCCTCCCCCTCCCCTTGGCCTCTAGGGCAGCTGCGGCAGTTGCTGGACCTTCTCCACCACCGGGGCCCTGGAGTCTGCTGTCGCCATTGCAACTGGGAGGCTGCCCTCTTTGGTGAGCGATCAGCCACGGTGCCGGTGCCGGGGGAGGGACGCGGAGGAGGGGTCACAGCTTCGCTCCAAGGCCTGATTCGGAGGGCCAGGCCTGGGCCGTCAGGCTTCTTTGTGGCTTTAGCTGACAGTGCCATTTCAGTTGGACTTCAGGTGTCCCAGCCTCACGGACATGCAGCGTGCAGACCTCAGCTGACACTTCAGAAGGAACGAGGCTTGTTGAGGAAATGGCCCAAGGGCTCATCCCTGGGTGGGTCGGGGAGTTCCTCGGTGTGGCCACCTGGGGCCTTCCGAGAGCAGAGCCTGCCTGGGAGGCAGCCCTGTAGGAGCTGTGTCCCCTCTCAAGCTGGTCACCTTCAGGCAGGGAAGAGCGAGTGGGGACCCCTGAGCCCCCGGAGTCGGGGGTGACTGCCCAGCCGCTGCCTCCTGTGTGGGGAAGAGGGGCCGGCAAGGCTGGCGAGGGCCACCAGCAACCGGCTTGAGGGAAGGCCCGTCCCCTCCCCCTCCCATCTGCCACCACGGGACCCCAGGAGCCGCACGTACGTGCACACCTTCAGGGCCCCCCGCGCCCTCTCACCTGCCCGCTTGGCTGCCAGGCCGTCGCTGAGCTTCTCCCCAACAGAGGCCGGCTCCTGGGCTGGCACCTCAGACACACAGACAGCCCTTGCCCTCGGGGAGCTTACAATCTGGTGCCCTTGAGCCCGGGCGGGCGGGGCCGCAGGCGTGGGTCGGCTCGGGAGGTGCTGGAGGCGCTCAGCTCACCAGGCGTGCGTTCCTCCCTCCAGGCCGAGCAGCAGCTGGTGGACTGCGCCCAGAACTTCAACAATCACGGCTGCCAAGGGTACGGCCCTGACCGGGGGGGCCCGAAGCCCCTGCTCATTTCCCGGGGTCACTTCTGTCGGGCCTCGTAAGGGCTGGGCACTGCCACAGCCTCTGCCCTCGGTGGGAGCAAAATCGGCCCCGCTTGTGGAGGGGAAGGTCACCTCACACGCCCAAGGTCCCTCAGCTGGAACGGGCAGAGCTGTAATGCAAGCCCAGGCCTGGTTGGTTCCAGGATCCATCCTCGTTCCCTGGTGTCACCCGGATTTCACCCCACAGCACGTTTGGCCTCACCGGCCACCAAGGCCTCTGGGCGAGTGGCCGAAAGAATTAATAGAATGAGAAGCACGTCATCCTCCAAAACCAAGATCCACACACAGGTGTCTGGCTGGCCTTTCCACAAGTTCTCTAAAGCTCTAGCCACCCCAGCTCGGCGGGCCGCGTGGAGGAGCTTTCCTGTAGATGTGGTGCAGGGTTCAGGCATAAAGGCTGCGTCTCTGCTGGGCCTGCTTTCCTGGCCCTTTTTTTTTTTTTTTTTTAATTTATTTTTTTGGCCATACCACATGGCTTGCGGGATCTTAGTGCCCCGACCAGGGGTCAAACCCGAATCCACAGCAGTGAAAGCACCGAGTCTTAACCACTGGACCACCAGGGAATTCCCCTGGCCCACGGGTTCTTAGGGATTTACCCACGTTTCTCCGTGTCTCCAGCCCTCATCTCCTCCTCATGTGCTCTGAGACCTTTCCTCGGGATGAGCGGCTTTCCCAGCACACACGTGTGTAAAGCCAGGCCCTCGTGCTCCCCTAGAGCACGCTTCCAGCCTCGCCTCCCCTCGCCTACCTGCGGCCCATCCCTCTCCCGGGCGAGTCCTGGGCAGGCCTGGTGCTCCACCTGACAGAGCCAACACGAGGGCCTCCACGCTCGGGCTGCGTCTGGGAGTCGGGGGTGAAGTCACGGCCTAGTTGCTGACCCACCATCCTATCATGGTTAGCTTCATGGCTTTTTGGTCTCTTTCCTCTTTGCAACTTATAAACACCACCCATCACAAGTCTGAAAGGGCATCCTGGGGCCCCACCATTTTTCCAAGGGATCTGTTTGCTTTGGTTTGCTTCATTTTTTCGTTCATTCAGCAAATACGACAGCCCCTGCCCTGTATGTAGGCACGAGGGATACAGCAGCTGATGTTCTAGCTGTGCCACAGGTGGGGTGGTGACAGATGCTCTGGACAAAAACCAGAAGGGACAGGAGATTGATGGGGAGTTGTGGCTGGGTAGCTGTCGAGTCTTCTTTACTCCAGGAGGCAACACGAGGTAGAAGAAGATCCACCTTTGGAACCAGATCCTGGCTGTAGCTTTGGGGCCCTGGGCAAGTTGTTCAGCCTTTCTGAGCTTCAAGAAATAACAGCAGCTACCTCCCGGGGTTCTGAGGGGTTGGAAAGTCATGTTTGCAGAGCACCTGCCCAGGCGGGGCCCAGTGGGCACAGTGGTGGCAATGACCAGTCAGCTGGGCAGATCCTGTTGGGTCCTGTTCCTGACAGAGTGAGGGGCCTGGCTTCCAGAGGTCTGTGTCCCACGGAAGCACGTGTGGCTGGACCTTGGACCCTCCTTGATAGCCTCTTCTGAGTCTGCTGAGCTGTATCCTGAGGCCAGGCAAACAGGGTGGCATTGCTAGCCCCTCAGAGACTTCTCTGCCCTTGGGACATGCCCCAACCACGGCCTCCCAGCCCTGCCAGGGCAAACGTCTGGCAAGCTCCAGCCCCTACCTCCATCGGGGCCAGTCCCAGGTGGGCACAGCTGTGTGTGCTTCTTGCAGGGGTCTCCCCAGCCAGGCCTTCGAGTACATCCGGTACAACAAGGGCATCATGGGTGAAGACACCTACCCCTACAAGGGCCAGGTAACTCTGGGCAGCCTGGGCTCCGTCTTCTTGGTCTGCAGTGCTCCCCGTCTCCGTTCTTGTCCCAGCCTTGGAACACATCTCTTCCCCCGCACCCTGCTGGAGGACTCCCCACTTCCACCTGGATTCTCAGAATTGTCTCTTGCAGCTCACTTTTTCCCCCTCCTCTGCTTGCCCAAGCCCCAGCTGTCAGCCAGCTGGGGGCCTCTTAGCGCCCTATGTGTGGCAGCACCGTCAGGCTGCCCCGCCCCTGCCGTGAGTGCACCGGGATGCCGTCTGTTGGCTTCTTCCCTCCCCGTTCGTGTGGACAGCACTCCTGGGCCCACACCCACTTTGTCCAGGGCCTCCCCTGCCATCACCTCAACCCCGCCTGTGCACGGTTGGGCACCTCGACTGTCCCGCAAACCCGGGATTCCTCCTGTATCTCCCCTCTCAGCGATGGGAGGACCACCCTTCCCTAAAATGTCTTGGCGGCCGGTGGTCCGTTCTCAGGGCGGCCCCCTGACCCAGACCTCACCTCAGTCAGCCTTCTGACCATCCTAGACCTTCTCGCATCTGCTCCTTTGGTCCATCCTGTGTCCCCGCCTGCACTCGGACCTTGGCTTCCCTTCACCCTAGATCACTGTGGGTGCCCTCTCCTTGGGCCCCCTCCACCCAGGGGCTGCCAGAGTGGCCTCTGAGACTCAGCTCTGACCACACTCTGCCTTGTTCAGAACTCCTCAAAGGCCCCTCAGGGCCTGCAAGAGAAACTCCAGACTCTTTTCGAGTCCTGCCCTCCCGCCACCTCACGCAGATCTGTCTTCCCAGTCTTGTCTTTTACTTCACTCTCCCCTTCATAAGCCCTCTGCTCCCACCCACCCACTTGCTGGTTCCTAAACGTCAGGTCCTGCCTTCTTGTCATCCTGACCGTCTCTCCCGCCTCAGAAGGGCTTGATCTTCCCTCCGTGTGTCCTCTGCGCCTGCCTCTTGTGGGTGAAGTTCCTTGGGCTGAGACTGGCCCGCCCTTCCCCTGCCATGCAGGCTCTTACTCGTCTCCATTTCTCGACAAGCTTCCTTGGACTGGGCCAGGCCCCTTCCTCGTGCTCCCAGCAGGTGCCATGCGAGCCCACCTCTGCCAAAGCCAGCACAGGACCATTTCCTCCCACTAGACTGTGAGGTCCTTGAGGACAAGGAGGCCTCTAATTCTCTCATAAGTGACCTCATCACCCAGGCCCTGGGACCTGTAGCTTTTGCTTTATAAATGTTATCAAATTGCATAGGGGAGGCCTGAAGTCTCAGCCTGGGGCCGAGCATCCCTAACCTGTATTCCATGACCTTTGCCACCCTGAACAGGATGGTGACTGCAAGTTCCAGCCCAGTAAGGCCATTGCTTTTGTCAAGGATGTAGCCAACATCACAATGGTGAGTACCGATCCTTCTCTTGGATAGGGAATGTGTTCTGATCAGGAGGCCAGTC
The DNA here is from genome assembly GCF_965194825.1 of Balaenoptera physalus. Taxonomy (NCBI): domain Eukaryota; kingdom Metazoa; phylum Chordata; class Mammalia; order Artiodactyla; family Balaenopteridae; genus Balaenoptera; species Balaenoptera physalus. Next base: position 147,851,141 of record NC_138883.1, read on the forward strand.
TCCACTGCCGTCAGATGGCCAATGGGCACTGCAGGGCAGCCTTTCCGAGCAGCACATCACTTTGATTCAAAAGTTTTGATTATCCTTGAATCTCAATCACTGTGACGGGGGCAGGGTGGAAGACAGAAGGGAAAGAGCAAGAGACTGGCAGTCAAGTGCTCTGGTTCTAACCTGGGTCTGTACAGCTCTTCCATCTTGTGTTTCAGTTTTCTTGTATGTAAAATGCAAGCAGTAATCCCCATCCTACCAAAGAGGATGTGAGGATGTGTGTGATATCAGGCATGCGTGTGAGAGATTGAATGTGAATGCACAGAGTGAATGTGCGTCAGTCAGGATAAACCAGCTTATGCTGCAGGAACAGCTGCAAAATCTGGATGGCTTAAAACAATCAGATTTTATGTCTCATTCATGTGCCATATCCCTTGGTTTAAGCAGGGCTGCTCTCTGTGTCATTGGCTTCACTCCAGGACCCAGGCAGAGGGGAAGAGAGTGGTAAATTATGCACTGGCGCTTAAAGCCAAAACAAGTTACACAGCCACACCTAACCTCAAGTGGATGGGGAAGTGCAGTACTTCCATACTGCAGTACAGTACAAACCATACTCTGTCCGAGAGGGAGCTGGAATAAGTGTGAACAGCCCTCGTGACTCCACTGTTTGCATGTTTGCAAGCATGGGCGAACATGCATAAAGAGTGAAAGAGTATTTCCACGGGTGTGTGTAGGTGTGACGTGTGCTGATGAGAGCAGGAGGCTGAGGGCGTGTGCCCACAAATGTGTGCGTAAATCACAAACGTGGTGTCTGTGTAATGACAGTAGCTACCATTTAATTAAAGCATGTGCCATGCAGTCAGCAACAGTAATGAAATTTATGGAGTGCTGACGGGAGCTATACCAACCACTTAACATGTATTATCAAGACAACCCTAGGAGATAAATGTCATTATCACCTTCATTTTATAGGTGAAGAAAGGTTCAGAGTGGTTAAGTAACGTGCCCAAGGCCACAAAGCTAGAAGTGGAAGCTGGATTTGAACGGAGACCGTGTCATTCCAAAATCTACACCCTGTAGTTGGGATGTTTCTATGGTAGATTTATCTTCAAACAAGAGCCAGTTTCTCTTAGATACACTCACCAAGGGCTGAACCACTCTGGCCCATTCGTATCCCATTAGGCAGTGAACCAGGAGCTCAAAGGTATCCCTTTTGCCTGGTGCCCAGGAGAGCCTTGCCCATGGCACCTGCAGGGCCCTAAGAGCAGGCCAGCACTGGCGTCCGGCCCTCCTTGGCAGGGCCGAGGGATGCCCACGGGAACGGCCGGCCCCACGACATGCTCCCCCTCTTGGTGAGCAGGCCTCCGTGCCTTCCTGGTCTCATCTGCCCTGACCTGTCTGTGCTCACAAGGCCTTTTCTGAGCACAGGGAAGCAAGCGGCTTGCTTACCAGGCAGCCGTTTGCTCTTTGCAGCTGGGTCACTGCCTGCCCCTCCAGGGAGGTAGGACGGAGGAAGGGCTGGTGCCCCAGCCCCTCCAGCCTGACCCTTCCTCAGCAGAGCCCTGGCCTCAGCTCACCCTCATTTCAACTCCCTAAGTGTCCAGCCAGGGGAATGGCCTCCTTAGCTCATGCTAACCCAGTGGGTCCCAGCAGGGATGCTTTAAAAAATCCTGCTGCATGGGACCCACCCTGGAGATGCTGATGTAATCGTCTGGGGCGCGGCCTGGGCACTGGGATTTTGTAAATCTCCCCCGGTGATTGCAACTGCTGCTCTCGCCCAGTCTCCGCAGCTCTGTTCCAAAGCCGCAGCCTCCAGGAAGCCTCTGACTTCCTCACGCCCACCTTCCCCATTGGACGGGATGCATCCTCCTCGGGCACACACACACATTTCTACCACTGTCTGGGCCTTATCTGCTCATGGACTTCTAACCCCTGAGTTCTACCAAAAAAAGCTCCTTAGACTGGCTTTGTGGGTGCAGGGCGTCCTGGGGGTGGGAGTGGGGGAGTCACACCCATGTCTGCACCCCCTGGAGCCCCTGGTCCACGGGAGGGCCTTGGCATGTGGCTGTGAGTGAGTGAGCGAATGAGTCCACGCTGCACCCTGGGCTTGACCCGGAAGGGTGCAGGATTCCCTCGGAGCAGAGCAGGGAGGGGGAGAGAGATGAGCGCACGGTCCAGCCCAGCAAAGCCGAGGGAGGTCACAGGGGAGCCAGAGTTTGGGAGGAGGGGCCCATAAGCCAAATAAAAAACCCCAAGGATCCCGGCCATTCAGGTGCAAGAAGGCAGGGGCCCCCATACCAGCCCCCAATACCCAGGGCTTGGCTCTGCTGTAAGGAAGGGCAGCTCCCCCTTGGCGGCAGCTTTTTGGTCTAAAACAGACTTCTCTTCCCTCCTCAGTATCATCGCTTTGAGCCTCTGTCCCCTACTTTGGGCAAAGGGCCATATTTCGCAAGTGGGGTGGGGAGGTGGCAGAGGCCACGTGTGTCCACCTGTCGGCCCCTCTGTCCACAGAATGACGAGGAGGCGATGGTGGAGGCGGTGGCCCTGTACAACCCTGTGAGCTTTGCCTTTGAGGTGATTGATGACTTTCTGATGTACAAAAAGGGCGTCTACTCCAGGTGAGCCGGGGAGGGGCTGGGTGGGCATTTCGCACCTTCCGCCAGTGCATCAGCCTGCAGCCCTGAAGGTCAGGATCCTCGGTCCCCAAGTGGGAGGAGGAGGCGGTCACATGGCTGGTCAGGGCTGGGGTCCCGGGCCCCCATTTGAGCCCAGAGCTCACCCTTCCTCAGCAGAAGAGCTGCCTCTCGTGATGAAAACCTGTGTTCAGAAATTTGAAGATGTGAAATAGGAAATAGCTGCTCTCAGACACCAGAATCCCGTGCTGAAGCCTCCACCGCAGGGTTTTTCAGGAAACCCGAGTTCTCTAACACTGGTTTCGTCTCACCCAGGCCTCTTGCCTGTTTTGCAATGTGAGTTCGGCCACTTCCGGTAGCATCTCCTTCATGGCCTTCTTGTCATGTGGCCATTCCTAAGTGCAGGTGTTCTCCAGGGCTTTCTCCTTAGCCCTCTGCCCTCTTTTCACACACTCCTTGAACTCCACGGCCAGCTGTTTGCTGAGAAATTCCAAGTCTCCATCCGCCAGCCTGGTCTCTGCCGGGCGTTAAACCCACAGATCTAAGGGCCTCCCCGCCACATCAAGCTGGATGGCCCGTGGAAACCTCAGATCCTGCATGTTTCCGTCCCTCACCAGACGCTGCCCCATTAACACTGCTCAGAAGCGTGCTCTCCGCTCCCTCCCCGTGTCTCTGCCCACCGTTCCCTCCTTCCTGCTCTGTCCTTGTGCCCTCACCGCTGGTCCATCCTCCACTTGGAGCCAGAGTCAGTCTTCTGGAACACCCTTCTCGCCACACCAACTCCTCCATCCTCCAGCGTCTCCCCACCGTCCCGTGTCTTAGCTCGGCCGGGGGAACCCCCGTGTTCTGGTCCTTCTTTCTCCAAGCTCATCTCCTGTCAAAGCCACCCGCGTCCTCCCTGTTCCACCCCGTGCCCCTGCCCCTGCCCCACTGAAGAGCTCGTAGTTTTATGCGAGTCCCCTGCCTCCCCAGGGAAGCCTTGTCCCTGCCCCACCCCATTCCCACCTGGTTGGATCCCCTCCCTCGGGCTCCTGTCAGCCCCCCAGCTGTCACAGCCCTCGGTCCACTGTACAGAAGTAGCCTCTCTGCCATCCTGCTCCCTGCCGAAGGAGGCATGCTAAATCCAGGAGCAGAGTTTTGCACACTGCTGGTGTCTCGCACCTTGTCCCCGGGCCAACAACTCAGTTACACGTCGGCTCAGTGATCACATGACCACTGCAGTTTGTCCTATTGAAATTTTCAGAATGTCCTCATGAGAACTAGTTCACTAGCTAAAATGAGAAACCTGTGTAATTGTCCCAAATACAAGGTAATCTTAAAAGGCAACAAAGCAATGCCATGTGAAACTCCAGCTGGACACTGTTGCCCTCAGAAGGTGCAGCAGGAGGGCTGCTCTCTCCTTGTTATGAAAGAGGCATCGGAAAGCATCAGGTGTCAGAGCTGGGCCAGCACCGCGCTAAATCTCGCTCCCTTGGGTGAGCAGAACCCAAGGGGCTGAAGAGAATACTTCTCTTGCCCTGTGACTAAAGGAGAGTTAATTCACCACCTTAAATGCCTCCCAGTCCCCGCTTTGGGAAACGTTGCTCTAATTCACTGGTTGGATGTGATCGAATCACTTTTTTTTTCTTTGGTCGTGCTGCACAGCAGGCCGGATCTTAGTTCCCCGACCAGGGATCCAACCCACGTCCCCTGCAGTGGAAGCGCAGAGTCCTAACCACTGGACCGCCAGGGAAGTCCCACATATTTTCCATATTTTCAAGCCTTTTTCATTTTCCAGTACTTCCTGTCATAAAACTCCAGATAAAGTAAACCACGCAGTCCTGGCTGTTGGGTACGGAGAAGAAAATGGGATACCCTATTGGATCGTGAAGAACTCTTGGGGTCCCCAGTGGGGAATGAAGGGGTAAGCAGCTTCCAGGTCCCGTGTGCTGGGAGGGGGCATGACTGCTCAGGTCTGGGGGCCCTCGGAGTGTGCAGGGGGTCTCCTCCACCTCAAATGTGGCTTCCAAGAAGGGGCTGCTCACCACAGCCTTTAGCCCAGGCCAGGAAGAGGGGAGCGTGAGGATGTAACCCTCACATCCCGAAGAACCCTCCAGCAGCCCCTCTCCCATCCTGGACCCCCGATTTTGATGACTCTGTGTCCAGAACAGGAGTCCATTTGGCTCAGGAGGTTCTATGACCACCACTAGGAAACAGTTCACAACACAGGGCCCTACAGGGACTAAGCCAGCGTCTGGGAGGGCCTGTGGGTGAGAAATCCAAGCACCAAGTTTACCCGATGGCTGACAGCCCCTCCTGGAATGGGGCTGGAATCAGGTGGCCTGGGTACATACCTTGATGGGACTTTGTCCCTGTCTCTTCTCTCAGACTCCGTGTTCTCATCTGAAAAGGGGGTTTTCATTTGTTACCCGAGGGGTCCCAGTGGTGACTAAATAACTACGTGAGGGCCTAGGCAGGGCTAAGAACGGGGCCCTCAGGAAACTCTGGGACAAGTGATATGGACAGAATAAGGAAGAGAGTTCAGGTGGCAGCCAGGTCGAGGGAAGGAGAAGTTACTCACAGGTCAGAGATTTCTTGGTGGTCAGAATAACCCAGTACTGCTGTTTTGTGAGTAAATTCAGAGGGCCTAATCCCTGGAGTCAGACCTTGGTTCCGGAAGGGCCTGTGGAGAGGAAGCCGTCCGCCAGGCCTCAGCCCCTCCCTCTGCACAGGTACTTCCTCATGGAGCGTGGGAAGAACATGTGCGGCCTGGCAGCCTGCGCCTCCTACCCCGTCCCCCTGGTGTGAGCCAGGGCGGCAGCAGCAGCGACTGGTTGGTGGATGGAGGGAGGACCGGGCAGCCTGGGGCCTAAAACCCTGCCCTGGAGGAAGTGAGCGGTGGGAGACCCCCCCCCAGGGCCCCTCACTTTGTGCCCTCACCCCGGCCCCGAGCCTGGAAACCCAAAGAAAACGACGAGGAAGAATTCCATGGAGCAACAAGCCCACGCCGTCTTCTGACACAGAGGTCAGCACCAGCCATGTGCCTTAGGCATGGTTTTTAACTGACTCAGCCCCACATGGACCAAGAATGTTCTTTCTTCCCAGAAGGGCTGCTTCTCCCATTTGGAGGAAGCTCCACGGACAGTCTTTTCTGTGGTCTTTATTGAATAAACCTTCAGTGAGCACCTCCCTGAGTCAGGCTGTGTGCTGGGGCCTGGGCCTGCCTCCGGGCCCTGGCCTCCTAAGAGGGAGGCACCAAGGGGTGGCCGGCTCTCTGGCTGGGAGGATGGCGTGGGTGCTGGTGCCACTGTCTCCCAGAGGCGGGACCCAGGAGGAAGAACAGGTTTCATTTGAGATCTTGACTGTTCGTCCCCGCATGGGGAAGAAGGAGCTAGTGTGCCAGGCCCTGGCAGAGCCAGGATTCAAACCCACGACACCGGCCCGGAAGCCTGTACTTCTCCACGGGGCCTCCCCAGTCCCAGCTTCCTGCTCCTACTCCCCTGCCCCTCCGCCCGGGGCTGCCCCCATCTCTTCCTCCCCTGATGCTCCTGCCACATCCACCATCCCTTCTCTTGAGAACATGGGGTCTCCATCCAGAGGGTGGCCGTGTAGTCTCGGCTGCTTCCCGATGCCTCTGGGCTCCAGGGAGCAGGGTCTGTGGCACGAGTTGGTGCTGTTTGTCCTACAGTTCATAGGTGTACCTAATAAGAAAATCTTTCATGCCGTTTGGGCCTCCTGGAGAGCTAATGGCTTCAGACTTGTTATTTTCATGACAAGCCCTATTTAGAGAATGCAAGTGTGGTTTAATCTGTTACAAAAGTCTAGTAACGTAAGAGACCACAACAGTAAGTCAAGACAAAAACCAATCACCTTAATAAACTTAACAGTAATCGGATGAAACTCAATCTATTTTATTCTAGTTAATCTACTCTAGATTTTTAAAAAACACTAACATGAAATGAAAGCATAATTCCTTAATACAATAAAGATCCCCAAACCCAGAGCAGTGATATAAAAGGAGTTCCATTAAAGGTAGACATGGAACAAATAGGCCCAAGATCAGTACAGTTGCTTAACATTAATCTGGAAGGTCTGGCTGCTGTGATAAGGAATAAACCACATTAATATGTGCAGACAGTATACTAATGTGGCTAAAAACATTCAAAAGGATATACATTAAAACTCAGAACTAATGAAAAGAGTTCAGAGAGTGGCTGCTTACCAGATACAGATACAAAAAAATCAAAATCCTTCAAAACTCAGAAGAAAAATATTTTACACTGTAGCAACAAAACTAGTAGCCAGGAATAACCACACACACGCACACAAAAGTCCTACATGAAGAAAATGATTAAATTACTAAAAACTGTAAAGGAAGACTTGAATAAATTGAGAAGCATACCATATTCTTGAATTTGAAAGATTAACATAAATAAATTGATTCTTGCCCAAAATAAAAATACAGGTTTGGTACATTTCCATCTAAAATCTCAATATAATTTTTTGATACTTTCTATTTACCTGGGGGAGAAAAAGCCCAAGATGGATAACGTTTTATAACTGAGTAATGAAAATGGATTATTTCACATATCAAAATGTGTAAAATGTCAACACTTAAAAGAGTGCATCAGTTAAGAGTAGACTAACACCCAGATTATGAGAATATGAGAATTCTATACATAAGTAGCAGACAGACAAATCAATTTCTACTATTCAATAAAAGGAGCTAGGAAATTGGATAGCTATTTGGAAAAACAGCTTAACCTGAATCTTCACTCAGCATTATATCCTTTTTTTAAGTAAACTTTAAAAATTTTTTAAGTTTTAGATTTACAGAATTATTGTGAAGATAATACAAAGAGCTTCCATATATCCCACACCCAGTTTTCTCTATTATTACTATCTTGCAATAGTATGTAATATTTGTTGAAATTAATGAACCAATATAACCAACGTGTTATTAATAATCATATTTTTATTAAGTCATTCATTTTAGAGAAAGATTCTGGATGAGGTTTCAGAGAAATTCAAATTACCACAGAAAAGCAAATAACCATTTTCAAAATTAACCTCATCTGGGGGATTTCCTAGCTCATTACAGATTATGGGCTTGGACTTGGATGCAGGCTTTCTCTCCACAAGTTCCCAGGATGTCTGCAGCCCTCAAACCCACAAGGTGATCATGGATCTCCTATAAAGGGGGCTTGCAAAGGCCAATTCCCACCCTCTCCTTCAGTTACCAAACAACTACTGAGTGTCAGCTGTTTGCAACTCCCCTCCTACACCAGGCTCCTGGGAGAATACAAAGATGCTCCCGGCATCCCCGTGGGCATGACTGTTGTGAAACAGGAAAAACGACCCATGCCTTGGTGCTGTTTGGATTTAAAGAGAGCAGCAGGCAAGGTTCTATCCAACTGGGATGAAAACATTCCAAATGCACTTGAACTGCAAGGATCCAGAAGACAGTCTGCTACAGGGCAGAAGCTGCCTCATTTGTCTCAGTCACCATCTCCTGACCCCTCCATATAGGCCCTGTGCTGAGGTCTAGAGATCTGAGGTTTACGGTACACATCTTTGGCCCTAAGGAGCTCTCATGCTGGGGGAAAAGACAACAAAGTAAAAAATAAAACAACAACAAAATATAAGGTCCAAAGATTAAAAAGAAATATATCACAGGAAAACCACAGATCAATGTTATCAATATAGATGCAGAAATCCTCAATAAAATGCTGCATGCAAATCAAATCCAGCAACATACAAAGAAGATTACACACTGTGGGTTTATCCCAGGAATAAAAATTTGGTTCCACATAAGAAAATCAATGTAATATACCATATTAACAGAATATGGTATATTAATAAAGGACAAAAACTGCATCTCAATAGACACAGAAAAAGCATTTGGAAAAAAAACCACCACCACCCCTTCATGATAAAATAGTCAACAAACTAGGAATAGAAGGGAACAACTTCAACCTGATAAAGGGCAGCTATGAAAAACCCACAGCATCACTCCTATGCAAGGTTGTATCAGAAGGCCTACCTGGAGCATTTAGGCAAAAAAAGAAATCAAAGCATCCAGAATGGAAAGGAAGAAGTAAAACCATCTCTGTTTGCAGATGACATGATCTTGTATCTAGAAAATCCTGCTCTTTGAGGAAGATGCAGACACAGCCGCAGCCCCAGTGGAGCCCCGGACTGCCCACTTCTGCTCCTGATTCACAGCTGTGCTGTTCCATCTCCCTGAGGAACAGTCTTTCAGGAAGCCATGATGCAGCCACTGCTTTAAAGATACCGGAAAGACACCCATGGAACCAGAGGTGGCAATTCACCGAATTAGAATTACCCTGACCAGCCACAGTGTAAAGTCTTTGGAGAAGACGTGTGCTGTCTTGATCAGTGGTGCAAAGGCAAAGAATCTCTAAGTGAAAGGACCAGTTCAGATGCCTACCAAGACTCTAAGTATCACTACAAGAAAAATTCCTTGTGGTGAAGTTTCTAAGATATGGGACTGTTTTCAGATGAGGCTCCACAAGCAGCTCACTGACTTGCCACAGTCCTTCTGAGATGGTTAAGCTGATTACTTTCACCAGTACTGAGCCAGAAGTCAAGGGTTGAAGTGACCACTGCAGATGCTTAAATCAATTATTTTGAGAAATTATGTTGTTTAAAGAAAGAAGAAAAAAAAAATCCTATGGAATTCACATACACAACACACAGAAATTACTGAATAAACAACTTCAGCAATGTTGAAGGATACAAGATGAACACACAAAGCCAACTGCATTTCTATACGCTAGCAATGAACAATCCAATTTACAACAGAATCAATAAGAATAAAAAACTTAGGAAAGAATTTAACAAAAGATGTGTAAGACTTGTACAATGAAAACTATAAAACATTATTGAAAAGTTAAAAATGATCTAAATAAATTGAAAAACATCCTATGTTCGTGGATTGAAAGACTTAATATTGTTCAGATGGCTGATCTACAGATTCAACACAATCCCTATTAAAATCCCACCTGGCTTCTTTGCAGAAATTGACAAGCTAAAATTCACATGGAAATGCTAGAGACCCAGAATAGCCAAAACAATCTTAAAAAGGAAAAGCAAATTTGGAGGTCTCATCCCAATTTTGAAACTTACTACAAAGCTACAATAATAAAAACATTGTCATACTGACATAAGGATAGGCACAGATCAATGGGACAGAATTGAGAGTCCAGAAAGAGACCTATACATTTGTGGTTAATTTTCAACAAGGGTGCCAAGACAATTCAATGGGGAAAAAATAATCTTTTTAACAGATGGTTCCTGGACAACTGGATATCCTCAGGCAAAAGAATGAAGTTAGACCCTTACCTAACACCACATATAAAAATGAACTGAAAATGGTTCATAGACCTAAATGTAGGAGCTAAACTATAAAACTCTTAGAAGGGGCAAATCTTCATGATCTTGGATTTGGCAATGGTTTCTTAAATATGATACTAAAAGCACAGGCAACAGAAGGAAAAACAGATAAATTGGGCTTTATTAAAAACTTCTGTGCTTCAAAAGACTCCATGAAGAAAATGAAAAGACAACCCACAGAACAGGAGAAAATATTTGCAAATCAAGTTATCTGATAGGGATTGAGTATTAAGACTAAAGAACTACGTCTCAACAATAAAAACACAAATAACCCATTTTTAAAATGGTTAAAAGATTTGAATAGACATTTCTCCAAAGAAGATGTACAAATGACAAGTACATGAAAAGACATTCAACATCATTAGTCAATAGGGAAATGCAAATCAAAACCACACTGAGATACCACTTCACAGCCACTAGGATGGCTATAATCAAAAAGATGGACAATAGTAAGTGTTAGAGGATGTGGAGAAACTGGAGCCCTCATACAATAGTGATAAGAATGTAAAATGTTGCAGTCACTTTGGAATAGTTCGGCGGTTCCTCAAAAGTTAAAAACAGAATTACCATCATGTCCCAGCAATTCCACTCCCAAGAGAATTGAAAATTTATGTCCACACAGAAACGTGTACACGAATGTTTATAGCAGCATTATTCATAATTACCAAAGTGTGGAAATAACCACATGTTCATCATCTGACAAAAAGATAATGTGGTGTATTCATACAGTGGAATATTGTTCAGACATATCAATAAAAAGGAACGAGGTTCTGATACCACGTGTATAAACTTCGCAAACACTATTACATTGTGCAAGTGAAAGAAGCCGGACATGAAAGACCACGTATTGTGTAATTCCATCTACACAAAATGTCCAAAACTGGTAAATCCATAGAAACAGAAGGTAGATTGGTGACTGCCAGTGGCTGAGGAAGGGGAGGATGAAGAGTGACTGCTTATGGGTCTAGGCTTTCTTTTGGGGGTCTTAAAAATGTTCTGGAATTAGATTGTGGTGATATTTGCACAACCTGGTAAATATACTGAAATTCATTCAGTTGTATACTTTTAAAGGTTAAGTTTTATGGCATGTAAATTATATCCTTTAAAAAAACTTGGTGTGTGTGTTGTGAGGTATTGGTATGGGATGCTACCCATACTGTTAGGCACTGGCTCTGCCCCCCAGGAAACCAGGGGCTTCACAGATGAGACTTTCGAGCTGAGTTTTGCGGGATGAATGGGCTTAATGAGGAACAATGAAGGCATTCCACGTAAAGGGCAAAAGCATGTTCAAAAGCTCAGGAATGGCAAAGAGCACTGCAGGACAGCTCTGTATAGGGGCCTCTGTATGACAGGGAGTTGGGGCTGGGAGGTAAGAGGAGGCAAATGCCACACTAGTGAGTCTGGGAAACCCAGAGAGTGACAGGCTCCTGTACGTTTTGCTTACATCAAACAGAAACATTTGTAGAAATTCCAAAGAGAAAATTTCAGTTTAATAAGCTCTAACTCTCCATCATGTTTCCTCTTATTTGGGTAATTGCATTGGGTTTTTCTTTGGGAAACCATGCCTTGCCCCTGTTAGTCCCTAAGGTTTTACTAGAGGGACTCTATACCCTCACCCCCGCCCCCAGGACCATGTGACCTAGGCCTTGTCAATGACACCACCTCATCCTCCCAGCCACAGTGATTGGTCCAGGAAACAGCACATAGCTCAAGATGGGCCACTCAGAGGCAATGAACAAGGGATTTTGTGGGAAGCATCAAAAGACTCTTCTGGTGATCATTTTGTAATGTATAGAAATATCAAATCAATATGTTGTACACCGGGAACTAACATGGTGTTAGTCTAACATAGGTCAATTATACTTCAATTTTTTAAAAAAAGGGTGTGGAAGTAAATTCTCCCCTGGGGCCTCCAGAATGAATGCAGCCTGCTGACAAGTGATTTTATCAATAGTTTCAGTTAAAGTGACTTCTGACCTCCAAAACTGTCAATAATAAATGTGTGGTGTTTTAAGCTAAAAAAAAAAAAAAACAGAAGAAAAAAAAAAGGGACTCTCTTTCCCTGGGTGGCTAAGTTAGTAAGACATAACCAGTAGCCTCCTGTTTGGCCACTCTGCTGAAATGTGGAAATGCCAAAAATGAAATGAAGCCAAAATGGAGGAAAGCAGGGTCAAGAGATGAGATATTCCAGAGAACACTGCTTGAGCATCTGGATCAATGCCTAAAGCTTTGAAGCACCACAAAGCACCTTAATACCTGAAGCTTTTCCACAAAGTTTTCAGTTACATGAGCCAATGAATTCCCTTTTTAATTTGAGCCAGTTTGAGTTGCAACTATCATTTGCAACTAAAACAATCCTGATGAATGCAATAGGCTATGTCTAGACAAACAAGTCTGTGTACTCAAGACCTAAAAATATCAAGGCACATTAATTGTGGAAGATCAGGGCCTATCCTTGCCACCATCAATATTATTGTAAGGGAACTAGGCATCTTCTCCCAAGAACATGTCTGCTCGTGACAGTGACATAACTTACATGGCATTTGTTATGAGCCAGTGCCACATCTGGCCTTTAGAAAGTGCTCAGGAAAAGAGGGTTATCTTCTACTCATTTGTCCAAGAACCAATTGTGTATTAAGCCCACAACATGTGGGACGTCCCTGGCGGTCCAGTGGTTAAGACTACGCACTCCCAATGCAGGGGGCACGGGTTTGATCCCTGGTCAGGGAAGTTCCCGCATGCTGCTCAGCACGCCTTAAAAAAAAAAAAGCCCCCAACATGTGCCCCGCCCTGCCCCAGGAGGCAGGGAAGGCACATGGCAGGGGCAAGTCAGGTCTAGGAGCTGCATTCACAAACTCACAGGCTTCCAACTGAGTTTTCTTTCTGCCTTCTCTGAAGACAGCAAAGGGAACTATATTCAATAGCTTGTAATAAACTATAATGGAAAAGAATCAGAAAAAAAGAATAAAGACATATATGTATATATATATGCATAGCCAAATCACTTTGTTATACACCTGAAACTAACACAACATTGTAAATCAACTATACTTCAATAAATTTTTTAATCTAAATATTAAAAAAAAAAAAATGCCAAGCTGGTATTAAAAATTCAGCAGAATGGAAGGTATACCTGACTCCCACCAGCAGTCACTTCAGTGAAGTTTTCTGACTCAGAATGAAGTTTAAACTTTTAATAATTGTTTTTAGTTTTCAAACAGCATTAAGAAAGGCAAACGAACTGGCAACAGAATAAGTAAACACATGAGTTTAGCTGAAGGCTGTGTCTGCAGTGACTGACTAGGAAACAGCCACCCTGGAGGACAGAGAGGGAGGGATTCTGCTGGCTGGTTACCAGCGAATCGGGGCTGCAGGCCAAGTCCCCTAAGGGGATGCCCAGCAAGGGCACCCCGGCCTGCCAAGTCCAAGGCACCTGCGCCTGGCACCAAGGGAGCAGGGGTGGTAAGAAAGGAAGTCTTTCCCTACAGCCCTGTGGGGCTTTGAGAGTCCAAGGACAATGCTGGTCTGCTGCCTGCAACAAAGAGCAAGGTAAAAGGCCCACCCGTCTTGGGAGTCAGCAGGTTACATCAGCTTGTTGCATATACAGTGACATTTTTTTATTGGTTTTATTTCACAAGCTCCATTTGCCAGGCAATGCACCTGGTCATGTACAGCATTCACTCCTCACAGCACCCCTATGAGGCAGACACTATTATGACCCCCACTTGCAGGTGAGGACACTGAGGCACAAGACTGGTTAAGCAACGTGCCCCACATCACAAAATCAGTAAGCGGCCGGGTCAGGATTTGCACACAAGTCTGTGCTCTCAGCCCCTTCACTCTGCTGCCTCTTCAAAAAGGATTTAGAATCCTTGGGATCCTTAAAACCTTTGCAAGTAATTTGAATATGCTCTTAGGAAACCTGGCCTTGCCCCTGCAGGCCCATGGGTGGTAGCTGGGCACTATCCATGTCTTCCTGGGGTTTCCCTCCTCCTTGGCAGACAAGCCCTTTCTTAAACTCTCCTCAAACTACCCCACTGAGGTGTCCTTTCTCTTGCACCCTGGCTGATACAAGGGGGTATCTGAAGGGTAATATCTACTTTTTATGGTTCTTGGTATATATTTTCTTAAACATTTTAAAGTAAGTATTCTAATGCATAGTGATAGAGAATTTTAGTCTTAAGCTAGAAACAGAGAACTGATGTTTACTATTATGGGAAAAACCCTTTGACTAGGCTTCCATGGTTATGTCAATCTAAAAGCAGCAAGTTGTTCTGGGGAAAGGTGATAAACATAAACGAGCCGCCTGGTTTGCTGTGTGTGGTTCAGCAAAGATTGCCTCTCCCTGGATTCCACAGTTCAGGGCGGACACTTGCACAGGAACCCAGAGGATGAAGTTGGGGCAGCCATCGGGGTTGTCTGGGGTGGCCCTGAAGCAGGCACATGGCAGGAAAGGCCCTTAAGGGGACTCCCCCTGGAGAAGGGCAGAAGCCCTGGAGGCTGACCCAAACTCAGAATCAAAAGGTTCATGGAACAGCTGAGGGAAGCCACTGAGGACTTAGGGACCCTGGCAGATGTCCTGCTCTGAGGAAGGAAGGCTGAACATGTGACAGCCAAGAGAAGTTGTTCTACGGCACCAGAGTGGGCTGCCACCACAACCCTGTGCATGTGTCCCCAGAGAGTGGGCAGGCCCATGGACCATGGGGAGACCTTCACTTACACCAGCGACACCTGTGGTCACCACGGTCAATTAGTGTGCACATCTAATTTTCTGGTGTCCCAGTCCAGCTTGGGAAGGATGACTGACCCCTGGAATTCTTTGACATCCAGGGGAAGGGTGATCTAGAGGGAGGTACAAGAATTGTTGCTTATGGACATAAAGGCTTGAGCATCACCTGGAAAAGTAAAAGTGAAGGAGTGTGTCCCAAGTTGGTGACACAGGTCATACCAGGAACCTCCGGGGTCCCAGACCAACCAGCCCATGGGGGCATCTTTGTGTCTCCAGCTCTGGGACCAGGAAAGATAGGATGATGTCATCCTTGAATAAAAACACAGCTATCACCTATGCCATGAACATCGTGGAGAGCATGTTGCCTTTCCTGTGCATGCTCACCAAGGCAGGTAGGGTGGGGTAAGGGCGTCAATGCTGGTACCACTGCTAGACTCACAGGATGATGAGCTCAGATCAGAGCCACAGCCCTGCCCATGGTTAACTTCATGACAGAGAACATCAGATAAAGGACGCACCAAACCCTTAAGAGGTTTCTCTAACCTTGATCACTCCCAGACACAACACCCGTGAATCCCACCCCCAAGCCCCTCCCAAGGGCAGGAGACATCCTCCCAGGCTCAGCTGCCCTCCAGTCTCTCCCAAGGCTGCATCACAAAATACATCCATCTGTTCTTCTGAAACCACCCACTTCATCTCTCATTTCTTCCTCATTTTCAATTCCTACTTTTCTAATTATTCTCAGTATCTAAATGTTGCAATATAAATAAGCAATACTTATAGAGACTATTTTACTTCGGTTTCTTTTGTGCAGCTTTCCCCAACCTGATTCTCCCCAAAGGCTGCTGGGACCAGCCCAGCCTGGCTACCCCACTGCACAGCAATCTGACAATTGGCTTATCAAGACAGTGGGACAGTTGAAGATGCTGTCCTCCTTCCTCTGGGTCCCCACGGGGCTGAGTTTCTATCTCCTCTGCCCTGGCCCCAGTGAAACTCAGACATGTCCATCTGTCCATAGGGAAAGGTGTGGAAGGATCTGCACCACAAGGCTAAAAGTATTTAACTTGGAACGTGTGTGAGGAAGAAGAATCAACAGACTTCTGGGTTATTTGACTTTCTTTCAACAAAGCACATACATCTTTTGTAACGAAGAGTTCTGGGGCTGTTAATCGCATCCCTCTGCTTTATTGCTGGATCTCACAGCCGAGGTGGGGGGGCGCTTCTTGCCACCCCACCTCCACCGGCCTGCCCCACCGCACCCCTAGTCTGGACATTCCAGCCTGCACTACAAATGGAGAGGAGCAGGGGTCAGGAGCAGGGAACACGGTGAACTTCAGACCCACCTGAACTCTACAGGTGGGTCTGAGACAGGGCCAGAGCCAGCTGGAATAATGACCTTCTTGCCATTTTAGACAAATCAAGACAAATATGAAAGAAGCTACCTTGTGTCATGTGGAAGTGAGTGAGGGGTGAGGGAGGCACAACTTTCCTTCCCCAAACTGCGTTAAGAGGGTCAACCAGTTGGCAACACCTATTACTATCCTATGGATAAAGATAGCAAACTGGAGAAAGAAGCTTCTCCTTTAAGTCATATTTAAGGAGTTTTTTTTAAAGCTCTGTTTAAGAAATGTACATAATTATCTGTGTATATATCTGTCCCCTCTCACTTATTCTTAGGGTTTGCCACAGAGGAATAAGGGAGGGAGGGAGGGAGGCTCTCAATATTCTTAACTGCAAACAAGCCATTCAAAACCCTTCCTTGAGTTCAATCAGTTAGCTTAATATTTGGCTCCTAGATCAGTTTGATCCTGACCTGGTTTATCTTTCTCAAAGGTGACAATGCCCTAATTTCCAGACAGAAAATACTGTTAACCCCTCTCCTTCTCTTCCCCTGCCCCCAATAAATTACTATACAGTGAATCTCTAGTCTAGTTTTTCTCAAATAGGATCTTGCACTGAGATTGTTAAAAATGCAATTACATTCTTACTTTCAAATGATTAAGAGAAATAAAAGTGTGTGGAGACAGAGCACGTGTGTACACAAATATGGCAAAAATATTAACAAAAGGTAAATCTTATAGGTGAAGAGTATACAACTAAGTATTCATCCTACTACTCTTGCAACTTTTCCGTGGGATTGAATTTGAAATAAAAAGTTGAGAAAATTTTTAAATAAATAAAATCGGCAGTTTTATGAACCCCATGTTGAGCCTGCTGACCCAGCATCTCTGGGGGGCAGGGCCGAGAATCTCACCATTGCCCTGGACAATGCAGTCTCAAATGGTTAAAAGAAAATACGAGGTTAGAGAGCAAGCAACAGTTAGAAAGCCCACATCATACAGAGGGGTTCTGGACTCCCACACACATCACTAACCCACTCGAGTTCTCCACTGGGAGAAAACCTAGAACTAGCAGAGGTGCCAACCCTCTAAGCTCTCCTGACCCACCAGGAGTGGCGCTGAGGGTGGCCACAGCGGGGCCAGACACAGGACCTGCCCCCATAATGCTCTACGTATTTGGGGTGGGGCTAGGAACCTCGAGGCATCTGTGTGACAGCAGTGCTTCCAGGTCAACAAGGTGGCCTTGTTAGCAAGTGGGGGAATCTCTGGAATTCAGTCTCCAGTCTCAGCCTGTTCTTCCTTTGAGCTAAGTCACATCTGCTGAGCCAGCTTCTTGCCAAACCACAAAAGGGGAGGAAAGAAGATTCCAGAGCTGACTGATTCTGTCTCTCGACAACTAGTGTAAACAGAGAGCTATTCTGTTTGATCACAATGTCAACTCATCTGTAAAAAGCACATAACAATTGTCTGAGATGTTGTGTCAACCTCTCAACAAACCTTCCTATCTCAGATGAAGAGACCAAGGCTCAGACAGTGAAGTGACAGTCACGGCCAGGGGAGGACAGAGCCAAATCTGAGCCCAGCTTTTGGCCAGTCTATTTCATGGTTTATAACCATTCACAAGAATATATGGACTGTATGGGAGAACAAAGAAGAAATCACAGGGGGTACTCCTAGAAGCAGAGATGAGATGCCTTTTAACTTCAAGAACTTCCACAGAACAAAGGTGAGGGATAACACATGTCAAAACCTCTCAAGGAGGCCTATATTTAAACTGGGGGAAGGAGCTCAAATTATAGGCATTGTGAATAATGTTGGTAAACACCTCAAAGTAAACAATTAGCAGAAAGGTAGCTGTCACACAGGTAAAAACTCCCTCAGTGCTCAAAATTAATAATAATAGTCTATGAAAAGCAGAGAAATAGTCACGTGAACCTCTACTTTTTAGCCAAAACTCGAGAGCAAACTACCAAAAGCTGCTGTGGATTAAAGGTAGATAATGAAGCCAAGCTTCTCATTCCATAAAAGGCCAAACAAGAAAATCACTCACCTGAAAAATCACTGTCTAAATACAAGAAGGAATACACAATATACAAAGGTTTTGTGAGGCATCCACACAAGCACACTGCTCCTTGAAATTTAAAGAAAAAATTTATTGAAGATCTGAAAAACAATTTCTAAAAGATTGACTTTTCCAGAAAACTGTAGCTACACAATGCATTGCGTCTATCATGTTAAAACGTGCATTAGACACAAATACAAAAACCATGAAACAAGCCACCATTCTTTGACAATCTGAGCAAAGATAAAATGCCTAAGGAACAACATGGATGACTTGCAAAGGATGGGCTCTTTACTGTAAGCACCATAAAAAAAAGGGGGGAGCACAAATGGACGAGTGTGTTCAGTTATACACACTGAATTGAACCTTTGGCACTAGGAATCAGAGCATTTTGTCATATAGCATTAACACATATTATAAAAGTGCGTAGTGTCAAAGGAATAGAACCACCAGCATTCAAAAGCAGCTTTGTCAACTAAGCAATAAAACACTCTACAGTACGTCTCTCTGTTGTCCATCATTGAATACACTGGTAGCAACTTTGAAATGAAAAAAAAAAAAAAAAAAAGAAAAAAGGAGCTGTAACCCCTTTTATTTTCTGTTTAAAATCAAACAGAAAACAAACATCACTTCTGTTATACACTAACATTTCCAAAGTACATCATTTGTACAAGAGAAGGACTAAGAAACAAAAATGTGTTTACAGAGATCCAAACAAGAGTGAGTGTAAGCGCCTCACACAGCTTTCCGATGGTACTCAGGAGGAGCCACTTCATAATCGCTGGCACTAAACAAAGTTGCAGAGTTCTTTGCCAGGTATCTAAAAATGAAATATTCATTACAAGCATGAAAAAGAATCATATTTTGATACTAATCTCTTCTCAATTATATACAGAAGCCACACAAAGCACTTTAAAATATACTAAAATAATCACAACCTCACAGTAAAACTATGTAATTATAACTCAGGTAAATAGGGTTATATACCAGACAACAACACAAAAAAGGATGAAAGCCCAGAGTTACTCCCCTTATTTCAAATAAGCGAAGAACAGGAGTCACCAGAATACCAACCTGAGCACTTGGACTACCTTTAAGAAACAGGTGTTGTTAGCCTAAAAGAATAACATCTAGGTGTTTTCTTTAGCTCTCTGAAATCCATCATATTAAATATAGATTCAGAAATTGACCAGTAATTCTCAAGTTTAAACTTGGTAATTAACCACATAAAAATCAAAGGGACCTGAAATGTCAAGTAGTAGAGCACTTTCATTTCATAAAGAAGTGGGGGTAGAGAAAGGATGTTAATTCATCATTGGTAAAGCAAAGACTATAAAGTTGATTAGATTCCCAGGTTCACGCTGGTTTTAAAATCATTATAAAATACACGGTGCCATTTTAAGAAAATTCAAACACAGAACTATATAAAGTAGCAAAGGAAAACTCCTTCTCTCCCAAAACTATGCCCAAGAAACAACTCACTGTTAAGTATGATCCTTATTTTTCCAAATCTATTCCAAAGATTGAAAGTGTTTCTACAAACGAGAGGAATCATACCATACTCTACTGCAATTTATTTTTTTTTAAACTGACACAACATGGACATCTTTCTTGATTCGTATATTTAGACCCACCTCATCTATTAATAACAGTTTAAAATTCTTCACCATTTTTTTTTAATGCAATAAACATGCTTGGAAATCTTTGTGCATTCAAGTATTTCTACAGGATAAGTTCCCAGAAGCATAACTGTCTGGTCAAAGGGTAAAAGCACATTAAAAAATTTTATATGCATTGCCAAAATGCCCTCCAAAAAGCTGTAAAAACCAGGATTGCCCTTTCCTCCATTTCTCCAAAAATATAAGCCAATCGCCAGGAGGTATTTTAATTATGTTAAACATATTTTAATGGCCTTTTTACTGACATTTCTGTGAATATCCAATGTCTACTTTTCACTGGTTTGTTCATCTTTTTCATATTAAGAACTCTGGTGTTAAAGATACCAGCCCTTTAACATGTATGTGTAACATATATTCCCTTCATCTTTAAGAGCTTACATTTGCACTTAAATTGTTCCATTAACAATGTATCTACTCTTGTACCGATACCACACATTGTTCTGTTTACTTTAGTTTTATAATAATATCTATATAGTGTCAATCTATCACAGAGTAATTTTCAGTACACTAGACTAATTCATGTTTTTAATTTCAAGCATTAATTTTTAGACTTACTTTAGGAAATCATGAAGATAATTCAGTAATAAAGCAAGGCTCTTCTCATCCAGAGGTGTATAGGCCAACATTGCTCCAATACGTACTATTTAAACAAAAGAATTTAGTCAAAGTTACATCCAAGGTAGCACTATAAGCATGTATTTTAATTACATGAGCAAACGCAACAATCACTGATTCCTTTAAAGTATATGACTTTAGAAACTGACTTTGGATTTTACTATATTAAATAAAAGTTCAAATTGGAATTAAATCATTATTTTTGAATGTTATTTTATGTTACCCCTTGATATAAATTAGGAAAGACAAAAACATTAAAGGCTCAAAGGAAAAAAAGGAAAATTGTTTTCTAAATGGCAGTATTACCAAATAATCTCAGTAGATGTGGCGCTCCATACACCTGGGACATGGGCGCATCTGGGTGATCTGCAAGGATTTCAGCATACTGTGGTCTCTCAAATTTGTAGAGCAGCTGAGTGCCCAACATTACATTGAAGTATTCCTTGATCCCTGCCACAACTTCATTAACAGCATACTCCCTGATAAATGAATAAAAATATTTACCTTCAAAGTAGGTCACTGAAAGGAATTGAGAGATGAAGATTAAGTCAACCAACATAAGGGTAACGAATTAAAAGGTTAAATTAATGACCCTGAGCCTCTACTGAACAGATTTTTAAAACAGAGATTTAATAAGAAGGCAAGAAATCAATTCCAAAAACAGACCAGTGGTGAACAAACTATAGCCCTCAGGCTAGGGATGGTTTTCACATCTTCGGATAGTTGTATTTTAAATGGTTATATAGGTACTTACATATGGCTTCGATTTTACCTGCAACATTTACTTATCTGGCCCTTTAAGAAAATGTTTACCAAACTACAGTGAGGTTATCACCTCACACCAGTTAGAATGGGCATCATCAGAAAATCTACAAACAACAAATGCTGGAGAGGGTGTGGAGAAAAGGGAACCCTCTTGCACTGTTGGTGGGAATGTAAATTGATACAGCCACTATGGAGAACAGTATGGTATGGAGGTTCCTTAAAAAACTAAACTAAAAATAGAACTACCATATGATCCAGCAATCCCACTACTGGGCATATACCCAGAGAAAACCATAATTCAAAGACACGTGGACCCCAATGTTCATTGCAGCACTATTTACAATAGCCAGGTCATGGAAGCAACCTAAATGCCTCATCAACAGACAAATGGATAGAGGACGTGGTACATATATACAATGGAATATTACTCAGCCATAAAAAAGAACGAAATTGGGTCATTTGTAGAGACGTGGATGGATCTAGAGACTGTCATACAGAGTGAAGTCAGTCAGAAAGAGAGAAACAGGGCTTCCCTGGTGGCGCAATGGTTGAGAATCTGCCTGCCAATGCAGGGGACGCGGGTTCGAGCCCTGGTCTGGGAAGATCCCACATGCCGCAGAGCAACTGGGCCCGTGAGCCACAACTACTGAGCCTGCGCGTCTGGAGCCTGTGCTCCGCAACAACAGAGGCCGTGATAGTGAGAGGCCCTTGCACCGCGATGAAGAGTGGCCCCTGCTCGCCACAACTAGAGAAAGCCCTCGCACAGAAACGAAGACCCAACACAGCCAAAAATAAATAAATAAATAAATTTATAAGAAAAAAAAAAAGAAAGAGAAAAACAAATGTTATATATTAACGCATGTATGTGGAACCTAGAAAGACAGTACAGATGAACCGGTTTGCAGGGCGGAAAGAGAGACACATATGTAGAGAACAAATGTATGGATACCAAGGGGGAGGAAGTGGCAGGGGTGGGATGAATTGGGAGATTGCAATTGACATATATACACTAGTATGTATAAAATAGATAACTAGTAAGAACCTGCTGTATAAAAAATAAGATTCAAAAAAGAAAAAAAAAAAAAATTTGCCAGCCAAACCCCCTAAAACAATGAAATTCTATTTTACTAGTTTCTGATGGTATTTTTTCTTTAATTTATTTATTCTGTTTTTATTTTTGGCTGCGTCATGTCTTTGTTGCTGCGTGTGGGCTTTCTCTAGTTGAGGAGAGCAGGGCCTACCCTTCGTTGTGGTGTGTGGGCTTCTCATTGCGGTGGCTTCTTTTGTTGCGGAGCACAGGGCTCTAGGCGCGCAGGCTTCAGTAGTTGTGGCTCACGGGCTCTAGAGCGCAGGCTCAGTAGTTGTGGTGCACGGGCTTAGTTGCTCCGTGGCACGTGGGATCTTCGCAGACCAGGGATCAAACCCGTGTCCCCTGCATTGGCAGGCGTATTCTTAACCACTGCGCCACCAGGGAAGCCCCTGATGGTATTGTTTTAAAGTACACGTTTCAGATAATTTATTTAGAAATAATGTTTGAAGTGTCTTTGGGTATACTTCAAAGATATGTATATTCTTACTTATTATCTGTATTTCCTCGAGATTTCTTGTAATTTGCATAATCCTCTAGAATGGAATCCACATTCTTCTTGGCAGGAAGATAAAAGAGCTATGAAAACAAAAATACATTTGAATACTAATATCCTCTTTTTCAAAGGAAAAGTATACTAGAAAAGCTTTAATGCAATAAAAGATGACCTAATAGTATTACAAAATAGAAAAGGGCACTTAAAGCATGGCTAATGTGACTAACTAAAAATTTAATTTTATTTAATTTCAATAGCCAAAAGTGGCTAGTGGTTGCCATACTGGACAGCACAGCTCTGAAGACTCAATCTATTGCACACATTACACTATTACTATATATGGAATACACTTGCACATAAATTTACCTCTGTGATATTATCAAGTCATCATGTGTTGTATAGTATCACGTGCCAGACCCTGTCTGAAGCACTTACTTGAATATTCTCTTCATCCTCACATCAATACTATGAGGTTGGGACCCATTATTCCACTAAATGTAAACACTAAAACACAAAAAGGCTGGGTAACTTGCCCCAACTCAGTAAGTGGTAGAACTAAGCTGAACCTAGCAGTTTAGGTCCAGAGGCAAATCAAGAATCAAACGAAGTCCACATACTGTACAGTATATGACTGATGTCTATGAAGTTTCATAATCCTCACACAGTCCCCACTTCTCCCCTACCCCTGCTCGTGCTATTTTAGAAATTGGTTCTTTTGTCCTGTAGAGTGCCTCATTCTGGACTTTGATGACTACCCTTGTGATGTTACATACATACCTCATAATGTCCCTATCTCCTGTATACAAGTAATTAGACCTAGGATCTTGTCAGATTCACGTTCTTTTTAGAGGTCACAAATACCTTGCAGGCAGTATTGTGTGCTTCCTATTACATTCCATTAGCAGCCACGTATGAGACAATATCCCATTTTCAATGATAGTAAGACAGGAAATACATGCTTGTTTTTATGGATTTTCAGAATAATGTGTTCCTGCCCTAGCAACCGCCAACAATGAGTTATCTTGACCTTTAAAAAAAATTCATTATAAACTCATGGACTTTTATATATGTACTTCGTTTTATTCCTAAGTCCTTTCTGATGATCAAATTATTCAGTCCCTGAATTAAAATACTCATCAGTCATACTTTCAATATTCAAGTCTACAACCTTTTCTTTAGAAAAAATTTTTTTACACTAGCAAGAACATATCATATAGATTACAATCTGTGTAGCTTTCAAGTTACCTGTTTTTGCCGGGTAATTAAGTCCCAGTCATCAACAAGCCATGGTTTTAGTTCTTCAGGAATCTTTACTTTAACTTCAACTCTGTTCATGAATGTTTCCTCCTAAACAGAAAAAAAGCAAGAGTATTAAACATCTGTCCTTTCTTGCTGCGTAACAGCTCCAAAAGTGTTTTCTAAAGGCTTTTCTGAACCTTTAGAGCCTCTGGGTATAAATTAATGATTTACTCAAATGGACTGCTGGAATTGTCATTTCAAAACTGATAAATGGAAAGATCATATAGCTAACTCCTGGGAAAAAAGAATCTTATTCTTGATAGTCCATTCAATGTCTTTTCATGTGAAAGCAAATATTCTTTAGCAAATTTCCTTTTCCTCTATAAATGACCACTCCAACTTAATGCATTTTAACTTAGTATTTTCTAATTTATTGATTTTGAATAGTCATACCTCCAAAGACTAGCCCAAACACGACTATCTTAAAGTTTAATACAGAAAATTAAATGTACTATCTTCTAATTTGTCTTCAATAACTGCCTAAAAATACTTAATTTTTAGAACATACCACTGTTTTAACCTCAGCTTCAGAAATGTAAACGACATTGGTTAAAATTTTAAAACCCTTATTTTCAAATTCATAAGTTTGGAAATTATAAATATAATAAATTAGAAATAAGACATTTTATTCACTTATGTAAGAATCCTAAACTATTGTACCCACACATACATGTGGAACTGATAGGCTTTCTTGGCATTTTTTGTGGGTTTACTAAATCATCTTGGGACACACTAAACCATTTAATGTGACCTAGCTAAGTCTATTCAGTCTAATACCAAAGAAATATTCCGTGTTGTACATGAACACAGAGCTTTACAATGAACATCTGATGATGAGCTGGGGGTAAAATCTAGCAGGAACATATCTAGTGCTACAAGTGAAATAAAGATGTATACAAATATATCCTTTTTATCCAAAAAAGGGGAGTATTTTCACTTCAGTAGTTAACCATGTTAGCAATGCTTTTGAGACACTCAAAGTTCTATGACTTTTACTGTGTTGTAAAATGACAAGATTAAAAATTCTAACATGCTATATATTCATAAACTTAAGGAAAAACTCACATTTTCAACAGTAGGATCTACGCGGGCCCTTTTCTTGCGAGGAGGCTGAGGTGTCTCACTTGTACTGCCACCATCTCCATTTCCAGGTGCTGTAAAAATTTGGGGGCCAGGAAGGGGTATTTTTAGCTTAATAAATGAGAAACTCTGTTAAGGAAACTAGTTTCATGACATACCCTCTTTTGACTTTTCCATTACATTGATTTTACTTAAATCTACATTAAAGAATCATATTCCTACCAAAAATGTAACTTTTATAAACAGCTCTACCAAACATCTAGTACAAAGCGACATTTAGTAATATTACCATCTTACATTTATTTTTAAAATGTTATTGTCTCAGGATCAGTCATTAAGTAACATGAAAATAATAAACGCTTACAGGCTTCTCCATGGTAGAAAGAGTATGAGTTCTCTACTACTATGTACCTAACTCTAACATTGCTGTGATTCATATTTGAGACCATCAACATAAGCTTACTCTAATTACTCTAAAACTTCATAACTTTAAAAATTTAACAGTGAATTCAAAATGCAAATGTTATAAAAGGCAAAATAATTTAAACAAAGTTAATATTCTTACTTTTCTGTTTGTTCTTTTTTGTTTTCCTGAAAGGAGGGAAGAAAAAGAAAAAAGATAAATAATTATTGCTAGTAAAACTGCCTCTGTTTAAATTCCTACCAGGTTAAGTTCATAGAGAAATACTGCCTTGTTTGCTAAGATCAGGCCGCGATCTTATTTCGTACATATTCTCATTCACTACTCAGACTCAAGGACTTTTACTGATAGTTGGCTAAATCCACATACTAGAAAACCAAACCAAAACCACATCAGGAGACTTCCTTCCAGGGTTATATTATTCGTTTGTAAGTTTATAGCATGTTAAGTGATAAAAATACACCTCGTGAGAATATTATTAGTTCCACAAACACAAAAAAAAGCTCCAAAGGTTAAAACATTTTCTCCCAATTACTTTAGTACCAGCATAATTTGATTTTAGATTTGTATGTTTCAGACCAATCCATTACTCCACTCTCACTGGTCCAAATTCTTTCACTTTATTTCGTCTCTGAACTATATTCCCTCCACTACAACACCACACACTCTGTTCTCCCATTCGTAGAACAAAGCTAATGTCTTGGTTATCATCTCTAATAGCAACTTAACTCATGTTCATTTATATATATACACACTAACAAAGAGTAAATTACTAACTTCGATTTTATACATAATTATTTCTGGAATACAAGGAAAACAGTTTACAAAGCCCATGATTATAGATTATGCCTGGAGGGACCATAACAGAACACCTGAATATTTTTACTTTTCTACAGCTTTAATACAAATGTTAACTACCTGTATTCATTTAATTTAGAGCTTGGGGTTCATCTGATGACTCAAAATTAACTTATGTTGGTTACCTGGCCATCTGAAATTACAGGTTTTTCCCTCCTTCTCTAAGGTTAACTTCTGTAACACTAATATTTGTTGGACAGTATTTCTGAGTCAGATTAAACCATGAACTTTTACATGTCAAGAACATGGGCGGACCAAGAGAAGCCAAGAGCCCTTACACTCCTTTCTTACCCAGTCTATACCAAAGAATTAAAGAAAAAATACTGACAACTGATCTCAACTCTAAAGATCTATAAACTACACTTCAATGAATACCAGTGGTAAAGACTCCTGCTTCAACCTTCTTGCTTGTATTAATTAAACATGCAAGCTACTTTCTCCAAGTACGCAACGGATTTCATACAATAAATAAACTGCTGGTGTTGTCTGACTTCCTATTTCTAAGCCTCAGGACTAAATGTTATAATCAAAATATGAACTGTTAGAGTCAATGTATTTGAAAGAATAACTGAAGCCCAAAGTCATCCTTGAGAAAAGTCATTCCACTAAATAACGAACAACCAAAGTATGCTTGGAAGCCAAAGCACTAACAAAATTCACATATATTCACTATTAGTTTATAAACAATAAACGCCCAACCTTAAAGACCTAGATGTCAACAAAGTAAAGGTAAATCTGGTTCTCATATTTTCCAACCAGATGCATACATGTTTATGTATATTCAGAGAAAGCTACAGAACAATTACCAAACACTAAAAATGGTGTAAGGTATAAAACTAAACATTAAATATTAAAAATTGTATCAAAACCTCAAATCAAAATGAAAGAAAAATAAATAAATCTCCAGGTTTAATTACTCAGTATTTTTATTTTAAAATAGATCTTCTATTCTACCAGGGCAAAGCAATACTTAAAATTACATGATGCCTTCCTAAGTACTCAGATTACAATCTTATCAAAGTGTCATGTTCCCATTAAAAGGAAGACTCCTTGAGAAAAAGAAAGACTCACCCAAAAAGGTTAAAACCCCAAACATTTCAAAATGCATCGTTACCTTCATTACTTATCACCTAATTTTTAGGTAGTAAAGTCAGACTAGTTAGGTCTAAAAGCAACAGAATATAATCTCAAGGAAAAACATACTTCTCTTAAATAAATCATATTTTACAGCATGTTACTTTTGATCCTTGAAAAGAAGCACGTGACGGACCACTCATTAAACCTATCTGTTCTTAAAATATTCAAGTGGCAAGAAAAAATGATCTTTTAATATAAATTATGATTTTTTATGTTCTTTTATTAAGCTACCATTCCCACACTGGATTTCAGGTACATAAACTTATTACACCAATGTGTGTATGCATATGACTTGCACACATAGGCTTATTACCAAATGTTCTAAATCTTAAGAGTTAACAAGGAATGGTTTTTTCTTGGGGGTTGAGAGGAGGGGGGATGATTTGAAACCTTAACATCTCACACAGTTACCATGGGTTTCAAAAGGGGAATTAAAACTAATACACATATTTAGCACTACTGAAAAAGCCAATCTGTCCCCCAAATCTCAAAATTTGTGTCCTGATAATTCAACACTATACTTGTAAAAGAAAACACATTACATGTATACATATTTAACACAACTTAAAAGAAGCATTGTAAGGGACTTCCCTGGTGGTCCAGCTGTTAAAACTTCACACTTCCACTGCAGTGGGAGCAGGTTTCACCCCTGGTTAGGGAACTAAGATCCCACATGCCGCCTGGTGTGTTAAGTAAATAAGTAAGTAAATAAATAAATAAATAATTTTTAAAAGAAGGAGGGTTGTGAATGTACTTAATGTCACCCAATTGTACACTTAAAGAGTTAAGTGGTAAATTTTCATGTTATGTATATTTTACTACATAAAGGAAATATCCCTTTACTAAATAAAGGAAAGGTGGGGGGAGAAAAACTGCTAAGGACTCAGTATGTAATTAAGGAATCAGTATGTAATTAACAGGTATTTTCAGCAACCCAACACCAAGGGGGTTCTCACTGGCATTTTTCCAATCACAACAATGTTCCAGTTTTCATTTTCAATAAATCCTAACAGAAGACAATGTGTGTCAAGTTTGAGTTTCACAAACAGCATGTAAAATTAAAACAAAGACAGAGCTTCTTACACTTCAACATTTTTCTGTTGCAGACCAGAAGTCTTCTTTCCAGGGGCAGCCCCTCTCATCTTCCCCTCTGCATACTGCTCCCTTCAAAAATAATTTCAATAATAATCTTAAAATGAGTATTTACGTGGAAAAATAAATTAATCACTTGATTCCATTTTGAAATTTATATTCAAATTGAAGTCCTGAGCCTATACATATTGTGGTACAAAGTTTTTATTTAACCAGTTCAACAGAGATAATGTATTTACAAAAATCAATTCAAGAAAGAACAGTAAAAAGCCCTAAGATTCGACTCTTCTATACTTATGAAAATTAAAATAAATGTAGTAAAAAGTGACAATAGATTCTCCTATAACTGAAAATTACATTTGTTTTGAAATTCACCAATCCCAATGTTTTTTAATCTGATCCCATTTTATCATTTCCATTTTCTTAATATTTCAGTTTTGAAATTAAAACAATTACCCTATAGACCACACAGTCTTTCAGGGTTCCTTTTCTCAATGTGCTTTCAGAGGTGAATAACAATGGGGACCGCCCCCCCTTTCTTATTCCTCCCCCACCAAGTGTACCTTCCAAACAGCCCAGGAGATAAGACCGTAACAATGAGTTTGCAACTTCAGAAATTTCCAACAACATCCTGCTCTGTTTTCTACCTACCTCTAAGGACAGACTCCAGAAATGACATGTATGCTACTTCCTTTCCCCAGGAAAGGCTTTTCTGATCACTTGGAGTCAGAGTCATATCACAGCAGCTGACAGGTCCCAAGGATCATTTTAAAGGCAGGCAGCCAACATGATTTCCATTGTGGATTTCATTCCTAAAAATTAACTTACAGGCATTTCTCCTCATATTCATGTTGCAAAACAAACTTACTGATTGGCTTTTTGAAGTTCTCGTTGTTTCTGCAAATTGGTGTCCACGTATTTGAGTACTCTGCTTTCTGGAACCCATTCATCCCAACTGAAAAAGAGAAAAATTAAAATATCATTCAAAACTATTTCGTTATTACTCAGACTCTGTCCTCCAATTATCTTTTTTTAGAAATACAAGAGGCAAGACTTTGGACTTCTCTGGACTAATTTCACGAACTGGCATTACAAATTCATTCTCAACTAAAGTGAAAATCTGTTCTGTAAAAAGGCAGTAAAGGGACGTCTCTGGTGGTCCAGTAGTTAAGAACCCACCTTCCAATGGAGGGGATGCAGGTTCTATCCCTGGTCAGGGAACTAAGATCCCACATGCCACAAGGCAACTAAGTCTGCACACCAGAACCACTGAGCCGTGCGCCACAACTAGAGAGCCCACATGCTGCAACTACAGAGCCCACGCACAACTAGAGAAGCCCGCATGCCACAATGAAAGAGCCCATGTGCCGCAACTAAGACCCAGTGCAGCCAAAGAATAAATAAATGAAAGATTTTTTTAAAAAGGCAATAAACATATTCTCAGAAGCAACATTCCAAATCTAAACTGCGAGTCCAAAAACAGATTATTCAAATTGTTTTTTAAAATGGCATAAAAGCATGGCATTTAACATAAGAGCCCCTAAGCAACTATCCTTACAGAATAAAGGTACCTAAAAGAACTTTAATTCCAAAAAAAAATGAGGCACAGGAATCCATAAGAAGCTGACTTCTTAAAGAACTAAAACTAACTGGCTGGTTACCTGTGATACAGAATTACAGAACTCTCTGTGCCTTAGTTTCACCTGTAAAATGAGGATAATAGTACCTATCTCATAGGATTGTTATGAGAATTA
Source organism: Balaenoptera physalus (assembly GCF_965194825.1). Classification (NCBI taxonomy): domain Eukaryota; kingdom Metazoa; phylum Chordata; class Mammalia; order Artiodactyla; family Balaenopteridae; genus Balaenoptera; species Balaenoptera physalus. The sequence continues at coordinate 147,881,571 of NC_138883.1, forward strand.
AATAATACATATAAAACACTTGAGAGTTTGACCAAAAAAATAAACACTCAAGGTCTGTCAGAAACATATTACGAGGTCTACAATACGGAATACCATCTAGATCAGCTCAACTAAGACTGTAAATTGAAGTGTTACAATGGTTATCACTCACTCACAAACGAATACACCAACTTTCGAGGCAAAACCATTCTTGGTGTTCTAAACATCAAAAGACAGAACCAACCACTCTCTTAAAATATCAGTTGCTAAGGCCTTCTGGCACTTAGAAAAGCTCCTTCAAAACAAGATCTTTTTTAAAAATTTTATTTTATTGATGTATAGTTGATTTACAATGTTGTGTTAATTTCTACTATACAGCAAAGTGATTCAATAATACGTATATTTACATTCCTTTCATATTCTTTTCCATTATAGTTTATCATAGGACACTGAATATAGTTCCCTGTGCTATAGTAGGACCTTGTTGTTCAGAACAGGATTTCTGATGTGGCTTTTTTTCCAAAAGGGAAAACAAAGATAAGGTATTTCTTAGGGAAATGCTGAACTTTTTGTGCAAATTTTTTCCTCCTGCTGATGGAGCTCCTTTAGTGACACAAAGAGATGTATCCTCAAAGTCTTTTACTTAATAATTTCCCACCTTTGACCTCATGTAAAACAGCCAAAAGAAGAATAAAAAATAAAAAGCAACCCTCAACATGATCTCCTAGAGAAAACTTTAAAACATGCATTTACCTAGAGGTCAGGAGGGGGTGGTGTACTGAGGGAGCTCCTTCAGGAACAGGAAAAAGTGCTACAATATCCTCATGTGTCTTCAAAGTTTTTTCAGAGCGCCTGGGCCTCACAGCACTTCTGATACAGACAGCATAGTACAAAGTAATCTCAGTAACTAGGTGTAGAATTTAGCTTAAGCTTTAAGATTTATTTACAAATATAATACTTAAATGTCTGTGCCAACAAATTCCAATAAGGTTTTTGAAAATTTAGAAATATCTTACTATCTATTGTGCTTTTGAAAAAGTATACATTTACTGAAGTTTAAGAAAATTCCAGTTTGGAGACTGGGCTTTTGTTGTATGCTTTTCTGAAAGTACAGTATCCTATAAACTGTACTCAAAATGCGGATTTTATTCTTATATCTGTTCCAATTCTCTCTAAATTAAAGGGAGCTAGCAAATTTTTATTTACCACAAAGTTCCATTTTAGAACCTTGCAAATTCCTTCCGATATAAAATGCATCTAAATAAGGACCTTGATCTAAAAACCAATTCTTGAGTTTCCTTCACATGTCAGGAGCTGAAAACCCTTGCTGAACCACAGGAAAATGAAATGACATCTTTTGCTCTGAAGAACACCACTACTAGGGTAGTAACTGAAGGCCAAATATCCAGAAATTTTTACATATAGCTCAAGCATAAAAGAATTTCAGAATTTTCTAAAGGTAGCTTGTCATTAATTCCCAAAGTCACAATGACCCATGGCACTACTTACACAGCACTAAATAAAAACATAACATACTTGCTGGGTATTTGAGCAACTCCTCCTCCTTTCTGTATGGATTTAAAGGCTTCTCTAAATACTTATTAAAGATAAAAAATTTCAAAATTCCGTATATTTATCTATACACCAGAACAACTACAAAAAACACATCCTTGTTAATATTCCTCAATACGTCTACAAAGATATAAAGATCTCCAATATTTAGTGTTATTTTTTCCTTAATTCTTTTTACAAGGAGTAATATATAAAATGAGACAAACAAAAAACCAAAAAAACTATGTACCCTATCATTTATTTGTGTTACTAGATAACATAACAAAGGAAACAAAGGTTTATTTTCAAGCAATACTATCAGAAAATGCAAGTATTTTATGTATTTCCACAATTTCTTATAAGCTACAAATGCCACTTAAAACCCAGTCTTCACACTGTACATACGTGCATGTGATTTTACAGAAAATATTATACATGAAAGAATTAAGCACAAAAGTGGTCTTCACTGTTATTAAGATGAAATCCTAAAACACTTAAAGTGTGCACGGGGATGGGGTCAGACCTATTCCATGAATTTGCTATTTGCTTTTCTTTAATTTCCTGGATAGACTTCCCATACATGATATGCATAAATAAGATATTCTATTTCCTATAGTGAACTGAGATTCTCTTTATATCTTGATAATACTCTCAACTTTACCTGATGTTAACAGAATATTGATATATAACATATTAAGTCTAATAAAAGGCTGACATACAGTTTTAAACACTTCATTTTTTTAACAGGGAAGAAAAAGCCATAAACTACACTGGGATCCAGAAGATAAACTCTCCTGGATATTAGACTCAATTTAGCATTAAACCTGAAATCCCATTTAAAATCATAGACGCTTACTTCTATTAAGACCAAAGGATTAAAAGCCCATAGGGTCACTCTGAGTTACTGTATTACCAACATATCATTATTATAAATATTTTAATTATCATTAACTGGGAAAAAATCATTTGTTGAATGCGCTTTTACACATTTTACATCTCCACCTTTCTACAATCATACTAATGGAAGAAAAAGTAAGGGTCTGGTATTTCTTCTTAGCTAAAACCATTTTGTGATAAAATTTTCTAATAAATAAAACTAACTGGGTTGGTCACCTGGCTATGGGACTGTATGAAAGAAGACCAAAGTCACAGGGTCAGTAAATGTCAAGGAGAAAAGCTCCTTCCAAAGCAAGAGTATTCATCAAATCAGATGGCAGTGCTCACTTGGAGAGCCAGCTACCAGAGTATGGCTAAGGTGACACAAAGCTTTAAAATCTGCTAGAAAACAACTCCTCAAGAACTACACTTTCTGGCAGTACTATTTTTGAAGAACAAAACACCATTAGTAAAATTAAAATCCTCTCATAGTAAAAATTATAGGCTATTCAATTACAAGCACCAAAAATGAATTAAATTATCAAATGTGATATTTATGGGCCCCAAGAAGAAAGACCCATCACTGACAAAGAGCTCCAATGGCTAAACATTCTAGAATGTGTTCAATCTATAACCACTGTCCACTCCCAGCAACATCAATATCACTTCTAAAAAAGAAAAAAAAGTTTAACTCTTTGGGGTGCAAAATTAGGTTCTGTAACTAAATTTCTGTACCTCGGTTAAGTCATATGCTAAAAAGTGAACCACATGAATTCACTTTGTTAGCATTTAATTATGCTTCCGAAGTTCAAAACATGAGCTGGTTAATACTTCCAAATCAGGCAATCTTTTTCTTCCCCCCCCCCTTTTCTAGGTAGAAAAAGCCAACTAGCTTTGAGTATAACTGCTTGAAATACCATATGTAGTCACTAAGTTTGTGTTAAGGCAAAAAACTCAAGCTGTCCTAAAATGTACCAAAACCAGAAAATAGTTGGGCTGACTAATTATTATTAGACATTATACCGGAACACAGAAATACTCCAAAGAATGTAAAATAAAATGGCTGTAGGGGACTTCCCTGGCGGTCCAGTGGTTAAGACTCCAAGCTTCCAGTGCAGGCGGCGTGGGTTTGATCCCTGTCAGGGAACTAGGCTAAGATCCCACATGCTGCGCAGTGCAGCAAAAAAAAAAAAAAAAGGCTGTATACCCTAATTTCTATTCTATTTTCATCACACTACAAATGGTTCACCTCTGCCTCAACATGTATTTACATTAAAACTGCAAGAATTAAGAAGCATATGCTTGTATCAGTCTACGACACAAAGCTACCTTGTTAATTATAAATAAAACATTGCTTTTAAAGATCTAATACTCACTTTTTATTCCAACCACTGTAATGTATAAAGTATTTCACTTGTTTATCCTTTATGGCAACCTTTACACACTGAAATAAAAAAGAAAAAGTTCACTTAGAAATACTGAAGGAAATAAAAAAGACTACCTGGATAATTTTCAAGTATCCAATCTTTCGAAGACAAACTCTACACTTAAACTCTCTGGTGGCCAAAATGAACATAATAAGATGCAACTCTTTAAAAGAACATTATTTAAGCCTTCAGACTACTTAGGTATTCAGAGTTATAAAACTGCCAAAGAGTCATAAAATTTGTTGGAGTCAGTCCAACAAATCTGAAGGACCATAAGCACAAAAGGTCCCCCTAAAACCTTAAATCAATGGGCTAGATAAGCTATCCAAGAACAGCTAATGAAAACTGTATTTGTGTTTTCTCAAAGTCCAACTAGCCAAAAGCTACATTTATTTCAAAAATAAATTCAGCTCAAGAATTAAACTCTTTTAAAAATATTTAAAATAATTTTGAATAATTTGAATCATTAAAAAATTTCATTAGCTTACACAAGGCAATAGCTGTTCTGCTGCAGATTATCAGCAACTAGCAAGGTGACAGATGAAAAACATCTTGTGTTCTTCTTAAAAGCAGCCAAACAAATTGGATTGAATCATTAGGGGAAGTCATTAACTATGAAAAAGTGAGGACTGTCTGGATTTAAGTTTTTATCAGATGCAAATCAAGAGAACCACAATAGTTTAAGCTATTTCAATCACCATTTAAAATTGTTCACTGGAGTGTTTCTGCTGCCAGAGCAGAAAAATCCGCCAGTCCAGTAGAGTTTGCCAGAAATTGATACAACAAAAATAACATTCAAGGATATAAATGACAAACAGGACTTAAAATATACTATAAGCTGCAGCAGTATTAAACCATTAAGATATACGTACACACACAAAAAGTTCTTGACCATCTCCATGAATCCAGTTTCAGCCATTTTAGAACTTTAAAAACATACATCCACTATGTATTCAAAATAAGTACAGTCTTATTTTCAGAGACATAAACTATTTACCAAGAACATACGTAGAAATTACCTTTAACTAAATATTATACTGCTCAGCATACTGTTCATTTTTTAAAAAAACTACCACTGTAAAAGAAGTTGACACATCTTAAATATTTGTGCTAAAAAAGTTACCAGAAACAAAATACTAAGAACACCTTTGACTTCGTAATGCATCATCCCACTTATCTTTGGCTAAATGGAAAAATCAGTTATTACCTGAGCACAACACTGATACAGAGAAAAGGGAAAGGGAACCCCCCCCAATTCAAACTTTGCCAAACAATCCAACAAGTAAGTTAAATGTACTCATTTTAAATGTTAGTTTTTTACCTTTAACGTAACTACTCAGTGCTTACTCAGCACATTATATTTGCAAATTAAGTTAACTTTGCCAGTATTTTCTCACAAGTCATTAACTACAAAATGCTATTTTGCTCCCATTAATAGTCAATTTTCTATCTTTCCCCTCAAATGCTCTTTCCAACTACTGGACCTTTAGCAGCTCAGTAAGATGAATGGCAAGACAGCAATGCTTTGTAAGACCTACTAAGAAAGCAGTAAGTCACCCATAAAGAGAAGATGAGAAACTATGAATCTATGAAAAGGTAGCTCTCACTAAAGCTACCAACCATTGAAAACTGATATTATCCAACCAGTAATTTCAGCCAACTTTTCAAGAGAAAGCAAGTTTATTAATACCTTTGCTTCATAAAGAAGAGGCCCATGGAAGCACAGCACTCTCTCACCTGTAAAAGTAAAAAACACACACACACACACACAAAGTACTGGGTTAGTTGTGATTTCTCTTCATACATAAGAATATGCACATCTGGTTGTGATGGAGAGCCATCACGCTTGTACCATAGTATTCCCCAAAAAAGTAGGCAAGTGGGTAAGGCAATGTATCCATCAACGCTTCAGATCAAACTTCAATACAACAAACACACCTTAGCATCTGATGTAAACAAAAAGCAATCAGGATATCAATCTGTTAAAATCATCAAATCATCTATCACCTGCTAAACAAATTAAATCTACTGTAGTTATCTACTGGCAGAATTGGTTTATTTTTCAATGTACTGATACATGTGGGATTTAAAGATACTTTAAGTTTAGGACCTTATGCTCTACCTATTCCTTCTCTGCTTCCAACCGTCTTAAACTGATTAAACTAAGAAAAACACTACATAAAAATTTCAATGTGCATCAGATACAGGTGTTTTTTTAAAAAAAGAGGTCCCACTATGTTAATGCCTTCAGTGTGTTCAATGATGTTCTGGGTGTTGGGCTGCTTCAATGGGAAAAAGAAAAAAAGAAAAGAAAAAAACCCAGACAATTCTAACCTTTCGAACTTAAACTCTCTGTTGAATCTACCATTAAGATTTGCAAGACTAAATAAAATGTTAGGGACTGGAATAAGACCTGGAAGACACCCCTGCTCATCAGACAAATCAGGCAGGCAATTCCTGGCAGTACCTTAAAATATCATTCGATTGTAGAAAAAATAGACGTCTCACATTATTTTCGGTCCACTTGGTTTCAACAGGCCCAGAGGTAACAAAAGTACCAACACAGTCAGCTCTTTCAACTCTAAAATTAAATTAAAATAGCCTACTAGCTCATTTCTGAACAGACTACAGGGCAGTATAGGTGACACTGACATGTAACCAAAGTTTTGCACAATTTACTGGATTTCCTATTTTAACTATCTTCATAAGCAGTAAGAAGAGTGACTGATGAGCTACTTGGGAAGGTCACAGGGAAGGGCCCATGCTGAGGAAAGCAAATGGTACCAAAGCATAGAAGAAACATGACAAATTCTGTGCAGTGGTCCACTCTGAGGAACCACTGCCTGAGGCTACTAGGCCTATGCAGAAAAAGTGGAGACTAGAAACAAGGAGACCAAAGACTTCTCCCAACTGTCAGGGATAAGAACAGAAATAGGTATGAATCAAAAGCAGTGAGGAGGACAGCTAAGCCAAAGTAGAAACACTTTAAACTGACTTCCAGCATGGTGGGAGCATTAATGAGAAAAGGAAATGGAGGGAGGGGTTTCTGATCAATTTTGGAATAAGTTACAGTGGCTACATGACATCCAAACTGGAGCCATCTAGTAAGCAGTTGAGTACATATCTGGCTCGCAAGAGAAAGCTAGGCTGGAGCCACTGCTGAATACTGTGGACAAGAACGAGACCATGGGGATATAGATAAGATATAGGGCCTAAACAGCAGCACCAAAGATCAGACCTGTGTACCTAAATTTAACTCTCCAGGTACTCTTTAAAGGCACCCTGAAAATGGCCTCACTCCCCTCTCCCTCCTTCTGGCTGCTGCCTCCAAAGACAACTGCACTGAGACTAAGACCCTTTGACCTCCATTCTAGCTACCTGGCCCTAATATCCTGTTGAAAAAATATACAGTAAGTTGAAGAGCATGACCCAGGATAACAAATGCCTATTTTTTTCATGGAAGTGGAAAGACTGTTAATTGGGGAAGGAGCAAACCACAGTCTCAGATATTTTTTAAAAATCTTTCTTCACTCTTAATCCTTTCTGGTATCAAACTACAAAGGTAATCTTGCCCAATGCTCTCAAATTCCAAGGGTGATGAGATTCCAATTCCCCATCCTCCCACTGGTTTGCTTACTGGGAACATTACTCAAATTCCAGCATCAGTCAGTCTCCTAACAAGCCAAGAGTCCTCTCCCTGACAATGGGCTAGCTGCCCAATAGCTTTCTTTACCTTATGCTTTAACATTTCAAGTGGAAGACCAAGTCGAGTGCAAAAACAGTCACTGTGCTTAAAAACTGCTTATAACATGTTGCACATTAAATAAAAACTTTCAAATTTAAAAGAACCATTTAGAAAAAAAACTGTTTCTGATCATTCGTATTTCCACCATTACAGAAGCTCAATTCTTCTGCAGTGTTTTAATTCTGTGAGTTCCAACAGAATATTCGTTTTTCCTTATAAAATATTCTCTGAAAATGTCTTATAAATAATTATAATTTCTTAAAGATGGTTACAACTTTGACACAAGAGTAGAAAACATGTCTGGAAAGTGATGGTAATGGTAAGTGCAGAGACTCTTAGGTAGCTTTCAAAACCTTACAGATACACTGGTTCATACTCTTCTCTAATTCACCACTATAGCAGCACATGGATTCTCCTTCGCTGTTATCACTCTTACCATCCCTCTAGTTTAGAACTAAAGCACTTCCTCCAGAAAGCTAACCTTAACTGTCCCACACTTGGGTGATCTTCCTTTGATATCCTACAGTGGGGATTAATTTTTTGTGCCATGGACCCTTCACAGTCTGGTTAAGCCTTTGGGCCTATTCCCAGAATTTTTCTACAAACACGTAAAACAGTATTACAAAAGAAACCAACTGTACTGAAATAGTTACCAAAACATTTAAAATATCACGTTCTATGGTTTTATATGAGCTCCTTAATGGATATAAACATTTAGCCACTGATCCAATAACTACCACAACTCTGAAATAATGACGAGCATACATTACATCTCAATGTATCTCCCACCACTGTAATGCTGGGACATGAAAACATACAGCTAATACTACTGTGGTTTTTTGTTTCTTTGTTTGCTTTGCTTGTTTTGTGGGGGAGGAGTCCTAACATTCACAACTGAAAAATACTAAATTTTAGTTAGACAACAGAAACCAAAACTTTTTCCCGTCCAAGTTCACGGATCTTCTGAATTATAAACACTGACCCTAGATTAAGAATCCCTGCTCCAAAATATCTGGTTTTAAAAAAAAAAAGGCAATCCATAGAAGGTAGTCACACAGCTTCTCAGCGTGAGAGAAAGCAGGTATTAAGAGTCAGTTATAGCAGAAACACGCTTGGAAACGTCTTAAACATTCCATAGTTACAATATACTTGGGTTTTGTGTAAATGACTAACGCACATTAAAGTTTGAAAATCGCTACAATTTTTTGCAGACGTCTCGACATCTACGGTAACTAACACATCCATAATAATGAAAGGGAATTTTAAAGTGTTCTTGCTTGCCTCACAGAATTTTACTTCCATTTTAGTTTACTCCTAAACCTCCACTTTAATATAAATTATTAGATACGTTAATTGTGAAAATTAAAGAGCTGTCTTCCACTGGAAATCAGGTTCTACCGTCGGCCAAAACATATCGATCAAAGACAATAAAAACTCAACTTTAAAATCAGTTAATCAAATACTGCTGCAATTACTCAAACAACTGCTGTACTTAAAAGGTAACAGCAATGGGACTTATAAGTGAAAACATAATACCGCGTTCAGGTAGCTTTTATTTATTGTTTTACAAGCAACCGCACGGCAAGAGCGCAGTCACATCCCCATAGGATCTCGGCACTCGGCTTTTCGGTAAGCAAAGAGACGCCTGCCGGCAACACAAAGCCGACCCAGACGCTCGCGCTTTTTCTCTCCAGTTCCCACCCACCTCCCTGGGGAAAGCGTCGGGGAACCGGTTCCCGCGCGGCAGCGGGCGAAGAAGGGGGCGCTGTATCTGCCCTAAAGCGGCGTCGGCGACCGGGAGCCGGGAACCCAGGCGCCAGCGGCCATGATGGCGCGGCCATCTTGCAGCAGCCATTTTACAACGCAGTTCTCCCGCCCCGAGACGCGAAGCCCACCGCCCCCTCCCCCCAGCCGCAGCCCGGCGGCTCCACCGAGCGCGACCACCTACGGGCTCGAGGCCGCCCCAGAGCGCCAGGCGTTGGCCGCCCACGCGGCCGGGGTGCTCCGCGCCGGCGCCCGAAACCGCCGCCGCTGCCTCCCCTCCCCCACGCCACATCACTTCCCCTAACGGCCGCCATGGCGCGCCCGTCGCCTCCCTACAATAGGCTACTTTCTCCGCGCCCTCTTCCTCGGAACAAACACTGCGCTAAGGCTTTGCCACGCGGCAACGGCTCCCTCTGCCACTCTAACGCCTGCCTAACGCTTTCGCTTCACAAGGTATTTTCGCCTCATGACGCACCGAAATAACCCGCCGCAATGCGCTTTCCCCGCACAAAGCCCTGTCCGCCGCCTCCTCCGGGCGCAGCCCTTGCCACCCCCGACCCCCAAACCTCAACAACTCCGAGCCCGCCTCCCTTTCCTGCGCCGATAGATGCCTTCTCCCCAGGAACTCAAACTCACCCTCCTGGAATTTAGGCTTCGGGTCCTGCTTCGGCGCCATTTATAAGTAATTCGCCGCCGCCGCCGCCTCCTCCTTCTCCCACCACCCCCGACTACCGCCCCCTACTCTCTACCCCACCCAACTGCGCGTCAGACGCGCCGTCAGCCACCGCCAACTCTACATCCTGGGCCCGATTTGCCAGCTGCCACAGACCTCACAGCATCGCGACCCGCGCAGCCGCCGCTCCAGCCAACGGCTGCCCTCCGCGCACGCGCCCCTGCGCCCGCCCCGCTCCCGGGGCACGCCGGGATTGGTAGTTCCCGGGCGCTTAAGGCGCCGCGGTGTGGGGTAGGGGCGGCGGCCTCTTCCCATCCCCCACCCCGGGACCGCCTGGGGTTTTTAAAGCCTGGATTTGATTTTGCTTGTTTGTTGGAGCGAGGGCGAGGGAAGGCAGTGCCTCACCTTAAGAATGGGAGAGGCCCGGTTGCGGAGGCCCACGGGCAGTACAGGGCCACAATGATGTGGGCTTTGAAATGGCCTGAGAGAAAAGGCTGCTTCCTGAAGCCTACTTTCAGTAGCATCTCGAGTAGTTTCCGCCTAGAAAAGTTTCACGGCCAGCAATCTGGCCAGAAGGGGGGTAGGCAGTGGAGTCTGCGTCTAGAAGTTTCGTTGTTTAGCAAGCTCACTGACAGTTTACTTGGTGGGACTGACAGCCATCTGTCGGGTCCTGCTCCTCGCCTTCTCCAGCCTGGGTCCTGCGGAAATGAGGACGGAGAGGGAGACACTAGGCAGGCTGGGGGTGCGAGCTCTGGCTTTTTGGGTGATGGACTTCTGCCCGCCGCCCAAAGAGGCTACCGTGGATAATACCAAGTAATACCCACGCTGGGGTTCTGCACCTGCCCTATGTGTGCACTTTTTGGTCACCTGATGTCTTTGAACTGTTATTGAGTACACACACGGTTTAAACGAATTTCCTCGTGTCGTTTCCCCTGTTCAAAAAGTCTGTAGTTTGCTCACCTGCAAAATGGGGAGAATAAGACCACCTTTCCATCGGTTTACTGTGAGACTTGCATGGAAAGGCTTAGTGCGGCGCTGAACAGTGAAATGGCGCTCAGCAAACGTTAAGAATGATCGATCCCGAAGTCCTTAGCTTGGCATTTGAAGTCCTCCCACAAACAGTCCCCCACCGTCCTCCAGGCTTTGTGCTTGTCTGCATGCCTTTTCTAAACCCTCCCCTGAGCATGCTATGCACTCCATGAATTCCAGACCCCTCTCCATTTATCTGACTCCAGTTTCTCCTTCAGTCTTGCCTGAACACAAGCCATTCTTTGACCACAGAAACCCACAAAGAACCATCACTCCACTTGTCTGCACAGCATCTGGTCTGTTCCACTTCTTAGAATATCAAAGAAAGGGGCAAGGGCCTCTTTGTGACCCCATCACCACACCAAAACTCTGAACTATACTTTTAACGTTTTGAATACAGAATATTTTAAAATAATTCAAAATTCAATAATTCAAAATAATTTTAATATAAAGCTGGAGATAGCGAGACTTCCCTGGCTGTCCAGTGGTTAAGACTCCGGTTGGATCTGTGGTCAGGGAACTGAGATCCTGCATGCTGTGCAGTGCAGAAAAAAAAAAAAAGAAAGAAAACAAAAACAAAAAAAATTGGACTGCTTGGCTAATCTCTCTATGCTCTTTCCTTATCTGCAAAATGTACCTCATTGGCTTATTCTGAGGATAAGAATCAGTTAGCGTGCATGAAGCTTTAACAAAAAAAAAAAAAAGTGAAGATAAGTGAGAAGTCCCTTCAGTCCCTCATCTGCTCCTTCCCCCACAAAGGTACTACTATTATAAGTTGTTTGAGTATCCTTGCAGTTTCTTTATCCTAGCACCCTCATTGTGTTCTTTCTCCATTTATATTAATTTTTTTGCATTTATGTTTTAATTATGCAAGTAATATCTGAATATTTGAGTTGTACATGATGCAACAATTCAGAGGTATAAAATACAGGGCAAAACTTGAGGAATCCTTCTATTTTCCCTCATTTACTTCCCCATCATTTTGCATGGACATTTTCGTATGCTCCCTAATTGTTTTTCCTTTTACCATAAATGGACTGTATATATTGTTCTGTGTCTTCTTTTTTTACTTCATAATATGGCTTAGAGGTCACTCCAATTAATTATGTGTCCATCTCACATTTTTAATTGTTGGAGACATACTGCAGTATAAATAGACCACATTTGTCTAACCTTGATTCTTGCTGGACATTTAGGTTGCTTTCAGTTTTTCTTACTGTTAGAAACGTATGTCTTTCAAACTAAACCTTTGTGCCCATTGTTTTTATATTTTTAGGCCCCTAGATGTAGAATTACTGAGTCAAAGACTGTGGGCATTTTAAACTTATTAAAGGCTTCATCAACTTACATTTCAACCAACAATTAAAGAGAGGGCCTGTTTTCCCGCATCCATGCCAAACATGGTATTATCAGTCTCTAAAAACTTGGGATTTTTTGGGGTTTTTTTTTTTTTAAGATTCTTGTATTTTATTTACGTATGTATGTATGTATGTATGTATGTATGTATTGGCTGTGTTGGGTCTTCGTTTCTATGCGAGGGCTTCCTCTAGCTGCGGCAAGCGGGGGCCACTCTTCATCGCGGTGCCCGGGCCTCTCGCTATCGTGGCCTCTCTTGTTGCGGAGCACAGGCTCCAGACGCGCAGGCTCAGTAGTTGTGGCTCACGGGCCCAGTTGCTCCGCGGCATGTGGGATCTTCCCAGACCAGGGCTCGAACCCGTGTCCCCTGCATTGGCAGGCAGATTCTCAACCAGTGCGCCACCAGGGAAGCCCTAAAAACTTGTTTTAATATAAGAGGAAGTCATGTTGTGCAAAGGAAGCCAGACACCAAAGACGATATACTTTAACGACGGTGTTGGAAGTCAAGATAGTGGTTTGCTGGGGTAGAAGGGGGAATTGGCTGGAAAGGGGTATTAGGGAACTTCAGGGTGCTGGAAATGTTCTGTAACCTTAATCTGGTGTGGTTACATGGGTGTTTACAAATGTAAAAATTCATCAAGTTGTACACTTATGAGTAATACACTTCACCATACCTATATTATACCATAAAAAAATCTTTAAAAATCACCTTATTCTACATTTTATGAAAACTTCAAACATAGAAAAATAGAAAGAATATATTACATATCATCTCGATTCAACAATTGTAAATATTTTCCCATATTTGCCTTATAATACATATATATGTGTGTGTATTGTGTGTGTGTGTATGTGAAGACATAAGGACCTATTATGCCTGATTTCTTTGGTATGTACTTCCGAAATAGAAGGTCATTCTCCTACATACCACAATACCATTATCACACCCAACACAATTAACAATAATTCCCTAAAATCATATAATTCCCATTTCACATTTCCTCACTTGTTCCTAAAATATTTTTATGTTTGTTTGCTTGTTGATTGTTTTTTCAAAATAGGATCCATTAAATGACAATGTATTGCATTTGGTTGTTAAATTTCTTAAGTCTTTTAAAATCTAGACAGGCAGTTCTTAAGGTAGGAGTCCATGGATACAATCAAATGGTCCATGAACTTGGATGAGAAAAAAAAATTACATCTTTAGTTTCATCAAATTCAAAGTGAAATTTAGCATTTCCTTTCATTATAAATGAAGGTAACAAACCTTGAAAATATCAGCAGCACCTGTGGTTTTGTCGCAATAAAAATAATATGCTTTCATATCACTTTAGTTCTTCCAGATATCTTAGAGATATTATTATTATTATTATTATTATTATTTTAATGGGTGTGTTGGGTCTCCGTTTCTGTGCGAGGGCTTTCTCTAGTTGTGGCAAGCGGGGGCCACTCTTCATCGTGGTGTGCGGGCCTCTCACTATCGTGGCCTCTCCTGTTGCGGAGCACAGGCTCCAGACGCGCAGGCTCAGTAGTTGTGGCTCACGGGCCCAGTTGCTCCGTGGCATGTGGGATCTTCCCAGACCAGGGCTCGAACCCGTGTCCCCTGCATTGGCAGGCGGATTCGCAACCACTACGCCACCAGGGAAGCCTCTTAGAGATATTATTTACAGTCATTACTTTGAAATTACTGTAGTTATTAGACCTGTTGCTAGATCTTATTTAATGTATTAAAAATGAAGCATGGGGACTTCCCTGGTGGCACAGTGGTTAAGAATCTGCCTGCCAATGCAGGGGACACGCGTTTGGGCCCTGGTCCAGTAAGATTCCACATGCCACGGGGCAACTAAGCCCGTGCGCCACAACTACTGAGCCTGCGAGCCACAACTACTGAGCCCACGTGCCACAACTAATGAAGCCCGCATGCCTAGAGCCTGTGCGCCACAATAAGAGAAGCCACCGCAATGAGAAGCCCATGCACTGCAACGAAGAGTAGCCGCTGCTCGCTGCAACTAGAGAAAGCCCACACGCAGCAACAAAGACCCAATGCAGCCATAACTAACTAACTAAATAAATTTATTTTTTAAAAAATCAAGCATGTACATTACCATAGTATATTTTAAGGTATTTTGATAACTGTATTTCAATATAATTGTTTTCCTTTATAATCCTATGTTGTTGTTTTTTATTTTATACATTTAAAAACATTCTGGAAAAACAGTTCATTGGCTTCACTGGACTGCCACAGGAGTGGGAGGGGAGCCCTTGGCACAGAATAGGCCACCCACACACATACACTTTATTGTTAGTGGTGTTAGTATTCGTTCGCTACATTTGCTTTTTGAAAAACCTGATTCTTTTGAATCTTTGACATTCTGCGTTTGTCTGATTGTTTACTTGTGGTGTTACTTAACTCATTTCTCTTTCCCTATATTTCCTATAAACTTAAGTTACATCTAAAGACTTGGTTAGATCTAAGTTGAGTGTTTTTGACAAGAATATTTTATAGGTGATGCTCTGCACTTCTCACTGCATCACATCAGGAGGCATATGATGTCTGGTTGTCTTATTAGTGAGGCTAAATTTGATCACTGGGCTAAGGAGGTTAAGATACTTTGGGATTTTGCATAATCAAACAGTATTTAAATTTATGGAAATTTAAAACTATATACAAAAGCAAAGTGAATTGTACAGTGAATCATGGTGTGTACTCAACACTTAGCCTCCATAGTTACTAACATATGGCCAATCTTGTGTCTTTGGTACCCAATTATTCCTCCCCCACCAAAATATGTACACACAAATTCCAAATATCATGTCTATTTCATTTCTAAACAAGTGAGTACATATCTCTAAAAGGTTTCTAAAACGCACCTCATTTTTCATCTCCTGGTGCTCGGGTTCGCCATTCCCGAGTGAAGCATTATTTAAAACACCATACCATTAATTTAAAAACACCGTACCATTATTACATTTTTTTATAAATTTAAAAATAAAATAATTTAAAAATAAATAATTCTGTAGTATCTTCAAGTATTGAGTCAGTGTTCAGGTTCCTGGGATTGTCTCATATAATCTCATGATTGTATTGTGTTATGTCACAGTGTAATCTTATGATTGGTTGGTTCAAATCAGGATCCAAACACGGTCCATGCATTTCATTTGATTGAGTTCACTCTGTCTCTCTCTTTTTATTGCCATTTACTTGTTGAAGAAACTGGACCACTGAGAATTAGCACACTTTCTTAAAATGATTTATTAATGGCATAGTTGAATATAAAGTCTCCAAATATGAGTTCCATGGGAGAATAAAACGTGTTTAACTTAGTATATCTTTGAATATATTCTTTTGGTACAAATAGCAATAAGTCAGTAGCCAACATAATAAATCACCAGCCAACAATAAGAAGAAAATATAGTTCGAGATTGCGCTAATTTCTAAATGTTACTTCTGAAGGAGCTGTAATCATAATGTCCTCACTTGAGCTGAATTTACGTCCACATGTAAACAAACCATTGCTTTCCCTACAGCTTCAGGAATGAAAGGAAAGGAAATGAAGATGATGACAACACTTAATATAAGTAGAAAAGGAAAGGAAGATGACGATGACTACTTAATATAAGGTATACTAAAATAAATTTAAAATCAAAATCACCTCCCAATAGAACACTGATTGCATTAGTTTCCTGGGGCTACCATAACAAAATACCACAAAATGGGTGGCTTAAACAACAAATGTAGAAGTACAAGATCAAGCTTTGTGTAGGGTTGGTTCTTTCTGAGGGCCCTAAGGGAGAATCTGTTCCAGGATTTTCCCCTAGCTTTTGGTTGTTTGCTGGCAATCTTTAGCATTCCTTCGCTTATAAACTCATCAGCCCAATGTCTGCCTTCGTTTCACATGGCATTCTCCTATGTGTCTAAATGTACATTTCTGGGTGCATGCCTACATCCATAGTTCCCTCTTTTATAAAGACACCAGTCATGTTGGATTAAGCGTGCATTCTACTCTGATATAACCTCATCTTAATTAATTACATCTGCAACAACACTACTTCCAAATAAGGTCACATTCTGAATTACTAGGGGTTAAGACTTTAACATATGAATACCAGGGAGTCGCAAATTCAACCCGTAACACTGATCTTCAATTTAAAATGGATGTATATTTAAAAGTAAATGTATCTTCATTGACTTCTCATCAATTTACCAGTTTGCTTTTTCTCTGACAGAGTTTGCCTTTTGAAAAATTCTACTTCGCCTCCCATCACCTAGAGATTAGGTGTTCCTTTGTAATAACAGCAGTATTTAGGGAATCTTCATTTTCTATTGCAAAATTTTCCATGTGTTTCTTCCAAAGTCTGAAATTGTATCTTGAACTGATGGTAATAACATACAGTAATTTGGAGAATGTTTGAGAATTGCTGGGAATGATGGAAAATATTTAAGACAAGGAAAGAATTTGCAGCTGTGAACATAAAAGCAAAGTTTTGCCCTAAGAAATTGAGTTTGTTTAGGAAAATATATGAAGGAAAAGATAATTCCTTGCTTTGAGATATGGGTTTTTTAAAAATTGCGGTATAGTTGATTTACAATGTTGTGTTAATTTCTGCTGTACAGCAAAGTGATTCAGTTATACATACATATGTATACATTCTTTTTTATATTATTTTCCATTATGGTTTATCACAGGATATTGAATGAGATATGTTTTAAGACTCCAAAATTGCTGCAGGAAATATGTTCAATTTGGATCACTAACTTAGGAAAAAAAGGATTAAGAAAGCCCTGTGTCTGTTCACAATAGCTACCTGATTAGCTAATCACTAAAACAATCTTACAGTGGTTTAAACAGCCCATAATGATCACTAGCCCTTCCCAAAGGCACAAAGTAAATTAATTTACTTAGAGGAATTCAAGGATATGAAATTAATGTGTATAGTGTGAATCAGAGCTGATCTCCGAACTAATTTTCAGTATGGCAGAGCATAAAGTTAAAATTACACAGTTCAAACATTTTAAGAGATCACTTCAGCAATATGTATGAACCCTACAATTTCATTAATTTTTCATGTCTTCTATTGATATATCCTAAACTTTGGCATTCCACTGCCCTTCAAATAGACCACTCAGTAACAGATATTTTTCTACACAGATAACCTTTAACTGTGTAATTATAATATGAAATTTTTTTCTAGTTTTATTGTTCCCTTTTTTAACTTGTTCAGTCTTAGTAGTTTTTAAAGTGTGAATTGTTTGAAAATACGAAACTCCAGATTGAAGTCAGTTATGTGTTGAATTGCTTGAAAACTAAGGTTTTCTGAATTGAGGTTAATTATTACAGGTGATGCGAAGAGCTGCCACCCAGCCGGGGGCTCAAACCCAGGACCCTGAGATTAAAAGCCCCACGCTCTACAGACTAAGCTAGCTGGGCAGTCAAACATGATCCTTTTTCTAGGTCTTTTCAAATAATAAGATTATTTAAACTTGTTCCAAGACATATTTTGCATTTAAATTTTTTTCTCATAATATTTTGGGGAAGGTTTTTACTATTTTCAAAATTGTGTTTCATTTCTGATTCTGTGCACAAAAACTCTTTCTGTTTAATAGTGTCAGTGGCCCTCTAGAGGTCAAGCGGTAAAGCAGGCTGATGCCGGCGACCCCAAACTCCAGCTGGGGGGAAAGGCAGTGGGCTTGGGGTGCCTCCCGTGTACCCCGAGAGCCCCGCTGGCAGAGCGCGCTCCCCCTTCTAGAGAAGATCCAAATCCAAAGTGCAGCTGTAGAGCTGGCTGGCCTCCCGCGGCCCCCGCGTGAGTTGGAGGTTTCTGGCATTTTTCTGTGGCACGACGGTGGTTCAACCAATCCATGCCCCATTGTTCACATAATAGAAGATCATTAAAAAGCTAACGCAGTCTCAGAAATGAATTGAATTAATTACGGCGTTTGCTCACACACAGAACTAAAAGGTAAAGACATTTATCCCATAGTCTGATAGCACGTCTGCGTGGGAAGGGACCATTATTTCAAACGTTTCCCCACCAAAACGAAAAAAATTAAAGATTTATTCTGCTTTTCTAGTAGCAACTGTAGTTCCCAGTAACCAAAGAGTCCCAGGTGATGAGGGAGCGCTCTACTTTATAGGGTGGGGGAAAAAAATGTAGGATTAGAAAAAGCATAAATCGGCAAACCGTTTAAACGAGGGTTATCCGGGGACTTCCCTGGTGGTCCAGTGGTTAAGATTCTGCACTTCCGCTGCAGGTTCCATCCCTGGTGGGGGAACTAAGATCTCGCATGCCACGTGGCATGGCCAAAGAAAAGAAAAAGAACCGAAAAAACGAGGATTAGCCATCGATGTTAAACCATTGCGTTAATAGTTGATAAGGGTCACACAGGGTCAAAGCAACACTACACGGTTACTTCCTAGATGCAGGGGTGGGCAATCTAACTGTGAAACGGAGGTATGAGGCTGTCATCACCCTGAGAAATTAATCTGAGTTTCGCTAGTGGTTTACTAATCTTCAACAAGATTGTGTGTCTTCAGTGGTGACATAACCTGAAGTACACAAGATCAATGGTAATTATTCTAGACAAAAAATGTTTTGTGTGGATCTATCAACCACTAGATATTACTTCCAGTTTACGGGAAATAGAGATGAAGAACTAGACAAATGACAGCGCAAGGAAGCAAGCAATAGCACAAAATCAGAAAGTGGGAAATTCTGTAGGACAAACAGCCCTGTGTCCTCAAGAAGTAAGCATTGTATTTTTTAAAAAATGACTTTTGCTAGATTAAAAGAGATACAGTTGCCATAATAATCAGATGCAGTAGGTGATCCTATTGAGGGTGACTCTCCCATCCACCAATGGCTTGGATACCATTCTATACTGTTTCTTTTTTTAAAATTATGGTAAAATAGACATAACATAAAATTTACTATTTTAACCATTTTTAAGTGCACAGTTCAGTGGCATTAGTACATTCACACTGTTGTGCAACCATCACCACCATCCCTCCCCAGAACTATTTCATCTTCCCAAATTGAAACTCTGTACCCATTAAACAACTCCCTGTTTTCCCCCTCAGCCCCTGGTAACCACCATTCTACTTTTTAAAAAAAAAATAAATTTATTTATTCATTTATTTACTTTTAGCTGCGTTGGGTCTCCATTGCTGCACACAGGCTTTCTCTAGTTGTGGCGAGTGGGGACTACTCTTCGCTGCGGTGTGCGGGCTTCTCATTGCGGTGGCTTCTCCTGTTGTGGAGCACAGGCTCTAGGCGCACAGGCTTCTGTAGCTGTGGTGCACGGGCTCAGTAGCTGTGGCTCACGGGCTCTAGAGTGCAGGCTCAATAGTTGTGGTGCACGGGCTTAGTTGCTCCACAGCATGTGGGATCTTCCTGGACCAGGGGTCAAACCTGTGTCCCCTGCATTGGCAGGCGGATTCTTAACCACTGTGCCACCAGGGAAGTCCCAAATTATGCATTTTTTAAACTCCTTAAACTCTCCTGAGAGTATCATTTTGGTCCTCTCTGGTCACAGCCTGCAGCTCTCGTGTAGAAAAACAGCTCCCACTCATTGGAGGGCTTGCCAGATAATTCACCAGAGCTGTGTCTCCCATTTGTAGATATTTGAGTCATTCACATTGTATTTCTAGAATATAGATGATCATTCAAGTTAGAAGTTAGTCACTTTTTAAAAAATTTTTAAATTTAATTTTATTTATTTTTTTATACAGCAGGCTCTTATTAGTCATCCATTTTATACACATCAGTGTATACATGTCATTCCCAGTCTCCCAATTCATCACACCACCACCCCCACCCCCCGCCACTTTGCTCCCTTGGTGTCCATACGTTTGTTCTCTACATCTGTGTCTCAATTTCTGCCCTGCAAAACGATTCATCTGTACCATTTTTCTAGGTTCCACATATATGCGTTAATATACGATATTTGTTTTTCTCTTTCTGACTTACTTCACTCTGTATGACAGTCTCTAGATCCAACCACATCTCTACAAATGACCCAGTTTCGTTCCTTTTCATGGCTGAGTAATATTCCATTGTATATATGTACCACATCTTCTTTATCCATTCGTCTGTCAATCGGCATTTAGGTTGCTTTCATGACCTGGCTATTGTAAATAGTGCTGCAATGAACATTGGGGTGCATGTGTGTTTTTGAATTATGATACCCATATACTGGGTATATGCCCAGTAGTGGGATTGCTGGGTCATATGGTAATTCTATTTTTAGTTTTTTAAGGAACCTCCATACCATACTGTTCTCCATAGTGGCTGTATCAATTTACATTCCCACCAACAGTGCAAGAGGGTTCCCTTTTCTCCACACCCTCTCCAGCATTTGTTGTTTGTAGATTTTCTGATGATGTCCATTCTAACTGGTGTGAGGTGATACCTCATTGTAGTTTTGATTTGCATTCCTCTAATAGTTAGTGATGTTGAGCAGCTTTTCATGCGCTTCATGGCCATCTGTATGTCTTCTTTAGAGAAATGTCTATTTAGGTCTTCTGCCCATTTTTGGATTGGGTTGTTTGTTTTTTTAATATTGAGCTGCATGAGCTGTTTATATATTTTGGAGATTAATCCTTTGTCTGTTGATACATTTGCAAATATTTTCTCCCATTTTGAGGGTTATCTTTTCGTCTTGTTATGGATTCCTTTGCTGTGCAAAAGCTTTTAAGTTTCATTAGGTCCCATTTGTTTATTTTTGTTTTTATTTCCATTACTCTAGGAGGTGGATCAAAAAAGATCTTGCTATGATTTATATCAAAGAGTGTTCTTCCTGTGTTTTCCTCTAAGAGTTTTATAGAATCCAGTCTTACATTTAGGTCTCTAATCCATTTTGAGTTTATTTCTGTGTATGGTGTTAAGGAGTGTTCTAATTTCATTCTTTTACATGTAGCTGTCCAGTTTTCCCAGCACCACTTATTGAAGAGACTGTCTTTTCTCCATTGTATATCCTTGCCTCCTTTGTCATAGATTACTTGACCATAGGTGCATGGGTTTATCTCTGGACTTTCTATCTTGTTCCATTGATCTATATTTCTGTTTTTGTGCCAGTACCATATTGTCTTGATTACTGTAGCTTTGTAGTATAGTCTGAAGTCAGGGAGTCTGATTCCTCCAGCTCCGTTTTTTTCCCTCAAGACTGCTTTGGCTATTTGGGGTCTTTTGTGTCTCCATACAAATTTTAAGACTTTTTGTTCTAGTTCTGTAAAAAATGCCATTGGTAATTTGATAGGGATTGCACTGAATCTGTAGATTGCTTTGGGTAGTAGAGTCATTTTCACAATATTGATTCTTCCAATCCAAGAACATGGTATATCTCTCCATCTGTTGGCATCATCTTTAATTTCTTTCATCAGTGTCTTAGAGTTTTCTGCATACAGGTCTTTTGTCTCCCTAGGTAGGTTTATTCCTAGGTATTTTATTCTTTTTGTTGCAATGGTAAATGGGAGTGTTTCCTTAATTTCTCTTGCAGATTTTTCATCATTAGTGTATAGGAATGCAAGAGATTTCTGTGCATTCATTTTGTATCCTGCAACTTTACCAAATTCATTGATTAGCTCTAGTAGTTTTCTGGTGGCATCTTTAGGATTCTCTATGTATAGTATCATATCATCTGCAAACAGTGACAGTTTTACTTCTTCTTTTCCAATTTGTATTCCTTTTATTTCTTTTTCTTCTCTGATTGCCGTGGCTAGGACTTCCAAAACTATGTTGAATAATAGTAGTGAGAGTGGACATCCTTGTTTTTTTCCTGATCTTAGAGGAAATGCTTTCAGTTTTTCACCATTGAGAATGATGTTTGCTGTCAGTTTGTCATATATGGCCTTTATTATGTTGAGGTAGGTTCCCTCTATGCCCACTTTCTCGAGAGTTTCTATCATAAATGGGTGTTGAATTTTGTCAAAAGCTTTTTCTGCATCTATTGAGATATCATATGGTTTTTATTCTTCAATTTGTTAATATGGTGTATCACATTGATTGATTTGCATATATTGAAGAATCCTTGCATCCATGAGATAAATCCCACCTGATCATGGTGTATGATCCTTTTAATGTGTTGCTGGATTCTGTTTGCTAGTATTTTGTTGAGGATTTTTGCATCTCTATTCATCAGTGATACTGGTCAGTAATTTTCTTTTTTTGCAACATCTTTGTCTGGTTTTGGTATCAGGGTGATGGTGGCCTCATAGAATGAGTTTGGGAGTGTTCCTTCCTCCGCAACTTTTTGGAAGAGTTTGAGAAGGATTGGTGTTAGCTCTTCTCTAAATGTTTGATAGAATTCACCTGTGAAGCCATCTGGTCCTGGACTTTTGTTTGTTGGAAGATTTTTAATCACAGTTTCACTTTCATTACTTGTGATTAGTCTGTTCATATTTTCTATTTCTTCCTGGTTCAGTCTTGGAAGGTTACACCTTTCTAAGAATTTGTCCATTTCTTCCACGTTGTCCATTTTATTGGCATAGAGTTGCTTGTAGTAGTCTCTTAGGATGCTTTGTATTTCTGCGGTGTCTGTTGTAACTTCTCCTTTTTCCTTTCTAATTTTATTGATTTGAGTCCTCTCCCTCTTTTTCTTGATGAGTCTGGCTAAAGGTTTATCAATTTTGTTTATCTTCTCAAAGAACCAGCTTTTAGTTTTATTGATCTTTGCTATTGTTTTCTTTGTTTCTATTTCATTTATTTCTGCTCTGATCTTTATGATTTCTTTCCTTCTGCTAACTTTAAGTTTTGTTTGTTCTTCTTTCTCTAGTTCCTTTAGGTGTAAGGTTAGACTGTTTACTTGAGATTTTTCTTGTTTCTTGAGGTAGGCTTGTATAGCTATAAACTTCCCTCTTAGAACTGCTTTTGCCGCATCTCATAGGTTTTGGATTGTCGTGTTTTCATTGTCATTTGTCTCTAAGTATTTTTTGATTTCCTCTTTGATTTCTCCAGTGATCCCTTGGTTATTTAGTAACGTATTGTTTACCCTCCATGTGTTTGTGTTTTTTATGTTTTTTTCCCTGTAATTGATTTCTAATCTCATAGCATTGTGGTCAGAAAAGATGCTTGATATGATTTGAATTTTCTTAAATTTACTGAGGCTTGATTTGTGACCCAAGACATGATCTATCCTGGAGAATGTTCCGTGCACACTTGAGAAGAAAGTGTAGTCTGCTGTTTTTGGATGGAATATCCTATAAATATCAATTAAATCTATCTGGTCTATTGTGTCATTTAAAGCTTGTGTTTCCTTATTATTTTCTGTTTGGATGATCTGTCCATTGGTGTAAGTGAGGTGTTAAAGTCCCCCACTATTATTGTGTTACTGTCGATTTCCTCTTCTATAGCTGTTAGCAGTTGCCTTATGTATTGTGGTGCTCCTATGTTGGGTGCATATGTATATATACTTGTTATATCTTCTTGGATTGATCCCTTGATCATTATGTAGTGTCCTTTCTTGTCTCTTGTAACATTCTTTATTTTAAAGTCTATTTTATCTGATATGAGTATTGCTACTCCAGCATTCTTTTGACTTCCATTTGCATGCAATATCTTTTTCCATCCCCTCACTTTCAGTCTGTATGTGTCCCTAGGTCTGAAGTGGGTCTCTTGTAGACAGCATATATATGAGTCTTGTTTTTGTATCCATTCAGCAAGCCTGTGTCTTTTGGTTGGAGCATTTAATCCATTCAGGTTTAAGGTAATTATCGATATGTATGTTCCTATGACCATTTTCTTAATTGTTTTGGGTTTGTTTTTGTAGGTCCTTTTCTTCTCTTGTGTTTCCCACTTAGAGAAGTTTCTTTAGCATTTGTTGTAAAGCTGGTTTGGTGGTGCTGAATTCTCTTAGCTTTTGCTTGTCTGTAAAGCTTTTGATTTCTCCATCAAATCTGAATGAGATCCTTGCCAGGTAGAGTAATCTTGGTTGTAGGTTCTTCTCTTTCATCACTTTAAGTATATCATGCCACTCCCTTCTGGCTTGTAGAGTTTCTGCTGAGAAATCAGCTGTTAACCTTATGGGAGTTCCACTGTATGTTATTTGTCATTTTTCCCTTGCTGCTTTCAATAATTTTTCTTTGTCTTTAATTTTTGCCAATTTGATTACTATGTGTCTCGGCATGTTTCTCCTTGGGTTTATCCTGTATGGGACTCTCTGCGCTTCCTGGACTTGGGTGGCTATTTCCTTTCCCGTGTTAGGGAAGTTTTTGACTATAATCTCTTCAAATATTTTCTCGGGCACTTTCTCTCTCTCTTCTCCTTCTGGGACCCCTATAATGCGAATGTTGTTAAGTTTAATGTTGTCCCAGAGGTCTCTTAGGCTGTCTTCATTTCTTTTCATTCTTTTTTCTTTATTCTGTTCCACAGCAGTGAATTCTACCATTCTGTCTTCCAGGTCACTTATCCGTTCTTCTACCTCAGTTATTCTGCTATTGATTCCTTCTAGTGTAGTTTTAATTTCAATTATTGTATTGTTCATCTCTGTTTGTTTGTTCTTTAATTCTTCTAGATCTTTGTTGAACATTTCTTGCATCTTCTCGATCTTTGCCTCCATTCTTTTTCCGAGGTCCTGGATCATCTTCACTATCATTATTCTGAATTCTCTTTCTGGAAGGTTGCCTATCTCCACTTCATTTGGTTGTTTTCCTGGGGTTTTATCTTGTTCCTACATCTGGTACATAGCCCTCTGCCTTTTCATCTTGTCTGTCTTTCTGTGAATGTGGTTTTTGTTCCACAGGCTGCAGGATTGTAGTTCTTCTTGCTTCTGCTGTCTGCCCTCTGGTGGATGAGGCTATCTAAGAGGCTTGTGGAAGTTTCCTGATGGGAGGGACTGGTGGTGGGTAGAGCTGACTGTTGCTCTGGTAGAACTCAGCAAAACTTTAATCTGCTTGACTGCTGATGGGTGAGGCTGGGTTCCCTCCCTGTTGGTTGTTTGGCCTGAGGCAACCCAACACTTGAGCCTACGTGGCTCTTTGGTGGGGCTAACTTGGGGCTCTGGGAGGGCTCAAGCTAAGGAGTACTTCCCAGAACTTCTGCTGCCAGTGTCCTTGTCCTCACGGTGAGACAGAGCTACCCCCCACCTCTGCAGGAGACCCTCCAACACTAGCAGGTAGGTCTTGTTCAGTCTCCTATGGGGTCAGTGCTCCTTCCCCTGGGTCCCGATGCACACACTACATTGTGTGCCCTCCAAGAGTGGAGTCTCTGTTTCCCCCAGTCCTGTCGAAGTTCTGCAATCAAATCCCACTAGGCTTCAAAGTCTGATTGCCGGACCCCCAGGTTTGGCATTGCCTGACGTGGGGCTCAGAACCTTCACTCCAGTGGGTGGACTTCTGTGATATAAGTGTTCTACAGTTTGTGAGTCACCCACCCAGCAGTTATGGGATTTGATTTAATTGTGATTGTGCCCCTCCTACCATCTACTGTGGCTTCTCCTTTGTCTTTGGATGTGGGGTGTCTTTTTTGGTGAGTTCCAGTGTCTTCCTGTCGATGATTGTCAGAAGTTAGTTAATTTTAAAGAAATAGACTGTCAGAGCTGAGGCTAATGGGTCCCGCTCATCGATCTCCCCTCTCTGCGTGGCCTTCGTGGTCTGTCTGCGTAGCCCCGTGTCTCCATGGTTCTTCTATCTTACAGGAAAGAAGCTGGATAAATGCATTTGCTCTTAGAGTAATATTAAATGTTGGATGACAGGCACCTAATAGTAACTGGCCAGGAGCCTCCCCCCAGGGACAACATAGGGTGGACCAGTATGTCCTTGCCCTTCAGAACTCCTGCCAAGCATCCACCTGGACCCCACTCACCTTTCTCTATTTTTTTCTCTATTTTACTGTATCCATCCATATATGCATGCATCCATAATATTGCATTAATGGGATTATAACATACATAGCATTTGTTTCTTTTCTGCTTGGTTCCCCATAGCTTCTTCTTCTCAACTACTAGAAACCCATATTAGCAACCTTATATGTATACTTCTGTATTTTTCTCCAAGCTCAAATAATTATCTACAGATATGTACATAATATATATGTACAATATATACATACACATATTTATGTATGT
Source organism: Balaenoptera physalus (assembly GCF_965194825.1). Classification (NCBI taxonomy): domain Eukaryota; kingdom Metazoa; phylum Chordata; class Mammalia; order Artiodactyla; family Balaenopteridae; genus Balaenoptera; species Balaenoptera physalus. The sequence continues at coordinate 147,908,030 of NC_138883.1, forward strand.
GTATGTATTCACACACATATGAATACAGTCAGAGCTCTGTCAGGATCACAGAAGACACTTGAGCTTTGCAAGTGTGATGGATTTTAATACAGGCACTTAGAGGCTTGCACCATCTTTGGAGGGTTGGGAGAGTAAAAGCCTAGAAGCTACAGAGAGAAGCAAGAGAGAAGGGAGTCACCCTCAACCTCAGGGATGCCAGCGGGCCGGGCTGCTGCTGTCACCACCTCCTGCACCAAAGCACCGAAGCCCTCCTTGGCAGCTGTCCTCTGGAAGCAGCTGTGACTCATGGGCTACTGAGGATGGGACTCCCCAGAGTCCCCCCACCCTGGGAGCTGTGTGTCCCTGCTTGCAGCTCGCCATGGAGCACGATGGCTGCTCCTCCTGCAGCCTTGCAAACCCTGCATGAGTGCTTCTCATTTGGGAACCTGGAACCGGTCAGAAAAGCAATCTGGGAAGGGTCATTGCAGGCTTCTCCCCCATTTTCAGAGGAGAATGAAAAAGAGGAGTGCATGGGAAGCAGTCACGTAGTTGACAACAGGTCCTGCATCTCCGGCACAGTCCACCCCTTTGTCCAGTCCCCACCCACACACATCCTTTGGCCCATATCTAAACGAGCAAGTGACCCATTAATGTCACATCCTGCCAACTCCACACCATCCATCGTGCAGCTAAAGATGCTTCACTTCCCACCAACTTCGGAGACAAAGTCCACAAGGCACTGGAGCCATCTTGGATTTTGTTCATCCCTCACCTAGTTGGATTGTGACCATCTTTGATAATCTGTAACTTGAGGACTGAATTAAGAGCTTACTCACGCTTAGCCTTCCTTATGTTCTATGACAAGGAAGAGAAACTGGTACTCGTTGGTTCATCTCACCAATAGATAAATAACAAAGCGAGGGAGAAAATCTGCAAACCGTTGGGGTCTTGAACCCGGCACCTGGCTGACTCTGGTTTGAGTGTTTGTAACGCCTTCCCCAGGGCACCTGCCCTGCTCTGCTCACCCTCACCCAGCACCCGGACCTTCATATCCAGAGTCTGTGCCATTAACTCAGCAGCCGTGTCTGCCATTCGCATGCTGGGCAATTCCTGGTTTCACAGTTGTAAAATCTACTCCTCTGCACTTCCTTCAAATTTCTGCTGGAAGAAATCTTGCAGTTCTTTTGATGTGTGTGGGACCTCTTCCGAGGCCATCTTCCTAGCTACAAATCTGAAAACTTTGAAAAGAGCTGGGCATCTCCCTGTAGCACATCTGCACAGACAAGGTCATTGCTGGGTCTTCAGACAACACGGGGCTAGCCTCAGTCAAGGGAGGAGGGGCTGCTTCTGCTGGCTCAGGAGACTCAGGGGCCCCATCTTCATCAGAGCCCCCTTAAACCTTCTCAAGATCCAGTGCAGCTCTCAAGCCCTCATCCTTCCTGCTCACTATCCTATCCCATTCTTGGGAAACCTGGCAAGGCTTTGGATTAAGCTTGCACAACTCAGCTACTTGCAGCATCACAAGGTCCAGATTTGGAATCAGCAGCATAGCTGTATGAGCTCAAAGGGAGGTCGTGGGGCCTCTGACTCTGCAGCCATGCCTGGAGCCGAGCACCCCGCACCTTTCTGTCCAGCGTGCTGCCTGGTACAGCGGGAAGGGGAGCCCACCACAGTCCTGTTGGTTCTCCCACGGCGGCAGAGGACCAACCTCGTCTCTGTGCTTCTGCGTTCCTGGCACCACGTTCATCATTCTGCAACCATCAGCATCGGGTGAGGAAGTACTCCCAGGAGGGATGGGAGCTAGAGGTTTAGGAAGCCGCAGAAGTGCCAGCCATCAGAGGACCTGTGCTCAGGATGGGGCGGGGGGTCACCGGTGCTCACTGGGAGTCCTCGCAGCCTCAGGAGTCCCGGGAACCTCCTCCGCCACCCACCCACCGGCTGGATCACCAAAGCAGGTGCTTCTCAGGGGGTTGCCCCGAACCTCCAGCCCGCCTCACGTGTGCTCTCTGCCCAGGTATCTGTTCGCAACCCTCCGTAGAAAACTGGCCTGAGCTGCTCCTCCAAATCTTGCATGAACACCTCTCACTGGAGGCCACCCCCAGAACTCTGACGGGAAGGTGATTCCGGGAGCAGCCCCGTGGGTTCCTCTCCTGCACTGCAGGCAGGACGTGCAAAGACAGCAGGGGCGCGAAGACACAGGGGCTCTGGGCGTGGACCAGGTAGTGCTGGTCATTGTGTCGCCAAAGGTGATGGTACTGAACACACCTTTCAGCGTAGTGCTTTTCTCAGTCAACAGTCCTTCACTGAAACCCCCTCATATCAGTTGTACATGCACATCCATTCTCTTTAGCGGCTGAGTCATCTTCAGACGTGGATTACCATAATTCATCCAGCCATTCGACCAGTCAGCTTGGTCCTGTATGCCTCCCTCCCCACTCTCTCCCTGAGGGTCAGACACTGGGGCATCCCCCCCTCCATCCTCAGGGTCGCTAGGGGGTGCATCTCATCCCTCACCTGTATTGCTACAGTCACCCCCTAACTAACATTCCTTCTGCCTCCAGCTTGGCCCAGTTTTAATGCAGTCTCTGCTATTTCGCCAGAGTCATTGTTCTTAAATGCAAATACTTAATTTTTCTACAATTAAAATCTGAGCCAGGGCTTCCCTGGTGGTGCAGTGGTTGGGAGTCCGCCTGCCAATGCAGGGGACACGGGTTCGAGCCTTGGTCTGGGAAGATCCCACATGCCGCTGAGCAACTGGGCCCGTGAGCCACAACTACTGAGCCTGCGCGTCTGGAGCCTGTGCTCCGCAACAGGAGAGGCCGCGACAGTGAGAGGCCCGCGCATCGCGATGAAGAATGGCCCCCGCTTGCCGCAGCTGGGGAGAGCCCTCGCACAGAAACGAAGACCCAACACGGCCAAAAATAATAAATAAATAAATAAATAAATAAATAAATAAATAAATAAATCTGAGCCAGGGCTTCCCTGGTGGTGCAGTGGTTGGGAGTCCGCCTGCCAATGCAGGGGACACGGGTTTGAGCCCTGGTCGGGGGGGATCCCACGTGCCGCGGAGCAACTAAGCCCCTGGGCCACAACTGCTGAGCCTGCGCTCTGGAGCCCGTGTGCCACAACTACTGAGGCTGCGCTCTGGAACCGGCAAGCTACAACTACTAAAGCCCGCGCACCTAGAGCCCGTGCTCCGCAACGGGAGAGGCCACCGCAGTGAGAAGCCCACGCGCCGCAACGAGGAGTAGCCGCCGCTCACCACAAGGAGACCCGCACAGCAACAAAGACCCAACGCAGCCAAAAATAAATACATAAAATAAATATATTATAAAAAAAAAAAAAAATCTGAGCCAGCCCCACACCTATTGAAAATGCTTCAGTGACGGGTCTTTGCCCCCGGGATAAAGTCCAGACCTCATGGCACACTTCACAAGACCCTCCAAGGCGTGCTCTCTCCCGACATCTCCATCTCCCTGCACACTTCAGTTTCCCTAGCCAGGCCTCTCCTGTCTTCTCGACTCTGGGCTTCACTCACACGTAACTGCCTTCAGTGCTTAAATGTGCCAGGTGATGATACTTCCAGGCTTATCCACGTGCCATCCTCTCCCTGCTTACCTGCTCCTGACTCTTTGCCAAAATAGCTTTTACTCTGCTCTGAGGTCTCAGCCTAAATGAGACATCCTCCAGAGAGCACCTCTGATCATCCTCCAAGTCTGAGTTAGGTCCCCTCCTAGGGCCCTGTACTCATGCACAACACTTAGGTCTCATTGTAGTTCTCTGACCTCCTGTCTCTTTTCTCTATATTAGTTAGCTGGTTGCTGGCAGTAGTCTATCCAGACTCTTATTCAGGCTTTTATTTTCCCCTTACTTAGCCATTCGTAGCTCTTGGGCTTTTCATGTTTCATGTTCATGCTTATTATCTCATGTTTGCAAGATGATTGCCACAGCCCCAGGTATCACACTGCATTCCAGTCAGTAACAATGGGGAATAACAGCACAAGGCAGCTCACCTCTTAAATCTACATTCCTTTAAATCAGAAATAAAAATCCTTTTCAGACACCTACCAACAGAGTTTGGCCCGGATCTGAGCACTGAGGAATGACAACATCTAGAGATTAGTGAAGGAGGAAGAGGTGCTGTTAAAAGGAGAGGAATAGAGCAGCCATCGGAGTGAGAGAATGTAGAGTCTTGGAAGAAGTGAGAGTGACAGACACCATGCTGTGCATTATTAGATACTGCTTCCCCCACTGCCCCCCCAAAAAGAGAGTGAGTCCAGAAGGAGGGAGAGGTCAGCTATATGAATGGGGACAGAACAGTGACCTTGGATTTATCTACATCAAAGTCATTGGTCATCTTGAAAAGAGTTGTTTTGTAGAGCAGTGCTCACAAAAGCCACCTTACAGCAGGCCAGAGAGTGAAGGTATGCAAACATAATGTCTCTTGTCCTTCAACCTTTGTTTAAATTGTCTGCATATACTAGCCTCAGTAGTTGGCAATGGAATACAAAATAATACTAATGTTTGTTAAATTTTCTATATCCAAAATATCAGTCATATAATTCTGTTATATTACGATTTGTTATATTTGGGCAAGGATCTGGTGAACCTCTTGGAAGATTAGTTGAGGCAGCCTTTGGACTAATTTCCTTCTACACAATTCTATAAAAATAAACTAAATAAAACTGACCTTATAATTACCATCTAGGGGAGGTACCTGGGACTGGGAGTGATGTCAGCTCCCAGCTCGGTGCCTGTCCGGATTCCTGACATGGTGTAGGACCGAGAGGGTGGGGAAGGCGGGAGCGGGGCGGGAGAGGACTCGGGGTAGCCAGCCTGTGGCGGGGCCAGAGTGCCGGCGCTTTGAACTCCGGGTGAAGGTGAACCAGAACTTTTGCAAGTCGTGCCGGCGGCCCTCTTCCCTCAGGCGGAGTGCTTCAGCAGTGAGGATCCTCCTCTTGCCAGGTCGGGAGGAAACGGGCGTGGACTTCCTTGTGAGTCAAAAGCTGCATCCCAGGTGCCTGTACGTAAGGGCATTTCCGGGAGAGGAGGAAAGAAAGAAGCCACATCGCTGCATCTAATAAACCCAAGTCGGGAAGTGTGGAGATACAGGACTTCGTCGATGGGGTTCTCCCTCTTTCTAGCCAGATGACATTTAGGTTTCAGGGCAAAAAAAGAAGTGCTTTGTTTGCTGTTGTTTATAAAACACCTGGGTCTGTATTGCTCTTGAGAAATTTAATTAGCACAGAGTGGATTAAGAGTAGGCTTTCTGCAAAGGCAAGGTATGCCTGACTGGAAAGGCCAGAACATTTTAATTTTGGTTTGTGTTTTGGACTAAGAAACAGAAGTTGGGGCTTCCCTGGTGGCGCAGAGGTTGAGAATCTGCCTGCCAATGCAGGGGACACGGGTTCGAGCCCTGGTCTGGGAAGATCCCACATGCCGCGGAGCAACTGGGCCCGTGAGCCACAACTACTGAGCCTGCGCGTCTGGAGCCTGTGCTCCACAACAAGAGAGGCCGCCATAGTGAGAGGCCCGCGCACCGCGGTGAAGAGTGGCCCCCGCTTGCCGCAACTAGAGAAAGCCAGAAACGAAGACCCAACACAGCCAAAAATAAAAATAATAAATAAATAATAATAAATAAATTAAAAAAAAAACAACACTACAAATAAAAAAAAAAAAGAAACAGAAGTTGCCTAATGTCACTGAAATAATGGTGACCAAGTATTTTCTGTTTATGTTCTGTAGGAAGTACATAAAACATACGGTATTTTCCAATGTACTTTTTCAGCAGGAAAGAGCAGGAGGTGAGGTAGAATTCCTGTGGGCTGGTGTGAGCTCACTGGAGCCTTGGCTGATGGAGTGTTCAGGCTGCTGTTTGTAATACCCAAAGACAAAGCTGCAAAAATCAGTCAAGTAGTATCTTTAGGATGTTATCCTGATGTGCCAAATTCAGATTTATACTTCTTTCCAAGAAACGAGTCCTGGCTTAGGGACTTGAATATGTCAAAGCTTTAAATTGCATTCACAGTTTGTGGAGTAACAGTAATTTTACATACTTAGTTTTAACCAATATTTCTCTTTCTCCATCTGTGTGTAGGAGGCAGATGTGGTATAGTCAAACATGGTGCTTTTAAAGGACAAAACTTGAAAGACGTTTGAGTTATTGAGAAAGGTAGGATCAGGTTTTGGTTAAATTCTTTGACCAGCAACTATCATAGTTACGATAGCTACTTTAAAAAAAAGGGTAATCTGGCCTTTGTGAGCAGATGTTGACTTGAAATTCAGGGCACACTGTTGTTGCAGATCAATAGTGCCTAATTTCAACGGCATTGTAGACATTTTTTGGAAACAAGTTCAGTGAGAGAGAGTTCATTAACTGTTTATGTAGTCTTTTTGTCACTCACTGTACCAGCATGAGATAAATCAGAACAAGGTCATTTTTCCCCCTTAGTTACTGACTAGCTGACTTCTTTTTAAAACCTGTCGTTCATATTCATGAAATATTTGTATTTTTGTAGTTAATTTAGGTTATGTTGGTAATTTGTTACATTAAAAGTAACTTTTTGAGGTTTTCAGCTCCCATTTTAAAAAATATGTATATCCCAAATAGCACATTTTTCAAACTGTTAACTCAAAGAAGACCTCATTCATCATTCTGTCTTTTATTACATGTTTCTGACCTGATTTGAATTACCTGTTCAAAACAATGAATGAATGAGTGAATGATATGTATGAATATCTATTAAAAAAAAAAATTAACAGCTAGCTTAGAGGATTGTTTATTTCAATTAGTTCTTTCTATTTCTGTCCGCATTTAATAGCCAGCAAATTCGACATTGTTGCCTGCAAATGTAAATGAGATCTTCCACTTATGGCAATATGGTGGACGAAACATTATGGAAAAGTTCTCACTCTAAAACACTTAAAATACTGGGTGATTTACTTTAAATCCTCTTTATATTTTATTTATTGTTTGTTTTAGATAACTAATGTGTTCAAACAATTCAAAACTTAAAAGAGGAAGACACTGAAAACATTGCACCCCCTTCTGTGCCCTCTACCCGACTCCTCCCTGACCCCTCACCACTTGTGTTAGTTTCTTGTTTACCTTTCCAGCTTTTGTGTAAGCAGATGCAAGCAAACATTCATATATGTATTTTTCTGTCCTTACTCAAAAGGTGGCGTTATGAATATTTCACACCTTGCTTATTTCACTCCTAGTGTATGCTGGAGACCCTCCTGTGGCGCCTCCATCATTCCTTCATACGACAGCAGAACATTATGTTAGGGGAGTGGACTGTAGATTACTTAAATATTCTTCTACAGATGGACACTTAGCTTGTTTCCATTAATTTGCTGTTATAAACAATGCTGCAATGACCATATTGTACATACCTCATATTTATGTGTATAGGTATTTCTATAGAATAAATTCCCAGAAGTGGGATGGCTGAGTCACAGGATAAGGGCTTGTAATTTTGGTGAATCCTGGGAAAATGCCTTGCTTGGGGGTTATATCATTCCATACTTCCACCAGCCAGCAGCTGAATAAGGCTGTTTACCCACTAACTAGATAACCAGGTTGTTGCCAACTTTTGCATTTTGCCCCTCTGATATGTGTGAAATGGTTTCTCAGACTTTTTTCTAGTATATTTGTAAATTGCATTTCTTTTGTGAATAAAATCAAGCATCTTTTCATTTGTTTCATGGACATTTGTAATTCTTTTTTTGTGAACTATCTATTCATGTCCTTTGCCTGTGTGTCTTTTGAGTGATCTTTTTTTTTTTTTCCTTATTGTTTCTGGGCAAAACACATACACATACACACATGCACACACATGCACTACACAGGAGAAAGCAGAGGGTGTCGTGTCTGCTGTGGGTGCCGAGATGGGGAGCCTCGGCTGCTGGTGGCTCACAGCTGAGGCCTCTGCAGGCATCACCCCAGCCGGAGATTGTCACCTCACCCAAGACTCTCCTCCTCCTGGGGGCGCCCCTGTCCCGTGCCTTCTTATATCTGAGTATAACAGCCCGGCCCCTCACCACAGTGTGAACACCTCCGAAGGGCCACCCCCACTACCATGCCACCTGCCAGTGCAGCCGAGGCCCCGTTGCACCTTCACGGTGGGTCAGCTGCCGCTCCCGCCCAGTCCTGCTGCCTCACCACCACCCCCAGCACGCCCCTTCCTCAGATTTTCTCCGGAACAGACCTGGCTCAGAGATGACGCCTTGTATGTGATAAGAGGTGCAAACATTTCCCCAGATTGACATTTACCTTTTGACATTTTGTATTTAAATCTCTCCAGGACTTCCCCTTACGTTCCATGGTTTTCTCTGATTGTTCATGTACCGAATATTGGGACTTCCCTGGTGGTCCAGTGGTTAAGAGTCCATGCTTCCACTGCAGGGGGCATGGGTTCGATCCCTGGTCAGGGAACTAAGATCCTGCATGCAGCACAGTGTGAGAAAAAAAGAAAGAGAGAGAGAGAAAGAAAGAAAGAAGGGAAGGAAGAAAGAAAGAATCAAAAGCTTTCGGAGTGGTAGTCCTAGAACCTACATAAAAAAAACAAAAAAAAATCCCTATATGTGCCAATTATTGAGGCAGTGGAGTGGGTTTGGTGCCCGCAAGTGCCCCTCCCCTCTCACTGGTTATTCTTGCTTAGTTTTCCAAATGAACATTAATCTTGCCTGATTCCAAGAAGGAAAAAAAAAGTGCTTCTATTTCTTATGGGATCATATTAAATTTACAAATTAGCATAGGAAGAAATGATGATATTGAGTCTTTCAAGCTAAGAACATAGCGTGTGCAGTTCTACTTTTGTGCCTTTCAGGGATATTATAATTTTTCCATATATGTGTTTTACATATCTCTTTTAAGTTTATTTCTCTGTATTTTTTCTTTTAGTTGCCATTTTAAATGGCATATTCTCTTCCATTATGTCTTCTAACTTATTTTTGTTTATACATGAAAGCTGTTTTGCATGTATGTCAATTTTGCATCCTTTGTATTTGTGCAGTTCATAGACTGTGTCCGGCTCTCTGCCTCCCCCTAGTGGGGATATGGGTGCATTGCCCGTCCTGGCCCTTGTAGTTGGATGGGCCCTTTGACTAGTTCCAGCCACAGGGTTTTGAACACAAATGAGGTGTCACTTCTGAGCCAGACTGTTTGATCCTTAGTGGGAGATGCTCCAGGGCTTTCTGTGCCTCTGCTGCATTGATGGGCAGTTTTAGGAGCAGCTGCTCTGTCAGCCTGAATCCTGAAGTGAGAAGGTGTGACATGAGCGCTTCCGACCCACAGCAGAACCATGGGCTGAGCAAAAAGCAAACCTTTGTTGTGGTGGCCTCGAGGGTTTGGAGGCTGTTGCCATAAATAGCAGGCGTTCCTCTGTGAATGTCCATGTCAGTGTGTTTATCTTAGCATCTTGTGGTAATTTCTGCTTTATAAAGTTTCTACTTTTTATTTAATATGCATATATTCATATTTCTTATGCCTTGTTTTAATATGTGCCTGGGATTTGTTTTAACCAGGTCTGGTAAGACACACACACAGAAATGACTGTCATGAAGCAAGAAAGTTTTACCCCCAGTTCCCTAGAGGCGGGAGGCATGGCACACAGGGCCACCCATGGAAGCACCAGGGCCGGAAGGCAGAGGGGGTGAGAGGGACACATGGGCATAGGATTTACTGTGGTTTCTGCAAGGAGTGAGCAAGGCAGGGTAGGTGGGTTTAGGGTTGGCTGGTGTGAATCACTGCAGCAGGCTCCAGCGTGAAGGGGCTGCAGTGAGCTGTCTCTGGCCCTGGGTGATTGGTGCAGAGCATGAGGGCCTGACAGAGGAGGGGGTTGGGGGGTTTGGGCTCTGCATTGGCTTGTTTTTCATATGAAAGGCAGGCTTGCCATCACTAAGAATTACAGAGTTCTGAGACGGGCGATCTCTCCCAGGTCAGCAAGACCTCAAAAATACAGAAAATAAAAAGCATGATAAATCCATCTCCACTGTGGACTGAACCCTTCAGCATTATCAAATGGCCTTCCTCATCTTACTTAATGCCTTCTGGCCTAAATTCTGCTTTGTTCAATATAAGATCATTACCCCTGTATTGCCTTTTGTTGTTGTTATTATTTTATCTTTGCCTGATAAACCTGATGAACCAGGGTTCCTCCCCTTTAGCTGTAACCTTTGTGAACCACTTTGCTCTAGATATATCTCCCATATACAGCACAAGTTGGTCTTTGCTTTTTGAGGTAATGTGAAAATCCTTTTTTTTTAAACAGCTGCATTAAACCTGTTTAAATTTATTGCTATGACAGATATGGTTGGTCGTAGTTCTGTCATATTATATTTTCTATTTATATATAAACATTTAAATGACTTTCACTATATTTTATTAGCTTTTTATTTTTTATTGAAGTATAGTTAACTTACAATATTGTGTTAGTTTCAAGTGTACAGGAAACTGATTCAGTTATATATATATATTTATATTTCTATATAGTTATATATATTTATATTTATACTATATATAAATTATATATTTTTGTCAGATTCTTTTCCATTATACGTTATTACAAGATATTGAGTAGATTTCCCTGTGCTATACAGTAGGTCCTTGTTGTTTATCTATTTCATATATAGTAGTGTGTATATGTTAATCTGAAACTACTAATTTATCCCTCCCCCCCCACCTTTCCCCTTTGGTAACTATAAGTTTGTTTTCTGTATCTGTGAGTCTATTTCTGTTTTGTAGATAAATTCATTTGTGTCATATTTTAGATTCCACATATAAGCGATATCATATTTGTCTTTGTCTGACTTACTTCACTTAGTATAATAATCTATCTCTAGGTCCATTCATGTTGCTGCAAATGGCATTATTTCATTCTTTTCTATGGCTGAGTAGTATTCCATTGTGTATGTATACCACATCTTTATCCATTCATCTGTAGATGGATAGGTTGCTTCCATGTCTTGGCTATTGTAAATAGTGCCTCTATGAACATTGTTTCCCTTTTTCTTAGAGTTGGATCCAATGACCTGCCTCAATAAAACTAGTTTATATCTTATTCTTCCTCCCTTTCTCTCTTCTACCATCCAATTTAGTTAGTAGTATATCACTCATACGTTTTTAGTGTCTTCCTTTGTACTATTATATATGTTCACATATTTATATTTGATCTTCCAACTTCAAATACTATTTTGTACAGCTGAAGCATCTGTAAGTGGATTCTACTTTCTACGTTCTACCATTTTCATTTATTGCACCATTTTTGTTTTGGCAGAATATTGACATTCTCCTCTGTCATTTGTATCTGTACCTTTGCTTTTACTTAGCTGTACAGTTAAATACATTTACTGCTGCCTTAATTTCCCTTTGCCAAACCTCCATGCATTCTTGATCGGCTGGGACTCATCTAGTAGTTTTCTCAAGAAAGATCCATTTGGCTAATATTTCCTGAACTCATGTACGTTTAAAATGGTTTGTCTGTAACCTTATCCATGAAGAAATAGCCTAGACGGGTATAAACATTTCTTAGCTCACACTTCTTTAATTCTTTTAATATCTTGTAAAGGTGGCCCCATTATCTTCAGGCATTGAATTGGGCTGCCAAGAAGTATGTTACCAGCCTGATCGTCTTTCCTTTTTGCTGAAATAGTCAAATAATTCTCTTTATCTTTAAAACATAATAATGTTATAAGGCTATATCGTGGTATTGATTATACTAGGACAGTTTCCATATATACAGTGTGCCCTTTCAATGTGTAGGATCAAGTATTGATGTCAGAAGTTCTATTGCTGGTCTTAGATTTCTCTCCTAAAACTGCCATCCCATCTGCTCCTGATTTTCCTTCACTTTTCGTTGATTGGATACCCAAGATCACTCTATGATGGCTGTCCATTTTGTTTCTTCTTAATTAATGAAAGAATATTGAGGAGATTGTTCATTTTTAATTGTTTTAGTATTTCCATTTGTGTGCACATATTTTTTTCTGAAATTATGAGATAAAGCAGAATATATGTGCATCGTACAATGTATTTTTTTAATTTCTTTTTTTGAGAATCAGCAGAAGAGGGAATCACAAGCCCCCAAAATGTGAACCACATTGCCTGTCCAACGTGATGTGATTTCACATGACAAATGCTTTTCCTTGTCTTAAAATTTCATGAAATTTTATTACCAAGACATTTCACAAATTTAATTAGCATATCATTTTGTTGAGCTTGCCTGATTATAAGGAAATAATAAAACACCTCCCTATTTTTTTTAAAAAGTTTTCTTTTTTAATCATAGTTTTGAATTCTTTTTTCTTTTCCATTATTTTCGATTTCTTATCTTGGGCTCCAGTGATCTGTATGTGGCATTTCCTTCACCTATAGGCTCTATCTACCATTTCCCTATAACCCTTTGTTTCTTTATTTCTGTTTCATTTTGCTCACTTTACTAATTTTCATCTTTATGGTCCTTACTATGCTATCTGTACCTGTTTTCTCTCTGCTCCCTTATAACTGAACTTCATCTCTGAAATTATTTTAACTCTTTTTTTTTCTTTTTTCCTTGAGTTTAGTCAGCTCCTCTTTCACATCTTCCTGTGAGCTCATATATCACTGCTTCATCATTTTCCTTCACAGATGTGATGCTTTAGTGCTAAACTAAAGCACCACATACCCCTTCGAGAGACAAAACAAAATACACTGCTTAACTTGAAATTGAACCCCACTTGATGTTCCTCTTAAGACAATAAAAAATAAAATGAATTAGAAGTTTAAAGCACAAGCACGTCACCAGTAAACAGTGCTAGAGGGTAAAATCTGTACCTGCTGGTACCCCAGTCACCTGCTGCGTGTGACCTGCTGGTACCCCAGTCACCTGCTGCGTGTGACAGTCACAAACCGAGGCAGTGCCCGGAAGGAAACATTTGTCAGGCAGCTGCCATCTCTCAAGGCTTTGGGTTGAGGTCTTCCAGACAGTGATACTGTCTTACGAGAAATACTGTCCTTGGAGAAATACTGCTGGAACATCACTGGAAACACTCAGGTCGGCTGCAGGAGAAAAATGAGTATTTCTAGCTGTGCAAGTTGCTCTTGCAAATGAATGAGAATTCTGTGCATATAGAATCAGAGGGGAATAGAGATTGGATAGTCAACTATCATCTGTCATGGTTGAACATTTGGCCTTGAAGCTGAGGATACAAACTGTAACTAGATTGATGAGTATTCCCATAGAGATGGACTTAATCTTCAAAAGAGGGTATAAATTAAGAGAAGAAGAGAACAAGAAGAAAAATGGGGGGAATCCATGTGCTTTAAGGGCAGGGAAAGGTGAAGGAGTCAGAAGAGGGGACATGGAGTGCTCAGAGTCATAGGACAAGGGGGCTGTTAAGATGTCGCGTTGGAGAGAGGCCTTCTGGTGTCCTCTCTGTGGCCTGGTGGCCTGCTGGTTTAGGAGATGGCATGGGTGACACCTGAATGAGAATTTCACATAGCACAGGAGAGTCTGTGGGGAAGAGAGTAAGGACCCAGCCGGTGAAAACACTGGCAAGGTGGGGATGGAGGGGTCCAGGAAGGAGGGCAGGTCCTGTTATGGTGTCATGATGGGTGGGCAGGGGAGAGGGAGATTTCAAGGGTGGTCAGCAGCCAGGAGCCGAAACAAGGTCAGGTTCAAGAGAGCTGTGGTCCCAGAAGCTTAGGTTTTGATCAAGACAGACCTGGCTTTGAATCTCAGTTGTGTCACTTACCATCTGGATTTCAACCATAAGTGATAGAAGTCAGGCATAAGCGAAAACTTATCACGAATGGTCCTAACACTGAGAGCTTTCCGCATGCTAAGAACTTTACAAACGTAGTCTCCTTGCCTCACTTACCCCGCCTAGGAATTTTCATTAGGTGGATTTTATTATCCCAATTGCACAGAAACGTAACCTGAGGTTTTGCGTGGTGGCATGTGTATTGTCACTGTCACAGAAGTAGCTGGGAGGTGGGGCCAGGCCCAGAACCTGAGTCTTGACTGCGCTGCTAGACCGATCCCCCCCTCTAATGAGTGTGCTGGCTTCAGGGCTCACAGCCTGTGGCGCCCCAGTCACCCAGCTGTGAATTCCGTGTGGCCTCCGCCCGTTCCATCACTAGGATGCTGTCACCACGGTGGGCCTCAGTGCCCTTCCACCTCATCTTCCCTCCATGTGACATCTGTGGGTACTCTCAAGACTTACAGTGGAGAAGATGAAAGGGGATCTTGAAATATATGCTCTCTGAGCACCAAACCCTGCTCCCAGGCCACCAGGGCCCTCCCCCTGCCCCTCTCCTCTAGATTTCCTGTTTTTAGTACAACTTGTACAACCACAAGTGTCAAGCTCATCCCCCATCCACACGTCTGTCAGTCACCACTGACATTCCTGGTTGTCCTGAGCTGCCGTCTTTGGAATTGTGCAGAGCAGGAAGCAGATCTCGAGGGGCTCTGACCCCCTAAACGTCTGATGAGTGTGCCTGTCTTCCGTCCGTCTTGCTTTCTTCCCTCTCAGTGGCCTCTTGGACCCTTTCCATGTGCACGGACCCTTGCGTCCTGGATCCTTGAGGAGTTCTTTAAAATCTTGGAAGCGAGCATTTGGGAAGCATTTGGGCCTTGTGGACAGTGCCGCCCCCTCCTCCCCTCCATCTTCGCTCTCACCCGACACTTACTGGATCTCCGTTTGCTAAAAGGCGCAGCCCAGGTTAGAACCAGAATGCTCACCGGCTAAGGATACGGGCAGGTGTGTAGCGAAGTAAGCAGGAGCCCAGGGCAGTGATGGGACAAGACAACAGAGGCCTGAGCAAATGGGAAAAACTAGCGAGTGAGAGGTCCCTGGGTGGGAGAGCAGAGTGGACCGGCCTTTGCTGATGGCTGGACACGTGATTCCCGGCGTCGCCCTAGCTGATGCTCTAACAGAGGCACGTGGAGGGAACACCCTCTCCCCCCACCCTGGAGCTCTGGTTCACGGAGGCCACGAGTGATCACTGTGGTCGTGACTGCCTGTGATGGGAATGTGGATGGGGGGCTCTGGAAGGGTCTCCTGTTGGGAACGGGCTGGAACAGCAGGACGGGCTCTTTCCCGTGGGTGGGAGAAGCATGGTGAACTGGCTCCTGGGAGCAGGAGCTGGGGGGCCACAGCTCCGCCAGGACTGGGTCTTGTGTCCACGGGCAGCCCTGCAGGGGAGATGCAGCTCGGTGGAAAGAACCAGATTGGAGGGTTCACATGCAAACACCATGGTGTAGCAACCCTCTAAGGCTCACTTTCTGTTGGTGAGGAGCCAGGACAGTGCCTGTTCCCCGTGGGGCTGGGGGACGATGACACCCCCAGCTCCACCCAGGTGCTCCACACGGGCTGTTTCCCTTCCCAGCCAGGATCCGTTGGGCTCGTGTCATTGTTAATACACACTCCTGTATTAACGTGTCTGCATTTCGTGATAGGATCACGGTCCGTGTGCCTCTCTTCCACCTCGGCTCTCCTTGACCTTCCTCCCGGACACGGGTTCAGTCCTCCCTGGGGCCCCTGCCACCCTCGGCCCTGCTTTAGAGCAAGGTGCCCACCCAGGTCATCACCCCGGCTAAGGAATAATGTCCCTAAAGTCAGGGCCTTGTCTTGCCGTTATTGGACCGTGCCCTGGAACGTGGGTGCCCATTTGATAGACACCAGCATTTAGACTTGAAAGTGCGTTTGTGGTCACACAGGCAGTGTATGTACACTGTGATTGTTAGTTGCGTGTAAGAGTGAAAGTGCACACTTGCATTTCTGCTTCAACTGGTTCCCCTAAACTGACTCTGTCATGGCTACCACCCTGCACGACACAACTACTAACAGTAACAGAGCTGCTTTCCACCCACGTCCCCACCTGTCATCACTTACAAAAACACCCCCAGACCCTGCTGGGGTTTTGTAGAATAACCCGGATGGTTTCGTTTGCTTTTCTTTCCCACTGAGATGTGCAAAGATGTTTCTATGGTGTCTTTGTTAGCTGACTGTGGAGGAAAAAAATATGATTAAATTGTAAATGTCCATGTGATAGAATTTAAACATTCTGGTTGATAGTATCAAGTCTGTTGCAGGAAAAAATAGAAAGACCAGAGGGAGATGCTCAGATATTATTTTAGACATTCGAAGACTCATTCTATTGTCTATACCACATAATTCAGCATATTGTTAGTGAATATAGTGAATACCTGCAATTCGAAATTAATCGGGAGAGGGTTAAGATTTTATTTGCTCTTTAAAATTAGAGCTAAGCTTTTAATTCTTTGCCTTTAAAACGCACATGATGCCTAATGGAATCGGATGCGGTGTGTGCTGCCTCCTTCCTTCCGTTAGAAGTCCACCAAGTTTCAGAGTCAGGGATTAGAGGCCCCACACCGAGTTCCAGCCCCCCATCAGCTCCCCCTCGTGCTGCAAACCCCCAGCACCCATCCCGCCAAGTGCTGCCTGGGGTGGGCACACCTGTCCTGCCTGGGGTCTCACCCAGTCCAGCGCCTGAGCTCTGAGGTCGCCTCCCACCTAGGCTCGCACACAGCGAGCCCCCTGAAGCCTCTGCCCTCCCCAAACTAAGCTTCAAGGAAAAGGTGAAATACTGAGCAAAAGCCCAGAGAAAATGTGGGAGTTCTTTTCATTCATTTCTTTTTTTTTTTTTTTACTCTATGTTTTGCTCCCCTCGGAGAGTAAGCTGTATGACTTGGTTTTCAGAAGCATGGAGGGTTCTGCAGGGTGTGCGAATCTAAGGCCAGGACAGTAGGTATGTCACCTACTTCAGAGGGAACATCAGGTGTGGGTGTGAAATTCTACTCTACATCAGGTGTGGGTGTGAAATTCTACTCTTAGAGAGTACGCATCAGGCCATTTTGCCCCTCTGAAAAATGAGAACTAAAACAAGGACCCTACTGTACAGCCCAGGGAACTACTATGTTCAATATCTTGTAATAACCTATAGTGGAAAAGCATTTGAAAAAGAATAGATCTATATATGTGTATGTATAATTGAATCTCTTTGCTGTACACCTGAAACATTGTAAATCAACTATACTTCAATTTTTTAAAAAAGTTTCTTTTCAGGGTAATGAAAATGTTCTGGGATTGTATAGTGTTGATGGTTGCACAACTCTGTGAATATACTAAAAAACCACTGAGTGAAAAACCAAAAAAAAGAGGAAATTCCCTGGCGGTCCAGTGGTTAGGACTTGGCGCTTTCACTGCTGGGGCCTGGGTTCAATCCCTGGTCAAGGAACTAAGATCCTGCAAGTCATGCGGCGTGGCCAAAAAAAAAAAAGAAAAGAAAAGAACATAAAGAAAAATGAACGAGAACTACTGGTGGGGAGTTCGTGAGTGAACACGTGCTAACAGAAACCCTTCTGTGCGTGGTTCTCTCCTAGGATGTGACCATTATTCATGCATCAGTATTGTAATCTCGTGTCATTTCTCGTCTCCAGGCAAAATCTGGGCCCTGATGGCCGCTCTGAATGACAATGGGCAGCTCCAACGGTACGCACAGCCAGTGTTTCAATCTGGGTAATTTCTATTGACCTATCTTACTGTTCACAGATTCTTTCCTCAGCTGTGTAAAGTCTACTGATCAGCCCCTCAAAGTCATTCTTTATCTCTATTATTGTGGGGTTTTTTTACTTCTAGCATTTAAATTTGACTCTTTCTTATAGATTTTTTTCTCTCTGCAGAAATTAACCATCAAATTCTGCATGGTATCTACCTTTTCTATTAGAGTCTTCAACTTATTAATCAGTTATTTTATTTTATTTATTTATTTTTTATTTATTTTTAAAATTTATTTATTTTTTAACATCTTTATTGCAGTATAATTGCTTTACAATGGTGTGTTAGTTTTTGCTTTATAACAAAGTGAATCAGTTATACATATACATATGTTCCCATATCTCTTCCCTCTTGCATCTCCCTCCCTCCCACGCTCCCTATCCCACCTCTCTAGGTGGTCACAAAGCACAGAGCTGATCTCCCTGTGCTATGCGGTTGCTTCCCACTAGCTATCTATTTTACGTTTGGTAGTGTATATATGTCCATGCCACTCTCTCACTTTGTCACAGCTTACCTTCCCCCTCCCCATATCCTCAAGTCCATTCTCTAGTAGGTCTGTGTCTTTATTCCTGTCTTGCCCCTAGGTTCTTCATGACCTTTTTTTTTTTTCCCCTTAGATTCCATATATATGTGTTAGCATACGGTATTTGTTTTTCTCTTTCTGACTTACTTCACTCTAATCAGTTATTTTAAATCAGGTCGAATAGTATCAACACCTGTGTCATATCTGCCTCGTTCTGTCACTTGTCCCGTCTCTTGTCAATGTGCTGGTTTTCTCCTGTCTTTTCTTACGCCAGAAATGTTTTGTTGAGAGCCAGCCATCTTGAGCAGGGCAGTAAAGACTAAGGTAGATCATTTTGATTCCTTTCCTTTTGCTTCATGGGGTTGGCATCAGTCTTGTCAGGACCTGATGCTACGCTGGTTACCCAGCCCTCAAAGGCCTCTAGTTATATCTTGTGTTTACGGTAGGGATGGTATTTCTCACTGTCTGCTGCACGCTTTGTGCTGCGCCTCACTTCGGCAAGGGTCTCTCTCCATATTCTTGCCCCCTTCCTGGCATTAGATTGCTATTACTCGCAGCTTGTTAGCCTGGGTGTGGGAGGGGAGCCCAGAAGCGTAATGTTTCTATTATTCTGATTAAGCCTCTGTCTTAGGCAGGTGCTGTGTCCCTGGATCTGGGCGGAGGGAGTGACCTCCCCCAGCTGTACTTCTGGTCTCAACACATATTCCTGCCCCTCCCCCAGGGAAAAAGAGGTTTATTCCCTATTTCCTGCTCCCACCCCAAGCTTTACTGGGGAAAGGCCCAGTGCCCTAAGACCAAGGGTGTGTGTTGCCCTGTCCTTTGCAGTCTCTTCCACAGTACAGATGGGAAAGGTCCGTGAAGGACACTTTCTCAGAATTCTGGCCAGTCTTTTTGTGAACACAGGTCAGGTCCCATGGAGAGGGGCCTGTAAGTGCTTGTGAATTTCCCTTATGTCTGTGGCCCCAGGCTACACCCTTCCTTTACCAATTTTAGCTGAATTCTTCTTAAGGGGGTCCAACTGAGTCTGCCCCTATTAAGCTCATGTCCATCCCTCCTCAAAGGCACCTGTTTTTCCTTCGATTTGGGGCTAGCCAGTTGCCTGTGACTTCACCTCTCAGACGGGTTAAAGGAAAGTTGTCAGAACTTCCCTGGTGGCGCAGTGGTTAAGAATCCGCCTGCCAATTCAGGGGACACGGGTTCGAGCCCTGGTCCAGGAAGATCCCACATGCTGCGGAGCAACTAAGCCCATGCGCCACAACTACTGAGCCTGTGCTCTTGAGCCCGTGTGCTACAACTACTGATACCCACGCGGCACAACTACTGAAGCCCTCGCGCCTAGAGCCCGCGCACCGCAACAAAGAGTAGACCCTGCTCACCGCAACTAGAGAAAAGCCCGCACGCAGCAATGAAAACCCAACGCAGCCAAAATAAATAAATAAATTTATCTGAAAAAAAAAGAAAGTTGTGAATCTGCAGTTTGTCTAGATTATTGTTGTTATACTGGTGGGACATTGCTCCTTCAGCTTTTTACATCCCAAACAGAAACCAGAGGTCCCCATTCTTTTTTGGAAAATAAGTACTGAAAATTGGATGCTGCTTCAGTTACCCCTTGTCCAAGCTAGACTGAAATGATGCCTATATGTTTCCAGGTTAAAAGATAGGAGAGAGTTTTTTCAAAGGGGGAAAAAAAGTTGGCAGGCTTATTTTGAAAAGCATTTGCTGTTCCTGACATTTGCCACCAGAGGGCGAGTCGCTGCATCACTCCCCCTCTCATTGGTTGAGGCCAGGTTTCCAACAGGGAAAAGTAAGTGTGTAAAGTGACAGGCAGAAGCATCGGAAGTACCTGAGGCTCACAGAGGGCCTGTTCTCGAGGCCACCCTAGGCTGTACAGGTACAGGTGGGGCTCCTGGGCCCTGCAGCCTCAACCCTGACCAGCGGGCCACAGCTGTGCCCTCTGCCTACAAGATGCCTTCCGACATCCAGGCTGAGAGGCTGCCAGGAGCCTGCTGGGTGGTCAGGCTCTAGCACCTTCAGGTGACTCCAACCTTCTGCTTTGTGTATTGGGGTGGGGGGTCAAGGTGGGGAGCCCAGGAAGTCCGTTCCAGCCCAGCTACTGAGTGTAGGAATTCCCAGTAGCCCTTTGGTAGGGAGGCTGAGGGGGGCTGTACAACTTTAGCTGGTTTACCTGAAACAAATAAACCAAAATCATAGTGGCTTCATGTGATACAAGTTTGGTTCTCCTGCAAAGTCTAAAACGGGTGTTCCTAAAACAGGCAGGTCCCTTCCAAGTGGGGAGTCGGGAGCCCACTCCTGATGCCTTCCAGGGCCACCGTCATCAGAAGGCACCACGGTGGGAAGGGGTGTAGGGGAGAAGGGCCACCCACGCCTAACCACTTCACCCAGGGCTTCTGCTCATGCCCCACGCGCGCAAGTCAGCACGTGTTCTTTCCTAACGCTAGGGTGGGGACTGGGAAATGTAGCCGGCCTGGGCAGATGCCCCCAAGGCATCTGTCCCCTGGGAAGGTGGACAGCCAGACCCCAAATCACCCACACTACACCTACAGAAACTGTCCCTAACAGATTATTATTCTAGAACAATGTTTCCCAGATTTGTTTGATTTTAAGACCCACGGAGGATGATTATTTAAAATAGAGTCCTTGGGTCCGTTTCCTGGATACTCTGGTTTGGCCATCTGCCTGGGGGCCTGGGGTGAGCGCCTTTACCAAGCCCTCCAGGGAGCCACGCTGCCCTGTCTACAGAGGGAGCCTCTACTCCCTGCCCCCGCCCATGGGTGGGAAGCCGGGCCAACCTCTCTCTGTTGTCGTGGTGACTCTTGGAACTATGGGACTAGCTCCTGGGTATGGCCCAGGGGAGGCTGGTCCTGAGCCAGCCCTGCAGCCCTCCCTGGGCATGACTACCCTGCAGCTCAGCCCTGGGAGGGGTGGCCTGTGTGTCACAGCCACACAAAGGCAGGACTGAGCAAGCCAAGGCAGACCAAGCTGCCCCTGACCTCTCAAACCAGAGCACAGTGCCCCCCAGCCCCATCCAGATGAAAAGGAAAATCCGGAGCAAAGCTGTATTTCCCTTGTATGGGGGGTTGGGGGACGGGGGTGGGGGGGTGGGGGGCGTGGAGGAAGAGGATTATTTGTGTCTCTTTAGCAGCACAGGAGGGCAGCACTAAGTCAATGTTTCCGATTTCTTATTAGAAAATCAACTACTAATGGTATTCAATCTTAGATTTTATGTATTTATTATTTATTGATTTGCCTTTCTGTTTTTGCCATGGCACCCCTGCCATGAATATGGGGAAGTGACACCAGACTCACGGCCAGCACCTGGGAGGTGGGGGCGGGAGAGGAGTAAGGAGGAGGAGGTCAGGTAAACCTTGGGCAGGAGGAAGGCCCCCTGCATCCTGGAGTGGTGCCTGGGGCCTCACTGTCCCCAAAGATGGGGCTCTTGGTGCCAAAGGAAAACAGCGTGTGGGAGGCCCCATGTGCTCAATCAGGATAGTAGAGAGGCACTCCAGGGGCAAGGATAGGCCTGAAACAGGGAGGCGCCCACCCAGGAGCTGTCAGCTCCTAACCTACTTCCCCATCTAAAAGGGGGCCTGGCCACACCTCCCTCCTAAGCCGGTGGGACAGCAGAGGCGAGAGCCCCTGCTGGAGGCCCCAGAAGGGTCTGAGTGAAGGCTCACCAGGCCCTGCACCCACACGTACCATCCCCAGCAGCACTCACAGAAGCACCCAATTCTCCCTCCACCAGCCACTGGCACGGAGGCAGGAAGCCAGGCTCCAGCAACCAAGCTGCTGGCCTGGCCGAGCCCCAGGCTGTGCTGCTCTGCTGGGGCCTGACCCTCAGGTGGGGCCTGCAGGGGACCTTAGTGCAGCCCTCATGCGGCTGCTGCTCCGAGGGCAGAAATGGGAGGGTAGCCGTCTCCCCATTCTCTGCCCCTGACATCAACAACGGCACCAGGGAGCTGATCCCACCAGGCCCGGAAGCTCCCAGCAGATCCCAGACAAACCTGTAAACACCCGCCTCCACCTCAACCTTTCTGAGGTGGTCCCGGGTTCCCCGGGGCAGGGGCATACTTTGATGAATCAACCCCTCTGTGCAGTGAGGGGCCCATCTCTCCTCACTGCCTTGTCTACCTGCACGTTCCCTCCTTGGAAGGCTCACTGGTCCACCCCAGAAAGGTTTGCCAAACTCCTGCTGTTCACCCTCAGGGCGCTATTACCGCCTGACAGCATGAGCTGTATGTCACCTGTTTATCCTGTCCCCAGTCCGGGATGTGAGCTCTCTGTGGCAAGGGCGACGGGGTCCCTGGGTCCCACACTGACACAGACTTGCTGCATGAACTCCCGAAAGAGCAGATGGGCCGGCAGCCCTTGCTCCCCTCCTCTGGGAGGAGATGGGTGGGTCTGGCCCCAAGCCCCCTCCCAGGTGACCTTGCTCCCTGTGCTGTCTGGCCTGGATCCTTCCTCAGAAATGGCAGAAGTAGTAATAGCTTTGTTTTGTCTGCTGCCCAAAGAGGGCACCTGCCTTTTGACCCATGTCGAGGCCAGGTCACATCTCCAGCTGCTCTTCAGGGTCCACAATAAAGAGGAATTTAAAAAAACTATTAGTGATGGTTTTGAAATCTCTGGCCTTAACGCTCCTACTGGCATAGAGGTCCTGTGTACACCCCCATTCGGTTTCCTTAATCACGGAGACACCTGGTCTCGGGGGCCCTTTCCTGTCCTCCCTGGGGGTGGCGGGGTCTTTGAGCCTCCCATCGCGCCCTGGGCCACCTGGCACGGGTCTCTCTCTTTTGCGTCCCATCCGTGATCCCCTTGAAGGATTCGGAGCACAAGCTGCTGCCTCTGCACTTTGCAGTGGACGCCAGGGAAGGACTGGGAGTGGGGGAAAGACGACGACGATAACTTATGGGGCCCGGCTGGCCCAATAAGACCCTACCCTGTGCCTCCTCCCCCAGCGCCCTATGGGGCGGGCTGTCTCCGGGCTTCCCGGGAAGGGGCTGGACGCCGTGCGCCCCTGCTCCTCGAGGATGGCCGCCGGCGGGCGGGGTGCGCGCGGGCGAGCTGGGGCGCGTCTCACTCTGTGTTCCTCTCTCTCTAGCCTGATCCTGTCGCTAGAAGCGAAGCTGAACCTTCTGCACAGCTACATGAATGTGACGTGGATCCGGATCCCCTCCGAGACCCGGGTGAGCTTGGAGCGCGCCAGGACGGAGCGGCAGGCGCACTCGGCTCGGGGGCGGGCAGGCGGGGTGCATCCTACCCCACGGGGGGCCGCCCCGCGCCGGGTCCCAGCCCCTCCCGCGGTCCCCGCCGCCCCGGCTCCGGCTGGAACGCGAGCCTGTGTGCGCGTGTGCCTGCGAGTCTGGACGTAGGCGCGCGCTCCGGCTAGGGGAGTTTTTCTTCCCTTATTTTCTCCGGAAGGAGAGGAATAAACCCGCCCTACTCAGAAAACAAACCGTAGGCAAGTCACAACACAAAACTCTCTCTGCCGAGATCGGAACACGATGTGCTGCCACGGAGCGGAATTAATTATAAACGTGTGTGTGGGTCCTTGGAAAAGGCAGGGAACCGAGGGCGTGATTCCTTGGCACCCCCTCCTTCTCCTTCTCTCCCCTCCAGGAGGGGAGGGCTGTGAGAAAGGGGCTGGTGCTCCAATTGGCCCCCTCCCCTAGGGAGGACCCATGCTGGCCCTGCCTCCAGATGCTAAGAGGGATTCGCTCTAAGTATCGGACTGATTTTTTTGTGATCTCAGTAATAAAGTGCCAGGAAAAGGGATTTGTTTAAAAAACAAAAAACTTACAAATAATTGGCCCTCCCCAGACGTCAGTTTATTTAACCATACACTGGGGATCGTGACGAATATTTTTTTAAGTGACACGAGGAAAGCAAGGAGGGCAGTGCCCGGCACACAGTACCCAGGACAAGCTGGCACTGCTCAGAGTGCTTTCGTACTTCAGCCTTTACGTGTATTTAATCTTCACAGGGCTCCCTGAGGCAGGTCCTGCTACCCTATGTTACTGATGGCACAAGTGACAATCCGTGGCAGTCTGGCTCCAGAGTCCAGCTGCATGGACTATGTGATGACTTGGCTGTGGGTGTTCTTTTGTAGTCTCCACGAGGACTCTGAAGGCAGCAGCTTTAGCTCGAGAATCAGGAGACTCTCAGGCTGGGCCACAGCTCGGGTTGGGGACAGTGAGGCCGGAGGCCACACCGCGGGGGAGGGGTCTGCCTCCATCTGCCGCGTGGGGACAGCTGGTCTCTAACCTCCTCCTTTCCCTGCCCTCCTTCTCCCTCGCAGGCCCCTCTGGCGCAGCCGGAGTCCCCGACGGCCTCGGCGGGGGAGGACGTGCAGTCCCTGCCCGACTCGCTGGACTCGGACCGCGACTCGCTGTGCAGCAACTCCAACAGCAAGAACGGCAAGGACAAGGAGAAGGAGAAGCAGCGCAAGGACAAGGACAAGACCCGCGCGGACTCCGTGGGCATCCAGCTGAAGAAGAACATGGGCGGCCTGGTGCACGGCCCGATGAGCCGCTCCAAGTCAGCCAATGGCAAGCACGGTGACGCGCCCGAGCGGGGCAAGGAGAAGAAGGCCAAGGCGCGCGCAAGGACAGCAAGGAGGAATCGGGAGCCTCGGCCAGCACTTCGCCTTCGGAGAAGACCACGCCGTCGCCCACGGGCAAGGCAGCAGGTGCGTCGCCAGCCGACAAGGGCGGCGGGCCCCGCGGCGACGCCTGGAAGTACAGCACGGACGTGAAGCTGAACCTCCACATCCTGCGCGCCGCCATGCAGGGCGAGCGCAAGCTCATCTTCGCCGGCCTGCTGCTCACCAGCCACCGGCACTAGTTCCACGAGATGACGATCGGCTACTACCTGACCAGCGCGCAGGAGCGCTTCAGCGCCAAGCAGGAGCAGCGGCGCCGCGACGCCCCCGCCGCCTCTACGGCCAAGGGGCCGCCGCGCAGGCCTGAGGCCGAGGGCGGGCGGAGCCCTGCGTGCCTCGCCGGGCCCCCCACGCAGCTGGTGCTCAGGCTCAAGGAGCGCGCGAACCCCCGGTCGGCGGAGGCGGCACGGGCGGCGACGCGCGGCGCGGCCTCCACTGGCCCCGGCGGCGACAGCGGCGCGCGGCCGCCAGCGGACCGGTCCCCGGGGTCAGTCCCCCGGCGCCGGGGCGCCAGAGCGTTATCCACGTGGAGGCGGTGGGGCGCGCGGGACAAGGCGTGCGCCCCGGCCGTGGGCGTGCTGCGGCGGTGCGCGGCAGAGCCGCGAGCTGTCGTCGCTGAGCTACCGCCCGGCGCGCGCCGCCGCCCTGCGCACGGTCAACACGGTGGGGTTGATGGCGCCCGCCTCCCAGGGGCCTTGCCCGGCGCGGCGGGGGCGGCGGGCGCGGCCGAGCGCAAGTCGCAGACCTACGCCAACGGCTTCGGCTCGGCGCGCGACGGCCTGGAGTTCGCCGACGCGCCGGCCGCGCGCTCGAACGGTGAGGGCGGCCCGGGCGGCCCCGCCAGCGAGAGAAGTGCGCGTTCTACGGGCGCGCCGAGACCGAGCACTACTGCTCGTACTGCTGCCGCGAGGAGCGGCGGCGGCGCGAGGCCCCCGCGGCCCGGCCCTGAGCGCGCGCCGCTGCCCCGCCGGCCGGGCTGTCCTCTCCGTGCTGTAGGTGTCTCCTCCGCGCCCTGGTCCACCGGGAGGCCGGCGATCCTCTGTACGTGCTGTGTACGTGTTTGGTCAAACATTCCTAATGGTGCCTGAACCTACACTGACGCCACTCAGGTAGTAGACGGATAGGAAAGAGTCATACTGTTGGAAGTGGGTGTGCTAGCTAGCACCTGCCTCGTACCTGTGGAAACTGAATAGCCATTGCAAGAGTATTTTTGTTCCTCGATAAGAGAAGTAAAGAAATTTGCACCCCTTTGTTTTTAGAAGGGAGTGTTTTACATGCCTCTTTTCGGGGGGGGGGGCTTTTTTCTCTAACCTGGCGACTGACCTCTTAACATGTAGCGGTCACCTGCGTGCGAGCGGTGCCACCCAGGGTTTCAAAGCGAACGCGCGGCCCCGGGACCGCGGTGGCGGCTCTGCCTCGGGCTCCCTCCCACCTGTGCCCTTCCTGGGCCCCTGGAGGACAGGACGCTTGGCCGCCCGCTGGCGCCCTGGTGGTCTCTGTGGCCCTTTAGGAATACGCGGCTCCATCTCATAAGCAGAGCCTCCTCCCACAGCCCCCGGCTCGAGCGACATTCACACTGCCCTCAAAGCCGCGGGTGTCTGTAGGATGGGCACCGGACAACCTACCTCGCAGGGCGCGGTGAGATGTAGCGATCGCTCCCGGTGCCAGGCAGCTCAGGTGACAGGAGCTTTCCAAAGACACCTTGGGTCCCAAAGGCAAGGTTCCCAATTCACTATTTGGAGTTGCCCATATATGAGCAAAGATGACACCCTGCCTACATTTCCCCTTCAAAGACACTTCCGCAGTGAACCGTGGCCGGAGGGCGCCGTAGGAGGCGACCATCGAAGCCCCAGGAGAGAGGCGAGAACTTGACCCTGCGGTCACTGTGTAAGCTCCCACTAGGCCGCCCTGAAACCCGGCCTGCCCCTCTTTCCAGAGGGAAGGGGCTGAGGGCCGCCGGGAAGGAAGCCCACCCCTACCCCGCCGCCCACCCGCATCTGTCCGGGATCAGCCAGGTGGAGGGGCGCCGCTCCCATCGGGGTCCCCTCCGCAGGGTGCGGGTAACCCTGACCGTGGCTGCAGAACACATTAGGAGCAGCCGCATCACGTCCCTATTTTGGTGCCTCCTTACATTTCTTAAGAAAAAAAATAGCGTCCTTAGTTACTCTGTTCTGAGCAGCAGTATGCAGCGTCTTCCTTCCAAGATTACCTCTGGAGAACACCGTTCTTGGCCAAGGGCACTGAGGCGCTAAACCTGCCTCACTAAGGGAAGATCTTGTTTCCAAGAAATACAGATACGATGGGTAAAATCCTCACTAGCAAAATAATCCTTTAAAACCTGTGAGAGCCTTAGAATTGCCTCTAATAATCCCAAGAAAGAGAGGAGAAGGCGCCCAGCTTCGCTGTGGCTGTATCTTCAGAAAACACAGGAGGTAGACCATCTCTTCATTGGAGCCAGCTTCTTCTCCAGAAAGAATGCTTTCCCCCCGGACATAAAGAGCAGCAAAAACGGAAAACACACACACACACACACACCAACAACAACAACAACAACAACAAACAAAAAAATGGGGAGGGGATTTTTTGTTTTACTTGTTTGAAGAATTATAATAAACTAATCTGAGTATCTCCTGTGCGTAATTCCTTTTTGTTTTTAAATATCCACAGCACGTGGAGTTTTCAGTAATTTATTCAAGCTTTACATAAGTGGTTCCTTAAAATTATTAATTACATAGGATCTTAAATTTTTTCAAAAGTTTTACTTTTCGTGCTAAATAGTACTTTCAATGTGTGGAAATTACTAATATTCACGTCCGTCATATTACTGGGGTTTCTTTTGTTTAAAAAAAGTAGTTTTTAAAAAATATCTCATCAAGACGGTTTGTGGCAGCTTTTTGGACTGATTCTTCACGTCGTGCTGACCAACTGCTTTGCCATCCAAAGCTGTGAGGTCACAGGAAATAAATACTGCTTCATGTGTAGACTCCAGCTCCTGCCCTACATCTCACAGAAGGGGCAACAGCCAGTCTGGAAAATGCTTCCCTGGGCATTCAGCAGCCAAACACATACGCACAAGAAGTCAAGGAGGCAGAAAGTAATCTCGTGTTTGTTTTTTAATTTTTTAACATGAAAGCAGCCGACCAGAAATTTCCAAAATTTATCTTTCTCATGCTCTCTGCCAGGTTAAAAAAGAAAGGAAGGGAGGGAGGAAGGAAGGAAGGAAGGAAGGAAGGAAAGGAGGGAGGCAGGCAAACCGAGAATAAAAATGGTCCATTTGTAGTACCAGAGGAAAAAGGAAAACCTTCAAAACCAGGCAGTGTAACTCCTAGGTATTATCAGAAAACAGTGACCTGGGAATTCCCTGGTGGTCCAGTGGTTAGGACTCCTCACTCTCACTGCTGAGGGCAGGGGTTTAATCCCTGGTCAGGGAACTAAAATCCCACAAGCCACTCGGCCAAAAAAAAGAGTCAAAAAATAAAGTCAAAACAAAACAACAGTGCCCTGTTCTAGCTCCTTGAATTTCAGTCACCTCCGCCCCACCCCCACCTGACATATGTGCCATAAATAAAAGCCTGAGCTCCAGGCCCCGCCCCCACCAGGCTCCTCCCCCGGCTGCCTGAAAGGGCCCCAGTTCCTCCACCTGGTCACTGGCTGCTTCACCTGCGGGCGCCTGTGGGTGTCGCTCCTATCAGACAGGATGCCCTCCGTCCACGTAGTTTACAAATAGCCGTTTCCTCTTGTGAGAGGTCTGGATCCACCCTTCCTCTAAACAGTGTTAAAAACTGAGCGAGCCCACTGTTCTGTTAAACATGCCAGTCCAGCCCCCCATGTTCACAAGAGCTCTTTAGCCCTGGTCCCTGGCCAGACATCTCAGACCAAATGAGTTCATCAGGCTGCACAAGGACTATTAGAAACTGCTGTGTTTTTCACATGTGGGTCAAGAGGTCCCCTAATGTCTTTCTATGACTTGGGGGCCCTTTGTGGAGTGGGGAAAAGGAAGTGGATTGCAGGCACTGGGGAAAAGGAAGATGGCCAGTCGCGATTCTAGAAAGGCCGTGAGCCCCACCAGGGTGCAGGTCCTAGATGTGGGCTGCGCAGCTGCCCTGCTGGTGAGCGACCTTCCCATCCAATCGGGTCTGGCCAAACTTCCCCTTCTGGGAAGGTCGAATGTCTCTAAGTGACAGCAAGTTTCCAGAAGAATCCCAGATACTTATAAACTCCAGTGGAGGTTATTTCAGTCATTTGCTTCACAGTTCTTGCATCTGCGTTACCTGGGTATATGAGTTTTTAAAAAATAATATATTGTGAAAGGAAAGCGTTTTTAAGCGTATTCTGCTTGTAGATTTTATGCTGTTATGTTGATATTTTACAAGCCAAGTTTAAACTGTACTATAGAAATTATTTTTATATTATTTTCAGAATATGCCACAGAGCAATATTTTGCACCCTTATATTGTCACCGGGTTGTCTCCTTGGAGGGCTACCTTTAGGTGGAGTGGGGCTCCGCTGGCCTGCGGGGGTGAAACGCGTTGTGCTGTTTGCTCAGATCTCCTCTGAAAGTGGAACAGTGTTAATGTCTCTTCTTTTTCCATGGAAAGCTCCATTTGTTTTCTGTTCCTGGATTTTGGTACTCCATTTTTCCTCTTAAATGAATACTTTCTATTCACTAAGTTACTGTGGACCTTTTCTTCCTTATCACCACCCAGTGGCTCCAGTGGCGTTCCGAAAATTTGAGATCTGTTACTTTACAAACTTCATGTTTTCCAAACCGATTTGATTTATTTAGTGCCTCAAGATAGCAGGGGGCGCACCTCGAGGTGTGCAATCCTCTGGGCAGTGCCCACCGTCTCTGGGGGGATGGGGTCGTGGCTACGTGGCTCTCACCCCCTCCCTTAGCGACCACAAGCTTATTTTGCAAATTACTCTACTTTGCAGAAATAAACTTAACTGATGAAAATATATCTCACATTAGTTAAGAAAAAAGGGCTGTATCCATCAGTGGTGGGAAATTTGTGAAAGAAAAAAACAGGCTTTGCCAAACCCACGTGTTCCATTCTCTGTGTTTTTTATGTTTACTAAGAGAAGTAGAGTAATGTGCGTTTGGGAGGGTTTCTTTCTTTAGGACACGATTCGGTTTTCCTCATTGCAGTGTGGACTTTACAGATTAAGTTCCTCGAGTGCTTTTTTCTTTTTCTTTTTCCCGATGCTTCTAATAAATAAGGAGAAAACGTGTGTTGTGGCTGAGCGGGCCCTGCCTTGTCAGACCTCGGCCGCTGGGACGTTGCCTCTGTCCAGAGTCTGGTTCTGCTGTCACCTGAGCGCAAGCACATCTGGGAAAGGGCCCTGTGGTGGCTGGCGCCCCTGGCACCAGGGAGCAGGCACCCCCTTCCAAAAAGCCTTAAAGCGGTGGCTCTCTGGAGACCTCCGGGTCCCACCTTGCTCTTCAGTCCTAACTATACTGTAAACTCTTTGCTGCTGGAACTGGCCCGCTTTGGTGTGGGGCTCCAGGGCGATGAGGGGTGCCCAGCTTCATTCTTGTTTCAGCCACGTCCCCACCTCCACTCTCCAGCGAGGGTCCAGTGGGTCTGCTGACACGGGGGTGGGTCCAGGGTGCTTCATCCCAGGGAGACCCACAGGGCACTCATGACGACCAGGGGCCCCCATACTCCCCCCAGGAGGCCCGGAGGCTGCAAGGAGAGCTCCCAGGCACCCCACTTGGGAAGAGTTTCATGATTGCTCCCAGCAGTGTGTGAAATGGTCTGTTTGCAGTGATGCGGGTAGCTTTGTTTCCCCAAAGCAGTCCTTCCTCCGCACTCCACCCCCAGCAGAGAAGAGAGAGGGGCTACCCTGCATGGACCTCTCAGGAATAAGTGCGTGTGTAGTCTGTGCGGTGTCAAGATGCCGTGCTCCCCCTCTCCCCGCAGGCTGACTTAACACAGATGTCACCGCAGGGACAGTGCGGAAGCCAGAATCTCCAAACAAGGCGAGCAATATTACTATTTCCATTTATTTTGCAAAATATTTTGCTGAAATTTTCCTTTTTGCTCTTTGATGCTTGAAAAAAAAAAAAGAGTCCCACCAACACTAATTATGTATATAAAAAATGATGTCCATTGCTGATCCTTTTTTATTCCTTCAAGAGAGCATCTCAAGAACACACACACACACACACACACACACACACACACACACACACACACACACAGTTCTTTAAGTAAGGTGAGGAGTACCACTGGCTTTTTAAATATAGGCTGAATATGCTCAAGACCAAAGCAACCCATTATTTTCAAGAGGCTAAATTAGTGGAGCCAATTCCTTACAAAGAGCACTCCCACCCATGTACTTCTCCAACCTCTGCCCCAGGCACACAGGCCTACCTCAGGGCCTTTGCACGTGCCCTTCGGCCTGGAATGTCTTCCCCCTGACACCCACCCTCAGCCACGTGGCTCACCCGTCACTACCTGCCAGTCACTACCTGTTCCAGTGTCACCTCTCAAGGAGACCCTCCCTGACTTCTTTATTTAATAAGCCAACACATCCCACCCTCCCCACGGCCTCCCTGTGCATGTTCCTCTTGTGCATTGATCGCCATCTGAGGGCTGCATGTGAATTGTTCATTCATTCATTCATTGTATGCCTCCCTCCAGCCCCCACAGAATGTAAGCTCCACTCAGGCAGGAATTTTTGTATGTTTCGCTGTACTCCTGGTGCCTACAACAGTGCCTGACACATATTAGGTGGTGGATAAATACTTGTTGAAAAAAGAGAATGAAATCAATAATTTGATAGCTATTAAGAGGCCTAACAATATCGGTTTCAGCCTTTATCAAATCGAGGTTCTACTCTTACCCCTAAATGGGGAGCATTTTAGCTGATACAGCAGCCTGGCTGCTTCTGCAGCCTGTGGTTCACAGCAGTCAGATGTGGCAGTGAGCACCAGACCTGATGGTGGCAGGTCTCCCCAGCAAACGCCCGCCCCGGGGCCCTCCCTCACAGTGGTGTCACAGGGACTCCACTGTCTACAGAGGGCCCTCTGGGAAAGGCTGAGGTGGGGACAGTTTCCTCCAGGGCAGCTCTCATGATCACGCCCCCTCCATGAGGTCATCATGGGCCTGGACCATTCTGCAGGGTCCCTTATAATGGGTCCTTAGGACGCTGTGCCTTTGCAGTGGCTCCAGGTAGACAGGCCTTCCTTCCTAGAGCAAACTCAGTGGCCACAGATGACCCAGCCCAGAAAAGGGAGTCACCACTAGCAGGACCCTTTCTTGTGTCACCAAAAGCAGGCCTTCAGGGAAGGGGAGCTGGTCACACAGGTGAGAGGGGACTGCATTGACAAAGTTGGAGGCCCCTGGTCACCCCCTCAGTCATGGGTGGGTGTGTGCTGCAGGGGCAGAGCCTGGACATCACAGAGCCAAACAACACAGCCTCCGCAGCCCCGGGCACCTGGAGACCCTCCAGCCCACCAAAGGGGGAGGGACGCTTCCTCCTCTGGACTTTCTGCCCTTGCGGGATGATCTTCCCAACTACCTAACCTTGCTGTTTACTTCTAGATCATTTGGCCAAATGTGTTTTCCTCTAAGAGTTGTTGGCAAAATGCTGTTACATGCTTCTTATAGGACCCTTGTCCTACTGTGGCCTGGTTAAAAGCCTTTGTCCTTCTCTTCTTCCCCTTCCGTGGTTTTGATATCATTTCTCTGGATGCCATGTTTTAGGGTCCCCCATTTGGGGAGGGGGATAAGAGCTCCCTCGTAGCACTCCCTTGGCAGCTGCCCAGCAGACGGTGAGTGGGCCCACACGTGTGTGTCCCTTTGCTTGAACTGCCAAATAAACAAGGTCCCTTTCATTGCTGCCCTGACAGACAGTGGGGGAGAGGGGGCGTGCTCTTGGCAGTCCTCAGAGAGGGCGAGCTTTCCAGGGCTATCCCCTTTGCCCTCGCATACCTTTCTCCAAGGCAGGAGCCCTGCGGCCTGTCCAGTGCTTCCCACTCGCCTGGAATGGAATCCAAACACCTGCCTTGGAGTGATGATTTGGCAGGTGGGAGCAGGCAGTTTGTCTCCACTAACTTATGATCAAAACTAGTAAAGCCACCGTGAGCAGGGTTGGAGATGGGCCGTGGCAGAGCCGGTCACCATTCAACACCCCGAGGAAGCCCCCGGACCCTCCACCACCCACGGAGCCCTTAGAGCTGCAGGGGACTTCCCTGAGTCTGCGCTCCGAACCTGAACGCTGCTCGCCCTCAGCTTTGACCGTTGGGTCTCATTTAACTGATGGGTGTTGATGTGTATTGGCTTGGTTCCTTCCAACATGCATTGGCAAGTGAATGTAGTTCCTCTGTTTCTTTCCCTTTTTTTTTTTTTCTTTTACTGGTTCAGTTGACTGATTTGGGGATGAGATACATTACTTTGTTTCCCCGGTTTACTTGTTACCATGGACAAAGGAAAACAGTGTGGATTGGGATTCCTTGACAGTGGCACTAATGAAGTTTAGGGCCAGATCATCCTTTTTTGTATGGGACGGTCCTGTGTGTATTGTAAGATGTGCAGCAATGTCCTTGGCTGACCTCTACCCACTGGATGCCAGTAGCTCCCTCCCCCTAGATGTGACAATCAAAATGTCTCCAGACGTCGCCAAATATCCCCAAGGCGGTGGGGGGAGGGGAAGAGTCACTGGTGTAGGTTAATTCTTCCGGCTGTCTTTCAGTCCAGAAAAGCGACAACCATTTGTTCTACTCAAGCTCTGTCCGCTGGGATGATTTCCCTTCCCTTCTGTCTTCCAGGGACACTTGACATAGGGGCTATCCTGCCCTCATAGCCTGTTCTCAGCTGGAGCCAGTGCATCATGGAGAACCATCTGAAAGCACGCCTCCTTGGCCATCTGGTCACTGGGAACTTCCCAGAAGGTGTCAATTGAGGGAGAGAGGAGGCCACAAGCAAAAGGACATGTCACAGGGTCTGAGCCACCTGTTCACGCAACTGACGTGCGCCTTCTGGGTTGTCTCAGGCTCTCACGCACCGTCTCCATGAGGTAACACTTTGCAGCCGAGTAGACCTGACTTCTTGGGAGGGCGGGGCAGATCACACCCGGTCCATAATGCACTGAGCTCAGGACTGCAGTCCACTGATGTCCCTGTCAGCCATTCAGTCCCCACCGGGACCCAGTGGTAGCCAGGAGCTGTTTCTTGGAGATGAGAATAGTCACATGCAGAGGAGAGCCTGGCTTTGTCCAGAACCCTGGCGCTCTGCTCGGTGGTCCACCCCCTGGGCTCTCTGCAGCATTGCTGTTGGTCACGAACACTGAGTGCCACTGGGTCTATTAGGAGATGAGATCTGGGAGCCCCACTCATACCTGGTGGCCTTACAGGTTCGTTGGTAAAGGCTTTGGGAGGGCACAGCCAAATGCCCGATAGGTTGCCTTCGAAATCCAAAAAATTTCTGCAAACATTATCCCTCCTTTTTTAGGTATAATGATGTCTCTTTCACTTTGTTGGGCTGTCCTGAAACACTCCATGGTCTCCCCGAAGCTTTGTCAAGGTGATGGGCCCCCAAATGTTTCTGGGGGGTTTTCTCCCTCTTTTGTGTCTCAGGAAGGCAGGTGTGATCTGCACGAGGATGTCAATGGTGGCTCCAGCGTGGCGTTCTGCAGGGCCTCTGCCAGCTGTGCTGTGGCAGAGAGCAGGAAGATGGCACGAGCCCCAGGCACCCCCAGGCGTGAACAAACTGTTTCTGGTGGTCCTTGCAGATGGACAGGGAGAACCAAAGGCGCCCATCAGCGCCCACGATGTGGAACGATAAGGGGATGCCTTAGGAACACACTCAAGTCATTGATAGCCCCACGAATCGCTGCGATTCCCCCAGGATGCAAATTAATCACCTTTGATTTATTCTCCTGGTAGGGAGGGGAAATGCCAGGACTTTCACTTTTGTCCCGTGTCTACCAAAGTAGCATCCACACCAAGACGGGAGAGCCGACGTGGAGGCTCAGCCAGCAGCCGAGTATAACCCCTCCAACCGCGCATTGGAAACTGGGGAGATGACCACAGACCCGCCAGTGCCCTGGACACCCACACTTGGGACAAAACTCTTTTTATCCCCTGACCTCCACAAGCCCCCACTTTGACCATGGGGCCACGGGGCTATTTTTAAGTCACCAGAAATGAGTGACAACCCAGAGCCAGTGCTGAGTACCCTGAATTGTCAAAGTGTCCCCATCCCCCATCCCCCGTGGTTAAAGGGGAAGAGTCATTTGTCAGAACACGTCTGTCTGTCTGTCCCCGGCCACAGTGGCCCTTGGAAAAGGTCTCAGACCCCTTAGAGAAGGTCTGCAGGGGATGTGCTGTGTCAGCTGGGTGATACGGCAGGGCTTTCTCGGGCGAGCCAAGGGGCTCCAGAACTGTGAAGTGGCTCAGACCTGCCAAGTCCATCAACGGTTGTGACTCTACAGTGTGGCTACTTAAGCAAGGAATTTTGCCTTCAGACCAGAAGTGATTTTTAATAACGTTAATTTTATTGAGACATATTTTATGTACAGCCAAAGGCACAAATATCAAACATACAGTTGGGTGTGTTTTGACAAATGTCTCACCACCAGCACAGTAAAGACGCAAACCCCACCCCCGACCTAGTGCACCCCACCCCCTAAAGCAGCTCTTATCCAGACCGCTCTAGATTTGCTCTGTCCTTACAAATATACAAAGGGAATCAAAATATGTACTGTTTAGTGCCAGTTCTCATTTGTTCCACAGGTTTTGGGGATTCACCCATATTGGTGTGGGCATCAGTCATTTGTAACTTTTTTATTGCAGGACAGTATGACCCTACCACAATTTGTGTATCCATTTTCCTGTTAATGGACAGGTTACTTCCAGTTTGGGGCTATTATGAATAAAGCCACTATGAGCCTTTGTGAACAGTTTGTGGACATAAGGTTTCATTTCTTCTGGATAAATACAGAAGAAGAAAGTTGCCAGCTCACAGAATGAGTGTATATTTCACTTTATTAGAAATTTCCAAACAGTGTTCCAAATAGGCTGTATGGTTTTCCAATCCCACCAGCAAATGGTTTTGGTTACCTGAGACACCAGCATACCCTGTCCATCTTTTCTGGAGCCTGTGCAGTAGCCCCCATGGCCTCCCAACAACGCCCCTCCCTGGAGCAGCGCAGGTGGACGTGGACTCCCGGCACGCACAGGGCTTTACACGCCTGCGTTGGGCACGTGCGCAGAAGCACAGGGCTGGGCAGGCCCCGTGGTGTGTTTGTGCAGACCTGAGCCATCTGTCTCTCCTGCTTCCCGACCCCACCTCCTGCCCCCTTTCTCTTGGAGGCTGAGCTCCGTCTGCCCTCTGCCCTGGTCAAACTCACGCGCGTGCATCTCCTTGCTTGGGTGTTTGGCTCTTGGACATCAGGACTTTTGTCTGATTTGCCTCAATGCCCAGGGGGCCCAGCCCATGGGTGTGACTGGCACTTTTTCCCTCCTTATGGAAGAGGAGCCTCCCTCTGTGTGCCCAGGTGAGCCCAGCAAGCGGCCTCCCAGGGAACGGGAGTGACTATGTGCTCTGCATTTCCCAGGGAGCGGCTGGGAGCACGGTGCTGGGGCTCAGCTCGGCTCCAAGAGGGGATCTCTGGCTAAGGAGGACCTCTCAGGGGCTGCAGACAGCGCCATTGGCCCCAAGGTCCGTGCTTGTCCGGGACGTGCCCACAGAGGGGAAGCTGGGGGTTTCAGGGAGGCCTGTGTCCAGCAGCTGGTGGCGCTGGCCAGTCCTAGCGGTAGGGGGCCAAGAAGACCATCCTCTCTGGCCTCTTCACCACCACCTGTCAATCACACACCCCGCACGTGGGCCCCAAAAGCAAGTCCCCGCCCCAGCCCAGGCTGCCCCCCAGGAAGACAGCATGGCCCTCCCTGCACTACACTCAGCTGTCCCTGCCCTCTGTCCCCTTCCTGTCCAAGCTGAACACACATGACTTGTACAGTGCTGTCTGCACTTTCGACCAAGGACCGGCACCCGGACCCATTCTGGCAGGACAGGTGCCTTAGAACGAGCCCTGGGGTGGTGGCCAAAGCACTCTGGCAGAAGGATGGGGACAGTCCTGCCTTCCCGGGGCCCCCTCTACCCTGGCAGAGCCCCCGACATCCATCAGGTCCAAATGTGTGGTCTGGATGTTTGAATTTCCAGATCTCAGTAAAAGCAGCGCAGTTGCTGGGATGAGGGCTCACCATGGGAACTGGGTTGGGAGTGGCCATGCCTCATGCCTCTGCCTCTGGAAAACCCAGCAGCCTGAGGAGGGGGGTGGGGACGAGAGGACAGTGAGCGCCAAGGACAAGCAAGCGACTCAGAGGACGGCATGGGTGTGAACAAACAAGGGGCCAGACTGCTTCCTGCCTGTCAGTCCAAGGATTAGCTTCCATTGGGGCTCCTGTTCTTTTGGAAAGTAGCTGGCCACGATCAGTGACACAAGAGGGAAAGCCACTTTATATCTGCCACGGAAGGAAAGATCCCCAGGCAGGATGGTGCAGGCCGAACCCCAGCGGGGGGAGGTGAACGCAAAAGCTGACAGCTAAGTCCACTTTGGGAGCAGACAGGGTCCCCTGGGGGAGGGCTGGGCCACAACACACAGCAGGAAGAGTAGAGAGGCTGCCGCCTGCAATGCTGGAGTGAGCGCTGGACCCTCCCGGGGTGGGCACACAGCAGGCACTGGCCGGTGGGCCAGCTCGTCTACACCGCAGGCTCCAGAGGGTTTTGGATTTGTGAGGAAGGAGAAATCTTGTTGCTGGACCCAAGAGGACGTTGTGTGGACAAGTGAATGTGGGTGAGGAGGCTGCCACCCTGAGGGGCAGCACTCAGCTGCTGGTACCCATGGCTGGCCCTGGAGCCCCCCTGCTGTTTCTCCCTTCTCCACCTGGAAGCTTCTGTCTAAGGCAGACCTCGGAGATATTGCGGGGTCAGTTCCCGACCATCACAATAAAGTGAATATCGCAATAAAGAGAGTCACACTATTTTTTTGGTTTCCCAGTGCATATAAAAGTTACGTTCCCATGCTGGAGAGGGTGTGGAGAAAAGGGAACTCTCCTACGCTGTTGGTGGGAATGTAAATTGATACAGCCACTATGGAGAACAGTATGGAGTTCTCTATACAGTATGGAGGTTCCTTAGAAAATTAAAAATAGAGTTGCCATATGATCCAGCAATCCCACTCCTGGGCATATATCCAGAGAAAACCATAATTTGAAAAGATTCATGCACCCCTATGTTCATAGCAGCACTATTTACAATAGCCAGGTCATGGAAGCAACCTAAATGTCCATCGACAGATGAATGGGTAAAGAAGAAGTGGTATATATATACACAATGAGATATTACCAAAGGGGAAAGCGGGGAAGGATAAATTAGGAGTTTGGGGTTAACATATACACACTACTATATGCAAAATAGATAAACAACAAGGACCTACTGTATAACACAGGGAACTATACTCAATATCTTGTAATAACCTAAAATGGAAAAGAATCTGAGAAAGAATATATATATGAATTTATATGGGATATGAGCTATATATGAATATATATGAGATGAATATATATTCATATATATGAATATATGAGAGAATATAAATATATATGTATATATATAAAACACTGAATCACTTTGTTGTACACCTGAAATTAACACAATGTTGTAATTAACTATACTTCAATTAAAAAATCATTAAAAAATAAAAGTTACGTTCCCAATATACTGTAGTCTACTAAGTGTGCAATAGCATATGTCTTTAAAAAACAATGTACAAAAAAACCCCCAACAATGTAAATACCTTAATTTAAAAAATACTTTATTGCTAAAAAATGCTAACCATAATCTGAGCCCTCAGCAATAGCAACATCAAAGATCCCTGATCACAAGTCATCAGAATACTATAATAATGAAAAAGTTTGAAATATTGCCAGAATTACTGAAATGTGACAGAGACACGAAGCTAGCAAATGCTGCTAGGAAAACGGTGCGTATAGACTAGCTCAGCAAAAAATGCAATAAAGTGTAGTGCAATCAGAGGTCTGCTGTCCTGTGATGACCATGACACATGTCCAGTCACTGTGTCCACCCTGTGAGGTGGGCCAACAGCAGTGTTACTAACGGGATGTCAGAGCCAGAGGATGCCACATGTTCTGGTCACAACAAATACTAACGTCAAGGAAATTGCGTCTGGAGATGTGTTTGGATGATTGTTGGTGGCTCCTGTGCTTATAAAAAAAGACTTTGCTGCGTTCGCAGGAATTTTGGCTTTGTCCTTAGTTAGGGTGTGTGAAGCTGCTTTTAAGTTGTAAACAGAGACCTAAATTATGATAAGAAAATGCAGAGAGTTATTTTTTTTTCCTTCGACTCAGTCTTGGAGGGCTTTTAACTGCTTTTTGTTTTCTGTAGATAGATTTGAAGCCTGTAAAAGAAGAAAGCTAAAGGTCCTGGGAAATGTAAATTACACTGACCCAAACGGGGGTCTAACATGCCCTTTGGATCTGGGACTAACTCTATCTGTTGAATAATCAGTTTAAACTTCTACAGTGGTAAACATATTAATCCTGCCCTTCATACGCAACCCAGCTGGAAACTACATGTGATTTTTGTGTTTGCTTCTGGAGCAGAGGGAAGGTAACCGGCCTGCCTCTCCGGGGGCAGACCAGGCCAGGGTGCATTGGAGCCACAGCCAGCCCAGCGCTGCCCCCTTGTGGCCGGGGCTGCCACACGGGGCCTGAGGCTCCCGGGAGGCTGTGAAGGATGGTTCCCCCAGGCAGAGTCTGCTCTCCTGAGATGTCAGGAGCTCCAGGAGATCCACAACAGGGTTTTCATCGTGTTGTTTCCTTTACACTGTGGGGCGGGGGGTGGGGGGAACACGACAAAATACTCCACAAATTGTTTTTAGCAAACCAACCAATTCTCCTTTCAAATCTAATGCCTTGACCCATTGATTCTGTAGGTCTAGATTTTACTACAGTTTGTGATCCGTGATCTGAAATATGTAACCGACTGTGGTGCACCCAACAGTAACTAAATCAGAAGTTTGGACTCAACACAACATTTTGTTTATGATGAAATAAAGCCCAGTCTCTTTGCTACCAACAGCAGTTAGGGAAATACCTAATCCATTCATTTCCCTGCTGAGAAATAGAAATGAATAATGATACCAAACACATCCACTTCAAAAACAACTTTTTATTTAAAAATAATCAACTCCTTCAGTTAGACTTTTTTGATACCATGAGTAGAAAAAAATCCCTTTCTGGACGCCTCAAAGAGAGATGCAATAGATATAATCAGAAAACACTGCCTCCAGAGGAAATATGCTTTACAAGTGGTTTTAATGGTCTCAGGATTAGAGCCCCTCTGAATATTTTTTGAAGGCACCTCTCCATCACCAAGAACCCTGCAAAAAAGCTAGGGCCCTTTCCCACTTGGTTAATGCTTGTGATTATTTCCTGCTGCAGGGTTTGTGATTCTGGTAGCCATATGGCAGGTGCTTTGTGACCATGGATGAAACCCATCGGGCACCCACTGCTGCGGGTGTGCTGAACCCCTGAATGTCGAATGGTGGACAGTGAAAACAGTGAGTAAGGAGAGGGCAGAGGGCCCCTGGGCAGAACGTGGCTGGGAGGAATGTTTGTTGGTGATTCCCGTCCCCTAAAAGCGGTCAGGTTAATAGTTGCAAGGATCCTTTGTCTTTGCCTTCTGTTATAGACGGAATGTTTGCATCCCCCTCAAATTCATATGTTGAAATTCTATGCCCCAATATGATGGTGTTTGGAGGTGGCACCTTTGGGGGTGATTAGGTCATGAGGCGGGAGGCTTGTGATGTGATTAGTGTCCTTATAAGGAGAGGCCAGAGAGCTGCTTCTTCCCCCCCCACCCCACCCCCGCTCTGCCATGTGGGGCACAGCAAGGAGATGGCTGTCTGCAAACCTGGAAGCAGGCCTTCGACAGGAACCAGATCTGCTGGCAGCTCATCACCAGTGACACAGCTGTGGAAGGCTTCCTGGTGCCCAGACTCGACCCGGGCACTCGGGCTCCTGAGGGCAAGGCCTATGGTCCTGCTGCCCCCACTCCCCTCCCCCCTCTCCCCCTTGGCTTGGCCTGGAGCTGAGAAAGTGCTCAGTAAACCTCTGCTGGGGGAGAAGCACAGAGAGGGTAAAGGAGCCAGAGGCCTGGCCAGGGGCAGATGGAACACCTGGGGTGGGCACCTTTCAGGAGAACTGGAGCCAAGGCCCAGGAAGCCGAGGGCGGGAGCAGGTGGGAAGGCAAGCTGGGCAGAATGAAGACCAGTAGGTCTGGGAGGACTGATGCTGGGAGAGGACCCACCAGGAGCCACCCCCCAGCAGGGCAGAGGTCCTGCAGGAAGAGGCCCGCACAACACCTCCCAGTCAGCTGTTTCATGGAGGAAAAGTGAGCCTCAGACAGAAAGGTCTGGGTAGGGTGGGCAGATTTAGAAAGAAAAAATAAAATATAGGATGCCCAGTTAAATTTGAATTTCTGATAAACAATGAATACAATTTTTAGTATAAGTATGTCCTGTGCAATATTTGCAACATACTTACACTAAAAACAATTTTCCATTGACTTTCCATTCAAATTCAACTGGTGTAGGAGTCCATTCGGGCAACTAGAACAGAATACCATAGCCTGGGTGGCTTATAAACAACAGGCGTTTATTTCTCACAGTTCTAGAGGCTGGGAAATCCCACGATCAAGGGGCCAGCAGATTCGTGTGTGGTGAGAGCCCACTTCCTGATTCATAGACAGTCAAATTCTCCCTGGGTCCTCACCTGGCTGAAGGGGCCACCTAGCTCTCTGGAGTCTCTTAAAAGGACACTAATCCCATTCATGAAGACTCCACCCTCATGACCTAATCACCTCCCAAAGGCCCCACCTCCTCATACCATCACCTTGGAGATTAGGATTTAACATAAGAATTGGGGGGGTGGGTGGGAGGGGCAGGGTTGCCACATAAACACTGAGTCCACAGTGTGAGGTGTGGGCATCCAGGAGTCTCTCTGGCAACCCTAGCCTAGCGACCTGAGGGACAGGTGTCCCCTTCAACTATCCGGGCACAGAGGTGGGAGAAGGGCTCTCCCCACTTATGCTGACATTAAACCATCATGAAAACTCCATACCCAGAATTCATGACCTAGTGCCCGAGTGCCCTGAGTCAGGGGCCTTCTCTT
This sequence comes from Balaenoptera physalus, assembly GCF_965194825.1. Taxonomy (NCBI): domain Eukaryota; kingdom Metazoa; phylum Chordata; class Mammalia; order Artiodactyla; family Balaenopteridae; genus Balaenoptera; species Balaenoptera physalus. Next base: position 147,949,973 of record NC_138883.1, read on the forward strand.
GAGTGGGAAGCAAATCCGGGAGAAAGGAAAGGACGGCAGAGAACCCACCACTCCTGGTCACCCATCACCAGAGGGCTTGGCTGGTGACAGGCCTGCTGGCAGAGCAAGCTTGGCGGGGCTGGGGGCTCAGGAGGCTTGCGGGGGCCCAGGACGCACTGGCTGAGGGGCCCCGTGGCTCCCTGCTCAGAAGGACCATCAACTGCTCAGACCTCCCTGGCCTCTGCAGCCCTGGAACAGAGGCTACTCCCTTCCAGCTGTGGGAATTCACCTACTCAAGTCTGAGAAAGAGGCCGATGGGCAGAACAGAGCAGCAGGGTCTGAGAAAGGGCTCCGAGACCTCTGCAATGAGAGCGGCAGCAGGTGGGGAACAGCATGGATGTGGGTGTGAGGCTGGCACATCTTGACAGCCTTGCTGGCCCCCGAGAGAAAACGCTCCCGGTGTCAGGCCTGGCAGGGCGGCCACGAGCCGGGCTCTGATGCAGCCTCCACAGAAGGAAGAGGAAATGAGTGTACAAGAGGCCTTGGCTGAGCACGGCGAGTGCCTGTGTGTGTGCCTATCCGCGCCTGGCAGTGTGTCTGCATCGGGGAGGTGTCTGTCTGTGGGTCTCCTGTGCACACATTGTGCCCGCAGCGGGGGAACGTTTCTTCCTCCAGAGCTGTCCCCACAATTCTGCCCACGGGAGCCTAAGGAGGGGGAAATAGGCCTGCTCTGCTGCAGGTTGAGATCCTGGTGCCACCCGTCTCTTGCTGGAAGGTATCCTGCGGGGGTTTCCCTCTGGTCCAGGGGTGCCCGGCGCCTCCATCTGCAGCAGCCTGGGGCCCGCCATGGGCAGGGGTCACTGGGGTGGGAAGGTTTGAAGTGAGTCACTCTTAGCTCCGGCCCAGACGGCTCCTTGGGCCAAATCGGCTGCTGGCCTTGCCATGCGGGGCAGGAGTCTGGGTTTGTCTGGAAGCCCGGGTAAATAAACAGGAAATTCCCAAGCAGCTCATGAAAGTGACTTTGCATCCTGTAGGGTGAAGATGGAGAGTCTTTCGGAAAAACAGGACTCATCATTCGCACTTTCTTCCCAGGCTCACTTTTCCCCAAAGAGATGTTTTGAGAAAGTTGTGAATGGATTTTAAACACGTATGATAGAAGGACGTGGAAAGCAGACTTAAAAGGGATGCAATCCTGATTTAGGTAAAGAAAACAGTGATGCTGGGAGTTGGGGTCTGGACACCCACACCCCGAGGCAGCAGCTGCCAGCCTGCGGAGAGCGTGTGTTGTCGGGTGTCTGGGCGGCGTGAGACTGGACAAGGATGCCCGGGCGAGTGCTTCCACACCCGTGGGAGCTGACTGTGCCCATATCAAAGTCAACATCAAAAGCAGAATCCTGCTTTCCGGCAGCAGACACGGGCCATTGTGTGAGTGGACGACCCTAGACTGAAACCTGTGCTGTTTAGTGAGCGGTAGTTGTTTCTTTGGTTACTAGCACACCTTTGTCATTTGTCTTCCCTCGATTTTGAGTACCTTTGCGGGATAGGATCCTCGGGACAGAAGCACTGAGTCGGGTGTGTGCAAACACATGGCGAGTGATGCTGCTGGTGCCACGGGGCGTGGAGGTGGGCAGAGCCAAGAGTGGCCGGGCACCAGCCACGCAGCCACCAACCTCAGCCGCATACCCCAGCAGGGACCAGAGGAGCAGGGCCAGAGTGCCAGGAGAGGTGACAAGTGCCGCCTGCACCCACACCACCTGGGGGGATGGCCGCTGGAGCCACACTCAGCATCTGGATGAAGCTGTGCTGACGCCCACTGCTCTCTCCTCCCCCAGGACCAGGCTGAGAGGTCCCATCTCCCTACTGACCCGCCGGCCCGAGGAACAGGACGCAGCTGGAGAGGGCAAGCTGCTCTGGGACTAGGGTGGGAAGAGTGGGGTTTTCCTGCACTTAGAAGCTGAGCAGAGTCAATGTAGAGCCCAGCTCAAGCGTGATGCCTCAGCCTCGGTCTTTTTCCCCTTGAGCTCTAGTTCATCCCTCCCAGAGTTGGCCCCATGACTGACCCTGTCTTCTGTGTCTCACATTCTATACCCCTGCCTAGGCCAAGCCACCCAGGATGGGGGGGTGGCCACGAGTGGGATTCCTAGGCCATTGGGGTCTGAGACCCACCTGCAGAGCTAGAAGGTAGCGGAGGCCTCCAGCCAGGACCCAGAGTGCCCTCTGCTGTCTCGGGGCCTGTGGGTGGGCTCCTCCCGAATAGTTACCCACCAGGGTTCTTGACCTCCTTAATCAATAGAAATTGATAAGAGGGCAGACAAGGAATTCAGGCAAGGCTTTGTTGGGACTGGTGCTGCAGCAGAGGGGAGCGAGAACAAGTAATAGGTGCCCTTGCTTGCTTTCTCAGGGGTGGCGGGGGAAGAGCTGGTTCCTTATATGGGGTGAGGGTAGGGGGCAGGTCCAGGGGTCAGGCTGGAAGGGGTGCTTAGGAGATTTGCCCACCCCTTTGGTGGTGTTGTGTGCAGGGGGCATGCGCAGTGCCCTGCTATTGCTCTTCAGAAGTGGCAGTTGGGTTTTTTGGTCTCTTTGTATCTTGTTGTCCATAATTTGCCCCAACTGCACATGCATGCAGTTATTTTTAGTCCCTTATAGTTTCTTTGCATTTTGTTGCTTGAGGAGACATTTGTCGCAAGTATTGCAACCAAGGGTGCCAGGTCCCAGGTCCCAGCCTGTCTCCCAATGACTCAGGCCAAGCTCCCTCCACTCCTGAATTCACTGCTGAGTGTGGGCTGGTGCCACAGACGAAGCCTGGGTCTGACATACCGTGTGGTATAGCAGCCTCATTCCGATACTGGTGGGTTCAGGCCCCACGTGGATAATCAGACCCTTCATCTGGGCCTCTCCACCCAGGGTTCTGTCTTCACCTGGCACTGTCTGGAGGTCACTTAGAGAGGACACGATGACAGCTCTTGGACCTCATGAAGACGCTGCTGCTTCCCACCCTGTGGACCTGAAACCTCCTCCTACACAATGGGAGTCTCTGGTCACATTTGAAGAGCGAGGGGTTGGATGGATGAACAATCTGCTCCTTTAGAACCTGCAAACATTCGTACAGAGGATGTCCTCTGACCAAGATGGAATCAGACTAGACCTCAATGCCGAAAACACAACAGGAAAATCTATAAACACTGAAAATTACACAACACACTTCTAAATAATCCATGCATCAAAGAGGAAGTCTCACATGAAATTTTAAAATACATGGAAATGAATGAAAATCGTGATGGTTAATTTTATGCATCACCCTGACTGGGCCACAGGATGCTCCTATCTCTGGCTACATGTTACTTCTTTTATTTTATTTTATTTATTTTTTGGCTGCGTTGGGTCTTCCTTGCTGTGTACGGGGCTTTCTCTAGTTGCGGTGAGCGGGGGCTACTCTTTGTTGCAGTGTGTGGGCTTCTTATTGTGGTGGCTTCTCTTTGTTGCGGAGCACAGGCTCTAGGCACACGGGCTGCAGTAGTTGTGGCACGCGGGCTTAGTAGTTGTGGCTCGTGGGCTCTAGAGCGCAGGCTCAGTAGTTGTGGCACACGGGCTTAGTTGCTCCGCAGCATGTGGGATCTTCCTGGACCAGGGCTCGAACCCATGTCCCCTGCATTGGCAGGCGGATTCTTAACCACTGCACCATCAGGGAAGTCCCTACATGTTACTTCTGAATGTATCTGCTAGGGGGTTTTTGGAAGAGATTAATAGCATTTGAGACTGAGCAAAGCAGATGGTCCTCCCCAGTTTGGGTGGGCATCATAAAACAAAGAGGCAGAGGGAGATTGGATTGGCTCTCCACCTGACTGCATGAGCTAAGGTGTTGATCTCTTCCTGCCTTCTGTGCTGCTGGTCCCCAGACCTTCAGCCTTGGACTAGAGCTCTCAGCTCTTGGACCTTTAAACGACATCACCAACTTTCCTGGCTCTCTGACTTGTAGATGGGAGATCATGGAACTTCTCGGCCTTTGTAATTGCACAAGTCAATACTTTACAACAAATCTCTCCCTATATATATGTGTGTGTGTGTGTGTGTGTGTGTGTGTGTGTGTGTGAATATATTTTTTAGATGTGATTAATATTTAAATCAGTAGACTTTGAGTGCAGCAGATTACCCTCCATAATATGGGTGGGCCTCATCCAATCAGTTGAAGGCCCTTTTGTCGTTGAGATGTCACACCATATACAAAAATTAACTCACAATGAATCATGGAACTAAATGAAACACCTAAGACTATAAAACTCTTAGAAGAAAATAGAAATAAATCTTCATTACCTTGGGTTAGGCTAGATATGACACCAAAAGCAAAGACAACAAAAGAAAAAAATAAATTGGACTTTATCAAAATTAAATAATTTTGTGCTTCAAAGGATATGAAAAAGTAAGAAGACAACCCACAGAATGGGAGGGAAAAAAACTGCAAATAGTATATCTGATAAGGGACTTGCATTTAGAATACATGAAGAATTATGACATCTCAACAACAAAATTCAAATAACCCAGTTAAAAATGGGCAAAGGATTTGAATAGATATTTCAACAAAGAAGACATAAAAAGATGCTCAACATCATTAACCACTAGGGAAATACAAATCAAATCCACAATTAGATATCACCTCACACTTACCAGACTAGATCTGACTAGAATGAAAGTCAGGTCACAACAAGTGTTGGCAAGGATGTGGAGAAATCAGAACCCTCATACACTGCTGGCATAAATGTAAAATGATGCCACCACTTTGTAAAATAGTCTGGCAGTTTTTAAAATGGTTAAGGATATTTTTAAATGGCTCAACAATTCCACTCCTAGGTCTATTCCCAAGAAAAGTGAAAACATATGCCGACACAAATACTTATACACTGATGTTCATAACAGCCTTATTCACAGTAGGCAAGCAAACTAAATGTCCATCAGTTGAAGAATGGATAAATAAAATCTGGTATATCCATACAATAGAATATTATTTGGCAATAAAAATAAAGTACTGATACAGGCTGCAAAATCAGCAGAAGTGACTCTGAATCAACCTCCACTTCTCCTTACAACACCGTAAAGCTTTGTTCAGAAACATCCGTTGTCATGTGAACTTTTCTCTTTTTTTAATGGAAGAGTTTATTTGGGGACCAGGAGCCTTTTGGGGGGACGGGTGGAGTAGAGGGAACACCAGGACAGATGCCCCTTCCCGGGTACCCTGGACTGGGTTTGAGCTCTTAGTGTTGAGAGTGAGGGCAGGAGCTGAGGAATAGAAGTTTCTGGAGCAATCTAGAAAAATGTCTGAGCCATGGGGTTATAGCCAGAGGTTACCTAACCTTTGAGGACAAAGTCTTGGAGGTCAGACTGGGACCCAAGAGGAGTTCTGCTTGGTGCAGGTGGCAAAGTGTGACTTAGAACTGATGGACCCCATCAGTCTTTCCACTGCTATGGGAAGACAGGCCATTTTCTGTGGAGCTCTATGTCCTTGGCAACAGAGCAGGTGTGTGTGTGTGTGTGTGTGTGTGTGTGTGTGTGTGTGTGTGTGTGTGTGTGTGTGTGTGTGTGTGTGTGTGTGTGTGTGTGCGTGTGCACTGTGTCTTCATAATTTGGGTATAATTTAGGTATAAGAAAGACTTGCCTATTATTTCGTGGTCATAGGCTGGTGACCTGTGAGCCATATCTACATCAAATTTTAATTTTAATTTTTTTTTAATTTTAATTTTTTTTGGCTGTGCCGCGCAGCATGCGGGATCTTAGTTCCCCAACCAGGGATCGAACCTGTGCCCCCTGCAGTGGAAGCGTGGAGTCTTAACCACTGGACCGCCAGGGAAGTCCCTCAAATTTTATTTTTAAAAAGACCACTTTCCTTCCCAGCATTCAAGAAATATTTATAAAAAAGGTTTATACATTGGGCCATCAAGAAAACCTCAATAAATACCAAAGGGCAGAAAGTGTACGGAAGTCCTAAAACCTCAGTGCAATAAATGTTCAAGTTAATAACTACAGTTTAATTTATAAAATGCACTGTGTACAAATCATACCTCAACCTTAAAAATCTACCCACTTGAAACTGAAAATAAAAACCCTCTCCTAAATAAATGTTGGGTCAAGAAGAAATGGAAACTGCAACTAACATAGACAGGAATGATGAGAAAACTGCCCAGCCAAACTCCCGCCCTCATCACCCTGATGAGGGTGGCCACCGCCCGCCCTCATCACCAAGCGAGAAGGAATGAATAGAAAAGAGAAATATGATGTGAGGACTGTATTTTTAAAGGCACGCACAAGGATCAAAACAAAAGTAAATGAGTTAGAAGAGAAAAAAAATTGAGTCTTGATAAATAATATGAAGGCCTATTCTAAGAAGAGACTCATCCTGCAGCCCAGGGGGTACGGGCTGGCATCCTCCTCCCAGCCGTGGGCCTCCAGCTGGGGCTCTCGAAGCCCCATCCCTTTCTGCAACTGCTCCGGGGTCAGCTGGGGTCCTTTGAGGTTGAGTGTAAATCAGAACACCCTGGACTGGGCCCCGTGGGACAGAAGTCCCAGATACCAGTTTGTCCCCCTTACTAAGTCAGCCTAATTAATTAAATTCGTCCTGTCTAATTTAACTGCCTAGTAACTCTGGGTAACCGGACTGGGTCATTTGCTCTTTGCAGATCTCACCTCCTGAACTCTGTTCCCTCCAGTGTACGGGCACAGAATGAGGGAACAGAGTGGCTCCACAGGTCCTGGCAGCCTGTGACACCCCTCCTCCATCCCTCACCCTCCCCCCTGCCCACCCCCAGTCAAGCCTAGGTGGCTCTGGCCAAAGAATGGTTTCTGTCCTTGCAGAATGCCTCCTGGGGGCAGATGGGGGCTGGGGGGGGGGCTGTCTTCAAAACACCGCCCCCTGCTGAGCCCCAGGGGAATGTGTTTCGAAGATTCAAGAGCAAAATAAATGTCCTTGTGAAGCCACTAAGTTTGGGGGGATGGTTTGCTACACCACCACAGTGACTGGGAAAGTGCGCTGATGTGGACATTGAAGATGAGTAAAGTCTGAATCTCCTGCTGTGCGAAGATCTAAGTGCCTTGGACTGACGCATTTATGCTTCAATTAAAACAACGTTGTTGTTGGGATAACAGTTTATACCCCAGATACGATGTACGTACAGTGGCTGGTGAAGAGCCTGGCACACAGCAGATGCTCAAGCAGTAGACTGGAGCGGCCATCACCATCGTCACCTGCGCCTCTCCCAGTGCAGGTAAGTATTCAGCAAGTGCTATTATGTGGGAATGAGCTGCCCCATCGCTGGAGCCACTGAAAAGACGTCAAGGGCTTTCTGTGGCCACTGACTAGTCCCCACGCTAACGTGCCTTGCTTTTTCTTTCAGTCATGCACCTCTTTCTATTAAAGGTTGGTCTTTGCAAACTGGTCTTCAGCCAGCTTCCAGGTTTAAAAATAGGTTCTGGGTGAAGCTGAGGCCGGCTGCGCGGGCTAGTCGGGGGGAGGGGAGCGTGCTAGGGGAGGGGAGCTGCGCGGTGGGGCCGGGGCTGCCGGGGGGCGGCGCGCGGAGAGCGGGGGGGTACGGGGATACGGGGGGCGCGGGGGCGGGGGCGCGCGGGCAGGGGGGACGGGCGTCTCCCGGTCGGCCCGCAGGCGCCGCCTCCCTGGCACTGCACCGTGACCTCGGCGCTGCGCTCGCTCTGACTCGCGGTTTTCGCTTGCTCCGCGGGGAGTTTCCGGGACCGGAGAGGTCGGCGAGGTCAGCGCGGGCCCCTCGCTGCCTCTGCCTGCTGGCGGCCACGTGTGCCACAGAAGGGGCGACTGAGCGAGCGGCGAGGTTCAGAGTATCCCCAGGCGTTCTGCACCCCCAGCCCGCGCCCACAAAGCCGGGAGCGGGGCGGGAGGAGGTGTCTGAGTGCCTTTGACTCGCCCAGTGGCGTAACGCATCGACAGTTCTGCTAAAGTGGGGTCGGTGCGCAGGTGAAACTCCCTGGGCGCCAGGGGCCAGGCTGGACCCCGCCTGCCCTCCAGGAGCCCCCGGTCTGTCGGGAGGCACGTGAGCACAGACGTGGTTCCCAGATGAAGCTACAAGCGCAGGCTGCCGGAGGGTCCAGGCTGGGGTCCGCATGCTGGGAAATGTCTTCCAGGAGCCGCAATCCGAAACGGTGTGAAGGGGTTGGTATGACCGCACCCATCCAAGAAGGCAGCGAGGCCCCACGGCAGGAACAGGACAGAAAGGCCAGGGACAGCGAAGATCCAGGGGAGAGGATTCTGGAGGTTGCTCGGTTTGGTTAGAGTTTAAGGGCAAGAGAACATTGGGTGGGCAAGATTAACTGGCATCGACCATTAAGACCTTAGCTCATATTAGCACCCCATCAGCCAGCCAGGAATATTTGATAGAGAAGAAGGAAGGCAGGGGTGCAAATCCCGAGAGACTGAAAGGATGAGCAGACTGGGGCCATCTCAGAGCAAAGCAGGGTCTCACAGCGTCCAAGAGACTGTTAAGGTGTATTTGTCATGAGCCCTACTCCGCAGCAACAAACAGCCCCAGATCTTAGAGTCCGAGCACAGCAAAAGTTTATTTCTCACACACAGTACACTTCAGATCTGGGCAACTCTCAGGGACAAGATTAACCGAGTGGCAGGTGGCCCTCCAAGCTGCACCCATGCTGTGGCTCTGTCTCCCCTCGAGACCTCCTATCTGCTCATCGTGTACAGAAGAGGGAGAGTCTTGGAGAATCATGCCTCCCCCTGGATGTCACAGACAGCATTCCACTTACAGTGCATGGCCACAATCAGTCACGTGACCCCTGACTGTGAGGGACTTAATAGTGTCACCTCCCAAGGAACTGGAAGCAGAGGGAAACCAGATGGATTCAGCACCAGAAATCTCCATCCAAAGGGCCTGAGAGCCCCAAGGACCAACTCTGCCTACACTCTGCTTTGGCAGGAGGCTGTCTTGCTCCCCAAGCCCTGCCTGAGTCATCTGTCAGCGGCATAAGTACACAACCTTCTGATTGGCTTGTTAGACGTCACATTAACAAAGTTTTGTGTAAAGTCCCTAGGATTAGCTGAATCCACCCTCAGACAGACCACCCCTCTCCTCTCTGGGTGAGGTCCCTGCTGGAAACACAAGCGCTAGGATGGTGAGCTACAAATTTAGCAGGGGCGTACACTGCAGAGGTTCACGGCTGTCTGCCCAACTTCCTCTTCCCTCCTGCCCTCATGGGAATGGGCACATGACCCCGGACTGGCCAAGCTCTGCCTCCCTGGCACAGGGGTATGTCTGGGCTGGGAATACAAGCAAGGGGACCAATGAGAGTGGCCTCAAGGGCTTGAGTTCTTTCCTGTGAAGCTCTGGCTTGTCTAAATGGAGCTATTGATGGTCAGCTTGCCACTCTGACCATGTGGAGGAGCTGGCCCCAGGAAGAATCCAAAAGGGTGTGGGCAAAATAGAATTACAGAGAGAGAGAGAGAGAGAAAGAGAGGTTGACATATTGACTATGGGTGCGATGTGAGCTCCTCGATCCAACTATGCCTGAAGCTAGTAATCCAGTTACACAGCCAATTAAATTCCTCTTTTTGTTTAAGCAAGTTTGAACTGTATCTTCAAGCAATTACAAATGAAAAAAAAAAGTCCTTATACAATTACTCAATGGCCTTTGGCCCCAAACTCTAACACAGAATCTTCTTAGCTGGGCTGTACTGCTAGGATCCCTCCTTCTGCTGAAGCTAGGGCCCTCCTTTTCCCTAAGGCCAAGCTGTTAGTGAAAAAAGCAAGTTACGTGGCCTGGGTGTGGGAGCAGGAAAGGCCCAGGCCTTCCTACTGGCGCTGTGTTTATCCCGGGGACGTCCCTCTCATGCCCAATCTTCCTCTTCCTCTTCAGTCTCATGTCCTGTGGTTCCAGGGGTCAGGACCTGATGGAAGTGGGGTGCCCCCAGGACAGCTAGAGAGCCCCAGCTCTTCGGATATAGGGGGCACAAGGGCCAGCTGAGCGAGTCTCCTCTGCTCCCCCAGGGGAAGCACCTGGAGACCAGTACCCCACTGCAAGGTCGGTGGCTGGCGAGGGACAGGGTTTGGGGAGCAGAGACCCTTTCCAGTGAGCTTGGGTGGAAGGGGTCCCAGAAGGTCACAGGAGGTGACAGCCACCCATATGCGGGCTTGTGGGCTCGGAGCTCGCACAGCTTCTGTCTCAGGCTTCGTTCCAGGCCTACGGGATCCTGCTCCTCTGACCCATTCTTTCCACATCTGCCCTTTGCACAAGGGCTCTGCTGTCTGGTGGCCTGTCCTGGCTGCCTCAGACCTGCAACCTTAGCTCCCAGCCCCTGCAGAAGACCAGGTTCCAAGACCCAACCATGGAGCCCAAAGTCTAGGAGGTAGAGTGGCCAGATACAGGACACTTTTGCAACACTGGGGCCATGCTGATACTAAAAATGTATTCGTTGTTTATTTGAAATTCAGGCATAACTGGACGGCCTATATTTTTATTTGCTAAGCGTGGCAACAGTAGTGGGATGAAGCCCCGGCAGGGAGCGGGGCTGAGGTAGAAAAGAATCCCAGGCTTGCCTCCTGCCAGCTCTGTTTCCCCGGGCTGCACCCCGGCCTGCCCCCACCCCACAGATACTCGGGCTCTGAAGCAGCCCTTAGGCCAGCATCACCCTTCCTTACATGGGGAGCTGGAGATAGCTGCAGGGGCACCCAGAGCAAACCCCAGCATGAAGGAAGACAGCTGCCCCACCGACATCCCCCGCCCCGGTCACCTGCCAAGCCCCTCTGACCGGCAGATCCTCTCCCATGCCTGCGACCGCCCTGGGCCATGACCGTGTGAAACCTCACAGCAGCCCTAAGGGTGTTAAACGGCTGAGTGTATCTCTAACCTGGCCCAGTGACTGTCTTTCTGTGGAGCTGGGGCTCTCTAGCAGTCCTGGGGGCACCCCACTTCCATCAGGTCCTGACCCTTGGAATCTTGCCCTTGTCCACACTCCATGTCAGGACCCAGGGGGAAACCAGCACCTCACGGATGGCTGGGAACCAGGGCTGGTAACCACATGTCTGGCTGAGCTGGGCAGGGCAGCCTGCACTCTGCGGCCCCCATACTGCGCCTCTTCATGGTTGCTTAATCCACCGCAGCAGGCTTGAGTCAGTGGTCCCTGCGATGGGACCTGAGCTCTGGGAGGGTGGCGGCTGGATATCTAGTTCCATCACTGCCTGCAGAGCCCTGCAAGAAAGTGCCCGCAGGGCACATCTGTATCAGAAAGGGCTCCGCGGGCACTTCCCCAGACGGGCATCACTGTCACCTGGTGTGGAATAAAGGGGCGCCACAGCCACATGGAGGGCGCAGCAACCCTGGGCCACGCTTCTCTGAATCAGCCTCTTGGGTCCCTACCCCTGCGCCCGCGCACACACGGGGCGCACCTGGGTGAACTGACACCTCGCCCACCTTTAACTCCTCCCTCCCACTGCGGTGGGTGGGGCCACCGGGCCTCTGGTCCTCGTGGGAATTCATGGGAATTAGCAAGAAGCGTCTCTGCCCTGAGCACCTCCTGCCACGCGAGGTGTGATAGACGCGCTCCTCCGAGCTGTGAACGGAGCTGGCTGTGCTTCGATCATTATCACCATCACCCATATTTAGAGGAAACACGGGCTCGCTCGGAGGGGTGGCGAGTGCTGTATGTTGCCACGTGGACACCTGCCTTTGGGGACGTGGCCTCGAGCTCCTCCTACCTGGACGCCCCTCCTCAAACACTTGGCCCCCTAGGAAACCCCGAGTCCGGGGTAGCGCTCCCAGGCCTGCCACGTGGGCAGGGGCAAACCTTCCTGCCCTCAGGCCCAAAGCGTGCGCGCGCCTGACAGCGGGGAGTGCAGGTGCCCGGGGACTGGGTGCGGGACTCTGGGGCCCCACACACACAACTCCTTCCTTTGCAGTGCCTGCCAAGCATCAACTGAGACCCACTGATGTGCTGGACACAGCTCAGTGCAAGGCGGCCAGCAGAAGACGGAGCAGGTCACACACTGAGTACGTCACACTTAGGGTGAGTGGACGTTGTCTCCTAAAATTTGCAGCAGTTACAGATACACATATATGTTTGTGTGTCTGCATCTGTACAGAAAATGTGCGTGTATCACAGGTGGGTTGAATGTGGGGCACAGATGGCGAGTGTTTTTTCTGAAAATTGTCTCCATTAGAGACAAATGTTTGTATTTTGTATACACATGTACACACATTATACACACATGCGTATATACACGTGTACCCTCGTGTGTGTATGGGGTTGCCATGTGAATTGCATCGTCTCCCGTGAGTCACAGCCAAGGAAGTTGGAGAAACTCTCTTGTATTCTGTTTACTTAAAGAGAAAGAAAAACAAGTCAAAGTTCCCTTGACTTCTCAGGAAACAGGCAGCACATGCTTTTAGTGCAGGCTCTGAAGGTTCAGGGGGGAAGACTGTGTCCCCAGCCGCCACAGGCACTGGAAGGCATGTTGGCATCGCCCGTGGACATCCAGGAAAGCACTTGGACTTAGGAGGCAGGAAACCTTGGCTCCAAGACTGCGGCCAATACTCCAGCTTCCTGGATCCTCCATGTTTCTTACCTGCCTTACCTGTGTCTTGACGCCGATTTGAGCCTAAGCATGATATCACATGTGAAGGTCCTTACCTGTGGCCCTAAGGAGACCCTCCTTCCTTCTCATTCTCACAAGCAGAGGTTTTTAACTTGCAGAGAAAACCCAAGTTGTCCCCGACATGCATTACAGTGACAAAGGCCTCTTAGAGCCAACCCCACCCCCCTTGCGTGCAACTCACAAAGGAACAAGACAGAAACTTAAAATAAGCAACAACAACACACACTGAACCCGCCCAGTCCCTCAGCCAGCGAGCGTAAGATACACACAGGAAGGAAGTGGCCGGGTGATTCAAAGAGGCCGAGCTGCGATGCCTCAGGAAAGGAATATTTTCCAACCAGCCTGCCCCATCTGTGGTTGGGAACAAGGTTTCAGACGTAGCCTTGTCCAGTGCCCCCTCCTGGACCCCCCACTGGCAGTCTAGACACAACAGTGAGGCCAGATCCACACAGGAAGACACCCAGCGGGCGCAGCAAACCTGTTCCCACTGGTCCTCGGGCGGGCAGGCGTGGGCGGCTGCCCAGTCTGAAGGGCTGAGGGAAGACCTCCAAGAAGCTGGTTTCTCCGTGTGTTCCCTGCAACTGACTCACCCACAAACCTGTTTTTGATTTCTCATCAAAACCAGCTTCAGGCCCCGACAGGTCCAGCCCCCTGGAGGGTGTCACTCCCTAGCAGAATCCCTTCGACACCCCTGCGACCCGGGAGGGCACCCCTGCAGGACCCGGCTCTGAGCCTGTCCTGCCTCTGCCACCGCCCACCCAGGTCCAGGCTCAGTGGGTGACCAGCACCCGAATTTGTCTATGCTGTTTGTTCTCTGCCCTTCCTCTCTGTCTTCCATCCGAGAGGCCATTCCCATCCCCAGAGCCTAGCTCAAGGCCACTTCCTCTGTGCACCCTCCCTGACTCTCCCTTGCTGGACTGATCTGGCATTTTACCATCTCGGCAGCCGTACGTCCAGCTGTGTGAGCCTGAGCAGGTTGGTGAACTAACTCTCTGAGCCTCCTTCTGAGGCTCAGAAAAGGCTGAGGACTGAAAAGGCTGTCCTTTCCCCACTGTTCCTGCAGGGCTACCTTTGTCATAAGTCAAATGAGCTTATGTGCCTTGGCCTGTTTCTGGGCTCTCTATTTTGAGCCATTGGTTTATTTTATATTTTGGAGCCAATAATCAGGCCGAATTCATGGGCTTGCCACCAGTGCAGCTGCTCAGGGCCCCATGCTCAGAAGAGCCCTACACTTCATTTAATATTCTCCTCCTGCTGTCTTAGAATTCTTTTTTTGTTTTTAATTAAAAAATTATTTATTTATTTATTTAGGCTGCATTGGGTCTTCATTGCTGCATGCGGGCTTTCTCTAGTTGCGGCGAGCGGGGGCTACTCTTTGTTGCGATGCTCGGGCTTCAGTAGTTGAGGCTCGTGGGCTCTAGAGCGCAGGCTCTGTAGTTGTGGTGCATGGGCTTAGTTGCTCTGTGGCATGTGGGATCTTTCCAGACCAGGGCTTGAACCTGTGTCCCCTGCATTGGCAGGCGGATTCTTAACCACTGTAGTTTAAAATACTGAGACTTCCAATCCAAAAACATGGTTAATTCCTCCAAATATTTAGATCTCTTAACATCTAAAAAAGATTTTTACACTTTCATCCCTATGCATGTTGTACGAATATCCAAAGAAGTTGACTTTCTTAAATTGTGGTAACAACACGTAACATAAAATTTACTATCTTAACCATTTTTAAGTGTACAGTATAGTATTGTTAACTCTGCCCACATTATTGCACAAGGATCTCTAGGGCTTTTTCATCTTGCCATTCTATACGGCTCCTCACTTCCCCCTCCCAATTAAGCCCTGGAAATCAGCGTCCTACCTTCTGCTTCTAAGAGTTTGACTATTTTAGGTCCCTTATATAGATGGAATGATACAGTATTTGTCTTCCTGTGGCTGGCTTATTTCATTTAGCATAATGTCCTCAAGGTTTTAGCGTGTGTCAGAATTTCCTTCCTTTTAAAGGCTGAATAATATTCTATTATATGTATAGAGCACGTTTTCTTTATCCATTCATCTGTCGATGGACTTTTATGTTGCTTCTAACCCTTGGGTATTGTGAATAATATTTCAATGAACATAGATGCACAAATATCTCTTTGAGATCCTGTTTTCAATTCTTTTGGAAGTATATCCAGAAGTGAGATTGTTGGATTATATGGTAATTTTATCTTTAATTTTTTTGAGGAACCGCTGTACTGTTTTCCATAGGGGCTGCACCAACTTACATTCCCATCAACAGCGCACAGGGTACCAATTTCTCCACATCCTCACCAAACACTTGCTATTTTCTATTTTGTTATGTTTGATAGTGGCCATCCTAATAGGTGTGGGGTGATATCTCATTGTGGATTTGATTTGCATTTCCCTGATGATTAGTGATGTTGAACATCTTTTCATACACTTATTGGCCATTTCTATATCTTCTTTGGAGAATTTTGCCCACTTTTAATCAGGTTATTCATTTTTTTGTTGTTGAGTTGTAGGAGTTATTTATATATTCTGGATATTAACCCCCCCCAATCAGATATATGGTTTGCAAATATTTTCTCCTATTATATAGGTTGCCTTTTCACTCTGTTGATTGTTTCTGGGCTCTCTATTCTGTTCCATTGGTCTATATGTCTGTCTTTATGTCAGTACCATGCTGTTTTGATTATTGTGACTTTATAATATGTTTTGAAACCAGGAAGTGTGAGGTCTCCAGCTTTGTTTTTCTTTCTCAATAGTGTTTTGGCTATTCAGGGCCCTTAGAGATTCCAAAGGAATCTTAGTATGTTTTTTTTTTCTATTTCTGAAAAACATGCCATTAACATTTTGATAGTGAGTGCATTGAATCTGTAGATTGCTTTGAGTAATATGGACATATTAGCAATATTAAGTCTTCTAATTCATGAACACAGGATGTCTTTCCATTTATTTATGCCTTTAATTTCTTTCAGCAGTGTTTTGTAGTTTTCAGTGTACAGTCTTTCATCTTCTTGGTTAAGTTTATTCCTAAGCATTTTATTATTTTTGAAGCATTGTAAATAGTATTGTTTTCTTAATTTCCTTTCAAGGTTGCTCACTGTTAGTGTATAGAAACACAACTGATCTGTGTGTGTTGGTTTTGTATCCTGCCACTTTGCTGTATTCATTTACTTTATTAGGTCTAACAGGCTTGGGGTTTTGTGTGTGTGTGTGTGTGTGTGTGTGTGTGTGTGTGTAGTATCTTTAGCGTTTTCTACATATAAGATCATGTCATCTGCAAATAAAGATAATTTTACTTCTTCCTTTCCAATTTGGATGCCTTTTACTTCTTTTTCTTGGCCAGTTTCCCTAGCTAGAACCTCCAGTACAATGTTAAATAAATGTGACAGAAGTAGTCTTGTTCCTCATCTGAGGGGGAAGCATCCAGTCTTTCACTAAGTATGATGCTAGCTGTGGCTGTTTCATAGGTGCGTTTATTGGGTGGAGGAAGTTCCCTTCTGCTCTTAGTTTGTGAGTGTTTTTATCATGAAGGGGTGTTGGAGTTTGGCAAATGATTTTTGAGATGTTCATGTGATTTTTGTTTTTTATTCAACTGACCTATTGTATTATATAAATTTTCAGATGTTAAATCAGCCTTGCATCTCTGGATAATTTCTTGGTCATGACATATAGTTCTTTTTATTTGTGGCTGGATTTGGTTTGCTCTTATTTTCTGGAGGATTTTTGGAGCCATATTCATAAAAGATATTAGTCTATCAGTTTCTTTTCTTGTGATGTCCTGTCTGGTTTTGGTACAAGGATAATTCTGAACTCATAATAAATTGGAAAGTGTTCCCTCCTCTTCTATTTTTTTAAAGTGTGTGAAGAATTGGTATTAATTCTCCTTTAAATGTTTGGAAGGTGCTAGGGTCTGAATGTTTGTGGCCCCCCCAAATTCACATGTTGGAATCCTTACTCCCAATGTAATGATGTTAGAAGGTGGGGACTTTGAGGGGTGCATAGGTCATGAGGGTGGGGCCCTCATCAGTGGGAAACCTTATACAAGAGGCCCCACAAAGCATCCTCACCCCTTCCACCATGTGAAGATACAATGAGAAGTCTGCAACCTGGAAGAGGGCCCTCACCCAACCATGCTGGCACCCCAGTCTCAGACTTCCACCCTTCAAATATGATAAATAAATTCCAGTTGTTTATAAACCACCCAGTCTGTGGTATTTTGTTACGGTAGCCTGAACAGTCTAGGACTGTAGAATTCAGCACTGAAGCAATCTGGGCGTGGGATTTTCTTCATGGGTAGTTTATATTATTATTATTATTATTATTATTATTATTATTATTATTAATTTAATCTCTTTCTTACAGGTATGTTCAGATGATCTATTTCTTCTTGAGTCAGTTTTGGTAATTGGTGTCTTTCTAGGAATTTGTCGATTTCATCTAATTTACCTAATTTGTTGACATACAGTTGTTCATAGTATTCCTTTATAATCCTTTTTATTTCAATAAAGTTGGTAGTACTGCCTGCTGTTTCATTTCTGATTGTAGTAATTTGAATCTTCTCTCCTTTTTTTTCTTAGTCAATCTAGCTAAAGGTTTGTCAATTTTGTTGATCTTTTCAAAGAACCAGTTTCTGGTTTCACTGAATTTGTCTATTGTTTTTATATTCTCTGTTTCATTCATTTCTGTTCTGGTCTTTATTTATTTTCTTCCTTCTGCCCACTCTAGGTTTATTTTGCTCTTCTTTTTTCAATGTTTTTAGATCGAAGTTTAGATGACTGATTTGGAGGTCTTTCTTCTTTCTTAATATAGGCATTTAAAGCTATCAGTTTTCCTCTAAGCACTGCTGAAGCTAAATCCTCATGGTTTCTGAACTCCTATTAGACACATTTTGGACATCCTGGATGATGCCACACAATTCTTAACTTTCTCTCATGTTTTTCATCTTTTTGTCTTTTTGCCCTAGTCTGGGAAGTTTCTTTGACTCTATTTTCCAGCCCATCTCCTGATTTTTTGTTTTGTTTTGACAATCATATTTTTAATCTCTCTGAACTTTTTCTTGTTCCCTGATTTTTCCTTTCTCTAGCTTCCTGTTCTTGTTTTGTGAATGCAATACCTCCTCAAATATCTCTGAGATGTTAATTATGATTTTTAAGTTCTGCTCATTGCCGTTATTATCTCTTATCTTCCCAGGACAGCTGTTACTTGGTTCATCCAGGTCCTTCTCTCGCGGCAACTGTTTTCCTTGGTTGCCAGTTTGCATGTACAGAGGAGAGACAGACTGAGGCATGTGGACAGCGGGCAAAGCTCTCCTCTGCCGTCTGGGTCTGTTTCCTCAGCTGGCCTCACCCCTTCCTGGGAAGGCTGGCTCCAGTTCTGCCCACAGAGTGACTCATAACCGGCAGCCTTCAGTGGAGGGTGCTGGACCTCCTCACCCCACAGAGACCTGATGAATGAAGGTGGTACTAAGCCTGCTTCCAAGGTCACTTCCGAGGGCAAACCCAGCACTGCTAGCCACGTGGTGGAGCCTGGGTTCAAGGCAAGCAGAGTGCTTACTCCACTGTTCCATGGACAGTTCCCTCCACCAGCGCTCCCCTCCCCGCCCCCAGCAAAGCCCCTGGCCCATCCTGTTCACAAACTGCAGACTCTGAGCTCACAGCCTCTCCAGGTGCTGGGGAGGGTAGCACCTCTACCCAAGCTGCCTCCTGCACATGTACTGAGCTGCAGTCTCCTCCTCCTTGGTTTATAAATCAATATGATCGTGCCTGATTTTTATTTTCTGGAAGTACATCAGTCAGGAGTCCTCCCACCCTTTTCTCGGGGCTGCTTGGGATTGTGCTAAGTTGCCATTTCCAGGGGGGCTGGAGAGGGGAGGGAAGTAAAAGGGTGCTCAGCCTGCCCCTGGACACCTGAGCTGGCTCAGTTCTCTCGTGTGTCTGTAAGTCCCAGACACATGCCGTTGTCACCATGGTCACGGTAACAGGGCTGTGTGTAGGAGGCCTCATCCCTGACAAGACCAGAGTCATCCCACAATAAACAGCCTGAGCTTAGCTACGGTGCTCCAGTGCAGTGAGATCACGTATAACCATTGGCTGACTTGTTGTGCGAGAAATGTAATTGACTCCAAATGCTCTGAGAGGGGTGTAGCGGTTAGGACTGTCTTTAGCTGTGGGTGAAAGATACCCTAAAACAACAGTGACTTAGACAAGACAGAAGTTACTCCACGTGGGAGGAGGAAGGTCTGCTAGGGAGGGTGCAGCATGTTGAGGCTCAGGCTCCACCACTCCCAGGCTCGGCTGTGTGCGGCTTCCATTCCCAAGATTACCTCATGGTCCATGGTGACTGCTCCAGCTCCAGCCATCATGTGTACATTCCTGCCAGCAGAAGGAGAAAGAGGGATGAAGGGCTTGCCCGCTCTTTTTAAAACTACTTCCTGGAAAATAAAATAAAAAGAAAATTTAAAAACTACTTCCTGGAATAGAAGTTACTCACGGTGCTGCCACTCACACTCCATTGGCCAGAACTGGTCCAGCTAGCAGTGTGCCACGCTCAAAACCAAGGGTACCACTGTTAAAGAAGGAGAAGATATGGTGGGGCCCACTGAGGGAGCCCAGGCAGGCACCACGTACCTCCCCAGTGGTCTGCGTGTCCTGGGTACTCGGGAAGAGAGCTAGTCCACTGTCCATGGCTCAGGTGGTCTGGTCACTCCTCACCTCCTTTGCTGTGGTCTGAGCATTGTGTCGCCCCAGTGTTGGGATCTGTACACCCAGTGTGATGGTGTGTTGGTGGGTGCTTAGGTCATGAAGGTGGAGCCTTCCTTAGAGATTATTCATTGGAGATTATAAGAGACCCGGAGCTCCTCAGCCTCTCCATTCCGCCTCGTGAGGATACAGTGAGAAGTCTGCCACCCAGAAGAGGGCCCTCACCCAACCCTACAGATACCCTGATCTGAGACTTCCAGCCACCAGACAGTGAGAAATACATTTTTTTCTTTTTTTTTTTTTTTAACATCTTTATTGGGGTATAATTGCTTTACAACGTTAGTTTCCACTGTATAACAAAGTGAATCAGCTATACATATGAGAAATATATTTCTGTTGTTCATAAGCCACCCAGTCTGTGGTACTTTGTTACAGCAGCTGGAATGTATGATGACACCCTTTTTGGGCCTCCCATTCTCTGTCTAGAGACAAGAATTCTGGGCCCAGAGTTTTCGTTCCATTACTTGCCGGGCACCCAGTTTCCTTGTAGCCTTGGCTTTGAATACGTCACCCAGCCTTACCAAGCCCGGAGTGAAGGACCTTCCCCAGGGTGGTTCCTGGCAGAAGAAGCACTAAGAGAATCAGGGACTTCTGTGTCCCCAGACGTCATGGGGGACATGACTGTTGGAGTTGGCAAGAGCGCTGTGCAGAGAAAGCAAACGGAAAACAGCCTGCAGCCGCCCTTCCTCCCGTCCTTGGGTCCTCTGCGCTGCGCCTCGGTTCTGCTGGAAGCAGCTGGGCTTGCAGGGCCCTGAGAAAGAAGGGACAGTTCACGGGGATCCTGGCCCCACCACCCGGCCCGAACCCCCAGTGCAAACTTTTTCCAAAGTAGCTTCCCCACATTTCGTGTCCCATGTTTGGATGAGGCCTCAGACACCGGCGTGGGCTGGGCCAGAGCGGCTTCCTCCTGCCGGGGAGGCCTGCCCCATAGAGAATTCCAGACAACAAGCTGTCTGGTGCCTGACTCCCCAGCTCCACCCTGAGCTTCCTGCCGTCGGGGGACAGCTCCCCATCCACTGTGGCAGTCGGGACCATGTGCTCGCTGGCGGGGGTGGGGGAGCACTGGGTCCTGCCTGGTGGGGGGGGTGGGGGCTGGATTCAGCCCCCTCTCCTCCTGCATTGAGCCTTCACACCTCCCCTGAATGGAGCTGCCTTTCCAGGGCCTTTGTCCTCTGGGGCCACCTGGGGGACCTGGGCCCAAAGTCTCGGCCCAGCATCACCTCCATGGCCAGTGAGGTGTCCCAAGGCACTGGTCCTCCCCTGCACACATTTAAGCAGCACCTCTGTGGGGCAGGTCCTGGCCTGGTTCCCTGCCTCACCTCAACCTCCTCCTCTCAGAGGATGGCAGAGGCCCGCCTCCCTGCTCTGGGGTCTCTTCCGTGGAGAGGCCACGTGCCTGCCCAGGGTCCAGAGTCTGGGGAGAGGCAGAGCCGGGAGGGGAACCCGCATCTTTGTCCTTCTTTGCCCAGCCTGCTGGCTTCAAGCAAGATGGTCCTGAGGGTGCCTCCAGGAAACTGCCCACGCAGAGAGCTCCAGGTTGCATCCTGGATGTACGGCATCCTCCCCACCATAGCGGACACCAGTGCCGCTCTCCCGTCTCCCACCCCTCCTCTGGGGCAAATCGCATCTTCCAATCATCAGATCTCCTGCAGAGCAGGCTCTTCTTGCACCCAGCCCTGGCCCTCCTCCTGCACAGAGGTGGGGCTGCGTTCCCTGCTCCTGATCCGGGCAGGGTGCCACCCCGGGGTAAGTGAGGCCAGGTCACAAAGGATGAGATGTTCTCTACCTGGCTCCCTTGGGACTGTCCCCTTTGAAAGGCAGCCTCCCTGCTGTGAGGAAGCCAAAGCTGCACTGAGGCCACTTGGAGCCTCCTTGTGACCGTCCCAGAGGCATGTGAGGTGGTGACTCTTCAGGTGACTCCAGCCCCGAGCCTGGTGTCCCTTCCCACCGAGGCTGCTGACGTCACCCTCTTTGCTGTGTTTGACGTGGAAACTCGGCTTCTGTGCACCAGTGCCAAATCAAATCTTGGAGACAGAGTTCAGGTGAAGTAGAAAAGAATAGCTTTACTGCTTTGCCAGGCAAAGGCGGGCTCACGCCTTCAAAACTGTGTGTCCCAAGCCCAGGGGGATTTGATGAGTTTTACAGCAATGGTTCAAGGGAGGGGTTGCTGATAAGGAACAGGGTGTGTGCAGGGCCTCCATCCCTTTAACCTCGTCTCAGGTGGTCTCCTGATGTGTTTCTGTGGTTCTCGAGGTTCTCAAACTGTGACCTTCTCTCTGGAATGAAGATTGCTTCATCAAGTAGTTAACATCTTCCATTTGTTGGGGTTTAAGTCTGCAGAAGAGCTCAAAGATATTGTTGTGTGTATCCCTTGAGGGGGAAGCAGGACCCTTTCCCAAGGCTACGCTATTGTTTCTTGGCTATTCCTCTCTTGTCTCTTCATCCCCTCCCTTCCCTGATTAGCAACTGTTTGAATCTGCCCTTTGGAACTCAGGGAAGGTCATGGAGGCTGGAGCCTATTCCCTACAAACAAGAAACGGGGGACACACAAAGGCTTCCATGCCCAGGAACCCCACAGGGTCCTGTTATGTTAAATGTTCTTTTCCAAATCCTGACCTTCAACATCCAGGAGCACAATAAAATGATCTAAGCTGCTGTGTTTGGGGGTAACTCATCATCACCAGCAGCAGTAACAGAAATGGCATCTTTCTCTTACAGAAATGTAACATCTCTTACTCTCTGGTTGCATCTTCCTGCCCACCCGCCATGCCCCCCACCCCGGAATCACATGTGGCCATGTGACTAGCTTTGGACAATCAGCCTGAGTGGAAATAATGTGACCGCATTTAATTGCTGGCCTTGACTCTTTCCCTCTTCTGAAGGCACGAGTGACAGTGCCATCTCTGTGGGTCACATTGAACATACAACAGGAACAAAACCCAAGCCTTTTATTTTCAACTGCTGAGATTTGGGGGTCATTTGTTACTATGCCATATCATGTCCTGACCGATACACACTGTGTTCTGAACACTGTGCCTGGCTCAGAGGAGCTCGTTGCTTATGGACTGAACACCTGCGTGAGGACAGCAGTGTCCAGTGTCCTGTCCCCCACCTGTTCCCATCTCACATCAGACCCAGGGAAGCCACTCTCAACTCAGAGCTCGCCCATTTCCACTTTTCCACCGCCAGCAGAACATGCTGCTGGCCAGACCCCAGGGAAAGCTGGGCTCACCCCAGCTCAAGTCTGGCCCCCAGAGGCAGCGGCCTGAGGCACAGGGCCCTCTGGGTTCAGGGAGCAGAGTGGCCTAAGCAACCAGAGGAAGGATGGGGACCTGGGAGCCTGACAGCTGAGGTCAGGTTTCTGTGGTGCCCTCCAGTGGTGTGGCCAAGGGCAAGTCCTCCACCTCCAAGCCTCAGTTTCCTCATTTGTAAAATGGGCATGATAATGTCAGTGTGTCAGTCTATAACAGAACACCCCAGTGCATGGTGTTATACAATACCATGTTATGCATAGGGTGACTTATAAACATTTATTTCTCACAGTTCTGGAGACTGGAAGTCCAAGATCGAGACCCTGGCAGATTCAGTGTGTGATGAAAGCCCCCTTTTTGGTTCACAGACAGGTGTCTTCACTGGTGAAAGGGGCGAGGGCTCCACCTTCATGACCTTATCACCTCCCAGGGGCCCCACCTCCTCATACCTTCATATTGAGGGTTAGGATTTCAACATATGAATTTAGAGAGGACACAAACACTCAGTCCACAGTACATAGCCTTTCCCTCGCAGGGTATCAGGAGGACTAAATTCCCCTGGGAAGGCCTCGCCCAGGCCCGCGGCACTGGGTGGCACCCAGCCAGTCCTGGTCGCTGCTCCCGAGGGAGAGGTGTGGGCCCCAGCCAGCTGCCCTCAGAGCAGGCGGCCCATCAGTCCTTCGCCTCCTGGAGCCCATGCCCTGCTTCACTCAGGCAGCCTGGATGGTCCGCCTGGTGCGGGTGAGCCGAGCTCCCAAATAGCTCTTCTTCCCTGCAGTGACGGGGAGGTAGGATCATGGCAGCTGCACGCTGTCAGGTGCTCAGGCCCAAATCTCATCTTCCCTCTTCCTCTCACAGGCCACGACCACCAAACCCAGCCAGTGGTCCCTCCACAGTGTGGCCGGCATCCAACCACTGTCAGTCACACACACACACACACACACACACACACACACACACACACACACACACACCACTTACCCTGCTCCAGGACCCGCCTCCTGCCTGGTCTCCCTGACTCCCCCCCACCCCCCTTACCCCGCACACAGCAGGGTGAGCCAGTTTAAACCCACGCTGGGGCTCCTGGCGTGTTTCCCAACATCAAGCCGTTCTCCAATTCTCAGCGGATGACTGGATGTCCTGCAAATTTGTTAGGGAACTGTTGACCGAAACCACCCGCCATGGCCAGGCTCGCTTGCCTGACGTGTCTCACAACAGGTCATGAGCATGGTGCTGCCACCAGAAAGAATTCGGGAGGGGCCAAAAGCGGGAGGAGACAACCAACCTCCCAGAGTCCTTTGTGCTGGAATCCATCTTGGCTCAGAGATGCGCACGCCACCAGGAAGGACCCTGAATCACCAAATATGGGCCAAGCAAGATGATTGGCCAGAGACAACCCGGAAACTAACCCCATCACCATGAAACCCGAGACTGCGAGCCATGTGGACAGCAGTTCTCCTGGGTTCCCTTACCTTCCTGCTCTCTGCCCGGGCGCTCCTTCCCAATAAAGTCTCCTGCTTTGTCAGCATGTGTGTCTCCTCGGACAATTCATTTCCGAGTGTTAGACAGGAGTCCACTCTCAGGCCCTGGAAGGGGTCTTCCTGCAACAAATTTACTTCCATTCTGACATCATCTACCAGGAGAAAGCACAAGATCCCACAGGTTAGGGGCTCACTCCCACAAGACAGCCCCCACTGCAGACTCCAGTCCCAAGTCCAGGTTGTCATCTGTGCTTCTGACCACCTGGCTATAATTCGGAGGTTCCCAAGACCCACTCTTCAGGTTCAATTAATGTGCTAGAGCAGCTCACAGAACTCAGAGGAACATTTACCTACAAGCACCAGTTTAATATAACTGGTGTATAAAGGATACAGATGAAGAGGTACATCGGGCAAGGGTCTGAGTGCAGAAGCTTCTGTCGCCATGGAACTGGGGTGCATCACAACCTGGTATGTGGACATGCTCACCAACCCGTAAGCTCATCCCATCTGCTCGTTCGTGAGTTTTTATGGAACTTAATCTGCAGCCCCAACTCCCTTCCGGGGGGTCAGCGGATGGGGCTGAAACTTCCAACCTTCTAATCCCTTGGTCTTGCTGGTGACCGGCCCCATCATGAGCGGATCTAGGGCCCCACCCTAAGTTACCTCATTAGCATAAACTCGGGCTCAAGGGGGATCCTTAGAAAGAACAGAAGACACTCTTATCACTCGGGAAATTCCAAGGGTTTAGGAGCTCTGCTCTAGGAATCAGGGACAAGACCAGATACATTACTCCTTATCCCACAGGGCCCGTCCCCCTCTGCCCTCCTCCCACCCACACGCCAGGCTCCTCCACCTCCCGAGCTTGCCTTTGCCCTTCTCTGCCTGGAAACTCTTTGCCCGGGTATCTGCCAGGCTCCTTAGCTCACCTTGTTCAGGTCCTTGTTTAAAGGTCACCTGTTGAAGGAGGTCTTCCTGATCAGCCCCTTGACAGCTGCAGAGCTCCTCCACTCGGGGACCCCTTCCCTCCATCATTGTTTTCTATTCATCCAGGTCACCACCTGACACGTGTGCTTAGGTGTTTACTGCCCCTCCCCCAATTAAAATAGCAGCATGAAAGTGAAGGTGGCCCTCACTCCAGCGATGCCTGGGAGAAAATGAATGTGAGGACGCTCCTTTCCCATGGAGGAACGCCAGGCAGAGGGAGGGGAGGGTGAGGATGGCCTGCGAGAGGAGGACCAGCCCTGGCAGCTTACTGCGAACCACTCACTGCGGCCTCTGTGGGTCCAGGCCACACTGATGCAAGCCTGGGGGTCCGAGTCACCCTACCCACGGGCAGCAGAGTGGAACGAAAGGGGTCACTAAAGCTGCGAAGGTCATCCAGGAAAGGGGCCTTGGAGAGGACGAGACGCTGAGGTGTGAGGCCCAGAGCCAGGCTCTCAGCTCCTCCCTGCCTGGCGGGCTGGGCCAGGCCGGGCCTGAGGCCTGAAGAGCTCCTGGGCCACAGGACCCTGCCTCACAGTGGCCGGTGCCTCTCGGCCGTGCGGCAAGCCCACCCCAGTCCCCCGACCCAGACCAGCCAGCTGTGACTCAGAGCCCACCCGTTGCCAGGCACCCAGTCCATGCATGGCGGTTAGCGCAGTTTTCAGCACCTGGGACCCGGTCTAGGAATAAAGGGAGTAGGCCTGGGCCTGGAGCCAGAGCAGTGGGTGTCCAGGATCCCCTGGGGCTAGCCCAGCACCTGCGTGGGCCCGATTCTCTGGTGGTTTGGCACAGTGAGGACTCCAGAAAATGCAGGGATGCGGGTACCCCGCCAGGTGAGTTTTCCTCCCCGGGCCCAGCTCCTCAGGAGCCGCTGGGCTGAGGGGCCCCTTCCATTTCCAGAGGGAGCCCTGCCCCCCCAGAGGAGGACTGGGTAAGCACAGCGGCCGAAGGGGGCTTGGTGCCACCTCCTCCAGCACAGCCTGCACACAGGAAGGGGCACACAGGATGTTCGGGCCAGGGGGGGGCTGAGCCTCCCCCAGCACTGTCTCTGGGGAAACCTCCCTGAAGATGCAGCCCTGACCAGCAGAGTGGATCAAAGAGCCAAGTGAGCGAGCATTTTGTAGGCACTGGGGCTGGCCCTGCGCTTCCCGGGCCTGGCTTCAGTGCCCTCCCGCCCACAGGGAGCCTGTGGCTGCCCTGGGCAGGAGGGGAGATGGGCGCCGTGGCGAGGTCCCCTCCTCCTGCTTCGCAGCTTCCTAAGCCTTGGCTTCCTGCCTGGTCTCTCCAGGGCCTGGGGACCTCGGGCTACTGACCTGGCACTGCGGCTCCTGGGCAAAGGTGGCTCGGAGGGGCTTGGGCTGGGCCCAGGGGACGTGGAGCAGGTATGACCTTGCTCCAGGGGTATTCCTGGCACCTTTGTGGGCACGGGGGAAGCAGCACCCAGCATGTCCCCAGAACAGGCGCTGGATGGGAGCCAGGGTGCGGGCTGGCCCTGCAGCCGGGCGGCTCCCTGCTGTCCATCCCTCCTCCCGACCTGCACACACGAATGGCAGCAGCTGGCTTTGTGTTGGGTGTTTCTCCCCCTCCCCACGTCACATGTCCACGAGCCCATGTTTGGTCATTCTTGCCCATGCAGCCCTGTGCCCTGAGGCTTGTTCCCTCGGGGAGATGGCCGTGCCTCTAGGATTGGGCTCCCACACTTGTAGGGGCGGGAGGCATGGAAAACAACATCGTTACCGCCCCACCGGAGCACGGCGTGCTTCGTGGTGGGACCTGTCCAGGCAAAGGCCTTATTTTGACAAATTACCGGCTAGCCATCGGAGCGGAGCCCAAGCGCAGACGTGTGTGCGGCAGGCTCCTTATTAGGTTAATTAGGACCCCGCGGCCGGATACTGTACAAAACCAAGATAATCTCGGCGCTAGCCAAGACGGCAGATCCAAGGTGGTGTTTTCCTTGGGAGGAGTCTTGCCAAAGGTGCTCCTGCTGAGGCAGGAGGGAGACAGACGGAAGAGGGGGTGGGGACCCCAGGAAGAGCTGAGGAGTCTGCAGACCCCACACTGGCCCCCAAACTCTGCCCCCCACTTCCTCATCTGTAAAGTTCATCCCTCTACATGTATGATGTGCCAGGAACTGCTGGCCACTGGGTTTGGTCCATAATAAAGCTGCTAATCAAATTGGCTTCAAGCTGTACACAGATTAGCTCATTTAATCCTGGCAACAAACCCATCCTTTTTTCATAGATGGAGAAACCGAGGCCCCGGGATGTCAAGTGACTGCCTAGCTGTCAGAACCAGGAACCCAGAAGTAGCCCCTGCCCTAAAGGGGAACCAGGCCCAGGAATGTCCCAGAACAGACAAGCATGTGGGATGTGGCCCGCAGGGCGGCCCCAGCGCCCCTCCCTGGACGGCCGGGCTCTCAGCCGGCAGCCACTGTGGCGTCCCCAAGGGAGGGGAGGCGCCATGCCCCAGGCCCCTGCTCATTAAGCCGGGCAGGCCCATGGGCGTGGTCGAGGCTCGCTTGGCTCCCGTCTGGTAATTACACCGGGCGTGGCCTGGGCCCAGTGCCGGGTGGCCTACCTGCCCGCCAAACACACGTCTGCCTCACCTGACCTCATGGCCCTGGCTTCCCTCAACACCCTCCCCGACCCTGGGCAATTTGTCAATTTCAATCCCCGTGGGAAATGAACCCAGGGCTGTCCCTGCAGCAGTGTCAAAGGAAAAACATGGACTGGAGGAAGGAGGCCCAGTGGGCCCCCCCGGGGGGGCGGGGGCGGGGGGAGGGGGAAGGGTGACACTGGCCAAGTGAGCCCAGAAGCCTGTTTTCTCATCCATCAAGTGATGCTTCCAACACGTTCCTTATTCACATGTGCACTCAGTGAATATGTATTCTGCACTTACTCTTGTATCAGACACTGTCCCAGGCACCAAGGAGGCATCTCTGTGCACCGGTGCCAAATTGAATCTCGGAGACAGAGTTTGGGGTGAAGTAGAAAAGAATAGCTTTATTGCTTGGCTAGGCAAAGGGGGACAGAGTGGGCTGCTGCCTCAAAAACCGTGTGTCTCCACCCAGAGGGATTTGGTGAGGAGTTTTATAGCAGTGGTTCAAGGGTGGGGTTGCTGATAAGGATCAGGGTGTGTGCAGGGCCTGCACTCCTTTAATCTGGCCTCAGGTGGTCTCCTCCCTTGTCTCTGTATCCCCTCCCTTCCCTGATTAGCAACTGTTTGAATCTGCCCTTTGGAACTCAGGGAAGGTCATGGAGGCTGGAGTCTATTCCCTACAAACAAGAAGCAGGGGACACAGAAAGGTTTCTGTGTCCAGGAGCCCCACAGGGTCCTGCTCAGTTTCGGGACCCTCCTCAGCCCCCATGTGCCAGAGCAGTGAGTGGAATTCTCTTCACTCCATTCCAATTCTATGGGAGATTTTTTTCTGTCCTCAAAGAGTACGTGTTATGGACAAAATGGAGAGTTTATTTAAAAAATTTTAAATATTCGGTTGAACAGAGTCACAAGTATAAAGGCCTAGTTCTTCCTTGAGCTTTTAAATTCAATATATATTCTTATTTTACACATAAGCTTGGCAAATTTGAATGATCACTTTGTGGGGGAGGGGCTTTGATTTGTGTTTGCCCATCCACATATTTTGTTAATTAAACCCCTTTAAACACATTGCATTACTTGTGTACATTTAATTTTTAACTTGATTTTTAAGTATTTCAATAGTCTCAATAACAAAAACCCCTCTCAAGTGCTCAAGTACTATTTTATAAATCTAATACGTTAAGTGCAGTGACTCATATTTTCTGAGTGTTTCAATATTGCATAAGAAGTTAGATTTCAAGTTAAAAATATCAAAACTAAATTACTCAATTATGTCCTTAAATTCTAATTCCAAGGCTGGCCAGACCAGATCATCTTAAATATGAAAGCTGCAAAGAGACCAAACGCATCTGCTTAACAATGTTAAAACTGTGGGTTAGCTTCTTGTAGAAATTTGGATGGACAATTCTACAGTTTTGTCATCCAAAACAATATCAGAGTTACCTCTGCAAGGAATATTGGGTTGCGTTCTTGGCTGCCAGAATTTTTAATGTCTGGAGAGGCCCTGCCCGGTGCCCACCTGTCCGCAGGCTGTGTCCACTGTGCGTTTGCTCTGCCATTCCCTTCTCCCATCCTGGAGAGGGTGAGTTCTCCCAGTTAAGTCCCTAGACACGGGTGACCCATCACCTAATTCCTGTCTCTATTCACAGAAGTTTGCAGTCTCCACCTTGGGGGCTCCACACTTAACTGGTCCAGGTACCCCTTCACTCAGTTCTGGATTCCTTTTCAGGTCTTCCTCTCTGTCAGCAGAGCCAGCAGGTGTTGAAAATGCATCTGACTCACTCTCTCCCAACCCAGTGACACAGGACTGTGGCTGCTTGGTCACATGGGGCACTGTGCCCTAGCCAGCTTCCCCTAACCAGAGTGGACAGGCCTCTAGCAGGCTGTGCTGCCCACTAGCCCCAGCCCACCCCAGCCAGATGTCCAGCAGCATGGACAGGACGACAGGCGTGTCCCAGCACCCACAGGTGTCCCGAGTACCAACGTGTGTGGGAAGCAAGTCCCACCCACCAGCCATGGGCACCCGCCCAGAGCCAGCCTCCAGGCAACAACCTCACCCACCCAGCCGGCCCAGTGCATTCAAAGAAAAACAATAACAAGTGTTGGCAAGGATGTGGCATAATTGGAATTTTCATACACTGCTGGTGGAAGTGGAAAATGGTGCAGATGGCAACAGTATGGCAGTTCCTCAAATGGCTAAACACGGATTTAGCTATGAGCCAGCGACTCCACTCCTAGGTGTAGTCCCAAAAGAAATGGACACGTGTCCACACAAAAACTTGCACACAGATGCTCATAGAAGCATCATTCACCATAGCCAAAAGGTAGAAACAACCCAAACGTCTGTCAATTGATGAATGGATTAAAAAAAAGTGGTATATACATACAATAATTATTATTCAGCCATAAAAAGGAATGAAGAACTGATACGTGTTAGAACATGGATGAACCTTGAATACATTTTGTTAAGTGAAAGAAGCTAAACACAGCAAGCCATATATATATATTTTTTTTAATTAATTAATTTTTGGCTGCGTTGGGTCTTCGTTGCTGTGCACGGGCTTTCTCTAGTTGCGGCGAGCAGGGGCTACTCTTCATTGCAGTGTGTGGGCTTCTCATTGTGGTGGCTTCTCTTGTTGCAGAGCACAGGCTCTAGGTGCACGGCCTTCAGTAGTTGTGGCATGTCAGCTTCAGTAGTTGTGCCTCATGGGCTCTAGAGCGCGGGCTCAGTAGTTGTGGTGCATGGGCTTAGTTGCTCCACGGCATGTGGGATCTTCCTGGACCAGGGCTCGAACCTGTGTCCTCTGCATTGGCAGGTGGATTCTTAACCACTGTGCCACCAGGGAAGCCCCACAAAAGGCCATGTATTGTAGGGTTCCATTTAGATGAAATATTCAGAACAGGCAAATCTACAGACACAGAAAGTAGATTAGTGGTTGCTTAGGGCGGGGGGCCTTGGGGGAACAGCAGGGTGAGAGCTAAAGGGTGTGTTTTTGAGGTGATGAAAATGTTCTAACCTTGGAGTGATGGTTGCACATGTTTGGGAGTATACTAAAATCCAGTGAATTGTGTACATCAAATGGGTGAATTGTATGATATATGGATTATATCTCAATAAAGTTGTTATAGGAAAAAAGTACACCCAGAGAAATCTTGCTTCCACTCTTGTCCCCTCTGCTAATATCCCCAAGCCTTCTTTTTGCAAAAATAATGATATATATAATTTTTTTTAATGTCTTCTGCTTTACACAAGTGGTAGTTTCTTATAGGTACTATTTGGCACTTTACCTTTTTTTTTTTTTAACTTAGTGCCCCCTAATGCTGGCTGTTTCCATCTCTGTCCTGCTTTTTGAGGGGTGCACAATACTCCCTGGTGGGGGTGAACACCCGTGACTGCCTGTTGCTTGATTCCCTGGGGGAAGTTCTGGGATCTGAGGGTGCGCTCTCCCCAGCGGCAGCTGGTGCCTGACTGTCCACAGACGCCTCCATCTTCTCATCTGTAAACCGGCTGTTGCGGGAATCAAGCTCATCAGCACAGGTCAGGGATGTAGAACAGTGTCTGGGACATAGCGAACATGATTTGAGCGGGAACACTCATTAGCCTCGCCTTCAAGGCCAAACCAGCCAGCTGGAAGGCTCTGCCTGCCGCTGGGCACACGGCCTTCTCTTTGCTCTTTGAGGGCAGAGGCAGCTGCAGCTTCACCCCAGAGCACAGTGGGGTGGAGCCCAGTAAAGGGGGGGAGGCTGGTGAGGGGAGGGGCAGGCGGGGCCCTCGGAGGGAGGAGCTGAGGGTGCTGGGAAGGGGAGTTGCCCCAATGGCCTAGG
Source organism: Balaenoptera physalus (assembly GCF_965194825.1). NCBI lineage: Eukaryota > Metazoa > Chordata > Mammalia > Artiodactyla > Balaenopteridae > Balaenoptera > Balaenoptera physalus. The sequence continues at coordinate 147,981,466 of NC_138883.1, forward strand.
GCCTAGGAGGTCGGTGCATCCTACACCAGGGGGGATGCGGGGAGGGGCCGAGAGTGAAGGGGTTGGCGCTCTCTCTTTTTTTAAAAAAATAAATTTATTTATTTATTTTTTGGCTGCGTTGGGTCTTCGTTGCTGCATGTGGGCTTTCTCTAGTTGCGGCGAGCGGGGGCTACTCTTTGTTGCGGTGTGCAGGTTTCTCATTGCTGTGGCTTCTCTTGTTGCGGAGCACGGGCTCTAGGTGTGCGGGCTCAGTAGTTGTGGCACGCGGGCTCTAGAGCGCAGGCTCAGTAGTTGTGGTGCCCGGGCTTAGTTGCTCCGTGGCACGTGGGATCTTCCCCGGCCAGGGCTCGAACCCGTGTCCCCTGCGTTGGCAGACAGATTCTTAACCCCTGTGCCACCAGGGAAGTCCCCTGGGCCCTCTCTTTAGACAGGTTCAGGGAAGGCCTGTCTCTTGAGCATCGAGTGGAGGCTTGCACAGCGTGAGGTCAGAAAGTGTGAAGGCCCGGGGAGGCCCACTTGCTGTGTCGCCAGAAACTGCAGGGGGTGCCCAGGCAGAGCCCTGGGAGCGAGGCAGGTGCCAGGTCAGGTGGGGTCCAGCGCTGCCGTGAGTGGGAAGGGGGCCATTTGCAGGTTCTCATCGGAAAAGGACCTGTCCCTCTGCCTCTGGATGTGCGAGACTCCCGGGTCTATATGTAGCCTGTCAGTGACTCTTGGCCCAGGCCCCACCTGACCCATGTCTGGGGCCCGTGCAGAGCCCGTACTGTTGAAGTGACCAGACTCTTCTTTGAATTTCCAAAACATCACCTGCCCAAGCCACTCTGCTTTGTGGCCCATTTATGGGTCCTCCCCAAGATATCCCTGGGGGTCCTCTGGACACTATGGCCCCAGGGGGCTCCAGAATGGAGGAAGGCACCTCACCTCACGGGATGAAGCAGAGCATCAAGGGCCCCAAAGGACAGGCATGAAGGGGTGGAAGAGATAGTGCGTCTGGGACACCCTGCAGGCCTCGGCGGGGAGCTGGGCACCACTTGAGCAGGTGGAGCCCAGGGGACTGTGGTCCAGGGAAGCCAAGACCAGGGAAGCCTGGGAGATTCTGGTTACAAAGAGCTGGTGGGGTCGGGGGAGAGGGCTGGGGCCTCGGTCAGGACGGACGGACAGCCAGTCACGTGGCCTGCTGAGCCTCAGAACCACCCCCTCTCCCGCGCCCGGAAGCTAGAAGGATGGAGTCTCCTTCCCTCTCTCGGGGATCCTCATCAGCATTAGATGAGCTCCTGTGAGTAAAAACACCTTGAAATTACAAAGTGCAAAGAACAATGCAAGAGAGGGTTACCGTCATTATTACCCAAGACTATGGCATCGTTTTTCTATCATATAGTTAGTGTGTGTGTGTGGTGTGTGTGCTGGAGTGGCTTCAACATATCCTCAGAGCCAGAAGGCTGAGAGACATTGGGGGGATAGAAATACAAGCTTCAGGAGCAGCCGCGGGTAGTCCGGAGGGGTTGGGGGTGGAGGGCCAGGCCGCCCGCCCAGTCCAGGAAGTGGGCGGGGCGCGGGAGGCGGGGGGCGGGGCGCTCCGGGGTGGGAGGGGACACCGGGCGCGGGCGGGGATGCGGTGGGCGGTGGAGACGCAGCGCGGGGGGTGTCTCCCCGGGAGCCCCGCGAGCTGCGAGGGCAGAGCTTCGGGAGCTTGGCGCGGAGACTGGCGGTCCGGCTCGCAGGAGGCGCCCTGCTGTCACCGGTGCCGACTGCTCCACACCCGCCCGCCCACGCGGGAATCCCGAGCCTTCCTGGTTTCTCCAGAAAACCCCTCTGGGAGCAGATCGTGAATTCCAGGAACTTCCTGAAGCCTTGGGAAGCGAGAGAGGCCCCCCGTCCCTCCCTCCCAGACCTTTTCTCACTCCGTCCCTGCCTCTAGGAGCCCCTGCCGGCCTGGACAGGGCAGTGACCCACGGCCCCCCTCCGCACAGCCCCCCATAGAGTTCCTCCACAGCCCCACCCCATAGTCCCATCTCCCAGCCCCAGAGCCCCTCCACCCCCTTCACAGCCGCCGCAACCCCCAAAGCCCCCACCTGGTAGAGAAGGCTCATCGTGCCTGTTTCAGCAGCCCGGTAAGGGTCAGGGCAGGTGCTTCTGGCTGAGGGGCCGTGGGCACTGCCTGGGGACAGGGATGCCAGGAGAGGCTGGAAGACCACCCACTGTGGCCGGGGTCTCAGAGGAGGCATGAGATTTGAGTAAAAAAGGCTGTTCCAGCTCAGGGTGCAGATCAGGAGGAAAGGGAAGATAAATCCAAGGATAATGCAGAAGGACAGAAAAAGTGTAAGGAGTCGTCGGGGGTACAGAAGGTTGATTCAGTAAGTCTACCTTCAACTAGTATGAAACAAAAAAGGAGAGAACATGGAGGGAGGAAAATTAGCAATAAAATAAAAGAAGAAAACATTTCCAGTCCTAAAGAGACACAGAGTCTTCAGACGGAATGGTCTACGGAATGCAGGATGAAGGAAAAATGACCTGCCCTTAGAAATATCTGCATGAAAGTCCGGAACAACAGTGTAAGAAAAGGTTGAAAGATTCCAAAGAGGGTAAAAGTAAAATGTTCGCTGCAAAGGAGTGAGAATCACACTGGCACCAGACTTCCTGTGGGTAGCAATGGGTGTTACGAAGACAGTCAGTAATTTTGAACCTAGTTTTCCATACAGGCAGACCTCGGAGAGACTGAGGGTTCAGACTAGACCACCGCAGTAAAGCAAATACTGCAATAAAGCGAGTCACACAAATTTTGGGGCTTCCCAATGTATATAAAACTTACGTTTATACTGTAGTCTATTAAGTGTGCGATAGCATTGTCTTAGTTAAAAATACTTTATTGCTAAAAAATGCTGTCTTCTGGCAACACAGTGTTGACACAGACCTTCAACTTGTAAAAGACAAAATATCTTCGAGGTGCAATAAAGCGAGGTCTGCCTGTACTTGGCCAAATTATCAGTCACGTATGGGACAGAATGAAGATATTTTCAAACCTTCAAGGATTCAAAAAAACACACACCTCCCATACATCCTTTCTTGCACAGTTACTTGAGGATGTTTTTCAGCAAAATGAGAAAGAAAACTAAGAGAAAAACATGTTATTTGGACTCCAGAATGACCCTCCTGGGGGCGGTAAAGGGAGTCCCAGGGTTGACAGCTCTGCAGGCGGGAGCAGGGAGAGGGCTGGGGAGAAGGTTTGGGAACAAAGAAATTGAGGCTCTGGGAGAGGCACCTGATTAGTTTACTAACAAGAAGGAAGAAAGGTATTTAAAAGCTACAGGGAAAAACACGTATACTACAAATGAAATTTCAAATATAAGGCAAACTAAAATGAGATAGGATTTTAAGCTACTGAGGGAATGTGTTCACCCAATTGGCCCTGGATGCTAAAAATATCTTCCTGGAGTGGTCAGAAGTGAGGGTGACTGTAGGTTCACAGAGAAGACTTAGCCTTCATATCAGGAAGCCCGTTAATCACAAAACCCAAGGACGGATAAGCATTCCACTGAGGCTTTGGGGAATAACCAACAAGATATTTAAAAACAGAAATGATAAAAAAAAGGACTAGCTCTGGTGTGGTGGAACTTTGTGGGGGAAGGTCAGGGGTGGGAGGAGGAGGAAAGAGACATTTTATCACTGCGTTTTGGGGGGAATTATTTGGTTGTTTAACCTTGTTCATACGTATTACTTTGATTAAAATTCGTAAATGTTAAACATGAAACCAGTGATCAAATTACTTCCAAAGTCCACAAAGTTCATGACTGGACAATCCATATAGTAAACACAGTTTGCTGTTTTACTTTGTGAAGTATTTTCATTGGCACTTTCTCAATTAGTTTTACAACCCATGAATACAGAGCATGCATCCTTTACCCTATTGTATACAAGAAGGGAAAAAAAAAACAGTTTCAAATATTTACCTAAGGGCACAGTGCCAGCGGGGGCAGGGTGGGTGGGTGGGTGAAGAATAACAATAATTATAACAGTTCCCCACCCCTACCCCCCAAGTGGATGCTTCCAGGTACCAGAGCAGGTATCTGGGACCCCTCCCTGCACTCAGGGCCGCATCCCTCTGTAGTCTCAGATCAATGCATCTTTCTCTTGTTTCAGAGGCTTCCCAGCAAAGAGCTCGGCCCCCTCCTCCCCTCCGGCCGGAGCAGTTCTATTTTTATTTCTGGTCATTGCACATGGCTTATGTCCCAGCCGGTGACTGTGCTCTGGGTGCCAGGCTCCTTGGCAGCGGCCCTAATTCGGGAGCAGAGATCTGCCCAGTGCAGGGACAGCCTGCAGGCCTGCCTGGAGGAGCCCAGATGATTCACGCCGGCCCCATCCTTGGACGATGTACAATTGTCCAACGTTTCACACCTGAAGCAAATATGGAGAAAGAGACAACCCCAGAGGTCCCACTACCTAGTTCTAATCCTAAGTAAATGCTATGTTGAAGGTACTGGTGAAAGTCTCTTGGGCCTTTCTGAGCCACCCCGCCCTGTCCTCCCTGCATCCTCTGTACTCCTGGCCAGTGGGTACCGATGCTCGAGGAACAGGGTCATTGCTCCACGTGTTTCCCAGCTCTCACAAGCTTGATGCTATGGAAGCCTTCCTGTTTGCAGCTTGCTTTCTTTGTGCAGCACTGTTTTTGGATATCGTAAGGTTAATGCCCTCAGTTCTGCATGGCACCATTGCACGGATGTGCAGGCAGCCACTGGGTATGTCCCTTCGCACGTGGGCGCACGTGGGGACCTTTGGGCGTGTCCGGGTTTTGCTCTCCCCGAAGGCACTGCCATGAATGCTGGTGGATGTCTCCTGGGGGTGAGGATGGGGTGCTCCCCAGCTTAGCTTGGGCAAACTTTTAGCCTCACACAAGTGCTATTGTGATTTTAATTCCAAACATTATACCTGAGTTTTGAAAATTCAGAGAATTAACCAGAATAAGTAAGCAAAAATAATCTATTATTCACTACCTAAAGATAACAACTGCTTGACTTTTATGTCTTTTACCAGTATTTTTTCTGTGCATATAAATATGTAATCACAATTATATAGCTGTAGAGAACATTTTTTTTAAGGTTTTTTTTTTTTTTAATTTATTTTATGTATTTATTTATTTTTGGCTGCGTTGGGTCTTCGTTGCTGTGCGCGGACTTTCTCTAGTTGCGGTGAGCGGGGGCTCGCGGTGCGTGGACTTCTTATTGCGGTGGCTTCTCTTGTTGCGGAGCACGGGCTCTAGGCACCTGGGCTTCAGAAGTTGTGGCTCCTGGGCTCTAGAGCGCAGGCTCAGTAGTTGTGGCGCACGGGCTTAGTTGCTCCACGGCATGTGGGATCTCCCCGGACCAGGGCTCGAACTCGTGTCCCCTGCATTGGCAGGTGGATTCTTAACCACTGCGCCACAGGGAAGCCCTAGAGAACATTTTTAAAAAATAAAATGTGTGGAATTCCCTGGCAGTCCAGTGGTTAGGACTCTGCGCTTTCACTGCCGAGGGCCCCGGTTCAATCCATGGTCGGGGAACTAAGGTTCCACAAGCCGAGTGATGCAGCCAAAAAAAAAAAAAAAAAAAAAGTCATTATATTTTGCATGTTGTTTTATAACCTGCCTTTTCATTTAATAATATAGTGAATATTGGGCATATTGGACATCACATAGCTCATTTAACTAACTCCCTATTCCTATTGATACTATTTTAAACATTTTGGTAATTTTAACAGATAACTTTAACTTTTTTATTATTTATTTTTATTTATTATTTAATAATTATTGTTATTTATTATTATTTAATATTTGCTGCATTCATAAGAATATATGTAATGGAAGTGTGAGTTTCGACCCCCACCCCAGTGAGGGCTCATCATGGCCGACGCTTGCTGTGTGTGCCTCCCCAGCCCGTGTGCCCCACCGCCGAGAATTTGGGGGTTGCGGTTCCACTGCAGTCAAAGGCCACACACTAGCAGCTGTGTCCCCAGAGTGGAAGGTTCACATAAGAAATTCCCCAGACTGTGGCTGGGAGAGAGCTGCGGAGCCCTGGATGAGCCACCCTCCAGGCTGGTCCACACAGTTAACACTCTGGAATGTGCTTATGGTTAGAAAGAGCAGGACAAGTGAGGGGAGTGGCTTCCGCTCATCAGGGCCCGAGCTCAGTACCTATTTTCCCGAAGGAGTAATGGATCACTAAGCAGTAGCCCTTGTGTGACTGGTGTGTGTGTTGACAACACTTCCTAGGAGGTCCAAGGGGAAGCCTGTTGATTATGCAAATCATATTGGTATTTATTGTTGGTACTCACCCAGGACTCCTGTGGAATTCATAAATAACTCGTTGCCCCACTGTTGATGCTGGGAATGGAAGACACTGTGATGGGGGCAGGGGCTACAGGCTAAGCCCAGAGCACCGCTTCTCTGGGCCTCTCTCTCCCATGAATGAGGGTGACCACGACGTGAAACTAACTAGGGCCCTGTGCTTCCGGCACCATCTCCATCAACACCTGCCGGTCCTGGGGCCGCTGTTGCGGGTTGTCTGTTCCACGAGGCTGCAGCCGGGTGCTGTCACTGGGTCAGGACGCTTTCCACTTGGAAAGCCTTCGGAGTGGTGCTAATGGCTGAAAGTTTATCATAGGATAGAGGGGGCTTGACTCGGGGCACTGAGCCACCCACGTCCCCAGAATAAGTTACACAGTCTAACGTGTTACTCAAGGCCCTCTGCTGCGAGCCCGGCTCACCGAAGGCCAGCCCACACCCCAACAGGACTGCCAAGGCCATGGGGAGATAGTTTCGGATTTCCCCCTGAAAAATACTGCAGCCCTCCCTTTGCCTCCTGATCAGGCTCCCCTGCAGAATGCAGATCCCTGCCGCCCCCCCTCCCCCCCCCCCGCAGCGGGGCGCTCACGGCCTGTGGGCCAGTGCCAGGCGATGGGAAATGCTCAGCCAGCCTCTGCCCTCCGGGAGGACACGCCCTGCACCAGATGTCACCCCACTACCTGCTCAAAGGCAGCTCTCTGGTCATCCCCACCACGGGAGACCTGAAGCAGGCCAGGCTGGCCCGGTGGGGTCTCCCCCTTATTCGGTGAGATGGGTCTGTCCCAGCCGGGAGCAGCACATGCCCACTGTCAGCTCTGGTCAGGGACGTGCTGTCATCCTGCTGGCTGTTTTGAATTCTGTTAACCAATACATCACCTAGTGCACCCCATGCCTCTGTGCAAACTCCCCCCATGCCCTCAGCGCTGCACCTAACTGCCTTCAGTTTGACCTTTTAATCTGACACCTGGTCACTGCCCAGGGCTGAGGTCCTGTCCCCACAGACCCTCCCCCACACTGCTTACGTGCTCTGTTTGTGGACATGCACGAGTAAATCTGCTTTTCAAGCACCGGGAAAACCTATTGTTTATTTTCTTCCTTCTACACCACTGGGGGCCTCTCTGGGTCTCTAGGGATCCCAGGTTCCTGAAATGGAGGCTTCCTGAACGCCAAGCACCACCCCCATCTTTTGGAAAGGAACCCCAGCAGAGCCCTCGACCTCTTTCAAACTTTTGCTGTGACATCAGGACTGATGCCTACTCTTTCCCATCAATGTTTTTGAAGCTTTTGGGCTCTCAGCACACAATTATTTATGGAAGTGGCTCCGTCTCGCGTGCTGCTGTCCGGGGAGTTCTGAGCAACCAGGAACCGTCTCCAAGAAGGTGCAATCACGGCCGTCCTGGGAACACGCTCCCACCAAGACCGGGCTGGCTCCACACGTCTCGGCACCAGAAAGACTTTTGTTTGAAAACGGGTGCTTGTTTCCCTGACAGTTCAGTGTGTGCCAGGGGCCATTCCCTTCCCACCCCTCCTCCTTGTCTGTAACGAAGAAAACAAGCTCTCATCAGGAAACGCCTGCCGGTGTGGATGGAGCTTTAGGAAAAAGCATGTTTCGTCCACTGCAAGGCCTTCCGTTGTTGCTATTTTACATTTCTTCATGGTTTTCATGTAGCCTATGTATGAAGAAGAGGTGATAAGACTCACAGTCCTGGGTCTGTGCCTGGTAGGGCTGCGACCGTGGGGCGGAAGCACAGCCGTGGTCCAGGCCCTCTCCCTGCCCTGCCCGTCTTGGAAAGGCCCTGCTTCGGAGAGCGGCTGGGGCAGTTCATGACCACGGGAGATTTAAGTGGGCTCTGGCATCAACAGATGCTGTCCCTCCCCCCAGATCCCGGGGACCCCTGGCCCTGTCTCCACAGTGCCAGGCTGGCCCCCGTGGCAGAGCAGTTCGGGGTCAGTCTCTAAGGCTGACCTGGGGGACCTAGGTGAGCTGCATATAGGGCATTTTCGGGACAAGCGCTATGCCCTGCACGGGAACCTGCCTTTCTTTTCAGCGCTCCTGGGGATTGAGGCTGAGCTTTCTGTGGGGTGGGAGGGGGAATGTGATGAGCCGAGGGCCCCGGGGGAGTAGATGGCCAGAAGAGCACTCACCCCCTGCAAAGCCTTCTCCCTCTCCCCGTGTTAAGGCCTGCCAGTTCCAGGCTGGTGTCCGCCCCTCAGCCAACTACGTCCAACTGCTTGAGCTGGGTCATTTCAGTTCCCTCCCCTCCCAGAGCCTCTCCAAGGCATGCCCATCAAAGGACCAGCTCTGGCAAATAAAATAATGAATCATAAATTTTATTTCAAAATGTAAACGTCACTAAACATGCATACACGTTAAAACAATAAAATTTACAATTTAGTTAATTTTTTTCTTTTTGCATAGGACATCATTACAATATAGAATCTATGCCTTACAAAATACATACAAAGTTTTATCCGAGCAAGCCAAGGCCAGATTGGGAACTGCACAACTGTAATACTTCACTGTAGTGATCCAGGAAAGACGAAACATGGCCTTCGGAAGCATGGTGTGGTGCTGGTTAAAAAAAACAACAACAAAAGTTCCTATGGAAAAGGAAAACACGTGCTCGATGGAAATGGTCTTGGACCCTTGGATTCTACCTTGGGATTTTGGCAAACAATTCCAGAGAAGCTCCATCAATGGCTTTGGGAGGAGGAGGGGCCCTTTGTGCAGAGTCCGGGGGCGGCAGAGACCCGGCGTGCACCCAGCCCACGCACACAGCAATTCCCGGCCCCGTGGGAGCCACAGCGGCCCGCGCCCGACAACCCACAGCTGCTCGGGAGAGCGAAGCCTCCAGCCCTCAGGGTCCTCGGCACTTGGCACAAGGGACTCTCCAAGGTGAGGCGAGGGAGCAAAGCCTCCCACCCACACACCCAGACAGGCACCCTGACCCAGGAATGGACGCCTCCCCCCGGGTGTCTGAGCCACACTGGTTAGTGGCCCCCTGCTCCATGGGAGGCAGGCTGCGGAGGGAGGAGTCTGGCCTGGGACAGGCGTCCCTGGGTTGCGTGGGAGAGACGGCCTTCACCCAGACCTGTGGTTGCCGGGCAGGCATTCAGCTTGGTTTCCAAACGAGCACGTGCAGCAGCCTGTCGCCATGTCACTAGGAAGACATCCCGAGCCCTGAGAGAAAGCTGCTTATGCGGCCCTGCTGCCCCCCATGCATCCTGTGTCCCCCACAGGGAATGCATGATGCGCGGGGCAGGGGAAGCCACTTTCTCCCATCCTGTTCATCTTTAAATAAAAGGAGTAAGGTTTTAAAGCTGCATGAGAAGGGGAGAGGCTGGGTGGGGTCAGGGGAACACTGCAAGTCCAATACCTCGATGGGGGTCAGTAGAAACCAAGTGTGGCCCCGGGCTCACGCCTCCCACCAAATCCAACTCTTCTGATGAGAGACAGAGTAGCAGGTGGGGGAAGGGCCTCTCCCTAAACGGTGTTCAGGCATTAATCAGTAGTAAGCTGAATTGTGCATCCAAATTCTGGTACAAAATTCTCTGGGATGTGTCTGGGACAAACCTTTGAAACTCAGCCTCAGAAATCGGGAAAATCAGTTACAGGACCTGGCTTTTCCCAGGGTGATCCTGAATTCAAAAAGTGTCAGCCCACACCCTTGATTTTAGCTTTGGAAAATACGGTCACCAGAATCGCACGTGGAATCTTTGGACAGAAAGATGTGGGTGACCTGCAAAGCATTTCTTACTGGCTGCAACGTGACAGATATATCAGGCCCTTCAAACCTTCCAGCACTCAGTCTTTAAATGACTTTGGAAAAAGGGTTTAAAAAAAAAGTGAAAGCTGTCAGAAGTCAAAAACATCAGGTAGCCTTGTAAACAGAGCCGAAACCGGGAATTAAGAAATGAGGGGACGCTATTGCTCAGATCACGCTTCCCTGTTCGGTGGCCCTCTCGTCTGCTGAGCTCTAGGGGCGAGTCCCTGGGGCGTGCTTTGATGCTGGCAGCCACCTTAGCACCTGCTTCTGGCAAGAAAAGCGGCCAGTCTTCTGGAGACACTGGGCTGGGGGGGAGGAGACTTAGAGACCCCGCTTCTGCCGCACTTCACTTGGAACCCAGAAAGCCACCAGCCCTGTCTGCGTGTCCCCAAAAGAGGGCTGGGGGCCACCCGTGGCCCAGCTGTCTGTCCCCACCTCCAAATCACCTTCCCTGGTCTGAGCTGTGACCCAGGGCATGGGGAGGTCTGGGGACCCCAGTGCTGCTGAAGTTTGCACCTGGAGGCTGCACCCTGGCGAATCCTGCACCTGCCCGGATGCGTGGCCTCAGAATAAAGGGGGGTCATCGTGCACCCCGAGAGCCGTGGGTGGGGTGCAGCAGGATGTAGGTAGGGCACCTCCAGGACCACATTCCCATCAAGGGCATCACTGGCCATTCCTACATAGCACCCAACAGGAGAGGACCCCAGGGTCCTTTGTGGAAGGGGCTGCGTTTTTCCCGATGGCTGTAGAATAGGGTAGGTGTATGGGGAGCTGATAACCCTAATATGGCTGACGCAAAGAGGGCTTCCTTGTTTGGAACATGGGCTGAACACCAGCCCCCTGGTTGAGTCCAGGATCACTTGTAGGCCTTTTTGGAGGGGAACTCTCCCTTCACTCAGGCAACCTTTGTTTTGAGATCTCTGCCCCCTTGGCCTTGCAAGCACTGGAGTTGGCCACAAAAGAAAGGTTTGAGTTTTCACTACTGTTTCTAGGAGTCCTGAGGGTTCCTCAGTCACACTGAAGCCAGCAAGCATGGCCATAAACCAGAAAAATGAAAGACCCTGAAACAGACCCAGGCCGGGAAGACATTCTACATCTTAGAAAAAAATGCAGGCTGTTCAGCGGGGTCACCCACCGTGTAACTGCTTTCCGGGGGGGGGGGGGTCCTGAGTGAGTGCGGCCTTTCGGGGCCTGCCACCCTCTTCTCTTCCACATGCGCTCCACGTGTTGTGATGATGAGATGCTAGCAAGAGCCCATTCGAACTTAGCCTGAGATTCATGGATTTCTCCCACCCTTCAAGTGAGATGAATTTTAGCCCCAGATGAGTCAGGTTGCCTGCTGGCTGGAACCCCAGGCCGAGTGCTTGGGGCTGCCGGGCGGGAGTTCCCTCCAGGTGCCCTGAAGCAGAAGAGCAGCGGCCCACCTTCCCACCAGGCCCGCTTCAGAAGGACCGCACCCTGCCATTAGACGAGAACTACTTTGGGAACGAAGACACACTCACCTGCCGAAAATAGCCAACGCCTGCATATTTCTGTTTTAAGGCAATGTCACCCTTCCATCTATCAGACGGAACAGCCCTGGGTCACTTAGAGGAAACATTAAATTAAGTGCTCTCTTTGGAAACAGCAAACGCCCGCTCTCCCTCCCCCAACCCCCCACCCCGCCTCTAAAACAAACCACTCTTCTTTTATTCCAAGATGACTGGGTTTAGAGTCCTTTTGCCCCCTTCCTATATGCAGAGAGCAGGGGGGTCGGAAACCCTTCTTCCTCCGCGATGCTGCAGGCAGGTCACAAGAAGCCTGGCCCCTCGGGGCACGCGGCTCCTTCTCCCTGCCTTCAGGGACCCGTGCGTGGCGAGCACACCAAAGGACTTTGGAATAAAATTCCTGAACCTGGAATGTGAGTTCCTGAGACATGAAGTGTATTCGGAGTGTGGCTTTCTCTGCCCCACCCAGAAACAACTTTGGGAGGGACCTCCGAGGGCCCTTCCGGGCCTCACTTTGGAACCGGGCGTGAAGACCTCTCACCCCAGGTGCTCAGGGCGCAGCTCCGTCCAGGTGGCCAGCATGTCCCGTTCTCTCTCCTGGACCAAACGCGAGCAGGGCTGTCACACAGCCCAAAGAGAGCCAGGGTGGGGCCACCCCCCTCACCCGCCATTCCCGCCTGGTTCCCACCCATAGCAAGAGCAATGCTCCCGCCCAGCTCGGGAGCTACCATGCTACTCAGAAGCCACCACCACACCACTGGCTGATCCCAGCTGACACACATCAGAGTTAGAAATGGGCACCCGGAGCGCTGCAGACAGCCTGCCCCTGGCTGCTAGGGACAGAGGGTGCCCATCTGCTCTGGAGCCGCCCAGGGGCTACGAGCACCAGCTGGGCCTGGGTCTCCGGGGTTCCTCTGTGCTGCATCCCTCGCCGTGATTGGCTGGGGGTGGAAGCAGGATGACCACAACCAAGGCACTCTGGGCTCAGGGAAGCCCCTCTACGGCCCTCTGAGGTCCCAAGGATCATTCCTCCTCATCGCAATGAACAGAGGTCTCTGCAAGATACCCCAAGTCCTTCCCAAACCCACACCCCCTGCCCCAACACACACACACACTCACACACACTGTCCTGGGGACTTGTATTTACAGGCCCCGACTCCCTGGTGGAAGGGAAGGGAAGTGACTGGGCAGGTGGTGGCTTCAGCTCTCCGCTGAGGAGCGCGCTGGAGCCCGGCCTGACCCACCTGCCCATGTCAGAGCTCCGGGAGAGACGTCCCCGGCTCTCTGCCCGCCCCCGTCAGCACGGGAAGGCTGGCGGTGGGGGCCCTGCACCCTAGTGCCCCACAGGCCGGGGGTGGGCCAGGGCCTCCCAGGTAGGAGGGGAAAAAGAGGAGGGGAAGGGAGGAGTCCAGGGGACACAGGGCTCATGGAGAAGCTGAGGGTTCGCTAATTCTGAGCTGGGGACACGGTGGGTCTGACAAAAGCGTTTCCCACAACTTCCGTCCAGTGCTCCCCAGGGAGGAAAGAGAATGCACGTTCTCCGACTGCATTTCCCATGACATCCGCCTCGCCACCCCACAAAGTTCCAAGTCACAATGTTCCGGTCTCTTGCTATGGAACAGTCTCTGTGAAGTGCCGAGCGTGGCCACAGCAAGCCACATACACAGAGCGTCTGGCCGGGTGGCCCTGCTTTACCCATCGTGTCAAACAAAGGCATCCCAAGAGCAGGGCCGGTCGGGGAGAACGTGGGAACTGGACGCACCAATGACACCTTCGGACACCCTTGTAGGAGGCCAGTCAGAGAACGTGGTGTAATAGTGGAAGGTCCTGGGGCCTTCTGCAGGGACACAGCAGCGGGCGGGGGCCCTGGCCATGTGGACATCAGATGGTGCGGCCTGCTGCCCAACACGGGTTTGCATCTCTGCTTCCAGCGCTCCGAGGGGGACCTGGGCAGGGTCCCGGAGGCGAGGACCCCTACAGTCTCCCTGGGGAGTGCTCCCCTTACCCATCACGGCTTAAGGCATCCCTCTGAGCCGTCTGCATTCTGAGCCCACTGCCAGCTGGGGCGAGGCTGAAGCTGGGAAGGGGGCAGGAAGAGGGAGCCGCGGGCCCTGCTTAGGGGTCTGCCCTGGAAGCACAAGGTCGGTGACCACGGCTCCAAACTAACCAACCGGCCTATCCGCCGCCTGCGCTGAGCTCCACCTGCACTGCTTTGCCCCCAATGTGTGCCCAAACCCAAAAGGAAATTCCAGAGTGCAAATCTATGTACAGAGTAAGGCGGCAGGAAGGGGGTGTCCTCACTGACCTCGTGGAACATGTCCATCCCTGAGAAAGGGGGGGTTCAACACCGCTGAATCACCTTCGTGGGTATGTCTCTTGTGCAATCGTGGATGGTGTTTTTTGGAATTTTTTCGTTGTTTTTTTACAAATTTGACACCTGAGGTGAAGAAAATCGTTTTTTTGTTGTCATTGACTTCATAAAGTTCCCTCTTCTGATTACAAAAGGAAACGACACGGAATCACGGGAGGAAGTGAGAGCATCTGCTCATGGCTGTGGTAAGGAGGAGGGGCCGCGGGGCTGGGTGGGGCCTAGGGTGGGCGTGGTAAGGATGGGGCGTGGCTTGCCGCAGGCCCCGCCCCACCCCGCCCCGCCGCAGGCGCTCAGGGCGAGCTGGCCGGGCTGATGGTGGGGCTGCTGGCGTCCGAGCGGCTGTAGTCGCTGAGCGAGCCGGTCCGCGAGCCCCCGCCGCGCCGCTGCAGCATCCCTGGGTGGAAGTTGGCGTGGCGGCGCGCGTGCTTGGTCAGGTGGTCGCTGCGCATGAAGCGCTTGTCGCAGATGGGGCAGCTGAACTTCTTCTCGCCCGTGTGCGTGCGGTAGTGCCGCGCCAGCTCGTCAGAGCGCGCGAACTTCTTGTTGCAGTCCTGCCAGCTGCAGGCGAAGGGGCGCTCCCCTGTGGGCGACACGGCAGAGGGAGGGTCAGTTACAGCCCACACCCCAAGCCTGCCCCTCCCTCCCTGCGCACCTCCCTCGGTGCCCTGTCTCCACCAGCCTCGGCGACAAATCCTTCAGGGTACAGGTGTGGGCACCAGCGCCCTCCTGTCCGCAGGGTGGATGTAAGCAGACATCTCCCGGGAGGAAATGGCAGCATGCCAGGTGCTGCGGCCCCCTCAAGTACCCGGCACGGCGTGCCACGCAGCACCTCTGCAGGGTCAGCTGTCCCTAGGCGGTGGCGGGGAGCACAGGCCGGTCCCTGGGCTCTAAGAAGGGGAGCTAGGAGGAGAGGGTGGAGGGATCAGGGAGAGCTCGCAGGCCTGCAAGTTTGGCCACACCACCCTGGCCCCAGCAGGAGCCCTACTCCAGAGCCCCCAAGCCCTGCAGGGCCTGCAGACAATTTGCTGACGCCAGCGCCCAGCTACCATTCAGATGGTCCACAGTCTCCTCATCTGTAACATGAATGGGTCAGGATGGACTATTTCCAGGGCCTGAGAGTCTATGACCCGTATGTCTGTTTACCACAACAGGCTCCAACTAGAGTCTGCTGCTCCTCCTCTCAGAGATGTTCCAACATGGCCAACAGGCAGCAGAGGAGGAGACTGCGGGGTGACACCTAGAAGAGGGATACGGTAAGGAAGGCTGGCTACAGTCAGGACCTCGCCCCTCCCTCCCATCCCCTGCTCAGGGCAAGGGGCAGGCCAGCCTTTACCCAGGCAAACTCTGAACCACGCACACACACAAAAGACATCAATTGCACAGGGAGAACCAGCAGGGGGTTCTAGCACCCCAGAATGCAGCCCTCTGGCACTGGGGGTGGCCACACAGTACACTTTCTTGCCCCGTTTCTCCCCCTCCCTCCCGGACTCTGGCCCTGAAGCTGAGAGCCAGCCCTTGAAGCTGGTCCACCAGTGCTCAGCAGAGGAAATCTACACCGCCCACTCCAAATGAGCCCATCAACCTTAAATATAAACAGACACCCAAAGATGGCCAGATATCCAAGGAAAACCAGTGGCATGAAAGGGAAAGGCCAAGAGCAACAAAACCACTGACTCCAGAGGAAAAAAGAGTAAAGCTGGGAAACAGAAGAGAATATTAAGCTAAAAATTCTAATCAGCATTCTCAAAGAAATTTCAGATAAAATTTTATGCATAAAGCAAACAGAATAAAAAGGAAGTTCAGAGAACAAAAAATAGTGTTTAGAAGTTGGGAGTATTGCTGCCCAAACAAAAATTCCATAGAAAAGCTGGAAACATACTCAAGGAAATATCCCAGAAAAAGAGAACAAAAAAACAGCTCTAGAAAATATGTGAATGCCGCAGTGTTCTCTGTCTCCTAGCAATGCTGAAGCTGAGAGCTGTGTGTGGCTGTTTGCTCTCCTTATTGATTTTCTGTTATGGGGTGGGGGGCGGGCAGGGTGGGGCGGGGTGGTTTCACAATCAAGCAAGAGAGCAAACCATCACTTCCCATCTGTTACTAACAGTAAGAGCTAGAAGTTCAGCGTCACAGGGAATCAATCCTGTGGGTACAACATCTAACTAACAGAAGACGCTGAGGAAAAGAACAAAAAAAATGGAGAAGAGGAAATTACCAAAGAAACAATAGAACAGTATCTGTCAGAGTAAAAAAAGGAGACAGGAAACTAACATGGAAAGTGTTATTAGCACAGAGGTGGGCCGGGGGAGTGAGTAAAGGCTCATGCTGTGAGAATATCTGCAGTGTCAGAACACTAGGTAGGAAGAGGAGATCCCAAAACTTACTGGAGAGAAAGGGGAGAAGCAGGAGGCCCCGGAGGGAACAAGGCTGGGACACACACCAGACTTCTAGTAAGTTACACTAGCTGCTAGATGACAGAGAAACACAGCCTCCCAAGTTTACCTTGCACACTCTAGCAAAAATAAGAAAAAACTGAGAGGCCAGGGAGGTAAGTGAACAATGAAGGGTCATCCCAGGACAAGAGTGAGGGAGACTTGGTGGGCCACTGGAGCTGTGGGCCAGGAATCACAGAGGGAGGGTTACAAGAAGAAAGGGAGTTCCATGTGCCATAGAGTATGATCAAGAGGCTGAATACATTTCAGGACACGGGCAAGGCACATACTATTCTTTGGTTAAAGAGAAAAAAGAGAGGCAATTAGTAACTCCAGGAAAAATAGAAGACATGTAAGAAAATTGTCTAAATTAGAAGCAAACTAAAATGCCACATGATTATGAGCAATGAAGGAAGAGCTCCGAGCCAAACACTGTTTTAGAGGCTTTTTGTGTATTATTTATCCTTCACAACAACCCCATGAGGTGGCAGAAGGGAATGCAGTTCCCAACACAGGCCCTGGCATACGGAAGCAATCTTCACACAGTCGTGATCATGTGAACCCTAGCACTATTTGTCAGTGTTTAGAATCCAACTTATAGACAAAGCCCATACCACTGATTCGTGGCCCCAGGAGAGAATGTGGGTTTAAGGGAAAGGTAGGAATACACACATGTTCAGTCAAAGGAAATCTCTAAATGAGGTTAAAAGCTATAAGAATAATCAACAAAAGAATTAAAAACAATCATATAACCATCAATTCAGGAGGAGGTGGGGGAGAGGTAGGAATGAGGTAATTCCTTAAATTTCAGGGTAGGGAGATAACGGATGGCATCTAAAGTTGATAAAATGAAAAAAAGTAATAAAATCATACAGTTTTATTTATGGCAGTAACCACCAAGACAGCTAAAATCAGAGCAGTATTGATCTCTAGAGAATAAGGCTGGATTGGGAAGAGGATTTTTTTGCTGCTGCAAACTCTTTTGTGTTATGTGTCGTTTAGACAAATCATATGCATTTATGTTTTTGATAACAATAAAAAGGAATGCTGAAAAATAATTCTTTAAATACCTAGCCCAACACCAAACCATATTTAAAGAAAAGTTAGAATTTTAAAACTGTTAATCGGTTCTGGGGGGGGAAAGAATCAATACAAAGTTTCAGAGGTGCCGCACACTAATCCCACCCTAGGAGATTTACAGTGCACAGTTATCATTTAAGTGCTTGGAAAGGTCCAGCACGAAATAGAGTGGTGTCCTTTCACGTGACCGGCGCTGCACTCAAGACTTTGGTGCACCAGGTCCAACAGATGAGGCTCAGCTCCTCTCTCCACGGTGTACTGATGCGTGGCCTCAGACATAGGCCTCACTGCCCTGCAGGGGGGTAAATAGTGGCCCCACCAAAGATACATCCAAGTCCTGACCCCTGGAACCTGTCAATATGACCTTATTTGGGAAAAAGGTCTTTGCAGATGCAATTAAGGTAGGGATCATGAGATGAGATCACAAACATTAGAAGAAAAGGGGAAAGGACTCCAGGGAGTGATGTACCCATAAGCCAGGGGACTCGGAGTCTGGGGCAGCCACCAGACACTGGGAGAGGGAACTAACGCTGCCAACACTTTGACTTCACACTTCTGCGCTCCAGAACAGTGAGAGAGCATACTTCTGTTGTTCTAAGCCACCCAGTTTGTGGTTAATTGGTTACAAAAGCCACAGGAAATGAACACAGTGCCCCATCCTCACAGTGGGGTCCACGTGGGGATTCTACAGGGTTGCACACAACCAGCCCTTGGCACTGTGCCTGGTACAGGCCCAGTGCTTACTCCCGAGATGTTATTTTTGCTCTTATCTATTATTCTTGTCAACTAGGTCTCCTCAGATTTGGGCCTGCCGGGAGGGGCAGGGGTTGGGGGTGCTGGGCACAGAACCAACCCAAAGCCACACTCAGCCTTGCTTCCTGATAAACCCTGTGTCCTCACTGGGAGGCTTGTCCTTTTCAGGGTCCTTCTGCTGCAACCCCGGGAGGCATGTTAGATGTATATAATGAGAGATGGGATGCATGACCCCAGGGCAGCAGCGAAAGGCAGCATCCAACAGGATGGGATGTTGGTGCCAGGCAGCCTGGTGGCAGAAGGTGGGGAAAGCCCAGCATCGCTACTCGGCCGGCACGCAGCCCTTGGCCTACTGGGGCATCAGCAGCACAACACTTTTATGGAGCACAAAGGCAATGCCCAACCCTGGGAACGTGGGTGTGATGTCGACAGACAGGGCTCTCCCTGGCCCGTCCTCTATTCTTCTGTCAGCCCGTTCCAGGTGGCCAATAAGCTGGTCCACAGATAGACGGATAAACCATTCAGAAGTTATGATTCAGGCTGGCGAGGAGCAGCACCGGGTCTCGCTTGGCTGGCCTCTGGGTGGTGACATTCAAGCGGCACCCGGGAGGCTGACCAGGAGCAGCGGGAGAACTGTGAACGGATGGGGCAAAGGCAGCCGGTACAGGGGGACAGAGACCAAGAGACCTCCACAGCAGCACTGCTCACCCTTTTAGTAAGGAACCCGGGGAGATTTTGTTCACCTGGGTTATGTCCATTGACATTTATCACAGAAATTAAAACAAAACCATTTAAACTCAAGCACACATTCCAGTAGCGGTCAGAGGGATGATGTCATCACACATCACGCAGCCTCTGAAACATTCCACTGTATTCTTTTGAGACAATAAAGGACAAATAATGCTATTGTTATGAAAATAGTTCTGACCTTATCGCCCCCTGGAAGGGTCTGGAGTACCTGCAGGTGTCTCTGGGCCTCACTTTGAAAACCGCCACTGCCGCTCAGGGACTGACCCCAGGTGGCACGTGGCTGAGCTGAGCTAGGGGAGGGGGGGTTGCACCCAGAGCAGGGCAGGGGCCAGCAGGTCCGGGACCGGCGGGGCGTGCACCCGTGCACCAAACAAAGCCGAGCCTCCTCCTGGCCAGGCTCCAGTTCCGCACCTGCCTCCTCCTGGGATGTGACCGGCAGACAGCAGCGGTACCGCGGGGCTGCCACCGGAGGGCGCTAGGCCCAGCGCACAAGGGACCCTGGTCCTCTGGAAGGGAGACCGGACCCAGACCCCAGACCCCTGAAGGAAGCCCAGGCCTCCTGCAGCCTCCCTGGAGCCCAAGCCTGGGGTGGGCGCACTTCAGCTCGCTCTGCCCGCCCCCCCCTTCAGAAGCCAGGAGGGCGGCAGGTGTGTGGGCGGAGGGGGCAGTGGGACAGGATGGCGAGAGGGCCTAGTGAGGGAAGGAGGAAGGGGGCTGGATGCACAGGGAGGAGGGAGGGCCAGGGTCACTGTGGGCGGCCCTGGGGACCCAGGGGCTGGAGGGTGGGAACCCGCTAGCGGGTGCTAGGCCCCAAGGAGCCAGGACTGAGGGGTGTGGGTAACGGTGGGGGCAGGCCGAGGACCTGCTGGTGCTGGCCGTTGGGGGCGCAGTGTGGGGAGGAGCTGGGGGGCCCGGCCTGGGGGTAGACAGTGGCGGGAGGTGGATAGTTGGGGGCGGGAGCACGCAGGTAGCGGGTCGTGGGGGCGGGCCGGGGGCACGCAGGGCGGGGGTTACATAAATGTTCCCTGGCACCCTGCGAGGCGGCTGAGAGCAGTTGCCTCATCTTATCAGGGAACAGGGCGTCCCACACTCTTGCCCAAGCCGCAGGCCTGGGCGGGAACAGTATGTTCTCTCCGAGAAGCCACAAGAGGCTCCTCGCGGAGCCCCTCCCCCTTGGCCCCGCCCCAGGCCCGCCCCCCGCAGGTGCAGCTGGGCTCACTAGTGCGCATGCTCCGGCTCAGACCGCCTCCTGCTCGCCCTCCGTCAAGGGCGTGTTCCCCGTGACCTCCCTCGCCCCATCCAGCCTCGGCCAAACTGCCAGCCTCCACAGGGTGAAGGGAGGTGCTGGCCCCAACAGCACCTACAAAAAAGACCATCGTGGCTCTTTGCTGTGTGTGAGCCTCTGGTGGGCAGTCAGGGGCGGGGAGTTGGGGTGTGTGTGTGCCCTGAGCCAGGACCAGAGCAGCATCTGCAGAACAGGGCCCCTTCTGGGCAGTGAGTGCCGGGCTCTACTGGCCCGGGCTCGGGGAAGCCTGGCTGAGCTTCCCTCCGTGGAAGGGAGAAGGGAGGAGAGGCATCTCTGACCAGGGGCCCCGGGACAGAAAAGCAGATGGTGCAGGGGTACCCAGGCCTGCAAGAGCAGAACTCAGTGAGCACAAGGCATCCGTGCAGGTGTGTGTCTGGGGGGGTGATGGTGAGAGGCAGGGCTGGTCCAGAGAGTCAGAGGGTGGCACGGGGAGAGGCCTCCACAGAGAAACAGCTGCTCCCGGGCTCCCAGGCCCCAGCTACTCGCTGCTAGCAAGAGGCCTGTCATTCATCAATAGATAGCTCCAATCTGTGGTCGCCAGCATAGGGCTGCTTCCAGCTCCCAACCTCAAAACGGCCACGTTCTTCACTCCTGGGAGGCCCGCTCTCCCTCCCACTCTGAGGCATCTCGGCAGATGGCCAACCACTGGGGCCGATCAACCACCAGCCTCTAAGGAAAGCCAAGCTGGCAGCCTTGGGGTCAGCAGAAAGGCCTGTCCTCTGAGGGGTAGGCTGACTTTCCTATTTTCTTTAGGAGGCCATTTGGCTACTCTGCTGGTGGTTTACAGACCCACATGGAGCTGACACACAGATGCCCCGTCTCCTGGGAAGTCCAGGCTGCAAGCTCTTACCCACCATTGTACAGGTGAGGGAGGTGAGGCCCAGGAAAGAGAGCTGCCACTCAGTGGGGTCCCCCTCACCCCAGGACTCAGCAGGCAGCAGAAGAGGCGATTTCTGCATGGAAGCAGCCCCTGCAGGGGGCAGCGCCTGCCCCTCCCAGACTCCTGCGCGCCTACTCCTTTGTCATGGCCGCATCGCACGGTAACTGTGAGGGTTAAGTGGGAGAACACACAGGTGCTCAGAGCAGATATGCTGTTCTCGCTGGTGGGGCTCCTGGGAGCGTACTCATCTCCGCTGAAACAGCCTGGCCCTGGCCTTGCCCCTGCCCTGGGTGCTCTCCTCCACCGCTGCTGTGGTGCCCGCGTGTGGCTCATCACACGCTCCTGTGTACTCTCGCACATGCCAGGGCTGGCAGGACATGAAGGGAGGCGGCACCTGGCTGGAGACTGCTACACACAGCCTGGGGGCATGGGTTAAACGAGAAAATCCGCCTTCTGCAGATGTGTCTCCACGTTTGTACAATGGATGCAGGTGTATTCTTAATAGTAGACGTTTTTGGTTGTTGCTTTGCCTTGCTTTGTTTTGGAATAGGATAACTTGATCCTAAAATTCATTCAGAAAAATAAACCAACAGAAACAGCCAGAAAAATGCTGAAGAAGAAGAATGAGGTGGGGGGACTGGACCACCAGATAAAACATGCCGTTGCACAAGCTGCTGACCAGCAGTGGAGCACAGCGGAAATGCCTGGACCAGATTCTAAGATCATAGGAACTGTGTAGCAGAAAGCAGTGACACCTAAGGCAAGGCAGAGGAGCAGTGTCCAAAAATGTCTTAGGACAACTAGGTAACAACCGGTCCATGCTTCACACCTTAAACCAGGCTAAGTTCTGAATGGGTCAAAGATTTAAATGGGAAAAGTGAAACCACAGATGTTCTAGGGGAAAACCTGAGAACATTCCTTTAAAATGCTAAGATAGAAGTTCTTTCTATGACTCAAAGTCTAAAACCCATAAGTGAAAAGATTGATAAATTTGACAACAAAGTATAAAATATGTCTCCACGGACAAAGTCACAAGGAAAGGCAAAAAATAAACAGAAAAATATATCTGCAGCTCTTGTTACAAAGGGCTAATCTCCAATACAGGAAGAGTTCACAGAAATTAAAAGGAAAACATAATAATAGAAAAATAGGCAAGGGCTGTGGCTGACAGTTCATAAACAGGAGGTACAATGACTCCTGAATCTGAAAAGGTGCGCAACATCACCCATCAGGAGACAAATATAAATGAACCCCCCGAGACACCTGACTTTTCACCTATCAGGGTGCTGAGACAGTGGGAATAGGTACTCCCACACTTTGCTGATGGAAGTACAAACTGCCACAATCTCTACGGAGGCCAACTTGGCAATAACTATCCAAATGACAGACGTGTGTATCCTCTGAACTCACAACTTGGGGGAGCTATCCTACAGACACACCTGCACACCTACAAGATGGGATGTGTGCCTGACTACGCGGTGCAGCAAAAGCCTCAAAATAATTCATGCCCTTCCAGGGCCCGTTACATAAATTTAACAGACACCCGTTAAGACAGAATCCTGTGAAGGAGTGGAACACGTTCTGAACTGAGAAGGAAAGGTCTCTGAGGGACAGCGCTGAGTGAGAAAAGCGAGGTCCCGAGCAGAACGCGCGGTCAGGAGGCTGAGTACTGTGTGCACACCCACGCGCGTCTGCCTGTGTCTGCAGAGGTGCTCTGGGCGGGCATCTGAGAACCTGGAGCCGAGGATGGTGGGGGCAGAGAGCTGAGCGCACAGAGGGCAAGGAGGACTTGGAGAACTTTCCTTGGGAGACGACTTAACCCCCCGGATTTTGAAACACACAGTGTATTTACCTATTCAAAAAATTAAAAACAGAAATCTGTAGCAAACTAGGAAACGGTAGCCACAAATAACACAAATTGAAAAGCGGGTGTTAAATGAATAACGCTTGCATTCCTGGCCAGGCTGTTTCCACAGCACATCCCAAATCTCACCGCCCCAGATACCAGTCCAAGGGCTTCCCTTAGAACCTGGCAGGGGGGTGGGCCTGAGAGCATGAGAAACTCAGGAACAGCAATTAAGTCCAATCTGCTTTTCTAGAAGGAGTTCCTAGGGCAGGACTCCAGGGCTCCAGAGCCCCTGGTCCCACTGCAAATGGGGTTGGAAGGCATTCCCTGATAAAGAGTTTGACAGACGGGGCCTGACTTAAAAGACTGCGGCGACGCATTCTAACAGCAGCAGACCCAGGGCTGTAATCACACGCTGGAGGTCCCCCAGGCTCCTGTCATAAAAGTCGCTCTGTCCACCCTCCCACGACTGACTGACCCTTTGGAACCAGCCCAGGTGGACGGCGCAGGCGCCGGCTGCCACCCTTCCTCCCCTTGCAACCCAGGCGAATTCACCCCACTGTCAGGACGCAGACCCCAAGTTCCAGGCAGGAGAATCGATGTCCTCTGCCAGGGCTCGGTGAAGAGGTAGGAACTGGGGGTCCTATTCAGGCTTCTGGGAAAGGGTTTCCTCTCGGACCAAAAAAAGCCAGGATGAGGGCAGGGCGTGCGCGGGGCGGGGGGAGCGGGCACAGCGCGGAAAAGCCTCTGGGGTCTTGCGGGACTGGGACGTCGGGGGTGGCACAGTCACTGGCGGCCGCACGGAGAGGTCCGAGGAGACTCACTCCGGAGCCAGACCGCAGGCCAAGCCCCTGGCCAACCTGGCCACCCCCGCCCCAAAGAAGCCAACTCTTCAAGGTCAGCCGGGGCCCCTGGGAGAGGGCCTGGTCCAGTGGGCCACGCGACCCCCTTCCTGTGTCATTCACCAAAGGCACAGAAGCGCCCTGCTCTCACCCGCTTCTCCACCCAGCCTGTGTAACCACTCTGGCCCCACTTCCTCTTCCGGGGCCCCCTCCCCCAGCCCTCAGTTCCTCCCCGCTGTGCCTCCCGGGTGGGCCTGGCTGGCAGGGACCCCACGGCGCACAGGCGTGTACTCTCGAGGTGCGCTACTTGGGACCCCACCCACCCCAAGACGCAGGCAGGGGTCAGGACGGACCATCTGAGACGGGGACTGAGGTCAAAAGACAGAGTGACCTCCCCCAGCTCACACAAGGCGTGGCTGGCCTGCATCCAGCTTTCCTCCTTCCCACCGTGGACCGGGCTCGGCTGTGGCCAGCTGCCCATGCTGACCTCGGCCACAATGTCCCAGGTGAGAGCAGGAGAGGAACCCTGGAGGCCACTGGCCCATCACCCAGACGGGGCCCAGAAGCCAGCACCTGCCCCGCCGAGACTACCCTCCCCACTCACGCCACAAGGCCCCCCTCGGCTCCCCAGGGAGGAGCCAGCAGCCCCCCAGCCTGGGCAGGGGTGTCCCTGCCTGCACCCAACGTGTGCGAAGTGCCGGGCGGCTCTCTCCTGAGAGGCTGGCCTGTCTGCAAGGACTGGGCACCCAGAGGCAGCACCCTCAAAACCAGAGCCCGGCACCCCGCCTCCAGGCCCGGCACCTACACCTGGCCTGTTCCAGGTGCAAGAAGCAGGCCCTGTTTCCCTCAGGGAAAAGAGTCACGAGGCTCAAACAAAACAGAGCCAAACAATGGACTTTTCAGAGTTGACTTCATAAAGCAAATAAATCAGAATAAAAATGAATAAGCCATTATACTATAGTCTAAAATGCCTTTGGTTTTTGAGGGAGCTGATGCAAAACAAACCCTCAGTCACTGACCTACTTTTGCTACAACAGTTGAAGATGCAGAGGACCTACCCCAGACACCCAGGAAAGAGCCCAGGAAAGCTCCCGGGCCCCACCCTCAGCAGCCCAGGTCACCAGACCCACCAATGCCCCGCTAGCCTCAGCCACTTGGAGCAGTTTATACCCAATTTTGTTTGCGGAGAGCAGATGCTGGAGCAGTAAGCCGGAGGCCTTGCCCTGCAGCAAACCCGAGTGCTGTTCCGTGCATCCCGGGCTGCACACACGGCGCAGGGGGGCCACCCACCGCCCCACCGCCGAGCCCTCTCCCCACCTGAAGAGGTCCACGCTGCCCACTCTGACGGGGGAGAACAGCACTCTCGGGGGCCTTCCAGATCAGGGGACAAAGGCCGGCCCCTCCCATGTCACAGGCATGGCTAGGGCCTGCCCTTCTCACATCTTGCCTGGCCCTCCCACCTGTCCCTATGCCCTCCTCCGGCCCAGCCTGGAGCAGGTGTCCAAGGGAGCTGACCCTGGGGACACGGGCCAGGAAGGAGAGCAGAAGCCATTCTGAAATCCCCACCCCTGCAGTGCCCCCAGAAACCTCAGGGCTGGAGCGACCCCTTCCTCTACAGGTCCGCAGGGGACCAATGCCTAGGGAGGGCCAGTGAAAGCTGCCCCCTTCCCCCAGGACCCCGAGATGGTGCTCCTTGGAGTCGCCCCCAAGGTCACCGGAACCAGGTTTCACGTGTTGGGTGGGGCGGGTGAGCATGGAGCCGGCCGGGCTGTCTCTCTGATGTTCTCGCAAACCACAGGCAGGGGTCCACTTACACGCAGTTCCATTCCCACGGGCCAACCAGGAACACAGACCACTGAGCGGCTGAGCCCCACTGTCCTGTGCACGTGGGAGATGCACGTGCTGCAGAGGTGTAACTGCAGGAAGGACGCACGGTTATCTTGGGTGATCTAGGGAAGACGGGACTCACACACGTCCTTTCTGAATTCCTATAGTTTTCTACTGCACTGCTTTTTGCAGTCAGAAAGAATGCAATACATCAGTGACGTATACATACATGTCCATACATATCTATATACGTATACAGATATTACAGACTTCTGTTACAGAATAACAGTCCCACCAGCTGACTGGGCCTGCTTCCATGGAAGCCAGCACCCCTGGCCTCTGCTGAGGGAGCAGCGCTCATTTACACGCACGGGCGCACATGCCTGCAAAGGTCAAAAGGACCACATGCCAGGAATTTCAGAAAGGTGTTTTCCCTGCGCTTGCTAAGGGTTACAAAACACACTGGAAAATTTCCGTTCCCAAGGTCCCCTTTCAAACAGCAATAATAAAATACCAATGGTTTCTGCCAGCAGGTGGCCAGCAGCCACTCCAGAAAAGGGCTCTGGAGTCTGGCTCTGTGTCTCTGTGTGTCACACACACACACACACACACACACGACTGACTCACAACCCCATGTTTCCCCTAAAGGGAAATGCAGGGAGAGGCATATCGGCTCCCACCCCAAAAGCTTCCAGATCCCGGACTGCTACCCACAAGGGACTTTCTCCAAGTGATTGAATGCCCTGAGTGTCTCGTGAGCTGAACCCAAATAACAGACGCAAATGTTTCCACTTCTTTCCTCTCTGTTTGATGGTCACATCACTAACTGCCTCCAAAGAGAAGTTGCGAGCATCTTCCCCCGAGCTGAGAGGAGCAACTCGGTCAAGGCCCCGGCCCCCTTGCCTGCAGTCTTGGGGGGAGCATCCCCTGCCTGGGAATCTGTGATCTGCTGCACACTAGCCCTGGCAGCTGCTGACAGCCTGGGACGGACATTTCAGGCCTTTCAGGCTATCTCATCAGAGATTTTCTCAAACACCCCAGAAAGGCAAGGACATGAGTTTGGAATCCAAAATTAAAGATCCAGGTTTATTTACTTGATAAAAATGTTCTTCACGTGAGGCTGATCAAAAGCAAAGGGAACTCGTATCCAAAATATATAAAGAACTCTTAAATCTCAACAGTAAGTGAATATTTGATTGTAACACTGAACAAAAGATCCAAACTCAACTGAAGAAGATGTATAGATGGCAAACACCATGTGAAAAGCGCTCAATATCATTTGCCATCAAGGAAATGCAAGTAAAAACACGAAATGGCACTACACACAAGTGAGAATGGCTAAAATCCAAAAAACTGACCGTGCTAAACGCTGGTGGAGTAGCTGGAACTCTCATTTGCTGCTGGTGACAATGCAATGTGGGACAGTCATTTTATAAGACGGTTTGACAGTTTCTCATGAAGTTAAAACACAGACTCACTAGACAAGGCAGCAATTCCACTCCTAGGCATTCGCCACGGGAAAGACCCTTTTATTCACAATCGGCCAACACTGGAAGTCAGCATTTTCTGCAGGTGACTGGATGAACACGAGCTGCATCCACACAATGGAGCACAATTCAACCATAAAAAGAAAGGAACCACTGATTCATGCACACACAAACGGATGCATCTTAAATGCATCTTGCTAAGTCGAAAAAGCTAGACCCCAAAATCTATACCTTGTATGACTATGCATATGACCTTCTGCCAAAGGTAAAACTAAGGACAGAACACACACCAGGGGTTCTAGGGGTTGAAGGATTGGGAAGTGGTTGACCACACAGGGGCATTTTTAGGGCGATGAAACTGTTGTGCCTGGTGCTGGGATGGTGGATACCAGACTCTGCATTTGTCAAAACCCATAGACTGTACTTCACCATGAATGCGCTTGAACATTTGCAAATGTTTAGTCTGTGAAGGCGGCTGGGGATCCCAGGATGGAAGGCAGACTGGGACAGCAGACTCTGGCCCTATTACAAACACACGGCATGGCCTCTGGGGTGGTGGGTTGGGCAGGAACAAGGAGCCGACAGGAGGAACTGCACTTGAACAAAGCTCTAGCTTCTCACGAGAGAATCCAGGGTAGACAATCCCCGAAATGCTTCACAAGTATGCTGAGGCTGAACAAACAGGTGAACGCACGGTGGGTGGTGGGAGCCTGTGTCTTGCTGTTGGAGAGGGTGGTTATAGCTGAACCAGGGGGAGGCCAGTGAGCCCTTCCTGGGGGGTTGCCCTGGAGTCTGAGACGTCATGAACTCATGAGACGGTGTGAACCCATGCGTAGACCCAAGTGCACACAGAGGGATAAATGAGTAACGGTATAAAGGCTAAGACTCATCCATGTTTCCTGGCTCTGTCCACCGGGAAGGGCTAGAAGCAGCAACACCCTGGGAGCAAGGAGCACCACAGCACCCAGATCTTGGTTTCTAAATACCACTTTCCAGTAAAAGGAAACAGGGATCTGTGGAGGAATGGCTCATCCTAGGACTAGAGTGGGAAACACACAAGACGAGCCTGAAGCAGCTTGTGAGGCCAGAAAGTGAGGAAGTGCACAGAAGCCAACATGAGCGGGGCAGGTCCAAGGGACACAGGAGCTAACTTGACCCAGTCCCTGCCCAAGGCTGGAACGTTTGAGCAACAAAATAAATATCAGCGGTAAGTCACGTGGGTACCACTCTCCTACTGATATGAAGTGATGAGAAGAGCACTTCACCTCTGCGGTAGTTTCCCCCCAAAGCCACAAACCCAGTCTCACCCCAAGACAAACACCAGACAAATGTAAATTGAGGGACATTCTACACAATCCCTGGCTACCATCCCTCACAACTGTCAAGGTCAGGGGAAACAAGGAAAGTCTGGGAACCTGTCCCAGCCAAGAGAAGCCTAAAGAGAGCTGACAGCTATAGTTCAAATAGTGAATTACAGAAAACCCATTGCACTCACATTTTGTGATCACGACAGCAGTGACCATGTGGCTTATTTCTGAGCAATAAGTCAATACTTCTTAGATACTGCAAAGGGCTAGTACAGTGCCACTTGGGTAAAAAAGTAAATGCTGGTGAAAGTAAGTGATTTCTGAGGTTCCTCGGAAGTGTTAGCACTGGCTCACACAGTGGCCACCTTTGCCAGCCAGACACTTCCCTGCTCAACACTTGCCCATTCCAAGGACAAACGTGTAGGAGCTGCCTGGTGACTGTGGCAGAAACAGCTAAGTGCCCACTGGCCCAGCACCCACTGTCTGGGTCTTCTTTTTCTTTTTGTTTTGTTTTTTTGTACTTTAGAGTCTTCTCTTTCCCGACAACACGAGTTTAGCTTGTGCAGCAGCAATGCACCAGGTTAAAATGCTTCCTGCCCGACTCCCTTGCAGCTATGATGGGCCTTGAAAACTGATTCTGGCCAATGAGTTCTGGATGAACTACTAGGTGCATTTTCATGATAGAGGGGGCTTTATCCACTCTGCTTTTCATGCTTGCTCAGGGCATGTCCTCCCCACCCGGAGTGAGTTCCAACGTTGCAGGACCAGCAGAGTCATGCGATCACCACCCTCTGGGGCAGCCCTCTCCTCTCCCCACACACCTGCCTTCTTGTTTGCCCTGAGAAGACTGCTGGCTGGGGCTCTGGCTGTCCTTCCTGGATAACATCTCTAGACAAAAACAAAAGGAGGGCCCTGGCTGGCGGGCTAGACAACGCAGCCCGAGGCAGCAGTGGCGCCTGTGACGGGAAGGGGCTTTCCCTCCCAGGGCTGTGGCAGATACACCCCCAGGCAGCTCCCAGCTTCTGGGTAGCCCTCCCGAGTCACCACCGACCATCAGACATCTGAGAAAAGCCTCTGACATGGGCGGGCGGGCCAGAGAGCCAAACAGGCCAGCGGTAAAAAGCAGCCCAGGGGATGCAGAGGGGCGGAGATGAAACTTCCAGAGCTGTCATTCATGCTCAGAGGTAAGATATGGTGTCTGTGAAGCAAGAACAGGATGCTCCTTAAAGAGAGGAGACCCAGAAGCTGAGTCTGAAAGCAAGGACACAGCAGGGGGATACGGCAGAGACTCAAATCTCAGCTCAGGGCTGCAAGAGAACACTGAGAAAGTCTCATAAAAAATGAGCTAAAGACAAATAAATGGATGACAAGAGAGCAAAGGTAAGAAAATGGAAGGATCCAGGTAAAGGAGCCCAGAGAGCCCGAGAACACAGAGGTGGGCCGTCATCCAGGGTGGGCAACAACGAGGCCACGTTCAGGACCGGAACCTGGGCCAGGCAGCCCCGATTGAGACCGCGCCCACAGTTCCAAGGAGAGAGGAGCACATCAGGTACCCATGTCAGGAGTCAGGTGGCCGTGTCCTGGGAGCTACCTGCTCCCCGCGACGCGGCTCTGACGGTGGGTGGGCGCAGGGGCAGGTGGGGGACCCTCCCCACTCCCCAGCTCCATGGTCACCGGTGGGGGGTGTGTGTGGCGTGCTTCGGGCTTCGACTGTCTTTATTCCACGTTACTCAGCGGTACTCTAGCCTGAAACACGTAAGACTTTGGTTTCCGGATGGGGGCGCTCTGACATGTTAGGGGGTGTCCGGCATCCCCTCCAGAGAACGGAAGGCGGCGGGGCTGGGGGGTGCTGCTCGCAGGCTCTGCTCTCTTGTCCAGCAGGCCTGGCCCGGAGGCCACCCTGCTCGCTGGACCTTACCCCTCCCCCGGTCCCTGAGGCCCGCTCGCCACGCCCCAGGCTGGGCTTTGGTCAGTGGCTCCGGGCCCGCCCTCTTGAGGCCAGGGTGGTGGCCTGCAGGCCGGGCTGGGGCCCTGGGCACTGGGCGGGGGGAGCGGGCCTGGCTGAGCCAAGAGCCATGTTGGACCCCAGACTCTCCACGTCTCCTTGGCCCTGGAGGCTGGGAGGCTGGGGAATTGCAGCCTCCAGGGGTCCGAGAGCCAGGCAGGGCCATGGGGGAGTGGGAGCGTTCCCAGAAACAGCCTGGCTTCTGTTTAAAAGGAGAAACACAAGAGTCCTCCTTCTCTTCCTCACGTCCATGCCCCAAGGGTGTAGGGTCCCCGCTGAGAGGGCCTGGGGGTCCCCGCGGCAGGCCCCGGGCCGCCCCCACTCCCGGCCAGATGGCTGTGGGAACTCTGGCCACAGACACCGCCGCCCCCCTTCCTGGCGCTATTCTTGGTGTGTGTCTCCCTTTGGGGGGAGGACGAGGGTGGAAATGATCAGAAGCTAAAATTAGCAAACGGCAAACAATTGAGGCCAGGAATCTGAGGTCGGCTGAGGATAACGATTTGTTTTCTGTGGCCCTGAGGTGGTTTGAGCAATAAAGGGAATTGAAAATGAAAACAAATCTGGAAGCTGCCCAACCCCTGCTGAGACCAGGCCAGACATGGGGCAGCTCGGGGTGGGCCAGCCAGATGGCAGGGCCTCTGCCCAGCAGGGCCCCCCCTCCTCCCTCCCACGGGGACTTCCTGCTGCCGCCCTTCGAGCGGGCCTTCTCCCCCATGGCCTTGGTGACTTCCCTGGCACTGGCCTGGCTGACTTCTTCTCCCGTGGAGGCGGGGGGCGTGGGGGGCGGGTGCGGGCGGCTGACCTCAGCAGTTGTAAACCCCGTGGCTGTGCCGTGAAGCCAGGCCTCCGAGCTCCTGCCTAGTTCCACGGGGACTCGCCTTTTCACCTGACCCAGTAAAACTGGGGACAGACCAGGAAATCAGGCCCAACGAGGGTCTGCGACACGCCAGGTCACACGGCGGGGGGTGGGCGGGGGGAGGCAGAGGCCCTGAGCACACAGGGCGTGGCTAGGAGGCGGGCACTTTTGACTCCCGACCGCCCCCAGGGGGGCCGGCTGCACGGTGGCCGCAGATGGACAAGGGGAGGGCAGCCGGCCTCATCAGCACTAGGCGGTCAGGGAGCTGCACTTCCCTAGAGGTCACACCCAACGGTCCTGGGACCTGGAAGCAACATCCCCCTTCACTTCTAAAGGCACTCGGCTTCGCCCGTCGATGCACAGCCTTTGCTAAAGCCCGCAGGGGCCTGGAACGCAGAGGCCACGGGGAGGCCCTGGCCCCGAGGATGGGTCTTCGCCCCTAAGACACAGCGGCTGCCGGAGACCCTTCCACGGGGCCAGCCCAGGGCCAGGAGCTGGAGCCACCGTATGTGACTCCACTGTCACGCGTGCACTCATCTCAGTCACCGAAGCTAACGCAGGGCGCGTGCCAGCCCATACCTAGCCAGGAGGGCCCAGACCCGCACTCCCCCGGGGGGGCCGGCCAAGGCTGCATTTACATTTCCAGAAGTGCTGACCAGGGCCTGGCCGGCCACCGCCCTGGCCACCAGAGCCATGTGTTCAGAGCAGGGAACCAGGGGGGCTTGAGGGGTGGAATCGGAGTCCAGGAAGAGAGTCCCCAGCGGACGCCAGCGCTGAGGAGAGATGGAAAGCTCTGGGCGTGGCCTGAGCCCCAGAGATGAGCAAAGCTTCTGCGGCCGCCTTCCCAGGGCCAGGAGACAGTGGCGTCTGAGGCCAAACCACACGCCCTCCAGCCCTGAGGGCAGGGAGATGGGGTGTACGACAGGGCAGTCTGAGCGTCCTGGGGTAAAGAGTGGGTCTGGGGCCTTCCCAGCCAGCCAAGTCCTGCAAAGCCCTTTGTCGACATAAAAAATATATATATACACAACGTGAGAGCTCCGAATTAAGTTGTATTTGGGGCAAAATGAAGACTGCAGCCCTGGAGACCGTTTCAGATAGCTCTGAGAAACTGCTCCGAGGAGGGGAGGGGAGGAGAGGAGCTAAGATATATAGGAATTTTGCAACAAAGAGCAGGTAACTGGGAATGTCAAAAAATTTTTGTTAAATAAAGAAAACCAGATATCTCAAGTTAAGGAATTTAGCGCTTTTCTATGTGTAGGAAGATGCTGGGCTCACTGAAATCATTCCTTTGATATGCACCTCAGCTATCTGGGGCCTGCATTTTCACATCCTGAGTTTCCTCAGGGCTCACGGCAGGGAGTGGCTGCAGTCTGATGGCTGCTAGATGGCAGGTATTCTTTTCAGCCCTGAGTTTTCTCAGGGCTCACCAGCTCACGCTGGAGGGCTGCAATCATTGGTGACTGTGACATCCTTTGTTTATTGATATGGCAGGAAATATTCCATTTATAAATATTCCATTCCATTTATAAATATTCCATTTATCACCTTGGACACCTAAGAACACCCTTCCTGCCAGGATGCCGGCTGCGTGCTCTCACACATTGCTGGTAGTGTCAGACTCATTCTTCCTTTCTAGAAGGCAATTTGCCCCTAAATGCACATTCCCTTGCTGGCTCCCAGGACAATCACAAGGACAAGCCCAACCTGGGTGACAGAAGAGCAAGTCACAGGAGGTGTCACAGCTCCTCAACCCAGGGCCCGGGTAGGACACCAGGGACGAACAGATGAGGACGCACTGGGCAACCATGAAAGGCCAGGTCCAAGAGCCAGTAGGCACTTTGGAGATGTGACCATGACAGAATGTTACAGTGAGTGGGAAAGGGCCAAATGTAAAATGACCGTGTGGGACGATCCCACGTTTTATTGTTAAAATAGACACAGGCTGACCTGTTAACGTAGTAACTCGTGGGATTAAAGTTATTGTTTTTCGTCCTTGTTAAGTTTTCTCTTAATACTTTCCTGTCTCCCAAATCCTCTTTCACGAACATGCTTGACTTTTTTAATCAGAAATAAAAACAAATGCAACGCACTGAAATTGCAGTCTTCCAGTAAAGTCAACTTCTTACGAGAAACAGGAACACTCTCACATCGAACCTGGTCCCAGAGCACCAAGAGCGAGTCATAACATGGGTGGAGCACACATTTTCCAACTGTTGATGGGACCCAACTCAGAAGCTGCCACCCGGTCCAGGGATGGTGGATTTGGGTCATCTGAAAAGGCATGTCATTGCCGGGGACACTATGGAGCTCTCCGCGTGGCTGTCCACCCTCCTGGTGTCCTTAGTCTTGCCATCACTATCGTGTTCTTGCAGAAGGGTCCTCAAAGCTGGGCTCCTCACAAGTTCAAAACTGCTGCAGCCCCACCAGCACCCTGGCTTCTGGCCCGGCTGCAGGGCATCTCAGAACCTGGTGGGCCTCGCCTCTCGCACTGGCCCGGGCCACCCAAGGCCCTCCTGGAAGGCTGTCCCCACACCAAAGCCACCCTGTGGACCCCCTGAAGTCAGCCAGGAGGCTTCTTTACACGCCCAACTGCTTTCTCTAAACACGAGTGGGTGAAGACAGGACCTAAGGGGGGCACCCTGCCTGAAACCTCACACACGTCCCCCGAGACCTGTAATGAGATGAAGCTCACAGACGTCCCCAGGCCACTGAGGACAGCTGTCCACGTGTGGAGGAGCCTGGGCCACCTATGGGACGACCCTCCCCCACGCCAGGCTCCCTGGATCCCCATGCTCACTCCCCGCTGTGACTCAGGCAGACCCTTCCCCTCCAGCCTACAACTTGCATACCGGCTTCAAAACAAAGGCCACAGGCCAGACCGTTCTGAAAGCTCGGGGACTCTGGGACCCTCCGAAGGGCCTCACACAGTAGAGAAGAGCCACACCGTCCAGAGGAATGGCCACAACTTCTGTGACGGCTTCTCCCAGGACTTGGTGGCTTCGGCAACTCTCCTAGTGCTTCTGGTTCAGCCAAGGACACACGGCTGACTGCTGATTCTGCTGTCTGGCTTTATGGAATTCTAGGGACGCTCGACCTTGTCTGCTTTAATTAATTCACACCCAACCTCACACTGGCTGGAGTGGCGCCGGAAGCTGTGACCCCAGCGAGCCCCACAGGCCCAAGAGAGGGTCGGGAAGCAGCCTGGAGGGACTGAAGCCCCCTCCTGCCACCTGCGCTTCTGACTCCCATCCTCCCGGTGGGCCCCCATCTCCTCCTCAGCCACCTGGTGGGCACCCCCGCAGGCTCACGCGGCAAGAGGCCAGGGCAAGCATCAGAGCGGAGGTGGCCAACCAGGGCTGACAGGCTGACACCGGCCAGGCCCAGAGACCGGGGTCCAGGGCTGGGCAAGCACAAGGCAAGCACGCCCGAAAATCCCCGGCCCCCTGGACGGTGGCCGCTAAACCGACCGGAGGGCTACTCCTCCCGCCGCAGCCCCACGGGCACACACTTCCCACAGGGGCCGGGCAGGAGCTGCTCTGGGAACAACGGAGTGCCCGGGTCAGGACCGCGGGCGGGTGCCTGGAGAGCTCGGGGCAGCAGCACTTCCATGGGTCCCGGGACGCCCCCGGCGGAATGACAGTCGCACACTGTGATGCTCCCAAGCCCCTGTGGGTGGGCGGTAGGCCCCCACTCCTCCCCACAGCTGCACTTCAGTTCTAGACAGAACGCAGGCCTCCACAAACAGCCCACGGCGGCCACCACGGCTGCAAAGCAGAGCCCAAGGCGTGGAGGCTGGCGAGCAGTCATGTCTGGGCAGGTGGCTGTGCGGCTGTGACCTCGCGGCCAGGCCCGGGCGCCCGGAGGGCTTCCGGGGCTGAACACCGGTGAACTGTCCCCCAAGGGTAAGGACAGGGCCAAGCAACTGCTCTGAGAGGTACAACTGGGTGCCACATAACCTCTCTTTTGAGCTTTTCTAAAATTTCCCAAATCGTTTGCAGTTAACATATCATTTTCAATAAGAACATGTGTGCACGTGTGCCATGCGTGGCCCTCCTCCTCCCAGAGAGCACGAGGGCTGGGCTGACACAGCCAGACCCTTGGGTTCTGCTGTCACTTTAGCGCAAAACCAAGTCGGAGGGGGTAGCAGAGGCCACCAGCCACTCCAGTGTGCTTCGCCGAATCCTCTTCTCTTCCCTCCCGTGGGCAGCCTGACATCCTGCCAAGTCCTGTGCGCTGTTCACTTTCCTCACCAGCAGAGAAACCCAGGGTTTGGGTCTTGCCTTCAGAAGTAGACAAGGGGCGCTCAGCAAGAGGAGGAGGAAGCCATCAGAGCTGAGGCTGACCGCGGGGAGCCGTCAGGAAAGCCGGGCTGCAAGCACTCGAGCATGAGGAGGGCTGCTGGAAACACACCTTCCCTCCTCCTGGGCGGGGGCTGTGCATTCCCCCAAAGATGCCCATGGAGGGGAGGGGCACACATGCAGTCCTGAGGCCCAGAAGCCGGGGGACACGAAGAGCACCGTGACACCCACTTCTCCTTTCTTCTTCTCCTGGCCTCCTGAGTCATGCCGCTCCGCCCCCGCCCCCCTTCTCTCCCCTCCCTTGGTGCCCCCAGCCAGACCCTGCTGGTAAGGAGCCTGCACAGGACTCCCCTTCCCACCATCCCTCACGACTCCTGGATGCCCACACTCTGGGCCTGGCTCTCATCACCAAGGCAACACCCCTCCAGCCCAGACCTGCCTCCGGAGGGGCCCTTCTGACTTGCCCTTTGCACACACCCCCCGGCCCCAGTGGCTGGGCGGTGCCTCTCTGCTCCCACACCCCCCAGAGTCCACCCCCAAGCCCTCCTCCCTTACAGGAACCTGGCTCATAGCTTCGGAAAGACCCCCCCCTTCCCCTCTCCCCACCCACAAACGCCAAGAATGGCGCTTCCCAAACCTCCGCCAGCCCAGGGTGGCCTCAGCACAGGAGCCTTCTCCTCGGGAGCCTTGGTGCTGCCAGAGGAGCTCTGGGGGGATGCCTGTGATGCTGGGGAGACACTGAGCCCCAGCTCCGTGCCTCCCTGAGCGGTTTCTTATCCCCTGAGCACTCCTACCTCCTGAGTGTGGCCCCGTCACAGACCTGGCCCACCACAGCCCTGGCTGAAGGCCAACAGGCAGGGCCCCTGTGCACCCCCCCCCAGCCCCTCCCCTGCTGGCCACCCAACCCACTGCTCCCGTAGGCACCTCCCCGATGGCAGGGGCTGTGGCGCAGTGGGTGGGGAAGCCGGCGCCACAGGGCCACCAGCCCACCCATGGACCAACCACGTGGGCCGACGACCGGGGGCCCGGGCCAGCCTTGTCTGCAAACTGAAAGGTTCGGAGAACAGGTGATGCTTTCATTTCTTCTTCAGTTGAAGGTGATGCCTTTGAAAGAGGAGGCATGGAAGTTAGCCGCTGTGACAATGTGGGTATCACCTCATGGGAACCCCTCCCTAGAGCAGAGGCTGGGGTGAGGGTGGCAGGGCTTGCCCCTGGCCTGGAAGCCCCCGAGGCCGAGAGGCCGAGGTCCAGGTACGAAGAGGGAGAAGGAAGAGGTGGCAGTGGGGCTCCAGCAGGACCGGGCCCAGGGAGATGAGTGGAGCCAGGCTGCAGCTGGGGACGGTGGCCCAGGGATGACTGGATGTGGATGGTGGCACGGGGAGGAGTCCTGAGCACGTCCATCTTACTTCTCACCAAGGGGATGGGGACCAGCCCGGGAGGAAAGGCAGCTGGTGCTAAGGAGGCGCACTGAGCTGAGAGAGAGAGAGAGAGGGAGTGTGTGTGTGTGTATATGTGTATGTGTCCGTGTGGGTGTGGTGTGGTGTGGTGTGTGTGTGTGTGTGTGTATGTGTACGTGTGTGTGGTGTGTGTGTGTATGTGTACGTGTGTGTGTGGTGTGGTGTGGTGTGGTGTGGTGTGTGTGTGTGTGTGGTGTGTGGTGTGTGTGTGTGTGTGTGTGGTGTGTGTGTGGTGTGGGGTGTGTGTGTGTATGTGTACATGGGTGTGGTGTGGTGTGTGTGTGGGGGGGTGTGTGGTGTGGGGTGTGTGTGTGTGTATGTGTACGTGTGTGTGTGGTGTGGTGTGGTGTGGTGTGTGTGGTGTGGTGTGTGGTGTGGTGTGTGTGTGTGTGTGTGTGTGTGTGTGTGTGTGTGTGTGTTGGCGGGGTGGGGTGGAGAGATCAGGAAAAGGAAGAGGATACTTTCTGCAACCACAGATGGGTGATCTTCCCAGAAGCAGTGGAGCCCAGATCATCGACCTGGTGTCCTGTGTAGGACGGGTTCCCGTGGAGACAGACAGGCTGGAGGCTCACTCGGGTGCCGGGTGGCGGGGGCCTTTGCCAGGACTGGGGCTCGTGGGCACACTCGGGTGCTCGGGACGCACGAGGAAAGCCTGTCCTCCGACGCCCTTCCCCTAGAACTGGGATCAGAGTCAGGGACCACAGACTTCACCCACGGGGTAGGAGAGGCGACGAGCCAGTGGGGGCTGAGGCCCACCCAGGAGGGCTCCCAGTCATACATGGGAAGGTGCGGATAAAACATGGAGACCTGCCACCAGCCAGCTGAGCGGGCGCCCTGGGTCAGCGGTCTCCTCTGTTGGGAGGCGCCAACCCGCACCTGCTGTGGGGACTCAGCTCGGCCTCACGGCAGCGACACCCGCAGGCCAGGAGGGTGCTGCCCAGCGGGGACATCAGGCCTCCCACTGTCGCCGGTGAAGGGGCCAGGGCAGCAGGAGCGGCTCAGCTCTCTGCCTTTCGAGACCCCACCCACTCCTCACCCTCACTCAGTGCCTCCTTTCACCCCAGGGTGCCCTCAACACACGTTGTGCACAGGGCCCCACAGTGGTGGTGGTGGGGGGTGTTCGGGGAGGGGCGCAGGCCTCCCAGGCCCAGGGCACCTCAGAGGGACAGGGCCGCATGGTGCTGGCCTTGCAGCACCAAGTCCTCTAGGGACAGAAATGCCAGCCACAGGCAGGGTCTCGGTGGCACTCAGGGGACAGTGAAGAACCACCCCACCGCCCCCCGCCCCGGCACTGTCCAGGCACCCCACAAACACAGCTGCACACGTGGGTCCGTGTGGGCCACTGACCAGGCCAGCCCCCAGCCCTGGCCCTGTCACCTTGACCCGCAGCCCTTCTCTCCCCTCGACGGCCCAGTGCTCCTGGGCCGGGCTGCAGCGGGGCCCGGGACCCCACTGCCCGAGAGCGTGTGACCTCACGTGCCTCCTGGCCGGCCCACTCTGCCCCTCAGTGTGGCCCGGGTCCCATCACTGCCTCCTCGACCACAAGCCTGAGAAAGGCCCAAGAGGAAGCACCTGCCCCAGACCACAGGCCCCAACTCCCCCGGCCTGGCCCCAAGCGTCGGGGCACCCAGCCTACGGCCTCGGGGGCTGGACCTCGGCCCGCCATGTAGAGGCAGGACCCTGCCCCAGCCTTGGGGTGGCCGGCACTACCCTCCAGGAGCACAGAGGGGCCCTGGCCACAGCCCCTCCCGCCCCACTCCTGCTGGCCATCCTTCCCGCTCCTTACTGCCCTGGAATCCACTGAGATGTGCTGACAGAAAGGTTCTACTGCTTTTAGGGAAAAAAATCTGTAAGCCTCAGAACCAGGACTCATTCTCCACATTCTTAGGACAGATCCTG
Source organism: Balaenoptera physalus (assembly GCF_965194825.1). Classification (NCBI taxonomy): domain Eukaryota; kingdom Metazoa; phylum Chordata; class Mammalia; order Artiodactyla; family Balaenopteridae; genus Balaenoptera; species Balaenoptera physalus. The sequence continues at coordinate 148,020,423 of NC_138883.1, forward strand.
TGACCCTGGCGTTTGGCCTCAGGGAGGAGTGTTGAAGGACAGCCCAGGCCTCCCGGAGCTCTCCCTTCTCACCGGTGGAAACAGGGCCCTCAGCCCAGCTCCCGAGCAGGGGGTGACCCCCCATGAGCCAGGCCCACATCGGTGGGGCAGGGGCAGGCCACCCCAAATACCGAGCGCCCGGCTGCGGCCCGTTCCCAGCCTGCTCCCAGCACCCCAGCTGGACTTACAGGACACGTCTGCGCTACGGCCCTGGCCTGAAAATGGGGGCGAGGGCAGTGATGAAGATGCTCAGGAAACCACTCTGCTGACCCCCAGTCCTGGGGCAGGAGTTGGGGGGTGGACCAGATGTCAGGACAAACCGGCGTCCCCGTGTGCACAGGAGGCAGGGGCGCGAGGCCTGCCTCTGGGACAGGACTGACAGGCTCCGACCACGCAGGCACCAGGCACAGCAGGCAGGGAGGGGCCCCTGAGGGACAACTCTGCCCCCAAGGAAGATGGAAAAGCAGACACCTCCCCAAGCGATCCAGGAACCAGGACCAAGAGACACCAGTCCCGGCCTGGGAGCCAAGGTGCCCTCGGGCCATCCGCCCCAGGCTTTGCGAGACTACATCCTCCACGGGGTCAGCAGGGGCCACCGCTGGAGCCTGCAAACCAGAGAGCATCCCAAGACCTGGCTGGCCGGCTCTTAACAGCTCTGGGCCGTGTGAGCAAAAAACCCTCCCTGGTCATTTCCTGTGCTTAGAAATCATACCCTAACACATGAATCCCGGTCGGCATCACTGTGGCCCAGGGTGCTGCCGGCACAGGTGGGCACACGCGAGGGCAGAAGCGCCTTCCCACTGTGGTCCCCACACAAGGCTGGACCCCACTCGCGCCTCCTTGCCTTCCCAAGCAGGTGAGCATCCTGAGGGCAGGGGTGGGGAGGGGCTCAGGTGTCGCTGGGTGTGGCAGGGCAGGGTGAGGCCTTGCAGGTACAAAGCTACAGGAGTGCTGGGTACACCGGGCTCAGGGGCCTCTCCACACCGAGGGCCTGGTCACTCCAGCCCACACGAGCAGGGGAGGGACGCAGGTCCTCGGCACCCTCCTCCGTTCGAGCAAACCCCTGGAACAGCCCCTGCCCCACTGGGGCACTCACAAATGTCCTCGGAAACGGGATGCCAGGACAGAGGAAGGACGGCCACACTGGTGCCCAGGTGTCACCTCAGGATACAGGCCCTCAGCTCTCATACTCCTTCAACGTTGTCCCCTCAGGATAAAGGCCCTCAGCTCTCATACTCCTTCAACGTTGTCCCCTCAGACCACACAGGAAGCATCTTGATGCCAAACGCACTTATGCGAGGGTGAAAACCTAGCAGGAAAGGGGCACGAACTGTGTGGTTCCACAGCTGAAAAGCCAGCCTCAAGAGTGCTTTCGTGCTTCCCTCTAGGAAACAATTCTCGTATCTGAAAACATAAAACTGTGGCCCAAAAGAGAGAGAAGAAAGGGGGAAAAAAATCCGCAGATGGCCCTAAGCTCCTGAGAGCAATTACCCCTGCAAACAAGAGGCGGGATGCTGCTGAGACCAGCAGCCCAGGAAGCCGTCAAACAGCGACTGTCAGTCCTGAGCGGGATCCCCTGGCCGCGGAGACAGGTGCTCTCTACCTTAAGGGGCCGCTTCCACTGCAAACAAGATCTCTAGCCTTCCTTCCAACTGAAGAGGCTGCCAGTCACGAAAGCCATCAAGGAGCTGGGGCCTCCCCGAGGTGGGTACCTCTCCCAACGACGGCCGGCTTCTGGAAGCCCCACCCAGAGCGCCCCATCCATCTGGGTGGAGTCATCTGGCAGGAATGGCATAGCCACTCATCACCATGAGACGGCAGAGACCAGTGATGCCCAGCAGAGAGGAGGTGGAGGGCGCCACCCCTGCTTCTACCCCAGGCCACAGGCACACCCAGAGCTACTCTGGGGACGGAGACCTGGGCTGTCACCTCAAGGTTCCAGTTCAGGGACTTCCCTGGTGGTGGTTAAGAATCCTCCTGCCAACGCAGGGGACACAGGTTCGAGCCCTGGTCTGGGAAGATCCCACATGCCGCGGAGCAACTAAGTCCCACAAGCTGTGCGCCACAACAACTGAGCCTGAGCTCTAGAGCCCACAAGCCACAACTACTGAGGCCCGCACGCCTAGAGCCCATGCTCCGCACCAAGAGAAGCCACTGCAATGAGAAGCCCGCACGCTGCAATGAAGAGTAGCCCCTGCTTGCCGCAACTAGAGAAAGCCCACGCGCAACAACGAAAACCCAATGCAGCCAAAAATTAATTATTAAAAAAAAAAAAAAAAAGGTTCCAGTTCGGCGGCTTCTGTCTTTAAAAGAGTGTGGCCAGGGCCGAGCAGCTGGTACCTGGTAACAAATGAGGCTCACCTGCATGGGCACCACTCCCTAGCCTAAGCACAGTCTTTGGGCAGCGGGTTTCCATAGCAACAGGACTTGGGAGCCACGCTGTCTGCACTGCCTTTCTGTGGCCCAGGACGGACCGGCACTTGACAGGTGGGAGCTGAGGCTGGGACACAGCTCACCCACATGCAGAGCCACAGGGCAGCTCCAGGAGGCCCTGAGACATGAGCTGGCACCTGCTTCAAAAAAGTAGTTCTGAATCATGTTTCTTTCCAAAAGAGAAGTCAGCAGAACTGTCTGTCCATTCAGGTACCCACGAGCAACACTGCAGTGGGTGAAATTCTGCTCCCACAGGTTAAACACAGACACACACACCACACACACTCATATACACACATGCACACAACACACACTACATATACACACATACACCCCCTACACACACCCCACACACACAAACACACACCTCCCAATGGGTGCCTTGCACACACTCTCAGAGGACAGAGGTCAGCATGCCCAACCTGCTTCACAGCTGAGAAGCTGGAGCCAGACTCCATCTGTTCTCCCGCCAAGGCCAGGCGTCCTCAGCAATACTGCACTTTGCCTCTGTTTAAATGACTATGCACAATCAGACAAAAAGACCTTTCTCTGATAAAAACAAAACACTGAGAGGCCCCTGACACCAAGGTTACTAAGACACAGCACACGTGGAGTCAAGCTTCCGTGAGCCCGGGATGAGACGCAGCAACAGCACGGGACTCCAAGTCCAAAGTCCAGACGGTCAGGACTTACAAAGGGCACAGGGCACCGGGCACCAGACAGAACCCCTGACACCCTGCCCCTGGTGACCCCAACAGACCCCTCCGCAGGGAGCTGCTTCCCACGCAGCTACACGCGTGGGGTCGACAGGGAGGCCGGAGTGGGGGCCCACGGGGCAGCCCTGTCTGTGCCGAGGGTAGGGAGCCAAGGGGCCTGCACACCCACCGTGAAGACGGGCCCCTGGACACAAACCTGCCGTGCCTCTGCAGACGGCCTCCTGGGTAGGCTCCACTCATGATAAAATCGGTGAGGTCAGCTTTCTTGTAGACTCACCTGGCACCTCCTCAGTGGGGGCAGGCGCCTCTGCAGGAGCTAATTCACAGGTGGATGGAGCAGGGCAGCCCAAGGCAGCCCCAGGTAAAGGGCAAGGCCTGCCGCTGAGTCTCACCCACAGACAGGGGCCCCCGTCCTGGCCCGGACCCTCTCAGGCACTCCCACTGAGATGGGACATCCAGCCTAGCCACCTACGAGAGCAGTTAGGGCTTAACATCAAACACCAAAGTGTCATCTTGTACCAAGGTGTAAACTAGTTCATACCCTGGCCTCCCAGGAGAACCTGGCATCTGGTGGGGAGAGCGTGGCTTGGGCTCAGACAGACTTCTGGGCGCTTGTTACGGGGCTCTGAACATCCTGAGATGACAGAGGCACCTCCCCAAAGCTCTCGATGGAGTGTCATCAACCTCCAAGTCAACACAATCCTGGGGCAGTGTTTACGCGAGCACTCCCGGGCCGCGACCCTGCCAGCGCCCCGGCCTGCGACCGTGCCAGCGCCCCGGCCTGCGACCGTGCCAGCTGTCAGCAGTGGGGGCCCTTTGTGCCACCCCCGCCCTGCCATGCCAGGGCCTCTCCACAGTTTAAAAGAAAATGCCCATGAATCACTGCAAGAAACATGCCTCCTGTAAAGGGAATATAAATGTTTATTAAGAAATTCTAGGAACCAGGTCAGGCATCTTGGTATCTTAGTCACTCCAGCTAATTAAAGAAAAAAAAAAAATCAAAATAGAAGCCCATCCTAGAAACATGAGACAACGAGAGCTTCTCTTGCCACAAGTACTTTGAGCCCCGGCTCAGCCGGTTGCCAAGGGGACCCAGTGTTTACCTCTCCCTCTGCTGTGTGGGAGGATGCTGACCTACCAGGAACAGCTAGGCCACTGCCTCTAACACCCCACAGGAAGGGCCGCCAGGGTGTCCCCAGGGGCCCAGAGGACGGAGGAGGAAGCCACAGCCCCACCCCAGACCTCTGCCGGTTGGTCTCCGGGGCTGAGCCAGGCCACAGAACAAAGGAGAGGTGTCTCCAGGCCTCCCCAGCCTCCTGGGACCTGCTCCCCAGCACACCGACCCTCCCCCTGTCCCGAGGACTGGAAACCCCTGAGGGCAGATTAAAAATGTGCTTAGACCCCAGGTGTAAGGAGAGGAGGAGGGAGGGGGGTGGAGGGAGAAGGGGAGGAGGAGGAGGAAGGAAAGGAGGAGGGGGAGGAGGAGGCAGGGAGGAGGAAATGTGAGGACCAGGCTGCACCCTCCGCTGGGCAGCCACAGAGCTCAGCTCAGGTCCGTCCGGCCAGCCACAGCCAGACCCCCATGCCAGGCTGCTGGCCCCGATTGAGGGCAGAATGGCTCCAGAACAAGTACCCCACCGGGGCCCGGGAATTCACAACCTCCAGCTCGACTCCAGGGTGCCCGCTCCACCCTAAGGCCAGCGCTGCCCCTATAGCCTCAGCTGGACACACACTGCGCCTTCCTCCTGCTCCTGCAGGGCAAGCCTCGGCATGACAACCCCCCTGCGTGCTGCAGCAGGAGCCACCTGGCCAGAGGCCTCCCGACGGGCTTCCTTCCACAGAAACAACTGTCCTGAGCTTTGGTACGCATGCTCGCACACACACACGTGCACACACGTGTCTGCCTCCCGAGGCCCCGTGCAGTGCTGAACACGTGACGGGAGGAGCTGAATATGGGAAGGAGTTAAAACACTTGGTTCAAGAGTCAGGGAGATGATCAGGGAAAGGGAGAGAAAGGGTGACATTTTCCAAAGGCTAAAGTGAGTGAACTTAAGACTGATGCAACCTGTCCAAAGCAGGATGCTAGCATGTAACACCCAGCCCAGTATCAGGGAAGGACAGCTTCAAATCAGCACCTGTAAGAAGCCAAAGCTGAATTTCCTGTAAACCCCAGAGGCCTGACAGTAAGTTAGGGCAACCACCCTGATCGCCAACACAACAGCACGAGGCCTATGCTGTGAACGCTCAGGGCCCCACCTCGAAGAGGGCTCGGAGAAAATGCTAAAAGACATTTCATCATTGTAAAAGATGGCATCCTGCAAAGGCCCTCAGACTCTCCTGGGGGAATATCCCCGGTGCCTTAGGCCAAGCAACAAGGCAACTTTATTTTTTAAAATTTTTTGGCTGTGCCGCACAGCATGCGGGATCTTAGTTCTTCAACCAGGGATCGAACCCATGCCCCCTACAATGGAAGTGCAGAGCCCTAACCACTGGACTGCCAGGGAATTCCCAAGGCAACTTTAGAAAACAGGATTTGCCATGCAAGCCGCCCAGAGAGGGCACTCTGGAAAAGACAAGGAAACCTGGGGGACCACCCTTGGCACCCAGGGCTGCAGGAGCTGGAGTCCCTGGGGGCCTCCTAACACCACAACGCCTGTGCTAAGTGACAAAAATGGCAACTGATGAACAAACACGGGGAAATCCTTCCAGAGTGGGACTCGGGTGAGACCTCAGTGATAGGTGGAGGGGACCTGTGGATGGCGTCTACACCGCCTGAGTCCCGCCGCCCTGCTGTGCTCACTCAGCATGCCCAGTGGGAGAGGACCACCCACGACCAATGGGCAAACCAGAGTGGCCGGTTGGGGATGGAGGACAATGGGCAGAAGTTAGGGAAGCACGTGGGGCTCCTAAGTAGCCAGACTGCCCATCACTCAGTGACAGTATCAGTGGCAACTACGTGACTCATTCACACTCACTGTCCCTCCTCCAGTGAAAACCTGTGAGGTTTGTTGCTGATAAGAGAGAACCCACGGTGCTAACCCCGCCCCTCCCAGACCCTCTCCCTGATCTCAGGCTTGGTTTTGAGCAACTCAGCCAGCCAAAGGCCCAGGCAAAACACCACTCCCCACCAAGGACACGCCTGGGCCCCTGGGCCCCGCTCCGCCCCTCCTAGTGGGCTGAGTGCTGAGGCTTGCGTGCGCCTTTTCTGGTTCCTCTCTTTCCCAACACGTTCTTGCAAAAACCTCTATTCTTGATCTGCCATTAACTTTAGCTTCTTCCTCTGGCCCCCAAACAAGTTCTTTATCTTTTTTTTTTTTATTAGTGAGCATTTATACAATAAAAGAGAGTTAAAAACAAGTGAAAAGCTCAGAGAAGGAATTTACAGTAGGAGGAAATTCCTGTACTGCTCCCACTGGAGGAGAATGACCTCGGGTCAACTTAACCCAAGGGCATGAGGAGCCCCATACCGGGCCCCAGGTCCCTGCCAGGCTGCCCAGCCGGCACCCTGCTGGGGCCCCGCCCCGGGTGGGGTCAGGAAGCCCCCTGAGCTCCTGAGCCCGCTTCACCCTCTTCCACACCTGAGCTTCCTTCCCACTGGCCACGTCTGCAGGACAAAGGCCTGCGCCAGAAGCCCCTTCCGAGGCAGGAGCCTGACACAGGCAGAGCCACTCGCTCTCTGGTGAGTGACTGCCAACTTGCAAAGCTCTCACACGACGCGCCCTGGGCTCTGGCTCCAGGAGACAGGCCTGGGCCCTGTGCTCGGGGACCACGGGGTCGCCCATCTGTGCAGGCAGGCCACGCCCCTGTGACAGCAGCCCAGGGACATTTAAACTGAGGCATCAAGTCTCAGCACTTTTCCGAACAGGTCACCTTGGGACAGGCTGGCCAATGGCCACGGAGTGCGGCCAAGTTCCTGGTGAGCAAGTGTTTTTTGCGTGATGAACTTCAAAAAAGGAGAACAATAAACAGATCCCCCACCTCTGCCTCCCGCACACACACCACAGTAAAAACCTGGAGCGTGCCCTGTGCTGTGCGTTCAGAACGATGTCAGCGCAGAGGCTGCACTGGGCCAGGCCGCCCGCACCACGCACACGAGGCCCGTGGCGAACGGGGAGGATGCCCCAGCCCACCCGGGTCGGCAGGGGACCGGGAGCAGGTGGAGGACACGGCAGAGCCCAGCCACCAGAGGAGCGAGGGGACGCAGCCTCCTCACTGCAGGACCTCTACGCTGGGGGGGAGGGTGGGCCCCGATGTGTAAAACTGACCATGGAACTGGGAGTCATGTGTTCCACAGGAACACGCTCCAGCCTTGGATGCTCAGGTCAGCCACAACAGACAGGGTACCGTGTGTTCGTGTGTGTGTGTGTGTCAGCCAAGTGGCAGAACTCGGGGTTGGGTGAGGAGTCCTTCTGTCCTATGTTAAGTAGCTCGTGTCAAATCACTGCCTGCAGGGTAAAAAGTCAGAGTTCCAGCCTCCATTGTATTGGCCCAGGGCAGCGGCCAAGGCCTTCTGAGCCCAGCGCTCAGCTCTGGGGGCCTCTGTCCCCACTGCCCCATCCCAGTCACACTGCAGCAGCTGCTTCTGACCCGCCAGGCTGGGCGAACACTCAGAAGTTTGTTCCCATCTTGACGGGACATTGACTTCTCAAGAAAATAATCCCATTTGGGGCTGTGAAAGTAAAGGAAAACAGGCTCAGGTGTGTGGACTTAGATCCGTATTTGGGTTTTTTCTGGAAAGCATGTTGAGACCCACCAGGACATTAAGTGTGTCACCAGCTGCAGGCCCCACCCGCCCAGGCCTGGGAGACAGGTCACCAGTAGGCACAGAGCCGAGGTGTGGGTGGGCTGACCGAGAAGAACATGCCCACGAACACCTCCTGAGCTGCTACAAATACCATCTGGAAACTTCTGATTCAACGTAAAATCAGGGTATCTGGTTTGTTTGGGGGAAGGAGCTCCTAAGACTCTCTTGAGCTGCCCTTTTACTTTAAAAAGACTTGCAACAACAAACCTGAAAAACCCAGCACCTGTCCAGTCAAGGACACTGGAGGATGAACAGAAGCCTGGCAGGTGGACTGGGCAGAAGGGGCTGAATAAAGGTGAGCAGATGGCGCCCCAGCACGGTACCTGGCTCCGCGAAGGACCAGCAGCGCCCTGGCCCTCTGGAAAGCCACAGTCTCAGAGTGTCACTTATTGTCAAGAAGAGAACAGCCCTGTACAGCGGAGGAGCCTGGCAGGCTCCCCTTCACCCACAATCCAGCACTGTGGTGCACAGAGGGCCCAGCATCACCTGCGTTGTAGTTTTGACCGAAGACTGTTTAAAGTGGATCTAATCATGAGGAAACAAGACCAATGCAGATTGTGGGATCGTTCTACAAGACAACTGGCTTGGATCCCTAAAATGCCAATGCACCAAAGACCAAAAGATGGGGGGGGGGGGCACACTAGTGTCCCTTAGTGTCAGATTGAGGGACACTAAAGAATTAGGACAACCAAATGCAATGTGTGATTAACCGCATCCCGGCTCCTGTATGGGCCACCTGGGAGGGTCACTAGGGAAACTGAATATGGACTGTATGTTAGATAATGTGTAACATTTAGAGAGATGAGAGGCAGGAGAGAGAGAAAACATAATATTTAGAGAGAGAAAGTGGGAAAGAGGGAAGAAAGGATTTTTTAAAAGTGTGACAGAATATTAACTAATGACTCGAGAAGAAGAGTATTTGAATGCTCATCGTACAATCCCTTTACGTTTCAGAAGTAATGAGAATTTGTGGGAGAAACGGTGTGCGAGGGGCACCTGGGCTTCTAACAACCTGAGGCCCTGCTCATCTGCCGTCCCCTGGAACCCGGTCGAGACGGGCACGCGGGCACACCCACACCCCAAAGCGGGGAGGCTCCACCCTCATCTGTTGTGCAACCTCCAGCGTATTTCTTAACCCGTCTGAGCCTGAGTGTCCTTATCTAAAAACTAGTAATAATTACAGTGCCTGTTCCATAGGGTCCTTGTGAAGATGAAACAGCGTACTGGAAAGTACTGCAAATAAGGCCCAGCCCCTGGCAAGCCGCAGCCGCGTGGATGTGCAGGACACAGCATGAGCACTGAGTGCGTCATTCTATAAGTTTTTATTTTAAAAACTATTTTCACTGCCTTCTTAGGGCACAAACCAGACACACCTTAACAGTGCCCTGAGAGCTCCAGATCTCTGTTGGGAAGGTCAGGTGTCACAGAGCGCAGGCCCCAGGGACGGCAGGGAGGACCTCACAGCCTCTGCAGATGCCCTGGGTCTGCTCTAGTGCTGTGGGGTTTTGTGGGGTTTCTCAAGTTATATATTTAAACACACATGTGTGCGTGTGAATAACCCTTTGGTTTGCTTCCTCCCTTGCTTTTAGCACCAGCAACGTATCTCACCCTTGCCCTTTTGATATGCCACGTCTAGGAATCAAACAACCACCGGGATTCAGAGTCAAGTCAGAGCAGACAGGTCCTGAGAGCGTGTGGGCCGCCACGAGTGGACTCAGCAGCACCTTCTCTGAAGGGGCAGGGCCCCCAACCCTGTTGGTTCCCCCAACCCTGTTGGTTTGAAGAGGCTTGAAGCCACACACACAGGGCCTCTGGCTAAGTGAAGCGTGGTCCTATCAGGTGCTCACACAGGAGGGAGGGCCTCAAATCTGCTTTCAGCCAGAGGAGGGGGGAGCAAATGGCATCACATCGGTGCCCCCCACCCCCGCCTAGTGCAGGCCGTGCCAGGAGGCCCCCGGGGGCACACCTCACTGCGGCAGGGGTTGCGGGCTACCGGGTAAGCTGAGTCAGGATGGTAGGACAGCCGATCGTGAGGGATGCGAGAGTAACAATGGTTTTGTTGAGTTTGTTTCAAATGTTCTCAATATGATGCTTTCACGTGTACAAAAGGAGAACTGAGAGAAGTTCAAAAAAAAAAAAGTCAGCCAGAGACACAGCAGGAACCTTAACACTGGGGAGGACCAAGATCTGTCAACCTGTTTCCTTTCAAAACATAATGTGTCCTTTAAGTCAACATAGTAGCTAGCTCTACCACACATTTAAACGCCGCCTATGCCCCCGTCACTACCACCACCAGGTCTCAATCCCACACGAATGCCAGCTGGACACTGAGACACACACCAGAGTCTACCGCTGCACGGCTTCTAACAGCAAACAAACAAGAAAAGCAGCGCAGCTGTGCTTCCAGCAGGTAAGAGACTAGGTAAGTGACAGTACAGCCACAGAGCCGCACCCTGGAGTACTATGCAGCCAGGAAAAAGAACGAAGTTGCCTCACTGAGCAAACACACAGGACAAAAGCCTCGGTGGAATGTGTTTGGTGGGTCCTACATGTGTGTTTTAAAATCACCTACTCCGTGGATGCATGTGCTTGCGTGTATACACAAAAATCCATGAAAAGGGTCTGGAAAGGGACGCACCAGTAAAGGGCAACAGTGGTTAGCTGGGGGAGGGGAGGGTTGCACATTCTGTCTACACACTTCTGCACTGTTTGAAGAGTTTCACAACTAGGCCCACTGGCAGCCTGGGACTGTGGGCGAGCAGGGGCGGGAGCTGCTGGCCTGGCCGTGTCCTAGACAAAGTGCTGGCCCTCTGCCAGCTTGGTTTGCTCTGGGTGAAGGAGATCCCGGCCAGCCACCCTCCACTCTGACAGGCTGCCTTTGCAACGCAGCTGCCCAGGGGAGCACCTGCCAGGGGTCCGGGCGGGCAGTGTGCTTGGAAACCATGTTCTAAAGCCAGAGCTCGGGTTGGGGGAGAGGACCTAAATCCTTGCCCCAGTAATCTCACTGGGGATCGAATCCCTCGTTCAGTGGGTCAGTGTAAATTTCAAACAAATCCTGCCCCAAATTATCACAGGAAATGGCTGAGACAGTTAAGTCTCACTCTACTTTCCACCCCACCCCACACAGGGCCAGGTGGCCAGGAACATCTCTCTGGGGCTGCAGGAGAGAGGGGCTGTGTCCAACACAGTGCCCACCTTCCTGGCCAGGCCCCCAGAGCCGCTGAGACCCGCCCAGCCCAGGGTGCAAGGAGAGGTTTTGGCTACTAGCGCTGGAGGGAAAACAGGGCAACAGAGACATTCTGAAAACAATCCTTTGTGGGAACAAATAGGAATGTATTTGTGATATGTCTGCCTAGAAAGACTGGGGCCACTCTGCTAGGTGCTCACCAAGCCCGCCCCCCCCGCCCCCCGCCCCATCCTGGACAACGGGTAGGAACCTCCTCCAATATGTGTGACCTGGCCAGCTGCGGGGGGCGGGCGGGGAGTCTGCCCTCAGAGGGATCCAGAGCTTCCCTTCTCTAAGTCCTTGAATTTGCAAATCAAAGCCCTTCGGCCTCCAAGAAAATCTGCTCCTGGTCTAGGCAGTCCCCAAAGCGTGTCTTAGCAAACCTCCCAGGTCTGGGCTGGGAAGTTACGATCAACCAAATAACAAGGGGCTCAAATTGCAAAGACGTTTGTGTCTGTTTTGTTTTATCATGAGCTTGCTATAACATCAACAGTTACCTAAATGTGACAGAAAGTCATGAGTTCCTAGGATGACCATTGGGGGACCACACGGCCACACAGCTAACCAGGACAAGCAGCAGCTCTTTGCGTGCAGTCGGTTAGGGGTGGGGGTGGGAGATCAGAGCAGAGCCAGGAAGCCCAGGTTCCCCAAAAGTCAAAGATGCCCCTAGGGGACTTCCCTAGCAGCCCAGTGGTTAAGACTTCACCTTCCAATGCAGGGGGTGAGGGTTCAATTCCTGGTTGGGGAGCTAAGATCCCACATGCCCCGCAGCCAAAAAACCAAAACATAGAACAGAAGCAATATTGTAACAAATTCAATAAAGACTTTAAAAATAGTCCACATCAAAAAAAAAAAAAAAGATGACCCTAGGAACTCCCAAAGGAATTTCACATATATATATATATATATATATATATATATATATATATATATATATATATATATATATACACACACACACACACATACACACACACACACACACACCCACACCCACACACACACACACACCCTCGTTTCCCGCAAACCTTCCAGGTGGTCAAGGGAGACATTACCAAGCTGCAGGGAGACCTGGGGACCAGTCCCTGGTCACAAAGCTAGGCAGAGCAAGGTGCCAACTGCCTCCTTGGCTAAAGATCATTTTGGTATTCACTCCCCACCATACAATCGCTATGGGGGTAGGGGGGTCCCTAATGAAAGGCCTGGCATGACCTGAGCCACTGCCTGCAAAGACCACCCCTCCCACTGCAGAACACTCTGGGAGCCCACAAACCAGGGCCTGCTGCTCGGGTCTTCCCAGGATCACCTCTCGGTCACCCCCTGCAGCCAACTTGCCTCTCCTCTCCCTTCTGTGGGCTGCCTCTGGCCCCTCTATGAACACCAGTGACTTATGCTCTGCACACCTGGGCTCAGCCTGGAAATGGGCTTCCTGGAGGTGCCCTGGACCAGAGGTGGATTCTTGGTTCATAAGCAGATTCACCTGGGGGACCCCTTAAACTGCAGTCGGCCTCTAGGACCTGGAAATCTGCATTTCCGAGGGCCCCAAGGGAACCCTGTGCACTCCTGACTTGGAGGTCTGCAACTGCTCTGGAGGTAGAGCTCCGAGTTTCTGCACACCTGGAGGTTGGGGCCGGCTCCCTGCTCTAAGAACAGACATAGCACTTTGCAGGCAACGTATGGATCCATCCTCTTCTGACTGCCTTGGGCTTCCAGGCACCCCAGAGAGGCTGGCTTCCACCCCACTGCGAAGGCGTGGGTTCCCAGCGCCCCAGACCCAAGCATCTAGCCATCCTGCCCTGTGCTGCGCAGGGCACACGGACCCTGGACCAGGGGGGCTCAGACAACCCGGAAGGCATGCCCCGGCGGAGGCCCGGGCGAGCCCCGCCCCGGGCCAGTCCCTCCGCAATTCGCGAAGCTGGCTACCGGGTGCCGCCGGGTGGAAGGCCACAGTAAAAGTGGCCGCAGAAAGGTTTTCCAATCAAGTTCCCTACCCAGTACTGGCCTCGCCTCAACGGGGTACTCAACCCCAGCCGCACCCCAAACGCTGGCCCCGCCCGGGTACTTGGGGTCCGCCTGGCTCCAAACCTAGCTTCGCCCCTCCCCCACGACCACACCCACTCTTGCAGTAACGTCCCCACCCCCCTCAAGAGTCCACACAGCCCGAACTCTGACTCAGACAGCCTAGAAACGGCCCGCCTTCACCCGCGACCCCACCACCTGCCACGTGGTTTGAGCGGCCACAGCGTGGGACCAGAAATGCGGGGACAGCCTCGGGGGGAAGCGGTCGTGAGATCCGCGGTACCTGACACCCGCAGACCTTGGGCCGACTCAGTTCCAAATGTACCGGCAGAAAAAGCCTTCCAGCTCTAGGTTCTTGAAGCCTACTGCGGTTTTTAAATCAGTCATGTAATCAGTTTGTGAGCTGTTTTACAAAGAAGAAACCTAAACCTTTGATCACGAAGTTAACAGTATAAAGGCTTAAAAACTGTCCCAAAGGTGGAAGACCTAAGTGTCCAAAAGAGTTCCCGTGAGCTCAGATGAAATACACAATTCTTTAAACCAAACTGGGGAAGAAAGGTTGTTTAACCATTAAAAGGTTGTTTCCACTTTTGTGTTTAAAAAACAAAAAACAACCACAGAGGAATCAACGACACAGTCCCAGACTCGCGCGAAGGGAAGTGCTGCCCTGGGGTCGGGGGCGGGCGGCGGTCCGCGGATCCCAGGCTGCCGGCTCCGGCCGCCCGCCCCCGTGCAGGTGCTGCCTGCCCGCATCCGGCCCCGGCAGGTGAGAGCACGGCGGGGAGGAGGGCGGCGCAGACCTACGGGCAGGAGGCAAGGCGCTCCTTTCGGGAGAAAGCGCAGCGGGCCCTAGGAGCCCCTCGGGTCCGGCGCGCCCCCGCCGGCCGGATGGGCGGGGCTCCCACAAAGAGCCGCGGGAGAGGACCCAGGACCGCCCCCCGCGTCGGCCGCCGCTGGCTCTGGTTTCGACAAATTAAACCTTAGAGCGCTGGAAAAATTACAGGAAGAGGAGAGCGAAGAATGTGCCGAGTGGCTGGAGGCAGCCCTGTCCCCGCGTGAACTCCGCCCGCCGCGCGCCCGGGCCGGCCCCTCCCCACCCGAGCGCGCGCCCGGCCGGCGGGGGAGGGGCCGGGCGAGGACACCCCTCCCCCGCGGCTCCCGGGCCGCCCACCTCCCCGGGCGGCACCCGCGGCCCCCACCCAGCTAGCCGGCACCTGCCCTTGCGCCCCCCCGGCCTGGGCGGGTCCCCGCCCCCGGCCCAGATGACGACAATCGCCCCCGCGGCCCCGCCCGAGCGCGCCCAGGGAGGGGGCGTGCCCGGCGGGGGCGCGGTCGCCGGGTGGGCGCCGGCTCCCAGCGCCGGGACCCGCCTCGCGCGGTGCGCGGGATGTCGCCCGCAGCCCCAAGCGGCTGGGAAAGGGGCGAGGCCCCGACCGTTCCCGGCCCGACCTCCCCTCGCTACCCGCCGGCGGCTCCGGGGGCGTGGCCGGGTAACTCGCACTGGCCCCGGGCCGCCCCACTGACCTGTGTGAGTTCTCAGGTGCGCCTTGAGGTGCGAGGATTTCCCGTAAACTTTCTCGCAGCCCGCGTAGTGGCACTTGTGCTTTCTCTGCGGGGACTCGAGGTCAGCGCGACTTCGACCCCGCCGGCCCCTTTGTCTGAGGCCGGGCTCGCCGCTCCCCGCGGGCCCCGGCTCTCGCTCCGGCTCCAGCCCCGCCTCGGGCTCGGGCTCGGGCTCGCTCCACGCCGGGCTGAGGGGCGCGGCCGCCGCGCCACCGGCGCCGGGGGAGGCGGGCTCGGGGGCGGGTGGTGGCGCGGGCGGCAGGCGGCAGGGGGTCCTCGCCTTCCGGGCCGCGGCGCCCTCTCTGCGCTCCGCGGGGGCGGGCGCCGGCGCTTGTTGGTTAAGGTCCGCCAGGATCCGCGCCACTACGAAGAGCGAGGCGCTGTCCTTGCCGTCGCGGCGCTCTTCGACGCGGGGCAGCGTGGCGGCGACAGCGGCCGCACCCTCGGGTCCAGGCTGAGGCCCCTCCCGCGGCCCGTGCACGACCGCGCGGCTCGACATGGACACGAGACACTCGGCGGCGAAGTGGTCCACATAGGCGGCGGCTGCCATGCTGCGGGCTCCGGCCGGCGGGCGGGCGGCACTGCTGGTCGCTGCGAGTCGTCAGCGGCGCATCCGCACCCACGGCCTCCGGAGAGCTGGCGGGGGGCGGGGGCGCGGCGCGCCCTCTCCGCGGGCTGGGCTGGGCGCGCAGCCGCCTCTGCCGTCACCCGCGCGGCTCCGCGTCTGCGAGGCGCCCGCCTGGCTGGGCACCGAAGAGTGAGCGCCTGGGGGGCGCGGGCGAGTGGGGTCCCCGCGGGGCGTCAGGGGAGGCCTGTCCTAAGGATGCCGAGTGGCGACGTTAGGGACGGCCGCGCCAAGTCGCGGCCGCAGCCTCGCCGCGCATTGTGGCAGGCGGGACAGCCGCCGCGCGCGCCGCGGCTCGGTGTGGGCGGCCCGGCCCCGGGGGTGGGCGGGGCCGGGGCCACATCTGGACCCGACGTCAGCCCCCAGCCACATCCTGGCGGCGCAGGTTACAGGCGGCGGCGGCAGCAGGGAGCTGCGCACGCGGAGGGGGCGGGGATCCCGGAGCGCGCATCGGCGGGATGGAGCGGTCACGCGCCCACGCCTGGGGAGGAGGCGTGGCCGAGGACAAAGGCGAACGCCATTGGTCCGCGGGTTCGCGGCAGGGCCAATCCGTACAGAGAGAGGCGCCCACCCGGCCTCGGGGCGTGCGCGTGCCAATGGGCGTGCCCCCTTGGCCGGCGGGAGGAGGGGCGGAAATTGGAGCCCGGAGCCGGGCACGCTGACGCACGACGTCCGAGGGCGGTGGGCTGGGGCGGGGCCGCGCCCCCTCCCTTCCGCGGCGGGGACCCCGCGGGGTATTTTCCTGTCGGAGCTTTTGTACCGTGACAGCCTTGAACCCCGGCGCGGAGACGAGCGCTCTGGAGGGCGCCCCTTTGTCCCTCCAGCCCCGCCTGTGCTGGGCGCGGCGGAGAGCTCGCCCTGCGGGGCTCACCTCCGCTTCTCCCTTTCCTCTGCGGAGTGAGGTGCCCGGCGAGGAGGCGTGTCCGCTCCAGCCGGCGCGGAACAACCCCGCCGCACGCCGCCGAAGCCGGGTTCTTGGGCGGCCTCGCCGCGAGGCAGACCGCTCGTCCACTGCACGCTCCTCCCCTGCTGAGTCCGGCGCTCGGCCCTGCCCGGCCGGGAGCGGGGTCTCGGGTGGGGAGGGGCCGCTCCCGCCGGCGGGACCCGCAGCTCCCCGACCGTCCGGCGGCCGGGAATCGAGCCGCGCCGCCCTGCCCTTGAGCCCGGGTCATCCGGAGCCCGACTGGCCCCAAGCTGGTGGTTAGCCTGGCAGCGCGGGTGATGTGTCCACTGCGTCTTGTGTTCGCAGGAGTGAACTACGTGCCGGGGCGTCGGCGCCGCCGCTTAGGGAACGCAGGGCCCCTTCCTCCGCCTCCCCTCCCCAGGCCCGCTGCCAACTTCTCCCGGCTGCCCCTCTCCCACCTCGGCCGGGGAGGCCTCAAAAGCCACCGGCTGCGAGGGCCCCGCCCACCGCGCCCCACCCACCCACTGTCGGGCCTCGCGGAGGAAATGCTCCCTGCCCCGCCCCGCCCACTTGCCCTTGGCTCTCACCGGCGCCCTCACCCTCACTCTCTCTAGGCGCCCCCCCGCCGTTCTGCTACAGGCCTAGGCCATCACCGTAGAGAGTAGAGGCCGGAACCGATCGCAGCAAACCCCTGACCCGGGGAGACTGGCTGGCGTCTGCAGCTCTTAATGGACGTTCAAACATGTCAGCTGCCCGCGGGGAGCCTGGAGAGGGAGGGCAGCCCAGGCACCGGATCCCTGCGGACCGGAGAATAGGGGTGGGTGGGGCAAAGTCATTCTGCGCACAAAATTAATAGCAGCCATTCTCACAGAATTAATTTGGGGCCTGGGTAGAAAAATCTCTTTCCAGGTCACTAAGGAGGAACGGAGACAGGCATTCTGCGTTGCATGTCATGGTGACCTCTAAACTGGTGTGGACGTTTGGGCGCCCTGGGTATCTGTGACTAAAACCCTAAAGTTCCCTCTCCCTGGTGGAGTCCGTGCCCCTGGGAAGACCACACAGCATGCTATTCAGAGGTGGGCTCTGTACCAGCCAGCTGGGTCAGGTTCCTCTAAGACGGTCTCCTATTGGCAGGAAGTAGTCATTCTTCTCCCAGGCAGACTGTGTTGATGACATTTAAGAGATTTGTGTTCTGACCAAATAATGATTCAGAATGTTCCTGCAGTCTCACCACATGTCACAATCAGTCACTTCATTAAGGATGGAGCTGGCTCTACGCTGACTTACCAGCCACCCATCCTCTCCCCATCCCTCTCCAGCCAGCAGGATTCTGCCCAGTTTTCAAGGTACCACATCTCCCCACTTTCTCCATGATCCCTCGGGACACCCCAGCCTGCACACACCTAGGAGTAGGCACCCTTCTAGGCATTGGGCTTTGACCATGGACAAGACACCTGCCCTGGGTGAGGAGAGGCAGGCCTGGGTCAAGGGTCGTCTGCACTGACACATACCCCACCCCCATCCACAGCCCGAAACAGCCCACAGGCCTCCGCATGGATGCAGCCTCCCTGAGGATTTTGGCTGTGCCCCCGTGGCATTCTGGAGGCAAAACTCAGCCCCTTGGCTTATTTCTCAGGCCCTTAATGATTGTTCATGGGGACTTCCCTGGTGGTCCAGTGGTTAAGACTCCACGCTTCCAATGCAGGGGGCCCGGGTTCGATATCTGGTCAGGGAACTAGATCCCACATGCATGCCGCAACTAAGGAGCCCGCCTGCTGCAACCAAAACCCGGTGCAACCAAATAAATGAATAAATGTTTTACAAAATAAAATAAAATAAATAAATAAATGATTGTTTATGGAAGGAGGCCCCAGGGCCCAGCAGACTACCCCAGTCCCACATGGGAGTATCTTCCAGATACATACAGTTCTCTTCCCCAGAGGAAAATCTCACCATAGCCACCGGCCCGTGTTTTCCTTGCTTAAGAGGATTTTGACAGAGGTGGCTTCTGCATGTATGAGGTGGGTGAGTATCTAGTGTCAGATGGAAGGAACAGGATAAACAAAAGCAGGGTAGGGAGGATCAGCCCAGAGCAAGTGGATGGGGATGTGTCTGGAGTGAAGAGGGTGGACTGGAAAGGGGGCTGAGGTTTCCGCTGCAGGTGGGGGACTGATGGTATGTGTTTACTCTGACTTTTGGAGCCTCCTGACACAGCAGTAAGTTTGCTTGCTCTAAGGCAGAAATTGGCAAGAATGGGGCAAGCAAGGGAAGAAGTAACTGCAACACGGTTGTTGAAGCTCAAATACTTAGCAGCCCTGAGAAAACGAAATCTTGAAATGGTAGCCAGGAAGGAAAGCCAAGAACAAACTCTGGAGTCCCCAGAAGGTTCACCAATGGATGGCACTAGGCACCTCTGGATGTGGGTGTGAATGGGGGCTAAGATAATAACTGGCATAAAGTCTGCTTAAGAAGCACCCAGATGCCCAGATCCTCTCACCAGATCTGTGCTGCCTTCCTCATCCTGGTAAAAGACTGGATGTCTGTCATCTAAGGAAGGTAAAAGGGCATATCTTGGGCTGAGAGATACCATTCACAATTAAGGGCAGAGGTGCCATAATAGGAACAGAGGGGTTAAATGAACCTATAGGTGTTAGATGCTGAGACCATGCCCCATCCCCTCTTCTGGGTTTTCAGAATGCCCGCAGCCAGAAGGCTGAAAGGGTCTTTCCTGGGGCATTAGACCAGGCTGAGGGGAACACCTAAACTTTCTGACACGTGTGGTTGCCCAAGGGAGCAGCCAGACCACCCTAGAGGGAAGGGCGCAGGTAATGAGCCCCCACGTGTGCAGAGCTTCTAATCGGGGTTTCACAGGCAGCCGAAGCTGACCCAGCATCTCAGGAAAGCCTGTGTCGTGAAACCTAAAGCTCCAATAGATTTTTTAAAAGCAACTTGGAGGAAACAGAGACTATGCAGAGAGAAGTACATGGCAACGTAGTCATCAATAATGTCATCAGAGAAAATATGGCAACCCATGAAGGGAGGCCACATATAAAGAAACATTCAGAGAACAAACAAGAAGTGTTCTTGGAAATTTAAAGTAGCGGAAATGAAAAAAAAAAAACCTCCAGAGAGGGATTGGAAGATAAAGTTGAGGAAATCTCTATGAAAGCAGAACAAAAGGAACCCCAAAAATGGGAGATAGGAGAGAAAATAATAAAGGGGGACCATCCAGAAAGTCCATTGATCAAATAATAGGAACCCCAAAAGAGTGAGCGGAGAAACACGGGTGGCGGGAGGTGGAAGTGGGTGGAATCATCATTTAATTCATCCTTAAAAAATCTCTAAAACTCAGGAGCATGCACTGAAAGGGCCCACAGGGAGCTCAACGGGAAAAAATAGTTCTACCCCAAGGCACATCACTGTTGAAGTTCAGAATAATGGGGACCAAAGTGTCCTGACATTAGAAGTAGGTCACATAGAGATGGTCAGGAGCCAGAAGGCGAGAGGCAAAGCCTTGAGAATCTAAAGGAAAGTTATTCTCCAGTCTTTACCCAGTGAAAATATAAACCAAGTACTTTGAGATGAATGAGATCTCAAAAATTTTACCCATGGATTCTTTCTCCTGGTAGGATGCTACCAGAGATAATTCTTCACCAAAATAAAGAAGCCAACCAAGAAAGAGGGAGGCATGTGATCCAGGAAGGAGGCATTCAATGCAGAAGGGAGGGGAGGGGTGCAGAGGGCCACCAGGCCAGGCTGGAGCAGGTCAAATGCTCCATGGACACTTCTTCAGGAGGTGAAATAGACAGGATCCCTGTATCCATCAGGAGAAGCTGGTCCCGAAATACAAACCACCTGCAAATCTCAAAGGTTTTTTTCTGGCCATGCTACACATCCATCGTGAGTCGCCTGGGGACGCCTAGGTTGATGGAGCAGCCTCTGTCTAGAACATGCTGGTCGCCATGGTAGAGGGACCCAGAGGTGTCCCTCATGCCTCCTTTCACACAAGATACACTGTCCCCCTCCCCAGGTGGGAAAACTTTTGAATCCTGACCTCGGGGCCAGAGACAGGGAAATCGGAGATGAGAAGGAAAACAGGGATTCGAGGCCAAGGGAGGTAGCATCCTGCTCGAGATCGAGGACCTATGTAGACGGCTCCACCCCACTCGCAGCTCCAATACACAATCTCAGCATTCAGTGATGGAAAGGGACAGAATGACACAACAAACAGCCCAATTCAGAAAGGGGAGGAGGGGGAGATCCCAGCAGACAGTGTCCATTAGCAATTCTGAGACCCTGCTGGGCAGATTTTGCCCCTCATCCTGGAGTGACTGGGTGAATAGTCCCAGTCCCCCCGCCACCCAATTGTTCTACGGGCCCTGCTCCACCTTGCGGGGTTCCTCCTCCACCATCATCCTCCTTGGCTGCATGTTGCGGGAGAGGGGCAATGGGAATATGCTCTCCTTGGAGGCTGAGCAGTTTCCCCAGCCCGCTTTCAGCCTGTAGAAGGTTAGAGATGAAGGGTCATCTTAAGTTCCAACCACAAACTGTATTAGTGCTTGTACATGGTTTTTTTGCCCTACTAGTTCCTCAAAACTCTAGTTAATGTCTTACCTAATCTGTTCGATTCCAGCTTGCTTCATTGTCAGTGGCCACTCTCAAGGGCCCCACAAGACATATTTGTCTCAACTGAATTGCAGCTTCTTTCAGCCTCTTGGTCTTTGATGGTAGAGGAACACTCTCAAGTCTCTTTAGTCTCTGAAACTTCAAAGTTATCCCAGGTGACAATGTACCCAACGTTCTACCACTGGCTATGTGATGGCCATCCTTCCAGCCTCCACAATCAGTGTCCTTACTGCCCACTGGACCAGCCTTTATGCCAATGTCACATGCCTTTCTTTCTATTGCAGCCATGCCCCACTCCTGGTTACCGTTTTCTGTACCAGTCAGGAGCAGCTAAGTTATGCTTCAGTAACAAATAGTTCCAAAACTCAGTGGCTTCAAATACCATAAGTTTAGTTCTCAGTACCTGGAGGGTCGGCTGAGCACTCTGCTCTGTGGCATGATCATTCCCACCCCAGCATCCAGAGGGACAGAGCATCCCTCTCTGGAACACTGGCAGTCACCACAGCAGAGGGAAAAAGGAAGGTCTGGCAATTAAATGCTTGGCCCAGAAATGACGCACATCACTTGTGCTCTTAGCTAGTCACATGGACCATCCTGCCCACAGGGAGCCAGGGGCAGACCCACGATGTCCCCAGAAGGCAAGGAGCTGAGCTATGCCGAAAGCGTTAATGTTTTCCACAAAACCTGATGTGACCTGAGAGGCTATTGAGAAAACTGGCAAAGAGTTTGGGGTTGGATTAATGGTAAGGAGATAGAAAACTAAGCAAACGGAAGATAATCAAGAGCTCCAGAGAGAACAAAAGAAAGTCCATTGTCACTGACCACTTGGTTCAGTTGCAGACAGTATTTCCGTAATGATCATTGTAAACAAGGAACATGGATCTAATGGAGGAACAGGGCCCCCAGACATGCCCACGTGGGCAGAGGCGGCAGGAGGAAAGGGAGCCAAGTCCACACCTACATCTCGGAGATCAACCAACATCACCCCAGACCAAAACCTCGGGAGGCGTCAGTGTGATCGTGTGTGATGGCAGAATTCCACCGTGGCCCCCCACCTCCCCATCCCTGGTGTCCACACCTCCTCCCAGTCAGCCCAACACCAACCCAGGTGTTTCTGTGAAGGGCTTTTGCAGATGTGAATTAAGTGCCACATCAGTTGACCTTAAGATGGGGAAGATTATCTGAGTGAGCCTGACCCAATCACATGAGCCCTCTCATCTGGGTCTAGGGTCAGAGACAGGGAGGTCAGGGAGATTGGAAGCAGGAGTGGGATTTGAGGCATGGGAGATTCTCTGTTGCTGGCTTTGAAGGTAGAAAGGCCTCATGGCAAGGAACATGAGGGGCTGGGAGTGGCCTCCAGCTGACAGCAGACTGTCAGGAACAGAGGACCTCAGTCCTACAACCACAAAGAACAGAATCCTGCCACAGCCACCTGAGCTTGGAACAGGGCCTCAGGCCCCAGAGGAGAACATGGTTCAGGCAATACCTTGGTTTTGGCCTGAGACAGAAAACCCAGCTGCACCAGGCCCAGACTTCTGACTACAGAACCGCAGGTCATAAATGTGTGTTTCCAGCTAGGCTTGTGGCAATTTAGTATGCAGCAAAAGGAAACAAATGCATATACTGTTTGAGTTGTGGAAACGATCAGGTAAAAGAGGCAAGAAGGATTGTCTCTGGGGAGGGGGAAGGAGGGAAGGGAAGGAATTAGGGACGGCTGTGTTTCCTAACCTTGCAGCTTTAAGCTATCTGCATGTAGAAATTTGATGTAAGGAAAAACTAATATTGAAAGATCATGTCAGAGACTACCAGCCTCCCAACTACTTTCAATGGAATGTTTGTGCCCCCCCCAAATTCATATGTTGAAACCTAACCCCCAATGATGCTATTAGGAGGTGGGCCTTTGTGAGGTGATTAGGTCATAAGGGTGGGACCCTCATGAATGGGATTAGTGTCCCTATAAAGGACCCCCACAGAGCTCCCTCACCCCTTCTGCGTGTGGGGGCATAGTGAGAAGACAGCCATCTATGAACCAGGTCCTCATCAGACATCGAACATGCTTCGTACCTTGATCTTGGACTTCCAGCCTCCAGAACTGTGAGGAATAAATATTTGCTGTTTATAAGCTGCCCAGTCTATGGTATTCTGTTACAGCAGCCCAAATGGACTAAGACATCAACAAAATCCATCCCCTCTTTCCACAGCAGTGAGCAACCATACTTCCGACACACCTGTGCAGTTAGGTGTGACCAGGTAATTAGGTCCCCAGGGCGGGACTATGAGCAGAGGGGCTGTGGGCTTTTAAGAGAGTGGATCTCTCTCCTGCATCTTCTCATTTCCTTTCTGCCTGCTGGATGCTTATGTAAACAAAGCCCTAGGGGATGATGAAGTCACGAAATAGAGGAGGCTGGAACCCAGAAATCTGGCCCAGGGTGCTCGCAGATGGTCACTGTGTTTCAGCCATAATAATCCAGGGCCTACCTGTTACTGCAGCTTAGCCTACCTTCACTAATACGAAGGTGGGAGGGGGTGGAGGGGATGGAAGGAAAACAACAGAAGAAGGCATATGAGGAGAGGGCTTGGTGGCATGTGGAGTGAGGCCTGTGCTTTGTGCTATAGTGTTCTTCTCTGGGGCTGGCTTCCTGGTGGCAGCCAGGGGTGCCAGCTCTGGGCATCATCCTTCCTCCTTCCCAGGGAGTCACTGATGGCTTGCCATGCTAATAGGAGAACAAGCCATTCTCTGTTGTATGACATGGGGGTGGAGCAGAAAACCATTTCCATGTCCTGTCTCCCAGTGGTCCTGGAGTGCAGAATAATTCATCAGGGCCCAAATGATGAAAGCCAGCTTCACATCTGGTGCACATTTACATGGGGAAAGATTAAAACCAGAAATGCTTCTGAGACCCAGCCATCGAAAGACTTAAGAGATATTTACAGGGTCGGCAACAAATGTATGAGGAAAGCATGTTAAAATGATGGATAGTCCCTTCCAGGCTTGCTGGAGCAGATGGCTCCCACTCCTGAGCACAAGCGACGCGGGATCCCCCCCTACTTCACGATGATCTGGGAGGGTCTCTGGTCTCAATGGTAATTGTCTGTTCTTTTGTGCACCGCCCCCTCTGCCCCGACAATAAACCCCTAGTAGTCTGCCATTCGTAACTCGTAATCCCCTCCCTGGTGGATGCTCTGGGCCAGATGCTGCATTTTATCCTTTTGAGTTGACTCTGAGATTCTTTCCCAGCACCAGTGAAGGTCAATAAGTCCCAACCTTCAGGTAATGCTTCATAGCCCCCCTGACACGTTGACACACGTGGAAAAGGCACAAGAAAGGGGCCACTCCCTCCCACTCTACAGGTGAGAAAACCGAGCCTCAGTCAGGCAGAGAGAATTCCCCAAGGCCATACCTAGCAAGATGCAGAGGCCGGGTTCTTTGGCCTCACCATGGTGCCTGCATCTCCAGCCTCTGGGAAGCTAGCTAATTAATGTGGGGATTTATCAGATCCATTAAATAAGAGCCAGGTTAGCCCATTCTGGGCTCTCATGGGAATCCTGTCTGATAAGTATTCCCATTAATGGGAATGGGTGGATTTGCCATGAACGATGTAGGATAAAGACAACAAAATTCTCAAAATTCTTGGCTGTCTGCATGTAGGACTTCAGTGAAGTCCTTCTTCAGTGAAGAACTGAAGGATGATTGACAGGACCCAAGGGAAGCAGTATTTTTTTTGTTAGTGCTGAAGGGAGTTAGAAGGTGGGGCTGGGTCATGCCCAGTCAGGTGGGCACTTCAGTTTGTGCACCGGGCGTCTGGGGTCACCTTCGGGATCACATCCTTGTACATTCACTTGGTTTTCTGGGCTTGGGCTTCCTACGTAGGACGGTACATTGAAAGAGTCAGTAGCTATTAGACCTGATTTTACAGTTCAACTAGTTGATTTAAAATTTTTTCCAGGCTTCCCTGGTGGTGCAGTGGTTAAGAATCCACGTGCCACTGCAGGGGACACGAGTTTGATCCCTGGTCCGGGAAGATCCCACATGCTGTGGAGCAACTAAGCCTGTGTGCTGCAACTACTGAGCCTGCGATCTAGAGCCTGCGAGCCACAACTACTGAGCCCGCATGCCACAACTACTGAAGCCCGCACGCCTAGAGGCCGTGCTCCGCAACAAGAGAAGCCACCGCAATGAGAAGCCCGTGCACCACAACGAAGAGTAGCCCCCGCTCGCCGCAACTAGAGAAAGCCCGCACCCAGCAACAAAGACCCAACACCGCCATAAATAAATAAATAAAATAAAGTAAAATAAAAAATTTTTTTTAAAAATAATAAATAAATAAATAAAATTTTTTCCAAATGTAGTATGAGTTGGTTCATTCTACTCGAGGCTCTTTGAACCGGAGCTTTCTGACTTGGGGTTTGGTCTTTGGTATGAAACTTCTTTCGTATGTAAAGCAGAGAACTGCACAACCAGGGCTATTGATATTCCAGGGGGGGGGAAAAAAAAAAAAGAAATGTTTTCCCCCAAGGAAAAGGAAAGGAGAAGTTGAAAATGAATTAGTTTTAATCACATTTCAGGTAACTTGAGAGCAGCCAAGGGGCAGCCATTTCTAACCAGAAGTCATTTCCTGAAAGTCCAGAAATAGTTCCCACTGGAAACGGCTGACGGAGGCCCTTTGAGTGGTTTGCATTGGCTCTGGTGGGTCACCAGGAGGCCAGCCCTCCAAAGGCTCCTCTGCAAGGGGACAAGGATGCCCCTGGCTCTGGGCTAGCCACTGGGCAGTGCTCCGTGACATTCAGTGCCTCGGGGCATGCAGCCCCTCAGGAAACGGGTCCTCAGTGCACGGGTCCACACGTTCTGCTGTGTCCTTGAAGTCTCTCCTTAAAGACCTTTGTCCACCCACGTGTCATTATGAAGCAGTAACTCCCAGGCTGGGAGGGCCTGATTCAGAGACTGCAGCCCAGACTCCTGGGTGGGGAGAGGGAGGGAGCCAGGCTCATCTGAACCATCCCAGTGATGTACACAATTCTACCTACAGCAGTTTCAGTGTGCCTGGGACACAGTGGCAAATGGGAGGGACCTGGGGATCCCCTGAGGCTGCCAAGCTGAAGGGGAGCTCACTCTTCAAGTCAGAAATTGTTGCAATATCACAAGGCCGTTTAAAATACTGTTGCAATATTGTTGCAGTTTTTAAAAATGGCCGCAAACCTTTTGATAAGGCTCCCATTGACTCTGGGCAGCTGGCGACTGCTTCAACCCATAAAACCCCGCGCAAGGGGAGTGGTGTGACCTCTGGTCCTAAAAGGCAGCGGCCTCCCCAGGCTGTCCTGCAGTGCACCCATCACAGGCTCCCTCTTGGAGCCCTGAGCTTCCGTGTAAGACTTCCAACGACCCGGATCTGGAAGCCAGCCTATGGGTGAAGAAGCATCTTGCAGCTGTTTCTCAGGTCTTGCCGCCTCCAGACCTCCCAGCTGAGGCCCAAGTATCAGTGGAGCAGAAACAAACCATCCCTTCTGGGCCCCGTCAAAATTCCTGATCCACAGAACAATGGTTGTTGCTCTAGGCTATTACATTTAGGGTTAAACCAAGAAATGACTGACCTAGTCTGGATCAAAGAAAAGGGATGTCTTTTGATCCTGGGGAGGGAAAGACCAAGATGGTGGGCTTGGGTCTGAGGTCTGGACCCTACATGTGAGCTGAGGGATTTTCAAGAGACTTGACCTATTCTGTTTGACTTAGAGGCTGACTTGAGACTCCCCTCACGGCTCAGGGAGAGACCCCAAGTGGCGAGACCTTCAGACCCTCCTCTGAGAGGCTGGGTGGAGACCGTTATGTGGACCCATCTCCATGGCACACCTCTATCTGGCACATGACCCATTTGGGGTCTTTGCAGCAGCCTCATCTTCAGGAAGGTGATTGGGACTATGGCTGTCCCAGGCCTAGCCCCTCTGACACACTCTCTAAAACTCCAGGCTTCAAAAGCATCCTTTTTAAAAAAATATATTTATTTTATTTATTTATTTACTTGGTTGCCCCGGGTCTTAGTTGCCGCCGGCAGGCTCCTTAGTTGCGGCTTGCATGTGGGATCTAGTTCCCTGGCCAGGGATTGAACCCAGGGCCCCTGCATTGGTAGCTTGACTGCGCCACCAGGGAAATCCCTTCAGTAGCATCCTTACTGTAACATTATTTAATTTGAAAAATATTCAAAAGCTTAAAAAGTAAAAATTGCCATTAATCTCCATTCTCTCCAGGAAATGAATCCCTTCTTTTTTCTTTTCTGTCATCTTTTCCATCTACAGACCAGTTTTCTCTATTTACTCATTGTGACAGTCATTGTTAATTGTTTCCTGTCTTACTCTGCTACTGCTGCATAACAAAGTGCCCCACAACTCAGTGGCTCAAGATAGCAATAAACATTTACTATCACTCACAGTTTCTATGGATTTGGAAGTGGCTAAGCTGGGGGGATTCTGGCTTGGGGTCTTTCTCACAAGATTATAGTCCTGACGTCAGCTGGGACTACAGTCATCTAAAGCAGGGGTCCCCAACCCCCGGGCCACAGACCTGTACAGGTCCACGGCCTGTTAGGAACCGGACTTCACAGTAGGAAGTAAGTGGCAGGTGAATGAGCAAAGCTTCATTTGCCTCTCCCTATGACTCCCCATGACTCGCATTACCTCCTGAACCATCCCCGCCGCCCGCCGTCCATGAAAAAATTGTCTTCCACGAAACCAGCCAGCCCCTGGTGCCAAAAAGTTTGGGGACCACTGATCTAAAGGCCTAATGGGGGCTGGAGAATCTGCCTCAACATGGTTCACTCACAGGCCTGGCAAGTCGGTCCTGGCTATCCACTGGGCGCTCAGCCAGGGCCGTGGGGCTGGGCCCATGGACCCTCTCCAAGTGGGCCTCTCCACAAGCTGCTTGGGCTTCCTCACAGCCTGGTGGGTTGGCTTCCAAGAGCAAGTGTCCCAAGAGATGGAGATGGAAGGGCACAGCATTTTTAAAACCTGGCACCCAGAAGTCACATGGCAGTACTTACTTCCACAGTACTCTCTGGACTGGGGCAGTCACAAGGTTCCCTGCTTCAGGGAGGACACCTCTTGATGGGCGAGTAGCAAGGTTCTAGAAGAGTGTATGGGATGGGATGTATTTCTGTGGCATTCTTTAGGAGATAAAACCTGCCATAGGGAGTGAGGGTGCCAGAGGTCTTTCCATGCTGAAGTGGGATGGTGTCTAATTCTACTGCAGTTCATAAGGACATTGGGGAGGCCTGAAAAGCCACAGCCCTATCTCCCTTCCTTCCTCCCGGGAAACCGAAGCTCTTTTTGAGAAAAAGAGGTGTTATTTCCTTTTAAAGATAAACTATAATTTTATGTGTCAAGGTGAGATACGTCTCCACTTCAAACTGTGGTCACTGTGGAGTCCGGGCCCAGAGGGACAGAGGTTCCAGCAGTCCGAGAGTGGGTTCCTGAGATGGTACCCAAGGCCACTTCCCAGAGAGACATGCTGAGAGTGCCCCCCACAGAGCCCTGCTGCACCCTGGATGTGTCCCCCAGGGCCTTTGCAGTAGAGACAGGAGAAAATTCAATCTCTGTTCTTCCCAGCCTCCCTCGGAGCTGGGCATGCCTCTGACTCCACTTGGACCAATGGGATCTTAGGGGGCCCATGGAGATATGGTGTCCCAGAAACCCCAGGACAGGGAGAGGTGGACCCTTGCCACCTTGTGCTCGCCGTGTGTACCGGGGCTTCCTGTGGGAAGGCCTGGAGGGATAAGGCCTGGGGAAACACGACAGTGGGACATTTGGACAGCAGAGCTGCCTGGCCGTCCTCTGGGTCCTTCCTTCTGTGGGCACTTCCACCTGCTGTGCACATCGGCTCCTGCACCCCGGGCTTCCTCTCACAGCCCTCTCCATGCAGCTCAGCTTCAGTACCCTCTGCTGACCCTCTGAGTCTCCAGGGAACAGAGCCCCAGGAGGAGGCCTGATGGACGGAGGGACAGTCCTGCTGGTGGGTGGTTCACACAGCAGGCCTCCTGAGGGCCCTGGTCAGCAGAGCAGCTGCCCCGCTGAGTATCTCGGATCCGCCCTGCTGCAGGGGGAGCATGGGGAGAAGCGTGTAGCTGGAGCCAGGGGGCTTTCTAGAGGGGTGATGCAGCCAGCAGAGGGGGAGGGGGGGTCTGGTTTGGAGACCCAGCTGGACAACCTCTACCACCTGGCATCTGCGCCCTAAAATTGGAAACATCCTCCTCCATCACAGGATAAACACCCCGGTGTTAGAAAGGGCTCCGGATGATGCCCCACCCATGGGAGACAGCCACCAGTGGTAGCAGAAGGGGCAAGAGGGCAGGGTGTGGGTGGAACCATGCCTGGACGGTCCCAGACACCCTCGAACTCGGGGGCACCACAGAGGGCCAAACAGCTCTTGCTTTTCTCCCCAACACTTTACTTTGAAAGTTTTCACCCTGAAAGAGGAATGCATTGAACACCCTTTATGCAGATTCACCAGTTGTTGAGTTTTTGCCATGCTTCCCTTTATTTCTCTTTCCATATATCTTTCTGTATCTATTTTTTCCTGAATCATTTGAAAGTACGTTGTTAACATCATGACACCTTACTCCTAAATATTTCCAAAAATGAGGACTTGCTCCTTGAGAAGCCACAAAGCCGTAATTGCATCTAAGAAGTTCATCGTCCTTTTATGACAATTACATAATATGCAAACCATATTTAAATTTTTTGCAATGGCTCTTAAGCTCTCTTTCTGGCCACACATCTCTTCTCTATCAATCAAACTGAGAAAGCCACACTCTCACTCAAACACGCCCCACCTTAGGTATTTCTATGGAGCCTGCCCACCTTGACACTGGGTGGGGGATGGTGAGGGGGTCACCAGGGACCAGGATATCTCACTGTCCCCCTGCTATCCGGGTCTGGCCCTGAAGGGATGGAGCTGAGCTCCGACAAAGGCACCATGGGTTTTCCTGCCTTTAAGCAGCTTGGTCTTCAGACCAAGACTTTAGACTGTAGACCTGGGCTATCTCAAGCCACAGGGCTGCCCTCAGGCCCCCAGCCATCTGTAGCCTTGTCCCCTCCTGGTCACCATCTCACTCCTTCTTATAAAGACAGAGAAGAACACCCATCCCCTCCCTCAAACTGCCTTCTGGAAGGAAGGGGATTAAGTCTGGAAGAAATCAGTAGTCTACATTTGTCCACTCTCCGATGACACCAAGTACTATTATCTGGTCCCCACCATGGCCCCATGGTATGGGCTGAATATTTGTGTCCCCCCAATCCATTTGTTGGAGCTCCAACCCCCAATGTATTAAGAGATGGGAGGTACTTAGGTTTAGAGGAGGTCATGAGTAGGGCCCCCATGATGGGATTAGTGCCCTTATCAGGAGCGGAAGAGACACCAGAGCTTCTTCTCTCCACCCTGTAAGGACACAGCAAGAACCTGGTTGTCTGCAAGCCAGGAAGAGAGTTCTCACCAGATACTGAATCTGTCGGCATCTTGATCTTGGACTCCCAGCCTCCAGAACTTTGAGAAGTACATGTCTGTTGTCTGAGTCACCCAGCCTACAGGATTTTGTTACAGCAGCCAGAGCTGACTGAGGCAGCCTGTGAGGAGGGGATAACTTTCCCATTGCACAGGGGAAGCCCTCTCTGAGAGGCATAGGGACCACACCAAGGCACACCCAGGGCCTAGGTTGCAGCCCTGTCCGGATTCCAAGCCCAGCCGATCAGTTGGAAATGCTTTGGGTTGCAAGTAACAGAACCCAGTCAACAGTCACTTAAATAAACAGGGATCTCCCATCAGAAGATGACAGGGCTGGAGAAGTGCTCAGGGTGCCCATGGGGGCCCAGCACCTTCTCCCTACCCTTTCACCATCTTTAAATGTTGGCGTTGTCTCTAGAAACACTGGCCACAGCTCCAGGTCTGCAACTGGAGCTAGAAGCTGAATCAGGGGCTGGGGAGAAACACAGAAGAACACGACCTATACCCTCTGTAAGAAGCAGCAGCTTTCCCAGAAGGCTTCTGCTTTATCTTAGCTGGCCATACCAGTCTCTGAGTAGACTGATGAAGCAATTCTCTGGGGCACGTCCTGTGTCGCCTCACCCCCCATCCCACCCAGCACCTGTTAACAGAGCCTGCTTTCTGGCTCAGGGTGTTTGCCAAGTCGGGACTGTCCAGGAAGTCATTGAAATTCACAGTGCCCTGTAAGGTTTCATAGGATCCCTAGCAAATGAGCATGCTCTGGTGTGTGGTGTTTGTTTTCCTAGTGGGAAGGGGCAGAAGACGGGGTGTTTCTAATTCCATACCTCTGGCCCGTCTCTGAAATGTTCCAGGGTTTTCGTGGTGAGGGTTGATGGCCTGTTTGTTGGAGGGATTTTCAAGTTCGCCATGGGCTTGGTCAAGGTGGCAGTGACCCCACGGAGCCTCCTCGCAGGCGGGACGGGGGATCCCCTGGAGGTCCTTCTTCCTCCAGCTATGCATCATGGCTCTACCTTCTCCTGCTAAGATAAATGATGTTACACAGGATCACTGCAAAGTGGGCGGCCCTGGCAAAGGCTCAGTTCCTGGTCCAGAGGCCAGGCTGCCCTAAATGCTGCCCTTGCACTGTGACACTGAGGCTTGGGGTGACCAGGCCCCTCCCAATGCTCCCAGCCAGCCAGCCCTCTCCCCTCCAGGCCCAGCCTACCTGCAGCCTCTCCTTGCAGCCTCCCCCCAGCACACCTCCTTTTTCGCCTGTGCTCCTCTCTGGCCCCCATTTCTCCTCCTGAGGCCCGGGCTCAGCCCTGACTTCCCCAGCTGATGAGAGTTATCTTGCCCGTGGCCGTATCTTTTTGTCATTAGCTGTGCTGGGCTCAGGCCTTCACAGGGGGCTGCGCTCCTGGGCTCCTCCAGGAGGACCCCCACCTGCCCCACCGGGGATCACAGGCACCCTCCACCTTCCTTGGGCTTCTGGTCGGTTTTGGACTATGGGGAGTCCCAGAAGGAAGTCACAGGGAGAGAGGAGGAGGGGCCCTCCCCTGGCTTCTGTGTAGACTGGCTATGTCCCTTGGGAGCAGGTCATGGCTTTGAAGGAACCCCTTTCCACTTAGCTGTTTCCCAGTTCCAGGCGCTGCCTGCCTGCCCCATGAGGACCCTGGATGGTAATGGTCTCTCGCCTGCTCTTACTTCCCCGAGGGGATGCCCTGTCCCTGTGATTTCCCTACTTGCTAGCATTCTTGTCAAGGCCACATGTGCTCCCCCAGGCATGTGGACGCATTTGCATCTGTGACCAGCCCGACCCTTGCCCCTCCAGGTTAGCTGGAAACACATACAGGGTTAAATGTTTCTCCCGAAAGCCGGGGTAACTGCAGTGTTCCCCACTGGAATACAGTTGTAAAGTGGATCTAGTTCCACAAGTGTTGGCTGATTGTAGGTATTGAGGTGTGGATTCCGGACTAAGTACCCAGGGCACCAGATCACAGACGCTCACAGCCAGGACAGGAGGCCCTGAGTCAGGAGAAGGCAGCCGAGCTCTGGGGAGCCGCCGGGAGGAGCTTCCAGGGAAGGTGAGGCGTGTGCGGGGGCTGGGTGGGTGGGCTACCGGCTCTGTGGGTCCACCAAGGAAGAAAGGGTGTTGGGGTGCGATGGCAGAGGCAGCCCAGGACCAACGAGGCGTGCTCAGGGGCCGGGAAGTCTGACCGGCTGGAGAAGAGCCCTCCGAGAGGCAGGTGCCACCTGCTGATGGCAGGGCCCTAGGAGCTTGTCAAGGGCAGAGGGTCATATGCTGGGGAGTCCCCGACACAGGCAGGGGCCCACGGGGGGCTCCGAGGGGAGTGCACAGGTTGACCGAGGCAGCTGGATGCCCTGAGGAAGGACGGGTAAGGGAGGAAGGGAGAAGCTTCAGATGTTCAGGAAAGAAAAGGAGGAGGAGGGGCCCGGAGCCTTGGGGCAGCTGAGAGCACCATACGTTGAGGAGCTGGGTCTTCAGCTCTGCTGTGTGACACTGGGCTGGCTAGTGAACCTCTCTGAGCCTGCTTCCCCAGCTAAAAAAGCTGCTTTGTGGGTGGGGCATCAAATAATGCAATGCTCCAGCCTGGGTGTGGCACCCACCACGTAGCAGGTGCGTGTCCCCAGGCAGTGTTTTTCCCTCCTTCAAGTCTAGTGTCACTGTTGGTGACCTGGAGACCTCACTTCACCAGGCAAGGTCAGCCCCTCCCCCGGCCCCGGGCCTCCGGGTCTGACCTGGGCCGTGTCCCTTGCAAGGGTCGTGTTCGCCCCGCGGAGCCTGGAGGCCCCTGGGTAGCGGCTCAGGGAGCAGATGCTGGCAGCTGCCGCTGGCCCCGCAATGTGGCTTTTGTCAGCTGCGGTGGCTGTGGAGCTCAGGATGACCTGGGCTGGGGAACAATTCCCCAGGCTGGCCAGAGAGCGGCTGCAAGCTCTTAACAAAGCCACTGGGCGTGGGCGCAGTGCGGCTTTGGGCCCCACTTTTGTGATGCAGATGTGGCAGGAGGGGCCCAGCCTGCTCCCCCGCCAGCCCCGTCCCAGCCACTTTGTGATGCAGATGGAGCAAGGCCTCCGGCACTTGGCAGGGCATTCCTGCCTGTCCCCACCACCCTCCCCAGCCAGGCTTAATGACCATTACCTGGCACTGGCGCGGCAGGGACCTGGCCCTCGGGGACTCTCAGCTCAGCAGGAGGTGCTAGGACCAGAGAAAAGAAGTGGAGGCAGAGGACCACCTTGAATTGCACAACCGGCCGGGAAGGATGAGACCAGGCTCCTATGTGCAGACGGCACTCAGGCCACGCTGGCCAGGCCAGGGGACAGTGTCTGGGGTGGACAGCCTCGTAGGCAGAGGTACAGCAAGTGCCAAGGCCCCAGTGTGGTTGGCCAGTTGCAGGAGGAGACTGGCTGGTGGGAGGAAAGCTCATCCCTGGACTCCTGGGCTTCTGAAGGAAAGGGCCTGAACCCCACAAGGTCGGGCACCCTTCCGGCCCCACCACACACTAGCCTGGAGGGTGACTTAGCAAATTTCCAAATTTCTCTGAGCCTTTGTTTCCTCGTCTGGAAAATGAGGATAGGAGTAGCCTCTATCACAGGGTCCTGGTGAAATGAAATTAGATAATCCAGAAAAAATATTGAGTTCAGTGCCCAGCACATAACAGGTTCGCAATGGCTGATAACGATGGACAGACATTTGGCAATATTTATCAAACTTAGAGATGCATACACCCATTTCCCTATAATGCTACTTCTAGGAATTTATCCTACAAATGTCCTCACATGTACAAAATGACACACATTCAAGGTTATTCTTCACAGATCTGTTTGCAGCAGCCAGAGATTGGAAATGACCCAACTGTCCATCTCCAGGGGTTGGTCACATGGATTATGACCTGTCCACTCATGTAACAGTCCTCTTTTTGGGGGGGTGGGGGGAGCGGCCTGTGGCGTGGCTTGAGGGATTTTAGTTCCCCAACCAGGGATTGAACCTGGGCCCGGGCAGTGAAAGCGCACAGTCCTAACCACTGGACTGCCAGGGAATTCCCGTTAACAGTCCTCTTCAGCTGAAACAAGAATGAGGATGCCCTTGTGTACTGGTACAGGGGACCTGATCGCACAGGAGCTGCAAGGGGTAAACACAGCCATGCACAACAAAGTCAGTGCCCTAGGAAAGGAATGAGGCCCAGCATCACAGGGGCCCGGGGTCCACTGGCCCGGGGAGGGGGAGGGTGTGCCAGGAAGGGTGGCATGCAGGGCCAGGGTAGTGGACACACACACGCCTGGAGGTAGAGATTCTTTCCTGCAGAAAGGAACTGTCTTGGGGCAAGGTGGTGCACACAACACCACCTTGGGGATGGGATGGTGCGACCGGTCACCATGGCAACAATGGGCAGTTGTAATTTTCAGAAGGTGGGCAGTGCCCCGAGCACAGGAAGAGGCTGCAGGTCCCCAGCAGGACTGCCTCTGGGAGGTGCCTCAGTCACCCTGGGTGTGCATGTGGCCACAGCAGTGTGACTCCCCGTCTGTAAAATGAGGATCTGACCCGTGAGGTCTCTGCACCTCGGGGCCTGGGAGGAGAGATGGAGGGAAAGGCTGGGAGCGTGCGATAGAGCAGGCACAGGGCTCCACTGATGCAAAGGCTGTTAGCCTCCCACGGCGGGCCCAGAGGGACGGCCTCATCCCTCTTCTGTTCCCTGTCGCCCTCATTAGAGAGGGCTGCGTGCAGACTTAAATTTCTGTCACCAGAGCATTTTCCAGATAAGCAAATAGCGACTAGAGAAAAGAAAGAAGGCAGACTGCGTTTCCTTTGGGCGTGGGGCTTCCCAGCCATGCTGCCCACAGGGGCTGCTGCCTGAACCCAGGTGTGAGTCCCCGCCAGTCCATCCGCCTGCTTTCCAAGCCCCTTGCCCCCACCCCAGCCCTTCCAGCCTTTTTTTTTCCTTTTTTTTAAGGTTTATTTATTTATTTATTTTTTGCGGTGTCGCTGCGCACGGGCTTTCTCTAGTTGCGGTGAGCCAGGGCTATTCTTCTTTGCTGTATGCGGGCTTCTCATTGCAGTGGCTTCTGTTGTTGCGGAGCACAGGCTCCAGGCACACGGGCTTCAGTAGTTGTGGCGCACTTAGTTGTGGGCTTCAGTTAGTTGCTCTGTGCCTTGTGGGATCTTCCCAGACCAGGGCTCGAACCCGTGTCCCCTGCATTGGCAGGTGGATTCGTAACCACTTGCGCCACCAGGGAAGTCCAACCCTTCCAGCTTTGAACCTGCTTGCAAAGTCATCCTACCACCCCTGGCTCCCCAGGAAGGCACCACCCCACCCTGACTGCTGGTCTGGCCCCTTGGCCTGAAGTCAATCTCCCTTGGGACATCGCCAGCTATGAGGGAGGTGAGGGTGGGGGTCTGATTCTGGTGCTCAGCATCTCCCAGGCCTGACCCTCCTGGGAAGGGCTGCAGGAGATCTCTGACCTCTGGACGTGGCGACCCCGGTCCAGTGGGCAGCCCCTCCTCTGTCCACATGGGACCAGGACACACAGAGCTCTTTCTGCTGTGGAGACACCGTGTAGATGGATACAGAGGCAGGAGCAGGCAAGGATATTGGGGGTGTCCTGTCTGCTTCCCTCCTCCTGCATGTTCTCCAGGGGGTGCCCTGCCCCCTCCGCCCCTGCCTGGTTAGACCAGGCTGGCTCCAGGCATCGGCCTCCCTGTCCCTGCTTCTCCATGGCTGCCTCACTGACACCCCACAACCTGTGCATCAGCCCTGTCAAGAGCCTCTACCCTTATACCCCACCTGCCGGGTCCCCACCATCCCCACCCTGCTCCACTCACACAGGCACCAGGGGCTGGAATGAAGAGGGGCTTAGAGCTCCAGCTCTGTCCTGGGGCGGCAGGTAGGGTGGGCCACAGCTGGTGTGCAACAGCTACTACACTTGTCATGAATAACGGGGAAAATCCACGCAACGCTCTAGGTCAAATTACATCTTGTGCAGACGGATTTGCAGGATGCCCTCTTGGGTCTTATTCACTCTCAGTTGGTGGGGGGATGGGTTTGGAGACCCCCCTCCCCCAAAGTGTGAACTGATGCTCCTTTGTCTTTCACAGACATCTGTGCTAGTGTGTGCTCCCCATCACTACGGGAATAGTTTTATCTTCTGCAGAGGGAGTTTTTTCGGGGAGAGCGGTTTGAATGGCAAGGCTTTGGGGGAGCCTGAAGTCCTCTGCCCCTCCTTCTCCCCCAGGTGGAGTCAGACCCCGATGCCCCTCTCCCAGCCAGGTGGGCCCTGGTGAGGCTCGGGGCTCTGGGCTGTTGGCATAACCGCTCCCGGGGTAGGGGTGATTCCTGCGGGCTTGGCTTGGGGTCAGGGCTGCCCACAGTCGTGTTTGGGATGTGGTCCCTTTACCCTGTACAAGCACAAAACCATCCCCCCATAGTCTTGAACAAACTAAGAATATCTGCCCCAGCCAAATGACAGAAACACTGTGAGAAGTGAAGCATCTGTCATTTAGAGATAAGACTCTATTTTAGGTTGAACCTGTTTAAAGATTATGTTCCTTTCATTCGAAATGCCACCTGGCAGTGCCAGCCTACGGGCACTTTGCAGCTTTGGGGACGAGTGTTCGATCTCTCCGGGCCTCAGTGGCCCTGTCTGAGGGTCCAGGGGGTGGGCTCAGACCCCAGCTCAGCTAGACTCTCACAGCTCAACTCCTCCACCTGGTCTAGGAGAATTTCCTTCATTTCTCTGTCTCTCCTCCTCTGCCCCCACCTTCCACCTGGGCCCTGAGGGCATAGACACCCGCCCCCTCCCACCCAGGGCCTGAGGACATGAGAGGCTCCACCCTAAGGCCCTGAGAGCAAGAGGCAACCCCCCCCACCCCAGGCCCTGAGGGCATTCTGGCTTTGTCTAGACAATGGCTGGGGGGAGCCAACAGGGTGCCAGAGGTCCCCTCCCTGCGATGACAGTGGAAGCCCGGGGAACCTACAGCAACAAGGTCCAGAAACAAGCATGCTCATCTCACCTCTGGGCCAGGGACCAAGCAGGGACCGCCCTGAGACCTGTGTGCCCACCGCTCCCTGCCCTCCCAGCACAGGCCCCAGTGACTCCTTCCAGGGGTCTCCACGGCACAGATGATGGCACTGGCTCTGAGAGGTGGCCTGGGCCTCCCATTCCCACTTCCAACCTGCTGGCCACACCCCCTTCCCCTGGTCCGCAGGTTCTCCATGGCTACACTCCAGGGAGGACCCAGGGAATCCCGCTGTGCAGAAGCTCATCCCTGGGAGCTGGACCCTCGCTGGGTCAGGGAGGGATGAGGGACCCTCCAGCCTGGCCTGGACAGACGGCACATCTGGGCGTATTTTTCTGCTTTGGGGTCTTCTCTGCCCACACCCTCTCCCGGCGACCTGCACACTGGGGCTGCTTCTGTTCATTTGCCCTCTGGCCTTCCTCCCAGGCTGTGACTTCTTCAGGGCCGGGCCCAGCTCGTGGCACCCAGTGAGGGCGTGCCAGCTCCCTCGGTCCCACCCCTCCCCCAGGCACACAGAAAAGTCTGGACTGGTCAGGGGATGGATTTCCCAAACCCAGAAGCATCTCTCCACTTACCTCACCTTGATTAAGGGCGTCGCTATGGTGTCGGGGGTGTAGGGGGGGCCCTCAGGGCTGGGGCCTTTCTCTACTGGTCTGGGAAAGTCTGTCTCAGCAACCAGTCCCATCTAATCATCCAAAGAACTGAAATAGTTAAAATCTTTGGGAGAGTCAGGCCCAGGTAGAAAGGCCTTTTTTTTTTGCATTTTTAAAAA
The DNA here is from genome assembly GCF_965194825.1 of Balaenoptera physalus. Lineage (NCBI taxonomy): Eukaryota > Metazoa > Chordata > Mammalia > Artiodactyla > Balaenopteridae > Balaenoptera > Balaenoptera physalus. The sequence goes on from NC_138883.1 coordinate 148,058,646, forward strand.
AGCCTGATGAAAATCCAATCCAATAAACATCTGAGGGTGCTGCTTCTTAAATTAAGTTTGACATGTTACTATATCATTCGAAAAGTAGAACCAAAACAGATGTCCCCCTGCATTTCTTTCCTAAACATTTCAGTGAATGAAAAGCCATTTTCTTGCCAGGTCTTTTATGGAGAACCCTGCGCTCTGGACCCTCCCTCCAGAAGGCCTGATCTGGTGGGGACCCACTCCAGGCCTGATAAGATCTCAGGCAGTGGGTTTGGTCCTATTAAGGCCCTGCGGACTCATCCCCAGCAAGCAGGGGACAGTCGGTGCCCGCTGGACCAGGGACAGCTCTTTTTCTCAGATCCAGGACAAGTTTCTCAGGCATGACGCATCTCGCCTCCCCTTGAATGCTCTACCTAAAGAGGACAGCCAGGCAAGCGGGGAGGGGGACAATGTGGGTAGCTCAGCAGCACTGCCCTTGACCTCTAAGGGAAGAAATGAGGAGGGGCTTCCCTCCCAGGATGCTCCCGAGAGCCGGGCTGGCTGGACATCCAGGCCCCGCCTCTGACCCGGCGCCCAGACCTGCCCCACACGGGTTGGAGACCGACCAGGGCGGGACGGGAGGAGAGCGGGCACTGTCCCCGCTGGGCACACACTCACCCACACCCGGCCTTGCTCAGCGCTTCAGTCGTCATTGAGGAACCCTAACAGTCAGCGCTCTCCCTGGTCCAGAGGGCAGAAAACCCAGGGCCCGAGGAGACCTCCACCTCTGCCCCAGTGCCAGCTCTGGAGACTCAGGCCTTTCCTGAGACCCCAGCCAGGCCTGGCCAGTGCTGTGGGGTCAGCATCTGGGGCCTCCATGAACCAAATTTTTTTTTTTAAAAGAGATGAAAATAGACTTGCCAACTTGTTTTTCTTTTTTGGCCGCGCGGCTTGTGGGGGTCTTAGTTCCCCAACCAGGGATCGAACCCACCCCCTCGGCAGTGAAAGCACGGAGTCCTAACCACTAGATGGCCAGGGAATTCCCTGCCAACTTCTTATGTTGTCAATTAAAGGCGTTATGACAAAAACAGCCTCTACGTACCATGATGATTTCATTAAAAAAGAATGTTTTTACATCTGAAAAAAATATTAAAAAAAATAGATACATTCAGCTTTATACAAATTGACCAGGCTGCCCTAGTTTCCTCATTTTACCTGAGACCAGGGGGCTCTGAGTTGGCCTGGCGGGGTGGCTTGGTGGTGCCAGGGCACCCTGCAGGCCCTGCTAGTTTGGGGACGGACAGCCAGGTCTCTGCTGAGGTTGCCCACTTCCCGGACACAGCCCCCCAGGGTCCCAGGAGTCCTGGGAAGCAGCGAGGCCAGCCCAGGTGTTTTCTGGACAGCATCTGGCCCGGTGCCCAGAGGACTGAGCAGGGCGCATCCTCCCTCCCCAGCCTGGCATCTCTGGCCTCCAGGGCTGGCACCGCCGGCCGGCCAGGGCTACCCCAAACACGCGGCCTGTGCTCTGAGCCAGCTGCCAAACAAAGGAGCACTGTGGGCCTCCGCCTGGCGGGCGAGCACATGACGGCAGAGGGTGGGCGGTGGGCTGGATGGCTGCGCCCCGCCGCCTTCCTCCTGGCCAGGGCTCCCCGCCTTGCATCTGACCTCACAAAGCAGGAGCCCGGCCAGACAGGGTTTGGGGGTCGCGGGGACAGAAGAAAACACAGAGTTGTTATACCCTGGGGAGGCCTCTTGTCCAGAGTCTTTGAGCTGGGGTCTTCCTGTGGTCTGCCCAGCACCTGGGCCTGGACTTCATCCGAGCCTTGTCCTTTGCCCTCTGTCACCGATGCCTTCTCCAAGACAGGGCCTCGGGGTCCAGCATCCTCAGAGCCATGGCCCCAGGCAAGGGTGTACTGGGGGCCCGAGCCTGCCCCCAGCCCAGGGCCCCTGACACTCATCCTCCCTTCCCAGGGCACGAGGGGCTCTGACATGGGGCCCCCAGCCTGTGCCACACTTGGCAGCCAGGAAGAAAACAGAGCCCCAGCGCCCCAGCTGTGACCCCAGCAGTGCGGCTTCCACACGAAACAGAAAAGAGCAAGACCGCTCTGCCCATGTCCGCTGACTCCTGCAGGGAGCCCACAGATCTGCTCGGGGCTCTCACCATCTGAAAAACAAACCAACCCCAAATACCCCGACCAAAAAGCAGAGGGTCTTCCGGAACCCAGTGTGAGCATGTCCACCACGGCATCCCTCTCCTTCCCAAACTCCGGATGACAAGGGAACCGTTGGTGTATTGAAACATCTTCTACACCGTGGAATATTCCACCGTTGAAAAAATACTTACAAAAGACCCCAAACCAATATGAAAAGCATACAGACCCCAGCTATTTCTCTGAAGACCCCATCTTGGTGAAGGGGCCACCACCCTCCTCCTGGCCTAGCACCTCCCCAGGGTCCTCCCTCCCCTTGTTCTCTGCATCCCTCTGTCACACACCGTATGGGGGCCAGTGCCCCCCTCAGAGCCCCAAGAGGACCCTGTTCCGGAGTCCTCCTCCACCTGGGCCCCTCCCCAAGGTGGGCACGCCCACCCAGAGCCCGCCCCCCCGTGAAAGCAGAACCTGGGACCCGCAAGTTTCCTGCCAATTGTCCCCACCTGCTTCCCGGGCTTTCGAGAGTCGGTGCGAAGGGAGCAGGTGGGCTGGCCAGGCTGCTTCCCTGGGCCGACCTGGGCATCGAGGCCACTCCCTTTGGGCCTGGCCTGGTGGTTGTATGTCAAGGTGAGTGGGTAGAAGGTATTTCATCAACAGTGTGTCCGGCTTGACTGGTCACTTTCCCACGCTAGGACGCCGAGCAGGTGGGCTGGCTCAGTGCTCTGCCCGGCAGGCATGAAGGACACCTTGGCCAGTGGCTTTCAGATCAGTCCCCTCCCTGGGCACTGCTGCCCGAGCTGCGGGTTGCACTCCCCAGCCCTCCTCCCCTGATGCTGACACGAGGCCAGACCTTGCTCCTTCCAGAGGCTCTGCGCGCAGAAGGAGCAGCTCCAGCCTGGATACTCGGGGCCAGATCCCGCCCCTGCACCCACCTCCTCCCTCCCCACGCACCCTGGGCACGTTAACCCCATGCCCTTGCATGCGGTCCTCCAGGTTTTAGAAGTGACCTCCCTCTTGGTCCCCCACTCCCTTCTCCCCACTCCTGGAGAGCACAGGGGCTGCCTACCCATCCAATTTGAGGCCAATTTTGATTCGGGTCCCCCTCCTCTTCCCGAAGATTTGGGGATCAGCCCTGAGGGTCATGGCCAGCCTTCCTAACCCTCATCCCCTTTCCCGTCCTGCCAATAAGATGGGAGCACAAGTCTGATGGGAGTCCCCAGGGAAGGCTTCCTCTCTGATAAGATAGCCTCACAGATGTTGCCATGTCGGGATGTCACATCTTTTACCAGCTGAGGGTGAAGCTACACCTTGAGGGGGGTCGAGCCTGGCATAAGGTGGCCACTGCTGTCCTTGCCTCTCCCTGGACTTCCTGCCACGAAATGGTCATCTCCGAACGCTCTGTCCAGCTTGAGCCTGGGTCTTTGTCACTTGCAGCCCAACACACGCCCTGCAGGTAGCCCTGCCCCCTCCCAGGATCAGCCCCTCATGTGGTGTTCAGCCCTCACAGTGCCTCCCTGAGGGCAGAGGTCATCTCTTGCCCATCGCCACGCCATGCCCTCGCCCACCCCTGCCCCCGCGTGCTGGCTGCAGGCCAGACGCCTCCAGCGGTGTTCAATAGACTTTGCTGGAACAATGCATTTCTTGTAAAAATGTCCATGGGTGAACCTGCCTGTTTTGTTGGGCAACATCCTCAAGATCCATGTGGTATTAGATTTCTGAGCCAGGAAAACATTTCTCTCTCCCTAGAGATTAATTAACAGCTTCTATTACAGGCCTGCAGTCTCTATGCACAGTTCCAAAATCTAAATATTTCTGAAAACCGAAATTTTTCCTGTAAATTAGTGGCCGACTCATTCGGTGGCAAAACCTGCCCTGGTCAGATATAAGGATTGTCAGAGTCTTAGAGTGAATATTTACCCATTTCATAGCAGAAACATAAATGCACTTGATAATGCGTTGCTGCCTCAAGTCTTGTTAAGGGTGTTGACAAGCAGTATATGCACTTTATTCCTCGTCTAAAATCCAAATGTTCTGAATTCAGAAAAACCTCCTCCCCCAAGGGCTTCTGGTAAGGACGCAACAGACTGTGGTAAATAGCAGGAACTTTGTAACATGTTTATTTTCCTTTTTTTGCCCTGGCTGCCAAGAAGGTCAGATTTAAATAATTAAACTTATTCACAACAATTAACCTTTGTCTAAAGTTTCTTAGTAGAATTATCCTGTCTTCTTATAACTTGCCTTTAAAAAATTATCTGTGCAATACAGCTTTCTTGAATTTGTGTATTTGATTTGAATGTCACCTGCGTCACATTATTATTATTTAAGCAAAATGAGTATCAACGTATCACAAATGAGTGAATCCAGAGGACAGATGGGCCCTAAGTGTCCCTGTCTGCCATCCTGCCTCCTGGGGGGTGGGGCCGGGGGTGGGGCTGACATGATTATGGATCGTGTCTCTGTGCCTCGCTGCACGCCCAGGGGAAACAAGAGACACTCCCCTGCCACCCCTGTGACCTCCATCCTGGTGGCTTTTCAGTCAGTGCATCCACTCTTGACAAACATCCAGCCACCACCTGGATGCAGGGACAGCCCACTTCAGGTCAGTGCTGATAACTTGCTTGCAGTTTTGCATTGTTGACAGACTTCTCCCCAATTCTTCCATCAGATCCATCTTACTAGCAAACCTCAAAAATAACGTCTGCGCAAGTCATACATAGGGAGTCAATTTTAATATAAAATTATTTGTGAGGATATAGAGAGGATAGAGTACACATGCTTATTACAATAGTAAGGGTGACAATTGCTAAATGATGAGGATTATGGGTGATTCTTTTGCTTTTTTGACTTGCCGTTATATTCCGAATTTTCAACGATGAATAAGTACTACTTTTGTAATAACAATAGAGAATACAAGTTTGTTCTTAATCCCCTTTGCAAATACTATTACAGAGCAGTTTCTTAGGGCATGGCAACATTTTTCTAACCAAAAGCTTCACTGGATCTTCATAAGACACTTCCACGTGGATAAGCCAGAAATTTATCTTAAAATGCAATCCAACTGCACAAAAATTACTCCAGTTAAATTTCTGACTCTGTCTCCTTCATTGGGTAACAGTTAAAAAGCTGTTTAGAGCTTTGTCTACATGACGTCAAAGCAGTCAGATAATTCAATCATTCCAGCAGAAATAAACAGATTTTCACTTCGAGATATGACAGAGCAACTGGCAGCAGCCTAGCCCTCCTGCTGCAAATAAGTCGAAAACTGGGGAAAAAAACCAAAAGCCAAAAAAATATATAAAACGACCGTTTGCAGACATTGGACAACAGGCAGTGAGGGAATGTGATCCCTCAGAGAAGCTAAACAAATACCACGAACCCCATAATCTACCTGGCTTCTTGCCTACTGGCATTTACTGGAGCCCAGTGCAGAGAGGAGACCCCAGCAGAGAACAGCAGTCCCATTGAGCTGAGGAGACAAAGACTGGAGTTTGGGGAGGCTCAGGAAGCTGGAATTTGTGAGGTAGAGATCTGCATAGGAGAGATCCAGGCAGAAAAGGAATTCAGAAATCGCCACAGGGTCCTTCTGTGTCTGTGGATGGGCACGACTGTGGACCTGCACAAGGGGGGATGGGCTGGACCCAGACAAGCACAAGATGCTGAAGGTATCACAGTCCTGAGTGCTCCCTGGGTGGGAGGTGCTCCAGTTCAGACCAGCCAGATCAGGGAGTCCTCACTGAATCCTGCATTAATTCAACAAAGACCCCAGAAAGGCCACACCTTAAGAATAAGGCTGAACGATGGAAAACAGTACGGAGGTTCCTCAAAAAACTAAAAATGGAGCTGCCATATGATCCAGCAATCCCACTCCTGGGCATATATATCCAGACAAAACTGTAATTCAAAAAGATCCATGCACCCCTATGTTCATGGCAGCACTATTCACAATAGCCAAGACATGGAAACAACGTAAATGTCCATCGACAGAGGAATGGATAAAGAAGATGTGGTACATGTATACAATGGAATATTACTCAGCCATAAAAAAGAATGAAATAATGCCATTTGCAGCAACATGGACGGACCTAGAGATTATCATACTAAGTGAAGTAAGTCAGACAGAGGAAGATGAATATCATATGATATCACTTATATGTGGAATCTAAAAAATGATACAAATGAACTTATCTATGAAGCAGAAAGAGAATCGTGAACATGCAGAACAGACTTGTGGTTGCCAAGGGGGAGGGGTTTGGGGGAGGGATGGAGTGGGAGGTTGGGATTGGCAGATTCAAACTCTTATATATAGAATGGATAAACAACAAGGTCCTGCTGTATAGCACAGGGAACTGTATTCAATATCCTGTGATAAACCATAATGGAAAAGAATATAAAAAAGAATATATATGTATATATACGTGTGTGTATATATATATATATATATGTATGTATAACTGAATCACTTTGCTGTACAGCAGAAATTAACACAACATTGTAAACCAACTAGACTTCAATAAAACAAAAAAAAAGAATAGGGTTGAGATGGCCATAGATAAGGTTTAACAAAGTTTCCAGACATATTTTGAGAGGTTCAAATTGATGCACAGAGGAATTAAGTGTTTGTCAGAACAAAAGGCAACACTCTGTAAAGAAAGACAATGAAATCCAGACTTTAACAGTATAATATTCTCAAGTCCAGCATTCAATAAAAATTTCTGGACATGCCAAAAAAGGTAGAGAAATGTAACCCATACCAAAATGTCACCCATAAAGAAAAATGAGTCAATAATAACAGACCAAGAAATAACAGAGATGCTAGAACTAACAGTCAGTGACTTTAAAACAACTATTATAAATATACTCAAGGATTTAAAGAAAAATGAGAACATGATGAGGGGAGACACTGAAACCATAAAAAGACAGAAACAAAAGCAAAATCTAGAGCTGGAAAAATGCAATATCTGAAATGAAAAATTCTCTGGATGGAGATTCCTGATCTGGGCCAGATGGAGTAAGGGCATTCACCCTGACTCTCCACTGATGAAATTACGGTTCCTGGACAGAATGCATGGAGCAGGTATCTGGGGACTCTGAAAAGTACACGGTGGGAAGATGAGGGACTGAGGCCAGAATTTGCAATGCATCAAATTGGTGGGAGGTTGCCCATTTACTTTTCCTCTGTTATTGCCCAGCTTGACTCAAAGGCATTCCCCAAACCTGGAAGGGCACGACAACGGATTTAGACAAAAAGAGCTCTACGAGAAGCCTCCTCCTCCTGGTCTGTGGAGCAGGAAAGGGGGCTCCTAGGGTCGGAGAGTGAGTGGTCTCTTTTCTGTTCTGTCTCTCCCCAGCCTCATACCATCCCCCGGAAGCAATCGTGGCAGGGGTGACAACAATGGCAGTGGCTGTCAGGTGGATTCCTAAAGCTCTAGTGGAGAGGAGACCTTCTCTCTGACCAGAAGAGCTACGGTACCACGAGTGGGGGGCAAAGTCTCCTTGCTTTTTCTTTCCCTGTGCCCTCCCATAGATTGGCCCTGGTTGCTGTCGCAGTCATGGGGAGGGTGCAGCAGTGTAGGAAACTAAAGCCCTGGCTTTCTGGCCACAAGTTGAGGAAGGGAGGCTCCAGGGGGCTGGATATAAAGGAGAAGAAGGAGTTCAAGAGAGTTAATCCCAAATCGTTGTATTCGAATTCCTAGGTTCACCTCTGAGCTGCATTGCAAAGGGTTGTCACTAACCAGCACACCACAGGCTTTGAGAATCAAGCTAAAAGGTAGACCACCACCCAGATTCCAGACAGGTTGGAGGAGATTGCATAGACAGAGCAGATCCAAACAGGATTGCAAAGCCTTTGAATATTGAATTAACTTTGGAACCATGGCCCATGGAAAGTCGGCCAGAACTGGCAGTGCGAACCTCACCAGGTCAGTGGTCCCTAAAATAGTAACATTCTCCTTAGGAGTTAAACACATACAGAGAGTCTCATAACGTAATGTTCAAAATATCCAGGATATAATGCAAAATGCCATGTATTTGAAGAACCAGAAAAACCTCAACCTGCAAGGAAAAGACAGTCAAAAGATACCAACCCTGAAATGACACAGCTCTTGGAATTAACAAACACTTAAAGGCAGCTACTGGGCTTCCCTGGTGGCGTAGTGGTTGAGAATCTGCATGCTAATGCAGGGAATGCGGGTTCGAGCCCTGGTCTGGGAAGATCCCACATGCCGCGGAGCAACTAGGCCCGTGAGCCACAAGTACTGAGCCTGCGCATTTGGAGCCTGTGCTCCGCAACAAGAGAAGCCGCGACAGTGAGAAGCCCGCGCACCGCGATGAGGAGTGACCCCACTCTCTGCAACTAGAGAAAGCCCACGCACAGAAACGAAGACCCAACACAGACAAAAATAAATAAATAAATAAAGTGTAAAAGTTAAAAAAAAAAAAAAAAGGCAGCTACTATAACCACATTTCAATAAATAAGGAGAAATTCCCTTTAGATGAAAGGGAAGAGAGAAAATTTTAGCAAAGAAATAGAGAATATAAACAAGAAATAAATGAACATTTAAAAACTGAAAGCTACAGGGAATTCCCTGGTGGTCCAGTGGTTAGGACTCTGTGCTTTCACTGCCCAGGTTGCAGGTTCAATCCCTGGTTGGGGAACTAAGATCCCGGAAGCTGTGCAGTGTGTTGTGTCCAAACAAACAAAACTGAAAGCTACCGTCAGTGAAATTTAAAATTCACTGGTGAGCTCAATATCAGAATGTAAAACAAAAGAAGGGGTCAGTAAACTTGCAGATAGAGCAATAGAAACTACCTGATCTAAAGAATAGAGACAAAAACAAAAAACTTTAATGACAGGGTCTCAGGATCCTGTGGAACAATATCAAAGGATCTAACATTTGTACCACTGGAATGCCAGAAGGAGAAGCGAAAGACTGTGGTCTTGGAATAATATTTGAAGAAATACTGGCTGAAAACTCCCTAAATTTGGTGAAAGATATAAACAAACAGATTCAAGAAGCACAGCAAACCCCAAGCAGGATAAACTCAAATAAATTCATGACCAAAACATCGTATTCAAAATGCTAAATGTAAAGACAGATGAAAAACTCTTGAAAGCAGCCAGAGAAAAATGACACAAGTCGAGGCACAAGAATTTGAATGACAGTGGATTTCTTATCAAAAACCATGGAAGATAGAAGATCGTGGCACAACATTTTTAAAGTACTGAAAAAACAAACAAACGAACAAACACCTCGACACTATCCCCCAAGATTCTATACTCAGTGAAAATATCCTACAGGAATGAAGGTGAAATAAAGACATTGTAAGATAAAGGAAAACCAAGAAAATGTGTTGCCAGTAGACCTGCCCTAAAAAATATTCTAAAAAACGTTTTTAGATGTGAGGGAAATGATGCCAGAGGGAAACTGGGAACTTCAGGAACTAAGGAAGTGCAGAGTGGCAAATATCTGAGTAGACATAACAGGCTACTTTTATCCCCTTAAATTCTGAAAGTACAAAGTGTAAAACTGTCAGATGGGATTTTCAATGTATGTAAATATAATATATATGACAACTACAGCGTAGAGGAGGATATGGAGACTAACACATGCTAAGATTTAAAAAATTCCTCTTGAAGTGGTTAAATATTAATTCTATGTAGATTTTGAAAAGTTAAGAATGTGTACTGTAATACGTAGTGCAACCAGTTTTTTTTAATTACAAAGAGTAAAAAACTCAAGAATTAAAATGGAATACTAAAGAATATTTATTTAATTTTTTAAAAGAATCAATTTAATTTATTTATTTATTTTTGGTTGCATTGGGTCTTCATTGCTGCACACAGGCCTTCTGTAGTTGTGGTGAGTGGGGGTTACTCTTCAATGTGGTGTGCGGGCTTTTCATTGCGGTGGCTTCTCTTGTTGTGGAGCATGGGTTCTAGGCGCGCGGGCTTCAGGAGTTGTGGCACACAGGCTCAGTAGTTGTGGTTCACGGGCTCTGGGGCACAGGCTCAGTAGTTGTGGCACACAGGCTTAGTTGCTCCATGGCATGTGGGATCTTCCCAGACCAGGGATCGAACCCGTGTCCACTGCATTGGCAGGCTGATTCTTAACCACTGCACCACCAGGAAAGTCCCACTAAAGAATATTTAAATAATCTAAATGAAAGAAGAAAAAAGGGAAATACCAGAACAAAAAATAATGGGAAGAAACAGAAAATAAATAATGAAATGGTGAACTATATCCAAATGCATCAAAAATTACTTTAAATGTAAATGATGTAAACACAGAAATTAAAAGAGGTTATCAGAATGGAATAAAAAACAAGAACCCTTGTTTTTTATATGCAGTTTGTAATAAACCCAAAGGTAGGGATTCAGTAAATGTTTAGCAGAATTCACCAATGAAACTCTCTGGATCTGGAGATTCTTTTTCAAAAAAATTTAACTTCAAATTCCATTTTTTCAAATGCCAAAACCTGGGTTTTGATAGTTTGTAGTTTTCAAAGACTTGGTTCATTTCATCTAAGTTATCAAATTTATTTGCATAGAGTTGTTCATAGAATTCCCTTACTGTCTTTTTAATATCTGTGGGGTGTGTCATGATATCCCCTCTCTAAGTACTGATGTAGGTAATTTGTACTTTCTTTTTTCTTTGTCAGTCTGGCTTGCAGCTAATTAATTTTATTGAGCTTTTCAAATAACAATTTTTCTGTTCTACACAATCCCTTACAGTTGGGATTTTGATAGAGATTGTGATGAACCTGCAGATCAATTTGGAGAGTACTGCTATCTTAATAATATTGTCTTCCAGTCAATGAACGTGTGATATCTCCCCACTTATTTAGGTCTTCTTTAATTTCTTTCAATGTTGTTTTGTAGTTTTTAGTGAAAAAGTACTGCACTGTTAAAATTAATCCTAAGTATTTTATTCTTTTTGATGCAATTATAAGTTGAATTGCTTTATTAATTTCATTTTCAGATTGCTCATTGCTAGTGTATAAGAATGCAATTGATTTCCTACATCAATCTTGTATCCTGCAACCTTGTTGAGATCATTTGTTAGTTGTGAGAGTTTTTTTTTTTTTAGTGGATTCCTTATGATTTTCTAAATACTAGATCATGCCATATGCAAATAGAGATAGTTTTACTTCTTCCTTATCAATCTGGATGTCTTTTATTTCTTTTTCTTGCCTAATTTCCCTGGCTAGAAGCTCCAGCATAATGTTAAATAGAAGTGGTCAGAGTAGACATCCTTCTGTTCTTCATCTTAGGAGGAAAGCATTCAGTCTTCCATAATTAAATGTGATGTTTGCTGTGGGTTTTTCACAGATGCTCTTTGTTAGTTGAGAATGTTCCTTATATTCTTAGTTTGTTGAGTATGTGCTTTTTTAATTATGAAAGAGTGTTGAATTTTATCAAATGATTTTTCTCCATCTTTTGAGGTGTCCATGTGGTTTTGTCTTTTATTCTATTAATATAGTTTGTTACTATATTATTATTTATTAATACATATGTTATTTTCATATGTTGAACTAACCTTGCATTCCTGGGATAAATCCTACTTTGTCATGGTGTATAATTCTTTTTACATTTTGCTACCTTTGGATTTTTAGTATTTTGTTAAGAATTTTTGCATCTATATTCCTGAGGGATATTGGTCTCTATTTTTCTTTTCTCATGATATCTCTGGTTTTGGCAGGCAAGAATTCTACCACTGAACCACCAATGCTGTCTCTGGTTTTGGAATCAGGGTAATCTTGGCCTTATAGAATGAGTTGGGAAGTGTGCCCACCCCTTCTGTTTTATGGACATGTATGTGAAGGATTCCTACTAATTTTCTTTAAACATTTGGTAGAATTCATCACTGAAGCCATGTGGTTCTAGGCTTTTCTTTGCGGGAAGTTTTGTGATTACTATTCAATCTCTTCACTTGTTATAGGTATGTCTATTCAGATTTTCTATTTCTTCTTGAGTTGTTTTCAATAGTTTGTGTCTTTCTAGAAGCTTGTCCATTTCACCTAGATTATTTAATTTGGTGGCGTGCAGTTGTTCATAGTATTCCCTTATAACCCTTTCTATTTCTGAATAGAAATTCCATTTCAGTAGTAATATCTCCTCTTTTATTTCTAATTTAGTCATTTAAGTCCTCTTTCTATCTTTCTTTTTACGGGGGGAATTAGCCTATTTAAAAGTTTGATAATTTTGTTGATATTTTCAAAGAATTAACTTGTGGTTTCACTGATTTTCTGTATTGTTTTTCTTATTCTCTATTTAATTTATTTCAGCTCTAATCTTTATTATATCCTTCCTCTGCTTGATTTGTGTTTAGTTTTCTCCACTTTTTCTAGTTTCTTAAGGTGGAAGTTTAGGTTCTTATTTGACATCGTTCTTTTTTTTAAATATAGGTACTTACAGCTATAAATTTCCTTCTAAGCTGTGATTCATGACATCCATAAGTTTTGGTATAATTTGCTTTCATTTGATTCATCTCAAAGTATTTTCTAATCTCCTTTGTGATTTCTTTTTTGACCCTTTGGTTATTTAAGAGTGTTTTGCTTTGTTTCCTTATATTTGCACATTTACCAAATTTTCTTCCAAGTGATTTTTGGAAAATGTGCAAAGGCAATTCCATGAAAAAAAGTAGGTTTTTGAACAAATAATAATGTAACGATTGGGCATTCACGTACAAAAATAAACCTCAATCTAACCTTTGCATGTTGTAAAAAATGTATTCAAAGTTGATCATAAATCTAAATGTAAAATGTAAAACTCTAAGCTTTTTAGAAGTAAACATAGCAGAGAGTTCTTAGACATGACATCAAAAGCATAATCTATTTTAAAAATGTAAACTGGAGTTCACCGAAAGTTAACACTTTTACTCTACATAAGGTACTATTAAAATAATGAAAAGGCAAGCTACAGACTTAGAGATAATATTTGTAAGTGACATATCTGACATATATCCAGAATATATAAAGCAATCCCTCAAACTCAACATTAAGAAACAACCCAGTTTTTTTAACTGAGCAATACCAAGTGTGGGTGAGCATGCATTCATTGCTGGTGGGAATGTAAAGTGGTTCAGCCACAGTTTAGCAGGTTCATATAAATTTAAGTATTTACATTTACCATATGACCCAGCAATCCCACTCCTAAGTATTTTCCCTGGAGAAGTAAAAACTTAGGTTTACGCCTGTACACAAAATGTTACAGCAGCTCTTTTCTTAATCACCAAAAACTGGAAACAACCAAATATCCTTCAATGGATGAATGGATAAGCATTCTTACAATGGAATACTTCCCAGCAATAAAAAGGCCAGATTACAGATACATACAACCACATTGATGAACCACAAAGGTATTAACCTGGGTGAAAGAAGCCAGTGCAAAAAAGTTACATACTGTGTGATTCTATTTATATGACATTCTAGAAATGACAAAAATATGGGGCAAGAGAACAGACTAGGGGTTTCCTAGATTTAGGTGTGGGCAGAGATTCTGACCACAGAAGGCAGCACAAAGGAATTTGGGGGGGACGTGAAACTGTTCTGTATCCTGGAGGTGGTGGTTAAGCGAATCTACACATGTATTAACATGCACAGGACTGTACTCCAAGAAAAGAAAAGGTCATTTTACTGTGTGTTAGTGTTAACAATATAAATCTGAAAAACACATACTGGATGGTCTTAACAGAAGATGAAACATGCAGAAGAAAAGACAGTGAGCTTGAAGACCAGAAACTACCCTGAAGCACAGAGAGAAAAACAGCTGAGGGACATGAGCACACCCACCTGTACGGCAATATCAAGGGGTGAGAGTTACCTCTAATTGGAATCCTCAGAGAGGGCGTGGGCAGATAAAATATATGAAGAAATAGTGATGGAAAATGTTCCGAATTTGATGAAAAATATAGACACACAAATCTAAAGCATGCAATGAAACCTAAGATTAGAATCAATACGAAGAAAATCACAGCAAAGGTCATTTTATTCAAATCACTAAAAAGGTGTGATGAGAAAATCTTAAAATCGACCAGGAGTAAAAGACACATTATGTATGGAGAACAAAGTTAATAATGCACATCAGAAACGATGCAGGGCAGAAGACAGTCAAATGAATGTCTTTAAAGTGCTGGGGGCCAGGGAAGTGTTAACGTTTTGGCGTAGAACAAATTTCTTCAGAAGAAAGTTGACAGTTTACAACAATAATATCAATGTGTTATGGGATTTATTACTTATGTAGACGTAATGTATCTGATAACAAAGGATGGAAGGGGGAGATGAAAGTCCATGATTTTAAGGTTTACATCTTATTTGAGCAAGTAGAATATTACTTGAAAAGTTAACAGTGGACATTATAAATCTAAAGTCACTAGTAAAAGGATAAAGATAATAGGTGTAGTTAATGAGCCAATAGAAGAGATTAAATGGAATAGTTAGAAATACAAATCTAAAAAAAGGAAAGAAAAAACGAACAGGTGGACAAAAAGAAGACAAATAGCAAGACGGAAAACTTAAAGCCAGCCGTAACAATAATTTTAAAGAATAAACTAAATTAAAAGGCAGAGAATGTTGTACTGAATTTTAAAAAGGACCCAAATAATATTGTTATTTATAAGAGATATACTTTTAATATAAATCCCAGAGAGGTAAACAGTAAAAGGATGGAAATATATGTATTATGCAAACACTAATCATAGGTAATTTGAATTGCTTCCTTAATACCAGATAAGGTAGACTTCAGAAAATTAGTACTAGATAAGGAAGAACATTTCATATTAATACAAATATCCATTCACCAAAAAGACATAATCATCTACTGTGGATGAACTGTATCCCACCCCCAGTATATACATTGAAGCCTTAACCCCCAGTGTGACTATACAGGAGATTGTCTTTAGGGGGCAATTAAGTTTCAGTGAGGTCATAAGGGTGGAGCCCTAATCCAATAGGACCTTATAAGAAGGGAAAGAGACCAGAACTCTGTCTCTGTCTGTCTGTCCCTCTCTCTTTATGAGCCCAGGGGAAGACTACCAAGGAGAGAGGCTTTGCCAGAAACCAAACCCTGTTGAACCTTATCTTGGACTTTCTAGCCTCCAGAATTAATGCCTGTTGTTTAAGCCACCCAGTCTATGATACTTGTGACGCAGGCCCAGCCAACTAAGGCAGCATCTTAAATGCACATGCACACAATAAGAGAGCTTCAAAACACACCAGGCAAAAACGCATGAAACTGAAAAGAGAGATAGACAAGTCTCTTATTATAGTGGGAGATTTCAACATAAGATGCCCAGAAAAGCATTAAGGATACAGAAGACTTGAACAATGCTATCGACCTACTTGACCTAATTGACATGTAATCACACAACTGCAGAAGGCAGTTTTCATGTGCACAAGGGGCATTCACCAAACAGGCCATGTGTTGGGTCATAAACCAGATCTCCGTACACTTAAAAGGGTTGGAAAAAGTACAGTAGTACAGAGTAGTAGTACTCTGACCACAGTGAAATTCAACTAGAAATCAATGTCCTGAAGGTGTCTGGATAGTCCCCACATACTTGGAAGTTATACAAGATACACCTAAATGTTCCATGGGTCAAAGAAGAAATGACAGGGAGGATTAAAAAGTCTTTTGGACGGTATGATAGTGAAAACACAACCTATCAAAAATCTCAGGATACAGTTAAATAGTGTTTCGAGGGAAACTGAGGGCTTTAAATACTTGTATTAGAAAGGAGACAGGTGGGTGACACCTGTATCCATGACACTTTGGGAGGGGCAAGGATGACACAGGACGGGCAGTGTGGCAGAGCGAGGGGTGAGGCACAGGGTCCTGAGCAAACAGAGGGAACCAGACAGGTGAGTCAGTGCCTGGTGGGGGGCTGGGGGGTTGGGGCCTGAGCGCCTTGAGTCTGAAGATGGAATCATGCTTTCTGGAGTTCACTGCCACCCAAATGCCCAGAGAAGCCGACGGGCATTTTGGCTGGTGCTGGCAGAGGAGGTTGGAGCTGACGGGGGTGGGGTTTGGTGGGCGGCTGAGACCTGGTGGTGTAGGGGCTCAGACACCTAGCCAGCCCGAGTCTGTCTGAAGCCTCACAGCCTCCTTCCTGGAACTGACTGCCTGGGCTTTCCCATCCCATGTCTCTGAGCGGGGGCAGGACGGGCTGCTGTCTTGACCTCGCAGTGAAATCTGAATAATTGATGCTCCAGTCTAATGTTTCACCCAATTGTCATAAGGCAAGAAACACAAGCCCAGTGTGCAGGGAACAGGGCCCAGGACAAAGGCTGTTTTCATCGCCCCCGTTCCCCGGCCTCAGGTCTGGGGGGGCGGGGGGGGGTTTCTCCCCAGCACATGATCTGTGACAGTCGTCCTGTGTTCTCTCACCTCCCGGGGGAGCAGAGGGAGGGATGACTGGGGAGGAGGCTCCCCCAGGACAGCGGAGTGGGGCTGCCTCCCCGCCCCCAGCCCCTCCTGGCATGTGTCATCCGGGGCATGTGCCCAGCTGTTGCTGGCTACCCTCTTGGCACTGCCTTCTCGGCTCAGAGCTGCTGCACGGCCGGCCCTACAAACACAGAGCTCTCACCCAAACAAACAGCGCAGATGGGGCCCCAGGGGCCTGCGGGCTCTGCGTGCTGGGCGGCGGGCACACGGGGAAGGGGGTGGGGAGGACATCCTAAGGACTCCCTGAGCTCCAGGCAGAGTCCAACCCTGTTTGGATTTCTGGCACTGGGGGGCTGCGTCTCATCTGTCACACCCTGAGGGAAACACCCACAGTCGATGAACTCCAAACACACAGTTCCGTGAGCAGGGAGCAGGTGACAGTCAGACCGCTTCTGAGTTGGCGCCCACTGCCGTGACAGCACGTCTGGGCGGGAGCGGGGGTTGCATGGGGGTGTTGACGCCAATCTGGTCACCGTTGGAGCTGCAGCAACAGGACTGGTGGGGTGGGGTGGGATGCGGCTGGCTTCCCTGCAAGGTTTCCCAAATCAGTCATCTGTACTGTCCTGGAAAGGCCCAGGAATCCTTGGTGAGCTCAAGTGAAGCCCACTCTCCCCAGCTGAAGAGGACTGGGCCCTGGAGTCATTTTTGTAGGTTTGGGGCTCAGAGAATTAAGAGGGTCCATGCTTTTTCCGGACGAAGAAGGGAACATCCTGGAAAGAAGGTGAGGTTCTCTGGCCAGGTGTGGGAACCTTGCTGGCGGCATCTGGCAGCTTGCACACCGAGCCTGGGTTTCTGGTGGTGAGAAAGGGCGTAGGGACCTGAAGACTGCGGGCAGAGCTGAGAGCAGGCCCAGCGCAGAACCAAAGTGCAGGCCCTTTGTTCAAAAAAGCATGGGCAGGGGCCGGGGGGAGGCGAACATTATCCTTTCTTCCACGGTCTCTCAACCTGTCATGGGTTTTTAACATTTTCTCTTTACTATTGTACTCCTTTGGACTTTGCACTCGTGGGGTGAGTGCAGACCCTCAGGGCCGCCCAGGCTCTGACCTGCACATCTGTGTGTGGGGTGTGTGTGCCTGACCCTCCCCGTACCCCACCCGGGCCCCCCAGAGAGTGGGCAGCTGAGAACCCCCACTGACTTCCCTTACAAAATGCAGATTCAAGGATAAAACTATGAAGAATTTCAAGGGACTTCCCTGGTGGCACAGTTGTTAAGAATCCGCCTGCCAAGGCAGGGGACACGGGTTCGAGCCCTGGTCCAGGAAGATCCCACATACCACGGAGCCACTAAGCCCGTGCGCCACGACTACTGAGCCTGCGCTCTAGAGCCCGTGAGTCACAACTATTGAGCCCACGTGCCACAACTGCTGAAGCCCACATGCCTAGAGGCCGTGCTCTGCAACAAGAGAAGCCACCACGATGAGAAGCCCACGCACCACAACGAAGAGTAGCCCCCGCTCACCGCAACTAGAGAAAGCCTGCGCACAGCAGCAATGAAGACCAAACGCAGCCAAAAATAAAAATAAATAAATAATAAATAAATAAATAAAATAAATGGAGTCGTCTTAAAAAAAAAAAAAAAGAATTTCAAAAGGGTGACTGCAGAGCCTTGAATCCCAAGCACGGCCCCTTCTGAGCGCTGGGCCTGTGAAGGGGTGGCGCTGTCCCAGCTGGCTGTGTCTGCTGGGGGCTTTCTAAGCGTAATAGTGCTGGGCGCCCTGCTTGAGAGGCTGTTGCAGAACTCGGGGGTCTGAGTCAAGCCTTCACGTCAGGCAGCCCGAGGCAGCCACACCAGCGTGGAGAGTCAAGTTCAAGGTGGAGGGAAAGCCGTGCTGAACTGGAAACGGGATGGGAGCACACACCAGGGAGCTCTGTCCAGATCCTTTCTGGAGAGCCCCCATCCCACAGACCCCCTGGGAAAACGACCACCCAAGATGATGGCCCCCGGGGCCAAAGACCTGCTGACACAGTGGGTACAGAAGCCAGCCCCCTTCCCCATCTGGGGCAGTTGCAGAGGCCCCAGGGTGACTGTAGGGCCCGCTGAGGCCTCAGGTGCCATGACATCCTGGGTCCTTCATCCCTCTGCCCAGCCCTGCCCTCTTCCCTTCCTTACACTTTCGGGGTATGTCTCCCAGTAAGAAGACTCTACATGGGATCACTTGCCAATGCCTGGCACAGACGGTTCGGGCGCAGGCGGTGGGTGGAACACGCCATAGCCAAGGGGCTGCAGCCCTTTCACCAAGGGTGAGCCAAGACGCAGTCCAGGGAACGGGACCTGCTGGCTGCCTGGGAGGGGTGTGAGGGACACGGGGGCAGGGGGCAGGCTGCTCTGAGACCACTGGTTGTGGAAGAGAGACATGACAGACCAATTCAGCCCAAAACGTGAAGGCCGGCGGGCCTCCCTGGAGCATCTCAGGAACTCTGATCTGGTGGGTGGTGAGGTTTGGGGGATAAAGGAGAGGATGGATGAGGCTCAGGAGTTCTTCCTACGAGTGGTGGAGCTCTCGGCCTCGGATGGAGACTTCTGCAAGGTCAGGGCTGTGGCGGGAGAGGTCTGGGTACACACAGAGGAGAACCTGAACTGCAGATCCCTTGAGCGCGCAGGCCTGCGTGAGTGACCACTCCCCTTGCAGGAGGCAGTGCTCACCCCCACTCCCATCCTGCTAGAGGCTCACCCCGCCTGGCAGGTGTCTCACCAGACAATGGCTCCCTGGGGACCTACCTCCACCCTCCCTCCCTCTGGCAACCTGACTGCAGCATTAAATCCCAGTGCAGCCTGACTGGGGAGGCGTGGACCTGCTGAGGGAGGGGAGAATTTGTTAATTTTAGTTTCTTATTGTGGTAAAACACACATAGCATAAAGTTACCATCGTAACCACCCTTAAGTGTAAAATTCAACCGTGTGAAGCACATTCACACTGCTGTGAAATCATCATTACCATCCTCTCCAGAACCCTTTTCATCTTGCAAAACTGAACCTCTGTCTCCATTAAACACCGGCCCCTCATTGCCCTCCCCGCCATCCGCAGCTCTTGGAAACCACCATCTACTTTCCGCTATAAATTCGACTGCTCTGGGGACCTCACGTAAGTGGAATCATCCATTGTTTGTCCTTTCATGTCTGGCTTATCTCTGCTAAGCATAATGTCTTCCAGGTTCATCCGTGCTGGAGCAGGTGTCAGAACGGGCGGGGAGGGGCTTTATGCCAAAGTCATGCAGGCTCAGGTGGGACCTGGCAGGACTGGGTCCTGAGGATGCAGGGGTGAGGAGGGCAGAACGCAGAGAAGGAGAGCCGTCCATGCGGGTACACTGTTTGAGATTCGCACTTCGTGCGCTAGCGGGGACCCCAGGAGACAGTGCTACACTGTGCCCTAGGATGGCTCCTGGAAGGCGTGGAGGGAAGACGGCTCACACGGCTGTGTGCACAGGAGCAAAGGCTCAGAGTGAGGCTGGAAAACCCAGGAGGGGCTGACAGACCCAAAGTGACAAACAGGGCGCTGGTGAGGGGCACAGCGCATTGTTGTGTGTGTTCCCTGTGGGTCAGGGCTGGTGGTGGAGGTTGCTGCAGGGACCCCACAGCAATGGGAACAAGAGGGTCTCAGTGGAACAGAGGACAGATGGTAGGGTCAGAAACAAGGGGAATGCAGTGACCTTAGTGACTCCAAGATCAGAATGGCAGCTGGGGGCCTGCCGAGCAGGACCCACAGAGGCGAGCGGGATGGGCAGTCAACGAGGGTACTGCTTAATTTATAGAGTAAGTAATACCAGGGATGGACAATCAGGAGGCCGGGAGCAGCCACACCATGATGCCTGAGCCAGTAGTCAGACCTGGAGCCCAGCCTGAAGGAGAGGCCAGCTCTGTGCAGGAGGCCCTGCCACCCCACAGCAGGTGTAGGCAGTGGTGACTCCCGGTCTTTCACTGGGGGACCACGCCCAGGAGGAGGGGAACAAGGGAGACTTTTTAGGACTGTTGGACACGGGCTCTGAATTGATACTAACGAATGGAGACGGGGGGCGGGGGCGGTCACCACGGCTCCCTTGTGGAGAGGAGCAGGTGGGGTCAGGGCTCAGGTCTGGCTCCCCTGCGTCGTTTCCCCACTTCCTGATCGGATCATTGAGATGCGGCTTCTTGGTGGTCAGCAGAACCTCCACGTGGGTTCCTTAACCTCTCGGGCAAGAGCTATCAGAGTGGGGAGGGGCAAGGGGAAGCATCTGAAACTGCCCCCTCCCCTGGCCAGGATAGGAGATCAAAAATAGTACCATGTCCCAAGGGGGACGGCGGAGATGAGTGCCACCCTCAAAAAAATCCAGTAATTCAGGGGTGGTGGCCCCTGTCATATCCCCATTAGTTCACAGGTGTGGAGCTACAAAAAACTAGATCTATGATGGTAGATTATCGCGATGTTTTGGACTAAGTTGCGTCCCCCCCATCCCCACCCCCAACTTCCTATGTTGGAGCCCTAACCACCCACATGACTGTGTTTGGAGATGGGCCCTTTAAGGAGGGAGTCAAGATCGAACGAGGACTGGTATTTTTATAAGAGGAAGAGACATCAGTGATTTCTCTCCCTCTGCCCATGCTCAGAGCAGGGCTATGTGGGGATCCAGTGAGAAGGCAGCTGTCTATAACCCAAGGAGCCTCAGGGGAAACCAACCCCGACAGCGCCTTGAACTTGGACTTCCAGCCTCCAGAATGAGAGAAAACAAATTTCTCTTGTTTAAGCCAAGAGTCTGTGCTATTCCGTTAGAGCAGCCCAAGCTTTCTATTCCATTAAAGCCCAACTTCTTTAAGCAGCAGCAGGTCAGATGACCGGTCTAGCATAGAGATGAACATGGTTCAAGTGCCTGGGAATGTGGTCCTTTCCATCCCTGCGAGAAGAGGCTCAGAAACACTTTGCATTTGTGTTGGGTGGACAGCAGTACACGTTTATCCAAAGGGGCCTGGGCTGTCTGGTCACTTCATGAACGGACTATTCACGTACACTGAGTTCTTCTTACAAACGGCTTGTCCTCCAAGCTCATCACAAATAGATTCCGTTGTTTTTGGCTAATCTAAAAAACGGATAAAAATCACTCATGCCAGGGGTGGGTGGGAGCTGGCAGAGGGGGGAGGCGTGCTGGGACTGCAGGAAGGGCGAAGGGGTCCGGGCAGTCTGCTCACTAGAGGCAGCGACAGGAAAGCAGCCCCAGGTCGGGAGAGAGGAAGGGGTGCTGGAGACAGTCCCCGTGTGAGGGCCTGAACACACAGCACCAGTGGCAGGCGGGGGCGAGGCCTGTCTGGCAGGGGAGCAGGGGCCTGGGTGCAGATGGGAACACTTTGCAGATCCACCAGGCAGACCCCAGGGGGTCTGGGGACAGATTTGGATGGGGAAGCATTGAACGTGATAGCTGGGCGGAGCCCCACGCCCTTACAGCCAGTAGAAATGGGGCCCTGCCTCTGTGGGCCCCAGAGCCTGATCTCGGAGCACAGGCCGCATGCGGAGGGTCCCTATAGGACTCAGCTTGTACAGTGGCACCCAGGACCCATGCCAGGCGCCCCATGAGGGCACAGCCTGGAGTTCATTGCTGACGCTGAGACGTTCCTGAGGTCCCAGGGCCTGTGCTCTGATGGGTCCCTCTGTCATCAGCCCGGCTTTGTCCTGGCTGCCTATAAATGTGCAGATGGGAACTGCAGCCCCTCTCCTCCACGAGCCCTCATGTGACAAGCCCCAAACAGCGCGGATGTGATCGCTGGGTTGGGCCCACACAGCCTCAGACACTCATGCTGAGCATTCCTGCCCCGCCCTGCCCAGGTCTCCCAGCCTCCTGGCCCCACCTGTTTGTGGCCTGGGCCTTCGGGAGTGGGGGGACCAGCCTCTCCTTCACCACCCTCCCCCACCACTCTGCGGGTGGCTCAGAGCAGCTAGGAGTCCGGCAGCCTGGGGCTCATCCAGCCATGGCATCTTCCGGTGGGGAATTCCAGAGCCAGACGTTAGGATAATGAAACTGTTTCTACCTTGTTCCTTTGGGAACGAAGCAGGAGGTGGGACGAGCGTGGGGTGCGGTGAAGTGGCCGGCCCTGTGGGGAGCGCACCCACCGGCCTCAGCCTCCAGGCCTCAGGGTTCTGAGAAGCGGGGCTGATGAGGCTGACCAAGGAGGAGTTCCTCCACCGCTCCTTCTCCACCTGCTCTGGGACCCTGTCCCCGAATGGGCCCCCCACTGACAGGAGGTGCCCGGGGGAGAAGGAGTCGCAGTGCATTCACATCACCTGTGGCTGTGGCAGCTCCGGGGGCAACGTGGCTGTTGGTCCCCTGCACCCCACCTGCGGACGCTCTTGGGATCCCCTCTCGCGTGTGCCCCCCGCTTCCTGCCAGGCCTCTGGCTGCCACCCCACCTCATAAGGTGCAGTGAGGATAGGATGAGAAACCCATCCAGCCCTCTTAACCCCCACCTGTGAGGGCACTGGGAAGGCCTGGCCTCCTGTCTAGTGGGGTCCTTGGGGCCTTGTGGCCGCCAGGGGCCAAGAGAGACCAAGGAGGCAGGGGCTGACAGAGGGCAGTTCTACAACGCTCAGCAGCCCTGCAAGGGGAGGGCTCCAGGCCCCAGCGCCCCTGGACCAGGCCTTGCACCCAGGATGCCTTTCTGTTGTTTGTTTTAGAGGGAGATCTTTTGAAATTTGGAGTAAATATTGAAAGAATGAATAGATGCATGTTTCCTTAATATCAGCTTTTACTCTTTTTTTTTTGCAAATTTATTAATTTAATTTAATTTTGTTTTGGCCGCTCTGCACAGCTTGCAGGATCTCAGTTCCCCAACCAGGGATTGGACCTGGGCCATGGCAGTGAAAGCGCTGAATCCTAACAACTAGACCACCAGGGAACTCCCAGCTTTTACTCTTTCACACATTGGTGTCAAGTTCATTTTGTCCAAAAGATTCAGGGGTTCTGCCCAGCATTTTCTCTGCAGTGTCCTGGACATTTAAGGCTCAGAGTGGCCACATCCTGGAAAGACGGTCCCAGATCACCGGGGCAACAAGCCCACGTGGGCTGAAGAAGAAGGCCTGGGAAGAAGAGCCCGAGGGATGAGGGAGAGCCCCGGGCAGGAGGGACGCCTCACACACCCCAGGTTTGCAGGGAAGGCTCCCTGTCCCAGGTGGCCCTGGAGACAGAATTAGGGTCTCTGGGGGGAGTAGCAGGGCCTTTGCATCTGCACGAAGGGCAGGGCTGAGACCTACAGATACACAAGGGGGACAGGACCGGCAGCAGAGAAGGGTGACCCTCATGGGTTCCCAGTCCAGCGGTCAGGGCAGCGGGGGAGGGTCCTCTCCCCGCTCTGAGAGCAGATGATTCGGGACAGTGTGGTCACCTCGCCCACCTCTCTTCTAAGGTATCCAGATTCCATCAGGCCTGGGAGGCAGTTCCTGCTCTGGAACCTGAGGATGGGGTCTGGGTGGGATGGCCTGGGTCCAAATCCCTGTTCCTTGGCTGACTGGCCTCAGGAGCTGGACGGACGCTGGGGTAACTTCTGCAAACTGAAGCTTCCTGGTTTAGAAAATGGGATCAGGATCGCACGTACACCCCAGGGTTTCGTGAGGAGGAAGCAGGATAACAAAACCATGGCTCTCAGCCACTGCCCGGAGGAGGGCTCTGTCTGAGTAGAGCTGCCAGGCCCGGGAGCCCAGCTGGAGGCCTGGCCAGAGAGGGGCGGCCCGGGCAGGCTTCGCAGTGCAGCACAGCACAGCGCTTGGGCTCCGAGGGACCGTCTGACGGGGCTGCAGCTTGCGGTGAGGGGGCAGGGCAGGGCCTGCGTGGCCTCCCAGAGCAGAGGGAGCTCCAGGGCGGCCGCAGAGGCTCCTTCAGACTGGTCCTGCACCCCAAAGGGTGTCCTTCCCTCACGGGGAGCTGCATGAGGCCCCTCTGCGTGCACACAGGTTCCTAGACAGAGCCAAAGCTCTGGCCGCCACGTGTGGCTCTGAGCTCCTCCACCAGTGAGGGCAGGGCCTGGGGCCGTGGGGCGTGTCTGGAAACTACCAGAGTGAGCTGGTGTCCAGGGCCCAGGAGGGAAGGGGCCCTGGGGCAGGATGTACGGGACTCCTGACACCCGGCCACACCCAGGCGGGCGACCCCGCCGTCCGGATCCTGCCTGGACTTCTACCAAAAGCCACACCCTCCCAAGCACTGCGGTTTAATTTTTTCTTTCGATTGCCAGGAACAGCCCAGCCCTCTGCGCAGGCCTCCTGAGACTGCCCTTTACAGCTGCAAGTGCAAAGTCCTCGGCCTGGCAGCCAGGTCTCTTACTGGAACCTGGGCCTGCCCAGCTCTGCCAAACCGAGTGGGCTGCAGCTCCTGGAAGGCAGAGCACCCCTCCCCCTCCCCCGCCGGCCTCCGAGCTGGCCCGTCTCCAACCTGGGAGGCCCCCTGCTCCCACCCTCTGCAGAGGATGGGGATCACAGGTGCGGCTCAAGCCTCTCGAGCCGTACCCATCGTTATGGAGTCTGCAGGGCCTGTAGGCCTGTAGGCCATTTCATCCTCCAAACTGGCCTTGGCATTGTTAGAAGCTCCATTTTGCAGTTGGGGTTTCTGAAGCTGAAGCAGAAAACTAGGAAGGCTGGAGCGGGGATTGCAACCTGGGCCACCAGGGCCGTCCTGGCGGGTGGAGCGGGTGAGCAGCCCACCAGTCCCTTGTTCTCAGGCCAGCCCGGCCACGTCTGGGCCTCCTGACTAAGCTTTATGACCTGGAGGTCGGCGCGCCTGTGTTTGCAGCTCCCTGCCGGGCCCTGGGCCGGGGGGCTCAGGGCCTGGGGAGCAGACATGGACATGCCCTCCTCCCCATACTGACCAGCAACGACTGAGGGAGCAGGGTGGGTGGGGCTAGGTGTTCCAGAGAGGGTGCCTTCACCCTCCCACCCCCCACGGCAGATGCCAGGGCCAGGCATGCGGTAATCCTTTAATATCCTTGAATCAGACCATCATCAGGAGGAGCCGGTCCAGGCCTCAGCCTTGTGCTGTCACAGAGGGCGAAGCATCTGGTCCAGCCTAGAACCTTCTTGCCTGCCTCTTTCCCACGACCCCAAGGCTTGCGTCAGTTCCAGCCCTGCCCAGGGGGACACCTCAGACAGCCATCTGCTGCATGCACAGCTTTTGCCCCTGTGCTGAACCATCAGCCTGAGACGTGCCTCGACGTTGGCCAGGTTACAAGTTCATTTTCTCAGCAGCCTGCTCTCCCAAGAAGTAAGGACCTTTGAGTTCTTAAATATGCTCTATTTCTGAAGATCGACTCCCAAGACTTAAATGGTTTCAGTGTCTTCTGGGAGAGCTAAACCAGCTTCCAGCCCGCACCAAGTTCACATCCCAACAGAAGACCCCTGCCCCATGAGGAGTCCACTAACAAACACCCTGGAGCTTTCCAGCACCGCTGGGTGGGAACTCAGACTCATCTTGTGATTTCAAGAGTGCCCGGCCCTGTTCTGACCGTGCACAGGAATACAAGG
Organism: Balaenoptera physalus; assembly: GCF_965194825.1. Lineage (NCBI taxonomy): Eukaryota > Metazoa > Chordata > Mammalia > Artiodactyla > Balaenopteridae > Balaenoptera > Balaenoptera physalus. Next base: position 148,084,667 of record NC_138883.1, read on the forward strand.
GCACAGGTCATCTACAGCCAGGAGGAGAGAATGTCAACGTGAAATCAAGGGCCACTGAGTTAAACTGACGGCCGTTGTGCCGGATGGTCTGTTGGCTCTATTCCTGCCCTTGGTGCCCCCTCAGTGTTTCAAGGGAACTACATCTCCCAGACGCCCTTGCAGCCGTTTCGGGTTAGGAGCTGCCAGTGGGAGGCCCTGGGAGGCCCTGGAAGGCGGTGACAAAGTGGGAGGCAGAGAGGAGCCAGCTTGCTGCTGGCTGCAGCTCGGATGGCGGCAGTGGGTGATGCTTCCTTGCAGTGACAGTGACAGTGGCCCCAGGAGCTTGAGCCACAGAGATGATGGGGGCTGGGGTCACTGCTCAGGGGCCGAGGTGGCACCTCCAGAAGTTCAAATCCAGGTGCTGGGCAGGAGCAGCTTCCGGATTTCTGGATGATACACGCTCGTCACCTATTTGCTCCTCTGGCCTTTCCAACACCTTCATCACCAATTCCCACCACTAAATCCCTTCTGCTGAAAATAACTGGAGTGGTTTCTGTTTTCCCGGCTGGAAATTAACTGGCGGTGGAGCTGTCTGCCGGTTAAGTGCTTCCAGGTCTGGACATGAAGCCAGCTCTTTTCTGGCTCTCCCAGCCGTCTCCACACCTCAAGCCTGTCCTCTTTCCTGTTGCCCCTGCCTGGGCCCTGAGCCGTCTCCTCTCCCCACCCCGGCATGGGGCCCTGGGTCAGGGGAGGAACATGCTGTGCTTGGGGACAGTCTGGGACTGTCTTCCTGAGTCATTCCGGGGCTGAGGCTCCAGTGTTTATTCTTGTCCAGCCTCCTGGGAATTCTAGAGTTCTCCCGACTTCAGCATCATTATTCCAGTCCTCTTCCGAGGACCTCCGAGCCCTAGTTTCCAGGGAATCCCACGTCCATCCCCTGCCCGTGCTCCTCTTCCCGAGCTCTCCCTTTCCCCTTCTCCCTCACAGCTGACTTCTCATTAAAATACCAAGATTGCAGTGTGGCCCTGAGAGCGGCCCCTCGGTCTCATGGAGGACAGCGTTCTCTGGAAGGTGGCGTGGAGATGGGTCACCTTTTTCACGTTCCCAGAGGACACCACCTGACAGACCGGAATGCCTCTGCTGTACAGTCCACCTCCCCAGACAATTCTCTATTATTCTCGGGAGTCCGTGAGCCGCAACAGTCACCTAGCCTTGACTGGGGTCACCGTTTTTGACAGCGTTCAGTTGGCAGTGGGGCTGAGCTGGCAGGGCCGAGAAGGCTTGCCCACCTGCTCAGCTCCTGGTGGTCTCCACGTGGCCTGTCTGCGTGGGTAGGGCTTCCTCACAGCATGGCAGCCTCAGGGCAGCCCAGCTTCTCAGGTGGTGTGCAAAGGTGTGTGTGTGCCCCTAGAAGGGCAGGGGAGGGTGCTGAGGGAGAGGGCAGGATTGCAGGTGAAGCATAAAGGTGTCATTTCCTCAGCTTATGATCCAGCATCGGGGCCGCTGCAGTCTTGGGGGCCCACCTAATGCACATGCCTGGGACAGCGCTCTCTGAGCTTCCCCACGGGCTCCTGTGCATCATTTCATGTCTGGCAGGAGCAGTGGGGCCCAGAAGGTGACCAGCAAGCGAGACAGTGCCCTGGAGGGGAGGAGGCCACAGGGACAACAGCAGCAGGAGGTGACAAAGACTTTCTCCCTGAAACCCAGCCACTCTGACTGGGTTTAACTGTGGCCCATAAAAACTGCAGACTCTCAGCACAGTTTTGTCCACTCTCCCCACCGTCACACACACTAAGAGACTTGACCAAACCTCAGCTAGGTCCTGACAGCTCAAGGCTGCAAGCCTGGGATGAGGCCTCAAGTTCCTGCCTGAGAAAGCTCAGTGCCCCCAGGAGAATCGGTCTGTCCCGGTCAAACCCTGGTGATAGACAGAGAGGCCCCTAACCCCTGTGAGAGCAGTTACTTCACAGTGATTGTCTCTGCCCTTTGAGATGTCCACCTCCACCACCCAGGACTTTCCCCTCCAGGATGTGGGAGCTGTCTCTCGGAAATGCAAACGTTCAGGAAGCCACCTCACCCTGCCAGCCCTCTGTCTGGGAGGGTAATCGTCCCATTCGGTGGGTGGGCGCCTTGCTCTAACTTGCACCGCTGCCTCTAGTCCTAAAGACACAAGAAATTCTTTCTCGCCCGGAGAAGCACCAACTAACAAACCCAGTGACCTGGGCCCTTCCCCCAGTTTCTCCGAAGTTGAGTTCCCTTTACACTGGGCCCTCTTGCCTTCTGCAATAGTTATTCCTGAATAAAGTCTATCCCCCGCCTTGGCTTTGGCTGGGTCCGGCTTTGCTTATCTTTGCTGGGGGTGGGGGGAGTGAGGGGTGCTGGGGTCTCACTCTCACTGTTTCCTGCACGCATCCTGTGGGTGTCCCCTGCTCCCATCTTTAAGGAGCCTCTGCAAGGATTGGTGACACATAAAATAATGCTGCTTTGTCACGGGTGACGGTCACAGAACTGAAGGTGACACGATGGGCGTGCTGGTGGGATGGGCGCTTTCTCGGCACAGGCCAGGGAAGTGCAGCGAGGCCCAGTGCGCAGGGCCCTCGTGCTCTTACAAAATGCTTCTGGAATTAAAATGCAATTTTTCCTTTGCCTTTTTTTTTTTTTTTTGCAGAGAGAAAATTTTTTCAGGACCGGACTCCACCCCTCCAGGCCTGAATCTGTCATGAAGCAGGCGTTTGATAAGAGTCTCCTGAACTGGCATGGTTTTCCCGGGTCTGTAGCTCGGGGCGTGAGTTTAGGTCAGGGCCACCTTCACGCACGCACGACAGCCGGACTCGGGGCCAAGCTGCTGGAGACCTGGGTGGGCAAGCCCCCTCCCCTCACCGCCCCTGACCCCCAGGCTTCAGACTGAAGGTGCCCAGTGGAGAGGGGGCCTGGGGCAGAGGGGAGGGGGTCAATCCGATCAAACTCGGCCGGGAACCTGGGGGCCACCACTCTCGGGGACTGTAAGCTTAAATGACTGTGGACATGAGACGTTCATACGGAAACATAGATGCCAGCCCCACCAGCGTGAGCCTCTGTGGTGGGGGGAGCGTAGACAGCTCTGGGGAGGGAAGGCCCCCGGGTGTGTGTGTGTGCGCCCCTGTGCACGTGTGTGCATTTCCACGTATGTTCATGTTGGGGTGTGCGTGGTGCAGCTTCTGCATGGCGGGTGGCCACCAGGACTCAGGAGTCCGGGCAGGGCTGAGAAAGGAGTGGTACCTGCAGGCACTGGCCTTGGGAACGGGGACAGCTGTTCTGGCATCACCGAGAGGTCAGAAGATGACATGAGGGGCCCTGGGGGCTGGGGTCTTCTGGGTGCCTGGCTCCTCCCTGGGAGGCTGGGGTTGACCTCCTGGTCCTGACAGAGGCTGGGCCCTCAACACGCCTGCAGCACCCACCCCGCCGTGGCCCCGATTCCTGAAACGTTGGCTCCTGCAGAGAACAGAGTGGATCCAAGCCTGGGGTGGAGCGTGGTAGTGGGCAGGGGGATGGACCAGAAGGCCTCCTTCTGGAAGGAGGGGAGCCAGTGCTGGGCCTGTGATCGGCAGCCTGGCCTGGTGACCCCAACAGTGGAAACCTACAGATCCCCAGGATAAAAGATGGGGAGCCCTACCACCAATGACGAACACAAAACAGGGGCCCCTGCGGACGTGCCAGCAGCTCCTTCCCAGACCTTCCGTCTTCTGGGGCACCCTCTGCAGCCGCCTCTGCCCACCTCCCCACGTGCAGGGTCTGTCCTGTCTCCTGGGGGCCCAGCTCTGCTCTCAAGAGTAGCGGCCTTGGGTCCCCAGTGCACCCAGGCGCCCCGTGGTGAAACGGCAGCAGCACCCCTGGGGCTGCTCTGCCGCCCACCCCTCTCTGGCCTCAGCACAGGTGTCGGCTCAGCCAGAGAACAGAGCCCGCGTCCCGTGGTCCACACTCTTCCCCGTCAGACGGGGGTCTCTGGGGACTTGAAAAGCAGTACCACCCTGGCAAACCTTCTCTCCTCGCCTTTAACGTAAACAAAACTGCCGTGCACGCAGCGATATGAAGGCTGAAGCCTCGGGCCCAACTGCAGCTGTTTTTCTCTTCTTGTGGTTTCTCCTTGGGGTTAAGCAATGTTTCATTTCTCGGCATAACGACCAACCCAGGCCCCTCTCCGCAGTATCAACACGTCTGATGGGTGGGGGGACGGGGAGGCTGGGAGGGGGCCCCGTGCCAGCCCTTGGGTCCCCAGGCTCCTTCCTAGCCTGTTCATAGGGAAGGAATGAGAGACCCCAGTGTCCTCCTGAGGCACTGGGCAGAGGCGGGGCTGCTGAGCAGGGTTCTAGAAAGATTAAGACATGGTGAACGCCAATCACAGCGGCCACCGCTCTTGGGAGAGACATTTATCACCTACTGCATGGCACCAGCGTCTCCATGAGAGAAGGCACCCTGGCTCTGGGCCGGCACCCCCTTTCCTCGGCCAGGCTGGGCTGCCCAGGGGCCCCATTCCTGTTTCCTGGAAATCAGCCCTGCCCTGTTTCCTCTTCTCATCCCTCACCACACCCCCGGCCCCGGGGGGCCCCCAGGGAGGCAGGCCCTCCAGGTGCCAGGTGCTCACCACGTGTGGACTCATTTCTGAGACTGGGGAGGTCACCACAGGGCGACCGGAAGTTGTGGAGAGGGACCAGCGCCCAGGGCTGACGAGCTTCCTGGCACCATTCGAGGGCTGCCCTGCACACCTGCATCCATGCCGGCCCTCAGGGGCTCCCACACCAGGAGAGGATGCCTTCTTTGCCTGGGAGGCAGCTCCTGACCTCGGCCCAGGCCTTCCCGCCGGCTCCCTGGGGCTGCCCTACCCACCCCGCAGGTCCCCAGGGTTCTCTAGGTCCTCCAGCTCCACGACCAGACCTCTCCCTGCCTGGCTGCGGCCCCGGGGCCACACTGCGATGGACCCCAGCATCCTGGCCCACGGCCAGGTGTTGTTCAGGGTGGCTGTGCTCTGAGGGATTCCACTTTCCTAGCTCCCCCTACGGTGGGCGGCCCTGGGACCCTAACCACAGTCTCTGGGGAGTCTTTGGCCTCCTGATAGAAGGAGAGCCACACAGCTGGCCAGCCCCATCCCCTCCCTGACTCCTCGATTGTGGGCCCGATCTGGAGCCCTCGCTGGTGGGAGAGGCAGGCCTGGAGGATGCTCTGAAACAGGGAGCCTGGACCACTGCCACGGCCGCCTGCCTGGGCCTCCTGCTACGAGGAAAATTGCGTCCCTAAGCCTCTGCCAGGTTGTCTGCCTCTCGCAGGGGATGCATTCCTGACAGCTCAGAGCACCTGGAGTGCAGAGGAGGGAGCCGGCATCCTCTGACCCCTGCTCCCCTGTTCCCATGGCCTCAAGAGTGCAAGTTTCTCACGGAGGGTGCACGCAGCCCACCGGCTGTGATCTGAGCAGTGTCTTCTCTGAGCCTGTGCGGGCCTCCAAAAGCCCCTTTGCCACTCTCTCCCTGTCAACCCCTCTGGCCCAGAGTCTGCAAAGAGGGAGAGAAAAGGTAGGGGGTCTGGTGGGTCTGCAGCAGTCAGCTGGGCTGGAGTCTTCAGGATCAGTTCTTTGTAACCAGCCAGTGTGCAGAGCACTTCCTGAAATGTGCGGTTCACCTCCCCCAGTGTCACATAGGGTCACCCACAGGATATTTTTCCCTGCGGTGCTCCGAGACCCCACCCCAGTGCTCTGTCCAGGACAGGGTGCCCCTGCTGGAGGCCTGGGGACTGTACAAGGGGCTCCCTGAACCTGCCATCACTCCCTTCCGAGGTGGCCACAAGCTCGGGACTTCACAGCCCCCTTCTCCCTCCTTCTCAAAGCCCAGAGTTTCTGGGTCTTACTCCTCAGGGTTCTTCCTCCAGATCCTAAGCCTACAACTAAACTTAAGCCTCAGACTGCCACATGCAGGGTTCCTGAAGGCAGCTGTGGGAGGGGGCCGAGAGAGGGGCTGCCTGGGAGCCCAGGTGCTGCCCAAATAGAACCCCCGACCCCCTGGGGAGGGTCTGCTGGGAAGACGCCACCTGGGCCATCATCTCCCATCCCACCCGTGACTGGGAGATGGAACCAGAAGAGAGACCAGCTCAGGAACCTGCTACAACAGTGGGGTTTCGGTTCAGCCAGCGTTTGGGGAACCTCGGCTCCATGCCAGGACAGCAGCACCAAGAGGAGCGGGAGCCAGATGCCGTGGGACAGAACTGATCCCTAGATCCCCAGCCTGCCTGAGGGCAGGGGGAAGTTCTGGAGGCCTGGAGAGGGGGGGAAGCTGCGCCGGGGGAGGGAGAGGGAGCGGTGCAGAGAGGGTGGCTGCAGCTCAGAGGGTGCAGGGCAGGAATCTGAGCATTGCGTACAAAGGAACCCTTTCAGGTCCCCAGCCAAGGGTGACAAGCACAGGCCAGAGGTCCGGGAAGATTGCACCTTTGGTGCTGGCAGCATTTGAAGGCGGGATTGCCATGGCCTTCTAGGGGGATTCACGTGGGCCTCTCTGAGTGGTGGAGTCAACGTGGGGTAAGTGAAGAGATCCTGGGAGGACAGTCACCTTATAAGTAGAAATGCAATCCCCGGTTCTCAACCTCGCTGGGTGAGGGATGCCGCCGACACTATGGAATGAGCCGCGGGATAAACATTTCCAAGTCCCCAGGGTCTTCGTGCTTAGGCCAGGTTTTCTAGAGCAAGAGGCATTCTGCAAACAAAAAAAAAGCCTATGCACGATTTAGGTCTTTTGCAAATAACCAATTCTAGCTGGCTTTACACAAAAAGAGGAACTTAGGGCAAGAAAGCCACACTGGAGTTTCTAAGAGCCCAAGGGCAGGCAGGGTGCGGCAGCCTCTGGAAACTCGGCCTGGGACATCTTGGGACACAGGGTCTCCTCACCCCTTCAGGGGGGCTCTCTCTGCAGGGCGTGGTCTGCCCAGAACCCACTGTACAAAATGACGGCCCCCAGATCTCCCTCAAGTTTACATCTCTGCAAAATGAGCTGGGGTCTCCTGGGGCCAGTTCCATCATCCCGAGGACGGGGCTCTGGTGGTCCTGGCTTGGGTCTGGCTCCTGTCTCCTGGGCCAATCAGTGGGGCTGGTGTGGTGGCAAAGTCACACCGGGGACAATACTGTCTTTACAAGCAGAACTATTTTACCCCCCAAACAAAATCCTACCTGAAACTAAATATGCCGGGGGCATCCCTGATGATGGCAGGCAGATGGCACCAGGGCGCTCAGCGTCTGCCGTGCTCACCTCCTTCCCTCCATGAACCCCAAACAAACCTTCAGAGCCTGTTTGAGAAATAAACAGGTCTTCCCTCCCTCAACACAGAGCTTTCCCTCCTCCCCCAGGCTGCTGTCTCCTCCTCCTCAACAGCGCACATCTCCTGGGTCCCAGGGGGCACCCCAGCCTCCCCGGGGGTCTGCAAGGACCTTGGGTACCAGGAGCAGGAGCTTGGAAATCGCAGCTCTGGGTGGCAAATGGAGGGGCTGGTAGTGAGCGGGGTCAAGGGTGTGCCTAGCACACTGACTGACGGCTCCTCCATCCCTGCCCCTTCCAGAAGCCTCCTTCTGCCTGGACTCCTGCAAGGCCTAGGGACCCAGAGCTCGCCCCTCCCTGGGCCAGCTGCACAGACCACAGTCAGGGGACCCCTGGTTTCCCACCGCCACTGGCCCATGCAGTTCCTCTCACGAACCAGCAGTTTGACGGAGGAAACAACTTGCAGAGAAGCAAAAGGAAAATAAGGCAAACGGTACCAGCTCTTCTGCTATGTGTCAGGTCACTTACATTATCCAATGAATCCCTACAATAACCCACATCTTTATGAACGAATAGACCAGAGCCTGGAGCAGGTGAAGTCCCCCAGGTCGCATAGCTGGTAGATGGCTGAGCAGGAAGTTTAAACCAGATGCTCAAGACTCTAAAGCCCTCCCTTTCTGCAGTACCGCGTCCAGAGCGGCATGAGCTGTCGGTGGCCAGCGGAGGACCGGAGCCCTGGGTCCCATCCACAGTCACCTCGTGCACACGGTGAGCGCGTCGTCTGGATTAGTTGATTCTAACCATGTCACTCCCTGCTTGGAATCCTACAAGAGCCCCTGTGCTGTGCAAACATGCCACACGCTTAGGTAGGGAGGTTGGGCCGTTGTCTGCCACATCTGTGCTGCTTGTCAAGAGCCTGCCTACAGCTTCACAGATGAGTGAGTCAGTTCTGCACGTGACACACCTGCCCGGTGCCTTGCACTGCTCTCATCCCTCTCCCCCACCCTGATGGACGAACTCCCCCCAAGACCATACTTCCTGGCATCTCCGGACACCTGCAGCTCCCTCTTCCCAGAGGGCCCTTCCCTCTCTGCAACCACGGCTGCAGCCACAGTCCCCTGAGCTTGGTGTGGTATCCGCGCCTGTTACAGGCTAAATGGGCTGTGATGGACCGAATTGTTTCCCACCCCCGCAAATTCAGAGGTTGAGGTCCCAACCCCCAGTACCTCAGAATGTGATCGTATTTAGAGATGAGGCCTCTAAAGAAGAAATTAAGGTTAAATGAGGTCACCACAGTGGGCCTTATCCAATCTGACCGGTGTCCTTATGAAAAGGAGAGATTAGGGCACAGACACACGCAGAGGGACGACCACGTGAGGACATGGGGAGGAGACGGGCCATCTTCTCCAAGAAGCCAAGAAAACCAACCCTGCTGACACTTTACTCTTGGACTTCTGGCCTCCAAAATTAATTTCTGTTGTTTAATTCACCGAGTCTGGGGCACTTTGTTATGGCAGCCCTGGCAGACTCATCCTACACAGAGAGGTGTTTAGAAGGTCTGTGTGCAGGGCCCTGGGCACACAGGGTGGGGAGGGGCTCTGGGCCCAGTCTCAGAGAAGGCGGTGGAACCTGTTCAAACACGGGTGGGTAGGGGGATGCTTGGGGTCCTTGGGAAAATTGTGTCACCCTTCTTGGCCTCAACACTGCTCATCTCACAGAGCTGGGGTCACATCCAACAAGACAATGCCGGGGAAAGCCCTACCAAGTCTGCAAATCACCTTTCAAATGTTCATTTCTTTTTCTCTTGTTATAGCAGCCGCCCAAGTTAGCAAAATGCACAGAATACGACACTGAAACACAAGAGGTGGCCGGTGCCCTGATTTGTGAGTCCTGCAAAGACATGTGTCACGGCTGCCACTCCTCGGGGTCACACCAGCGGGGGGTCCTCCTGACTCTTCAGACCCAGTGGCAGAGCTGCTCTGCTCCCCCCGCGAGCCTGGGTGCCTGCACTGGGCCAGGCAAGGGGCGCACAGAGACCACCAAGATCTGGTCCTACCCCCGGAGGGACTCTGGCTTGGAAGGCATCTGGGGTGACCGTCCTTCTGGTTTGCTGGGACTGAGAGGGTTCCTGGGGCTCAGGACTTCTGAAAGAAAGTGCCAGGCAAATGCATAGAAAACTCCAGAAGCAGCTGGCTTGGAAGAATGGTGAACAGCCTGCGGAAGACATAGTTTTGGCACCAGCAGGAGCACACATCTCTGGGGCCGGTGTTGTCCTGAGGACGCCCTGCAGCCGTGTATGTTGCTGCTTCTCCTACGAGCCCAGGGATCCAGGGGTGGGCGTGGGAGGGGGCTCCTCAAAGTGTAACACCAGATAGCCCCCTCGCCGAGTGCTTGCTGCCCACCCCTGCCACTTGGAGCATCACCGGTTTGCTAGTCTTGCGGGGGGGGCAACCCTCCCTGGGCACAGAAGACCAGAGTCCTGCTGAGTGGGCAGTGGAGACTGACACCGGCTGTGTTGGAATCCTCAGGCTCCTTCACCAACAGGCGAAGAAGGGGGACCTTCTACTGCCTGGGGGGTATCCATCCCGATCACCAAGGGGAGGCTGGGAGCTGCTACGCACAGAGGCAGGAAGGACCGGTCTGGGAGTCACGGGAGGCTCTGGGGCGCCTCTCATGGCGCCCTCTCCAACCGTAGAGTCAGGCAGAAGGTTCAACCACAACCAAAGCAGGAGACAAGCCTTCCCAGGTGAAGCTGAGTGAGCCCCCAGGTGAAGGGCTCCATCAGCTGTGGTGTGGACCTGGGCGGCCCTGGAGCCTGGGGGGTCCTGGCCACCAAAGTGTCTCAGGACTAGTTATAGAAACGAAAACCAGCTGCCATGGGACATGATATTTCTTGTTTGCTGTGTATAGATTATTTTCCCTCCTCCTTTTCCTATTTTTAAAATGTTGGTAAACTTTTTATTGAACTATAACATAAATACAGAAAAGTACACAAACGCAAAGTGTACAGCCAGGGGCACACAGGTGAAGACATCTGTGTATCCACACCCAGATCAAGACACGAACATGGGGGAGGGATAAATTAGGAGTTTGGGATTAACAGATACACACTACCATATATAAAATAGATAAACAAGGACCTACTGTATAGTACAGAGAACTACACTCAGTATTTTGTAATAACCTATAAGGGAAAGAATCTGAAAAAAATAGATATATGTGTATGTATAACTGAATCACTTTGCTATACACCTGAAACCAGCACAACATTGTAAATCAACTATACTTCAATAAAAATACATTAATTAGTTTAAAAAAGACAGAACATGGCCAGCACCCAGACACTTCCCTGAGGGCCCACTCCCCAAAAGGTAACTACTGCTACCAAAGACTTCTGCCTATTTTGAACTTCATACGCATGAACTCGTGCAGTCTATACTCTAAGGTAGGAGCTGGCTTCTTTCACTCAACTCAGCGTGTATAAGATTCATCTATGTTGTGTGTTATATGTAGATTGCTCACACTCCTTGCTGTGAAGGTTCTTTTTGTGCAGATACAAGCATTTGCTTATCTCTTCTACTGTTGATGGCTATTTGGGTGGTTTCCAGTGTTTGGTTATTGCCAAGTGCTGCTTACATGTCTTTTGGTGACATACATAAGCGTTTCTGTTGCATACGTTCCTAGGAGTGGAGCTGCTGGGTGGTAGGTGTGTCTGTACCCAGCTTCGGTGATAAACACCTGTTTTCCAAAGTGATGATGCCAAGTTCCACTCTTCCCAGGAGTGTGTGAGCTCTGCTTTTTCCAGACCCTCAGCAATGCTCAGGAATCTGTCTTTTTCATTTTAGCCTTTTTGATGTGCGGGTGTTTTTTTGTTTTTGTTTTTTTTCACTTCTCTCTCTCTCTCTTCTTTCTTGCACAGCTTTATTGAGATATAATGTATCCATTTAAAGTATCCAATTAAATAGATTTTAGTTTCTTCGTACAGTTATACAGTCACCACCACAATTTTAGAACATTTTCATCACCCCAAAAGAAACCCCAAACCCTTTAGCTGTCACCCCCAACATCCTATGCCTCTCAGTGCCTGGCAACCACTTATCTATTATGTCTCTATAGACTTGCCTATTCTGGACATTTCCTATAAAAGGAATTATATAATATATGGTCTTTTGTGACTAGCTTCTTTCAATTAGCTTGGTATTTTCAAGGTTCATCCATGCTATATCATGTATTAGTACTTAATTCCTTTTTATGGCCAAGAAATATTCCATTGCATGAGTAGACTGCATTTTGTTTATCCATTCACCATTTTAAAACATTTGAGTTGTGCCCACTTTTTGACTCTTATGGGTAATACTGCTCTGAAATTCATAGGCAAATTGTTGTGTAGACATATATTTTCGTTTCTCTTGGGTAGATACTGATGAGCGGAATTGCTGGGTCAAATGGTAACTCTATGTTTAACTTTTGAGGAACTTCCAGACTCTTTTCCAAAGTGTCTGCATCATTTAGCATTCCCACTGGCAAGGTATACGAGTTCTGATTTCTCTGCATTCCCACCAGACATCCTCATGTGTGAAGGGGCATTTCTTTTGGTTTTGATGTTTTGCTGTTTTATTTTTTTTAAATAATACTTTCTTTCTTTCTTTCTTTCTTTCTTTCTTTCTTTCTTTCTTTCTTTCTTTCTTCTTTCTTTCTTTCTTTCTTTCTTTCTTTTTCTTTCTTTCTTTCTTTCTTTCTTTCCTTTCTCTCTCTCTCTCTCTTTCTGGCTGCATTGGGTCTTCGTTGCTGCGTGTGGGCTTTTCTCTAGTTGCAGCGAGTGGGGGCTACTCTTTGTTGTGGTGCGCGGGCTTCTCATTGCCGTGGCTTCTCTCGTTGCGGAGCACGGGCTCTAGGCGTGCAGGCTTCAGTAGTTGTGGCACATGGACTCTAGAGCACAGGCTCAGCAGTTGTGGTGCATGGGCTTAGTTTCTCTGTGGCATGTGGGATCTTCCCGGACCAGGGCTCGAACCCATGTCCCCTGCACTGGCAGGCAGATTCTTAACCACTGCACCACCAGGGAAGTCCTGCTGTTTTAATTGGTGACTTGTGAAGTTGAGCACTTTCTCATATGTTTATCGGCCACTAGGACACACTCTTGTAAAGTGCACCCCCCACAAACCTTCAACCACTTTTTCCTGTTGGGTTGTCTGCCATCTTCTGTTGATTTCTAGGAGCTCTTTATGTCTTCTGGCTATGAGTCTTTCGTCAAATATATGTGTTGCAAACATTTTCTCACAGCTGTGACTTGTCTTTTCACTCTCTCATGGAATCTTTTGAACAGAAGTTCTTCATTTTAATATAGTCAGCCTGCTTTATCCATTTTCCCCTTCCTCTCTTCCCCTCCTCCTTATCTTCTTCTTCATCTTCATCTTCCTTTTTGTAATCTCTTCAGGGAACTGCCATCCCCACAGTCCTTGTAGACATCCATTTTACCATATGGCCACGTGCCGTGGCACTGTCCTATCCCAAGCCTAACTTTCAATGGTGCTCCCTCCCAGGCAGCCCAGGGCAATGATTGAGTACCACCAATATGGTGCGGTGAAGTGTTCCATTGTCCACCTGCAGTGAGCCCGTCCCTGTGTTCAAGCTCAAACAGGTGACTAACCCCATCACAGACCCCACTTGGAGGGCTTGGCTGAATCAGCCTGGGTTCAGTCAGAAAGATGGAAACCACTCTAGGTATTTGCCACAGAGGGAAGTAAGGCAAAGAACTGGTTACAAAGGCGTGGAAGGACGGAAGAGTGAAAGGGAGAAAGAGAGGACCAGCAAACCCAAGGGAGAAGGGATACTGGCTGCAACAATTTACGTTCCCACCAACAGTGTAGGAGGGTTCCCTTCTCTACACACCCTCTCCGGCATTTATTGTAATCTGACTTTAAATATATTTATTTTGAAAAATCTTTGAAGAGACAACATGTGCACACAGTATGAAATTCAATAGACACAAACAGAACATTACCCAGCCATAAAAAGAAGAAGGAAATCTTGCCATTTGTGACAACATGCATGGACCTTAAGGGCATTATGTTAAGTAAAATAAGTCGAACAGAGAAAGATGAATGCCTTATGATCTCATACGTGGAATCTAAAAAAAAACCCCAGACAAACTAAATTCATAGAAACAGAGAACAGATTGGTGGTTGGCAGAGGCAGGGTGTGGGGTGTGTGCAAAATGGGTGAAGGGGGTTGAAACGTACAGCTTCGCTTATAATATGAATAAGTCCTGGGAATGTAATGTTGGTAATACTGTGGTGTGTATTTGAAAGTAGCTAAGAGACTAGATCTTGAAAGTTTTCATCACAAGAAAAAAGTTGTAACTACGTATAGTGATGGATGTTAGCTAGACCTGTGGCAATCATTTTGCGATATATACAAATATCGAATCATTATGTTGTTCACCTGAAACTAATATAATGTTATATGCCAATTATACCTCAGTTTTGAAAAAAAGAGAAAAAAAATAAACTGTTTCTAAAACAGTGTGGAGAGAAACCCACGTCTCAGGGCTCCATGAGCCTGAGACTTGAGGTTGTCTATTGCCACGGGGCCCAACCTCTGCCCCAAGGGAGCAGGTTGGATGCTCTTCTCTCAGGATCTGAGATGGGTGTGGGTGCAGGTGGCCACCCTGCCGTCATGGCCCCAGGCTGCCTGAGTGGCCTCGGTCCTGGGCATGGGATGGAGCTGAGAACTGGAGAACGAGGCCCGGATCTCGGAGGTACTGGACATGCCAGTCGTTGCAGGAAAAGAGGGAAGCGCAGGCCATTGCCTGGTGCTCACTTCCTGGCATCCTCTAAGCTCTGTCTCAGCGGATACGCACAGAAGGAGCCCACTCTGATGTGTCAGACCCGCGAGCCCCTGCAGCCCCACAGGTGCAGTGTTGGCCAGAAACATAGGGAAGAAACACCGCCATCCAAATGAGGACCAATGGGTCCAGCATCCGGACCTCGGAGCCCGCACGCTGGGCTCTGCTGGATTTCACAACCACACCTGTTCAGGGGGTGGGCCGGCCACACGAGACCTTCCAGAAGGGGACAGTACAGCAAAGACTGTACTGAAAGATGGACGTGTCTCTGGACCAAGGCCTCGTAAGACCAATTTAGGGCCGGGAAGCTGCAAACACCTTGGGTTGCGGGGCCTGATGGTGCTGCTGGAGAACTGATCACAACCGGCAAGGAGAGACAGGAGAGTGCCTGCCGGCCCCTGGATCTAGATCAAACACAGGAGCCCGGCTCAGAGCTGGCAATGCAGGCTTGGGGTGGGGAGAAAAAGGGTGTGGGTGTTCCTGGGTCACTTACCATCAGACCCCTCACATGGGAAGGCAGGGACCCACACCCCGTTAGAAGCCTTGCAGTAGCCCAGGACTCGGGAGTGGAGACTGCTCATCCTAATTTCCTTCTGTCCCGGCTGGTGGATCACAGGGCAGATGCTGTCATTGCTTTTCTACTGCATGGGGAGTTCGGCAGACCCCAACACGAATGGGGCACTTTGAGGGAGTACCCCTGACCTGCCAAGATTTGGGGGAGGGTGGTTCTAGACAGCTTTGGTTGTGGTATCATTTATTTATCACCGCATAATAAACCACCTCAAAACAGCAGCATAAAATTTAAAATATCGGTTATTTTGCTGCTGAATCTGGGACTTCTGTCCCAGGGTTTCTGCCAGTAGCTGCCTGTGGGAACGCCAAGTCTTCCAGTTTTTCTAGACAGTCTAGAAAACCAATTTTCTTAAATATGGAAACTTCTAACTTTTAGCTAATTTAAAAACTACAGGGGCTACACAAGAGCAGCCCAGGGGCAGCCAGCTTGTGCCTCTGCCTCACCTTGCAAGGTCAATTTGGAATGGCCCAGGGCAGGTAAGGCATTCCAGAAGCTTCTCTACTCAGCAAACTGTTTGGTGCCTTGCCTGGGGTGTTCAGAGCCAGCCGTGGGTGAAGGGTAAAGTGGTGAAGGAGTGAGGAGAAAGGCTTCCCAGAGAAGCCCAGCAGAGCATCTGGGCAGCAGATGAAGGGAGGGGGTGGCAGCCGGGGGTGGGGGGAGCCCCACAGGGCACAGAAGCCTCCTGCACTCCATTCTCTTTATTTCTCTGCTGAGGACCACTCTTTGCCAACTTTCCCAGCAGAGCACACCTTCATGAAAGCGCTTGAGCCCAGCCACACTGAAGTGTAAGTAGCTACTGAATCATAACATAACTCTGCCTCCGGACAGTTGTCCTTCATCAAAAGTTGTCTTTAGCAAAAGACCGTGGGGTCAAAGTGCAAAGCTTTCATCATAACATCTCAAACTGACAGGTGAGTGTCAGGAAGAGTGTGAGGTGATGGTCTTCACCAAATCTATGAATTTGTGTGTCCTCATCATCATCATCACCATCATCATAATCACTGTTGTCATCATCACCACAACCATCACTATCATCACAATCATAACCATCACCACCACCACTGTCACCTTCATCATCACTACCACCACCATCACCATGATCACCACCATCACAACCATCACATCATCATCACTACCATCTCGTCATCACCACCACCATCATTATCACCTTCATCATCATCACCTTCATCATCACAAACATCATGACCACCATCATCGTCATCACCATCATTATTACTATCATCTTCATCATCATCACCACCGTCATCATAATCACCACAACCATCATCACTATCATCAGCATCATAACCATCACCACCATTATCATCATCACCATCATCATTACCACTGTCACCACCATCATCATCACTACCACCTCTTCACCATCATCATCTTCAACACTACCATCATCATCATCACTAACATCATCACCATCATCATCACCCCACAGTAATGACATCCCTTCTTAGCCTTGAGTGGAAGAAGGACATTTCCTGCTTCTTCCAGATCTACCATCCTCTCTGGTCCTGGAGAACATTCATGGCCCCAAAGGTCTCTGCAGGGCCCACATCAGCCACATGCTCAAAGGCTCCAGAGAGAGACACCAGAGAGTGAGCCTAGCCTGTCCATGCTGGCCCCCGAGTCGCCGAGCATCTGCTGTGTGCCAGGCTGGGGCTGGGTTCTGCACCTTCCTCTTCTAGCACTGGCTGAGTCCCCAAAGCCAACCTCCCTTCCTTCCCTTGTTGCCCTCCATCTGGAGGACTTGGTCCTCTGTGTCCACCTTGCTCTGCCTCCTCCTCCTGCCTCTCAACTGCTGCCCTAGTGGTTGCCCCAAACACTTTCACTGAACAAGCAAATGTCCATTGCACATGTCTGGATCCCACAAAGCAGGCATCAGGTAGCCATCTTCCTTCTGCCAGCCCAGTGGTGCCACATTCAGTCCCCTTAGTTAAGGAAAGCGTTGAGGGGACACTTGACACAGGCAGGCAATTTCATGCAGGAGCTTATCCATGGCAGAGCAGGCTGTGGCCTGAGGCTGTGTCGCATGTCTTGGACTGTCAAGTGCAACAGGATCCCAACAGGCTCAGTGTGCTCAAGGCAGAATGGGTTGTTTGGATTATTAATGCAGTGATAAGTTTAAAACACATGTTTACCCTCTACAAAGCACTAGACAGAGTGGAAGTCACCTTTTCCTTCTCAGCGTGGGGGGAGGGACACAGGCCCTGGAGGGAGTCAGAGGATGTGCGCTCTTGGCCCACCTTCTTGATGACTCACCCTGAGAGTCTGGAGCAGCCCTGAGCTTCTCCAGAGCGCAGGTTTGTTGGCTATGCAGTGAGGAGGTCACATGGAGAGCATCCAGTGTTCCTCCAAGCTGCAGCGAAGCCTGCAATGCTGGGGGTTGGTGACCTCTTGCAGACTCACCAAGGCAGACATTCCTTCACTGAGTTGCAGTGGGTGCCGCCCCCAAACTGAGCAGGGCCCTTCAGAGGCCACCCTGAGATGACGGAGCAAAAGGCCAGTAGTTAGAAGTTGTCATTGCTAACCCCCAGCCAGTCTACTAGGACATACGTGTGAGGGGTACTGACATGTCCCAGTGCTTTACAACATGAAAACCATCTCATCTCATGAGAACAAGATGTGAAGGCAATGTCCACTTTACAGATGAAGGAAATGACATTCAAAACAACTAAAGGCTTCCTAAAGCCACACAGATAGTCGATGGTATAGCTGGACCCCCGACTCCCAGTTGTTTTCTTGCAATCCAGGCAGTCGCTGAAGGCAGGGAGGTGGAGGATTACTGAAGACCACCTTCACCTCCTTAGTCTGACCTCCCTTTGGTCCTAAAACTACATTCTCTAGATGCTATCTCTTTCCCTCCAAAGCAAAAGGGACCATGCACTAAGATTTAGCAGCCCCTCACACCCTAGTGAGAATAATATCTCCACGCTGCATCTGACCATGAGTAGGTAGTGAAGTTGTGCAGCAAGGAGGGAAGAATGCTGTCGGAGAAGGGCCAAGGGAGCTTCAGTGAACAGACAGGGTGGAGCCCAGAAAGGAAGATGCAAGATGAGCTGTTTGACAATATTCCTTTTACAAGGACACAATTGAATTTTGCATTTTTATGGGATGAATCAACACCCCCCCATCATTGGTCTATTAAAGTCCTAAACCCCAGGATCTCAGAATGTGATTGTATTTGGAGATTGGGACTTTAAAGAGGTAATTAACATGAAACAAAGTCATTCAGGTGAGCCCTTATCTCATGTGACTGGTGTCCTTTGTAAGAAAAGGAGATTAGAACACAGACATAGAGGGAAGACCATGTGAGGGTTCAGGGAGGAGGTGGTCGCCTACATTCTAAGGAGATAGACGCAGAACCCACCCCTGCTAGCACTGTGATCTTGCACAACTTAAAAGTTGAGTGTTATGTTTTATTTGGTGGACAAAACTGAGGACTTAAGCTGGGGACCCAACATTTCAGATAATCTAAGGGACTTCTCCGAAGAGGCCAGGGCAGGAGGCAGGGGGAAACCAGGATGTATAGGAGTTTTTGCAACAAAGACCAAGTTTCAGAACATCAAAAGATTACTGTTAATTAAAGAAGACCGACATCTCAAGTTAAGGAATTTAGTGCTTGTCTGTGTATGGGAAGATGCAAGAGTCTGGGCTTACTGAAATCATTCCTTTGATGTGCACCTCAGCTATCTGGGGCCAGTATCCTGTGCTTTCTCATCCTGAGCCCCCTCAGGGTGCACCATTAGGGGTGGCTACAGTTTCTGATGGTTTGATGGTGGGCATTCTCTTTCCAACCTGAGTTCCCTCAGGGCTCACCATCTGGGAGGCTGTAATGTGATGGCTTGATGGCTGCAACATCCTGTGTTTATTGATATGGCTGGTGATATTTTTCACTCACAGCGTTTTTCCCCAGCCTTCTGCACCCACTGGCTAGATTCCCACATTGTAACAATAGGGCTTCACTCCTTTGGAGGACATCTCGGATGGTCTCACTGAATCAGAATTCTCCCAAGGAAGGGCCATATTCTAAAAAACTGGCCTTGCCAACATGTGTGTGCTCTGACAGCAGATCTGAGGGAAGAGCCCAGCACCCCAATCCTGCGTCCCTCTCACCTAACCACAGGTAAGGGACATTTGTCTTTCCCTGACCGTGACCCAAATCTCCTCCTGCACTGGCAGGGAGTGCCCCATGGTGGGAGTTTGGTGGGAGGTGACTTCTGAAGCCAAAGTAGCAAGACCATCCTTCCTCACCAGCCCACCCGCCCAGCAGGGCACACGGGCCTGTGACCTGGGGGATGCTCCCGCGTGAGGCCTGGGCTCCCCGTGAGAGGCGACGTCATGAAGGGATGCCTAGACTTGGTACCCAGCCGGGCAGTGGGCTGCCCCAGAAGGTAGAGCAGCAGCACCACCCTGACCGGCCCGGTTTGCGGTTCGGCTGCCCACGTGTGCCTGCTCCACGCTCCCTCGGTTCCTGGGTGTTTTCCAAGCTTGGTTCTGCAGCCTTGCTTCCTGGTGTCCTTCTAGTAAAGGCCCTTTCTGCTGAGTCATCCCAGTTGGTTTGCGTTGCCTGCTGCCAAGCTCTAGCTATTGGTCTGGTGCCCAGGAGGGGAGGTGGGGCTGGTCCCGCGGAAGCCGGCATGATCTTAAAAGGCACTTGTGTGGTGCATGCAGTCTTCAAGCAACGGATGGGGACTCTGTCTTCAGCGAGTGGGAGCGAAACCCGAGGGAGCCCTGGAGGAGTTCAGGGAACTCTGGGGTCTCCAGGCTGTCCAGTCCCAATCTCCCCATCCCAGGTGTCAGCCCCCCGCCCTTTCTGATCTGGGCCCTGATGTTTGCTGGCCTGTGCAGGAAGGAGAGGAATTATACACCAAAGTAGCTGCTGAACCTGCCTAGTACAAACCTGGGGGTTGATCCGAGGGGGCAAAAGTGTAAGCAGGTTAGAGAGATCCATTGATATGAGAGCATTCGGCCATCACACAGAACTCAACATCCTGGAATGCGTCCTAGAATGATTCCTTCTGGAACGGCTCTGGGAAGCTTGAAAAAAGCAGTGAATGGCCTAGTTTTTAAAGAGAATGACAATGGGAAAGCAATGCCAGAACTTGCAAAGCAGACTGTGGAGGAAAGATCAAAGGCTTAGGGAAGGATCCTGCAAGACCCACAGACATAGAAAACAATCTTGTGGTTACCAAAGGGGAAAGGTGGGAAGGGATAAAATAGGAGTATGGGATTAACAGATACACACTACTATGCATAAAATAGATAAACAACAAGGACTTACGGTATAGCACAGGGAACTATATTCAATATCTTGTAATAACCTATAAAGGAAAAGAATTTGAAAAAGAATGTATATATAATGAAATCACTTTGCTGTACATCTAAAACTAACACAACATTGTAAGTCAACTATACTTCAATAAAAAACAAAACTAAACGAAAAAGAATTGGTCAACTCTACGAGACTGGAAAACCCAGTATCTGGCTCTGCTCCTTGGAAGGTCTGGAGGACACTTACCAAGATGGTAAGGAATTCACTGTTGGGGGGAGGTGCTGGCCACGTTAAGAAGCTCAGTGGAGGCTGTCCCCGGCAGGGCAGCCAGGGCTGGTGGTAGGAGGTGTGATCACAGAACAGGGCTCCTAGAAGCAGTGGGGGTGACAGACCCCTGGAACAGCAAGGGCCAGCAGCAGCCCTTAACTGCAGCACTTGCTTCTTCAAGTGGGTGTGATGACCATAATTATTATAATGGGCTACAAGGTCAGAATGAGGGGGAAGGGGGTGACGTTCTGTTTTCAGAGATCCATGCAATGGAGATGGCTTATAGCCCAAGGTGTTCCCAGGAGCAAAACAGACGGGCAACCATCTAAGGTACTGCTGAACAGGCATAATCAAAAGTGTCAAAAATGGATTCACAAACAAATGTCTATCAGCTGGATAAACAAAATGTGGCATATCCATACAAAGAAATATTATTTGGCCATAAAAAGGAATGTCATACTGTCACATGCTACACAATGTGAAAGACACCTGTCATGAAAGGTTGCATATTGTATAATTCCATTTGTATCAAATGCCCAGTATTCTGGCAAATACAGAGAGAAGTAGGTTAATCATTGTTGGGGGTGGTAAAGGGGGTGAATTGAGCCTGACTGCCAACAGGTACAGGGTTTCTTCTAGGGGTGATGGAAATGTTCTGGAATCAGATAGTGGCAATGGTTGCACAACCTTGTGAATTACTAAAAACCACTAAGTTGTACACTTTAAAATGGTGAATTGGATGTTGTATGGATTATATCTCAAGAAGAAAAGAGATGTATTCACAGAAGGCTATGGAAAGTCATGGTCTTCTGCCCATTTTCCAGACCTGAGCTGGTTTTCACATACAGACTCCATCAACTGAAGAGTAGGCTGAGTCCCACAGTGAGTGTAGACAGCAGTGATTCCTTCAGTCCTTCTCTGAAAGGGCCTGTGGCCATCTCCTTGGGAACTGCGTCCTGGGAAAGGGGATTAACCAGGTTTGCAAGGGCAGTGGAATATGGTCCGGGGTGATACTGCTACTTGTAGTGCCATCATGCCCTCCTGTTAGGATGAGGGCACATGGGAGTTGCTAACAAATGGATTCCTGGCTCAAATCCATCACAGTGTGTTCACTGGGCCCAGGGAACCGTCTGCCCATGGCTTGAGTTCTTGAATGTTTGACTAGAATGAACTCACTTGACAGTGGGCAGAGCCCACAAATTGTTCCTTGTCCTGTAGAATAGGGGCTATGTGGGAAGGCCAAGTGGCAGCCCTGGAACTGGCCCCCTCTAGATAAGATACTAATTCAAACACAATACTACATTGGGGGTGAGGTGGAAAGGAGGATTATCAGAGAGTAGTGCCACTCAAAAACTTCAAGATGGTGGTGCCCATCACCACCCCAGTTTAATTCACTAGTGTTTAATTTAATTGACTAGAATTTAATTGACTAGAATTTAAATCACTAGTATCTTCCCTGCAAAGACCACACAGGTCAGGTGGATGACAGTGGGCTACCGCAAACTGACCATGTAATAGTCCAACCGCAGCCACTGTGCCCCTTTGGAGTTTCTTTATTAAATCAGATTAATACAGCCTTCAGTCCATGGCCTGTAGCTATTGACCCGATTAATTTCATCTTTTCCATACCCATCAGAAGGACCAACTCATATTCATGTGTGGTGAACAAAAGTAAACAGAGATTTGTTCCAAGGCTGTGTTGATTCTCCTGTTCTCTATGATAATAAGTCTGCAGGTCAGGGACCACACTGTACAAACTTTCTACAGAGCAGCACACTGGTCTACTGTCTTGTGATACCAGGTCAACCAGACCTGAAGAGCAGGAAGTGACAAGTACCCCTGATGCCATGGCAAGACACGTGTTCTCTGGAGGGTGGGTGACCAACCCCACAAAGATTCAGGGGCTTGACCCATTTGTGGTGTTTTTAGGAACCCAGTTGTCTAGGGCATGACGGGTTACTTCTTCAAATAAAGGGAAAGTTATTGCACCTTAAATTTCCTACCTCTAAGGAAAAAGCACAATGCTTGGCAGGCCTTTTCGGGTTTTGGAGGCAGAATATTTCACACTTGGGAACTGCTCTGACCCGTTTATCAGCTGGTGCAGAAGGTTTCTAGTTTGGAGGAGATATGAGTGGCTCTCAGAGCAAGAAGGGGCTGTGCAGGAGACAGACCATTGTGTGGACAGCTTTGATTCTTGGGCTACAAACCACCAGCAGTGGTCCAGATCCCATGGCATCCACCTCTGTGCACTGACACCTGTCCCTCACCTTACACCGAAGCCCTCATGGGGGTTTTCATGATGAGTGGACCAAGGAGGAAAAAGCCCAAGCTTGTTTCATGAACGGGTCTGTTCCATGTGTCAGGGAGGGACAAAGATGGACAGCAACGGCTTGCCGCCCTCAGCAGGGGTGGCTGGAGTCCTCCTCGTGGGCAGAGCGTCATGCGGGGCACCTGGCCATCCACTCTGTGTGTCCAGAAAGGTGCCCTGAGGTAAGGATATACATGGACTCATGGACAGTGGGCACTTGCTTAGCTGGCTGGTCAGGAGCCTGGAAGGAATGAATTGGAAGGTCAGGGACAAGGAGACCTGGGAAGAGGCACGTGATTGGACAGACCAGGAGTGTGCAGAGCGTGAGAATCTTTTCACCCAGGAGAGGCCTGACATAACCGTGTGGACAGGGTAACTTGGCCAATAGATGTCAGGCCTCCTCTGCCCTCCCACCTGGGTGCTTGAGCAAAGGAGGACAGAGGATGGGGGGACTGGCCACATTGGGGGCCATGCACAGCTGATCCTCAATTTTAATAGAATCTTGTATCTTTTTTTTTTTTTTTTTTTGGCTGCGTTGGGTCTTCGTTGCTGCACGCAAGCTTTCTCTAGTTGCGGGGAGCAGGGGCTGCTCTTTTTTGTGGTGCACAGGCCTTCAGTAGGTGCAGCACTCGGGCTCAGTAGTTGCGGCACGCAGGCTCAGTAGTTGTGGCACGTAGGCTCAGTAGTTGTAGCTTGCAGGCTCTAGAGCACAGGCTAGGTAGTTGTGGAGCAAGGGCTTAGTTGCTCCACAGCATGTGGGATCTTCCTGGACCAAGGATCATACCCGTGTCCCCTGCATTGGCAGCAGATTCTTAACCACTGAGCCACCAGGGAAGTCCTGAATCTTGTATCATTATTACTTGATGCTCTTTGCTGCTAATAATGTTTTCATCAAAATACTCTCATCTGATATTAACATAATGACACCCCTTTCTTTGTATCTAAATACATGCACATATCTTTTTTCCAGCCTTTCATTCTCAACTGTTCTGTAACGTTATGTTTTAGAAGTCTCTCATTAAAAAGCAAATAACTACTTTTAAAAACTAGTTCTAGAATCTTCGTCTTTTAGCTGGAACATTTAGTATGTATATAGAGAGAGTAAAGAGTATTTAAAAGTATTTAAAGTACATATAGTAAAAGTATCTAAAGTATATATAAAATATTTTTATATATGTTTAGTTAACGTATATATAGTTGATATATAAAGTATTGATATATTTGGGTGTTAATTTAGCATGTAATTTTATGGTTTCTTTGTCTTCCATCTTTTCCCCCTTCTTTAAGAATGCTTTTTTTTTTTTCGTTCATACCCTTGTTCTAATCTTTTAGTGAATACCTTAGAAATTATACCATGAATTCCTTTTGTAAAATTGAGATATAATTGACATATAACGTTATATTAGTTTCAGGGGTAGAACATAATGATTCAACATATGTATATATTATCAAATAATCACCATGGTAAGTCTAGTTAACATCCATCATCACACATAGTTACCAGTTTTTTTTCTTGTGATGAGAACTTTTAACATCTACTCTCTTAGCAGTTTTCAAATACACCACACAGCATGATGAACTACAGTCACCATGCAGTATATCATATCCCCAGGACTTATTTATTTCAAAACTGGAATTTTGTACTTTTTGACTCCCTTCACTCATCTCACCCACCATTTCACACTTCACCCACGAATTCTTAATATATAAAAATCTGAACTCAATATGTTTATGTTCCACCCAGCAGAACAAGGACCTTGGACACTTGAGCTCCATGTAACTCATGCTTGACATGTGTGTTTTCCTGTCTAGAACTTTAATTCTATTCTGATTTTCCCAATCCCACCAGGTATTATTCACACTGCTGGTAAAATCAACGGTTGTATTTATTTACCCTTACATGTCCTTTCTTCCACCTCAAGCCTCCATCTGAGATCTCTTTCATTCTCTTGAAATACATTTTTCAGAACTCCCTTCAATAAGAGTCATCTGGTAGTAAACTTCCTCAGTCTTTATTTCACCTTCATTCTTGAAAGATCTTTCCCCTGAGTAGAAAATAATTAGTTTAGACAATTGTCCTATGAAATTCTTTTTCCAAAGTAAATCTTACATAGTCGTCCAACAAGTAAGGCAGAGACAGAGAGACAGAGAGAGAGACAGAGACAGAGAAACAGAGAGCGTGCTCCTGGTTGAAGCAGGGATGGGAGGTCCAACCTTCTTTGCTCAACCTGCCCCTCATCTCAATCAGCCTTGAGCACCTCCTGGAAATGCCAGAGAGCCCCAGGATACAGTTTGCAAATTATTAACCTAAAAACTTACAAATCAACATAAACTCTCCATTGCTTAGACCCTAAGGAAATCCAAAGGCCAGCACTGGTTGTGTCCATCCTGCCCTGTTCAGGGAAAAGACTCCCTGCGTCTGAGGCAGGGGCTCTTCTGACTTGAAGAGGCCATTGTGCTGTGGGGCATAAGTGAATTCTTACATCCGTGGCAACCACAGGGGGCCATGAAGGTTGCACACTACTCAAGGCTCCCTTCTGAGGAGGCAAGTGGGTCTGAAGTCTAGTGCATGACCTACTCTTCTGACTGGTCCTGGATTAGATTAGGTCCCCTCTCTTCTAATTCACATGAAGGTTCTATACAAGCCAACCGTGGCCCTATGACCAGGATGAAATGTCATGATCACCACTCCTGCCTTTCTGAGCTCAGTGCCCGTACTCACTGGGCACTGTAGACTTCACTGTAATTCTGATCCCAGGAAGGGGTGCTCTGGGTGGGGGACATAAGTGTTCAGACCTAGAAAGGAACCTTCCCATGGACAAATGAATTGGTGTCTGACTTGTAGCCTTTATTTGTGCATGTGTCGAGGTGGGGGGTTGACATCCCTGGACCCAGCAGGATTCCAGGAACTGAGGACCAGCCTTTGGCCCTGAAACCCCTGGAAGGCCCTTGGGAGATGCACCCAGGCTTTCAGTCGAGGTCTCCCGCCCATCCTGCTATCTGTGTGGCCCTCCACTGCTGGCTGGGAGCCAGTCTTAACTTTCTGTCCAGCGCATCTTCCACTGCCCCAGTGATAAAGCCTGGGATGAAACCCAGCCAACCGAAGAACGTGGCCGCCAGCATGGTCTAATTCTCCCCTGCTCCCCGGGCCTGTGGTGATGGGAAAACACACATTGTTTGGGGGCGTTGCGGATACAGTACAGATTATTTTTAGCAAATTGTTCTGACTTAGTGAAAAACCTGAAAGATAGTGTTGATAATCATCCTTATTTTGGTGCCACAGATGGCACTGCTATAATTAGATACTTGTTTCTGGGTGATTCTGCTGTTCCCATGAGAAGACACCTTGGCTGGTGCAGAAATACATCCCTGAAGGTTGTGTTTACTGTTCAGTTTGGGGCTTGATCTTTCACTCTTTACCCTTAAGTATTAACAACACTTGTGAGAAAAAGTAAATTATTCACACGTCTCTCAAGCTAATATTAGCCTGAGCATAAATGAGAGGGTTGGGTCCTCTTTGTTCTCTGATCCTAGTGACAACTGGGAATTATCCCCTGCTGCCCGCCCTCCTTCTCTGAGGTACTTCCTGGGCCCCCAGCCAAGCCAGGCTCCGTTACCTCCTTCCACCCTGCACTCTCTTTCATATCAGCATTTGTCATTTGTAATTGCGAATTTATCTATGAGGTACTTGGACTAATATCTGTCCCCTCCGCTCGACCATAAGCTCCACAGGGAAGAGACTGGAGCTCTGTGCGCTGTCCCCAGAGCCCAGGACGGGGACATCAGTGAAATGCCACTGCCAGAGTCAGGCGTGTGGGGAACCCACAGCCCCCAGCTCTCCTACTGTCCCCCACCTGTGGGCTCACAGCACGGGCCTCTCTGTGCAGTGACAAGCAGTTAACAAAGCCACCCATCTTCGGGCAGAGGCATCATGGGATTTTCATATGAAATGTGAATAAGATAAGGCTGAAAAGGGTGAAGCAGATGTGAGCTGATGATCCTACTACAGCAAGTCCCCTACATACGAACAAGTTCCCATCCAAGAGCGCATTCTTAAGTCCAATTTGTTCGTAAGTCCAACAAAGTTAGCCTAGGTACCCAACTAACACAATCGGCTATATAGTATTGTACTGTAATAGGTTTATAATACTTTTCACACAAATAATACATAAAAAACAAGCAAACACAAAAAATAAAGAAAACATTTTTAATCTTACAGTACAGTACCTTGAAAAGTACAGTAGTACAGTACAACAGCTGGCATACGGGGGCATGATTGCAACTTTGAAAGTTTGAAACTTGAAGGCTTGTTTGTAGGGGACTTACTGTATTAAAATTAGGTATGGGGCAGGGGGAGAGAGAGAATTGGAATTCCAGTAAGAGCGTCAGTTTCCTGGGAGCTGGTGTCTCCTTCAAGAGCTGCTCACAGCCACAGCCTGACCATTCACAGAACTTTCTCCAGCCACAGGCCTCTGTCTTTTGCTAACTCCTTTCATAACCATTGCGCCCTGAGTTGGGGTCAGCACCATTGTCTAAGCATTACATTGTTACATTGATCAATGTAAGCAAATAATAGATTTTCTCGAGAACATCTTATGAGATGAATCATCTAAACCTTTCCCTTTCCACTGTCTAGTAGGAAGGATGGGCACTTTCCTCTGGATACGGTGGTCCTGCTTTGGCACCGTTTTCAATCCCATACATTTATTAAGAAGCATCATAGTGTCCAGTGCGGAGCCATGACTAACTCTTAGGCAACCCACATGGTAGCAAAACTGTGATGTGGTAAAACGAGTTTCTGGAAAGCACAGAGCCTCCCATACAGTAGGTATCCAATCAGTGAATCTCCCATTACCGCCCATGGAAGCAACCTCTAAGGCAGCGCTCAGGATCGTGCCCCCCGGTGCTCATACCCTCATGCAGAATCCTCCCACACTGTGCCAGGGCCAACAGAACAGGGCAGAAGTGATGGTGTGACATTTCCAAGATTAGGTCATAAAAGGCACTGCAGCTTCCCCTGTGGTTGAGCTCTCTGTCCGTCTCTGTCTCTGTGTCTCTGTCTCTGTGTCTCTCTCTGGGATCACTTGCTCTTGGAGAAGCCAGGTTGTGAGCAGTCCTTTGGAGATGCCCACGTGGTGAGGAGCCGAGGCCTCCCGCCAACAGCCCCTTGAGCGAGCAACCTAGAAAGCAGATCTTCCAGCATCAGTCAAGCCTCCAGAGACCACTGCCAGGGCAACCTCACGAGGGTCCTTGAACTACAACACCCAGGGAGCTGCTCCCAGATTCCTCACCCTCAGAACCTGTGTGCCATAATGCTGTTCAGGTGTGTGGTCATCTTTTGTCACACAGAGAAGGTAACTCATACACTAGCCGACTGCGCCTCTGTCTCCTGGCTCTGCTGAGTCAGCTGGGAGCTCCGTTCCCTCAAGCAGTGTACCCACCTTTCTTCTCCCCACTTCTCTCTGCTCACCAGCCTCCCCCTCCCGCTATAGCTCTCTGACCCTGGCTCAGCATTGACCATGACAGAGGGAAGGGCAAGGCTCCAGGGAAACCAGGGAACCTCATAGTCCTGACCCCTGGCCTGAGAAGGAAACTTGACCTTGCTCCCCTCTCCACACATGGCTCAGCCCCATTTCCTAACTCTTCCCAACACTGGAACTCTTCTCCCCTCCATCCTTCTCATCTCACTGCAGGGGAGCCATGTCACCACTTACTTTCTTCAAACTGCCTGAGGACCATCGCTCTCCTAGTCCAGTCCTGACCACTTCCCTGCGTCCCAGCACCAGGGGCCCGTATTCCTTGGAGGCAATATTCCACCAAAAAATCCAGCTGCCGTAATTTGATGAGAGCTCCTGCAGAAAAGGGATGGAAAGGTCTCCCACTGGCTGCTCAGGTCCAGGACTGCTCTCCCCTGGGCACCGACCAGACAGAGACCACTTCCATTGGATAAATGTCCCAATTTCCCAGAGTCTCCTGCACCCTCCTGCTGCTGACCCTTCCCTACTCCTGTCCCCACACCCGGTTCTGTAACACACCAGCTAAGACAGTGGGCCAGCTATGGGAGCCTCCTTCTCCTTTTCCGATTAAGTTTTCTTTTTTTTTTCCTTAATTTTTTGGCCACACCATGTGGCATGCGGGATCTAGTTCCCTGACCAGGGATCGAACCCGCACCCCCTGCAGTGGTAGTGCAGAGTCTTAACCACTGGACCACCAGGGAAGTCCCAAGTTTTCAAGTCCCAGTTTTGAAAAACTGATCCCCACGTATAGTGCACAATCCAAATAGTTTAGGCTCATGATGAAATGCAGCTGTCCTCTGCCTCTCTCTCTCATCCCACAGTCCCACTCCCTAGGGGCCATGGCTTTTCTTCTTTTTTATTTGCTTCTGAAAAAATAAGGATATGTGCTTTTAAAAAATGTATTATATCTTGAAATTGTTTTTGACTCTCTATTATAATTGTGGAGGATTTGACACTTGTACTCCACTGTGCTCCCGCTTTCCTCCCTCACCCATCATCCTAATGTATCTTTAGATCATAATTTTTGGTTAAATTAATAGTCAGTGTTTACATTACCAGGACTATTGCTCATTGCAGAGCCAAACAACATATGACCAGTATGTTCCTTTCTTATAATCCGCCCCTCCCACCACACTGGAGGTAAGTGCCTCCTTTCATTATTTTCAATGTCCTGATGGCTAACTTTCCCCCAAATGCTTGCATATTTCTGTCAAACTCCTATCAACTGTTGTTTCAAATGCTCTCACACATCAGGTAATCTAGCAGCTCTTCCTTCCCTGGAGGCCTCCCTCCCAGGCCGTCTGACTTGGTGCTCAGATCTGAACAGTTGCTCTCTTGGTCTGTGGTACAAACTATTACCTTGGGGCTTCTCTTGGCCTC
Organism: Balaenoptera physalus; assembly: GCF_965194825.1. NCBI lineage: Eukaryota > Metazoa > Chordata > Mammalia > Artiodactyla > Balaenopteridae > Balaenoptera > Balaenoptera physalus. Next base: position 148,114,090 of record NC_138883.1, read on the forward strand.
TCTGTTGGGCTAGGTGCCCTACTTCCTGTGCCCCATGTCTTCCTCTTTCTTGGTTTACATGCTTGTTTTGCTGGAGCACATCCTCTAGTATCTCTCTAAGAAAGGATATACAGAAAGTAAAAATTTAAAGATGTTGCACACCTAGCAATACTTTTATACTACCTCATCCTTGAAAGACAATTTGACTAGATGTAGAAATCTAGGTTGAAAATACTTTAAAAATTTCAAAGGCATCATTGTATTGTCTGTATCTTCCACCGTTGTGAAGTCTAATGCCATTGTAATACTTAAACCTTTGTGTGTATCAAGCTGTACCCGCCGCACTCCCAACCCACCAGTTTGTAGGATTTTCCCTTTATTCCTGATGCTTTCAGATTTCATAATAACACATCTTGCTGTGGAATTTTAAGAGTTCCTTGTGCTGGCACTTCATGAGCTCTCTCTAGCTGGAGGCTCCCACCCTTCAGTTGGCAATTTTCTTGTATTGTTTCTTTGCAAATGTCTCGTCTTTGTTTTCTCTGTTCTCTCCTTTTGCAACTCCAATTAGTAGGACATTGAATCGTCTGGACCAATATTCTAGTTGTCTTTTCTTCCTTATTGTCAATCTCTGTCTTTCTCTAGAGGTTTCCTCCACCTTACCTTCTACCCCCATCTATTAGGATTCCTCTTTCTTGGGCTTTGATGACCCCTTCCTTACAGAATATTGATCTTGTCTCTTGGATGCAAATATCTCTGAAAATATTATGATAGTTTCATTAAGAGCTTCTCTTCTGCTGCCTTCTCTCTAATTCCTCTGAGTGCATTTTTTCTGTTTGGCTTCATGCTGGCAGCTTCATTCACATATTCAGGGATCCTAGGCAACCTGTTCATAGTCAAGAGAGCAACACTAAAGTGCTCTTTGAAGATTTGCTGGGAGGAGGGAGTTTTAGGCTGGTGGGTAAAGCAGATTTCTTTGTTGAGCAACTTCATAGGTAAGCATTTTCCGGTCTCTTCTCTAGGGACGTGTGCCCTCCCTGGAGTGCGGAGGTTGTGCTGCTCTCTTCCTGGGGGTAGAGTTGAGAAGGTGCTTTTGTGAGTGCTCTTAGTGTGAAGTCTTTCTTCTTATACCCCAGCTCTTTTCAGTCCAGAATCCCAGCCCACCTTCTTCTGTCCCTGGGGTCCCTGAGCCCAGAGCCACCCTTCTCCAATTTCTCCAAAGAACAAACTTCCTGGCTTGTCTGGAGATTGCAGTGGAGGAACACTGGGGTCCCACTGGCTTCCTAGACAGAGTTTGGATCAACTCCTTGTTTTGCCTTGACCACCCCTATGTCATCCCACCTCCTGTAGTGCCAGCTGCCTCCTCCTGCCCGGGCTCCTGGCTTCCAGAGTGGACGAGTGGACGGGCCTGATTCTTGGCAGTAGACCCCACCCCCACCCCCCGTAGGTGCTCAGGTCCCAGCGTCCTCCTCTCGGCCTCACCTCTCTCACACCTCAATCTACTCATCAGGAAAATGGACGTAACTGTGGTTCCCTCCCCCGAGGCTGCTGCGAGGTAGAAATGAGGTCGCAGTGGTGCCATCACCATGATGGCAGCCCCTCGGGCAAGCTCTGTCCCCCATTGCACATTCTATTTTTCCCACACAGGCCCAGGAAGAGGAGCTACACCCAGGGATGATGTGAAGCACTCGCGCTGAGTGCACCGAGCCGGGGAACGCTGTCCCCTCCACACGTCCCTGCCCCTGCCCATCCACGCAGCTGAGTGTGCCAAGAAAGGATGCTGCACTGGCTGTTTCACAGCCTCCCCAAAGGCTGCTCTCAGCCCCCTCCCTCCATACCCACGGACAGAAACATGCGCAAATGCAAAATAACAATGGTAATAACGTGAGCCGGCAGCTGAGACCTGCACGGCTAATGACAGTTTGGAAGAAGGATGAGCAGGCTCTATGCCATCTACCCACCGACTTTTCAAATTACCTTCTCCAACCTTCGAAATGATGTCTGACTTTAGTAGGATTAATTGCCAGAGTGGGAAAGATGTGTGTGTTCACCACGCAAGGGAAGGTGAGCCTCGCAGAGCGGCCCTTGCTCTGTGCTTTTGGCCGTTTAACCTGTCTGCTGCAGCAGGCTCCTGGAAGAGGGTGGGCCCAGGGGGCGGCGACAGGAAATGCTGAGGGATGTCGCAGGGCCCGGGCCTGCTGCTGTGACCCAGGTTGGCCCACCTCCCACCCCTCGCCAGGGCTGTCGGGGCAGGAAGCCTTGCCTGGAGCCTCCAATGCGTGGAGGCCTGGCCAGACACATGGACAGGCCCATCTCATTCCCACAGCTGTGCCCCTCGAATAGTATGTGGCCATGGTGGGCACACATATTTCAACTGTATTACAGAAAAGCCATTAGCTTTGGGGTGGTTCATTTAACGACCTGGATATTGTCAGATGCTAATTTAGGAAAATACAAGCTTAATGTGCATCACGTGGTGGAAGAAAATCATTTGTTAGTTGCAGTGTCCTTCTCCCAGGGGGAAGGTGTGGTGGGTCTGAGACAGGCTGAGACCTGGGACCTGGGACCCTTTGCTGCAGTGCTTGCACCTGGACAAACAAAATACAAAGAAACAATATAACAACATACAAAATACAAAGAAACTATAAGGGACTAAAAATAACTGCATGCATGCGCAGTTGGGGCAAATTCTGGACAACAAGATACAAAAAGACCAAAAACCCAACTGCCACTTCTGAAGGGTCAGGAGCAAAAGCAGGGTAATGCACATGCTCCCTGCAGACGACACCACCAAGGGGATGGGCAGACCACCTAAGCCAACCCTCCAGCCTGCCCCCTGGACCCGTCCCTACCCTCACCTCATATAAGGAACCAGCTCGCCCCGCTTCAGGGAGCGAGCAAGCAAGGGATCACGTTGTTTGTCCTCGCTCCCCTCTGCAGCAGCAGGGGCCCCAGTAAAGCCTTGCCTGAATTTCTTGTCTGGCCTCTGGTCAATTTCTATTGATTAAGCAGGCCAAGAACCCTTGTCGGTAGCAGACCTTTGCTCCCCAGCCAGGGGAATGAGTGGGGGAAGAAGGAGGAGAAGTGGGGTGAGAGGGGTGGAAATCTAAGGGAAGGTCCCTGAAGCCACTGGGACCCTGCCTAGGGTGAGAGGGCTCCCAGATGGCTGGTGACAAGGGAGCTGCAGGGAAGGGCGCCTTCTGGAAGGGATTCCTGGGTTGACTTGCTGCACCCTGGGGACGCAGAGCCCTCATGAGCACTCTTATGAATTAATTCCTGGAGGGGCAGGGAGTGAAAAAAGGCCGAATCCTGTTCTGATTTGGCCCCATAAGAGCCCCACCCTCAGGGTGCTGCCTCCATCTCAGAGCTCCACCTGTGAAGTGGACAGCAGCCTTCCTGGGACATCAGTGTGAACCCGCTTTGCATCTCAAGTGGACCTTGGCTCTGGCCATCAGATTTGGGGACCCAGGAGCGATGCTCCAGGTAACTGCTGGGGTTTGGGATGGTAAGAAAATAAGTCAATTGCAAAAGTGTCTGCAAGTCTGGCTGGCCCTTCCTGCTGGGGCTCTGACTGTGCTGTGTGTTGCCTTTCCAGGGCAGGTGATATGGACACCCGCCCCCCACCCCTCACCCCATCCCCCACACCCCACCCCCAGCAGCAAGGCAGACTCCACTTCCGGCCCACAGCAGGCAATAGGGGAGCTGGGGCAGGCAGCCTCCCAAAGGCAAGGCTTTGATGGATAAAAATCCGAAAACGCACTTCATGCCAGAGTGAAACTTTAAAACAAGGTGAAGGAGAAGACAGTGGGAAACGGGTCTCCCAGCACCTAACCCAGACCCCAGACCCCTTCCGCAGATGCCTTAGTCCTTTCAGGCTGCTGTAACAGAGTGCAGAGACTGGGTGGCTTAGAAACCATAGCATTTTATCTCGCACAGCTCTGGAGGCAGGAGATCAGGGTGTCAGTGAGCTTGGGTTCTGGTGAGGGCTCTCTTCCAATGGCAGATGGTGACCTTTTCTATGTGTCCTCATGTTGTGGGAAGAGAGTGAGAGAGCTCTCTGGAGCCCCTTTTATAAGGGCACTAATCCCATTCGTGAGAGCTCCACCCTCATGACCTAATCACCTCCCATCAGCCCCACCTCATAATAGCATCGTCACATTGGTGGTTTAGGATTTCAATATATGAATTTGGGTGGGGAACAAACATTTAGCCCATAACACCAATAAACACCAGAGGAACCCATGACACCAGTTTCCATGTTTTATGTATCCTTCCAGGAACTAATTTCTATACTTCTACACACAGACACACACACACTCACACACACACACACAAATGAAAGGATTCTACACACACTCTCTCTAGCTTCCTCTTTTTCATGTAGTATACTTTTATATACTTTGAGGGTTGCTACATATCATAGACCTACATATACACCTTTTTAAAAAAATGACTGATAATTCCATACTAGGGATGTGCTATAATTTAATTAATATTATTATTGCTAGTATTTAGGTTGTTTCCACCCTTTTACAATCATAAGCAATGCTTCCATGAGCCTTGTGATAAACATCCTTGCACATGCATGTGAGAACACGTACAGGACAAAGTCCGAAAGTGGGATTGCTGGGCTGGAGCACACACATGTCTGTGGTTCTGACACACGTGCCCAAATCCCCCACAGGCTTTGTCCTTCTGGCGCAGTGGTTATCAAATGTTCTCAAACTTGGCCAATCTGTTTTAGGTCTAAAGTAAGTTTCCACAGATGTTTCAGCCTGCATCTCTCTTACTGTAAGTGAGATTAAGCCTCTTTTCAAATGTTTAGAAGCATTTTCCTTTCCTGAGGATTTCTATCCATTTTCCAATTCAGTTCTTGGGTGTTTTCCTTACTGATTTATAGCAGTCCTGTGCCTGTGACATAAATTCCATATATTATTATGCATATGATACTGTTTTCATATCATAGACATAAATATACCTCGTTCTTTTAATGACTGCATGATAATTCCATTTTAGGGATGTGCCATAATTTTATTCTCAGTCGATCTTTTGCCTTTTTACTTTAATCAGATGCTTTCTGCCAGGCACAAATATTTGGCTTTTATCTGGTATCAATTATGTTATTTATGGCCTAGGGTTTTGTAACATAAGCCTCCAATCCCGGGATCCCCTTTTAAGGCACCGCGGTGGCCAATGCATCTCCATGAAGCAGTGTCCCCAAGATGGGAATGTTGCCACCTAAAAAGGTGTCCGACCCACATGGAAGTGTCCCCAGACACGGCCCCACCCCCTCCTGTCACAAGTGTGACCATCTCAGAGCAGGGCCCGGGGCCAGCTTCAAGCACTCCTGCAGCCAGAGAGGAAAGGCCCAAGGCAGAGTGGTGGGTGGGAGGCCAGGTGGGGGGGTCCCACACACTCTTCTCCAAGGCTGGAAGTGCCCGAGGCCGCCCCAGCTTCCTGCCCTGTGGCCTTTCCTGCCCAGCTTTCTTCATGCTGGAGAAACACGGTCCCCTGGGCCGTCTTTGGCCCACGGGACACTGCCAAACATAGCAGTGAGCGGCTACTTTGTGCCAGGACTTGCCCTCCGGGTTGGGACTATGCTGCCCGCTGCGGAGGTCAGTGGTCCACGGAGGGCGGGCTCCCAGCACCTTGTGAGGGCTCCGCTCAGTAGGGAGAAGCAACGGCTTGCACTGAGCGCTGACCAGCAGTGGGAGCTGCCCAGAACCCCAGGAGGGAAAGCCGACCAGAGGCAGCAGGCAGCAGGTGAGGCAGGACTCGAGGACCAGAGGCGGGGCTGCTCCCCATCGCGGACTTGCTGCGGAGACCCTGCCAAGCCGAGCGGGAGGCGCCCTCCGCGCCCCCGGGCGAGGCCAGCAGGGACGCCCCCGCACACCCGAGGGGCAGTGCCCGCCCAGGACCCCAGCGACCCCGACGCCTTCGGGGGACCGGCCAGGCTCTGCGGGCTGGCGGGCTCGGGCTCCGGTTCTGAGTTAACGCTGATTCTCGGTTTTCTCATCTATAAAAAGCGGGTGATGCTACGGCAGCCCCTCACACCGGTGAGGAGTGACCCACGCGAATCCTCGGATCAGTGAGCGCTGCTCAGTGAGTGTAGACGGAGGGCCGCGAGCTGAGCCCACCCACCAGGCCAGTCAGGCACCACACACACATACACACTCTCACCAGGAATCATATTTCCCTGGCATTTTACTGTGTAATCCTCATTGCAATGCTTCGCGGATGGGGTACATCTCAGTCACAGATTTTAGCACGCCCTGCACCTCCAGGATTTACCTGGACCACAAGGTCCCAATAAGCCCCCTCTCCTGGGGGATGCTCTAGGATTTGGAGTAAAAAGTCAAATCGCACCTGTTAACCCCCGGAAAGGTGAGTCCCTCGTCCCTCTCCCAGAGGTGGTGACAGGCATAGGTATATCAGGTGCTTGACAAACGCTGGCTTCCTTGGGACTGCCACTGCTTTCCCTGCAGAACCGCCCAACTGCATAGGCTGCTGGAGTCCCCGTACAGTGACCACCATGTTCGCTGGGAGGCGGGGTGGAAGGGGGCTGGTGCTGCCCCTCAGGTGTCCCGCCAATCCCTCTGAGGCCCCAGCAAAGAGTTTGCATTTAGAAGGTCAGGAAGTGATCCTTCTCACAGGGCTGCCTTGAATTATTTCAGCTGCACCAAGGTATTTCAAAGTCAGACCAAATAAACATTTGCATCTAAAAAAGGCAAAACAGGGTCATTTGAAATAGAGAAGAAAGCTTTCCCGTATCCGGAGGGTGAGGCCAGACTTTCCAGAGAAGCTGTGCAGGGTTTGCTTTGGGTTTGTGTGTTTGCCAAGGCACGGAGCTCCTCTTGCTTCAGGAGGAAAGTATTTTCTTTTAAATAAAATGTGAGCCGACCTAAGTTTCCTTCCCTGATTTGCTCAGTGGCCACCCCGGCCCCCTGCAGCGGTCGGGACCGAATCTTTAAAGGGTTTGCTTTTCCTGAGAAGGCAACCATGACCCACTGGATGTTATCAAGCAGTCAGGCCAGGATAGGGAGGAAGGGCTGCTCCCAGGCTCCCACTCGGCATCCCCCGCATGGGGTCAGACGCGACCCTCACCTGCCTCTTCCCTCTTCACGTTGGGCCCCGTGCCCAGGAGACACAGCTCCTCTTTTCCTGAAGAGTCTGGACCGAAACCAGTGGGGAAATCACCTTCTTTTCTTTTCTTCTAGCAATTATTCCTGCCCTCCCCCAGCTTAAACACATCTTCTCAGTTAAGCCTGGAGGGAAGGGACGTCTGCTACTACATTCCGTGTGCTGCCTCCATCCCTACCCCCCATAGCATTTCCACCAATCGCCGAGTTCCTGGATGGCAACAGGGACAGAACACACCCTGGCCTCACCTGAGGTACAGATGCTCTCACACAGGTAGGTGTTGGCGTCTAAGCAGTCCGCCCTCTGACCCTCACAGCATCCCTGTCTCAGAGGAGTGTCTACACAGACCCCGGCCCCTCCCGACCCTCCCGCTCCTCCAAGACCCCTTGCTCATTCATTCATTCATTCATTCAACCCTGCGGCCACTGGGCTCAAGACAGCTCATTCATCACATCCAGGTATGTCCCCCTCCTCAGATCCTGTGAAACAGCAGAATAAACATAAAAACAAATACTTAGAAGCCCTGGAAAACTAGAAAAAGCGCCAACGGCAGACCAGGATGTGAGGGAATTTCCAGAAGAGAGAAAGCAGATGAGGTCAGATTAGTGGTGAAACCCAACATCGCCGAGGACCCACAAGGCTTGGACCCCCGTCTGGAAGTGAGGGCGCAGTGGCCGCGGAGAAGCAGCCAGACACGGACATCTATGGGGAGAGTTACCTGAAGGGCCGCCCAGGCAGCTGAGCCGGTGCCCCGCTTGCCCCTGGGATAAAGTCAGAGGGCAGCTTTAAAACACAACAGGGACCTGCAAGGGGCACCCCAGAGAGAGAGCAGGGCCGCTGCCCCATAGCTGCAGTAAAATGAGAGACAGTATCCCCAAATCAGAGGCCCATGGAGGCGCTCTGCCCTTGCTCATCCCCGCCTGTCTTCCTGCGCCCGGTGTCAGGGGTGCAGGCTTGCTGTGACCGGAGTGGACAGTCCCTTACAGAGGGGATGTTTACTTGTGTGATCCGTCAAGACCACAGTCCTCACACATGCTACGTTCAGGACACTCTTGCCAGCTTAAAAAGGCTTGAGGGCCCCATAGAGCTTTTACTTCTCTGGAGCAAACTTATTGATATTTACTGTAATAGAAGTGAAAATGAAGGAAAATTTTAAATATTTATGCATTTATTTAAAAATGGTAATAAAGCCATCACACATTAACACAAATAACATTTCTGAAAATAACTCTTTTTCTAAAAACAGTTTATTTAGTAAGAAGAGTGACACTGTTTCATATTTTTGTAAATCTCGCCAATGTCTGGCTTAACGGACAGCTGGATTTTCATATGTGTTTCCGATTTCAATCTGTTATGACACTGGAAAACTCTGCTGAACACTCATGAGAGAAAAATGTCTTTGTATTCCTATTAACTAGTTCTGAGTTTGTGGACCCCCCCGAAAGAGTCTCAGGAACCCTCAGGGGTCCACAGACTACACTTTGAGAACCACTGTCCTGAGACTCATTTACAAATGGGATGACAACCAAGAATCCCCATACATTTGAAGGAAATCCTCTTGTGATGGGTCTATTGATAAATTCTTTCGATTTCCTCTAAAAAGTATTAACTCATGTAAGCAGGTAAGTAAGTAGAGGTGATGGGTACTTAGATGGATGAACAAGGACTGAGCAGGCAGAGGCCTAGGTCACGAGGCTTCTCCAGGGTCCCATGTGTGGCACCCAGGAGTGGGTGGGGGTGGACCCTGGAGGAGGGGCGCCGCCCAGAGCCAGGCCCTGACATCTGGCATGCTTCTCTCCTTCCTTCTCTGCGATTCGCTCCAGCAGGTCCTGGGGCCCAAGTCCTCCCAGCACACACAGTCAGTCGGTGAACGGTGATCTCATCGAAATATGCACAACCTTCGTTCGGGAGGGTCCAGGATCGATGAAACTAGTTTAGTGGGAAGAGCGGCCCTAGGCGCTTTTGGGGGAAAGAGGGCTGGCTGACAGAAGGCGGGGGCTGGGGGTCAGGCACAAGGCGGGTGCGGCATCCTGAGCCCTGGGCCCCTTAGACCTAGAAGGCACATGCACCCTTCACCCATTTCAACCTTTCCTCCGGGGCTGGCCTAGGGCCCGGGAAGGAGGTAGGGGTGCGGTCTCTGGCCTCCATCTTCCTCCCGCTCACCCCGCCTCCTTCCCTCTTCCCCCTCCCGCCCCTCCCAATCCTCCTCCCGCCCCTCCCAATCCTCCTCCCCTTCTCCTCTCCCTTCCTCTTCCTTTCTTTCTCCTCCCCTGCGGCCCACTTGCTCCCGTCCTTCCTCTCCCCTCCCCCTCCTGTCCCTCCCCACCCTCCTCCGGTCCCCCTCCTTTATCCTCCTCTCCCCTCCCCCGCCCCCCCTCTCCCCGGCGGCAGAGGCGGGCGGGGCGGCCCCGGGTTCGGGCCCCGCCTGGCGACTCGCACCTGCTCGGCGGCCGCGTGGATCTCCGCGGGCGGGCTGGCGGGAAAGTGGGTCAGCGCGGGGCCGCGGCGGCTGCTGCTGTGCTTGGGGGGCGCCCGGGGACCGGAGGTCTCTGCCGGGAGAGAGCGGGAGGCGGCCGCTTGCGACGCCGAGGATGCGGGGCCGCTGCGCCCCTTCCCCGCCGGAGTCCGCGCGGGGCCGGTGGAGCGCGACGGCCGGCGCAGCCGCCTCCCTCCGCGATGCCGGGCCCGCGGCGCCCAGCACGCCCTCATGTCTTCCGATCCTGCCGGTCCTAGGGCCCCCGCTCCGGGACGTGGTCCCCGCCACCCCTCCCTGCCCCCTAGTGCCAGCCCCGGGCCTGCGCAACCTGGAGCCCAGCCCTGGAGCGTTCCCCCGTGAGCATCTCTCCGACGCCCCCAGACCCCGGCCCTTCCGCCCAGGTGTTCTGGGCCTGGGTCTGCTCCCGGGAAGCCCCCGAGGGACCGATGCCCGGTGGCTCTCTCGTCTCTCCTCCCCGGGCGGTCCTCCTGCCCGTAGCCCCGCAGAGCGCTGCCCAGCCGCCCGCACCCCAGCAGCCCTGGCGCGGCTGCCCCGTAGGCTGTGCCCCAGGCCCCGCTGCAGATCCAGGTCACTGTCTTGGGGCAAGGACCGGTCACGGGACCGTGGAGGTGACCCGGCCCTCCGGGCATCAGCCCCAGGGTCTCCCCCCAGCAATCTCCCACCCTCGGCAGACAGGCAGTGGCAGGGCCCTGCTGCGTCCTTGTAGGGCCACCTGGTCCTGTACTCCCCGTGAACTTCGCAGGTGGGCCTCGGGGCTCTACCGTCTCCTAGCACACTCTGAGCTCTCCCACCTTGGAGCTCCTCCTGGAGTCCTGGAAAGCCCTACCTACCCCTTGGTCACCTGACCAATGGGTCACCTTAGCCCAGAACCTTCCCAAAGCCTCTCGCCAGAATGCTGCTCCCTCCCCTGTTTTGCATCCTCTCCCACAGTTTGCATCCTTCGGTAACTATGCGGGGGATGGGGGTGGGGGCTCTGGCAGTCCAGGAGGCTGGCCTCTGAACGCCCAGTGGAGCTGAGCTGGAAGGGTCAGGGGCTGCCACAGGCTCCCAGTGTGAGAAGACTTTGCTGTGGGAAACCTGCATTAACAGCATCACTGAGATCGTGCCTGTCCTCTGTGTATTCAGCACCCGGCCACAGTCGAGTCTGGGGAGACCCCTCATTAGTTTGGACCCAGGTCCCTGGAGCTCACCTGACTGGCCAACATTTGGTACCTCCCCCCCACCCCAGGCTCTTAGGGCTGGCATTAGCTCACGAGCCCTCCACAAGTCCACGTAAACGGACAGTTGGACACTTGGAAGCCGCCCACCCACACCGGGAGGGGTGAGGGCAGGGGGAAGGTGTGGGAAGAAAAAGAGTTGAGACAGGAAATTGGTTAAAAAACAGTTTTCAGCACCTGGAGAAGCTCTAGTAAAGCAGTCAGGGGCTGCTCTGCTGGGCATCTGGGTTTCAGGTCAGCCAGGGCTGCAGTCGAGGGCCCATCCCGTCCCCTTCCTAGCTCTCCCTGTGGGTAAGGGGGGGCAGAAGTGTCCCCCAGACTACTCCAGGCAGGCCCCCAGCCAGTCATCACCCAGGTCGACCAAGCATGGGTACTCCAGAGTGAAAAGGACCTCAAACCCATCGGGCCCAGGACTCCCAAACTCCTCACCCTCCCACCTGCAGACCCTTTGTTTTGAAAACTTTTACATGTTAAATAAATGGCAGTTAAATAGGAAAGAATCTGCATAACTTCTGATTGTGACCCTTGGGGAGTTGGGTGGAGAGGATGCATCCACAGATTACACACCCGCAGGGCTGGATTTGAACACCCGGTTTGCCACTAGAGCTGCCAATTCCTGCCACTTCCTACCCTTGGCGACAATGCGGCCTCAGAGCCCTAGCCCTGCCAGCTGGCTCTCAGGCGCTAGGACTTCAGACAAATCATCAAACACAAACACAGAGCCTTGTGGATCCCTCGGTAAACACCATTCAGGAAAAGCCAGGCGGCCCCTAGCCATTTGGTTACGAGAAAGATTTTGATTTAGTTTAGCTTTGTTTTTGTTTGACTTTTTGGTCACAGGCCTGGTTATCACCTTTGAGAATCTTCCTTCCTCCCCATAAACTCCAGCGGAGTTCTGAGGTTCAGAAGTTCTCAGGGAAACCGACACTGGTTAATAAGGCTTGGAAGGGGCTTTTTTCATGAAGTAATCCTCTTTTAATGTCTGTTTACAGCTGAGTTCCACGTAACAACAACCTCTGATTAAATGCCCAGTGTATCCTGGGGCAAGAGACAAATAATTGCAGTGTTTCATTTTCCCATGTGAAGATTAATGAAAGCTTTGCTCATTTTGTTTGTGTGGGAAAGAGGCAATGTTGATATTTGGGCTTGAAAACTTTTCGGTATTGCTGTCCTGATACAGTGTGGTGCAGCGCGGGTTCTCCCTGTAATGGCTACTATACACCTTTGAAAACAGAACAAGCTTTTGGTGCCAGACAGTACGGTGGGGCATGGAAGGAGGTGTTCCCAGCCTGACTTATATGTAATGTTACACACTTACATGGCAGAACATATTTCTTTCCCAAACACTAGATAAGCAATACAGTCCATAAATGAAGATCATTTGTCATTAAAGATTACTAACGTCTTAGACCTGCCACAAGGCTTTTCTCAAGCAAGAGAAGAAAATATGCCTACCTGTATAGCTTCTCCTATGGAACTTTCCTGCTCTGACCATGTGGGAGGGATAGAAAGGGCCTGGCCTAGGAGTCAGAAGTCTGTTCAGTGATGAATTTGGCTATGACCTGCCTGCGTTACGCTGCAGAAATCACTGTCCTTCTCTGGGTCTCAACTGCATTATATGTTAATAGACAGAAGAGTAATCTCCCTTCCTTCCGCCTTCCTTCCCTTCCCTCTTTTCCTTTGTTTTTTTTATTATGGAAATTTTCCATTTCAAACATAACCAAAAGTAGAGAGAATAGTAAGATGAGCCCTCATGTACCCCTCACCAGCTTCAGCAATTACCATCATAGAAACCACCTTGTTTCATCTTTGCTTCCACTCACCCCACCCCCAGCTTATTTTGAAACAAATCCCTAAACATCAGTAATTTCATCTGTAAATATTTCAGAGTTATATGACTTATCTATTGCTGTTGTCGAGTTGCTTGAAACAGCAATACTCTATCACGTCAAGATGCTGTGGGTTGACAGTTTGGGCTGGTACCAGCTGGACGGTTCTTGTGTTGGTTCTGTCTGGCTCTCTCACGTGAATGCATTTAACTGGTGACTTGGCTGTGGCCAGCCAGTCTTTGATGGCCTCATTGTCTGGCAGCTGGTCAGGAAGCCTCCGTTGTCTGCGAGGCCCCTCCAGCAGGCTAGCTCAGGCTTGCTGTCATGGTGGCAGTGTTTCGTGAGTTTCCAGTGGCAAGAGAAGGCAAGCCCCAATGTACAGCTACTTTCCAAGCCTCTGCTGGTGTCATGTTCGCTAATGTCCCATTTGCCACAAGTCATGTAGCCCAGCCCAGAATCAACGTGGGAGGGGGAGAGATATGTACAAGGACATAGAAGCAGAGAGAGTAATTCATTGGGCGCTATTACTGCAGCAATCTACCTTAAGGATATATTCCTCAAACATAAGCCCCCCCCTTTTAACATAACCACAATTCCATTATCAAAGCTTACCAAATTAACCGCAAATCTTTAATATGGACAGTATCCACTGTATCTAGATTCCCCCATTGTCACGTAAATGTGGAGAAATGGGAACCTTTGTGCAGCCACAGTGGAAAACAGAATAAAACGGGGGTCAGTATTGTTTGTGTGTAACCATTAAGTTTTATATGAGTGTATCCACTCTTTTACAGTGTAAAATATATTTCTTTATCATCAAATAAGTTCTACAAACCCTGGATTGGTTAATCCCAAAGGTTCCTTTGGGCACCAAGATTCTGCAATTGTGTGTGCAATGTTTACAGAAACATGCCCGTGGCTTTGGGAACAAGCCCGTCTCTTCCAATGGTGAGGTTCTCAGGCAGCTCACCTTCCCTGGCACTCACTGTCTCTAAGGCAGGGGACAGTGAAAGCGACAAGATCTGAAGAGTGCTGCTTTCTGCTACGATGATCCTTTCTGGCCAGTGGTTTTATCGTAGCATCTGGGTCCATCTGCTTCCAGAAGCTCCCTTGCCTTCGGCTGATCCAGAGATGCTGCTGAAGCTACCGTCTGAGCATCCCCAGAAAGCCCTGGGTGCCCAGCAAGGCCCACCCTCAGAAACCCCACTGGAGCTCTGCAGTGTCCTACTGACTCATTTGAGGTCTTTTTGGAATTCTGCAGGGCTATGCTGGCTAGGCCAAATTGTTCATGGAGGCTGAGTCACTTCCGTGGGATTATCTGCACATGGGGCTCTCAAAACCCTTAAAGCACAAGGGCTACCTGACCCCACACCCTTGCCTTGCTTGCACCAGATGTGTCGGGAGACCAGGACACCCAAGGAGGAACTGGAAGGGGCTCAGCCTTCGTGCTTTCCTGTGGTTGGTTCACGGTGGGCACGTGACCCAGAGGCCCAGGAGAGGAGCGTTTCCAGGAGAGGTTTCCCTCTGTAATGAGACAAGCGCACCACTTCCTTGCTGCTGGGGTCCTGGGGAGTGTGGAGTGTTGAGGATGCGGCCCCTGTGATCCACGGAGGAGAATTTGGACTATGCTGGCTGGGCCAGGCAGATGATGGGGATGGCACGGCAGAGCCTCGGCATTCACCCACAATCTCTCTCTCAAGCTTCTCGTGAAGGGCCTCCCCCACCGATGCCACCCACAACCAGATGCTCTGAGCCTTGCAGCCAGTGGTGTCTGGCTGAGAGGCTCCTGCTCTTTGTTTGTGGAAGAGACACAGGCAGGGACCACGTGGGAGGTCTCTGGTAGGCCCCATGTGTTCCCGTGTTCCCACTTCGGGAGCTCCAAGGGTTGGTGGGCTTTGGTGCCTGCCTGGCACAAGTGCAGAGGAAGGATGCCCCATCCACTGCAGACCCATCACAGTGGGAGTGAGCAAGGGTGGTGGCAGGCTGCACATTGTGTAATAAGCAAAGGGGAAGGGGCTCTCCAGAAACGAGGGCAGTTGTAACACTTCCAAGGACCTCCGGCTTTGGTTTGAGTAAGCACACCCCATTGTGATTTTATTGTCATTTGTTGTCACTTGAGCAGTCCCTTTAAGATTTCACCAACTTTAATTCTCTCAGGTGCTGTCATCTGTGCAGTAATGCGGCTCGAGTCCTTGCAAGCAAGTTCAGTTGAAATATACAATTTTCCCAGCTGCAATATAGGAATTATTCTCTAAAATGTAACTGCACTCTCTTAGGTCTGAACAGCCATTTAGCCAGGGCGGATCCGGATTCTGTGGGGTCTGAAGATTATATACTTGTGAGACTCCTTTATGAATTAAATGTTGCAAATACAAAATTAGGTATAGAAGTGAATATTTAGAATGAGAAAATAAATCACAACTAATTAGAAACTTTAAAGTGCTGAAAAATGCCACAAACCCTGTAAATCCAGAAATATAACATAACGTTAAAAAAAATTAACTTCCTGACATAATTATATAATACTTGTTTTTCTGCATTTTTGGCTAGACTCTGATCACCTTCTTATAATCACCTTCTTACTGTATAATCACCTTCTTTTGTCATTTTTAAAATAAAGTGTATAAAAGACAATCTTTTTTATGGCATGGGGGTCAGCAAACTTTTCCTGTAAAGGACCTAACAGTAAATATATTAGGCTTCGTGGCCATAGGGTCTCTGTCACAGCTACTCAGCTCTGCCACTGCAGCATGAAAGCAGCCCTGGATGATGTGCAAACAAACAAGCATGGTTATGTGCCAGTAAAACTTTATTTCCAAAAACAGATGCCAACCCGGGAAGTGACATCAGCGAGATGGTAGAATAGGAAGCCACAGACACAATGAATTAACAACAATATATAGTCCATAAAGTCTTTATGAGAACTCCAGAAACCAGTTAGGAAGTCACAACATCCCAGGAAACTGAAAGCTAAGAAGAGCTGCACTGAAACAGGTAAGAAAAGCCATTTCATTTAAACCACATCAGCCCTTCCCCCAAGCAGGCATAGCTCACTATCAGGAGAAAGTGCCCAACTCCCAGCTTCTCCCTTGAGAGGAAAAGAGTGGAACATATATCCAACATTCCAGCTTTTCAGTGGGCTGCCCAAGAGACTGGTTTCTGTCTTGCCTGTCCCAGAGTGTGGATGCCTGGGGACCACTGAAAACAACAGAGATCTCATGGCTTGTGGTGACACCAGAGTGCCTCCCCTACCACTCACAGACACTAACACAGCTTGCTGTGATCAGGAGAAAGTGCCTAGCTCATGGCTTCTCCCTTGGGAGGGAAAGAGGACAATGAAACAAGGGTCCAACATTCCAGCTTTTTTGGGGGCGCTGCCCAAGGAACTGGTTTCCATTTTTCCTGACTCAGAGCGCTGATGGAACTAGCAGACCTTAGATGCCTGGGGTCGCAGAGAACAAAAGCAAGCTCAGTGGCTTGATGCAGCTCCAGAGAACTTGTAATACTATCAGCAGACACCAGAGGGAGCTAAAGACTACAAGCTCCTGAGAAAGAAATCAGCAAACCTGTCTAATTAAGAAATTACACAAACCCAGAGAGGACACATCCCCACAAAAGGTGTGAGAGGCCCTCAGAAGCTCTAGCCAGGCTTATTGGTGAAGGTCTTCCCCTGTACAAAGCCAGTCCATAAAGACTGGAAAAGTAACTTTTCTTTCAATTGCACAAAAGTCAACAAAAAGTAGCAAGAAATCAGAAAGAAGAAATAGGAAAACATGACCCAACCAAAGGAACAAAATAAATCTCCAAAACCAACCTTAAAGAAACAGAGATCTATTAATTACCTGAAAAAAAATTCCAAATAATGATCTTAAAAAGAACACAAATAGACAGCTAAACAAAATCAGAAAAACAATGCATGAACAAAATGAGAATATCAATAAAGAGAAGCTATTAAAAGGAACCAAACAGAATTTCCAGAATTGAAGAATAACTGAATTGCAAAATTCACTGGAGGGGATCAACAACAGACTTGATCAAGCAGAAGAAAGAATTAGCAAACTCTAAGACAGGTCATTTGAAATTACTGAGTCAGGGGAACAAAAAGAAAAAAGAATGAAGAAAAGTGAACAAGCCTAAGGAACATATGCAACACCATCAGGTGGTCCAATATTCACATTATGAAAGTCCCAGAAGGAAAAGAGGGGAAAGGGCAGAAAGATTATTCAAAGAAATAATGGCCAAAAACTTCCTACATCTGAGGAAGGAAATGAACATCCAAATTCAAGCATCTCAAAAGACTCCAACGAGGATAAGTCCAAAGATGTCCACACAAGACACATTATAATCAAACTGTTAAAAGTCAGAGACAGAGAGAGAATCTTGAAAGCAGCAAGAGGAACTCATCACACGCAAGGGAGCTCCTAAAAAATGATCAACAGATTTCTCAGCAGAACTATTACAGCCAGATGGGAGTGGGATGACATATTCAAAGTGCTGAAAAAGAAAAAACTGCCAACAAGGAATACTATATCAGGAAAAACTTTCCTTCAAAAATGAAGGAAAAATAAAAACTTTCCTGGATAAACAAAAGCTGAGGGAGTTCATCACCACTAGACCTGCCTTACAAGAAATGCTAAAGGGAGTCCTCCAAGATGAAACAAAAGAATACTAGATAGCAACACAAAAGCATACAAAATTATAAAGCTCTCTGCTAAAGGAAAATATATAGACAAATACAGAAGCATGTAATACTATAATGGTGGTGTGTAAATCACTTTTAATTCAGATGTAGATTTTAAAAGATAAAGGCATAAAAAATAACTATCACAAAAAAACTTGTCAATGGATTCAAAATATAAAAAGATGTAATTTGTGACATCTATAACATAAAGCAAGAGGGAGAGATGTAAAGAAGTAGAGTTTTTGTGTGCAATTGAAGTTAAGTTGTTATCAGTTTGAAATAGATTGTTGTAACTATAAGATGTTTTATGTAATCCACATCACAAACACAAAGAAAAACACCTATAGAAGATGCATGAAAGAGAATGAGAAAGGAATCAAAGCATGCCACTATAAGAAATCAACAAAGCATACAAGGAAGTTAGCTATAAGACATACAAAAAACTATGAAAAAAATGGCATTAGTAAATCCATCGATGTTAGTAACTAATTTAAATGTAAATGGATTAAACTGCCTGATCAAAAGAATGGCCAAATGGATTAAAAAACAAGATCCAGTTATATTGTCTACATGAGACTCACTTGATATGAGGACATACATAGGCTGAAAGTGAAAGGATGGAAAAAGATATTCCATGCAAAGAGTAACCAAAAGAGAGCAGGATTGGCCATACTTATATAAGACTAAATAAAATTTAAGTCAAAACTGTCACTAGAGATAAAAAAGGACATTATTTAATGAGAAAAGGGTTAATTCATCAAAAGATATAACAATTATAAACATATATGCACATAACAGCAGAACACCCAAATACACAAAGCAAACACTGACAGAATTAAAGAGAGAAACAGACAGTAAGACAATATTAGTAGGAGATTTCAGTACCCCACATTTATTAATGAATAGATCAACCAAACAAAAGCTCATTAAGGAAATACTTGAACAGTACTTTAGACCAATTAGAGCTAGCAGACATATACAGAACACCCCCACTCAACAATAACAGAATACACATTCTTCTCAAGTGAAAATGGAACATTCTCCAAGAAAGATCACATGCTAGGCCACAAACCAAGTCTTAACAAATTTAGGAAGATTGAAATCATACCAAGTGTCTTTCCAACCACCACAGAATAAAACTAGCATTCAAAAGCAGAAAGATAACTAGAAAATTCACAAATATGTGGAAATTTAAAAACACACTCTTGAACAACCAATGTATCATAGAATAATTCACAAGAGAAATTAGAAAGTTAGAAATCCCTTGAGACAAATGAAAATGAAAACACAACATACCAAAACTTTTGGGATGCAGCAAAAGCAACACTAAGAAGGAAGTTTATAGTGGTAAATGCCTATATTAAAGGAGAAGAAAGATCTTACATCAACAACAACTTAATTTTAAACCACAAGGAAAAAGAGAAGAAGAACAAACTAGACCCAAAGTCCCAAAGTTAGCAGAAGGAAAGAAATAATAAAGATTAGAGATGAAATAAATGAAATAGAGAATAAAAAAATAGAAAAAAAAAACTGAGTTGATTTTTGAAAAGACCAAGAAAATTGATAAACCCTTAGCTAGACTAAGAAAAAGAGAGAGAGAAGACTCAAATAACAAATTTCAGAAATGAAAGAGGAGATATTACAACTGATGCCACAGAAATAAAAAGGATTATGAGACTATTATGAACAATTATATACCAACTAGTTGGATAACCTGAAAGAAGGTGATAAATTCGCAGACACAAGCAATCTACTAACATGGAGTCATAAAGAAATAAAAAATCTGAATAGAGTTATAACTAGTAAGGAGATTGAATCAGTAATCAAAAACCAACAAAGAAATGTCCTGGATCAGATGGCTTCACTGGTAAAACAGTAAAGAAGAATTTACACCAATCTCTCTCAAACAAACACTTCCAAAACTCAAAGAGGACAAAACACATCCAAAATCATTTTACAAAGCCAGCATTAAGAGAACTACAAATCAATATACCTGATGAATATTGATACAAAAATCCTCAACAAAATACTAGCAAACTGAATTTAACAGCACATTAAAAGGAATATACACCATGACCAAGTAGGATTTGTCCCTGGGATGCAATACGGTCCAACGTATGAAAATCAATTAATGCATACACAACATTAACAGAATAAAGGACAAAAATCACTCAATCATCTTGATTGATGCAGAAAAGGCATTTGACAAAATTCAACAGCCTTTCATGATAAAAACATTCAACAAGCCAGGAATAAAAGAAAATTACTTCAACATACTAAAGGCCATATATGGAAAGCCTACAGCTAACATATTCAATGCTGAAATACTGAAAGCTTTCCTCTAGGATCAGGAACAAGGCAAGGATATCCATTCTCACCAACTCATTCAATGTAATACCGGAAGTTCTGGCCAGAGCAATTTCACAAGAAAAAGAAATAAAAGGCATCCAACCTGAAAAAGAAGTAAAATTTTCTTTGTTTGCAGATGACTTGATCTTATACATAGAAATTCTTAAAGACTCCACACAAAAAAAACCCCACAAAGCAAACAAACAGAAACTGTTGGGAATAATACATCAATTCAGCAAAGTTGCAGGGTACAATATCAATGCACGAAAATCAGTTGCATTTCTATATACTAATAGTGAACAATCTGAAAAGGAAACTGAAAAATAATCACATTTACAATAGCATCAAAAGTAATAAAATACTTAGGAATAAACTTATCCAAGAAGGTGAAAAACTACAAAACATTGTTGTAGGAAATTAAAGAAGACACAAAGAAATGGAAAAATATCCTGTGTTCATGGATTGGAAGACTTAATATTGCTAAAATGTCCATACTTCCCAAAGTGATACATTTAATGCAATCCCTATCAAAATCCCAATGATATTTTTTGAAGAAATAGGAAAAAAAAAAAACCCTAAAATTCATATGGAATCTCAAAGGACGCCGAATAGCTGAAACAATCCTGAGAAAGAAGAAAAAAGCTAGCAGCCTCACACTTTCTGATTTCAAAACATATTGCAAAACTACAGTATTGGCATAAAATCAGAATAGAGAGCCCAGAAATAAATCCTCACACATATGGTCAAATGATCTTTGACAAGGGGACCAAAGCTACACAATGGGGGAAGTACAGCGTCTTCAACAAATGGTGTTTGGAAAACTGGATATCCAATGCTAAAGAATGAAGTTGGGTCCTTACCTTACACCATATACAAAAATCAACCCAAAATGGAATAAAGACCTAAATGTAAGACCAGCATTATTCACAATAGCCAAGAGGTAGAAGCAACCTAAATATTCATCGATGGATAAACGGATAAAGAAAATGTGGTCTATCCATACAGTGGAATATTATTCAGCCTTTAAAAAGGAAGGAAGACTGTCATATGCTCCAACATGGATGAACCTTGAGGATTTTATGCTCAGTGAAATAAGCCAGTCACCAGAAGATAAATATTGCATGATTTCATTCATATGAGAGATCTAAAGTAGTCAAATTCATAAAAACAGAAAGTGGAATGTGGTTTCCAGGGGCTGGGGGAGGAGGAAATGGGAGTTGGGGTTCAATAGGTATAGAGTTTCAGTTTTGCAAGATGTAAAAATTCTAGAGCCCTTTTGCACAATAATGTACACAGTCAACACTAGTGTACTGTATACTTAAAAACAGTTAAGATGATAAATTTTCTGTTATGTATTTTTTACCACAATAAGAAAAAATAAAAGGCGATAGCCTGGAGACCGTCGTTTGCTAGATACCCTAGCATCCAAAAAATTTTTAATTGAAAGTTTAGAAAACTTTCAGCTTCACAATCCATTATTAGGAATATCATTTTTACACTCATGTTTGGGAACAACTGTAACAGGTTTCTTCCCTATATGAACTGTAAGTTTTCTGGACATTTCAAGTTTTCTCCTGTAGAGATTCTTCTTAAACACTCTTGGAAGTGTGAACTCCTATTAATCTATTTGTCATTGTTATGGGCATTTCACTTTGTTCTTTTTTTTTTTTTTAGGATTTATAGATGTTTAATGTATATTTTTCACTTAACTTAGACAAAAAAGCTTTGGGGTTCAGATCAACATCCCTTGTCCTCTTTTTTTTTTTTTTTTTTGGTCAGTGACATCACTGGGCCTCCCTGCTGGGTGGGACCCCTGTCTCATGGGGATGCGGCCACACTGGTTCTGAAGGGGATGGGGACTCAGGCGGCAGGGACAGCACTGCCTGGGCTGAGCCCATATGAGAAGTGGCCCTGGACACGCAGCCAGGCGGCGGGGGCTGGTGACACAGCAGCCGGGCTCTGAAACATTCCCATTATATGACACAGAGCAGGTCATATCAGGACAGATCGAGTTTGACAGATTTAGGAAGTCAGAGGGTGCAATCTGCTGCTCCTGGGAGCGGAAGCCGAGGCCCAGGCGAAAGCACCCAGCAGGGCCCGACCTGCAGGGCCTCGGCGGGGCTGGAGGACATCCCCTGGACGTGGACGGGCCTCTTTGCTGCATCAGGTCCATTCCCAGCCCTCTTCTTCCGCCAGGAGGCTCTGCATGAACTCTTTTCAGTTGAAATACTGGCTGGTTTTTCCAGGCAAGAAACTTCCAGGGCTGAGTCTGACTGTTGTCAGAAAGTGGCTGACAGGCCCCACCTGCTGGCGACAGGCGTGGGGAGGGGAGGCCTTCGGTGACTTGGTGACTCGGTGACTCGCAGCACCGGCCAGCCAGGCTGACAGCTGGAGCCCGGGGCTGGTCGTGAGCAGGGCACCTCCTCACCCAGAGCTCCGTGGGCCCACTGCTTCTTCCCCTTCAAATACCCCCTTTCATAAATGAACTTATCTACAAAACAGAAACAGACTCACGGACATAAAGAGCAGACTTATGGTTGCCGAGGGGGAAGGGGAGTGGGGGAGGGATGGACTGGGAGTTTGGGATTAACAGATGCAAACTACTATATAAAGGATGGATAAACAACAAGGTCCTCCCGTATAGCACGGGGAACTATATTCGATATCCTATGATAAACCATAATGGAAAAGAATATGCAAAAGAATATATATATGTATGACTGAATCACTTTGCTGTACAGCAGAAATTAACACTACATTATAAATCAACTATACTTCAATAAAATAAAATTTTTTAAAAAAATCTCCTTGTTTCACTCATTACAGAAGCCACACACACATTCACATACCTGGACACAAATGTAAAAGAGAAACCAAGGCCAATTTTTGCTCCATGTTAACTGCTGGTAAGTTATGAACTTCCTTAATAGAAAGAGAACTCTGAGAAGCCGTGAGCTTGTATTTGGCTTCTGACTGTTTCTAGGTGAGCATGACGCAGTGGAAGAGGCGGGGGAAGGGGGCGGGTGGGATGGGCGGGGCTTGGGCCCCCACTCTGGTCGGAGCCACCAGACTGACACCTGGTGCTCGGGGTGTTGGCCAGCAAAGGGAGGGGGCCGCTGGCAGCCGATGACATTCCCTCCACAGTTTCTGCCCCGGACCCTGTACCCACCTCCCCAGGGCCAGGAGCCCAAGGCGGCCGGTTAGGACAGCTGTCCTAAACCCAGCAGCTCTCCCAGCCCTCCAGGCCAGGGGAGCCCAGCACCCACGACGAGGAGCTGGGACTAGGATGTCACAGACGTGGGTCTGGAGCAAGCCGGGTGGGGTGTGAGCGGTGAGAAAGTCGGGGGACGAACATCCCTGTCTCGGGGCAGAGGCCGGCTGTGGAGGGGGGGGCGGAGGCCCAGGCCCCCCTCACTCGGAGCAGCTTTACAGAAGGAGCTTCTGGGCAAGGCTGTGTTCAGAGCGTGGATCCCCAGGGTCCCCCTCCTCTTGTAACTCAGGAAATCATGCAGGAACTGGGGAGAATCCCCCATCCAGGGGAGGTCTTCCCCGGCTGTTTCCTGAGGACGCCAGGCAGGCAGGCTGACACCTGGGTTTTCTCTGCTGGAGGAGCTTTTACAGCTGAGGCCAGAGCTGGTGTCTTGGCCGAAAGGTCAGGGTCTAGAGGAAGAGATGGAAAGGGGTGCATGGTGACTGGGAGGCAGAGACGAGCTGGGAGAGTGAGGCGGATGGGAAAGGGGTCTTCCTTCAGTGTGGCCATGAGACACAATGCCAGCTCCCGGTCCTCTGTGAGGACGGCAGGAAAACACGCCCGCCCGCCCATTTCTCAGTACGAGAGTGTAGAGATGGGATAAAGTACAGAGAATGACTTCAAAGGTGCAGGGCGAGCCCTGAGGTCATCCCTGGGTGGCTCCCCACATCTCAATTGTGTTCAAAATGCTCGTGAGAAGTCCGTGGACCCTTGAGGCCACTTGCGTGCACTCCAGAAGCAGGTGCATCTTTTCAGGCTAAAGAGAAGTAAGTTCAATGAGAGGCTGGGCCCTCGAGGGGACCACTCGAGCAGCATCACGGTGGTTGATGTAGGAGCAGGAGACGAATCCCAAGGAGCTGCTAACCGAGGGGGGTGGGGCAAGCTCTGCTGGGGGAGCAAAGAACCCTGAAACCTCACATCCGAGTTTGGTAGGGTCGGTGGTCGGGGGAGAGGCAGGCGGTGCAGAGCTTCCCTGAGCCCACAGTGGGGGCTGCCCCTCCCCCAGACCACCTCCCTCTCCTCATCTCCCCTTTCAGAGTCAGGCCCAGGAGACTGTCAATGACCTTGAGGTGAATTCAGAAGGTCACCCTGAGCAGGTTGAGGAAGGAACTGGCTAGGGGCAGTGGAGCAAACAGGTGGGCAGGTAGGGAGTAGAGAGCCAGGCAGAACCCAAGGACTCTTTTCAGGGTGTGTTGAAGGTCAGCGACTACAGTGCTCCTCTGGCTGTACCAGTGACTGCAGAGGCTAATGTCTCGATCCTTGTAGAGTGGGATGGCGAGTGACATTCTTTAGTTGTGACTTTCCAATCTGGATGCCTTAGATTTCTTTTTCTTGTCAAATAGGTCTGGCTACAACTTTCCGACACACTGTTGAATAGTAACGGTGAAAGCAGACATGCTTGTCTTGTTCCTGATCTTAGGGGGAAAGCTATCCATCTTTTACCATTGAATACGATGTCAGGTGTGAGTTTTTCATAAATACTTTTTACCCTGTTGTGATGTTGTGATAGGGTAAGAATTATATATTTGGTCTTCTTCTCTGGTTCCTGGCACAGAACTTCTAAAACCTTTGTAACTTTCTAAGTGATAAGAACAATAGGGGTATCTTGTGTTATAATATTTGGGTTTTGTTCTTAGTTCCAGAAACAGGTCTGGAGGGATAAAGGTGAAGGGCACGTCGTTTGTTATTCATAACAAGCTACTTTCAAACACACCTGAGTTTGTTAATGAAGTGACTTTTGGAAAGCTCTTAAGGAAGGGGGCCTTGTTGCCAGGGAACCAATCATGTGATATGAGGGTTGGAATTTTCAGTCCCACCCCCAGATCTCTAGGGAGGGGAGAGGGGCTGGAGGTTGAATTAATCATGAATGTCTATTGATTTAATCAATCATGCCTGTATAATGAAGCCTCCATAAAAACTCTAACTGAAGCAGTTTGGAGAGCTTCTAGGTTGATGAACACATCCACATACAGGGAGGGTGGTGCACTCAGAAAGAGCAATAATCTAGGAATTGAGGGAACATTTCTCAACATATAAAAAGAAAACTATATTTCTTCTACTACTCTCAATACTTCTGACACCAAATGTGTGGTTTTTTTCCCAGACTGACAAGTTCTGACACCAGCTAGGCGTCCTACAATTCAATTCAACTTTGACACTACCTACTAAGGTTAGAGCAGACCCCATAGGTTAAGAGCTCAGTCCCACGAGACTTCAGATGCCAATTAGAAGTGCAGATTGCTACCTGTGCATCTGACCGACTGGCTATAAATCAGGGGTTCCCACAACCCTCTCCCCAAGTTCAATAATTTGCTCTAATGGTTCACAGAACTTAGGAAAACAGTTTGCTTATTAGATTATTGGTTTATTATAAAAGGAGACAACTCAGCAAGAACCAAATGAAAGAGAAGCATATGGCAAGGTATGGGGAAGGGGTGTGAAGCTTTATGCTTGAAGCAAACTTGAAGACTAGAGAACTGAAATGATCAAGTCTGAGGGACAGAAAGAAAAAAGAATGAAGAGAAGTGAACAAAGCCTAAGGCATCAATGGGATACCATCAAGAGGACCAACATACGTATTATAGGAGTTGCAGAAGGAGAAATGAGAAAGAGAAAGAATATTTGAAGAAATAATGGGTGAAATCTTCCTAAATTTGATGAATGTCACCATTTTGGACATATCAACCAGGTCTTCTGGCCTCTGAGGTTTCTGATGAAAAACTGACTGGTGATCATATTAAGTATCACTTGCATCTCTGGCTCATTTCAAGATTCCCTCTTTGCCTTTGTCTTTCAACAGGTTGATTGTAATGTGTCTTTGCATGGGTTTCTTTGAGTTTATCCTACTTGGAACTTACTGAGTTTCTTGGATTTATATATTTTCTTTCATCATCTAGTCTTCAAGTTTGCGGATTCTTTCTTTTCCCTGCTCAAAACTCATTTTATATCTCTCTAGTGAAATTTTCATTTCAGTTATTATATTTTTCAGCTCCAGAATTTCTTTTTTGGATCCTTTTTATAATTTCTATCTCTTTATCAATATTCTCATTTTGTTCATATGTTGTTTTCCTGTCTTTGTGCATTTCTTCCTTTAGTTCTTTGAGCATCTTTAAAGTCTTCACCTAGTTAGCTCACCATCTGGACTTACTCAGGGACAGTTTATGTTTATTTATTTTGTTCCTTTTGATGATCTATACTATCCTGTTTCTTTCTATACCTTGTGATTTCTTTTGTTCAAAAGTAGACACTTGGTTCTTATAATGTGGTAACTCTAGAAATCAATATCTCCCCCTTCTCCAGGGTGTGTGTGTGTGTGTGTGTGTGTGTGTGTGTATTTTATTGTTGTAGGGTATCTCTTTGCTGGGAATGAGCCCCAGATAAAAGCTTAAGATTTTCTCAAGTCTTTTCTGAGATTGTGCCTTCCCCTTGGCATGCATGGTGACTTTCTAACACCCATATGCAGCTGTTTTTGAATGTCCTAATCCTTAAATTTCTGGATCCCAAAGGGGAAAAAGAGAAAAGAGGAAAAAAGCAAATCTGTTCCTTTAAATTCCGTGGAAACCACATCAGCTGGTGGGGGTGGAAACAATAGTAACCAGCCTCTATGCCTGCCCCTCAGCGATCAAAGGCAGACATCAGCAATCAGAACACAGAACCCTAAAATTTAGAAGACAAAGTCTTTATTGCCCACCTTGGCTCCAGCAAGCCACATCAGGAATTTGGACACAGTGGCCTGCCACAGGCCTGGGGGGTGGGGGATGGGTAGCTGATACCCACACTAAAGGCTGAAATTGACTGAAATTAACCACAGTTTACCAGCCAAGCTTTCCCTGGGAGCCTCACATGTTCAGATAGACTCCAGAGTGTTGTCCCAGACTACTTGTTTCAGAATTGTTTCTGCTAGCACAATTGTTATCTAGGGGAGAGATGGGTTCTTGGTGCTTCCTACTCTACCATCTTCCCTGAATTCATTTGATTTTTTTTTTAATAACTTCTATTTCTTTGCTTGGATTTTCCACTTTTTATTTCTTTCAAGAGATTTTGTAATTAATTGTGAAATCATTTTTATGGTGGTTGCCATAAAATCTTTGTCAAATAAATCCAACATCTGATTCATCTCAGTGTGGGCATCAGTTGATTGCTTTGCTCATTTAAATTGCAATTTTCCTGGTTGTTAGTGTGATGTGTATTTTCTGTTGTAGCCTCAACATTTTGGCTATTATGTTAAGAAACTCTGGGTCCTATTTCAAGTTTTTATCTCAGTAGGCCATCACCCTGTTTAGGTTTAGTAATGCAGGTATGACCTACTTTTGTGGGCTGTGTTCTAATGACAATCAAAATTTCCAAGCCTTTGTCACGCATCCTGCTTTTTTTAGTCTGTTTGGTTTATCTCATGCAACTGGGGCTCCTACTGGTGATGCTTGAGAAGGAAGAAGGAACTTCCTCAGACCAGACCCCCTGGTGCCTCTAGGTGAGGGAGGGTAGTCTCCAGCCCGCAGGGCAGAGTGCTTCCTGGGCTAGGCATTTGGAGTGGCAGGAGAGCAGCTCCCTTAACCTGGATTCCCCCTGGACAGTGCTGCCCACTGCGCATCTGTCTCAGTCTCAGGGGCACACGAAGACTTCCCAACCAGCCACTTGTTAGGGTGGCTCCTCTGGGCTTATGCCCCCTGGCTGCATGCTGTCCAGGTGTGAGAGGGGAGTCCTGGACCTGGCAGGGAAGAGGGTCACTTCATCTGACTGCTTACTGACCACAGAGCTTCTGATCAACCCCCCTCGCCAGTCCTGCTGGGCTTGCCTGGTGTGGCTGGTGGGACTTCCATTCAAACCAGGGGAGGAAAGATTCCACCTGGGCCATTTCCTGTTGCTAGATTGGTGGTCAGGAAACACTGGTCCTAGGTCATTTTTTTCACTGGGGTTGGGGGGTGGTTATATGATGTCCCAGCTCCATGTTGTTTGTCCAGTCCTGGGGCCCCTGACCAGTTTGCCTTCATCTTACAGCTGTTCAGAGTTCTTGTCTGATTGTCTTTTGTGTTATTTCCAGG
The DNA here is from genome assembly GCF_965194825.1 of Balaenoptera physalus. NCBI lineage: Eukaryota > Metazoa > Chordata > Mammalia > Artiodactyla > Balaenopteridae > Balaenoptera > Balaenoptera physalus. The sequence continues at coordinate 148,142,071 of NC_138883.1, forward strand.
ACTTATGATTGTATCTCATAGGGAGGAGTAGAAAGAGACAAGTATAAATCATCTTGTCTGGACAGGAAGTCTGGGTCTGATGATTGCTATAAGCTACTAAGTTTTGGGGTAATTTGTTGCATATCCAGAGTAACTGGGACACTCTTTGAGAAAAAAAATCAAAATGTCACACTTTTGTAAATTGAGTCAACAAAAGCATGTGAACGTGTGGCTAGAGCTCTTCCCAGGACCTTGGGAGTGTCCTGGACAAGTGAGGGTGTTACCAACCAGGGCTCTTGGCCCCCTTAATCAATAGAAATTGATCAGAGGCCAGACAAGAAATTCAGGCAAGGCTCTACTGGGACCCCTGCTGCAGCAGGGGGGAGTGAGAACAAACAACACGTTCCCTTGCTTGCTCCCTGACGGGGGGATGGGCTGGTTCCTTATATGGGGTGAAGGGTAGGGGCGGGTCTAGGGGTTGGGCTGGAGAGCAGGGCTTAGGTGGTTTGCCCACCCTTTGGTGGTGTCCTGTGCAGGGGGCATGCTCAGTACCCTGCTTTTTCTCCCGACACCCTGTTTTTGCTCCTGGCTCTTCAGAAGTGGCATTTGGGTTTTTGGTTTTTGTATGTTGTTGTCCAGAATTTGCCCCAACTGCACATACACGCAGTTATTTTTATTATTTTTATTTTTATTTTTTATAAATTTACTTATTTTATTTATTTATTTTTGGCTGTGTTGGGTGTTCGCTGCTGCACGCGGGCTTTCTCTAGTTGCGGCCAGCAGGGTCTGTTCTTTGTTGCAGTGTGTGGGCTTATTGCGGTGGCTTCTCATTGCAGAGCACGGGCTCTAGGCTTGCGGGCGTCAGTAGTTGCTGCACGCGGGCTCAGTAGTTGTGGCTCACAGGCTCTAGAGCACAGGCTCAGTAGTTGCGGCGCACAGGCTTAGTTGCTCCACGGCATGTGGGATCTTCCCAGACCAGGGATCGAACCCGTGTCCCCTGCATTGGCAGGTGGATTCTCAACCACTGCGCCACCAGGGAAGTCCCATGCACGCAGTTATTTTTAGTCCCTTATAGCTTCTTTGTATTTTGTTGCTGGAGGAGAGGTGTGTCCAGCTGCAAGCACTGCAGCAAAGGGTCCCAGGTCCCAGCCTGTCTCATTTGGTTCTGGATGGGAAGTTCCACCAGCTCCCTGAGGGACCACTGAATGCCCCTCGTCTTTGAAGAGCAGCAGTGGGCCATTCTCCCCAGGGCCCTTGTGAGGATGTATAGGTAATATATAGGGGGTACTCGGCACAGGCAATGTAATGATGCTTGGCAAGTTATTGCCCTCACCTTTGCTCTGTGCAGTTTTTAAGTCTCTCAGTTACATTTGCAATTAAGTATTTTATGCATGGAGTACATTTTGAGACTCTCAGGTAATTCCCTACTTTCATTAAATCTCAATTTAAGCTGAGAACAATACCACTGAGTGAGAAGGATCAGGGACCCATTTATAGCCCATGTTGCATGTTTCTAGTCCACTTTATATTCCTACTGGGAGCTTCTCTTGCGAAAGAGTTTTCCTCCTATTTGTCAAGCAAATCCCAAAGGGGGATTATTGGTTAGAATTGCATGTGACAACACATAAGAGAAAACTGGAAAATAGTGATGTAACAAATGGGGTATTTTCTCAGGTAACTAGAAGCCTGGAAGTTGGTGGTTCAGAGTGGCAACAGTAACTCTGACACCCTTGGGGGGCCCAGGCTCCCTCTGGCTTTTCACTCCACCATGTTTAGTGTTGCAGGATAAAAAAATGGGGCGGGAGGACAGTCATATCCCAGGTCTCGGGTGAGTCCCTGGGATGGGCCACCAAGTGAGTGTCCTAAACTTTGTGTGGGAGAGTATTCAAGAGCGAGATGTAGTAAAGTGAAGGCAGATTTATTTAGAGACATGCACATTCCATAGACAGAATGCAGTCCATCTCAGAAGGTGAGAGTGACCCCGAGGTGTGGGCGTAGTTAGTTTTTATGGGCTGGGTAATTTCATAGGCTAATGAAAGGGAGGAGTATTCCAACTATTTTGGGGAAGGAGCAGGGATTTCCAAGAACTGGGCCACCGTCCGCTTTTTGGCCTTTTATGGAGGCCTCAGAACTGTCATGGAGCCTGTGGGTGTGTCACTTAGCTTATGCTAATGCATTACAGTGAGCGTATAATGAGGCGCAAGGTCTACTGGAAGTCGAATCTTCTGCCATCTTGGACCTGGTTGGTTCTAACCAGTTTTTGTCATATCCTCAACAGCTGTGGCATTCTTTTAAAGGTTGTGCCCTGCCCCCTTCCTGTCTCAGAATGGCTGTCATCTTCATGCTTTAAAATCGGCCTCCCCACCCACAGGTATCAGATTGAGTCTGTGCTCTAGGCAGGCAGAAGGGGAGAGGAAGAAATGAAGAAAGACATAACAAAAAGGAAGAAGGGCATTTATCAGGAAGGCAAAGGAGTCCCTCCCCCAACCCCATCCCTAGCAGACCTCCCTTTACATCTCATTGGATGGAAAGGATTCTCCCACATCACCCTGCAAGGGAAGTGGGCACATGCTGCCCCAAACAAAGCTCCATTCTGCGACTACAAAGAGGAGGAGGAGAAAGACCAGGAAAGCACTTAGCAGTGCTTGTGTAGTTGGCTTTGACAGGTTCCCTCAGGGCCTAATGACTCAGTCCTTCCCGAATCCTCATGGCCGAAGTGTCACGTGGCTCCTGCTACTCAAGCATGGTCCAGGGGCCACAGCATCAACATCCCCAGGAGTTGATTGGAAATTGAGTATGCAGATCCCCAGGCTAATACATGCACGTTACAGACTGACGTGAGCTGGTCCACCTCACTTTTTTCTCTTCTGAAGGGCATCGTGGGGAGGTCATGCCATCCTGGGTTCCACACAGATCGCAAATTGGAAGCCCCCAGCTCTGGCTGTCCTGGTCTCCTAGAGTCGACAGGGGTTCCAGTGATCCCCATCTGAATCTGCCTTGTTGGGGCAGTAGGGTGTAGATGGTATGGTATAGGAAATAGGTGAAGACAGTACGGTGTAGATGGTAGGGTACAGGCAGTAGGTGTAGACAGTGGGGTGTCACTGTGGAGGCCCACAGGATGGAATAAATGCTGAGAACACGGATAGGGTGCTAATGCTGGGCTGCATAGTTTACTGTCATCACATTTGAAGCTCATGTTTATAAGCATAATTATTAATAATTCAATAATAAACAAATTGAGTCTCTCTCCATACTATTGTATTTGCCTTTGTTCCCCTTTATGTAACCAGCTGAATAAGCTTGTTTGCTAAAAAAGAGACAACAGGCCCCAAATGGAGTCACTTATGTTAAGCTCCCATTGAGACAGGCTGGGACTTGGGACCTGGGACCCTTTGCTGCAGTGCTGCAATGCTTGCACCTGGACAAACACCTCCTCAAGCAACAAAATACAAAGAAACTGTAAAGGACAAAAAAATAACTGCATGCATGCACAGTTGGGGCAAATTATGGACAAGATACAAAAAGACCAAAAACCCAGCTGCCGCTTCTGAAGAGCCCAGAGCAAAAGTAGGGGGTCAGGAGCAAAAGCAGGGTACTGTGCATGCCCCCTGCACACAACACCACCAAAGGGGTGGGCAGACTACCTAAGCCACCCCTGGCCTGACCCCTGGACACACCCCTACCCTCACCCCATATAAGAAACCAGCTCGCCCCCCTCAGGGAACAAGCAAGGGAACCTGTTGTTTGTTCTCACCTCCCCCCCCCCACCCCCCACCCCCTTCTGCAGGAGGGGCCCCAATAAAGCCTTGCTTGAATTTCTTGTCTAGCCTCTGACCAATTTCTATTGATTAAAGAGGCCAAGAACTCTGGCTGGTAACACTGTCACCAAAACAAGACTTAATACCTAACTTAATTACAGTTTCAACTTCTCCCAGGAGTGGAATCTTAAACTAGTCCATCAGAAATTACCTGGTTGGAAATGTAAAATAGATAGCTAGTGGGAAGCAGCTGCATAGCACAGGGAGATCAGCTCGGTGCTTTGTGACCACCTAGAGGGGTGGGATAAGGAGGGTGGGAGGGAGATGCAAGAGGGAGGGATATGGGGAAATACATATGCATATAGCAGATTCACTTTGTTATACAGCAGAAACTAACACAACACTGTAAAGCAATTATACTCCAATAAAGATGTTAAAAAAAGAAATTACCTGGTTGGTACTAGTGAGGTCATCTGCCTGATGGACCCCTGTCCCCCCTCCAAAAGAAGGTGACTTTGCCACAAACAATCCACTCTTTGCTGGTAACTTCCTTGTCCCGCCCCCTTCTGCCTATAAAAATCTTTCATTTTGTACAGGGAGCTCCATTCTATCTGCTAGATGGGATGCTTCTCCCCAATTGGGATGCCCCAATTTATGAATTGTTGAACAAAGCCAGTTAGGTCTTTAAAATTTCCTCAGTTGACTTTGTTTTTTAACAGAACATTGTGTGTAATTGGAAAGCTGGTGCATTGTGCAGGGTAATATTGGTGGAGACTGCAGCCCAACACTGCTTCCAGGGAGAGGGTAATTACTCTCTCTTTGTTCTCAATGCCAACCTGAAAAATCTGTGGGGCTCATTGATGACTATACGATTTCAGACCCAGGTATCCCTCTTCTAGCTCCTCAGTGTCACCCCCAATAACACCCCAATGCGCTGAGTGAGGGGCCCAGCTCAAGGACTGGAACTCACTGGCCCTCTGCTGGCCGTGGTCCAGGGTCCTTCTTGGGACAGTGTGAGCATGGCCTGCGGAGCATCAGTGCCGGCCCCCAGCCCGATTATACTCTGGAGCAGAGACCTACAGCTCGGTCCCTGGGCCTCTCCAAACCTCTCCATGTGGGGGCACGATCCCACCCGCTGCTCTGGCTACTCTGGCGGGGCAGGCAGGGCTTGCAGGACTGGCCCGCTGCACAGCGTCCCCAAGTCTAGGATCCCCATCCGCTCGGAGGATGGCCACCTCTGCTTCTCCTTGGGACACTTGCAGTCATGTTTCTTTTCTCTCTTTCTCTCTGGATTTTATGCCTTCACAAATGTGATGCCATTTCTAAAGTTCCGAGTTGGTGAGGTTTAAGATATTTGCAGACATGCTTCAAAAAACCAGGGCTTAAAAAAACTGGAGTTCGTCCAGGTCATGTCTTCGGTCAAATGCTCATCTTGAGAAACTTCCAGATTTTATTTGCTCATCTGAAAAAAAAAAAAAAAGGGCAATCTCTACGTCCATCCACGTTGCTGCAAATGGCATTATTTCATTCTTTTTTTATGGCTGAGTAGTATTCCATTGTGTATATATATACCACATCTTCTCTATCCATTCCTCAGTCGATGGACACTTAGGTTGCTTCCTGTCTTGGCTATTGTGACTAGTGCTGCTATGAACATTGTGGTGCATATATCTTTTCAAATTCTTTTTAAATTCTGGTTTTCTCCAGATATATGCCCAGGAGTGGGATTGCTGGTGAAGTGATAAATTAGGAGATTGGGATTAACATATACTCACCACTATATATAAAATAAATAACTAACAAGGACCTACTGTATAGCACAGGGAACTCTACTCAATATTCTGTAATAACCTGTATGGGAAAATAATCTGAGAAAGAGTGGATATATGTGTAGGTATAACTAAACCACTTTGCTGTACACCTGAAACTAACACAACATTGTAAATCAACTATACTCCAATAAAAATTTAAAAAAATAAAAAACAACAAAAATGTCAACAGCCAGATTTTTTAAGGAGTTCGTTCAAATTATGCTGTCTTAAAAATAAGCTGCTCTGCTCTCTTATTAATGGAAAGGACACAATTATTAGGATCTTGCACAGTTAAAAGTGGGTGTCTTCATGGATTTTGCATACAAACTTGTGTGTATGTGAGTGTGTGTGTGTGTGTGTGTGTGTGTGTTAACTATGCAACCCTCAGGAAGGAGCAGGGACCATTCAGTCACTACAAGTATCACCAGGCAGCGTGATGGCCCTGAACTTCCTTACTCGGTGGGACCCTCAGCTCCTTCCTGGCACCCAAGAGACCCCTCAGAGACATGGACCACCTTTCAGACTCTCTGTCCATTTCCCAGCACATCACATCAGGGACTCAGCGAACTCTCATTGAGGGTAGAGATGAAGAGAAGGGTTGGTTTCTATTTGTCAAAAACAAATTCTGGGGCAGTACATTCGCTGCATCAAAGTCACCCTGACCTTGGGGGCCATGCACACAGAGGTGGGTTTTCCCTGGGGCAAATGAAGCTCAGACTCAGGCCCCTCACTTGTATGGCCCCTGCCAAGGCCCTGTACCTACTTATGCACTTGTAAGTTTGTAATAGTTTCTTCAAGAGGTTGCCCCAAATTGTACAAGCTTTGGGCCTTGCTAAACGCAGACCTGCCCTTATAGATGCACCTAGAAACACAGGGAAGGGAGGCTGTGAAGAGCAGCAGAACCTGCCGGGATCCAACTGGCTGCAGACCCGGATTCACTGAAAGTGGCTGCCGGGGCCCCACCCACTGTGGTTCTCTGCCTCAGTGTGGGTGGGGAGGACGGAGCACCTTGACAATGGTACCCTGCCGCAACCCCATCTGTGGGTGAGACAGTCAGAAAAGAGGGTGAGATGGGCTGGCCTAGAGCAACTCCACTACAGCAAACAGGATCCCAAAGCCCCTGTCCAGGGTCTTTCTGTCCCACCATATGCCCACCAGGACCACCAGCTGCCTTGTCATCTTGTTCCCTCCATGAAAAAGGAGGGGTTTGTCCACAACGCTTTCCACGCTCTGTGGCAACAGATGATAAAGTAAAACATCAGCCTTGTGGATTAGTATGGGCAGGAAAATATGATGTGGTGTGGCATGGCATGGTATGATGTCTGGTGTATGGCGTGGTCTATAATATAGTATGGTGTGGTATGTATGGTGTGATATGTGAAATGACATGACATTCTTGAACTCGGGGTTTTTAGGGTGTTGGTGATATCAGCCCATGTAGCCTTTCCTCTGGGATTCTCCTCTGGTGCTCGTCGACCCTGGAATCCAGAGTGACGAGAAGGGTCTGCCTACACTGCCCACTGTGCCCCTGGGTCTTCTGTCAGATGGTGTTATGAGTTGGAAGGTGTCCCCTCCAAAATTCCTCTGTGGAAGTTCTCATGTTACCCCAGGATGTCAGAATGTGACCTCATTTAGTAGGAGGGTCTTTGCAGAGGTAGTCAAGTTAAAACAAGGACGTTATTTTAGAGAGGGCTTTAATCCAGTATGACTTGTGTCCTTATAAAAAGGGGAAATGTGGACACACATGCACCCAGAGAGAACGCTGGGTGAAGATGAAGGCAGAGATAGAGGGGATGCATCCAGAAGCCAGTAACACCAGAGATGCCAGCAAAGTACCTGAAGCTGGGGGAAGGCCTGGACCAGATTCTCCTTTATGACTCAGAAGGAACCAACCCTGCTGATACCTTGGTCTCCGACATCTGGCCTCCAGAGCTGTGAGATGATGCATTTCTGTTGTTTAAGCCTCCCAGGTAGTGGAGATTGTTCTGGCAGCCCTAAGAAGCTAACACGGAGAGGAACAAAGTACACCAGGACGTTGGGCCCCAGCATCTCGGGTGAGGGGAGCACAGGGTCTGGGGCCCCTGCCAGCACTGCCTTCTACCCTGCTGAACCCACAAGCACCCAGGAGTTATTCAAATATCTTCCATGCCATGCCCACCTGCGTGTTCCCCGGGGGTGGCCCCTGGGATGCCCTGACCTAACGTCCTTTCTCCCAGCATTGGTTGAATGCTTCTTCTGGTCCAAGCCCCTGTGTTGGAAGTTACGAGTGCAAGCTCTGTGCCCTCTCGGGGTCAGGGAGAGGGATCAATGTCTGGCTCGGGCCTGGGGGAGTAGATGGTCCATGCGGGGCCGAGGGTGAGAACCCGGCCCGTCAGGACTGAGAGCCTGAGCCAGGCAGCCTCAGCCTCTAACTGACCCTTGGCCTCTGCCCCCTGTGGGCAACAACACAGGCAGGCCCAGATTCTGTGCCTGTTTTGTTGGCACCGGGGCCTGCGGGGTGGAATAATACAAAAGCCCTGATTACACGCGGCCTGCTGGAAGCAGAGTTGGGCAGTGGCCGCCCTGCCTTTGAGCCCCGTCCTGGCATTTTGCTGCTCTCCTTTGCAGGAGAAAGGACTTAACACCAACACCAGGCTAAACACTCTCCTCCCGCAGAGCCGAATGCGGTGGCCTTGTCCCCGCGCACACTCCACGTATAAAACCCAAGTTTCTCATCCTGGGTGCCAGCACTTCCATTCTCCTGCTCACGTTTTAAAGGCTGAACTACAGCATCAAACCGCACATGTACTGTTTCTGTGCACAAAGGAGGTAGTCTTGCCAAAGCTGAGGACCTGAGGGCTGCCCTCCTCTCACTGTGAAATGCTTGACCAGTGCTTCGGCAAATGCTTGCCCCATTCACTCACTGGCCCGCTCACTCTGGGACCAACGCCCTGGGCTGGGCCACAGACCCCCAGAGCTGACACCACCTGGGGCCACTGCACGTCCCTCCAGGAGCTCGGGAGCAGAGTGGCAAAAGGCAGCATGACAGGCCTGGGGCAGGGGGCTCGAAGGACACTGTGCAGCCGGGGATGTGGGGGACACACACAGTGGGGCTAAGGGTGGGGGGAGGGAACCACCTCCAGGGGTGCTATGGAATGAATTGTGTCCCCCCCGACAAATTAACCTGTTGAAGGCCTAACCCTCAGCATCTCAGAATGTGACTGTATTTGGAGATATGGCTTTAAAGGGGTGATTAATTTAAAGTGAGGTCTTTAGCGTGGCATCTGTTCCAATCTGACTGGTGTCCTTACAAGAAGAGGAGATTCAGACACACAAAGAGACACTGGGTGCACACACAGAGGGATGACCACACGAGGACACAGCAATGAGAAGGTGGCCGTCTGCCAGCCAAGGAGAGAGGCCTCAGGAGAAACTAACCTTGCCAGCATCTTGATCTTGGACTTCTGGCCTCCAGACTGTGAGTAAATAAATGTCTGTTGTTTAAGCCATTCAGTGTGTGTTATTGGCTGTGGCAGCCCGAGCTGACTGTAGAAGCGGTGATCCTGGCAAGGTCTCCTGTGGTTCCAGGGGAGGCCAGGTTGGGGGGAGGGTCTGGCAGAAGGAAATCTCCCCCCACCCCACCTCTCTGCACACCTCAGTCACATGCGTAGACACATGCCCTCCCTTGATGCCAAATGAACCAACGATTCCTGCCCCTAAGAACTGATCGCTTCTCCTCCTCACTCCGGACTTGCTGACCAGCCTTTGTGCCCCCAGGAGCCAGCAACACCATCCGAGACCACCCCACTGTCACTCCCTGCTCACGCCACCCTGGACACTCCCCCAAGGTCACTGGGGAAAACAACTTTTTAGATATTTGCAGATATTTGTTGGTGCTCCTAGGGTGGCCTTGCAATTGCAAAGTGGGATGCGCCCATCTAAACGTGACCCCCAGCACCTCTCACTGAAACCTGTGTGTCCCTGAGCTTTGCTCTAGGGAGCTGTGCCCGCTTGCGACAGTCCTGCGCCCACCTGGAAATGACTCCCGGCAGCTACACGAGGCCCACCTGTGATCAGGAGATTGGACTCCTCAGGCAGACTCCCCAAGGGTGAGCTGGTGGGAGCCCCCCAAATGCCCCTGTTGGGGCTGCAGTGGGGTGGCGGTACCAGGGAGCTGGTCCCACAAAAGTGAAATGATATGCATGTGGCATCTGGTCCCCTAAAGCCTGCAGGAGCGGTCCCAGTCCCTGGGCTGTCCCTGGGCCTGGGGTCCGCGGCAGAGCAACCAACGCCCAGGGGAAGCGAGAGGGCAGAACCTTCCGGGAGCTTTACTAATAGCACAGAGTACTTATCTCTTTAGAAAAGAATATGTCGGTCCCCAGGAACTGGTGAACTCTTTTGAAGGGGAGGGTGGAAATATCCACCAAAATGTGAAAGCCTGCAAAAATATCATCACACATGTAATCAGAGAGAATTGTATAATTATGCTGATTAACAGGAGAAGGATGTCAGAGCTATATGGGTAAGTGAAAAAAGTTGGCTTCATCTAGGAGCTCATAATCCTGTTCGGGCAGATCGACAACAAAAAGCTTGCATAAGCGTCGAACATTTCCCGAAGGATTCATGAGCAAACTGGGGCAGAGTGGATACCTCTGGGAAGGGGTCCTTTCCAGTTTAAATCCTTCCTTGCCATTTATCATGGAATTTAAACGGCAAGGAATTTATCAGTTAAGTAACTCACATAGGCCCTTGAACCCTGGACATCTTTCCAGGCTGCTAAGTCTTTGCCCACAGCCTTAAGCTCGGCCACGGCAGGTTTGTTCTAGTTCCTGGATGATCTCGACCCATTGCCCATTCCCCACCCCCAACCCTGCCTATAACTGAGGCCGTCCAGGGGCCACGTCCACTGGGTCTGCACCACCCGCCTCATGGGCAGCGTCGCCTCCCCAACAGAAGGCTCCCTCACAGCCACCCCGCGGGCCCACGAGAGGATGAGGGGCCCCAGCGCAGAGTTCTGTCCACAGCTTCGCCTCCGCTGCTGCCAGGGGTCTCTCAGGCCCCTTTGCTCCCTTTCCTGTCTCATTCATAAGAGTCAGCCCTGCCCACACTACATCGTCATTGGCTCCGGGGACACTCTTAAATTCACCTTGCTCTCCCCCACTGCTTTCCCACCCGTACCCAGCAAATGTGCTCAGTCCTTTGCAAATGTCAGACACTCAACAAATAGATGTTGAAAACAGCAGAATGGGTGACCGTGGCCCCCATTTGTCACCATAAAACCTCAATCACGGCAGCCAGACCTCAGGCCTTACGTGATGGAGCATCCTGCAGTTTACAAGGGACTGAGGGCCGCTAGGGCTTTTCCAACTGTGGGAAATAAACATGCCCAAAGTCCCACAGCTGCCACGTGGCCGGGCCAGCACTGAGCCCAGATCTCCCGGCACGGAGCAGGCAGTCTCGGGGAGAGAGCAGGGCCACATGTCTTGTCCTGCGATACAGGGGCAGATGGGGGGCCAGATGGGCCATAGGGAGGACAAAAGCCACCCCGGGCTGCTCTCCCAATACAGGTGATCATCCCAGCTTCTGTGTAGGGGCTCAGCTCCGGCCTGGCTCCACAGGCTTGCCTTTAATCCTGATTTAGGACGCTCCCTAATGCAGGACGCTTAAGCCCGGGGAATGGGGCAGGAGTAATAACATTTGGGCTTAGTGTGAAGTTAATTCTTTCCACTCTTTGGGGTCTGGAGATCGCGGAGAGCGTGGGCTTCTCAGGCACCTGTAAGGGCACGAGCTCTCCCAGGCTCTGTGTTTGCAGTAGGTTCCCACCCAGCCTGCTCCCACCCGGGGAGGAGCCCTCCTGCCAATCGCTCGCAGCTTTGACCTTTCTTTGGGTGCTGCTACGAGGAGACATTTTTCTTCACTGGCCCCAAACAGCAAAGCCTTTCTGTGTCCTGATAAACCAGGGGGCACACTTTTAAGAGGCAGACGAGTCTACAGAAAGAGGGGGAAGGAAGGAGAGAGACGGAGAGGCAGAAAGAGAAAACAACAGAGAGATAGAAGGACAGAGGGAGGAAGAGATTTACACACACAGTCAGGGCAAACATAATGTTCTTAGTGAAAACCAGAGGCTCCTGCAGCCCTGACACCCAGACATGATGAATAGATGAAGATACAGCTGAGTGCCAGCCCCACCTAGAGCAGACATTACTGATCCATTGCAGAGTTCTTTATTCCTGGCTTGTTTCAGGTGTCTTCCAACCCAGAGACCCGGCAACCACAACCATATGTATTTGACAAGAAACTATCAGAGCAGTCATTTTATTCTGTATTTGGTAAATATTTATTTATTTAATTTTTTGGGAAAGTCTGTGAATGGGAGTCTTTTTTTTTTTTTTTAATTGAAGTATAGTTGGTTTACAAGGTTGTGTTAATTTCTGGTGTACAGCAAAGTGATTCAGTTACATGTACATATATATATTTTTTCATATTCTTTTCCATTATAAGTTATTACAAGATATTGAATATAGTTCCTTGTGCTATACAGTAGGACCTTGTTGTTTATCTATTTTATATATAGTAGTTTGTATTTGTTAATCCCAAACTCCTAATTTATCCCTCCCCCCCTTTCCCCTTTGGTAACCATAAGTTTGTTTTCTATGTCTGAGTCTGTTTCTGTTTTGTAAATAAGTTCATTTGCATCATTTTTTTAGATTCCACGTATAAGTGATATCATATGATATTTGTCTTCTTCTGTCTGACTTACTTCATTTAGTATGATCATCTCTAGGCCCATTCATGTTGCTGCAAATGGCATTATTTCATTCTTTTTTATGGCTGTGTAGTATTCCATTGTATATATGTACCAAATCTTCTTTATCCATTTATCTGTTGATGGACATTTAGGCTGTTTCCATATCTTAGCTATTGTAAATAGTGCTTCTATGAACATTGGGGTCCATGTATCTTTCTGAATTAGAGTTTTCTCTGGGTATATGCCCAAGAGTGGGATTGCTGGATAATATGGCAACTCTAGTTTTAGTTTCTTCAGGAACCTCCATACTGTTCTCCATAGTGTCTGCACCAATTTACATTCCCACCAACAGTGTAGGAGGGTTCCCTTTTCTCCACACCCTCTCCAGCATTTATTGTTTGTAGACTCTTTGATGATGGCCTTTCTGACTGCTGTGAGGTGATACTTCATTGTAGTTTGGATTTGCATTTCTCTAATAATTAGTGATGTTGAGCATCTTTTCATGTGCCTGTTGGCCATCTGTAGGTCTTCTTTGGAGAAATGTCTATTTAGGTCTTCTGCATTCCCGGTAAATATTTACATTTACTGCCCCACTGGCAGAAGGTAAGCTCCTTCGGGGTGGGGATCTTGTCTTTAGGAATGAAACTGAGCTAGAAGTTTCTAAACAGTGGATGACGTCAATTATTAGGGCTCATTCTTTCCGAATCAACCCCTCCTGCCCCCACTACAAATTCAGCAGCTCTGCCCACAGAGTCCTGGAGCTGAAAGATGGACCCCCCCCTCCCCCTGCCTGCAACCACCAGCGAAATATCCAGATTTCCTTCATCAGTGACTCTGGGAAAAGGAGGCCATGGCAAAATCTTCCCAGTGAGTTGGGGTGAGAGCCTCCCAGTATCACCAGGAGACAGGTTTGCAGGCTGGGAAAGTGTCAGAGGGGGAAGGAGGGAGGGAAAAACTCATGTTTCCACAGATGCAGCTGTGGGATCGGTCCTTCTGTACCAAGTACAGGTTTGATTCTCTTCAGACCAGTGTTAGCGTAAAATAACTTTATTTTTGAATGCTAAGAGTCTAAAGGCAGTAGGATTGTGCACAAGAGCCCACAGCGCCCCCACCTACCATTTCATGGAGAGTGGCCTTCCTCAGCTGTGTCCAAGACCCACCCCCCTACCGTAACTCCCTCCCTCTCCCTCCTCCGCCTCCTCTGCTTGAACCAGAGGACACTCCATGCTGGTCTCTGCCCGTACCCACCCCTCCCCATTTCATTCCGGACATCACAGCATCGTACCTGTCGACATTCCCACAAAAACACATTTCATGTCCAGATTATACAATTTCTTCCTCTGCTTTTGCTGCCAGTGCGTTAAAAATGCACCTTGGGCCCTGAGAGCTGAGACACAGCCCTGAGCCGGATGTCCTCATGCTGCTGACGTGGACCCCAGCCCTGGCCCGAGTGAGGCCCTGCACACTGCAGGAATCCCACAGACCCGGGGGCCCCCTGTAATCCTGCCCTGTCTGTCTTCTGACCCAGTCCAGCTCTCAGAGGGGGTCCAAATTACCAGATCCTTGGAGAGGCCCAGCCAAGGCCACCTCCGGGGGCTCTGGCTCTCCCACGCTGACCCTGCCCTGGTCTCCATCCCCCTGGCTCTGCCCGGCTTGGCTCGCCTCCATGTTTTCACACGTGTGGGGACAGGTTTTCTTGGCTTTGCCCTGTGAGGCTCTGCTGAATACAATTTCATGTTCATCCTGCACAGTTTTCCTCAGCCTGGTGTGACTTACCCAGCCAGGCCTGTGGGAGGCTTTTCCACAGGAGGGATCTGACATTTTGGGCCACAAATCAGGGTTGGACTAAATCGAACTTTCAGCATCAAAAATGAGCTCCCACATTTCTCTAAAGAAGACCTACAGGTGGCCAACAGGCACATGAAAAGATGCTCAACATCACTAATTATTAGAGAAATGCAAATCAAAACTACAATGAAGTATCACCTCACACCAATCAGAATGGCCATCATCAAAAAGTCTACAAACAATAAATGCTGGAGAGGGTGTGGAGAAAAGGGAACCCTCCTACACTGTTGGTGGGAATGTAAATTGATACAGCCACTATGGAGAACAGTATGGAGGTTCCTTAAAAACTAAAACTAGAGTTACTGTATGATCCAGCAATCCCATTCCTGGGCATATATCTGGAGAAAACCATAACTCAAAAAGATACACGTACCCCAATGTTCATAGCAGCACTATTTACAACAGCCAAGACACAGAAGCAACCTAAATGTCCATTGACAGATGGATGGATGAAGAAGATGTGGTACATATACACACTGGAATATTACTCAGCCATAACAAAGAACAAAATAATGCCACTTGCAGCAACATGGATGGACCTAGAGATTATCATACTAAGTGAAGTAAGCGGACAGAGGAAGACAAATATCATATGATATCACTTATATGTGGAATCTTAAATATGACACAAATGAACTTATTTACAAAACAGAAACAGACCCACAAACATAGAAAATAAACTTACATTTACCAAAGGGGAAAGGGAGGGAGGTATAAATTGGGAGTTTGGGATTAGAAGATACAAACTACTCTATATAAAATAAACAGCAAGGACCTACTGTATAGCCCAGGGAACTATATTCAATAGCTTGTAATGACCTATAATGGAAAAGAATCTGAAAAAGAATATATGTGTGTGTATGCGTGTATAACTAAATCACTTTGCTGTACTCCTGAAACTAATACAACTTTGTAACTCAAATATACTTCAATTAAAAAAAAAAACAAAGAAACATGGAAAAAAACGAGACCCAAATTTTAAACCAAAGGCAAGGATGTGGGGTCCGGAGAAACAAAGCACGGGTCATGTGATGGACAGATTCTGATTGACAGTCCCCTCACTGCTCAGACCTATGGGGCTGTCAGTCAGGATGCTTCCCTGCACAGCTGCCCCTTCGTCCACATGGGGATTCCAGGCTCAGAGGCCACGGTCTGGCTGACGTGCCAAGGACAAGGCGAGGAAGAGAGATGGGGAGAGAAGATGTGACCAGGGGAGCGTGGAGGCTCCTCGTCCATCGTCCTTCTCGCCTGCTTCCTTCAACTAGAAGAAATGAGTCACACGCAGGGAGCTCCCCTTCCTTTTCCTTTAAAGCAAGAGAAACTACCATTTAAGCAAAAGAGGAAGCAGCCAGGCATCTTGGAGCAGGTTTTGTTTGTTCTTCAGACACTCTGCTCAGTAGCGGCCCTGGAAGGAAGTTGAACAAGGGCGGTGCCGTCACAGAGGGGAAAGGCTTCGGGAAGGGTGGGCGGCAAATTGGATGGGGGCCGAGAAGGACATGGGAGAAAACAGACTTTAAACCCTGACCCCTTCTCTCAAAAAAGAAAAGTACGTTAAAGAAAAAGTGCAATGTATAATTCTATACGTATATAATTATTTTTCATGACATAAATAATACCGTAATATGCTCTATTTGTATAAAATCAAGCAACACACAGAAAAGCAAAAATCCACCTTAACTATCCTCCCCACGTGGGGTGCCCCAGTCCTCTTGCCTGGACCTGCTCCTCTCAGTTGCTTTTTGGCCTCTTGCCGTACATTCAGCGCCGACAGACGGTGTGTAAACCCACGGGAGGATGCAGTCTGGGAAGACAGTATCAAACACTTGTCCTGTATGCAACGTGCACATCCACTTAAAACTGTAGCTGGGATGTTTTTCCATGCCCGGGCATAGCCCCACCTCACTCTGCAGTAGCTGCCTACTATCTCAGAGTACGGATGTACCATCGTCTACTTACCCACCCCCTACCAATAAATAGCTAAGTAGTTTGCAGGTTCAGTGAGAACCAGCAAAGTTTCAATGAGAATCTTACTCACAGCTTTGTGTCCACGTGGGCACATGTCTCTTGGCGGTAGATGGCCAAGAAGTGGATTTTGAATATTCATAGAAGCAGCCATTTGCTTTCCGTACCAAGTAAATTTCTTTGCCCACTTAAGTTTTCTTCTTCTCCAGAAATTTTTGAAAAAGAAAATAAGTAGCACCTGAAATCTCAACACTCTGAGATAATAAGCATTACCATTTTTTTATACATACACACGCGCACACACGAAGACACCCACGTTTACATGAGTGGGCCTCACCAGCATGCATTATTATAAAAAACTTAAGTACTCTTTGAATGTAGTCATTTTCCTTTTGACTTTCTCTCTCTTTCAATTCCCCACCTCCCTCAGGCACTAATCTTTTTAATCTAATATGGACTTCTGATTAAATATGGTGGACTGAAAATATGCATTAACCTCTGCTCCCTCCCCAAACCCCACTAAAATGACAGTAAATGGATGACAAAGGCATTATCCCTAAAAGACAAAGAGATCAGCAGAACACCGGACAGCACTCGAGAAATGCCCAGGACATTTGGGAAGCTGGAAAGCAGCTGGGTTGACCGCTATCCTTGATTCAGCAGGGCTGGGGGAGCTGAAACCTAGCTGCCTTCAGCGGGAAGCCCACAGCCGATTTGCCCCTGATGACCACAGACATTTCGATATTGAGGGGCATCTGAAATCCTTTGGGAAAACAGGAAATCAGAAGCAGTTGTAAGTCAGCCCAATAAGCAATTTAATCTCCAGGTTGTCTCCTTCACCCCTCAAGTGACTTCCCTCCCCTCTCCTGGTAGGAGATGAAGTTGCTGTCTGCTGGGGTTGAATCATAAGGCCCATGGATGTGGGAACCCCAGGCACAGCCCAGGGAATGAGTTCCACTCTGGACACAGGGCACAAGTGGACGTGAAATGCTTGGGACCACTCCTCCTTGGAAAACTTAACAGTCAAGCTTATCCTACCAAGTCAGAGGCTGGAGGGTTTCTCTCTGCAAGAATTACTTTATAGAAAAGATAACACAGATGCTGGTGTTACCAAGGCTGTCGCCCCAGAATCATACCCCTGCCTTCCCTCAAATGGAAACCAATTACTCTTATCTAAGTTTTGGGAGAAAGCTACAAAAAGAGAAAACAAGAACTGGTTAGAACCAACTAGGCCCAAGATAGAAGACTTGACATCCAGTGGACCTTGAGCCTCATTACATGCTCAGTGTAATTCATTAGCTAAATGATACACCCATCAGCCCTTGACAGTTGACAGTTGCCATGACAACAACCAGAAACTCCCCTACAAGGGGAGTTGCCTCAGTTCCGGGACCAAACCACAACCCCATTCTCAGATAACTCATGAATATTCCTCAAACACTTTCCAAATCCCTCCCTTTTACCTCAACCCTCCTATAGATTTGATGTCTCCCACCGCCCCCCCCACCCACCCAACTGGGCTGAGAAGTTGATTTGCGAACTAGGTTCCCACTTCTCCATCCTTTGACCATTGAATAAAGCTTGTGCTATTCTAGTCTCAGCATCAATTTCATCACTGGCTGCATGAATCTGATCAGAAAAAGACCCCCCCTGGCCTGGCGAAGATGAGGGATCTCGGCCCGGCCTAGGATCCCGGTGTGGGTCCAGTCGACCAGTTCAGTAACATTAGCAAGTCCCAAATACCAGGTCCACGCCAGCCCCCTCTTCACTGAACTCAGCAGTCAGGCACGCTCTCCAAGCTCTTATTCCTAAAAAGAACATTTGAGAAGAGCCCATCACAGGAAAAACAGAAACCAAACCAAATCAAATGAAAAAGAACTCAGAAGAAACAGAAGCAAGGCAAGGAGCAGAAGAAAAAAAAATTTTTTTAATACAATATCTTCAGAGAGACAAGTGAGTATTGCATCTGTGGTCCCAGATGTTATTTTTTAAATGTAATTTATTTATTTATTTTTGGCCGCGCTGCATGGTTTGCGGGATCTTAGTTCGCTGACCAGGGATCGAACCTGTGCCCTCTGCAGTGGAAGCATGGAGTCCTAACCACTGGACCACCAAGGAATTCCCCAAAAATGTAATTTAGGGAGTGAACAATAGCTCTTGGAAATTAATAACTCAATAGCTAAATTCAATTTTAAGGATGGCAGGAAAAGCTGGGGACATTTCCAGAAGATAGGATCGAAAGACAAAGTGAAGGACGTTAGGAGATAAAAAGATTTTTTAAAAAAAAATCAGACCATCAATCTAGAAAGCCCAACATCTGAAGAATAGGAGTTCCAGAAAGAAAAAGCAGAGAAAATGAGGGAATGGGGGGGGGGGCGGTGGGAATTTAAGAAATAATAATTGTGTGGCTGGACCACACTGGCTGCATTTTGCCACCTCCCCTTTCTGCATGATTGAGCTTTAGCCTACTCACAAGGAATGCACCCAAACCATATAAGTTCCCTGCCAAGTTATACCCTTGCTTCCATGTGATATGAAATTGAAGAATGCCTTTTTGCTGATGCAGAGATGGTTAATGCTGCTCAAGGAATAATGGTCAAGAGACTCCAGGGGTAGGGAAAAATCCCGGCTCCTTTAGGACTAGATGTGCTTCTCCCTTAGTAGTCAGATTCTGTATTTAGCTTTGGCCCCTTTAAATTCCCCTGTACCCCTTTCCATGGTGCATTGTGTAACAAGGAATGCTTCCAGATCCCTGTCTGCCCATCCTACCTATATGTAAATTACCTGCAATAAACTTCATAATTGTACTTTATAGACTGCCTGCTTTTTTTTTTTGGTTGCCTTGGGTCTTCGTTGCTGCATGCGGGCTTCCTCTGGTTGCAGTGAGCGGGGGCTGCTCTTCGTTGCAGACTATGGGCTTCTCATTGTGGTGGCTTCTCTTGTTGCAGAGCATGGGCTCTAGGCATGCGGGCTTCAGTAGTTGTGGCATGTGGGCTCAGTAGTTGTGGCTCGCAGGCTCTAGAGCGGAGGCTCAGTAGTTGTGGCGCACGGGCTTAGTTGCTCCAAGGCACGTGGGATCTTCCCGGACCAGGACTCGAACTTGTGTCCTCTGCATTGGCAGGTGGATTCTTAACCACTGCACCACCAGTGAAGTCCCGCCTGCTTTTTTTTTTGGTCTCAAAGTTCTTTCTCAGTTCTGAGCATATTATTCAATATCCTTTGAACAATAATGTTTCCTAGAACTGAATAACATGATTTTCCAGATTGAATGAACCCATTAAGTTCCCTCCATAATATTTTTTTAAAATACCATACCAAGGTACATCATACTGAGATTTCAGTACACAGGAGATAAAGCAATAACCTCCAAATAGGAAAAAAAATCACATTCAAAAGATCATGAATCAAAATGGCAAGGCACTTCTCAACAGAACATTGGGAGCTAAATATAACGGAGCAATGCCCTCAGTATTTTGAGGAAAATGATTTCCAGGCTAACATTTTATACCCAGCCACAGTATCAATCAGATATGAATGTAGAATAAAAACATTGTCAGTTACACAATATCTCAAAAAATTATACCTCATATATCCTTTAACAAAAAGCTATTGCGCACCAAGTGAGGAAGCAAACCAAGAAAGAGGAAAACATGGGCTCCAGGAAGCAGGATCTCACACAGGAACAAAGTGAAGGGACAGAGCGCCTGAGTGCCAGCCCAGAATGAACAGGCAATTGACACAGGATGTACATAAAAGGCTGTGTCGCCAGGTTAACAGGGGAGAAAGCGCACACCCAGGGCTCAGAGGAAGAAGCTGTGACCCAAGGGGCTGGGCCTTTGTTCTGATCTTGCTTCCAGACTCTGGAGTTTGGGTTCCGCCCTCCAGAGGGCTCAGCCTGCAGCTGTGGGCTGTCTGCCCCGCTTTGCCCATTTCTGCTCTGCCCACCCAAATCCCTCCCGTGTGACCACCCTTTGCAGCCATCACTTTCTCAAAGTGGATTTACTTTCAATCGCCATTTGCTAAATCTGCCCTCTCTAAACCTTGGGGGGATGTAGGGATTAAGCCTGATTGCAGATGTTATAGAAGGGCCTGCCTGGGAGCACCGGGGCGGGAGTGGCTGGAACTGGCACCCACTCCGCCTGGGCTGACCCAGCTGCCCCGCGGGGCCCCAGGCTCTGGACCCCCTTGCCCGGCCCCGCAGGGCCAACACGGGGGCTGTGCCTCCACCCATCCAGGGATGCAGGAGGCATGCTCATGGGTTCCTTGAGGAAGATGAGCAGCTCCTTCAAAAAGGGTTCACTCAAGAGCTCCACGTCGGGGTCACAGAAGGTGAGTGAGCCGGAGGGCAGCCTGCGCGCAGGGGGACCACAGGACGGGGGATGCGGGTCTCCCGCTGTACCGCTTCGCAGCGCCCACAGCGGGTGGGGATGGGGGTCCACGTCTAGAGCTCCTGCATCAGAACCACTTCTCGGGAGGGGGCCTCACACTTCCTGCCACTGTACCCGACACCCATCCCCTCTAGGCCTGCCCCCCCTTGCACACGCTCCCCACGGCACATGGGGAGGCGCTGGGAGTGTGAGCTGTGCAAGCGTGGAGTCTCACACCGTGATGCTGCCCCCTTAGCTCTTGGTGTCATGCCTCCCATTTCACCTTCATTCCTCATCACATGTTTGTGGGAGAGTCATGTGGACTTGGGGAACCCTCAAGTGACCATAAGAGACACCTCAGAGGCCCTGGGAAGGGCCAGGTGGCTCCCAGGACTCAGAGCAGGCTGAGGGGAAGGGGCTGTGAAGCCCCCGCCCCTGGGCCCTGGACAGGGCCTTGCAAAGAGGTGTGCTGATTTGAACCCTACGTGTGCTTTTCCCAGGTGAATGGACTGGGGGCCCTGGGCACCCAGGGCTGCCTTAAATGACCCTCTGAGTACAGGGGGCCTGGACAGGCCACCACCATAACCCTGCTGCCCTGACTACCACTCAGAGGGGTGGTGAGATCCAGCCAGGGGCCCAGCCTGGGCCACTCTGGAGGCCTCTGGACACCTCCTCATCCCCCCAGGCTCAGGGGGGATCTCTGCTTCTTCTGGGGGGTGCCCACTGAGGGCAGAGGTAGGGGAGGCAGCGGAGGTGCTCGAAGTGCACGAGCAGGGGCACACCCTGTGTGGGCAGAGGGGACAAGCTTCTCCCACGAGCCCTCACTAGCACCACGTGCAGGTGGCGCTCCAAGAGCTGGGACCCGAGCCGGGAAAGGTCACTCACCTGGGCTGGAAGCAGAGGGGTCACCACACAGCTCACCAGGCTTCAGAGTCCCAGCTGTAACTGGGTGGGCAGGTGTGGGCAAGTCTCTCACATCCCATGAGCCTGAAAATGCAAACGGAACAAATGAAAGGCTTTCTTTTTATAATAAAGAGTTAAAACTGTTTCAGAAATAGGAAGGACCCATCCTTTGGGGGCTCCGGGGGGCATCTATCTGCTTTTGTGCATGTATGAGTCGGCGTTCTTTTTAGGGACAGCGCACACCCATGTCTTGTGCAAATCAAAATCTGCAAACCCACCGCGGCACTTGGCAGGAACAAGAGACTCAGGTGCGGCCTGGGGCCACATGACCCCCTCCTCCCGAAAACAACCCGTCCACACAGCTCTTGCTGATAAAGTCTGAAAAGGAACGGGCTTTTGTTTTTCTTGAAAGTGACGTCTCCTGTTGACCTGTGCCATGTGTTCTGCCTGACACTGGTGATGGGATGGGAACTGGGGAGGCCCCAAGTTGTAATAGGCGGGTTCTGGGCGCAGGAATTCGACAAGATGGGAGGAGGGGCAAGCACTTAAATTTTGCTCAAGACTGAAAAACAGCACCTCATTTATACACGCACACTCACGACCTTTGCTGCAGGACTACACACTGCCAGTTACAAGTCTAAGAACAAAGATCTCCGCCACGGCCCCCCAACCCCACTTCCGAGGAGACGGTGCCAAACTCCTAGAAAAGCAGCACACAGTGAAAAGTCTTAATGGCATCGTTTGTCCTATCTATAACAGCCCTCAAGCTGAGAAGTAAAATTGCTGATAGAAAAGTGAATGACAATACCTATGGCTTTTAAGGAAGCTGCTCCTTAAGGCAGGGCCAGGAAACATCCACAAAATCACACAGGCAGAAAGTGGCCTGTGCTCATTCTGTTCTCTCACATGCTTGGCCCTACTTTGACATCACTAGCTTGGTGCCTGTTCCCTATTTCCTAACCAAAAGCCACATCCCTCTGCCCAGTGTTCACTGAAACACACTAGCTGTCCCCGTGGACAAAAAACCAACACAAGGTACAACATGTACAAGCCTCCCTGGGGTCATCTCGGCCAGACCTCTCATTGACAAAGGCAGATCTGGCCTTTAGTCCACATCTGGTCAGCTCTTCCCGCCTCTGAGGCTCTTCCTTTGCTCTTAGACAGACAGGGATGGCCAGCATGCAGTCCTGGGACCGTGAACAAAACCCAGTGGACTTTGGAGCCCCTGGAGCTCCATCCTCAGCTCCATCCTCAGAAGGTCCCTCTTCCAGAAAAAGCCTCGAGTATTTATGCGGGAGATAGAAAATGTGCCTGTGATTCCTTGTCTTCACTTTGATCCCTGTCTACATTGTATTTAGCTAAAAGATGCAGACAACGTTTAGAGTCCACAGCCAAGGTCCTAAAGACAATTAGATAATAGTACGGCCCAGCAATTATACCCTAGAGTCGACCTCGAAAAATTGTAGCCCATGTACTCAAGGAAACGTACACAAATGCTCATGTCAGCACCGCGTGCTGCAGAAAATCAGAAAGAACCAAACAATCCGTCTAGGAGGGTAAGGATCAGCTTCTGTTTATTCAAACAATGGAATACTCTACAACTCTTGAAATGAATAAGCAAGCCACTTGTCTCAACATGGATGCATTGAATAAAAAAGCAAACCCTGAAAGTGCACTCTTTACAGAAATTCTAGAACACAGGAAAATTCCACATAAATACATATATTTCTTCAGGGTGGAGGTGGTTAGCTATATCTGTAATGTACTCTCTCTCTCCCCCTCCTTCCTTCCCTCCGTCCTTTTTTTTTTTTTTTTATAAATTTATTTATTTATTTATTTTTGGCTGTGTTGGGTCTTCGTTACTGTGCGAGGGCTTTCTCCAGCTGCGGCGAGCGGGGGCCATTCTTCATCGCGGTGCACGGGCCTCTCACTGTCGCGGCCTCTCCCGTTGTGGAGCACAGGCTCCAGACGCGCAGGCTCAGTAGCTGTGGCTCACGGGCTTAGTTGCTCTGTGGCATGTGGGATCTTTCCAGACCAGAGCTCAAACCCGTGTCCCCTGCATTGGCAGGCAGATTCTTAACCACTGCGCCACCAGGGAAGCCCCTTCCGTCCTTTTAAAGCGGAAAAAAAAAAAAAAACGAAGCACATATGGAAAGTCAAAGCATCTGTAACAGGACTGTGGGTCCTCACTTATCTGTTGTATGAGTCATGTCTCTGATTTTGAAATCAAAGGCATGTTTTCATGACTTTTAAAAAATGTTCTAATACTTTTAAAGTAGGCCACGGGGAGAGTGAGGGTAAACCCAAGTGTCCTGACCTGGGGCTGCCCCAGCTGACCCCACAGAGGATGAATTCTGAGCGAGGACAAAGCACATTACAAAGTCAGGCTGAGAAGGGACTCCTGTAAACTCACCCTGAGTTTTCTGAGCCTCCTTCTCCCGGTCAGTGTGCTTTGCTGGCCCCCTAGCTTCAGGCTGGGGTCACGGCCATCGGTGTCACCTCCTGCAGCCCTGCCACCCCTCCCCTCGGAGCAGCAGTGGCAGCAGGTGTGTGTCCAGGTCAGGGACAGGGCTCTTACCTCAATAACCTTTGGCACTAGGACCAGATCCAGCTCCCCACGGGGTCGTGCCAACCCCACTTCTCAGAGGGTGTTGCTGGAACCTAGGGTGTCATGTACACCCACATAGCCTGCATTTGGAATCCACTTGAATGCAGAATTCCACACGTAAATCCAAAACAATCCCCATTCTGGAGCAGGAGGGGACCCCGGCTCCCCACTCCTTGGTAAAGGCCCTGAAGGTATCAGACCCATCCCAAACTCACCCGTCCCTCTACGGCTTCCCCGTCACACGCAGAACAAAAACTGAAATCTGAGGGTGGTGAATGGCCACTTGTGGTCTTGTTAAATTTTCAATCCATTATAGACCGGTACTTTCATAGAATGCAATAAAAATGAATTACTAAAACATGAAATTTTACAAAGATATACAAAACTGAAACCTTAAGGTTTGTAAAAAAATTATTAAATTTAACAGACGTCCATTGATTCCTTCAAATTGCTGACCGACGCTGCTCTCGCCATCTGCCCTAATGGTCTGCAGCCCGTGCTGGGAGCACAGTTTGAGTACAAGCGTCCAGGAGACCACACGTCCCATTTAATCGCCGCACCCACCCCGGGGAGCAGGGAATCTGGTCCCCTTTCAGGCTGAGGAAGAGTCTCAGAGCGGAGCCAAGCCAGGGGAGCATCAAGCAGGCCCCATCTTTCCCCAGGCGCTGCGGTGCCTGACCCGCCAGCCTCTGAGCTGGGCAGGGGGGCTCCCGCCTGTGTGAATACAGGGCTCAGGGGGCTCCCTGGCCGAGGAACAGGCCCCAGACCCCGTGCCCACACCTGAGCAGAGTTCCCCAGGCAGCCAGGCAACCCGTGGGAAAAGGGGCACAGGGCCTGGGTGAGGTAGGGGTGCCACAGGGGGCCCCAGCCTGCGGACAAGCCAGCCAGCCGGCAGATGCTCCCTTCTCCCACGTGACGACAGGTATTCCTGGGGACAGTGTGTCCAGCGCGTCTCTGGGGATGGTCGGTTTGCCCCACCTGCCGGCAGGTCCCAGCTTCTTCTTTGCTTGGATTCCTCCCTGTTCTGCAGCCCCTACTTTTAGCCCAGGGGCAGAAAGTTCACGGGTCTGGTTCTTCCACTCTGAGAGGCTCAGACCAGGTCGGGGAGGGGGGAGGAGGGCAGGGAATGGGCTTTGGGGTCACTGGCTCAAAGGACACTGCCCCCTGCAGTACCAGAGAAGGGGCGAGGGAAGAAACTGCCAGGGAGACAGGGAGACACGAGGCCAGAGGTGGTGGGCTGGGCTGCGGGCTCCGCGTTTGAGGAGGTGGGCGGGGAGGAGGATGGAGGGGGAGCAGGTCTGAAGCTGCCCGGTAGCACTCAGGGCCTCAGGGCTGAAGCTGCGTCCAGGCTGGGCTGAGAGGCACCCCTGAGCTGGTCAGGAGTCGAGACCTGGCCAGAGCCCCCCGTGACTGCTGCATCGTCCATCTGGCTTGCAGCTCTTGCTTCGGGCAAATACTCAGGGGGAGCTGCGTGACCTTGGGCAGGTTCCGCCCCTACCCCGCCCCAGGGTAAAGGGGATTCCAGGGGGAGAGACCCTTGGAAGGCGGCCCCGTGAGTGAATTCCGTGGAGGACTCTGGCCAGGAGAGTCGGGAAACATTTGGTTGTTTTGTTCAGTCAGCCTGAGGGTGAAGGAGAGGGATCACGGGCTTGAGTAAAAATCTCTGATGAGTTGGGAGTGGCTGTATGTAACCGAGATGTCCTCTTGCTTCAGGACCCCCAAGGGGACCCTCTAAAGCCTAACACCAAGTAAACCCTGGAGACAGCAGCCCCAAGGCGTGCTGAGCCCCAAACTAGAGGGACCACAGAGTCCCCTGTTAGAGATTCACAGCGCACACCAACATATTAAAGGTTCTGATAAGTCTTGCAAGAAAGAAACTTCCATTTAACTCAAAATGCCCTACAGAAACCATTTTCATGTCACTATTTTTGGAGCCCAGGCCTGAAACACCATGCTAGGCTACAGGAAAGGCAGGAGTTGGCTCCTGGGAGTGAAATACAGGATCCCCCTCACTCCTGATTCCTGCACAACCTTCATCTACACAGGCCCCAGGGTGCGGCCATCATGGAATGCTGAAATGTTTGTAAAAGAAAGGAGGAAAAGAAAAAGATTTTGCCACAAAAAGTCACTATCGAAATGTCGAAGTTCACCAGCAGAATATTTTTAAGTTGTAGCTGACAAACTTGGCAGGATGTCAGAAGGAAAGAGGATTTGAAAGGTGCACACAACCTGGCCACTGCAGCCACTGCACCCCAAGGCCTCCGTGTTTCTCCCAGACAGCATCCGGTTCTTAGACCCCCTCCAGTTACACAGAGCAAGTTATTGCTGAATGCCTTGCAAAAACTCGGTTTCTTAAAAACAGCCAGAGACCCTCCCTCCTTAATCTGATCTGGAATGCTGTTTTCTCAGGGATTTACATGATGTCACTGGGGGATGCAGCCAGATGGGGCTCCTCAGAGACCAGGGCAACTCTTTTGGCTGCAGGCACTTCTGAAAGCCACCTTCTCTCACCCACCCCCAACCCCAAAGCCATCAGGGGCCTCTGGTCTTGCTCTGTCCATTCCTGTGTTTCCCAATGTCACCCAGAGCATCCCCAAAAGCCACAGTGGCACCCCAGGCAGCCAGCAACCTGGAAGTCTTCGTGTCCTCCGGGGGGGGGGGGGGCGGAGCCCTGGGTGGAGGGTCTCTCCCAGATCCTCTCTGGTCCTCCTTTCCTTCTCCTTCACCCCAGGGTTTGCGTCCTGCCTGGTCTCCCCAGCCCTCACCCAGGTCCTTATCTCGGTGCCCTGGGCTGCCCCAGGTCACCCAGGTCACCCAGGTCCCAGCACCTGCCCCCTTCCACCCTCAGGTCCCTCCCAGGCAGAATGCTGATGCTTGCGGTTAGGCTGATCCAGTGTTTTCCCAGCATCCCGACGTGTGCCATTTTCCTGTAAAGGGTCCAGCAGTATCTCAGCCCTCGGGGTGTGCATGTGCGGGGTGTGGGGGCTTGTTCTATTTCTAGGTGTGGTGTACAGGGCATCTGCGGGCTGCCCAGGGCCACAGCAGACCCCTGGTGTTCAACCCGGGGTGCCCTGCTCCTAGCAAGCCCCAGAGATGATCAGGCCCCCCAGCCGTTTTATAGCCGACACAACTGAGGCCACCCTGGGCGCTGTCTGCATGCTGGTCAACCAGACAGCCGCCCCCCTGCTCCTCAAAGGTTTCTGGGGGAGGACTAAATACAATTGCTCCCGGAGGTGGCACGATGAGCATCCTGGAACAGCATCAAGCCAATGGGAGCTCTCCTTCCTTGGCCTGGAGGCGGGGCTTCTGTAACTTGCAGGAGGACAACACCCACCAGCTGCTCTTTCAGCTTTTTGTTCTTCCACGGGGGAGGGGCAAGCTTCCCCCATTCCCAGAACAAAGGCACTCCTGCATGGTGAGAGGCCCACAGGCACCTGACAGCTCCTCTTGGCTGACTCATTTGTTCCTGGGGACTTCCGATCTCCATGATGGAGAAGGAACCTTCTCCCCTACGCCACGTGGGGGGCCGCTCAGTCAGAGCAGCCACCCCGAGGTCCACAGCTGGAGGGTCTGCCTGGGACCTCATCGCTCACCCCAGGCTTATTAGCACAATTTCATTCCTCCATCTGCGTTTCAAAAGGTCCAGAGGCCGGGGCCCTGCTGTCCTTAGGCCTATGGTTCTGATCCATTTCACTGGAGGATCTTTGAATGGGAAAGTCATCTTGTGGCTTTGCCCCTTCATGAGACCCCTGGGCTTAGCCTGACCTGTCTCCCTTCCCTCCAAAGACACACTGGGCAGCTCTTGGGGAAGGCTGAGGATGCAGTGGCAGCCCTGGTGACCTCCGACCCTCCCCTTGCTCCCTGGCCCGTGTTGCATTTCTTCCATTGCACACAGCAGATCAGAAGCCACAAACCAGGGCTTCCCTGGTGGCACAGTGGTTAAGAATCTGCCTGCCAATGCAGGGGACACGGGTTTGAGCCCTGGGCCGGGAAGATCCCACATGCCACAGAGCAACTAAGCCCGTGCGCCACAACTGCTGAGCCTGTGCTCTAGAGCCCCGCGAGCCACAACTACTGAAGTCCGTGTGCCATAACTACTGAAGCCCGAGCACCTAGAACCCGTGCTCCGCAACAAGTGAAGCCACTGCAGTGAGGGGCTGCGAGCCATGGCAAGGAGTGGCCCCACTCACCGTAACTAGAGAAAGCCCACGTGCAGCAACGAAGACCCAATGCAGCCAAAAATACATAAATAAATTTATATATAAAAAAAAAAGAAGCCACAAACCAAGCCCTTCACCAGACCTGCCATCCGTAGAAGGCAGCTCAGCTGCCCCCCACCTCCCTGGGGCCTCGGCCCTCTTCAAAATTCCCTCCCCAGGAGTTTTTCAGCAGCTAAGAAAATTCATGGCTTCTCCACATCAAGTCCGTCTGTGTCTTGGGACACGCTTCCTCTTGTGAATGCAGGTAAATGTCTGGAAAAGGTGCGACTGACCCTGAGAGGTATCACACCGTCTAACAGTGGGCTTTGCTGGCACCCTTGATCATCAGCTCTGGGGCGACACCAGCACCCAATCTGAGAGCAGCCTGGAGTGCTAGAAAAGAGCCGTGGGGAGTGGGGAGTCCCCAGTCCAAATCCCAGTTTTGCTGTGTGGCCACAGGGAAGCCACTCAACCCCTGTGGGCTTCAGTTTCCTCATCAGTAAGATGAGTTGGTTTTGCATGTACCTTTTCACTAGAAAATTCCTTACTTTCTACATGTTTTATGCCACGAAAAACAAAAAAAAAACCCAAAAAACTTGTAACAGGTGACAGGTTTAATTTTTAGAACACTGGTTGAAAGGCAAACAAAATCCCATGATGATCAGCTAGGAAGTTGTTGGTAGAAATGTGACATGGTTCTTTGTTCTCTTTGTTCTCTGCAAACCCACCGTGGTGTTTTAGTAAAGCCAGGTGCCCGCCATCATTCCCCAGCAAGCGCATCTTAGCCCTGCTGCATGCTGCGGGGTTCCTCTTGGAGCTCAGGGGCCACTGATGGCAAATCAGAAAACAACACCACTGTCAGGGGCAGACATCCAGCAGGGTCAACCTGAAGATGTGCACCACGAAGGAGAATAACAGAATAGCAGGAGGGGCCAGAACATCAGGACAGGGGCTGCAATTCTTCGTTGGTCCCAGGGAAGGAGACATTGAGCAAAAGTCAAGGAGGGGAGGGAGGGAGCCAACCAGGCGCCTGTAGGAAGAGCATTCAGGCAGAGGGAACAGCCAGTGCAAAGGCCCTGGAGCAGGAGGGTGTCTGGCGAGTTGGAGGAGAGTCTAGAGGGACAGAACCGGGGCAGTGGGGGGGGGGGAGCAGCAGGAAGCAGAGAAGGCCCTGGAGGCCCTCAGCTCTGGAGGCCACTGCACAGAACTTTACTGCAGTTGGCTTTTACCTGTTATGAAGGGTTTTGATTCAATAGTAAAAGGGAGATTGTCCAGGAAGGCTGAGATTTGGGATCTGGGTTCGGGCGGGCGAGGTTGAGCTAATTGTCGCTGGATTCGACTGGATTTCCTTTTCCACAGGCTTGGAAGAAATGCTGGCTTGAACCATGCAGTGCTTCAGATGCTTTCTAATTTTACATGATGCTGTGACATGTATCACGGTGGAAGACAGTCCCTGTGTTCATAGGGCAAGCATGACAGGGGCTGGCAGGGTGAAGGGAAACACACAGGGAAACAGGGCCAGTGTCGCAGTGGCTGGGGCCTCCTGCTCCCCTGAAACCCCAGAGTCCACATCAGCGCCTTCCCGGCCCCCTGCTGCCCATGCCCCTCACCCCACATGCAGAGGAAGCAGCACAAGCCCTCCCGCCCTCCCTGAGATAAAGCCCACCAGCCACATTTTGCTTATGGCTCCTACACACTCAGACTGAAAAGTATACACACGTGGAGGGGTTTGCAGGTGGAATCATCTTTACTCAGATAGGATTACATAATTCTCATCACTGCAACTTTAGCGCTGCATTTACTCTTGCAGGGAGCATCCCTATAAACCAGCAGATTTAGAGCTACCTCTCTCGCGTTTCTGGATGTTTCATCCATATGTGTGTACCGGTAATGAGGACTTTCTTTTTCCTCCCCTCCTCTTCCCTGCCCACGTAGCTATGCGTGTGTAACACGGCTTCACTCGCACTGTGCTCCAATGAGCAGGCAGTAGAGTCTGTGTACATAGAACGTGTACACATATCTCGGGTTTTTGTCAGTGTTTGCTTCTAAAGATGGGATCAAAATGAACACGTTTCTCTGTATTTTGGGACATAAGATGATTTAAGATTCTTGAAACCAGGCCAATCCCTTCACTTGAGGAAACCGAGGCCCAGAAAGGGGTGACCTGCTAGACTTGGCTGGGCCTCCCTTGCCCCGCAAGACCCTGGCCCCCTCCCCCCTCAGCGCTTCGCCGCCGACATGGCGCCCCGCGGCTCCGCCCACTGGTCCTGCGGTCTGAGGGCCTTGCACTCGCTGCTCCCTCCCCCGGGCTGCCCTCCCCAGATGCCGCACTCATTCACTCCTTCAGGCCACCCCATCTGCAGCAGCTACCCCCCCTTAATTTTCCCTCTTTACATGACGGATCCGCGTGTTTATTCATGCTCAGTCTGACTAGAGTAACAGCTCCAGAGAGCAGAGCTCCGTCCACCTTGGTGTCCCAGCTCCGCAAAACTGCAGCCCGAGTGAGTGAGGGGTTTTCCCTGGGCCTGGAGGGCCGTGTCGGGGACGAGCCCGCCGTGGGGTCAGCGTTTCCATTGTGCTCCTTGGCATTCTTTTCCTTCATTTCCTTTTTGCAGCCAGAGTCCCACCATCCGCCTCTCCAGCCCCTCTGTGGTTAGAGAGACTCTCTGGTACCAAAAACGAGCAAAATACATCCGCACTTGAATCCCCCTGCCCACTGCGAGGTGTTCGAACTAAAGATGCCAGAGGTCTCCCCTGGGAGGGGTGCTGCAGCCAGCCACGCCTCCTTCCTTAGGGTCTCCTATCCCCCCAGGCCCTCGGAAGAAAATGCGGTTTTTAATACTGGTAGTCGTGGCTAATAGCAAAGGGGGTCTCTGGCTGGAGATCTGGGGGGCGCTCATTTTGCTGGGTAGCCGGTGGCCCTTCTAATACAGAATTAGGGCTCGTTGGGTGGTAACAAAGAAATTGACTCTGCCTGGCTGTTTGCCAACTGGGACCGGGCAAGTCCCAAACGCCACCGAAGTGCGGGGTCAGGCAGCTGAGCGCGGTGTCGTGGCGGATGGCCTTAGGCTGGGCCGAGAAGCCCCCACTGCATCCTCCGCTGGTCCTGCGGATGCGCTAAGCGCGCCTTTCTGCTCCTGGACCCTGCGGATGCGCCTGTAGCCTCGGCAGAGTCCGGCGCGCTTTTCCTGGGTTCCTGGAGCGGCTCCGCAGGGCCGTGGGAAAGGGCGCGGGACATCCTGGCGAGATGGCGGCCCCTCGCTGGGAGGTCAGAGGTAGAGGAGACGCTCTGGGGCCACAGAGACCGTGGGAGGAAGGGTGTGCGCGCAGGGGGCCAGGCAGCCCTGGGGGTCGTGGACTCGCCTGCAGCCCGCCCCCTTGGGCTGCAGGATCCCCAGCAATCCCGAGACGGGGCCGAGGGTGACTTTCAAGGGTAATCCGCGTAATGGCCCAGGAAGTGGGGTGGCAGCTGGTGCGGCTAATGCTCCTTAATATATGCTTTCATGTGATTAATGGCTGTGGATAAATCCTTGAACCCGGCAAAGCGGGCCGACGGCTAAGCCTGGCCGAGAGCATCACTTTGGGTTATGTTGGGAGCGGGGTGTATTTCAGCGATTTAACATTTTAACGCAACTGTTTGAGGACAGCCGCCAAGCCATCGTTTGAGAAATACTAAAAGCCAAATAATAAAAGAGGTAAGGACCTGAACTCATGGAGAGGGCAGAAAGAAGGACAGGAGGGAGCCTGGTGCTGGGGCTTGAAAACAGCCGGGGCCCCAGGTGCCTTCTCACTGCTCCTCCCCGGGGCTCACGTGTCTCCTGCTGCACCTGGACCACTCTAGGCTGCACCAGTGATAACACCACGAGTGTTCTGCCACTATATCGTCTACACATCTTTTCTCAGTATGTGGTCCCATCTGCTTCTCACCAGGGTGTAAACAGCAGGATCAGTGCAGACAGGTCAGATGCCAGGAGGGACATTAGGCAGGTCCACAGATGCACCAGGCATTAACCCTTCAGTTGCCGGTTCATGGAGAGGTGCCCAGGGTCTCAGGGGAGGCACTAGGGCACCTGGGCAGCTCTGGGCAATGGCTATTTCCTGACCTATATGGAGGCATCCTGATATTTTCCCCTCTGGAAGTGCATCCCCGCTAAAGACCAGCCCTGCCTGTAACATGGAGGAGGCAGGTGCTTGCTTCCCAAATTACAGGTGAGAAAACTGAGGCTCAGAGAGCTCTGGAACCTGCAAATGTCCCCGCCAGAGCCAAGCACTGGCTGAATTCGACATGTTCTTTCCCCTCTGCCAAGTTGGCCTGCTGCTGGAACTGAGGGTCATTGCCCCAAGGAGGCTCTCACTCATTCTCCAGTGTTCCATAACCTCTGGGCCAGGAGAGGCACAACACACAGGTGTCAGATGACCCCGCCCACCTGTCCTCACGGGAGGAGCCCTTGTCTCTCTCCCAAGAACAGCGGGCTGCGTGGAGACAGCTGTCTCTGCCTGGGGCACCCAGCAGCTGCTCTCCCTGAGCGCACCCTCCCTCCTCATCCTTCCTGGTCCTCGGTGGGGGGCAGGGGCATTCCTGCGGCACCTCTTCATTCCCCACAAGCGGCCAATTTCCATGCCAACGTCTAGGGCCGCCCTCAGAGCGACCACAGACAGCTGACAGATACCCGGGCTCTCCTGAGCATGTGCTAAAGTTGTAAGTCAGGATTGTTCTTTATAACCATGACTTTTACCCTATATGTCCCTCCATTCCCATTTATAAGACCCTGTTAATCAATGGTATGAGGTTGAGCCACTGACAAATTGCCATTTGTATGGGTCAAAACCAGCCAACCAGCAGCAATAGTCTGTTCTTTCAGGGAGTTGTCAAATTAGAGCCAGCTAGAGCTCTGTGGAGGTCAGGTGGGCTCTGGAGGCGGCCAGGTGGGGGCAGCAGAGAGCTGAGCCAGCACAGCCAGGGTCGACAGGTGGGGCTGGGGCCAGAGCCAGGGCCAGAGAATGACCTGTCAGGGGCCCACCAGATGACCCAAAGTGAGAGGGCCACACTGCCTGGGAGCCCTTGGCTGGACAGAGCTGGAGGGTGAGCACAAGGGTGGCACCGTTGCTGGGGCCTTGTACCAGCAGCTCTTGGGGTAGGCCCTCCTGCCCAGTGTAGGCCAGCTCACCTGCAAAGCCCCCCTCCCCATCCTACCCCCACTCCCCGACCCCAGTCCACAGTGGAGAGATGACCTGGCCAAGAGCAGCGCCACACAAGGCTGGGGAGGCTGACCCACACACAGCTCCCAGTGACTGAGACCCTGAGCCCAGTTTGGGCTTGTGTGTTTCTCACAGGATTCCTTTCCACTCCTGCTGGTGCCCAAGGAAGCCCCACACAAGCGACATGGGGGCCTCGGCACTGGACGCAGACTCCTTTGGTTTGAAGCCAGAGGGGCTTTTGTCAGGATTGGCTACAAGATTTGCTGGGTCCAGTGCAAAAGAAAAACGCTGGCTTTTTGTTCAAAAATGATTCAAATTTCAAGACATCAGGAGCAGAGCATAAGACCAAGGGCAGAGTCCTTCTGCGGGCAGGACCCCCTGTGAGTCACGGGTTGGGGTTCATGAAACCGGCTCTGGCGTCGTCTTGAGCCTGGATCCTATCTGGAGTGG
Organism: Balaenoptera physalus; assembly: GCF_965194825.1. Classification (NCBI taxonomy): domain Eukaryota; kingdom Metazoa; phylum Chordata; class Mammalia; order Artiodactyla; family Balaenopteridae; genus Balaenoptera; species Balaenoptera physalus. Next base: position 148,175,882 of record NC_138883.1, read on the forward strand.
GGTTTGGGGAGGGGGCGGCTGCCTTCTGCACATCCATCTGTGCCCAGCAGAGATGCCGGCGGCTCCAAAGCTCTGGAAGCAGGGAACCCCTGGCCCGGGCAGCCAGTGGTGTCCACACTGCCCTTCCCACCCCCTAATTGTGAGCAGGAAGGGAGCTGTGACACCTGAAATAAGAACAGCACCAAAGTCCTGAGGCTCAGAGGCAGCATGGGAACCTTCCAGGTGAAATGGGGAGTGTGCCCAGGTACGCACACACCTGTGTGACCCGGCCTGGTGACAGCAGCCAGCATCTTTTACAGTTCATGGCTTCTGGGGAGTAGGGCTCAGACAAGAGAATTAGGAACAAAGATAAAACAATGCAGTTCCACAAGAGAAGGAGGAGAAGGGCGGAGGAGGAGTGGGGCCAGACTCTACGGCAGCAGGCTGGGGCAGCCCAGGGCACCGAGATAAGGATGCTGTTATCTATTTCCGTCCCACCGCTGAATATTGCATGTTGCTGTGGATTGTTGAATACTGTAAATTTCACTCCTGGGCGACAGCAGGCTTGGTCCCTCCCAAGGTAGGGTGGTCACCATTCCTGATGAGCACATTCTGGAGCTCATGGGGAAGAGGGAAGCCCTCCATCCTGTCTGCCCTGTTTGACAGAGTGGGGAGGGGTCCACAGTTAAAGACCTGGCTGATGAGCTCCAATTTCTGTCCTGGCTCTGCCAAGGACCAGCTGTGTGATGTACACTGTCACCTGCTCCCTGGGCTGAGGATCCTCATCTGTAAGACAAAGGAAAGAATGCCACCTTCCTTCCTCACCAGCTATAGACCTGCTTGCCACGGAGGCCCCAACCTCCAGCCCCCAGGCATTATTTTCTTTCTAACACTTAGACCAAATTGGTTCATTTCATATCCTGGGAGGCTGGTGTCTGCCCTAAGATGTCTGAAGATCTCTGGTCCTCCCATTCCACGGTCACAGCTGGTTCCTGTAAATTCTTGACGCCTGCCCCTCCCCACGCAGCCCCAGAGCCTCCGAAGCTCCTGCAGCTCTCGTTACCACCATCATATCCCAAGTGTGGAACTGCACCCTTTGTGACCCACCCCCCAAACAACCTTTAGCCAAGGTGGTTGGTTACATGAGGCCAAGGTGTGGTGAGGGTTTGGGAGCAACCGTGAGATCAAAATGGAATGTTAGTATCGCCATCTCCCTGTGCTGAGCTGCCCCAGCCTGCTGCCATGGAGCTCTGCCCCCTCCCACCTTCCCCTGCCCATCCAATTCACCTCACTTATCTTGTGGAACTGTGTTGTTTGTCCTTGCTCTGAATTCTCCTGTATGAGCCCTGCTCCTCGGGATCCTGCCTCCCACAGAAAATCAGCCATTTCAATGCTTTTCTGCTAAACTAAAGACCATCTGCCCCTGGAGACTGGTAGGCCTTTGGCAACTCTGAGTTGCATCCATATGGCAGCTGCCTACAGAAGGCCCAGAGTGGCAGAGACAGGGGATTCTGTGAGATATGCTTTGAGATGGTCCCCCTCTACTGTGCAAGTCAGTAATCACCCAGAAACCCAGGAGGGGTTCACAGGAGTGGGAAACCCAAGGATTCAGCCTCGCACTCTCACACACCTGCTCCATGGGCAAATTGCTTCACACCTCAATTTCTCCAACTGAGAAATGGGGATATAGCACCCTTTCCACTAACTTCTGTGATTGCAGGATCATAAGACTAATGCATGTGTAAAGTGCTTTGAAAATCAAGTGATTTTTCCTCTGCTTAATGCTTGATTAAAAACCTTCCATCAACTCATCCTGCTCCCACTGCCAACATTAGCTCCCTCGTTTCAGCTCCTGGCCCTCACCTGCAAGGGTCTGAACTCACAGTAAGCAACCATAGGTATTTCCAACCCTGCCAAGGATGGGAGGGTTCTGAAAGGAAGATGAGTGGGGAGGGGGATAAGTGAACATCTACTGAAACCCTGGGTCCTGTGTGCACATGTGTTGATGACAGGAGGTAAGAGAGAGCAACACACCCCTACAGGCATTTTGAAACGGGCTCCTACAGTTATTACATGAAGTCTTCTATGAATGTCTCTTCAATCAGTTTTTAAAATTTTGTGTTGTTCAAATCTGTACCATTCTTAGCTTTTGTTTGTTTGTTTTATTAGTAGTTTCTAAGAAAGATGTGTTTAAAAATCTCTCACTATGATTTCCTCTGGTGATTCTGCCAATTTTTGCTTTGTGTATTTTGAAGCTATGTTATTAGTTGCATACACATTTAGAATTCTTATAACTCCCTGATGAACCAAATCTTTTCTCATTATCTTTTCTCTTTATCTTAGCCATTTCTTTTAAACTCAAAGTCTGTTTTGCCTGAGATTAGTTATGTCTTTTTCCATCCTTTCAGTTTCAAGCTTGCTATATTCTTATATTTTAGGTGAGTCTCCTGAAAATACAATATGGTAGGGTTGTTTTTGTTTTTTTAATATAAAACATAAAACATTTGATCTTTCCTCTAGTGCATTTATTCCATGTACATATAATATAAATTCTGACATGGTTACTTAATTCTAACATCTTACCATGTGCTTGTCTGTTCTATGTCCCTTTTTTTCTCCCTTTCTGTCATCTTTTAAATTGATTACTTTTATTTTTATGTTTTTCCTCTCTGTTGTATTAAAAATCACACTCTTTTCTACACATTTATTGTTTGCCTGACATTCCAGCAGGCATTCTTGACTTAACAAAATGTAGTGTTAATTTGTTCTTTTACCTCTTTCTAGTCAATGCAAAGACCTTAGGATTCTAACTCCATTTAATCCTGTCAACTTATGTGTTATAGTTGTCATATATTTTTCTTAATTACTAGAATTTATTTTTTAGAGTAGTTTTAAGTTTACAGAAAATTGAGCATATAGTACAGTGTTTCCATATACTTCCTCTCTCCCTCTTCACAATTTTCCCAATTACTAACATCTTGCGTTGTCTGGTACATTTGTTACAGTTGCTGAACCAATATTGATACGCTATTATTAACCAACGTCCATAGGTTACATTACATTAGGGTTCACTCTTTGTGTCGTATGTTCCGTGAGTTTTGACAAATACGTAATGTCATGTATCCATTACAGTATTTTAACAGAACAGTTTCCCTGCCCTAAAAACCCTCTGTGCTCCGTCCTCATATCTCTCCCATGTCCCCAAACCTCTGGCATCCACTGATATTTTTAATGTCTCCATAGTTTTGCCTTTTCCAGATGCCATATAGTTGGAATCACACAGAATGTTTAGCTTTGTAAGAAACTGCCAAACTGTCTTCCAAAGTGGCATTCTGACCAACAATAAATAACAGTTTCTGTTGTTCAGCATCTTTGCTAGCATTTGATATTGCCAGGTTTTTCTGTGTGTAGTGGTATCTCATTGGTGTTTTAATTTGCAATTCCTGCTATCCCTGATAACAAAAGATGTTGAACATCTTTTCATATGTTTATTTGCCATCTGTGTATCTTCTTTGGTGAGGTGTCCAGATCTTTTGTCCATTTTTAAATTGGGTTGTTTGTTTTCTTACTGTTGAATTTTAAGGACTCTATGTATATTTGGGATGTAAGTTCTTTATCAGATATGTCTTTTGCAAATATTTTCTCCATGTCTCTGCTTTGTTTTTCCATTCTCTTTAAGTGTCTTTCACAGAGTAGAAGTTTTTCATTTTAATAAAGTCCAACGTATCCATTTTTTTTCTTTCGTAGATCATTCTTTTGGTACTGTATCCACAGTCATCACCAAACCCAAGGTAACCTAGATTTTCTCCTATGTTATCTTCTAGAATTTTATAATTTTATGTTTTACATTTAGGTATTTAATCCACTTTGAGTTAATTTTAGTGAAAGGTGTAATTTATTTGCATGTAGATGTCCACTTGTTCCAGCACCATTTGTTAAAAAGGCATCCTTTCTCCATTGGATTGCCTTTGCTCCTTTGTCAATGATTAGTATACTGTATTTATATGGGTCTATTTTGGGGCTCTCTATTCTATTCCATTGATCTATTTGTCTATTTTTCTCTGCACTAATACCACACTATCTTAATTATTGGAGCTTTATAGTAAGACTTGAAGTCAGTCCTCTGGCTTTTTTCTTGTTCAGTTTTGTGTTAGCTATTCTGATCTTTTGCCTTTCCATATATACTTTAGAATCAGTTTGTCAATATCCAAAAACATATCTTACTTTGGGGGATTTTAAATTTCTCACCATTAGTTATGACGTTAGCTGTAGAGTTTCTGTAAGTTATCTTTATCAAGTTGAGAAAGTTTTCATCTGTTCCTAGTTTGTTAAGAGTTTTTATGATTTACAGATATTGGATTTTGTCAAATGTATTTACTGCATCTGTTGATATAATCATGTGATTTTTCCTTCTTAACTTGTTGATGTGATGGATGACATTAATTAATTTTTGAATGTTGAGCATGAATGAAGGTATCCTTGAATACCTGGAATAAATCCCACTTAGTCGTGATGTATAACTCTTTTTATACATTATTGGATTCAATTTGCTAATATTTTGCTGAGGAATTTTTCATCTATTTTCATGAGAGAAATATTGCTGTAATTTTCTTGTAACATCTTTGTCTAGTTTGGGGATTAGGATGATGCTGGCCTTGTAGAATAAGTTAGAAAGTGTTCCCTTTGCTTCTATTTTCTGGAAGAGATTGTAGAGAATTGATATAGTTTCTTCCTTAAATGTATTGTATAAATCACTAGTGAACTCATCTAGTTTCCTGGTGCTTTCTGTATTGGTAGCTTATTAACTACTGGCTCGGTTTTTTAGTAGATATGAATCTATTCGGGTTATCTATTTCTCCTGTGTGAGGTTTTTTTTTTCATTATTATTATTTTTTTAATTAATTAATTTATTTTTAGCTGTGTTGGGTCTTCGTTTCTGTGCGAGGGCTTTCCCCAGTTGCGGCGAGCGGGGGCCACTCTTGAATGCGGTGCGTGGGCCTCTAACTATCGCGGCCTCTCTTGTTGCGGAGCACAGGCTCCAGACGCGCAGGCTCAGTAATTGTGGCTCACGGGCCCAGTTGCTCTGCGGCATGTGGGATCTTCCCAGACCAGGGCTCGAACCCGTGTCCCCTGCATTGGCAGGCAGATTCTCAACCACTGCACCACCAGAGAAGCCCTCCTGTGTGAGTTTTGATAGATGGTATCATTCAAGGAATTGATTCATTTCATCTAGGTTATCAAATTTGTGTACGTAAAGTTGTTCATAGTATTCCTTTATTACCCTTTGAATGTCCATGAGGTCAGTAGTGATAGCTTCTCTTTGATAATGATATTAATAACCATGTCTTCTCTCTTTTTTCTTGATTAGCCTGGCTAGAGGTTTATCAATGTTATTAATCTTTTCAAAAAGTTAGCTTTTGGTTTCATTTATTTTCTCTGTTGATTCTCTGTTTTTCATTTCATTGATGTCTGCTCAAATTTTTATTATATTTCTTTTCTTGTGCTTGTATTAGATTTAATTTGTTCTTCTTTCTCTAGTCTCCTAAGGTGGAAGCTTAGCCTATTAATTTTAGGTATCCCTTCTTTTTAGTAAATGCATCAAGGCTATATATTTTCACCTAAGCACTACTTTTCCTGCATCCCACAAATTTTGATTAGATGTATTTACATTTTTATTTAGCTCAAAATATTTTAAAATTTCTTTTGAGATTTCTTCTTTGACCCATGTGTTATTTAGAAGTGTGTTGTTTAATCGCTGAATATTTGGGGATTTTCCAGCTATGTTTCTATTACTGATCTCTAGTTTAATTCCACTGTAGTCTGAGAACATATTTTGTCTGATTGCTAGTCCTTTTAATTTGTTGAGGTGTGTTTTACATCCCCAGATGTGGTCTATCTTGGTGAATGTTCCATGTGAGTTTGAGAAGAATGTATAATCTGCTGTTGTTGGGTGAAGTATTCTATAAATGACAACTAGGTCCAGTTTACTGATGGTGCTATTCAGCTCAAATATATCCTTATTGATTGTCTGCCTATTGGATCTGTAAATTGTTTATAGAGGTCTGCTGAAGTGGATTAGTCTATTTCACCTTGCAGTTCTATCCGTTTTGCCTCACTTATTTTGACTCTCTGTTGTTAGTTGCATAGTCATTAAGAATTGTTATGTCTTCCTGGAGAATTTTCCTCTTTACACTATGTATTGCCCTTTTTATCTCTGATAAATTTCCTTTTCCTGAAGTCTGCTTTGTCTGGAATTAATATAGCCAGTCCAGCTTCCTTTTGATCTGTGCTAGCATGGTATAGTCTTTCCTCACATTTTTACTTTTTGATTTTTTATATTTAAGGTGGGTTTCATGTAGAAATAATATAGTTGTGTCTTGTTTTTATTATACATTCTGACATTTCTGTCTTTTAATTGTTGGGTTTAGACCAACCACTTTAAAAGTGATTATTAATATAGTCAGATTAATATCTACCATATTAGTAACTCTTTTCTATTGATTGCATTTGTCCTTCATTGTTTTTAAAAACTTTCCCTCTTTTTCTTCCTTCTCTGGTATTAATTGATCATTTTATATGATTCAATTTTCTCTCTTCTCTTAACTTATCAATTATACTTCTTTATAAAATTTTTAAGCAGTTGCCCTAAAGTTTGCAATATACATTTGCAACTAATCTAAGTCCACTTTAATAACACTGTGTCACTTCATGGGTAGTGGGTAATATAACAGAGTATTCCCATTTCCTGTCTTCTATTCCTCATAACATTCTGTCATTCATTTCACTTACCTATAAGCTATAATCACCCAATACATTGTTACGATTATTTTAAAATAGTTATCTATTAGATTAATTGATAATAAAAATAAAAAGGTTTATTTTACTTTCATGTATACCTTCTCTAGCAGTCTTCCTTTCTTTATGTAGATCTGAGTTTCTGACCCATATCTTTTTCTTCACTTGAAGAATTTCTTCTAGCATTTTTTTCTACTGGTGACAAATTCCCTCAATTTTTTGTCTGAGAGAGTATTTATTTCTCTACTTCTATAGGATAATTTCTCTGGATACAGAATTCTAGGTTATTGGGGGTTTTTTTCAGCACTTTATTTTACTCCATTCTCTTCTTGCTTGCATGGTTTCTGATGTGATTCTGATATAATTCTTATCCTTCTTCTTCTACAGGTAAGGTGTTTTTTTATTCTCTTGCTTCTTTCAAGATTTTCTCTTTGTCTTTGGTTTTCTGCTGTTTGACTATGATATGGCTAGGTGCTGATTTTTTGATATTTATTGTGCTTGGCATTCTCCAAGCTTCCTGGATCTGTGGTTTGAGGTCTGTCGTTAATTTTAGAAAATGCTCAGCCATTATCACCTCAAATATTTCTTCTGCTCCTTTTTTTCTTCTCCCTCTGGTATTCCCATTACATATCTGTTATTCCTTTTGTAATTGTTCTATAGTTCTTAGATATTATATTTATTTTTTTTTCATTCTTTTTCCTCTTTGCATTTCAGTTTTGGAAGTTTCTATTGATATCTTCAAACTCACTGATTCTTTTCTCAGCCATGTTCAGTCTACTGGTGAGCCCATCAAAGGCATTGTTCATTGCTGTTAAAGTGCTTTTGATATGATTTGATTTCCTTTTGATTCATTTTTAGAGTTTCCATCTCTCTGCTTACATTACCCCTCTTTTTGCATGTTGTTCTTTTTTTTCCACTAGAGCCCTTAGTATGTAATCATAATTATTTTAAATTCCTAGTCTGCTGATTCCAAAATCTCTGCTGTTTCTGAGTCTGGTTCTGTTGTTTGTTTTGTCTCTTCAGACTGTTTTTCCTTGTCTGTTAGCATGCTGTGTAATTGTTTGTTGAAAGCCAGACATGTTATATTGGATAATAAGAACTGAGGTAAATACGACTTTAGTTTGAGGATTTATATTTATCTGGCTAGGAGTTACACTGTGTTTACTGTTTACTGTATCTGTAGGTGTCTGAGGCTTTACTTTCCTCTAGTGTCTTTCTTTTTTTGCTCTCCCTGTTGTCTTTGAGTTCCCTTGAAACTCCTTAGAGTCTGAGCCTTGCGGTTCACTCGGCTGTAACCCTATTATTATATAGGAGCCATGTTGTGGTGGTAAGGTACGGGGGTGGGGGGGGCGTGGGGGGAGCAGAGAAGCATCCTATCAACCTAAGATCAGGTCTCAGTCTTTTAGTGAGCCTGTGCCCCTGGGCTCTGACCTTCACAAAACGCTTCTCAGCGTTTTTTCTCCCACTTACACGAGAGAAGAAGACTGGAGGGGGTTGGAGTTGGGTATTTCCCTTTCCCCACATCGTTTAGGTTCTGACTAAGTAGCTTCCCTTGAGGGCAGATGGGGAACAGAAGGCCCTGGGCGTGTTTCAAAATGGATATGTTTCCTATCCTGCTGCCACAAGCATGGGGAGATTTTTCTCTGATCTTCACCATGAGAGCCTCATGGGGGTTCCTGGAGGTAATACTCACAAAATTGCGGGAGCCTCCTAAGACTGGGCCCCCTGGGGTTTTTAACTCTCAAGCTGGTCCAGTCTGCTTCCAGCAATTTGTCAATTACAGTTTAAGGTTTTCTAGCCTTTCCTGGGTGGTGGAGAGGGCAAGCTGGGGGACATGGGGGAGTCTGAAGTTGCATGTGTCAAATAAATTTGAACCAGGTCATCTCTGAGAGTCTGTGCACTTTGGATCAGTGACCCTACCTGCATAGATTTCATAATGGATGAAACTACGGGTAAATCATTCCCCCCAGCCATCCAAACTTAGCCTCAGAGCTTTTGCACTTAGAGATGAGACTATTTAGCTAAATTTATCTCTGGTCACTTTCATGGCTTTAGAAGGCTGTGATTCTCTGTACTTTCCTGTCTCTCCAGTTTTCTGGGTGTTATTTCCTATGACCTTGATTCTCTTACGGATTTAAGAAGATTTTTCTTGTTTTTTTTAAAAAAAATTAATTACTTTATTTATTTTTGACTGTGTTGGGTCTTCGTTTCTGTGCGAGGGGTTTCTCTAGTTGTGGCAAGCGGGGACCACTCCTCATTGCGGTGCGCAGGCCTCTCACTATCGTGGCCTCTCTTGTTGCAGAGCACAGGCTCCAGACGCGCAGGCTCAGTAGCTGTGGCTCACGGGCTCAGTTGCTCTGCGGCATGTGGGATCTTCCCAGACCAGGGCTCGAACCCGTGTCCCCTGCATTGGCAGGCATATTCTCAACCACTGCGCCACCAAGGAAGCCCAAGATTTTTCTTGTTGTAAGAGTGGGAGTGATTGGGACTTCCCTGGTGGCACAGTGGTTAAGAATCTGCCTGCCATTGCAGGGGACATGGGTTCGATCCCTGGTCTGGGAAGATCCCACATGCCACAGAGCAACTAAGCCTGTGCGCCACAACTACTGAGCCTGTGCTCTAGAGCCTGTGAGCCACAACTACTGAGCCATCATGACACAACTACTGAAGCCCGCGTGCCTAGAGCCCGTGCTCTGCAACTAGAGAAGTCACCGCAATGAGAAGCCTGTGCACTGCAACAAAGAGTAGCTCACACTCACTGCAACTAGAGAAAGCCCACGTGCAGCAACGAAGACCCAGTGCAGCCAAAAATAAAACATTAAAAAAGAAAAAAGAGTGGGAGTGATGACTTTCAACATCTTTACATATCCAAGCAGAAAACAGAAGTAATTTTCAAGTATTTAAATTCTGTATCTATTTTAACTCCCATGCGATATTACTGCTATTATTTTATATAGTTGTTATCCATGTAAATGTACACACACATGTACTATTTTCATTGTTCTTTATTCCTTTCTGCTCCATACTTCCATCTGTGATATTTTTAGTTCTCTCTGAAGAAAGCCCTTTGTAATTCTTTTAATATGTGCTTGTTATCTATAAGCCCTCTGTTACTCTTTGCCTGAAAATGATTATATTTTCCTTTCATTGTTGAAGGATATTTTTCTGGGCATAAAATTCTAGGCTGGCAATTGTTTCCTCTCAGCACTCCTAATAGATCACTTCATTCTCTTCTGACTTTCATTATTTCTGTGGAGAAATCAGCTGCCTTTTTTAGTAGCTGTCTGGTCTGTTGAAGCTAATCTGATTTTTTCTCTGCAAACTCTTAAGGTTTTCTCTTTGTCTGGTTTTCAGCAATTTCACTATAGTATGTCTAGATAAACATTTCTCTGTATTTATTTTGCTTGGAGTTGATTGGGATTCATAAGTTGTGGATTAATATCTTTTATCAGTTTGGAAAATTCTCCGCCACTATCTTTTCAGATGTTGTTTCTACTCTGCTTTTCTCTACTCCTTCTGGGATTCCCTATAAACACTGTGAGAACTTTTTATTGAATTCTCTGTCTTTTATCCTTTCTTCTATGTTTTCCTTACTTTTCTCTCTCCTACTCCATTCTGAATAATTTCTTCTAATTTGGCTTCCAATTCATTACTTCTCCCTTTAACTGGTCTAATATATTGTTAATCCAATCCATAGATTCTTAACTCCAGTTACTAAATTTTTCAGTTCTAAAATTTCTGGTTGGCTGCCTTTCTAAGCTGTTAAGGTACTTTTTATAGTTTTACACTTTCTGCAAAAATTTTAAACTTTGTCTTGATCATGTAAGGATTATTGCATTAAAGTCTGTATCTGGTAATTCCAATACATGGAACCCCTGGAGTTCTTTTCTATTGTCTGTTGTTTCTGCTAGTTCTTTTTCATGTTGTCATGTATCCCAAAGTGTCTGGTTATGTTTGGTTGTGTGCCATAAATTATATTTGAGAAATCATTTGTAGAAATAATTTGAGGCTTAGGATGATGCTATTTTCTTTCAGAGAGGATTTTCTTTCTTTTTTTTTTTTTTTTTTTCTCTCTCTCTCATGCACCTTGAGACATTAGCAATCTAGGATCACCTTAATTCAGTTGTAAGAATTGATATGCTTACCCACATAACACTAAGCTGGGCTGCAGTTCTTGTGCAAGCTATTTTACTCACCTTTATTTGCAGAGAACAGCTCTTCAAACTCCCAACCCAAAGCACAGGGAATTTACCATGGCCTCAACTGAGGTCTGACTGTCTGAGGATTCTGCTCAGCATTAAGGAGAAATGTCCCCAGTACAGGGAAGGATCCAGCCATTTCTCTTTCTCCAAAACTTTAATACTCAACAGGGAAATTCAGGCTAAATGCCTACCACAAAAGCTATCCAGGGATGGAGCAAGGGTAAATCCCAGCGTGAAGCTGGTGTGCCCAGTAGAGAGGCAGTGTGGCCGATTGGCTTAGAGCACAGCTCTGGAGTCTGACTGCTCCAGCTCTCATTCCTCAGCTGCCACTGACCAGCCGTGATGCCTTACACAAGCTGCCTAGTGTCATGGTGCCCTATTGTGCCTGATGTGTACAATGGAGATAGTTGCAGTACCTCCCTCATAATGTTGTTGTGAGTATTAAGAGTTAATTTCCACTTAACACTCATTACGGTGGCTATTAGTAAAAGACAAAAAACAAAGAAACAAAAAAACCCAGAAAACAACAAATTATTTTTGGTGTGGATATGGAGAAATTAGAACCCTTGTGCATTGTTGGTGGGAAAATAAAACAGTGCAGCTTCTATAGAAAACAACATGGCAGTTCCTCAAAAAGTTAAACATAAACTCATCATTTGATCCATCAGTTCCAGTTTTGGTTTATTTACACAGAAGAATAGAAAGCAGGGACACAAACAGGTATTTGTACACCAGTGTTCATAGCAGCATTATTTACAATAAAACAAAAGGCAGAAACAACTCAAATGTCCATCAGCAAATGAATGGACACCCGAAATGTGGTCTATATAAACAATGGACTATTTTTTAAAATATATTTTTAAAATTAATTAATTTATTTATTTTTGGTGCGTTAGGTCTTTGTTGCTGTGTGTGGGCTTTCTCTAGTTGCAGTGAGTGGGGGCTACTCTTCCTTGCAGTGCGCGGGCTTCTCATTGCGGTGGCTTCTCTTCTTGTGGAGCATGGGCTGTAGGCGCATGGACTTAAGTAGTTGTGCCTTGTGGGCTCAGTAGTTATGGCTCGCGGGCTCTAGAGTGCAGGCTCAGTAGTTGTGGTGCACAGGCTTAGCTGCTCCGTGGCATGTGGCATCTTCCCAGACCAGGGATCGAACCCATGTCCCACTGCATTGGCAGGCGGATTCTTAACCACTGTGTCACCAGGGAAGTCCCAACAATGGACTATTATTTCGCCTTAAAAAGGAAGGAAATTCTGACACATGCTACAACACAGATGAGCCTTGAGGATATTATGCTAAGTGAAATAAGCCAGATACAAAAAGAAAAATATTGTATGATTCCACTTAAATGAGGTACCCAGAGCCCTCAAAGTCATAGAGACAGAAGGTAGAATAGAAATTGCCAGGGGGTATGGGGGAAGGGAGAGTGAGTGAAAAAGTTCTGGAGTTGGATAGTGGTGATGGTTACACAACAAGTGAATGTACTTAATGCCATGGAACTGTGCACTCTAAAATAGTTAAAATTATAAATTTTATGTTGTATATAGTTTACCACAATAAAGTTTTACGTTAATTAATTTAGAGTGTTTTATAGGGGTGTAAAAATATGTTGGCTGTTATTAGCTATTCTGAGATGGGGACAAAGAGGAGGAGCACATGACAGTTCATCATAAAAGAGCCTCGGGGCTATTTGGACATGTCATGGAGAAGCCACCTGCTTCTCCTGTTTCCAGGTTAGAGTCTAGCCCATCCCCTGCAGCTTCCCAGACTACTAGGTCAGGCAACTTCCCACTTCCCCATGCCCCACGATGACCTGACACTAGGGCCATGGTTTCCAGAGTGGCAGAGCAGAACCCTCAGAAATATTTCCATTTCTAAACCTATACTCACATTTACTTGCACACACGTAAAAATCTTTATGTTAAATGCCCTGGCCAGCAGGGCATTTAACACTGAGGGGAGTACGTACCAGGCCCACGGGGACTCCTGGGCTATGATGATGTCCTGCCCGGGGTGGGGGAGCTCACGTCTGGCAGGGAGCGCTGGCCCGTGCACAATCGTTCCCATCCAAGGCGGAATGGAAGCTGCTAGGGAGCCAAGGACAGCACAGCCCCCAGGCTGGACCATCCAGGAAAGAGTGCGTCCTGCTGGACATGCTGCCTCCGCGTGGAGCCTGGCGCAGAAAGTGGGGCCCACGCTTCACGACATGCTGGATAAAACATCAAAGTCCAGGAAAGAGGAGGGAAGAAGGGCGGTCTGTAGATCCCTGCAGGGAAAGGGCAGAGTCAGCTGGTTTGATGGGGGTGGGAGCAGGACCGCAGAGGTGGGTTTGCACAGAATGCTGAGCACAACCAGTGTTCCTGCAGAGTGCCCTCCAGTGGCCACGGGACAGTCGCCAGAGCACCCTCTGTCCCTGGCTCTCTCCAGGTCCTGTCTGGCAGGGGGCTCAGGGGGCAGACCCTGGAGTCTGAGAGGGCAGGAGTCCACCTCCTCTTCCCCATGATTTAGCTGGGACACTTCTGTCAGGTACCATTCCCTAACTGGAGGTGGGCGAAAGTGTGTCACAGTGGGAGTGATTCGGACAGAACCCACATTGGGAGTTGAACCCACCTCACCAAAGCCAAGGGAGGTTTCAATAGGGACCATCAGCATCCCATCTCCATGGACCTCAGGGAGGCAGTTTGCTTCAATACAGAACAGTCATCAGCCCCTCAGACGGTTAACTGAGGGTGAGGCTTCCCAAACCCTTCCTTGTGACACTTTGGATCTGAGAAACATTCGCTGGTACTTCAGAAGAAAAGGGGGGATTCAGGGTCAGACAAGTTTGGGAAATGCTGGGTTACCTAAAAGCAAAGAGGTTTCTTCATTGTAGGACTTCTCAGAGCCTTTCACATCCTAACATGTGAATCTCTAAGAGGAAAATACAGTTTGCAGAGTGGCCCCAGTTAGTTCACGTGGGATTATTTTTTGAGAACATCCAAGCTCTGAGGAGCCCAGTTTAGAAATTTAGAGATTTTATTTTATTTTATTCCTGGGCAGCCTCAATTCTCTAAGAGCAGCATCTCCGAGTTAGGAGCCCCTCAAAGCAGATGACATTCCTCTTCATCCCAGTGACTTAAAAACAAAAGTTTAATTGGTACCTTGGGAGGAGGGAACTGGGCGTGACAGGAAGGAGAAACCTCAGCTAACGAAGTTTCCCAGCACTAGGGGAAATTTGGAACTCGTTGCTAACAAACTCTTTAGCCAGCATGTTTGTCATTTGCTTGCTTCTGAATCACCTGGGAAAGAAATGATGACCTGAAAAAGGTAGAATGATTCAGCCCTGAGAAAGAAGGAAATCCTGCCCCCCCCTTTTTTTTGACAACTCAGATGGACCTTGAGGGCATTATGGTAAGTGAAATAAGTCAGACAGAGAAAGACAAATACTGTATTATATCACTTATACGTGGAATCTTTAAAAGTTAAGCTTTTTTAGGCTCTCAGAGAAACAGAGTGATGATTACTAGGGGCTAGGTGGTGGGGAAAATGGGGAGAAGCTGGTCGAAGGGTACAAAGTTTCAGTTTAAGATAAACAAATTTGAGTATCTAATGTACAGCATGGTGATGATAGTAAAATACTGAGTCATACACCTGCATGTTAGGAAGAGAGTAGATCTTAAATGTTCTCACCACAAGAAAAGAAATGGTGACAGGGTGGAGATGGTAGCTAATACTATGGTGGTAATCATTTTGCAGTTTATCAATGTATCAGATCGACACTTGTACACCTAAAACTTACACAATGTTGTGTGTCAATCATATCTCAATAAAGCTGGAAAAAAATAAATGTAATATGAGACCTTGGAACAGAAAAAGAACGTTAGATTAAAAACTAAGGAAATCTGAATAAAGCATAATCTTTAGTTAGTAATAATATGTCAATGTTGGCTCATTAACAATATACCGTAGTATATATGCTACCATAGTAATGTATACCGCATATACACATTTATATCATAGTATAAATGGACCATAATAGTATGTTAATATTATTAGAAGAGTACAGGGGAGATGGAAACTGTCTATACTGTCTTCTCAATTTTTCTGTAAATCTAAAACTGTTTTTAAAAATAAAGTCTATTAAAAAAATTTTTTTTGAAGTAGAATGCTAGAATCTTTCCTGCTGTTTCCAGAACTGGCCCTTACCCACTGTAAGCTCTGTGCTCTCACACTGGCCACCTTCCTCCAGAGCAGTCCTGCCTGCTCAGAGACTTAAGGAGATTTTTTTTCAAGAGATTACAAATCAAAGACTTGTTCCTAATTAAAACAAGATTCAAGCAACAAGAGTACTCGATTCCCAGAACATTTTGTTTAAAGCTTTACTGAGATGTACAGGATGTTCCTAAATTTTTGTTTTGGTGCTTTTTTTTTTTTTTTTTTTTTTTGCTTCATCGGTTATTGCAACAAAATTGGGTAAAATCCAAATTTTAGTAGCTGTGAAGCGTCACTCAGAAGAGATGAGGCTGGTAGGAGATTATCTTGAACACCATTATGAGCTCTCCCTGTCCAATGAGATGTGAGGCGTGAGACAGAAATAACTTATGCTAAAAGAATCACTGGGAGATAAAAGGGGAACCTGGAGCTTCAGGAAGCCAGCTGTGCCTTCTCACATATGAGCCCTGAAAGATGCCTCAGAACACGGACACCCGTGACAAAGGAGAGCCCTGTGTGTAGAACGTGTCCGTGCTCTGAGGCATCTTTCAGGGCCCATCTGTGAGAAGGCACAGCTGGCTTCCTGAAGCTCCAGCTTCTCCTTTTATCTCCCAGAGATTCTGTGCTGATGCAGACCGCTGCTATAAACAAAGTCAGACAGAGGCAAAATGACTTCTTGTATGTTTCCTGCCCAAACCTCTCCTCAGAAACACAGACATCTCAAAGCAAGACAAGGTCACACTGACTTCCACATAATTGGACCCACATTTTGGGAGACTCGCCATCACTCCAGAGTGAAGATTAAAGAAGTATTAGCCACGGCGTTTGGAATTTGGAATAAGTGCCCTCCTCGGTCCCACCAGAGGGCAGAAGATTACATTCAGACATGTAGCGATTCCAACACTGTGATGCGGTGGGGCTTCTTACACGTGGGTGGTGGGCTTGCAGATGAACCAGATGTCAGGAATTTGGTAAGAAAGAAAACCAGCTAGGAAAATGCTCACTCCTCGGCACTTCCAGAAGCTCCAGCCTTGACCAGGCCAGCCCACAGCGGCACAAGGCACATTCCCTCTTTGCCCAGACTGGCCACCCCAGATCCTGACATTCACACCATTGTGAGACTCCTACAAAGCTTTGAGACAGTTGGTCATTTCCACGGCAAAATCACCAGCTTTCTTTTCACTGTAGAGATTATTCTGGAAACTAAAACGTAGTCAATGTTTGGCAGGGTTTTTCTGCCCATGGGCTTGTGATCCCAGGACACATCATCTGCCAACATTACAACATAACCCACTGAGAAGCCAAAAATAAATAAATAAAAGAGAAGAGAAAAAGAAAAAATGGAAAGAAAGCTCCCATGATCAAACAGGAAGCGGTTGTCCACTTGGGATCCTCCCGTTAGGCCTTCCATGGGAGGCTCTCTGGGCCTGTGTCCTGCACTGCAGAGTGGCCAGAACTCCAGCTTCCGCCAGCCTGCAGCTGCGTGGAGAGAAGGAGGGTGATGCGAAAAGGCTGCTGCCAATATTCAGCTACTGACCAGCCAGGCATCCTTTGGAGAGTGACCGACACATTTTGGCCAACTTGGTCCTTGAGGTTCACCAGGAAGACCCTCTGCCGGTCAGACAGGGAGAGGGAAGCTTCCCAGGCCTGCAAACCAAATGTCTGAGGATCTTCTTTCCCCCAAGTGGAAAAACTTACCTTGCTCTTCTGGCAGTCGGTGGAGGATTTCCAGAGCAGTGGAGGCAAAGTTTATGATGATCAAAGGCACTGATGAGCCTAGGAGTCTCGGCCTGATCTAGTTATCCATTTATTTATTTTTATGATTATCCTTGATCACAACACCAAAGATTTTCAGTTCTGCTCTAGCCTTCCTCATGTGTAAAGGCATTGTTCGATGAAATGTGAGTTTAATTTACAAAGCAAATGTATTTGTTTAATATATCTACCACTTTAGCTTCTTTATTTCAGAGATTCTGCTGATGGGGTCACTTACAAGTCAACACCATCTGGTTTTAAAATTTATGTAAAAAATTCAGAAATATGGAAAGTGGATGCTCACCCCTGCAGCCGATCCCAGGAGGAGTATAGTTTGCCACACAGATATAAGTCCTGCCTCAAATGAGACTTTGAGAAGGAAGGTATTTGGAACAGGGCCTCCAGGTCAGGATTCACAAACCTTTTGCTTGGCCAGTGCTGGTCCGAGCCCTCGGCACTCCCCAGGGCTCTCCTACCTGCCCTCACGTCCCAGCCTGGTCTTCTCCTTTCCCTCCCTCCCCATCACCTGTCCTAGCCTGGGACCCATGCTCCAGTCCACAGGGCCTGCTGGCCTGCCTGCAGACCTCCTGTATCCCACCTCCAGCTCTTTGCCTAAAGCGCCTCCTTTCAAATCTGCCACCTGGACTTGCACCCGAACTACATGCCCAGATGAAGCAACCCCCGCTTCTTTTAACAAGTTCTCTCTCCTTTCATATTTTCCTGTGGCTTGGCAAGTGTGATTAGAAAGCATTCCATGGCCTGCCTTGTATTCCAGTGTGTCGGTGTCGGTGCCATCTCCCCCATTAGCCTGTGAACCTTGGGAGCCATGTCTGAGCCATTCCCACATCTCTGCACAGCATAGAAGAGGCGATGTCAGTGGTGAATTCAGTCAAGTGGACAGAGAATATCAAGGAAGCAAGAGGCCAAGGCGAGTAAGTAAAGTTAAGAGACATATGTGACAAACTGGGGGTAAATATCTGCCACTTTATCATAGTCACAAGCTTGCCATCTTTAATATATATGAACAAGATTTAAACATAGAGGAAAGAACCCTATAAAAATGATCAGGGGATGTGGAAAGTTCACAGAAACAGAATGCAGGTGGCCCTTAAACATGGAAAGATGCCCAGACTTACTCATACTAATATAAATGCACATTAAAACTACACTGGGGGCTTCCCTGGTGGTGCAGTGGTTAAGAATTCGCCTGCCAATGCGGGGGACATGGGTTCGAGCCCTGGTCCGGGAAGATCCCACGTGCCGCGGAGCAACTAAGCCTGTGCGCCACAACTACTGAGCCCACATGCCACAACTACTGAAGCCCTTGCACCTAGAGCCTGTGCTCTGCAACAAGAGAAGCCACCGCAATGAGAAGCCCATGCACCGCAACGAAGAGTAGCCCTCGCTCGCCGCAAAAAGAGAAAGCCCGCGCACAGCAATGAAGACCCAACGCAACCATAAATAAATAAATAAAAATATTTTTTTAAAAACTACATTGACCTACAGACATCTAGTAGAACACTCCACCCAACAGCAAGAGAATACACATTCTTCTCAAGTTCACATGGAACATTCACCAGGATAGACTATATGCTAAGCCTATGTAAGTTTAAAAGGATTGAAATCATACAAAGTATGTTCTCAACCACAGTGGAATTAAATTAGAAATGAATGACAGAAAGAAATATGAGAAATTCACAAACATGTGGACCTTAAACTATATACTCCTAAGTAACCAGTGGGCTAAAGATGTCACATGAAAAATTAGAAACTACTTTAAGATGAACAAAAGTGAAAGCACAACATACTAAAACTTATGGGATGCAGTTAAAGCAGTGCTCAGGGGGAAACTGATAGCTATATTAATAATGAAAGACCTCAAATCAATAATCCAACCTTCAGCTTTGGAAAACTAGAAAAAGAAGAGCAAACTAAACCCGAATCAAGTAGAAGAAAGGAAATAAGACTAGAGTAGAAAGAAATAAAATACAGAATAGAAAAAACAGTAGAAGAAATCAATGAAACCAAAAGTTGGTTCTTTGAAAAGATCAACAAAATTGATAAATCAGCTAGACTAACCAAGAAATAAAGAAGACTCAAGTTAGTAAAATCAAGAATGAAAGACAGGATACCACTACTGCTTTTCTAGAAATAAAAAGGATTTTAAGGGAATACCATGAACAACTACATGCCAACAAATAAAAAACCCAGATGTAATGGACAAATTCCTGAAAAGACACAAATTATTGAAACTGGCTCAAGAAGAAATAGAAAAATCTGAATAGATCTATAAAAAGTAAAGAGATTGAACTATTAATTTTAAAATTTCCCACAAAGAAAACCCCAGGCTCAGATGGTTTCGCTTGTAAATTCCACCAAACTTGTAAAGAAGAATTAATACCAATCTTTCACCAGCTCTTACAGAAAATAGAAGAGGGAGGACATTCCCCAAGTCATTCTATGAAGCCAGGATTACCCTGATACAAAAACCAGACAAGAGCATCACAAGAAAAGAAAACTATAGACCAAAACTCTACTGAGACACCATTTCTGAATAAGATTGGCAAAAAACCCAAAAGTTTAACAGCACATTCTGTAGACAAGGCTGCAGGGAAACAGAACTCTCATAAAATGCTCGTGGAAATGCAAGATGGTACAACCTCCATGGAGGGGGATTTTGCAATATTAGCAAAATTACACGTGCATTTACCCTTAATCCCAGTAATCTCACCGTTAGGAAGCTAGAGATGACTGGCAAAATGCAAAAGGAACGTGACAAGGCTTTTTGTTGCTATGTGATTTCTAAAGACCAAAACCCACTTAAGTGTCCATCTGGTTGAATCAATTTTCATCCATTCACTCAAGGATCTGGGCTACGCAGCTACAAAAAGAAATGAGATACGGCTAAGCAATCCCCAGGAAAAGTGGAGAAGTGCAAAAAAGCAAGGTGGGAATAAGTGTGTAAAGTCCTCTACCATTTATGTGAAAAAGATACATGTATCTACATAGACACAGAATTAATATTATATACTAATACTCTAAAGCAGACAGATTAAAACAAAAAAAATGTTTTAAAGTTTAATCGTGGGGAGATACTAAAGTTTACTAGGGGAGAGATAGAAATAGTAGCCAGACACTTCTAAATAAATCTTGTTTGCAGTTTTGACTTTGCAATAATGTAAATGTTTTATATAATTATAAAACAAAATTAAATTGAAAAGCCAATTTCTAAAAATCCAAGGGAAAATTCCGTAAGTGAACCCAATTGTGTATAATGTGTGCAGAGTGACCACACAGGGCAGAATCATTTTAAGTGATTAAAAAACCCTCATGTGATATACCTCAGGCCAAAAAGAACAACAAAACAATGTTTAAAACTGCTTTCAGTAATTGTATTGTTCGTGGTAATATTGGTATTGTTGCTCTGAAACTATACCTAGGATAAAGCAAAAGAGAAATTGTGTTAATGTCATTAGGATAAGACAGCATAAATGAAAAGAGACATAAATATAAAATCAATGACTTTAAGTAAAATCAGTTTCTAAAATCTGAATTGGAAATTATCAGTATGATCATGATGCATTTTCTTTTATATATTATATAAGTTAATATAAATTGCATATATAAATGTATATAAATTATATATTTATATTATATAAACTGTTTATATTATATATTTATATATACATAAACTTCATAGTTCTGACTACTGAAAAGACCTAGAAAAAATTCAATTCAGAAGCGGATACTGGTTTCTAAATACCACTTCCCACTAAAAAGAACCATGGCTCCTTGGAGGAATAGCCAAGTCCAGGTCTAGGGGAAGAAATATACAAGATGAGCCCGATAGCAAGGAACTTCTCAGATGCTCCTGGTGTCATGCCAGAAGGATTCCGGAGCCCATGTGAGATTGGGACAATTCACAACAGTAAGGAAACAGTAAAGGAAATTAGTGTTGTGGATTGAAACGCATCAAGTATGTTTCAATCTATGAATTCACACTGACAAGCTGGAAAAAGAAACATGTTAGTCACCTTGAGAGGGTGCCAGAGAACCAACTCATTACTCTGGAAATGGAAACCTTTTCCCTGCCTTTCCTGTGTGAACGGTGCTAACCGACGTAGTCAGGGGAAGCTTCTCGTAGATGAATTCTACAAGAATAGAATAAACAAGGCTAATAAACGAGGCAGGGATGGTGGAATGAGGTCACCATCTTGCAAGTCTAGTGATGTCCAGGCTGTAGGCCATCGCCATCAAGGTCCGCTGACCTCACCGAAGGGAGAAAAGCGACATTAGGTGGAAGGACCAACACCACCCGTGAGTCTTGCCAGGAAGTCCTCCCTGGATCGGAACAGGCTTCGAGATCTCACTGTTGGTAGGGAAATGCAGGGGACAGAGGACCAGGAGAAAAACATCATGGGCTTGTCTCCGAGTCTCCTTGGAGGGAACCCAAACCAAGACCCCCCAGACAGAGTGTGGGCGCTGCCTCCACCCGGGGCGCCCCTGCCGCCTTCTCAGGGGTCCACCCTGCAGGGACGCAAGGTCACTGTCCCCATGCCCCTCACCAACTGTGACCCTGTGACCGCAGGCAAGCTGCTCACTTCCTCAGAGCCGCGGTGTCCTCATTCCTCACCCAGGAGAAGAAGTACGCCCACCTCTGAGGCCGGGTGACGACTGAGTGGATTAATTCACAGACTGCAGACCTGGTACCACTTAACTACCTGCCCAATGCTTCTTCCCCGTCGCTGGTCTTGGTGCCGTTGTCATTGGCTCAGACGGCTCCCTGGACATGTAATAATCCTCACACACTAAGAGCCTGTCCACAGTTCTTGTGCATCGTTCCCAAGCACCGGGTCATTGCAGGTGCCATACAAGGAGGAGACCCCCCCCCCAAGAATGGGGCTGCTGCCCAGGATCCCCTGCCCCCTGCAGCCCTGGCTCAGCGCCTGCCAACAGGAATATAATATGAGCCACAGCGGTGAGCCCCAGAGGTCTTTTCAAATCTTCTAGTAGTCACTTTTTAAAAAAGTAAATAGAAGCAGGTGAAAAAAATTAATAATACATTTTATTCAGAAAAAAAACCAGATTGCAAATTTTTTTTTACAGAGAAAAAATCACATATATTTCTATTAACATAACCTGTTAGCATATTATATTCCTTTCTGGTCTTTTTTTCTCAAAGTATATTTTTACAGTTAGAATCAAACTGTACATAAAATTGACTCCTACTTTCCTTCTAGGATTAATCATATTGAAAATTAATATATTGAAATAAAATATATTAAAATACTAATAATATATTTTTTAAATAATACATTATTTTCAACCCCAAACATCCAAAATATCATTTCAACATGCAATGAGTAAAATATATTATCACCAGTCTTGGCCATCCCATGTTTTTTATGTTCAGAGCACATCTCAGTGTGGACCAGCTGCATTTCAAGTGCTCGGTCACGAGGCAGACGGGGCTCAGGCCACCGTGTTGCACGTGGCAGTCCCAGGGTGCCAGCCCCAGGAAGGAGGGGGGCTGTCTTGCAGAGTTCTGGGGATCCCATTCTCTCTGCGTTATCTGACCCTGAGAAGGGGTCTATGTGACAAGTAACAGTCGTGTCCACTGGCTGGAGAGGCACTTACTGGCCAGCTGGGATGGGGCTGTCCTTGGCACTGACCACGTGGCTTCACGCTTTGTAACCATGGTGGGGCCCCTCCCGTGGGGCCTCCCTGGCCGCTCCCAGTCTGGTTCCTGATGTCCCAGGAACGCCCTGCATCAGTAATTCTGCCTTGACCATGCAGTCAGACCTACAGCCACTTACAGCATCGCCTCTGCCCCCGAGGGACCTCTGCTAAAAGCCATGAGTCTATCAGGCCTGCAGAGCCATCACCAGTTTATAAGGCAAACAACCCTGCTGCTGGGCCAGAGCAGCGGCTGGGCAGGCGGACACTGCCAGGCTCACTCCCAGGCTGTGCACCGGCAAAGCACGGCGGAAGTCACACTTCATCCCCCGCAACCCGCATGCACCCACTCTGCTGGGACAAGGTTGTCAGCCTTTGGTGGGCAAAGACCTGAGAGAAGCTGCTGAAAGCAAAGGATGGACCCCCTCCCCAGAAAATGGCCCAGCCCCCCTGCCCAATCCTGCATCCACCTGCAGAATTCAGAGGCTCCCCGAGCCCCTGGGCATGCCCCATGTGTGGGTACGACCTCCTGCAGCTTGCAGTGGGGACTGGTCCCAGGCTCAGGCTGCAGCCCCTGGGCTCTATGGGGTGCACACGACAGCCGGGGCCAGTCAGGCTCCTCCCCGCCTCACAGGCTCTCTGAGTAAGCAGCCACTTGGCTCACATGAGCCTCAGTCTCCTCATCTGTAAAATGGAAACTGCCCTAACGGCCCGTGGGTCCAGCCTGTCTGCATCTCTGTCCCTTCCTTGATGAGGGAGGCAGCCCAGGCCAAGGAGACTAGGAGGTGAGGGGCTGGGGGGTGACTCCCCTGCGTGGAGGGTCATGTAAGGGAGAATTTCAGGGTTTGGATTTCTTCTTTCCTGCCAGGCTGAGAAAGCTCACTGATCACTGGCCTAACCATGCGTATCATTATAGCAAACCCCAAAAGCTCTCCTCAGGGCGGTTTTGGGGTGACTATGGATACAGGTCACTCAGGCTGCTGATGGAGTGGGGACCATGGGTCTTAGGGGAGCCTAGACAAGGATGACAGTCACATGGGACTCATGCTGCCCTCGCACTGGAGTTCACCTCAACCTCTGGTCTAGCTTCAGATGATCTGAAAAGGATTAGGAATGATTAGTGCCATGTGCTGCCTTCCCCCAGCTCCCCAGGGCTGGGCACCGCCCGCCTGACGAAGGGCTTCTGAAAGAACCGTTTTGTCCAATTGTCTCAATTATGCAAATAGTGCTGACATTTCTAGCTGAAGGGCTGGTTGGGGGAGGGTCACTTCAAAGGGAAAGCTCTCGCTCCCCTCCCCTCCCCCCCAGATCCCAAGGCTGCTTTTGTGGGATCCCCCATTGAGCAGCCTGGCGGGGTTTGGTCATGGTTTCCTTTCCAGGCCTGGGAGCAAGGTCACGAGACTGTAGCCTCATGGGGATCATGAGGGCTCAGCATAGGGGCTCACATGCTCTTCCTGCGGATGTCCCCACTTAAAGGGTGGGCCCTCCTCAGCCATCCTCCTGCCTGGCCAGAGGAGGAGGCCGGCTGCACCCTCTCCACCCCGCTGCTGCGGCAGGTAAGCTCCGGTGTGGGTAAGCTCAGGCTGGCTGGACAAGGTCATGTGGGAATGGCCAATGAATCCATGCTCCCTGAGGGGACAGGCCCCTTGTAGCTGGCCATCACCAGGCTTCAGCATCTAAATGCAGGTGCCGGGGGTCTGCTGAGAAGCCCCCAGCTCCAGGGCTCAGCCTCCTGGCCTCTCAGTCCCTAGCACCTCCACTCTTGCTTCCCGGAGAATGTGAGTCTTCCCGAGAGCCTCCGAGAGCACTGAAGTTCCTGGCATTTATCAGCCGATATTTCAACTGTTAGTTAAAACCTCAGGGGAAAGACTGATTCGGCTGTGAAGAGAGGTGGAGATTCCTTCTCAGCGCCAGGGGCAGTGGGAGCTGGTTTGTGGAAGGCAGTTGAGCAGTAGGTGCCCAAGTCCAACAATTTCATGTCTAGGGATCCATCCTAAGGAAATAATCCTAAAGGAGTAATGTAAATATAAGCCAACATTCTAGAGCGTTGTTCACTACAGTCAGACATAGGAAACAATCCAAATGCCCCAAATAGAGGGTTGGGCACATAAATCATGGTCTATCCACAGGATGAAATGTAATGTAGTCACTTTTTAAATGACAGAGAGGAATGCATAATGACAATGTAGGATGATCATATTTTTCATTACACACATACACACACACAGACACATCTAATCTATTCATAGGAAAAAGCCGAGGAGTACATTGAAATGTTAGCCATTATTTTAGATGAAGGCTGTATGCATGATGTTTATTTATTCCTTTGTACATTTCTTTTTCTTT
Source organism: Balaenoptera physalus (assembly GCF_965194825.1). NCBI lineage: Eukaryota > Metazoa > Chordata > Mammalia > Artiodactyla > Balaenopteridae > Balaenoptera > Balaenoptera physalus. The sequence goes on from NC_138883.1 coordinate 148,200,821, forward strand.
TACTTTAACAATATTCTATAACAAATACATTTTCCTTTTGTTACCAGAAGTTGTATCTTTTTTTTTTTTAACCTTAGCAAATATAAGCAGAAATAGTGGGGATGTGGGGAAGGATGAAAATATTCACAGGAATTGTTCCTGGTTGACCAGGGATAGGAGATGAGAATAAAACAGGGGAGAGAGGTCGGGAGAAAAAAGACAAGACAAATTTACTCTGTCTGAATTAAGTATTTAGGGAGGAATTAAGAAGGGAGATAGGCCTCTCTGGGAGTGGACTTGAATAATATGGGTTTGATTTTGGGGAAGAGTTGTCTTTGGGAATGTTCGCCAAATTACATTTTGCAAACCATCACGCAGCAGTTTTAATTCATGGCGTTTGCAGTGATATTTGTAGCATAAAGTGGTTGCTCTCTGCCGTGTATTTTAGGCCCCAGAAAATGTAATTGGAAACATCAATGAATGTTGAGGGTGTTGCTGTCATTGTTTATGTTTTATTGGTTATTTTCCAGGAAAAGTCTGGGATTTTGTTTGGTTTGGCTCTTTGCAACCTCATTTATTTGCTTTGCAAAGTTGATAAGTACAAGACACAGAATGACTCTCAGGCATCTTAAGTGGTTAGTTGTCATTCTGAACTAAGTGAAAACAAAACAGACTTTCTATTAACTTACAATCCTCTCAACTTGGAGCGTTAGGTATTTTTAGAAAATTCTCTTTTGCTTTGTTTGAAAATGTTTTCAAGACGTCCTATAATTCTGTATGCGTGTGCGTGCACGCATGCGTGTGTGTGTGTGTGTAAGTTCTGGACGTGGGAACATAGAAGCCCTCAACCAGGGGACTAATTGGACCCAGTCTCTGACCTAGAGATTAATGGGGTTCAACATCTTAACACCTCCATTAAAAAGACAGTCGCTGATTCACTTTGTTATACAGCAGAAACTAACACAACATTGTAAAGCAGTTATACTCCAGTAAAGATGTTAAAAAAAAAAAAAGTCACCAGGGATACGTTGATACACAGAAGGATCTTACCTGCCCCTCTTTTTCTAGCTTTAATATTAGACTCAGCAGTCAGTGAATGAATGACAGCATCCATTGGGAGCAACCAGGGTCCAGGAAACGGCTGGTGCATTGCCCCAGACATACATCACACACAGCAACAAGTTTCCTAGGATCCCATAGAAAGCACTACTATAATTTATCTTTCCGTTTTCCAGAAACTGTGTCTTCAATTGCTATCCAAGGAGGGGGGAAGAATGCATTTATTATGCTAGAGATGCTTAAAGAAAACTAGCTAATGTCAGCCCACAGAACTCCCATCCGCAGCTGCTGGGGGCTTCTTGTTGCTGGGTGCCTCCCCCCACTGCTTCTGGCTGTCACCCCCCTGGTCTGCCTTCTCCATGAACATGGGGAGGACAGAGTGTCCCACTTCTGTTCCCCAAGGGTTGGTCATGCTTGATATGCCCCAAGGTAAAGGTAATGCTGAATTAGCGGATGGCCTCTCTCCATGGGCCATGGCCTCCGTGGAAACAGGGCATCAGAGCGGGCAAATTCATCAGGCATGGTGAGGTAGAAAGCATGCCGGCCAGAGAGCATGACAACAGCATTCTTTTTCGTTTGTTACTAGTTGTAAAGGTGATATATGAATATGTAAAGTTTTACAACCATGTGGAAGAGCCAAGTATAGGTCCTTCTTCAAACACTTCTCCTAATCCACCCCCCACTGCTGACCACGCTTGGTGGTTTGATGTCCGTCATTCTGGACTAGGGCTGCCCGATCACCTGGGGCACAGACATCATTTTACATGGTAGAGTAGCTGCATCCAAAAAAGGTGAAGCAATGTCAAAATAAGTGAAATTAATATAAAAACATATTTAACTCAATATATCCCCAATATTATCATTTCAATATGTAGTCAACATAAAAAGCACATTAGTGAGATACTTTGTGTCTTTTTTTGAATACAAAGTCTTCAAAATCCAGCCAAACATCTTTTCTTTTTGAGGTCTAATGTTAGACATAGCAAATGGTAGTTTGCTGTTTTACACTTGAACTCACAGCACATCTCAACTCAGACCGGGCTGGATTTCAGATGCCCAATAAGCCACATGTAGCCATTGGCTACCATGTTGGATTCTAGACGTTTACATCTCAAGGTTGGTTCTTGCACAGCTGGATAGTACCAGAAAGATCTTACTACAACGTTTTTTCGATTCATAATAGAGACAGTTACACTTTAGAACTTAAGAGTTCTACTTTAGTCTCTTTAATAGGTGCATGATTTGGTCCATCATAATTGGTTCAACCAGTCCCCAATGTAGATGAATAAAAAATTGGTGCTTTCCAATTTTTCACTCAGTTCAGAAGATACTGCAACAAACACCCATATATGGCCTTGTACACGTAAAGGTATTTCCAGATAACAGGCCCCTGGAAGTGGGTGTGCTGGTCAAAGGTGTGTGACTGAACTCTGACAGATGCTGTCCCACTCTCTTCCAAACACATGCTGCCAGAGGGACGCTGGCTCTCAGCCAGACTGGCCCCCAACTGGCCTTGGGGTTTGGACCTCAGTCCCCTTAAAACCAAAGTAAAACCTAAGGGTTGGCTTAAACACCCCTGAGTTCCTGAATGCCCGGCTCCATGGCTGTCATGGTGGTGGTTCCAGCCCATCCGTTCGGCGCATAGAGTGGTATGTGGGTGAGAGGTGCCCGCGTCACCTTCAGCAGGGCTGGCTTGGAGGGCAGGTGAGCAAAACAAGCTCCACACCACCTTGACTGAGGTCAGAAGACAACACTCAGCGAAGACCCTAACTCTGTTATTTGTACAATTACGATTACACTAATTCTTATTGATGTGGGATCATGTATTAAGTGTTGCCACAGCAAAGAGGCAGCGGGGCAAGGGAACAGCCCAGGCAGGCTGGCTCCTCAGTTGGCAGCCTTGGGCATGCCTCCTGACGGCATGGTATCCCGTACCCTTCCCCACCCCGGGGGCCCCAGCTCACACCACAGTCCCTGAGGGAATAGGAGTGCTGGCTACCCAGGAGCCGACACCTCACAGGTCTACGGCCTGGGTCTGTGTTCACGCATGCCACCCATGCTGTGGGCATCCTCACGGGTCCCGAGAATCCTGGGAGAGGAAGCCCGGGGGCCAGGAACCTGGAGGGGCTGTGAAGGACTGAGAGCACTCCTGGAAAGGAGAGGGCATCCCCCACCGGGGCCAGGTGGGCACAGGGGGACTGGCCTGGTCCTGCGATCCTCTCTCCCGTGGGCACAGGACTGCACCATCCCCACCACTGAAAACCAGACCAGGATCTCAGGCAACTACAGGGAGTCCCTGTAAACAGCGCCTTCCCAACTCACTCGCCCTTCTAAGCAAGTTGGCCGGGTGATGCTGGCCAAGCCAGGAAGGGGCACTGGGGAGGGACCCCCAAGATCCCTGTTGTCGTCCCCAGGCTCCCAGGCAACCAGGGAGGGGCTGGTGAATGGGAGGAAGGGAAGCTTGAGCCAAGCATCCATCCCCTGCTACGTGATTCTTTTTCTCTCTCCTCCTTTTGTTTATTCTTTTAAAATATTTTATCATGAAATACAGTATTTATAAGAAGTGTATATCTGCGTACAGTTTAAAGAAGAATAACAAAGCAAGTCTTGTGTATTACCACTCAGACCCCCCTGATTCTCCTCTCCTCTCCCACAAACACCCTGACTTTTGTGATGCTCACCCCTTTACTTTTCTTTTCTCTCTTGTTTTGCTTTGAGGTTGACATGTTTTTAAGTTTAAAAAATAATTTATTGCGATGAAATTCATATAACATCAAATTAACCACTTTAAAGTGAACAACTCAGTGGTTTTTAGTACATTCACAATGTTGTGCAGTCACCACCACATCTATCTAGCTAATCAGAACATTTCCATCACTACAAAGTAAAATGCTGAATCCGTTAAGTGACTTCTTCCCATTCCCGTTTCCCCCACCCTCTTGGAAACCACCAGTTTGTGTTCTGTCTCTATGGATTTATCTATTCTGGTTAATTATTAATCTAAGTGGAATCATACAGTGAATTACTGTGTCTGGCTTCTCTCCTTCAACATAACATTTTCAAGGTTCATGCACATTGTAGCCTGCATCAGTACTTCATTCCTTTTTGTGGCTGAATAATAATCCCATTGTATGTATGTACCACAATTTGCTTATCCATTCATTTCCTGAATGGCTTTTGAGCCATTTCCACCCTTTGGTTATTGTGAATAGTGCTACTCTGAACACGAGTGTACATGTACTTCTTTGAGTACCTGTTTTCAATTCTTTGGGGTATCTACCTAGCAGTGAAACCACTGGGTCATATGGTAATTCTATATTTAACTTTTTAAGGAACTGACAACCTCTTTTCCAAAGCAGCCATATCATTTTAACATTTCTACCAGCAATGTATGAGGGTTCCAATTTCTCCACATCCTTGACAATACTAATTACAGTTGACCCTTGAACAATGTGGTGGGTTAGGGGTGCTGACCCCCCGGCACAGTCGAAAATCCACATACTGCTATCTCTGACTCAAAAACAAAGACTCTGATAAATAATTCACCCAAGGGCAGGAAGATGAAGAAGTCTGGCTAGAATCAGGACTCAAACCCTAGTTATTTTGATTCCACACATTGTGATCTACAATCAAACACAAACTTTTCCCCACATGCAGTTAAAGCTCTGTAAACTGAAAATACAGATACTGTATTCATTGAGAAAATCCTCACATAAGTGGACCCGTGCAGTTCAAACCACTGTTGTTCAAGGGTCAGCTATACTTCTTTTTGTTTTGGGAGGCTCTTTTATTATGGCCATCCTAGTAGGGGTGAAGTGGTACTTCATGGTTTTGATTTGCACTTCCCTGATGACTAGTGATGTTGAGCATCTTTTCATGTGTTTGGCCATTTGTACATCTGCCTTGGATGAATATCTATTCAAGTCCTTCACCCATTTTTAAAATTGGATTGTTTCTCTTTTTGTTTTTGAGTTGTGAGACTTTTTAATATGTTCTGGATACTAGACCCTTGCCAAATATATGATTTGCATATATTTTTCTCTCATTCTGTAGGTTGTCTTTCACTTTCTTGATAGTGTCCTTTGAAGCACAAACATTTAAATTTTGATGAAATCCAGTTTATCTCTTTCTTCAATTATTGTATGATACCAAAAGCATGAGTCCATGAATCTATTGCTGAAACCAAGGTCGTGAAGATTTACCCCTATGTTTTTTTCTAAGAGTGATGGTTTTAGCTGTTACATTTAGGACTGGTCTGTCTTGAGTTAATTTTTGTATATGGTATGAGATAGGAGTCCGAATCCATCCTTTTCCATATGGATATCCAATTTTCCCAGCACCATTTATTGAAAAGACTTTCCTTTCCCCCATTGAACGATCTTGGTACCCACCCTTGTCAAAAATCAATTGGCCATATATGTATGGGTCTATTTCTGGACTTTCAATCCTACGCTATTGTTCTATAGGTCTATCCTTATGCCAGTATCATACTTTTTTTTTTTTTTTTAAACATCTTTATTGAAGTATAATTGCCTTACAATGGTGTGTTAGCTTCTGCTTTATAACAGAGTGAATCAGTTATACATATACAATATGTTCCCATTTCTCTTCCCTCTTCATACTTTTTTAATTAGTGTAGATTTGAAATTTTGAAACTGGGAAATGTGAGTCCTCTGAGTTTGTTATTCTTTTTTTCAAGATTACTTTGGCTATTGGAGCCCTTTGCAATTCCTTATGAATTTGAGGATCAACTTTTCCATTTCTGAAAAAAAAGGCCATTGAAATTTTGATAGGGATTTCACTGAATCTGTAGGTCGCTTTGAGTAGTACTGCCATCTTAACAATATTAAGTCATCCCATGGACATGGGATGTCTTTCCATTTATTTATGTCTTCTTTCTTTCAGTAGTTTTCAGCATAAGTCTTTCACCTCCTTGGGTAAATTTATTTCTAGATATTTTATTCTTTTTGATGCTACTATAAATGGAATTGTTTCCTTAATTTCCTTTTAGGATTGTTGATTGCTGTTTATTATAACACAACTGATTCTTGTGTGTTGGTCTTGGACCCTGTAATTTTGCTGAATTTGTTTATTAGCTCTAGTAGGTTTTTGTTGTTGTTGTTTTTTAATTTATTTATTTATGGCTGTGTTGGGTTTTCGTTTCTGTGCGAGGGCTTTCTCTAGTTGTGGCAAGCGGGGGCCACTCTTCATCGCGGTGCGCGTGCCTCTCGCTACCGCGGCCCCTCTTGTTGCGGAGCACAGGCTCCAGACGTGCAGGCTCAGTAGTTGTGGCTCACGGGCCTAGTTGCTCCGCGGCATGTGGGATCCTCCCAGACCAGGGCTCGAACCTGTGTCCCCTGCATTGGCAGGCAGATTCTCAACCACTGGGTCACCAGGGAAGCCCCTCTAGTAGTTTTTATGTGCATTTTTTGGGAGCTTTGCTACTGTTTCATTTTGGACTTCATCTATATCCCTACACAATACACTGTTTCACTTCATCTGATTTTGAACTTTACATAAAGAGAATGTATATGTCTTTGGTGACTTGTTTCTTTTGCTTTGTGTTGTTTTTGGAGTCATATGGTAGTTGTAGTTTGTCTGTTCTCATTGCCATATAGTATTCCCTTATGTGAATATATGGTGATGTACTTGTAGACCCCACTGCAGCTGGGCACCTGGATTGCTGTCCCTTGGGGCTCTCAATATGGTGCTGCTATGAACACGTGTGTGTCCTGGTGCACACGAGCATGAGCGTGTTCGGGGTGAACCTCAGTGCAGAACCGCTGGACCGTGGACCATGAACCTGCTCCGCTTCCCCAGACAATGCTGAACTGTTCTCTAGCCTCCTCAAAGGGAGGACCTCAAAAGCATCTGCCCATTTTGGAGAAAATGTTTTGAATCGGCCAGAGGAGATAGATGTGTGATGAGGGACAGAGCCGTGCAGGGGGTCAGGCCGGCCACCTGCCATGAGACTGGCTGAGCTGGTGGCTCTACCATGCCACTCTGTCTCCCCTCTCCATGCCCCCTCACCTCCCAGAGCCCCTACCAAAGCCATAACTCCTCTACTGCCTGTTTCCTCATCTGTACAACCACAGTGAGGGAGCCCATGGTCTCTGTGTGGCCCCCATCCCCACTGCATCTCAGCTCTGAGCAGCTGTCACTGTGACCGTCACAGCAGAGAAAGGGGGTCTAGTGTTCCGCTCTGTCCTTGCTGTTCCCTCTTCCAAGAGCTCTTTCCCCATCACTCCTGCGCCCAACCAAATTCTCCCCATGCCCCCTCTCTGCCTGCCCCTACCCTGCAAGGCCATCCCCTGTCTTCCAGAAAGAAGGGCCTGCCCCCCGCCCCATGCCCCATCCCAGCACACCGCACACACCTTCATGATGAGAACATGCCCACCTGGAGCTCCCCCCCCCACAGGGGGTGGGAGGCCGGGTCAATGCAGCACATCTGGAGCCTGCAGAGCTCACCACATCAGGGGCTCCAGAAGCTGCTAGCGTGAAGTCCCTGAGTGCTGGCCTTCTCCCCTGACTCCCAGGGGGCCCGGGCTACAAAGCTCCCCGAGACCTCTGAAGAACCTTTTCTCTGACATAACTCTACCAAGTTCTAAATGCTGGGTGGGGTGCGTCACACTCACTATTAATACCCAAGCAGCCCAGACACTGGCCGTGAGTCACTACTGGCCACACAGGTCAGGATAGCCTGGGAGGACACAGCAAACGTGTGAACCTAATTTAGGTCCTAGACCACACACCCCCCTCCTCCATGCCCAGCCTCCTGCCCAGCCCCCCTTCAGGAGCGCCCACCACTGCCCGCTCCCTGGGTCCTTCCTCCCACCTGCCCCAGCCTGGCTCCCAGTCCCGAGGAGCTGACTCTTGCAAACCGGCCAGTCTGCTGCACGATAGACCATCATGGGCTAATGCGTGCATGCCCTTCCCCAGAGCCCCAGGAAACCCCCTCAGCAGGGATGATGCTGTCACCACACTGGGGACAGAGTGAGAGAACACTGGAGAAGGAAAGCCTGGGAGAAACACAAACCAAACGTATGTCCAACATCATTAGGGCTGATGATTGGGCCCTGGGTTCTGGAGGGAAGGTTCTGTCTCATGGCGGTGTCCCCAATCCTGGGGCAGCTGGCCAGGCCCCGGGTGGGCCCTCAGCCCTGCCATCCCGGCCTCCTGCTTCCTCTGCCATGGACCAGGGAATTAAGAACAGTGTGTTCTCACGCCCACGCCCCCCATTGACAGATGCTAGGCCTTCACAGGTTCACTAAGATCTTACCCTTGTTTCCTTCTCTCAGTTACTGCTGATTTAAAAAACTGGAAAACTGTTCATTGAATACCAACCTCTACCCCTCCCAGCCACCCCACCTTGCAGACAAGGTAATCAATCCTCAGGAAATTTAAATAACTTGGCCAAGGTCATAAAGATAAGACACAGTGTCTCAGGAATGTCCAAGTCCAAGGTCCTTTTCTTTCCACCCTGCCATTTATTGTATTCTGGCTGTAAGGGCCACCTTCAAAGCCTCAACCCAAAGAAAGGGCTTTAACAGTGAAATGTCCAGGCACAAGTCCAGGCCCATCGGGAACATTCTTTCCAGGACAGTTCCCTGCAGAGAACACTCAGGAAGCAATGGAATACCATTGCTCAAAAAGAGGCCTGTAAATTTCGCTAACGTTTCATATCTAGAAGATTCTTTACAAGCGTATGTATGTGTGAATAAGTGGGAGGAAGTGTCAGAAGGGCACACGCCAGCCATTAACGGGGTTACTGCTGGACGCTAGGGTAGGAGAGGGAAAGGAAAGACAGAATCACTTTATCTTAGAGATTTCTAAATCTTTTCAGTTTGTTCCATCAAGCACATATTTGTTTAGGAGTTTTTATTTGTTTATTCTTAATTTGAAGCAAAGAAAAAAACCACACCCTCCCCACCACCACCATCACCAAACCACAGCATGGAAATGTCCCACCCCTGCCCCCTCCCCACCCCTTGGCTCCAGGCCAGCCCCCCCTCTTTGGTCCTCACCCTGCAGATGCCCTGCTCACTCAGAAGGGCAAACAGGGGTGCACCTGGGGCGTTTGAGGGCCCCAAAGCGTATATGCTTTAAGGAAAAGAATAGAAAATTCAAGTTTCAAATCAGGTTTCAGGTCTTGGAGAGGCCCTTTAAGTGTGGGGCTCTGGAGCTGAAGCTTTGCTGGCCTTGCAGTGACCATCCTCCGGGCCAGCAGTCCCTAGCCTCTTTGTGTCACAGGAACCCAAGGTGGCTCTCAGGCCCGTCCCCGCCCCCATCCGCGTGCCCCCAGGAGCGTGCCTTCTGGGTGGTGATCCCAGGTCCACGCCACATGGGCCTCACCACTGCCATCCAGCAGCCGTGTGGCCAGCAGGAGGGTCAGCCTGCCAGGGTCACTAGCCACTGTTGTGGGCCAGGTGCCGGCCATGTTGGAGTCTGAGGGAGAAGGACCAACGCGCCCTCTATAGGCACTCCTCAGAATACGCTCCCCTGATTTGAACTGTGTGGGGGAAAGTTAATAAGAACTCCACGATCAAAAAGCATGACTACATAAGGCCTGGCACTGCCCTACACGCTGGCATGTCATTGTCAACCCTCACACAACCACCCAGGGGACTCCCAGCCCCAAGGCTCTGAGCTGATCGGAAATGACCTTTGCACAATATTGCAAGGTCACAAAGCAAGCAACAACACAGCCTGCCTTTAAAATACTGATATTGTGTTCACCATGGATTTTTTTGCATTGATTTTATTTTTTTAATATTGTGTGAAATGCTATTTACCTTAGTCACTGAATTTGCGGTGCCCCAACATGAGTGCCTGACTGGCCTCACCCTAACCCCGGCCCCCGCCCATCACCCGAGAAAAGTCCAAGAGCATTTCACCCACTCAGCAGCTTCTGAGTGAGCCCGGATTTCTTCCCCGGGGTCCAGGGGCAGGCCTGCCCTCAGGGGCATCTCCTCTGACCTGTCTCCCCTACACTGGAACATGCAGTTCCTTGAGAGGAAAGACCCAAACGGAGGGGCAGGAAGCCGAGCGCAGCACAGGTACTGGGGCTCAAAAGCTTGTTAAAATACAGTCTTAGGCCCCAATTCTGATTCCAGGGCCTGGAGTGGAGCCCAGATATCTGCGTTTTTGTTTTTTTTTTAACATCTTTATTAGAGTATAATTGCTTTACAATGGTGTGTTAGTTTCTGCTTTATAACAAAGTGAATCAGTTATACATATACATATGTCCCCATATCTCTTCTGTCTTGCGTCTCCCTCCCTCCCTCCCACCCTCCCTATCCCACCCCTCTAGGTGGTCACAAAGCACCGAGCTGATCTCCCTGTGCTATGCGGCTGCTTCCCACTAGCTATCTATTTTACATTTGGTAGTGTATATATGTCCATGCCACTCTCTCACTTCGTCCCAGCTTACCCTTCCCCCTCCCCGTATCCTCAAGTCCATTCTCTAGTAGGTCTGCGTCTTTATTCCCGTCTTGCCCCTAGGTTCTTCATGACCATTTTTTTTTTTTTTTAGATTCCATATGTATGTGTTAGCATACAGTATTTGTTTTTCTCTTTCTGACTTACTTCACTCTGTATGACAAACTCTAGGTCCATCCACCTCACTACAAATAACTCAATTTTGTTTCTTTTTATGGCTGAGTAATATTCCATTGTATATATGTGCCACATCTTCTTTATCCATTCATCTGTTGATGGACACTTAGGTTGCTTCCATGTCCTGGCTATTGTAAATAGAGCTGCAATGAACACTTTGGTACATGACTCTTTTTGAATTATGGTTTTCTCAGGGTATATGCCCAGTAGTGGGATTGCTGGGTCGTATGGTAGTTCTATTTTTAGTTTTTTAAGGACCTCCATACTGTTCTCCATAGTGGCTGTATCAATTTACATTCCCACCAACAGTGCAAGAGGGTTTCCTTTTCTCCACACCCTCTCCAGCATTTATTGTTTGTAGATTTTTTGATATGGCCATTCTGACTGGTGTGAAATGATATCTCAGTGTAGTTTTGATTTTCTGAGGTTTTTAAAATTTTTATTTTCAACCGTGGTCAAGTACACATAATGTAAAATTTAGCATTGTAACCGTTTTTCAGGGTACAGTTCACTGGCATTAGGTACATTCACATTGCTGTGAACCACCACTACCATCCATTTCCAGAGCTTTTTCATCTTCCCAAACTGAAACTCTGCCCCCATTAAACACTAACTTTCCATTTCCCCTCCCCCAGCCCCTGGCAGCCACCTTTCTACTTTCTGTCTCTCTGAATTAGACAACTCTAGGGACCTCATATAAGTGAAATTAGACAGTATTTGTCCTTTTGTGACTGGCTTATTTCACTTCACATAAAGTTCTCAAGGTTCATGCATAGTGTAGCAGGTGTCAGAATTTCCTTCCTTTTTTAAGGCTAAATAATATTCCCTTGTATGGAAAGACCACACTTTCATCCATTGATAGACACTTGGGTTGCATCCTCCTTTTAGCTATCGTGAATCATGCTGCTATGAACATGGCTGTACAAATATCTCTTCAAGACCCTGCTTTCAATTCTTTTGGGTATATACTCAGGGGTGGAATTACTGGATCATATGATAATTCTATATTTAATTTTTGAGGAACCATCATACTGTTTCCCACAGCAAACGCACCATTTTAAAATCCTACCAATAGTGCACAAGTGTTCCAATTTCTCCATGTCCTCACCAACACTTATTATTTTCTGTTTTTTTTTTTCTTTTGATAGTGGCCATCCAAATGCTGCAAACTGGTATCTCATTGTGGTCTTCATGTGCATTTCTCTAATGATTAGTGATGTTGAGCATCTTTTCATGTACCTGTTGGCAATTTGTATATCTTCTTTGGAAAATGTTTATTCAAGTCCTTTGCCCTATTTATTTATTTATATATTTTGGCTGCATTGGGTCTTCATTGCTGTGTGCGGGCTTTCTCTAGTTGCGGCGAGCAGGGGCTACTCTCTGTCGCAGTGTACAGGCTTCCCACTGCGGTGGCTTCTCTTGTTGCGGAGCATGGGCTCTAGGCATCCAGGCTTCAGTAGTTGTGGCTTGCACGCTCTAGAGGGCAGGCTCAGTAGTTGTGGCGCACAGGCTTAGTTTCTCTGTGGCATGTGGGATCTTCCCAGACCAGGGCACGAACCCGTGTCTCCTGCATTGGCAGGTAGATTCTTAACCACTGCACCACCATGGAAGTCCCTTTTGCCCTTTTTTAAATCAGGTTGTTTATTTTTGTTGTTGTTGAGTTGTAGGAGTTCTTTATATATTCTGGATATGAATCCCTTATCAGATATATGATTTGTAAATATTTCCTCCCATCCCATAATTGCCAAATATCTGCATCTTTAACAACCTCCCCCATAATACACTTTAAGGAATACTAGCTCAGACTCTGTGGACACCTTTCCAGAAGCAAGTTTCTGGGCCAAGTTCTACGTAGGGGCAGGGGAAGGGACCATCAGGGGGGCTGGCTCCACTCAGCACCTGCTAACCCATTCGAGGAGAGGGGTGGACCCTGGCCTGAATACCCACTACTTAGATACAGGTCTCTGGCTCTGGAAGGAGAAGGCTGTAAGGGTGGCGCAGGTTCTGGTGCCCAGGAATTGGTGACTTCCCCCATTCACAGAACAAGGCATGTCCCAGGGCATGACCTCATTCAAAAGTGTGATCCCAAAAAGCAGGGGTTGTCCCTGAGTCCATCCTATGATGGGGAAGGAAGACCACCCACAGCTGTAAAGCACAGCTTGTGTTGAGGAGTGTCTGCCTGGCTTAGCTTTGTGCAACCCTGTAAATGGGGAGCAGAGACATCTGACCCCCAGGCATGTGTGTGACCTGCAGGAGCTCTCTGCTCAGATTCCAGACCTAGGGCTAAAAGCTGACCTTGGCCTCCTTCTTTTCTCCCACTTCCTCCCCCTGCCAACCCATCATCTTAGCTGAGTTCCAATAATTCACCCCTTTTTCCCAGCTAAGTGGAAAGTCCTCAGGTGGGGCAAGCATGTTCTTCATGCGTCAGAACTCACTCATGATTGGCATAGCTGTGTGCAGGGTGGGTGGGTTAGAAACCCCAATACATGGCCCATTTTCATTTCCTCTCCTCCGCCAACTCTCCGACATAAGCAGATGTCATAAGTAGATGTCATACACATAAGCAGATGTGAGTTGGCCCCACGAGGCCTTCGTTCCAGGATATCAAAATATCAGTCTGGGTCTGGGGTCTGTCCCGGCATCTGTGGGACCTGGAGGTCCTTCCTGTTAATGGTGAAAAACGAGGAGCAGCTATCAAAGTGTCAGTAGCCTAAGCCCAGCAACTGTTGGTGTGTCTGGTCCAGCTGCACGGCTCTAAGGCGGGCCTCCTCTTCTTTTGTTTCGGTTTGGATTTTTCTCCCAATTGACGAGTTCCACTCACTCGGGGCTAACTAACAACCACCCTGCATTCTACCCAAAGGGCAGCATACCCTAGACTGGGGGGCTCGTAAGCAACAGAAAGTTATTCCTCACAGTTCTGGAGGCTGGAAGTCCGAGATCAAGGCACCAGCAGATTTGGTGCCTGGTGAGGACCTGTTTCCTGGTTCATAGACATTCTTCTTCTCCCTGGGTTCTCAGCCGGCAGAACGGACGAGGGAGCTCTCTGGGGTCTCTTTTATAAGGGCACTAATCCCATTCATGGGAGCTCCACCCTCATGATCCAATTGCATCCCAAAGGCCCCACCTCCTAATTAATACTCTCACAGTGGGGTTAGGATTTCAACACATGAATTTGAGGGGGACACAAGCATTCAGTGGATTGCGACTGTCATTCTACAAGTGTAGAAAAAGAATATGATCTTTTTGTAGTTGTGAATTAAGATATGTCCCAGTCAAGATGTGGCCGATGACTTTGATATTTGCAATCGCAGCTTAAAATATGTATAAATTCGAGATGATGGAGCAGCAACCAGAAGTTTGCTACTAGAAGGTTAAAATGCTGCAGAAACCCCAAGGCTGTGACCAGGAGCTGCCCCCCACCCCACCCCCAGCCGGCTGCAGTCGGGACACCCTTGCCTCAGAGAGGCTGTACGTTGGTTGGCCAGGTACCCCAGCCACGTTCTCATTTTATTTTTAATATCAGTTATATTTTTCCTTAGAAAATTAAAAACACAATATAGACAATGAAGAACTTAATGAAAAAAATTTCTGCATCCTCTATCAACAAACACAACGTTGACAAGCTAATGAACTTCCTTCCTTTTTTCCTAGCCTTATTCAGTATTCCCTTTAAAAAGAGAAATGTCTTCTTTTTTTTCAGATTCTTTTCCTTTATAGGTTATTATAAGATATTGAGTACAGTTCCCTGTGCTATACAGTAGGTCCTTGTTGTTTACCAATGTATATGTAGTAGTGTGTATCTGCTAATCCCAAACTCCTAATTTAAAAAAAAAGAGGGAGGGACTTCCTTGGTGGTCCAGTGGTTAAGACTCCACGCTTCCACTGCTGGGGGCACAGGTTCAATCCCTGGTCCAGGAACTAAGATCCCACATGCCATGCAGCACAGCCAAACCAAATAAATGAAAAACAAAACAAAACCCCCAAAAGAATAAAAATTAATTTAAATTAAATTAAAGAGAGAGAGAGAGAGAGAGATGTTCATAGCAGCACTCTTTGCAATAGCCAAAGAGTGGCAACAACCCAGAGGTCCATCAGTTGATAAATTCATGAAATGGAATATTACTGAGGCACGAAAAGGGACAAAGTACTGACATGTGCTACAACATGGATAAACCTTGAAAACATGATGCTCAGTGAAAGAAGCCAGACATCAAAGACCACATAGTACATGATTCCATTTATGTAAAATGTGCAAAATCGGCAAATCCATAGAGGCAAAAAGCAGATTCGTGGTTGTCGGGAACTGCATGAGGGTGGGGTGGGAAATGGGGAGGGACCCCGCTCTGGATACGAGACTTTTTTTAAGGATGATGAAAATGCCTTGGGATTAGATAATGGTGGTGGTTACAAGATGTTGGGGACATAGTGAAAACCACTGACTGACACCTTAAAAGGTGAATTTTAGGGTATGTGGATTATATCTCAATTTTTTAAAAAAAGAAATTAAAAAGAAGAAGGTTATTTCCTTTGGCCTAAAGATCCAGCTCTGTCTCTGGAACTCCAGTTTGGAGGACCGACCGTGTCATGGTGTCGTAGGGAGGGCCCCTGGGGGAGAGGGACGTGGCCCAGGGGAGGGGGTGGGCTGTGACGACCACCAACATTCCCTGCAGGCCAGCCCTGTCACCTCCTGGGGATGGTGATGATCAAGCACAGGAAGTTAGGTGTCAAAGCTCTTCCAAGCGCTAATCCATCATTGGAGTCTGTTATAATCTTCATTTTACAGGCGTGAGAACAGAGGCCCTGCCAAGGGATGGGCAGCCACTCAAGGTGGGCCCTTCGCCTGGGGTTCTACATGTTCCCTTTGAAGTTTGGGGCAGTGATGGGGTGGGGGTCTGTCTGACCCAAGAGTCTCCCTGAAGGGCCACAGTGGGGAGTCTCAGCCAAACCACCCAGAAGCGACCTGTTGGACCCAGGGCCAGGGCCTCCTACAGTGGTGGGGTGAGAGGGTAGAGTGTGGGGCGGGAAGGAAGGATTGATTGTGGGGTTTAATCCTCTGTGCACGTGAAGATGGGTGGTTTGTGCCAGCGCTCTGGAGAGTTCCCAGGCGCGTAGGTGCTGCCCCAGGTGGGGCCTGCAGGTGCCCCCAGCAGCCAGGCAAGGGCAGGGCGGGGTGTGTGGTGACCCACTGCCCCCTGCAGCTCTGCAGGACATCAGCCAGAGTCCCCACATCCCCAGGGTGGTCCAGAGCAGCCGGAAGTCAAGGTTTTCACAAAGAACTCTCCCTCTCAGTTAATAATGACAGCTAATTCTTCTCTTAATACAAAGTCAAACCAAGTCCACGTGTGGGCCAAGTGCAGCTGTGGGATGAGAGCGTGAGGCGTCTGCTCTAAATAGACACATGAAGCCAGCGGTTTCTTTCAGCTAAATTGGTCCACAAGTCAGTCATTTTGCTGTGGCATTTGCTGTTAATTTTGGCCCATGAAACAGGACTGCTGAGTAAACAGAGACTCGCCCAGCAGCAAACCAGCTCTTAGGTTCCCAAACCACTTCCTGAGGCCGAGGCCCGGCTGCCCTGTTGCCTCGGTCCCACCCTCCCCTCCCCACCTCCCCTGTCCCCCCATCCCAGCCCTGCCTTCTCCAGGGTGTCCCCCTGCAGCCTGCCCTACCCTCCTGCACCCTCCCCAGAGCCTCCTCCCCGTCCACGTGGACCTGTTCCAGAACGTCCTGGTGTGCCCCCTTCCCGGGGTACCTCTCCCAGGGGGTGAGGCTGGCTGCCTACACTTCCTCAGGCCTTTGCGCTAAAGCCACGTAAAAACCCAGAGGATGATCCAGCATCCAGTGACCACCGCCCGCATTGTACAGAGGTTACCTGGGTCATGTTTGTAGCAGATACCTCCTTCTTTTTTTCCTTTCTTTAAACAAACAAACAAGCTGTCAGGGCCCGTTCCCACGCCCGTCAGCCCACTCCCCTCTGACTTCCCTCCCACACCTTCCGGCCCGTCGTGGGCACACGCGGTCCTTGGTAGACAGCCCTCCGAGGCCCCCGGGACGCTGTGTCTGTCCTCCGCCTCCCCGGCCTTGCATCCTCAGAACCACCCCCCCCGCCCCCCACCCCCGCTGCTCCTGGGGGCTCAGGGCCGCCGCCTTCCTCTCTTCTTCCTGCAGCCTCTCCATCAGCAAGCAATCCCAGTGATTCTCACTGTCTAGCGTTACCTAGATATCGCCTGTGCGCTGAGCCCCATTCGTGCCACCAGCTGCTACACGACACCTCTGCCCTCCCTGCAGGTCCAGTGGGCGCCTGGAACCTAAGGTGGCCACTGCGGGGAGCTGGCTCTCCTGCTCGAGCCTGGGCCTGCGTGGCCCCCTCCATAAATCACACCACCAGCCACCCACTCCACCAGCCGGGAACCCAGGGTCGTGCTTGGGCTCTTCCCCTCCCTCCATCCTCATCGGCATCAGGTCCCTTCCCCGCCCGCCAGCCACACCGAGCATCTCCTGTCCGCCCACCCGCTCCCAGCCTCGTCCAGGCCTCCAACCTCTCTGGCCTGGACCACACTCCAGTCTTCCCACGAGTGCCCTGCCCCCCTTTGCCCATGTATAATCCAGTCTCACCAGTTCATGTCACGCCCTGCTCACCAGTCACTGTGGCCTAAAGGCCCTGCAGAATGAGCCCCACCTGCCTCCCCAGTCACCAGTTATTCCACATTCCCAGCCCAAGCCCCTCAGCCACCACCCCCCAGCTCTTCCCGCTGCACACTGTTCCCTTTGTACACACTGTTCCCTCCCCCTAGAATTCCCTTCCGGTCTTTCCATTCTCAGTTGAAATGTGGAACGTGTTTGGCAAAGACTTCCCAATCCAACAAGGCCCCGGCCCCATGTGCACACCCCGTACTCTTTCACACCCTCTTCTCTTGTCCCTTCCTACTCTTCCCCAATCTGCAGTGCTCTGGCTTATTTGCTGCCTTGTTTCTTGGCCATGAGTTGTTACCTGACGGCAATGGAAGCCTGGCTCACCTCCACCCCAGCCGGTGGCCCTGCACGCAGCCTCACACTGGCCACACAATGGGCTCCCACAGAACACGGGGTGTACGAAGATATGGCAGCTTGGTCTGTGCCTGTTCTTCCCTTACCAAGAGAAGCCCCCACTCAAACGCTCCTCTCGTGCTGGGTCCTTTCCTGCCTCTCCACAACCCAGCCCCCTCCTACTCAGATGCGGGGTGGCACAAGGCATCTGCCCTCCCCCCCCAAACCCCGTTCCCTCGCCTTTCTGCTCCTTGGTACCACCCCTCCCCCTCCACTCTCCAAACCCGTCCTCACTGTACTGCTTCCCACTTGCTTCTCCACCCAGCCCACCACGCCCCGGCCCCAAGCGTCCTCCACCCACCTCTCCAAATCCTGCCCACCCTTTGAGACTTAACTCCCTGCATTTACCCACCCCCTGAACTCCCAGCCCCTGGTGGTCTCTGAACCACCAGTTGAAGCCTTGCTGACACACCGCCTCTGTTTCTGTTTGCATCTTACTACCCTGTGATAGAAATGCAGTTGTCCCCCCTTATCCGTGATTTTGTTTTCTGCAGTTTCAGTTACTTGCGGTCAACCCAGTCTGAAAATATTAAATGGAAAACTCTAGAAATAAACAATTAAGTCTTGAGTTGCCATGCTGTTCTGAGTAGCAGGATGAAATCTCACGCTGTCCTGATGCATCCCATCCAGGATCTCCAGCCATGGATGTGGTCTGCTGCTGACATCCAGCCACAGACACCGTCACGGCTGGATGATCCAGGATCACCTGGAGCAGGTGATCCTCCTTCGGACTTGTGGTCAGAAGGTCCTTAGCAGCCTAACGCTGTGTCGCAATGTCTCTGTCATTCACCTCACTGCAGCTCATCACATAGGCATTTTATCATCTTACATCATCATCATAAGAAGGGTGAGTACACCACAGGAAGATATTTTGAGAGGGAGAGAAAGCACATTCACATAACTTTCATTACAATATATTGCTATAATTGTTCTATTTTATTATTACTTATCGTTGTCAATCTCTTACTGTGTCTAATTTAAAAATTAAACTTTATCATAGGTATGTATGCATAGGAAAAAACAGTATATACAGAATTCGGTACTATCTGGGTTTCGGGCATCCACGGGGGGGTCTTGGAACATATGAGGACTTCCAGTTAAATGTAGTATTTCCCAAATATTGTACAAGTGTTATCCCAGCTGAAGCTCAGAAGTATGCAAGGCAGTGCCCCTTTCAGAGCAGGGAAAGTCTCAGCTCAGTGGGGTGGGCAGTGCCCCCACGGTCCCTCACTCAGCCTCGTGCCCTGTCTCGGGTGGGATCCTAATCCCCAGGGCGGATGTTCCCGTTATCTTGCCCCCAAAGCATTTAAAACAACCATTTCTTTTTTTTTTTTTTTTAATTTATTTGTTTATTTTTGCTGTGTTGGGTCTTCGTTTCTGTGCGAGGGCTTTCTCTAGTTGCGGAGAGCGGGGGCCACTCTTCATCGCGGTGCGCGGGCCTCTCACTATCACGGCCTCTCTTGTTGCGGAGCACAGGCTCCAGACACGCAGGCTCAGTAGTTGTGGCTCACGGGCCCAGTTGCTCCGCTGCATGTGGGATCTTCCCAGACCAGGGCTCGAACCCATGTCCCCTGCATTGGCAGGCAGATTCTCAACCACTGCGCCACCTGGGAAGCCCTAAAACAACCATTTCTGATGGACAGGAATATTTCAGATGAGGGGGCGGGACCTAACCTGAGGGGGCGGGGAGGACCTGGCGGGTTTATGAATGAACCCCGGGAGGCTCTGCTTTCCTTTCATCTCACAGCGAGTCCACGCCTTTTGCTAATACCTTGGCTGACTCAGCCCTGGGAGTGTGTCCTCAGCAGGGGAGGGAGGACTGTTTACTGAGGGGCCTCCACCCATTGCTCTCACCTGCATCGGCCTCTGAGGCTGCGCTCACCCCACGTGAACTGAGGCTCTCCCGTGTGATCTGGGTGACCTCCTGCTCTGTGTGCACCACCTGCCCGTGGGGGCCTGGGGACAGGCCGCTGCCCGCAGCTCTGGCGATGCTCCACCTGGGCTATTGAATCACTCCCTTAGTAACCACGGGATAGTGAGCACCTCCCCTCCGCTGGGCACTCATGCAGAGGACTGAGCCGGGCTGGGGCTCCTGTGGCTTTTGTGGGAGGGGAGGGGGCAGAGGAAAGAGGGAGGGGTATAGAAACAGGACGCGGGGGCTGGGGGCTGGCGAGTCAGAGAGCCTCCCCGAAGGCAACTTTTGAGCAGAGTCTGGACACTGTGAGGCATGATTGCAGGAAAGAGTGAGTGGCTCTTGGACCGCTCGTTCATCCTCGGAAGATTCTAGAACATTTCTGGAGACTAAGCAGTAACTTGGAATTTTGAACTGAGGATATTTTTCTTAACTAAACTTTTTAAACAATTAAGAGTTAATACTAAAGCAAAGCCTTTCTTTCCTCAGGGAAAGTATGTTAGTCACATGCCAGCTTTTTCCTTAGGAAAAAAAATGGATTTTCGGTGAAGCAGAGGGAAGTGGGTTGAGCCAGGAGCAGCGAGCACACCAGCTGCTGTCCCTGCCCAGGGCCACAAGCAGGGCCAGTGCTGGGCGCCCTCTGAAAAGCCCCCTCCTGAGTTGGGGGTCAGGATGCAAGGCTGATGCTCCTGGAGGGGCCACGGACACCCCAGACCTGCACGAAGGAAGAATGGGGGCGCTCGGTGGTGATGGCGTTTAAACGCTGCCTGTGAGACAACAGACGTGAATAAATCAGAGGCACGTTACTGCTGTCCAAGCTGCTCACCCACCTCAGCATATGAAATGCTGCAGGGCAGATGATGGCGTTTCCCCCTTTTGATGATGGGGGGCCTGAGCCTAGTTGTTCAAGGGGCTGGACACTGGCTTTCTGATTTCCCTCACCGTGTTGTTAAGAGATTCCCGGGAAGGGCCCACTTGTTGGTTTCTTATGCAGGGGTGGGGTGGGGGGGACTCTAGGCCCAGCAGAGGGGGCGGGGCCTAGAGAGGGATCAGAGGGTGGGACCCAGAGAGGGTGGGGCGGGGCCAAAGGAGGCCAAGGGGCGGGGCGAGAGACTCAAGGGCGTTCCAAGGTCATGTCTCTACAGCCTCTGCAACCATTCCCGTCTTTCCTTGTCTTTCACAGCCTTGAGACTTTTGAAGAATATAGGTCAGTTATTTTCCAGGGTGCCCCTCAATTTGGGTTCTCTAAGGTTTCCTCCCGATTAGATTCAGGTTATGCATTTTTGGCATTTTTTGTTCGTCTCAGTGCATATCATCTGGAGGCTGGAGGTGAATCTTGGTTTCATTGCTGGTGATTCTCACTTTGCGTTAGGTGGTGTTCACCAGATCTCTCCACTGTCAGGTTACTCATGTCCTCTTTGTAATTAGTGACTATCTATGGGAGATACTTTGCGGCTATGTAAGGGTACTGTTGCTCTTCAGACTTTTACCACCTACTTGTAGCTTTCATCGAAGATTCTTGACGGTTGCCAAATGGTGATTTTTCTAATTCCATCATTCTTTCTGCATTTATTAGATGACTAGTAAACGGAAGAAAGAGCTTTCCCATCTCCCTTATGTGTTTATTTAGGTATGACTTTATACTGGTGTGGAATCGTGGGTCCTTATTTCAGCCAAAGGGTTATCATTCTTTATTGTGATCATTTAGTTTCATGCTCAAGTCATCCCAGATAAAGCCAGTGAGAGTCCCTTCAAAGAGGCTTCTGTGTTCTTCAGACAAGTTCCCATGTCAAAAATAAACATTTCCTTACTTTCTGGCACAAGATGTTCCCAGCTCATCTTGTACTTTCTCTGCCCCAGATCTGGATTCAGTCATTTGTCCAAGGAGCCCTGGCTTCTTTTAGGGGAGAATGCTATTTAGAAACAGATACTTGAGCACTAAGTATACTCAGTGCTATCAGAGTGTTTTTAGGCACTTTCAGTGGATAGAGTCAGGAAGTAAATATACACACGTGTACATGTGTGGTAGGCCAATGACCCCAGTGATCCCAGCCTCCTGAGAGCTGTGCCTCCCAACTAGGAATGCCCAGTGCACTCACACAGGCCTGTATCACTTGTAGGGAGCCCCATAGACATTTCCCCCACTGGGACTAGTGTTGTGGTTGGACCAGCCCTTGTGGTTCTTTTCTTTTTTTTTTTTTTTTTAATAAATTTATTTATTTATTTTTGGCTGCACTGGGTCTTCGTTGCTGCGCATGTCTTTCTCTAGTTGTGGCGAGCAGAGGCTACTCTTCGTTGCAGTGCATGGGCTTCTCATTGCGATGGCTTCTCTTGTTGCGGAGCTCAGCCTCTAGCCTCGTGGGCTTCAGTAGTTGTGGCACGTGAGCTCAGTAGTTGTGGCTCACAGGCTCTAGAGCACAGCCTCAGTAGTTGTGGTGCACAGGCTTAGTTGCTACGCAGCATGTGGGATCTTCCCGGACCAGAGCTCGAACCCGTGTCACCTGCATTGGCAGGCGGATTCTTAACCACTGCGCCACCCTGTAAGCCCGCGCTTGTGGTTCTTATTACAATTGCAAGATACACTTCAGCAAAAACCAAGAGAACTTTGAGGAACAAGATTTACTACTCACAGGTCACACCCAAGGAAGGGCCACACAGCAAGGTCATGGGGAGAGAAGGTGGGCCAGAATCTGCCTTTATTAGGGTCCGAGGGCAGGGTGTCTAGAGTCTTTACTGGCTAATTTAAAGCCTGAGATCGGGAATCAGGGGGCAGGAAGGGAGAAGCGGGGTCATCCAGGGCTTTCAAGGGTAGGGGTGGCCCCACTCCTTATCTGGTTGTTTTGCTAGTAGCTGTGTCTTACAGTCTGTTCATTCGAGATGGGTGTCTTTCGAAATGAATGTGTCAGCCATCAGAAGCTTAATTCCAGGCACTGACATTACAGTAACCCTCTCCCCCTGAGTGTGGGCTGGACCAAGTGACTCACTTCTAATGAATAGAATACAGCAAAAGTGGGAATTCCTTGGCGGTTCAGTGGTTAGGACTCCACGCTTCCACTGCAGGGGGCAGGGATTCGATCCCTGGTCCGAGAACTAAGATCCCGCATGCTGCTTAGTGCGGCCAAAAAAAAAAAAGATTTGGTGTTGAGGGGGAAAGGTTAAGGTGAAAGGCAAATCAGTAAACACATTATCTTTAAAAAAAAAAAAAAGGAAAAAAAATACTGCAAAAGTGATGAGGTATTGCTTCACGTGTTAGGTTATAAAGAGACACTGGCTTCTGTCTTGCATGTGTCTTGGGCTCCTCGCTCGGACGGGGCACCTGCCAGGCTGTGAATCGCCCTGGGAGAGGCTCACGTGGAAGGAACTGAGGGAGGAGATGGGCCAACAGCCCTCGAGAGCAGGTGGTTCTCGCCAACAGCAACCACGTGAGGGGGCTTGGAGATGGATACGCCCCAGCCGCCCTCCTCCAGATGAGACCACAGTTCCCGCCCATCCTTGATTGAATCCTTGTGAGAGACAAGAGTCAGGAGCATCCAGCTAAGCCCCATCCAATCCCCGGTCCCCTGTGACATAATAAATGTTTGTTGTTGGCGTTTTTTTTTTTTTTTAACAGCTCTAGGGTTTTCATGGTTGATGAACTTAAGCCAAATGAATAATTCTTTTTCATTATTTAATTTTTTATTTTACATTGGGGTATAGTTGATTTACAATGTTGTGTTAGTTTCAAGTGTACAGCAACGTGATTCAGTTATACATATACATGTATCTATTCTTTTTCAGATTCTTTTACTATATAGGTTATGACACAATATTGAGTAGAGTTCCCTGTGCTATACAGTAGGTCCTTGTTGTTCATCTATTTTATATAAGTAAATGTTGTTTTAAGCCACTAAGTTTTGGGGCAATTTGTTATGTTAAGCATAGGCAACTAATACAGTCTGTTATATGTAGTTGGTGTGTGTGTGTGTGTGTGTGGGCAGGGGGGAACTACATACACACCTACATACATTCTTGTATCTATCTATCTCCACTTATTAAAATCCCGGGTTCATATTGATAATTTCAATTTCAGTCCAATGCCACAGGGCTTCATTCTAACCTTCCCCACTTCCTATATTTGTAATTCCCTTCTCCAACAGGGAGAAACCCAACTCCCATTACCCACAGATATTGATTTATTTGTTTAGTCCTAGAAGACACAGAAAGTTGTTTTAGAAACACCATCCTATGTCTCCGTGAGAAAGTAGCCGACTCTCTAAACAAATACAGTATTTGTTTAGATTCTTCTTGTCTTTCTCCAGAGACATATTGTGCGAATACTGTGAATTACGGTTTTTTTTTTTTCCAGAAAAGAGTTGTGTCCTCCCAGCTTCTCTGGGAAGTAAAGAGTGAAATGCAAAAGGGAAGCATGTTTTCTTCCTTCCAGCTGATGATCCACTTGGCTATTTTGCCTCAGACTGTTAGAACATTCCACATAAGAAGGGCTGGGGCTCGGACTTCAGCTGAACTTTCTCCTCTGCGCCAATGCTGCCACTTTTCCTCATCAGCAACGTAGTTTTCAAGCAGTCATTAAATTATTTGGAGGGAAAACTGTATGGTGTTGTTTTTTTCAAGGCCCCTGGGGAAGACCTTGAATTACAATCATTCCTGTTATTCAAAAAGAAACCAAGTGACCAGCTGACTCTGAGTTCTCCCTAGAAAGGCTCCTCGGTCTGGGTGGGACTCGCAGCTCCTTCCAGAAGGTTAGAAACCCAGGTTGGACCGTCCCTGCATGGCTGGGACTGGGGCCAGGACTCTCTATGGAGCCACAAAAGTGGCCTCCAGTCCTTGACGTGCCCTCGTTGGGGAGGGCCTCTGTGACCCTGGGCTGTCACTGCCACTCTCCCAGGAGACAAGGGAGCCCCCCAGATCAGCATTGCTGCCAGGCGGATGGGGACAGCCACTAGACACCTCGGGTCACAGGTCAAAAATCGCGCCACGATGCTCCCCCTGGCGGCTGCAGGAGAGAGCCAAGGATGCGGGGGTCAGCGCACTGTGGCTTCTCCAAGATCTGACTCTGCCCGGCTGCTCCACGTGCCTGCCCACCCATCCTGCCACGAGCCCGGGACACACACGCATTGTGTGCACAGCACATAATACACAGCATACGTGCCATGTGTGTAACACACAAACACACACCACACACACACACCCATCACACGTGTACACACGTCACACCACACACGAATGCATCACACAGGTATACACACATCATGCCGGGCCTCAAGGAGATGCAGGAAAGGATGCTGGCTCCCCAGTGAGGTGGGCAGGGATTTCCCCCTCCGCTCCAGGAAGCCATCCCTGCTGCCTGCGCGCTTCAGCACGTGCTGTGTCCACCCCTCGCCTGACGTTTCCAGGTGGTGGACGGAGCTTGCACTGAAGTGTTTCTCTGGGAAGTCCCCACAGCACTCAGCACCTTGCACAAAAGACATCTTCAACAAACGGATACAGACGAATTGGGGTTCAGCAAATGAAAAATGACACCACTTTATGATGAGAGTTGCGGGACTACGGAGAATTCTTTTCTTTAAAAAAATTGTTTTATTTTACTTTTTCATTTCAGGCAAAAGTTTTCCATTTTGAAATAGGTAGTACGTTTACATCGTTCACATTTTTAAAGGGAAAAACGTAGATCCACAACTGAAAACTGCACACAGATGTTTATGGCATCTTTATTCGTAACTGCCAAAACTTAGAAGCAACCAAGTTCAGAGGGTGGATGGGTAAACAAACTGTGGCACATCCAGACAATGGAATATTATTCAGCACTAAAAAAAAAAAAAAACGTGTCATCACCCATAGAAAGGCGTGGAGGACGCTTAAATGCATTAAAACTAAGTGAAAGAAGCCAATCTGAAAAGGCTTCATACTGGATGAGTCCAACTACATGACATTCTGGAAAATGTGAAACTCCAGAGACAATACAAAGCTCAGTGGTTACCAGGGGTTAGGAGGGAGGGAGGGAGGGATGAATAGGTGGAGCACAGAGGATTTTTAGGGCAGTGAAAATACTTTGTATGATATTATAATGATGGCTACATGTCATTATAATTTGTCCAACCCATAGAATGTACGATGCCAAGAGTGAAGTAATGTATACTATGGACTTTGGGTGACGGTGATGTGTCAGTGTAGGTTTGACCTTGGTAAAAAATGCACCACCCTGGTGAAGAATGTTGATAATGAGGGAGGGTCAGGGAGTATGTGGGAACTCTCTGCACCTCCCTCTCAATTCTGTTGGGAACCTAGAACTGCTCTAAAAAAAATGAAGTCTTTATTTAGTCTTTTTTTTTTCTTTTTTTTTTAATTGGAGTATAGTTGATTTACAATGTTGTATTAGTTTCAGGTGTACAACAAAGTGATTCTGTATATAATACATATATATATATTATATATATAATTATATATAATATATATATAATTGTATATATTCTTTTTTTTTTTTTTTTTGGCAGCGCCATGCAGCTTGCAAGATCTTAGTTCCCTGACCGGGGATTGAACCCTGGCCCAGGCAGTGAAAGAGCCGAGTCCTAACCCCTGGACCATCAGGGAATTCCCATGTATTCTTTTTCAATTTCTTTTCCTTTATAGGTTATTACAAGATATTGAGTATAGTTCCCTGTGCCATACAGTAGGTCCTTGTTGGTTATCTATTTTATATATAGTAGTGTGTTTATGTTAATCTCAAACTCCTAATTTATCCCTCTCCCCCCCCCGTCCCCTTAGGTAACCATAAATTTGTTTTCTATGTCTGTGAGTCTGTTTCTGTTCTGTAAATAAGTTCATTTGTATAATTTTTTTAGATTCCACATATAAGCAATCTCATATGATATTTGTCTTTCTCTGTCTGGCTTACTTAACTTAGTATGGTAAAAACATTAATTCTTTTAAACAATTGAGAAAGGCGGGCTTCCCTGGTGGCGCAGTGGTTAAGAACTGCCTGCCAATGCAGGGGACATGGGTTCGATCCCTGGTCCGGGAAGATCCCACGTGCCGCGGAGCAACTAAGCCCGTGCGCCACAACTACCGAGCCTGCGCTCTAGAGCCCGCGAGGCACAACTACTGAGCCTGTGCTCCAACACTACAGAAGCCTGCGCTCCTAGAGCCCGTGCTCCGCAGCAAGAGAAGCCACCACAAGAGAAGCCTGTGCACTGCAACGAAGACCCAACCCAGCCAAAAATAAATAAATAAATAAATCTTAAAAAAAAAAAAAAATTGAGAAAGGCACCCAGGCTATGGGCATCTCCTTCCCACCCAGGTCCCCGAGGCCTCAAGATCTCCCTCTGGGGGAACCAGTGTCAGCTGCTCCTAGGGAATCCTTCCCAGTATGTGGTGCCTATTTTCCAGCAAGTCTACTTGCATATCTACATTTCTCCCCTCTAACAGAATGATGATACTCTAGAAATTAACCCATGACTTGCTTTTTCCCTTACTATAGCTCAGTGATCTTTCCCTATTGATAGAGAACGTCTTATTCTTTTTTTTTATATTTCAGAAAATTGACAACTGTTCTATGATTCAGGTAACAATTCCCTACTGATAAACAGCAGGTGACTCCCAGCCTTTTGATATCATAAACAGTGATCCAGTAAATAACCCTGGACATGTGTCATTTGTTCAGGCATATCTGTAGAATAAAATCCTAAAAATGGCACGTCAAAAGGTATAAGCTTCATAATTGTGACAAATTATTGACAAATTACCCTCGATGGAGAATGTACCAATTTCCAGCCCCAGCAGTGGTGTTATATGAATACACATTTCCTCACAACCTCCAATATTTTTTTTCTTGGAAAATACTTTAATTCTCCCAAAGGACCATTCCAAAAAAAAAAAAAAATACATGAAGGAGAGATATACACTAAGATAGAAAATACTTAGTATCTACATAGAACATCAAAAACTAACCCGTTCTAGAAGATGCTACATTAAATCCTTTTTAAAATGGGTAATATAATACCTTTTAAATAAGTTCAGAGATAAAAGTTACAATTTTAAAAAGAAGAGGACAAATCAGATAGGATAGATAGAACTTATGGGGTGATTTCACCAATTAGACAAAAGAAAAAATTGTCCAGTCTTCCTGCAGTCATCAGAGGCCTGCTCAACAGGTGAACATGAACATTTTCTGCTCAGAGATACTCAGGATATTGGTCAAGCTAATAGAAACAAAGCATTCACGTATACTTAGTAAAGAATATATTTATATCACTAAGATCAAAGACTGGATATGCTTATGCTAATTGCCTTTCACCATGTATTTTCTTCACTAACAGCCACTTCTCATGGATATAGTTTGTAATCATATCAATAAATTATTTTATAAAACAACAAATCCCAATTGCATGTAATATTGTTCAACTCCTCTTAGAATGGTTCACTTAGGAAATGTCCAAGTATATAATCATGCTGTCAGACCTCAGAGTGACCTGAAAATTCTTCCCATCACACTCATCCCAGGAACCCTTTGCCTTTTGCCTTTTTGTTTTAATATATCATTATCATGTTATAGTGAATATTACTATTTAATTTTCCATAAATAAACATTTTAAACTTTTGTATATGATATAAGAATAGTTTTCTGGTTGGCAAGAAAATAGTAATAGTAATTTTGCTCAAAAATATGCGTGCTCATAACCAAACAATGGGATTTATGGTACACACTTCAAAAATGCTGACGATCAAAGAGTATAGCAACTGTGAATATACTTAAGGATTATCATTTAGCTAGTTTATATTATTCTACCAGTTTAATATACAAATTGTAACCTTCTAATTGCTAGTTCCAAAGACTCACATTGTACATAAAGAATCTTCAACAGCTGTCAAAATTCTCTACTTTTTCTTTCCTATAAATGTCTCAATTGGGTAAGATAAACACAAAAAGAACTATATGGTTTTCATTAAAATAGGAAAAATAGAAATTAGGGAACACTGCATCCTTTACAGCATCCTGGGTCCCTAGAATCCTCGTGGAAATACACAGTTGCCAGTGATACTAACCAAACAGAATGACAGTTTTTTCCAGGGATAAGAAGCACCTACTTTATACTCCTGGTAGGAAGGGAGTGTTATAGCTTCCTGACTTCTCCCACTGCTTGAGATTCTGGAAAGTGTTTGCCAACTAACCTGATATATGTATACAATGTACACCTAGCATGGAGGAATTTACTGAGAGGTAGGTGAGTTATAGGTCAAATCTCAAGCTTCCCTGAGCATTTGTCCAGAACTAGGCCCCAGACTTCCTTGAAGGCTCCCTCAACATATGTTCAACCACACTTGTATTTGGGAGGTTCTTATATTGAACATGGTCTAAGGACCGCAGTTACAAATCCATTTCTCCACAGTCTACTCCTTGATCCTTAATGAGTTATTTAGCCAGTAACCATGAGGTATATATTTTTGTATATTTTGTAACTGGGGATCATAAATCCTCAGACACATATAGGTATGATTTTATGGAACACAATCTGTTCTTTTTGAGCATCATCATG
Organism: Balaenoptera physalus; assembly: GCF_965194825.1. Lineage (NCBI taxonomy): Eukaryota > Metazoa > Chordata > Mammalia > Artiodactyla > Balaenopteridae > Balaenoptera > Balaenoptera physalus. Next base: position 148,229,999 of record NC_138883.1, read on the forward strand.
GACTTAGGGCTTTTTACAGATTCAATTAGTTCTAGTTATTATAATCCTGGTCTTCTTTTTCATATTTAAATCATCAAAATTCAGACAATAAAAGGCCTTTGAAGTTGGCATCTTTGTCAGTACTTCTAAACATCTTGGAAAGTATTCTTGCTTTCTCACAACAATAATATATTCTAGACCAGTCTTATTTATTCTGGCTGCAAATATAAATGCAGTGTTCTCCAAACAATTCTGGCTCATTTTAGTTGACAATAGAATCTGCAGAAGGCCAACAAACAAGATATTTAAACTCAGAGAGCCTTAGTTTCCTCTCTACAATGAGTATTTTAGAACACACTGAGCACTCCGATTATGTTTACTAAATACCATTACCCATTATACAGAACCAGGGCTCCTTGGAGAAATGGCTCATTTTAAGTCTGGGTGAAGAAATGAACAGGACAGGCATAGAGTATCTTGTAACAGAAAGAAAATAAGTACTCAGAAAAATGTGCTACCTAGAAAAAAATTTAACAAAAGAAGTGCAAGACTTGTACACTTGAAACTATAAAACATTGTTGAAAGAAATTAAATTAAGAAGATCTAAACAAATGGAAAGATAGCCTATGTTCACAAATTGAAATGCTTAACATAATTAAAATGGCAATATTCCCCAAACTGATGAAGTGATTCAGCACAATCCCCATCTAAATCCTAGCTGCTTTTTTTTTCCTCCCAGAAATCAACAAGCAGAGCCTAATATTCATATGGAAATACAAGGGACCCAGGAAAACCAAAACAATCTTGCTCCCTCTGCTATATTTTGGAAGAGTTTGAGAAAGATAGGTGTTAGCTCTTCTCTAAATGTTTGATAGAATTTGCCTGTGAAGCCATCTGGTCCTGGACTTTTGTTTGTTGGAAGATTTTTAACACAATTTCAATTTCAGTGCTTGTGATTGGTCTGTTTATATATTCTATTTCTTCCTGGTTCAGTCTCGGAAGGTTGTGCTTTTCTAAGAATTTGTGCATTTCTTCCAGGTTGTCCATTTTATTGGCATATAGTTGCTTGTAGTAATCTCTCATGATCCTTTGTATTTCTGCAGTGTTAGTTGTTACTTCTTTTTCATTTCTAATTCTATTGATTTGAGTCTTCTCCCTTTTTTTCTTGATGAGTCTGGCTAATGGTTTATCAATTTTGTTTATCTTCTCAAAGACCCAGCTTTTAGGTTTATTGATCTTTGCTATTGTTTCCTTCATTTCTTTTTCATTTATTTCTGATCTGATCTTTATGATTTCTTTCTTTCTGCTAACTTTGGGGTTTTTTTGTGTTATTCTTTCTATAATTGCTTTAGGTGTAAGGTTAGGCTGTTTATTTGAGATGTTCCTTGTTTCTTGAGGTAGGACTGTATTGCTATAAACTTCCCTCTTAGAAATGCTTTTGCTGCATCCCATAGGTTTTGGGTTGTTGTGTTATCATTGTCATTTGTTTCTAGGTATTTTTTGATTTCCCCTTTGATTTCTTCAGTGATCTCTTGGTTATTTAGTAGTGTATTGTTTAGCCTCCATGTGTTTGTATTTTTTACAGGTTTTTTTCCTGTAACTGATATCTAGTCTCATAGCGTTGTGGTTGGAAAAGATACTTGATACAATTTCAATTTTCTTAAATATACCAAGGCTTGATTGGTGTCCCAAGATATGATCTATCCTGGAGAATGTTCCATGAGCACTTGAGAAGAAAGTGTATTCTGTTGTTTTGGATGGAAAGTCCTATAAATATCAATTAAGTCCATCTTGTTTAATGTGTCATTTAAGGCTTGTGTTTTCCTTATTTATTTTCATTTTGGATGATCTGTCCACTGGTGAAAGTGGGTGTTAAAGTCCCCTACTATTATTGTGTTACTGTCGATTTATCCTTTTATGGCTGTTAGCAGTTGCCTTATGTATTGAGGTTCTCCTATGTTGGGTGCATAAATATTTACAATTGTTATATTTTCTTCTTGGATTGATCCCTTGATCATTATGTAGTGTCCTTCTTTGTCTCTTGTAATAGTTTTTATTTTAAAGTCTATTTTGTCTGATATGAGAACTGCTACACCTGCTTTCTTTTGATTTCCATTTGCATGGAATATCTTTTTCCATCCCCTCACTTTCAGTCTGTATGTGTCCCTAGGTCTGAAGTAGGTCTCTTGTAGACAGCATATGTACGGGTCTTGTTTTTGTATCCATTCAGCCAGTCTATGTCTTTTGGTTGGAGCATTTAATCCACTTACATTTAAGGTAGTTATTGATATGTATGTTCCTATTACCATTTTCTTAATTGTTTTGGGTTTGTTTTTGTAGGTCTTTTCCTTCTCTTGTGTTTCCTGCCTAGAGAAGTTCCTTTTGCATTTGTTGTAAAGCTGGTTTGGTGGTGCTGAATTCTCTTAGCTTTTGCTTGTCTGTAAAGGTTTTAATTTCTCCATCAAATCTGAATGAGATCCTTGCTGGGTAAAGTAATCTTGGTGGTAGGTTTTTCCCTTTCATCACTTTAAATATGTCCTGCCACTCCCTTCTGGCTTGCAGAGTTTCTGCTGAAAGATCAGCTGTTAACCTTATGGGGATTCCCTTGTATGCTATTTGTTGCTTTTCCCTTGCTGCTTTTAATTTTTTTTCTTTGTATTTAATTTTTGATAGTTTGATTAATATGTGTCTTGGCATGTTTCTCCTTGGATTTATCCTGTAAGGGACTCTCTGTGCTTCCTGGACTTGACTGACTATTTCCTTTCCCATATTAGGGAAATTTTCAACTATAATCTCTTCAAATATTTTCTCAGTCCCTTTTTTTTCTCTTCTTCTTCTGGGACCCCTATAATTTGAATGTTGGTGCGTTTAATGTTGTCCCAGAGGTCTCTGAGACTGTCCTCAAGTCTTTTCATTCTTTTTTCTTTATTCTGTTCTGCAGTAGTTATTTCCACTATTTTATCGTCCAGGTCACTTATCCGTTCTTCTGCCTCAGTTATTCTGCTATTGATTCCTTCTAGAGAATTTTTAATTTCATTTATTGTGTTGTTCATCATTGTTTGTTTGCTCTTTAGTTCTTCTAGGTCCTTGTTAAATGTTTCTTGTATTTTCTGCATTGTTTCCGAGATTTTGGATCATCTTTGCTATCATGACTCTGAATTCTTTTTCAGGTAGGTTGCCTATTTTGTCTTCATTTGTTTGGTCTGGTGGGTTTTTACCTTGCTCCTTCATCTGCTGTGTATTTCTCTGTCTTCTGTTTTTGCTTAACTTACTGTGTTTGGGGTCTCCTTTTTGCAGGCTGCAGGTTTGTAGTTCCCATTATTTTTGGTGTCTGCCCCCAGTGGGTAAGTTTGGTTCAGTGGTTTGTGTAGGCTTCTTGGTGGAGGGGACTGGTGCCTGTGTTCTGGTGGATGAGGCTCGATCTTGTCTTTCTGGTGGGCAGGACTGCGTCTGGTGTAGTGTTTTGGGGTGTCTGTGAACTTATTATGATTTTAGGCTGCCTCTCTGCTAATGGGTGGGGTTGTGTTCCTGTCTTGCTAGTGGCTTGGTATAGGGTGCCCATCACTGTAGCTTGCTGGTTGTTGAGTGGAGCTGGGTCTTAGTGTTGAGATGGAGATCTCTGGGAGAGCTTTCACTGTTTGATATTACGTGGGGCTAGGAGGTCTCTGGTGGACCAATGTCCTGAACTCGGCTCTCCCACCTCAGAGCCTCAGGCCTGACACCTGGCCGGAGCACCAAGACCCTGTCAGCCACTCGGTTCAGAAGAAAAGGGAGAAAAAGAAAGAAAAGAAAAGAAAAGAAAGGAAGAAAGAAAGAAAAGGAGAGAGAGAGAGAAAGAAAGAAAGGAAGAAAAGAAAAAATAAAGTTATTAAAATATAAAATAAAAAAATATTATTAAGAATAAAAAAGTTAAAAACTATTTTAAAAAAAGAAAGAAAGAAGAGAGCAACCAAACCAAAAACCAAATCCACCAATGGTAACAAATGCTAAAAATTATACTAAAAAAAAAAACAAAAACAAAAAAAAATGGACAGACAGAACCCTAGGACAAATGGTAAAAGCAAAGCTATACAGACAAAATCACACAAAGAAGCATACACATACACACTCACAAAAAGAGAAAAAGGAAATATATATATATATTAAAAAAAAAAAGGAAGAGGGCAACCAAATCAATAAACAAATCTACCAATGATAATAAGCTCTAAATACTAAACTAAAATAAACATAAAACCAGAAACAAATTAGATGCAGAAAGCAAAGCCCAAGTCTACAGTTGCTCCCAAAGTTCACCGCCTCAATTTTGGGATGATTCGTTGTGTATTCAGGTATTCCAGAGATGCAGCGTACATCAAGTTGATTGTGGAGATTTAATCCACTGCTCCTGAGGCTGCTGGGAGAAATTTCCCTTTCTCTTCTTTGTTTGCACAGCTCCTGGGGTTCAGCTTTGGATTTTGGCCCCGCCTCTGCGTGTAGGTCACCTGAGGGCATCTTTTGGGAAGTCTGAGGTCTTCTGCCAGTGTTCAGTAGGTGTTCTATAGGAGTTGTTCCACATGTAGATGTATTTTTGATGTATTTGTGGGGAGGAAGGTGATCTCCACCTCTTACTCCTCTGCCATCTTGAAGGTCCCTCTGCTTATATTATCAGTGTTGGGTGGGGATGATGCGACAATCTGCCAAAATCTGAACCATCCTTGCCAGGTTTGGGGTTTCTGTAGAGAAGTTACCTCTACCAGGTCTGACTGCCATAGCTCAGGAAAATAGTGCAGTCATTCCTCCTAGAGTAGAATGTACTTCAGAAGAAGATGTTTAAGGGGTCAGTGGCACCTCGCTGTTTCCCCGGAGGCAGCCCTTCAACAGTTGCCGCAGTCAGAGCACCACCCCGAGGTGGGGTACGTCGAGCCCGCCCGCAGCTCTCGGATCCCACCTCCAATATTTTTAATTCTAAAAATAACATTCAGTGAATCTGAGCACCAGTTAAAAAAATTACTTGTAAAATGACTACGGTGTGTGGGGAGCCTGAGAGTCTGGAGAAGATGGGGTCTTGAGAGCAAATCAAAGACCTGACCAAGACTGGCTGACTGTCAGCTTCTCCGGTAACTCACGTCCACTCCAGGCTCCGTGGGGCACTGGCTTACTCCAGGGGCATCATCGTTCTCCCTTTGCAGACTCTGACTAGCATACAAAGCCCAGGTTGTAGCCCTATGGAAACCATGAATACATACTTCTGAGCCATTTCTCTTAAAAGAAACCAGAGCTAAGATCCTGAAAGACTTGTGTCCACCATTCTTGGAGGTGTCTATTCAGATGTTTTGGACAGACTTCCTGTTACTATTCATTTTATAAAAGCAAAAGAATGAACTCTGAGGATGGCTTGGGAATATCCTGGTCTAATTTCCACTTTTTTCTCTTCCAGGGACAGAAATCTTGGATAGAAAAAACCTTTTGCAAACGAGAATGTATCTTTGTAATTCCCAGCACTAAAGATCCTAACAGGTAAATTGGAAGCCATAATTAAGACATTATTCAAACTTGCACTTCTCTGTCAGTTGCCAGCAACTATTCTGGTGTTTGGGGGAGGGAGAGAAGAAGTCAAGGACAGCTAGAACTTATGCCCCACGTGAGTCATTAACCAGGGAGTCACCTGGGCTATAAGTTCCTCTGTCAAATGCAGACAGCCTCAGGGGAGAGGCGCTGTCCTCCACTCACTCATGTGAGTTTTCACAAGCAGATGGGCCCACACTTTCCTCTTAGACTTAGTGAGATCAAGGAGCTGAGGGCTTTAGAGAGATTTCCAGAGTATCTTCTGGCCTCTCTGTTAGAGTTCCTAATGTTATAACACACTGGGAAGAGAAGGGCAAACTAAACCTGAAAGAAAGAAAAGGGAGGAAATAATAGAAAATAGAATGGGAGTTAATGAAATAGAAAATCTTAAAACGATAGAGAAAAATCAATGAAATCAAAAGCTGGTTCTTGGAAAAGAGCCACAAAATTGACAAACCTTTAGCTAGATTGATGAAGAAAGAGAGAAGACTTAAAATACTAGAATCAGAAATGAAGAGACATTACTACCAATCTTACAGAAATAGAAATGAGTATAAAGGAACACTATGACCTGTATACCAATGACAATAAATTAGATAACTTAGATGAAATGGACAAATTCCTAGAAAGACACAAACTGCCAAAATGATTCAAGAAGAAATACACAATCTGAAGAAACCTATAAGAAGTGAAGAGGCAGGATTAGTCATCAAAAATTACCTACAAAGAAAAGCTTAGGTCCAGAGGGCTTCATGGCTGAATTTTACCAAATATTTAAAGAAGAATTGATACCAATTCTTCACAAGCTCTTTCAGAAAATAGAAGATGAGAGAGCACTTCCCAACTCATTTTATGAGGCCAGTACTACCTTGATATTAAAACCAGACAATGACAGCACAAGAAAGGGCAACTACAGATTAATATCTCTTGTGAATATGGATGCAGAAATCTTGAACAAATACTATCAAACCAAATCCAGCAACATATAAAAAGAATTACACATCATAACCAACTGGGATTTATCCCAGGAATGCAAGGTTGTTTTCACAGCAGAAAATCAATTAATGCAATACATCACATTCATAGAATAAAAAACAAAAATCACATGATCATCTCAACTGACACCAAGAAAGTGTTTGACAAAATCCAACACCTTTTTACGATTTTTTAAAAACCCAGAAAACTAGGACTAGAAGAGAACTTTCTCAACCTGATAAAGGGCTTCTATGAAAAATCCATGGCTAACATCACACTTAGTGGTGAAAGATCAGATGCTTGCCCCTAACATCAGAGACAAGACAAGGATGTACACTCTTACCACTTCTATTAAAATTTTACTAGAGGTTCTAACCAAGGCAATTAGGTAAGAGAAAGGAATAAAAGGCACCCGTATTGGAAAGGAAGAAGTAAAACTATCTTTATCGGCAGATGACATAATCTTGTATATAGAAAATCCTAAGGAATCACTAAAAAACTATTATAACTACTAAAGAAGTTTGCAGCATACAAAATCAATACACAAAAATCATATGTATTTCTATAAGCTTGCAATGAACAACATGAAAATGAAACTAACAGAACAATTCCATACACAATAGTATCAAAAAGAATTAGACACTTAGGGATAAACTTAACAAAAGAATTACAAAATTTATATCTGAGGGGCTTCTCTGGTGGTCCAGTGGTTAGGACTCACTGCCATGGGCCCAGGCTCAATCCCTGGTTGGGGAACTAAGATCCCACAAGCCACGTGGCACAACCAAAAAAAAAAAAAAAATAACAAAACTTATATCTGAAAAGTATAAAACATTGTTGAAAGAAATTAATGACGATCTAAATAATTGGGAAAACATTCCATGTTCATGGATTGGAAGACAACATAGTTAAGATGGCAATATTCCCAAAATGACCTACAGATTCAAAGCAATCTCTATCAGAATTGCAGCTGACTTCTTTTTAGAAATTGACAAGCTGATTGATATGGAATTGCAAAGGACACAGAATAGCCAAAATAATCTAATAAAAAAAGAACAAAGTAGGAGGACTCACTTTACCTGATTTCAAAACTTACTACAGACCTACGCTAATCAAAGTAGTATGGTACTGGAGTAAGGGTAGACATACAGACCAATGGAATAGAACTGAGAGTCCAGAAAGAAACCCATTCATCTATAACCAACTGATATTTCAGCAAGGTTGCCTAAACCAATGGGGAAAGATTAGTCTCTTCATCAAATGGTGCTGAAACACCTGGACATCAAAGGAATGGATTTAAGTCCCTGCCTCACACGATATATAAAAATTAACTCAAAATCTATCAAATGTCAGATGTAAGAGCTAAAACTATAAAACTCTTAAACAAAAACATAGGAGTAAATCTTCATGACCTTGGATTTGGCAAATGATTCTTCGAAATGACACCAAAAGTATGAGCAGCAAAAGCAGCAAAACAAATATACTTTCAACGTTACTTGTGTAGAGAAATGTTTTACATTTCTCTAGCAACAGAATCATTCAATAATATTGAAAAATCATTGCAGGTCAACTCTGCATGGGGGAAGCATGATTGTCCTTTGTCACAGAATGTTCAGTGATTGATGGCCATAGTCATGTTGTCAAGACACCAAAAAGACTAAAAATGTGTTCAATAGGGAAGGGCAACCATCCAATGTGTTTAGAATAGTCTGGTATTTATACGTTTCTGGTATGGAAATAGATATGCATTGATTATCTGGAAAAGGACATCATAAGGGGCATTTCTGTCTCCAGTAAAGCTGGATAAGGAAGGTGTTAGGCTGCTTCTGTTCAGGTTAACTCATCTTAAGGAGGAAAATGTTATAGAAAGACTGAGCTTTGCCTTTGTTTTCAGGTGTTGCTGTGGCCAGCTCACCAACCAGCATATCCCCCCTCTGCCGAGTGTAACAGCCAGCAAAAATGGAGAGGAGAACAAGCAGGTGGAGACTCAGCCCGAAAAATGGTCTGTTGGCAAACACACCCAGAGCTACCCAACAGATTCCTACGGGATTCTCGAATTCCAGGGTGGCGGATACTCCAATAAAGCCATGGTAAGAGGGGCCTTGGGAAGGGATGCCGCTGAGCCGCAGCCTCCATCAGAGGCCCAGCCTCCCAGCCTCCCAGACGGCAGACACCTGGGTCTTCTTTCAGGGGTGTGGCTCTATCTTCCTGTAGTTTTCAATGCAAAGACAGGAAATATATCCACACACTCGAGTTTTTAGCCATGAGATTTGGGAACTGGGCACTATGATAAAGAACACGCAGTATCCTTTAAATCCGTACCAAGATTGTGAATTCACACATCACAGTCCAGACCCACTCTACAAAGATACCACACCATCTCCAGTGATGAGAGACGAATGATGTTATTTGTTTTTTAGGGTTGTTTGGGGCTTTGTTTTGTTTTTTCTTACAGCAGACATTTACCACCCCCCTTACATGGGTTAGGAGTTTCTGGATATATTTCCCTCTGAAGTCCACACACAGCCTCTCTGGGCTTGCATTCAGCTGGCCCAAGAAGACGGAGGCCTTTCACATTTGCATGTAAGCAGGGAATGCCCTCTGCCTTTCTGATGAGCCCTGCCAAGAGGGGAGGCGTCAGCACTGTGATTCCTTTCAGCTCATTCTGAATAATGCTCTCACGTGCCCAGTGAGACCATTTTTGCAATTTCATTCTATTTCACCAGCCCAACATCATTGTTCAAATAAAATTCAGTTGTGTTCCAAAGACCACAACGTAAGGTCTTCCGGAAGGGCACCCTGCCTACTGGCCTGGACACAAAGAGGCTGTTCACAGGGGCCAAGGCATCTGCTCATTAACCTCTTCTTCACCTTGAGGGGAAGGTCCAGCCCCGAGGTTGGCCGTTGCTCCCCATTCCCAGCACCCACTCCCTCCTTATCGTCCTGGCCAACCTCTGGAGCCACATTCTGGCTGAGCCAGCTATGGAATTTTTAAAAAAAATTTTTATTGGAGTATAGTTGATTTACAATGTTGTGTTAGTTTCTGCTGTACAGAAAAGTGAATCAGTTATACATAGACATATATCCACTCTTTTTTAGATTCTTTTCCCATATAGTCATTACAGAGTGTTGAGTGGAGTTCCCTGTGCTATACAGTAGGTCCTTATTATCAATAGTTATCTATTTTTTATATAGTAGTGTGTGTATGTAAATCCCAATCTTCCAATTTATCCCTCCCCTGCCTTTCCCCCCTGGTAGCCATAAGTTTGTTTTCTACACCTGTGACTCTATTTCTGTTTTGTAAATAAGTTCATTTGTACCATTTTTTTTTAGATTCCACATATAAGTGATGTCATATGATATTTGTCTTTCTCTGTCTGACTTAGTTCACGCAGTATGACAATCTCCAGGTCCATCCATGCTGCTGCAAATGGCATTTTTTGTTCTTTTTTATGGCTGAGTAATATTCCATGTATGTATATGCGTGTGTGTGTGTGTGTGTACCACATCTTCTTTATCCATTCATCTGTTCACAGCAGACAGGTTGTTTCCATGTCTTGGCTACTGTATATAGTGCTGCAATGAACTTTGGGGTGCATGTATCTTTCCAGCTTTGGAATTGATGCCTTCAAGATTAGGGTTGCCACTGGATAAGGTGAACAATATTTATTTTATTTTGGGACATGTTTGACTTTTGATTGCATCTAAAGTGTATATAATTTCAGGTAATTCTGAACTGTGATTTACCTGTGGATTGGGATATAGCCCAACAATGACTAATTGTTAAGAAGCTTTACCTTAAAGTACATAAATTCATAAGTTGCTCTAAATTTTTTGTAAACCTGGCGGGTATAGTTCCTAGAAGTTTCAAAAGAGCAAAAAGTATCCAAAGATAAAATCAAACAGGAGTAATTTCTGTGTTCCCAAGAATGCTAGACACATTAAAGAAGTATTTCAAATTCTGTTTAGAACTATAAATGGTCTTTGCTTTCAAATTTTAAAATGTGTTTCCTTTAAACTCCAGTTTTATTTTCTACAAATTTGTTTCTACAAATTTCCTACAAATTTGTTAATTTGGAGGCATTTGCACATATATGCATGTGTGTGATTGCACATAATTTTTAATGAACTCATTAAATAACTAAAATAAATCTTTGCTAATATTACTATATTTCATTATTGGAAATTTTCAGGATTCCTTTTACTCTCAGTGTTAACTATTGTCATTATAGAAGTTCTGCTACCATGAAAATTAGCTGGGAACTTTGAAGAAATAAATCATCCTAAGGCAATGAAAAAAAACAAAAGATTAAGGTTGCTAGGTGAAATACAAGACCCCCAGTTATATTTGAATTTCAGATAAACAACGGATGATTTTTTAGTATAAATGTGTCCCAAATATTGCAGGAGCCGTAATTATACTAAAACATTTTTCATTGTTCATATAAAATTCAAGTTTACCTATGTATTCTCTATTTTTATTTGCTATATCTGGGAACCCTCCAGAGTTCCCCTCCATCGTTTGGCCACAGACTCACACAGAGGGCCCCAGAACCCCATGGGAGAGAAAGCCAGGCGGCTGTTGCTTGGACAGGAACAGTAGCCTTGTTCCCCGTGACACAAGAGTCAAATCGAAGAACGAGTGTTGAGGGTGACACCCTCTTTTGCAGTATATCCGGGTCTCCTATGACACGAAGCCGGATTCACTGCTTCATCTCATGGTGAGAGACTGGCAGCTGGAACTCCCTAAGCTCTTAATATCCGTGCACGGAGGCCTCCAGAACTTTGAGATGCAGCCCAAGCTGAAGCAGGTCTTTGGGAAAGGTCTGATCAAGGCTGCTGTGACCACTGGGGCCTGGATCTTCACTGGGGGCATCAGCACAGGTAAGTGCAGGCTGTATCCCTTGCTGCAAATGTACAAACCCAGAGCTCATCGTGGTTCCCAAAGAGCTTTTGGATAATTATGATAAAAAAACAGAAGATACTGCATTCTGATAATATTTATGGCAGAATGAAATCTTTATTCGGTACGGTAGCTCGGTTTTTATTTTGGTATGATCATAATAATGGTCAACATTTCTGGCACCTACTGTGTGCCATTCCTTGAAGTGAGTGAGCCCTGTACAAGCCTCATTTTCACTGAGGCTCCTGGCAATCCTTTCCCGATCACATGAGGGAGGACACCGAGGCCCAGAGAGGTTGAGGAACATGGCAGGTGTCTGACTCTCAACTTTAGCTGAATGCAGCCAAGGCCTGCCAGAGAGACCCCTCGTACTTCCATCCTTAGGTCTTGGAAACTTGTAAAGACAATTCCTGCACAGTTGCTTTGGTTTTTGTTTTTGTTTTCCCTTTTCTAGGAGCTAATGCAGGATGACTAGCTATTATGAGCTCAGACTTTCAGTGTCTTAACCCTGTTCTGTAGGAAATGGAGTGGTTCAGAGCTGGGGTCCCTGAAGTTCATGAATAGCGGTTTGATGGGAGGTAAGGGGCCTACAGATATGACTTATGGCCTCTCACAGGTGTCATCAGCCACGTGGGGGATGCCTTGAAAGAACACTCCTCCAAGTCCAGAGGCCGGGTTTGTGCTATAGGAATTGCTCCCTGGGGCATCGTGGAGAATAAAGAAGATCTGATTGGAAGGGATGTAAGTATTTTCTCCCCAGAAATGGGCAATTTTCAAAAATCGAAGTCTTTGTTTTAATGTCATTGTAGATTTCACCTGCAGGTGTAGGAGATAATAAAGCAAGGTCCCATATAGCCTTTATCCTGTCCCCAAAAGTAAGAACTTGCAAAACTACGATACAAGATCGAAACCAGGATAATTGATATCAATCTAGTCAAGATGCAGAACATTTACTAGGAGCCCTCATGTTGCCCTTTTCATTCATTCATTTGTTTGTTTTTTTATTGAAGTATAGTTGATTTACAATGTTGTGTTAATTTCTGCTGTACAGCAAGGTGAATCAGTTGCATATATATATGCGTATATATATGTATATATACGCATATATATACACACATATACATTGTATACGTGTGTGTATATATGTATATATATACACACATTTTTTTTTCATATTCTTTTCCATTATGGTTTATCATAGGACATTGAATATACTTCCCTGTGGTATACCGTAAGACCTTGTTGTTTCACGTTGCCCTTCAATATCCATACCCAATTCCCTCCTGCTTCCACTTCTGCCTTAACCCCGGGAACCACTCATCTGCCCTTCATCCTACAGTTCTATCATTTCAAGAATGTTATGTAAATGGGATCGTACAGTGTGTAACATTTGAGGGCTGGCTTTTTACTTGCCACTTAATTCTCTGGAGATCCATCCAAATGGTTGCATGTATCAAAAGTTTACTCCTTTTTATTGTTGAGTGGGGTCCCACCGTATGGATGTACCATTTATCTGTTGAAGGCTATCTGGGTTGTTTCCAGTTTGGCTACTGCAAATAAAACTGCCATAAACTTTTGTGTACAGGATTTTGTATTAATGTAAGTTTTCCTCTCTCTGCAATGAGTGCCCGGGAGTGTACTTGCTGGGTCATCATGATCTGTTGGGTTGTCATGATCTAAAATAATATTTTCTAATTTGATATAAAAATTTACCAAAAAAAAATCCTTCAATAGAGAGGCTAGGGAAGAGAGAGTAGGTTGAAGTGCACGATTAGGTGAAGCTGTCACTCCACATCCATATGTTCTTGCTTCCCCTGTCCCACTGTCCAAGTTTTGCAGCTCTGACTTGTGCTGTGCATTTTGTCAGGTGACACGGGTGTACCAGACCATGTCCAACCCCCTGAGTAAGCTCTCTGTGCTCAACAACTCGCACACGCACTTCATCCTGGCTGACAATGGCACCCTGGGCAAGTACGGTGCCGAGGTGATGCTGAGAAGGCAGCTGGAGAAGCACATCTCTCTGCAGAAGATCAACACAAGTAAGTTCTGGCCACGGCCACTGGGCTGCCGCTGCTGCCCTGAAAACCAGGCTGGAAGAGAGAGCACCCGAGGGTATTCAGAGCCTTCACCTTGACTCTTCTTAGACCATCAGGAGCTGACTTAGCAAGACCCTTTCCCTTAGCCACCTACCAAATCACGGAGCTGCGCTGTGATGCTTTGTCTCAAGTTCACGAGGAGAGTGGACCCGAGAAACAGCCCCACAGCCGTTTCCACGGTGGTGTCATTTCCTGCCACGCTGCCAGTAGTTCTCATTCCTTGTAATGATTATAGTTAGTTTTTAAAATTTTATTGGAGTATAGCTGATTTATAATGAATGCTGTGTTAATTTCTTCTGTACAGCAAAGTGACTGAGTTATACATATATATATTCTTTTTCACATTCTTTCCATTATGTTTTATTCCAGGATATCGAATATAGTTCCCTGTGCTATACTGTAGGACCTTGTTGTTTATCCATCTTATTGATAATGGTTTGCCTCTGCTAATCCCAAACTTTTTAAATGTCTGAACAGGAAACACATTTGTCACTCAAAGGCTTAGTATGATTCCTTCTATCAACTACATGCTCTGAGTTCATTAAATTAAATATCTCAGTAGCTCTGGGTCTCTCACCAGAGATGGGCCAGGTGGGGAAGCCTGTGGAGAGGCCTGCAGGAACTGACTGCTCCCAACAGGGTGCCCCCCTCCATGCTGGTCCAGGGGGCACACCCTGCAGGGGAGCTGCCGCTGTCAGGAGGATGCTGAGGTCAAGCTAGAGAGAAAGGAAAGGACCTCAATCAGATGAAACGATCATAACAACTGGTTAGAATTAAAATAACTGGTGTCATCTCTTGGGGCATGTTCATAACTCAGTGATTCTTACTATCAAGTCATTGCTGAATGATCTTAAAGAGTATTTTGTTGTAACCATTACTGGTAAGATTGCGGAAGACAGTCTAGGCCTGGGAAATGGTCATTTTAAAGCATAATTAAAGGGTCTGTGAGACTGCCACGTGGTTAGAATGACGATCTGCCATGAGAAGTGGTGGGTTTCTGAGTATCAGCTCCCTGGCTGATGGTTCTCACATTTTCGCTGTCTGGGCCGTGTGCGCGTTCACACCGACCAGCCTCCCCTGGCCGTGTGACCTGTGGGCTTCCCTTTGTCATCCTTTGCCTAGGGTTCTGAGTGGGGCGGGGACAGCAAAGGGGTGCTCAGTTGTCACCTCCCACGGCACGGAGTTTCAGGGGTCCAGCCTAAACCACGAAGAACCAGTTCTCCTCTGTTTCTAGAAAAGAAGGTGATTTGGCCACTGGAGTCCCGAAGATCTCAAATGTCAAGCCTTGCTGGGGTTGGAAATCTCAAGGGCAGGGTCCATGTCATCTTGGTCTATTTCTCCAGCATCTCTTGGCCAGGTGCCTGCCTGGCACAAAGCAGACCGTCAGTGCATAGCTGCTGAAATGAACCTAACTGAGATTATTCTGGTAGGAGATGGCAAAGTTGTTCAAAATATTTAAGAGCTCCTGACTGTAGAAATGCACTGTGGAAGCAAACCAGAAACTCTGAATTTCCCCACTTGAAAGTCTTAGACCTTCTCCTAACTGTGCTGGCAGATTTTATCCAAAGGCCTTCAGAACTGTGAGACCAAGGACACATCTCCTATTCACCATCTATTAATGTTGATCAAATAACTCCCATCACAACTAATGGACACCTGGTAAAACATGCTCAGAATATAATCTGTTTTAGCCAGTTTGGGGTAAAATTGTGAAGTAGGCAAATTTGTCCTGATGCCAAAATATTGGCTCTCTGTACACCAATGCCGAAATGAGATATGGAAAGAGAGTTTTGGAGGAGAATTGAAAGAGTAGCTTTATTCTTTGCCAGGCAAAGAGGAAACACAGCAGGCTAGTGCCTCAAGAACTGTGCCCCCTTCCTGGGGAATAGGGAGAGGTTTTATAGCCCGGGGCTTGTGGTCTGGGGTAGGTGATAAGCCTCAAAGTAATGAAGGTCTTGCATTTCTTTTCTTCTGCAAATTTATAGCCAAAGCTGTTGTCAGGCAGCTCAGCAACCAGGTCTGGTGTCCGTGAAGTTATTGGCCCATGACCTTCTTTCTGAAATGAAGAGTACTACAAGAGAGTGTAGGGGGAGAAGAAATGCCAAGTGCAGAGTGCAATTCACATGGAGTCAGAGAGTAATTAGTTTTATGAAGGATAAGTCTAGCTACAAGTGTTTGTTAGTAGTAACAGTTAAAAAAATAATCAAGATCACTTAACTCTTTCAGGCCTGTTTATGCTGTTTCCCCAGCCTGTTCATTGTTTCCTTGTTTTCCTTTTCTATCAGAAAAGTCTTATTTCTATGTTTGCTGCAACAGTCTCTGCTGCTCCTTCACTCCCACTATCTCCCCCTGCCCTGGAATCCTGGGTTCTTGGGATGCTCTTGCCACCTCCTGCTTCCCAGAGCCCTCCCTTCAGGTTCTGCCACCAAAAGTCAGCTTGTCCTACCGTGTTCCCAAAGAGTCCTATCATCTCATAGAGACAGAGAGAGGACTCTGGGTACAAGGTGTTAACTGGTGGGCTAATGATGGTCCACAGATTTGCCCTCCTGGATAACTCACTGCCTATTCCAGCCCCTGGAGGCCGAATCAACACCTACTACAACACTGCATATTTACACACCACTTGAGGTTGACAAGGACCTTGATAGCCGAACAGTTTCTTATACTTATATCTATTGCTCTTTTAGGAGGTAGCGGAGGCCCTGTGATGATTCACCTTTTACGGATGGTTCCCTGCACTTCAGGGTGGCCTGGTGATTGGCCCCCTGTCGTAAGGCTAATACGTGTGAGGCCAGGCATTGACCGGAGTTCTCCTATCGCTGGTCCAGACACCTTTCGCTGTGTCATTCTTTTTTTTTTTTAAATTAATTAATTTATTTATTTATTTTTGGCTGTGTTGGGTCTTCGTTTCTGTGCAAGGGCTTTCTCTAGTTGTGGCAAGCGGGGGCCACTCTTCATCGCGGTGCACGGGCCTCTCACTATCGCGGCCTCTCTTGTTGGGAGCACAGGCTCCAGACGCGCAGGCTCAGTAGTTGTGGCTCACGGGCCTAGTTGCTCCGTGGCATGTGGGATCTTCCCGGACCAGGGCTCAAACCCGTGTTCCCTGCATTGGCAGGCAGATTCTCAACCACTGCGCCACCACGGAAGCCCTCGCTGTGTCATTCTTGAAGGGACAGCCATCCAGGGTGGGAACTTCACCTGGGGCAAGGCAGCAGGGAGGTATTCTTTTAGCAAGAAGAATCTCCCGTGTTTCTCACATCTCACCTTGAAGTAGTCCGTAAGCCAGTTGAGTGATACATGGAGTTGAACCACATATGTTTTGGAAAGTTTGTAATTTAAAGGCTCTGCTTTTTCCAGTAAGGCTATAATATGGGGTTTGAATAAAAGAATGTAAACAGTCATCACATCCTGAGTTCCTTCAAGTCTCCTGGTGAACACTAACTCCACATAAGCATACTTCCAGGCCTAAAGGTTTTCCTCTTCACCATGTTTCAGGAATTACAGTGAGTGCTCTTGAGACAGACTGGGACCTGGGACTCTTTGCTGAGACCTGGGACCCTTTGCTGCAGTGCTGCAATGCTTGCACATGGACACACCTCTCCACGAACAACAAAATACTAAGAAACTGTATGGGACTAAAAATAACTGCTTTCATACAGGCAGTTGGGGCAAATTCTGGACCTAAAAGATACAAAGAGACCAAAAAACCCAACGGCCACTTTTGAAGAGCCTGGAGCAAAAACAGGGTGTCCGGAGCAAAAGCAGGGTACTGTGCATGCCCCCTGCACACACCACCACCTAAGGGGTGGGCAAAACGCCTAAGCCACCCCTCCGGCCTGACCCCTGGACACACCCCTACCCTCACCCCATATAAGGAACAAGCTCGCCCCCCCTCAGCTAGTGAGCAAGCAAGGGAACCTGTTGTTTGCTCTCGCTCCCCGCTGCTGCAACCGGGGCCCCAATAAAGCCTTGCCTGAATTTCTTGTCTGGCTTCTAGTCAATTTCTATTGATTGGGGAAGGCCAAGAACCCTGGTCGGTAACACTCGAATAGGGCCGTGACCGTGGTCTGAAGGTGGATGTGGTGTGTGTTGCAGGACTGGGGCAGGGTGTGCCCGTCGTGGGCCTCGTGGTGGAAGGGGGCCCAAACGTGATTTCCATGGTCCTGGAGTATCTCCGAGAAGAGCCTCCGGTCCCTGTGGTGGTCTGCGACGGCAGTGGCCGGGCCTCGGACGTCCTGTCTTTTGCACACAAGTACTCTGAAGAAGGAGGGTAAGATTTCTGATATGTTACAAAGGGTGGGGTTTTGAATACCTTCTTGTTAGGCCCAGAGGAAATCGTGATCCATTTAGCTGTTCCAAAAATGTAAAAGAAGGAAGACTTACTAGCCCTCCTCTCCCGCTTCCCAAGGTCAGCAAGTGAGGGAGCTCTCAGGAGCGTGGTGTTTCTTACGGATTCTTTCTCAGGAGGGAAGATGCTCTCCCCCAACTGCATTTTCCCTTGTAAGTTTTTCAACAAGCCTGGAATCTAGGACAAGCGTGAACACAGTTTTTGACTATAGTCCCTTTGGGTCTGCTATCCTGGGATATCCTCCAATGATAAAGTTTCAAATCAAAGATACCAGACGGGCATAGAGATGTCTGATTTATTCACGTACAGATTTCACCTGTGTTGTTTTCTTCTCTTTCCCATTTCCTTCGAACAGGGTAATCAATGACTCCCTCAGAGAACAGCTTCTAGTTACCATTCAGAAAACATTTAATTACAACAAGACACAATCGCATCAGCTCTTTGCGATGATCATGGAGTGCATGAAAAAGAAAGAACTTGTAAGTGTCTTGAGTTGACTTCCCAAGCGCTCCACAGAGAGAATTATGTTTCCTTTCTAATTCTGCCCATGTGTGCAGGATGGAGTAGTTCCTATTTCCATTCACCCTTTTCCTAGAGGCATTTTACAGATCCTGACCCAACTGGTGGTTCTGTCCATGTGCGGGAAGCAGGCTAAGCACAGGCAGATTCTCTTCGGAAGAGGGACACGGGTGCTTCAGATCTTTTAAATGTCAGGGCACTTCAGGCTACATCCCACCAATTCTGAGGCTCATGATATCAATCAGATTCAAAGCATCAGGGAGTGACATATACCATGCTTTCAGGTGTACTTACAAAATTCTACCAGATACACTCATTTTCTCCCACTCTTCGCCTCCTTAATTACTCTTATAAGGAAGAGGCACTCTTGTTGCACAGAAGACAGCCTCTTTGAAATTCTAAATCTACACGTTTCCTACAGATATGTCAAATCTGAGTGGAGATGACTTTGTCATCTTCAATAGCCATTTAGATATTGACATGTACATCCTGCGTGAGCTCCCTCAGCTCCAGATGGGGTAAAGAATAAAATAAGATCCAGGCAAGGATTCAAAATCAGGACGAGCAATGCTGTTCTTTCTGAATCAGAAGCACCTGGTGTAAAATCATGTCGCTCTCGGGATTGCTGCATTAGCGTCAGACTCTATGGTCCTTTTTATTTATTTATTTATTCATTTATTTTAACATCTTTATTGGCGTATAATTGCTTTACAGTGTTGTGTTAGTTTCTGCTGTATAACAAAGTGAATCAGCTATATGTATACATATATCCCCATATGCCCTCCCTCTTGCATCTCCCTCCCACCCTCCCTATCCCACCCCTCTAGGTGGTCACAAAGCACCAAGCTGATCTCCCTGTGCTATGTGGCTGCTCCCCACTAGCTGTCTATTTTACATTAGGTAGTGTATATATGTCAATGCTCCTCTCTCACTTCGTCCCAGCTTATCCTTGCCCCTCCCCGTGTCCTCAAGTCCATTCTCTACATCTGTGTCTTTATTCCTGTCCTGCCCCTAGGTTCATCAGAACCATTATTTTTTAGATTCCATATATATGTGTTAGCATATGGTATTTGTTTTTCTTTTTCTGACTTACTTCACTCTGTATGACAGACTCTCGGTCCATCCACCTCACTACAAATAACTCAATTTCATTTCTTTTTATGGCTGAGTAATACTCCATTGTATACATGTGCCGCATCTTCTTTATCCATTCACTGTCGCGCCAGATCTTGTTTGTGGTCCTTTTTAAGCAACTCCCCAATTCTCCCTCTTGTTTTCCACTTTGCTTTACTCAGTCTTTTCACGATTAATCTGTTTTCAGGTCACTGTGTTTAGAATGGGTTCCGAGGGTCAGCAAGACATTGAAATGGCAATTTTAACCGCTCTGCTGAAAGGTGAGCTCTCAGGAAACAGCCACTCCTGTCCTTTCGTGCTGGCCTCCCCAGAGCTCTGCTTGTGGCTGGGAAACCCTTCCCCCTCCTCCCGCCGGGAACTGTGTCTGCTGGGGATGGAACACCGAGCCCGCCAGGCTGCCTAGAAATTATCTCAGGATAAAGCCATGGTAAAACGATGGGGCTCGAAATGGGTTTCTTGGGAGGGGGACTTTTCTTGGCGGGCCAATGGATCATGATGGGCTGAAGTCAAGAACCAGTTTCCGTCTGTAACTAGCTCATTACAGGTTTGAACTCACAGAGGGTAAGCGTGAAATGATTTTTCATTTGCGATCCCTGCATCCCGCAGTGCTCTGTCCAATTTCCCCGGCCCACTCCTAACGACAGGTGCCACCTGGCTGCTCATGGGGTCACCTCTCTGCTCCACTGGGAAGGGGAGGGTGCTGGAGGAAAGGGGCGGGGGTCACCATCAGGCTGGCTGCTTGGTAGTAATGAGCTGGTCCTCGGCTTTGGGGCCTGAGTGATCCCTCAGGGGCCAGAGAAAAGGCAGCCGTGCTTATTTCCAGGCTGATGCTGAGCCAGCCTGGGGAAGCCTGTGTTCCCCACCCAGCCCCTGTCACCCCCAGGCGACCCAGGCATGGAGTGAGTAGTGCCCCATCTCTTGCCTTCCAGGCACAAACGCATCGGCTCGGGACCAGCTGAGCTTGGCGCTGGCTTGGAACCGCGTGGACATAGCTCGGAGCCAGATCTTTGTCTTTGGGCCCCGCTGGCCGGTGAAACTAAGTGTTTTTCAATTCATACCATTTGTCATGACTTTGTACAGAGGATGCATTAATATGTTCTCCCTTGTGTCGTGGATCTCAGGAAGTTATCTGGGCTTCCTGATGACCCGATGTCTAATCTTTAGGATTATTAGGAAATGTTGCTATTTCATTTCAAAGAACCAGCAAGAAGTAAGAGCTCCTAGCACTAACTTCAGATTCAAACCAACACTCTTGAAGAAAGAGCACTAAATATTTTATCATTGCTGGTGAACATGGTTTTTTACCCTTTTAAGGAAAAAGAAGAAAGAAAATAGCTCATTAAAATGAAATACAGTGATTGCATTGAAAGCATTGATTTTTCAAATTATGTTCCATGAAACCCCGGAGGCCTAGGGGACTCTGTGAGTGTGATCATTGTGTATGGTCTTTGGGATGTGGTGTGTGTGTGTGTGGTTTGGTGTATTGTGTGTGTGTCTCTTTGTGTAGCACGTGTGTAGGTTGTTAAATGTGTGTGTGGATGTGTGGTGTGTGATTGTGCTATGGTTTACCGTACATGTGGTGTACGTCCGTGGGATCTGTGTGTGTGTGTGGTTGTACGTGGGTGTGGTGTGGTGCGTGTGGGGTGATGAGCAGCTCTCAGCCTCCCACTCCTTCAATCAAAGCAGCTTCTTTACAGACTTGTGGTTGCCAAGGGGGAGGGGTGTGGGGGAGGGATGAATTGGGAGTTTGGGATTAGCAGATGCAAACTATTATATATAGAATGGATGGACAACAAGGTCCTACTGTATAGCAAGGGGAACTATATTCAATATCCTGTGATAAACCATAATGGAAAAGAATATGAAAAAGAATATATATATATATATATATATATATATATATATATGTTTATAACTGTATAGCAGAAATTAACATTGTAAGTCAACTATACTTCAATTTTCAAAAATTAATTTTTTTAAAAAAGCAGCTTCTTTGATGGATTTTGTAGATTGGGACTCAGGGTAAATTTTTGTTTGCAAAACAGGCTCTGCTGCTTCAAAAGGGGTTTGGAATATCTAGAGGGTTCATGTTGGACTTTAAAAACCATATTTCTCAAAACAGGCCTGGTATATCCCTGCAAAAGGCATTTCATTTTTCACAGTCACCCTTTATTTAATTAGCGTGAAGAATTTAAGGAATCAGATGAGTGTATTAAAGGAATAAGATACAGGGTTGTGGGGGGTGGTTTGTGCATGTTGTTTACTGAACTATGCAAAGTAAGAAGAATAGCACGACACCTTAAATATCTTAATTCCTTTTGAATCTCCTGGTTTTAACACTCTTGGTAAAGGACTTGAGAGCAAAGTGAGTTGCTCCATGAATGGTTATGAGTCAGCTTGCTGTGGCAGAGAATCTAAGAGATTCCAGAAAGGATTGCAAAAAAGGGCTCTGTCATGAGCTCCCGAGACCAGCTACTCAGTAAGAGGGATCCCGGCTTTTGTTTGCTTTTTTTCTTTTCGAGCAGCAGCCTTCTGAGGACACGGTCCTGAGTCAGCAACACAGAGAGGGCCAGGCTTTCAAGATTACAGAAAGGACCTGACCCAGGGAACGGGCCACACACGCAGGCCCTACCTGGCCTGAAGCAACGGCCTTCGTCCATCTTCTCGTTACAAAGGCAATAAGTAATTTCCAGAAAGCGTAGAAAATACAGGCAGGCAAGATGAAGGAAACACTCACTCATGACTGCCCCCCCACAGAAACATTCAGCAATGCCGTATGTGTTTTATAATTTCATTTTTTCACTCTTACGTTGGCATTAAATATTCTCCAACCTCCTTTTTCACGTTGCTTAGTGTTTTGTGCTATCTATTATCCAGTGGACGCATAAATATGGTTTGAAAAGCAAATAACAGAGCAGAGCGTACCGTGAGAAACGGAACCCTCACACCCCACCTCCCAAAGGCACTCAACTGTCCCTGTGTTCTGGTTTCCTGACGGCGGCCTCTGTTCGTTGACATAACACGTTTTATCACTTTCTCGATTAATCACGTGTAGATGTGTCTTTCAATTCTCCACTTGGAAAGAGAAGGAAGTAGCTCGCTTGCCCTGCCTGCTCTGCCCCTCCCGCGTTTGATGCCTGTATGTTTAATTCTCTTATCGGTTATCATGATAGCTTTGAACCATCTACTTGCTTCATCAGCGTTAGACTCTCACGTTGTAAAATGAGGAAATTAGTGGCTCTACACACCCCCTTCCTTTCCCTACACCGTCAGTGTTCCTACTCGGGTCAACCTCATCTTCTACATGATGGAGATGGTTGATGCTTACATGTCGTTCTGTAATCCTCGCTCAGGTCTGTTTACGTCTCACTCTTTAATCATCACATTTTCATAGTGGTCCTTTTTATTTTTATTTTTTTACCTGGATATTTATTTTTATTTTTTAACTGGGTATTTGCTTCCAGTTCTTGACTGAGAACAATGAATTATGTTGCTGTGTACATTTATGTGCAGGTCTTATGTGGACGTATGTTTCCATTTCTCTTCAGTCGATAGCTAGGAGGGGATTTGCCAGGTAGATGGAAAATGTATGTTTACCCTTTTAAGAAACTGCTTGTCTGTTTTCCAAGGCAGCTGTAGCATTTTACATTCCCACCAGCAATGTAAGGAGAGTTTCTCTATGTCCTTGCCAATATTTGGTACTGACAGATTTTTTTAAAATTTTAACTATTCTAGTGATATGTAGTAGTATCTCATTATGGTATTTATTTATTTATGATCAGATATATTTTTAACCTCAATAAAAGAGGGACAAGCTTCAAACAAATTTCTAATGTAATTCTCATTTAAGACATGCATATTTTTTCTTTTTTAAAAAATTGAAGTATAGTTGATTTACAATGTTGTGTTAGTTTCAGGTGTACAACACATATATAATTCAGTTATTATGTATATAATCTTTTTCAGATTCTTATCCATTAAAGCTTATTATAAGATATTGAATCTCGTTCCCTGTGCTATACAGTAGGTCCTCATTGTTTATATTTTTTTATTTTTAATTGAGATATAATTGACATATGATGTATTAGTTTCAGGTGTACAAAGTAAAGATTCGATATTTGTATAAATTATGAAATGATCACTACAATAAGTCTAGTGAACATCCATCACCACACACAGTTACAGTGTCTTCTCTTGTAATAAGAACTTTTAAGATCTACTCTCTTAGCATCTTTCAAATACACAATACAGTATTATTAGCTGTAGTCACCATGCCATACCTTGCATCCCCAAGACATTTATTGTATAACGGGATGTTTGTATCTTTTCACCATCTTCATCCACTTCGCCCACCCCCACCCCGCATACTAGGTCTTTATGTTGATTCTAAAAATGGAGAAACCAGAAGACTTTACTGTGATTCTGTACAGATTGTTCACTGCTGAACCTAACATTATGGCTGAACTCAAAGAGAAAGAAAGGTAGCCCTGGGTCAATTACCTGGGCCACACAAAGGAAAATACAACAAGCATCAAGGTTCCTACCGTCCATCCATTGTTTAAAATTATGGGACCTTTGAGTTTCCTTCATATTTGGACCATGACTTATTTGAATAGCTAGATGTTTGCTTTTCCTTGCATTTCCAAATTGATTCTCTTTTTTCTTCGTACCATATACCTCACATCATTAAGACGATCTATTCTTTTAATTATTACTGTCCACTGAGTGCAATTCCCTTTCTTCTTGTAGAATCTTTCAAAGCCTCGTGTTTCTCTGGATGCTCTCAAAGTTTGCTGTGCAGCTGACCACATCAGACACCCCTGCAGTGTGTTCTCAGACAGACTCATTTCTTCCCACGCTCCATGTCTTCCTCTCTCTCAGATTTCTTTTTCATTTCGCTGCAGTATATCTTCAAGTAATTTTTTTCATGAACATGTGTGGGAAAGATAACCATTCTCTGTCTTTACACGTCAGAAAACACTCTGCCACACACCAGGCTCATGGTTGCCATGTGATCCTCTTCCAATTATGATGAACCACTGTCTTCTCTCAGATGTAGTTTGAGGTCTGTTCTTTATCTTCAGTGTTTAGAAATTTCACAAGGACATGTGTTCTATTTCAAACAAATGAGAATGAAATGTACAGAGACAGCAAACTCAAGGACTCATATGGCCAGTCATGTGGCCATTCATTCTGCTTGGCTGTTAAAGGCCCCTTTATGATAAAGACCCAAGTCTTTCCCGAGCTCTGTGAAATTTTCTTCTACCGCTTCTTTGAGTATTTCAGCCTTCATTTTCTCTCTTTCTCTTCCTCTGGAATTCCTATAAGTTAAGCAAATGTTGGTCCCCTTGGGCTGATCCTCCATTTTATCATTTCTGTCTCTCTATCATTTTGCTGTAGGTTTTTGGAAATCGCAACTTTTTCCTTAGCATTCTTTTGTGCTATTTTTTTAAATGTAGGCAATCCTATTTTTGATGTCTTAGAAAGCTTTCTTTTTTCCTGATGGTTCCATTTTCATGTCAGCCTGTTTTCATCTCATGAATGCAATATCTGAGGATACAAATTATACATTTTTTAAGTCCTCTCCTGTTCCCTGAATTATCTCTATTTTCTCCCTGGTCAGCTGTTCCCATTGTTCATTTTGTCCTTTTCTGTTGCAGATCCTTGCTTGCCTATCCCCATTTCAGAGTGAGGGATGGGACTGAATAATTAGTATAAGGAGCCTATTTTACAAATAGGTTTTTCTCCTCCCTGGGAGGACTGACCAAGAGTTCTCTGTTTAGGAGGGGGATGTCTACTGAACAGCTTTTCTTTACCCTCTGCAGATTGGAGCAGGCTGGTGTGGCGCTGGACCTCCCTATGCAGACCCTCCCAATTTTTTTTTTAACATCTTTATTGGAGTATAATTGCTTTACAATGGTGTGTTAGCTTCTGCTTTATAACAAAGTGAATCAGCTATACATATACATATATCCTCATATCGCCTCCCTCTTGCATCTCCCTCCCACCCTCCCTATCCCACCCCTCTATGTGGTCACAAAACACTGAGCTGATCTCCCTGTGCTATACAGCTGCTTCCCACTAGCTATCTATTTTACATTTGGTAGTGTATATATGTCCATGCCACTCTCTCACTTTGTCCCAGCTTACCCTTCCCCCTCCCTGTGTCCTCAAGTCCATTCTCTACGTCTGCATCTTTATTCCTGTCCTGCCCCTAGGTTCTTCAGAACCTTTTTTTTTTTTTTTAGATTCCATATATATGGTTAGCATATGGTATTTGTTTTTCTCTTTCTGACTTACTTCACTCTGTATGACAGACTCTAGGTCCATCCACTTCACTACAAATAATTCAGTTTTGTTTCTTTTTATGGCTGAGTAATATTCCATTGTATATATGTGCCACATCTTCTTTATCCATTCATCTGTCGATGGACACTTAAGTTGCTTCTATGTCCTGGTTATAGTAAATAGAGCTGCAGTGAACATTGTGGTACATGACTCTTTTTGAATTATGGTTTTCTCAGGGTATATGCCCAGTAGTGGGATTGCTGGGTCATATGGTAGTTCTATTTTTAGTTTTTTAAGGAACCTCCATACTGTTCTCCAAAGTGGCTGTATCAATTTACATTCCTACCAACAGTGCAAGGACCCTCCCAGTTCTTCAGCAGACATTCTTCCAGGTTCTGCCAGGGTGAAGCCCAGGAGTAGAGTTGCTCTGCACTCACCCACTGGGGAGGGGGTGTGACATACGAGAGGGGGTGGGTGGTCTGCTGCTCTGTAGACAGTCCTTTACTAATCACCATGCTTTCTACCCACCATTAACTCTCCCTCTTTGGAAATCTGGTCCCACCTCCACTATTACCCCCACATTATTCATCCTGGGCTTCAGCTGCCTCCCCACAGCTTTAACTACCCAACAGCATTTCCAGAAACGTCTTAATGGCTCTGGTCTGCCTCTTCCCCCTGAAATGAATTTTTCTTTTCCATAGTCCTCTGCTGTCATTTCCACGGGAAGAGAGGGAAAGCAGGAAACACGAGATCAAGACCACAACCTGGAACCAAAAGTCCTTCTTTGTCTCCCCCACAATCAAGTATACGGTCTCTCAGGTCTTCCTTTAATAGTTGAAGTTCTCCATCAACTATGTGCCTATGACTCTGTAGTCTTTCTAGAATTCTTTTTTTTTTTTTTAATTTATTTATTTAATTTATTTATTTTTGGCTGCGTTGGGTCTTCACTGATGCACGCGGGCTTTCTCTCATTGTGGCGAGCGGGGGCTACTCTTCGTTGTGGTGCGTGGGCTTCTCATTGCGGTGGCTTCTCTTTGATGGGGAGCACGGGCTCTAGGCATGTGGGCTTCAGTAGTTGTGGCTCACAGGCTCTAGAGTGCAGGCTCAGTAGCTGTGGCACACAGGCTTAGTTTCTCTGTGGCATGTGGGATCTTCCCGGACCAGGGCTCGAACCCGTGTCCCCTGCATTGGCAGGTGGGTTCTTTTTTTTTTTTTTTGGCAGGTGGGTTCTTAACCACTGCACCACCAGGGAAGCCCTGACCCCTTCACAGTTGTCTTCTCTGGTCTTCATCAGCTGCCACAGACACTTCTCTTTGGCGCCTTTAAACTTACCTCTCAACACCCTTTCCTTTGGGCAAAAACACACTCAGTCAAAACTTCAGCCACTTTAAGTGCATGAGTGCACTTCATCAAGCATATAAGTAACAGAGGGTCACGAAATCAGGAGCTTCTCCATCAGGCAGCCAGGCCTGTGACAGCTGAGTGTGTGTGTGTGTGTGTGTGTGTGTGTAGTCACAAGTATGTGTGCCTGTGTGCATGTCTGTGCATGGGTGCTCATGGTTGCACGAGTGTGTGTGCATGTGTACCTGTGTGTGCACCTGTGTGTGCACGTGCACCTGTATGTGGGTGCATGTGTACCTATGTGTGTGCGAGCGTGTGCATGCAGAGGGGAGGGGCAGTCCGTGCACTTGTCCTGGGACATGGGTCGGCTTTAAATCCCTTTCCCAACTCTGCCTCCTGTGGACTGCAGCCCCTGGGAAACCTGGCCCCCCCAACGGATAGCAAGGCCATGGAGAAGGAGAAGAAGCCACCCACAGCGACCACCAAGGGGGGCAGAGGAAAAGGAAAAGGCAAGAAGAAAGGGAAGGTGAAAGAGGAGGTGGAGGAAGAAACTGACCCCCGGAAGCTCGAGCTGCTGAACTGGGTACGTGGGACATGTCTGCTCCCTTTTCCTGGGCTCCTGGGGACCTTGGAGCCAGTCACCCTCCTCCAGGGAAGGGGGCAGTTCTTGCTGCCTCTGCTGCAGCCCCACCCGGGGCCCCGAGCCCAGGAGGCAGTGATGAAGCATTGATGGGACAGTGTCAATATTTCAAGTGACTGGCAGGATGTCACAAACGCCAAACGGTCCTGCTTTGGGAGAGAATGAAGTCACTCACAGGGGAGGCCCGGGCCACCTTGCCCACCAGTGCCTCTCTCCACCTGCAGACACGTGGATGTTTGTTGCGTGGAAACACGGGAAACAAATCAATCGTGAAGAAATGCAGCTCGGGGACAAAAGATGGAGCCTGTGATGGGGAAGCAGGGGTAACTGCAGTCGGCTGGGCTGGGGGGCTGAGACACGCAGCACCTGTGGTTCTGGCCTGGCTGCTGTCAGGACACGGCAAGACAGGGCGCTGGGCCTCTGCGGTGCCCTGTGACTGGCATCATCGCGGTCACTCACCCTGGTGGCCCGCGGCATGCCCACAGGGGGTAGTTCTCAGTCAAGGAAACAAATTCTCTCCAGCAAAACCTCACATTACATTGAGCGCTGCAGGTTCCACCATTGTTGAAGGGTAGAAACACAAATGATAACTAATAGTAGGTAAAATGTTACAGTCTACCACCTCAAAAAAACACTGTATATGGAGATCCGGGCTTGGAGACTCAAGCACTGATTGGAGTTTTATTTTGAATTTTCCTTCTCATGTTTACATTACAAGAAAAGCTAATCAACTCTATTTTAATTTTTTTAAAAAACCTGATAACTAGAGAGCAACACCAGTTTGGCTGTCATTTTGAACATTTTTCACTTTGTATTAAATGTATCCATCTGTGATGCTTTGCTAGGACACCTAGGGACAAACTGAGAAGGAAGGAGGGGGCAATGGGGCGTGTTTACTCAGGACAAAAAGTAAAGGGAGCCTTGTTCAGGATGCTCTGGGTCTGGGGGCCGGAAGAGGCTTCCCGAGAGCTTCCAGGGTCCCCTGCCCAGTGTCCCTGTCCCTCCTGAGGCACTCACGCCCCTCTCCCGGGCTCGCACAGGTGAACGCGCTGGAGCAGGCCATGTTGGACGCGCTGGTCTTAGACCGAGTGGACTTTGTGAAGCTCCTGATTGAAAATGGAGTCAACATGCAGCATTTTCTCACCATCCCGAGGCTGGAAGAGCTTTATAACACAGTGAGTGGTCCAGAAGGAGGGAGGGCGGAGGGGAGATAGCCCTGGGGGTGCAAGAATGCGCTCGGAGGAGCATTGCCATCAGAACACGGCTTCAGCGGGAGGCCCATCATTTAAGGATGACTGCTCTCACCTGACATGCGGGCTCGGCGGATGGTCCCATCTTCACCCACCTCCACCAGGCTAGCCAGCACCCCCATCTGTAGCGTTAACTCAGGGGTGGTGCCCGAGGACAAGTTTATACAAAGAAACAATCCAGCCCCCGGAGTCATTAGCAGAGTGAAAAGATCCCGGGGTGAGCGGTCATTTGTTCCTGGGGACTCCCACTTTTTATGAGGCTTTGGTGAAAAATGGAAAACTGAGTTTGCACAGCAAGGAGCTCCTGATATTAGAATGAAAGTGTTTGGATAAAATCCTCTTGGCTTGTATTATTACCATGTGAATTTTGAGAGTGTACATTTCCTTCCCCATTCTAAAATTTTAAGTAGCAGAAGTGGTCCTGGGTGGTTGCTTGCTAAAGCTTGATGAACTGTTAAGAAAATATAGTACATCCTAAGATGCTCTTTAAAATAATTCAATAAAAGGTATTTAACATATTTTTGAACATGTGGGATATTTCTTACCCATGACAAGTCCTAGTCCTGTCTTGTAAAAGACACAGGACTTCATTAATTCTATAAAGTAGAGCTGGATTTTTCTCCAAAAGTTGAAGAGAAAAACATATTTAATATGGCTGAATGTTTCTCTTTCAGAGACTGGGTCCACCAAACACACTTCATTTGCTGGTGAGGGATGTAAAAAAGGTCAGTCTGCTCTTTCATAGTCCTTTACCTGTTGACGTCTTTTAATGAGACATTTTTTAAAAGCAATTTTTTAAATTTCCAAATGTGTCGTCATCTTATTGGAGGCATAAGAAGTCATGAATTCCTCTCTCCATGAAAAGAGTTTACTTTTAAAAAATGTCATCTTCTTTAAATGAAATGTTCATCCCACACACAATGGGCTCGCGCTGAATGACTGTTTGACGGTGAGTTGGCCCCATCACCACCAAGGGATGGGCTCCTCACTGCTGCCCAGAGCCCCCATGCTCTGCGTGTTTCAGATCTGCCCCTCACCCCTTCACTGTGCCTCTTTCCAGAAGTCCTAGCAGGATGGGCCTCATGTCATTCTGCGTGTCCTGTGCAGCAGTTCTTGGCTCTTTCTGTTTCCTCCTTAGTAAGTGATAGATGCTTTCCCCCATCCCCAGCGCTACTAATGCCTTACAGTCTGCCTTCTTGTAGGATCCCGTCTACTCCCTGTTCTGTCCTGGTGTTTCTTGGGTCCTATCACCACAGCCTGGAGGGTCAGACAAGGTTAACGCAGAGCAATTCATTCGGCCAGAATGCAGTCCCTGCCATGCAGAGGGCAGGACGTGTACTCATGTTCTGAGCGGGAGGAAGTAACACAAAGGAGAGAAGAGGGCCTTCAGCCAGAGTCCCAGATAGGCTGGTTAGACTTCATACAAATATCTAATTCTGCTAATGTGAGAATTTGGCTTTTACTATGCACACTCATTGGATCAGAGCAGAATCGGTGGATCTGGGAACCAAGAGAGACCAGTGAGGGCCCTTGTTTCCCACTTTCACAGATTTCTTAGATTCAGAAGCGCTAACATTCAAAAGCCACAGCTGCTCAAGTGTAGACCCAACCACGTCTCACCTAAGTGGCTTCGATCATCCTCCTCCCGCCCTCCCCAGACACAGGACGCCCCCACTTAAAAGCCTCCATGTCTCATGAAATTCAAGCTCCTGCTAAGAAACTTGCACCCACTGGGCCTATCACATACCCACCACACGTGTTCTGTCCCAGGGCCATGCCCGTCTCACATCTGCAGTGCTCTCCCACCTCGGCCCCTACAGCCCCTGCTCTGCCCACTCCTACCTCCACAGGAAGCCCTTTCTCACCCTCCCACCTGCCCACCCTAGCAGAGTGGGGGCCTGAACACACTGCTGCATCGGGACTGAGGGTGGCTTGGCCCTTTTCCCCCAAAACAGCAAACTCCCCAAGGCAGGGCTGTATCTCCTTATCCCCTCATATGGAATCCCCGACTTGGTCAAGGATCACGGTAGGGGCTGAACAAACTTGCAATGGCTGAGTGAAGGATTCAGTCCTCACGTACAGGGCGGACATTTGGAAGGTGTAGCCTCCATGGGACGGACCCCAGGTTTCTACCATCATTTCAGCCATAGGAAATTAACCAAGCAGGAAACAGCACATAGCAAAACATCCTTATAATGGACCGGTCAGCTCTGCCTCCTGGATAAGCCAACTGCCCTGTGGCGTGAATGACCGACTTACAGATGCACGGATGCCCCCCTGCCCTCCTCCCCTCCACCCACACGCTACCTTTATCTCAACACAGCCTCTTCCGTTCTGCTGCAGGACTCTGCCCCTTCACCGACTCCCGGCACATCAGATAGTTTGCAGTGTTTGTATTCTTACTGAAATCTGAGGGGTCCCCCAGAAAGTCACAGGGCACCATGTGGAGCTTTCCCTAGAAGGTTCCTGGCCTCAGCGGTACTCTGTCTGCCCACTGTCTTCCACAGAGTCCTGTCTGCCACGCTGCTCACTCCCTCCTTCTGCAGAAAATCTGGACACCAGACCCCGAAGCTGGCTTCTCCCCTGCAAGCAGCTGGCAAAGCACCTTCTCAACAAAATGAATCTGCTCTTTTCACCAGCTACACCATCTTTCCTTTATGTATTTTTTCCTTAATAATATTTTTTTTATCGAAGCATAGTTGATTTACAATGTTGTGTTAATTTCTGCTGTACAGCAAAGTGATTCAATTATACATATATACATTCTTTATATATATATATTCTTTTCTTTCCCTTATGTTTAAATGCACATTACAGGCCATTCTGTCCGAGCCCACGGACAAGCCCAGGCCTCTCCCCTCCAGCCTCATGGGCTTCTAATTCTTCTCATTGGGAAGTCCAACCCATTTTCTGGAACATGGTTTACCCCCTTATCTCCCACAGTCCTATAGAAACAGACTGAAGATTGTTTAATGCCCCGTTGGTACCACTAACTCTCACGTCGTAGGCAGGAATGACCGTGATGCCGAGGTGTTGCCGAAGTCCACGCTGCGGGTCGCTTCTCACAGGGCCTGAGACACAGCTTCTTTTCTTACAGGGCAACCTTCCGCCCGATTACCACATCAGCCTCATAGACATTGGGCTCGTGCTGGAGTACCTCATGGGGGGCGCCTACCGCTGCAACTACACAAGGAAGGGCTTCCGGACCCTTTACAACAACCTGTTTGGACCCAAGAGGGTAGAACTCAGCGAACACGTGGGGTTCTGTGGTTCCCGGAATCACATGTGGTTCCTTGCTAGCCTTTCCAATAACTCAGCCGCTTCAAAGCCAAGCTCATCACCCCATCCCCCAGCACACCTGCCCGTCCTCCCACAGTGGCTCTCGGTGGGAGGTCTCAGCATGCCTCCAGACGCCCAGGCTTCACCATGCACCTTCCTTCCAGATGCCCAGGCTTCACCACGCACCTTCCTCCCTCAGCTCGTTGGGCCACACAGCCCAGCACTTGCCCCGGCCCCATCCTTTGTCCGCAATAGCCTTCCTCCCAGGCTCCCTTGTCTCTGCCCTCTCCCATCCATCCTACCACTGGACGTGCCCCAGTTCTCCAAAACGAGGGACCCAACAGTGCCCTCCCTGCTCAAAAATTCCTGAGGATCCCCAGCGCCTGACGAATCACTGTCAAGCTCATGATCATAGCGTCTAAGGCTCTCCCCAGCCGTCCCCACCCTGCTGTGGGCGACCATGTACCACTGCCAGAATCAAACACTACTACTGTGTCTGCGGCATCTTCCCCCATCAAAACCCCACGTGTGTCGCAAGCCCAACTCACGTGTGAGATCTTCCATGAAGCCCTTGCCTCGCCCGCGCTCAGAGCCCCATAGCTGTGTGTCTGCTCTGTGGGTGAACTTCTCTGGTTCTACCTGGGCTGCGGGTCCCATGTCTGCACATCTCTCTCCTCACCTGACCTGGGCTGACAGAAGCAGAGGTTCCATATTAAAGCATTTCCTTTCCTTGGATTTGTCCTTAATTGTTAACGATACCAAGTACTTTTTAATCTATTATTATTGCTACTAACGATATTACTAATGTACAACCCCCAGTATCATAACATCAGTTATCTGATTCCATTCATTTTTTTCTCCCCTTTCATTTTGCAGCCTAAAGCTCTCAAACTTCTGGGAATGGAAGTAAGTAGGACTTGTTTCCAATGGTTTTATGATATTGTGGTCTAGTATATGGAGCCTTCTTCATTTTGTATTTAACATAAAATTGCACAAGTTTGTTTTCCATGAATAAATCCACTACACCACACACCAAAATTTACTTGGATGATTTAGTCAAATTATATAAAAAAAGATCAGAGACATGTTTTAAAAGGTAAAAGCCACCCAATTCATTTTTATCAAAATCAAGAACAAGTCAAGCACATCCATTATTGTTGGCATCATCAACCCCACTGGTTTTTAAAAGTGTTCTGGAAATTTTACCACGTGAAAAAATAAATAAAGGAAGGATACTTTAAAAAGAGGGAAAATTATTATCGGCAAAACAACTTGGTTTCTAGAAAACCCAGAAACATTGACAAAGTTTCCTTATAATAGGACAAAAGTATCCAGAAATAACCTTAACAAGGAAACTTAAGAACAAAGCACTAGGACTTCACTGGTGGTGCAGTGGTTAAGAATCCTCCTGCCAATGCAGGGGACATGGGTTTGAGCCCTGGTCCAGGAAGATCCCACATGCCGTGGAGCAACTAAGCCACAACTACTGAGCCTGTGCTCTAGAGCCCGCAAGCCACAACTACTGAAGCCCACGCGCCTAGAGCCCGTGCTCCGCAACAAGAGAAGCCACCGCAATGAGAAGCCCGCGCACCGCAATGAAGACCCAATGCAGCCCAAAAAATTAATTAATTAATTTTTTAAAAAGCACTAGACATGAAAATATATAAATGAGTGAAAGAAATATTATAACACAGAATAATAAAGCTGTCTATTGTAAAGACTCTTCTCAAATTCATGAGTCAAATAGCATCCCAGTTTCTGTATGGATTCAGGGTAGAAGGTTTTGATTCTGTGTTCACAGTTGACACTGACCTTCAGCATAACTAGAAGGGTTATGATATGCAGCTTTCCGTAAGTCCATGCTCTCTTAGATTGGTTGCATCATGTTGGCTTTATCTGTTGGGTGAAGGTTTGGTAGAACTCTCCTGTAAAATAGCCTGGTCCCAGTCCTGTGTTTTAGGGGCATATTTTTCACTGCCTTTATAATAATTTTCATAACATGAGTTCATTGAGCTTTTCTATTTGAGTCAGTTTTGGTCAATTATACTTTCCTAGCAAACAATTTACTTCTAGACTTTCAAGTACTTTGGTATAAACCTTTACATAGTATTCTAATTTTTTCAATGTCTTTAGTTGTGTGCCATTTCTTGTTCCAATTTTTTTATATTTATATCTTCTCCCTTTTTTTCTTAACCATACTTGCCTTCAGATTTGATTGGTATTTTTGCTTTATTAAGCAACTTTCTTTTTTCTGTTTTCTATTTTATTAATATCTTTGATTTGTATTCATTCCTTCCATATACTTTATATGGAGTTACTGTATTATTTTTATTGACTCAATTTGAAAGTGAAGTTTGCCCATTTTCTTTTTTTAAAAATTTTTATTTTAATTAATTAGCTCAAAGGAATCAATCTATACTGACAGATTGTCAAGGCACTGGGATAGATGGGGGAAGATTATTTGGGAGTGTATGAGAAAGAGGCCCTTCCCAAGGGTCTCCAAATTATCCCATATTTATAGTGTTCACGTCATTTTTTTGTTTTTTTGGCCATGCCATGCGGAATGTGGGATCTTAGTTTCCCAACCAGGGATGGAACCTGTGCCCCCTGAAGTGGGAGCGTGGAGTCTTAACCACTGGACTGCCAGAGAAGTCCCTGCCTATTTTCAATCTTTCCTGTATTCCAATAAATGCATAAAGAGTATAAATTTCTTCTCTGAGCATTGTTTTCATGGTATCCCACAGGTTTGGGTAAGTAGAACTTTCATTGTAATTCATTTCTAAACAGTTTATACTTTCCTCATTAATCCACAAGTTATTTATAAGTGTATTTAAAATTTTCCAGATACAGAATTTTGTTATTGCTGTTATCCTACTCTTGTTGATTTTTAATTTTATTCTTTGAGTGTATACTACATAATTTCTGATATCTGGAATTTGTTGATATAGAAAATCTCAAAAGAATTAGGGAATAATGCCAGGTGGAATTTTGTTAATGATTCATGTGTGTTAGAAAAAAATGTGTATTCCTGGTTTGTTGGGTACAATACATATACGTCTTTGTCAGATCAAACTTGGTAATGTTATTATTCAATTTGCTTCTATCTGTACTAATTTTTTCAAGTTGATTTCTAAGTGAGGTGTGTTTAGAGGCTCTTACTGTGATTGTGGATGGGTCAATTTCTTTTTAACTTCCAGTTCATATCTTTTGTTATTTTATTGGGTTGTTTCTTTTTCTTGTTGCTTTGTGGCAGTTCTTGCATTTTAGGGAAATTAATCCTTTGTTGGTTATATTCTTTCTCTAACAATCTTAAAATTATTTTAAGAGAATTTGCATACAACTAGTATTTTAATAATACAATGTATTATTGAAAGATAGGCTTAAAAGGGTTTCTGTTTTACAGCATTTCATTAGTCCTTAGTGGATTTTTATTTGACTGGATATATTCTTGAAAATAAAGCTATGTTTATTTTTTTAATTTCCATAATGTCAATTTTTAACCTTCCTAAATGACCGAAACTGTAGTTTTACTGGGACAAATTAGAAAATTTGAACAAAAACACTTTTTTAATTAATTAATTAATATATTTATTTTTGGCTGTGTTGGGTGTTCGTTGCTGGGCGCGGGCTTTCTCTAGTTGAGGCGAGCGGGGCCTACTCTTCGTTGCGGTGTGCAGGCTTCTCATTGCGGTTGCTTCTCTTGTTGTGGAACACGGGCTGTAGGTGCACGGGCTTCAGTAGTTGTGGCATGCGGGCTCAGTAGTTGTGGCACACGGGCTTAGTTGCTCCGCGGCATGTGGGATCTTCCTGGCCCAGGGCTCGAACCCGTGTCCCCTGCATTGGCAGGCGGATTCTTAACCACTGTGCCACCAGGGAAGTCCCTGAACAAACACATTTAAATCCAAGGCAAGATACAATAGTTTCAGTAAAAATGTCAGACAACTCATTATAAGGTTACAAAACTTGGGTTAGTCATGAACAACATGTGATAGGAATTGGAGAGCCAGTCTCCCCCCCTCACCCCCACCCTGCCCAGCCACTCCAGCTGTGTGTATGTGGGCAAATTATTCAGACTTTGGGTCACAACTTCCTCATCTGATGGAATGGAACACATTCACAACCTCTCAGAGTCAGTATAAGAATAAAAGTTAAAAAAAAAAAAAAAGGAATAAAAGTAGATCATTGACGAGAAAGCTGTTTGCAAAAGAGCAAATATCCATTTCTGTTATTCTACTGGGTACTGAAGTCCTAGCCTGGAATAGTCTGAGCCCCATAAATTTCCATGCCACTCCCGTGTTTCAACCCCAATTCTCCCAGTCGCGACAGACGTTCCTTTAGGGTCCTTCTCCGTTTTCAGAATCATCCCTCATAATCCCTTTAGGAAATGGGAAATGTTGACCCTCCGTTTATAGCACATCCATGAAAAGACAAAGCTCATTCAAAATGGAGCACTTGTGGGACCTCCCTGGTGGCGCAGTGGTTAAGAATCCGCCTGCCAATGCAGGGGACACGGGTTCGAGCCCTGGGCCAGGGAGATCCCACATACCGTGGAGCAAGTAAGCCCAGGCACCACAACTACTGAAGCCTGCGGGCCTAGAGCCCATGCTCCGCAGCAAGAGAAGCCACCACAATGAGAAGCCTGCTCACCGCAACAAAGAGTAGCCCCCACTCACTGCAACTAGAGAAAGCGTGCAGCAACGAAGACCCAACACAGCCAAAAATAAATAAATTAATTAATTAATAATAATTTTTAAAAATGGAACCCTTGCTTCCTTAAACCATTAGTAGGGAAACAAGACATTTTTCTCCATCCCCTTTTACATTTTTCCTATTAATCTCTGGTTCAGCCGTATCTGGCAAACGAGTGTTGGTACTTGAAGACTTCCCTGAGGAAATAAGCTACAGCCTTTATGTCTCCCATGGGGTGATTTGGATTGAAGTGTTTTCTTTGTTTTAGTTTTGCAGCATCTCTTCAATTTTTAGAGGCTTCTGGAGGAAAAAAATCCTGCCAACCCAGGGGTATAAACTCTTCAAACAGTAGTATGCCTTTTCAGCTCATTTGGTTTTCGATGGTTTACTTATAATAAACATGTGCATCTTTTCAAAAGACTTAGTACACTGGTTGGAAACCACAGATGTACTTAGAATTCTCTTTATTCCCTTGGAGGGAGAGGTTTCCCTTTTTCCAGTTGTCCTGAAACCCTTTGTTGCACGCTTATGGCAGAACCGTGGCAAAGGTGCTTCTCTCCCCTCAGGATGATGAGCCTCCAGCCAAAGGGAAGAAAAAGAAGAAGAAGAAGAAGGAGGAGGAGTTGGACATCGATGTGGACGACCCCGCCGTGAGTCGATTCCAGTACCCCTTCCACGAGCTGATGGTGTGGGCCGTGCTGATGAAGCGCCAAAAAATGGCAGTCTTCCTCTGGCAGCGGGGCGAGGAGAGCATGGCGAAGGCCCTGGTGGCCTGCAAGCTCTACAAGTCGATGGCCCACGAGTCCTCCGAGAGCGAGCTGGTGGACGACATCTCCCAGGACCTGGACAACAACTCAAAGTGAGTGTCCAGAGGGAATTTAAGGACCAGGAGACACGCTGGTCCTGAGCGCCCTCCCTTTGCTGGGAAGGGTGGCAAATGCATCTCTCACTTAAGTACAGTTACCTTTAACGCTTGTTCATCAAGTGCTTTGTCCATTGTGTCTGTATGTTTCCTTCTGTCTCTCTGAGGCGTTTCTGGACTCTCATTGTTTTTGTTGACTGCCTTCTGGTGCAAACTAGGGAAATCCAATTTTAATCAATATATGTTTCTTGTTGAAATATAGTTGATTTACAATGTTGTGGTAATGTCTGCTGTACAGCAAAGTGACTCAGTTATACATATATATATATATATATATATATATATATATATATACACACATTATGTTTTTATATTCTTTTCCATTATGGTTTATCACAGGATACTGAATATAGTTCCCTGTGCTGTGCAGTAGGACACCTTGCTGTTTATCCATTCTATATATGAAAGCTTACCCCAACCTCCCTCCCCCTTGGCAACCACCGGTCTGTTCTCTATGTCCATGATTCTGTTTCTGGGAAACACAATTTTAGTGCAAAGACAATGAGACCAATTTTCATAAGGAAACAACCTTAGTGAACCTGTGCCCTTGGACTTGACCTTCACAAGTACCTCTGGATTTCCCCCCCTTAGGACGGCTACAGGGGGCTGGAGTTGGGTATTTCCCTCCCTCTAGTTCAGTAAGGCTCTGATAAAACACCAATAGGTTAAGCTCTGGTTAGCCAGTTTCCCCCGAGGGCAGGCCTTGTTAAGAAGAACAGAGTGCTGTGGGCATAGCTCAGAATGGACCCTTTGCCCTCTCCCAGATGGCAGCATGAGAGGATTCTTCCCCCATCTTCTCTGTGAGAACTTGGTGGGGCTCCTGGAGGTAAAACTCACAAAAATGTGGACACTTCTCTAAGCCTGGGCCACCCGGAGCTATTAACTTGCAGACTTGTCCTCACGGGGCCTCCAGAAATTCATCAATTACAGTTCAGGTTTTCCAACCTGGCGCTGGTTCCCCGGGTTTGTGCTCCATTAAGTTGTGATTCTCAGTATCTGCCTTCTGTCTTTCCAGTTTGGTGGACAGCAATTTGCCCTGTGACCTCAATTCTCTGATGAATCTAGCAAAGTCGTGGATTTTGAGTTTGTTGAGCTTTTTTACTTTTTATTAGGTCAGAGTGGCAACTTCCAAGTCCCTTACGTGTGGAACCAGAAACCGGAAGTCCCTGTGCAATTTTACAGACATGTGAACTTGAATTGTACACAGGCCCCTCTGCCAGCATGTAATATCTTTGTTTTGTGAAGCACCCTGCTTATCTTTTGGACTGGATTTCTAAAATCACTAGCTGACTTCTAAACATCAGGTGTTCAAGCCTCTTACAAACAGGGAGGCGTTCCCCTGCCTCCATCTGTTGGCAAGCCCTGTCCCTCTGCTGCCTAGAGGGCCCTCGTGGTGACCCCCTGCAGCCTGTGGGGCCTGAGGCCAGAAGGTACTGCAGAGTCTGCGTCTCCATCCCCCACAAGTAATGCCTCCCTTTTTCATCCTTCCACTCAGAACTGGCATCAAATCTTCTATAAAATGGAGAAACAAAAGCAAAGAAAGGTGATTCCTATAGGACTGTACCTTAACCACATCAATGCCACGCAAAAAGTTGAAGGAACAAGAAATGTTCATGACTATCATTAAATCCTCGCATCAGGGTCATGTGGAAAGGGAATACATCTTATGTTCACAAATCACCTGTGTCCCCTTCTCCATCCGCCACTTGGTTCCCATCACTCCCCCTCCCCCATCTCCAGCAATTGGTCCTCCCTGCTCTGGGTCCCCATGGCAACTAGACTTTGTCTCCTTCACAGTACTGAGAGCGCTCTTCTAATCCATGTGTCACTGAAGTATTACACTCATACGGGAGAAGGCACGTGTGCAAAACATGCAGCTTGATGACTGTTCACAAACACAACACACAGCTTTGACCAGCGCCCTCAAGAAACAGGACCCTACCTGTGCCACCAGCCCTCCTGGAGGCCCTTTCAATGTCCACCTCTCCCCTGCACCAAGGATGGCCACTGTTCTGACTTCCAGTCCCACAGGCGCTGTTTTCAAACTCTCATTTGCCATCTTTTCCATCTGCATCCCTGTTCCGTGAACGCCTGAGGGAAGGGACTTTGTCTTTGCTCTGTCCCTGGTGCCTGAGGGGCAGACTTGGGGTCCACCTAAAGCTCCATCTACAGCAAGAGCAGTCAGCCCCTGACATGGCTAAGCACGGCCCCTGGTCCCTGGCTGTCCCCTCTGGGGACATCCCCTGGAGCTCCCAGAGGACAGGGAGTCAAGGACTCTGTGCCCTGTGGCTCCATGACATCCCCGTGGACACAGCTCTCTAATGAAGAGCATGTGGCCACCCGCTCCCATCTCTGTCTCTGCAGAGACTTTGGCCAGCTTGCTGTGGAGCTCTTGGACCAGTCCTACAAGCATGACGAGCAGATCGCCATGAAACTGCTGACCTACGAGCTGAAAAACTGGAGCAACTCGACCTGCCTCAAACTGGCTGTCGCAGCCAAACATCGGGACTTCATCGCCCACACCTGCAGCCAGATGCTGCTGACTGACATGTGGATGGGAAGGCTGCGGATGAGGAAAAACCCTGGCCTGAAGGTATGTGTGACGT
Source organism: Balaenoptera physalus (assembly GCF_965194825.1). Lineage (NCBI taxonomy): Eukaryota > Metazoa > Chordata > Mammalia > Artiodactyla > Balaenopteridae > Balaenoptera > Balaenoptera physalus. The sequence goes on from NC_138883.1 coordinate 148,270,512, forward strand.
GGTTGGTAAGCACGGTGTAGTGACAAGTGACACCCGTGAGCTCTGACTCCCTGCCTGGCTGAGCTAAGCACTTGCTGTGGTTTATTTCATCCATGACTCTGAACAACCCCAGGAAGGAGACGCCATGGCAATCCTTGTCTTACAGGAGAACCTGAAGCTGCAAAGTTAAGGGATAGGATCTGAGCTGCAGGGCGTGGGTCTGGCTCCTGAATCCAGGTGGTCTAACGCCAGAGCCTGACCTGCAGCATGACTGGCTTACAGGCTCGGAGTCCCCCCTAATCACTCATGCATCCCTGGACCAGCCACCCGCCGCTAAGGCAGACACCTGAGCTCTATTTCTACAGATGCCCTTATAACTCTGAAATTGCCTGATATCGTTTTGGTTTACTTTTTAAAAAATTTTTACTGAAATATAGTTGATTTACAAGGTTGTGTTAGTTTCAGGTGTACAGCAAAGTGATTCAGTTATACATATATATATATATATATATAAATATATATATTCATTTTTTACATTCTCTTCCATTATCACAAGATATTGAGTAGAGTTCCCTGTGCTATACAGGAGGTCCTTGTTGGTTATCTACTTTATATATAGTAGTTTGTGCCTGTTAATCCCAAACTCTTAATTTATCCCTCCCCCTCTTCCCCTTTGGTGGCCACAAGTTTGTTTTCTATGTCTGTGAGTCTATTTCTGTTTTGTAAATAAGTTCATTTGTATCCTTTTTTTAGATTCCACATATAAGCGATATCATATGATATTTGTCTCTCTCTGTCTGACTTACTTCACTTAGTATGATAATCTCTAGGTCCATCCATGTTGCTGTAAATGGCATTATTTCATTCTTTTTTTATGGCTGAATAATATTCCACTGTGTATATACACCACATCTTCTTTATCCATTAGTTTGTCAATGGACACTTAGGTTGCTGTCTGATATCATTTTAATTGGCAATGCTTTCATTCTGTGGGGTTTATGAGAGAATATGAAGCTATGAAAGTGTTTGAAAAGGATTTAGGGGATAGAAAATTGTACTGAGACCAAATCCCAGCTCTGCTGTTTACTACTGTTAACGACTAGGTTATCTTAAGGAGAGATTCTAATCTTCAAATAACCTACTCTGTAATGGCAATATTATACTGAGCTCATGGGATTGCTATGAGGATAAAGAAAAGACCATATATGTTATCCTGGGCATCAGGGTTCTGACATACAGAAGGCACTTCATTTCTTAAAAATATGTTGGAAACAGTTCTCAGAGCTTTCTGAGATGCCTTTCCCGGGTTATAATCCTCAAATTGGGCTTGAATAAAAATTTCCATTTCTTTCTTTAAAAAAAAATATAAATGTCATGCCTAATTGCCCAATTATACACAATGCACTAAGCTGATATTATACATAAGTTTGGATATTAATAAATAGTTTTCAGAATATCAAGAATAATGAGAAGATCCTGAAGATTTTTTTTTAAAAAAGAGCAGGTTTCCTACAAAAGGATGAACATCAGGTTGGCATCAGACTTTCCATTAATAATACTGAAACCTAGAAGGCACTGAAACAAGGCCTTCATAGTTCTGAGAGGATTTGGAACCTGGATTTTTTTTTTTTTTTTTTTTTTTTTTTACCCAGTCCAGCTATCTTAAACATGAGGATAGGATATCTATTTAAGATAGACAAAGATTCAAGTTATATACTTTCTACTTACTCCTTCAGAAAAAGTACTTCAGCTGGTATTCCACTGAAAGAAGCGTTCAAAATTACAAGAATACAGGTGATGTGGAATGCAAGAAACAAGCCCCAGTTTTTAAAAATCCCCATATGAAAAAGCAGTTGGATGAAATAAGTGCAAAGAGTTAGTGATATGCAAGAAGAAAGTACACAGAAGAATAGAAATGATTCCAACAAATAGATGCAGAGACTAAGATGCTATAAAGTATCAGGGGTATGGGTTAGGGAAACAAAAAGAGTTCATAATCATTAATGAGAAAGTGGAAGTAGAATCAAACACCAGGGAAAACAAAAAAACTGCACACAAAAGTTAAGGCTCGGTTATGATTTAAATTAAAATTTGGTACGATTTTTGAGTGACTGGTAGAAGGTAAGAAAGACCATTTGACCTTTGATACCATGATCAGGTTTCTCTAGTGGCACCAGAATTCTACATTAAAATTGCAATCACAGCACGCCATGTGGCTGTACAATAGACAGTATTTTATATGGTAATAAAAATGTAAATGCTTTTTACTGATCTTCAGTTTTTTAGAATAATCCAATAGACCTAAATATAAATCCTAAATATAATACAAAGTTTATCAGGTATGAAACTACGAAAGTAAAGGTACAGATAAGAAAAGTTGGCTGGTGGGAAGGGGAAGAGAGAGTGGTAAACAGCATAATATCCCCATATTGTAAAGTGGGGAATCAGAACTGTCAAGAGTTATTGAAACAAGAGGTGAAGATTCCAGTATATTGTGTAAAGTTAAAAGGTAACTTCATAGGAACTGAAAATACTGATGTGGTTGTTAAAAACGGGAGCAGAGGGAGAAGGAGATAAATTAAGATAAAGTCTCATCTAAAATAATAGGATGTCAATAGATACTTAGATTACTAAGATAGTACTTAAATTAACAAAGAAATAGCAACATAAGATATCGCCTATGTTGCTAAAAATATGAAAGTATCCATAACAGCTAAAACCAGAAATAGAAGCAAGTGTCTCAAACTAGAATTCAAAAATTTCTCTTGAAGACAAATGATATGAAACTATGTATTTAAAAAAACACACTGGGAACCTGAGTACATCAACCCAGAATAACCAACATCAAGACACACTTTAATAAAGTTATTGGATTTTAATGAAAAAAAAATTCTTTGAGGGCTTCCCTGGTGGCGCAGTGGTTGGGAGTCTGCCTGCCAATGCAGGGGACGTGGGTTCGAGCCCTGGTCTGGGAAGATCCCACATGCCGCGGAGCAACTAAGCCCGTGAGCCACAACTACTGAGCCTGCGCGTCTGGAGCCTGTGCTCCGCAACAAGAGAGGCCGCGATAGTGAGAGGCCCGCGCACCGCGATGAAGAGTGGCCCCCGCTTGCCGCAACTAGAGAAAGCCCTCGCACAGAAACGAAGACCCAACACAGCCAAAAATAAATAAATAAATAAATAAATAAATTTATTAAAAAAAAAAAATTCTTTGAGCTTCTAGGCAAAAAAAAAAAAAAAAAAAAAAAAAATCAAGTGACTTCTAAGCGGAAAAAATTCAATTATCATCAGACTTTCAATAGCAACCATTTATGTCAGAAAAAAAATGGTGTGTATCATATAAAAATACTCCCAGAAAGAAAATTGAGGCAAAGATTTTATATCTAGCAAAAGTGATGGTCAAATATAAAGGGTACACATGACATGTTGCCAACAGGCAAGAACTCAGGGAAATATTGTTGCTGTGAGCACTTTCTGAAGAATCTGTTAGAGAAAGAATCTCCAACAACCAAAATAACCAGAAAGGCATCAGCAACAGGACAGATAGTCAGCATCAGATACATATTTACTTGTAATGTTAAAACTAAGTGACAGTTAAGTGGGAGAGAAAATAGTATATAACAACTATATGTTCTGATAATATAGATATAATAGAACCATTTAAAAACGAGAGGAGGGACTTCCCTGGTGGCACAGTGGATAAGAATCCTCCTGCCAATGCAGTGGACACGGGTTCAATCTCTGGTCTGGGAAGATCCCACATGCCGTGGAGCAACTAAGCCCGTGAGCCACAACTACTGAGCCTGTGCTCTAGAGCCCTCCAGCCACAACTACTGAGCCTGCGCACCTAGAGCCTGTGCTCTGCAACAAGATAAGCCACAGCAAGGAGAAGCCCACACATCTCAATGAAGAGTAGCGCCTGCTCGCTGCAACTAGAGAAAGCCCGCACACAGCAACGAAGACCCAACGCAGCCAAAAATAAATAAAATTACATCTTTTTTAAAAAGTAAAATCAAATAAAAACATAAAAATGAGAGAAGAATGGGGAGCACCTGTGCAAAAAAAAGTGTAACTTTTCAGTAATCATAATTGACAGTGGTAGTATTAACATCATTATTCTGAAACTGTTAAGTTAAAGCAACTGAGTAACAGTGAGATATTTTAGTTCTGTCACACCCCTCTGTCCTTGAGAACTAGGACTTGGTGTGGAAGAAAAGGAAACACAGATGTAATCTGGAAGAGGATAAGCAGAAAAGCCTATAGTACTTAATTGGAAGCATCAATATGAATTCATTCCAGCTCTGGCCAATGAAAAGCCTAGAAACAAAGACCTACCCAAAAGCATGAACATTCCTAGTGCCCAGACTGTGGCCTTGAAATATCATTTCCCATTCACTGAAGCCAGAACTTCTTGGAGAAATGGTTGATTCCAGGTCTGTAGCAGGATATGTACAAGATGAGCCCAGAACAGTTGACACACCATATGTTAAAGAAGTTATCAAGGACCCCTAGGGTCAGATCAGGGGGACCCAGGAGCAAACATGAAGAGGCTTCCACTGGCCAAACGAACAGGACAGTTTGACTTTCAATACTATTATTAATAGCAATGAATAGCAAATATCTTTAAATCCATGAGTTCATAACAATATTTTTAAGTAAATATATACACTAATAAAGAACTATCAGAAAGAAAAATTAAGAAAACAGTCATCCCGGGCTTCCCTGGTGGCGCAGTGGTTGAGAATCTGCCTGCTAATGCAGGGGACACAGGTTCGAGCCCTGGTCTGGGAAGATCCCACATGCCGCGGAGCAACTAGGCCCGTGAGCCACAACTACTGAGCCTGCGCGTCTGGAGCCTGTGTTCCGCAACAAGAGAGAGGCCACGATAGTGAGAGGCCCGCGCACCGTGATGAAGAGTGGCCCCCGCTTGCCGCAACTAGAGGAAGCCCTCGCACAGAAACAAAGACCCAACACAGCCAAAAATAAATAAAATAAATAAATAAATAATAATTAAAAAAAAAAAAAAAAAAAGAAAACAGTCATCCCATATACAGTTGTATCAAAAAGAATAAAACACCTAGGAATAAATTTAACCAAGAAGGTGAAAACCTGTATATTGAAAACTATGAGATATTAATGAAAGAAATTGAAGAAGACACAAATAAATGGAAAGATATTTCATGCTCAAGGACTGGAAGAATTAATATTGTTAAAAAGTCCATGCTACCCAAAGCAATATACAGATTTAATGCAATCCCTATTAAAATTCCAATAGCATTTTTCACAGAAATAGAACAAGCAATTCTAAATTTTATGTGGATCCAAAAAGATTCCCAATAGCCAAAGCAGTTCTGAGAAAGAAGAACAAAGCTGGAGGCTTCATGCTTCCTGATTTCAAACCTCATTACAAAGCTATTGTAATTAAAACAATGGAAACAGGCACATAGATCAATGGAACAGAATAGAGAGCCCAGAAATAAACCCATGCATATATTGTCAATAAATTTACGACAAAGAAGCCAAGAATATACAATAGGGAAAGGATAGTCTCTTCAATAAGTCGTGTTGGGAAAATTGGACACCCACATGCAATGAAACTGAACCACTATTTTATACCATACCCCAAAATTAACACAAAATGGATTAAAGACTTGAACATAAGACCTAAAACCATTAAACTCCTTGAAGAAAACATAAGTCCTTGACATGGTGATGATTTTTTTTAATCTGACACCAAAAGCAAAGGCAACAAAAGCAAAAATAAACAAGTGGGACTACATCAGACTAAAAAGCTTCTGCACAGCCAACGAAACCATCAACAAAGTGAAAAGGCAACGTACTGAATGAGAGAAAATAGTTGCAATTGTATGTCTGATAAGGGGCTAATATCCAAGATATATAAAGAACTCATACAATTTAAAAGCTAAAAAAACAAACAAACAATCCAATTAAATAATGGGCAGAAGATCTGAATAGATGTTTTTCCAAAGAAGACATACAGATGGCCAACAAGCACATGAAAATATCATATCATATCAGGGAAATACAAATCAAAACCACAATGAGATATCACCTCACACCTGTCAGAATGGCCATCATCAAAAAGGCAAGAAATAAGAAGTTTTGGCAAGGATGTGGAGAAAAGGAAACCCTGGTGCATTGTTGGTGGGAATGTTGGTGGGTGTGCAGCCACTATGGAAAACAGCATGAAGGTTCCTGAAAAAATTAAAAATAGAACTACCATATGACCCAACAATTCCACTACTGGGTATTTATCCAAAGAAAACAACACTAACTTGAAAAGACATCTGCACCCTAGGTTCATTGCAGCATTATTTACAATGGCCAAGACATGGAAACAACCTAAGTGTGCATTGATGGATGAATGGATAAAAAATTGTGATATATATATATGTGTACATATATATGTATGCAATGATATATATATACACAATGGAATATTATATATACATAATGTATATTATATATATACACACAATGGAATATTATTACATATACACAATGTATATTTTATACATATATATATATATAATGGAATATTATTCAGCCATAAAAAAGAATGAAATCTTGCCATTTGCGATGTGGATGGACCTCGAGGGCATTGTGCTAAGTGAAATAAGTCAGACAGAGAAAGACAAATACATTATGATCTCTTTTACATGTGAAAACTAAAAAAACAAAAAAGCAAGTTCATAGACACAGTGAACAGATTGGTTGTTGACAGAAGCAGGGGTGAGGGTGGGGTGGGAGAAATGGGTGAACTGGTTTTTATTTTTTTAGTTTAACTAAATTGAATACTTTATAATAAAAAAAAACCCACAATGAGATAGCACTACACACCCACTAGAAAAGCTAAAATTAAAAGACTGACCATACCAAGTGTTGGAAAGCATGTGGAACAACTATAACTCTTCTACACTGCTGGTGGGAATACAAAATAGTTAAAAAAAGAAAAATTAGTTATCTTCAGTAGCTGATAGGAAACCAATTCATTATCTTGAAAAACAGGTACATAAAGGGGAAAGAATCAAGCATTTATCCTGCATTTTCTATATGAACTGAACCACTGGGTAACCACTGAGTAGATGAGGGAAACATCTCTTTGTAAAATTATTCCAGGCAAGAAATGGAAACCAAATGATAGCATTAGAACACCACCAGTTTTCAACCCCAGTGAGTTAATGAATTGACATCAACAGCTGCTAACATCACCAAAAGAGAAACAGTATACTTTTTAATGAAAGAACACGCCATCTACAGTCTTGCCATAGGGCTCAAACCTGGGTCTGTTTTTGTATCATAGATATGTTCATTTGTGTCATATTTTAGATTCCACGTGTAAGTGATATCATATTGTATTTGTCTTTCTCTGTCTGACTTACTTTGCTTAGCATGATAATCTCTAGGTCCATCCAGGTTGCCGCAAATGGCAGTATTTCATTCTTTTTTATGGCTGAGTAATAGTCCATTGTATATATGTACCACATCTTCTTTATCTAGTCATCTGTCGATGGACATTTAAGTTGTTTTCATGTCTTGGCTATTGTAAATAGTGCTTCTATGAACATTGGGATGCATGAATCTTTTTGAATTATAGTTTTGTCTGGATATATGCCCAGGAGTGGGATTGCTACATCATATGGCAACTCTATTTTTAGTAACCTTCATACTGAACTTATCTACAAAGCAGAAACAGACTCACAGACATAGAGAACAGACTTGTGGTTGCCAAAGGGGAGGAGGGGTGGGGGAGGGAAGGATTGGGAGTTTGGGATTAGCAGATGCAAACTAGTATATATAGGATGGATAAACAACAAGGCCCTACTGTATAGCACAGGGAATTATATTCAATATCCTGTGATAAACCATAATGGAAAAGAATATGAAAAAGAATATATATAACTGAGTCACTTTGCTGTGCAGCAGACATTAAACACAACATTGTAAATCAACTCTACTTCAATAAAATTTACAAAACAACCTGGGTCTGGTCCAGCCTCTGCATCCAGCTGCCAAGTGGCAGGAGATAACAAGGGCAGAGGAGCATCCCCAAATCCACTCTGTGATGAAGTCTACAGGTCCAAATGTTCTAGCTCTTCAACCCATAAACAACCAGGAAACATATATTTTAAAAAGCCGTTTTTAAACATGCCAGAATTTTAAAGAGCAAGATGAAACTATAGAGTCTACAGCAGTGCTGTCCAACAGAAATAAAATACAAGCCACATATGTCACTTCAAATTTTCTAGTTAAGAAAGTAAAATTTTTAATAGTTACAAAAAGTTTTTTAAGTACATTGTAAAAAGTAAAAAGGAAGCAGTTGAAATTAATTTTAATAATATATTTATTTAAACCAGTATATACAAAAATATTATCATTTCAACATGTTTTTTGAAAGGAAAAATATCACTAATGAGATAGTCTATATGCTTTTTTTGTACTAAGTCTTTGAAATCCAGTGGGTATTTTTCTATCATTTCCTTCTTTACCTAATGCTACTTTTAGATATAATGTCTACCCAAAGTTATACATATTTGTAAGCATCAGATTTCCTTCCAAGCATTTTTAATTCACAACATAAATATATAATTATTTTAAAGCAGGGATGGTTTGTTCTTTTTAAAGTTTAATTCTTTGAATAGGTCATAAGGACGTGCACATATTAAAAAATTAAAACTATTTTAAAGTATAAGTGACACGTCTCCTTCCCAACTCCTGTCCCCCATATGGCTTGTTCTACCCATTGGCAACCACTGATATTTGTTTCTTATGTATATTTCCATATATAAAGCTACTATGAATAAATATTCTTTTTTTCCTTTTTTTTCATGATGAAGTAAATATTCTTTTTTTTTTTTTTCCTTCTCACAAGGGTTGGCATAGTTATTGTTTTGTACCTTCCTTTTTCACTTCCTCTGGGACACAGACTATTCCTTCATTCTTACCCGCTTCCCCAGTTCTCCTTCATGGCCAATGGCCGCAGTTTATGGCCAGTCCCCAGTGAGGCCATGGAGGTCACTCCTGCCTGGGGGTGCTACACTCACTGCCACCATGAGTGCTCTTGGACACATACTGTGTCTCACGTATCTGCTGTATAAATGTCCAGAAGGGGAATTGGTGGCCCCGTGGGGATATGCACTTGCAATCTTGATAGCTGTCCTTCTGTGGAGGTGTCCACCTATAGTGTAGGGAATGTCTTGTTTTCCCACAATTCCACCAATACAGTGTGTGAGCAAACACTCCAGTCTAATGGTAAAAAATGAGATCTCTGTGTAGTTTCTTTGAATGTCTCTTATTATGAGTGAGGACAAGCCCATTTTCCTCTCAGTACAAATGTCCCTAAGTTCACTGCCTTTGCCCATTTTTCTGCTGGGTTGTTAGAATTTTTCTTCTTGACTTCTAGAAGATCCTTTCTAAATAGAAAGATTAGCCCTTTGCCTGTCACATGAGCTGCAAATATGTTTTCCCAGAAGTTATTTTTTACTTTGGTTAAGGCATGTTTTCATTGTGCAGAAGTTTGTGATTTTTTTTCAGTATCAAATATATTGATCTTTGTTTTGATTGCTTCTTGATTTGGGAACCTAATTAGAAAGCCCTTCTCTTACTCTCCATTTATGAAAGAATTTTCATGTGGTGATTGTTAGTTGTTTTATCTTCTCTCTGTGCCCCCTCCCTTTTTTTTCTTTCACGAAATATTGGAGCTAGATGCAATTTATTCTGGTGTATGTGTGTGATATGGATCTAACCTAATTATTTTCTAGATGATCACCCAGTTTCTCAATACAGTTTATTAAATAGTCATCTTTACTCCTCCCATTGGAGGTGGTGTTTGTATCACAAACTAATTGCCTATGTGTAGTTGAATCTTTTTCTGGACCTTCTATTCTGCTCTATTGTTTGGTCTCTTCATGCACCTGTACCACTTTGTTTTAATTATTGGTGCTTTATAATATAATTTTTAGTATATGGTAGAAATAAACCTTTTGTGTTACTCTTTTTTTTTTAAGATTTTTTGATGTGGACCATTTTTAAAGTCTTTATTGAATTTGTTACAATATTGCTTCTCTTTTATGTTTTGGTTTTCTTGGCCACGAGGCATGTGGGATCTTAGCTCCCCGACCAGGGATCAAACCCACACTCCCTGCCTTGGAAGGTGAAGTCTTAACCACTGGACCGCCAGGGAAGTCCCCCTTTTGTGTTATTCTTAATAATGGATTGCTGAGGGGAAACTTTAAAAAATTAACATTGATCATTGGGAACAGAGTTCAGTATTGGAGACACACTGCACGGCACTGACAAAAATGACAAGGGTTTCCATCTATAAGCTAGGCCATCCTTTTGCTGTCTAGGCTGAGCCCAGGTAAGTCCTATATTCATCAGTCACGTTTGTCTTCCAACTCTTGGTCCATATATTCACATTGACATCTAAGTTATTCCTATATAAAATATTTTTGGTCTACTTCACTAGAGGTATCATTTTATTTATTTATTTATTTTTACTTACTATATTTTACTTTAAAAAATTGCCTGCTTTGAAACTCTATGCAAGATCTTCTCTTTTTAAGTCAGGATTCCACACAATACTGCTTGCTGTTCATCTAGAACAATTTGGTGGATGATCTTAAATTTCTCAGTGTCTGCAATTCTATCAATATACCAAACGGAATAAGCCACAGACCGTCAGAGCAGAGATAGACCTGTTCCAGGGCTGCTAGATTACTGAGTAATGCTGAAGATCATAATTAATTTTTTGCGTATACTGGGAAAATTTTCAAGAATTGTCATAGCTTAAAAATCCACTTTTCTCATCATACCTAGGTTATCATGGGGATTCTTCTCCCCCCGACCATCTTGTTTTTGGAATTTCGCACCTCTGATGACTTCTCATATCAAACATCCAAGGAAAACGAAGACGGCAAAGAAAAAGAGGAGGAGAATATGGTCAGTGATACCCTTGATTCTAAAAGTATCCATCAACTCTCATTTTCAAAATAGTTGTGATTTCTCTCGCCATGAATTTAGAAACTGCAAGAATTGGGGACATTTTTATAATCCTTGATTTTTTTTTAAACATCTTTATTGGAGTATAATTGCTTTACAATGGTGTGTTAGTTTCTGCTGTATAACAAAGTGAATCAGCTATACATATACATATGTCCCCATATCTCCTCCCTCTTGCGTCTCCCTCCCACCCTCCCTATCCCACCCCTCTAGGTGGTCACAAAGCACCGAGCTGATCTCCCTGTGCTATGCGGCTGCTTCCCACTAGCTATCTATTTTACATTTGGTAGTGTATATATGTCCATGCCACTCTCTCACTTTGTCTCAACTTACCCTTCCCCCTCTCCGTGTCCTCAAGTCCATTCTCTACGTCTGCGTCTTTTATAATCCTTGATTTTTGAGGCACCTGTCTGTTAAATATGGTTCTGGAGTCCAAGGCGTTTCCCATCTGGCAGCCTGCTTGCCACGTGCTCTGCTCTGTTTCCAGGATGCGAATGCAGACACTGGCTCGAGAAAGGGGGACGAGGAGAACGAACAAAAAAAGCAAAGGAGTGTTCCCATCGGGACCAAGATCTGCGAATTCTACAACGCTCCTATTGTCAAGTTCTGGTTTTACACGGTAAGCTCCCCACCCTTAGCCTTCACCATTTAGCATGTTTTAGACATGTCAGAATGAAGAAAATTGTCAAGGGCTTAAAAAGAGTGTTTTTTTAAAAAAAAAAAATCAATGGATTAAAGTTAATTATGAAAACAGAAGTGGGACTAACTCAGAATCTTCAACTAAAATTGGATCTAGATAGATATCTTGTCATATATTTATACATAGGAATGTGGCCATCCTAGCCCCAAATACACCATTTCATAAAGCAAAATAGTCATACTCTATTTGCTCAAGATGAAGGATTTTTCAAATGTCTTTAGTAATACAAACTTAGGGAAGTAGAGTTTTTTGTTGTTTTTTTTTTAAATTATTTATTTATTTATTTATTTATTTTTGGCTGTGTTGGGTCTTCGTTTCTGTGCGAGGGCTTTCTTTAGTTGCGGCGAGTGGGGGCCACTCTTCATCGCGGTGCGCGGGCCTCTCACTGTCGCGGCCTCTCTTGTTGCGGAGCACAGGCTCCAGACGCGCAGGCTCAGTAGTTGTGGCTCACGGGTCCAGTTGCTCCGCGGCATGTGGGATCTTCCCAGACCAGGGCTCGAACCCGTGTTCCCTGCATTAGCAGGCAGATTCTCAACCACTGCGCCACCAGGGAAGCCCAGGGAAGTAGAGTTTTATTCCAACAATGAACAAAGATGACTAGTATTTAGAGAGCAAGCTCACAGATGTCATTTTTCAGGAGACTGACGGGGTTACTCAAAGAGTAGGGTTGAACCCAGAGCATGAAGTCCTGGATTAGAGGAGCAAATCAAGGCACCTCCACTCTCAGGTGCAGGCCACACTGACCTCGTGACCACACTCCTCCAGCCCCATCGGTGGCCTCTGTCTGGACGGCTCCAGCAGAGCGGTGCACCCAGAACAAGAGTGGTCCAGCCTTATGCACGCGGATGGGCAGGAAAAGTGGGTCGAGGAGACTGGAGCAGCTTGGAAGGCTTTGGAGGAAACTGGCTCAGGTGCAGGCCGTCCCAGCAGGGGTGGCAGGCATGCTGTGGTTCCTACAACCACTGCGGTCGGGGGAGGGACAATACTCATGAAGTCCCAAATGCCAAGCAGCAGCCCACGCCTGGCACGTCCTGGCACTGCGGTCCCATTAGTGACTGGGCGCGAGCAGGTGATGGGAGGAGAGGAGCCAGGTCCAAAGCCATGGACAGGGTGATGGATGAGGAGGGCAGAAGGCAGAGGCAGAGCTCTGGGGCATGGCACCCAGCAGGTTGCATGGGGACCCAGGCCAACTATAGTCTGGACACCCAACCTTTTGGTAGCCACATCTGGCAATACCACCAAAGCCACAGCTGCCCACCTGTTCTGGTCAGAACCAGCTGAGGACCAGGAAGATACCTGACCTCCACAGATGCGTATGAAGAAGGCAGAGCCAGGGGGCTGATGAGCTTTGGGCGTCTCCCCAGGAACTCTCCCCAGGGCCTCTAAATGCTGCCTCTGGATGTGGGGAGGGGGTCGCACGTTTTATAGCTTGCCAGGGGTTCCCAGCACAGCCCCACTTTGAGAACTCTTGCTCCAATCCTCCTGCAAAGACTAGATAGTGGATACATGGGATGCTACCTGTATCCTGGTAAAACTTAAACAATCAGGAGGGGGGCATCTTTAAAAACAAAAAAAGGCTGCAAATCACAAATATACAGTTGCTAGTATACACCCTCCCCCCCACCTCCCCAAGACTTCAGAAGGGGCCTGTACCCGTGGTGCGTACCGCTTCAGAGTGAATCAACCTCGGTCATCTTCAGACCACCTCCCTCCACCTCATAGCTCACTCCCATATCCCTCCCAACTCTACATGCCACAAGGATAGGCACCCTGCTGTGGGCACAGCACATCACAGACGTATCAGGGCTGACCGAGGGGCCTCAAGACAGGTGTGTGTACCTGGGAAGACACCTCATGCCATCCTCCTCCCTTCGAACCTCCCACATCCATCAGCAGTGGAAAGGTTCAAGAAGGAAATTTGCAAGGCAGGGAAGAGTCAGTAACATTTTCCAATTTCCAGGAATGTAGAGGGCACACCAGTCAACTACTAAAAGTTTCCCGACTCATCATAATTTCGTGCAACTTTATAATTTCCCCTTGAGGCTGATAGTAGCAACAAATACATCTTCATTTAGAGAATGGACTGTCAGTGCCCATATCGCACTAAAGTACAAAATGCCTCCCCCTCTGCCTCAAAGTCCTCTGCCTGCACCGGTGATGTGAGTGGAAGTTTTCCTCTAAAGGATTCGGTGCACCTGGAAATGAAAATTTGTTTTAGAAGATGTGTCCACTTGTAAATAGGGTTTCGAAGCTTTTTTAAGGCACGTGTGACCTCCCCAGACACCGCTCACGGTTTCTGCCTTTCAGATATCTTACCTGGGTTACCTACTGCTGTTCAACTACGTCATCCTGGTGCGGATGGAGCGCTGGCCCTGCCTCCAGGAGTGGATCGTCATCTCCTACATCGTGAGCCTGGCCCTGGAGAAGATTCGGGAGGTGATGCTCCAAAGGCCTGTCCCAGCCCCACCCACCCCTGACTTCAATTCGGATGTATCTTCTTTTAAAAAAAAAAAAAAAAATTTTTTTTTTTTTTTTTGGCCGCGGTGCGTGCAGGATCTTAGTTCCCCAACCAGGGATCGAACCCATGCCCCCTGCAGTGGAAGCACAGAGTCTTAGCCACTGGACCACCAGGGAAGTCCCCAGATATAGCTCCTTATTTTAAAAACGTATCGTGCAAATCCCAAGTGCCGTGGAACTTCTCTTTCGAGGTGTCACAATCCCAAGTTGGTTCCGTTCCCTTGCTTGAGATTTATACACCTTCTGCTTCCAACTGAATTTGAACTTGGAAATCAAAACACAAGGCAGAATAGATGATGTTTAGTAATAAAAATAAGTCTGAGTGCCTAGAAAAGCAGCATAAACGCTGCCAGGTACCTGAGATAAACCAATGACTCCAACTGGGTACAAATTTGGGCTCCGTTTTCTCGGAGCTGGAAGTAGAAAGGGAGATGTAGGAGATGACATTTCTCCTGTAACTCAGGACTTTGAACCACACTTGTCCTCCCTCCAACCCAGATGGGGATTCTTGTGCAAGGGGTTTATTAAAGGAGAGCTCCCAGGAGAGCAGAGAGAGGCAGCAGGGTGGCCAGGTCAGAAGAGGGGACGGGGCTGAGCAAGGTGTGGCTTCAGTGGAATCTGTCCCTGGCCTAATCCTGCAGGGGACTCTGAGTGTATTTAATACTGTAGAGTCTGTCCCACTTTGACCAAAGGGAACAGACTTTTGTACCCACATCAGCCAGCCATCAGCATCTCTGGGAAAGCGGCTGCAATTGCCCAAGGGGGCAGGTGGGAGCCGAACAGCGGCACCTGCAGCAGATGGGGGCTGGGTGCACCCACCTGGTGGAAGCCTCCAGTGCCTCTGGGCAGGCCTCCAGCGCAACTGCTGCAAACAGAGGGAACAGGATTTTCAAAGAAGTGTTGAAAAAGGACAGACACCATCTCATGCAGACTCGTGTCACAGGAGACTTGAAACTAACATGTAACTTCAAGAGGGCAACCCCTGCAGGCAGCAGAGGAAATATGGGCCAGGTCCTTTTCTTTCTAATATCATCTGCAAGTTCTAATTCTTTGTATCAGCTTATAAAGGGAAAGCTTATAGCCAAGAAAAAGTGAACTTGAGAAAGCACACAGCAGAATTTCATATTCTTTCTGATAGAGAACCAATATTCTTATTTTGCAATCAGCAGTGACCCTTTCACTGAACTGAAAAAGTATCACTGGCAACTTCTTCCCAGGAGAGCTAACGCGAGGCTGTCAGTCTGATGACAGCCCGAGAAACGCAGAGTGCCAAATCTAAAATGTTATAACACATCTCCTACTACTCCTGTTTCTTTTCTAGCTGGGCTTCATTCAAACTTTGCCCACTTTGCAACTGGGATTTCCCAGGTGGCCTGCCATGCCACCCCTAGGGACACCGTGAGCTCACTGAGCATCAGCCATGTGCTGACACTGTTCTTTACCTCCCAGTTATAGGAAAGAGGGTGGGCGGCCATCAGTCAGAGTGCACAGGTTGTTAAACTAGTGAACGCCTTCTGGGTTGGCCCATAAATAGCCACCACCCCATCCCACCTCTGGAGTCCCCAGAACCTCCCCAGAGTCTCGGTAAGTAAAGGGGTACCACTTTTAAGACCCCCACCCTGCTGCACGCCATAGCTGCATACGTGGGGCTTGCTCTAAGTGTGCCCATGCCTGCTGCTTGTTAAATATTTTCAGGTTTACTCTGAGGAAATGTCCCTTTAATCAGTGGTGATTTTGAAAGAGTAAGCTCTGCAGCAGGAGAAAATCAAGTTCAGCTTTCCCCTGACTTCCCATCTCTGAGTTACAAAGGAATTTTGGCTGATAAACATTTCCCATCCCAGTTCTGCCATCTCCCCTGGGTGGACTGCCCCTCTGTGGGACCACACAGGTTTATCTCTGCCCTAGAGTTTTCCTCCTGGACTAACTCTGGAACGTGGGCTCACAGGCAAGTGTCCAGAGAATTAGAAAAGGGATCAAAAGGCAGCTACTTTAATTACAGCCAGAGGGACATAATTTAGAAGGCATTTCCTGAGAGTTTGTGAAACCCTGACTCTAGGAATACAGAGGATTTTGTGGAATTTCCCTTTCTAGATATGTTTTTCTGCCTGAGAAGATTAGTACTTAGAAGTCTTGAGCAGGAAAGGGGACCAGATGCCCTGGAATGCTGCTCCAGTCCTAATGTCCCAAGATTCTAAGAAGACAAGTCTTCCAATACCACGCTCCCTTGTTTTTTGTTCTTTGGCATTTCTTTACAGATCCTCATGTCAGAACCCGGTAAACTCAGCCAGAAAATAAAAGTTTGGCTTCAAGAATATTGGAACATCACAGACCTCGTGGCCATTTCCATGTTCATGATTGGAGCCATCCTCCGCCTACAGAAGCAGCCCTACATGGGCTATGGCCGCGTGATCTACTGCGTGGATATCATCTTCTGGTACATCCGTGTCCTGGACATCTTTGGTGTCAACAAGTATCTGGGACCCTATGTGATGATGATCGGAAAGATGGTTAGTCCTGACGCCCCGTGAGTAACTACAGACACCGAGACTGTGGTTAGGACCTGAGGCCAGGCCTCCAGCGTGGCTCTGTTGCATTTCATTTGATCTTTCCCTTGCAGTTGGTTTCCTACAGGAAGTGTTCTTTGCTTTAAGATACATAGTTCTTCTACATACTGACAATTTAATTAAATCCAATTGACGAACATGAGGTTGAGGGCCTACTGTAGGTACATGTATTTCTGGCAATAACCCGATGCATAACCTCCTAACGTGCAGTAGAAGCCAGAGACAAAGGGGGCCCGGGGTCACCCTCCCCTACCCCTACTCCACACAGTCTTCAGCTCATGTGCTCTGGCCTGGAGTGGACACAGGCAATTCGTGCGATGAGGTCAAGACAAATCCATGGCAACATTTACTCCAGAACAGGCCATAAAATATGAAACTAAAAATGAACCAGCAGATCATCCTTACATCACTTAAAATAGCCCAAGTGTTGGGACTGGTCCCAGAAGAAAGGAAGTCTTCCAAGCTTAGGAATAACTCTTTGTAAGGCAAGTTTTGAGCAAAGGGATATATGGTTGAGCTAATCCCAGCCAGGGCCCTCATCTTCAGGGATGTTCAAAATTAAGAATTATATAAGGTCAGTATCCATAGTAACCAGAGCATTGCTCATTGTAACTACTCACTGTTTGTATAACGAATGAATATCAGTATGTACTCTCAACTCATAATCTCATTACCTCCTTAGATATCTACTCCTCTTACTCCTTAGTTTCCCTCACAAATTCCTGTATTTTCCCATAATTGTTCCCTTTCTCCATTTGCAGTTGTAGTTACTAAAGGAATTTGTTTATGGGTAACAATAGAGGAGAAGAAAGATTGAGAGCATGAGATGAGAATGGCAATGTTCTAGAATAAGGTGTATGCATTGCATGAAGTACAAGAATCAGTAGCCCACGGATGGGATGGAGGGAGGGGAAAGAAGCTTACTCCATCCTAATTAAGCACTCATGAAGTCTTTGAAGAGCACAATGTAATGAACCAGGTGAACTTGGCCCATGAGTCAAGACAGTAAGAGGCCCATTTCCTCTCTCCTCAGATGATTGACATGCTGTATTTTGTGGTCATCATGCTGGTGGTGTTGATGAGTTTCGGAGTAGCCCGTCAAGCCATTTTGCATCCAGATGAGGAGCCTTCTTGGAAACTGGCCCGAAACATCTTCTACATGCCCTACTGGATGATCTACGGAGAGGTGTTTGCAGACCAGATAGACCGTAAGAATAGAATTCATAGTAAGATTCTCTTCCCTGCTTCCCAAGGCAGATGATCAGTTCCAAATTAATGGAAGAGCCTGTGTTAATTTGGGAATAAAGTATTTTTTATTCTGCCATAGGCATCAAATTATTTTAGGAAGAAATCAGTGCAGATTATGAAATACAGATTTTTGAGACATCGGTCCTGTCTTCTACTCTGAGAACCACTAACTGGAATTCTGAGTCTCATATCCCTTGAGCATGTCCTACACATGAATGTAGTCCCAATGCCAACATCCTAATTTTTCTTCAACCTGAATCTCTTTCTGCCCCGAGATAGAGCTGGTAGTGTTATTTCAGTCAAATGAGATAGTGACTATTGCCATGTGTCATCCTCTTCTTCAAGCTTCAGAACCCATTTTCCACATAGCTATCCATTTCCTCTTCACTCCTGGAGTGATATTTTTGTATAATCAACAGTATTCTGGATGTTAGCAGAGGAAATGAGCTGCAATCCTGCATGGATTTCTGGGGAATGCAGGCCCCAGCTCTGGCCAGGCTGAGCTGGTAGGTCACAGCGTCTCTTGTGTTGTAGGGAAGTGAAGTTCAAATGCTCTTATGCTATTTCACCCAGACAGTTACGGCATCACCAATGAATGAGCATCTTCAGACCTATTTTCATGTTAGCACCAATATTTTAATTTGCATGTTGTGCTCTGTCAAAAAGCACCAGGTACAATAGCATGGCTGCTACTTCCAGTAGAAGCAGAAGCTTCTTGAGAATAGAAGGTTCTGAACATCCTTGCCTTGTAGAAAATGCAGGGTTGTTCGGTATATCTCCACTAAGTGAGACTGATAACCAGTCGCACAACGCCTTCTACCTACTGGCTTTCATCACGTGATTCAGAACACATCCTTATCATGAGTATCTCAGAGTCAATTGGCGAATGTGTTTGTAGCTTGGTAAACCAGAACATAAAAATCTAATTTGGTTTCAAAGGAATATTAGCTTCAGTAAACATACATAAATGCTAAAAGTCCCTGGATCCAGACGTAAGGTGTAATATTTTTATTTTTTTTAATTAAATTGGGTAACAAGAGAAGATGAAGAGGCAAACTTGAGGCTATTTTCAGTGACACCATGAAATGTAGGTTTTCAGTTCTTGGTCTGATTATTTCATAATAATTTTGTATTTATTTGTGCTTATGATGTGTTTGTGTTGGGATACAGGGAATGCTTGATTGGTCAACCTCCATGTTAAAATGATCATCTGTCAGTAGCCTCATGTCTTTTTCACAGTTTTTTTCACTAGTGAGTTTTGCTATTGCTTATGACGTGGTAAAATAAATATTCATGAAATATATATACATATATTTCCTAGAATTAATAATGTGTAAAATTCTCCTAAGTAGATCACTGTTTCCAAGTGTGAATCTGTAATTCCCAAGCTTGAACACTTTACATTTCTTGACAGCAAAACAGTTCTTGTGTTGTTCATCATTTGTTTGACTTTTCTCTCAACTGTCTTATTTTTTTTCTTCCTTCCTATCAAAACTAAAAAAAATAAAATGCTGCTTTCCAATCACTCTATAGTGTACGCCATGGAAATTAATCGTAAGTTTATGCATAATTGATGACTCTAGTCCATGAAATGTGTGTATTAATTAGTTTCTTCCTCAGCTAATTACCGATAGTCTTATACCAGTTTCAAATATTTCTCTTGTTTTTTGGTGTCAGTACTTTTTTAAATGATAAGGAAGTGAAAAGTAAATAGACTATAAATTCATGGATATTACTTCACTAATTACTGTTGAGATCATCCTCTCTTTTTCTTCAGAAAATAAGTCCCATATGATCAAAGTGGCATTTCAAATGAGCAGAGAGAGAAAAGATTCTTTTTCAAACATCACTCAGAACAGTCAATTAATGGATTGGAGGCTAGGGGGGATCCTTACCTCCTACCTCATAATAAAATTATTTTCAAAGTTAATGTACAAATGACCAAGAAGACAACATAAGTTAATGTTAAATAATTAGAAGACCCAATCACTTTCTAATGGATAACAGTAAAGAAACCATAGACGCATAGATAGATGCGTCTGCTTAAAAATGAAGAACTTCTGTATATGACAAACAGAACACAGAAATGAGAAAATGTTTACAAATATAACAAGTTAAGAATGACTATCTGTGAGTGCAGAAATGAGTTCCTTATCACCTTTGTATGAATTGATATTTTTCAATTATTATTATTATTTCAAAATTATTGCTTATGAAATCAGAAAAAAAAACATAGTAAAAAAGAAATAGGTCCTTTAATAGCATAGGTCAGTTTATTTATTCTTTTCATTCTATGTAAAAGACAAGCACAAAAAGACAGACTCTCGTTTCAGCTCCTTGTGGTGACAACCAGTACGATGAGGAGGGCAAGCGGCTCCCTCCCTGCATCCCGGGCGCCTGGCTCACGCCCGCCATCATGGCATGCTACCTGCTGGTGGCCAACATCCTGCTCGTGAACTTGCTCATCGCCGTTTTCAAGTGTGTGTCACCGCTGATGACCGTATATTTGTTATTTATTATTTTACAGATTTTCAGTGTAATCTCAGAAATCTCCCAGGTTGCCCAGGATTTACATGGAATTCCACTAGGGCTTTCAAATGTGTAGAATTTTTCACAATGTTTTTTTGTTCAACCATAATCAGCCTTCATGTATTCCTAAATCAAGAGTTGACACTTAAATACATTTAAATTCAATCTTGGTTAGTATTTTAACACTTTTGGCATGTATTTTAATCTAATGAAAATATTTTCTTAGATGAAAGTCTCCTGAGACAGAGAAGATTTATCAAACTGAGCCTTGAATTCATTATCAGAGGCACAGAAAGCAAAGTTAATTTCATAGGCTGTGACAATTACTGTACTATTATATGAAATATTTTTCTTATCACTTACCGAATAGAAGATAAAATGGCCTAAGAAAGAAATGGCTTAAAATCCACAATCAAATTTCTTGTAAAACTTGCCCCTTTTGGCATGATATGTTGAGGATCTGACCATGCTTAATAAATGTTGAAAAATTTTATTTTAGTTTCTAAGATGAAAAATGTGAGGGAAAAATCCTTCACAGAAATATAGACTCTCAGAGCTGACCAGGGCATTGGAGAGAATCTGGTTACACTCCTGACTTGACAGATGAGAAAATGAAGGTTGACAGAGGTTAACTGACTTTTCTAAGGTCCCCGTGTAGACAACACGCTTGATCAGGATTCCAACAATTCTAGGCTTACTGCCTCCCACTGGAAACTCAAAGAAGACAAAGACTGTACCTACCCAACATCCAAAATAACCCACTTTCGATCAAAATGTTCAGTAATTAATCAACTCAGTTCCAAAAAAATGTAGTCAGCTAGTTGACTGAATTTAAAGTTTAAATACTTCAAAATGCTTAGTGGGATGGCTCATACCTTTAAATATATGAAATAAAATTTCCTGAGCAGTCAGTAGACTGTGGTGTGGTTTTGCAAGAAAGCAGTGGGTAGCAATTTCAATACACTTAATTCTTAATTATTTATATGAGTAAAATGTCCTTGAATGTTGGTAAGCCACGCTGATAGATAAACCAAAAGACAGGTCATTCAGAGTCAGTACTAACTTGTGGAATGACCCCAAAAGGCCATTTCATTGCATATTTTCAATTCAATGTGAGTAACTCTGATTGCCCTGGGAAATCACTATTAAAAGTAATACAACTAATTAAACATGTATTCTTTTTAAAGCAATACCTTCTTTGAAGTAAAGTCAATATCCAACCAAGTGTGGAAATTCCAGCGTTATCAGCTGATTATGACATTTCATGACCGGCCAGTCTTGCCTCCACCAATGATCATTTTAAGCCACGTCTATATAATCATTATGCGTCTCAGCCGCCAATGCAGGAAGAAAAGAGAAGGGGACCAAGACGAACAGGATCGTGGATTGAGTATGTGCAGGACTCTTTCATTTCTATCTTGGGCTAATCTAGAAAGACTATTCTAATTGGATACCTGCATGGAAATCTCCTTAAACTACTTAAATGTGTGAAAACACAGCACTCTATCCAAATGCTATTCTTTGCAGAATGCTTCTCATTTTATGCTGATTTTATTCTAGTTTTGTTTATTTATTAGTAATTAATATCACTGAAAGTCCACTCATGAAGAGATGAGAAATTGAGACAGTTCTTGAAAATAACTTTTCTCTATAAATCCAATGTTCCTTTCAAAATGTTTATATATATATATAAATTTATTTATTTTTGGCTGCGTTGGGTTCTTGTTGCTGCGCGCGGGCTTCCTCTAGTTGCGGCGGGTGGTGGTACTCTTCTTTGCGGCGCGTGGGCTTCTCATTGCGGTGGCTTCTCTTGTTGCGGAGCACGGGCTCTAGAGCACAGGCTCAGTAGTTGTGGTGCACGGGCTCAGTTGCTCTGCGGCATGTGGGATCTTCCCGGACTAGGGCTCGAACCCGTGTCCCCTGCGTTGGCAGCCGGGTTATTAACCACTGCACCACCAGCGATGTCCTCAAAATGTTTTAGTGTGTTGCGTCTAAAGAGAATGGGAAGACACTCCTGTCCACTTGACTCTATCCATAAAATACATGCAAAACGTTTTCCGGAAAATCATAACTTGGTTTCACTTTCCGAATAGCTGTAATTTGGATTTTTGTGTTAAAAAGTGAGCCGTTTAGCTCCAGCGGAAATGTCAATATGATCGCCGCATATTACAAGGAGTCTTTGTGTGATAACCAGCGGCAGGAGCAGGGAGCTGCTTGCAAGGGATGGGGAAGGGAGCTTGGTTAAAGGCGGGCTGTGAAATTCGCAAGGACGCACCTACCTGGCTGGTTTCTCACGTGGCAACCGCTTCTGCCTTTGCAGAGCTGTTTCTCAGCGACGAGGAGCTGAAGAGGCTGCACGAGTTTGAGGAGCAGTGTGTCCGGGAGCATTTCCAGGAGAAGGAGGACGAGCAGCAGTCGTCCAGCGAGGAGCGCATTCGCGTCACCTGTGAGAGGTGCGCCTGGGGCGTGGCCACCGCGGGGCGCGGCGCGCAGGGCGCAGGGCCAAAGGGTGCGGCTCCTCCGTCCCGTCTAAGGGGAATGCCAAGTCCATTTACACATTCACTCCCAGTTCTCCTGTTGACTCAACTTTGGCTTTTTAACGTGTTCCCCACCCCCCAAAGTAGTGTGAAAGTTCCAAATGATGGTTATATATTGTATATAGAAGTGAATGATGACATTTATCATAAATATTCCAGGCCAAAACCAAACCAAAACAAACAAAACCCTGATGGTTCTTGCCCACCCCGAAAGTGGGCGCTTTTACAATACAATACATGGAGAGAACCTTCAGGTGCAGGGCTGTGTAACTGCTGGGGACGTTTCTCCACGCCCTTGACATATGTTGCTTCCTTGGCCAAGTGTGGTCTGCCCCGGCTTGACCTCCTGATCCTGATTTGTGCTCTCCTTGCTCCTTCCCAACACCTTTCCAACCTCACGGAGCAGAGGTACAGGAGGGGCAGAGGCGTCTGTCTTGGGTACCCAGCAAGATCAGTATCATGAAGATGTCAGTGCTTACTACGTGGGGAATGGACTGCTTGCCTGTATGGGGCAGTGAGTAAATGAGCAGAGGAGGGCAGGTCAGGGAGGAACTGAAAGGGTGATGTGTTCCATACTTTATAGTATTGCTTTTCCTGCGGCTGCAAACTGCAGAGCAACCAGCAAAGGTAGACGGGAACGATCAACCCGCACTAGAGACATTTTTTGAATCATAATTTTTGAGAACCTTGATCACTTCATAAAAGCAACTGAAGCTTGTTAAAGAGCATGAGAGTTGATAAAACGTTGTTCCAAAGAGTTTAATCAACAATGCATGTAGGGCTTCCCTGGTGGTGCAGTGGTTGAGAATCCGCCTGCCAATGCAGGGGACACGGGTTCGAGCCCTGGTCTGGGAAGATCCCACGTGACGCGGAGCAACTAGGCCCGTGAGCCACAACTACTGAACCTGCGCCTCTGGAGCCTGTGCTCCGCAACAAGAGAGGCCGCGATAGTGAGAGGCCCGCGCCCCGCGATGAAGAGTGGCCCCCGCTTGCCGCAACTGGAGAAAGCCCTCGCACAGAAACGAAGACCCAACACAGCCAAAAATAAAAAATAAATTATAAAAAAAAAACAATGCATGTAGAAGGATGAGTGTGGCGAGGGAGACATGCCTGAGGGGATTCCAGAGCCTTATTCTATCCTGGAGTCTTCAGCATTAAAGTTTTCTGATACCGTGTATATCGTCTGATATACGTGTGTATATTGAGACACATAAAAACATGGTAGGACTTCAAGAGACTATTTCAGCACATACTTCCCAATCAGGGGCCCCAGCAATTATAGCAGAATTCACACTACACCGTGAAATCTTCGTGGTGGGTGTTCAGGCCAGTGGCTCCACCTCAGCCCACAGGCGGGATGATGCCCCCGGCAGCTGCAGAGCTCTACCCCTCCCGCCCTCCTAGACCGAGTCAACTTGTAATCCTACCAGCCAAACTCGAAGGTTATCTGCACCAACCTTCGGCCTTAATAAGGTATATTTTCAATAAAACTTTGGAACACTTCTTTGTTATTTTACTGGTAATTACTAACCTTTCAAGATATAATCATGATTTCATTATGAGAAAGATAAGGTGCCCCCATCTTGATAACCTAACTTCCACTTTCTAGTTAGACATTAACTTGAATGGAATCACAGGCGTAATTTACCATGGATGGAAATGGTGTTCTCTTTCACCCTGCCTCCTCCCCTCCTCCCTTCCCAGAGCAGTGTTTGGATTTTTACCGTTTTTGGACCAAGGCTCCAGGAATGTGGTTATCAGGTCGCTACCAAATTGCATTTTCCCCTTGGGGCTCCGAGCACACGTAAGAGGAATGAAAGTGCACGGGGCAGTAAAAACAGGCTACTTCCCGTTTGCCTTGGCTGAGCTCCCCGGGGTGACGGGAGCACATTCCTGTCCCTCCAGTTCCCTTTGTTGACTCTTTCTTGGCTGAATCATAGGTGAACGCCAGAGACAGAAAAAGGAGGTCCGGAGAAGGGAGCTTTCCTTCACCCTTAACCAGGACCACTGGGGAGCAAGAGATGGTGGGAGAATGGGAAAAATTAGTTATTTCTACCTAACTGTTGGCACCAGTGATTACTTTTTTTTTTCTTTTCTTTTATTGAAGTATAGTTTATTTACAGTGTTGTGTTTCAGGTGTACAGCAAAGTGATTCAGTTATACATATACATATATCCACTCTTTTTCAGATTCTTTTCCCATATAGGTTATCACAGAATATTGAGTAGAGTTCCCTGTCCTATAAAGTAGGTCCTTGTCAGTTATCTGTTTTATATACAGTAATGTGTATATGTTAATCCCAAATTCCTAATTTATCTACTTTTTCTGTAGTCGCTTTTTTTTTAATTGAAGTATAGTTGATCTACAATGTTTCGGGTGTACAGCAAATTGGTTCTGTTATAGTGGTTCCATTTTATATATATATATATATAAATTCTTTCTCAGATTCTTTTTCCTCATAGGTTATTACAAGATGTCGAATATAGTTCCCTGTGCTATACAGTAGGTGCTTGTCATTTACCTATTCTATACATAATAATGTGTATCTGTTAATCCCAAATATTTAATTTATCCCTCCCATCAGTGATTACTTTTAAAATCACATTTTTGAGTACTCAGATGTTTCTGCCACTTCTTTAATCTTCCTTATAGATTTGGTTGCTTTCATTTTCTGCGTCACCATTTGCCGTTTGATGATTTTCCTGCTCTTCTCTCAGTGGGACAGGCCCCAGCACTATGGGGACGGCAGGGTCTGGTTAGGGGTGAGCATCTGTGATCAACACCGTTGGTGTCTGTCCCTTCCTGACCTCCCTGTGGTCCGGGCACCTTGCAAAACCTGGGCCAGTGATTTGCAAACGTGTTCACACCAGCAGTTTACACACTTGTCGTGCTCCTCCATGCAGGGTGCTTTGAGGACTTAGGTTCAGGAACCAAATTCATGGCTTTCCCCTATTGCTTGGAAAGGTATATATAAAATTCTACCAAATTAACCATTTATTTTTATCATAGAATTTCAACATTTTGTAAATTCCAACATTCAGTCCCTCAAGAAGAGATGTACCATGTGACTCAGTTTTTAGCTAACACAGCGCTGGTTGCAACCGGGCATTCAACCCAAAGCCCCAGCCACCAGCCCACCCAGCTGTCTCAGGGCACCGCCCTCAGGCTTTTCCTCCCAAAACGTCCCCCCTGTGCTCCATGAATAGCACCACTGCCATCTCATTCAGCAAGACAGTCACTGGCAAAGCATTCGGAGTCCTCCCTCTTCTGCACTAACAATCCCCAAGTCGGATCACTTCCCCTCACCTATAAATCATGGTCCACCCACATCTTTCCTTCTCTACCCCCAGCACCTGAGTACCAGCCAGCATCATTTTTCACTTGGGTTCCTGCAGCTGTCCCCTCAGAAATCAGTCCTTGGAATTCAGTCTTGCTCTTTCAGTCCATTTTACACCAGAGAGACTCTAACCAGCCCCCGCAGCCCCCATCACCAGCTCGCCTGAAAAGCCCCCTCAGCGGCTCCCACCACTCCTGGGCCCGTGAGGCCCTGCCATCTGTCCAGCCGCACCCTGGACTGTCCGCCCCTCATGCTCAGTCCTCCAGTCTTGCTGGCCCTCTTCCACCCCCTCAAAGCCACTGCTTTCTTCCTGCCGCAGGGACTTTGCACATCCTCTTCCCTCCACCTGCTCATCTTTTGGAACTCTGCCCAAATGCCAATTCCTTCTGGCAAACTTCCCTGACCGCTTCACACCTTAGTAGACTAGGTCAGGGCTCTTGGAGTCTAAGCCCCACGAAGGCAAGGACCAGGTACAAATTCCACTCACCACGTTGTTCCCAGAGCCTGCACATGGCCACGTAGCAGGAGCTCGATTTTTTGGAATGAATGAATGACTCCAAAGTTTGTCTCTTGATTTGAATGCAACTTTCTGTCCTGTCCTCCATGAGTTCCCTCCTGGAATATCATATAGGAAATCAACGATGCTCCCTCTGGATTCAAAACTTTGGTTTTACTCTTAGGAATGAGGAACAACCTCAATATGCAAATGATTCTGGTCCCTGTAAAAGGAAGGATCCTTCAGATCAGCAAGATCAAAACAAGAGTTGGTGTTGGTACATGTTGTCTCTTTGCCCAAAGGCATAATATCAGATAAGCAAGAGGGCTGGTGCAGGGACAGCATTTACAAATAACTTCCCAGCACGAGCAAGGTAGAACTGGTCAACCTAAACATTCTATTCTCGTCTCACCAGTTTAATAACTGGTAACAAGTATCCCTATCAATTGGAGCTTGAAGCCCACCTCTGTATCTCTCGCAAGCCCACTGTTGAACACACCTTTCTTTTTGTGCTTTGGCATCCCCATCACTGGTCCACAGGTTCCAGAGCAATTGAGTTGGAAAGAATCCTTTCTGACAAAACTTTGTTAGAGATTCAACTTCCTTTTCTCAAACAATGAGAATTATGTAATCCAGTGTGTTTACCTTTTTTCATGGCTTCAAGGAAGCTTAGCATCAAACTTAATATTTAATTATAACAAGTGTATTATTGTAGGGTTTGGGAATATGTGGTGTATATTGCTCTCCTTATCTCCTCTACTCTTTCATATCTTTTATTCCATTTACATAAATTTATTTTCTATGTCTGATATTTCAAAGTATGCAGGATATAACTCATAAATCACACATTTTAAAAGCAGTTGGTCCTATACTTAAGGAGCTATAGGTCATAGAGTAGCCAAACCTATAATAGCAGGCTCTGATTCCCCCAAAATTCTCTGGGTTAAGTGGTTTCTTGTCATATTTGTGGATCTGGGTTAAGGTCTTGGGTTTCCTGTCGGCTTGATGGGAAATCAGCTGTTGATCTTGAGATCTTCTTTGGCGTCCTCTTCCCAAGTGACCAGGAAGAGAAGATTATGGTAAGAAAGACCCTGACAAGAAAGACAAGGAGAGAAACAAGACAGTAATTAGAAAAAGACCTGAAAGAAAGATCAGTCTTAGAAAGGAGGTGGGATTCCTCTGATGGAGAGAAGGCCATCCAAAGACACACACGTAGGGATGGAGAAGGCTGGGGAAGAGCTCACCTGAATGCCTTAATCTTATAAATTAATAAGAGTCAACGGTGCTTGGATGATGGGGGAGGGGTGGGATGAAGTGGTGGAGTTTTGACATGCCTAGTAAATGACAATCTTGTTCCTTACCTGACTCTGAAAGCCAATTCAGAGAAAGACGCAGACATCAGACAGAGGTAAAAATCTCAGCTTTATTAGTAATAAATGTTGTGCTAGAGAGTGTGGTCCAGTTCTTGCCAAATGCACACCCCAGAAGTAGATGTCCCCACCCAATCACAGGCAGCACCAGCAGCCTGCAGGCCTCCCTTCTTCCCTGCTAAGCTTACCGTTCGACCTAGACAAAGTGAGAATCCACGCTCCCTGCAGGCAGCTGGCTCCCAAACAGAAAGAGAGAAGCATACTCATGTCCTGGTCCCCAAACTCCAGCCAGAAAATTAATTCTCTCAAGAGTAAATGAGGGACTTCCCTGGTGGCGCAGTGGTTAAGAATTCGCTGTCAATGCAGGGGACACGGGTTCGAGCCCTGGTCTGGGAAAATCCCACATGCTGCAGAGCAACTAAGCCCGTGAGCCACAACTACTGAGCCCGCATGCCACAACTACTGAAGCCCGCACGCCTAGAGCCTGTGCTCCCCAGCAAGAGAGGCCACCGCAATGAGAAGCCCACGCAACGCAACAAACAGTAGCCCCCACTCACCACAACTAGAGAAAGCCTGCACGCAGCAACGAAGACCCAACCCAGCCAAAAATAAATAAATAAATTTATTTTTTAAAAAAAGAGTAAATGAAAGGCTGAATCACCCAACTGACAGAAACCCAAATGAAAAAAAAAATGAAAGCAATATGAGACCGATGGGATAATATAAAACATGCCAATCTATACATAATAGGGATCCTGGAAGGAGGAGAAAGAGAAAAGGGGATTGAAAATGTATTTGAAGAAATTATGGCTGCAAACTTCCAAAACCTAAAGAAGGAAACAGATATCCAGATACAGAAAGCAAGCACAGAAGGCCCCAAACAAGATAAACCCAAATAGACCTGCACCAAGACATATTATAATAAAAATGGCAAAAGTTAAAGATAAAGAGAGGATTCTAAAGGCAGAAAGAGAAAAACAAAGAGTTAATTACAAGGGAAACCCCATAAGGCTATCAGCTTATTTCTCTGCTGAAACTGTTGCAGGCCAGAAGGGAGTGGCAAGATATATTCAAAGTCCTGAAAGGGAAAAATCTGCAACCTAGGATACTCTACCCAGCAAGATTATCAATTAGAATAGAAGGAGAGAGAAAGAATTTCTCAGACAAGCAAAAACTAAAAGAATACAGCAATATCAAACCTGTCCTACAGGAAATATTGAAAGGTCTTCTCTAAATAGAAAAGAAGTAAGAATCTATAGGAAAGAGAAAATCACAATTAGAAAGTAAATCACTTAAGTAAGCCAGTACACAGATTAAATGAAACGCTGG
Source organism: Balaenoptera physalus (assembly GCF_965194825.1). Classification (NCBI taxonomy): domain Eukaryota; kingdom Metazoa; phylum Chordata; class Mammalia; order Artiodactyla; family Balaenopteridae; genus Balaenoptera; species Balaenoptera physalus. The sequence goes on from NC_138883.1 coordinate 148,300,140, forward strand.
AGAGAGGCCAGGAGTTTTACAGTCATGGAAAATTCTGACACGTAAGAAGAAGCAATAGGAATGGTGGAAAGGAAACCACCCAGCAACATTACAGACTTGAAGCCAGTAGGGAGGATTTGAGTTCACCTTGAGGGAAAATGCAGTAGGAAAGTTGTTAGCCAAGAGATTGCCTGGTGGGAACAATGGCAACCCAGCTGTGACTTTGTATTGGGCCAAGTCAATGTGGCTCCATGACTCTCATAGGTGACTGTGACATATTACAGCCCAAGGGCAAGGATGCAGAAAATGAGTGATGCATGAGGCACAGCAAAAGGGAGCTTGATGGGACCTTGCGGGTACCACGGTGATGTCAGGGTTTGCAAACGGCAGCATAAACATATTACATCGGCTCCAGCCACCATTTATCCCTGCCCAGCCCTGGAGTCCTAGTCGTGATAGATGAAGGCTTAGGGATTGTCACTACTATGTTGGAAGTAAGGGAGAAACAACCCAGGATATATCAATAAGAGCTTCACTGAGTGCCTGACCCGAGTCTGGCCAGAGTAGAGAACATAGTCAGAAAAGGCTAATGATTTAGATGATCTGAATTCTAGAAACCAAGGAGGTCTGACGTGTGGCCATGTTGGTGTGTATAAATGATGCGGCATAGAGGTAGAATCCCAGAGAGCTTAATATTCTTTCAGCAACTACTCAGACTTTTGCTTACTAAAAAGAATGAGGACAGAAGATTTAAGACTTGAGTCTTGTTCTTTGTTTAGTCTTTCACATATAAAAACTCCGAAAGTAAGCACACCCAGGTTCTACCCTGGCTGTTCTCTCTACAATTACTAAACTTAAAAGGCAGCCCCATATGAAGAAGCAGATGGAAATTAAAATAGCTGAATGTAGAATTTGGACAGGATGAGACAACTTTATGATCTATAGACCTGAAGTAAAATGACAGGGTAGGAATAGTCTTAAAACTCAATATAGGCGACCATGGGATCTTGAAACATGGGTTTCGTCAAGTATGAACTGGACCTCGTTGCTCCACTAACATTATGTTTTTGTGTTAAATTTTAACTCTATCATTAAGGAAATGTTCCCATGTAATTTATGAGATGCCTGGCAGGTAAAGGGTGATCGTTGCACATGAAAAGATGACTGTACATAAAACAAGTTTTAATAACTGGCTTACTACAGAGCTCCCAACGTCTATGTTCTGTTCTTAGGAAAGACACACAGGACTCTTACCATGAGAACGTGAATTTGGACATTATATTTAATAGATCAGAGTCTATGAAAGTCCAATAAAGTTATTCCCTACATAGGCATATATTCTCTTGAAAGTCACTACAGAAGGTCCACAAATTTATAGATTGTTGTGCCTATTATTTGAATGGAATGGAAAACATTATTCACAGTGCCTTAACAAAAATGCATTTTAGTTAAACTCCTTTCAGGTTTAGTGGTATAAGATTCAAAATCAAAACCCTTAGGTACTAGATATACTGAGATATGGATAAAAAGTATTTGAAGATTTGTCACCACCCCTACTCATATGGTCACGTCATTCTATACCTGTTCAGCACCTAGAGTTCAGGGAGTACTTTCACTGAAAAGATTTTGAAACTAAACTGAAACTGAAATCACAGCCCACAGAAAGCATCCATAAAAGATAAAAAATGATAAACTGGATTTCATCAAAATAAAAATCTATCGCTCTACAAAAGACACTGCTATGACAATGGAAAACAAGGTACAGACTGGGAGAAAACATATGCATATCATATATTTGCTGTAGGACTTGGGTACAGAATATCTAAAGAACTCTCAAAACAATAATAAGGGGGAAATGACCCAATGAAAAATGGGCCAAAGATTAGAAGAGACACACCGGGGAAAACATAAGTTTGGCAAATAAGTACATGAATCAATGTTCAACATTATTAGTTATTAGTAAAATGCAAGTTAAAACTACGATGCGATACTTCTACACACATATTACAGTAGCTAAAATTTTTAAATATCAGTAATACAAAGTGCCAAAAAGGACGCTGAGTACCTGCTGGTACACATATACTGCTCGTGGGAATATAAAATTCTGAAAAATGGTCTGGTAGTTTCTTTTTTTTTATTGAAGTCTAGTTGATTCACAATGTTGTGTTAATTTCTGCTGTACAGCAAAGAGACTCAGATATATATATATATATAGATAGATAGATAGATAGATAGATAGATAGATAGATAGATAGATTCTTTTTTTATATTCTTTTCCATTATGGTTTATCTCAGGATATTGAATATAGTTCCCTGCACTATACAGTAAGATCTTGGTGCTTATCCATTCTATATGTAATATTATAGTTTGCATCTGCTAATCCCAAACTCCCAATCCATACCTCCCCCACACCCTCTGCTTTGGCAACTACAAGTCTGTTTTCTATGTCTGTGAGTCTGTTTCTGTATCATAGATAGGTTCATTTGTGTCATATTTTAGATTCCACATATAAGTGATATCATGTGATATTTGTCTTTCTCTGTCAGATGTACTTCGCTTAGTATCATAATCTCTAGGTCCATCCATGTTGCTGCAAATGGCATGATTTCATTCTTTTTATGGCTGAGTAATATTCCATTGTATATATGTACCACATCTTCTTTATCCATTCATCTGTCGATGGACACTTAGGCTGCTTCCATGTCTTGGCTATTGTGAATAGTGCTGCTATGAACACTGGGGTGTGTGTATCCTTTTGAATTATATTTTTCTCCAGATATATGCTTAGGAGTGGGATGCTGGATCATATGGCAACTTTACTTTTAGTTTTTTAAGGAACCTCCACACTGTTCTCCATAGTGGCTGCACCAGTTTATATTCCCACCAACAGTGCAGGAGGGTTTCCTTTTCTCCACACCCTCTCCAGCATTTATTTGGCAGTTTCTTATAAAGTTAAACACACACTCATCATATGAACCACTCCTAGGTATTTATCCCAGAGAAATGAAAACTTATTGGTTCAGCCACTCTGGGAATCAGTATGGAGTTTCCTCAAAAAATTAAAGATAGAGCTACTCTACAATCTAGCAATCCCACTTCTGGGTATTTATCCAAAGGAAATGAAAACAGGTTACCAAAGAGACATATGCACCCCATGTTTATTGCAGCATTATTCACAAGAGCCAAGATATAGAAACAACCTAAGTGTTCGTCCATATCATGTAATACTACTCAGCAATGAAAAGGAACAAACAGCACATGCAACAACTTGCATGAATGTCAAAGACACTATGCAGAAAGAAGCCAGTCTCGAAAAGTTACCTACTGTATGATTCTCTTTATTTGACATTCTCAGAAAGATAAAACTATAGGGATGAAGAACTGATCAGTGGTTGCTAGGATTAAGGGGAGGGGAGGGTGTGATGACAAAGATTTAGCACGAGGGAGTTTTGGGGGATGGGAGAATTACTCTGGATCCTGATCATGACATTGGTTATAGAAATTTATATGTGTTAATATCCATAGAACTGTACACCAAAAGAAAAAATAGTCAATTTACTGTATGACAGTTTTAAAAAGAAAACATGACGTTAGAAATATGACATATTAGAAATATGTCACTTAGAGGAAATCAACTTTACTTAATGGGAAAGCCAAACAAATCACTTTGGACCTAGAACAGTTTTTTGTTCTGTGCTGAAAAAATATTTCATTCTGTGCCTAAAGGAAAGCAGAATTAAGATGTCCACGTTAGGGACTTCCCTGGTGGCACAGTGGTTAAGTATCCACCTGCCAATGCAGGGGACACGGGTTTGAGCCCTGGTCTGGGAAGATCCCACATGCCGTGGAGCAACTAAGCCCATGCGCCACAACTACTGAGCCTGTGCTCTAGAGCCCGTGAGCCACAACTACTGAAGCCCGCGAGCCACAACCACTGAAGCCCACACACCTAGAGCCTGTGCTCCGCAACAAGAGAAGCTACTGCAATGAGAAGCCTGCACACCACAACGAAGAGTAGCCCCCGCTCACCGCAACTACAGAAAGCCCGTGAGCAGCAACGATGACCCAATGCAGCCAAAAATAAAAAATAAATTTATTAAAAAAAAAAAAGATGTCACAAGTTAGGAAAGCTCATATCTCACTATGAGCTCTGTCATAAATGATAAATTTCTCTTATATGTTTTCCTGCCATTCAGCGTGTCAACAGATATGGGGCGCTTGTCAAATTGTTTCCTACAGAGCCTCTCTTTCCCCATCTGAAATGGAAATCTCTCCTTGGATTTCCATCTACGGATGTCATGTCAAGGTTTGTGAAACATGTTTAAGTCATTGTGGGAAGTCACAGAACAAGGCTGACATGGGAGATAGTTCCTCATGCATCCTTTTTGTTAATCATTCCAGATCGACATGAACTTCACTCGGTTTTTTTTTTTTCTTTCTTCTTTCACACATACTCTAAAAACTCAATACGACTTCCCTTGATTTGGCATAGCCGTCTAAAATGTGCTGTCTCCACCTCGTTGCTGTTTACGACGAGCCTGAAATAGCATCTGACAATTTTTCTTAACCTAAACCACATCGTGAAGCTTTGTTTCTTCCACAGCTTCAAACTAAGGGGGTGGCAGTAGGGATGGGACATTTACGGGACACCTAAAGAGGGGTCCTACACGGAGCTTGAAAACCTATTCAACACAGGGGGGAGGGAGGTTAGGGAGGTGTAAAGGAGACAGAATCAGATGAGTTTGAGGTTTCCTTTTTCTGTGTGAGTGGCCAGCAATGCTGTTATCTGGATTAGGTCACACAGGGAAAAAAATAGGCAGAGAATTATAAAAGATTTGAAAGGAAAGATACGTATCTATATTTTACCAGCTTATTTATTTTTAAAAGTTTGCACAGCTGCTTTAATCTCTAAATGTTGTGTTTGTTAAAGGATTTCAAGTTTGTTCCAGAGGCAATGCAGTTTTTAACACAAAAGGAATGAATCCTTGGGGCAGTAGATTTGAAGTGAGCAAGGAGACATGACATTTAACAGAGAAAACCAAGTTGGACTTGAAGTCCTGGAAAATTAATAGTGTAAAGTTCTTCTGATGGTCCCTGAAATGCAGGAGGACAGGGAACACTTAGAACCTGTTGTCGGGTTCCCTATGGTAGGGAAGCTTTTTTTTTTTAATTTATTGAAGTATAGTTAATTTACAAACTAACACAATGTTGTGTTGGTTTCAGGTGTATAGCAAAGTGATTCAGTTATACATACACATATATATTTTTTTCCCTTATAGCTTATTACAAAATATTGAGTAGTGTTCCCTGTGCTATACAGTAGGTCCATGTTGATTATCTATTTTAAATACAGTAGTGTGTATCTGTTAATCCCAGTAGGGAAGTTTTTAAAGAAGGAAGTCACGTCTCCTCATACATGGTGAATTTGGTGAAGTTGGTCCTCCTGGTGGCAAACTTCCAGGAAGCCAGACCCTTCCTGCTCAGATGATGTGGTTTCCTAAGGGACATAAAAATAGTCCTCTCCCCATGAAAAGGGTTAAGAATGGAAGCCAAGGACCCTCCCACACAACAGAGCGCAGCTGTCAATGTGGCCAACAGAAGTAGAACATGAGCAAAAGCAGTTCTGGGAGAATGTAGGACAAGGTAGCTGCAAGAGCAGCAGAGTGGGGAGAGCACAGGAGATGCCGTAGGGCAGAGGGCAGAAATGGTGCAAGAAGAGCGGCAGGTAATCAGGAAGTGGAGGAGAGGAAAGCGAGCGCAGGTGAGGGAATTTAGAAGGATATGCAGAGAGGGTAGCAAAGCCATATTAGACACAGACTCGAAGCAAACTGGGTGACCCTAAAGTCTGCCTATACATTTCCACAGAAAGATAAAAGGTGGGCAAGAATCAACAGATAACAAAAGTACAAAGTGTTTGCCTTCACCCACGGGTGAACTTGTGATCAGACCACCACACTGTCGGGTGTAGAGGGTCCAGTGGCTCTCAGTGGGAGCCAGGATCCCCTCTGCCTGGCTACCCCAGGACAAATTCAACTTTTAGAAGGTAGTCCCAGGTCCTGGGCATAACTCGCTGCCTTTTAGAGTTAAATTTCATAAGCTGATGGAAAGAATTCGTACTGTATGTATTCCTGAAATATAAAATATAGTGTACACCAGCAGGTTTTAGTTCGGGCAACATTATGGTTTCATAGGCTATTGCCTCATCTTCTAGGAGTTAAAAAAACCTAACCGCAGATATTTATAATCTGCCATGATCTTTCTTTCTTACAACCCCATAGGGAATACCAATTATTAAATATAGCAAACAATTTAAAGTTACTGGTATTCTTCAGATGATTAAATGACCTCTTGTCCCTGAAGTAAACCATCTGATAATCTGAACTTAATTTTTTGTCTTTTTAAAAATTTATTTCGTTGAAGTATAGTTGATTTACAATGTTGTGTTAATTTCTTCTTACAGCAAATTGATTCAGTTATACATATATATATTCTTTTCCATTATGGTTTATCCAGGATATTGGATGTAGTTCCCTGTGCTATACAGTAGGACCTTGTTGTTTATCCATCCTATATATAATAGTTTGCCTCTGCTAATCCCAAACTCCCAATCCATCCCTCCCCCACCCCTCCTCCCCTTTGGCAACCACAAGTCTGTTCTCTATGTCTGTTGGTCTGCTTCTCTTTCATAGATAAATTCATTTGTGTCATAATTAGATTCCACATATAAGTGATATCATATGGTATTTGTCTTTTTCAGTCTGATTTACTTAGCTTAGTATGATATTCTGTAGATCCCTCCATGTTGCTGTAAATGGCCTTATTTCATTCTTTTTATGGCTGAGTAATATTCCATTGTGTATATATACACCACATCTTCTTTATCCATTCCTCTGTTGATGGACATTTAGGTTGCTTCCATGTCTTGGCTATTGTGAATAGTGCTGCTGTGAACATAGGGGTCTTTTCAAATTATAGTTTTCTCTGGATATATGCCCAGGAGTGGGATTGCTGGATCATATGGCAACTCTACTTTTCGTTTTCTGAGGACCCTCCATACTGTTCTCCATAGTGGCTGCACCAATTTACATTCCCACCAACAGTGTAGGAGGGTTCCCTTTTCTCCATACCCTCTCCAGCATTAATTGTTTGTAGATGTTTTGATGATAGGCATTCTGACCAGCATGAGACGCTATCTCATTTTAGTTTTGATTTTTGCATTTCTCTAATAATTAGCAATGAATCGGAACTTAATTATTAACAATTCATTTTCCGAATTCCCTGAACTTCAATTAAGGATGTTATTGTATTTATTTTGTCATGATAACCATTCATTGCTGACAGCTATACTCAAAACTCAAAAACCTAAGTGCTAGTGTCTCCCTTTATCATCAGAGGCAATGTGATGTACCAGGTGAGAGACCAGAGCTGGTGCCCATCCATGCTGGTGCCATACTGTTTGCCAGCTGTGCGTCCGTAGGCAAATTACTTACCCCTCTCCATGACTTGATTTCCTCATCTGTAAAATGGGGATGGTGATAATAGTGCCTTCTTCATAGGGCTGTTGTGAGAGTTAAGCAAGCCTAGAATAGGACCTCGGTGAGTACGTATTGTTGAATACATAAGGCATTTAGAGCAATGAATGGTAAATAGCACCATATGCGTTAACCATATTTCTATTATTTTCTGATGCTCCTCACTGTAATTTTCAGTAGTTATATTAGGAGAGTGTGAAGTTTAAAAATATGCCCATAAATAAATAAAATTTAAAAAAAAAATGCCCCAAGCAGCCCATGATTCCCAAAAGCCTGCAAAATCATACAGCAACAATAACATTATATTTTTGGTTTTAATCCTTAGTTCATCTCAGTGTAATAAACCTATCCCTTTGTATCCGCCAGAGTTGAAAATATGTCCATGAGGTTGGAAGAAATCAACGAAAGAGAAAACTTTATGAAAACTTCCCTACAGACTGTTGACCTTCGCCTTTCCCAACTGGAAGAACTATCTAGCAGAATGGTGAATGCGCTGGAAAACCTCGCAGGAATGGACAAGTCCGACCTGATGCAGACCCGGTCCCGGGCTTCTTCTGAATGCGATGCAACGTACCTTCTAAGGCAAAGCAGCATCAACAGTACCGATGGCTACAGCATGTACAGGTATCTTTTCAACGGGGAGGGGTTGTTGTATGAGGATACTTCCCTCTGCATGCCACCAGGGACGGGGTTCAGGAAAAAAGTCGGTTCCTTCCGTGTGAAGGAACAGAAGGACCAAAGAACGCACCTGGTCCCAGAGCGTCGGGGCAGCCTTCGCCTGCCACCCAGCACGAGCACGCCAGCATCCCCAGACGGCGATCGACTTGCATCAGACAACGTGAAGAGCACCTCAGAGCCGAAATTAGGTCCAGATGTTGGGATTTCAGCTGAAGATGATGAAAGGCAGGCAGACTCTAAGAGAGGAGAAACGAGCTCCCCAAGTTTCAGTCAAACAGATGTTATGCACGGACAGAACAAGTCGGATTTTCAAAGCACTCAGCTAACAGTGGAAACAACGAAGATAGAAGGCACCATTTCTTATCCCCTGGAAGAAACAAAAGTGACCCGTTATTACCCTGATGAGACGTTCAGTGCTTGTAAAGCAATGAAGTCCAGAAGCTTTATATATTCCCGGGGAAGAAAGCTGGTCGGCGGGGTTAACAAGTCGAGTGCAGTTGGGGACCAAACATGCCCCTCCACGGTTCAGCAATGGACCACAGAATGGAGGTATCAAGTTCAAAAGATTATGCGTTCTCGGAGCATGGATATCCCTTCCTTTGGGTCTGAAACGGCAGTGCAGGCCGAGCATCAGGGGCATTTCACAGACACCAAAGATGAAAACTGTGTTTCTGAAACAGGCCCTCAGATGGCCCGTTTGTCACTAGCTGTTACTGACAGAACTGACAAGGAAAACTTACTGTCTGTGAAAACACACCAAACTTTGGGATTCCCATCTTTAAGGTCACAAAGTTTACACGGCCATCCTAGGCATGCTAAAGCCATTCAGGGCACCTTAGACAGATCTGGACACGCCAGCAGTGTAAGTAACTTAGCAGTTGTGTCCAGAATTACAGCGGAAGACCTGAAAGTTAAGCGAGAGAAAAATTCCTCAGAAACTGAATGCTAATGAGTTTTGTTTCTTTGATTTTTAAATCAGAACAACTGATGAGTCCCATCTTGGTCATCTAAACATCATCCATTTCTGAAATCGTTTTCATTAGACACGTTTGACAATTTGGACTTATTTAAAATTTAGACTTTAATTTTAGTGCATTGCAATTTAAAATGTAATGCACTAAACTTAAAGTAATGTTTTGTTAGCATATGTTAGTAAACTTAGTTTTTTTAGTTGGAGTAGGATCGATGAAAGTGATAATGCTCCAGCCATGATAAACTGCTTCATCAGCATACAGGATCCTACGATCTCTTTACTTCTGGGGGCAACCAAATAGCCAAAGAAATGCCTTTGGGTGCCACCAGTAGATTACTTAAGGGAGTAAGCAACTATGTAAGAAAGGGAAATGAAAGACAAAGCAAACATGAAAAAAAAAAGGAGGGGTGGGGGAAAAGAACAATAAAACTATGAGGTGCAAGAAGTGAGAATTGGAAAGGGGAAGTAAACATGATATGTTCTTTTGGGTTTCTTTTTATTTTATGGTTTAATGCTTTATGTTTTCAAATTACACGATGGAAAAGAAAAGGCCACGATTATATCAAAGGTCACACTGTAATAGGGTAGGGTGACCAAGAGTTTTGTTAATGTGTAAAAATAAAGTATCCCATATGAATTTTCCTGTTGTCATCTAGTCCTTGATGGCAAACACAAATTAATTGTACTTCTGTCTACACAATGGTAGACATTTACTTTACACAAGTAAAGCTGTGGCTAAAACCTAAAGGATACATACGTGTTCAAGGTGGGAATTCTCAAGAACTACAAAGATGATTCATGGCTGAAAACACAAGGTGTACTTCAACTTGTAAGTTCAAAGACACAGCATCGCCATAAACTGGCAAGGGGCAGGGGGAGGGGAGAGAGAGAGAGAGAGAGAGATTAATTCACTGCAGTTATGCCAAAGGTACTAATCAGAGACCTCAGGAGACTTGAGAGTTTAATAGCCAGATGAGAATCCCTGAACTGAGCTTGACTCGAGACTATTTAATCAATCCTGCTACCTGTGTTATTTGACCCAAGGATAAACCCATTCCATTTGACCTCATTCCTAAATCTCTGCTTTGGGTGCCAAGAAAACTTGCAGCCCTTCGCCACAACCTAAAAAAAGGTTTCTCAGAACAATCTGGAGAACCTCTGACAGCTCGAGAGAGCAGGTCTGAAGAAGGCAAAGCTTTTGTTTGGAATTCTCCACCTGTCCGCTCATTACACAGACCCCTTTTCTAGGTCACTCCTACCTTGCCTCAGGTGTGGGGCCTGAGTTTATTCCCAGAAGTCTCACTGAGTCTCCTGTAGAAGTGTTGGCTGAAAGGGATGTGGTATTTTTTTCTTAAGGTATTTATCTTACAGATCCAGAATGTGTACATTCTAATGGTGAAATTTCAGAACCTATGGCAGGGACTTTTCTTGCACACCCTGAATCATACAATATAGCTATTTATGTGCTCTACCAACTCCGTTCGACTCAAATATTAAGGGCCTATTATGCAGGGCACTAAGCCAGACTGCTTGTTATTATACTGCTATTATTCCAATGTCATTCCAATTTTGCTAAATATGGGAAACTGAATATTAAGAACTAATATCCAATCTGATCAAATCTAGCAGTATCTAATACATTAAAATAGAAACACTGCACATGTTCAAAGCACTTAGCATAGACTGTTGGTGGGAATATAAAATGGTGCAGCCACTATGGAGAACAGTATGGAGATTCCTTCCTGGGCATATATCCAGAGAAAACCATAATTCGAAAAGATACACGCACCCCAGTGTTCATAACAGCACTATTTACAATAGCCAAGACATGGACGTAACCTAAATGTCCATCGATAGACAAATGGATAAAGAAGATGTGGTATATTTATACAATGGAATATTACTCGGCCATAAAAAAGAATGAAATAATGCCATTCTCAGCAACATGGATAGACCTAGAGATTATCATACTAAGTGAAGTAAGTTAGACAGACAAAGACAAATACCATATGATATCACTTATATGTAGAATCTAAAAAAATGATACAAATGAACTTATTTACAAAACAGAAATAGACTCACAGACATTGAAAACAAACTTATGGAAGCCAAAGGGGCTGGAGGGATAAATTTGGAATTTGGGATTAAGAGATACACACTACTGTATATAAAATAAACAACAAAGACTTACTGTATAGCAAAGGGAACCATACTTAATATCTTGTAATAACCTATAATGGAAAAGAATCTGAAAAAAATAGATGTATATATGTATAACCGAATCACTTTGCTGTTCATCTGAAACGTAAGCCAACTATACTTCAACAAAAAAATAAAAATTATTAAAAAATCATTTCGCATAGAACTGTCTTAGTAAATTAGAACTATATTTCTGTTCTATGTGAAACCTAATAAGAAACATAAGAGGGCTTTTATTCTTATATCCCATAAACTCTGTCACACTCATAAATGAGTTATGATGTGATATTTGATATAAAGTTAAAAAACTCATTTTTAAATTTCTATCAAGGGGAATTAAGAATTGAACTATCAAAAGACCTCATTATAAGTGACTCTCTCCTTTGAGACTGTATGATTGCCTACTTTCTGTACATACAACTGCATCACCACGAGGCTTCTACAGGTTTCCATAATTTAGGTTTCAAAATTTAAAAATTAAACGTTAATGCTGTCATATAGTTATTCCATATCAAAAATGCATTTTACTGGATATAAGTTGGAAATAAAGAGAAATGAAATTATTGTCTTACTATCTCCTACATAAAAAAGCAGACAATTTTAAAGATAATTTTTATTACAAAAGATACTGAAAATCACACAAAACAAATGTATGTCTTAATTATTGTCAGATGGACATCCTTTATAACCACTACCCGTTTTCATAGAATTTGCCACCCACCCCAGAAGTTCCAAAAGTTCCTGTGTCAACCACCTTCCTCCCCACAAAAACAACCACTCTCCTTTTATAGTAACCACTTCCTTGCTGTAAAACAATGACTCCAAAACTGGGTGGCTTGAAACACCTATTTTATTATGCTCATGGATCCCGTGGGTCAGGAATTCAGACAAGGCATAGCAGGAATGCCCCTGATTTGTAGTGTCTGCTGATTTCCATGGTGTAACTATTCCTACCCTGGCCAACATCAAGCTACTCGTGTGACATCACTGAATGTGGGTTTGGGGAAAAATGCTAACAATTTGCTGCTGTGAGCCAGTACAAACTGGCTACAGCACATCAGTGTCTCTGCTCCACAGTGTCTGAGCTGGGAAGACTCAGTGTCTGGAGGCTGGAATCATCCAGAAACACCTTCCCTTACAGGTCTGGGAGTTGATCCTGGCTGTCTGCGGGGATCTAAATCTCAGCTAGAGTCCATCCACCAGAGCGCCTGTGCATCGCCTTTCCATGCACCCTGGGCTTCCTCACAGTATGGCAGCCTCATAGGAATCAGTTCAGGGTTCCAAAAGTGAATGTCCCAGTGAACAAGAAGGAGATATTGTTTTTTATGACCTCGCTTCCACTGCATTCTCTTGGTCACAGGTGAGTCAGTAAGGCCAGCCCAGACTCAAGGAAGAGGGTCATATTTGGGAGGTGTGTTGAAAATTTTGCAGACATGCTTTAAAAGCCCCACACTTGCATTTCATTATAGCTTTATCACCTGAATGTTCCTTAGCACTATAGTTAAGCACCCCTCTTTTTTATTTTTTAATTTGCTGATTCCCCTTCTATCCCTTTCTCCTTCTTATAGTTCATCTGTTGAAGAACGTGGGTCATTTGACTTGCAAAGCTTCCCACAGCCTAAATTTTACTGGTTGAACAGTCATATGCAGTTAGATGTGTTCCACTCTGCCTGCAAGTTGGCAGGAGAATTCAGAGGCTTGTTCAGGCTTAGGTTCGATCCTGATGGCAAGGCTACTTGGGTGTTGTTGCTTCTTTCATCATGAGGCACATCTATGTCTACTTGCCTCTCTTTTTGTGATGTCAGTAGCTGTTCATACTCAATATCTGGATCCCTTCATTCATAGGAGGTTGAAAATTTTAATACTCGAATCCTATTATTTCTTTTTCTTTTATTATTTAGAATACTTTATAAAGAGATGATTCCTTTCACTTACTATTTGATTACACAGTGGTATAGTTCATACTGCACAGCAGGAATAATGATTGACTTTTCCCATTTATTTGCCAGTTTTCAAGATAATGAATTGGCTTTTGTCATCTTCCAAAGGTGACTGAGAGATTTTTAAATATATATATATATATATATATATATATATATATATATATATATATATATACATATATACATACACACACACACCATTATGATCGCATGAATTGAAACATGCGATATGTTTCAATCCATTGCAATTATTATCCTTTTACATTTTCTTTCCTCGAGTACCTTAAATATGTTACTCCATTTTCTTTTTTTTTTTTTTTTTTTCCGGCCACGCTGCACGGCTTGTGGGATCTTAGCTCCCCAACTAAGGATCGAACTCAGGCCCCTGGCAGTGATAGCGGCGAGCCCTTACCACTGGACCGCCAGGGAATTCCTGTTACTCCATTTTCTCCTGACATAAAGGATTGTTTCCAAAAGGTCTGATGATAATCTAATTTTTTTCGCCTAGAAGTCATTTGTTCTTTTTTTCTAGATACCCAAATAAATTTTCATTATTTTTTCTTTAAACTCCAATAGTTTTACAAGAATATGTCTTAGTGTTGGTAATTCTGGATTGACAGTCTCACGTGCAGTGTGTTCTCTCAATGCATAGTTTCGAAGCCTTTTTTTTTTTTAATTTCAAGGAAGTTCTCTTGAATATAGTTTGCAGTATCTCTTCTGTCTCCTTATCTCCTCCTCTGCTTTTTCCACAAAGGCTCTTATTATTTCTTCAAGGGCTGGATCTCCTTCGCTTATCCTCAATATTTGCCACTTTCTCACTATTCTTTTTTAATTTCTCTTTATTGATTTTTGAAATTTTTTTCTACTTTTTATCTTCTGCTTCTCTTAAGGCATAACAAATTGTGTTTATTCACCCTTGGGTTTCTTTTGGTTTAGTCTTCATTTCTGAAATAATTCTTTCTCTTATTTCTAATTCTCTTCTGAATTTGTTCATTTAATTCCAAATATTCCTAATTCTGATTTGCATAATTCATTCATGTCTCCTATCATTTTCTTTGTGTCTTTTAGCTCTTTGAAATGCTGGGCGTTGGTTTTGATCTGCATTGAGGGCATGTTTTTCTGATGTGCTTTTACTGTCTACAGGAGTGCTATTCAGTTCTTCTCTTTTTCATTACAATAGTTTTCTATGGGATTTGACTTCCATACTTTCCCTTGGTTATTTTTATGTGAAATTGGTTTTCTCAAACTTTTTGAAGGAGGCAGTTGTCAGGATAGTTTTTCTAACTTTGCAGAGAACCTTTTTTTTTTTGGCTGTGCCATGTGGCATGCAGGATCTTAGCTCCCCAACCAGGGGAGCCCCCTACATTGGGAGCTTGGAGTCTTAACCACTGGACCACCAGGGAAGTCCCAAGAGAACCTTTTTTATTTTTACAGTCTAGCATTAAAATTTTGTAAAGTCAGCTTACTTTCAGAGATTTCCTGGTCCTCCATCTTTACCTGGACCCTCTCTTTCCTTTGTCTCTCCTTGGCTCAATTTTGTTCCCATGCCAAGCAGTTTGTCCTCAGTGTGGGTCCCTTTCCTTGAAGGAAGCCGTGGTAGGTCAGTTTCAAGAGTTCCTACAGCAATATTGTTCCGCCCCTCAGAGCTCACCAGGAGCCCTTGCACTCTCAAACACCACTTTCTACTTCACCTGCTCTTCTCAATTTGACTGGCTGGGCCAGTAAATACCTTCTGGCTATTTGGGGATTCTTCAGATGCCTCATTGATTCCCTTTGCTGATATAACAAAGGTCTTGTAGTACTATGGTTTGCTCCTACTTGCCTATAGTTTGGAAATCATAGGGATACCATTCCATTTAGATTTGTGGTTAATGTTGTCCATGGGCCTCTGGTTTTGCTTTATAGTTCCTTTGTCTATTTTCATGGGGAGACTGAATAATTATGCTGCTGTTGTCATCTTCCCAGAATTCCCCCTCAAGAAACAGATTTTTTAAATGACTTAATAGTCATCTTCCAGGACCATATACTCAGGCAATGGTATAGTTTTGTAGACATGATACTTAACCACTGTACACTACCTCTCCCACTGCTACCACCATCACCTTCTTTTATCT
The DNA here is from genome assembly GCF_965194825.1 of Balaenoptera physalus. Lineage (NCBI taxonomy): Eukaryota > Metazoa > Chordata > Mammalia > Artiodactyla > Balaenopteridae > Balaenoptera > Balaenoptera physalus. The sequence continues at coordinate 148,315,559 of NC_138883.1, forward strand.
GGACTCTTCTGATAGCCCCCAACTAGTCTTGTTACTGAATGTAGGGTCTGGCTGCTCGTTGCTCTAAAGCTAATAAGGGGGCAAGTTGGTGAAAGTTTGCTTGATTTCAGAGGCCAGCAACCAGGGGTTGGGGGAGAGGGCAGACTCCTGTTCAAGGCTGACCCCCGCCCCCACTGGGGGGGTGAGAGCTATAAAAGCCGAAGGAGGCGACTACATGTAGAAACAGCACAGGCAGCTCTGACAGTCATCTTGAAATTGGTCATGGGGTGGTCTGATCAGCGTCATCTTGATGGATTTCAGTACAGTTAATCTTTAGTTCCAGGGTCGGTTTGTTCCCATTTCTCTGAGGGCAGCTCTCAGAATTGTGGCAGCTTATGTCATGGCCACAGCCTGGTCATCATGTAGTTAACTTCTTCCACCTGGTGTGGGTTTCAGTAGCTATAAGACAGCTCACAGGATATGGCTCAGAATATTATCCATAGCCCTTGAGGAGGAACTAAAGGTCCTTGACTTTGCTTAATGACTAAACTATTACTATTTTGTCCTGTTTGATTGTTTTCCTCTGCTTCTGCATTTTCTCACTTCTCTGATTGAATTTGTTCTTTGACTGAAGTTTTCCTGCAGACAAAAGGCAGGCTGAGGGCATGGGGGGCAGGGAGAAGGACCATAGGATACTGCTCCATTTCAGTCTCACTGCTTCTACCATGCTGTACCTCTACAGCAGGGGGAGTGATTATTTTTAGATGTCAGATCACATCATTCTCAGCTCAAAATGTTGCAGAAGCTTCTTAATTTTCAGGCCCTATGTGATCTGGCTTCTTTTTCTCTGACCTCTTCTTCCACTAGATTAGGCTGCTCTGAACACACCAGGCAGGTTTGCACCTCAGGGCATTTGCACCGCTAACCCTCTTCTTCCTGATCTCCACCTGGCTTGCTCCCTCACTCCCTTCTGTCTCTGCTCAAATGTCATCTTATTAGAAAGGCCTTCCCTGACCACACCCCATCTCCCACTGAAAAACAAAACCTTCATCTTCTTCCCATTTGTTTTTCCTCATGGCACTTGTTATATATTAATTTTTTATATCCTTCCACCCAGAGTGAAAGTGTCAGGAAAGTAGAAACTTTGTCTTCTTAGTGACCCAAGCACAGAGGTTTTTAGCACAGAGTTAGCAATCAATACAAATTTGGTCACTGACTGAATGAATATATTAATTACCTAGCACCTAATAGATATTCAAGAAATGTTAGCTCTTTTTTCCTCTTCACAGGGAAAAGGAGGTGATCTGTACGGAATGCCACTATCCCCCATGATAGAAGAACCAATACTGGAAACAGAGTCAGAAAAAAAAGGGACAAAATAGTGACATCAGAACCAAAGAAGGAGACAGTCAGCTATTTCGAATGTACAGAGTATCAAGGAGATCAGGACTAGTGTTAGGAACTGTATTTATTTTCCCAAAATTCAGACGTTGAAGCCCTGACCCCCAATGTGACTGTATTTGGAGGTAGGGCTTTTAGGAGGTAATTAATTAAATGAGGTCATAAATGGTGGGGTCCTAATCCAACAGGATTAATGCCTCTGTAAGAAGAAACACCAGAGTGCACTCTCTCTAATACCCTGCACCCATCCACCACCAACCCCCCACCCTCAGCTCTCTCCACTGTCTGCAAGCCAGGCAGAGAGCTCGCACCAGAATTCCATCTTGCCTAAACTTGACCTTGGACTTCCCAGCCTCCAGAACTGTGAGAAATAAATTTCCATTATTTAAGTCACCTAGTTTGTGGTATCTTCTTATGGCAACCCAAGCAGACTGATACAATTAGATATCTGAAAAGGCCCTAAAATTCAGGGTAAGTCAGGACAAATCTGGAAATCAGAGTTTTTCCACTTTTCGACTGTATGGTCATTTATTACAGTTGTAGATCCTAAGAAAACCTGTATGGCAAAAGGCAAATTATAGTAAGTCGTTTCAGTATAAAGATCCACATATTCCTTGAAGAATATTTGTGGGAAAAAAATACATTTTGTCTAGTTTTATTGAGATGTAATTGACATACATCACTGTATAAATACAGCTTAAGGTGTACAGTCTAATGGTTTGACTTGCATATATTGCGGAATGATTACCGCAATAAATTTAGCTGGCATTCATCAGCTCATGCAAATACAATAAAAAGAGAAAGAAAAAAAAAAACGCTTAGGATTTACTCTCTTAACTTTCCTATATAACAGACAGCAGTGTTAATCATATTTATCATGTTGTACATTACATCCCTAGTACTTACTCATCGCCTAACTGGAAATTTGCACCTTTTGACCACCTTCCTCCAATTCCCCCTCCTCCCACGCCCTGCCTCTGGTAACCACAAATCTGATCTTTTTCTATGAGTTTGGTTTGTTTTTTTTAATCCATTTAATGTAGAGAAAACACGGACTATTCATTAAAAGGTGTTAAATGTATGTGCACAACACTATCTTTAGCATCTATAACTCAATGGGCTTAACATTTTAAAGTATGATTGTGGTTCCCGGTCAAAATGGAATCGTATGGCACTCAAACAAGTTAACCAGAAAGATCAGTGGGGTTCTGGATCCAGGATAAATTATTTTCCAAAAACCGTAACTTTTGAATCTTTGTTTAAATTTTTTAGTGTTTTCATTAGCAACACTTGTATGATTGTGATTCATATGGCCACATTGGAGCTTCCCTGTGACATTAATTATAATATGCTGGATTAGGGATTTATTCTTCAAAGCATAAGAAAAATCTAGTCTCAACTAATAGATTTACCAAAATGAAACATCACTAGCCCCTTACCAAAGGCTGCTCCAGTTCGGAACATGCTGAAGAGTTCAGAAATGCCCTGCGCTTGATATGCTGAAATTCGCCGGTTCTTTGCAATTAACGGGCAGATTATTCGGTCCATAGCCTATTCGGTCCACACCGCTAAGGCCTGACTCTTGCTGGGCTTTTGATCATTTATCTGCTCACTGGTATTTTTACACGTGAGGATAGGCACGAAAAGAAAGGAAGGTAACTTGCTTAATATCTTTATCCACATTAAAGTTTAATAAAGAGGGTAGAAGTTAAAGTAAATGGAGGAGTCCGGGTTGCCTGGCAACGTCCTCCGTCAATAGCCTCAGCACCCCGTGGAATTCAGCAGCAGGACACCCCAGTCTCAAAGCTTCCCGCACAGACAAAAATCTCCCCCAGTGTCGACCTTGAAGGCACCGCGCTGACCGTCTGATCCCAGTCACTGCCGGCTGCCCCGGGCCGCCTTCCCGGTGCCCGTCCCTCACACGTTGGCCGCAGACAGCGTGACCGGCTGAGCCCAGGGCTCCAGGGTCCCCTTCCCCCGCCCCGGGCTCCTCCCGAAGAAGGAAAACAACACTGGTCGCGCGAGCTGGAGGACTAGCGAGCAGCGTCAAGGGGGGGTGTCCCGGGGACAGGGGGACCGCGGGGCAGTCGGCACGGAAGCTTGAGCGAAAGCCGGGGCCGCCTCCCGCGATCCCTATGACCCCCGCCGGCCGCCGTAGGCCCCTGCTGGCCGCTGTGACCCCCTCGGGCCGCCTCCCGCGGCTCCTGTGACCCCCGCGGGCCGCCGTACGTCCCCGCGGGCCGTTGTGGACCCTGCCGGCCGCCATAGCAGTGCTCCCACCCCCGCCCGGACCGGCCTTTCAAGATGGCTCCCGCGCCCCGCTCCCCCCCGGCGCTCTCGCTGAGGGCCGGGCAGCGGCGCAAGGCGCCAGCCTCGCGTTCCGACTCCTGCGCGGCCTAGAGGCCGGTAGCGGCCGGCCGCCGGCCTGCGCGCGCCGTCTCTCGGGGCGGGGCGGGACGCCGGGCCCCTTCCGGGGATGGGCCCGGGCTCCACCCCGCTCGGGCGGGCGCTCAGGCGTGTCCACGCCCGTCAGCCCGCCCGGCCCGGCTGGCCGCAGACAGAGCCCGGGCGGCCGCACGGGGAGCTCTCAGCCAGCGGGCGTCAGGAGGCGGATCCCGGGCCCCGACCGGGACGGGCCGAGCCGAGCAGGCGGCGGCACCATGTTCTCGCTCAAGCCGCCCAGACCCACGTTCAGGTCCTACCTCCTGCCGCCGCCCCAGGTAAACAGCCGTCTCCCCGCGGCGCCCTCTCCTCGCGTTTCCGGGGAGCCGCGCGCGGGCAGGCCCAGGAGACTGCCCCGTCCCCCGTCCCCCGGACCCCGGCGCGGGGAAGCCGCCTTCCCGGGAGCCTCGCCGGCTCAGTGGAAACTTGCAAAACTCCGCCGCAGCCGTTCTCGGCTCCGAGACGAGACTCCAGGGAGCGATCGGAGTTGGGATTTATTTAGCCCTTCGCCTGGCGACGGTCCCCGCCGTGACCGCCGGCAGGATCGCATCGCCTGTGGGCACCTAGTGGAAGGGGTTACCTACCTGTCGTAAATGTGAACACCTGGAAGCGGCACAGACGGTTGTAGTATTTTTTTGGCCCGACTCTCAATTCCATCACGAGCAGATCCTTACAAGAGTTCGGTAAAAATGTGTAAGAATTTAAGTGGGGGGGGGGATACGTGTCTGTCGCCTGTGTCATCACCTAGAAAATAAAATTTGCTTTCATCTCTCAGGCGGGAAAAAAGTTTTGATTTTGATTTGTTTTGCTAATGTATTTCAGACTGACGATAAGATTAATTCAGAACCGAAGATTAAAAAACTGGAGCCCGTTCTTTTGCCAGGTAAACATGAGTGTTCTAACAGATACTTTAGTAATGTGTTTTGGCCTAAGATTATTCTACCAGCTAGTACCATGTGGTTAACTTTCCTCATTTACTTTAAACTTTAGCCAGTTAAAAATCTAACGACTGAGGATGGAAAAAAAAAAAAAAAAGATTGGTTAGAACTAAAGGACAGCAACAAAAAGTAATGATTAATTGGTGTTTGTCCTTGAAAACTGAAGCATCGTAGAAAACTCAAGAATACCACTACCTTATTTCCTTTTCATCTACTGAAATGTTCTTTTTTAAAGCGATCATGAATTGCTTAGGTGGTGAAAGGACTTTTTGCCCTTCTTGTCCATCTGCAATTTCATGCATTCATGGTTAATAATCAGATCACATTTCAGTAGTCTAAAAAACAACTTTTATTATGTCTGGGTCTCTATACCAATAACAAAGCTTAGTGAACTTTGAATTACTTACTTGGCAATTGTTTTTTGAAGGTGTCAGCTGTGTTTGCAAATCTTGTTTCAATTTAGAATAGGGTTTCCCAGCAGAGACACTATAGACTTTTTGGGCCTGGTAACTCTTTGTTGTAGGGCTGTCCTGTGCATTGTAGGATGTTTAGCAGCATTCCTGGCCTCTACCCATTAGATGCCAGGAGCACCACCTCCTCTACCTCCTACTTGTGGGAACCAGAATGTCTCCAGACATTGCCAAACCCTTTTGTTAGGAGGTGGGGGGAACCCTAGGGGCAAAATTTTCCTCCTGTGGAGAACCACGGGTTTAGAACAAAATTGACGTCAGAAGACCTTAGAGGTAGAGGTAGGAATTGATGGTAAATCAGAGATTAGTTTTAAAGCGCATAATGCATTTATTTGATTGGTATTTTGAGTTGTATAATAATTATATAACAGCTAGGAAGTCAGTTGTTTAATCTGATTTTTGGGGAAAGTAGCCAGGAAAGCCTGTTTTAAACATGAAATATAATCAAATACCAGTTTGTGTGGCTACTATCAACATTTTAAAATCGCAGTTGTTACTTAATGCTAAATCTGATAAAATGATTAGAACTCTATAGGTAGTAATTGAACAAATAGGGTAACTTAAAATTTTGTGCTTTAAAATTTTAAATATTAAGTAGGAACAAACAAATTTAAAACATAAACCTATGGTTCCCTATTATAGATGTTAACTCTTAAAATTGTTTTAAACTTTATTTGGGGAGTTAGTTATAAATATTTTCCCTTTATTTTGTTAATGCTTTTTAGCCAAACAGTGTGTACTAAATATCCTTTGTACTTGTCCTCAAAGTGAACAATAGAATTAATAAGTAACCTTTGCTCCGTGTGTGTGCTCTGTTTTGGTCTTAGTCACTCCAGGCATTTAAACAACCCTGTGGCAAACAGTGCTCTTCCTGAATGAGTGCCTGTGAGCTATTGAACTTTGGGTCCTTTTACCCTGAACAGGCCCTGTTCTTTGATTCTCCGCTTCTGATATTTGATTTGATTTGACACTAATAAATCACATGGTCTTAGCTACAAATGATAGTGCTTGATTTTCTTTAGCTAACTTCTATATTTAAGCTTTGCTTGTGAAATTGTTACTAAATATCACTAAGCTTGAAGAACTTTACATTGAGGGATTATCTGTTCTATAGAATTAACTAAAAACTTACATTTCTGTTAAAATGTCAGCATTTTCTGGGGAAGTTGTAAACCCATTTCCTGACTGTCAGTGGTTTACTTGTCTTAGAAATCATAGCTAAGTCTGGATCCCCTGACCCGTGGTAGCTTTTCTTCATTGGCTCCGTGTGTGCATACGTGATGGCTTTGGCACCCAGCATTCTGTTTGCACCTAACCTATTCCTCACAGAACATTTAGTCAATGCTAAATTAGTGTGTCTTTGCCCTCCTTCCCCACCCCTTCTGTTCTTACCTTCCCATCCTGGTCTTCCCACGATCTTGCCGTTCTTTCTGTCTGACCCCCCCACCCCACCCCCCCGTCATGGTCTCTGTGCCCTGCTTCACCTCTAACCTCACCAACTCCCGCTAGAACCTCTGTTGCTCCCTTTTCAGCCTGGGAAATCTGGAAGACAAGTGGAGAGTAACTGAAGCATTGGTGATCTATAAGACCTGGGCTGCGCTAGGGCTTTGCCTAAGAGGGCTTCATAATATGGTTCTGGCCTTCATTATAGTCAGAAACCAAGAGAAAACTTGGCCAAGTCACCTGCGGCTTTGCACAGACATGCGAAACAAGGAAGTAATTGTTCAGAGGTATAGTGTTGGATGTTATGCTTTGGCAAAATGCCTTGAGTTCAAGGATATCCTACTTCAGTTGCCCAAAGTTTGAACTTTTAATTCAATAAGCAGATGAAAATTGAAACACAAAATCAATTGTTTATTTGCAGTTACCAAGTGCTCTGTTGAACTTAACAAGGCTGAATTTAAAATGATCTTCAGCTTTTATTAAACAAAGAAAACAGAAGAAATTGACTAGGAATTTAATTTAGATTGTGGTTTATGTTAGTAATATTCAGCTTGCCTGGTTCATGAAACTCCTTGAGATGGAAATTGTATCTAATTCAGTTTTGTGGTACCCAATGTCCAGCATAGTGCATCGAGATGTTGGTTGAGTGAATGACAGTGAAAGGACCCCTCAGACCACCTGCTTAAATTGTTCCCGTAGCCATGCGTGCGTGCGCACATATGCAGACAAACAGACCAACTCTCAGGTTTAGGAGGAAGGGGAAGACTCTTACTTTATGCCATGCGTGTTGCTCTCTCCCAAAGCCACACTTCTCAAGAAAATTGTACCTGAGCCTAGAACTGAAATACAGCACTCTGTCAAAGCACCTGGCCTTTGCCTAGGCTTTCTCTTATCTTCCCGTCATTACCTGAATCTCATTCTTTAACGATTGTGTTGTGTGTGTAAAATCACCCCAATCTTTTTGAAAAGAGGGAGAGTATGAATTTTAAATTGTGTATGTGTGTGTGTGTGTGTTCCAGCATATATTTGTGAGAGCAGGCGTTGCCACACTAAGCTTGTGTCTGTTTGGGTAGCTGCTGGGCTGGTGGATCCGTTCACTGAGCCTGTGAGTACCTCCTGGGTCCCTGGCTTCATGCTAGCTGGGAAGGTGCTGGAGGAGGAGTGGGCTTGAATCGCAGCAGGGCTGGGGCAAGCTCCATGCTGCCTGTGGACAAGGCAGAAGACTGTGACCTGGACCAGTGGTTCCCAGATTCTAGTCATGGCCTGGCTGGCATCAGATTTGGATAAAGTTTTTATCAGCCCTTGGTCAAATTGAGACAATTAAGAAAAATGCAGCTTTTTTCCATAAAGCTAAATTGATTTGCTTTAAATTCTGAGATTATGTCCTTCCAGCTTCTTTGGTGTAGATATGTTCTTCTATTAGTAGCTGTGACTTTAAAAAAGTTTTTAAGTTAGCTCTTGTGTCGGTTCCCTGAATTATTTTTGTAGTATACCTGATTTGTGGAATCTGAACTGGAAATCACTCCATGATATTATTGTAATATTATAGGTACAATTTAATGAACACTCACACAGAGAACATCAGTTATTTTATCTGCCTGGAGTCTTTCCACCATCTTCTGAAAAATGCACCCTCTCTCTTCTGACAAATTCTCCTTCCCCATCTCCACCCAGCCCGGGGTTCTCGTGTGGCCAGCAAAGATGATAACCCACCCCCAGACTGCTAGCGTGAGCACAGGTTTGCCTCTGGATGTTTTCAGATTGGTACTGAGGAAAGAGATCCTTTTCCGTCGCGCCGTCCGTGGGTGAAGCACCAGCAAACTTGTCCAAAAGAATGACGTCACGTGTTGAGAGCGGCAGAGGCAGAACACCGAGGGAGAGTTCTGATGGTCCCATTTTCCTTGAAGTCCAGCTGACACCAGAGCCACAGAATTTTTCTTTTTGCCAGGCTAGTTCCGGGCATGTTTCTGACACTTTCAACTAAGATCCTTAACTAATATATGATATAGCTTACAGGTTACTCCTCATGACAGCCCTGTCAGGAAGGTACCAATTTATCTTCCTTTGACAGGTGAGAAAACTATACAAGTCATAGAGGTTAAGTAACTTGCCCAGTGTTGCCCAGCCAGCAAGGGCAGAGCCAGGATTAGGAGCCCGACTCCCAGGCTGTGCCTTTAACCACTAAGCAGCAGGGCCTGCCTGACTGTGCTGACACCAGGGTCCAGATTTATGCTTTGGGATTGGATAGCCGGTGGGTTGGATATCGTCCTAGAGGGAGTGCTCTAGGTGAGGTAGAAAGAGCTCTGTCCTCGGCTCTGCCCTTTCCACAGCAGACAGGTTTGACCCAGCTTGACAAGCAACTTTCAAACGATTTCAGCTGCCAGAAAATGGAATGTCTCGGGAGTCAGTGGACTTCCTGTCTCTGGCCGAGCTGAGCGGAGGCTGGTGGAATGCCAACGGCTTTGTTGTGAGGGGATGAGATTTGCAGCGAGTGGGGCTCGGTGTGCTTTCTCTCTCTGGGACATAATTTTTTTTTTTTTAATATTTATTTATTTATTTTGGCTGCACCGGGTCTCAGTTGCGGCACCCGGGATCTTCATTGCGACATGTACACGGGATCTAGTTCCCCCACCAGGGACTGAACCCGGGTCCCCTGCATTGGGAGCGCGGAGTCTTACCCAGTGGACCACCAGGGAGGTCCCTGGGACGTGATCTCTTTAGGGATCTGTGGGGTGGGAGGGGGACGGCCTGAAGTGCTGTGGCCACGGCCTGAGTTGATGGTTGAGTGGGTACTGACTGCTCGTTCCGTACTGCTTGGTAGAGGGGGAGCAGCCGAAGAAGAGGGCTCCTGCCCTGAGTCTCAGTTCACTGGCAAGTGCTTCAGTGGAGGGGAGCCGAGGTTGTGCAGGCTCAGAGGAAGGGCACCTGAGCCGCATTTGGGGAGGGCCTGGCGGTCGGGAGAGGACTTGTGCTCTGCCCGGTGGTGCCCGCTAAGACTCAGCCTCTGTGCACAGGCGGGGGTCAGCTCGGCCCTCCCTCTTCCATCTGCAGTGCCAGCAGCACTTCCATTAGGAGATTAACTAGTAGATCGATAATGAATGCGCTGATTGTCCGAGTCTTTTGTAATCAGATCAGAAAAGGATACGACCTAGGGCCATCCGGAAAATGAAAATAGGCATTGTTGGGCAGCTGTCTTGTTTATTGCATTTTTTTTTTTAACATGTTCACTGTTTGGACCATTTATGTACTACTGTCCTCTGCCTCAGTGTACGTCTTATTTCCTCAACTAGATTGTGAATCCCCTAAAGCAGACTGTCTCTTTCAGGTGTTTTTTGTTTTGGTTTGGTTTTTTGTAGATAGGCTTTAGAGATCCTTGTAGACTGAATTTCGTAGTATTTTAATTTTTAGATACCCTGCTTTTGAAAGACAGAAGGCCTTGTAACTGCTCCTTGGAACCGTGAACGGTGTAACCAACTGCGGTGTCTTAGCATTGGGTCTGTGCCTCACCTGGACAACCTTCTTCTGAGGGTTTGGAGCCGTCCATTCCTCCGGCGCCTGTTACAGGACCTCAGGTCACCTCCTTACTCCTGACCTTGCAGCTCCTGCTCAGAAACTCTTCGTGAACCCCCTTAAGGAAAATCCTGCTTAAACCAAAAATAAAATCCAAAGTCTGTAACCTCTGTAGTTTGCTAACACTCACCTTGCTGACCCCTGCACTGTTTCCCAATGTTGACCTCTGCACTGTTTCCCAATGTTGATATCTGCTTCACTCAGACCCAGATGCCTTTTTCCTTATTCAGGTCTTTGTTATTGTGATCATGTGTTCTCTCTGTCTTAACCCTCATCTGCCTTAAAGATTTTCCTCTGGTCTCTTCCTGAGGTCTACACTGCTGACCTTCCTCCAGCCCCCGTCATGGGTAGCTCTTACTGGACGTGGTACTTGATTCCGTGCTTTTTTGTATCGTGCGTGACCATGTGAGTACCAGGAGCGGCCTCAGATGTCTTGTGCTCATCTTGTACAGAGTTTCAGCTTCCCTTAGCAACTGTTAGGCCACTTTAATTCCTGAATTTCTCTGCAGCTCAGGTGACACTTGGACTACCCTGGCTTTAATGTTGGAAGTCCTGCACGCCAGGAGTCCCCAGTCCCAGGCTGTCTGGGATGGTCACTCACTGAATGTAAAGCCACAGACTGAGCTATGCCTTGGGCCTCTGCACATTCCGTAGGTTAATTAGCTACTGTGTACAGTGAGGCTTTGTCTTAAACTATTTTTCAAGCTAAAATTTATGGGAAAAATTATTTTAATTCATCAAACATGTATTGACTTTCTAAATGTGTAAGGTATTATGAAAGATACTGTGGCATAATTTTTGGTTCTCAGGGAGTTAAAAACTTCCCTAGCTATACCATTTGGAGACTTATTAATTTTATTTCCTTTCTTATTTATCTTTACATATGAAAGGGTCTTGAGAAAACAAACTTTGATGATTTGTTGATTCCTTCCCAGGTTATAGTAGAACGTCTTGGCCCATCATCTTCTAGTTTAGACAGTTTTTTCTCTGGTGCTTTTTGCATACCCTGCACTGAAGCTCGCTTCCTGCTTTTTTTTTCGTGCGGCCCCCGTCGCTTCCTGCCCGTGGTGTGCTGGCAAGTGCCCGGTGCTGAGGGTCCTCCCACGTGGCTGGCAGCACACCGCCCTCCTGCCGGAAAAGCCCAGGAGGACAGTCTCTGGGAGCTTTGAAGCTTCAGTTCTAAGTTTCTCCTCAAGGTCACTAATTTAAAATGTAGCAAGAACCGTCTGGTCGCTCTTCTGTTTCTGCATCTGTCCCCTCTGGGAAGAGGCACTCTGAATCCCCTGTTTCTCTCCCACCTGTGAGGTGGTTTCCTGGCCCACAGGACTGTAGTTCGTGCCTGGCAGTAGCTGAGGACAGTTCCTACCCAGGGTTCCCTCTCTTTTTATAAAGTATGAGCAGAAAATTGTTCTGTGAGCAGAGAGCCGTGCTGCATGATCCACGTATTTTATGGAGTGGTTCCATGTGAACAAAATTTAGTGTCATCAGCTAAAACTCAAGCCAGGTTAACTTGGCGCTTGTTTTATTACATGCTTATGATAATAAGAAGTCCCAGTTCAGCATCTCCCCAGAAGTGCCCTCCTTTTCTTCTTTCCCTCCATCCCACCCTACTTCTTCTATCCCACAGGCTCATTTCCACTCTCCACTCAGAAAGCTATGTAACAGTTTTCCTTCAAAGACCATAGCCCAGTGGGTCCCTATTTTACTGTTGTTGTTGTTGTTTCGTATATTTCTTGTCCATTTTCTTTTCTTTAGTAGTTTTATTTTTAAATAAACTTGGATTTGTAAAAGGGTACAGATAGTTAACACATACTCTTCACCCAGCTTCCCCTAATGTTAATATCTTATAACCTCGATAAATTTAGCTCAACTAATAAACTAACAGTACTATTAACTAAGCTGCAAGTTTTATTGACATTTCCCTAGTTTTTTCACTAATGGCCATTATTTTAGTGCCCCTGCCAGGACACCATGTCTCCCTAGTCTCCAGCCTGTGACAGTTTCTCCGTCTTTACTGATGGATGATGAATTCTTTCATCTTGGCTCCTCTATCCTTTTGAAATGTTCTCCTTCTCTCTCTCTCTCTCTCTGTCTCTCTCTCTCTCCCCCACCCCCATTCCCCCCTCTCTTTTTCCCTTCCCTACTTTCTGGCATTCTGGAACTATCAGAAGCTCCGGATTCAATATGTCTTTCCTCTGCCCCAGCCCTGGAGTCAAACATTTCTCCAGTGAGTCCTGGTTCCTTTTTTTGGAGAATGGTATTTAAATACCAAGATCTGAGTGCTGAATGTGGTTTGTTACTGGAGGCGTTTTCAGGAGACAGAGTAGAAAATAAACACGTGCACACTAAGCCATGTATACACACACCTCCCTTTGTTTCTTTACCTCTCCATCTTTGTATATATTAAGATATACCTGAGTTTATACCGATGTCTCAGACTCTAATCTAACCCCACAGAGTTCATTCACAGATTTGTGCTTAATTTTGCTTTTTTATGATGGAGAATGGGGAGCAGAGCAGTTAGGCCTGGATTTCCAGCTTCACTTCTGCTGAGTGCTGCGGCTCATTGGTGAGAAAGGAATCTTTTGACCTGACTGTGGCAGACACATTCTGGGGGAAGGTTGTGGTTCCTCAGTGCTGCTGAGCAGGCCTCCCGAGCTCTGAGGGCACCGTACCATTGCAGGTGGAAAGTGCCTTTCCTCTGACAGGATGTGCCTGAGCGCTTCTTCCAAGGCTTGTTTCACATAATGTTAAGAGTTGTCACTTAAGTGACCATCTCTAGCACAGAGCTGGGCAAGCTTTTCCTGTGAAGTCCCAGACAGTAAATGTTTGAGACTTTTCAGGCCGTGAGGTTTCTGGTTGCAAGTACTTAGCTCTGCCTTTGTCCCGTGGAAGCAGTCATAGACGGTACACAAATGAATAAGCATGGATAGGTTTCAGTAAAGCTTTATTTACAAAAACCAGGGGGCTGCATCTGGGTTGGCCAAGCCCTGGGACCCATTAAATGCCTTCTCCTCCTTTTATCTTTGTCGCATTCTCGCTGCCTTTGTGGACTGGATATGTTACATCTGTGCCCTTGGTAAGAGAGTTGGGTTGGTGGAGAAGTGCTGCCCGAGCACGTGCATTATAAACACGGTTGGCTGACGGCACTAGCGTGGCCGCGTGTCCTGTCCCACAAGCCCTCCATCTCTTCCTTTCCACTGGTAGATTTTGCAGCTCTCTGTGCGTGTGGTAGGCGAGCAGGGGTGGCTCTGGGACAGTTTTCTGACTTCATGTGCATTTACCCTCCAGCACTTATCTCCTGACCCTCTTGGCGCGTGACCGTGACCGTGTTACATCACTGGTTTCTGTCTGTCTGGAACCGCTCCTGCTCCATTGGTGGTGCTGGTCAGGTGAACCCGGAGCAGTGAATTGGTTCATTCACTTGGGTGTTCAGCACTCATTGACCAGGCCCCTGCCCCATGCTGAGCCTTTGCCTTGCAACTAAAATGTCAGCATCAGAGAAAAACCAGTCCGTTTTCTACCCTCATGGGGCATGTGATCCTGAGGGTGAGACAGGCAATGATTTTTTTTTTTTAATTAATTTATTTTTATTTTTGGCTGTGTTGGGTCTTCGTTTCTGTGCGAGGGCTTTCTCTAGTTGCGGCGAGCAGGGGCCACTCCTCATTGCGGTGCGCGGGCCTCTCACTATCGTGGCCTCTCTTGTTGCGGAGCACAGGCTCCAGACGCGCAGGCTCAGTAGTTGTGGCTCACGGGCCCAGTTGCTCCGCGGCATGTGGGATCTTCCCAGACCAGTGCTCGAACCCGTGTCCCCTGCATTGGCAGGCAGATTCTCAACCACTGCGCCACCAGGGAAGCGCAGTGATTTTGAAATATGTAGAGTATGCATAATTGCAGCTGTGGTCAATGCTGGGAATTACAGGTAAATGATGCTGTGATTGAGGGACTTAATCTAGGCACGGAGAGTTTTCAAGGCATTCCTGAGAAAGCGATTGGGCTGAGGCAGAAGGAAAGCATATTCCAGGAAATGGGCGCAGCATGTGCGAAGACCCCATGGATCTTCGCAGTCCGGCCCCTGAGAGGGACTAAAAGGCCAGTGTGGCTGGAGAGGGAGGATGAGGACAGCGGCGGGGCTCAGGGTGCAGGGGGTGGGGAGGAGGGCGGGAGGCCATGTGGAGGACGCTTGTCTGCAGAAGAGACAATCACTCCATTGGTCTGAGCCGAGAATTTGACATGAGCACGTTTGAATTTAATCCTCAAGTAAATGTTAGGGTTCTGTTCTTAAAACTCATCTTGTGCATTTAAGAACTTTGAATAAAAGTTACTTTTGCAGTTCAAATTTATTATAACATTTAAGAGAGAGGATTGTTTTGAGACTCTAGTTGCGCTCTGTGAATTGGTGGGTGTTTGGGGCTTGTCAGCAACAGTTCTGTCCATCACTGTTAGAGGTGTTTCTACTGGCAGAAATAGGCAAAGTAGCTCAGTACCCTAACTCTTCTACCATGGACCCTAGAGAATGATTACTTAAAAACGTCCCTGGGTCTGGTTGCGTTTTAGAACTTGAAATTAAGGGTTAATGATGACCAAGCTTTAAATCAATTGCAGAAAATTATTCTCTTCAAAGAACACTAAAACTTTTGTTTTAGTTTCTTATATTTATTTCTTTAGTCTTCCCTTTTAACTCTAAAACTATATATTTTTTTTAATTTTTTTTTAATTAATTTATTTATTTTTGGCTGTGTTGGGTCTTCGTTTCTGTGCGAGGGCTTTCTCTAGTTGTGGCAAGCGGGGGCCACTCTTCATCGCGGTGCGCGGGCCTCTCACTATCGCGGCCTCTCTTGTTGTAGAGCACAGGCTCCAGACGCGCAGGCTCAGTAGTTGTGGCTCACGGGCTCAGTTGCTCCGCGGCATGTGGGATCCTCCCAGACCAGGGCTCGAACCCGTGTCCCTTGCACTGGCAGGCAGACCCTCAACCACTGCGCCACCAGGGAAGCCCTAAAACTATATTTTAAAGTTTTATTGTCAACTAAGCTATAATGTGAGTGCAGAGGGAAATTTAATTTGTCTTTATGGAATATATTTTAAAATAAATAGATTGCATTATTAATTTTGAGGTTAATACTGCACTGTTTCTCATACTGAACTGTCTTAGGAAGGAATCGAAGATATCGGTTTGGGAGATCAAGTCACATGTTAATAAAATACAAATATCCCATCAAGTAATACTCTGAAAGAGACAGTGCAGCTTACTTCTTCTCCAGGGCACCTTTCGGTAAATAAATGAGAGACAGCATGGCATAGTAAAGAATGCAGACTCCAGCTCAGCCCTTCTGGTTGAACCATCTCAGACCCTTAAGCTCTTTGTGCTTCAGTTTCTGTGTCTTACAAATGGAGTACGATGCCCCATTGTGACTGTTACCGATGTGAGGTCCTGGTTCAGTGTTTCTTCTTATCGTCATCATGAAATCTTCCTTCTAGGTCACACAGCGACTGTTGACATTTTATGGTGTGGTTGTAGCTCACACAATGATATGTTTCTTTTTGTAAAGGAGAAATTGTCGTAAATGAAGTCAATTTTGTGAGAAAATGCATCGCATCGGACACAAGTCAATACGATTTGTGGGGAAAACTGATATGCAGTAACTTCAGAATTTCCTTTATTACGGATAATCCAGTGCCATTACAGGTGTGTTTGATTTGTATGCTGTTCAATCGTATCAGGGCTTTTGACTCTAAGCAGTACGTATTATCGATATTATATAAAGCACAGATATGGAAAAATTATAATAAAATTATTAATAAGTGATTAATATAAGGTTGGGAATGTATTATATTAAAATTCAAAATAAAGTTTAAGGAGAATGTTGAGACTTGAGGAGTATAATTAGTGAGATGGTTTTAAGTCACATTGCTGTGTTTATCCTCTGTGATCTTTGCTTATATATCCTTTTCAATAAAGGAGTTATTATTTCCTTCTAAATCTTTTAACCTATCTATAAAAACAAAGATATCCATTTTACTACTCATAAAGACAAAAAATTATATAGCAAATAATTTCATAGATGCTGCACATTTTACATATTTTATAGTATCTTTAACTAGTATTTTTCCAAAAAAGTCAAATTCTCATTTCAGATTTCTAGTAGTTAGAATGAAGAAAAATATTGATAAAGTTTTTCTTTAATAACCCTCTTGCTATTTTATATTCTTACTGGAAAACAACAGTTCCATATAATTTGAGTTTTCAAAAAGTCAGTCATTCGTTTGCCTAACTTAAAAATCCTGGACTTTTCCTCAACTCCTATTTTCTGTTTTGATTTGTAAAGTGTTATATATACACTTTTACTCCCTAGACCTTTATTTGTAATAGTAATATTTGGATGTTAACTCTAAACTTTTGACTGAAGTACGTAACTATGGATAAGTGTATTTCAATCTATTGCAATCTGTAGGTATATTTAGACTAAATTTAAGGCATTTACAGATACCCAGTGTGTAGAGACACTAGCTTATTTGGCTGTAAACTTGGGTTTTTCCTATTATTTTTGGCTTTATTTTGATCTTTGGCCCCAGATTTCACTATAAATGAGACCCATGTACCTAGAATAGCTTAAATCCAATACCACTAATAGGAAAAATAAGCCAGTGCCCTACCAACAGAAGGTTAATAGCATCAACAATGTCCTTAGTCTGAAAGTGTGTATAAAAAATGGGTTTAAAAAGTAAGCTGTAGTTTGACTAAAGATTTTTATTTCAAGTAGACTTTCTGCTCTAAAAAGTTATTTTCTGCTCTAAAATCTCCATTGTGAAAATCAAGCCATGATTTTACCCATTAAAATCTGATGACTTTGGAGCCCCTTTTTTTATTATTTTGGTGACTGTTTAACCAGAACTAGATATGCAAGTGTTTGCCTGTGAAGTGATTGACAGTATAATATTACATATCCTGTATGTTATAATGACATTGTAGTATATAACTTGACTTAATTTTATTGTTTAAAATGTGGGGAGAAAGGTGGAGAGAATGTGAACACAGTATGTGTTTCTCTCTTCCTCCCCTTACTTTCCTACTGAAGTGTGTTCTGTGATAACTACAGCCTTAGAATTGTCATAGCTGCACAGGCAAAAGCTTTTGTTCTTTTTAGAGATTGTCATCGCAATTTCTCATCACACCTAAAAGTAAGGCTCATATTACCATCGTGAAGTTATTGGGAAAATAATTTAAATGAATGTATTTTTTTATTTCAGAAATTCCATTATAGAAATCTTCTTCTTGGTGAACATGATGTCCCTTTAACATGTATTGAGCAAATAGTCACAGGTATGTATTATTCTTCACTCAGCCCCTAAAAGCTGGTTCTACTCGGGAATTCTTGCTTGAAGAGTTACACCTCTCAAATACCTGGGCTAGAGTTTTATTTCTGTAGGTTTTTTGCTTTTTCCTTTTTTTTTTTTTGAGTCCCAGGAAAATTAATGGAAAAGAAATCAGTAAGTTATTTTTAAATGGAGGTATAAAATATATGGCTTTTTAAAAATATTTATTCATTTGTTTGTTTGTTTATTTATTTTTGGCTGCATTGGGTCTTCGTTGCTGCGTGCAGGCTTTCTCTAGTTGCGGCGAGCGGGGGCTAGCTACTCTTTGTTGCGGTGTGCAGGCTTCTCATTGCAGTGGCTTCTCTTGTTGCGGAGCACGGGCTCTAGGTGCACGGGCTTCAGTAGTTGTGGCACGCGGGCTTAGTTGCTCCATGACATGTGGGATCTTCCCGGACCAGGGATCGAACCCATGTCCTCTGCATTGGCAGGCGGATTCTTAACCGCTGCGCCACCAGGGAAGTCCCAAAATATATGGCTTTTTATATTTTCTAGTATTTGTCCTCTTTTTAATTAAAATTTTAATCATTAAATATAGATGGTGGTGGTTTTGTGCAAAGAAATATCTTTAATATCGTCAAAAGCAACGTTAAAACTGATCCCCCAAAGTTCTAGGAATTATACACAAATATGAAAGATTCTAGAGAAGCAGAACTGAGTGGTGGGTGACCTTCCGATTGTTTTCAGTTAAGAATTTGTTAAAGTGTACTAAAGAGTGAATATCAAGAAAGAAATTTTTTTATTTTTTTATTTTTTAGTAAATGACCACAAAAGGAAGCAGAAAGTCCTGGGCCCAAACCAGAAGCTGAAATTTAATCCAACAGAGTTAATTATTTACTGTAAAGATTTCAGAATTGTGAGATTTCGCTTTGATGAATCAGGTCCTGAAAGTGCCAAAAAGGTAATCCTGTTAAGTTTTATCATGGGTTTTGCACTATATTTACCAGTTGCAGTTCTGTATGGAAGTTCTCATTTCTCAGTTGCTCAAATTTTTGGTTTTTTTAGGGAAAGTTATCTCCTTATGTAAAGTCAAAGCCAGGAACGTTAATAGAACTGTTTCCTTGGACTAGTTTATGGCTGCTTTAAAGTATTCTATGTAATTTTTTAATCAGCTCCTAAAATATGAAAAGCTCTCATGCATATCTTTTACATTAAGACCATTACCAGCCATTTTTTTCTTGGTTAAAAAGATTGAAAAGATGGTGATGTATTGTAATTGAGGTTTGTAAGACTTTTAATTCAGTACCTCAGAGCTTTATCAACAAACTAAAAGCTAGACTTAGGTTACATAAGGGTTAGGTAAATGTGTAGTTATCGGAGGGGCCTAATAAATATTAGTGCTTTAGAGAAATTTTAATGAATTAATTTGAGTGATATTCCACACAGGCGGCTAAAAGCTAGGGACTTTTTAATTGGGTTGTTTTTCCCCTGCCTTCCGGGGAATGTTTATTGCAAACTCGTGGAGTAAGATTCAAGGGCAGAAATTCCTCCTTCTTTGATTCTAGATTTTGGGTTTAGCAGAGGAGTGAAGCTGGTGGTCCTAAAGCCCCCCAGGCCAGTCTATGGTTCAGCAAATGCAGAGAATAGTAACAGAATCTCCAGGAGAAGCCTGCTCTCATGTATCGGGAATAGAGGAATAATGAGGGAGCTTTTGTGCCACCAAAAAAGGGTGCATTTGTTTTCCATGGTCAGTAGACTTACTGCAGTAAATTTTCTGTTGATATCAAAATGTGGCTGTCAGAAAGATCTTAAGGCAGCTGTCTTCTTATGGTTTGGTGAGGAGGTGATAGATTTATTTTTAGAACCAGAGTCAATAGTTTCTTTATAGGAGGGCAAACACGAAATGAATGTCTGAAAATGTCTGACCATTGCAGCCAGGTTATGTAGCAGAATGGTGGTGGGATCTATGGCTAAACATTTTCAGGTAGAGTGTGTATAACTACTTTCTTCATGCTGCAGGATGGGAAATTCAGCTAGATAACTTTTAAGGCTACTTTTAGCCGTTCAATTCTGCAGTTTGTGATTTTGGCATTTTACTAATTTGAGATGCCTATTCTTATGTAGAAAGACTTTAGAATTAATTAGGTAGTAGACTGCATATAAAATAGTTTAGCCAAGTTACTTTCTTGAACTCAGATATAGTTGTAATTTAATCAGAGCATCAGGAATCTGCTTGTGAAAACGTTACCTTCAGGATGTGTATCATTTCAAGAATAGGGGCACCATGGAACTTAGGAGATGGTGTTAGGACACGATATTTTTAAAATAAGAAATTGATACAGTGGCCCAATATTCTTTTAGAAAGTTGATATCTCTCCCATTCTCTCCTCTATTTTTCAGATGACAGTATTTCAGTCATTGCAAAGCATAATTATCTGGCTCGTTCTTGCACCATCTAGAGTACTTGTTGGTCATGTTTGATGTGTGAGGCAGTGCGCTAAGTTTAGTTGAGGAGATAAAGCATGAACAAATGAAAACAACAGTACAAAGTAGCAGCATAAAAGATGTCCACACATAAATGATTAGCTTCCAAATGAATGAAACAGATAAAAAGTGCTGTGGAAATTCAGAATATCCCTTCCCTGTTGTTGCTGCTGGTAAGTGCTATAGGGGGCCTCATTGAACTGTCTACTCAAAACAGGCTAGGCTGGTCCAATTTTTTATGCCCTTTCCCAAGACCAGGTTTCTGGCAAAAATCCTTTCCCCACTGTTGTAAAATATAAAAAGCAGTTACCTCAGACCCAAAAGAAATATTCTTTTTGTCTTTGTACAATCATAAGGGGGGAAATACAGAAAAGAAGCATTGGCATTAAGAATATAAATGGAGAAATTTTTCCCTGATTTACATGTTTTCAAACACAAAGGGTTAAGTCATGTATGGCTGCCAAAGCTTAATGGCTTCATGAGTTAAAAACAAAAATTCTAGCACACCGTGTTATTTCAAGTGAAAGTTTTCATCTAAAATTAGGTAACAGTTGGGGAGTTACAGCTTGATTCTACCTCCTGGAAACTTTGAATGCTAAGTTTTCTCTGGAAATGCTTTGATTTTTGTGAATTGTTTTAAAATGACCAGATGCATGTTCAGAGTTCTCTGGTGGGTAAACCATTGATTATTTTTGGAAATACTGAAAGCAGTTATATTCCTATTTGAATTGTGAAATCTCAGAATGCTAAATTGGTTCACATTTTGTTAATTATTGCTCTAAAGCCTTCTGGTAATCTAGTTGGTATTTCCTGAGTAGTATTACGACAAAATTAGATGACATTCATCCTCATTATTCTTGGATTGTAAATAAGGATTTTGGGGATAGGTCTATGTAAAGAGAAAAGGAATTTGGATATCTAGAATTGGACATCTGGCCTCAAAGCAACTTTGAGCCACCATTTCCTTTTGAAGAACCTTTGCTGAGGGGCAAAAGATTGTTTTTAATGATTTATCACTTACATAGAAAAAAAAAATATATATATATATAAAAAATAGTAAGTGAAATATATGCCATTTGTCTCCACTTTATTCTCAAATTAGTTGGCTCTGAACCACTTGTTCAGGCATACTTTCTAGAAATAAAAATTCAACTCATCTATTTAAAGAACAAGTTGGCCTTTCCTGAATTGCCATTTTTGCCTTTAATCTGAGACTTACTCCTCGGTGGCTTTCAGACCACAGAAATACAGGAAACCAGTTTTGTTTGCCCACGTGCCAGCACTGGCTGTGTGTTAATCTTCTCCAGTGCTGTGCCCCCAGCTGGTCTGGGAGGAGAAACCACCAACCGTGGGTACTTCTGGCTTCTGTCCAGAAAAGAATATCAGCCTTGGTCCAAAAATCACCTCAAAAGTAGTTTACTTTTTTTCCTCCAATTAAATATTTACCATAATTTAATGTCTTTAATAAATATTTTCTTCATTTTCTCTGATAGCCAGGCCAAATGAACTATTTCAGAGGCAGTTTTTAAAGATGTAGAGAGAGTTTTTCTGAAATTTTTTAACACTTAGGGAGTACATTGCAAAATTAGAATAATTTTACATGAAAATGAGACCTACTTTTTTAAGTCAAACTCTTAGTGATGGAATCTAGGAATGTGGGTGTAGGCTTTTTAAATAGTGTGTACGAAAAAGCTCAAGGAAGAGGACTCCTGGCTTTCTGGATCTTCTCAGAGTGTCCTGCAGTGACAACAGGAATGTAACCTGGATGTCACAAGTTGTGTGTGCCTTTGTCAGGGTTCCCAGAGGTACCCCATACTGAGGTTACCTGAGCTAAGTCCTACACACTTGTGGTTACACTGCTAAACAACAGCTATAGTTCAGGCTGTGTCCCCTCCCCCCCCCAAAATCAACCATTGTGCCAGTGATTAAACTGAGTTGGTTTCATATTATTACAGTATTTATAGTCTTCTTTAAATGTGGATGCCATTAAATAAACTCATTTGTTTCCTAACCTTTATAAATGTGAGGTTGTGCTATTTTAAGGGCTTTTTAGAAATGGGCTACGTTGGGTTTTGCCTAGCAGATAGGCTTTGTGACCATAAAAAACATATTCCATCATCAGTGATGTGTGGATTTCTTTTGTGTAAACAAGGCCCATGACTGCTTTCTGAATGTCTCAGAGAAAGTGATATCTAGTATTATTGAATTGGAGCATTTTCCTGACTATATTAGTAACTTATTTTGTGAACTAGTATTTTTAGTGCAGCAGCTATTAAGCACAAAGCACCTCCAGAAAGCTACTGATGAGATGGCAGAAATGCAGGGGTCTTCAGGGCTTCCTCAGATCTGTGCAGAGAGACCTCTCCTGGTCTCCTTCTCTAAATTATTAACCTGCTCTCTTCTTCCCTCACTGTAACACTGTACATCCTCTTCCCTGCTGGATTTATTTTCCCCTTTGGCACTTATCATTGTCTAATTTACTGTAGTCTTTCCTGTTTCTCTGGTTTAGTGTCTGTCTTCCCCACTAGAATGTAAGCTTAATGAGAACAGGGTTTGTGTCTGTTTGTTCACTCCCGCATCCCTAGGGCTTAGGATGTGGTGGCGGCGGCTCTGTAAATACCTGTTGAAGGAAGGAGACGTAGTGCCTGCCCTTGAGGAATTGAACTTTGTGGTGGAAGTAAAACAAAGAACCCTATGTCCTCTTTTTTATCCACTCTCATGACTATTGGGTGAAGACCTGGAAAGTACCGCTCCATAAGCACAGTTAACTGAAGAGATGCTTTCTGTTGGAACTATTGTTATTCAGAGAGAATGGGAGGGTTTCCACAGTCGATACTGTGCAATTGGCTCGGTCTGGGAAGGCTGGTGAGGACAGAGACAGCGTGGTTGGCTAAGCACCGGGGAAGGGTTTCTCGAGCAGAGTGTGGCCGAGGGGATGGCTAGGACTGAGTCAGACACAATATGTGCTTCTAGACCAGGGACGGCTGAGGGGTGGTGGGGAGGGCGCAGGATGGCTGGTAGAGGAGAGCTGGTTTGGTGAAGAATCTAGAATAAGAAAGTTTAATTTAGTATGCAGGTATCTGGGAACCACAGCAGATTATCCAGAGAACAAAGTTGTTGGTCAAAATTTGATCTTTGGAAGAGAACCCTTAAGTGTTGTTGATTTTTTTTTTTTTTTTTTTTTAAGAATGTAGGGAAACCCACAGAGATGCCGTAAGGCGAGTATGGCTTAAGGTTGTGACTATGATGGTGTAGAAAAATGGGACAAAAATGAAAAAGAATCTTGAGAAAAGTGCAACAAAGCTTATAAACTAAATATGGTGCCCAGAGGAACAGGAAGTGAGGAGGACTTTTTCAAGGTGTGGATTTCAGTAGTTTGCTGCTGGAAGAAGTGCTTTAAAGACTGTTGAACAGGTAGGGGATGGGAATGTAGGTCACTGTCTCCTAAATTTCCTGGGTGGGACTCTCATAGAAAGCTCTCCCATAGGCATTAAGAAAAGCAGGGTATTACGTAAGTTTCAAGGAGCTTTCTTTGTTGTTGTTGTTTTTAGTCAAAACTAAAACTAATGATAACTCTGTTCTCTTAGATGTATGTTTTAATTTAGTAAGACAGGAAACATTTATTCTATAGAAGACTCTTAAAATATATTTTAAACAAGCAACTGACACATACTTACCAGTCAATAGAATTTGCATCAACCCACCCCAGACACCGCTAATTTGACATGGACTAACAATTAACTAAACTTCTTGCTTGCTCACTGTCAAAAGTATATCATTCTGGCTTAATGCTTTTTCTTCTAAATGATGCTTAATCTTTTGAAGTAAGAACATCTATTATTCTGTCCTTGCATATGTCTTCAGTTTCTTCTGTCTTCTTTGCTCATTTAAGAGTGTTTTCTCCCATGGTCTAGTCCAGGGCTTTATGGGCACAGAGCACTATCCTTCATTCTTTCCAACAGCAGTAGAGGGTAATCGCAGCCATGTTTCCACACGTGGCCCTCCTCCCGAGGCCAGGTGTATGCTAAAGTTATTCATCCTCACCGCAGCCTAGGTATTATCTTCATTGTACAGGTGCGCAGATCGAGGCTCCGAGAGATGAGTTGACTTCACACAGGTTACATGGCAGGTGCTTGGTAGAGCTGGGATTCAAGCCCTGATCTGTTGGATTCCAAAGCCCACACTTTTTCCACCATAGGCATAGTCTCAAACCATTTTATTTAAACACAGTTTTTTTGATGTACCTCTTTGAGCCACCCATGTACCTCTGGATTTCTTACTAATTTTTATTTTTTGTAAGAAAAAATTGTAGCTTTTCTATTAAGTTTAGATTTTTAATGCATGAGGTAAGAACATTAAAAGTTCATACCTAACAGTAAGCCTTCCAAATTGATGGTATTAAATCATTATAGTCCATAAAAAATGAAACTTCTCTTTTTCTTTTTTTTAGGAGTGGATATGTCACTGCCTTTTTGGAGAATGCTTCATTAGTTTTCAAGTTTTGTTTATCTGAATAAAAGTACATTCTTGTTAAAATTCAACTCAGCAAACACTTACTGAATACTTAGCATGTAGTCACTAAAGATTAAACAGTGTCATGGGGCACAACAATGAATGAAATCCCTGGCATTAAGGAGCTCTTTCACACTCTAGGTCAACAGGAAAACATGGAAATAAGTCTATAATCCCTGCCCCAGATGACGCTCCCACACTCAAGGCCTTATTGTACATTTCATTTAACTAAGTATGTTGAAATCAATTCTAAATGTAGAATTTTTCCTAGGTATGCCTTGCAATAGCTCATTATTCCCAGCCAACAGACCTCCAGCTACTCTTTGCATTTGAATATGTTGGGAAAAAATACCACAATTCAGGTAAATATGAAAATATTAACTATTGTGACTAACTTTACATTGTCTAAATTTTATTCTTATGTTTTATGAGAAGCCTCCAAGTACATGAGCTTTAATGATTGTAGAATTATTAGCTTCATAACTGTTAGAGAAGTAAGCACTATATACTAAAAGAGATAACATTTGTCAGATAACATTTAAAAAGTGACGGGGAAGAACCTATAAGCAACTGTAAACATAGGCTTATGAGAATCATGTCAAGTATTTTGCCTATAGTCACTGGCTTGTATTTTATGATGAAGGAAGATACCTCTCCCTCCCCGCCTATTAATTGGTAACTTGAGATAAAGTAATCTTATCTTTTAAGAAAACTGGCAGAAAATTAAAAGATATTTGAAACTCATGATCTTTTTTTGGCAAGGTGTGATTTCATGCAGAAGCTGAAATAGCTAAACTTTTTAGTGGGCTTCATTAAGATTGTCAAAATATTGATTTTATATTTCTGAATAAGATTCATGAAAGGAAGATGAGCATTCATCCAAAGGACAAGTGTATTTTAAATGGCTTTTATAAAAGTGAATAGTTCTGTACACATATATGTCATCACCAAGGAATATTCCAAGTGATCGTGTAATTCTTTTTATATACAAATGTAATTTTGATCAACCAGTTTTCTTTTTTTTTAACCTCATAAAAGGCTAGAGAAAAAACAATGAGGTCATGTCTGACATTAGCCCCTCGTAGGTTAGTGACCACATGTCCATTTGCCTGCTGGGTCATGTGCTCTCCCAGTCTTTAAGGGAGAGAGATGACTCAGCTACACGTTTGTAGTGGAAGGGCCATTCACCCCAGCCAGCATGGTCTGGACGGGCAGCCTATAAATTATTAATTTTACTGGTCCTTTACATTTTGTTACCTCAGAACATATATAGTAATTTAAATAATCTATATAATAAAAGTATATTCCAGTATCACTGTATTGTAAATGCATTAAAATGTAGGAACAATACACAGTATCTGCAGATGCATATGGTATAAGTACACTTGTAAACACCATAGAGATGATGCAAAGGTCATAGCTTTTATGGTACTAACAGAAATGGGATAACGAAATACTTATAATTTAATTTTTCTTATCACAGTGCAACTAATTGTAACCTAGGCTTGACCAATACAACTAATTTTTAAGTTTATTTCTTAACATAAAGAAAATTCACTTATTGTCCGAAAATAAAGTATTGTAGATCCGCACTAGTAGCTAGGCAAATGTTCCTTTGGCGCATCTTCAGGCTGCAGACCGTGATCGCCAGGGTTATCCTCAACAGGACTCTCACCCAGAGTTGCGAGAGAGTAACTGAGATGAAAGCTTCAAGGGGCACAAGAGTCATAGGAGAGCCTTTGATTCCCACTTGCATTTGTTGATGATCAAGACCAATTCTGGATGATACCTTTTTCCTAGTAGAAACGATTCAGTCCAGGGTACAGACCCATGAGTTCTGCACAATGTTCAGCAAGTACAGTGAACTTCATTATGCGTTTGGTGACGTGATGCCTGCTTCAGTTACTTCTCACGGTTGTCTTCATCCGTTCCTCGTGGGCATCTCTGGGTTGATAACAGTTTATTCAGTCCATAGCTTTCCTACTACTGGTTTCCTTATTCCCGTCAGTTACTTCTCTGTATCTTCTCATATGTAGCTTGTGGAGAAAATAACGATTGATAAGTAACACTTAAAATATTCAGGAACACTTTTTATATTGCATCCTTCAGACTCCTCCTCCTTGACAGTCACTTCATAAACATAACACTTGGCCAAAGTTTTGTTAAGATTCCTCATAGGGTAACATCCTTTCATATCCTTCCATGCTGTTGCAGAAGCATAAACTGCACCTTTAAGAGCAAAAGAAGCCTGAAATTTCCACACACTGCAGTCAGAATTCATTAATTTGTGAGTGAAAGAGGCCCAATAATCCACTCTTGAACTTCTGGATGACACCTTGATTCATTGGCTGGATTAAAGAAGTCCTTTTTGCAGGCAGGTAGGTGACAAAGCTGTTTCCACAAATAAGATGTGAAGCTAGAGGATGTCCCCTGCAATTGTCTCAGAATCTTTTAGCTGGCCTTAGGCCTTCTGAGGTTTTCTTTCGTGTTCGGCATCACTTGAGTGAAAAGCCAGTCATCCAGGTACTTCTGTGAGGATCCTGAAGTATGGGAGATGCCCAGCACCCACAGACTTCGGGACACTCCACACGCTGACACTGCAGGAGGCACGGGCACAAACAGGAACGATGGTTCTATTTTTGCTCTTTTAACTTGAAAGAAACCACGAGGACGCTGTTTTCACTAGTCAGCTTATCATTGGACAAATAATGTCCCAAAAATACAGATCCATCTTCGTTATACTTCTGGACTAAAGAATTGAAAACCTCAGGTTACCTGCAGCCTCAGTGTTGGCAGCTCCACTGCATGACAGACACCTGCTTGCAGATGCGGTGACATAATCTCAAGGTGCAGTGTAGGCTCACAGCAGAAGATGGACATTTTCAGTGACGTTATTTTACTTTGTAATTTTATCCTTTTTTTTAAACATGGGTCTTAGTATTAGGTTTTCCTTTAGATGCTTATTTGAAAACCACTTACAGAGGACAAAATCCGTTTGAAATAGTGTAGAAATTTTTAAAGTTGGTTGCTTGTCAGTTTTTAAAATATTCTCAGTGTAGCTGTAAATGGCTGTGATTGGTCCTCGTGTCTCGGGAATAGGAGCGCGCCAGCCTTGTGCACCAGGATCCCTGGGGGAGCTTTTAGAAGGACAGCCATGCCGGCCCCACCCCAGGCCCACCAAGTCCGAATTTCCTGTCGGAACCGCTTTGTTGACTCTGCTCTCTTGAACTTCTTAATGATCGCAGTTCTGTTTTTCCCTTCTTCGCCCTTCTTGGTGACTTCTCATTTCTGCAGTGTTATCAAAGCGATAGGCTTTCTTTTCATTTGTTGACCACTTTTATTGTCTTTACTGTTGCTTGAGGCCATTCTGAATATGGAGGGGGCTAGTTAAGTGGAAACTCTAAGATCATTTCAACTCGGTCTAGGATTAGGCTTGTGAACTGTGTCACGGAAGATAGTGACGGTCAGGAGGGCTGACCTTGTTTCATTTTCAGTTGGCTGAGGAGGGGTGTCCTAAAACCTCAGTCAGGTAACCGTCAGGGGAGCCAGATCTTCCTAAGACGACTGGCTTGGCCAGTCTGTTGCTGCAGCCCCTATTAGTAATCCACTAGTAGAGCAGGTCACAGGCATCGGGCCTCTGGGACTTTCTGAAAAGCATTAAAATTTCCAGACTTTGTAATGGCAGATTGGGTACCTGCTACACATTCCATAATAAGCTCTCACTGAAGATGTTGAGTATATCAGAGATCTGGTCCTGGTTGCTGAGAAATGGACAGGTTCTGAACAAGTAAAACCTGTGAAATAGCAAACAGTACAAGATCTTGTAGTTGCTCTCACTTTGTGTTCAGAAAAATTCACCTATTCTTAGTTAGGTCTTGAGACTTGATATGTTTTGCCAGAGGACCAATCTTGTAAACGGTGAGCATGTTCTCAGCCTAGCTTCCTAAGTCTGTAACCTCAGAACACGGAAAAGTATGCAGGTCTGGACTCCCAGCTAGGGCTGAGCTGCCAAGTATTTACATAGCTCTTTACAAAGTTCCAGTGTGTTCTTTCAGCTTCTCTTTTGGTGGTGGTGGTCACTGCCTGGCGGGGACCTCTGTGCAGTGTTGCTTACTAATGATGGTAGCAGGTAGTGTTTCTGTTCCTGGTTCTAACGAGGATGATGTTTGCTGCGTGTTTCTGATAAGTACCCTTTATCAAGTGAAGGAAATTCCCTTTGATTCCCAATTTGCTAAATTTTTCTGTATTTTATATCATGAGCACGTGTTGGACTCTTATCAAATGTTTTTCTGCACTTGCGAGGGTTTTTTCCCCTTTAATTTGGTCATATGATGAATTCCTTAGGTTTTCTAGTATTGGCTAGCTTGCTGTGGTTTTTGGTGCTCTGCTACACAGCGTGTGAAATGGGAATTGCCTGGAAGTTCCACGCAGGTTCCGCGTTCTAGAGAGATCACAAGTCCCAGTTCCCCAGCACGTCTTCTGGTGGTTGTTACTCCAGAGCAGGCACTGAGACAGAGTGGCCCACCAGGATATGGGCTTAGAAGTAGCATTTTAATTTTTAACAAGCTCTGTTAAAATCAGAATCATCATAATTATAATTCTGATGCCACTTAAAGGATAAAATGCAAAAGTGCTAGCCTGGTACCTGAGACCCTTCATAATCTAGAGTAGCGCCATCCAGTAATGGGAATGTTCTGTCACCTGCATCGTCCAGTAGAGAAGCCACTGGCCACATGTGGCCGTTGAGCACTTGAATGTGCCTGGTGCAATTGAGGAACTGATTTTAAAATCTTTGTTTAATTTAAATTTCAGTTGAAATTTAAGCAGCACGTGTGGCTGGTGGTTCCTGTCTGGTGCAGCACGGCTTGAGAGGCTAGGCCCCGTCGCGTTTCCCAGCCTCCCTTCCGCCACCTCTGGCACCCTTACTGTGCTCGCTGTAGTTCATTACTGGACGCTGTGCCGTCCTTCCGCATGTCTTACGTCCCGCTCTGCCCAGCACGCCCGTCTCCTCCTCACCAGCCACCTGCGAGCGTTTGCATTGGCTGGTTCCTCAGGACTCTGCTCAGAGCTGCTCGGGTCGGAGACCTTCCCGCCCCAGCCTGCAGCCCCAGCCGCAGTGGGCTTCCCCCTCCGCCCGCATCACTCTCGTCCACCTGGCGCGCTGTCACCAACGCCTCAAAGTAGGGGTGAAATCTTAGCTCGCTTGTCAGTGTTCAGGCCTTAGCACGTGGTAGGTTCTCAGAAAATACCTGTTTTGCACCAGGTTTAGTAAATAGTCCACGGGAACGGGCGTGGCATGTTCACGGGACAAAGAAGGGTGTTCACGGGACAAAGAAGGGTTTTCACGCCTGCAGGGGGATGGGAGTTCAGGAATAATGGGCAGTAACGGTCAGGGCAGGTCTGCGAGGGCTCTTTAAGAGAAGTTGTTTAGGTTTGCTGGATTCAGTTGGAAATGAGTATGATTGCACAGTTGGGGGCAAGGGTAGCGTTCTGAAAGCCTGATTTCAGGAAGTGTGTCCTGTGGCAGCTGCAGGCTGGTCTGAGTGCAGCAGAACATCGGTCGGGCTGTCAGCTGAGAGGCTGGCCGTGGTTGCAGCCTGCACAGGGAGACCCTGGGCCAGGAGAGGGATGCCGTCTGTCACCCAGATCAGGCTGCCTGTGGGGATACCTTCTTTCTCTGTGGTCACTCTGAGGCCCTCCTGAGGCTGTGCGCATGCTCCCAGCAGGTGGCCGCGCCTCTCAAGTGGAGAAGGCTCCTTGCTAAGGAAGGTCAAGTCTAGGCCCTCTGCTGAGTCTCCAGTGGCCTGGCACTCTGGTGGAGGCTAAGGAATCTATGTCAACTTATCAAAGAAAAATCGTGTAGAGATAGGAGACCAAGAATGTCATAGCGAGTCATACATAGAAAAGGGTTAAGAAGTAAACACTGGAAAGATGAAAGATTCGGACAGCTTGAGAACGGAGGTGATTGTTGGATACGTTCATTTTTCCAGGCAAAACGTGGGGAGAAAACTAGCAGTGACTTGGATTTACGCCATAGCTTGGGGTAGGGAGTTGAGGGAGACTTGTGAATGGTGTCCGTAAACCGGTAGGGATAGAAGACAATTGAAAGTTAAGGAGGAAACTTGAGCAGCAGGCGTCGGTCACCCTTTCAGAAGGTGACCAGTAAAAGGGAGGGGAACTGTGTAGCGTAGTAGCAAGAGTGGTCCAGTGTGGTCACGTGAAAGCCCTTTCAAAGCCAAGGTTGCCCGTTTGTGAGTGAAGGCGTTGAAGGCAGAGCCAGCGGAAGGACAGGGTATCGAAGGTGCTGCAGGGTGGGGACGAGCTGGATGAGGATGGGACACAGTGGGCTGTTCTGCGGGGGGGCCGCCCCTTCCCCAGGACGGCCGGAACGGGTAGGGGGGCCTTGGAGAGACTGGAGACAAACAGGGAAGAGGTGCCACATTGCAGTGTGTTTGTGACAGGAGGCACGGAGAGAGGAGAGGGAATTTGAAGCAGAATTAATACTATTTGCTTTTTCTTACAGCCAGCAAAGCTAATGGAGTACCCTCAGGAGGTGGAGGAGGCGGTGGCATTGGAGCTGGAGGTGGCAGCAGCCAAAAAACTCCGCTGTTTGAAACTTACTCAGACTGGGACAGAGAAGTCAAGAGGACAGGTGCCTCCGGGTGGAGAGTTTGTTCCATTAACGAGGGCTACATGATATCCACCTGGTAAGTCCAGCTTTGACAGTGTGGTTCATGGCTGGGAGTGACTTCTTAGGAGTAATCATCAAACTCTGCTGTCATTGATAACTTTCAAGTTATGGCTAATGGAATATTTATTTTTAATAATGCTTTAATGAATATTTTGTTTTAAAGATAAGGACTTTTTTAAACATAATCACAATGTCAATATCCATTGAAAGAAATTGATAATAATTCCAGTAGTATTGTCAATCATCCAGTCAGTGTTTATTTGCGTTCGTATCTTGTAAGTGTCTTTTACGGTTGGTTTGTTCAGATCAGGGTCACACTGAACTTGCATGATCTGTCTCAGGCTTTTTAATCTATTACCTGCCATTTTTTTGTTGTTGACAAAACTAGGTCAAATGTTCTATGGACTTTTTCCCTTTCTAGATATTGCTGGGTTTATCACTGTGGTGTCCTTTAATGTGTTCCACTGTCTACTGTATCTGAAATGTTAGCTAGCTCTAGGGGCTTAAATAATTACAGCTGACCTTTGAACAACACAGATTTGAACAGCATGGGTCCACTTCCATGCAGATTTTTTTTTAATGGTAAATACTACAGTACTGCAGGATCCCCGTTGGTTGAATCTGCAGGTGCGGAACCATGGGTGTGGAAGGAGCACGTATAGGGAGGGCCAACTATAAGTTATATGCAGATTTTCGGCTGCGCAGAGGGTCTGCACACCTAACCCCGGCATTGTTCAAGGGTCAGCTGTAATTAGGTTCAGTTCCAGGTTTGGGGCAAGAACGCTTCCTCAGGTGGGCCGGGCACCCCCTGTGGCAGAACCGGGGCTCCAGGCATCATTGTGACGCTGACTGACCTGTGGGCCCCACAGCAGTCAGCCTGCTCCACCCACTGCTGAGTTCCCCTTTTACAGAGTGGGTTTAGCTGCCAAAAATGGTTATTCGTTAGCAGTGAGGATCATTGCCCAGATCCTTCATTTACTGAGGATTGCTACTGGTCATATTCCAGTTCTATCGAACTCTTCTCTCAGCAGCTCTTTAGTACCTGAGATACAGTTTGTATGAGGAAGGCAGTATCAGTGTTTACTTTTTCCCCTTTATTTAACCAGTTTTCAGAAGGATCTGTTTCCTAGAATCCTCCAAAAGTGACCAGAAAATTCTTTTTTAATTTTTTACTTGTTTAATATTATTTAGTATTCGGATTTGGGGGTGTTTTGTTTTAATGTCATTCAAGTCCTCCTTAGTTTTTTCAGATAAGCAGTGTTGTGAACAAAGTACGAGGACCTTCTAGGAGTGCAGTGCTGAGGAAGGGGCTTGGGAGCACGCGGCTTGAGTCTTCCTCTGCCTCCCCTTGAATTTGAACTTTGTGGCCAGCGTGCATTATGTGTTGAGAAGCCTGTGACAGGGCCTGCCTCTGTCCCCTACCTGGCCATGTGAGCAGAGGAAGGAAAAGAGATGTCTTCAGGTGCAGTGAGCTTGCCCGGTAGTAACTGCTCTCTAACCCACGTCCCGGAGTCCACCTGCCTTTGGGAGATGGGAAGCAGAGAAGGGGGAGATGAGAAGGGGGTGGAAGCTTCTCGGGAGATTTGTGGGCTTGGTTTGTTTTGGTCTGGTGTGCCTGGTATCTCCTGCCCATAGCCTGTTGAGAGAACGATGGTGGACATGTTTTTCAGAAATTGCATGTGTTTGATTAATAGTCATTCTGGAAAATATTTCAGATGCTTCCTTTGGATTGTTCCTCCGCTATAAGTATAACGACTGTGATAATTGAGCACATCGCACGCGTTTTAGATGAGATGTCTAGGCTCATCAGTGGCACCCACGGTGCGCACTGCACGGCCACTGAGTAGGGTGCACGTTAATTAAATGTGGGGTCTGCAGAGCACGCTTATCCTGCCTGAAGCACAGGCTCTTACATTACGATTCGTGTTTTCCTCTCCAGCCTTCCAGAGTACTTTGTAGTGCCAAGTTCTTTAGCAGACCAAGATCTAAAGATCTTCTCCCATTCTTTTGTTGGAAGAAGGATGCCAGTAAGTGATATCTGTTGGATTTCATTCATACTATTGTCCATTTTTCCACCCAGTTAAGTAAAGACTCTGCTTCTCTCCTAGTTCTGGTGCTGGAGCCACTCGAACGGCAGTGCTCTTGTGCGCACGGCCCTCATAAAAGACGTGCTGCAGCAGAGGAAGATCGACCAGAGGTGAGTGGGAGACAGTCCTTGGTACTTGGGCATCTTTTGTTGTCATAGAGAAGTACAGTAACCTCCTGACTAGCTAAAGATAGCTGGGAAGCACCGTGTGTTCCATACAAGAATTACCACTGTGGAGAGAATTGAATATATTAAAATTAACATTTAAGTTATATTAAATGTAATTTAATACTTTGGCTTATAAGACACTTGAAGATCTTACGTTGCTGACACTTTTCTGTAATGTTGCTTCTAATGAACTTTCAAAGTGCAGTGATTTCCAGTTGAGACACTTCAGGACAAATCAGATTTTTCTTGTAGTTCAATGTGTCCTCGGTCTGCCAAGTCACGATAACTAAAAGTGGTGTAATTGGCTACCATGAGCAAGTTTGCCGTCATCTGCCGAAGTCCCCAGTGACCTCCTTGTCGGTGAAGCAGGAGGCCTTTCTCAGGCGTCCTCACGCAGTGGGCACCACTGTTGGCCAGGCTCTCCCCGGGCCCGGCTTCTGCCCCCCTCCACCTCCTGAAGCTCCTCGTCCCCGCTGCACTCCATGCCCCTGCCAGCCCGTCCTCCTGTCTCCAGACACGACTTAGAGCTTGTCTCAGGCCACCTCCCCTTCCCATTCCGTATTCCCTTCTGAAAGAAGTTCACCCGCGTCAGTGGCTTTAGTGACTGTCAGATTTATATCTCCAACCGAAGTTGACACTTTCCACGTGGAGGTCTCAAAGGCCCTTTAAATTCATGTTCAAAACCAAATTCAAGTATATGGGCACCACGCGCCCCCTGCCCCACCCCACCCCCAGCCTGCTCTCGGGAACCGAGGGGTCGCCCTGATGCCTGTCTTTCACTTCCCTTCACGTCCAGTCCATCGTCAGATTCTGTCCTTCTGTTTTCAGACACCTTACCCCTCTCCTTCCACCCCAGCTCCACCTCTGCCAGTGTGTTGGAGGGGCCTCATCCTTCCTCCCGTGTCTCATCCAGGACCACACCCTGTCCCTTCTGGGCTCCGGCCGCCCTGGGGTTTTGCTGGTCTTTAGTCTCTCCTGACTTTTGGCTGTGCTGCCCCCTCCTCCTGGGCTGCCTTCTTCACGCTGGTCCATGAGCACTCCGCACACGCACACGCACACACACACACACACCCCGCCACACACGCACACACCCATCACTCCGTACTCGCTCGTTTTCTGCACCTGCATTCAGACGTCACTTCCTCAAGATAAGCCTTCCCCTGTCTCCCAAATTAGATCTGGCCTCAAGTTACACATTCGCTATATCGCTCTAATTTTCTTCTTAACACTTATTTCAGTTTCTTATTGTACGTGTGTGTTACAGTTTGATTACTGCCTGTCCTTACGAGACCATGAGGTGACAGAACTGTGTCTGTTTTGCACACCATCGTTCAGCTATATTCAGCACCCAGGAAATACCTGCAATTGAATATTTATTCAATACTTATCCAATAAATGAGGAACAAAGGAAAAGATCTTAGAAAGCAGGTTCAGAGAGCCTCAGAAATTGTGTATCACAGTCTGTTATTGGGACAGCCAGGTCGTCCATTTTTTCCACAGTGCCATAACTGACAGCCACATTTGCAGAAGCAAATAACTATCAAGTGACCCTCAAATGACCCTTCAGTTTTCTGGAGAGGGTGACTGCAGTCCCATAGGTCTGTATTCTCTCGTGGATTTAAATTTCACTTTAACCACGTTAGTGATTAATGTCCGTTCTGTCCTACCTTGTCCTGCCTTGTGGACATGTCGCTGATTAAGTGCTCCGTCAGGAGTGTAGCTGTGAAAGGCAAGGCTGCAACACTGTTAACTAGAAAACCTTAGAACCAGTGGCAGTTTTAATTATTTAACTTATTAAGGGAAGAATTACTTTAATTCCCTTTGTTTTTTCAGCTATTCTGTTCTTCGTAACTAGGACAGATTCTCTTTGTCGTCCAACCTCATCTCCACCCTTTTTCCCTCAGACACGTCATCATCGCCCCACTGGCCCTCGCTAGGTTTCTCCAACAGCCAGGCTTCTGTTCTACCACAGGACCTTTGCACTAGCAGCTCCTCTGCCTGGAACACTGTCCCCCGTCTTTGCACAGCTCCTGGCCATTTGGGCTTCAGCTCCGGTATCGTCGTCACAGAGGAGCGTTTTCTCACCACGTGACCCGAGCTAGCCTGCATCCACTACGTTCCATCACCCTCGGCGTTCACCACGGCCTGTCATCTCTCCTCTACCCCCACCCCCCCCACCGAGAGCACAGACTGCATGTCCCTCTCTCTGTCCCCAGCCCTCAGAGCAGTGCCTGGGCTCACAGCAAGCACTCAAAAAATGTGTGTTGAATACATGAATGAGTAGTGACTCAAGGATTTTGTCTTTATTAGGATTTGTAATGCCATAACTAAAAGTCATCCACAGAGAAGTGATGTCTACAAATCAGATTTGGATAAGACCTTGCCCAATATCCAAGAAATACAGGCGGCTTTTGTAAAACTTAAGCAACTGTGTGTTAATGGTAACTTCATTTCTATTTTACATATATGTAAATAATGAATGGGTGATTATATGAGGCATTGTATGAGGCATGTCAGGAAAAGTGACATTACTGAAAAATTTAGAAATAGGTATATATTTAAGTAGAGGCTTGTTGAAATATTTGTACAAATTATTATTGTATGAGAATGTCAGAAGCTCTTAGAAAATGAAGTTTAAGCTGCTTTCAGTTTTGTAGGAAAAGTGTACCAATTAAATCACTTTCAGATCATGAAAGGTCTGGTAGGATGCTTCTGTAAAAGTGTCTGCTCAGTAGAACAGCCTACTACCTCACAGACAAACTTACGAAGACCTTAATGTATTCAGTTATATTTTGAGATGCGTGACTTGACATGAATTTCAAACAGAGCCATGTTATAATCTGTGCAGTCTCAGAGTTCCCATATGTCTGTTAGAGCAGATGCTCCTGGGGTGCTTTTGATGTACCCTGGAGGGATGACTCACTTGAAAGCACCTTTGGTGTGAGGTGTGCACAGAGAGAGCCCCTTGTCAAGGGGCGGCAGGACTGGCGCCGGCTTGGAAGGAGAGCTGGGAGGGGGTGTGCTTAAGAAACACAGTGACTGTGTCTTTCAGCCGTCCCGTGAGCAGCATGTGGCTGAAGCGTGAGGCGAGGGGCACCTCGAGACAGGCCAGGACAGGCCCCGCCACGAAGCTGCCCCGTTTCCTGCCGGGGTCAGCCACCAAGGCCATGAGAACCGGGTGCTGGCAGCAGGGAGGGAGGGAGGGAGGGAGGGGCAGGCCTGCGGTGAGGAAGCTGAGGAGGGGGCCGGGGTCTGTAGCGCTTGCTTAGGGGGCAGGGGGCGGAGGCGGGCAGACTCTCCAAGATTTCCCTGGGAGAGCCACAGGGGAGGAGATGGAGACCTGGGGAACGCTTTGTTTTGTTTCTTACAGAATTGTGACGTGCCTTCTTAAATGTTTTTATGACTAAATGCAAATGCATGACTTTCTTAAAGCCAGCTTTTAAATGTTAAAAACTGATGTATCACCTAGCTCTCAATTTGATCATGAAAAGTAAGCTTAAGAAGCCAAAAGTGTTATATGCCTATATATATGTGAGTGTGTGTGTATAATTACATATGTATAATTATATTAATTACAGAACCATTTGAAGAAACTGAAGAGAAATGGCTGTCTTCACTGGAAAATACACGGTGGTTAGAATATGTAAGGTTTGTACAACTGCTTTCCTTTTTTCTTAACTTATTATTTTGAAATAATTATCGAGTCACAGGAGGTGCAAAAATATTACAGGACCATGCACTCCTCACCAGCCCCCCCAGTGGTAACGGCTCACATAACTAGACTATGGTTATCAAACCGGGAAACCGACAGTAGTACAAACTACAGTTCTTATCCAGTCTCCCCAGTTTACACGTGCTCTCATGTGTGTTTCTGTGCAGTTTTAACGTGTGTAGATTCACGTGACCACCAGCACAGTCAGGATGCAGAGCTGCTCCGTCACCAAGGCTCCCACCCCCAGCCCCAGCATCTCCATCCCCATCCCCTGGGAACCACTGATCTCTTCCCCGTCTCTGTAGTTCGGTGATGTCAAGAATGTCATGTAAATCAACAAAGGTTAATGAATTTCCCTGATATAAAAATCAAACTGTACTCTGTTGATGAATCGTATGAATACTGAAGAAATTCCACAAGGTTATAAAGAATATAAACACGTATCGTGAAAGATCAGATTTGCTTGACTTCACGTACTTTAAAAAATATATTCGTAGTGGAAATTTGGTCTTTAACAGTATTTTTCTGTTTCTCTTTCCAGGGCATTCCTTAAACATTCAGCAGAACTTGTGTATATGCTGGAAAGCAAGCGTCTGTCTGTAGTCTTACAAGGTAATTCATTACTGACAACACTGGTCCCCCGGCCAGCCATCTTGACTAGGGATCCACACCCAAGTAATTACATGCATCTTAGCCGTCTCCTACTTACTGCATGCCGCCAGATAGATACACTACAGATCCCGCACATTATTAAACAGTGGCACAAAGACCTCAGACAGAAGAACAGAAAGGAGTCAAGACTTTCTGCCCTGTGTTAAATCTGCCTTCCTGTATTATGGCAAGGGTGCGTCACAGCCCTCATTGGATTCAGACAGAGTATTAATCTCGGCAGAGCATCCTTTCTCTCTAATCTTGCTACCTTTCTGATTCATACAAATTTTAGTTGAAATGCCTCTGGCTCATGCTAGATTGTGACTTTAAAGAAACAGTTTGGTATCAAGAAATGGACTGAACTGAGTAGCCAGCAATGTGAATTTTGTCTAGTGTTTGGTAGGAATAGATGTCAATAAAAAAAAAATCTTTCAGTTAAGCAAAGAATAATTGTATATTAAATAACTTTACAGCTAATAGCATTTTTAAGCTTACGGATAAAGTTTAATAAACCACAAGCTACCTGATTTTATAATATATTCATGCATAGTTCATGAATATGCTGTGCTACTGAAGCTTACAGAAGTATTTTTACCAACTGTCAAATTCAGCTGACTTTAACAAAGTAAAGTGACAAGACAAGCCTTAGGGGGAAAAGAAGAAGAGTAAGTCACTGTTTCCAGTAATCCTTAGCTCATGCCGGCAGTGCGTATGTAATTCACAGACACATGCAGAGCCAGCCATTGAGAACCCGCACCTCTCGCAGCCAGTGGTGTCCTCATCCTGTTCCGGAACCCTACTTAGCACGCTTCTTCATGTATTTGTTGCCATGTAAAATGCCTCAGAAGAGATACTGAGCCTGCATTTTACTAACACTTTATTTTAGAATGTGTTTTCTAAACAGTTTATTGAGGTATAGTGTACATACTATAAAATGCACCTGTTCTGAATGTGCAATTCAATAATTTTTAGTAAACAGAGTCCAGTTTTAGAAATTTTCTCTCACCCCGAAAAGATTCCTTGTGTCCCAACCCCGGGCAACCACTAATCTGCTTTCTGTCTCTCTAGATTTGCTTTTTCTGGATGTTTCATATAAATGGAATCATGTAGTATGTGGTCTTTTGTCTCTGGCTTCTTTCATCTCACATACATGTTTTTGAAGTTCGTTCACGTCGCATGTCTCAGCAGTTTGCTCCTTTTTATTTCTGAGTAGTGTACCATTGTTGTAAATACCACATTTTATTTATCCATTTACTTGTTGGTGGACATTTGGATTGCTTCCACTTTCTGGCTGTTATGAATTATGCTGCTTTTAACATTCACATAAAAGTCTTTGTGGGGACATATGTTTTTCTTTATTTTGGGTAGATACCTGGAAGTAGAATTGTTGAGTTTATGGTACATTTATGTTCAGCTTTGTAAGAAACTGCTACAGTGTGTTCTAAAGTGACCATACCCGATTCCCCTTCCCCTCAGCAGTGTGTGAGGGTTTGTTTCTGCACTTCATCGTCTGCTGTTAGGAATGTAGTCATTCTAGTAAGTGTGAAGTGGGAGTTCATTGCAATTTTTATGTGCATTTCCCTAATGCATATCATGTGCTGATTGGCCGTTCATATATTGACTTTGGTGAAATACCAAATCTTTTGTCTATTCTTCAGCTAGGTTGTTTTATCATTGAGTTCAAAGAATTCTTTACAATTCTAGATACAGGTTCTTTGTATCTTTATAAGATTTGCAAATATTTTCTCCTAGTCTGTGGTTTGTCTTTTCACTTTCTTGATGACTTTTGAAGCACAAATTTTGAAATTTTGATGAAGTCTTAATTTATCCATTTTTTCTTTTATGAATCACATCTTTGGTGTTATATGTAAGAACTGTTTGCCTAATTCAAGGTTATGAAGACTTTCTCCCATGTTTTATTCTGTAAGCATTTTATAGTTTTAGCTCTTACATTTAGGCCTATGATTCACTTTGAATGAATTTTTGTGTATGATGTGAGGTAAACGTCTATATTCATTTTTTTTGCATGTGTGTTTATTGAATTGTCCCAGCACCATTTATTGACAAGACTGTTCTTTCTCTGTTGACATGCCTTGGCAAAGGTCTGCTGACTGGCTCTTTATTTTTGGACTCTCAGTTTTATTCCATTGATCTTTATGTCTGTCCGTACGCCAGTACCACATTATGTTGAGTGCTGTAGCTTTAGAGTATGTTCTGAAATTAGGACATGTAAGTCCTCCAACTTTGTTTTCAAATTGTTTTGGTTATTCTAGGTCCTTTGCATTTCTTTATAACTTCTAGGATCAGCAAAAAATCCTATTGGGATTTTGATAGGAATATGTTGAACCTGTAGATTGGGGAGAATGCCATCTTAACAATATTCAATCTGCCAATCCATGAAATGAATGTCTCTCCATTTATTTGGGTTTTCTTTCATGTCATGTCAGCAGTGTTTTATAAGTTTTTAGTGTACAACTCTGGCACTTATTTTGTTAAATCTCCCTGTAA
Organism: Balaenoptera physalus; assembly: GCF_965194825.1. Classification (NCBI taxonomy): domain Eukaryota; kingdom Metazoa; phylum Chordata; class Mammalia; order Artiodactyla; family Balaenopteridae; genus Balaenoptera; species Balaenoptera physalus. Next base: position 148,355,925 of record NC_138883.1, read on the forward strand.
ATATGTTATTTTTGATGCTATTGTGAATACAGTTGTTTTCTTAATTTCATTTTCAAGTTTTTTGTGTACTCGTTGTGATTGTGTATAGAATTCCTGCAACCTTACTAAACTCATTCATTAGTTCTAGTAGTCCTTTGTGGATTCCTTAGGGGTTTTTTTACGTACATACATGTGTTGTCTGCAGACACAGTTATTGCTTTTTCCTCTCCAATCTGGATGCCTTTGATTTCTTTTTCCTGCCTAACTTCCCTGTGTAAGCTTCCAGGACAATGAGCAGTAGAAGTGACAAGAGCAAACGTCCTTGTCTTGTTGCCCATCTTAGGAGGAAAGCATCCAGGCTTTCACTAATAAGAATGATGTTAGTTGTAGGTTTTTGTAGATTCCTCTTATCGGGTTGATATTCCCTTCTATTCCTAGTTTGCTAAGAGTTTTTATCCAGAATGAATGTTGGATTTTCATCACACAGATGCTTTTTATTCATCTAATGAGATGATTGTGTTATTTTTGTCCTTTATTTTTTTATTACGGTGTGTTACTTTGTCAGATGTTAAACCAACGTTTCGTTCTTAGGATAAATTCTTGCATTCCTGAGATAATTTGGCTTGCTTATACTTTGTTGATGACTTTTACATCTAATCATAAGGGATATTATTTGATAGTTTTCTTCTGATTTCTTTGACTGGCTTTGATATCAGAGAATTACTGGCCTCATTAAAAAGGAAGCTACAAAAGATGGGAGGGAAATATTTGCCACCATTTTGGATGATGGTGGACAATTCCATTTCTCTCATTCACCTCTGAGTCACCATATGAAGCTGTCAGTAGAAAGATTGCATGATATTTAATATCCTTGGCACAGAAATAGAATGGACTCTGGAAAGATTTCTACCACAAATCATGTAAATGTAAAAAGTGTGAGGGATATGCTTCTAATTATCTGGAAAACATTCATAGATAAAAGGCCATCTCCTCATTAAACATTACTTTAGTTGATCTAAAAGTTTGTAATATTTTAGAGTGGCTGGGCCTGAATGAAATTTTGTAACATGGGTGATTTTGAAGGCCGCCCAGGCACAGAACACTGAAGTATATACTTTGCCTTTCCTTCCTTTCTCTCTTAGCATTTTTCTACGTACTAATCATTTTCTTTCCATCTTATTGACAGAGGAGGAGGGAAGAGACTTGAGCTGTATTGTAGCTTCTCTTGTTCAAGTGATGCTGGATCCCTATTTTAGGACAATCACTGGATTTCAGAGTCTGATACAGAAAGAGTGGGTCATGGCAGGATATCCATTCCTGGACAGATGCAACCACTTAAAGAGACCGGAGAAAGAGGTAACAAAACCTTCATGCCTATTATTAGTCCTTTAGTGTGCACAGGATAAAACCTTTCGTTACATGAAGAGATGCTCCATCCGTAAAGAGATGAGGAGACTTTTTAAATATTGCCTTCAGTACATCTTAGCTTCTTGGGCCAAGACTGACTCATGGATTAGAGTCCAAGTTGAGGTACTTACGAAGATTCTCGTAACTATATAGATAAAAGTCTTAAAAAATTGCCTGTTGAATTTCTCTAAGTTGAAAACTGCTTGAAGAAACGCTGCGTTAACTCTTCTGCAAGCAGACAACAAGCATGTTAGATATTTTGAAAAATCAGGTTTGGAATATCATAGTTTCTTAAAATGGGGCACGTACATTAAGAATGGCAAGTTGAGGGGGCATCTTTGTAAGAGCTGCGGGGTTGGTGGCTGCCTGGGGTCCTAGTGGAGCTGTGACAGGCCCTGCAGGTGTCTTGTGGTCAGGGTGGCTCCCGAGAGCACACTTTGACTCGTGCTGTCTCGTGTAAAACAGTCTCTGTCATCTGAGGAAAGCTCAACAGTGAATGCTTCGCTTCTGAAACGCTAGGACTCGGGGAAGCACTGGGCAGGATGCAGTAGCTGTCACAGTAGCTGTCGTGAGCTGCTGTACTTGGGGGTGCACCACGTGACCCCGAGGCCACACCAGCTGTTTTCTGAAACTCCGGGAAGGTTTCTGGATGCTGAGTCTGCAGGGTCCACCAAAGAGTTGTTTCTTGGTCTTGGGGTTTTTTGGTTTTTTGTTTTGTTTTAAATGTTCTGAAGAATTGTTTCCAGGATCAGCTGGAACACGTGAAACACGTATTTCACTGTCCCCCATTCACATGGCCACGCCCTGCCTGTCTGTCGACTTTGCCACTTCAGCTTGGTGGACTTGGCGGGCAGAGGAGGGCTGTGATGCATCTCAGGCCAGCCTAGTTCTTAGGTTAGACACGGCCGTCTAATGTGCTCACATACCCTTCGCTCAGCTTCAGAGCCAAGTGCTGAGGCCTCGCTGTTTTCTTATTAATCTCTTCCTTCATATCAGCAAGAGGTTTGGAAATAGCTGTGGACACTGAAGGGCAGCGTTGAGTAATCCCGTTTCAACGTGTGTCCGCCAGGCTCCCGTGTTCCTGCTGTTCCTGGACGCCACGTGGCAGCTGCAGGAGCAGTGCCCGGCGGCTTTCGAGTTCTCCGAGACCTACCTGGCGGTGCTGCACGACAGCACCCGTGTGGCCCTGTTCGGCACCTTCCTCTTCAACTCCCCGCACCAGCGCGTGCAGCAGAGCACGGTGAGTGGCGCCCGCCGTGGCCGGCGCGAACTGCTTTATTGAGATAGCGTTGAAGTACAGTCAGCTGTGTGTTTAAACTGTCTTAGCTACCATTTTAAGCGGTAATTTCTGAAGGAATTATTTAAAGTTGGTTAAAAATCCAGGAACTTGAACTTGTTATCATTTTTATCAGTGAGCGTTTTATGTATTTCTCTCTGATGTTTATTGTTCATAATAAGCCAATTGAAAGATGTAAATCATTTTAAGTGCCGTAAATGTCGTGCTTTTGTATTTATATTTTCACATTTGGGCTGTCTGAATGGGTAATGGATAAGATCCTGTTTGAGGACATTTGTTTCCTAGGTCAGTAGAATATAAGTTGTACAAAGCAAATTATTTTTCTTCAGGAGTCCCGTGGAGAAGGATTTGAGAGAGGAAATGTAGGCGTGACGCGAGACTGCGGTTCTCTCTGGGCGCTGCTTACTGGATGTGCTCAGACCCTCATGCCGTGTGGCAGTCACTTTTACGTTAGGGCCATTGGTTTCTAGTCCCAATTCCTTGACTGAGGAAGAACCATGAGTAAGGAGGGTCTCAAGCCAAACTTGAAACTATCTATAGCTTCTGGTTGCCCCTGGTGGAACCTTCCGGAACCACAAGTTGTGTCTCACCCACATCTGGAGCAATGGGTATAGCCAACAAATGCTGCAGTGACCCCTGAGAGAGACAGAAAGGACAGCTCTCGTGGGCCTTCAGGAAGACTTTGTAGGAAGGGGGGCTGCCCTCACAGTGAGCTGTGGGATCCTCAGGCCCGGGTCTGGGAAGGTGCTGAGCCTGGATTCCTCATCCATGAAACTGCTCCATCAAATCAGCAGTAGAGCAGACATTCTGTGAGCTGAAGCATCATGCAGAGCATCCTGAAGGAATGCGTTGTTCAGGATTGGGGGTGTGGATGTGTGAGGAGATGGACCTGTTCAGGCCACGGCACCAGGGAGAACTCCATTCACGAGTCATGCTCACCAACGCCCTCACTGCCCAGGGGCCCGGCTCCCCTCTCGGCGCAGGGCTCCGCGCGCTCCTCCGTGCGAGGCGCCCGGAATGTCTGTTCCCGGGAAGCGGGGCACGCGGCTCCAGTGGGATTGGAGTCGCTCTCGTTCAGAAAAGTTCGTTTGTATGATGATGAATGACCGTCAGAAATGAATGTACTATGAGAAAATCTTAAGTTTGGCATCTTTCCACAAATGTTCAAATATTTTATTCTGCAGGAATTTGCTATAAGCAAAAATATCCAATTGGGTGATGAAAAGGGTTTAAAATTCCCCTCAGTTTGGGACTGGTCTCTTCAGTTTACAGCAAAGGATTGCACCCTTTTCCACAACCCCTTTTACATTGGAAAGAGCACGCCTTGTGTACAAAACGGTTCTGTGAAGTCTTTTAAACGGACAAAGGTAAGTTACAGAAATGCACTAACAATAAAAACCTTGTATTTGCTCACACATAACCAAAAACATCTTTTTCAGAACAGAGTATTAAAAGTCCAGTCACTTCCCATGACAGCATTGCCAGTGCAGGTTTGGAGGGGTCATTCACTTTCTCACTCAGATGACCCCGCCCCGACTTTTCGTCTTGCTGTCTGAGGCCCACACAGCCCTGGTCGTCATCTCAAGAGTCAGCAGTTGCAGCCCTGCACCCAGGGCCCTGCTCCTGAAGCCCGTCCACTCAGCCTGTTCTAGAATCAGCAAGGTCTAGCTTTTTTCTGACCAGAAATCTTAGAAATTCACACTTCAGCAAATTATAGGCAGACCTCGTTTTACTGCACTTGCTTTATTGCACTTTGCAGATACTGCATTTTTTACAAATTGAAGGTTTGTGCAAACCCTGCGTTGAGTTCGTCTGTCGGTGCCATATTTCCAGCAGTGTTTGCTCACTTTGTGTCTCTGTGCCACATTTTGGTAATTCTCACAATATTTCAAGTTTTTTCATTATTATTGTATTAGTGATGGTGATCTGTGATCAGTGATCTTTGACATTGCTATTGAAAAAAGATTACAACTCGCTGAGGGCTCAGATGATGGTTTGCATTTTTTAGCAACAAAGTGCTTAAATTAAGGTATGTACATAGTTTTTTTTAGATATAATGCTATTGCACACTTAATAGATTACAGTATATTGGAAACGTAATTTACGTATGCACTGGGAAACCAAAAAATTCATGTGACTTGCTTTATTGTGATACACGCTTTACTCCGGTGTCTGGAACCGAACCCACTGTATCTCTGAGGTCTGTCTATAATGGATAGAATATATCTCCCCCCACCCCCATGCAGGCTACAGCCTAGGCAGAGTCAAGGCCTAAAAGTGTTAAGCTCCAGTGGAGGAGGATTGGAATAAGTATTACCAGGGAAGGAACAAAATATTCTTTAAGGTTGAAATTCTACCAGTTTTTCCTAATTTCGAGTTTATATTTACCATTACACTTCTACTGTCTTTCTAAAAAGGGAAGCTCCAGGAAAATAATGCTAAAATCTCTCTTCTGTACAGAAAAGCTACAGCTCCACTCTAAGAGGAATGCCAGCTTCCTTAAAGAATGGAATCATCAGTGACCAAGAGTTACTTCCCAGGAGAAATTCATTAATATTAAAAGTAAAGCCAGACCCCCCCGAGCAGAGCGACAGCCAGGACAGGGGTGCGGAGCAGTACTTCCGAGAGTGGTTCTCCAAGCCGGCCGACCTGCACGGGGTGATTCTGCCACTTCTCTCCGGAATGCACATCAAACTGTGGAAACTCTGCTACTTCCGCTGGGTCCCCGAGGCCCAGATCCAGCGCGGGGGCTTCATCACGGCCTTCCACAAGGTCTCCCTGCTGGCGGATGAGGTGGACGTGCTGAGCAGGGCGCTGCGGCAGCCCCAGGGCAGCCCCCCGGAAGCCCCCTGCCCCGAGCTGGTCCAGAGCAGGCTGTACTTCTGCGCTGGTGGCCCGCACGACGCCCCGGGGACACCAGACTGCCTCTCCTCCTCGTTCCCCTTTTCCCCAGTGGGCAATCTGTGCAGACGGAGCATTTCAGGGACACCGCTAGGCAAGTTTTTAAGTGGGGCCAAAATATGGTTATCTACTGAGACACTAGCAAATGAAGACTGAGGCGGAGTGGCTTTCTGAACGTTCTGAGGGAGCGAGAGACCGTCTCCTCTGAAGTAAAACTGCTGGCCGAGGCGTTTGAAGCTCTAATCGTTCTATACGTAAGAATAACAGTTGAAATTTGCACTAATACTTTAAAACATGTTGAATTATGCTTCCTTCACAATATTTTTAAAAGATAGGTATAACTTTTATTTATGTCCTCTTTCTATCATTCTAGGTCTGGCTCATTTTTAGATCATTTGCAGGCAGACATTCCCACGATCTTATTACTGTGATCAAACTAATCAGGTTTTGTCTGCGACATTTATGTTGTCTACATCCATTTTTCCAGCCACCTCCTAAAGGTTCCCTGATCCTCAGTTGGATTAGCAGCCCAGAGAAGCAGACATCAGGAGAGTTAAGAAATTAGTGTTTAGTATATTTTCACGAAGCATCCAGTAAACCCCCAGTGGGCGTTAGTAGGTATTTGTGTATTTTTCTGGTCACTTTCTATTATCTCTAGTTGAGCTCACCTGAGAGTTGTGTGTTCTCACACTGTAATTTATTTTAGATCACTTTGGGACCGTAGATCACTGTGTTTTAAAATAATGAGTTTCCTTAGGACTAACTTTAAAATGATATGCACTGCTGACTTTAAAAGCATTTGCTATAGATAATTAATTAAATTTAGAAGTGCCTTTGACATTAATATTAAGATAGGAAGAACACAGAGTAAAACAGAATTTGTTTTTTAAATTAGGGTGTCAAAAGTCCCACTGCACATTGGAAAGAGGCTGGTCACACTCAGCATCATACCGACAGCCAGGAGTCCCCAGAGGCACACATCCCTCTGAAAGTCACCGAACACAGCGGGTCTGAAGCAGGGTCCGGGTCGGTGCGGCAGAATCACTGACACCCACCCTCAAAGTAGAGGCCCCGTCAGAGTCCAGTGGGGAGCACTCCCGGGGGCACATTCCCTTGGAAATCAGTGATGAGGTCTTGAGTCAGGTCACCTGAGTGCTTAGTGCTTAGGAAGGGAGGACAGGAGAGTAACAACGGACTTCTCTCAAAATACTGCCACTGTAACGAATGGTGAGAGCGCCCGCCCCACCCAACCTGTGACAGGTGTTCCGAGGCGCAGACAGAGGTGTGCTCTCGTCTCAAATTCCCGTTTTCAGGTTGTGTCACAAGAGCCGAGCCAAAGCTATGGGCCAGAGCTGGAGCTTACTGTGGCCATGCCGGTCACAGCCTCCCCGACACCCCTCACTTCTGTGTAAAAGATGGATGTCGTCAATGTGGCTGTTATTTAGAGTTTCTTAAACTGCCATCTTAAGCTTTTTAAAAAACGTTTATAGTAAAGTATCTAGTTAGCTTATGTCCTTTTCTAAAACAAGTTTTTTCAAAACAGTGTGTTTTACCTTTATATGTAACAAATAGATGTTTCTATTTGAATTATTTGCCTTTTAAAAATGGTTGGATAATGTCTCTGGACTTACAGGGACAGAAGTTCCTATGCAGTCTTAGCAAATCCATCGTGTGGATAAACCCAGTGTTTTGCCAACTTGTCTAGAAAGTAAGGGCTTTCTTAGTTTATATAAATAGCACTGTTGCCATTAAACGTTGTAAGTCCTGGATTGGAAACCAGCTCCGGTCCCCTGAAAACCCCACAGCATATCCTGCCACTGGAAGTGTAATAATTCTTCTTCCTTTTTCATTAGGCTGCTTTTTTTATTATTACAAATCGTTCTGAATTTGTTACTGTTTTTTTGGATTGAGCATTTACTTCTTTATAGCTTTTTTCTTCCCTCTCACATTTATTTCAACCCTTTTAGTAATTTTTTTTTGGTTAACTTGCAAGTTTAAAAATGATTAGGTACTATTAATACTGTTTTAAAATAGAAAATTTGCATATTTTTGTACGATAATCAAATGTAGTAAAATATAGTTTTTTGTTTTATTTTTGCTGAACAGTTGTTATATAATGATTATTGTGCCACAGTTTATCGTGCATAATATGAAAAACAACTATTACAGCCTTGAGTCCTGGCCCCTGCAGAGCTGCCTGGCACGCTGCTGGCACGGAGGACGTGTGGGGACAGAGTCCGAATGTGGTTCTGGACGCGGACACGGAGCCTGTGCTGACAGAGGGCCACACAGGCGTCAGGCAGCTCCGGACTCGCTAGGATCGGACTTAAAGGTGTACCATGTCTTACTGTTGTTTTGTGATGGAAACCAATTTTAAAACCAAAAATTTCTAACTTTATTTAAGAAAGTATATTAATCTGTGCTAACAGAGGGTGAAAACTATTCAACGTGTCCTTCAACAAAATCTGCTTGCTGTAGTAGTAACCTCAAGCAGTTAAAACTTGATTTTGAGAGAAAATGAAAACCTTTGTGCCTAAAATTGACTGTGACTTGGGTTAAAGTAGGATGTGCAGGAAGGTGAGAGACGCTGCTTTTCAGCAGTGGTGAATGTGAAGGAAGTGTTGACTGCTAATAAAATTTTCACAGGAATCGTTGCCTTCGTTGTCAATATGAATCCCCTGCGAGAACACGGAGCATCAAGAAGCGAGGGTGTTTTCTTCAGCTGTGCTTGTGTGTCGTCCACGCGACGCTCTGTCTGCTGTAAAGCAAGGCAGAGATCGGTAACATTTCTAACCTCAGTTCACAACTGGCTGTTGTCATGGCCATGTGGGTTCATGGACCAGGCTCTAACTCGTCCTTCCATTTAACAAATTAAAAAGCTGGGGAGTACCATTTCCTTAAGAAGGTCTTGGAACTAGTCTCTGGAAGCGGGAGCCTGGCCCGGCACACCTGGGCCTACCGTTCTGATAAACCCCTTCCTGCGTCCACCTTCCCCAGCCCAAGGCTCTTCCAACAGTGACGGGCAGCCCTGTACCTGCACACCTTGGAGATACTGCAGGTCGGTTCCAGAGCCCCACAATAAAGCGAGTATCTATCTATCTCGATAAGGCAAGTCATGTGAATTTGCTGACTTTCCAGTGCATATAAAAGTTATATTTCCACTATACTGTAGTCTTTTAAGTGTGCAGTAGCATTATGTCTAAAAAAAAGTGTTCTTACCTTGAAGTATTTTAAAATACTGTCCTGCTAAAATATACTAACCATCATCTGAGCCTTCAGCAAGTCATACCATAACAAATATAATGATGAAGAAGTTTAAAATATGGTGAGAATTACCCAAATGTGACCCATAGACCTGAAGTGAGCAAATACTGCTAGAAAAATGGTGCTGATAGACTCGCTCGACACAGGGCTGCCCCAGACCTTTGATTTATACAAACGCAGTATCTGCAAAGCACAATAAAATGAGATCTGTATGCATACAGGAAATTGCCTCTAGTCATTAGGGATGTTCCCAAGGAGAAGGACGAAAAGGGACAACTGCCTTTGATAACGAATGTCCCTCCCTTTGGTGACACAGGCCCGAGAGCAAGCACTGACAGAAATAATAAGGAAGTTAATGAGAATTTGTTTCTTAATTCCTAAAGAAATCAGAGTTTCATCTGTTTATGCCCATCTTGGATAATCATAAAACAAGACTTTTAGCAGCCAGATGTGTAAGGGCAGTATAGAAAAACAGAGATAAATAAAGGAATCTCCATTTCCAATATACTTTTTAGAGAGAAACATTGTGTATGCTCCTTTTATAAAAGACCTAAAGCTGTGAATCATCTCCTTTTGGGGGGTTTTCCAACTTTCCTATAAGTCAGATGCATCTAGCTCCTGAAACGGCCACCAAGGTTTTGACCTTTTTAAAAGTTCATTACCTGCTGTGTGGAATCAGTGAGTGTACTGAAGCCAATACCGAGGTTTGTGATACACAGACACTGTACAGTGATAAGTCCTTACACTGCCAGGTTTATTACGACAACAACAAAATCAAAATTAAATAAGATGTAGTGACACTTGACGCTTCTGACGCTCTCAGATGCTCCCAGGCCCACAGCTCTCAGTTGGGGCCCCTGCTCTTGGCTCCAACCGCAGCCACGTGGCAGACCTCCACGTCCGCCCCCAGCCGGTGCAGCTCATCCAGCCAGATCATCTGCTTTTGCGAAAGACGGTCACTGGGGCCCTTCACTTCCACCAGCTGGGAGACAGAAGGGTCATTCAGGTAAGCTACGGTAGTTTCCACTGACAACTATTTAGATGGTTTATCCTCTATGCTGCTGTACTTACATATGTATAGCAACTAAACATACACATATGAAATTCAGTGAGAAAGTTGCCTTTTCTGTAGAAACCAGACAGTTCACAGAGAATTAGGAAATCTATTCGTAATACAGCAGTTGAAAAATAGTTTTAAAGCACACACTGCACTGTTACTCTCCTGCTTAACACCCCTCAATCACTTTTTGTCAGGTCTGCAATTAAACCCAAACTTCTTGCCATGCCCTACAAAACTGTGTGATCTGGCGCCTGCCAACCACACCAAAGGCTTCCTCTCAGTTCCCGAGACAGACAACATCTGCCCAACCAAAGGGCAGACATTCATCACGCTTGCTGTTCCCGCCGCCTAGGACATGTCTCCCTGTTCTTCACGTGTCTGACGTCTTCTCCTTCCGTGCTCAGCTTAAATTCATCTCTAAGAAGGGTCCTTCGTATGCACTTCTTCGTGGTGTTTATCACAAGATAAAACTGCTCATTGCATATCAGCTCCATGAAAGCGTAACTGTGTCAGTTTTGTCCACTGCAGATCACCAAAATTCAAAACACGGCAATGAAAACTATCCAAAACGAAGTATAGAAAAGAATTTTTTAATGAAGAGAGCATTTCAGCAACCTAAGAGTAGTTTAATTAGTCCCCAAAGGGAAGAAGACAGAGAAAAATATTTGAAGAAATAATGGCCAAAAATTTTTCAAATTTGATGGAAACTAAACCCAAAGATCCAAGAAGCTCAGTGAACCCCAAGCACAGAACCATAAAGAACACGACACTAAGAAACATCATAACTAAATTGCATAATCAGTGGAAAAATGAATCTCTTCAAAGCAGCCAGAATTTTTAAAAGCCAGAGGGGAAAGACTGATTTCTCGTTGAAAACAATACAGGCTAGACAACAGTGGACCAATATTTTAAGGTACTGAAAAAAAACTGTCAACAGAATTCTTTGCCCAGAAAAAAATATCTTTCAAAAACAAAGACTTAAAGTCTTAAAATATCAATATATGAAACCTAAATAATTCATTACTAGCAGACCTCCATTTCAAGAAATGTTAAAGGAAGTTCTTCAGTCAAGAAGAGAATGATAGTACACGGAAATCTGGATCTATATAAAGGAATAACAAACATTAGAATTTGTATCTACATGAGTAAATATAAAGACTCAGTCAACTGTAGAAAGCAAAAATAATGTGCCACAGGGTTTATAACATGTCGAGGTATAATGTATGAACACAGCACAAACGCTGGGAGAGGAGATATAAAAATATACTGTTGTTATGTGCATGATAAATGAAGATCCCACGTGCCACGGAGCAACTAAGCCCATGCGCCACAACTACTGAGCCTGCACTCTAGAGCCTGCGAGCCACAACTACTGAGCCCGAGTGCTGCAACTACTGAAGCCCTCACACCTACAGCCCATGCTCCACAACAAGAGAAGCCACCGCAATAAGAAGCCTGCACACTGCAACAAAGAGTAGCCCCCACTTGCCACAACTAGAGAAAGCCCACACGCAGCAACGAAGACCCAACGCAGCCAAAAATAAGTAAGTTTATAAGTGCATCCTTTTAAAAAAAACAAAAATAGATGACAGGTTTAAAGCCAAACATGAATAACATTCAATGTAAATGTTCCAAATACCCAATTAAAAGGCAGACGTTGTCAAATTAGATGAAAAAGTAAGACCCAGATAAATGCTGCCTACAAGAATATATAAGAAACTCAAATATAAAGAAAAAATATGTTAAATGTAAGAATAGAAGAAGTATCACATTAACACTAACCGAAAGAAAGCTGGAGTGGCTATATATCAGTTCAACTTCAGAGCAAAGAACCCAGGAATAAAGGAAGGTCATTTCATAATGATCAAGAGTTCAATTCATCAAGAAGACATGACAATCCTAAGTTTATACATCGAATAATATATGAAGCAAACATTGATATAACTGCAAGGGAGAAAGACCCAAATCCACAATTACAGTCAGAGACATCATATGACACTGGAAGCATGATTCATTAAAGAACAGATTAGGTTGTGACTTTGTCAAAAAGGATTTGTACCAGAGTTTTTTTTTCATCTCAAAACTCAATAATAAGGAAGACACCAGCCTGTGATGGGCAGCAGGGTGAGGCAAGGGAGGCATCCAGCCTACAACACGTGAGGAAGTGCTCACTCCTGGAGCTTAGAAAACAGCTCCCAACCATCCTGGCCTCCTGGCGCTCACACCTGCAAAACCTCCACCCTTGAGTGTGGACTTGCTGCTAACAGTGGACACAGCAAAAGCAATGGAACTTCACTGCCAAGATCAGCTGCTAAGAGACTGACTTCTGTCTTACTCACACCCTGGCCCTTCTCACTCACCTGCTCGGATGAAATACGCTGCCATCGGGGGAGCTGCCTGCAGAGAGGCCCACATGCCAGCACCAAGGGCACCTCCGCCAACAGCCACCGAACAACCCCAGCCCTCAGTCCAGCAGCTCTCAAGGGATTCGGCCTTATCAACCACCATGCTAGAAATGCCTAGATTGTGGCCTTTGATTAAGTTGATCATAAAGTTACCAACATGACTTTACATTCTGGCTCAACTGACCTTAACGTGGTGACTTTGGGAGCTCCACACCACCAGGTCAGGGAGGCCCCCTCGGCAGTGTCGGAAGTCCACGGCCAGGCGCCGGCACACACCACTGAGGATGGGGCCCCCCAGGCAGGACACAAGATCCTGGACACGAAACACAGGGACAGTCAGCCCTCCCCCAGGACAGAGACCCTGAAGCCCCCCCAGTGACTGTGAGGTGGGGCGGGGACTCCATGTGTCATTCAGCAGAGATGCGTCCAGGAACACCAAGTGCCCTTCTTCTGCTTGTGCTGGGGCTCCAGAGCCAGGGGCTAGAATGCCCCCAGCAAGCTCTGGGGACCACTTCTCCTTGGGTCAGTTACCAAGCTTCTGCCCGGTGGGGAACATCCGGGGAGCAGCTAAGGAAGAGGGAAATTGGGGTAAGCACTCAGGAATGTGACAGTGATGACCCTCAGAGGCCCGCAGTCACAGGACAGGGACGGTGTCCGCCCTCCAGGGGCCACAGGCCAGGCCAAGGGAAGCTGCCAACCAAATGGGCAGAAGGCATAACTGAGGCTTGTTCATGCTTGTGATCGTTCCTTCAGTAACACAGGCCTGTGGGCTGGGGTACCACACACACACGTACGTGTGTGCGTGCATATATACCCACACACATACACATGCATGTAGGCATACGTGTGTGTGTGTTGTTACAGTTGCGAAAAGGACACCCCGCATCAAGGAATCCTGCCTGCAGACCGTCACCTGGGCTTGCTGAAGAGAAGCGAAGCGATCCCAGCTGACAAGGGAGGCCACCCTGCCTTCCTGGGCCTGCCACGCGGCTGCCACCCAGGCCCGCAGGCTCTCCGCGGGGGCACCGTGAATCTGCCGCAGCCGGGCCTCGATGGCCGGTGCTCTGCTGGCGAAGAAGCTGTCCGTGCAGAGGTCCAGCGGGGCCGCCTGTGTGCAGGGAAAGTAAGCTCACGCTGTGCCTGGGGAGGCCAGAGTCATGAGAAGAGTCAAGATCAAATTTGGAAACTGGCCAATCTGATGAAGTTGACGCGTTCTTTTTCTCAAAAGATACGTAAAAATTACCTAAGTAATCTGATATAAAAGCAACTTATTACACTGGGTTTTTTAGAGTAATAATTTGCAAAAGGAGCTTTTAGGTTAAACTGGTGGAACTCTTAGCAGGCACATGTGACAAAGCATGTGAGAGCACCTGGGCCCACCAGGGTGAAGCTGAAGAAACTTACACTAAAAGTTTCAAACGGAATGATTCCAGTAAAGTAGGCTTAAAGTTTAAAACTTAACATACTTACATTTTAAATTGTATGAATCACATTTTAAAATTAAAAGCTATTCTTATGGTGGAATTAGCACCATCCAAAAGAGGGGCAGGTTTCTGATGGCTGCAGAGGCGGGGCACCCAGGCGGAAGTGACTCACGCACGTGCAGGAGTCTCTGCTGCCTGAAAACGTGCCGTGATTACCTGGTAGGCGTTTCTGAAGGCGTCTGGTATCCCGTCCATGAAGATGACATCCCATAGGAGGAGGCCGTACAGCGTGCTGAAGGTGGACCCTTCCCCGTGGATCCCTGAGACAAAGTCACACACACACAAGAAAAATCCATTTCTTCTGTTTTTTAAAAACCACCACCATATCCTACTGCCTACTCAATTTGAAGAAAATAGCAAATATTTTACATTCAAATGCAAATGCTGTTTTTGTTCCATTCCTAGGTCATTTTTTTACATTATATTGCTTATATACAGAAGCCTTGTTTAAAGGCAAAAAATCTTAGTAATCATGAGAAAATTCAAATGCACATTTTGGAGCTAGAGTGGAAAAACCTAAGGAACACGTTTAAAAATAAATAAAAGCAGATTCCCTCCTCGGGCTCTGGGGGTTCCATTCGGTGGGTTCGGAGGCGGGGGCATCCCCCGAGGGGCTCTGGGGCAGGGGGTCCCTCGGCCTCACTTGGAAAAGCCCTCTGGGAAGGAGTCTGAGTGCCCTGGGAGCCTGTGCCCTCTGACCCCGTTTGCCTCCTCCACCCAGTACTCCTCTGCCTCGGCCTGGACACAGTGCCCGGGGTTTCTAAGACTCGGGGTTTTACAGAAAGCTTCCGTGTCAGAGACCACCTAGTCCAGACGCCCCCTTCACCCCACATCCAGACCACACGATAGGGCGGTGACCTCAGAGAGGCCAGGCCCAGCCCCAGGCCGTGTGAACGGCAGAGCAGGGTCCGCAGGGCTGGAGCCTCCCAGAGCGAGCCGAGCCCCACCTGGCCCCTCGGCGCACCTGACGCCTGCGCCCCCTGAACAGGCTGCAGCATCTCTCCGGCCAGTGGGCCCCAGGCATCGCACACGAGGTCAGAGGCAGCACAGGTCCCTATCAAGGCCCACTGGAGGCAGCCCTGGCCCTCCTCCCCGTCCAGGCTGCGCTGTGCGCCCCCTCAGCTGGCCCCTGCCCCGCAGGCCGTCCTCCGCTATCTGCTCGGGCCGCCAGCTGAAGCCTCGCCCTGGAGCCCTGCACGCCTGCCGGGCCGGAGGGAGGCAAGCCTGGCCCTCCGCCCTGGACAGCAGCATCCCTGAACCCTGAGCCGTCGGCGTGCGCTGGTGCTGTTAAGTCCACTCATTTGGGGAGATCCTTCTGAGGAACTCTGAAAGAAACTTCCCCAGAGGGTCTGAGGTCGCCCTCACACCAAACCTTCTCCAGAGGACCCACAGCAGGGTTCTGCTCAGGTTCACTGCATCAATTTTAATAAAGGAAAAAAATATTTTATAAAAAAATTGATATTCCAGAATCGGAACTGTCCGTCTGTCTTTCAAGCTCACGGCTAAACTGAAAGCGTTCGCTGCATCGGCTCACAGCCGGCAGCCGCCTGCCCAGGGCCTGCTGCTCCTCCCCTGACGCCGGGTCACAGGGCTCCCGCCACCGCCGTGGGGACCGATCCTGCGTCCTGTTCGTTTATTCCTGACCCTCCGGGCCTCCCGCATCTCTGTCCTCACTGGCGTGTGCACTTCGCCCTCAGCAGCATCACCTTCCCGGTAAGTGATACAGACGTCACACAGGTTCATCTTAACCATCACCTGGGACACGCAGCAGAGAGAGGCCCGTGTGTCACGAGGTCCCCTCCTGCGGGGTCGTTTTGTGTCCTCACTCATCTGAACGATCCCATCACACGCCAGTGAAATGATGTCCTGATTTTCACATACGTGAAGATACCTGAGTGTTCTTCAACCTAGTGACCCTTCAGCACAGACAGGGGGGGTCTGGCCTGGACATGCGGACCGAACCCGTGGGCCCCCTGGGAGTGACCACAGGAGCCAAGGTCTGGGGTCTGCTTCCAACATTAGGGGGGACGGCGGATGGAGGAGGGCTGGGTGAAGCAGGGGGCGCGGGGAGCTCCGCACACCTCTCTGCTTTCCCATAAAGGCATGTTCCGCAGCTTCCATGACATTAATAACAAGTTATTTTTTAAAAAAGGCTAAAGCCCCCCCGACGCCCCAGTCCCTCTAAGGTAACTGCCCAGCCGTCGTCACTGCCCTCACGGGCAGCTGCAGCTTCCTCTGCGGTTCCCTCACGGTTTTTATGTTACTTTTCTATTCAGTACATTCACTAAGGACAGAGACTGACCAGTTCCTTTTACCAATTATAAGGCAAATTCTCACAGTCTTTTCTTCAGTCTGGCCTTAGACAAAGCACTGAATTTGCAGTTCCTTCTCCGAGGCCAAAATCGAAGGAAGAATGGAAGAAGGGAAGAGGGCTGACAGGGACACAGAGAAGCCGAGCCACCTCCAGTGGACGGCAGGGACAAGCAGACGATCTTAACACAGCTCGGTGCTGCTCAGGCGAGCAGGCCCGCGGTGACAACCCTCAGGACCCGGCGCAGGCCCCGCACGCGTGGGCAGACGGGCGCGGCCCCTCCACTGTGTCTGGACACCGGTGCCTGGGCTGCTGACAGCACACAGGCCGTCACACACGAGTCACCACACGTCTTACTCAGGTGTTCCTCAAATGGCCAGGCCCAACTCCCGAACGTGGACCCCTTGCCCTCGGCGTCTCCTGGCTGAGACCCGCATGCCGGGGACGTCCCCAGGATGGCCCGGGGGCCGGGGGCTGCTCCCAGCACTCAGAGGGGACAAAGGAGACACAGGCTTGGGAGGAATCGAGGGACAGGATCCAGGTCCGGGCCCGTCCTGGCTGGCCTGCCGCATCCCCTCCCCGGCCAGGGACGCTTATCACCTCCCTGAGGCTCCCTGAGGTTCGCATCTGCAAGCCGCGGGGTCTCTCCCTCTGGCGCCTTCACCCCCGAGCAGCAGAGACGCCGGGTGCCCTCCCCAGCCCTCCTCCCCTCCCCTAGATGGCCGAAGGGAGTCCTCGGCTCCCAGTTTCTGGAACCAGGCAGAATTAATTCCCACTTGGGCTCTACACGGTTCAGAAAACGGCTTCCGAGTGAAACCTACAAAGTCTGAACAAAGAGGATGCCAAGCAGCCCAGAAAGAAGAGAACCAGGGGCACGTGGTCCTGGTCCCTCTGCACATCTGGCCTGAGACACAAAGAGCATCTCATCAGCGGCTCAAAGAGCAAAGTCCCACTCACCCCTGAGGGGCCGCAGACCACCTGCCCTGCAGCCGCACACGCCCATGCACACCCACACAACCACACACACACACACAGAGCAGCCCGGTTCAGCGGGAACTAGCGGTGTTTCTCTCTCGCGAGGTCACGTCCGTCATTTCACTGTGAGGCCTCAGCTCCCCGGAGACGCAGCAGAGCGGGTGCGGCTGGAGGGGCGGGTGATCACGCATGCTTCTTGGGAAGGAAGATGGGAAAACCTCCAGTTCTTACTGACATTTGCTCTCCTCCCTCGCATGGGCTCGCGAGCTCATTTTACAAGGAATTTGACCCACAACTCTTCCAACCATGTCTCTGGTCCCAGGCATGACGTCCTGTCAGGGCTCGGCCCTCCATCCCCTTAACGACACCCACCCCCCCAGACTGCCGGTCCCTCTTGGAAGCAGCCTGGCCCCAGCTCCCCTCCTCTGACCGGCTGGCTGTCGGCAGCATCTCGTGGTCCTCTGCCCCGTCCTGTCCCCCTGCCTGACAGGAGCTCTCTGAGGGCAACCCAGCCTCCCTTGCTCCTCGCGTCCTCCCAGAAGGCGCTGCCCTCACGGGTGGGAGGTGCGGACACTGGCTGTGGGGCGGGACACCACCCACTGTGGCCACACGGCCCTGGTGTTACCCTGGTCGAAGCCACAGCGTCTGTAATGGGCCAGCGCCAGCTCCTCCACGGAGCACAGGACAGTGGCAGGGGCAGTCCCCCTGGCCTCCAGCACGAAGACAGACTTGCCCGGCCCATGCTGCGGGCAGAGCCGGCCCGTGACGGTCACCTGCAGGGGGGGGCGAGGGGAGGACAGCCATTAGCTTTCCTCCTGCTCCAGCCCTGCACACCCGGCTCTGCTACCCCAAGGACACACTGTCCTCCACCCCCGAAAGGCCACCCATCTTCAGCGCGGTGCCAGGCCATGTGACCCGCACCTGGGGACGCAGCTCACCGCCCGGCCCCCTGCTCTCTGGGGCCCTGACCAGGCAGGGGGACCTGGAAAGGCTGTGAGCTGCTGACTCAGGAGTTTACAGAGTCACAGCCCCTGCCGGCCCAGCCTCCCAACGCCCAGGTGAGGACAGGGGCGAGGCCAGGTCGCTGCCCACAGCAAGCCAGAGGGTCTTTGGAGTCGACAAGAAATGCGCGCTGAAAACCTCTCTAAGGCTGCGTTCAGGAAAAAAAACAAAAATACATCCCAAGTGCCCCAAGAATATTTACTTACATGTTTGACGTCATCCACGGTGATTTCTGGGAGCTGACGGAAGAGGTGCGCATACTTCTGGCAGCTGGGAGAGGCCCGCAGGCGCACGGCCCTCTGATACAGCGAGAGGCGGTGGCCTGTCCGCACGTCCGGATCCGCCAGCCCTGCTGTGATGCACTTGATGGCCTAGAAGATAGCACAGTGCCTGTCAGGGTCCTGGAGTCCCCATGCAGCATCCCCTCGTTTCATGTGACGGGAAACCCCACTGTTAATTAATCATTCATTTTGCTAACTAGTGGTGGGCAAAGCAGCCCTTCCAGAGACAAGGACATTCCCTTAGGTCCCATGCCGAGCACAGAAGAAGCACAGACCCCGATGCAAATGTCTGGGGCACGAGCAGCCGTGCTCCCGACACTATGTCCTGGTCACACGTGTGGACACAGCCCATGTCAGCTGCCACACACTCAGGAGACGGAGGCGGCTGGGGAGAGGGACCTGGTCCGGGGCGCGCTCGGGGCACCACCCAGGGGCTCGGAATGCAGAGCAGGCACCTCTAGGGCAGGAGCCTGGCCGTCTGACCACCTCCCAGTCCCAGGGAGCCTCATTTATAGGGAGAAGAATCTTAAGTTTGAAGGAGTTACGCATTTTCTAAGGTTATTCAGGGCTGGACAAATAAACAAAAATACTGAAAACTACATGGGATACCACTTCACACCCACTAGGATGACTGTACTCAGAAAAATGGACAATAAAAAGTGTTGGCGGGGATGTGGGAGAAATTGGAGCCCTCATGCTTTGCTGGCAACAATGGAAAAATGATCCAAATACTGTGAAAAACAGTTTGGCAGTTCCTCACAAAGTCATACACGGAATTACCACGTGACCCAGCAACCTCACATCCAGGTACACGCCCACCACAACTGAAAGCAGAGTTTCAAACAGGTATTTGTACACAGTAGTACTATTCACAACAGCCAAAAAGTAGGAACCACCCAAGTGTCCATCTACAGATGGATGGATCAACACAACGTGGTCCGTTTACACAATGGAGTTATTATTCAGCCTTGAAAGGGAAGGACATTGACACCTGCTACAACATGGATGAACCTTGAGGACGTTATGCTGAGGGGAATAAGCCAGGCACAAAAGGACAAAGATTACATGATTCCACTTCTGGGTATTTCATGGAAATACCCAGAACAGGCAGATTCCTAGAGACAGAAGCAGATTAGAGGGAACAGGGAACAGGGAACCGGGAACCAGGAACCAGGGCAGGAGGGAACAGGAGTAACTGTTTCAAAGGAGCAGAGTTTCTGTTTGGAGGATGAAAAATTTGGGGAACAGACAGTGCTGATGTTTGAACAACACGGTTCTGAACTGCTCGGGTCCACACACGCACAGATTTCTTCCAGTAAAGACTACAGCACTGCACGGTCCACAGCGGGTTGGATCTGCAGACACAGGACCTCAGAAATGGAGGGCCAACTACAAAGTTATCCGTGGATTTCTGACTGTGCAGGGGCAGGGGGGGTCGGCGCCCCGATCCCCGAGTTGTTCAAGGATCAGCTGTATGATTAACGCTACTGAACTCTATACCTAGAGATGGTTAAACTGCAAGTTTTCTTTGTCGTATATATTTATTACAATAAAAGAATAAAAAGTAAAACAAAAGCCCTGAAAATCAGTGAAGATCAGGCCATCAGAGTGGGGTGGTCCAGAGGAATCAAGGAGAGAATGAGGCCCTGGGCCGGCTCTGTAGCCCCGTGGGAGCCGGGCTGGCCACAGGGAGGGGCGGCCTCGGGCTCCGCCTGGCCTGGCCAACTGCTGGGCACCTGCAGGCATGAGCCTCTGCTGGGCTGGCAGGTGCCCTCCCTGGAGACTGATGTAGAGAAGGAAGGAACGGTGACAAAATAACGGGTTATGAGCATGGCCGGGAAGATCTTTGGGAAAAGGCGAAAAGGAACGAGGGTTTTCCATCTGTCTCAAAGATAACCTCTGAGTATGAGTGAACGCTCCTATCAGCAGATCCGAGCAAGGGGAAAGTCTATCAACTCTTTGGAACCTTTATTTCAATGAGACAGGCAGCGTGCACACACCCTCTGTCCCCGCTGGGTGAGGGGCCACCAGAGGCCTCTCCTGCCCTGTCAGCCCGAATCAGCGCCGGGCGGGGAGCACCAAACCTGCCTCCAGGAGAGGAAACAGCTCTCCCGGCTGGAAGCACCTGAGGTGACAAGGCATCTTTTCAGGTTAAGGCAGTAAAAATAGTATGTCATCGTCCACCCCTGTGGTCAAATTTTCCAGCCCTCCATCATCCTGATTCACTTGACCTGCCCCTGGAAAAACAAAAGCTCCCAGAGCCGTAGTGCCCTCTGCTCAATGCAAACACGAGGTTGGCAGGGACGGGGACCGCAGGTGGCCACACAGAGGGCCACTGTCGCCACCTCGGGAGGCCCCGCCCTGCTGGCTGCAGCAGCTGGCAGCCAACGGTGTCCTCAGACTCACAAGGTCTCCGCCACAGAGAAGGCAGCGCCTGGAAGGGAAGGCATCCGCCCTGCTGAGTCAGACACCATGTCTCACGGCGGGAGGAACGCCTTCCATCCATCTTTCTACCAGGAGGCCCCGGGCAACGAGTGAATACAACCACCATTTCCAAAACCACCATTTCCAAAACAGTGTGAAGGCGGACACATCTAACCCTCCAGCTCCCTCCACCCCTAGAACTTCATCCCTGAATCCCGACACGGTCCCGCTGCCGACACACCCGCCAACCCCACTGTCGCCCCCATGTTCGCGCCCCTACTACTTCTTCTGGGGTTGGAAGAACACGGACAAAGAAGGATGTTTAAGAAATCAACGTTCTAAATCAACCATAGTCCAATATAAAATAAAACTTTTTAAAAAAAGAAACCAGGGGCTTCCCTGGTGGAACAGTGGTTAAGAATCCGCCTGCCGGTCGGCTCTCCCTGGTCTATCAGGAGGTCGGCCGGCTGTGTTGGCAGCGCCCTCACTAACTCTGCTCTTTGTTCTCAATAAACTCACTCTCGTCTAAAAAGAAAAACAATCCGCCTGCCAATGCAGGGGACACAGGTTCAAGCCCTGGTCCGGGAAGATCCCACATGCCGCGGAGCAACTGAGCCCGTGCGCCACAGCTACTGAGCCTGTGCTCTAGAGCTCACGAGCCACAGCTACTGAGCCCGCACACCTAGAGCCCATGCTCCCCAACAAGAGAAGCCACCGCAATGAGAAGCCCGCGCACCACAACGAAGAGTAGCCCCCGCTCGCTGTAACTAGAGAAAGCCCGCACATAGCAACGAAGACCCAACACAGCCAAAAATTTAAAAATTAAAAAAAAAAAGAAACCAATGTTCTAAATCAACCATAGTCCAATATAAAATAAAAGTTAAAAAAAAAAGAAATCAACGTTCTAATTACATTTAGATTTTTAAGGTATTAACAGTTTGCTATATTTTTAAACGTATGCCAAACTGAACAAAGGCTGGGCAGCTCCCGCGGCTGAGTACCGGCTCCAGGCGCTTCAGGTGCTGGTGCAAGTTGAGAGCCAGCCGGTCCCACCACCGGCCTCTGCTGTCAGGACAGTACACTTTCTGGGACAAAAGGTTTTCAAGCTCCTTGACGGCTTCCTGTGACAACAACAAGGGACGCGCATTAGAAGCCTACACACCAAGAGTCTGCCATTATACTGAGTAGTCAGGAAAATTGGCAAAGTATACCTATACAGCATCCCTCTCCATTCTAAAGTAAGGCTCAGGACCCGGACTGCCAAGAGGGGCCCTGGGACGTCCCTCGGGAGTGGCCTGAGCTCCAGAGGCGCCCCCTACTTCTCAGCAGGCCCCCCGCCACCTTGTGCAGCTCTGTGATTCCCCACGGCACTCTCTGCAAACCAGGTCGGCAGTGCAGGCCGGACACGGTCAGACTCTGGTCAGGAGCAGTGGCTGGGCTGCAGGCCCATGTGCTTCTGGGAACCCAGCCGGTCACAGGGCCGAGGCTGTGAGGGGCAGGGGGGAGGACAGGAATGACGGGGTCTTCACCCAAACACCCCACCTCAACAGGGGGACTTTCTGGTCTAGGTTTACTGGTCACGCTTCATGTTCATCTTTGGTGGTTCCCGGATCTCTTTGAAGGATCTAACGCATCTCCTGAGAAAAAGGCACAAACCCCATAGACACACTCGCAGATTCCCCAAAGCCAACCCCACAGGGCCTCTGGGCGGGGCGGGGGGGGGGCACAGACCCCTCTTGGGGGACCCACTGGCCCAGCCCTAGCACATTCTCTTTGTAAAACACCATGTTTCAATTACACAAGTGTCAACACAACAGAAGCTAACTCCAGTAATCTCACAATGTTTAATACGAGGAGGGATAGGACCGAACTTTTCATTCGTGATTATAAATTATTTCCAGACCGTGCACTACTGCTGTCAGGGAAACACAAGCAGAGGTGAGGTTTCTGCCTCAGGGGTTTGGGGAGACCCTCCCTGTCACACAGTGGGTTCTGACGGCGGCTAAGCTCTGGCTGCAGAGACCACCGGCGGCTCCCTGCGGGGCGCTGACCGTCACCTGGCCATCCTGGTGCATAGGCGTCAGCTCACAGCTGGCGGAACAGCAGGTCGCCCTTGGCCATCTTCCTACTGACCAGGAGATGGCAGGTGCCCACGGGAAGCAGGCCCTCGTCGCATCACCGGGTGCTGACCAATCACTTGGGAGAAGTCAAGAGCCAGGCAGGTCCCCCTCAGTAAGAGCCGGGTGAAGGGGCTTGTGCACTCACCTTGTACATGTGAAGTCTCTGCAGTATTTCAACAGTTCGGGACAAAATCCTTGTATAAACCCAACCAACGGTAAAACACCGGAGAAAGAGTGGTAATTTCTCATGGTATCTAGGACGAAGACGTACACCAGCAGTTTAGCGCTTTGGTTTATGTATTGTAAGACAATCACAAGAAATGACAAAGCAGACTGAATTCCTACCTTTTAAGAAGATATATTCTGAACACTGCCTGTCGTGTGCAGTTTTCTACACCACAAATCTACGCTCTCACAGCCACCTTTCCAAGGTCCCCCAGACAGCGGTGAGAAATGAGAGCTGGAGGTCAGCAAACGCCCGCCCTCGGGCCAGACGCAGGGCCCCCACATGATTTTATACAAACCCAGCGTGATTTCCACGTTTCTAAATGGTTAAAATAAGTCAAAAGGAGAAAAATAGTCTGTGGCCTGTGAAAATTACATGAAACTCACATTTCGGTGTGGGCAAACACCCCTGCACTGGGACAGCCCCCCCCGCTCACTCCAGGGGGTGGGGGGGGGGGCCAGGCACGTTCACGGCAGGACAGCAGAGGCCAGTGAGCATGTGGCTGGCACAGCCTGACCACCGCCCAGCTGGACCTCCACAGAAGAGGCTACCAGCCTCTGTCCTACAGGAACCCAACTTCCTGGCCACGAGGTCTTTTCTTTTTTTTAAACAAAGAAAATCACCTATTAACTTGCTTTAAACATTTTTCTTCTGCTTGGTCTGAGAAACGTTAACAAATTTTCCTGAATTATCTTAAGAAAATCCTCCAATGTATGTGCACATCACAGGGTAAGAAGACGACTGGTCGTCTCCTTTCTAGAAAGGCCTTTAAGTAAATGGCTCAATTTTGTCTGAGTTACTCCCAAACAAAATACGGACAAAATATTCAGTTATTTTTTCTTAACAGTAAACGTCATTTTCCTGGCTATGGTTTTTAAGTCCATATTATTTCTGCATGGACTTCAGTTCCAAATTTTTTTTGTAAAAGATATTTAATAATACTAATTTTTCTCATCACTATGTAACAAAGAAAGGAAAAAAATCTCTTAACCATACGGAATATGTTTAACATTTATTAAACCAAACAAAATGAAGGATCACGTGCTGTGTACTTGAACTTTCGAGGTAAATGTTCATTTTCTTTTTCAGAATTTTACAGCTGCTGGAATTTCCAGCAGAAAGAAGACACCTGGCACAGTTCCCACAGCTTCTGTCCTGCGGCTGGGCTTCCCCCACAGTAAAATTCAGCTGACCGACCCCCAGAGAGGCCAGCCCACCCAAAGGTGGCAAGCTACTGTCTGCCACACAGGGACCAAGTGTATAAATTCACTCCAAACCTCCAGACGTGCCCTTCTATTCACCCAGCACTTTGACTCCATGCAAAGCAAGGAGGAAATTCACCTGCACATGTTGGTTTCACCACAGAACAAAAGGAGTGCGCTCTTCATGAAAAGAAAGACCTTAAGCAGTTAGAACAACTCGGCTAGTCAGTAAACTTTGACAGGGACCCGAGAGCCACCTCACCTCAGGGACGGGTGGTCTTTCAGTCCGTCCCAATCCTGCTTTGCGCACCGAGCGAGCTCCCTGGCTTCCTCCCAGGCCCCGCTGGCCATCGCAGTGGAGATGTCGTTCAGCATGTGCGCGGCCGCTGCATACCTGCAAGGGGGGGACCAGGCCATCCAAGCTTCAGGGGTGAATGATCACTGACACACAAAATTCCACATCCTGCCCGCCACATCTAACTCTGCTTTTGAAAATACGAGCGTCACATTTTACCTCAGTAATAATTTGACGTATTACCCCACGGGAGTGGCCTAGAAGAACTCCTCAGACAGGCTACCCAACCAGAAAGATGAAAACATTCACACCGCACTGTTATATAACACATCCCATTATATGCATGTAATACTGATCCGCACTTCCTTTCTGACTTTTGGTGCTCATCCATTCATTCATTCACTCAACAATCCGGCAACCTTGTAAACGGGTAACTGACTTCAGAATTACACACAAGCGTAGATTTGGTCATTTAATCACTGAGCCAGAGGTAGCTAGAGGGATGCTGCCCGAGCTAAGAGAACTACTTGGGATTTTCAAAAATAACTTCAGGGACAGGCTTTGGGAGACGGCAATGCTGAAGTGTTACGAACACACTTAAGTGAAGAAAGACAACTTCTCAGTGCACCTGAGACATTCGCCCAATCAGTTCTCTAACACTTCGAGGGCACAGTCATTGTGTTCTGGACTCACCCTTAAAAGAAAAGCATGCACGAGCAATATGTGCAAATACTATCACATAAGAGTAAAACATATATGTAGAACTGAATCACTTTGCTGTACAGCAAAAATTAACATTGTAAATCAACTATACTTGAATAAAATAATTTTTTTTTTTAAAAAGAGTGCAAGAAATGGCCTCTAAATATAAAAATTTGCTCATGAACTCTTCGATCTAACTCTCTTATAATGTGCAACTGGACAATTCTAAGGTCGATAAGGAAAGAGAAACAGGGAGGGGTGCCCGGAGGCTGGCCTGCCCGGCAGGAGTGCCCTCCCGCTCACCTGAACCAAGCCCCCTCTCCACGAGCCCATCGAGCCCAGCGCCAGCCCCACGGTGCCACCATCACCGCCTGCACGGTCACCAGCCCTCCCTCCCCCCACCCCCGCACTGCCAAGAAGAGCATCCCTTCTGTACCCCGACCTCTGCCCTCTGTCTCCTGCCCTCCCTACACCTGGCTGAGAGCACGGCTTCCCCGCAGCTCCCCTCAAGCAGGGACGGCTCTCCTCACGCAGGGCCCAGACGGATGGAAGCATCCTCCTCCCTCCCACCTCCGCCTCCAAATCCTCCTTCCCTCCTTGAAAGCCCCCACCTCCGAAGCCCACGCCTCGTCCTTGCGGGCACCTGCCAGCGCCCCCCACCCCTGTCCCCGTCCCCTCTGCCTTGGTCTCCCTGGGTCTCCCGCCACGATGGCCACGACTTCAGAATTCTCCACCTCCTTCCTCCCCGATAACACAATTCTCCAACCTCTTCTCAGCCACCCACGTGCTCGTGGCCACTGAGACCTTCTGTCCCCGATGGACCGAGTCACCCTCAAGATGCTGACTTCAAGCATCTCCTCCACTGACCCCGCCCCCAATCCTTCCAGCTCTTTCACTGCTGACAGCAACTCCCCACCTTCACCAAGGCCCGACCTTCAGCGCGGCCCCTGTCCCAGCCATAGCGCCTCCCGTCCTGCAGGCCCACGGACCTCGCCCGGGGCAAGCGGACCCCGCCAGGGGAAGAACACACACCGGCCACAGCCCCACCCTGGTGGGGGTGCCCTGGCCGCTCACTCCTCTGGGCCTGCACCAACTGCCCGAATCGTGCTGAAGACGATCGCAGAGCCAGGCCGGCTGGTTTCGGCACGTGCTCGCACACCTCCGCCCAGCCCTGCTCGAGGGGTGCCCAGCCTCCACCGCGGCAGCCTCAGCGCTGCCCACACCCCAGTCCTCCCGCAGGTGCTCCGGGTCCCAGGGGGTCCCCTCCTCCTCCTCCACCGTCTGCCTCTCCCTTTCTATGGGTTTATCTGCACGTGCACGTGCACAAACACACACACACACCCCCGAGAATCTCCCACCCTTAAGACACCAGGGAACTAGGCCTCCTTGCCATCGCAGGCCGCCACAGCAGGGGCTGCTTCTCCGAAGCCCATTGGAACCGACCTTCCCCTCCCCGCGCACGGCTCCTGCCATCCACCGCCCACCCCCATGGGCCATCCCACTCGACCTCACTGCCCTTCCTCCGGCGTTCAATCGAGCCCCATCCTGACACACCTTCCTCTCCGGGTCCGCCCACCACACACACCCCTGGTTCCCTGCCGCCCTCGCAGCGGCTCCTCCGTGCTGCCCAACCCCTCGGCGCTGGCTGCCAAGCTCCTTCCTCCTCTTCTCCCTCGGGAACTTCATCCCTGGCCGCGTGCTGGTGACTCCAATTCCTCTCCAGGCCGAGCTCCTTCCTGGGCTCCTGACGGCACACCCAGTACCACACGGGGCAGCTTCAGTCATGGGGCTGGGGGCATCCCCACCCGGCATCCCAGCCCTCCCCGCAAGTCCCCTATCTCATCTGATGGCACCACCACCCACGCCAAAACTCCAGAGTCATCCCTGACTCACTCCTTACCTCCCCACAAATCTAATCACTATCACAATCACAATGTAATCAGAATCGTCTCGTCTTTTCTGCCCCAAAACATCTCGCACGTTCACTTCTCTACAATGCCCACCACTGCCAGCCCAGCCAAGACCTCCATCCGGACCACCAAGGCTCAATTAGTCTCCTGCCGCCCCCCCGCCACCACTCCACGGGACGCTTTTGTAAAACGTGCACCAGATCCCTCACCTGCCTAAACCCCTTCCCCAGCTCCCCATCCTCAGCGGATATGACCCAGTCAGCTCACAAGGGCTCTGAGGCCCAGCGTCCCCTGACCTGCGGTCCTGCCCAACCTCCCCTTCACATGGCCCCTGAGGTTCCGGCCAGAGATCGGCAAGCTCTCTCCTACCCACAGAGCCTGGACGCGGGCACCCAGACCCCTGCAGGACTGGCTCCTCCTCATTCTCAAGCCTCAATCCCAACCTTTCGGGGACACTCTCTGCCTCACGCTATCTACACAGGACTTCTCCAGCCTGCCCCGCAGTTATCATATTATTCTGTTTTCTTTCCCATCTTCCCCAGTAAAACATAACACCACGGCGGCAAAGACCCTATCTGTTCACACTGCAACTCCACCACATGGCACATAATAGGTACTCAACACTCAACCCATGGGCACTGAATAAATGAGAAGAGAAAAGAAAGGATCAATTATTTCAAGTACCAAGGTGGTGGGAAAGGTTCCTCAGGCCAGGTGCCACGTTACTGGTGTTGTATAATCACCCTTCCTGAAGTCACTTCAACCAGATTTCATTTACGTGCTACAGCCCTCTGCATAACAAAAGAACTTTGACTTATTTTTAACATTTATAGGATACCTACTTTCTAAAAAAAAGACGTGATGGTTTATTTTTTCTCCCTAGCCTCCCCACTTTTGAACTTGTCAACCATGGTTTTGTCAACCATAGAACTGAAAAGCAACCTCCCTTAGATATGCGGTAATGATGACAATTATACCACTAAGACGCACTGAGCAATCCCCACAGGCCAGGCTCTAAGCACACTACACATATCAGTGGGAATGTACTATTATCTCCCCATTTTGCAGATGAGTAAACTGAGGCACAGAGTAGATTCATGGTTCATTAGAGAGACTGGAACCTGGCTTCAGAGTTCTCACCAAAGAGAACAGCACCAAGTCACTAAAAACGAAGACGTAAAATGACATGAGACAAAAGAAAACACAGTCAGAAGAAATATTCTTACTAGAAGATTTGACTAAAAAAGTTATTATAACTGAACACAGGATATTGAACTTCCTGATAACTACAGCAAAATGGGCTAAAATCAGTTTATACTGACCCTGCTTTGATACAATAATCTCAATAGTTTATTTTTTTAAAGCACATACTAGACAACACTTAAACAACTTTCCTAAAATCAAACATCAGAATCAATTTCTGCTAAATTTGAGTCATAAACCTTAAATCAAGAATCAAAAGTGAGGACTTCCCTGGTGGCACAGTGCTTAAGAACCCGCCTGCCAATGCAGGGGACACGGGTTCGAGCCCTGGTCCGGGAAGATTCCCACATACCGCGGAGCAACGAAGCCCGTGCACCACAACTACTGAGCCTACGCTCTAGAGCCCGTGAGCCACAATTACTGAAGCCCGTGCGCCTAGAGCCTGTGCTCCGCAACAAGAGAAGCCACCGCAACGAGAAGCCCGCGCACCGCAACAAACAGTAGCCCCTGCTTGCTGCAAATAGAGAAAGCCCACGTGCAGCAACAAAGACCCAACACAGCCAAAAATTTAAAAATAAATAAATTAAAAAAAAAAAAACGATTTTGGCTATGAACTCATGTTTCTGTGGTGGATGGCAAAAAATAATAACAAAGACTTCTACATAAATTTTAAAATACACAGATTTCATAGGGAGCAAACACGCCCTTACCTGATGAGATCCTCTCTATCCTGGAAGATTTGGGTTTTCCGACTGACGGTATACCTGGGAAACTCCATGCGGCCAAGGTTGACCAGCAGCACCGTAGAAAGCTGGCCCTGCCCGCCACAGGCCGCCTCCTCCTCTTCCACTGCGTGGGTCAGTGAAAACAGCAGCAGGACCCGGGAGAACACAGCCCGGGGGTCTCTACACACTCTCACAGACTGTCCCGCCCAGTCTTTAGCTCTGAAAAATACACGATATGGAAAATAATTTTCTGGCTTTTAAGCATTTGGATGTCAGATTTCACAAATTATTTCAAGCTAAACAGCATGCATTATTCTAAGCCTGAAGCAAATCTCCCACCTCCAACTGTGTGACTTAAAGCATTTCTTAACCTCTCTGGGGCTCAGAGCCCCACCTAGGAACACGGTGAGGATTAGATGACACTGTAACTGCAAACGATTTCACGAACTGTTTGCCTCAATAAAAGAGCAGGATAGGGTTTACGCT
Organism: Balaenoptera physalus; assembly: GCF_965194825.1. Lineage (NCBI taxonomy): Eukaryota > Metazoa > Chordata > Mammalia > Artiodactyla > Balaenopteridae > Balaenoptera > Balaenoptera physalus. The sequence goes on from NC_138883.1 coordinate 148,385,584, forward strand.
GGTCCTGAACACATGAAATACCAGGAAAACTCATAAAAGTGTTACCTATTTGACACTAGCAATTCTCAAATCTTGACTCCAGTGACACTTGAGATGAAATAATAGGTATTTATGTAGAACGTCACTACCAAAGGCTCTTGGTAAGGCGGCATGTTAAGTCCAGGGCCTTCCGGCTCCAACAACTGCAACACCACACACGGCAGGGTTTCGCTATTGACATCCGGGCCGTGTAACTCTTTCCTCGGGGTGGGATGCCCAGGCTGTGCATTAGAGGATGCTCAGCTGTATCCCTGGCCTCCGTTCACTAAATGCCAGTAGCACCCACTACCCACCTTAGTCATGACAATGAAAACGCCTACAGACGATGCCCGGTGTCCCCTGGAGGGCACAGTCGCCCCCAGTTGAGAGCCACTGGTCTAGTGGAGGACCTCACACTTTCCTACCAGCCCAAAAGCTATTAAGCCAAAAGCAGAGTTGCATCTCTGGGGCGTGCAGAGATCAGTGCCACCACCAGAGCCAAGAGGACACAGGGGTGGGATTCCCATCACACCACCATCTACTTGAGGACCATTCATCTACAGAGACTGCCCGGAAACACCCTCCTCCCCCATCTCCACACAGAGTCCCAAGGAGGTCCAGTGGACCGACATTCCAAACTCCCGTAAGCATAGTAGTTAAAACTGCATTTTTCTTGAATAATAAAATATTAGAATTTGCCAAGGGCCTAGTGCCTCTAATCTCTTGCCTCCAGATTTTTCTTGGTCCTAGAAATCAGTGTGGTATCTTAAGAATTAGGAATAATAAACCAAGAAAGAATCCAGTCTTTATAATAACGGTTCACCACCTTCTCAACCTAACTGCAATTGAAAAAAACAATTACAATCTGAAAACACGTACCACCCACCATAAGAAGTTAATATGTGCTATCGGGACTTTCCTGGTGGCGCAGTGGTTAAGAATCCGCCTGCCAATGCAGGGGACATGGGTTCGGGCCCTGGTCGGGAAGATCCCACATGCCGTGGAGCAGCTAAGCCCGTGCGCCACAACTACTGAGCCTGCGCTCTAGAGCCCGCGAGCCACAACTACTGAGCCCTCATGCCACAGCTACTGAAGCCCGCGCACCTAGAGCCCGCGCACCGCAACAAAGAGCAGCCCCGGCTCTCCACAACTAGAGAAAGCCCATGTGCAGCAACGAAGACCCAACGCAGCCTAAAAATAAATAAATAAAAATCAATTAAATATGTGCTATCAACATTTCAAATGTTTTTACTATAACAATAGCCACAAAACCTTTTCAAAATCACTGCACCGATGCCAGGCTGATTCTTGCGCCAAGTGCAGACCGAAGGCTGTTTGGCCAATTTGAGAAACGCATCCACCAGCTGCTGCTTCTGCCCGTTGGGATTCACCAAGTGGAAGGTCTTTGCCAGGGCTTTCAGTTCCGGAGCAGAAAGGAGCTCGAGCACCTCAGACAGTTCTTGCAACTCAGATTCTGAAATATTAAAAAAAAAAAAAATTTAAAAGTAGTTTTAAAGCTTACTGTTTTCTAGCTTTATTTACTTTAAGAAGAAAACTCACTTACATGAAAATAAAATGAAATGCTACTCTAGAAATTTTAGTTTGCCAAACTGATTGTTAAAAATTATGGAAAACAGATATTTCACAAAAGTTATAAAACAACAGAACTTCTAAGAGGTAAAAGAAAATCTGAATAAAATAAAGACCCACATGGATAGCCACTGGTATATCGCCCACAACAAAACCTACGGCTGGGCCTCTCCAGAGCAGGTCAGAGGCAACTGCTCATCAGCTGTCCTCTCTCCACACAGGCCTGGGGCTGAGAAGACTTTCATGGGGTCACTTGCTCAGCACACATGTGTACATCACGCTATTAGGGGACCCAGACAGCAAGCTTGACCCCCGGGATGCAGCTGAATCAGAGCTGGCTGGTCTCTGCCTTCACGGCATCCACAGCTTAGGGCAGGGCCATCTTCCTCCAGTCAGCAAGTCCTCTCTGGGTGTACACTGCCTGCCAGGTAGCACCTGCCCAGGGCATACAGTGAACAAACCGCATCCGTGCCCACAGGGAGCTAGCATAATAAATATGTCAGGGGTGACAACTGCTACAAAGAAAAACAAAGCTGGCAGCAACGTGGACAGACCTAGAGATGATCATATTAAGCGAAGTAAGTCAGAAAGAGAAAGACAATTATCATATATCACTTATATGTGGAATCTAAAATATGACACAAATGAACATATCTATGAAACAGAAACAGAATCACAGACACAGAGAACAGACTTTTGGTTGCCAAGGGGAAGGGGGGTGGGGGAGGGATGGATTGGGAGTTTGGGATTAGCAGATGCAAACTATTATATATAGGATGGATGAACAACAAGGTCCTACTGTATAGCACGGGGAACTATATTCCATATCCTGTGATAAACCATAATGGAGAAGAATATAAAAAGAATACATATATGTATAACAATCACTTTGCTATACAGCAGAAATTAACACAACATTGTAAATCAACTATACTTCAATAAAATTTTTTTAAAATAAATAAATAAAAGGAGGAAGAATGAACTAGGAAAAAAGAAGAAAGAAAAGCAAAGCTGGGTAAGGCAAACTGGACTGGCGGGAGGTGGCCGTATTTGACACTAGGTGGTCAGGCAAGTCCCTGACGAGGTGACACAGAGCAGAGCTGGATGACATGAGGGGGTGAGCCGAGTGGGAGCAGGCACAGGCTATGAAAGAGGGGTGCACTCAGCCAGAACACCCAGGGAGCAGAGTGAGGGGACGGCCAGGGCCACACCCCACTGGGCTGTGCAGACCACGGGTGGGACCTGGGCGGGACTGAGGGCAGCGTTAGGCCACTGGGGTTCTGCTTTTGCTGCTTAACGGTCATTTAAAGGTAAGTCAAGGCTCAGGGCTTCCCTGGTGGCGCAGTGGTTAAGAATCCACCTGCCAATGCAGGGAACACGGGTTCGAGCCCTGGTCCGGGAGGATCCCACACGCCGTGGAGCAACTAAGCCCACGAGCCACAACTACTGAGTCTGCGCTCCAGAGCCCGCGAGCCAACGAAGAGTAGCCCCCGCTCGCCACAACTAGAGAAAGCCCGCACGCAGCAACGACGACCCAACGCAGCCAAAAATAAATAAAGGTAAGTCAAGGCTCACCTGGCTTGCCTGTTACACCTGTAGATTTCTGGAACCTGCACCTTATCTTCCGGGTCAGGTGGGGACACAAGCTCTCCAGTGCCCCTGATGGCCTGATGTGAGGGAACCCGGGGTCCCGCTGCCTGATCCCTCACAAGCCCTCACATCCACGGAGCCTCCAGGCCTCTCCCCCAAGGCTCCCCACGCCCCCCAGCCAGGCCCACCACGTCACCCTAACTGCACTTACTGCTCTGCACTACAAACTCTGCCGCACAGAAACCGTCTGGCTTTGGCTTGATTCCCCTATTTCAGTCTAAACTGTGAACAACTTGAACCCAGGACTCACATCTTTCATCCTCCTTATACCCACGTTTCCAGTACAATATTGTACTCAACACATGTAGGTACCTAATGAAAGCTACTGATGAGACAACCAAGGTTACCTCATATTCACACGGGCTTAAATCAGTGAAACAATTCCTGAGACAATCATCGTACAAATTATAAGAGCTGTCTGTGTGTGCATGGGGGGCAAATTAAGGTTTTAGAGGTGATACTAGCTTCAAACAAACCAGCTTTGTTCCATCATAAAGATGAGAAAACTGGGTAAGATGAGTCAAGCTCTTGCTGGAAGGAGAGCCAGGAGGGATGAGTTTCCCCTGTGGATCCAGCCACCCATCTATCCCTCGGTGACTTTACGGGACTAAGCCTGGGACCATCAGAATGCAGCGGCAGGCAATCTTTTGTTATCCTAGGAGTCTTAACTCAGGCTGAGGATGGCTTTAACAACACATGAATAATCTGTTGTCCTAAGAAGATTCAAAACTCCATTTAAAAAGACATACACAATTACTATTTATCACGCACCAATCAGGAGATGACACCAAACTAACATCACCCTCATTTTGCAGAAGCTGGATTCCCTATGTCGGATTTTCACTTTGGTTCCCCTGGACAAACCGTACCCGTCTGCAGGAAGCCTGCGTGCGTCAGCTCTCTAACCACCGGGGTTAAGTCAGCGGAGATCTCTTCATATTCCAGCTTGTTCATCTTAATCCAGCCGAATTTACGTTGAAAAAGTCTGACATATAACTTCTGACCGCTAGCTGCAACGAAGTTAAGAAAAATAGTGAGAAACCTGTTTCTTCTCGAAAACATATACTATCATTTACTTTTGTAAACTGAGGTGAGTAAAACAGGCTGTTAGAAATACACAGAGGCTGACTCAACGGATCTTCCAAGAAAATCATTTTCTTCCTTAGGAAGACGTGACTTATTTCAAATGCAGAGCCCCGTGGGGATGTCTCCTTGGCCTGTATGCCTGTCACCGCAGGACAGGAGGACGCAAAGCCAGCCCTGCCCCCCCAGCTGTGCAAGTCTGTGGAACTGAGACTCCTTTTTCTCTTCTGTTATAAAAAGGAACGGGGGTGGGCAGTAACACCATCTTCCCAAAGTTGGTGAAAAGATTAAACACGATGAGGTATTCAATAATTAGTGGTATATAAACCATAAAAAAAGTTCCAAAGTTAGTAATGATTATTGGCCATTTAAAAACCTAAGACCCGGGTTCCCCACTTTCTAGCCAGCATTTCTACTCCCTCAGGAGAAACCCCCCAGGGTTCCAGTTATTTTGTTCTCTCCTTTCGGTTTAATATGCATTATTCTATTTTTGGCTGAAAATCATCTGAAAAGAATTTTCCAAAAAACGTCTAGCTTTGGTGGGGTGGCCATCTCTAAGGCAGTGATCTCCACCGAGCTACTTAATTAATCTGGTCTCAAGTTTTCTTATTACCCAAATTATCTTTAAATTTCTAACTCTAAAATGGTATGGGGACTTCCCTGGCGGTCCAGTGGTTAAGACTCCACACTTCCATTGCAGGGGGCGTGGGTTCGATCCCTGGTCGGGGAACTAAGATCCTGTATGCCGCATGGCGCAGCTGAAAATTTTTAAAAATAAAATAAACTGGTATGACTGTATTTGTTACATCTTCAACATTTATTTCCCTTTTTTCTTTAAAGAGGCAAAATCGACTTGCAGTAGTTATTTTTACTACAGAGACACTGTAGATGATTCTCTGTGAGAGCAAGCCACAAGAATCTGCAGAACTTACAATAGCAAAGTGCTCCTACTTCTCAATCATACTGAAGCCAGGGGCCACCAGCTATTCAAACAAATGCTCACATGAATGCAAGCAGCACCCAACCAAAGATCTGTGACCACCCCGGATACGACAGTCAGTGGGGGTCATTTACACCCACGTCGGGGGAGGCCAGTGCAAGTAGAGATGGAAGCTGTGTGGACACTTTATAAAACTGTGCAGAGGGCTTCCCTGGTGGCACAGTGGTTAAGAATCCACCTGCTAATGCAGGGGACATGGGTTCGAGCCCTGGTCCAGGAGGATCCCACATGCCGCGGAGCAACAAAGCCCGTGTGCCACAACTGCTGAGCCCGTGAGCCACAACTGCTGAAGCCCGCGCGCCTGGAGTCCATGCTCCGCAACAAGAGAAGCCACCGCAATGAGAAGCCCGCGCACCGCAACGAAGAGAAGCCCCAGCTCGCCGCAACTAGAGAAAGCCCACGGGAAGCAACAAAGACCCAATGCAACCAAAAATAAATTTATAAAAAAGAAAAGAAAAAAATTTTTTTAATATGTTAAAAAAAAAAGAACTGTGCAGAGAAGTATCACCCACGTGTTAAAAAGTAACACAAGCAGAGCCATAGTTTCCTTGTGCGAAAGTGAAATCGAAGCCTTTCCCTTAACCATTATTGGTAACACTCAGGATTTCTTTTTTTTACTCTACTGGGACTCAGACCTGCTACTATCACTAGAGGTCAGCGTGGCCCCCATGTAAGCTTTTCCTACTCGGGAGGGACTCAGTTGCACAGAGCCATCAAGGCCCTTTGGATGAGCAGCCATCAAGCGGGGCTCTTGCTCCAAACCTGCGCTATTGGCTCAGAACCATCGCCGGCTGCCAAGGAACTCAGGCATGTTTTTAAATGTACTAATTTACAAAATTAAAAAAAAAACAAACACAAAGACCAAAAATGTTTTTAATGTACCAATTTAGCTTGAAAGTTTCCACTTCCTGCACACCCTGACTTTAAAAGGCAGAGTTGGGCTTCCCTGGTGGCACAGTGGTTGAGAATCTGCCTGCCAATGCAGGGCACACGGGCTCGAGCCCTGGTCTGGGAAGATCCCACATGCTGCGGAGCAGCTGGGCCCGTGAGCCACAACTACTGAGCCTGCGCGTCTGGAGCCTGTGCTCCGCAACAAGAGAGGCCGCGATAGTGAGAGGCCTGCGCACCGCGATGAAGAGTGGCCCCCGCTCGCCGCAACTAGAGAAAGCCCTCGCACAGAAACGAAGACCCAACATAGCCATAAAAAAAATAAATTAACTAAAAGGCAGAGTCCAGGCAACTAAAATATTGTTGGAGGAAAAAAATAAGCCTGAGTATACCTTGGTTTGTTTTTTCCCTGTATTTTATTTTCATTTTTGAGGAAATGGCCTGCGAAAACAACAAAACCACCTAACGGTCAGCTTGATTACATGCCCGAAATGCAAAGTACACTTTCCTAAATCACACTGTATTTTTTTTTTTCTAATCTGGGAAAGGTTGTTTTACAACCATCAAATATACAAAAACAGGACAAACAGCTGCTTCCACTACAACCAAAGTACAGCTTGTAAGGATGATACTGCAGAAGCAGACATCACCAGGCCCAAAAATCTTGTCTCTTTTACAGGCATATCTTTCTCTAGCTGAACTCTCATTGGCTGTGATTCCCATGAGTACTCCCACGGGACTCCCAAAACCACACTGACTGCCTGTGGTCATGAGATTTCTGCCCATCACATCTCAGACCAATTCAGGGCAGCAAAGGGGAAACAAAGCCTCGAAAGCAACAGGTTCAAGATACCTGATAATTGATGAAATTTAGTTATAATGCCCTTCTCGTGTTCATCAAAGAGCCTCCTGTCTTCTTCATTCTCAAACACGGCTTTCAGCACCACGAGGAAACTCCGAAGGTAGTAAGGATGGTCCGGTGGGGCTGGACTTGTTACACAGGGAACATCACAGCTTGACCCCTGCTCCAAAGGAATTCGGTCAGTGATTTCATTCTTTAAGCCACTGTCACCTTCTGGAGGAAGTGCTTGGTTGTCACTCCATATAGAAGCATCGTGTGTAGAATTATGAGGTTTTGCCTCCCAATGTGATGACTGGGTTGGAGCTTGTGAAACAAAAGTCATTTTTACCTCTTCACAGCCACCTGCTTCACAGTTTTCAACACCTTTATCATCTGTTCCTTTGATACTCTCCTGCTTTGCAAGATGGTCCTCTGAAGCAGACTTTAATTTATGCCCAAGAGTTAAATCTGGTGAAAGTAACACGGGAGCGTTATCTGAGAAGGTGGGGGTGAGAGTTGATCTCCCACATTCCTGGGCAGCCGTTTGGCCTTCAGCTTCCATTATTTTAGAGCCTCCCACCATATGTTCGGGAGTGCTTGGTTCCTCCAGAGAATCACAGGCAAACATGTTTTCCTTTTGAGAACTATTCTCCAAAAGCTGATCCTGGCCTTCCATCTCTGAACACTGATCAACCAGGCTCTTAACCCCTGTGGACGAGGAACTCTGTGGACTCTGATTGGCGAATCCCTCATTCTTATCTATTGATCTTTTAGCCTTTAAGTATCTTCTGGACAATTTAGATGACAGGCTTCCCAAAGGGATGACTTTCACATTATGATGTCTCAGCCCATCTTGATTTCTGCACACTGCGTCATCATTACTCTTAAAATAGGGGCTGGTCTGCTGTTTTATGCCCATTTTTGCTGAATCACTTCGGCCAGGGGTTAAATTGATCTTTGATGGTGACGACTTCTCTGGCGTTACATCTTCTAAGGCAATATTGGTCAAATCTACTGTGGACACATTTGAACTTAAGCCAACATGCCCAGGGTCAGCTGGAGTGACGTCACCGTTGTTAGCACACATTTCATCAAGGTGACGGTTTAGGTCGTATCTTGGCACCATTTTACTACAAATGGGGCAGGCAAGTTTAACAGGCGGTACGTTGTTAAAAAACGCAATAATAGAGTTAGATTCATTTTTTTTAGTTTTGCTGCTTGATAAACTTCTACGAGGTCTTTTTTTTGAGGATTTCCCTACAGACATCATGAGTATTAGAAAAGCTGGGTGTTTCAAGTAGTAAAACACAAGAAATCACCAGGGAAAGATAGCAATGGTTTACTTTTACTCCCCTGAATTGAAATAATAAAAAGTGGGATTCTATTAGACTTCATGTTATTCATTTAGTCAGTTTCTTCTCCCTACAAAATAAAACGCATGTGGATTAATAGCATTTTTATGAATTCCACAACAGACAGGGTAACTAAGCTCTAAAACGTGCAACGGCAGTATCTCATGCGATGAGAAAAACCCTGCGCTTGGAACATAAGACCAAGGCCTACTCTCAGCTGTCCACGCCACCTCAGTGTGTCCCTTAGCCGAGAAATGACATGGGGATAAGGTCTAAGACTTCTCTTTAAGATCGAAAATCAGCCGTTTTAAAAAGGGAACATCTGATTATGCCAGGTCCTTTTTTAAAAGCACCGCATCATTAACTTTTTCCGGGAGAGGGAATGCCTATCCCGCCCTCACAGGCCTGCAGAGAGAATCGCCCAAAGTCTCGGGCATCTGTCCACATGCTTGGATCCCCCACCCCCACGCCGTCCCCCCCCAGCTCTGGCCGCCGAAACTAAGGCTCGGACTCAGCCCCGCCCGCCCTCCCCGCGTGGCCGCGACCGCGCACCTGGGATGCGCACCTGGGATGAGCACCTGGGGCTCCGCCGCCGGCCCGGCTGCCCTCCTCCCGCCCCCTCCCTCCCTCCCTTCCTCCCTCCTTTCCCCCCTTTCTGTCCCCGCCCCCACCCCCTCCCGGCCTCACCGCCCCAAGCAGCCAGCTCTCCCCCCTCCCGCCCAGCGCCCGCGACCCCAGCCCGGCCTCCCCATGCTTCCTACCAGCTCCGCGCGCCAGGCATTCCCAGCCGATCCCCGCGGCTCGACCGCCACAGGCTCAGTCAGAGGAGGCTCGAGCGATCGATCGCCCCTCCCTCCCACCTTAAAGGCATCCCGGGTCCAGGGAGGCTTAGCCGGCGGAGGTCAACCAAGACTCTGCCCCTCCTACCCTCCGCACCTGCGGGAGGTGGGCCGCCGGGAAGGTGGGCAGGTTGCTGGTCGGGGAGCATTTGGTGTCCGAGGAAGCCGGCCTCCTGGGAGGAGACACAGGCGTGGACTCGACTTAGCCAGCAAGCGCGTGCTGGGGTTCCCGGAGGAGATGCCGTTCGCCGCCTGATGCAATAGATGCCAATAACCTCAAGAGCAAAGAAATAGATCAAGAACAAGGACCTACTGTGTAGCAGAGGGAACTATATTCAATATCTTGAAATAACCTATAATGGGAAAGAATCTGAAAAAGTATATATACTTTTATACATACTTATATATATATATAATCACTTTGCTGTACACCTGAAACATTGTAAATCAACTATACTTCAATTAAAAATAAAAATAAAAGAATGATAAAATGTAGTCAGGTAATTAGGGAGTGGTGAGTTTGGATATTTCTTACATTAAAATGTAGTTTAGTTTGTTTTAATATAGTTTGTTTTCTTTGTGTTAATATAGTTTAATTTAATATAGCCAGGTTACATAATTTAAAATAAGGGCTATGTTTAACAACGGCAAAATTACTGAAAGTTTATCAGTCAGCCCTTGAGTGCTGATGCCAGCTGGTTCCAGCACCCCCTGACGGTGACCCAAATGGATGCTTCCTGAGCTCGAGGCGCCTGTCTATGGTCCTTCACCACCGCCTGCAGCAGCGGCCAGCACTGTGTGATTACTCCATAAGTATGTGTCAAATGAATGCATGAATAAATGAGCAAACCAAAGAGAAAATGGACATGAACAGGGAATTCATCGACAAGTATGTATTGAGTGCCTCCCTCGTGCCAGGTAATGTCCTTGGCCCTGGAAATATGACCATGAACAGAATGAGGAATGGGGGGGAAATCCTGCCTTCATGGAGAATACATTCTGATGGAGGAAGATAGAGAAAAAACAAAATATATGTAAATTATGTAGAATGTTTAAAAGGCAAGTACTGATTAAATAAAATTCCTATTTTATGGCAAGATGAGAAAAATTTAAACATAAATGTTTCCTTTGCCCGTTTGGGCCTCTGTATTAGTATTGTGTATTCTGCATCTGCATTAATCAGACCTCCTTAGGAGATAACATTCCTTTTTAATCTCATCAAGGGTCACAACTCCTTAGGAGATAACCTTCCTTCTTAATCTTGTAAGGGGCCACAATGACCCATGACCACTACTCACTTTGTATAGATCTGCATTGTGTACACCATCAGTAATATGTCATTTAATGTACAGCCCTGTGTCTCAAAAACTTATATAACTGTGCCTTGACCTCTAACAGGCAGAACAGTTCTCGGAGCTTTCTGAGAGGCTGTTCCCGGGTTATAATCCTCAATTTGGCTCGGATAAAATTTTCTATTTCTTTTTTAGATCGACTGATTAATTTTTTCATCGACGGTGCTTTGAAGAGAAATCAAGCAGAAACATCGTGGTGGGGGAAGGGAGGGGCATTACAGTTTGAAAGAGCGGTAAGGAAAGGCCTCACTGAGAAAGTACCATCTGAGCAGACTTGAAGGAGGGAAGGCAGTGGATGTTCCAGAGAAGAGAGTTGTAGTCAGAAGAAACAACCTCAGGGAGTGTAACAGAGAGTGTACCCCAAGGTAGAAGCTTGCCTAGCAAGGCTAAGGACACCCAGAAGGCCAGGAAGACTGGAGCAGAAGTGAAGGAAGAGAGATAGCAGAGGACAGGTCTTGTAGGGCAATGGTAGTGAACTTTTTTCTGTAAAGGGCCAGGTAGTCAATATTTTAGGCTCTGCCAGCCATAGGGTCTCTAGTCAAAATCTGCAGTGTGCAGTGTGAAAGCAGCCATAAATAGTACATAACAAAAGAGTGTGGCTGTGTGCCAAAAAAACTTTATTTACAGATAGAGTCAGCTGACCAGATTTGGTCTCTGGCTGTAGTTTGCTGACACCTGATATAAGGCCTTGTGCATCATTATATGGATTTTAGCATCTGCTTTGAGTGTGTTCAGCAACATATGGTGGGGGTAGGGGAGGCAGGGAAAACAAAAGGCGAATGGAGTAATCCAAGGATGGTGGTGCCTGGGGTTAGCTGATAAGAAGTAGTTAGGAATATTACTCAGCCATGAAGAAGAATGAATTAATGACATTTGCAGCAACATGGGTGGACCTAGAGATGATCATACTAAGTGAAGTAAGCCAGACAGAGAAAGACAAATATCACAGGATATCACTTGTATGTGGAATCTAAAAAAAACAAATTATATAAATGAACTTATATACAAAACAGAACAGACTCACAGACATAGAAAACAAACTTATGGTTACCAAAGGGGAAAGAGGGAGAGGGATAAATTAGGAGTTTGGGATTAGCAGATACACACTACTGTATACAAAATAGATAACCAACAAGGACCTGTGTGCCTTTAGATGTGTGTCTTTGTCCATTCAGGCTGCTACGACAAAATACCACAGATTGAGTAGCTTATAAACAATGGAATTTTATGTCCCACAGTTCTGGAGGCTAGAAGTCTGAGACAGGGTATCAGCATGGTTGGGTAAAGGCCCTCTTCTGGATCCCAGACTTCTCACCATGTCCTGACATGGTGTAGTGGAAGGATCTAGGGAGCTCTAGGGGGGGCGGTCTAAGGACACTAATCCCATTCATGAGGGCCCCAGCCTCATGGCCTAAGCAGCTCCCAAAGGCTCCATCTCCTCACACAATCCCAATGGGCAGTAGGATTTCAACATATAAGTTTGGGGAAGGGGAGAACACAAACATTCAGACCACAGCCACATGTAAGTTTGAAATGCCAGTTAGACATTCTTGTGGCTAAAAGATACTTAAATTTATTAACTAAATCAGGCCAGGAAATATAAATTGGGGAGTCATCAGGGTCTATATGGTATTAATATACGGCACCAAGGAATGACTGTGGTTAGAGAATTGAAAGGTCAGAAGGCTGAACACTCTGATAAGAAAAGGAGGGAAGGTGAGGATGAGGCAGCAAAGGAGTCTGAGCTGCATCCAGAAAACAGGTGTGTGGTACGTGCTGAGGATCAGGGGGTGTCGGCAGCTAGAAGGAAAGTAAGGTGAGGTCTGCAAGCAGCCACAGATCCAGCAGTGTGGAGGGCACTGTTAGCTGACAGAAGCCAAAGCTGTGGAATGGTGATTGCAGAGGATTCAAGAAAGAATGGGGAGACAGGACTTGGAGACACTGTGGGGACCCATTCAGTACCCTGGAGTTTGTGTGAAGATTATTTTAAGCTGAAGACATTGAGATTCAACAGAGGCAGAAAGAAGCCTTCTAAGAGCTTCTCCTTCCTGATGGAAAGCAGAGACTTCTGGGAAATGAGGCTGCTGTGAATTCCCTCTTCAGGGTGGCTTTTATTACCAGGAAGGAGACCAAGAGTAAATTCCCTCTCTGGGGGAATTTTATGGCCAAGAAGATGGAAAGACCCCTTGCGCTTGAATTTGCAATTATTATCACAGACTTTCTTATCTCCCATTTGCTCTTCTAGAAACCCATTTGCTTTTCCCTAACAGCCATTTCTACCCCCTTTCTTTTCCCTGCTAAATTAGGTGTATAAATCTCTAACTTCAACCACTTACCCAGCTGCTTCTTTTGTAAACTACAATATGTATATGAATAATTTCTCCTGTTAATCTGTCTTTTGTCAGTTTAATTCACAGGCCCCTAGGGACTCAACCTAAGAGGGTAGAGGAAAAGTTTTTCCTCTCCAACAACAGAAAGTATAGATGACTCTTTCAAGAGGTTTAGCAGTGAAGGAGAACAGACAGGTGGGGCAGAACTAAAGGGGGAAGTGGGGTTAGGAGTGTGGTTATTTAACAAATGTTGGAGAGGGTGTGGAGAGAAGGGAACCCTCCTACACTGTTGGTGGGAATGTAAGTTGGTGCAACCATTATGGAAAACAGTGTGGAGGTTCCTTAAAAAACTAGAGTTATGGGAATTCCCTGGCAGTCCAGTGGTTAGGACTCTGTGTTTCCACTGCAGGGGGCCCGGGTTTGATCCCTGGTCTGGGAACTAAGATCCTGCATGCCCCGCAGCATGGTCAAAAATCCCATAAGCTGCATGGGGCAGCCAAAAAAAAAACCAAAAAACAAACTAAATATTGGAACTTCCCTGGTGGCACAGTGGTTAAGAATCTGCCTGCCAATGCAGGGGACACAGCTTTGAGCCCTGGTCCAGGAAGATCTCACATGCCACAGAGCAACTAAGCCTGTGCGCCACAACTACTGAGCCTGAGCTCTAAAGCCTGCAAGCCACAATTACTGAGCTCACGTGCCACAGCTACTGAAGCCCACGCACCTAGAGCCCATGCTCTGCAATAAGAGAAGCCACCGCAATGAGAAGCCCGTGCACCACAACGAAGAGTAGCCCCCACTCGCCGTGACTAAAGAAAGCCCATGCGCAGCAACGAGGACCCAACGCAGCCAAAAATAAATAAATAAGTAAATTTATAAAAAATAAAAAACTAGAATTACCATATGATCCAGCAATCCCACTCCTAGGTGTATATCCAGACAAAACCATAATTTGAAAAGATACATGCACCCCAAAGTTCACAACAGCCAAGATATGGAAACAACCTAACAGTCCATTGATGGATGAATGGATAAAGAAGATGTGGTACATATATACAATGGAATACTACTCAGCCATAAAAGAGTGAAATAATGCCATTTGCAGCAACATGGATGGGCCTAGAGATTATCTTACTAAGTAAGTGAGAAAGACAAATACTGTATGATATCACTTACATGTAGAATCTAAAATGTGGCACAAATGAACTTATCTAAGAAACAGAAACAGACACACAGATATAGAGAACAGACTTGTGGTTGCCTAGTGGGAGATGGGTGGGGGGAGGGAAGGACTGGGAGTGTGCGATTAGCAGATACAAACTACTATATATAGGATGGATAAATAACAAGGTCCTACTCTATAGCACAGGGAACTATAGTCAATATCCTGTGATAAACCATAATGGAAAAGAATATAAAAAAAGAATGTCTATATGTGTATAACTGAGTCACTTTGCTGTACAGCAGAGATTGGCACAGCATTGGAAATCAACTATACTTCAATAAAAAAATAAAATAGAATAGAAGAAAAGAAAAGAAAAGAGAATACCAAAGACAGGAGTGGAGGGGTGTAGGGAGGCAGAGGGAGAGAGTGGTCTGGAAGGGGCAGTGAGAAGCAAGGACATCTAATCCATCCACCTCCAGGCCAAGTGAAGACTGGGGGAAAAACAGAACAGAAAACTGCCACCATTTGAAAAAGCTGCTGAAGAAGCCATGTCCTCAGGGGGGAAAAAAAAGACAGGGAGTATTACCAGAGAAAGAGGTCATTTTATAAAGTTAAAAGGGTCAGTCATGAGGAAGACATAAAAATCATAAATCGTTATGTGTCTAATAACAGGGCTTCACAATACATGAAGCAAAAACTGACACATCAAAGGAATAGACAAATGCACAATCACAGAGATTTTAATATCCTTCTCTAATTGGTAGAATTAGACCTCCCCCCCCAAAAATAAGGATATAGAATAACTGAACAGAACTATCAAAGCTCTGGACTAATTGAAATACAGAGCTCTATGCATACCTGTAGAGCACATATTCTTTCCTTTTCCCAGTGGTATAAGTTTAATAATTCTGAAACTGCTTCTTGTATCATCTAGAAGCAAATGAATAAATATACTGCAGACAATGGGAGTAAGATTTCTTACTGTTGGAAAAGGTGTTACAAGTACGGAAAGAATGAAACTAGAATATAATCTGCTGTGGTACTGGATTAGAATTGGAGGTATTGATATGAACCCATGCATGAAATACATCACTCACACACACACACACACACACACACACACATTTTCCCAGCTGTGTCTTTTGATTGGACCTAGTAGCAACAGTAGCAGTGAGCATACCTAGCACCTAGATCTTTTGTTTCAAAATACCATTCTCCCCTAAGAGGAGCCAGGGTTCCTTGGAAAAATGGCCAAATCCAGGAAAAGTACAGGATAAAGCCTGGGATGTTTTGTAGCACCACAAAGTAAGGAAGTGCTCAAAGAATGATGGGGACCTATCATGACCCAGGAATCACCTTGAAGGGCCTTCCACTGTACAAGTCAGGGACAATTGGAACATCGAAAGTGATAAAAAAGGATTATAAACATTAAATAATATAGAAACCTGAGTCTATACTGATATAAATAAATGAGAAAGGAAAGCTCTTCCTTGCAGTAGAATGTCAATAGAGACAGAAAAAATGATGGGAGTTAGAAAATCATCAGTGGACACTCAAATTTGTGAGTGAAAGTTTGGTGAGGAGCAGGGTATTTACAGTATCAAAGTATCTCCATCATAAATTACTAATTATTAAAAAGAAAAGATAACTTTATAGTGGGAAAGCCTGACATCACTTTAACAAGCTAATCATTCTCCTCACCAGCTTCACTGGGACAAATGGATATCAAACCTCTGTTGATGAGATACTGAAGACACATTACTGCTATGGTTTTCTTGCCAAAAATGCTAGCCTGAATCTAATCATCAGAAAACAGACAAATCCAATTTTGAGGGACATTCTATAAAAAACTGGCCTGTATACTTGAAAAATCTTACAGTTAAGAAAGACAAAGGCTCAGAAACTGTTCCAGATTGCTAGAAGCTAGAGATGTAACAACTAAATACGAGTGACCTTGGAATGACCCTGCACTGGGGAAAAGAGCTATAAAGGATGTTATTGGGACAGCTAACAAATTTGAATATGGACTGTGGATTGCATAATTGCATTGTGTCAATGTTAAATTTCCTGATTTTGGTGATTATACTGTGGTTATATATAAGTGATTATTCTTATTCTTAGGAAATACATAATGATGTATTTAGGGGTAAAGGTCCATGATGTCTTCAACTTACTCTCAAACTGTTCAGAAAAAAAGAGAAAGAATAATAAAGCCAATGGGGCTAAATTTATTGGAATTTTCCTGTAACTTTAAAATACCAAAATTAAAAGCTAATTAAGGGACTTCCCTGGTGGCGCAGTGGTTAAGAATCCGCCTGACAATGCAGGGGATATGGGTTTGAGCCCAGGTCCAGGAAGATCCCACATGCTGCGGAGCAGCTAAGCCTGTAAGCCACAACTACTGAGCCTGCGCTCTAGAGCCTGCAAGCCACAACTACTGAGCCTGCATATTGTAACTACTGAAGCCCACACTCCTAGAGCCCGTGCTCCACAACAAGAGAAGCTATGGCGATGAGAAGCCCGTGCGCCGCAATGAAGAGTAGCCCCCGCTCACCGCAACTAGAGGAAGCCCGGGCACAGCAACGAAGACCCAATGCAGCCAAAAAAATTAATTAAAAAAAAAAAAGCTAATTAAAAATGATACAGAAAATAAACACATAACAAAATGCTCAATCCCATTAGTAGAGAAACATAAATTAAAACCACACAGATTCATCATATTGTACCTACCAGAATAGCAAAAAAAAATTTTAATTCCCCCCAAGTGCTGACAAAGATATGATTAAGTGCAAATTTGTACAACTTTGAGAAACAATGCCATGTTATATTTTGGACTTCCTACCCAGCAATTCTAAGATACCTTAGAGGCTAGAGCCTACACTAGCACTGTGATGTTCAAATGGGATTATTCATAATAGTGTAAAACCGGAAACAAATGTCTTCAAGAGAATGGTTAAATAAAACTGTAGTATATTCATAGAATACTATGCAGCAGTGAAAATGAATGAATAGGATTATGGATAAATTTGAGGGATGTCAACAGAGAAATAGCAACCCATTGATATAATGTTCTATTTTCATAAAATTCACATATTAGTAAAATTAAACAATGCATTGACTATAGATATGTGAATATATGGTAAAATATAACAAATGCAAAGGAATGATAAATGTGAAATTCAGAACTGTGGTAATTCTTTACTTCTTTACAGAGATGAGTGAAGCAGATAGAGCATTGTTTTGTTTTTAGATAAAAGGTGATTTCACAGATGTTCTATTGTGCTTCTAATTTATATAGAAAATGAAATGTATGTAAATATTCTACCAGAATACACACTTCATAAGGTTAGGAATTGTTATCTGTTTCGTTCAGTTATAACACTGGTACCTACAACAGTGCCTGGCACAAATCAAATATTTAGAATGAATATAATCTTTATATCAAATGTGATATTAAAGAAGCAAATGGATTGATATATCTCACCCAGATGTGGGGGGAAAATGTGAAGATTAAGTGACTTTACTCTGCAAGTATCAAACTTGGACAGATAAAAATGAATCATCGCTCCAGGATCAAACATCCTGATCCCGACAAATTATTATGAAACAAATAATCATTAGGAGTTTGGGATTAAAATATACACACTACTATATATAAAATAGATAACCAACAAGGACCTACTCTATAGCACAGGGAACTATACTCAGTATTTTGTAATAACCTATAATGGAAGAGAATGTAAAAAAAGAATATATACATACACATATATGGAACTGAATCACTTTGCTGTACATCTGAAACTAACACAACACTGTAAATCAACTATATTCCAATAAAAGTTAAAAAAATAATAATCAAGGGAAAGAGAACTAAGCTAGCCATGAGTGGGAACTGGAAAACTTTGTTTTGTTTAAATATTTATTTACTTATATGGCTGCGTCAGGTCTTAGTTGTGGCACGCGGGATCTTCGTTGGCATGCAGGATCTTCGGCTGCAGCATGTGGGATCTAGTTCCCTGACCGGGGATCAAACCCGGGTCCCCTGTATTGGGAGCGTGGAGTCTTAGCCACTGGACCACCAGGGAAGTCCCCAAACTGTTTTTAGGAAGAAAATAGCAACTCCTAGGGCCACTCCAATCACCACTAAAAATACTGACACTTTCACTAAGGCTAGAGGGAGACCAGGTGGTTACTCCAACTGTTTTGTTTAGAAGACAAAGGCACATGAGGGGAGAGAACTGTGTCCTGAATAAGACCTGAAACAAATGACAGTTCAGTACTGACTGGGGCACCCTGAGGGGCCGGCTCCTGTGTCAGCAGGACCGCAGACCACAGACCTGCAGGCTGCTGACGGCTGTGACTGTCCCGCTGATGATGAAACAGAAGGGCTTTCGCTACTGCTTCAGCTTCAGCTTTGTTCTCATCCTCTACTCACGTAAGGCTTAAGGCATTTCTACCAAAAGCATAATGTGAGGGCTCCCCCGGTGGTGCAGTGTTGAGAACCTGCCTGCCAGTGCATGGCACGCGGGTTCCATCCCTGGTCTGGGAAGATCCCACATGCCGCGGAGCAACTAAGCCCGTGCGCCACAACTACTGAGCCTGCACTCTAAAGCCCATGAGCTACAACTACTGAGCCCATGTGCCACAACTACTGAAGCCTGCACGCCTAGAGCCCGTGCTCCACAACAAGAGAAGCCACAATGAGAAGCCTGTGCACCGCAACAAAGAGTAGCCCCCACACGCCACAACCAGAGAAAAAGCCTGCGCGCAGCAACAAAGACCCAACGCAGCCAGAAACAATAAATAAATAAAATAAAATAATAAAATAAATTTTTTAAAAAAGCATAATGTGAGACCCTATCAGACAAAAGGTGGTCTTCCCTGGGTGGGAGGTTGAGACAGGGAGCACCCGGTGGTCGTGGAAGGCTCCGAGGACCGCCAGTCTGTCCTCCCAGCAAGCTCACCTCCTCTCACATGACATGAGATCACTTCCTAAGGGGAAGAATGTAAGGCACACACATGGAAATCCCACTGTTCTGTGAAAGGATGACAGGGCAGTGGGAGAAGAAAATCAAGGCCTCTTGAAGACAGGTGAGGACCTCCGCTGTGGACAGCTGCTGTGATGGGGTTCCCAGCCTGCAGGCCCACTCCCTCACCGGCTGGGCCTGGGGTGGGCACACTGTGGGGAGGGTCTGGGAAGAGAGGTCTCGCCACATACCCAGATGAAGGCTTGCTCTTCTCAAACATCTGCCGTCCATGCAAAGAAAAGTTCTCCAAAATTTTATTACAAAACAGAACAATGACAGAATATAAGCTTACATGTTACTATTTACATTATATGCAAAATCTATTACAGCTTTAATTTATGAACAGAAATATCCTGTTTTTTCTCCTTTTTCTTCTCTGTTCTCTTTGCATCATTTATTTGCATTTTTACTTGATCTTGTAATTTAGAAAAGAATGCTTGTGATGATTTTAAGGCTTTGTCTTTACCTTCATCCTGCAATTAAAAATAATACAAGTTCATGTTGTAAGATGTGTGCTTAAAGACGAAAAAAACCAAATGATTAGAACAGGGCATCAAAGTATAAACATAAAAAAGAACTAGACAAGATTATGAAAACTTACACCAGTTAGTGCAGAGATATTATATACATTTTACGCTGCAACAATGGTCTCACAATGTCAGGTGACCGTGAGGACCCTGCATTAGAAACCCGGCCAGTCCCCACGGCCTCTCCCGTCCCCTCCCCTCCACAGGTGGGCAGCAGTGGCTGGCTCGGTTACTCCGCCACCCAGATCACCTAAAGCTTGCCATCCGCTCCCCCTTCCCCCTCCAGCAGCTTTCCTGCCCCATCCTCACCTTTAACAGTGAAGCTTTGCCTGTCTTGGTCAGCTGTTTTAACTTCTCGGAAGCTACTGCTTTGGTGTATTTCCCTGCTCGGTCTGGGTTGCTCTTTTCAAGAAGTCTTCTCCGCTTTTCTTTCTCCTTTATTTTCAAATGCTTTTGATATTTCTTTTTCCTCCTTTCTCGTTTCTTGTCTGTAGCTGTTTTCTCAGCAGCTGTTTTTGTATCTCCAGCTTTATTTTTCTCCTATTGAAAAACAACCATAAACACACTCATTAATCTAACCTAACAACTCAGGAAATTAGAAGAGAAGCAACTCCACGGAATGTGGCTGATGGGCTGTACACCAACGGCCAAGTGTGAGAAGGAGAGCATCCCCGCCTACGCTCTGAAGGGCTCTGGTCACTCAGCTCTCTAAGACCCAGGCTGCGTTCTCTGACGGCGACAGTTCAGTCCCAACACTCCTTCACAAAGGCAGCCTGGAGAGCAGTAGTGTCAGGCTGTCCCTCCTGGAGAAGCACGGAGACCCCAGCCGGGGCTGCAGTGACCTGCCCGCAGCAGCCCAGCTCTGAGCTGCTGGCAGCCATGGGGGGCTGACGGCAGGAAACCTAGCTGGTGAGGGTCCATTTCCTCCCTTTTCTCTTCTGCTGCCAGCCCAGCCTAGCAGAGGTGGCAGAGGCTGTGAAGGGGTGAGTGTGGGCGGAGCAAAGCAAATGAGCACAAAAAAGGAGGGCCGTGCTGCCAGGCGCCAGGAGGCCGAGGCCCCGGCAGAAGCCACCATTACTGTGCAAGGCGAGAGCTCCCATGCTCACAAGGCAGGGACAGCCTGCATGTGGTATGTCCAACTCCTTCCAAGATCCGAAGGCTACTACTGATAAGCATTACATGGATACAGCACAAAGGGGGAAATGCTGATTAATATCAAAGGATTGCTAAATATATGCAGTTTGTTTTAAACCTAACACCTAAGCTAACATCTAATTAACCTCAAACTTCTAATATTCAAACTGAATTATAACAAGATACTGATGTTGGATATTTACAATTAGTTTTATAATATTTCTCAATCTGTATCTCATAATAATACCTGATTACAGAAGACTCGTATTTGAATATTCTATATTATTAATTTGATTATACTTGGAAACTGCTGAGATATGTTAGAATAAAGACTACAAGCTCAAGCTTAAATGGAGATCTGACTATAAACGACCAACTTATAAACAGATATTTAAAGCTTCAACACTGTCTTCTCACCTTGACTTCCTCTGGGGCCAGGAGGGCTGCATCGCTGACACTCACTGGGGCGACCTCCTCCATGGTGACGGCTGGCAGATTCGACACAACTTTAATCTCTGGAACAGGCTAGAGAAGAGACAACACACTTAACAGGAAGTCAGAAGTGGTCCTCACATAAAATATTTAAATTGTGAACCTACTGAAGTGTAATACATACAATACTTCATGGAGATTATTTCTATACTTTTGCAGGACACATCTGCCATATTCAAACACACGTTCTTTCATCTGTTAGTAAATTATTTCCACCTGCCATGTAGGTGTATATTCTCAAACAATCCTATCCACCATTTAACAGAATCTATTGGTGTCTGTAAGTGTTATCTTGCCTTTGGTTATAGGAAATAAAGCTCACTATAAGAAATACATGGAAAAAGCTGCTAGGAAAGGTGCTTATCAGAACAACATGTTCCAGCAACTAAAAACAGATGTTATAAAGAGAAATATGAAATGATACTAAGTTGTTTTGGAAAATGAAGACAGTACTGAAATAAACACAACCTACAAATTATAAAAACAGGAGGAAAGAATACAACACTAACTGAAGGGCCATTTGTTTGTCGTTTAGTTTTTTTTTTATTCTTGAAAGAACTGCCCACGGGATTCAGAAATTACCATGGTTGCATCCCACTCACGGTGTCATGGAAGACTTACACTACTGCTCTGTACACTAGTCCTGCTCATCTCGATGCGGGGGCAACGGGGTCCGCAGCGGAGTAAAGGATGAAGTGGGAAAGAGTAGGTGTCCTGAGCGAACACGAGACTGAGCCCCAGGAGACCGGGCTCTGTCCCAAAGCACAGCGCTGCCCGCCTCACAAGCTCACTTTCCCTTCACAGTCCTGCCCACGTTCCAGTTAACTCGGCAGATATGCACCCCAGGATCCTTCATAAGGAACAAAAACAAGCCCTGAAGACGACAGGGTCCTGGACTCTAAATAAGAGGAGAATGTGAGAGTGTGAAAGAAATCATCTCCTCCCCTGGACCGTTGTTCATTTACTTATTAGGAGCGCTGTGTTCCATCCCACAATTTAAAGAGAAATATGGAGAAAATGGAGACAACCCAAAAAATAACAGAGACTGATGACTGGTTAACAGTCATGGAGATGGCTTGTGAAATACCAACCTGAATACGAAAAAAGCAATATCAAGAGGAAGCCAGACCAGAAATGACATTTCTGACAAGGAAAAAAATAAGAAAGGCTTTTATACTGTGGCCCAAGATTCCAAGGGATGTCTGAGGACTTCCCCATAGCCGGCTCCAGGCTGGTGTGACGAACACAGCCGCAAAAAAAAACACAGCCGCAAAAAAAACACAACTGTGGGGCTTGAAGACGAGTAGTGAGCAATGAACCATCCACCAATGAGCGCACCTGTGCCACGGGGCTATGAGGGAGAAGGGCAGAGACAGACGCGGGAAGAGGAGGTGTCAAACCTGAGACCCTACAGATGGAAGAGTCCGGAGGGAAGGGCCCGGAGGGAAGGAAGGAGACCAGGGTGGCCGGGGAGCAAACCACGGGGACCAGAGGGATGGGAAGGAGTCACGTCCCACGGGTCCTTGTGAGGAGGGAAGGGATCGCATTCTCCACATGAGTAAGACCTTTCCACAGCAGGACCTGCTGGCCGAGAAGGTGGAGACATCCCTCTTCTCTCTTCACCTGCTCACTATACACGGTCAGACCAAGCACTCTGAGACTCTCAAGATGGGCCCCACCACCAAAAACGTACCATCATGTAAAGGACACCAAGATTAAACAAAAACAAAGAAGCAGGTGATGACCAAATTCTCACACAGGAAAAGTTACCTGACCATCAAAGGATCGGAAAGGACCTCGGAGGTTACCACCTCCTCTGTACAGACAGAACGTAGGCAATTTGCCTACATCACGAAGCCACTGAGGGGCAGACAGACTCGGGTCTCTGACTCTGGACTAGCCCTTGACGCTCAACATCCCACTTCCAGACGACACAAGTGACCCCAGGGGGCAACGGGTGAGCAAGTGCCAGAAGGCTGGTGCAGCACGTTTTGCAGGCTCACAGAAGCTGGTGAGCAGGAGGGAGCTGAGGAGCAGATGAGCGCTGAGCTGTCTGGGCGGGGGTCGCAGAGGCAGAGGGGGAACAGCACGCAGCGGGGGGAGCAAGGGCCCAGGAGTTAGGGCTCACCCCCCACCCCGAAGCCTCGGTGTCCGCATCTGCAAACTGGAAGGAGTAGTATCTGCCTCAGGTTCTGCGGGTTAAGAGTTAGTGGACATGACGGACCTGATCTGACAGGTGGCAGGTGCTCAGTAAACGCCAGGGACAGACACCACACCCGCTCCCAAGACCATCACACAAGCAACCAGAGACCAGACAAGGAAGAAGGGTGGGAAATGAGGAGACCCCGTGGCTAAGGCCAAGGGTCTGGCAGGGACCAGCAGGGCGGAGCCAGAACTGTCATGGGACCAGACACGAGCCTTCCTCATGGGAGGCCCTGCCTGTAATTTATGGGGAATTCCTGCAGGTTTGTATCCTGAAACCAAATAAAGTACGAGTCTCACAAAAACTCAAAGAGGAATCACATCTGCTCTGCCTGTTCACTGAGATGTAAACACACTTACCGGCTTAGGGATGAAATGGAAGTTTGAGAGGGCATCCAATTTTAAGAAGAGGGAATCCATCATCTTCTGAATTTCTACGTGCTCTGGATTTTCTTCCTCTGCTGTTTTTTGCTTAGGAAATAAGTTCAACATTATCAGACTAAGCAGCGTCACAGGTATCACAGGACAAAACACTCAAGGCCGCTAAGGGTATCACCAGTTTCTCGTCGCCAGGCTTCAGCTCCAAAGAAACATTCCAAGGCAAGATCAAAGTCACCAATACCAGGGCGGCGCTAGCACCCACCCAAGAAGAAACATGACGTGCACTTGAGAAGCTGTCCCAACTATACCACTAACATTTAGAACGTACAATTTAGTTCCCTTGATGTTTACTTCTGTCAGTAACTAAACTACTCCCACTAGGATGGCTATTTAAAAAGAAACAAAACAGAAAATAACAAGTATTGTCCAGGTTGTGGACGGACCGGAACCCTCAGGCAGTGTTGGTGGGAACGTAAAATGGTGCAGGCACAGTGGAAACAAGTCTGGCAGTGCCTCCAAAAGTTAAACAGAGAATCACCATAGGAGCAGCAATTCCACTTTTAGGTATATGCCCAAGGGAATTAAAGCAGGTACTCAAACAAGTACATGGACACACATGTCGATGGCTGCATTATTCACAAAAGGCAGAAACAGCCCAAATGCTCATCAACCGGTGACTGCATCAGTAAATCGTGGTACACACACAACAGAACACTATTCAGCTATAAAAAAGGGGATAAATTACAGACACGTCACAATCCTGAAACATTAAGCTAAATGAAAGGCATCAGACACAAAAGGTCACATGTTGTATGACTCCATTTATATGAAATATCTAGAGTAAGTAAATCCACAGAGACTGAATGCAGATCGGTGGCTGTCAGGGGCGGGGTGACTGAGTAACCGGGAGTAACTGCTTAGTGGATGTGGGGTTTCATTTTGGGGCGATGAAAATGTTTTTGAATTAGATACAGGTAGTGGTTGCACAACACCATGAATGCCCCTGAACTGCTCTCTTTAAAATGGTTAATTTGTTATGTGAATCACAACTCAATTAAAAACAAGAAACAAAGCAAAAAACAAAACTAAGGAGTTAATGAAGATTTTGTAAAATTATCCAAGTATTCATTTGGATTGCAGGGACAAATGTATATGTAATTTGTTAAAGATTTTTTCTGATTAAATCACACTGGAAAAAATTGACAGCAGTTTTCAATCCACTAAGAAAAGGTAAATTTCATACTTCTCTTTCCCCATGCCCAAAATGCTATTCTAAGAGGCCAAAATTTTTTGTTTGGTTACTTATTGATGAACCCATGAAAAACCACTACCACCACTACCACTCATCACTGGGAAGCAACTGGCTCTTTACCCCGGTTACCCTAATGGCAGAGACACACCCAGGTCTGTGTGTCCAGTGTCTGTCAGTGCCCCCTTCCAGCCATGTCCAAGCACATACTACTGCTTTTTACTCCTTAAACTTAACACAGGGGCTTCCTTGGTGGCGCAGTGGTTGAGAATCTGCCTGCCAATGCAGGGGACACAGGTTCGAGCCCTGGTCTGGGAAGATCCCACATGCCGCGGAGCAACTAGGCCCATGAGCCACAATTACTGAGCCTGCGCGTCTGGAGCCTGTGCTCCGCAACAAGAGAGGCTGCGATAGTGAGAGGCCCGCGCACCGTGATGAAGAGTGGCCCCCACTTGCCGCAATTGGAGAAAGCCCTCGCACAAAAACGAAGACCCAACACAGCCATAAATAAATAAATAAATAAATAATTTTTAAAAACTCAACTTCATGCCCATTAAAAAAAAAAAAACTTAACACATGTTTTAAAATCCTAACCACGTCCTCTGCCCTCATCCCAGGTTATATCTGTGAAATAATGCATCTGACATCCAGCATCTTCCTGACACACACAGATCTAAGGGTTAAGGTTCATTCACATCCTGTTTATCAGCACTCTGCTTATTCCCTCCAGGGCAGCTGCCAAACTTCAGGAAATTCAGATCATCCTTGCCAGACTAACTCTTAATGGAATGAATGAGTCTAGGATTAGCCTAAATTGAGTCCACACTCAAAAACTTGTGAACTGGCTGCTGATGTCCAAGACAGAAATAAAACTATCATTTAAAGACCTGATACGAGCTACATAATTTCATTTTTACCTCTCATGGTTACCAAATACTTTCTGTATTTACTGAATCTCCTCATAGTAGCTGGATTTTCACTAAGCATTGACTGAGGTTGTACACATCTCCCTTCAACTACCACCTTGGGTGGCAAGGCAGCGGGGAAAAATTTTAATTCCAATCCTTCCAGTTCTTCAGCTTCACAGTGGCATTAGGGCCCTATCTGCTGGTGCTGCCTAAGTGGCATTAATTAACAAAATCTGGATGGAATCTTAAAGGCTCTTGCAGAATAAAAATGCCACCTCATCCCCAGGCACATACTGACCACGTTCCCAGCAAATCAAATGTGAAGGAATAATTCAATTTGTTATATTGGGAATACAACATTTTTGGAAATATGACTTTGTCCTATTTAAATATAAGTAATTTTTTAACACTCTAAGTAAAAAGAAACAGCAACCAAAAACTCACCAGACCTAAATACATGAAGGAATTCACAAATAATCTTATAAAATTTATCAACAACTTCTAAAGCACAAATAAGAAATGGTTTTTAAATTGTAGCATAATTGCTGGAAAGTTAATAATGAGCTGTGAAAGTATCAGGTGACCAATGAGTAACTGCAAAACAAATCCCCTCTGCCCCTGACACTCAGTGGGAACACTACATCCCCTCTATTCCTAGCATGCTCTGTCTCACACTAAACAAGGTGACCCCAAAGTTCAAGACTTCGGTATTTCACACATTTCGATGAGCAGGCAGAACCTGCAGAGGTGGCTCTCCACCTCTCCTCCTTGAAAGACAACGGCTTTGCCTTAGCAGCGTCCTTACCTGGTTGAGTTTGATGTACTCCTGCTCATAAATTTCAGCAAGGCTCAACTTACTCTTCTCATGGTCCAGTGTTAAACGCTTTTTATACTCATATGCATCCTCTTTAGGTTTTTCTTTACGTACGACATCATCCCAAGCCTAAAATATGAAAGACACACATAACAAAAATTGACAGATAAAATCTGTAACTTCTTTCTAGGCTCCCTTAAGAATCTTCCTCTGGACGGACTTCCCTGGTGGTGCAGTGGTTAAGAATCTGCCTGCCAGGACACAGGTTCGACCCCTGGTCAGGGAAGATCCCACATGCTGCGGAGCAACTTAGCCCATGCGCCACAACTATGGAGCCCACGCTCGAGAGTCTGCAAGCCACAACTACTGAGCCCACGCGCCCAAACTACTGAAGCCCACGGGCTTAGAGCCTGTGCTCCGCAACAAGAGAAGCCACCGCAATGAAGAGTAACCCCAGCTCGCCGCAACTGGAGAAAACCTGCGTGCAGCAACGAAGACCCAACGCAGCCAAAAATAAATAAATAAATAATAAAATAAATTAAATTAAAAAAAAAAAGAATCCGCCTGCCAATGCAGGGGACACGGGTTCGATCCCTGGTCTGGGAAGAACCCACATGCCACAGAGCAACTAAGCCTGTGTGCCACAACTACTGAAGCCCGCACACCTAGAGCCTGTGCTCCGCAACAAGAGAAGCCACCGCAGTGAGAAGCCTGTGCGCTGCAACAAAGACCCAACACAGCCAAAAATAAATAAATAAATAAATTAAAAAAAAAAAAAGAATCTTCCACTGGAATGTTGATTATCTTTCCAGAGTAAGCAAAAGCAAAGAGCAGCAAAAAGGAAGTCATTTTCACCATTTGAAATGACTACTCAAGTCACAGTAACTATTATGCAGAGAGGGCATCACTCAAGTACCCTTTTTTGTTTTAAATACGTCTCTCTCCTGGTTACCAACTTGAACTCCACAATTTCTCATCGTGGTTTGCTCAACAGTCAAGACAAGAGTTTGCTTCATTTCAAATTTAAAGATTTTCTGCATACAGTACCCATCCTTCAAACCCTTCCCATTTTAAACAAACAAACACATGTTATAAAGCCATCTCGGGACTTCCCTCGTGGTCCAGTGGTTAAGACTCCTCGCCCCCAATGCAGGGGGCCCGGGTTCGATCCCTGTTTAGGGAACTAGATCCTGCATGCCACAACTAAGACCCGATGCAGCCAAATAAATAAATAAACATTAAAAGAAAAAAAAAAAGCCATCTCTTGGTGTACGTGTCATGTACCCAAGTTTTACTCTAAGTTTACAAAATAAGATCTAGTTTTAACCAAAAACTCTTTGGTCACCCCATTCTCCTCAGGCACGACACCCGTCTTTGTTGTGTGACGGCAGTGACCCACACAACAAAGGCCAAAGACACTTCTGGTGTAGACTTAGGGCTTTTAAATGAAGAACTGATAGAACAAATACTCTATGAAAATAAAGAGTGTTATTCCTACTCCCAAAATATTCTTACATATTTCTAAACATTTCAGTGAATTTTGAATTAAGTTAAATTTCATTCTTACTGACCTGATCTTTTATCCTCTGCTTAATGATATCTTCTAGTTGAAAAGTGGTTTCCTCTGTGATCACAGGTGCTAAAGGAAACAGGACATGTACTCATTAGGTATATAGAAACTAAGCAGTGGTTCGAAAAGGGTGGTCCTTGAACCGCAGCATCACCCCCATCTGGGAACGTGTTAGAAATGCGAATTCTTGGGCCCACCCCACACCTCCTAAATCAGAAAGTGAGGAAGAAAAAGGGATACCTCTGTGTGTTTTAACTAGCCTTTCTGATGCTCCCTGCAATTTGAGAACCACAAAACTACAAAATACATACGGTAGCAAATGCTAACACTTTTAACCCATGCACCTGGGGACTTGCCCCCTCTTTTCCATTCTCTAGCACTAAATAAAATAGAAATTCATTTTGACTTAACGGGTACAAGAAAGAATGCAATGAGATAATCAGGGTTCTGGCTGGAATCACTGGACAATGACAGCAGGCGCTGTAGGCAGATCACTAGCAAGACTGATTACGGACTATACATTAGGCATCACTAGTATATTAGTAATTCTTGGGTAGATTAATGGTATTGTGGCTGTACAGGGGAATGTCTTAGTTCTTAGAAAAAAATAAAAGTACTTAGGACTAAAGTGTCATGATATTGACTACTTACTTTCAAATGACTCGGGGAAAAAAAGTGCACACACACATAGTCACACACATAAATGGGGGGAGAAAGCAAATATGGCCAAAACTTAACTGTTGAATCCAGCTGAATGGCATACATATGTCCACTGTACTATTTTTTCAACTTTTCTATATGTTTACAAGTTTTTAAAATAAAAAGTTTGGGGAAAAGAAATATTACTCCACATCTATGAAAACCATAGAAAAGGCACAGACACGAACAGTTGCAGGAGCCCGGTGGCTACACGCACCCATACGGATGGCGTGGTCAAAGTGCAGGGTCTCTTCTAGGAGGCTGTTCTCAGGCCGCTTCTGTGCTGTCACTTCCCCTTGAAGTTGCCAAGGTTTCTTTTCCAACAACTGTTTTTCCAAAGATGCAATTTTTTCATTCATCTAAGAGACAAAAAGAGTTACTACATGTTTAGGGAAGAAAACTAGACTTATAGTTGAGTAAAAGCAACTAATATTTTTAACAGTGGTAGAGCAAGAAATGTACTGTTCCTGAACACAATTCTGTTTTGTCCTTGCCATCTTTTAATGATGCCAGTAGTGACCTCCTATTCCCGTCCCCTGAGGTGGGATGAGGAGCTGTGGATGACCTCTTTCCCCCACTGATTTGGAATGCCATGTTTATAATTTACTTACTTCTCCCAGCAGCATTTGGGTATATTTCTGGGCTCTGTTCTAGTCAAACGACCTATTTATTCACAAGCCACTATCAATTTTAATTATTAGAGCATTCCAAGACTAAGTAATTTTTTATTAGAACATCAATATTTGATGGAGCCTGACCCTCCTGACTCCACACCCACAATCCAAATTATCTCTGACTTCTAAAAAGGCAGCATCTATAATGACTTCACAGTGTATAAAATGCCAGCCTTTTCAGCTACCTTACTGAATTATTTTTCCTAATAGCTTTTCAATTCATCTGCTTGGTTTTTCTAGTATTCTCTGCAAATATTAATGCTTTCACTTCAGTTTTTCTCACCTCTTATCATTTTCTTTTGTAGTTGTCCTGGCTAAATAACACTTCTACAAGAATCTTAAATAACAGTGGAAACAGTAATAGTGGTAATGGGAATAGTCTTATTCTTGATTTTAAAGGGATGTTTCTAGAATTCTACCATTAAGCATGATGGCACCTTTTGGCTAGATGTGTTTGTATTTCACTAGAAGTTAAAAAAAAAAAAATTAGGAATGGATATTGAATTTTATTAAATGTCATTTTTGACATATATGGAGGTGACCATATGGTTTTTCTCCTTAACCTATTATAACAAGTATTAAATTAATAGATTTCCTGATCCTGATTCAAGAGGATGAGACCCACTTGGTTGTGGTAGCATTATTCTTTCATTGCGCTATTTTGGATTTTTGCATCAATATTCATAAGTGAGACTGTACGTGTTTTAATGTTACCTTTGTCAGGTTTGGGTATTCATGTTACAATAGCCTCACAAGAAAAGTTTGGAAGCTTTACTCTTTATATGTAGGAACTAATCAAACGGCACTAAATTATCTACTTCTTGAAGGTTTGATATAATTCCCCAGTAAAACTAAACCTGCTTCTCTTTTTGTTTTGCAGGGGTGTGGGGAGGGAAGGACACTAACTCAAGAACAAAGTTCATATTTTCTTTCAATTTTTTTTTTTCTTAAGACTTTTTCTTCTGGGAACAATCTGACAATCATGTATTTACCTCAGATTCTCTTTTTTTTTTGGCCGCACCATGCAGCATGTGGGATCTTAGTTCCCCAACCAGGGATCAAACCCGCGACCCCTGCAGTGGGACTGTGGAGTCTTAACTGCTGGACCACCAAAGAAGTCCCCCCAGATTCTCTTTTTAAAATGATTCTTTTGATATCCTTGGTATCTTTGGTTATTTGCCTAGTCTCACTTCGAATTGTGTGATCTAATTTTAAGATAGTTAAATGATAAAAGCCAAATGTTTGGAGCCAGGCTGTATCTATTATTTTCAAATAACATTTTGTTCGTCTGAAATTGTCACAAGGAAATAATTTTTATCGACTTTGGAAGATGTGTTTGAGATGGTATTAGTTAAAATTCTGGCTACTTGGCAACTCGCAGAAGCCATCTGAGGTAGGCAGTATCCTTAAGAGCAGGTGAAACAGTTACCAGGAGAGGCTCACAGGACAGCTAGTTAGGAAAAACATGCCCCAGATATAAAGACAGCATGGAGAAAGAAAAGAAACAAGTTTTACAGATGGGCCCCAGATTGAAAGCCACAGGTTGGGAAATGCAGCATTGATTTTTGCAAATTAGTTGCTTCCCACATGGTTATCTCTATACAGTGTGCTACAGAAAGCAGCTGCAAGATTTTTGTTTTGGTTTTTTTTTTTAAGGACAGTTAAGTGTTCCACCAAAAAAACACAAAAAACAAAACAGGGTAGGTTAGTTAGTAGTCTGTGATTTCCACAGTCATGTTAAGCATATGAAAAAATCCCTTAAAATTCCTAATCATTACCTTTTCCTGTCTTATTTCAAAAGAGGATTTGACTTCATCAGAGTCTTTCTGTACATTTAAGACATTTGTATCTTCAGTTTCCTCATCATCTGGCAAAGCAAAGGTCACTCTTTTCAAGGTTTCTTCATGTTGTTTACTGTCTCCACTTTCTTCAAGGTCATTATCTTCATCCCTGTAAGACCAAAACACTTAGGAAAGGAAACACACCACTTTCCATTAGAAAAACAAAAAGAAACAAACTTAGTAATTAAAGTTCTTCTTTTGTAGACTTAACGCAATTAAATATTCAGAACTTCTAAAGTCATTCAGTTACTAAGGAACAGAAGGAATTATTTAGGTGAAACAGAACAAAGTGTCCAAAATACAGAAAACAAATTTTTCATCAATCTATAATACAAACTTATCTCACCTAAGTAACAACAGGGTATTTTTACTGACACAAAAAAACAAATCAGAGCTCCTGGTAAGAAGGGTTTGCGTGCTAGTGCCAGTGACGCTTACCTGCACTAGATCATCTCTGACGTCCCTTCAAATTTGGAGACTTTCCTCTGGCTATCCTGAGATTCTCTGATCTTAGAGAATCTACTCTCTGATCTTAGAGAATCCCAGTTCTTAGGACAATCACAGCTGACAACTAGGAGTACACAAATAGGATTGGGGACCTCCAGCTTACAGTGTAAAGGATTCAAAATACTCACATCTCAGAAAAGCTTTCTTCTCCTTCTTCAGCAATTTCTTCCTCTTCACTTGAAGCCAGTTCATCACCATCATCATGGACACTTGCTATGTCTTCATCACTTTCAACTGGATCAAAGAAATCTTTGTACTTCAGGTTTCTGGAACTTTTACCTGACTAAAACATAAATACTTTTAAGACCTTAAACCAAGGATAGAAAAATACATTAAATCATGCATAAATGTGTATGCACACTGTACAGGGGAAATTGGCAACTAAAAACACTACCATAAAACCCTAAGAACTATTAGACCACAACAAACTGAATGGCAGTATAGATTGATTTATGACTGATTAGATAGAGCATGATATTCTTCTCTCTAAATCTTCTAACTACAATTATTTCCAAAATATCCCTGCCTAAATAAAGTATACAAATGCCTTCCTTTCACTCTTATTTCTAGTGCTTGATGAAAATCCATGTTTGAGGGAAAATTCTGAATCTCTCTAACATGTGTGACTGTGGTTCTGAAGCTACAAAACAAGTATTCTGTGATAAGGAAACAATGGCTTTGGTTTAAGTTTTCCAGTCTTTTTTTTTTCAACTGATCTAAATATTTCACTTATGCTCTGGTGAGTTCTGAAGTATTTTAAACCTCTTCTGGAGAAACAGAACCCCATCTAATTTGAGGAGGCAGAAAGAATGCTCTGTCCTCTCCCAAAACTTTACCTTAAGATCCTGACTTCCAAACAGTCCTCCGTCTTCATCGGAATCGACATCTTCAAAAAAATCAATATCCTCCTCCTCTTCATCATCTTTTTGTTCCTCTTCCTTTTCTATGTTTTCTAAAAAGCTCTCCATTTCAGAGAGCTTGAAGAATTTATCATCTACTATGGACTTTTCTGTTGGTTTCCTAGGCACTTTGTTTTGCAGCTTGCTCTGCTGTTCCAATTTGCTGATATCAAAGTCAAGATCAGAGTCCTCATCACTGAAATCTGGGCTTTTCCTCAGATCCAGTTTGCTTGAGCTTACAGCTCTCTCATCCTCTTCAGGATCATCACCACTCAGGTCTGACACTTTCTCTTCCTCCTCTTCCAAATCTTGTTCTAGGTCCTCCTCGCCACCGGCCTCCATCTCTGAGGCATCCTCTTCACACTCCTGCACCTCATTCTCTGAGAGAAGACTGATGTCTTCATCTTTAATCGTTTCACTCACTGCATTCTGGAAGTACTGTAAAATTGGTTCATTCTGCAATTCCAGTTGTTGCCAAATCTGCTCATCATCAAAATTATTTATCATCAGTCTTTGTAAAGGACTTCCACGTTTCCTGTCATTCTCTAGTATTTTATTAAAGTCATAAAGTGCTTTTGTTAAAGAAGTAAACTTTGATGCCAGTTCATCTTGAATGCTATTAAGGGGGCAGGGAGGAGTTAAATTAGATTTATAATTATAGGTAACAATTTCACAGCACTCAGAATTTTTTTAAAAAGCCCAACTCTTGGGCAAAATCAAATTTTAAAAAAATTGAAGTATGGCTGATTTACAATATTATATTAGTTTCAGTGATTCAGTATTTTTACTGATTATACTCCATTAAAAGTTATTTCAAAATAATGGCCAAGACAATTCCGCTGCTATACAATATATTCTTGTTGTTTATCTATTTTATGCATAGTAGTTGGTATTTCTTAATCCCACACCCCTAACTTGCTCCCCCGCACAACTGGTAACTACCATTTTGTTTTCTGTATCTGTGAGTCTGTTTCTGTTCTGCTATATACATCCATTTGTATTACTTTTTAGATCCCACCATGTAAGTGATAACACACAGTATTTGTCTTTCTCTGTCTGTCTGACTGACTTCACCAAGCATAATATTCTCTAGGCCCATCCAGGTTGCTGCACATGAAATGTCAATTTTAAGTATGTATAGATTCTGACCCCCAACAGTGTATTATCTTGCCAAAGAACCACATTAGTATATAAAAGGTGTCAACCAAGTATCTGTGAATCTGCTGTCTGGATTTTAGACAGGGAAACCATGACAGATCTATTTGCCTAAAGACAGAGAGTGAATCTTAACCTTAAATTCTCAACTCTGCTATATTACAGGCCACTCCATTCAGTCAGCCCATGGTCAACACTTGCTTTGGTAAGAGTGGTCAGAGAATACCTCGCTGAGGATGTGACATCTGAGATGATACCTATTTATAAGGAGACAGTCTTAAAAAGCTGTGGAAACATGTACTCCAGGCAGAAGAAACAGCAAGAACAAATTTCCTAAGACAGAAACGCACTTGTTGAGTTTGAGGAGCAGAAAGCCCAGCTTGGCTGGAGTGCGGTGAAGGAGACAGAAGGGAAGGTTAGAGAGGTGAGTGGGAGACAGATCGTGAAGGTCTCAGACGTAAGAGTTTGTCATTTTAGAAGTGAAGGTTTTTAAGCAGAGAAGCAAAATGACTTAAATTTATGC
The DNA here is from genome assembly GCF_965194825.1 of Balaenoptera physalus. Taxonomy (NCBI): domain Eukaryota; kingdom Metazoa; phylum Chordata; class Mammalia; order Artiodactyla; family Balaenopteridae; genus Balaenoptera; species Balaenoptera physalus. The sequence continues at coordinate 148,420,294 of NC_138883.1, forward strand.
TTTGGAAAGAAGGCCTGTCGAGGAAAAGGAATGAAATTAGGGTGATCAGGAGGCTGATGCAGGCATCCGGGCAAAGGATGCAGAACTGCGCTGGGATTACAGCTGTGAATATGGTGAGAAATAGTCAAATTCAGGATAGTATAGTTCGAAGAACTAACTGACAGGATTTGCTAATAACTGGATGTAGAACTGAGAAAAAAGGAAGACATCAAGGAAGTAGCTTAGTTTCGTGTCTGAAGGACTGGAAAGACAGAGGTGCTGCTCACTGTGATAGGGAAGGCAGGTGGTGAGCATGGGGAAAGGATCTCAGGGAGGGCAGAGGACAGGGAGAAAACAGAACCAACAGTTCATTTTGGATATACTAAATTTGAGATGCTGAGAGTGTATGGCTGTAGTTGCTGTGAGCCTCAAGGTCGGGTTTCAAATATAAATCTGAGAGCCATAATTTCCTAGATCTTTTCACAGTCTTTCAACAAAATACCACGAGCTCGTGCTGGGAAGGGAGACGAAAGACAGCCTTAACTCTCGAGAAGCTCAAGTCGTGGGGTGGATAGATAAGCGACAAGTTAATACTTTCAATTAAGTCTGATGAGTAAGTAAGCACTGGGTGCTCTGGGAGCACATGGACAAAAGAGCAATCCACCCGGTGCGTCTGGCGGGGGGGGGGGGGGCGGTGAGGCAACTGAGGCCTCGAAACAGTAATAACCCAGTTAGCTTGATTTCAACAGCACACGACTGGGAGATCCACACTACACAGCTCTTAACCATCTAAAAAAGTGTGATAGGCTAGGGGAGCGTAAACTACCTGAAATCTGAGGAAAAGGGAGCTCCCCTTCCCTTTGCCTTCCCCCTACTCCGGAACTTGCCGGGGGCCCGCAGCCCGCGCCCACGCGAGTCCTGAGCCGCACCAGAGCCCGGGCTCCGAGCACTTACGTGAGGAAGCATTCCGGGCGGTCGGTAGCTTTACCGACCTCCCTCAGGCACCTTTCCAGGGTCCGCCGACGCCACACTCGCGGGGCCATGGCTGCCTGCCGCTCGGAACACAGCGCCGCCTGCAAAAGAGGAGAACCGCCCGGAAACCACGCCACAAAGACGCACCCCGCCCAACTGCAGCCGCGAGCCGAAGGTTCCGCAGCGAACAGGTTCCGGATCCACCCCCAGCCACAGCCAATGGCAGCCCGAGAACTTTCACCAAGGGGTGCGTGGGGGGTTGCGTTGGGGGGGGCGCGGAGGTGGGGGCTGGGCGGGAAACCGAAAATCGCCGTTAGTCAGCTCGATGAACTTTCTCCAAACTTTTTGTTTGTAGTTCTGAGGGGCCCACAGGAGGTGTCGCGTCCTCCTTTTAAGTTTCTGCTTTAGATGCACTCGGTGACTTCAATACGTTGTGTAGTAAAAGAGAGGACCCGCTCCCAACACCCACGGGAACGCAGCACCACTTGTCACGTCCCTAGCCTCGTCTGTCCCGCCCCCTAGTCAGGTTGCCCCCGCCCCTCACCTAGCCCCCCAGCCTCGTCTGCCCCGCCCCCAGGATCTTGCCCCGCCCCCCCGTCTTGTCTCTCCCGCCCCTTCGGGCTCTTGTCCCGCCCCCCGCCGCGCCTTAGCCCTTCCGACGCATGTGTACGTCGGGAATTAGCTAACGCTTCCCAAGATGGCGAGTGTGCTGAAGGCGGCGACTGCGAGCGCAGTAGGTGAATACTCCGGGCTCGGGGATGTCCGAGGTGGGGGTGGTGTGCGGGACGGGACGCCAGGTCCCGAGGCGGCCGCGCCGTGGCCGGCGCTCCTGGGTCTGCAGCGCTCTGCCCTCGAGGTGCGTTCCTTGGCCGCTGTCAGCACCTTTCGACAGAGAGAGCCAGCCTTCCAGGGACGACTGGGTTAGCGTGGGGTTTTCCTTGTGTGTTTGCGTGTCACAGTCACCACTTCTCTGAGTGGCCCCGGAGGCGAGGGCACCCGGCTAAGGGGCAGCAAGGCTGGACCAGAAACAAATCCAGTAAATGGCAGAGGGACAGTGAGGTTGTGTTTACCGCGCCCCGTGAGAGACGGGGGAGAAACCAGAGGAAGGACAAGTCCTGTGAAAACGCAAGCTGAACTCTGGGCTCGGCCAGCATCCTGCTGAGAACGCTGGAAGGTCAGTTGTGTAAAGAATACGGAAGGAGCGTTTTTTCCCACATGCCCTAAGATATTCTTTATTTTGTATAAAATCAGGGAAGAAAGCAGTAGACTGATTGGAAGGTTCCTTGAGTTCTCTACACTACCATTAAAAAAAGAAGCCTCAATTTTCTGTCACCACAGTCCATCTACTTTCTCCTCTTTCTCTCTTTTTCTTTTCTTCATCCTTCATCAGGGGGGCAACTATTTCCCTTAATCTGAAATTCCCTGTTAGGAAAGAAGTGCCGAGTGGTGACGTCTCAGAGTTACTCCTGAACGTTCGTGACAAATCCTTCAGCTGACCACCTTAAGAAAGTGTTTAAGGGGATGAACTTTCAATAGTGTTAGGTTTCTCTCCTAGCAAGTGCTGTATGTTCCACCTATTCAAACTGACAGTTCAAGTCGTACTTCGAAGTCCTGTCTCAAACTGAACAAGTTCTTTATTTATTGATCTCTGTAGTCTTTCTTACCAGGCACAAAATGTCTTATGGCACTTATGTCTTATCATTGCAAGTCACCGGGGCTAAGTGATGAGAACCACGCAAAATGTGCCGTAATAGTTGTATGTAGCTGTCTCAGCTGTGGATCCATTTAAAGAGGTGATATGTACACAGGAAAAAATATTATAACAATAGGCTGAGCACAACTTATTAAAAATTAATCTCTAATTAATAGGTGATACTCAAGGTTTGATAATAACATGCCCTCCCGGCCCCTCTTTCCTCTCCTTGGTAAAATACAAGGCAGCATCTGAGCTCACATGCTGTTGCAATAGCCCTTTTCAAAAGAACTCATAAAACAGTCATCCCATCTCTTAGAAAGCTGTCTCTTAGAAAATAGATATTGCTCATAGAACATACACTGAAGATATTAAAAACTGAGAACCAAAGAATGGTAAAGAATGTCAGAGGGATGAGAAAATTAAATATCATGGTTGTACAACATCAACTTTGTTGTCAGACAGACCTAGGCCTAAGGCCCAGCTTTGCCACTCAGTGTGACCTGGAAGGAAATTAATCAGGCCTATTTTTTTTCTCTAAGTGGGAAAAATCTGAAGTACTCACTGAACTATTACTATTCTCTCTAATTTATGGCCATTGAGACTAATAGGCAGAGCTGGGCCACCCCATGATACACTCCTGCTTCAGAATGTGTGATCACAGTTTGCATAGGCAAGATTGTGTGGTAGCGTTGTTGTGTAAAAGTAATGACAAAATAAACCTGTCTTTATTGGGAGAGGTCAGATCAGCGAGATGTTATGCCATGGGATCTGTCCTACACCGATGAAAGATCCCAGCAGTATGGAGAATGCCTAGAGACTGGGCCATATCTGCATTGGGGGTAATAGGTTCTATAAGATATTAAAAAGAGTTCCCAAGATGAAACAACAGTCATGAGCAGTGTGGCGAATTAGAGGCTTACTAAACAACTGATTTCAACTTGGAAAAATTGTAAATCAGTATTCCTGTATCAAAAAGTGAAAAGAATACTATGCTTTTAATAGCTTCCAGCAGCATTATTCCATGAGGATGTCAGTAGTCACTAAATACTGAAATACTGTCAACAGTGTTCTAAAATCAGAGCCCACACAAGTAGATTTTCAAGAGTGAAAGAAGAGTAATCTCCTTGTCATAAAAAGTAGTAAGTTGTGGATTGATGAAATGAAACAGTGACTACAGGAGCACTATGTGTGCCGAAACATTCTCCAAATACAAACAATCTTTAGTTATTAAATAAGAGTTTTAACATAAGCGCAGTACTATGTATAGGGTAGGTGCACGGTCAGCTTTTTCCTTTAAAAACATAAAATGCATTAGATGTCAGAGATGCTTACATTTATAAGCAAGTTATTGATGTAACCTTCCTAAAAGTGACAGTAATGATAATCCTTGGAATTTATAATGTACTTTGTGCTGGGCACTTTTCTAAACCTTTTGTGTGTAATATTCATTTTAGTCTCATGACAATATTATGAGGTAGGTATTATCTTCCTATATGAGAAACAAAGGCACAGAGAGGGTAAGTAACTAGCCCAAGGTACACACCAATGGTAGCATCAAGATTTGAACAGAGCAGTCTAGCACAAGAGCCCACATTCTTAACCATAAAGCGTGCTACCTCTTATATGATACTTACACACAAAACCTTAAGGTGAACATATAAATAATAATTTGAATATTAGAGAAGAGGCATTTTTATATGTTTATTTTTAGAAATACTTTTATTCAGTAGTTGTTGGGGGGAAATTAAGGGGAAGGAAATATAACTTCCAAGTCATATATTTATTGCAAGAACTGAATACTAATAAAGATGCATGTTTCTTTTGTAACTTATATGCACATCTTTGCATAAAGGAAAAGCAAAATGAAAATAGTGTATTCCAAAGGCTGGCTTTGATCTATCCTATTTTAGAGGCTTGAACCTTAGATGACTCCACTTTTTATTTCATTGTGGTTGAATATACCTAACTTAAAATTTACGATTTTAACCATATTTAGGTATACAGGTCAGTGGCATTAAGTACCTTCATATTGTGCAACCATCATCATCTCCAGAGCTTTTTCATCATTCCAAGTTGAACCTCTCTGTACCCATTCAACAATAACTCTCCCATTATCCCAAACCCTAGCCCCTGGTGACCACTATTCTACTTTCTCTCTCTGAGTGTGACTACCCTAGGTGCCTGTTATAGGTGGAGTGTGTAGACAATTTATATACAATGTGTATCCTTTTGTGACTGGCTTGTTTCCCTTAGCTTAATGTTTTCAAGGTTCACCCATGTTGTGTTATGTGTCAGAACTTCATTCCTTTTTAAGGTTGGCTGATAGTCCATTGTATGTGTAGACCACATTTTAGTTATCTTTTCATCTGTTGATGGATACGGGTTATTTCCACCTTTTGGCTTTTGTGAATATACACTTAGGAAATGGGTATATAAATACCTCTTCAAATTCCTGCTCTCAGTTCTTCTGGGTATATATCCAGAGGTGGGTTGCTGGGTCAAATGGTAATTTTATGTTATGACCCCACTTTTAAGGAACATGAAACTAGCAGAAAAACAGGAGAAGCTCAGAAAAACAAATCAGGTTAAACCCACACAATTCGTTCCAATTTGGCTTGCAAAGGATTGGCTTTGTGAAAAAAGTTAGTTTTGAAAATGGAAACTGAATGTGTTAAAGACAAGAGTGGCCAAGTTACATGACTGTGAGGATAGATTTATAATGGAGTCATATGGAAGTGGGGTAACAGAACTGTTGTCTGTTTACTAACTGCAATGAGTAAAAAATTATTCCTAATCATAGTTTTAAACAGGATGAAAATACGTGTATGGTGCCTCTGGTTGAATGCTGAAAATGAATGGGTTTCTTACCAAACTAACTTGAAGGCACTTGTGATGAACGACTTTGTAAGTATGTCTGTCTCCTCAAATCAGATGTGCAAAAATTCAAACTTAAAAACTTATTACAGGGACCTCCCTGGTGGCGCAGTGGTTAAGAATCCGCCTGCCGACGCAGGGGACGCGGGTTTGAGCCCTGGTCCGGGAAGATCCCACATGCCGCGGAGCAGCTAAGCCCGTGCGCCACGACTACTGAGCCTGCGCTCTAGCGTCCGCGAGCCACAGCTACTGAAGCCCGTGCGCCTAGAGCCCGTGCTCCGCAACAAGAGAAGCCACCGCAATGAGAAGCGCGCGCACCCCCCGCCCGCTGCAACTAGAGAAGGCCCACATGCAGCAAGGAAGACCCCACGCAGCGATAAATAAATAAATAAATTCATTTAAAAAAAACACTTATTACGTGTTCTAAAATTAGATTATGTGAAGTCTACAACTTTGCAAATATACAAAAAACAGAATTGGACACTTCAAATGGGTAAACTTTATAGTATATAAATTATATCCCAATATAATATCTCAATATTTCTGTTAAGAAAACCTTATTACAAATGATTATTCACATTCTATGACACTTTATATACAAATTTAACATATAATTTCTTTAAACAGTAAGTACCCTTAATGTGTTTGAGTATAGACCCTTGCAGCGAAACCTTTTCTTATTTGGAGTCGATGTCGAGAAAGCCTGGTCTGAAATAAAAACAATCTGAATGGAAAGGAATGCAATATTATTTTTAAGTCAAGGCACTAAAAGTATTTAGCAAGAAACAATACTGAAAGAAAGTTGAAATTAGAGTTAATCTACATACCAGATTTGGTAACATATCCATTTCTTGTACATCAGATTCCTGACCTGAGTGAAAGTCAGTTGTTCATCTTTACAATCCTGTTGTTTGTTTTTTTTAACACTCCTATTTTTAAGTATCTCATACCTTTATTCACACATATGTATACATTGTAGTTTATTCATGGGAAGTAATCCTTTTTGGAATAGTCACAAATTACGCATTATGGAGTTCAAAGTAATGTGGTTCTATTGTACTTTCTGAGAGAAACCTAAAACTGAGAAGCTGTGGATTCCTGTAGTTGGGGTGCAATCTGAAATAAAAATACCTTTTAAAAGTTGGCAAAAGTCAAAGGAGAAACTAATTTTTTTTCTTTTTTTTTTTTTGCCTGTGTTGGGTCTTCATTGCTACGCATGGGCTTTCTCTAGTTGCGGCGAGCGGGGGCCGCTCTTCATTGTGGTGCGTGGGCTTCTCATTGTGGTGGCTTCTCTTGTTGCGGAGCACGGGCTCTAGGCGCGGGGGCTTCAGTAGTTGTGGCGCATGGGCTTAGTTGCTCCATGGCATGTGGGATCTTCCCGGACCGGGGCTCGAACCCGTGTCCCCCTGCATTGGCAGACGGATTCTTAACCACTGCGCCACCAGGGAAGCCCGAAACTGTAATATTTTTAAAGTTCAGTTCACAACAAATTCTTCAGCAACACAATTTTTAAAGTATCTATAAGGATCTATATCACTGTAACCCCTTTATTCTGTTTCTAACCCCAATTTGCTTGGTCAGTAGGATTTCACATTTCACTCATAGACTCCTCATTAACACTTTTTTTTGTGGGTGTAAAGTAATATCTAATTGTTGTTTTGATTTGCTTTTCCCTAATGGCCAATGATGTTGAATATCTTATGTGCTTTTTGGCCATTTTTATATCCTTTACCCTTCATTTTATAATTTATTTTATTTATTTATTTTTGGCTGTGTTGGGTCTTCGTTGGTGTGCGCGGGCTTTCTCTAGTTGTGGTGCGGGGGGGCTACTCTTCGTTGAGGTGCGCGGGCTTCTCATCGCAGTGGCTTCTCTTGTTGTGGAGCACGGGCTCTAGGCGTGCGGGCTTCAGCAGTTGTGGCTCGGGGGCTCTAGAGCTCAGGCTCAGTAGCTGCGGTGCACGGGCTTAGTTGCTCCACGGCGTGTGGGGTCTTCCCGGACCAGGGCTCAAACCCGTGTCCCCTGCATTGGCAGGCAGATTCTTAACCACTGCGCCACCAGGGAAGTCCCCTACCCTTCATTTTAAAGAAGTGGAATTATTGAATTCTCACCAGTATCACCATATTTATTTTTGTCCTATACCTAGAATATATGCTTTAGGGACCAAATAAAACCAATAAAGTGATGTTTCCTTTCACAAACTAGTTTACACTTCTAGCAGTAAGATCAACTAAAATATGGCCATAAAGTCTTGATTTTTACATTATATAAAGATGTTATTATCTATTTTCCTAACATACAAAGAAGATTTTGTGTTGTGTTAAAAGGAAAAAGTATCAGTCATTCTTGTAAACTGTTCCCTCCTCTCATTTCCAAATGATAAGGAAGTTATGGAGAAAGATAGACTGTAGTGAGGCTTCTAATAGCATGAGTTGCTTGGGTTTCCTTTTCAGTGCCAGAGTTTTTGGAATGTCCCTAAAGCAAACTGGCATAGGATATAAAGCTTCACCTTCACTTGGACGTATTCTAATTTACTCCTTAACATTGCCATGTGTTCCATTGCTGGCAATAGAATGCCTGCCAGAGAACCTCCCGCTGCCCCATCTCTTGTAAAGTTAACACTGGTAAGGAGAATTCAGAAATACCCAGACTCAGAGTTTGACATACTCTTAGAAGTTTCACAGAGCAAACAACACTAGCGTATGTATTACTCTACAGCTCATTGACTGTATCTCCAGTTGTTTTTTTCAATACAGATACATTCTATATTGAACTTTCATTGCAAATTGCACACATAGTAGATAGAGATGCAGGGAAGGAAGGGAAGAGCAGTCTGACTGATGGTTTTGTTGGTTGTTAGCATTTTTAAAATTCGCTGCCCCCATGCCCTTCAGATGGTTTCTTGGTCTCCACAGAGCCCTGCATGCCACTCAACCAGCAAAGTCACTGTGTGTCATTAACAATGAATGGCTGAATTTACTGTACACCTGTTACAAATGTCTTGCACTGTAGTATTATATTTTTTACATCAAATATCTAATTTTCACAACAAACCAGCAAGGTAGAAATTTAGTGGATAGTACCAGTATTTTTTTTTTAATTAATTAATTAATTTATTTATTTATTTTTGGCTGTGTTGGGTCTTCATTTCTGTGCGAGGGCTTTCTCCAGTTGCGGCGAGCGGGGGCCGCTCTTCATCGCAGTGCGCAGGCCTCTCACTGTCGCGGCCTCTCCCGTTGCGGAGCACAGGCTCCAGACGCGCAGGCTCAGTAGTTGTGGCTCACGGGCCCAGCTGCTCCGTGGCATGTGGGATCTTCCCAGACCAGGGCTCGAACCCGTGTCCCCTGCATTGGCAGGCAGATTCTCAACCACTGCGCCACCAGGGAAGCCCGTACCAGTATTTTTTAAAAAGCTAAAGTAAAATACAACGGAACAGAAAATATTAGAGCACATCACATCTAGTAAGGATTAGGTATTCTTTTCATAACATTTGATTTCAATGGTACATTTATGTATGTGTATACTGGTTTGGAGTACACTTGAATTTCATGATGACACAATGAGTCCAAAGAACCGGAGTCACGAAGGAGAACACAAGACCGGGTGGGACAGTGCGTAGAGAAGAGACAGAGCTGGATGACCTCAGTATTGGGTGTCAGTCCCCCCCCCACCCCCGGCCAGCGGGCCTCTCCCAGTGGCCAGAGCAGGACAATTTGCCTGTACACGCTCCCCTTTGCCACAGTGCAAGGAACCCTGTCCCCTCCCTGTGGAGGACAGGTGTGACAATGGAGTTGGCCTTGTGACAGTCATGCTTTAAGCAGAGACAAAGGAGCATTTATTGATTCTGAAAGAGGGAGAGTCCCCACAAGGTGATAAGAGCCACTCAGGCTGTGGGCTCTTTATCTCTTGGTGAGGAAGCATTCCAGGCCCGAGGCCCATGCTCCTGCAGCTGAGGAGACTGCCTTCCCGACAAGGTATATGGTCTTAAATCAGATCAAATAGTGCCTCTTTAATTTCCCTGTTATCAAAAATTTTAGTAAAGGGGAATTAATTTTATGTTAGCTGAAGCTCTGTAATACTAACTACTATTTAAAGTGTTATTTCATTAAGAGCTAATAACCCTTTGTTTAAAATATGTGTTCTTCAATTTGCTGTTTCATACTTTATTAAGTGATGTAGTTTTGCAGGATTATATTTAGACCTCGTACATGTATATAATTTTCATTCTGGGGAGAATCTGGCTCTTAAAGTCCAGTATTTTGGGGACAGAAGAAATAGTAGAACATGGGGAGAACACATTGCAGGCTGCTTCAGTTTCCAAATGAAAGGTTTCTTCACATTAGAAGCAGTTCTGCTTCTAATCCTTCAAAATTATAAAAACAATTTAAAAAAATCGCTCAGAGGAAACTCTCGTAAGTTTAAGTACCCTCTTGATCTTTGCTTGCTTTTCCCCCAATAATGAGATATTTTCCTTAGTTGGTAATCATCCAAATAAAGTACCCATTAAAAGGTATTTATAGTTCTAACTTCAATGAACTTACTGCAGAACGTAAGACAAAAAATTGGTTGTAGGTAGAGTAGAAAATTGCTTGCTCTCATCATTAAATGTATGTCGTTTCACTATCACATTCAAACTTACCCTTTATAAAATGCAGAGAATAGCAAATAATCCTTAATGATATGCAGCTATCCTTTAAGTGTTATTGGTAAATATAAATTATTATGAAAAATGTCATCCTTTGTCCTGAATTTAGAAAGCTCAGAATTAGCTTTTTAATTCCAGACAGTTATTTCAGAGCGGAGTAATTCTGACATAAGTTTTTTCATTTACGTACTCTGATTTAATTTCACTAATTAAAAAGAAAAGGTATGTAAATAATTTTTACATATATGATTATATTTTGTTTTTTCAAAAATTAATTTTAGAAGGGCATCAATTCTCAGAAGAAGGATCTCAATGCCTGCTCTATTTTTCAGGGCTTTTTCCCAGACTTCAAACTCCAGTTCCAACAGTAAGAACTTTTTCCATGTCCCTGTCCTCGCATCAAGTGGCTGGTCCTGTATGGAACCTCGGTCGACTCAATCATGTCGCAGTAGCAGTGCCAGACTTGGAAAAGGCCAAGGCATTTTATAAGAACGTTCTCGGGGCCCAGGTAGGTGAGACGGTCCCTCTTCCTGAGCATGGAGTATCCGTTGTTTTTGTCAACCTGGGAAATACCAAGATGGAGCTGCTTCATCCACTGGGAAATGACAGTCCAATTGCAGGTTTTCTGCAGAAAAACAAGGCTGGAGGAATGCATCACATCTGCATTGAGGTATTTTAATTATTTTAATCCTTGGTATTGTAAATTTCTCTTTTAAAATGTCTTTTACTTTTACAGGCTACATATTGCCACTGTCATCAGAAACTTCCATTAAGTTCTTTCAGGGAAATGGTAAAATTGGTTCTCTTCAAGGATGGATCTATAGATATATTCTCTTTCCCTCTAGAAAACTGCAAATAATAATGAAAATATGTTTCATTGAAGTCTGGGTCCAACTATACAAAGGCCACTGAAGTTGGCCAAATAAGATTTGCGTCTCTGCTGTAGTATTTATTGATCACGTACGACCTTCCATGCAATAGGAACACACTGCTTTCGCTGTCACAAGGCAATTAGAAGAAACAAGTGACAAGACTTTATAAAGTAAGAATTTCCATATACATGCTAAGTATTATTATTTTCTATCTTTAAAATTCTAATAACTTGTTCCTTATTACAAAGGCAATACATTTTCAATTACTGACTGTGATTTCTCAGATCTTCTCAGTTGCATCTGCTAACAATTCCTGGAAAAAAACATGAAGTGTTAGACAAGAACACTCATTAGAGAGCCTTTATCTGTAGATGTTCATGTTCAGATAACTGCTTTTGGAATATCAGCATTACCAATTATGCTTCAATTTAAATTATTTTGGTAGGACAAGTCTCTTGATAGAAGGAATGACATAATTCATAGTTAGGCCTCATTCCCAATCCAGGAGAGAGGGGGGTTTGGTTCCAGCATGAACCCAAGGATTTATTCAGTTTACGTTGCAAATACATTTGAGAACCTACCGAGTGTACTCCACTGCGGGCCTGGATTCAGCAGTGAGTAAGGAAGGCGTGGCCGTGCCCGCGGTCAGGAGGGACAGCTGCTTGCAGTGCACTGGGATAAGCAGAATTAATGTGTCTTCTCAGTAGTGCAATGAAGGAAAGGTTGATTGCTCCTGGCAGGCCAAGGAGGTGGTAAGGTATCGCAGGGCATGAGTTACAATGAATGTGAAGGAATCCCCAGGTGGACAAGGGGAGGAAGGTATTCTAGGCAGAAGGAAAGCACATAGAAAGGCATCGGGTTATCATAACTACCAGCATTGTGTCCTCTGGCAGGATACGAAGTACTAGACGTGCCTTATTTAATTCTCGTAGCTACCCTTGAGGGCTATATTAACCCCATTTGACAGGCGAATAGTTAGAATAGTTAACTTGCCTGCAGTCGCATACGTAGGACATGGCAAAGGTGGGGTTCAAACCCAGGTTTGTTCTGATTCCAGGATCTGCACGGTTAGCCGTGGCGCCAGATTGCCTTCACTGGATTGGCTGAGTTTAAAATTTCAGGTGGGGAAGCCATAAGATGGTAGACAAAGGAGCTAAACAAGGCCTAATATTTAAGCTTTACCCCTTCTTTAGGAGGTTAGTTTTGGCTGCAAGTCTTTATTTCAGTGGACTTGAGGGCTTGTCTAAGACTCCCCGGGATGAGAAGCAGGATCACCAGCCTCTGAACCCACTCGTCTCTCTCCCACACATACTGTCTGTGTTCTACATCAGAGAACCCAGGCCTTCAAAGGAAGCCACTGTGAGTTAGAAGTTCAGTTAAGTAAAAAATAGTGGAAGTTGAGTAATGTAAAAGTGAATTCAAAAGTCCAGATTAAAGGGGGGAAATGAAAATGTTTGTCAGTATAAAATGAAGGTAGGTGATAGGAGCAGTTGTGAAGAGTGGTTAGTTAACTGCTTCATTAGTATGCCACACACCCCATTATTAGTCTCTGCTCTCTGTAAAAAATAAGATGTCTTGACTGGGTAGATATTATTTTTCTATCCTCAGTCTAACTTGAGCTGTCCCAGGCTGATGGCACAGCTCTGCTGTCAGTAACATATGACTTACAGGGTAGCTCCAGGCCTCACCAAAGGCAGAGAGAGAATACAGGGCAAGAATCTTCAGGGGGTGATCTAGAAACCAAACATATCACTCCTGTTCCTGTCGTTGGTTTGGTCACATGGCACACTCGACCTCACGTGTAGTCTGTAGTCAGGCACTTACATGCCCTGCTAAAACCTGGGGCCTGGTATAATTAAAAGGAGGAAATGGAAAGTAGGTACTGGAGGCCACCAGTTTATGCTAGTTGGTAATTTTTAAAAAGTGGTATTGCAGGGATAGCATGACACTTTTTTCTGAATGAAGATATGCTTTAAGGTGGAGTCATTTGAGAATTATTGTCACCTGCTGTGGAAACCTGTGAAATGAAGTTGTTACCACACGCAGGGGCTTGGTTCCCTAACTCATCAGGGAGAGCAGAATTCCTCACCGATCCTTGAACAGGAAAAACATTTTTGTTGAATGAACCTGCAGAGATTTCAGAGTTAATTATTTTACCATGGTGTAACCTAGTCTCTCCTGCTAATACAACTTAGGTCTGAAACTGTCTTCCACGGGAAGTACAAAGGTGATAGAACACGTCAGAAAATATTTCTTTGGTCATTCAGTTTCTGTGGCCACATAATACCTTATCCCTACACTTCAGGGTGTGATGACAACTATTGTATCTTGCTGGGGATTTTGTGGGTTGGGAGTTTGGGGGAGGGTTCTGCTTGGGGTCTGTCCTGCGGCTGCGGTCGAACATGGAAGTGAGGCCCCGCCGGGCCGGGTGTCCCACTCGCGTGCTGGCAGCTGCTGCTGGCTGGGCGCCGGGTGTGCAGCTGGGCCTCCCAGCAGAGCACGTGTGTGTGACCCCTGCAGCTCCACAAGCCGAGGGCGCTTCTCAGGACACTCGGACTTCTTACCAGGCAGTGGACTTGCTGACTCCTTACCGGCCAGAGTGAATGTCCAAGAAGGCCAGGTGGGACTGCGTGGCATTTCCGTCCTGGCCTCGGAAGTCCCACAGCAGCACTTCCGCTGTCTGTTGGTCATAAACAAGTCCTCGAGGCTGACCAGATGCAGGGGGAGAGGAGAAGCCAAGAAGCTATGGCCGCGTCTTACAAGTGCTGCAGCCATCCATGTAGTGAAGTGTTCTAAACAGAAGGAATGTGTGTGAAACTTCTAGAAGCTCTAGAACGATTTTATTTTCAAATAGCCAGAAGTGGGAACCAGGAGCATTCCCTCTGCAAGAGGAGGCAACCTGTCTAGCCTTTGTGAATAGAAGGAGACTCAAGAGAGGGGTACTTGAAAGGTGGAAGGTGATAGATACACGTGTGTTTGGCTTTCCCTAGAGGAGGTTTGGAGGTCATCTTGTTCCGTCTTTTTCTTGCCGACGTGCGGACCGAGCAGCCTCGATTGTCTGACACAGCTGTGCTGACGCGCATGTGTGCTTCTGACCTTTCGCAGGCCTCTCCCTGAGGAGAAGGTTCTAGTATCGAATAGAACTAGCCCTGCTTTCACTAAATAACTTAGACAGCAAGGTATGTCACAGTGAAAACCTTAAAGGCCACTGAAAATATGTACTTATTCAACAAATTTGTACTGTTGTAAAAATATTTAAGTGCGTCCATGCTGGTCGGTAAATAGCTGCTGCTCTAAACCTTCTGAGTAACATCCTCCTTCCAGAAGGACCCTTCTCTGAGACCCCTCAGACATCTCCCCCCGCCACACACACACAATTTAGCAACTGAAGGCTTACCGCTCAGCACAGCGCAGGGTCCTCCAGGACTCTGCCCCTGGATAAGGTCCCTTCTGTTCTGTTTGGTTGGTGTCGTTGTCTGTTATGTTCCTGGTCGTTAAGCATTTTCAGTCACTGTGACCTTCACTGCATGAGGTGCCGGGATGTGTAGCTAAACAAAAAAGTCCCAGTCCTCTCAGGATAGCCCGCTGCTTCACGTTTTTATGTGTGCCCTGCACTTCCCACAGAGGATTAGAGGTGACTGGCCAAAATACAGCCTATGAAATACCAAAGGATAAACCTAAGTAACAGTGCAAGTTAGAACAAAGAGGAAAATGAATCAAGAGAAAACTCAAGGTAAGATTAGTGTACCCACTCGTTCTGTCAAATATTTCCTTCTAGTTGCCAAAACAAAAGGGAAAATAAATACTATTAAAAACAGTCGTGGCCCCTTCCCCTTCCTTCCCTTCCCTTCGTGCCATCCTGGAGACTTTAGGTAGAGCAGAGCCAAACACTAGTGCACGCTGCTGGGGAGAGCGGGGGAGCCCAGATCGGGGTGCGGGGCCACGTGGGATGAGGGGCCCCCGCGAGCAGAGCTGCCTGCTGTGGGAAAGCTGGAGGCCGAGTGGGGTACCCACGCTTAGGGAGCCTCCAGCGCAGGGTGTCCGAGTCTGAGCAGAGGATGCACCCAGGCTTGGGGCGTCAGAGTGAGAAGGGCAGCGGTGCTGGGGGCCAGCCCGATGCAGGGAGTGGGGTCCCAAGCATGTTGGGAGCATAGGGTGTGAGAGCCTGAGCAGAACGTGTGCGCGCGCGCGTGCGCACGTGCAGGGGGCACCTGGCATGGGGAGGCGGGGCCTGAGCTGTGCGAGGAGTGCGTCAATGCCGGGGGAGACAATGACTCGTGGGGAGGTGAAGCCAAGCGGGCTTGCGGATGTCCTTGCGCGGGGTGGCCGCTCTGGGCAGTCAGGGCCTGAGCAGGGTGAGGAAGGTGTGCACACGTTGGGGCCACTCTGTGCAGGAGGGTGGGACCCAAGTAAGGTGACAAGGACTTGAGTACGGGGAGTGGGGTGGGAGGCCCTGATGCAGGGGGCCAGGCCCAGCGAATGAGAGCTTAGGTGGGGTGAGGAGGCAACCAGATGGGGTAGGGGGAGGACACGTGGGGTGAAGCGAGCGTTGCTGAGGGAGGGGCAGCAGCAGGAAAAGGACTGGTTACAGGGGGAGGTGTATCAGGTGAGCGGGTATAGCTCCCCAGTGTCGGAGATGGTGGTACAAATACACAAAGGATGTTAGATTATGAAAGAAAAAAACTTTAAGTGAGAGACTAGCAAGGTAACTTATTTCCTGCATGCTGAGAAATGTCTGTTCTTCAATAAAGAAGAGAGAAAATTCTACTTTTTGAAAAACTCCATTCTCATTTCGGCTTCACAGTAAACCCTAGGGAATTGCTAAGCTCTACAAGTGATCTGTGTATCACGGGTTCCCAGACGTGGGGCTTTTGTAGAATGATAACATTTCCAGAGAACAAAGGAAGTGGGCAGTTTGATCAGGTTTTTAACTTTCTCTGTTATTCAATAAGGAAAAATTTTTTAAATTCTGTCTCTTGCTAACATCATTTTGGAGAAGAAAGGGCATTTTATTACCAAGAAAAAGCAAAGGAGAAGAAAAAGGAGAAATCCTCTTGGAATAAAAGAGTTCTGTCAATTAAGATATTTAGTTTTTTTAATGTTTTACTATCAACTGGTGAAAATTTCAGAGCAGCATTTGGGAAACTTTCTATACAGCCACCACCAGACCACATAGCAAGTATGGAAGCTAATGTGTGCCCTTCTGAAATAATCCCCAAGACTACACAGGAACCTTCTGAACACCATACACAGTGAGAGCAGTGTTAGGTTTGCATAATTCACTTAGTTTTTTGTTTTTGGGGAAAAGACAGTTGAAACAGAAATATTTTATCCAGACTTTTAATTTTAACTTCCATGGATTTATATCAGTTTGAAGATTAAGTTCATTCATTATTGGTATCAATAAGTACTATTATAATTTTATATAAAATAAAAAGCCTATATTTTTAAGATTAATCAAAATATGCACCATTAAAAGTAGCACATTATTACTTGTTCATAAATTTTGGTCACTGTGAATTACATACCTTAAGGTTTTTAAAAAGATGTTATTTAGTCCAACTTCTTGTCTTTCAACAAACAAGATTGCATTGCCATTTTCAGATGAGGCAGCTGAGGACCAAAGAGGGTATAAGATTTACCTGAAGGTTCTGAATTCTGATTGTGACAATCCAAACATTTTTTTATTTGGAGTGCTGTCACTCTTAATTTCCAAATTACAGGAGAAAATCAAAATAAATTCCCAGACACAGATACAATACCCCCTGCTGCCTGTCCCCACCCTACCATACCCCAAAAAACTGATAAGAAGTTGAAATGAATAGCCCAGATATTCACCAATGACATTTAAGTTCTTACAGAGCTATATGATACACAACTGTAATTGTACAAAGGACTATAAAAGCAGATTTTTTTAGATGGGTTATTATTGACTATGTTATTTTTATTCCTTAGGGGGACAGACTTAATTTCCCAAATCAAATTACTTTGCATTTTTTCTAAGCATTTTTTATACCCCTAGAGTAGATAATGCATCTACTTTCAATTCAGAAAAATTAAAACATCCTTATTTCATTCTTTTTATTATTGCCAAACATCACATTAGGAGCACTCTTAGAAAATTGTTAATTTTATGGCAATACTCTAAACAGAAGGATGGATATGATACAAGATCTTTAAAATCAAAGTCAATGATAGAAATAGTAACAGAAATAGAAATAAATGCTAGTACAATGTCAATTAGGCATTTTTCCCAAAAATCTAAGTTATTAAATCTTAGAAGTGTTTCTTGGACTAAGGGATACTGAAGAAACAGTATATTAAAAATTAAGATGCAATATCAGGGGACTTCCCTGGTGGTGCAGTGGTTAAGAATAGCCTGACAATGCAGGGGACACGGGTTCGATCCCTGGTCAGGCAACTAAGATCCCGCAAGCCACACGGCATGGCCAAAAAAAAAAAATAGTCTTTAAAAAAATAACACAACCCCCTGTCACCCTAGAATTCTAACCTTGATGAAAATATCCTTTAAAAATGTAAGTGAACTGAAAACATTTTTAATTAAACAAAAATGAGAAGATTCATGCCCAGCAGACCTCTGCTACAAGAAATACCAAAGAAATTCTTCAGGATGAAGGGAAATGATACCAGGTAAAAACTCAGATCTTTAGAAGAAATGAGGAGCACCAGAAATGGTAAATATGTAGGTTAAAATAATAACTTTTTTATTACCTTAAATTATGTATGAGACAACTGACAATTGAAAATTTTTAAATGCATTGTAGGGTTTATAACATAGAAGTAAAATTTATGACAGTAGTATAAAGGATGGGAGTTGGGCAAATGGAAGTATACTATTGTAAGTTTCTTACATTATACATACAATGGTAGACTCAGATAAAATCAAAATATACATTGTAAACTCTAGAGCAGTCAATGAGAAAATTAAGAGATAACTAAAATATAATTAAGGAGATAAAATCAAACACTACGAAAATACATGTTTAAACAAGAGGTCAGGAGAGGAGGAACAAAGTATTAATGAGACAGAAAAGAAGTAAGATGATAGACTTAAATTTAACTATATGAGTATTACATTAAGTTTAATTGGATTAAACATTTATTAAAATGCAAATATTATGTATCTGGATTAAAAAAAGACACATCTGAAAATGAAATTAAAGCAATTTTATTTACAATAGCATCAAAAAGAACAAAATACTAAGGAATAAATTTAACAAGAGAACTGTCAAAATTGTACTCTGAAGACTATGAAACATTGTTGACAGAAATTAAAGAAGGCCTGAGTAAATGGAAAGATATTCTGTGTTCGTGGATCAGATGACTGAGTGTTGTTAAGACGTCAATATTCCCTAAATTAATCTACGGTTTCAGTGCAATTGCTATCAGATTCTCAGCTGGCATCTTTGCAGAAATGGACAAACTAATTGTAAAATTCACATGGAAATGCAAGGGATCCCAAATAGCCAAAGCAATCTTGAAAGAGAAAAACAAAGTTGGAGGATTCACACTTCTTGACTTTAAAACTTACTACCATCAAAGGTAATCAAAATGGTGTGGTACTAGCATAAGGATAGAAATAGAGATCAATGGATTACTCTAGAATTAAGAGTCAGACATAAACCCTCATACTTGATTTGCAGCGAGGGTACCAACACCATCCAATGGGGGAAAAATAGTCTTTTCAACAAATGGCATTGGGACAACTGGATATCCACATGTAAAAGAATGTATTGGAACCCTTACCTCACACCATATGAAGATTCTTTTTATAGCTGGACACAACACAGTGACACTTGGATAGGTGAAAGGCAGAACTCTTTGTTACAGCTCCAAAAGAGAGAAGGCTGCCATGTAGGGCACATGGGGTTGTATTGGGGACAGGGTAACAGCAACTGGAGCTGTAGAAGGTAGCTGATGGGACAAGTGGAGGGGGGTTAACTAAGTTTTATGGGCTCCCTGTAGATTAGCTAATTTGAGTAATTCTGTGGGCTCTGGGGCATAGGGACTGTACCCAGTTGTCTGGTACCTACCTGTCTCTGCAGCAACTAAGGTGGGCACATGCTGGCCCCAGGATATGAGAGCCTGATAAGGGAGGTGATTGGCATGCGGGCTTAATCAGTTGCTCCAGAATGAGAACTGACAAGCCTCTACCAGGGCCTCAAAACTGGGTTAAGACAGCATTTCAAAAACAAAACCCCAAAGTTGTATAATACCATATAAAAATTAACCAAAAATGGATCAAAGACCTAAACGTAAGAGCTAAAACTATAAAACTCAGAAAAAAACATAGGTGTACATTTTCATGACCTTGGACTAGGCAATGGTTTCTTAGATATGACACCAAAAGCTCATGATAAACAAGAAGGTTGATAAGTTCGGCTTCATCAAAATTAAAAACTTTTGTGTAACGACAACTCATAGAATGGGGGAGAATATTTGCAAATCATATATCTGATAAAGGACTTATATCCAGAATATTCAAAGAACTATTACAACTTGTCTTTATCCTTAATAATCTTTTATCTGCTTGATGTGTCAGATACTGAGAGGTATGCATGTTTAGTTTGTTTTTTATTTTTCAAGGCAATACTGTTAGATACATGCAGATTCAGGATTGTTTTATCATCTTGGTCGATTGTTTTTAGGTTGTATCTGTTTTTACTTCTGTTAGTATGTTTCATTTTAAGTTCTGTTTTATCTGATATTAGTATTGCTATATCAACTTTCTTGTGGTTAATATTTACCTGGTATATCTTTTATCCATCCCTTTACTCTTTTCTTGTGTGTGTGGTTTTCTTTAGGTCTATTCCTAGAAGACATTTATATTCTAAAAAGGAGCATATAGCTAAATTTTTGTTGTTGTTTAAGTATATCTCTCTCAATCAACAAATATATTTTCAAAATTTTATATTCGTATAATCTCATTTTATAATTCATAAATTTAACCTGTCTCCATTTATAATAACTACTAATGTACTTGAACTTTTTAACTTATTTTGGTTTTTATTTCTTTTCTCCTCTTTTTGCCTTCTATTGAATTGAGATACTTTTTTTAAAAATTCTTTCTTCCTCTGCTATTTTAGAGATTACAAATTCTAGTTCGATTTGTTTAGTAGTTAGCCTTAATTCTTTTAACTTACAGAAAACTTTAAACACAAAAAAAGACGGTAATATAATGAACTCTCATGTACCTAAACCCAATTTCAACAGTTATCAATTCATGGATAATCTTATTCCATATATACTCCCTCCATCACATTATCACACTTCCCTTTTCTTATGTTAATGTGAAGACATTTCTAGGCCTTATGTAATTTCATCCATAAATATTTTAGTTGTGTGTATGTGTTTATTGCATTTTTTATGTATTTATACAAAATCATAATGGCACCTAAAACAAAATTACTGGTAATCCTCTAATATCATGAAATACCTAATAGGTATTCAAATTTGTTCTTCTATAACTTTTTTTAGTGTGTTTGAATTAAAATCCCAATAATGGGCACACATTGCTGCTGGTTGGTATATCTCCTTTGAACCTTTTTGTTGTCATTTAGTTTTGTGTGTGTGTGTGTGTGTGTGTGTGTGTGTGTGTGTGTGTGTGTTAGCAGGGGTGTTGAATGATAACTTAGCTAGTTTAAAATTCTAGATTGACATAATTTTACCTCAATACTTTGACATTACTCCTGTATCTTCTGGTGTCTGTTCCTACTAGTAAGAATTTGTTCAGTTCAATTGTAGGGAGTTGTTGTTTTTCCCTGAGAGCTCTTAAGATATTCTCTTTTGCACTGATGTTATTCAGTTTCTCTATTATATGTATAGGTATTAGTTTATCTTTATTTATCCTGCTTTATTCTCAGGTGCACTTTTAATTTGAGGACTCAAGTCTTTCTTCAATTATGGGAAATTATCAGTTATCTCTTCAAATATTGCTGTTGTCACTCCATCTGGTCTCTCTTTCTTTAGCTCAGTTTTGCTAGAATATCTGAATCTGTCTTCCATATCTTTTAATATTGCTTTAACATATTTTTATCTATCTTCACCAGTCCCTGCTATGTGCATATGCCTTCAAATGCCAGTGGAATCTTGTCCATGAACTGTCACCAAACACTTTTTTTCAATAGGTGACACTAGGGAAGGACAAGTTATCATCTAACCATTAAGAAGAGTCCAGATTTCCCTTCTTATAACCCAAATGTTTATTAGTAGGGGAATGATTAGGTCACCTTTTGTATTTCTATAAAGTAATTACTTAGGACACTATGTAGTAGGTTAAAAGTTGTTGACCTATATGTACTGACATGAAAAAATTGCTAAGATATATTACATAAGAAAGCAAATACAAATAATGCATACAGAAAGCATCATGTACCCCTGTACACACACGCACACACACACAATGTATGTGTGTATGTGTGTGTGTGTATATATATAAACTTTAATTGATATACATGTTAGTTAGTCAGACTGCAAAGTTCAGAGCCAGCTATCAAGTTTAGAGGACACACAGTCCTCCAGAAGACCGCCCTTACTCGATATCATCTGCAAATTTAGGGTTTTCCAAAACCACCCTCATGCTCAGTAACGCCCTAGAAATGCTCACAGAGCTCCCCGAAAGCTATTACGCTCATTCTTATGGTTTATTACAGAGAAATGATACAGACCAAAACAGCCAAAGGAAGAAACACAGAGGGCAGCGTCTGGGAGGGCTCTAAATGCAAAGCTTCCATTTTCCTCAGGACACGTGACCATTCTGGCATTGATGTGTGACAGTATGCATTGAGTATTGCCAACCAGGGAAGCTCACACAAACTGAAATGTTGAGTTTTTCTTGGGGCTTTACTACTTAGGCATGGTCGATTGATTGATTGCCCACATGGTTCAACTCAGTCTCCAGATCTGCTGATATCATATGACCCATAGCTCCTACCTTAAATCACATGGTTTCTGGCATGGCCAGCCCCTACCCTAAGACTGTGATGGCCAGCTGTACTTTAAGATCCAGATTGGTCAGCTTCTACCCTAAACAGAGACACTCCTATCAGGTTATATAGGTTATCTCCCTCAAGTCAAGGGCAAAGACACTCCTATCAAGGTTACAAAAATTATCTTCCAGAAGTCAAGGCCAGATCCCTCGTAGACAAAGCCAGATTCTTTACTACTTCATACATATGTAAGGATTATAAATATATTTTAAGATTTGGAAGAGCATACATCAAACTGAGGACAGTAGTTACCTCTGGAGCAGGAAGTATTACTAGTGGTAGTCAAGGGGTACTTAGCTCTACCTGTATGTTTAAATTTTCATGTACTGTATAATTTTTAAATTATCTTTAAATGGAAAGGCTGAATTTAGACTAACTTTGGGAAAATGGAAAAAGAAGTCAAATTCAGTAGAATGAAATTCATTATATGCAGATACAAAAAGGGAAGCTATCAGGAATCCTACCG
Source organism: Balaenoptera physalus (assembly GCF_965194825.1). Classification (NCBI taxonomy): domain Eukaryota; kingdom Metazoa; phylum Chordata; class Mammalia; order Artiodactyla; family Balaenopteridae; genus Balaenoptera; species Balaenoptera physalus. The sequence goes on from NC_138883.1 coordinate 148,442,805, forward strand.
TTCTGAGAAAGATGAGACTAGACCAGCTATTTCAAAATAGCATGAAATGACCATGGTCATAGTCTGGGCATGACTTTGAAATAGCTATCAGGTTTAAAAAGAAACATTGTCAGGAATGTACAAGTAGAATGTACTCTGAAGAAATTATAGTTTATTTATAGTAACATTTAGTATCCTTATCAGTGGTTTGACCAGTTTTAGAATCCAGTATGTAATCCTGGGCTCTTTGAAAGTAAGATTGTATAAATATGAACATTTGTTAAATCTATATTTGGGTACATGGGTGTTATTCTCTCTGGATTTTTTTTTTATTATTGTTTGTAATGCTATTAGATCATTAAACTCCAGGGTGATGTACGACTGCCTAGGAATGCAGGGATTCTTACTATCCCTTTCTATCCACTTACTGGGTTCCAAGTCTAGGAGGATGATTTTCCAAGACGGAGGAGAATTACTCTTCCATCAGGTATTTAGAAACACATTTGCTCCTTTCCTAGACTGCTAATAAGTATGAAGAAAATAGAAATGTTTTAGAAGAGACTTGCAAAATTATAAATGTTTGGATTTTTTTAGAATGGAGAAAAACATTTTGGTGACAGTTTAATAGTGATTTTCATGTATATGAAGTTCTAATCTCAAAAGTAGTAACCAGACAGTTTGGCAGGTGAGAGGTTTGGAGATCAGGGAAGCACTCATATTTGTTGAGTACCTTCTATAAACTGTGCTCAAAGCTTCTTATCTGTTATTTTAATCTCTTGGCCATTTATATAGCAGGCCTCATGTCCCTCTTATAAATGAAGAACCCAAGGCTCTTAGGAAAAACAGTTTATGCAGTATCATCAATAGTACTGCTAGACGAACATGCTATGAAGTGTAGCATACATTATTTAGGTTGTAAGGAGAAATGTTTACTAATGGTGAAAATTCTTAAGCATTGTGGTTGCTTACCTAGGAAAATTTAGAAACTTTTTTTCCTTCTCTAGAAGTATTAAGCTTATTTTTGTGATGGTTTAAGAATGGTTCTGCCCAAAGGCAGAGAGCTCGCAGTTTCTTCTAAGCCTTACGATATTATAATTTGGTATTTTTATGATCTCAAATGTGTTCTTATTTATTTCCTTTTCTCAAGGTGGATAATATAAATGCAGCTGTGATGGATTTGAAAGAAAAGAAGATTCGTATTCTAAGTGAAGAGGCCAAAATAGGAGCACATGGAAAACCTGTGATTTTTCTCCATCCTAAAGACTGTGGTGGAGTCCTTGTGGAATTGGAGCAAGTGTGACTTACATTCTCAAGAAACTAAATTAATTGCCCTGAAAAAGCCTTATCAAAATGTGCTTTGGCATTGAGTTCTTCACTGCTTCCATCACTTAAAAGTTAAATCTAATCACAGAAAGAGATTTTTAAAAATTATATGTGTGTGTATATATATACACACACATAAAATATTTGCTAATTACTTTGGTTTTTTTCCTGATTTGGAGAAAACTTTGATTACTAAGTACTTATGGAATATTATTAAAATCATATTCATAGAAATAAATTATTCCTGTTCTAAAATGGGGTAATTGAGTACTCTGTGTGTGTGTGTGTGTGTGTGTGTGTGTGTGTGTATGTGTAAGAATGGATGCACAGAGGACACCTGACAGCTGTGCATGGCTACATATCTGGGACAAAGTGATTCCTAAGGATGTTATAGAGAGTTTTTTAGAGCAAACTGTTTAAGGTTAAGGAGTTTTTACCTCAGAATTTTTGCTCTTCTGGAACAGCTCATGTTCACAAGTTGCTTATGGGCCAGTATTTTGGGTGCTAGTGCTAGATGTATGAACAAGAAGCTTTGTGGAAAATTTGGTGCCTGATCTAGTGGATGCATAGATAGATGAATTTTTTTTTTAATCAGTAAACATGGAAAGGGCAGTGAATTTGTAGAGTTATCTGTCAAGTACTAGGACACCACAACAGGTCCTAAAGGAATACACAAAATGAATAGAAACCCACTGCCAAGAAATTTATGGTCCAGTTGGGAAAACTACTTCATGAACTAAATGTACGTATAAAACAACGTGAATGAGTTGAAAAGAAAAGGAAAGGGAAAGGAATATAGATCTCAGAGATTGTACTTAGTTAGAGGCATATCAGGTTTTTGGTCAGACTCCCAAAGAGAAACAAGTATCAGATGAATTTCAGGGATCACAGATGTATGTATGGAATGCACAATGTATGGGAAAGTGGTTGGTCTTAAACTTTTATTTTTTTTTTTTTTTAAATTTTTATTTATTTATTTATTTTTAATTTATGGCTATGTTGGGTCTTCGTTTCTGTGCGAGGGCTTTCACTAGTTGTGGCAAGTGGGGGTCACTCCTCATCGCTGCGCGCGGGCCTCTCACCATCGCGGCCTCTCTTGTTGCGGAGCACAGGCTCCAGACGCGCAGGCTCAGCAATTATGGCTCACGGGCCCAGCCGCTCCGCGGCATGTGGGATCCTCCCAGACCAGGGCTCGAACCCGTGTTCCCTGCACTAGCAGGCAGATTCTCAACCACTGCGCCACCAGGGAAGCCCGTGGTTGGTCTTAAATTCATGGATGATTAGATGTTGAGTAATGACTAGTGTGCGCACGTTGAGCTTGTGGTTACAGAAGACAGGTATAACATCTAGTTACACTTGTTGTTTAGAAGTTACAATAAAAATTTATAGCATTATCTGACATTCTCAATACTTGTATAGGTAATATTTAAGATAACTGTATCATGGGGGGATGGGGATAAAGGGACTTAAATGGTGGTTAAGTTTCAACATTCTGCCTGAGGAGATAAATGCTAATACTGGTAGACTGTAATAAACGTCATATGCATATTGCAATCCCTAGAGTTACCATTGAAAATATTAAAGAGATATACTCATAAATATAGATAACTCAGAATGGAATATTGAAGAATGTCCAAATAACCCACTTGAAGACAGATAAGGGGAAACAAAAAACGATAAAATGACAGACTTACACCCTAACATATCAATAATTACATTAAATGTAAGTAGCATTAACATTTAAAACAAGTAAGACCAGAGAATTCCCTGGTGATCCAGTGGTTAGGACTCTGCGCTTCCACTGCAAGGGACCCGGGTTCAATCTCTGGTCAGGGAACTAAGATCCCACAAGCCGTGCGGCGCAACCAAAAAAATAAAATAATAAAAAGACCATATAAAATATGCTTTGTGATCATAACTGAATCAAACTAGAAATCGATAACCAATAACAGGAAAATCTCCAAAAACTTGTAAATTAAACAACATGCTTCTAAATAACCCATGGGTCAAAGAGGAAGTTTCGGGGAAATAACAAACATTGAGCTGAACGACGATACGTGATCTTTTTTATAAAGTTCACTTTGTGAATTTAATTCATAAATTGACAATAAAATTATCTCGTAAGCAGAATAAAATTTGGTAGCAATGTATGCAAAATATGACGTGTAGTAGATTCTATTGATAGCCTCCTAGCCTCTAGTCACCATTTTCTCCCTAGTAGAATCCTGACTTTGTTAGATACCAATGCTTAGTCCCTCTCCACACATGGATAAGGCCTCAGGTAAAGTCCCCAGGTTGGACTTACATTCCATCACCCTTCCAGTGATGGATTCACAGTGTGTGATCTGTATCTGCACAAAGAGTGTGAATAAAGGTTTCTAGAGGCTTCTGGGAATGTTCTTTCCCACTTTTCAGTGAGAGCCACGAGAGATCAGTCTGTCCAGATGTGAACAAGCAAACAGGAACCAGAACTATGGAAAAAACACTTAGGTCAGGGAGACACTGGTTGGCAGAGCAGAGAAACAAAAAAAACCTTTTCAATGACATTTTCAAAGAAATTATTATTGAGTAACAAGTTGAATCTATTATAATGGTGGGGTTTTTTTTTAGTTAAGAAAAAAACTATTTTCACTGAAAAGTTATTTCTGAAAACTAAAAATACTTATCCACCACATCTATATAATTTTAAAAGCTTGATATGACTTTTACAAACCTTAAAAACAAAATAAGCAAACTAATTACTCTTATTACAATACTAATTCAGATATTTTAATAAATGCCTTAGCCATATCTATCTGCAAGACCTCATTACTGCATTTTTCTGAAAAATTCAATTTTTTTCAGTATGATAATATTTTAAAATACATGATTGCCTAAGTTTTCATCAAAATTATAATTTAGAGTTTATGTATTAGAAATTGTTGACATATCCAATTGACTCTTCTGTGTAGAACATTTATGTTTTTTCCTTTTAAATAGTCTTTATTATTTTTTAGAGCAGCTTTAAGTTCACAGCAATATTGAGCAGAAAGCACAGAGTTCCTATATAACCCCTGCCCCACAAATGCATATATAGCCTCCCCCACTATCAACACCCACACAAGCATGGTACATTTGTTACAGTTGATGAACTTAGACTGACATCATTATCACCCAACATTCATAGTTTACCTTAGGGTTCACTCTTGGTGTTATACATTCTCTGGGTTTTGGCAAATGTAAAATGACATGTATCCGTCATTACATATTATACAGAATAGTTTTGCTACCCCACAAATCCTCTGTTCTCTATATATTCACCTTTCCCAGCAACCACTGATCTTTCTACTGTCTCCATAGTTCTGCCTTTTCCAAAATGTCATATAATTGGAATTATATAGTATTTAGCCTTCTTAGATTGGCTTCTTTTCACTTGATAGCTCATTTCTTTTTAGTGCTGAGTAATATTCCATCATTTGGATGTACCACAGTTTATCCATTCACCTACTGAAGGACACCTTGGTTGCTTCCACTTTTTGGCAATTATGAGTAAAGCTATGATAAACACAGTGTGCAGTTTTTTTGTGTGGACATATTTTTCAGCTCATTTGGGTAAATACCAAGGATTTGTTTCATTTTGTAAGAAATCACCAAACTGTCTTCCAAAGTGGCTGCACCGTTTTGCATTCCCACCAGCAATGAAAGAGAGTTCCTATTACTCTACATCCTTGCCAGTATTTGGTGTTGTCCATGTTCTGGATGTTGACCATTTTAATAGGTGTGTAGTGATATCTTGCTGTTTTAATTTGCATTGCCCTGAGGACATAGGATGTGGAGCATCTTTTCATATGCTAATTTCCCATCGGTGTGTGTGTGTGTGTGTGTGTGTGTGTGTGTGTGTGTGTGTGTGTGTGTATATATATATATATATATATATATATATATATATATATATATGTTCTTCGGTGAGGGGCCAGTCATGCCTTTTTCCCATTTTTAAATTGAGTTTTTGTTGTTGCTGAGTTTTAAATGTTCTTTGTATATTTTGAACAACAATCCCTTATGTCTTTTTGTTTATCCTTTTTGTCTTTTGCTAATATTTCAGTCTGCGGCTTGTCTTCTCATTTTCTTGCCATTGTCTTTCACAGAGCAGATGTTTTGAATTTTAATAAAGTCAAACTTATCAATTCTTTCTTCAGCTTATCAGTTCTTTTTTTTTTTTTCCCATGCATCATGCCTTTGGTGTTGTATTTTAAAAATCACCACCGTGATCAGTGTCACCTAGGTGTTCTCTTCTAGGAATTTTATAGTTTTACGTTTTACATTTAGGTCTATAGTCTATTTTGAGTTAATTTTTGTGAAGGGTACAGAGTCTGTGTCTAGATTAATTTTTTTGCATGTAAATGTCCAGTTGTTCCAGCATCCTTTGTTGAAAAGATTATCTTTGCTCCATTGTATTGCCTTTCCTCTTTTGTCAAAAATCAGTTGACTGTCTTTATGTGGGTCTATTTCTAGGCTTTCTATTCTGTTTCATTGATTTGTCTGTTCTTTCACCAATATCACACTATCTTGAGTACTATAGTTTTATAGTAAGTCTTAAAATCAGGTAGTGTCAGTCCTCTGATTTTGTTCTCCTTCAATATTGAGTTCTCTATTCTGAGTCTTCTGCCTCAGCATATAAACTTTAAAATCCCTTTGTTGATTTCCACAAAATAACTTGCTTGAATTTTGATTGGGATTGTATTGAGTGTATAGATTAAGTTGGGAAGAACTGACATCTTGACAATATTTTTTCCTATCCATGAATGTGGAATATCTCTCTGTTTATTTATGTCATCTTTGATTTCTTTCACTAGAGTTTTGTAGTTTTCTTCATATCCATCTTGTACATATTATGCTAGATTTATACCAAAGTATTTCATTTTGGGAGGTGCTAATGTAAATGTTAATGTGTTTTTATTTTCAAATTCTACTTGTTTATTGCTGCTCTAGTAAAGCAATTGACTTGTGAATATTAACCTTGTGTACACAGCCTTGCTATAATCATTTAGTAGTTCCAGGAGGGTTTTTTGGTCAATTCTTTTTGATTTTCTACATAGATGATTATATCATCTGTGAACAAAGACAGTTGTATTTCTTCCTTCCCAATCCGTATACCTTTTATTTCCTTTTCTTGTATAATTGCATAATTGGAATTTCCAATACAATGTTTAAAAGAAGTGGTGAGAGGGGACAACCTTGCCTCATTCCTGATCTTATCAGGAAAGCTTTGAGTTTCTAACCATTAAGTATGATGTTACTGGTAAATTTTTTTGTAAAATTTTTTTATCAAGTTGAGGAACTTATGCTTTATACTTTGTTTGCTAAGATTTTTTTTAAATCATGGATGAGTGAATTAATTAGTCAGGGTTCTCCAGAACCCATATATACATATACATATATATACATATATATATATATATATATATATATATATATATATATGTATATATATGTATATGTATATATATGTATATACATGGTTATGGAGGCCAAGAAGTACCAAGATATTCTGTCTGCAAGGTGGAGAACCAGGAAAGACTGGTATAATTCAGCCTAAGTCCAAAGGCCTGAGAATTGGGAGGCTAGTGTTATAAGTCCCAATCTGAATGTGAAAGTTCAAGAACCAGGAGTGTGGATATCTGAGGGCAGGAGAAGATGGATGTCTCAGCTCAAGCAGAGAGAGTGAATTTTTCCTTCCTCCACCTTTTTGTTCTATTTGGGCCCTCAAAGGATTGGATAATGCCCACCCACACTGGGGAGGGTCATCTACTTTCCTCAGTTCACCAATGCAAATATTAAGCTCTTCCAGAAACACCCTCACAGACACACTCAGAAATAATGTTTTACCAGCTAACTGGGGCATCCCTTAGCCCAGTCAAGTTGACACATAAAATTAGCCATCATAATGGGTGCTGGATTTTGTCAAATGCTTTTTTCTGCATCTATTGATATGATCATGTGATTTTTCTTCTTTTGCCTGTTGATATGATGGATAACATTAATTCATTTTTGAATGGTGAACCAGCCTTGAATACCTGGGGGTAAATCCCACTTGGTCATGGTATATAATTCTTCTTATACATTTTTGGATTCGATTTGCTAATATATTGAGAATTTTTTCATCCATGTTCATGAGAGATTTTGGTCTGTAATTTTCTTGTAGTGTTTCTGTCTGGTTTTGGTATTAGGGTAATATTGGCCTCATAGCATGAGTTAGGAAATATTCTCTCTTCTTTATCCTCTGAAAGAGATTGTAGAAAATTGGTGTAACTTCATCTTTAAATGTTTGGTAGAATTCACCAGTGAACTCATTTAGGTCTGGTGCTTTCTGTTTTGGAAGGTTATTAATTATTGATTCAATTTCTTTAAGATATAGGCCTATTCAGATTGACTTATTTCTTTTGTGAATTTTGATAATTTTGTGAATTTTGGTCCATTTCATCTAGGTTATCAAATCTGTGGGCATAGAATTGTTCATAGTATTCCTTTAGTATCATTTTAATGTCCATGGGTTCTGTAGTGATATCCTCTCTTTCATTTCTGATATTAGTAATTTGTTCATCTCTCTCTTTTTTTTAGTTAGCCTGGATAGACGCTTATCAATTTTATTGATCTTCTCAAAGAAACAGCTTTTGGTTTTGTTGATTTTTTTTATTGGTTTACTATTTTCAATTTTATTGATTTCTGCTCTAATTCTTACTATTTCTTTTCTTCTGCTTACTTTGGATTTAATTTGCTCTTCTGCTAGTTTCCTAAAGTGGGAGCTTAGATTACTGATTTTATTCTTTTCTAATATGTACATTCATTGCTATAAATTTCCTTCTAATCATTGATTTTGCTATATCCTGCAAGTTTTGATAAGTTATATTTTCATTTTCACTTAGTCCAGAATATTTTAAAATTTATTTTGAGATTTCTTCTTTGACCCATGTGTTATTTAGAAGTGTGTTGTTTAATCTCAGTGTATTTTGGGATTTTTCAGCTATCTTTTTGTTATTGGTTTCTAGTTTAATTCCACTGTGGCCAAAGAGAATATATCGGTTTCTGTTATTTTAAATTTGTTAAGAGGTATTTTATGGCACAGAATGTCATCTATCTCGGTGTATGTTCCATGTGAGCTTGTGAAGAATGTGTGTTCTGCTGTTGTTGGATGAAGCATCCTATCCATTTCAATTATACCCATTTGATTGATGGTGCTATTGAGTTTAACTATGTACTTACTAATTTTTTGCCTGCTGGATCTGCCCATTCCTGCCTGATAGAGGAGTATTGAAGTCTGCAACTGTAAGATTGGATTCATCTATTTCTCCTTGCAGTTCATAAGTTTTTGCCTCATGTAATTTGATGTTTTGTTGTTAGGCACTTACACATTAGGGATTGTTATATCTTCTTGGAGAATTTACCTCTTTATGTAATGCCTCTTTATGTAATTTACCTCATTATGTAATGCCTCTCTTATCCCTGGTAATTTTCCTTGCTCTGAACTCTGCTTTGTCTGAAATTAATATAGCTACTCTAGCTTTCTTTTGACTGGTGTTAGCATGGTTTATTCATCACTTTACTTTTCATCTATATGTGTCTTTATATTTAAAGTGGATTTCTTATAGACAATGTATAGTTAGGTCTTGTTTTTTGATTCATTGTGCTTTTTAAACTCATTTAGTTGGTGTATTTGGACCATTCACATTTAAAATGATTATTGATATGGTTGGATTAATATCTACCATATTTGTTACTATTTTCTATTTGTTGCCCTTGTTATTCCATCTATTTTTCTCTTCTACATTTTTTCTATCATTTGTGGTTTTCATTGAACATTTCATATGATCCCATTTTCTCTTTTCTTAGCGCATTGATTACCTTTCTTTTTTCCTTCCTTCCTTCTTTCTTCCTTCCTTTCTTTCTCTTGCTTCCTCCCTCCCTCCCTCCTTCTCTCCCTCTCTCTCTCTCTTCCTTTCTTTCTTCTTTCCTTCCTTCCTTTCTTTCTTTCTTTTCTTTTCTTTCTTTCTTCTTTTTTTACTTTTTCTTAGTTATTGCCCTAGAGCTTACAATACACACTTACAACTAATCCAAGTCCACTTTCAAAGAACACTATTCCATGTAGCAGGTAGTGCAATTACCTTATAATAACAAAATATTTCTCGTTCCTCCCTCCTTTGGAACATTGCTGTCATTCATTTCATTAATCACCAAATACATTGTTACTATTATTATTTTAAGCAAACTGTTACCTGTTAGATCAATTAAGAATAAGAAAAATCAAAGTTTTTATATTTACTTCTCTTATTCCTTCTCTAATACTTTCTTTCTTTATATAGCTCTAAGTTTCTGACTTTTACCATTTTCCTTCTCTCCAAAGAATTTCTTTTATGTTTCTTGCAAGCACGTCTACTGGCTACAAATTCCCTCAATTTTTGTTTGTCTGAGAAAGCCTTTATTTTTCCTTCCCTCTTGCAGGATAATTTTGCAGGATATAGAATTCTAAGTTGTTAGGTTTTTTTTTTTCTTTTTTCTCAATATTTTATATATTTCACTCCACTCTTTCCTTGCTTTCATTGTTTCTGAGGAAAAGTCAGATATAATTCTTATCTTTGCTCCTCTATAGGTAAGGTGTTTTTTCCTCTGGCTTCTTTCAAGATTTTTTTTCTTCTCAATTTCTCATTGTCTGTAGTTTGAATATGATATGCTTTGGTGTGGTTATTATAAAATTTTTTTGAGTTTATTTTACCTGTTTTTCTCTGAGCTTCCTAGATCTGTGATTTGGTATCTGACATTAATATGGGATAATTCTTATCATTATTGCTTCAAATATTGCTTCTATTCCTTCTATTTTTCTTCTGTTATTTCCATTTTAACTATCTATCTATCTATATATATAGATATATATATGTTCTGTTATTTTTTTTTTCAGTCTTTTTTCTTTACTTTTCAATTTTGGAAGTTTCTCATGACATATTCTGAAGCTAAGAGATTCTTTCCTTTGCCATGTCCAGTCTCTTCATTTCTGTAGCAGTGTTTTTTACCTCAAGCATTTCTTTCTGATTCTTAGAATTTCCATCTCTCTTCTTACATTGCCCATCTGTTCTTGCATGCTGTCTATCCATTAGAGCTCTTAGCATGTTAATCATAGTTATTTTAAATTCCCAGTCTGATAATTCCAACCTCCCTGCCTAAGTCTGGTTCTGATGCTTGCTCAGTCTCTTCAAACTGCTTTTTACCTTTTAGTATGCCTTGTAATTCTTTATGTCATTGTTATTGAAAGCCACTTATGATGTACTGGGTAAAAGGGACTCCCATAAATCTGTCTATTATGGATGTGGTGGTAATTTGTGGAAGGAGGGGAAGCATTCAGTAGTCCTATATTAAGTCTTCAGTGACTGTGCCCCAGGGCTGTGACCTTCACAGGTGCCTCTCAGATCCCCCACTTCCCCCTTAGATGGGACAGGATGGCTAGAGGGCACTGGACTTGGGTATTTCCCTTCCCTCAGGCTGGCTAGGCTCTAACAAAATACCAATAGCTTAGGCTCTGGAAAAATTGTTTCTCTCCAGGGCAGGCCTTGTTAAAAAGAACAGAATGCTCTGGCATATTTCAAAATGGTTACTTTCCCCCTCTCTCTGCCAGAAAGCTGAGGGGACTTTTTTCTCTTATATCCACTGAGAGACTGTGGTAGAACTTCTGGAGGTAAAACTCACAGAATTGCACTGCCTGCACTGGAGCCCTTTTAACTCACAGGCTTGTCTGCACTGAGCCTCCTGCAGTGCATCAGTTACAGCTCTCATTTTCTACCCTGGTACTAGTATTTTCTCCTCTGGTAAGTTGAGATTGTCTGTGTCCTCCTTCCTGTCTCTCCAATGTTGGGGGCTGTAGTTTGCCCTGTGACCTCACTTCTCTGTCAGATCTGAGAAGAGTTATTGATTTTTTAGTTTGTTCAGCTTTTCACTAGGATGGAGTAGGGACCTCTGAGGTCCTTACATGCTGGACCAGAAACTGGAAGTCTACCATTTTCAATGACATTTTAAACTGCTGGATTATTCAGTTCTAAAATCATTCTCCCTCTGCACTGCCTTTTATATGAGCTAATTAACATCCGTAGTTTTTAAGCCAGTTTGAGTTTCCTGTTATTCAGTGTCGAAAGCATCCTAATAAAGTACCATTGACCATCAAAATGAAACAAACAAAACCCCTCACTACTACATGAAGAAGCTTTAATTAGTATAAGTACAGAAAAAAAGACCAAGTGTTCATAACTCACATCGAGAATAACTCAGCAATGTATTTCATTGAGGAAAAAAGCTAATGGACTCTCGAAGTTTATTCAAATAGGTTTAAAATACTATGTTTTATCTTTTTAAACTACTTTAAAAAGTTAATTAGCAGAGTTCATGGCTGACCCTGTGGGTACATTTTAAGGTATAAGGTGTTTTGTTCATGGCTGTGTTTCAGTGCCTTACACAGCACTTTGCACCCAGTCAGTACTCAGTAAATTTTTGTTGAATAAACCAATTTTGAACATTAATTTTGTTGAATAAATTGAAATTAATTTTACAAAGAAGTTCAATAAAATGTAAAATTACAGCTTCTTAGTCTTGATAAGTTTCCTTACAGCAGATAAAGGCAACTAAATCACATCTTTGACCTGTTTGAGCCTCATCGTAGTGTAACAGGTGCACACATTTATTGCTGTAAATGAAGGTGATGACACCAATCTCAGGGTGTGAAGGTTGCTGATTGCAGACCAAGTAAGGCCCCCAGAAAAGACAAATACTTGTAAGTGATTCCACTTGACACTTGCTTGATGGCTATCAGAATGCTTCACTCTCCAGGGAAATATACATAAAGGCATCAGACTTTTGTATCATTTTTTTCAAAGGAGGTTTGAAATCTCTTGTTCCAGAATTACTAAAACAATTTCCGTATCTTCCTTGCTTTCCTGTGTTTAGACTTCAGAGAAAGCCAGCTGGGTTAAAGATTCCTAAGAACCAAAATGAAGGGATACATTAGTTAGCTAAAATGGCTTTCACAATGGGTATAAACCAACACAAATTGATTTAGCCAAATCTGGATACTCATATATTCAGGTTTCTAATTGAAGAGTTTTGATCATCAAAATCTAAAGAAGTTGTGAGGAGTCCAAAGAGGCATTTCAAAGACATGGGAAAATGGCTCTTTGGAGGAAAGACTGGACTTGAATTTCAGAGCCCAACTCAGGTTTCCTTAAGATTTCCATTACTGTAACTTTTTCTTAACCTGTGGTTAATCAAGGAGGGATCCCAGGGTTTTTTTGTTTGTTTGTTTTATAAATTTATTTATTTATTTTTGGCTGCATTGGGTCTTCGCTGCTTCACGTGGACTTTCTCTATTTGCAGTAAGCGGGGGCTACTCTTCATTGCAGTGCACGGGCTTCTCATTGCGATGGCTTCTCTTGTTGCAGAGCACGGGTTCTAGGTGTGCAGGCTTCAGTAGTTGTGGCATGCAGGCTCAGTAGTTGTGGCTCGCGGACTCTAGAGCGCAGGCTCAGTAGTTGTGGCGCAAAGGCTTAGTTGCTCCGCGGCAAGGGGGGTCTTCCCGGACCAGGGCTCGAACCCGTGTCCCCTGCATTGGCAGGCAGATTCTTAACCACTGCACCACCAGGGAAGTCCCTCCAGGGTTTTAAATTGTGCATTAGACAATCCATTGGCATGCAGAAAGAAAAATATTATAATTGCCACTTATATTTATCTTTTATGTCTTCTGAAAATTTCTTCTTTTGTTTATATTCTGTAATGTACGTAATATGATGTTTGCATATATGTTGTAATAAATATACCTGTACGGGGAGGCATACTCAAGATGGTTTTACTGAAAAGGTGTGTCATTAAGGAAGTCTGAAGACCATTCCACCTGCTCCTCTCTCTGCTGAGGACAGAAAGGAAGGTAAAGGAAGAGGGGCTTGCTGCGGTTCGCAAAGGAGGAGCCTTCTGGGACTGTTCCATGCCGCTAGGCAGATCAGCGGACAAACGGAGAAGCTCTGAGGAGAGCGCTGTCCTGGAATCTGCTCCATCCTGCTGGCCTGCGCGTTTGTTTTCTCCATTTGGTTTAACGTAGGTGCTGTGACAGGGGAGAGCTTGAACGCTCAGTCCCAGCTGTCAGACCCTTCACTCTGGGAGGGGATCTTGTCCCCCATCTGTCCCCTGGGGGGGCTCCACCCACCCTCTGTCTTCTCTGGGTCCCCTGCCTTGGTAGATGATTCTCACCTCATCCTAAAGATCATTTTTATGTGGGCGCAACCTCCATCCCCCAACGTGAGCTAAACATTTTTAACTCACAGCAGCTCTGTCAGACCGGACACTGACGTGAACCTGGTTTTACAAAGGAGAAAATAACTGTGGTAAAAACCCACTTATGCCTGACCTCCCCAATCCAGGCTACTTCCACTCTTTCCATCTGCAAGGAAGGAACAATTACATGTCTTAAGGGAATCTATACCCGTTTGGAGGCCAGAATCTCTAGACACTCCATCTAAATCCCCGGTTCCCTTCTCTGTTTATACTGGTGGTGGGCACAGGGTGGATGTGGGTTCTCAGGCAACAAGCACATTCTAGAAGAGAACAGGACAGAAGGGAGGGTCTAATGAAAGGGAAGAACTAGTCTTGAAAATTATTCTTGGAGTCTGGGGTAGGAGAGTAAACTTTTTTTTTGGTGGCATCTCTGCCAGAATGTTTCCTAAGTTACCTTTTCCCAGAGCTGTTGAAACAGTACAGAAATCAAGATGAACGGACAGTTTTATGGGCTTGTGTGTCCTCTATGGTCAGATAAGCACGTTCGGTTGTAGCTACAGAAAAAAAACAGGTCTTTTTGTCTCAAGATGACCCACCAGTGTGACCTGGGTTCCCCCGCATCGTCAGGCTATGAGCATGGGTAGGGCCAAGCTGATCAGTTTAAAGCAAGAACAGCTGTGAGTTCTGTGTCTTTCACCAGTTAGGCACGTCTTTTATTTTTAAATGCTTATTGTATACAGAAAGTTCCTCTTGGTTTTAATTCAAATCTTAGTTGTTTAAAAGCCAAAATGTATTCTTCGGGTTTTTAAAAAATATTTATTTATTTGGCTGTACTGGGTCTTAGTTGTGGCATGCATGTGGGATCTAGTTCCCAGACCAGGGATCGAACCCAGGCCCCCTGCAACTGGGAGCACGGAGTCTTAACCACTGGGCCACCAGGGAAGTCCCTATTCTTTGCTTTTATAAATCGAAAGAAGTGGGTTTTGTAAGGGAGGAAGCCTGCCATGTTTTCACTGAGAGAAGTGCCGAGAGAAGCACCTCCTCAGAACCTGGAGGTCAGGAAACTGGGTTGTCCTTCATCAGGTGCACAAGGAAAACCCACAGGCCATGGGTGTGACTGGCAGTCTTCTTCAGAGAGTAAACCAAGAGTTTGTTTTCAGATGTATGACTGAGTATTTATCCCCAGACTGCTGTCAAGGTGATCAGAATGGAGATTTAAGCCCAGAGCAGAAAACAGGAATGTAAATATAATTGGCTAAATAAAAATTTAATTGTTTGCAACAAGGCTGTGGACATAAGAAGGCTGTTTGAGAACAGAGAAAGGGGATGCCCAGAGAGCCGAAGGTCAGCAGGGCCTCTCTAATCACCGTCCCAGAGCACGCCGTCCCAGCTGTGTACGCCAGGCCCTGGGGTTTGCTTATTCCTGTTGCAGAGCGTGAAGTTAACTCCTTTGTTGTCATCCCATGTTCCTCAAACACGTCGATGCCAGCATTCAAGGTCTACCTGACGGATATATTTTTCAGCCTGAGTTAATAATATGAAAGTTTGCTTAACATGTGTCTGCACCTGTAGAACAGGATCCCTTGGGTTATGCCCTAATTGGTCTTTTGAGCTGGCAGGCTGGAAACAGACCCAAGTAAATGTCCGTTCTGAGCCCCTCAGCAGAAGGCTGGTCTTCTCCGTCAGTGCCCGTTGTCGCAAGACAGTTTGACGTGAACTGCAGCAAAAGACCGTGGAAAACGAAATCCAGCATTTCGTTGGCTTTCGGCTTTGAATGCGTTTTATACATCATTGCCTCATTTGAGGACAACGCTATACATGTATGTATGTTACAGATACATATAAAGCAACAGAATCAAATAGATCTAAAGAGCTACAGTAAATGGAAATTGAGGATGTGGCACTGAAGTAATGAACTTCACCAGGGCTTGTGCAGTTTCTGAAGGTCGGTCATATCCTTGTCTTTGACTTTCTTCGTAGCCAAACAACACAGAACACAACTAGTCACAAATTTCATGAGTTCCAGAAGGTAAAACCTTGCCCATAGTCTAAAACAACTAGTTTTTCCTAGTAGTGAGACCTGAGAGAGAATTTTCCTTAGGTTCTAATAAAGACGATTTGAGCTTATGAAAAATGTTCTCAACAGCATCCCCATGAAAAATAAGGAGCACATTTCAAAGTTATTTCCTGTAAAGTGTCTCTCTGCGGACTAATGGCATCATGCCAGAATGCAGTCCAGTAAAAAAGCAATTAGATGAAGCACAAAACTCCTCCATCCACGTGAAGCAAAATGACAAATGTTGTGCTCCGGGATTTCAGGAGCTGTTCCCAGTGAGAGGGATTTGGGGAGAAGTCAGGGGGGCTCTGCTTCCCCGGGGCACATGGCCAGAGAGACAGAAGTCAGAAGCAGAGGGCAGGGGCCCAAGAGTGTGGAGAACAGGGAAAGAAAGAGAAACACCATGGGGAGAGGGGCACAGAAGCCGAAAGAGAGGTGCTGGGGTCAGTGCTGGGTAGACTTTGGGGAGCAGGAAGGCAAAGAAGTATTTTGGGGAGTTAAGATACTAATTGTGTAAATAACCCCCCAGCTGTACTTTCAAGAAAGGCTGCAGCAAAGTGGCTTGAAGCAGTGGCTTCAAACTCATATGCTTGCCTACCTCATAAAAGAACGAGGATGGGGCTTCCCTGGTGGCGCAGTGGTTGGGAATCTGCCTGCCAGTGCAGGGGACACGGGTTTGATCCCTGGCCCGGGAGGATCCCACATGCCGCGGAGCAGCTGAGCCCGTGTGCCACAGCTGCTGAGCCTGCGCTCTGGAGCCCGCGAGCCACAACTACTGAAGCCCGCGCACCTGGAGCCCGTGCTCTGCAGCAGGAGAAGCCACCGCAATGAGAAGCCTGCGCACAGCAACGAAGACCCAACGCAGCCATAAATAAATAAATAAATAAATAAATTTATATATTAAAAAAAAAAAAAAAAAAGAACGAGGATGGGACTTCCCTGGTGGTCCAGTGGTTAGGACTCCGTGCTTCCACCACAGGGGGCCCAGGTTCGATCCCTGGTTGGGGAACTAAGATCCCACAAGCTGCGAGGTATGGGCCCCCCCCTAAAAAAAAAAAAAAGAATGAGGAAAAATTGTGTACATCCTTGCTTATTTCATTTTAAGTTGACATCTAAAACTTTTTATCCCAAGTTCAAATAATTGCAAAAAATATAATTTCTGGGGTACTGTAAATATTTGACATTTTAAAACAAAACTGGTACATCGATATTTTTAAATGTATCAACAGAATATTAATACTATAGTGATTTGAAACCTTCCATCATTTTTTTTTCATTTATTTTTAAAATACCATAAATAAGCTCTTCATGAAGAGCCAGAAAATTTACGTTGTGGCTTTTACTTCTTGAAATTTGATTTCTATTCTGCCTCTCCCACATAATTTTACTAATTTCTTTTATGATTGAGAGTCTTATTTTGATCATCCGATTAATTAACAGAATATGGCAAAGGTGTTGAGATGTTAACTCTGAGATTCAGTTACACAGGGACTCTGGTTCCATCTGTGAGCCCTCTCTCTCTCTCTCACTCCAGCCAACTGGCCTGTCGTGTCTCCCAGTAGAGACGCCCGTGTGGTGAAGGATGAGGGAAGCCTCCAGCCAACAGTGAGGAACTGAGGTCTTTAGCACAGTTGCTTGTATCTCGAAAAGATATCTGCACTCCCCTGTTTACTGCACCACTATTCACAACAGCCAAGACATGGAAGCAACCTGTGTGTCCATCGAGGGATGAATGGATAAAGAAGATATGATACACACACACACACACACACACACACACACACACACACACACAGGAATATTCAATCATGAGAACAAAGGAAATCCTACCATTTGCAACAACATGAGGGTATAATGCCATGTAACACCATTGCTGTTTCCCTAATAAGCAGTTAGGTTATTTCCAATGTTTCTCTGTTACATACAGTGCTGCAGAGAACCTCTTCTGCAAATCTCCTTAGCTCCAAGTGTCTTTTGCTACCTATGTGGACCCCTAGAGATGGGATTGTTGGTCATAGTATTTTATATTTTTGCTTTTAATAGATACCACTAAAGTGGTCAACCTTACGTTTCCATCAGCCATTTATGAGTACTTGTTTACCCAAAATCTTATCCATGCTTGATCTTATCAAAATTAATTATTTTCCAACTTAAAGGAAAGAAATGGTATTTCATTTTTTGTTTTAACTTGCATTTCTTTTTAAAAATTGAGGTATAGTTGATTTACAATATTGTGTTAGTTTTTGCTGTATAGCAAACTGATTCAGTTATATATATTTTTTCAGATTACATTCCATTATAAGTTCTTAAAAGATATTGAATGTAATTCCCTGTGCTATATAGTAAATCCTTGTTGCTTATCTATTTTATGTTTAGTAGTTTGTATCTGTTAATCCCATACTCCTCATATGCCCCTCCCTACCTCCCTCTCCCCTAACCATAAATTTGTTTCCTATGCCTGTGAGTCTGTTTCTGTTTTATATATAGATTCATTTGTATCATTTTTTAAGATTCCACATATAAGTGATATCATATAGTACTTGTCTTTCTTTGTCTGACTTACTTCACTAAGTGAAATATTCTCTAGGTCCATCCATGCTGCTGCAAATGGCAATATTTCATTCTTCCTATGGCCAAGTAGTATTCCATTGAATACGTACATCTTCTTTATCCATTCATCTGTGGGTGGGCACTTGGATTGTTTCCACGTCTTGGTTATTGTAAATAGTCCCTTTGCTGTACACCAGCAGCTAACACAACATTGTAAATCAACTATACTTCAGTTTAAAAAAAACAGTCAGAGGGACAAGAAAAAAATTACCTCTTTCCTATTTTTTGCTTAGTCACAGATGTAATATATAAATCTTTTGATTTTTGTATGTTTGGTGTTATATCTGATCATCTTGCTGAATTCTCTTAATAGTTTAATAGTTTCTCAGTTGGTTTTCCTAGGATTGCTAGGGAGGCAATCATATTGTCTGCAAATAATAATATTCACTTCCCTTTCTAATATTTATATATATATATTTTTTCTTCTTGTTAGATTTTTATCAAATAGGATAGTTATACAATTTTACTTAGTAGCTGTGAGAATAGGCATCATTGTATTGTTCCTGGTTTTAATGCTTTTATTATTTGTTCATTAAGCATGATGCTTGTGGTAGATTTTTGGTAGATACATCAGTTAGGACTGCATTTAGCTGCATAAAAAAGAAACCTGATTCAATGACTTAAAGAAATATAGGTCTCATTTTTGTCACCTAAAATGTGTAGAGGAAGGCAGTCCTGGCCTCTTTCCAACTTCCTTGTATCCTATTTACTGTGTGTTTTTTCTCATAATCACAATATGGCTGCTGTTCCTCCAGGTCTTGGGTTGCATTCTGGGTAGGAGGAAGGGGAAGGCCAAAAGGCTGAATTATGTCTCCTTTTATCTGAAAAACATAGATTTCTCGAAAGTGTCAGGATTAGACTTCCAATTTTCATCTTTTTGGCTGCATCTAGGCTATGTTACGATCCTCAGCTGTAAGCAGTAAGTCTTATAACTGGGCATGTTGCCACCTCGTCCATTAATACAGAAGAAGAGGTGATGGGTATCAAGGCAGCAACAAGTAGTATCTTCTATGATGCCCTTACCAGGTTATAAATTTCACTTTTTATTATTATTGGTTAGTACATATGAAATCCAATTCATTTAATTTGGGAGGCATCAACTGAATAGCTCGTATGATTTTCATTCTTTACTATGAAAGATTTTACAATACTAAGTTATTCTTATATTTCTGGAATAAAACCTACTCCGTCACCTTATGTTATTTTTATTTTTAATAAACATTTTATTGAAATATAACATGCATAAAGAAACATGAATAAATCATAAGTTTACACTTTGAGGAATTTGACAAAATAAGCTTGCCTTGTAATGACCATCCAGATTAAAAAAATAGAACTTTATAAACACCCCAGAAATCCCTCTCACACACTCTCCCAATCCTTTCTCCCTTCTTCCTAACCAGAGGACTATCTTAACTTCTAATATTATAGATAGATTTCCCTAAATTTGAACTTTAAGTGAATGAAATTATACAGGATATGTTATTTTGGATCTGGCTTCATTTAGTCATAAATATATTCATGGGGTTTCTTTCCCACAAACTGTGGACATTATTGTGTGACGCTATCGCTTGTTTATATTCATTGCTTTATAGTATTTCATTGTATAAATATATTAAAATTTATTCTGTGCTACTGCTGATGGACATTTAGGTTACTTTCAGGTAACGTCTATTATAAATAGTACTACCATGAACATTCTGATACATGTTTTTGATTTTGAGTTACACAGTATGTGAACCTTCAGCTTTAGTGGGTATTGCCAAATGTTTTCCAAAAAGGGTTGTACAAATTTGTACTCCTACCAACAGTGTATGAGAGTTCCTTTTGATTTACATCCTGGCAAACACCTAATATTGTTTATCTTTCACATTTTATCTATTCAGATAAGTAAGTGTGCTATTATAGTTTTAGTGTACATCTTGTTTACTTTTAATGTGATAGGAAATATATTTTTTCATATTTTTTAATCATTTGCATATCATTTTTGTGATGTGTCTGTTCAAGTCTTTTGCCCAATTTTTCTATTTGGTATCTGTCTTTTTCTAATTGAGTTTTAGGAATTCCTTATATCTTTATATAATCTGGGTATAAGTCTTTTGCCAGGAAATATATATGTATATATCTTCTCCCACTCTGTGTTTTGCCTTTTCACCGCCTTAATTTGTAGTACTTTTTGTATCCTTCTTAAGAATTTTGCCTACCTCAAGATCATAAAGATAAGTCTTACAATAGCTTCAAGTACAGATCCAATTTCTTGTATGACTATTTATTTTGGTAAGTTGTGTTTTTTGAGGGAATTTGTTCATTTTATCTAAAATTTCAAAGTTGTTCATAATATCCACTCATCTTTCTAATGCCTGTAATGTGTACAATGATGCCCTTTTTGTTCTTGATATTGGAAATATGTATCTTCTGTCTTTTTACTTAATCAGTTTTGCTAGGGGATGATCAATTTTATTAGTGTTTTCAAAAAAAGCAAATCTTGGCCTTTTTAAAAATCCCTTTACCATATTGTGTTGTCTATGCCATTAATTTAATTAATATGCTCACATTTATTCTTTTTATTTCTTCTACATTCTTTTTTATCTGATTTTCAGGCTTTCATTTTTTTCTAACACATACAATTAAGACTAAAAAATTCACTTTAATTATGGCTTTTGCTGCATCTCACAAGTCATTATGTATTGTATTTTCAGTATCATTCACTTCAAAATATATTATAATTTACCTTGCATTTTCTTATTTGACTGATAAGTTATTAAAAATGATTTGATTAATTTCCAAACATTTAATTCTTCTGTGAGTAAATAAATATTTGTATGATTAAAACTCTTTGGAATTTGTTGTTATTTGCTTAATGATGTAAGATGACTAATTTTTATAAATGTTGCATGTGGACTCAAAGAGAATATGTGTTCTGCATGTTCAGTGTGTGCCACATATTTCAATTAGGTCAAGTTTGTTAAATGGATTGTTCAAAGATTCTATTTCTTTACTGATGTTTTTGTCTGCTTTATCAGTTACTGAGAGATATTAAAATTCCCCACAACGATTGTTAATTTACTCCTTTTAGTTCTGTTAATGTTTGCTCTGTGTATTTTAAGGCTGTTATTAGGTATAAACAAACTTAGAAGTACTTTTTCTTACTAGTGGTTTCACCCTTTAACATTATGATAAACTCTCTCTCTATTACTCTTTCATTAAAGTCTATTTTGATATTAATATAGTTACACTTGTTTTCATTTAGTTAGTCTTTGCTTGGTCAGTCCTTTTACTATCAATTTTTTTGTTTCCAAGCAGTTTGGTTTTTTGTTTGCTTATTATTGAAGTATAGTTGATTAACAATATTGTGTTAGTTTCAGGCGTACAGCAAAGTGATTCAGTTATACATATACATATATATTCTTTTTCATTTTAGGTTATTACAAGGTATTGAATATAGTTCCCTGTGCTATACAGTAAGACCTTGTTGTTTACCTAGTTTATGTATAGTGTATTCAAGTATTTTGAGCATGTGTCTTTTATAAGCAGAATATAACTAAATTTGTTTTTTTTCTTTAAGTGCCCAATTTGAAAATAATTTTCAGTTGGAAAAGTATGTGTGCACACACACAGACACACACACATACACACACACATGTTTATGTATCTTCCCATACTGTGGCTGAGGATCAGAGAAGTCTCCTTTACTTGAAATAGATTTCATATTTCTGTTTCCTGATGTTTTACTTTTTCAGGGTGATTTATAATAGGAGGAGGCAAATAAATCTGAACTCCATCCTCTTAAAACCGGCAATGCATCTCTTATGTATTATGATTTTTAAAAGTATCTTCTGTGTATATAGTCATGATCTCTCATCCCTTTTTGTCCCTAATGTTGATCTTTCTTATCATAATTGCAAAAGGTTTATTTTCCTTTCAAATAATTAGTGTTAATAAACTCTTTTCAAATTACCCAGTTTGAGTGGGTCATCAACTTCCTAATAGATATATAATAGTTGTATAAATGTATTTTATCATTGAATAAATGATAAATCATTTTCTTTTTAAACTTTATTTTCCTGCCCATAGCAGAACATTTTCATCTTTTGGGGGGGCTACTCAGCATCTTCTTAACACCTTTCCTAAGTTCCTAAGTTTGGAGGAACTTCTTATCTTTTGAGCTCATGTCTCCCCAAGGCAGAAACCAGAAACTCACATTCTCAGCCTCCCTTGCATCCAGGGCACATGCGTGTGATCAGTCAGACCCCATAAGATTTTATTCAGGGAAGGGAGCTCAAGAAGTAAGCACCATGAAACCCCTTCCAGCCACA
This sequence comes from Balaenoptera physalus, assembly GCF_965194825.1. NCBI lineage: Eukaryota > Metazoa > Chordata > Mammalia > Artiodactyla > Balaenopteridae > Balaenoptera > Balaenoptera physalus. The sequence goes on from NC_138883.1 coordinate 148,465,368, forward strand.
GTAATGGTAGACATCCAGCTTGAAATACAGAGAGCTGACACGCCCGTGACTAATAGAGGTGGCAACAGGCATAACAGGAATTCTCTTGTGTGGGGTCCTGCAGTGTAGTCTGCGCACTGTTTCTGCCATCTAGCCTCAAGCACAAGCCTCTGGCCCACCTGCAGATTCTGTGATTTATCCTATGTCATTTAATATATTCCTTTTCTACTTCAAGTAGCCAGAAGAGGTTCTGTTGTTCCCCTCCAAGAGGATTTTACTCCCAGCTTGCTGTTCAAAGACACTCTCCCAACTCCACCAAACCAAAACTTCTTTAAATTTACCAAAGTTTTGTTTTTCTTTCTTTCTTTCTTTTTTATTTTTGGCTGAGTTGGGTCTTTGTTGCTGCGCGCGGGCTTTCTATAGTTGCGGCAAGCAGGGGTTACTCTTGGTTGCGGTGTGCGGGCTTCTCATTGTGGTGGCTTCTCTTGTTGCAGAGCACGGGCTCTAGGTGTGCGGGCTTCAGTAGCTGTGGCTCGCGGGCTTAGTTGCTCTATGGCATGTGGGATCTTCCCGGACTAGGGCTCGAACCCGTGTTCCGTGCATTGGCAGGCGGATTCTTAACCACTGCACCACCAGGGAAGTCCCTACTAAAGTGTTTTTTTGACTTATGTTCATTAATGTTCCTGGCATTTTATTACTTCCTCCTGGATTCACTTTTCTTCTTATATTATCCTTTAGTAATTCTTTCTGCAAAGGTGGAAAATTCTCTAAGTGTGTCTGAAAATTTCTTTGTTCCATTCTCTCTCTCAAAATATAATTTTCCTGGGTATGGAATTCAGTGCTCAAATTACACAGGTATTTTCCTTCAGCACATTAAAGCTCTTATTCATTATCTTTGTGTACCAAAGGCTGCTAACAAGAAATCCGACGTAGTCTAATTTTTATTTATGTATAAGTAATTTGTGATGTATCTGTTTTCTCTGGCAGCTTGTCCCGTTCTTCTTTTTCTTTCTTTTTTATTTTATTTTATTTTTTTTTGGTAGCACAGCATGTGGGATCTTAGTTCCCCAACCAGGGATCAAAGCCATGCCCACTGCAGTGGAAGCGCGGAGTCTTAACCACTGGACCGCCAGGGAAGTCCCACTTGTCTCTTTTTTCTTTATTCTTGATGTGCTGAAGTTTCACTCTTTGTGTGTGTGTGTGTGTGTGTGTGTGTGTGAGATGAACGTGCATGCATGCACACACATCATTCTTTGCAATTTCTGTTCAACACCTTGTATATTCAGCCCATGTATTGAATTGTTAATTTCGGTAATTACTTTTTTTTATTTCCAAGTATTGAAATTGGTTCCTTTAACAATTCCTTCTTTATTTCTCTGAGGTGTATGTATTTTAAGGTCCTTTTTAGATGCTCTATTATCACTGTTCCCTTGGTTCTTCCATTAATTGTATTGTCTTACATTCGTGGTATAAAATTTCCTCAGGTATAGGCTAATTTCTGGTTCTGCACTGACCTTCCAAGAGAGAATTCTCCCCAGTGTGTTCTGAGCTGTAAACTACTCCCTGCAGGCAGACAGCCAGCTGGAGGCATCATTGTGCAGCCGACATCAGACCTGGGCCTCAGCCTCTAAATGGCTACAGCCTCTCCTGCTTCCCCTGTGCATTTTCTTTCCTTTCCTTTTCTTTTTAAAGAAAAGATTTACCATTTCAAGTCCAAGGAGTTTCTCTTTTTTGACTCCAGTCCTAGCTATGAATGTATTACTTTGCTTTAACAATATTTTCTACACAGACATAGAAGGGAAAGATTTCAGCACGTGGTCAAGCTGCTCTCTTGACAGTAGCTTTTTGTCTGTTGAAACCACTAAATAGTAGGACTTCAGAGGCCAGGAGCCAAACCTGGCTGCAGACTGCCCTGGGAATGGCAGTGTGGGAGCAGCATCTGGGCCTCATTTTGGGGGGGCGGTCCTCTGTCTCACGCTGGCAGCACCGTGAAGGTCTCCTCTCGTGCCTGCTCAGCCCTCCCTGCTGGCATCTGCTGAGATGCCTGTGATTCCTGGATCTCTGGTCAACCTCCAGGTCTCAGCTCAGTTTGCCCTGGGCCCGGGGCCCCTAGCTGGGGGCGCCGTCTGCCTTCCCCAGGCCTGCTCCCTGGGAGCTCTGCGAGGCTGCCGCCCCAGGCCCCTCCGCCCAGGAAGCCCCTGGCCTGTCCTTCCTCCACTGTTGCACATTGAGGCCTGGGGAGCCCCTCAGCTGGTGGTTCTCAAACTTGCGTGTGCAGCAGAATCACCTGTAGGGTGTTAAGATATAGGTTTCTGGGCTCTGCCCCCAAGAAACTCCAATTCTAGAGGTCTGGGGTGAGGTCTGAGAATTTCCACTTCTAACCGGGTCCGACTGGTGGGGAACCACAATTTGAGAGTCACAGCCCCAGACAGACAGCAGGGACTGCGCTCCCCTTTCTCTCTGAGCCCCAGACCTCGCCTTTGAAGTATCAAAGCCAGGAATGTGGCCGACCTCTTCTCTGATTTTCCTGGCTTGGGGACAAAACTCACAGCAGGAATCACAGCTGGAGGGCTGAGGGAAGTCTGGGGTCACAGAATGAAAACAGCACGGATCGCCACCAAATCATCTGTCCAGTTTAGTTGGTATTTTAAAGCGCTGGTCTTTTCCTCTTCAAGAAGCCATGTACATACATAACTTTAAAAATCACACTTTTTTTCTTTTTCGTAGTTATTTCCTCCTCCACTTGGAATAAGAGACTCTGAGAACCGGATGGGACCACAGCCAGCTGGAGAACATTCATATTACACACCCTGGTTCAGAAGCGAACCACAGCCACCTGGAGAACATTCATATTACACACCCAGAAATGAAAAGCTGAAGCACTGCGGGTACCCACCACTGTCTCGACAGATGGGAGAAAGCCAATCTCGGGGAGCCGGGTCCACCCGCATCCCCTGCAGTTGCATCCAGGCCTGAACCAGGGACCCCTGTGCTTCCCAGCCTCCCACCTTCTGGCGCACGTTGTAGTTGCGCAGAGAAACATTTCATAGATGGCCTAACATATCTCTCTGCATATGTGATTTACTAGCTTGGTATTTTAAATATGTGAAATCCAAGTTACATGTTACAATGTAAAACTCCACTAAGGTGTGGGAGGAAGGCGGAGCCTGAAGACAAATCCTGGCACCTCCTCCTCCCCCTCCCCTCCCCCCTCCTCCCCCTCCCCCTCCCCAGCCGGCTCTCCAGTGTGCGCTTGAGCCTGTGGGCTCCCAGCGCTCACAAAGGCCACTTTATCGAGTCTTTCAAACAGCTCTGGACCAAATGCTGCGCTCCACCCACTTCGCCTGGGCTCCTCACCTCCGCTCTGGTCCCCGCAGTCCGTTCTACACTCGGCAGCCAGTGTGTTTGTTGGTTCGTTTAATTTTATTATTATTTTTTACAGCCACACCTGTAATCGTGTTAGCAGCTATTAAACATGTCAGAAGAGTCTCAAGCTCAGGCCTCATACGGGAAGGATAACTTCAGACGTCCGATCAGATGGGCAAAGGCAGATCATTTGATTAACACTAGTGACCCCTGGGCGGGTAGCAGGCACTCTCGTCTGCTGCTGAAGGCCATAAAATTAGGAAGTGTCTGTCCAACCATTGTCATGGTCGTTTGACAATGTTTATCAAAGTTATACATTTGCATACTTTGAGACTCATTTTTAGAGATTTACCCTAGAGGGCCAAGTGTTCTATGTTAATTATTTGCTCCATTGTTTGTAATAGCAAAGGACTGGAAATAACCTAAAGGCTTATCAACAGGTGACAGGTTAAGATGTATAAGGGTATATTCATATCATGAAATTCTATATAGCTGTGAAAAACAATGAGGAAATTCTCTTTGTACAGACACAATGTTTTTTAAGAAAAATGGTTACATGACGAAAGCAAGTTGCAGAATGGTGCTGTGGATCTGTGTACATTTGTTTGTACGTGCATCACATCTCTCTGGAATTGCACCCTGGAAACTGTTAACACTAAGCCCTGGTGAGGGAGCTGGGTGTCTGTGGGGGGAGGGGCTTTCCCCTCTGTCCTCTGCTGTTACTTTAGTTTCAAACCATGTTACAGTGTTGCCTACTAAAAAAAAATACTACATAAAAATTTATAAAATGCATTATGGCAGTACCCACAACATGCCAGGCATGTAGCAGCTCCTTAGTCTTTGGTGAATGAATGAAATATGCCAGCCCCCCCTAGGGAATATGCTCTGTATTAGTTAACAGTTGCTTGAACAAATTACCGGCAAACTTGGCAGCTTCAAACAACAAACATTTACTCCCCCCGACCCCCCCTGCTGCCCCCCTCCACCACCAGGTTTCTGTGGGTTAGGAATCTGGAGATGGCTTAGCCATGGGCCCTGGTGGTGGCCTCCTGCGAGGTGGTAGCTGAACTCTAGGAACTGCAGTTCCCTGAAGGCTCGGCTGGGGCTGGGGCACCTGCTGCGGCCTCATGAATGTGGACTTGGCCGTGACCATCCCTGGGTCCTCACCGCTCAGGCCACCTCGTAAGCAGCTGGTGAGCTGAGAGAGAACAAGAGAGGGCATCCAGGGTAGAAGCCACGGTCTTTGCCTGTACTCCAGTCTCAGAGCTGACACCCCATCACTGCTGCTGTGTTCTGTTCATTAGAAGCAAGCCAACAAGTCCAGTCCACACTCAAAGGGACGGGATCACATGGGGCGTGAATCTCAGGAGGTGCAGGTCATCGAGGGCTGAGAGGCCACCTGCCACACACTCTGATGGCTTCACCCACTCCTCTTCCTAGATAAAGTCTTTGACGCGGCCTCGTAGGCCTGGCCTGACGCCTGTACACCCCCTCCCACCTCCTCTGCACAAGCCTTTTTTTAAAAAAATTTTTATTTTATATTGGAGTATAGTTGATTTACAATGTTGTGTTAGTTTCAGGTGTACAGCATAGTGATTCATTTATACATATACATGTATCTATTCTTTTTCAGATTCTTTTCCCACTTAGGTTATTACAGAATATTGAGTAGAGTTCCCTGTGCTATACATTAGGTCCTTGTTGATTATTTTATATAGAGTAGTGTGTATATGTCAGTCCAGAACTCCCAATCTATCCCTCTTCCTCACCTTTCCCCTTTGGTAACCATAAGTTTGTTTTCTAAGTCTATGAGTCTATTTCTGTTTTGTAAATAAGTTCATTTGTGTCATATTTTAGATTCCACATGTAAGTGATATCATGATATTTGTCTTTCTCTGTCTGACTTACTTCACTTAGTATGATAATCTCCAGGTCCATCCATGTTGCTGCAAATGGCATTATTTCATTCTCTTTTATGGCTAATATTCCATTGTATATAAATATGTACAACATCTTCTGAAACTATGATTAAAAAACTCCCAACAAACAAAAGTCCAGAACCAGACGGCTTCACAGGCAAATTCTATCAAACATTTAGAGAAGAGATAACACCTATCTTTCTGAAACTATTCCAAAAAATTGCAGAGGAAGGAATATTCCCAAACTCATTCTATGAGGCCAACATCACCCTGATACCAAAACCAAACAAAAATACCACAGGACTTCCCTGGTGGCGCAGTGGTTAAGAAATCTGCCTGCCACTGCAGGGGACACAGGTTCGAGCCCTGGTCTGGGAAGATCCCACATGCCACGGAGCAGCTAAGCCCGTGCACCACTACTACCGAGCCTGTGCTCTAGAGCCCGAGAGCCACAACTAGTGAGCCCACGTGGCACAACTACTGAAGCCCGCGCACCTAGAGCCTGTGCTCTGCAGCAAGAGAAGACACCGCAATGAGAAGCCCGCGCACTGCAACTAGAGAAAGCCCGCACGCAGCAACGAAGACCCAACGCAGCCAAAAATAAACTTAAAAAAAAAAAAAGACACAAAGATACCACAGAAAAAGAAAATTACAGACCGATATCACTGAGGAACATAGACACTAAAATCCTCAACAGAATACTACAATTCAACAATACATGAAAAGGATCATACACCATGATCAAGGGGGATTTATCCCAGGGATGCAAAGATTTTTCCATATCCATACATCAGTCAGTGTGATAGACCACATCAACAAATTGAAGAATAAAAACCATATGATCGTCTCAATAGATGCAGAAAAACCTTTTGACAAAATTCAACACCCATTTATGATAAAAACTCTGCACAAGCTTTTCTTAAGTTCCCCAAACGTGCTGGGCTCCTGCCAGCTCCAAGGCCTCTGCACATGCTGTTCCCACCTCCTGGAACTTTGGCTCCAATGTAAGGGAAGCCCAGCCCCCTGTCCCACTAAGGGCTTTTGTAGCCTTTGTCCTGTCCCTTTGTTTGTGTGACTGATGGACGAATGCCCGTGTCTCCCGGAAGCTCTGAGTGGACACTGAGCTCGTGTGGTTTTGCTTCCCCGGTTGCTCCAACGCCAAACACTGATTACATGGTAACTACTCAATACATAGTAGGTAGATGAATTTATCCTTTTCCTTGAATCAGTCAGGGTCCCAGCAAGAAGCAGATGGTACCTTCCAAAGAGGTAAAGGAGGAGCATTCAGGAAAAGGACTATTGACCAAGGTGGGGCAGCGTGAAGACAAAGCAACAGGCTAGCCCTCGGAGGCTGGCAACACTGGGGGCTGTAGCACCTCCAGGCCAGTTGAGGGAAGATTACTGGAATCCAGTGAGACCTGCAGCTGTGGGCGGGGCTGGGAGGCGAGGGTGCAGTGGGTGGGGGCTGTGGTCTTCCTGGAAGGACAGACGTGGCCCATTCCCAGCGCCTTGGGAGGAAGGGGCCGGGGAAGATCCACCGACATCGCCCTCCTGCCAATACCTCCCATTGGGCAAACCAACCGGGAGCCGGGGAACCCACAGACCCCGCCCACAGAGGCCAGCTTCCCGCACACAGAGCTGGGCGGGAGAGGGTAGAGGGTGGGTCTGAGGGACAATCAGGGGCACATCCCACGCAGCCCACTGACTCACCCTCCCGTCCTTTGTCGGCCACCATCTTAGTGCAGGATCATGGCAACTCGGTCACATTCTCACTTGGAAATGAAAATGTTAACCAGTTTTGCTCCCATGAGAAGTGGGGGAAAAGGGGGGAAAGAAACAGTGTGTGAACGTAAAGCACACTAGGTGCCAGGGAGGATGTTGTTTTCCCCTTGTGTGGACGCACATCTGCAATATTTCTCAACCACATCTGGGACAGAAGCTGCAATTGGAGTCACTACCAGATTAAGTTTTCGACAATCCATTGTCATTGGATTGGGACAAGAGGCAAGTCAAACGGGGTTGGGACAGCCGTCCCTCCCTGCCCCTTTCCAGGCTCCAACCGTGCCGGTGAACCCTGCAGCTTCCCCAGATGGAGTGTCTCTTCTGGTTTAGGATCCTGGGAGGGAGGGGCGGTTCCTTAGCCTTTCCTCCAATGACGGTTCTCATCCCACAGGTCCGGGGAGCCAATCTGGGGACTCTGCAAGGGCCCCTGGATGTTTATTCCAGTGACACACTCGGGAACTGGGAAGAAATGCTGGGTAGGTCTGCAGGCCTGTTAGACCCATTGGGAGTCAGATTTGGGCCGAAACTTCACTCTCCTGATGACCACGAGCCCCCAGTTGGCCTGTAGAGCCCAGTGACATTTTGCTTTCCTAAGAGTTTTCTAAACATTTCCTAGGAATTAATGTCACTTCAGCGACAACGTCCAGAAATCTCCAAAGGTCTTGGCGTTGCCCTTTATCCAGGGCATACATGACCCTAGTAAAGGGCCCAGAGCTCTGCCAGGGAGGGGTCAGAGGGAGATTGACAGCATATACTTGCGGCAACATTGCAGGATCCTACTCAGACGCTCAGCCTCCCCTTTAATCAAGGGCCTCTGGGTCTGGGAACTGCCTTGCGTCTGGACATTTGGCCCCTATTCATTTCATTCTTTGGGGTCCATCAGCCACTGCCAGAGGTCACGTGGGTCAAAGCATTCTGGTTATGCCTGTCTTCCTTCTCATTACAACACATACACCCCCTTTGGCAGTTAAACACTGCCACTTGGTTTTTGCCTCTGTGGAATCCCACCATCACCAAGGACACCCGGGTCTGTCTCAACAGTGACCTCTCCCACCGTCAGACCTGGTCCACAGAGGAGAGCACGCACAGGGTCTTTGAGCAAGAGAGGTTGGTCTCCTGAGACACAGGCCGGCAGGCCGTTCCCAGTAGCCGGAAACAGACTCCGGTCCAGACAGACTCAAGGGTTGAGGTTCTTACCTCCCCCAGACTCTACTCAGATGTTTGCATCCCAGACCTCAGGGTCGTACTCGTTTCCAAAGCATGTCCACATAGGATACCCGTCACACCTTTGAATTCAACTGACATTGTAACTCTGCCATATTCACAAAGCCTGTGTCTGACTCTTGGCAAGGGTATCTCTATGTTTACGGCAAATAACAGATTCTCTGGGCGCATGATAGAAATTCTCTGGTTTTCTGTAAGCTCCAAGTTTTAACTCAGAGTTTGTCATTTTCTTTCTGCTGGGTCGCTGGTGTAGTAAGAACTGGCCACCCACCCTACAGCCCTTGAAGTCCTTGGAGTCCCCCCATTAAGGGCTGAGGTCACCTGCCTCTCTCCCCACGCCTGCCCCTGCCTCCCCACCCCTACCTCCCAGACCCCCAGGCTCTGGCTTTAGTAAGAACTTCATCCAAAGCAACTGCAGGTGGCAATTTGACCAATTGGGATGCCCAGAGTGGCCTGGATTACTGGCACATTTTTTCCCACCGTCAAGAGCTCAGCCCTGTGTTCAGGGCCCAGAATCTATCTTGGAGGCTCTGTTTCCGGGGATGATGACTGGTATCTGCATTGTGTGAATCAGGGTCCAGGTGGGGAAACAGAACCCACACTGGCTGTTTTCAAAGAGAGCTTTAACACACAGCATTGTTTCAGCAGGACTGGGGGACTCAGTGAGCCAGGCTAGCTGACGATGAAGTCACTTCCACTGCTGCAGCCAAGCCCTGGCCGAGGGCACTGACTTCAGCACATCTCACCCAGTCGGTCCAGCCTCATCCCACCCTCCGGGGCTGCTCCCTGGGGGGGCCCCACCGGTGCCGTCTGCCCCACGAGGGTCTTTACTACCCACACGCCAGGAGCGGGGCTCTAGCCAGTCTGTTGTTGCTGCAGCCCAGGGCCCAGGTCAGCATCTGGCAAGGGAATATTTTTAAGATATATGATTAATGATGAAATCAATCCTTACAACCACTTTCTGAAGAAGAAGCAAGGGCCCCATTTTTCAGTTGAGGCATCTCAGCCTCACCTGAACCACCTGAAATGAGGCAGGAGGTTTTCAGAGAAATGCCAGGCAGACAAAAACTGTCACTGGAGGATGTCACCATTTTACAGCCTCCGTGATCATAGTGATGACCAGCACGATTCGGCACATTTTACACATGAGGCCCTGGGTTCAGAGGTGTACGTGTGCCACTGAGTCCAAGTCTCGTGACCACCCCGTAAGGCAAGTAATGGTGTTTCCCCATTTTACGGTCGAGGGAACTGAGGTTGGGTAGAGGAGAGGTATCTGTCCAGGGTCAGAGCCCCGGGCTGAGTCCTGGCTTGGCCGGAATTGCTCAATCACGATGCACACTGCTCCTTTGGAACAGACATTTTTAGACAGTTGTGTATTGTGTAGGCAGAACAATGGCCCCCCGAGATGCTCACATCCTAACCTCTGGACACTGGACACTTACAGGACACTGGACAGTGGACTCTGGACACTGGACATTTACAGGAAAAAGAGACTTCCTAGATGTGGTGAAGGGCCTCGAGATGGGGAGATTTACCTGGATTCTCTGGGTGGGTAGAATCGAATCACTTGAGTTCTTTTTTTTTTTTAATTTTATTGGAGTATAGTTGTGTTAATTTCAGGTGTACAGCATAGTGATTCAGTTTACATATAGATGTTATATATTCATTCTTTTTCAGATTCTTTTCCCATATAGGTTATTACAGAATACTGAGTAGAGTTCCCTGTGCTATACAGTAAGTCCTTGTTGTTTATCTATTTCTTATACAGTAGTGTGTGTATGTTAATTCCAAGCTCCTAATTTATCCCTTCCCCCCCTCCATGTTTCCCTTTTGGTAACCATAAGTTTGTTTTCCATGTCTGTGAATCTGTTTCTGTTTTGTAAGTAAGTTCGTTTGTATCATTTTAAAGATTAGATTCCACATATGAGTGATATCATATGATATTTGGCTTTCTCTGTCGGTCTTACTTCACTTAGTATGATAATCTCTAGGTCTATCTATGTTGCTGCAAATGGCATTATTTCATTCTTTTTTATGGCTGAGTAATATTCCATTGTATATATGTACCACATCTTCTTTAAACATTCATCTGTCAATAGACATTTAGGTTGCTTCCATGTCCTGACTATTGTAAATAGTGCTGTAATGAACACTGGGGTGCATGTATCTTTTCAAATTATGGTTTCCTCCAGATATATGCCCAGGAGTGGGATTGCTGGGTCATATGGTAGCTCTATTTTTAGTTTTTTAAGGAACCTCCATACTGTTCGCCATAGTGGCTGTACCAATTTACATTTCCACCAATGGTGTAGGAGGGTTTCCTTTTCTCCACACCCTCTCCAGCATTTATTATTTGTAGACTGTTTAAATGATGGCCATTCTGAGCGGTGTGAGGTGGTACCTCATTGTGGTTTTGATTTGAGTTTCTCTAATAATTAGTGATGTTGAGCATCTTTTCATGTGCCTTTTGGCCATCTGTATGTCTTCTTTGGAGAAATGTCTGTTTAGATCTTCTGCCAACTTTTTGATTGGGTTGTTTGTTTTTTTGACATATGCTTGAGTTCTTAAAAGCAAAGACCCTTTCCCACCTGCGGCCAGAGAGAGACATGAAGCCAGAAGCAGGGCCAGAGACATGCAACTTTCTTGGCTTTGAAGGTGGAGGAAGGGGGCTGTGAGCCAAAGAATGCGAGTGGCCTCTAGAAGGTGGAAAAGGCAAGGATGCAGATTTTCCCCAGGAGCCTCCAGAAGGAATCAGTCCTGCCCACACCTGGATTTTTAGTTCAGTGAGATCTATGTTGGACTTCTAGCCTATAGAACTGTAAAATAATCAGTTTGGGGCTTCCCTGGTGGCACAGTCGTTGAGAATCTGCCTGCCAAGGCAGGGGACTCGGGTTCGATCCCTGGTCCGGGAAGATCCCACATGCCACAGAGCAACTAGCCCATGAGCCACAACTACTGAGCCTGTGATCTAGAGCCCGTGAGCCACAACTACTGAGCCCGCGTGCCACAACTACTGAAGCCCACACGCCTAGAGCCTGTGCTCTGCAACAAGAGACGCCACCACAATGAGAAGCCCACGCACTGCAACGAAGAGTAGCCCCTGCTCGCCGCAACTAGAGAAAAGCCCGCGCGCAGCAGCAAAGACCCAACACAGCCAAAAAATAAATAAATAAAATAAATAAATTTATTTTAAAAGTAAATAAAATAAAATAAAATAATCAGTTTGTGTTATTTTAAGCCACAAGTTTGTGATCATTTGTTACAGAAGCAACACCTTCCCCTGGAACCTGGGAGAAGGCTCCAGGGAAGCTGTGCTTCAGCCACTCTGGAGGAGGCCTGTCCACCTCCACCCACCACTTTCCTGGAAATGACACAGTGGGTCCGAGTCTTGAGCAGGATTTTTCCGGGAATGGCTCAGTCATCTCCCCAAATTAGCTCCCACGTTCAGTGACATATGGACAAAGATGTCCAGTGGTTAAGAGGGGAAGACACCAGCCCCAGCCAGTCATCGTTGTTATGGTGATAGTTGTCATTATTATATCATCATATACAACAGTCACGTCTACGGGCTGCTCTGAGGGTCTATAGCAGCGGTCCCCGACCCTTTTAGCACCAGGGACCCGTCTCGTGGAAGACAATTTTTCCACAGATGGCGGGGGTGGGGGTGGGGGATGGTTCAGGCAGTAATGTGAGTGCTGGGGAGCGATGGGGAGTGGCAGATGAAGCTTTGCTGGCTCGCCCCCTGCTCACCTCCTGCTGTGCAGCCTGATTCGTAACAGGCCGCAGACTGGTAACAGGGTTGGGGACCCTTGGTCTATAGCATCCCAGGCACTCCAGCTTTCTGTTCAAAGCAGCTCCTGTAGCCCGAGGGCAGGTCTCCAGGGAGAAGCATAGGTGCAAGCTGCAGCCAGCAGAGGGATACACATGGTCAGAGGGACCCTGGTGGCCTGGCGGGGAAGCCACCCTGCCTGCTAAGCCCAGCCCGTACCTCTCAGAACTACTTGCTTCTCACAGTGAATTGACTTCATCTTGTCCTGGCTCCTTCCAGGTTCTGGTCGGTCGCATTATCTGAGGGAAATCTTGCCAGGGAGGGTCAGTGGAATAAGCTTCAGACCCACTCTGCAGGTGGTCCTGAGGCCACAAATGATATTCAACATCCCCCTCCCTGTTATTGTCTGAAATGTGTTCCCCCCAACCCCGACCCCTGCTCCAGATTCCTGTGCTGTAGTCCTGGCCCTCGGTAGCTCAGAATGTGACTGTATTTCGAGATAGGGTCTATACAGGGGTGAAGAAGTTAAAATGAGACTAGGATGGGCCCTGATCCAATATGAGTGGTGTCTTTTTTTTATTATTATTTTTTTCAATTTTTTCAATTTTATTAAAGTATAGGTGATTTACCATGTTGTGTTCATTTCTTCTGTACAGCAAAGTGACTCAGTTATACACACACACACATATATGTGTATATATATGTGTGTGTTTGTGTATATATATATATTCTTTTTCATATTCTTTTCCATTATGGTTTATCACAGGATATTGACTATAGTTCCCCATGCTATACAGTAGGACCTTGTTGTTTATCCATTCTATATATAATAGTTTGCATCTGCTGATCCCAAACTCCCAATCCTTCCCTCCCCCATGGAAACCACAAGTCTGTTCTCTATGTCTGTAAGTCTGTTTTTTGTTTCATAGATATGTTGATTTGTATTGCATTTTAGATTCCACAAATAACTTATATCATATGGTGTTTGTCTTTCTCTGTCTGACTTACTTCACTTAGTATGATAATCTCTAGGTCTATCCATGTTGCTTCAAATGGCATTATTTCATTCTTTTTGATGGCTGAGTAATATTCCATTGTGTATATGTACCACAACTTCTTTATCCATTCATCTGTGGATGGACATTTAGGTGGCTTCCATGTCTTGGCTATTGTAAATAGTTCTGCTATGAACATTGGGGTACATGTGTCTTTTTGAATTATAGTTTTGTGTGGGTATATGCCCTGGAGTAGGATTGCTGGGTCATATGGCAACTCTATTTTTAGTTTTTTGAGGAAACTCCATACTATTTTTCACAGTGGCTGCACCAATTTACATTCCCAGACTGTGTCCTTTTAAAAAGGGGAAACAGGGACAGAGAGACAAACATAAGCAGAGGGCAGCTGATGAGAAGACACAGGAAGAAGACGGCCATCTAAAGCCAAGGACAGAGTCCCAGAGCAGAACCTGCCCTCCCGGCCTTCAGAAGGAAACCACCCTGCTGGTATCTCCATCTCGAACTTCTGGCCTCCAGAGCAGTGAGACAATACATTTCTGTGGTTTAAGTCATGCGGTCTGTGGCAGTTTGATATGGCAGCCCCAGGAAATGAGTACCCTCTGCTGCCATCTGGTCTGAACTCGGCTCAGGCTCGGTCATACTGCTGGCGGGGTGGGGGAGCCCAGCGGGATCACCTCTATCTCTGGGTGATAGGAGACCCTGGCTGCCGTGCATATCAGGATGGCTGCCGGGCTGTCTAGTCAGAGTTCACCCTGCGCGTGGGAGCACCAGAGATGCCACGATGAGCCCCTGATCCAAACACACTGCTCCTGTTCCTTTCTCGACAAGAAAATCAGGGTCAACTTTCCAGACCAGGGAAAGGCCTGTGCTTTACCTGCTTGTCTCCTGGCACAAGGAGCTCCAAGTTACCAGGTAGAAGCTGTAGCTTTAAGTCCAGTGTGATCTTCCTGGGTGTCCTAGGGGAAGAGTCTTCCCTCTAGCAGTGAGGACCTCTCAACCCACAGAACCTAAAATCATGGTGTTGGGAAGCATGGCTCCCCTACGTGGGTCCCTGGGAACCATGATGAGTGGGTGCTTCCTACCAGGGGTGCTGCTGGTTCCTATACTTGAGCATCAGGTTGTGACAGACCTTTGGCTGCAGTCCCCTCCCTCCCCACCCCCCCAGAAGCAGTGCCCAGTCCTGCAGGGCGGGTCCCTGAGCCAGCAACTCAGCTACAACTTCCGGAGGCTGTTCCCCTGCTCCATTGGGCAAAAGCTCCTGGTTGGTGTGGAATTTGGTGGGGACACGGATCTTATGATCATATGCCCATTGCGCCCTACATGTTCTGGGCTACGAAGGCTCCCTGGTCCCAGGTAATTTTTGCAGGATCCAGGTTGGTGAATCAAACACATGAGTCCTTGAGTAGTGGTTCCTACAGGAGATGCTAATCCCCCCTGGAATACACACTGATCCCAATCAGGGCGCATTGCTGTGATTTCAGCCCCTGAGAAGCTGGTGGTCTCTGTGAGGGCTGGTGGCACATCAGGGCCTCATCGTGGTCTCTGTGGCTGATGGTGGGATGCTCTGCAGGATCCAGATCAGCCTTGGCGGGAGGAAGTCTGCGCTGCAGCCCCCTTCTCTGCCAGCACCCCTGATCGTCATGGGCCTGGGCGAAGTCCTGGGCAGGCTGAGGACGGACGTTGGGTCATCTCTGTGCCCTGCCCGCCTGGCTGTGTTGTGCGTCCTGGGTGCTCCCTGACTGCATTCTGTGCAACACCAAGATCCTGCCACAGACTGCCTCTTCCCGTAGGGTCACCCACGTGCGGCCACCACGTCGCAGAGCCTCTAATCTTGCTGCGTGGGTCCTTACCAACCAGCCAGGCCATTCTCTGCTGCCTGTAAAGATGTCCAGCCTTGAGCCACCTCTCGCTTCACACAAAGTGGGAGGCCAGGTGCACAGCCTGGAGTCTGTCCCCTCACTGCTGTGTTTAGGGGACACCCCCCCCACACCAAGGGGGCCCCATTCCTTCCCCATCAGGGCCTGACTCTGGCCCAGGTGGATGGCTGGGGCTGTGGTTTCAGGCAGCTCTGAAGTCCTGCTTCTCTCCAAATGCCCCAGCCCGGCTCTTCTGGCCGCAGGAGACAAGGGTTTGCACAAATGCTGCCTTGGGCCCTAAACTGGTAAAGGATCCACCCGGGCTATGCATCTTCTCTGTTTCTCGCCTCCCTTCCATCACCAGAAACACTGCCCGGTTCCGTGCATCCCCTTCCTCCTGGCTTCTCAGAACAGCAATGCTCCGGAACGAGGGCCACTGGGACCCTCGGCACTGGACCCACAGCTGCCTGGAGGTCACCTGGCTCCAGAGTCCCAGCCTCAGGGCTGGCCTCCTAGGGCCACTGCTGGACCATTGAGCTTTGGTCTGGAGCCAGAGAAGCAGAGCCGGAGGTGAGACACCTGTGCAGGGGACTTCTAGGAAAGAGTTCCCAGGAGAGACCATTGGGGTGGGGGTGGCCAGGACAGGCCGTGGGAGAAGCTGAGGAAGGGGGGCAGTTTCAGGTGAATTCCCAGAGCCGCTGGATCCCACAGGGCGCTCTAAGGGTCAATCCCACCTCGGGGTTCGTCCCCCCTGGCAGTAAGAGAGCTTCTCTGTTCCCTACCTGTCTCTGCCAAAAATAATAAAATAAATTAATAATAATAAAAAAAACAACAACAAACCTCTGCTTTTTCTAGACACGCCAGCACCTGCGTGGTGGACCCCTCCTCAGAGGCCCACCCGAGGGTGAGGCCCGTGCCCCACGTTGCTCCGCAGATACCTGTGTCCTGCAGCCCATTCTGTGTGCTCACTGAAGGTCACTGAAGGTCTGAATCTGGAGGGTCAGGAGCCAGAGGGTTCATAGTTATAATCATTGCTATAAAGCTTGAATTTGGGGGCAGAATCTACGTCCTGAAGTTGGTCAAAAAAATCGACAGTATTTACTCTGGGGGAAGGTCCTTTGCTTCCATGGTTGGCAAAGGCATTTCCATACTACCTCCCTCTGTGTCTGCTAAAGTAAAGGAAAAACATGTTAGAGTGGGATATAACTCTAACAGGTTAGAGTTCACTCAAATTCACTCTAGTGAATTTCCCCAGTGACTTAAGTCCTGAGGGTAAAGGAATCAAAGACCTCCATGGGGGTGGTTCCATCCTGGACCTTGGGGATTTTCGAGGTCAACTCACTCACCTGAACAGAGGAGGAAACCATACGAGGGAGGCTCCAGGTGACCTACTTGGAGCCCTGTCCTGGCTGGTGTCTTAGTTGGGGCTGGAATACAGGACCCCTGGCTCCTGGTTCAAGGCACTTCGACTGCACAGGATGAAGTGGTAAGGAAGATGAGCCCAAGTGCTTGGTGTTGACGAGAGGTGAGACCCAGTGAGGCTTGTGCTGAGGGGTGACTTATGGGGAGCGGTTCTGCTGACCCCACAGAGAGAGGACATGTGTGTGTCAGTCAAATCCACTTACACACTCGGGGGGGAATGAAAGAAAAATTAACTTTCTGTCTTTCGGGAATGTCCTCCCCAGCCTATGAGGCAGAGCATTAGTCTTCTGCCCTATATAGGGAAGGTGTGCATTTTTTGTAAAAACTAAGTTATGCCAAGTGCTGAGGAATTGACAGGTTTTTGGCTCCACTTTCCTGCCTTGTGGGAATTCTTGCCTAGCTGGGGAGCTTCTCGGCTGAAGGGGACGGGCACCAAGCCTGCAATTCAAGAATACTGCCACTAAGTGGCGACAGGGAGCAAGACCAGTGGTTCAACCCTACAGCCAGGGAGGTATCTATTGGGTTGGACAAAAAGTTTGTTCGGATTAAGGTTATGGAAGATGCCACTTTAGTGGCATCAGATGGGGTCTATTTTCTTCTCTTGGGGAAAGGGACCAGGGATTTCAGATGTCTGTTACTCTCCAAAGGGTTAAGAACCAGGGTTATGAATGATAATTTAAAAATTTTGCTTTGGGATAGATAATAATATTATATACTTCAAAAATAAAAAAGGTAATCAGTGAAAAGTCTTCCTGTGACTCCTGCCCTAGCCACCAGTTTCCTTCCCACAGGCGACCAATATATATGAGTTTCTTGTGATCCTTCCAGAGAGGCTGTATGACGGCACACAAGCAGGTGTATGTTCCCTCTTTTTTCCCTTTTCTGTTTTTACACATGTTGGCACGCTGATCACATCTTCTGCTCTTTGTGCTTTCACTTAACAAACTATCTTGAAACTTCCACGTTAATTCATCATATGGTTCCTTGTTCCCTCCTTGTATTTCAGGGTTTGGATGTGCCCTCACGTTTCTAACAGTCCCCCAGTCAAGAATACCGAGGCTGTTTGCAGTTATTTGTGACACAATAATGCAATGAATAACTCCGCAAAATAATATGGCTAGCTTGCACATGTGTGGTATACATGTTTAAAAACTCCTAGATGGGCTTCCCTGGTGGCACAGTGGTTAAGAATCCTCCTGTCAATGCAGGGGACACGGGTTCGAGCCCTGGTCCTGGAAGATCCCACATGCCGCGGAGCAACTAAGCCCGTGCACCACAACTACTGAGCCTGCGCTCTACAGCCCGCGAGCCACAACTACTGAGCCCGCGTGCCACAACTACTGAAGCCCTCGCTCCTAGAGCCTATGCTCTGCAACAAGAAAAGCCACTGCAATGAGAGGCCCGCACACCGCAATGAGGAGTAGCCCCCGCTCGCCGCAACTAGAGAAAACCCGCGCACAGCAATGAACACCCAATGCAAGCAAAAAAAAAAAAAAAAAAAGAAAAAGAAAAAAAAATCCTCCTAGAAATAGAGTTCTTAGGTCAAAGGGCTTGTACATTTGTAATTTTGATAGAAGTGATCTAATATTCCTCCATAGAGGTTGTGCTGATTTACACTTCCCAGGAGAAGTGTCGAAGTTCGTGTTTCCCCTTGCCCTCTGGAACATATTTTGTTATTGCACTCCTGGGTCTCTAACAGGCAAAAACCATGGCACCTAGGTATAGTGTTAATTTGCATTTATCATTCTGAATAAGGAGGACATCTTTTCAGATGTTTAAAAGTCATTTGTATTTCCTTTCCTGTGAACTCTCTGCTCCTTACCTTTGTCTAATTTTTTTTTTTTGAGTTCTTTTTTCTATTTCTAGATGCTATCGACATATTAGGGAAGTTAACTGTTGGTGAAATGAGTTGCAAATATTTTGCTTCTGGTTTGTTGTTGACTTTGCTTATGGTGGTGATTGCCAGGCAGGGATTTTTATGAAGTCAAATTTAACAATCTTTTACGTTACAGCTTTTCAGTTTTGTGGAATACTGAGAAGAGCCTTCCCTACTCCAAGATTCTTGAAAAATCCTCTGAAAAGAGATGGCTGGCTGGAGCCCGGCAGACTCAGGAGTCCTGAGTGAGGCTGGGGCGGGCCTGTGCCTTTGACCCCGTGAACTCTGAACACCAGCCACTGTTGCTCCCGTGCGCAGGGCTGGGTTCTAACCCTGTTGGTTGGCCCAGAGCTTGCCCATGGGAAGAGGGGACCACAAACAGCAAAGACAGCTTACCTCAGGGGCCAGGGGGATGGGTCAGGAACCTGTCCCTGGCCTGCTTCTGGGCTCTGCCTCTGTGGCCTTCTTTTGGCACTTGAGCTGCAAAGTTGCCCTACCAGGACACACCTCTGCCCCCCTCCCGCCCAACTGGAGGCTCAGGCCCTCTGGGTCACTGTGAGCGTTGGGGGGTGCCAGGGGGAGTTGGGGAGCAGGGAGGGAGACAGGCCCACAGGGCCCATTCACAGGAAGTCCACACCAAGTCTGCGCTGGTCCGGCTGGGGACTCAGCTTTTCCCAGGCCTTCTGCAGGGCAGCAGGAGGAGGCCCACGCAGGCCTCCTCTTCCCTCTTCAGAACTGCCCCCACCGCACTGGCACCCTAATCCAGCCAAAAGAAGAGACAACAGAGGCAAATAATCAGGATTTGAGCGAGGGAGTCACCAGAGCCTGGCTCGGACCGGCAAGGCACCCTGCGCATTACTCCAGGTGGAGCCCGCAGGTTACACGACTGTGTGGGACCGAATGAAATGGCCAGAGGGGTCAAAGGTGACACCAGCGTCTCCAGCATAACCTTCAGGGGGTTCCAGGAGGATTATTCCCACTGTAGGGTGGATCACCTCCTCTCCTTGGGATGTGTGTGGGGAGCTGGAAGTGGACGTGGTTTGGGTCCTCTCCGTTCAGGACTGCAAGGAGGGAAAGGGCTGCGGCGAGGCCCTGGGGGAGGGGAGGCCAGTGGTCGAGGCCAAGGCAGCACAGGACATTGGAAACGGGGTGACGGGATGGTTCCCAGGGATCTGGCATGCAACCCGCGACTAGGGGATCTGCGGCGGGTAGGCAGCAGGGGTCCTCCCGTCCGGAAGGGGCTCTCTGTGGCCGAGATCCTACCAGGGCTTCTGGCCTGGGGCTCCCTCTCGCCACGCCGCCGCGCGGGGCCGAGCAGGGCGCGGTCGCCGGGGCCCCTCCGCCGAACACGCTCGGGAGCTCGCCAGGGGGCAGCGCGGGGCCCAGGGCAGGTGCGGGCGCAAGAAAGCCTCGCTGTCACCTGTTCCACCCGCTGAAGGACCAGACTCCAACGGCTCCCGATCCCGCAGGTCCCGGGCGCGCCCGAGAATTTGTGTGCTCCCCAGGACCCGGGGCGGTTGGAGGGCCGCGGCTCCCAGAGCTGGGCTCGGGTCCCCAGCCCCGAAGTCGTCCCCGCAGCATCCGGACCCCAGGTGCGCCCTCCTGCCCGCTGACTGTCCCGGCGCGGGCTCAGGGGAAGGGGCTGGGCACGCACGCATCTTTGTCCTCCTCCCTGTCTTCCCGCCGCGCGCTCTCGCCGGGCGGGGGGCGTGGGCGTGGGCGAGGCCGGGGCGGGGCGGGTGCGCGAGCTGCCAGCCGCAGGTCGGTGCGGGGTGCACCCGCGGGCCGCGCCGCGTGCGCCGGGCAGGGGCGGCCCTGCGTGCCGTACGCCGCGTCCGGGGCGCGCCCGCTGCTATCCAGCTTCCCGGGCTCCGCAGCATCTCGGTGCGCGGCTCACAAAGAGCTGCGGCGGCGGCCCCGCGCTCGGCCTCGCTGACGGAGCGGCGGCGGCGGGCCGGGGCGGCAGTGCACCCGCGCGGCCCCGCGCCCGCGCCAGGTAAGCGGGAGTACGGGCCGCTCGACCCGCCCGCGGCTGCAGTCTGAGGGCACCCTGGCGGGAGCGGGGGGCTGGGGCGCTGGGGGCGCAATCGCGCGGCGCCGCGGGCGGGGGGCGCCGGGGGGTCGCGGGGAGCGGACCGGCGCCCCCTGGACCGGCGGGCGGGCGCGGCGGGGCCGAGCCGGCGGCTCGCTCATCCCGGGCGGGGGGTGCCGCGGCGAGGGGCGACCCGGCGCGGACCCGGGGCGCGGGCCGGCGGTGGCTGCCCGCTCGGGTCCCGCCGGGCTGGCCGGGCCGCTGGAGCGTTCCGCGGCCCCGCTGGGCGCTGGCACCGAGTCCCTGTGCCGGGCGGCAACTCCCGAGTTTGGGGTCGTTTCTGGGTTCCCGGCCTTCTGGGAAGCCGAGCCCCGGTCTTCGAGCCCTCCCCGTTTTCCCTTTATAACGAGGCCCAGCGGGAGAAACTCCTCAATTAAAAATTCCACGGCCAGGTTCCCCTGGGCGGCCGGCGCAGGGCTGGGGGCGCGGCGCGGACCTGCCCCACCGGCCTAGCCCCTTCCCTTCCCACGCCTCCACCATCCCGGCCAGGCTGCTGCTGGGAGGTTGGGCTTCTGATGGTCAAGGCGAACGGCGAGCCCCCCACCCCCGAGCTGGGCTGTGTGCCGGGCGGGCCTCGGTGTGCCAAGGCCGGGGGCGTACTTGCCCTGGACCTGGTGCCGGTGCCGAGGGAGGGTCTCGAGGGGCCCACCCAGCCGGGGCCTCGCGGAGCGAGGAGGCTATTAGCCTGTTGGTCTCAACTTAGTATTTACTTGCAGAAGGAAGACTTGATTTTTTTCAAAGCTATTCGGATACGGCCTGACAGGGGCCAGCCTCAGATCTGGTTAAGCGAACTCATAAATGGCCGTGGGGACGGTCAAGTACCCCAAACCGGGCATCTCCTTTGTTCCCTTCATCCTGTGGGCTGAGTTGTCCCTGACCTCTTCAGGCTCTGTCCCCTTTCTGAGAATTCCACCCCCCCCACCGCCTTTGAGAGAAACAGTGGTTTTAGAAATAACGACCTGAAAGCTTCGAGGGTGGGAACAGGACAGCTTTTCCCGGGGTTCACATTTGATGTGCTCTGTGGGTACCCAGAGCCTGGTGGGCGGCTCCTTTCTCAGGCCTCTGGGTTAGTGGTCCTTCTGGTGAGGTGAGGTGGGGGGTCTCTCGCCTTCTTGTGGGTGGTGGCCATCCTGCAGGGGACACAGTGGGATTTCCCAGTCCACAGCTGCCAGGACCCCCCTGCCCTGTGCCCTCACTCCTGGGGGGCTGTCCATACTGCCTCCACTTGCACTCAGGAGGGGGTCTCCTGAGCGGAGAATGACCGCGGCTTGTAGCCTCCTGGGACTCTGGGTGGTGTCCAGGGTGAGTTGGAGCTTGCTGGGGGTCAGCTTGCTGAGTGGCAGCCTCCCTGGTGGGCACCACAGTACTGGCAGAGAGACCCTTGGAGTGGTCTCCAGGCTGGGCCAGGTCTGCGTGGTGGCACTAGTTTTGGAGTGCCCTGTCTCTCCAGACCTCTGCTCATTGGTTGGGGATCAGGATGGTGTCCCTCCCCCAGTGCCTGCCTTTCTATCTCCAGGGTACTGGGCTTCTTCGCCTGGGAGAAGTGTGGGCTGAACCAGATGGGGTGTGTGTGTGAGTGAGTGTGTGTGTGTGTGTGTGTGTGTGTGTGTGTGAGCGTGAGAGCCGGGGTGGGCTCTGGCAGGCAGGAGAAGCCCAGGCCGGTCAGTTTCTTACTCTTTTGCACCTTGCTTGCTTTCTCGGGCACCCCGGGCTCCAGCTGTGGCTTGTTAACTTGTCTGCATGCCTCTCCCTTGATTACTTCTAACCCTTTTTTTTAAAAAAAAAAAATTAGTTTCACAGGAGTAATTGGTGGGGATGGATTGTGAAATGGAGGCGCATAAATAATCCAATTTGCCAACTGAGCTAAGAAATGCTGGATAAAAATAAAAGATAATTGTAAAAGATACCAGTTGTACCCCTGAAGCTGAGAGGGAGCGCTAAAACACCTTGATGTTTCCTAGACACAACTGAGGAACTCAGAGGAGAAGCACGTGTGGTGGTAGCCAGGCTTTGTTTAGATTGGGTGGTCCCCGAGGCCTGTTGGGGGAGGGTGGGGGCAGTTTCCGGGGGCACAAGCCCCCTCCAGGCCTCAGCGCCTCCAGGGCACCCCGCCTTCCCATCCTTGACCCGGCACACCTGACCCAGAGCCTCAACAGGTCAGCGCCTCTGGTGACACTAGGGTCTGAAGTCTTGGAGAAACCTTTATTGTCAGGGGAGTCAGGAGGGCTAGGAGTAGGTGGGCACAGAGGCCCTGAGCTGGCCTCAAGGCCTTCTGGAACAAGTGGCAGAAAGCAGTACGCCTGCCTTGCAGCCTGGCCTTGAGAGAGTGGGAGAGAGCCTGGGCTCACGTAGCCCTGACCTTGCTGGGGTGGGGAGTGGCGTGGGCACTGACTGCCTTGCGGCTCCATCCCCAACTTAGGTCATGTTTGAGATGACTGCCTGCCACGTGGGGGCTCTGGTGCCCGGTTGATGGTCGGTGGTGGGGGCGTGTGCCCACAGGGAGGATTCTCTGGCCCCTTCCTCTCCCGAGACCCTGCCCACCCCCTGGGTCGGGTCCAACAGAGCAGCCTGCAGGCACAGGCTGAGTCAGCCGTCGTGGGCGCCGTCTTCCCTGCCTCTCCAGCAGCCAGTCCTCTCCTCTCCCTGTCCTCCTGGATGACAAGGGAGCCCAGGGAGGGCAGTGACCTCAGTGTCACGCAGCTGGGCTCTCTCTGTGGGGCTCGAAATTCTTGAGTCTGCTTGGGAACCCCCTCCGTTTTGGCGGGTGCTGTTGCCGTGTGACTTGTGATTTCTGTGCCAGCTGCAGGGTGTCCCAGGTGTTTGTTACTCAAGCCCGCAGTGGCTCCCCAGTGCCCACTCCATACCCACATTCCTCAGCCTGATTTATTTTCAAGTTCCCTTCCTCACTCCCAGCCATACTGTCCAGGCTCTGGTCAGGCAGACTCACTGCCCAGGCTTGCTTTGCGTTGTCCCCACCCCATCCCCACCTGCCACCTTAGCCTGGGGCCCTGTGTCCATCCTTGATCATCCCAGATGAATATGGGCTCTTTCCCTCTTATCCCTTGGTCACCAAGTTTGCCAAGCTCCTGCCTACCTCAGGGCCTTTGCACCTGCCCTTCCCCCTCCCTGGCACGTGCCTCCTCCAGATGTCCACCTGGCTTGCTGTCTCACTTCCTTCTCTGTCTGTATTTCAGCTCCCAGACCACCCTACATAAATTAGCATCACTTCCCCCTTTCATGTTAACCTTGCTCTGCGTTTCTTCTTAGTACCAAATACAGTTTGTTATTTATATACTTTGTTTATTCTGTCTCTTACTGCTCTAACACAGAGACTTTGTTGACCTCTGTATCCCCGGAGGAAAAATAGTGCCTGGCACCTCGTACACCCTCAGTGGTACTTGTTGGATGAATGAATGAACGAATGAATGAAATCCCAGGAGCGTCATGCTTCCTTCCAGCACAAGCCTGGCACCCTGCTGCTCCCTTCCCAAGACCCAGCGCCGGAACCAAGCTGGATTCACTGCCAGAGCCTAGAACAGAACCTTGCCCGCAGTGGACAGGCAGGAGAGAGCCGTGGAATGGTGGGGGGCAGGTCAGATGTCGCATAGGCCAGAAGACAGCATGGCCCGGAAGGCGATCCAGCCCCGGGAGTGGGCATTCTGATCCTTCACAGAAACTCCCTTTAGGATTTTTCGGTTGTCTGGATGTTCTGTGCTCGGGCTGTCCCTGCCGTCAGCTGGGTTACGGATGTGCTGGGAATGATGCCCCCTCTTTTTTTTTTTTTAATATTTTCTTTTTATTTATTTATTTATTTGGCTGCGTTGGGTCTTTGTTGCTGCACGTGGGCTTTCTCTAATTGTGTCAAGTGGGGGCTACTCTTCGTTGCGGTGCTTCTCATTGCGGTGGCTTCTCTTGTTGTGGAGTACGGGCCCTAGGCGCGCAGGCTTCAGTAGTTGTGGCTCTTGGACTCAGTAGTTGTGGTTCGCAGGCTCTAGAGTGCAGGCTCAGTAGTTGTGGTGCACGGGCTTAGTTGCTTTGTGGCATGTGGGATCTTCCCGGACCAGGGCTCGAACCCCTGTCCCCTACATTGGCAGGCGGATTCTTAACCACTGCGCCACCAGGGAAGTCTGATGCCCCACTTGGCCAGGTTCCCTTTCTCCTCCATCTGGAGGTTTCTAAACTGGTCTTTTCCCTTATGTCAGACCCGACGTCTCCAGGCTCCCAGCTGCTCTGCCTGACCCTGTTTGCCAGTCTTCCTCCACCTGATTCTCCCTGCCTGTGTTCTGGCCCTGCTGGGGAAGGCACTCTGGTTTTATAAGGAGAAAGGCTCTGCCACTAATCCCGGGGGCCTTGGGCAAGTCACTGGCTTTGGGAGCCTTTCTCAGCATCTGTCACATGTGCATGACAGCTCTCGCCGAGATAGTTTTGAGGTCCAGACGAGATCCAGCATTGAACTGATTTGAGATACTGGTACGTGACGACCAGAGCTTTGTGGAGTGCTGGTGGCCCTAGGCCTGCTGTGGCTTCTCCTATTCTACTGAGAGTTTGAAGGGTCAGCTCTGCTAGCTTCATGTACAACCTAGCAAGAGAATGTAGTGCTTCCTAAACTGTTAAGTGCCATTCTGATGTAAGGGGCTGCATCTGTGGTTTTGCGTCTGAAGGATCAAAATTAAGAAAGAGAAAATACGGGGTTGAGATGCCGGTGTCTCCTGACCACAGAGATGTTTGCATCTTGTGGTTTTTCTGAAAACAGAAGCATGCTGGCATTGAAAGGTGGTTTTGGATGGAGAAACCAACTGGAATTAAACACACGTCATTGGGCACTTCTGTTCTGTTGCCTTCTCTCCCTCTGCATGTGCTGTTTTAAATAGTTTCCCGCCGAGCCCGAGAGACAGGTCTTCACTTGGCAGTGGGGAGGCTGAGGACCAGGCAGCTGTGACTTGCCCGAGGGGGCTGCTGTTTCAGGGCAGCGCTGGTATTGGATGGAGAGCACAAAGCCCCATGACCACCCCCCGCCCGACTCCCCCATCTCCTCCATCCTCCCTATCCCACTATGTCCCACTGGGGCCCAATTTGCATCAGATTTGTTTTGTTTTTTTTTAATTAATTAATTTATTTTTGGCCGTGTTGGGTCTTCGTTGCTGTGCGTGGGCTTTTCTCTAGTTGCGGCGAGTGGGGGCTACTCTTTTTTTTTTTTTTAAAACAGGGAAAAAATGTCTTAATTAATTTATTTTTTATGAATTTATTTTATTTTTGGCTGCGTTGGGTCTTCGTTGCTGCACGCGGCCTTTCTCCAGCTGTGGCGAGCAGGGGCCACTCCTGGTTGCAGTGCGCGGGCTTCCCATTGCGGTGGCCTCTCTTTGTTTCGGAGCACGGGCTCCAGGCATGTGGGCTTCAGCAGTTGTGGCACGTGGGCTCAGTAGTTGTGGCTCGCGGGCTCCAGAGCACAGGCTCAGTGGTTGTGGTGCCTGGGCTTAGTTGCTCCACGGCATGTGGGATCCTCCCGGACCAGGGCTCGAACCCGTGTTCCCTGCACCGGCAGGCGGACTCTCAACCACTGCGCCACCAGGGAAGCCCAGGGGGCTACTCTTAATTGTGGTGCACCGGCTTCTCATTGCAGTGGCTTCTCTTGTTGCGGAGCACGGGCTCTAGGTGAGTGGGCTTCAGTAGTTGTGGCTCACGGGCTTCAGTAGTTGTGGCTCACGGGCTCTAGAGCACAGGCTCAGTAGTTGTGGCACACGGGCTTAGTTGCTCTGCGGCATGTGGGATCTTCCCGGACCAGGGCTCGAACCCGTGTTCCCTGCATTGGCAGGTGGATTCTCAACCACTGCGCCACCAGGGAAGCCCCCAGATTTGTTTTTAAACGGGGTGGGCGTGACTAGGACTTGTGACCACTTATGTGATGGGTACAGGGGTTCATTTTCAACCTGTGCCTAGAAAATCTGATGGTGGTGACCTGTCGCCCTGAGCTCTGGTTGGCGGCTGGAGAATAATGGACATGTCACAGGTGACCCAGGGCCCTTCATGGGGACAGCAAGAGGGCTTGGGAGCTTGCCATCTAGGACAATAGCTAACATTGTTGGTGGATTGGTAAGGTGTTTTCCTTTTTTCACTCGGAGGTACCATGGATTCTTTGCACTTCCTGCCCCTGGAATCAACTCTGAAATGTTCAGGCACTTGTTCTGGACAAATTTTAATTAGTCAACAGTCAATGAGTAGGAGCACACTATCGGCATTTAGAATTTTCAGTTGGGAGATATGCACATATATATGTATAATTGTATTTTAAAAAAAAAAAAATATATATATTTATTTCTCACTGGATTGGTTTTACATTCGCGAATGGACTCTCAAGCAAGGCAGCTCTAAATATGTGTTTCTCTGAACTGTTGTGGGCCCCGCTAATTTTCATAAAAAAATGTAGTGTATAGTTTTTCCCAGTTTGTCTATCAGTTGTCTTGGAAAAATCCATTGTTTTGAAACTGGGGGACCCGTTTGCTGAGTGAGTGCCTACATTTAGGGATGATGGATTTCTCAGGCCCCTCTGGCAGCAAGTGTGCACGTTGCTCAAATAAAACACGGTTTACGTTCCTCAGTCTTTTGGTGTAATGAGCGGGCCATGTGCTCTGACATATGTCCATGTCATCCAGAGCTGGTGACAGCTGTCAGGGGTGGGCAATTGGAAGCTCCAGAAAGCCTCCAGCAGCTGGCCAGCCAGCCAGCGTGGCTGTTGGGAGTTCGAATGACTCCTTCTAAGAGGGGCACCCGGAGGCCTGCGCTTCCTTCCTTACCAGCCACCAGCTGCGGTGAGGATGGGGCGAGACCAGATGTGTGTGTGTCAGCGTTTGTGACAGTAGTGTGCCTGGTCAGTGCCAGTCACCGGGCTTGGTGTGTGTGTGTGTGTGTGTGTATCCATCCCCAACTCGCCTGCCAGGCCTCAGACACCAAGTGCTACCTTGGGTCTCTGGCTGGTCCCCGCTGGCCGCAGTGAGAGCTGGTGGCTGACTGCTGGACAGTGGGTCCCGGCCGCGGGTCCCAGCGCTGCCTGCCTGGCCTGAACGCTAGATCGTGAATCCCTGAGGCAGGCCTGACCTACGGCCCCTCCTGGACATGCCTTTATCCGTGTACGTGTGCCGCGAAGATTCTGCCTGTGACCTTTCCCTGCCCTTCGGGTGGCGGACAGGAGCGAGCCAGTGTGTGGTGGGGTGGACGTGCCGTCTGCTTCCTGCTCTTGGGGGGATAGCTCTGTGCTGTTTCTTGGGTTGGAAACTCTGACAGCAGAAGCCCCTCCAGACCAAGAACTCTTGACTGTGTCTCTCCTTCGGGCTTTAAGAGATTTCAACTTTCCAATTAATTGCATTTCATTAAATAACGGTTTTCTTCGTGATCACAGGCTGGTTTGTGCTTAATCAGCAGTGAGGACTGTGCGGCTTCAGTGGCTGTGAGCGCGCCCGGAGGCAGAGGCGCCTCTCACTTGCATCGACTTCATGGGGGAGCCGCCGTGGGGGCCCCTGGATGTGGCATCGTGCTCCCCACTCCTCGCTTTGGGAACCCTTGCCTTCACTCTGCGTGTGTTGCTACTTTCATCCGTCGTATAAGATGACTTGTCTAACGATGGAAATAAAGGGGTGCCAGGCACTTAAATGGCAGCCCCTTCCCCACCCCCGGCATTCACCTCCCGGCCCTCTGATCTGTGGGGTCACTGCAGTTCTAGCCCCCGAGCCCCTTTGCTGGGAGCTCCATGTGTCCATCCATCCGTCCATCCAACAGGTATTTCCTGAGCGCCCGCTCTGTTCCATCACCCCCAGTCCCTGTCAAGAGCCGAGTGGAGTCAGGAGAGAAGAGTGGAGAGGGGGGCTGCTGTAGAATGCGGGCGGGCATCGGAACCCAAGGCTGCCTCTGGCTCCAAAGTGCTCCCGGAGCAGCCCAGGCTGGAAGGTTTGAGTGCCTGGCGTGGGGGGTGCGGGTCAGGGACCCCATCCTGGAAGAGTGAGTGGGTTTTCCCGTCCAGAGCTCAGGCCAGAAGAGCCTCCAGGCAGAAGGGCCAGCCTGGAGTGGGGGACCCGGTATGGGGGTGGAGCTGAGTGTCTGGCAGCAGGATAATGTGGTTTGGGCAGGTCAGCAGGGGATGGCGGGTCCTGACTGTCAGGGGCTTGAGCTGCCTTGGAGGCCCGGGGGAGTCTTGCTGTGGTTGGGGGCAGAGCAGGTGGGGTGACACGCACTCTGCCCGGCATCGTCTAGCTGAATCGAGGAGGTGTTTCCATCACCCAGCTTCAGGACCAGCTGGGCCGCCGGAGGCGTGGTGAAGGGTGAGGAGGAGGCTGTGATGAGAACCGGGGGAGGGCGCGGGGACTGGGCGGCGGAGGTGCATGGAGGGGTGCCTCCAGGCTCGAGGGGGGCTCTCGGAGGGGTGCTGCCAGGAGGCGTGGGGAGGGAGGAAGGACGGAGCCCAACACCCTCTGTGCGAGGAGGCTGCTGCCGCCACGTCCCGGCCTTGCTAGCTCGGATGTTTAATTTTACCCTTTAGAGATTTACAGGCTTTCTAGATTAAATTGCCACTATGCCTCTATAAGAACGACAAAATCCATGACAGACCATAGATCACATTATTAATTTGCTCACGTGGAGTTAACCTCCGTGGCCCCACTGACTTAACTCGGAAGGGTGAAGGACGTCTGGGAGACAGGGAGGCCTCTGTGCCGTTGTCAGCGAGCGTGAAAGGCCAGAGGGACCCAGGTCGCGGTGGCCGGGCCGCCCTGCCCACCAGGTGGCCGCCCTCGTCCCGTTGCCGGGGCTCCTGGTGGCTTCCTGGCCTCTGTAGGGAGGGGGACCGACTTCTGCACCAGCCGTGCAGAGGGCAGCGGGCGTGGGGAGGCCGGGCTGCAGGTCAGGAGGCTGGGCCCCGGGGCCTCTGCAGGCTGCTGAGCCCTGGGGGATTCTTGGAGGGCTCCTCTCAGGAGCCCCGAAAGCCTGGGCACCCGAGTTCCTGCCCAGTCGTCCCCCTTCAGGCTCTGGTGGGCTCTTCTTCCTCCGAGTAACGATGGGTCAGAAAACATGTCTTACAGTTGCTCCCCTTTCCGGACACGTGGACAGCCTGCTCTTTGCGTCGGCACAGGTGGGGGTGGGCGCCATTCCCTCTCCGTGGCCCGAGGCTCGGCCTCTGCGGGGAGCTGGCTAGGACGCTGGTGAATGCGTCTTTCACAGCTTACTGCCGTGCGCTGGAGCTGGAAACTGCCTGCTAATTGTGGGGCAGTTAGAAGTCATGATTTGTTGGGAGAAAGATGCATTTGTTGGGGTGGGGGACTCTCCCTGTGTGTTGACCTTTCTGCCTCCAAGGGCCAAGTGGCTGCTCCAGGTGGGGACGGGTGGGGATTGAGTGCTGCAGGGGGGCAGGCCTGGGGCTCGCTCTCCTGATGGTTTTCATCAAACACTGAATATCACGCTGCAGTTTGTGTTGACTGATAGCCCAAACCGGCTTTCTTCCTTTACAGTGAAATAGAGAAGCCAGACTTGGTGTATTTAACATCCGATATTTCATGGCAGAAAGCCAATGGTCACGCTGGTGGCATGGCTTCCTCTCTGTGCTCACGCGTGGTACCCACAGCCATAGATGGGCCGTCCCGTGCAGCCTTGATTAGCAGCTGCTGCCGACTGACTCAGAAGATTCTGTAAAATCCACATGTATTTGTAGAAATACAAATAGAGTTTAATGTCCCAAAGTAATGGTCACTTCCCTGAAGCGAAATTACCTCTGGTTTCAAGGAAGTAAATGGAGGCATAACACATTAATTTGGGACTGAATTGTGTCTCGCTCACCCGAGTTCCCAACAGTGGTGTGCAAGCTGTCGTGCGTTTTCCTTATGGAAACCGTCCTGGCTGACAGAGTCCTGGAGGCCGTGGTGGGTATTCATCATCCAGAATTCATGGCAATGCATTGCTCACATCCATCTGGACCACACATCTCAGGCCCTGACGCCAAAAACATGTGTTCCCCTCCACACCGTGTGCTCCATGGAAGATGTTCTAACAAATTACTCATCTTAAAATAATGCACTGTCCAAGAAAAAGGCAAACAACTGAGTAGAAAAAGGGACCAAAGACATTTCACCAAAAAGAAGGCCCAGTAACCATATGGAAAGGTCCTCAACTCCATTAGTCATCAGGGAGGGAAATGCAAAATAAATTGTAAATGTTTTAGGGTTCTCCACAGAAACAGACCATAGTGTGTGTGTGTGTGTGTGTGTGTGTGTGTGCTATATATATTTGTTTTTTTGTTTTTTTTGGCTGCGCTATACGTGGCTTGCGGGATCTTAGTTCCCCGACCGGGGATTAAACCCGGGCCGTGGCAGTGAAAGCACCGAGTCCTAACCACTGGACCGCCAGGGAATTCCCTATATTTGGAGATTTATTATGAGGACTCACATGATTATGGAGGCTGAGAAGTCCCCAGATCTGTGGTCAGCAGCTGGAGGCCAAGAAAGCTGGTGTGTAGTTCAGTCTGAGACTCGAAGGCCTGAGGACCCAGGGGGCCCATGGTGTGAATCTCAGCCCAAGGGCAGAAGATGAGGTGAGAGGTCCCAGCTCAACAGTGAGGCAGAAAAAGGGGCAAATCCCTCCTTCCTCCATCTGTTGTTCTCGTCAGGCCCTTAGTGGGTTGGATGCCGCCCACCCACACTGGAGAGGGTGTCTGCTTTACCGAGTCCACTGATGCAAATGCTCATCTCATCCAGAGACACACAGACACACCCAGAAATGATGTTTAATCTGGGCGCCCTGTGGCCAGTCAAGTTGACACATAAAATTACCCACCCCAATTTGATACCATTACACACCACCAGAAGGGCTAAAATTGAAAAGAGCACAAACTAGGCATTGAAGAGGATGTGGAGCGGCTGGAACTCTGATGGTTGATCGGGGTGTAAGTTCATACAACTGCTTTAGGAAGCAGTTTTGCAGTGTCACCTAAAGTTAAAAATGCACATACTCTGTGACCAGCAGTCCCGCTCTGAGTGAAACTGGGTGCAGTGTGCATACGGCCACTGTCGTGGGCTGCATGGTGGCCCCTAAAGATGGCGGGTCCCCATCCCTGGAACCTGTGAATGTGACCTTACATGGTGAAGCTTTTGCAGATGTGAGTTGGGACACTGAGATGAGGAGATGATCCTGGCTTATCTGGGTGGGCCTTGCATGCCATCACAAGGGTCCTTTTTTTTTTTTTTTTTTGGCGGGCCCCAACCAGGGATCGAACCCGAGGCCCAGTCCTAACCACTTGACTGCCAGGGAAGTCCCCACAAGGGTCCTTCTAAGAGAGAGGCAGAGAGAGTGTAGACACAGAGGAGAAGACGGTGACCACGGAGGCAGAGATCGGAGTGATGTGGCTACAAGGCAGGGAATGCCGGCAGCATCCCCAGCTGGAAGAGGTGATTCTCCCCTGGAGCCTCCAGAGGGAGGGGGGCCCTGCGAACGCCTAGATTTCAGCCACTGAAACTGCTTTCAGATTCCCGGTTTCCTGAACTTGAGTTGGTCAAAGCCACGTGTTTGTGGCGATTTGTTCCAGGGGCCACAGGAAACTAATAGAACCCTCCAGACGCATGCACCAGAGCATCCGTAGAAGCGTGGTTGTCAAACTACAGAGGACCCAAGGTCCACCAGCAGCAGACTGCGCTATACACTGGGGCTCATCACACATGGAAACCATCCAGCAGGCACTGCAAGTGTGTGCAGTGGCCTGGACAAGTCCTGCCCCATGCTCTTGAGCCAAAAACCCAGACACTAGAGTCCCTAGTCCCTACCGCATGGCTCCACTGATGGGAAGGGCAACAGGCAACTCTCCCATGTGGGGTGGGAAGTCAGGGTGCCCTTGGGAGATGGTGGTTAGAGGGGGGAACCAGAAGGGCACTGGGCTTCTGGAGGGACTGACAATGTCCCATTGATTTCTTTTTTTCTTTTTTTAGATTTTATTGACATATAGTTGATTTACAATGTTGTATTAATTTCTGCTGTTCAGCAAAGTGACTCAGTTATACATACATATTCTTTTTCATATTCTTTTCCATTATGGTTTGTCACAGGGATATTGAATATAGTTCCCTGTGCAATACAGTAGGACCTTGTTGTTTATCCATTCTATATATAATAGTTTGCATCTGCTAATCCCAAACTCCCAATCCTTCCCTCTCCCATCCCCCTCCCCCTTGGTAACCACAAGTCTGTTCTCTATGTCTGTGAGTCTGTTTCTGTTTCGTAGATATGTTCATTTGTGTTGTATTTTAGATTCCACGTACAAGTGATATCATATTTGTCTTTCTCTGACTTACTTCACTCAGTATGATAATCTCTAGGTCCATCCATGTTGCCGCAAAGACAATGTCCCATTCTTTTTTTTTTTTAATTAATTAATTTTATTTTATTTTTGGCTGCGTTGGGTCTTCATTGCTGCACGCAGGCTTTCTCTAGTTGTGGCGAGCGGGGGCTACTCTTCGTTGTGGTGCGTGGGCTTCTCATTGCAGTGGCTTCTCTTGTTGCGGAACACGGGCTCTAGGCGCGCGGGCTTCAGTAGTTGTGGCACGCAGGCTCAGTAGTTGTGGCTCTTGGGCTCTAGAGTGCAGGCTCAGTAGTTGTGGCACACGGGCTTAGGTGCTCCGCAGCATGTGGGATCTTCCTGGACCAGGGCTCGAACCCGTGTCCCCTGCATTGGCAGGCAGATTCTTAACCACTGCACCACCAGGGAAGTCCCAATGTCCCATTCTTGATCTGTGTGAGGTTTGCCTGGGTGGGTTCCACTTTATGATAAGGAACTTTTCAGTGTCTATATTAAACTTCAATAAAAACTGAAAGAAAAAAAAAAAGAGCAGTACAGCATCTTGGAATCTTCAAGGAGAACTTTCAATTGACTGACTCATGGCTTATTTTCCTGCTGGAACAATAATATCAAAATCAAGATTACATTTAATTTAATGTGAGATGATTAAATGTGGCCATTCCAACAAGTGCTTATTAATATTCAGATGCACATTGTATTTTCTAAATGAAATCAGAGTTCATAAACCCAAGTAGGATGCTGAGATCTATACACAGGTAATTGATATGGATAAGTTCTCTCCATGAGAGTTTTTCTTCCTGCACAAGGGCAGAACTGTGCACTTAAGGAAAACCAGACACAAACAGCCCGAGCACTTGAGGGTCACATGCTCTGTGGTTTCAGGTGAGTGGAAAACCAGAGAGCTGTAGGAAGAGATAACGGAGCGAGATGGTGTGTATGAACAGCTCCTTTGGGTCGGCCCAGAAACTGGGTGGGGATTCCGAGGGGCCCCCTGTCCAGCGCTCTCCAGGTCACCCTGCCCATCACACTGAGATCCTAGAGGTCCCTGCTGTCTGTGCCCACAGCGCTCCCTGGCAGCCTTCCCGGCCCCTCCCACCCCTCCAGTTGTGCTGGGGGACTGTCCATCAGCCGTCCAGCTTTGGGCTGGGTCCCACGTGTGGTCATCGCATCCGAGCTTGCGCACACGTGGTCTGTGTCCTGCGCCATCTGAAATAGACGAGACCCACGGCACAGTGGTCTCCTCTGAGGTGGTCCACAGAGATGCGAGGGAGGCCGGGAGGTGACGCCTGGCCTCAGTGGTCCTAGGCATGCTCCTGGCTCCACTCTGCTGGACTCCCGGCCCAGTCCTGGTGCTGGGATAGCACGGAGGCTTCATCCGTATGGCTCGAGGATCAGAACGGGGGTCTGAGGGCTGTGCCTGGACAGGCCGAGGCTGGGGCCTGGGTGGCGCTGCACCCACCCTCCGGGGCCCGTGGGGAGCCAGCCTGGAGCAACGGGCCCTGCAGCTCTGCTCAGCCTCTCCCCAAGGTCTTGTGGCTGGTGTTTGTGATATGGAGAGCACCTCTGCTTGTGTGTGTGGGGTCCTAGTACTTTGCCCGTGATTGGGATTTTAGGAGCGGGTCATATCTGTGGGTGGTGTGGTTCAGAAGTCTAGAAACGCAAATTCGCTGAGCCCGGTGAGTGCCCTCCAGCTGCACCTCCTGCAGCCTCCCTGACCGCACTGTCTGAAATGCATCTCCCCGGCTCCCCTCTTACGTGGCCAGTGGGTGGAGGAGGGTGTGGGCCTGGGCCAGGAGCAGCTTTGCCCTGGGTGGTTAGCTAGGGAGCTGGACTTCCGCCAGGGGCCTGCCCTGCTCTTGCTGGCCTAAGGGCTGCTCCTGGCAGCCTGGCCACCCTGGGGACATCGGGACAACTCAGAAGGAGACATTTCAGCGTGTGCAGAGGGCAAAGCACCACGCTGGGTTCCTGCAGGCACACAGGAAACGGTGCGGAGGAGATTGAACCCTCAGGGAGCTTTTGATTTGTGTGTGTTGGCCTCAGTGGAGATAAGAAGAAAGGGCCAAATGGGGCTTCTGTGGGGTGTGGCCCCAGAGGGAGATTCGGGCCTGCAGGAGGTGGTCCCTGCTGGTGGTGACTAACAGAAATGAGGGGGGGGGGGCGGAACTCCCCTCTCTTCAAACGTGGGCTGGACCTGGTAACGTCCTTCCAAAGAGCACAGCCTGGAAAAGGGGAAACAGAGGAACTTGACAGTAGAGAAACCTGATAACCCTGCCTCGGCCACGGGATCCAGGTCCCCCAGCAGTGATGGGTCACCTTGATGGTGTGCCCCTCCATGGGATGTGATGGGGATGGCTCTTCAGCTCTGTGGCCTTTCTGCCCAAACCCCAAAACTTCTGTCTAATCACAAGGAAAACAGCAGTTCAATTCCAGCAGAGGGGCGTTCTATCAAATACCTGAGCAGCACTCCTTAGAACGGATGAAACCGTAGTTTCACCAAAATCTGAGAATCTGTCACAGCCAAGAGAAGCCCAAGGAGACAGGACGTTTAAATAGAGTGGGTGGGATCCTGGAGCAGATAAAGGACACTGCGTTAAAACTAGGGAAACGTCAATAGAGCGTAGCCTTGGTTAGCAGTAACACACTGATATTGGTTCATTAACTGTAACAAATGTGCGACTTTGATGTGAGATTTAATGACTGGGCACGTCAGATGAGGGGGTGTTCATTCTATGGGAACTCTGTACTATCTGCACAAGTTGTTTGTAGGTCTACAACTATTTAGAAAAAAAAGGCTTTTGAAAGAAATTGGAGGGCAGTTTGAGTCCCGTCACCGCGGGATTCCTGGAGGTGGGACCTGGGCTCCGAGCCTTGCTGTCCATCCCCCACCCCCCAGTCCAGCTCCAGACCCTTGGCTTTGTCGTCCCTGTTGGTCTTCCTTCTTTTTTTTTTTAAACATCTTTATTGAAGTATAATTGCCTTACAATGGTGTGTTAACGTCTGGTCTTCCTTCTTTCCTGTCCACACGGAACCTGAGGGAAAGTTCAGTCCAGTATTTAGAATAGATTTTTTTAATGCCCCAGATTCCTGGGTGCTTGGAAAGAACCAGCTTCTCAGATGCAGTCTGCGTGGGTGCTGGGGGCCATCCCCAGGTGAGATAAGCCCTCCGGTAAGCTTGCGGGCACCTTGCCCAGGTGTCCTCTGTCTGACAACTCCAGAAAGCAGCGCCCTGGGCCTCTGCTTCCTTCTTTTTTAAAAAAAAATTTTTTTTAAATTAAAATTGAAGTATAGTTGAGTTACAATGTTGTGTTAGTTTCTGCTGTACAACACAGTGATTCAGTTTTTTATATATATATATATATATATATATATATATATATATATATATATATATACACACACACATACACACACACATTCTTTTCTTTATATTCTTTTCCATTATGGTTTATCACAGGGTACTGAATATAGTTCTCTGTGCTGTTCAGTAGGACCTTGTTGTTTATCCATATGTAATAGTTTGTCTCTGCTAATCCCAAACTCCCACTCCACCCCTCCCCCAGCTCCCTCCCCCTTGTCAACCATAAGTCTGTTCTCTATGTCCATGAGTCTGTTTCTGTTTCGTAGATAAGTTCATTTGTGTCATGTTATAGATTCCACGTATAAGTGATATCATATGGTATTTGTTTTTCTGACTTATTTTGCTTAGTATGATAATCTCTAGTTGCATCCATGTTGCTGCAAATGGTATTATTCCATTCTTTTTTATGGTATTCCTTTGTATATATGTACCACATCTTCATTATCCATTCATCTGTTGACAGACATTTAGGTTGTTTACATGTCTTGACTATTGTAAATAGTGCTGCTATGAACATAGGGGTGCATGTATCTTTTCGAATGAGAGTTTTCTCTGGGTATATGCCCAAGAATGGGATCACTGGATCATATGGCAACTCTATTTTTATTTTTTTGAGGAACCTCCATACTGTTCTCCATAGTGGCTGTATCAATTTACATTCCCAACAACAGTGCAGGAGGGTTCCCTTTTCTCCACACCCTCCCCAGCATTTACTGTTTGTAGATTTCTTGATGATGGCCATTCTGACCTGGATGAGGTGACACCTCATTGTAGTTTTGATCTGCATTTCTCTCACGATTTCTGCTCCCTTCTTATGTGTTGAGGTCCTGAGATGGCTGCCCTCCCCTGATCAGCCCTGGGTCACTTCTGTGAGTGACCAGTGGCCATTTTTTTAGGGGGTGACATTGGTCACAGCCAACATCATGGACCAAAGCTGATGTGTGTGCGGTTGGCAGTTCAGCCAGGAGGCAAAAGGGAGCTGAGGGTCTGTGTTTCTGGGCTGGCGCTGAGGATTCCATGGCCAGCGCTGAGTAGGTGGTCAGGACAGCTTTGTTTCCACAGGAAGGGCGGCCTGGTGGGGACACGGGAAAACAGGTCCAGCCGGCAGCTGGAACCCTGGTTTGGGGTAATTACATCTTCTTTAACGTTTGTAATGGTCACCTCCAGTATTTTTGGAGGAGGTACAGGATTCAGAGGAAGGAGCGAGCCCCGCAGAGGAGAGAAGCCCAGTCAGGACCCCGCTGTTTTGTAAATGAGCCCAGCCAGCAAGGATGGAGGGTGGGAACGGCTTGTCTGGACCCGGCCTGCTCCCTGAAGCCCCACCGCATGCTTTGCAAGATGACATGAGTCACGGGTGAGACGATCCTCGCACAGGGTCACGGTGGCATCGGGCACGTGGGAGGCGCTCGGCGCGGTGGGGCTGGTGTCTCCTGGGGGAACGGGGGACCCGCACCGAGAGGATCAGTCAGTCACGGCCCCTCACAAGTCCCCGAGAGGAAATGATTCCTGTGAGTCTCACAGCTCCTCTGGATTTTAGGACAAGATCACGTTGAACCCTATGAAACGGCTGTTTTTGTTAAGTCAGAAGTGGTCAAATATAAGCAGTGTCATATGGCTTAACGCAGTTGTTTAGTATTAAAGCAGTTTTGTTTAGTATTAAAGCAGTTGTTTAGTATTAAAGCAGTTTTGGGCAAGAGAGATCACTTTTTCTTTTAACAACTTTAGTTATCACAAGCCTCCAAGTTCATTGTATTAGAAAATAGAGATCAGCAAACAGGAAACTTAGACATCCTGGATTTTTCCTGCAGTGGGGAGTGGGGGGAGGCGTTGTTCACGCGGGTTCTTCTGTGTGCTTGGCACGTGCACAGCTGCCCACATGCCTCCCCCTCCGCTGCGCCGGGAGCCTCTTTCTTCCACCCGCAGCGATGGGAGTTTGTCCGTCGTGCACTGACCCAGGCCCCTCGCTTGGACATTGGGCTTGTTTAGAATGTTTTTCTGCCCTGAACGATGCTGTCATAAACACCCTGTAGCTCTGTTTTTCTTTTTTAAAATTAATTAATTAATTTATTTATTTATTTATTTTTGGCTGTGTCAGGTCTTCGTTGCTGCGCGCGGGCTTTCTCCAGTTGCAGCGAGTGGGGGCTACTCTTTGTTGCGGTGCGCGGGCTTCTCGTTGTGGTGGCTTCTCTTGTTGCGGAGCATGGGCTCTAGGCACACGGGCTTCAGTAGTTGTGGCACATGGACTCAGTAGTTGTGGCTCGTGGGCTCTAGAGCGCAGGCTCAGTAGTTGTGGTGCACAGGCTTAGTTGCTCCGCGGCATGTGGGATCTTCCTGGACCAGGGCTCGAACCAGTGTCCCCTGCATTGGCAGGTGGATTCTTAACCACTGTGCCACCAGGGAAGCCTTTTTCTTTTTGGCAGATCCCCATGATTCTTTCCTTACGGTACATTTCCAGAAGTAGAATGGCTGGGCCGAATGTGAAGGCTGCAGATTGACCTCCAGAAAGGCTCCATCACCCCCAGACCCTGTGTGAGGGGGAGGGCCTGCCTTGCTTCCCTCTCTCCCCCTTTCCTGTCCTCTGCCTCCTCCCTCCCCTCGCCTCTCTCCCCAGCCCTCCCTTCTCTCTCCCTCTCTTGTCCTCCGCAGGAACATTCTCTCCCTCCTCCTCCCCTCCCTCTCCCCCTCCCCTCCCTCTCCACCCCCTGCTCCTCTGCCTCCCTCCCTGCTCCTCCCCATCCCCTCCCCTCCCCCTGCTCCTCCCCCTCCCTCCCTGCTCCTCCCCATCCCCTCCCCTCCCCCTGCTCCTCCCCCTCCCTCCCTGCTCCCCCTCCTCTCCCCTCCCCCTGCTCCTCCCCCTCCCTCCCTGCTCCCCCCTCCCCTCCCCTCCCCCTGCTCCTCCCCCTCCCTTCCTGCTCCCCATCCCCTCCACTCCCCCTGCTCCTCCCCCTCCCTCCCTGCTCCTCCCCATCCCCTCCACTCCCCCTGCTCCACCCCCTCCCTCCCTGCTCCCCCCTCCCCTCCCCTCCCCTGCTCCTCCCCCTCCCTTCCTGCTCCCCATCCCCTCCACTCCCCCTGCTCCTCCCCCTCCCTCCCTGCTCCTCCCCATCCCCTCCACTCCCCCTGCTCCTCCCCCTCCCTCCCTGCTCCCCCTCCCCTCCCCCTGCCCCTCCCCCTCCCTCCCTGCTCCTCCCCATCCCCTCCCCTCCCCTTGCTCCTCCCCTTCCCTCCCTGCTCCTCCCCATCCCCTCCACTCCCCCTGCTCCTCCCCCTCCCTCCCTGCTCCCCCTCCCCTCCCCCTGCTCCTCCCCTTCCCTCCCTACTCCCCATCCCCTCCCCTCCCCCTGCCCCTCCGCCTCCCTCCCTGCTCCTCCCCATCCCCTCCCCTCCCCTCCCCCTCCCTCTCCTTTCCCTCCCTCTCCCCAACCCCTCCCCATCCCCTCCCC
The DNA here is from genome assembly GCF_965194825.1 of Balaenoptera physalus. Taxonomy (NCBI): domain Eukaryota; kingdom Metazoa; phylum Chordata; class Mammalia; order Artiodactyla; family Balaenopteridae; genus Balaenoptera; species Balaenoptera physalus. The sequence goes on from NC_138883.1 coordinate 148,504,792, forward strand.
CTCCCTCTCCCTCCTTTGATGCTGCACCACTGAGCAGGGGTCCAGCAAATAGCATTCCAGCTGACCCCCCCGGGGGGCCTCCCAGCGCACAGGCTCCCTAGGGCTCCTGGTCCGGGCGGGGTTTGCTTGTGGGGTTTTGAGAGGAAACCAAGAACCCATGGGGGAGCCTCTGGGGAGCTTCAGAGGCTTCCCTGTGACACACAGGCTGATCCTGAGGTGTGATAACATTCTTCTAGGGAGACATCCCTTCCCTGAGAGCACTCTACCCCCATGCTGGGGGTGCTGGGGCGCTGACCCCATGGGCGGGGGACCCGAACCCTGGGTTCACGAGCCATTATTTATTTAAAAAATACCTTATTTCTCTGGTGATTTGGCAAATGGATTGACGCCAGGCCCTCTTCCTGAACCACCTGGGACCGCCCCGGGGCATGAGTCAGGCTGGTCGCCACCATGGGGCCCTTGGCCTGGTGTCCTGTTCCCCCGACGCCGTTGGCTGCCCTGAGAATCCAGGGAGAAGCTGCTGCCAGATTCTGCAGCCCCAGGAGGGTCTTTGTCCTCCTTTCACAGAAGCGGTAGATTCGTGGATTCGCTCTGTTGAGCTGGAAGGAAGAATTTTAAAATTTCCTCCGGTTGAAGAATGCAAAATGGAACAACCTACATCAATTCCCCCAAATTGGACTTGTAGGCAAGTACTTGGAGAAATGGACTATTTCCTATGCATGGAAGCAAAGTCTGTGGGAACCTCCTGGTAATGAATTTTAAAGTGCTTGTCTACTCAGTCTCATTCCCAAATCCTGAGAGTCTTAAAAACCAGAAGCTGGAGGCCTGGGGGGTGGGGGGCAGGGCTCCCCACTCTGAATGGTGGGGAGGGGGGCAGCTGGGAAGGCCCACCCTTCTCTGCTCCGGTTCCCTTCCTCCAGGTCAGCAGCACTGTTTGTCAACAAGTGTGACCATCTCTTTTACTTCCGAAGATTCTGAAATTTAGGAGTGGTTTTGAGCCCTCTTTAGGTAGATGCCGTGTTCTGACATGCAGAGTTTCTATGTATTATTTCATTACCAAACAGTGAAAGAGCTCATAATTAACATATGGAGATATGCCATCTCTGTGTTTCAAATATTCCCTTCTAATAGTGATCTCGTGTCTGTAGAGGAGAGAGCCATCTTCTGGCCGCAGAGCGTGGGGTCGAAGGACCCTGGCCTCGTGGGTGGCGTCTGCAGTCTGTGGGTTGGGGGAGCCTGCCCCGGGCTGTGGGCTGCGGATGGGGTGTTTTGATTATTGCCGCCCCGTCTTCCAGGAACCCCTTCCCCACTGAGGTTCCCTGACACCCCATTTCTGGCCTTGTTCAGGCTCACTTTCTCCACTCACACGAGGGTGCCCAGCGGGAGGAAGCGGCAGGGCTTTCTGTGCCATCTTCAGAGCTGATGGAGGTGGAACCAGGCCAGCCGTGTCAGAATGTAGTGGGGGAGCAACTAGCAAGAAAACCCACTCTTTCCCTGTGGCACCAGAAATTCTGGTTAGAGGGATGGCCAGGAGTAGGAACAGGACGTCCACCGTGGACAGGAAGTGACTCCCAGCATGCGGGAGATGGAGACCAAGTCCAAGGGCCCCGGATGGGAGACCAGGGTGAGTGAGGTCTGATGCCAGGGGGGGGGTGGGGCTCGGTTATTTGAGAAGAGTGTATTTCCCTGATCAGCGGGACAGGAGTTCCATTTCATTGGGGTCCTTCCTTCCAGTTTGGGATGGGTTCTGGAATGGTGGTGGTTGTTGTTTTTTTTTGGCCATGCTACACGGCTTGCAGGATCTTAGTTCCCCCGACCAGGGATTGAACCCGGGCCCCCTGCATTGAAAGCACAGAGTCCTAACCACTGGACCGCCAGGGAAGTCCTTGGAATTTGTATTCTAAGTGATAAAAAGGGGCAGGCGACTTTTCATGGCGGTGGGGTTAGCTTTGTCAGGTCTCCCTGACCTGGAGAGGTGGTGTCATTAAAATCCGGTAACTCAAACAGTGCAGTATGATTAAGGACTTATTTATGTCATTGTGTTTTACTCGAAAGTTTGAAATCTGTTAAGGTGACTTTTAGGATTCTTGGTGTGGGTTGGGGACACGTCTTTGTGTGGGTGGGTTTAATACCTTCTTGTGTGCACCTCATTTCCTGGGAATCACTGAGGAACCGCTCTTTGATTTTCAATTTTAAACCCTTATCTTCCGACAATCGGCCTCATCCAGAGCAGAATGGGCTGCAATTACAGTCTTCCTAATGGGATGGGTTTTATTTCGAATGAGTGGACTGAGACAGCATTTCACTACGTTCGTATGACTGCTCACAATCGCCCATTTTTCTTTCGTTTAATGGAAAATGTGTTGCTGAAGCCTGCTTCTCAGTCCTGGCCCCATGGTGGCCTGGGCGGATCCTGGCTCAGATCTGAGGCCACCTGTGTGCATCATCGGACGGGCCAGCCGTGGCCCAGGGAGGGAGGGTGAAGGAGGGGCCCATGTGGCTTTTATTTTGCTGCATTTTGTCCAGAAGCATTTCATATGGTGGGCCGAGTGGTTTTGATTTGGCCTTCAGCGGGAGTAAGGCATAGCAGGATTTCACGGGCTTCTGTGATGGCCAGAGATGCTGGCCAGGATGCAGAGGCAGGTGGGTGCCACGTGGGATGGAGGTGCAGGTCCCAGAGAGCCTGGCAGGGCCTGGCCATTCTCTGCAACAAAACTGTTTGCTTTCACTGACATTGGAGCGCTGGGATCAGGGTCCCACCGTCGACACGACCGCTCACCGCCTCTCCCCGTGGCTGGCTCGTGAAATGTTCCAGAGTCAGAGAGTATCTGAGCTGTTTGTTGTAGCATCTCAACTTGGGAGAGCTCAGTCACCCTTTCAGCCATAAAGTCTGCCTTTCCCCAGAGGAGTAGATGCCAGAGAAGGTGTGTTTTCTATTTGAATCAACACTGATACAGCCTCGGAAGTGCCAGAAAGGGGATCTCGCCTTGACACATACTGATGGGAACCCTTTCATTTCCAAAGTCTGTTAAAAAATCTTAATGCTTGTTAAAAAAAATCCACTTTACCATTGGCAAAAATATCCTCTTGTGTGTTTGCAAATTATACCTCTGCCTCTCTCAGGTGCCCCGTGAGAGTGGGGTAGTGTTCCTGAACGAGGCTGGAGCCCCTGGATTTTCCGGAGCCCCCGGCCTGGCGCCTCCTGTGAGCTGCTTGTGCCGTAGAAAGGGCAGCTCTCCCCGATTTTCATAAGAAGGGCCTCTGGGCTCCTCACCATTCAGAGAAGCAGTGGAGTATCTTCTCCGTCTCCCGCCTCATCCTTCTGAGTAAGTCTTGCTCCTTGTTCCCTGACAGTCATTCCACCAAAGTTATTTTTTAGACAGAGGCTTCTCTTTTGGTTGCCCCAGGCCCGGGGCCCCTCCACGGGGAAAGGAAGCATCTGGGAACATCAGCTGATGAGATGGCTGTTGCGCCCCCCACTCTGTCTTCTGAAATCAAGGATATCTTTATTTTTTTAAGTTTTTAAAATTGTGGTAAAATATACGTAACATGAAATGTACCACTTTAATCATTTTTATGTGTACAGTTCAGTAGTATTAAGTACAGTCACTTTGTTGTGTAACCGTTACCACCATCCACCTGCAAAACTTTTTCATCTTCCCAAACTGAAACTCTGTCCGCATAAACGCAAACTCCCCATTTCCCCCTCCCCCAGCCCCTGGAAACCACAATTCCACGTCTAAGTGAGATCATGTACGTAGTGTGTATTTGTCTGTCTGTCTTATTTCACTTAGCATAATGCCCTCCAGGTTCATCCACAATGTCACAAATGATAGGATTTCCGTCTTCTTTTACCTATCTATCTATTTATCTATTTATGTATCTTGTTTGGCCGTGCCTGCAGCCCGCAGGATCTTAGTTCCCCAACCAGGGATCGAACCCATGTCCCCTGCAGTGGAAGTGCAGAGTCCTAATCACTGGACCACCAGGGAATTCCCTCCGTTTTTTAATACTAAATAGTAATCCACTGTGTGTATGTGTGTGTTTATACATATATGTATATATATATATGTGATATATTCTTTATCCATTCATCTGTCTCTGGACCCATATTGCTTCCATATCTTTTGTGGCAAGCGGGGGCTACTCTTCGTTGCTGTGCGCGGGCTTCTCATTGCGGTGGCTTCTCTTGTTGCGGAGCACAGGCTCTAGGCGCAACGGCTTCAGTAGTTGTGGCTTGCGGGCTCTAGAGCGCAGGCTCAGTAGTTGTGGCGCACGGGCTTAGTAGCTCCGCGGCATGTGGGATCTTCTCAGACCAGGGCTCGAACCCGTGTCCCCTGTATTTGCAGGCGGATTCTTAACCACTGCATCGCTAGGGAAGTCCCCTGCTTTCATATCTTGGCTATTGTAAATAATGCTGTAATGAACATTTGAGTGCAGATACCTCTTTGAGATAGTGATTTCATTTTTTTTGGATATATACTCAGAAGTAGAATTGCTGGATCATATGGTAGTTGTATTTTACATTTTTTGAGGAGACTCCACACTGTTTTCCGTAGTGGCTACACCAATTTACATTCCCACCAACAGAGCACGAGGGCTCCCTTTTCTCCACGTGCTCATCAGCGCTTGTTATTTGTTGTCTTTTTGGTGATGGCCATTCTAACAGGCGTGAGGTGATACTTCATTGTGGTTTTGATTGGCATTTCCCTGATGATCGGTGATATTGAGCACCTTTCCATGTGCCTGTGGCTATTTGTATGTCTTTGGAAAAATCTATTTAGGTCCTTTGCCCATGAAAAAAATTGTTTTTTTCAGAGTTGTATGAGTTCCTTACGTATTTAGGGGTTCCTTCTTTTTTAAGGCCAAGTCACATTCCATTGTATGTACATGCCACATTTTGTTTATCCGTTCATCCTTTGGACATCAGGAATATGTCGTGTAGTAGAAAGAACAAAGCGGCGAGACCTCGGTCTCCGCGGTTCACAGCCTCTGCGCGTGGGCAGGTGGGGGCTGGCCACACTGGTGCTCTCGCTTGCTTCTGCTCTCAGCGGGCGCACGTGCAGTCTCCACGGGCGCCTGGGCCTGCTGCTGAGACTGGAGGGTGCAGATGGGTGTGGGAGCCAGTCCCTAACCCCAAAGAGCAGCAGGGACAGGCCAAGTGAATGGCAGCTCCTATCTAGGGCTTTAACAAGTTCAAAAAGAGAAAAGAGCTTGTATTCATCCTGAGGGTTACATGGTCACAGGCCACCCAAAGGATGCGCCTCTGTTCCCAGAATTGGTGGGAGCTTCTCTGGAGGATGTGTTTCTCCCAGAGCCCTTCGTCAGGATGGGAGCGCCTGCCATGGCTACCGTGATCACGGTCAGCAGCACAAGAGCCCAGGAGGTCCTGCAACGTGTCACCTCTCGTATAAGGATGTCAGTACATTTTTTTTTTAAATTTTATTTATTTATTATTTATTTATTAATTTTATTTTTGACTGTGTTGGGTCTTCGTTTCTGTGCAACGGCTTTCTCCAGTTGCGGTGAGCGGGGGCCACTCTTCATCGCGGTGCGCGGGCCTCTCACTATCGCGGCCTCTCTTGTTGCGGAGCACAGGCTCCAGACGTGCAGGATCAGTAGTTGTGGCTCACGGGCCTAGTTGCTCCGCGGCATGTGGGATCTTCCCAGACCAGGGCTTGAACCCGTTACCCCTGCATTGGCAGGCAGATTCTCAACCACTGCGCCACCAGGGAAGCCCCAAGGATGTCAGTACATTTTATCTGAAGTTGATAATATATCCAGAAATAGAGGTGTAAAAATATTATTTAGAGAGATGGAAATAGCCACCAGAAGAATTAAAATCTGAGCTAAGGAAGAGGGTTGGCAGTGGCCTGGGGAAGTTGGGGTCAGGGAATGTGGCTTTTCATTAGAAGCCCCTCCAGTATGGGATTATTCAGCCTGACTGAAAGAATCACCTCGTTTCTTCAGGGCTTTGCGGTAGCCAGTGACTGATCTGTGTAGTTACGTGGTAGATGGGGTCAGAGGTATCTGTCCTCAGGTATGATGGCAGTCACAGTGTAAGGTGTCCAGTAGCACCAGGCAGAAAATGGGAAGAGCTCACGGACTGGTGGATTAACAGTGTCTGGCCCAGTAATTCCTGCTGAAACCTTAAGGGTGGGCAATAAATGAAAGCACTGCCCCGGCAGATATGACTTGCATCCTAACAGCAGTCTTCAATGTCTTCTGTCAGAGGAGTGATGGTTGGGCCATTTCTTGTCCGTGGAGAGGGCTGGTGAAGGAGCTTTCAATCCAGGGCACCTGGACCGTGCTTCAGTCCTCTACAGCACACCACCCGCGTCGGTTGGGAAAGAGAGTTACCACAATTGTTTTTTTTGGTTCTGGCTTTTAAAAAAATATTATTTTATTTTTTTAGTTGATGTATAGTTATTTTACAGTGCTGTGTCAGTTTCAGGTATACAGCACAGTGATTCAGTTATATATATAGGAGGCTGTATGTATATTGGGTTGGCCAAAAAGTTCATTCAGGAATGGACAGAAAAACCGAACGAACTTTTTGGCCAGCCCAATATATATAAATAGGAGAAATATTTCTTCTATATTCTGTTCTCCCACGGTTATTTTCTTATAGCCCTTGTCCAAGTGCACCCCAGTGATTTGTTTTCATAGATGTCAAAACCGTGGCTGGTTTCCAGAACATCATCTTTGGAAATTCTATATAGCAATGAAGCAGTTTTTCTCTTTCCATTTTTATATAGCTGCATCTATTTGAAATTTTAGTTTCATATCACATTTATCTAACAGTGTGTCTGCTCGAGATAGTTTGCATTCTATAGAATGGGCTTGATAGGAAATTATTTAAAAATTCAAATATTAGAGTTTCAAGGATCCTAAGTGTTGATTTTTAGGGAATGTACCAATTTTCATCTATGTGATTCTTTACCAAAAGGGAGGGTCACGAAATGAATAACCTACATTTTCTGGTTTTTCAATAAGAAGCATTGATTGTGTTTTTTAAAGAAAGAACCATAAGAATATGTGATTTTAATTTTGACTTCATATTAATACCTTCAGAAACAGGAGGTTCTCTGTGCCTGGGTTCTGCATCTTTGAGTTTCCAGGAGCTTAGTGTACTGAGGCCTGATCCAGGGAGCTGGACGGTTTAGGTTCTGCTGGCTGCCTTCCTGCTCTGTCCAGGGAGACCAGATCCCAGAGGAGGACAGCAGCAATTAGGTCTTGTTGGGAAGAAAGAACACAGCCACCAGCACTGGACCGTTTTGCTTCCCCTGAACAAATAAGATAGTGCATTGCTGGCATCTGTAGCTCCCGTAGGGCCGTGTGGCAGGGGCTGGCCTGCGGGCTTGCTTGGCAGAGACAGGATGCCCACACCCAGGGCTGCTCTGCATGGTCAGGGAAGGAGCTTAATTCATTGACAGTTTGGGGGCTAATGATATCCACTTGTTCTGTATGGAGCTGGGGATGGATCCTTTCTCTTTCTTCAATTTAATAGAGCTTTACAAATCAAAATACCATCCTGCTTAAGCCATTCAGAACTGTTTCCCGTTAAAAAAAAACCAAAAGGTAGCCCCTGTGATGATCCCCTCGCCCACCCCACACCATGGTGGCTTTGTGGGCGGTCTGCTTGCTGCCCCGAGCCCATCTGGACACGTTTCTGCTTCTCATCAGAAAGGGAGCTGTCACCAGTGCAGATGGGAGACTCACGTTAGCTTTAGTGATGGAAAGATGGAAATAGAAGCTTCCTTGATACCACCATGCCAAGTAAGATAATGAGGATGCATATTTGCTGCTAGCCGCTGAAGGCAGACATCGCTAGAGTAATTTGGCTTAGTGGGAAGTTGGAACATATTGTTTTAGAAGAGATTTCAAGAGCATCGTCTTTGGAAATCCTCTACAGCTATGAAGTGATTTTCCCCCCTCAATTCTACTTATATAGTGGTATCTGTTTGAATTTTTCATTGGTTATCTGTTCTCTCCAATAGTGTATTTGCCTGAGCTGTCTCGAATTCTATTAAATGGCCTTGGCATTAAATTGTCTTAAATATTTCTTATTGCTATTTGGAAGACCCGTAAGTATTTCCAGTGTTCGTATTTGGGTCATGGAGGTGCCACTTTGCATCATTTTGTCATATGTAAGGGCCAGGCTATTTCAAGGAAGGTCCAGAGAAGAGACTTGCTATTTCTGAGAATATCCGATGGATTAGGAAGCACGGGTTATTCAAAGATCTGTCCTTTTCGCTTTGAAATCTGAAATGGAAAAGCTGTGCTCAGGGGCAGGGGGATTTGGAACCTGGGAGGGAGCGGGTCAGGCTCCCGGCTTCATCCAGAACCCACATCCTGCCCTACACGGCACAGCATCACGGAGGTGAAGATGCATGAAAAGCCCGAGTTCCAGCTGCTAACTCGGGCGGGCGTGGGTGAGGAGGCCGGGTGGCTGGTGGCTGGGGTGCTCCATCCAGCCCGGCACCCTCTGGAGGCTGATTCTCTATATTCTGCAGATTTCCCTGGGGACTGTGGGGATGGCCTCGTTTCACCTGGGCGCCCTCATACAGCTATGGGACAGTCCCACCAGGCTGCAGGGTTGTGAGACGATGAGCCCCTGGCCCCAGCGTCACCTGATTTTTATCCTTTGTTCCCTGGGCCTTTTGCTTGAAGGTACCTTGAGTATCTTGTGTGTGCACTTACTTCTAAAATGTGCATTAGGGACATCCCTGGTGGTCCAGTGGGTAAGACTCTGCGCTCCCAATGCAAGGGGCCCAGGTTCGATCCCTGGTCTGGGAACTAGATCCTGCGTGCATGCTGCAACTAAGAAGTCTGCATGCCGCAACTAAGAAGCCCGCATGCTGCAACTGAAAGATCCCGCATGTTGCAACGAAGATCCCATGTGACTCAACTAAGACCCGGCGCAGCCAAAATAAATAAATAAGTGAATAAATAAATATTTAAAAAAATAAAAAGTAAAATGTGCATTAAGCGTTTTGTAAGATTTCAGAGTCATAACATCCATCAATGTATCCATTCACTCACCATTCAGCAAGTGTTTGTGGAACACCTACTGTGCACCGCGCTGCGTGGTGGCCTGGCCACGGGCTGCCGTGCCCTGGGGAGATCGTGTTCTGGTACTGAGCACATCTGCACCGTCCAGGGCAGGGACCACTGAGTTTTGTCCCATGTAAATTGGATGCCTCGCACCGTGGTTTGCTGTGTTACAGGCAAGGACAGAAGGCAGGAACTTCCAGACAGACGGGGTGGGCTCGGCCTACCTGCCCAGTGGCCGAGCTTAAAGCCCATGGGTCTACACCTCCCAAGACAACATCCCTGCCATTTGTGGGGGACGCCGAGGTGGGGGCAGGGTGGCGGGGTGATGGGCCCCATGTGTGCAGGGTGCTGGGTCAGGTGATGGACTTACTGCAGCAGAGGAGACATCTGCCCCCACCTCGTGGAGCTTCGGTTTGCAGAATTTTAGCCGTTCTCAGTATTTAAAAAAATTTCTCCTGGTTGTAGCATAAAATCACTTAGCTTCTTGCAGCGTGATTTGAGGCTTTAATGCCATTCCGCAGATGTCCTTTCGTGATGCAAGAGGGCTTCCTGAGAAGGGGCTGGAAAGTGGTTTTCATCCAGCACTTTTGACAGCAGTGTCTGGCAGGTTAGGGTGGAAAGAGGGTGGGAGGTGGCAGGGGGGCGCTCTCACCCGCTGTTCCGTGGTTTCAGATCCTGGGAAAGCTGCTCACTCCCAAGCATGGTTTATAGGAGAATTTAAATTTCCTTAAGCGACTTCTGAAAGGAAGCAGGCTTTATTTTCATTCATTAATTAATTTGGTTTTTTTTTTTAATTTAATTTTTTGTTGAAGTGTAGTTGATTTACAATGTTGTGTTAGTTTTTGGTGCACAGCACAGTGATTCAGTTATACATACATGTACATATTCTTTTTCAGATCCTCTTCCATTATGGTTTATTACAGGATATTGAATATAGTTCCCTGTGCTATACAGTGGGACCTTGTTGTTTATCTATTTTATACATAATAGTTTGTATCTTTTAATCCCAAACTCCTAATGTATACCTCCCCCACTTTCCCCTTTGGTAACCATAAGTTTGTTTTCTTTTTTTAAAAAATAGCATACAGATATTGCTACTTTTTTAAAAAAATTAATTAATTAATTTTTGGCTGCATTGGGTCTTCCTTGCTGCGTGGGCTTTCTCTAGTTGCTGGGAGCAGGGACTACTCTTCGTTGTGGTGCACGGGCTTCTCATTGCGGTGGCTTCTCTTGTTGCGGAGCATGGGCTCTAGGCCCATGGGCTCTGTGGGCTCTAGAGCGCACGGGCTTCAGTAGTTGCGGCGCACAGGCTCAGTTGCTCTGCGGCATGTGGGATCTTCCTGGACCAGGGCTCGAACCCGTGTCCCCTGCATTGGCAGGCAGATTCTTAACCACTGCGCCACCAGGGAATTCCCATAAATTTGTTTTCTATGTCTGTGGGTCTGTTTCTGTTTCATAAATAAGTTCATTTGTGCCATATTTTAGATTCCACAAAAAAGAAGATATGAAAATGCTGTCTGCTTGGTTTTTTGTCTGTGAAGGGGTTGACGTTGCAGTGGAATATTTAAGCGGGTTTGGGGTTTGGGCCATTTCGCGGTAGGGTCTCCTTTTGGAGGCCCATCGTTCTTCTGAGGACGCCTCTGGCCGGCCCCTGGGATTTGATGTCCCCCAGATTTCAGGAGGGGGCTGTTGTCACCAGCTGCTTCTCTTCCTGGGTGGGCACTCACAGGGCCTATGCCACCTGTGCTCCCTGCACCCCTCAGCACAACCCCCCGCTGGACTGACCCCACTGCCCCCCAGAGAGGGGTCAGGGAACACGTCCCGCCCTGACCCTGACCACCCTCTGTGAGCGCTGCTCAAGGGGAGGATGTGCGTCTCATCCTCTTCATCCACGCGCTCCTGGGCCTGAGTGTGGGTCCTGCCTGCTGCTCCTGCTGTTCGTCCTCGGCAGTTGGCCCCGGCCTCCCCAGGGCACGTGTGTACGCATGCACACACTCGCCATACACACACACACACCACACACAGACACACACCATACACACACACACACGCCATACACACACACACGCCATACACACACACACACGCCACACACACACACGCCATACACACACACACCATACACACACACACACACGCCATACACACACGCCATACACACACACACACCATACACACACACACGCCATACACACACACACACACCACACACACACGCCATACACACACACACGCCATACACACACACGCCATACACACACACACTCGCCATACACACACACCCCACACACAGACACACACCATACACACACCATACACACACACACCATACACACATACACACATCATACACACACACGCCATACACACACACGCCATACACACACATGCCATACACGCACACACACCACACACACCATATACACACACACACACCATACACACATACACGCCATACACACACACCACACACACATGCCATATACACACACACACCATACACACACACGTCATACACACACACGCCACACACACACCATACACACATACACACACCATACACACACACACCATACACACACACACACCATACACACATACACACACCATACACACACACACGCCATACACAGACATGCACCCCATACACACACACACACCATACACACACACACTCCATATACACACATACACACCCCATACACACACACACACCATACACACACATGCACCCCATACACACACACACACGCCATACACACACCATACACACATGCACACCCCATATACACACATACACACCCCATATACACACATACACACCCCATACACACACACACACCATATACACACACACCATACACACACACACCATACACACACACGCCATACACACACACACCATGCACACACACGCACCCCATACACACACACACACACCATACACACACACCCCCCACACACTCACCCCATACACACATACACACCCCATACACACATCGTACACATGCATCATATACACACATACATACACATGCATCACACTTACATGTATCACATACCACACCATGCACCACATACCTATACCGTACACATACATCATGCACACACCACACACACATACACACATGTGAACCCCTCAGTGAGTGAAACTAAATTCTCAGTTTCTCCCAGATCAACACAGCAGCGCCTCCCCTCCCCTGGTCCAGTGCAGCCCTGGGCCCAGGTCCCAGCCCCCATCGCCTCCCTGTGTCTGGTCCCCACCTGCCTCCGTGTTTCTGTTTCCCCAGCTGCCCTATGCTGCGTGTGTTCTGATCCCCTCTGCCAGGGGTGACCTTCCTTCCCGAGGAGCCTCGGGCCCCTGCACTCTCCACACACGCCCCCTCCCTCCTGACCGCCGTTCCCCACTGTGGGTTTTCTCAGTGCTGACACCTCCCAGCTAGAATGTGAAACCCTCAAAGGCACAGACTGTGGGTTTCATCTTAATACTGCTGAATAAGAAACGCATTTTGGTAAAAGACCCAACCAGTACGCACGTATTTAATAGAGTCAAAGTGATGCCCCCTTGGCCTCCTCTCCCATCTGCATGCCGTCCACAGAGGAAGTGCTGGTGGGCATTGGTGGGAGCCCTTCCGGTCTGTTCTGTTTGCCTTTGCATTCATACATGGACTTGCAGATGTGTATACATTGTCTAGCTGGCTTGCCGTGTCTGTAACTGGGATCTACACACACACAGACACACACTCACAGACATGCACACATACACATACTTAGCTAACTTGCTGTTTTCACTCAATCTCAGGCTTGTAAGATTTCTCTCTGTCAGCACATATTGGCCTACCTCTTTAAAAAAAGTCTCAGAGTATTCCAGCCTGTGGATTCTGCCCTAATTTATTTAACCATTGTCCTAGTGATGGGCACTTAGGTTGCTTCCAGTTTTTAAAAAGATTGCTGCAGTGAAAATCCCTATACTCACATCATTTCATATACATGTGACTCCTGGAAATGCAGTTGCTGGGTAAAAGGATATGCGTGTTTAATTTTTGATAGAGAAGGCGGAATTGCTTTTCTGAAAGGCGTCGCTGGGACTCCTTCTAAAGAAATAAAATTTTTTTAAAAGGAGAAAACCAGCAAAGAAGTTATTCACCACCAATAGCTAAATAAAGAGAGAGTGGTTCTCCCTCAGGCCATGAACTGTGAAATGCCACAGCCAGGGAGAGGCAGAGGATCTAGGCAAAGGTTGACATGGTTTCTAAGGTTTTCTGTGCTGTCCCCCTCACCCCCCAAAGCAGTCCTGGGGAAAGATGAGATGAACAACCAAAAGCCTGAGACTCTACTAATGCTCTGCAGTTTGGAGAGAGGAACACTGTGTGTGTGGTGGGGCTGGGGATGGATGCTCTTGGAGCCCAGTGACTCTCATTAAAGTCAGGAAAAACCTGTCCTTCTCCAGGGGTGCTGCCCAGGATCTGTTTGCACTGCATTCTGGGAGAATCCCTTAGCTCCATCTATCAGTTTACCCACCGGCTCCTCAATTATACCCATTCTTACATTCAGCCTTCTGAATATCAACCACCATATATTTTTTGGGGGGTGGTTTATCCCAGAAAGGCAAGGTTTAGTCAACATTTGGAAATCAATCATTTTACCATGTTAATAGAATAAAGGTGAAAAAAAACGATCTTCACAGTAAATGCAGAAAAAGCATTGGTCAAATTCAGCACCAAGTTTTTTACTTTTATGAATAAAGCTGCTATAAACACACATGTACAGGTTTTATGTGACCGTAGGTTTTCGTCTCACTTAGGTAAATATGAGAAATGGGATGGCTGGGTCTTATGATAAGCGTTTGTATAACTTTGTAGGAAGCTGCCAACATGTTTCCCAAAGTGGCTGCATCATTTTGCACCCTCATCAGCAAGGTATGAGTTATAGCTGTTGCATTTCCTCATCAGGATTTGGTTGTGTCAATGTTTTCTTGTTTGTTTGTTTTTTGTTTTGTTTTGTTTTTTTAAGCCCTTCTAATAGAGTAGAGGAATGTTATGATTTTTTTTTTAACATCTTTATTGGAGTATAATTGCTTTACAGTGTTGTGTTAGTTTCTGCTGTATAACAAAGTGAATCAGCTATATGCATACGTATATCCCCATATCCCCTCCCTCTTGCATCTCCCGCCCACCCTCCTTATCCCACCTCTCTAGGTGGTCCCAAAGCACAGAGCTGATCTCCCTGTGCCATGCAGCTGCTTCCCATTAGCCATCTATTTTACATTTGGTAGTATATATATGTCAATGCTACTCTCTTACTTCGTCCCAGCTTACCCTTCCTCCTCCCCGTGTCCTCAAGTCCATTCTCTGTGTCTGTGTCTTTATTCCTGTCCTACCCCTAGGTTCTTCAGAACCATTTTTTTTTTTTTTTTTTAGATTCCATATATATGTGTTAGCATACGGTATTTGTTTTTCTCTTTCTGACTTACTTCACTCTGTATCACAGACTCTAGGTCCATCAACCTCACTACAAATAACTCAATTTCGTTTCTTTTTATGGCTGAGTAATAGTCCAGTGTATATATGTGCCACATCTTCTTTATCCATTCATCTGTCGAACCACCATATTTTTTTAAATTTGGAAGCATAATTATTTCAGCAGTTTTAGGTTTACAGAAAAGTTGAGCAGAAAGTTCCCATATGGTCTGTAACCCCCATACCCCCTAATTTCCCCTATTGTTAACATCTTGTGTTAGTATGGTACATTAGTTACCATTGATGAGCCAATATTGATACACTATTATTATTATTATTACCTAAATTAGGGTTAGGTTCACTCTTTGTGTTGTACATTCTATGGGTCTTGACAAAAGCATAAAGACTCAGACTACCATCCTTTTGTTCTACTAGTTCGTTAGTTGTGTCCTGTTAGCTTCTTCCTGTTTTAAGGACTACCCTGGGAACAGCCTTTGGAGTCTCGGGAAGGGCCAGGGTGCTGAGGTGCTGGCTCTCGTCCGGGGAGCGGTGCTCCTGTGGTGTCCTGGTCCCCCCACCCCGAATTCTGAGCCTGCTCGGGTCTCAGCGCCTGTCACCGTGTGGCAAGGGACTGTGGGGATTGGAAAGCAGCAGATGAAGCAGGCAGCCTCCCTGGGCTCCTCTTCCCTGGTTTCCCCTCCTTTCCCCCTCTTGAAATGTGTCATTTATCTCGGAATGTTCTGGCAAGATGTAGTATTTTAAAGGACTGCCCGGGTGGGTAAGGGTGTGTGGGTGGAGGGCTGCTGCCGTGGCCCTGCTGTCCCATGATGGATAGCGTGGGGTTCCGGGGTGGCAGTCGCCGTGGCCCTGCTGTCCTGCGATGGATAGCATGGGGTTCTAGGGGGGCGGCCGCCGTGGCCCTGCTGTCCCACGATGGATAGCGCGGGGTTCCGGGGTGGCAGTCGCCGTGGCCCTGCTGTCCCACGATGGATAGCGCAGGGTTCCGGGGTGGCAGTCACCGTGGCCCTGCTGTCCCACGATGGATAGCGCGGGGTTCTGGGGGGGCGGCTGCCATGGCCCCATGTGCTCCCCCCTTGCTTGTGGTGAGCGTGTGAATAGGGAGGGAGGTGGGAGGGGATCTGCGGCGCTTTCAGGATGAGGACCGGCCCCTCTTTTTGTTGGAACAGGAAGTGGCCTGGATGTGGTGTCTCGGTTGGAACGGCTGTCCTCCCGGCCCCACGTGGCAGGGGATGCCTCCCGTACAGCATCCTTCCAGCTGTGGCCGCTCCGAGGGCAGAGCCTGTGACCCCTCCATGCCCCATGCCCCACAGCCATGGAGCTGGGTGTCCAGGCCACTCCAAGGGTTTGCACCTCGCCCGGCTGGGCCTGGAACGTGGAGGTGTTCATGAGTGAGCTGGGCCCCGACGAGGTGGGACTGGATGTCCTCAGACCTGGTCGAAGTGGTTGCCCTGTTCACCTGGCCAGCGGCCTGGGCAGCCCTTGGTCCCCCTGAGCATCGGTCTCTGTGTGTGTCCTGGGGATGGTCATCGAGTCACCATTCAGTGGGGTGCCACTGAGTACTGCTGTGGGTGGCCCCCACAGAATGTGGCAGGTGGGGATGGCGGGGTTTCCGTCCTGTGGGTGAGGGGGACAAGGCTGCAGCCCGGCCCGGTGAGTGGGGTGCTGAGTGCTCAGCTGTCACCCAGGGCTCGCCGGGGGCAGGCCTGGCGTGGCTAAGCCTTGGCACAGAGCCCTGAGGCTGGGGCAGGGTGATGGACGGAGGCCGGAGGGCACGGAGGCCAGGCCTGGAGGCTCTCCCCACCCTTATGAGGACGTGTGCTCTGCATGTCGGGGGTCTTTGGAGGGGGGACGCTTGAGGAGAGGAGGATTCGACCTGACTTACGATTTATAATGATATTTTTTATAACAGCTTTACTGAGATACAATTCACATAACATACAATTCACCCATTTGGGGACTTCCCTGACAGTCCAGTGGTGAAGACTTTGCCTTCCAATGCAGCGGGTGCAGGTTCGACCCCTGGTCGGGGAGCTAAGATCCCACATGCCTCAGGGCCAAAAAACCAAAACATAAAACAGAAGCAGTATTGTAACAAATTCAATAAAGACTTTAAAAATGGTCCACATCAAAAAAAAAAAATTAAAAAAAATTCACCCCTTTGAAATACACAGTTCAGTGGTTTTTAACACACTCACAATGTTGTGCAACCATCACCACCATCTAATCCTGGAACATTACCATCGCCCATACCCATTAGCAGGCATCCCCTGTTTTCCCCTCCCCACCCCAGCCCTAGCTTTGATTTCTTTAAGTGAATGTGTTGTTGAAGAATAACCGTCATACGGGCATGTACACTCATCCTGGAGTGAATGTTTGTGTCCCCCCCTCCACCGCCAGTTCATGTGTTGAAATCTAATGCCCAGTGTGGTGATATTAGGAGGTGGGACCTTTGGGGTGATGAGGTCATGAGGGTGGAGCCCTAAGAATGGGATTAGCGCCCTGATAAGAAGAGGCGAGGCAGCTGTCTCCCTCCTCTTCCACCGTGTGAGGACACAGCAAAAAGTCAGCCGTCTGCAACCCAGACAAGGGCTCTCGCTAGAACCCACCCACGCAGGCACCCCGATCTTGGACGTCCAGCCTCCAGAACTGTGAGAAGTAAATCCCTGTGGATGAGCCACCCCGTCTGTGGTGCTTGGCTATAGCAGCTCGAGCTGACGGAGACTGAGTGTGGCTCCCCTACGTGGTGCTGACCCACCCTGAGAGGGCCGTGATGGGCGAGGGCTGAAGCAAGAGCCCTGTTAGGAGCGGTTGATGGGGAGGGTGATTGCAGGAGGGGGTTCTAGAGGCCTCTGACGCTCGAGGCAGCACAGACCTGGTGGCTTGGAGGAGGGGAGGGAAAGGAGTCAAGGGGGACCCCAGCTGGGGGCTGAGTTGTCATCAGCCGGACAGGGGGAGGCTGAGTCTCGTGGGGGGAGGGCTTGGCCAGCTCGGATGTGCTGGGCACCAGGTGCCTGTTAGGCACACATTGGAGGTGCTGATGGGTGGATGGTGTGTGCGCTTCCAGAAAGTTCTGTGGGGTTGCATACACACCAGGGAGCCATCGGCTTAGGGCAGGCCCCTGATCCGTGGTCCTGGACCAGAGGTCTTGCACATACAAGGACAGCCCACCCAGCGACGTGGTAAGCTACCGAAACTGTCACAGAGCTGGGGTGCATGCAGCCCGGGGGCCCCTGCTACCTGCGGTGAGCCTGTCTGCCCGGCCAGAAGGCGCAGGCGTGATTTGGGCTCAGGACCTATTTCTAATCTTCACTTGTCTGGGGAGCCCGCCAGGTGTCAGATCCCCTAAACTTCCCCCAAGTTTGTATCCATCAAATTTAGAATATATCATGTAGAATGCAGACATTTTAATCCATGTAGAGGGTCCATTGCACAATTTGTGGCATTTCCATCGTTTCACCTCTCTTTGATCATATTGAGGACATTTTTCGGATAGTCAGGGAGGTGTCATTTTAGCATAACACAAAATTACAACATTTTCGAAAGTGGGCAGAGTAGAAAACGATACCTAAAAATGCTTCAATGCGGCCACATCATCACATTCTGCATTGAATGCTTCACGTGTCCCTAGAGGCTCCACCTGGGACTTAACTCTGCAACCTGGAGCGAGTGACTGGCCCTTCCTGAGGCTCTGCTGGCTTCGAGCACGGGCTGAGAAGAGAATCCCTCACCCCGGGAGGCTCAGCACCCCCTGGGTCGATGGGCCTGGACTCCCGCCTGGAGGGGAACCGTCCAAGTTGTAGTGTGCAGGGCAGGCGGCTCCCATCTGAGGACCAGGATGACCCTCTGCCCTGGGCCGGGGGGATGGATTGTCCCGATCTTTGTTCCTTATGCCTTGTGGGGTCTTCTGTGCTCTCCGCAGGGGCCTGGCCTGCCCCTCCCCTCCCCCACACCACTCGCTGAGGCTCCAGGAACCTTGGGGTCAGTGCTTTCCCAAGTTGCCGTTTTGGTGCCTTGGACAGTTGGTCCTGATTCTTTTACCCCAAACATGTGACTGGGTGGCCCTGCTGCCTTTGAAGCCTGACATGCCCGTTGTCATGTGCACCTGCGGGTGGGGGCCGTGAACCTTCCCAGGGCAGGTGTGCTCGGAGCACACCTGGGCTCCTGGGCACTTGTGGAAGGGCAGGGGTTTTCAGGTGGGATGTGCCCACGGGCTTGAGTTTTTGTGAAGGACAGTGGGTCCCCCTTCCGCCTTTGTCCTGGACACGGACAGCGGCCACCTGAGACTTCCCCCCATCATAAGGTAGTTCTATGTTTAATTTTTTGAGGACCCCGCATACTATTTTACATAGTGGCTGCACTAATATTATATTCCCACCAACAGTGCACAAGGCTTCCCTTCTCTCCACATCCTTGCCTACACTTGTTATTTATTGTCATTTTGATACTAGCCATCCTAATGGGTATGAGATCTCATTGTGGCTTTGATTTACATTTCCCTGATGATTAGTGATGCTGAGCATCTTTTCATGTGCCTGTTGGCCGTTTGTTTCTCTTCTGTCTCAGCTCTTTAGGGACCAGATGGAGAAAGGCCTTGCTGAGTGGACCGGGGTGGGAAAACCTGGGGAGCGGTGTGATTGGACCTTCCCCCAGCTGAGAGTGGTGGCCTGGGGGGTGTGAGCAGGGCTTGGGGCAGGGTGGGGAGGCCTGGCCACAGCACATAGAAGGCTCTTGGCAAAAAGTAACTCCAGCAGGTTACAAAGGTTGGAGCTGCCCCTGACCCTGGGGCCAGGCCTGACCATGTGAGCTCGGCCATTTTTCTGCTGTCCAGGCATCCAGGGGCCCAGTGCCAGTGGGGGCCTGGTGGAGGTGGGTGTGACACTGCCAGCACCATGTCCCTTCTGGCAGTGTCCCTGCGCCAGCCCAGTCCCGGCTTGGCCGATTCCAGCCGAGCCACCTACCCACACTGGTCACTGTTGGCTCTGAGGTGGTCCAAGGTTCTTAGTTACCAGGAGCAGAGCGCTGGTCTTGCCCTGACATGTGGTCACCATCCTTCCCCCATCTGATGCCGAAACTTGTCTTCTGTGCACCGGTGCCTATTCGAATCTCAGAGACAGAGTTTTGGGTGAAGTGGAAAAGAATAACTTTATTGCTTTGAGGGACACAGTGAGCTCATGCCCTCAAAGCTGTGTGTCTTAATCTCGGGGGATTTGGTGAGGAGTTTTATAGCAATGGTTCAAGGGTGGGGTTGCTGATAAGGATCAGGGTGTGTGCAGGGCCTGCACTCCTTTAATCTGGCCTCAGATGGTCTCCTGATGAGCTTCTGTTGTTCTCGTCGTTCTCAAACTGTGACTTTCTCTCTGGAATGAAGATTGCTTCATCACGTAGTTGATGTCTTCCCTTTGTTGGGGGTTTTAGTTCTGCAGAAGAGCTCAAAGATATTGTTGTGTGTATCCCTTGAGGTGGAACCAGGACCCTGCCCCCAGGCTGCACTATTGTTTCTTGGCTATTCCTCTCTTGTCTCTGCATCCCCTCCCTTCCCTGATTAGCAACTGTTTGAACCTGTGCGTTGGAACTCAGGGAAGGTCATGGAGGCTGGAGTCTGTTCCCTACAAACAAGAAACGGGAGACACAGAAAGGCTTCCGTGCCCAGGAGCCCCACAGGGTCCTGCTCAGTTTCACCCCCATGTTCTTTCTGGGGTTGAGAAGCAGAGGTGGAGGGCATCCACTGGCCCCTGGGAACCTTGCTTTTCACTTCCAGCTAGTTCACAACCGTGGGGATCTATGAGCTGCTGGAGTGATTTGCATTTCCCTGCAAACCCTTTTTCAGGGCACACCATGTGAGTGGCTGGGCACAGGGAGGGAGGCACTGTGTCACCTGCGTCCTGCTGGACGTCACAGCAGATGGAGCCGAGGGCCTGAGCCTGGCACGCACTGGGGTGGCCCCACTGGTGGCTGTTGGACGGAGGGTGGATGGACCATTGACGGAAGACTCCCTGGTCCCCAGGCAGCCACCCCTACCCCCTGTGGCGGGCCTGTGGAGCAGGAGCATGGCTGAGAAGCTGGCTGCATTTTTAGCCTCAGGGACACGCTGCGCATGGCAGCCTGCAGCCCGTGGCAGGTGACGGGTGGGTGGGTTCAAGGCAGTTTTGCAGCACGGCGAGCGTGCAGCTTCAGGGGCTGGCAGGCACTCAGTGTGACTTCAGCGATCTCAGTGGCGTGCTCTATTGCTTCCCGTCCGCTGTAGCTGGTGCCTTTGACCCCAGCCTGATGCTCCATCCTCGTCTCTCAGAGTCGCTTCCCCATCTTTGCTACTTTTTGCATTTATCCTCCCCTTTCCTTAAGGCTGGGATTGAGGCCCATGTCCTCGGCTTGCTGGCTGCAGTGGCATGTGAAGTCTCTGGAAAGCTGTGACTTTGGCAGGCCAGGAGCCTAGAGGGAGCAGGAGATGTGGCTGGGAATGATTGTGAAAACTGCAGAAACAAGACAGGCTGAGAAGATTGTGGTTACTGCTGGAGTTCAGGGACGCCTCTCCCAGTTGGGTTTTGAAGGATGAATAGTAGTTTGTCAGTGAGATTCTAGAGGCGTGAAAAGGGAATGGCTGAGACACTGGCCTGGAAGGTGTGAGACCCCGACAGCATGGGGTCTTGGGGGTGTGACGGGGGTGAGGCTGCAGGGATCGGCAGAACGCAGACCCGGGAGCTCATGGTCCAGAGCTGATCACCGCGTGGTGCAGCACCATGCTTCCAGACCCCATTAGAGTCCCTGGCTGTAGGTGGGGGCAGGCACGGTGTGATTTGGGCCGGGTGTCATCTGCATGGAGGGTGGAGGGGGTCCGTGATTGGATTTAGGAGGCCTCCAGCTGGGTGGCCTGCTCTGTGGGCAGGAAGCATGGCAGGAGCCCTCCACGTCAGAACTCGAGGACTCTCGTAAGTTAATGGGGGTCTGTGCCCTCACTGGACAGGCAGGGAGACCAGGCTGCCGGTGCTGGAGTGGGGCCTGATCCCCACATCTCAGCGCCCCTGACATCCTCCGAGAGGAGGAAACGGAGCCCCAGGAGGTTCTGGAGCCTTCGCAGGCTGTAAGGGCAGAGCTAGGTCTGAGCCAAGGTCTCTCCATGGCCCAGCTGTACGCAGAGATGCAAGCGCCGCCCCTGCCAGGGTGGCTCCCCCACGTGTCAGGGAGCAGACGGTGTCCCTTGCACGCGGGGTGGCTTGTGCTGCACACCCGCACATGCACACACTCACCCTTTCTTTGACAAGACTTTGTTTAGTGCATTGTGTAAAATTCCTACCCCCACTGTGCCGTGTGCAATGCACGCAATTTTAAGATAACCCAGACATCACCAAGCTCTGTATCTTGTGTAGCATTTTGGTTTTTTGGGGAAAACAAGTTGGGGACAGAACCTTGAAGAATATACTTCCTTTCCTGTCAGAGCAAAAGGAGCCTGTAGTCTTAAGGCCACGGGGTTTCCTGCATCTTCCTCCAAAAGGGTTAGAGAAATGCATCCCCAGGAGACCGGGGCCGGTGGCTGCGTCCTGAGTGCCTGCTGGCCTTCGGGAGTAGCGGGAGGGCTCCCCTGAAAACTTGGGGAGACTCATGATCACTTTGCCACTCTTTGATTTTCAAACTGTTGGGTGGCTCTGTGGACCCCGGGAGCTCTGATCACAGAGTCCTGAGCTGCTTTGACGTCAGGCACAGGGAGCTTTACTGAGCCTGTGATCTGGCACCGCATCGGAGAACTTCCTTCTGCTCGTACAGGAGCAGCCTGTGTGCTCAGCCCGCTGACGCCAGCCCGTGTACGCTTTCATTTCAGTCTCCGGAACATCCGAGCGTCGCTGCGTCTCGTCGGGGGAGCCGACGGCCAGGCCAGGACCAATCTGCGGATGGCCCAGGGTCCCCAGGCACCTGCAGCTTCCCGGTGAGTAGGCCCTGCGGGGTCACCACGCTGTCCACCCTGCGTGCCTGGTCATCTGAGCATCTGCACTCACGGGCTTCCCCGGGGGCTGGGGGACAACCGGGCACGCCCCCCTCATCCTTCTCCAGCAGAAGCTCCAATGCAGCTACACTCACGTTTTTCACCGTTTTCTGTTTTGACAAATTGATGAGGAGAAAGATGAGCTTGGGGCGTCCCCAGAGGACAAGCCACGCAGAGCAGACATGGTTTCCTGTCACCCTTCTTCTCTCCTTTCAGACCCACCTTGTCCCCTTCTGCCGCTGGGGATGCTCCAATCTGAGTGGCGCCGTTGCCCCCTTCCCGTTAGGGTGCTGACAGGCCAGGTTGTGATATTAGGGGAATGCTGGCCTCATAGAATGAGTTAGGAAGTGTTCCTTCTTCTTCCAATTTCTGAAATAGATTGTAGAGAATCGGTATCATTTCTTCCTTAAATGTTTGGTACAATTCAGCAGAGAAACCATCTGGGCCTGGTGATTTCTTTTGGGAAAGTTATTAATTATTGACTCAGTTTTTAAGATACATATAGTTATTCTGTTTGTCTATTTCTCCTTGTGTGAGTGAGTTTTGGTAGTACATGTCTTTTAAGGACTTGGTCTGTTTTATCCAAATTATCAAATTTGGGGGCATGGAGTTCTTTGTAGTACTCCTTTATTATTATCCTTTTAATGGGATATTATTATCCCTTTCTATGGGATCAGTGTTGATGACTCCTCTTTCTCTTTTGGTGTTGGTAGTTTGTGTCTTCTTTTTTTTGGCTAGCCTGGTCAGCAAAACAGATTTTGGGTTCATTGATTTTCTGTATTTCCTCTTTGTTTTCAATTTAATTGATTTATGCTCTAATTTTTATTATATTTCTTCTGCTTGTTTTAGGCTTCAGTTTCTCTTCATTTTATTTCCTAAGGTACACGCTTAGGTTATTGATTTGATATCTTTCTTCTTTTCTAATGTATACATTTAATGCTATATATTTCTAAGCACTGCTTTTGTTAAATACATCTTAGAAATTGACAAGTGGTATTTTTGTTTTCATTTAGTTAAAAAAACAAAAATTTTTTCTTTTAGTTCCTCGTTGACCCATGTGTTGTTTAGAATTACGTTGTTTAATTTCCAGGTATTTGGGTATTTCACCTATTTTCCTTTATTGATTTTTAGTTTAATTCCATTCTGGTCTGAGAATGTACTTTGAGTGATTTCAACTTTTAAAAAACTTGTTCAGGTGTGCTTTATGGCCCAAAATGTGTTCTGTCTTGGTGCTATGGTCTGAATGTTTGTGTCCCCCCCAAACCCCGCCCCAAATTCATATGTTGAAATCGTAACTCCCAAGGTGATGGTATTAGGAGGTGGGGCCTTTGGAGGGTGACTAGGTCATGAGGGTGGCATGCTCATGAATGGGATTAGTGCCCTTATGAAAGGGACCCTGCAGAGCTCCTCACCCCTTCTGCCATGTGAGGACACAACAGGACGTCTGAGATCCAGAAAGGGGCCCTCATCTGACCAGGCTGTCCCCTGATCTTGGACTTCCAGACTCCTGAACTGTGAGAAATAAATTTTTGTTGTTTGTATGGCACTGTAGTATTAATATTTTGTTATAGCAACCCATACGGACTAAGGCACTTGGTAAGTGTTCCATGCGAGCTTGAGAAGAATGTGTATTTTGCTATTGTTGGGTGGAATATTGCATGCATGTCAGTGAGATCCAGGTGACGGATAGTGCTGTCCAGGTGAACCATCCTTGCTGATTTTCTGCCTGCTTGTTCTGTCAGTTACTGACAGCGGATGTTGACGTTATCAATTATAATAGTGGATTTGTCCTTCTCTCTTTGCAGTTCTATCAGTTTTGCCTCACATATCTTGATGCTCTGTTAGGTACATAGCCATTTACGATTGCGATCTCCTGTTGGAGAATTGAATTACGTATCATGCGGTAATGCCCCCTCTTTATCCCTGACAGTTTTCCTTGTTCTAAAGTGTGCTTTGTCTGAAATGAATATTGGTCCCCCAGTTTTCTTTTTTTTTTTAATTTTGAAATGAGATTATTGTTTGTTTATTTTTTATTGGAGTATAATTGCTTTACAATGTTATGTTAGTTTCTGCTGTACAATGAAGTGAATCAGCTATATGCATACATATATCCCCTCCCTTTTGGACCTCCTTCCCCCTCATCCCACCCATCTAGGTCATCACAGAGCACCGAGCTGAGCTCCCTGTGCTTCAGTTCCCACTAGCTACCTATTTTATACATGGTAGTGTATTTATGTCAAACCTAATCTCCCAGTTCATCCCACCCTCCCCTTCCCCCACTGTGTCCACACATCCATTCTCTATGTCTGCGTCTCTATTCCTGCCCTGCAAATAGGTTCATCTGTTGGTACTATGGTTTTCTTTTGATTGGAATTAGCATGGTATATCTTTCTCCATACCTTTACTTTCAACCTAAAAGTGTCTTTATATTTAAAATGGGTTTCTTGTAGACAGCATGTAGTTGGGTCTTGTGTTTTCATCCACTCTGACAAACTCTGTCTTTTAATTGGTGCATTTAGACCATTTACATTTTAAATGATTATTGATGTATTTAGATTGATATCAAACTTCTCTTTTTTTAAATTAATTTTTATTGGAGTATAGTTGATTTACAATGTTGTGTTAGTTTCTGCTGTACAGCAAAGTGAATCAGTTATACATATACATATATCCACTCTTTTTTAGATTCTATTCCCATATAGGTCATTACAGAGTATTGAGTAGAGTTCCCTGTGCTGTACAGTAGCTTCTTATTAGTTGTATATAGTAGTGTGTCAATTCCAATCTCCCAGCTGATCCCTCCCCCCACTTCCCCCTTGGTAACCATAAGTTTGTTTTCTGCATCTGTGACTCTATTTCTGTTTTGTAAATAAGTTCATTTGTACCATTTTTTAGATTCCACATATAAGTGGATAGCAAACTTTTCATTCACTGTCTTCTCTGCCACTTCGTTTTCTCACTTCTCTGGTTTTCATTGACCATTTTATAGGAATCAACTATATTTCTCTTAGCTTATCATTTTTAATTCTTTTAAAATTTTTTATTGTTTGACTCAGAGTTTACAATATACATTTTTAAGTAATCTAAAGTCCACCTTCAAATAACACAATACTTCTTCAGATTTAGTGCAAGTACCTTAAAACAGACTATTCCCAGTTCCTCCTTCCCGTCCCTTGGGACACTGCTGTCATTCATTTCCCTTACCCATAAGCTAGAATCATCACAATACATTGTTACTATTAGAGTTTTAAATAGTTATCTTTTAGATCAAATAAGAGTAAGAAAAGTATAAGATTTTATTTTACCTTTATTTATTCCTCCTCACACACTCTTTCTTTCTTCATATAGATTCAGGTTTCCAACGTATATAGTTTTCCTTCCACCTGAAGAAGAATCTTCTAATATTTCTTTCAGGGTATGTCTGCTGGTGACAAATTCCTTCAGTATTTGTTTGTCTGAGAAAGTATTTATTTCTCCTTCACTTTTGAAAGATAGTTTTGCTGGATATAGAAGTACAGGTTAGTGGAGTTTTTTTTTTTTTCTTTTAAAGCTTTGAAGATTTTCATCTACTCCCTGCTTGCTTGCGTAGTTTCTCACAAGAAGTCTGATGTAATTCTTATCTTTGTTCCTTTATAGATAAAATGTTTCCCCACCTGCCTCTAGCTTATTTCTTGATTTTCTCTTTGTCTTCAGTTTGCTACAGTTTGAGTATGATATGGCTAGGTGTAGTTTTTGTTGTTGTTTTTTATGTTATTGCAGTATAGTTGATTTACAGCGTTGTGTTAATTTCTACTGTACAGCAAGGTGATTCAGCTATACATATGTATACATTCTTTTTCATATTCTTTTCCATTATGGTTTATCACAGGATATTGAGTATAGTTCCTTGTGCTGTACAGTAGGACCTTGTTGTTTATCCATCCTATATATAATAGTTTGCATCTGCTAATCCCATGTTGTTGTTTTTTAAAGTATTTATTCTGCTTGGTGTTCTTTGAGATTCCTGGATCTGTGTTTTGGTGGTGTCTTGTTAATTTTAGAATAAATGTTGGCCATTATTAGCTCAAATATGTTTTCTTCCTCATTATCTCTTTTGTTTCCTTTGGGTCTTCAGTTACACGTATGCTGTATCTTTCAATATTGTCCCATGGTCCTTGGATGCTCTGTTCTATCTCTGCTTTCACCCCCACACTGGCCTTTTTTATTTTACATTCCAGTTTGGGAAGTTTCTATTGGCCTATCTTCCAGCTCCCTGATTTCCCCCTCAGCCGTGTTGAGTCTACTGATGAGCCCGTCAAAGGCATTCTTCCTTTCTATTACCAGTTTTTAAAAAATTTCTAGCATCTCTTTTGGATTCTTTCTTAGACTTTCCATCGTTCTGCTCTTATTACCCATCTGTTCTTGTATGCTGTCTACTTTTCCCATTAGAGCCCTTAGCATATGAATCATAGCTCCTTTAAATTCCCAGTCTGATAATTCCAAAGTCTGTGTCATATCTGAGTCCGGTTAGGAAGCTTGCCTTATCTCTTTAGAATATGGGTTTTAAAAAAATTGTTTATTTTTTTGCCTTTGATATGCTTTCTAATTTGTTGTTGAAAGTCAGATATGTTATAATGTAAAATAGGAACTGAGGTAACATGCCCTCTTGTGGGAATTTGTGTAAATCTCATTAGGAGCTGGGCTGTGTGTCGTGTCTGCTGAAGCTGTAGGTTCCAGAGGCTTCAGACTCCTCCAGTGGCCTTGGTTTGGCCTCCCCTCTGGACACTGGGCTTCCCTCAGTCCTGCTTCTCAGAGAGGGTCTGGTCTTGGAGCTCCTTCGGCTGGAATCCACTGTTATCAGACAGGAGCCCTGTTGGTGTGGTGGGAAGGTGTGGGGGAGGGGATGTGTTACCTGAAAACTGGGTTCGCCTCTTGGTGGGTGTCGAGCCAATAGACACAACTAAGCGAAGATTGGGAGAAAGAAGGATTTATTACTTGCAGCAAGTAAGGAGAACACCAGGGATCTTTCCCAAAGCAGCGTCTCCCCAGCAGCAACATTGGGGAAGTTTTAAGCTTAAGGGTACATGCATATTCATGAGGGGGCTTGAGAAGAGCAGAATTCAGCATAGAACTTCAATCAGCAGAGTCCAAGCTTTAGTTGGTTGAAGTCATGAGGGTCAACATCATCGTTCCATCCTCCAGCTGGGTGGGGGCCTTAGTTTCTGCAGAACTCAAAGGCATGTTATTATGTGTATCCCCTGAGGAACCAGGACCCTGCCCCAAGGCTGCACTATTGTTTCTTGCTGCTCCTCCCTAGTTTCTGCATCCCCTCCCTTAAGATCATTAATTACTGAGACCTCTTCAAGGGCAAGCATTGTGGCCAAGCTTAGATCACAAAATAACTTAGGCAAAATGGGTTCTCTTATGTCAGGAAAGCCGTCCCTGGTTCTCTTTCTCTGGGGACTCCCTAACCTATCTGCCAACAGAAGCCTTCTCTTATCTTATGATTAAATTTCCATCGTTAGATGGGCTTGTGTTCCCAGGCTGTTCACCTTCACAAGTGACTTTTCTTGTGTAGCTTTCCCAACCCCATTAGGTGAAACAGGAGGGCTAGAGGGGCTGTGGTGAAAGGAATACCCCTCCCCCAGGGCAAGGTTCTGTCAAGCCTTACCCCTGGACAGCAGGCCTTGTTATGGAGAAGGCTCTGGGTGTTTGCCAATGGCTACCTTCCTCTCCCTCTGCCAGAGCCAAGAGGAGTTGTTTCTTGACCCTTCAGATTTCAGGGGGGCCTTCTGCAAACTCAGTTCACTGATGGGTCTAAAAAAAGTCACTGATTTTCAGTTTGACCAGCTTTTTCTTATTTCAGGACGTGAGTGATGACTCTCAAAGCTCTTTCCATGTTGGGCTGAAATCTGGTCCTTCCCTGACTATGATTTTCCTTATGACTCTACTACCGCCTGAATCATGTTCATTATTTGATGGTTTACTCTTTTTTTTGCCTGTCTTCCCCATTGGAACATAATAAACTCTGGGGGGCTGGAACTTGGTCTGTCTGTTCCCTCTGGTTCCCAAACCCAGAAGAGTGCCTAGCAGTGATGCCAAATCCAGCCTCTGTACCCTGAGGTCTAATTAAATCTCGGAGAGGGAGTTTTGGGTTAAGTAGAAAAGAATAGCTTTATTGCTTTGCCAGGCAAAGGGGGCCACAGAGGGCTTGAGCCCTGGAAAACTGTGTGTCCTGACCTGGAGGGGGTAGTGAAGAGTTTTATAGTAATGGTTCAGAGAGGGCGTGATCTGCTCAAGAACCTTCTTCTGATTGGTTGGTGGTGAGGTAAGTGGGAATCAGCATCATCAACCTTCTGGTTCCAACCGGTCTGGGGTCTGTGTGCTTGTGGGCAGCACACAGTTAACTTCTCCCACCTGGTGGGGCTTTCAGCATCTGCAAAACAGCTCAAAGATATTGTTATGTGTATCCCTTGAGGGGGCACCAGGACCCTGCGCCAAGACTGCACTATTGTTTCTTGACTGTTCCTCCCTTGTCTCTGCATCCCCTCCCTTCACTGATTAGCAACTGTTTGAACCTGCCCGTTGAAACTCAGGGAAGGTCATGGGGGCTGAATGAAGCCTACTTCCTGTAATCAAGAAATGGGGGACACAGAAAGGCTTTTGTGCCCAGGAGCCCGACAGGGTCCTGTTCCGTTTCAGCAGGTTCTGAATGGATAAACCAGAAGTGATAAATAAAGAGGCCAAGACACTTGGTCACAGTGACAGCTAGTTTGTAGGATTTCTCTTGTGCATTATGGTTTTGGTGAATTTGAAGCACAGATGAGGGAGCCTGTATCCGGGAGGCTCCGGAAGTCCACAGTGAATGGAGGAAGTGGCCCACAGCTGCCACAGAAAATGCAAGATGATGATGGTGCTGGTGGTGGTGCTGGGGCCGTGGCCACACCAGGCAGCAGTGCGGGCCCAGCCACACAGAGGCAGGTGGGCTCTCCTGCTGTCACTTCTAAATCACTAGCTGTTTTGCCCTCTTACTGTGGATGAACCTTCCATCCCACCCCTTTCCCTATGCCTGCAGTACTTTGTTTTGGGGATCGCAATAGCAGGCCTTCCGCGCATCAAGAAAAACAGAATCGCCCCCGTCCTCCATGTCTTGTCAGCGATCCCCCCGCCAGCATCGAGTCTCATGAACAGATTTTTAAACCGTTGCCATCTGTTCTGCTCTTAATTGCAAGTGTAAAAAATATTATTTTCCTAATTGCATCAGGGGAAGGGGAAAAATATGTATTCCTAAAGACCAGAGTTCTTGAATGAGGCAGCCTGGCTCTGCTGCCCACTCGCTAAAGATAATGTTGCTTCTTTGCTCAAATGGAAGCACTTTATAGTGGTGGTTTACTTACAGGGTAATGTTGGCCCACTTACATCTATAGAACAACAAGTTAGGAGAAGGGGAAAGTGGCCGATTTGCCACGGAGGCCCCAAAGATCCTGTCCCCCCACCTCTCAGAGGGCCCAGCCCCCTGCCCCACCAGCAGTGTGCTGTCAGGGGTATGTCCTTGTGACCCCTCCTGCTGCTGGGGGTGTTTCCAGATGCAGGCCAAGTGTCAGGGCTGTTTTCACCCTCAGAAGCTTGTGAATTCGGTCCGGGCTGGTGCTGGGCTGGTAGTGCTAACGCCAACCTAGGGGCTGGTGTCAGAGCAGTGCATCCCACCCAGACGACGGACATGGCAGCATTTTCTGTGGTTCTGAACTGGGTTTGGGGTGACAGAGAACAGAGTGCATGTGTGCACGGCACTTGTGTGTGGAGTCTTGCGGCTGGAGGACACCAGGTCCAGCCTGTTGGAGGAGGGCGTGTCCTGGCTCGGACCCCCTGTGGGGCTGACACTGGTGTCCCCCAGAGACTTCAGAGCTGGAGGCCACTGTCCCCACTACATCCAATCACCTGGACTGCCAAGAAACGAGTGAGGCATAGCTTTATCTTTGCCCCCACTGTCCCTCCGAACCTGCTCCAGGGGCTAGTTCTTTCCCTGCCCAAATGACCCTTCAGGGAGGCCCTGGAACTTTCTGTTGTTCTAAGTCAATAACATGTTCTCCGGTGACTTTCAATCCCAGGAACAGTCTCATTTCAGGAACAAAGGTGAGTCATCGTGAACCCTCCGGAGCTTCTCCTGTCTGGCTGGAGCCTGACCCATCTTGGGAGTGGGCAGTGGAGGGAGGGTTATGTGTCCTCTTTTCCCGTTGCTGTAGGAAGGGGGACCCCTTCCAGGGCCCGAGAGTGGGCTCTTGTCGAACACTCAGAAATGAATTGTTGGGACTTCCCTGGTGGCACAGTGGTTAAGAATCCGCCTGCCAATGCAGGGGAAACAGGTTCGAGCCTTGGTCCGGGAAGATCCCACATGCTGTGGAGCAACTGAGCCCGTGCGCCACAACTACTGAAGCCCATGCGCCTAGGGCCCATGCTCCGCAGCAAGAGAAGCCACTGCAATGAAAAGCCCGCGCACCACAACGAAGAGCAGCCGCCACTGGCCACAACTAGAGAAAGCCCGGGCACAGGAACGAAGACCCAACACAGCCATAAATTAATTAATTAATTAATTGTCCGAAGAGACACACGTGCTGACAAAGCAAGAGACTTTATTGGGAAGGGGCGCTCGGGCGGAGAGCAGTGGGGTAAGGGAACCCAGGAGAACTGCTCTGCCACGTGGCTTGAAATCTTGGGTTTTATGGTGATGGGGTTAGTTTCTGGGTTGTCTCTGGACAGTCATCTTGCTTGGCCCATATTTGGTGACTCAGGGTCCTTCCTGGTGGTGCGTGCATCTCTTAGCCAAGATGGATTCCAGCGCAAAGGACTCTGGGAGGTTGTCAGGACATATTATGGGCTGGCATCTCCTCCCTCCTTTCAGCCCATCCTGAATTCTCCCGGTTAGTTTTCGGTGGCAGCACCATGTTCCTTATTGGGACATCCTGCTGTGAGACAACTCAGGCAAGCGCTTATCATCGTTCCTGGCCAAGGCGGGTGGTTTCGGTCAGTGGTTCCCTAACACCATGTCTTGCCTCTGGTGGCCAGGGTTGGGCCACGAGGGTCAGAGCCTCTAGGTAAAAGGTGGTCTTACCCCTCAAGGGGCTGGGTGGCACTCTCAGGGGCCAGCAGACGTTACTTCTGCATCGTCCTCTCCGGGGGCACTTCTGTGGGTCTCTCAGAGATGCTACAGCTTGGAACTCGCAGCTCATGCCCGTGACTGGGGACACCTCACTGGTCTGGTGCCCATGACTGCTCTGTCCACCCTTTGCATCGGTGTCCCTCCAGGCCCATGGACAGTCCATGCCCCGCACCCATGGGCCGTAAGCTGCACCTCCTCCTCCCTCTCAAGGGTGACTCTGGCTGTGGCCTCCTGCCATGGATTCTCATGAGACCCAGGCGCCAGCCCCAAGCTACTGGAGACTCAGAGTGGCCGTCCAAGGGTCTAGAAGCCCGGCTCCGGAGGTGAGATGGAGTCACCTGGCCCTCCTGATGGAGTACAGAAGGCCTCCTGCCCTTTCTCCTGGTCTCGTGTGGGCCAGATCATTGGGAAAACAGGCTTGGGAGCAGGGTGGGGCGTGTTTGTCAGTGGAGGACGTGGGTGTGCTGGCCACCTCTGCTGGTGCTCGGGGCTGGCAGGATGGGGCGCGTTGCACATCCCATTCAGCGGCCCCAGGCGGGTCATTCTGGAGCTCCTGGACTTTGGAGGTGGCCCAGGAATGGGAGGATCCGGGGGGTGGATCAGAGGGAGCCTCCTGCCTCTGCCCAGTGACGCGGGGACGACTAGGCGTGACCTCGCACCCTTGTCGGTGGGTTCAGGTCATCACGGCAGTGCTGCTGCTTCAGGAGGTGGCTGGAGAGACACCCCCCCCCCCCACTTTGCAAAGCTGGACAGATAACGACCACTTCTAGAGTTTGCCGAGGGAGCGCCACACGTTCTAGGAGTTGCTTCTCTCTGTGAGAGTCTTTGTGTTTCTTCACATTAGCACTTTATAAAAATTACAATTTTAGTCTTAATTGTATGTATTTGGGAATCCCATTTAAGTCCCTGGAAATAATTGCAGGGTAATATTTTGGGAAGTTATGTTATAATGCACAGATGTTGCCATGGAGAAAGGTCCTTGGGGGTGAACCTGGGCCCTGATGGAGAGAGGTCCAGGGCGGCTTCTGCCACAGGTCCATGACCCCCTCCCCGGCCTGGCTCTGGGCGAGGCTGCAGGCAGAGCCTCTCTGAACACAGCATCAGCTGAATCCGCCCTCCTTTCTGAATCTGGAGTTGCCAGGTCCCAGGAAACCAAGGGCCGAGCTGGTGGCATGGGGGTGATGGGGGAGGGAGGGGAATGCCCGAGGTGGGGAGAGCAGGAGGGGTGAGTGGGCGAGGTGCTGAAGCAACCCCCGCCAGCAGACTGCAGAGGTATTGCTGGCAGGTGGGGCTGTCAGATTCGCCTGGAGCTTTTCCAAACCCTGGGGCTCCTGAGTGGGCCCGGTGGGCCCCATGTGAGTCCAGGCTCTGTGCCCAGGATTCGTGGGCGCAGCGAGGGGCCGACCCATGGCAGAGGAGTTTACCATCTGAGGACTGCCCTCCCCTGAGGACATCTGGGAGGAGCGCAGAGGGTGTCTCCCCTGCTCACGTGAAAGATGTGGGCACTTGCTGTCCCTTGGGCAGCCACGGGGGAGAGCTGCTCCTGTGACCAGAGCATGCCAGGCCTACTGGTGTCCCAAGAGCCTTCACAGCTGCCCAGTGGGCCTCTCCGCAGTGTCCTTGTTGACTTCTAGCCAGCAGTCCTGGGCGGTCCCTGCCCGTCCCTCCTCCTTCCATCCTGCGGAGCGCTGGGCGGGGGCCGCTCAGAGAAGGGGAAGTGTCAGCCCGCTCCCCAGGCAGCACCTGCTCGGTCCTTCCCATGGCTGCTGTGGCCCAGGCACGACTCGCAGTGACCCGTGCAGATGTTTGTTTTCGGCACTTCCTGGCACAGAGTGTTTTACTGGACACAGTCATCAGTAGCATCCCTGAGGCCCCTTTCAGAGCACCGCCGCCCACGGGACGTCCGGCCTGGGCTGGGCTGGGCTGGGCCAGGAGCAGAGGTGCTGTCAGCATCTGGAGCCCGGCGAGCCCGGCACGGTGGACTCTGCCCTCGGGCAGGAGCCCGCGAGTCATGGAGAGTGGCACAGGGGCCCCTGCTTCCCTGCCGTGGGCCGAGATCCCCGTCCCACCAAGGGAGGTTTTGAAATGCAAGTGCTCCTGCCCCAGGTGAGCGGACATGGACAGCTGTGAGAGCAGCTGGACCGTGCAGGGTGTGGCCATGAGGGCAAGGGGCCTGCCTGAGGTCTTGAGGGTCTGCGGACCTGCCACTGCGGCCACGGAGCCGCACCTGGGCTTTACGACACTCCCTCCATCCCTCAGGGCAGTCAAAGACACGCCTCAGCTTGCACTGGAGAGACACCCCCCACTTTGAGACCGGACGGGGCTTGCACTTTGATTCTGAGTGTGGGGAAAGCGCATGGGGCGGGAGGTGGCACTGGAGGCCGTGCACATCCCTCCAGGGGGTGGACCAGGGGTCAGTGATCGGCTCTGATTGTGCAAAGCAGGTGCCCACCTGCTTGGGGTCCAGCCATCCTTGTCTGCAATGTAGACCCTGTTGTTGAGGGCTGGTGGCTGAAATGCTAGTCTTTGCAAAATAACGAAGAGGGAAAAACTTCTGAGGAAGAACAAAGGCTATGCAGTGACCAGTGAAGTCCCCAGGGCCCGGGTGGGCATGGTCTCTCAGGCACCTGTGTAGACTGATCCTTGACTGTGGGTCTTTTTGTTGTTGAGACCGGTGGTGGCTCAGAGCTGTCACCTGTCAGCCTCCATGCTTTATCCCCAGAGGCATCCCCAGAGCCTTAGAAGATGGTCACACCTGCAGGACTGCCCCAAGCTGTGCCCAGTGGCTGAGCTGCCCAGGGCTGTCCAGTCACAGTTTTCCTATCAGAGAGTGAGGCCAGAGAAAAGGAAAAAGAATGTTTAAGCAGAGTACACTGACCTGCAGGACCTGCTCTGGGAAATAGGGACCTTGTCCTGTTTCATCACTTAGGATTAAATCTGGCTGCAAAGTAACAGTATCTTTAACAAGAAAGAAGTTAGTGTTTTACTTAAAAGAAGCCCAGAGGTGGGCAGCTTCATGGGAGCATTAGGGACAATGACCTCTTGTATCTTTTTGCTCCACTATCTTAACACATGGCTTTCATTGCAAAGCATCTTATGGTACAAAATGGCTGCTGGAGCTCCAGCCCTCAGGCTTGTGTTCCAGGCAGCAGAAGGAGGAAGGGCGAGCAAAAGGGGCCCGCCTCCAAGCTGAGTAAGCTGCCTTTAAGAATCCTTCTTGGGATTCCATATCACATTTGTTTATGTCTTTTTGGCCAGAACTAGCTACACTGCCCCATCTATAGCTGAATGGGAGGAGGTATAGTTCACCTTAAAATCCAAGTCGTGCTCCTAAGGAAGAGCATGGAGATGGACGTGGGGAGGCAGTCCTCACCGTAGCAGCCCTCCCAGGAACGCCTGCCCCACTGCGCTGTGGGCTCTGGAGCGAGCCAGCCTGTTTGCTTGGCTTCCTTCCTCCTTTCCTTCCTCCCTCCTCTTTCCCAGGTGTGTGCTGGGCACTGGTCATCACAGATGAACACAACAAAGAGGAATCATGGATCTCATGGGCTCGGCTCATGTCTGCCCTGCTGCCTGGACGCTGCTGTGGCTGGTCTGCAGTGCGTCCCCAGCGGAAGTGCAGGTGGTGGGGAGGCAGGCCTCTGAACGGGGGTGGAGGCAGAAGTCAGGGGCACGATCTGCTTGTTGCACTGACCAGCTGCTCACACAGCGAGGTCCTCACAGGGCACGGCAGGCATTGGATGGGTCATGCAGGGGCCGTGCCCCACACAGCTCCAGTACTGTTATTATAAAGGAAAAAAGCAGGGATTCTCAGTTTTTCCTCCACAGGCTGAATTAGACTGAGGAAAAACTTAGTTCTCCAACACCGTATTTCTTTGAACTTCTATGCTTGTTGATACTTCCCTAAATCACAGGTCTCCTTAAGGGGAATCAGAGCCCTGTGTGGTGGCCCCCACCTCGGGGCCTCTGCCATCTAACACGCCTTGTGACCCTGGCTTCCTTCACCTGTGGGCTCCAACAGGTGTGGTGTGGACGGTGCCCGGCTCTGCCGATTGTGGGCTGTGTAATGTCTCACCTGTGCAGTCAGCCTGGGGAACCTACAGCTTGGGGTCCAGGGAAGGGGCTTTGAAATCGTCCCCGAGAGATTCTAGGGCCAACAAAGCTGAGGGCCACTGTGCGACCCCCTCTGGACACAGGCAGAGACCGTCCTGAGGGTCACTACCAGAGGGTCGCAGGGCAAGCGGTGGCCAGAGGGGGCTGAAGGTCAAGGTTGCAGTGCAGGTTCTCAAAGGCAGAGCTGGGGCTGGAGTGGAGCCGTGGGGGAGTCAGCGGGCCTCATAGCCTCTGTCCGGCTTGGGTAGATTCAGGGTGTGGACAGGCCAGGCCCACACACGAGACTCTGCTGGTCTCAGCCAAGGGTACAGGGAGGGCGTCGGGGCAGGAGCCAACCTTGTTCCTGAGTCGGGTCCCCTACTTACCCAAGAGAAGAAAAGGGTCATTTCTGTTTCGGTTAGTTTGATACTGGGTTAGATCACATTCTTTTTTTTTTTTAATGTTAATAGCTTTTTAAGTTTTTTATTGAAGTATAGTTGATTTACAGTGTTATGTTAATTTCTGCTGTACAGCAAAGTGATTCAGTAATATATATATATACACACATTTTTTTTATTATATTCTTTTCCATTATGGTTTATCATAGGTTTTTTTTTTTTTTTTTTAATAACTATTTATTTATTTATTTTTGGCTGTGTTGGGTCTTCGTTTCTGTGCGAGGGCTTTCTCTAGTTGCGGCGAGTGGGGGCCACTCTTCATCGCGGTGCGTGGGCCTCTCACTGTCGCGGCCTCTCTTGTTGCGGAGCACAGGCTCCAGACGCGCAGGCTCAGCAGTTGTGGCTCACGGGCCCAGTTGCTCCGCGGCATGTGGGATCTTCCCAGACCAGGGCTCGAACCCGTGTCCCCTGCATTAGCAGACAGATAATCAACCACTGCGCCACCAGGGAAGCCCTATCATAGGATTTTTAATAAATTTATTTTTGGCTGCGTTGGGTCTTTGTTGCTGCTCGTGGGCTTTCTCTCCTTGCTGTGAGCGGGGACTACTTTTCGTTGCAGTACGCGGACTTCTCACTGTGGTGGCTTCTCTTGTTGTGGAGCACAGGCTCTAGGTGCGTGGGGTTCAGTAGTTGTGACACGCGGGCTCAGTAGTTGTGGCTCTCGGGCTCTAGAG
This sequence comes from Balaenoptera physalus, assembly GCF_965194825.1. Classification (NCBI taxonomy): domain Eukaryota; kingdom Metazoa; phylum Chordata; class Mammalia; order Artiodactyla; family Balaenopteridae; genus Balaenoptera; species Balaenoptera physalus. The sequence continues at coordinate 148,541,661 of NC_138883.1, forward strand.
CTCAGGCTCAGTAGTTGTGACACACAGGCTTAGTTGCTCCGTGGCATGTGGGATCTTCCTGGACCAGGGATCAAACCCATGTCCCCTGCATTGGCAGGCGGATTCTTAACCACTGCGCCACCAGGGAAGTCCCAGGATTTAAAAAAAAAATTGTATTTTATATTGGAGTAGAGTTGATTAACAATGTTGTGTTAGTTTCAGGTGTACAACACAGTGATTCAGTTCATCATATACATGTATCTATTCTTTTTCAAATGCTTTTCCCATCTAGGCCGCCATAGAATATTGAGCAGAGTTCCCTGTGCTATACAGTAGGTCCTTGTTGGTTATCTGTTTTAAAAATAGGAGTGTGTACATGTCAATCCCAAACTCCCAATCTATCCTTCCATCTGACCCTTCCCCCCTGGTAACCATAAGTTTGTTCTCTCAGTCTGTGAGTCTGTTTCTGTTTTGTAAATAAGTTCTCTGTGCTATCTTGAAGCATCAGTAATTCACGAAGGGTGCGGCTCTGTTAACCCCATGTGACCAGGAAGGCACCCGGTTCCCAGAGCATGATGTGCTGTGCAGGGCATGCATTCAGGTCAGTTTGGAGGTCTTGGTATTGTTCTGCTGCCTGTTATTTGATTGCTTGTAGAGGAATGAAGGGAAATGTTTTTTTCCTGGGAGGTATTTCAACCTAGTTGGAAATAGATAGAGAGTTTGGTTTTGCCGTGATCCCAGTGTCTCCAGTGGCTATCGTGGTGGGTGTACTGGAGGTATCGGGAACCTCCCTGTATGTGACGGGGAATCGAGTGTCCTGTACGGGCTCCTCCGGCTTTGCTACGTGGCTCTCTTTCTGCCAACCTTCTGGTACATTTTAATTCTCCAGGAAACTGCTTTAAGTAGAAGCCATGGGCTCTCAGTGCCCAGCCAGCTGACCTTCAGTGACCTTCCACATTGGCTCTGTGCTGGGGGTTGTCGGCCCCCCTCCCCCAGGATACAAAACCATTCCATTGGCAGGGAGAGAACCCTTGTGTATCGGGAAGCAGAGACCCCGGCCTGTCCTGGGGAGTATGTGGACTCAGTGGGTGGCCAGCTCCATGTAGAGGCCACCTTGTCCCCTGGAGTCACCGGCAGCTCCGGGCACAAGGTAATAACGCCCGCCCGTGCATCAGGCACATGCTGGGCACCCAACGTCCCCTGAGTTCCTCTCCATGGCTCAGTGCCTGGGAATGAGAGCCAGGGCACAGAGAGTGGGCTGGGAACGGCCAGTGTTCACAGAGACCTTAGGTCAGCAGGCAGGTGGACCCTGAGGGGAGTGAAAGGGAAGCAGAGAGGGACCTGGGCGGGGGGCAGGTTGGGAGCTCTGGTGATGATGGGCAGGGCCCTGAGGGACAGAGAGAGGATAAGAGGGCCAGAGGGACAGTTGGACCCTGACTCGTCCTCTTGCTGACTCCGGCGCCCACTGGGAGCCCCCAGCCTCTTGGAGCCTCAGTCTCCCTTCCTTCCCATCTGTGAAATGGGCATAATGGCAATGTGCATCTGACAGGTATATTTATGCAGAAAGAGGAGGCAGTTGACAAGCAGCAAAGTGCAATTCAGCTCCTCCTGGTTGTACCTGCAGGAGAGCTCACACGCCCCGGTACCGCACAGGACGCAGCCTGCGTGTGCCCGGCACCGGCCTCAAGGTTGCCTGAGTCTGCGACCAGCATGACCTGCCCAAGGGGGCTGTGTCCAGCCGGGAGGGGCGTCAGAAGGGGTGTGGTTGACACGGGGGGGTCTGGGCTGGGATTCCAGGCACGTCCTGTCTCCTTCCTCACCTGCGTGGGCTCGGGATCTAAGGCCGTGTCGAGATGGTCAAGCTCAGGTGCACCGTCCTCTGCAGAACAGCGCCCTTCCAGGCGACTCCACCACGGCTGGATTCACACATCACAGAGCGTTTTTGCTGCGTGGCCCTGCCTACTGTTGGCTGGGTTGGATGGAGCGTGGGTGCCCAGGGAGTGGGGCTGGGCCCGGGTCCCTCCATTCTCAAAGGTCAGAGGTCGGGGAGAAAAGACCTCCTGTTGTCAGCCCATTCCCTGCCCCCGCCATTAAATTCCTGGTCCCCAAGGGCCAGCCACTCACCCCCTTGGGGTCCTGGCGACCCACTGTGGATGGAGGTCACTGCCCTTGGTCCTGGGGCTACACCATCGTGGGTCCTGTACATAAATTTCAGTAAACCTTAGCAGGTGTCCTGAAGCCACTGAGGATATGCAGTTAGTTATAATATTATTATTTTAAATTTTATTGAAGTATAGTTGATTTACAATGTTGTGTTAATTTCTGCTGTACAGCAAAGTAATTCAGTTATATATACATATATTCTTTTTCATATTCTTTTCCATTATGGTTTATCACAAGATATTGAATATAGTTCCCTGTGCTATACAGTAGGACCTTGTTGTTCATCCATCCTATATATACTAGTTTGCATCTGCTAATCCCAAACTCCCAATCCTTCCCTCCCCTGCAACCCCCTGGCAACCACAAGTCTGTTCTCTAGGTCCGTGAGTCTCTTTCTGTTTTGTAATAAGTTCCTTTTTTTTTTTTTTTTTTTAGATTCCACATATAAGAGATATCATATGGTATTTGTCTTTCTCTTTCTGACTTACTTCACTTAGTGTGATAATCTCTAGGTCCATCCATGTTGCTGCAAATGGCATTATTTTGTTCTTTTTTATGGCTGAGTAATATTCCCTTGTATATACGTACCACATCTTCTTTGTCCATTCACCTGTTGATGGACGCTTAGGTTGTTTCCATGTCTTGGCTATTGTGAATGGTGCTGCAGTGAACATTGGGATGCATGTATCCTTTTGAATTACAGTTTTCTCCTGATACATGCCTGGGAGTGGGATTGCTGGATCATATGGCAATGGAGTTAGTTATGATTAAAAGGAACCAGGGGACTTCCCTGGTTGTCCAGTGGGTAAGACTCCACACTCCCACTGCAGGGGGCCCGATTCGATCCCTGGTCATGGAACTAGATCCCGCATGCATGCCGCAACTAAGATCCCGAGTGCTGCAACTGGGACCCAGCGCAGCCAAAATAAATAAATAAATATTTAAAATCAAATCAAATAAAATGAACCAGAACCTTCCTTAGTAGCCACCAGTGCAGAGGTTCCCAAACTTTCTCAGATCACGGTACCCTTGATGTTGCCTTAATTTTGTAGTGTCTCTAGGACAAAAGAAATATCTAACAGCTCTGCTTATTAAATAGTTAGGGCTGAACAATTTAGTATTTGTGTCCTAAAAACTTAGAAGCTGATTGAAAAGTAATACACATACATTGAAACAAGTTTATTTCATCCTCACCCACAATTGCTCACTAGTGGACATGAGCCTGTTGGATGTGATTGAGTACCACCGTCATTTCCTGGTCAGTGTTGCCTTTTGTGTGGGACTTGGTTTTTGAAAAAAATTTTCCATGCTTTTTATTTTGAACTGTGGTAAAATACACATAACATAAAATTGACTGTCTTCACCATTTTTAAGTGTTCAGTTCTGTGACATTAAGTGCATTCACATTATTTGCAGCCATCACCTCCATCTATGTTCAGAACTCTTTTCATCTTGGGAAACTGAAACTCTCTCCCCATTAAATACTAACTCCCCATCCCCCTTCCCCAGCCCCTGGCAACCACCGTTCTACTTTCTGTCTCTATGAATCAGACAGCTCTAGGGACTTCATATAAGTGAAATCATACAAGATTTATCCGTCTGTGAGTGGCTTATTTCACTGAGCATAGTGTCCTCAAGGTGCATCCGTGTAGAAGCAGGTGTCAGAATGTCCTTCCTTTTTAAGACTGAATAATATTCCCTTGTATGTATATACCACATCTTCTTCATTTATTCATCTGTTGATGGACACTTGGGTTGTTTCCACCTTCTGGCTATTGTGAATCGTGCTGCTATAAACATGGGAATGCAGATGTCTTGTTGAGTCCCCGCTTTCAGTTCTTTTGGGTGTATACTCACAAGTGGAATTTCTGGATCACATGGTAGTTCTGTGTTTATTTTTTTGAGGAACCTCTATACTGTTCTCCATAGTGGCTGCACCATTTTACATTCCCACCAACAGTGCAGAAATGTTCCAATTTCTCCATATCCTCAACAACACGTGTTATTTTCTGAGGGTTATTATTATTATTTTTTTGGTTTGTTTTTTTGTGGCAGCCATGCTAATGGGTGAATGGGTATAAGGTGGTAGGTACTTGCTTTCTATGGTGGCACCCACTGGCTTCACGAGATGTCTTGGAGCGGATGCAGTGTGATCTAATGCTGAAGCCATGAGTCAGCTCAAGGCAGTGGTGCATGAGTGTGGGTAGAGGCTGAGCTCTGCGGCATCTCCCTAGGAAATCCGGGCTCTCTTGTGATGCCCTGCAGGCGCAGCCAGGGTCCTGGGGTGCTACGGGGTGCAGTTTGGAAACCACTGTCCTCAAAAATGAGCTTCAAACAAGTGAAGGATGGGAGAGAGTGACATAAAGAGTGGGGGAGGGACTTCCTTGGTGGTCCAGTGAGTAAGACTCCGTGCTCCCAATGCAGGGGGCACGGGTTCGATCCCTGGTCTGGGAACTAGATCCCACGTACATGCCGCAACTAAGAGTCCGCGTGCCCCAACTAAGACTTGGAGCAGCCAAAGTAAATAAATGAATATTAAAAAAAAAAAAGAGTGGGGGAAACGTAAAACACGTAGTTATGCGTGGAATTAAGATGAACTGAGGGGACTAAATGTGGTGTAAATGGCTCTGTGCTCCATCCGTGTATTTACAGCCCTAAAGAATGAGGAGAGACTTCGAGAGAATGTAGGTAAACATTTTGGGTGGTTTTCTGGAATCGTTTTAGTGGTACTGTTAGCACTGCTATTCTGAGCAGGTTTTGTGCGTCGTGTGAGATGAAGCAAATGCATAATCATGTGATCTTCCAGTTTGAGGACTCTGAGGACCAGTTTTCAGTGGGGAGGAGAAAGGAGATACAGAGGGAAGATACGTGAGGAAAAGGAAACGCTTGTAATCCTGAACTTGAATGACAAGGTCAATGTGAACTCTTGAACCCGCTGTGTTCCCCAGAGAGGCCTGGAAATGGTGGCCTCACCAACAGCAAGAAGATACCCAGGCCTCTGATGGTGGTCTTGAAATTCAGTTTTCTACTAAAAGAAACTAGGACTCCTTGGACAAACAGCAGATTCTGGGTCGAGAATAGGAACTGTACAAGTTGAACCTGGAACATTTTGTCATAGCACAGAGGAGAGGAACCTTCAGACCCACTAGAATGGTATTAAAAGGACCTGGGAATTGAAGAGGCCAAAGATGGGACAATTTGAACAATAGTAAGAGGAAAGACTGCAAGGGATTGAAATGCATCTAATATGTTTAAATCCATGAGTTCTTTCTTTTTTTTTTAAATTGAAGTATAGTTGATTTACAATGTTGTGTTAGTTTCAGGTGTACAGCAAAGTGATTCAGTTATATATATATATATATATATATACATATATATATATATGTATATATATATATATACACACACACACACATAAGAATATGTATATTCTTTTTCAGATTCTTTTCCATTATGGTTTATTACAATATATTGAATATAGTTTCCTGTGTTATACAAAAGGTCCTTGTTGTCTATCTATTTTATAAATAGTAGTGTGTATCTGCTAATCCCAAAGTCCTAATTTATCCCTCTACCCCGCTTTTCCCCTTTGGTAACAATAAGCTTGTTTTCTATGTCTGAGTCTGTTTCTGTTTTGTAAATAAGTTCATTTGTATCATTTTTTTAGATTCCACATATAAGTGATATCATATGGTATTTGTCTTTCTCTTTCTGACTTACTTCACTTAGTATGATAATCTCTAGGTCCATCCATGTTGCTGCAAATGGCATTATTTCATTCTTTTTAATGGCTGAGTAATATTCCAATGTCTATATGTACCACATCTTCTTTATCCATTCATCTGTGGAGGGACAATTAGGTGGCTTCCATGTCTCGGCTATTGTAAATAGTGTTGCTATGAATATTGGGGTGCATGGATCTTTTCTAATTAGAATTTTCTCCAGTAAATCCATGAGTTCTGAATGATACCAAGGAAGACAAAATGAAACAAAAAAGCCTAATTGGTCACCTTAGGAGAATGATTTTTTTTAACTTTGGTAAATAACGGGAAATACCGAATCATTTATCTTGCTTCCCTATGCACGCGGCACCAGTGGGCAGCCTAGTGGCAGGTGACGGGGTTTCTGTGTATAGAAGGGGTCCAGCACGTGGATGCGTGAATGGACACCCTGGGTTGTGCTGATGCCAGCTGACATTGCAGAGAGGGAGGCATCTGGACCTCACGGCCTCTGGAGGAGGAAGGACACCATGTTGCCCGGGAAGTTGTTTGCCTCCAAATTCTAATCTGAATCACATTCAGCCTCCAGATCTCACCACTAATTTGCTGGCACACAGAGGACAGGAGACAGTATTCTGCTAGGCTGTGGGGACAGTCATCAAATTCCCAGCCAAGGGAAATGCTCTCCGACAAATGATTCGGTGTCTTCAATGGATTGAAGGAGATGTTTAGGGCTGCGCACTAGGTGGGAAATGGTTAAGGAAAGGTGAGATGGTGATACCCCCAGAATTGGGGGTGGTCACGGGGCACATGGCAGGGGTTTTGTCTCAGAGCGGCACGGGGGAGGCCTCTGGGGCGGCCGGCATGGTCTGTCTCCTTATCTGGTTGAGGTTCCAGGGTATTTAATAGTCATTTATTAGGCTAAATATTTCCCTTATGGGGGGATTCCCTGGTGGCGCAGTGGTTGAGAGTCTGCCTGCTAATGCAGGGGACACGGGTTCGAGCCCTGGTCTGGAAAGATCCTATGTGCTGCGGAGCAACTAGGCCCATGAGCCACAACTACTGAGCCTGCGCGTCTGGAGCCTGTGCTCCGCAACAAGAGAAGCCGCGATAGTGAGAGGCCCGCGCACCGTGATGAAGAGTGGCCCCCGCTTGCCGCAACTAGAGAAAGCCCTCGCACAGAAACGAAGACCCAACACAGCCAAAAAGAAATATAAAAATAAATAAATAAAGATTACCCAAAAAAAAAAATTTCCCTTATGCTGTTGCTGTTGTTTTGTATGTGGGTTGTTTTTTTTAATTGAAATACAGTTAATCTACAATGTTGTGTAAGTTTCAGGTGTACAGCACAGCGATTCAGTTATGTATGTGTGTTTTGTTTTGTTTTAAAATTAATTAATTAATTTATTTTTGGCTGTGTTGGGTCTTCGTTGCTGTGTGGGCTTTTCTCTAGTTGCGGTGAGCGGGGGCTACTCTTTGTTGCTGTGCACAGGCTTCTCACTGGGGTGGCTTCTCGTTGCAGAGCACAGGTTCTAGGTGCACGGACTTTAGTAGTTGTGGCTCACGGGCTTAGACGCTCCACAGCATGTGGGATCCTCCCGGACCAGGGCTCAAACCTGTGTCCCCTGCATTGGCAGGTGGATTCCTAACCTCTGCGCCACCAGGGAAGCCCTGTATGTGGGTTATTTTGACAATAAAAACATTAAAAGAAGACATTTAGGAAACCAGATCATGAGGGTGAACATCCAGCCTGGTCCTGGGAGTGCGACGTATCCAGTCACTCTAACCTTCTCCCCTTCCTGCAACACACGGCTGACTGCGTCATTTCTCGTATTTTCTACCTTAGACCTTTCATTGTAAACTTACCCATAAATATACTTGTGTCTTTGGTTCTGAGCTTTCCAAAGGGTGTATGGAGTTGTTCTTTTGTTTTTTTCTGTGATCCTTATTCCATTTTCTTTCCTGTAAGGAACTGTGTTAGGTCAGGTCCCCTGAGAAGCCGACTAAGACAGGATTAAATATGTGTGGATTTTGTTGGGGGAGCAGCCTGCGAGGAAGCTGGGGAAGGGGTGTCAGACAGGAGGGGGTGGTGGGAGGAGGCTTCAGGTGCAGCCCAAGGAAGGCAGAGCTGCCTGGAGGCACCTACGCAGGGCCCATGTCTCCTAGGGAGAGTGGGGTCTGCGTCAGGGCCTCTGCTGTGCTCAGCCCGTGGGACCTGCTGTGGAGTCTCAACCTCGTGGAGTGAGTTCCTGCAACATTGATTTGGGTGGATAGCCTTTTGCTTGCAGTCAGGTTTTTCAGGGACTGCCCGTGAGTGGTGGGCGGTATGGGTGGCCGTGTTGGGATCCTGGCCAACACGGCTGGCTGTGTGGCCCCGGGGCACGTCAGGTGGCTGTGCTGGGCCTCGGTTGGCTCACCTGTAGCGCAGGGATGCTGATGGACCGGTCCAGAGCACAGGGAGGAACGCAGGCCCATCACACGGGGCTGGTGCTGGAGCATCTCTGCGGTGTTCTCAGCTCTCAAATGTAAATACTGTAACTCACCCAGAATTACAGGGCAAAGCTAATGGAATCAAGAATATATAAATTCCCTGCTGCCTCACGCAGCTCGAGTTTTGGGATGTTTCAGTTCAAAGGAGACAGGCCTCCCCGACTGCTGACAGCGTCGCCAGGTGAACTCTTGGAGGCTGTAACACGAAAGCCTTATCTCCTGCCCCTGGTCTTGGTTCCGGTTCAGGCGCCCCTCCATCTCCTGGGTGGTCCCAGTGTCTTCCAGGGAGCGCTGGTCCTGCAAACCTCCAGAAGAGCCCTTTTTGGGTGGCACTGTTGATCCCGTCTGATGGATTAGGAAACTGGGGCTCAGAGGGGGACTTTCGGGGCCACAGCTGGGAGGTGAGTGTTCAGGGCTGCAAACAGCGCACTGCATCCTGACCCAAGAGCATCCATCCGGGCGGAGGGAAGCTGGTCGCCGGTCACACGTGTGAGGCCCCCACCATTGTGAGTCAGGGGCTTTTCTGGGGGGCGCTCATCTGCTGCCCTGCCTCCTTCACCCCCTCCCTGGCCGTGGCTGCACCCCTCGCTCCATCCATCTCTCGCTTTCCACTCCAGACCCAAAGGCCCCGCTTGGCAAGGCTCTTTATGGATCTGTCAGCCCCCTTCTGCTGGCCTCACTTGCCCGCTTGGGGGCTGTATTGGCCCTCACGATGTGACATCTTGGCCTGCAGCCGGCTCCCTCCGCAGGAGCTCCCCTGGACCCCGGAACCGCCTCCCGACTAACCCTCGAATCCTGCTGCCTCCATTCCCTCTCCACTGTGCCGCTGACTGGTGTGTCCGAGACGTGTGTCTGACCGGGTGTTGGTACCGGCTGCCGCTGCTCTCGGGATCCAGGGAAAACCCTTTGTCTTGGGGAGCACAAGCCTGGCTCCTGGTCTCACCCACCCCTGTCACCTGCACGCTCTAGGCTTCAGTCCCCCAGAACTTTGTTTTCTGGTCCTTGAATTTACCTCCAAACCATTGGCCTTACTTACTGTGCCTTCTCCCTGGGACGCCTCCAGGTCCCGATGTCCTAACTCTTCCTTCTCCTCTGCACGTGGCATCTACTTACAGACACAGGACCCTGTGGCGCCCTTCCTGGTGCAAAGCCTTTCCATGTCCTCCACTTCTTGTTTGTAAGGAATAGGCTTCATTCCACCTCCTTGACCTTCCCTGAGTTCCCAAGGGCAGCTTCAACCAGTTGCGAATCAGGGAAGGGAGGAGAGGCAGAGACAAGGGAGGAGCAGTCAAGAAACAGTAGTGCAGCCTTGGGGAAGGGTCCTGGGTCCTCCTCGAGGAATATACATAACAATATATCTTTGAGTTCTTCTGCAGGACCCAAGACCCCCACCCAGATGGCAGATGGTAACTTCAGGCTGAGCACAAGATGCCTGGAGCACTGCCCTGTTACCTCACTACCAACCAATCAGAAGAAAGCCGCACACCCTGCGGCCCTCACCCCAAATTTTGCCTATAAAAACTTCTTCTGGAAAACCCTCAGGGAGTTCGGGGTTTTTGAGCACAAGCCACCCTTTCTCCTTGCTTGGCCCTGCAGTAAACCTTTCTCGGCTCCAACTCTGATGTTTTGGTTTATTTGGCCTCACTGTGCATTGGGCTCACAGACTTGCATCGGCAACATTAACTCCTCCCCAGGAGGGCTTCCCGGGGCTAGGGGTGCCCCGTGTACCACCCCTCATAGGACAGGTCACACATCTGTTCCTTGGATGTGATGTCCCCTAGGGTGTAAGCTTTTGGTGGGCAGGACCTGTGCGTTTTGTAACGTCGCGTAGAGCTTCCTGTTTGAGGAGTGAATGGAAGGGCTTTAAAGTGTGTAGATCTGTGCAGGGAAGGGGCAGGAAGGAGCCTCTGCTTCACACGTAAGTTGTGAAAAAGAGATGCTAGAGAGGAACATGGGAGGGGGTTGCCGGGAGCCCCCTCCTGCGGGGGGATGGTGCGTGGAGAAAGGTCTAGGCATTGTAGCCCTGCCATGTTGCTTGCCTCCAGTAGGTTTTGGAGTTTTGTGGAGCCTGGAAGAGCGGCCAGAAGGGAGGCTGGCAGGAAGGTTGGGGTGTAAGGCCCCTGGGCTGGGGTGGAGGACCCTCCCCACCTCTCCAGGCAAATGGTGGGCTTCCTCCTTCACTCAGACTTTGCCCTGGAGAATGGAACCTTGTCTTAGGGCCATTGTGGGGAGCACCAAAGCCGTGCAGGAAAAATGTATGGTCCACAGGGTACCTGGTAACCTTGCCATCCTGTGATTATCGGAACTTGAGGAGAAATGAAGTTTTGTTTGGAGTGGAGAGGGCCTGCAGTAAGGAGACTAGTAGAGCATGAATATTTATCTCAGTAATTAAAGTTTAAAGCAGGAAGCAATAGAAGTAATACGTCAGAGTGTCTCAGGGTAATCTTGGCCGCTGACGGTCGTTAAAGTTTATAGTCACATGGATCCTTGCAGCTTGCCTGAAGTATCCATGCTGGGTGATGTTGTCAGGATTGTTTTGTTGGCATTAAGGATATGGGGGCTTGATGTGAAGCTTTCGCACTTCAAAAAAAGGGAGAAGTGACGTTTTCAGTGTGTGGCCAGAAATCTTAAAGTAATGACCTACGCTCATTGATTTTTTGTTGTTTTGCTTTCCCCAGGAAGACTGATGGAGGAAGAGCGTTAGCTCAGAAGGATGGTACTTTATTTACAGAGCATGTTAAATAAGAGTCACAATGAAGAGAAGGGCTCTGGGTCTACAGTGTATAAGAAGTCTTCACCTAACAAGGCTGTTTGGCTCTTTGTGTCCACACTTGGTGTGATTTGTTGTAGTAGATGGATAACAAGCTTATTACTGTTATGTGCATGGGGAGATATAGCTTCACTCTCCATGCATGTGTTTCTGCCTCATGAGTTTTGCTTTTTTTTTTAATCCACTTAATTAAGATCTTGGTTTTGTTATAGATAGGATTCTAATTTAAATAGAGTTGAATGGTTCCCCGAAGATGTCCACACCCTGGTCCTTGGAGCCTGTCAGTCTGTTTCTTTACACAGCAAAAGGGACTTTGCAGATATGACTGAGTTAAGGGAATTGAGATGGGGAGATACCATGGATTATCCCAGTGTCATCCAGGCCTGATGTAATCATGGGGTCCTTGTAAGAGGGAGGCAGGAAGAGTCAGAGGAGGTGCTACGATGATGTGCCTTTGGAAGCAGAGGTTGGAGGGATGCACTTTGCAGATGGCGGAAGGGACCACAAGCCACGCAATGGGGTGGCTTCTAGAAGCTGGAAAAGACAAGGAAACAGATTCTCCCCTAGACCCTCCAGAAGGAACCAGCCTAGTTAACACCTCATCTTTGACCCAGTGAGACACACGTAAGATGGTAAATTTATGTTGTTTTAAGTCACTGAATTTACGGTAATTTTTTGCAGCAGCCATAGGAGAAAGTACAACAGAGACCTACTGACTGACTGAGCTTTAAAGGGGTGTCAAGGTCAGCCAGTTGTTCTCTCCCTTCACCGGGCTCTCTTTTTGCTATCATCTGTGTTAGCATTCCCCTGCCTTTCGTGAATAATGGGAGAATGTCTTGGGCACCAAATCTTCTTTTCCCTGCCTCAGTGCACTGGCACCTTTTGGGAGGTGAACGTTCTGCCTGCTGCTCTTCTGGAATGATCCACGTGGGGCCATTAGTGGGAAACATCTGCTGAAATGTGCGGCAGCTCCCCGGGGAGTGATGAATAGGCACCGAGGTGTGCTCGCCCCTCTGGGGATGTGACTGCCCATCAATCCTTGTGGGCGTGGCCAGGTGTGTGTGCAGGGAGCAGAGAGGACCCAGCTGTTCTTGAGGGGCAGTGCCTTCTCCCCAGAGCCATCAGGGAGTGGTCCTCCTCCCATCTTTCCTGCCACTAGCCCCAGGTCCCTGGAGCTGCCACTCAGCCTCCAGGGGCGAGTAGGTGAGCTGGTTGCCCTTAGCCCGGGCTCTGCAGGCTTCTCTGCTTCTTCTGACCAGTTCTACTTCCATGGTGGGCAGCAAGGGACCTGGTAACCTGGCCGCATCATCAAGGATGGAAAGGCTCGGCTGCACAGCCGCCTTGGGACCAGACCTCGTGACTCCGTATCATTATAAAATCTGTCTTAAAATCAGAGTTGCTTTAGCCTCAAAAATGCACCTCCAGAGATTAAGAAAGCTCAGTTGTAAATATCGCTGGGAGCTAATGATGGATTTATTATTCAGTATTGGGATTATACTCTAGTCCATTTATGGGTTTTTCCTCTAAATTGCTGATGTTTGAAGTGGAAGCTTTCGACCCTGACTAATGCGTCTACTCCAAGATTTGCTTTTGGGCAACTTATTTATAAATAAATCAGCTTTTTAAGGAACACCCTCAAATTTAAATAATAATTAGTATAATGAGTCGCACAGCCAAATGAGGTGCTGGGGTAGCACAGTTCTCCAGATGGGGGCGTGGAAATCTGGGTCCCTGTACCATGGGGAGAGAGACGATAGCATGGTTATTTCCACACATAGAGTTTTCCTGGGTTCAGGGGGCATTTGTGTATGTGGATCCATTCGATTTTCAGAATAGCCCAGGGTTGGTTTGTGTAGAACAGGAGCCTGAGGCAGGACTTTGCCTAGTGACCCCACTCATCAGAGGGGCCGCTCACATTTGCCCCGAGCCCGGTGCTCTGTGTTGCGAGCTCTTCTGGTACTTACGTTTCTTTCTTTGCCTTAGTGGCCATTTCCCCTCCTCCGTCCCCCCAGTATCCTTGTTCTCTTTGACCAGTGGGGAGATCTGATTATTTTTGAGAGAAGCATTACAATTCTTGGAAAAGTCTGCTCTCTGTTTGGAGGTGGTTGGTGTAACTCTTGGGCTTTCTGCGCTGGATAACTTCAGAACTGGGCAGGTGCGGGGGTGGGGGGAATGGTCTGCCTGAGAGCACTGGGTCCCCAGTTCTGTCCCTCCAGCCCCCCAGCGTCAGGAGCTTGTTTCTGTTTTCCAGCAGCCGCCTCTGTTCTCTTATTAGAGGCGTACGTTATAAACGTGGACACGAGCTGTGCCACGTGGTCTGGGGGTCCCAGGGGGCTGCTGCAGGTTGATGATATTCATTTCGCTCGGGCGGAGGACAGAGCAGTGTGGGAATGAGACACATCACGGGGGACAGCTTGAGTCCCTCATGCCCCGTGCAGTGCTCTGAAACCTTCAGGAAAGCTGCCACACCTACAGAGGGGCGTGGGCCTGGCGTGTGTGTGCGTGTGTGTGTGCATGTGTGCAGAGAGAAGAGAAGAAGGCATGTTTGCAAGGAGGAGAGTGTCTAAAGGATCAGCATTCAGTAGAGGCAGCAGGTCACAGCCCGACCAGCTTCAGGGGAATCAGCGGACGTCTTGAGGGGTTTCTCACGGTGCATGGAAAGGTGTGCACCAGCCAGACCATCTGGATTGTGAGGAGAGGTGCCTGCCTTCCTCGGAGCCATGCCTTTCTGTTGCTTTTTGTTGGTAGAAATGTAACTTGGTTCAGCCACTGAGGGAAACAGTATGGAGGTTCCTCAAAAAACTAAAAGGAGAACCACCATATGACCCAGCAATTCCCCTCCTGGGTATTTATCCAAAGGAAATGAAAACAATAATTCGTAAAGACATATGCACCCCAGTGTTCATAGAAGCATTATTTACAGTAGTCAAGATGAACACAACCTAAGCACCCATCAGTACATGAATGGATAAAGAAGATATGGTATATATATGTGTGTGTGTGTGTATATATAGAGATATAGTAGAGTATTACTCAGCCATAAAAAAGAATGAAACTTTGCCATTTGCAGCAACATGGATAGGCCTGGAGGGCATTATGCTTAGTGAAATAAGTCAGACAGAGAAAGACAAATACTTACAGAGAAAGACAAATACTTATATGTGGAATCTGAAAAATAAAACAAACTAGTGAATATAACAAAAAAGAAACAGACTCACAGATACAGAGAAACTAGCGGCTACCAGTGGGGAGAGGAAAGGGAAGAGGGGCAAGATAGGGGTAGGGGGTTGAAAGGTACAAACTACTACGTGTAAAACAACCTACAAGGATATATTGTACAGCTAAGGGAAATATAGGCATTATTTTGTAGTAACTTTAAGCAAAGTATAATCTATAAAAATATTGAATCACTGTGTTGTACACCTGAAACTTATATAATATTGTACATCAACTATACCTAAATTTAAAAAATTTTAAAAAACTTTGAATTTTAGGATGGTTTTAGATTTATAGAAAAGTTGCACAGAGAGCCCCCACGTACCCCTCACCCAGCTTCCCGTATTATTAACATCTTGTATCAATACGGTGCGTTTGGCTCAACACTGGTACATTACTACTGACAGCTCCACAATTTGCTCTGATGTCCTTAGTTTTTACCTAATGTCCTCTTTCTGTCCCACGACCCCAGGCAAGACACCAGATTACGCTTAGGCATCTTGTCTCCTTAGCTTCCTCTGGACTGTGACAGTTTCTGACTTTCCTTGTTTTTGATGACCTTGACAGTTTTGAGGAGGACTGGTCTGGTATTTCATAGAATGTCCCTCAATTTCGGTTTATCTGGTGTTTTTCTCATGGTTAGACTGGGTTTTGGGTTTGGGGGAGAAAGACCACAGAGGTGATGCGCTATTCTTAACACATAGCAGATGTATAGCTGTCACCATGATTGATCACTGTTGACCTTGACCTTGATCGCTGGCTCTTGTAGCCTTTGCCAGGTTTCTCTGCTGTAAAGTTACTCCACCCCCTTTCCATACTCTGCTCTGGAAGGAAGTCACATGCACAGTCCACATTAAGGAGTGGGGAGTCATGCTTTGCCTCCTTGATGGATGAGTATCTACATTAATTTTGTAGAATTGTTCTGTATCAGAGACTTGTCTATTCTCCCCCACTTATTTATTTATTCAAACTTTTATTTGTACCAATATGGACTCATAGATTATTTTGTGCTTTGGTTTATAATGCAGTCCTACTTTATTTATTTTGTTGCCTAAATTGTTCCAGCTTTGACCACTGGAAGCTCTTTCAGATTGGTTCCTGTGTCTCTCTGACATGCCCTTATCCTTTTGTCTTTTGGATATTTCCTTACTTTTTGTCACAACAAGATGGTCCAGGCTCAACTTGCATTTTCCCCTCCCAGCCCTAGAATCTGCTGTTTCTCCAGGAATCCCTGGTTCCTTTCATTAGAGATGGTATTTAGAAAACAAGGTCTGTGTGTTGAGAGTGCCTATCGCTACTGAGGTGCCACTGCTTTTAGGCCCTCTCAGGAGACAGAGCCAGGAAATAGAGTGTGTATTATACTAACCCGTGTACACCTATGTATCTCCCCTTGCTTTTTGAATGCATGGCCCCATCTGATAGCCAAGTCCTAGATCCAGCCTCCTGATGACTCATGGGAGTCAGGCCCACATGTCCCAGAGTAGAAAGGAAAAATTGGACAGCTGAGTGTGTAGAGCAGGAAGAAACAAAAGACTTAGAAGGCTGAAAGAATATTTTCAAGGTATAAAAAATATACACAGAATAATAAGAGGAAAATCTGGGTAATTACCACCCAGTTTAAGAAATAAGGTGTATGAATACAATGCAAGCTGCCATGAACATGCTTCCCAGTCACACGGGTGAAACCTGTCAAAGTGAAGTTACTGTTTATTATTTTGGGGCATGTTTTTATATTTTTACTCTAATTATTTTGCATGTTGTCTAACTCTATAAAAATTATATTTTACTGTGTTAACTGCAACTTGAGAACTTCTACATGTATTTATGTTCTTAGCAATCCTGGGAAAAGCAAGAGTAACTCTTTGCAGTGTTCAGATAGAGAAACTGAGAACTTGCAGCAATGATGTGATTTTTTTTGCCAACTTCAAGCAGCTAATAAAAGTGGGATGGAGTGGGAGGTTAGGGTCAGCAGATGTAAGCTTTATATATATAGAATGGATAAACAACAAGGTCCTACTGTATAGCACAGGGAACTATACTCAATATCCTATGATAAACCTTAATGGAAAAGAATATTAAAAAATGTATATGTATGTATAACTGAATCACTTTGCTGTACAGCAGTAATTAACACAACATTGTAAATCAACTATACTTCAATCAAAAAAAGGTGTCAAATTTGTATTGACAGAGCCCAAGTTTGTGGTCTTTTATTTTGACGTAGATGTTGAGGTTCATTGGGGAAGGGGAGGTAAAACTGGTCTCCTTGGTCACATCATGACCCTGTTGCTTCCTCTGGCCTGGACGGCCTGACATCTCCGTCAGCCTGGAATCCTAGCCCCCATTCGGGTTTTGTAGGCTCCAGAATTTCTGAAGAAATGAGGATTCATATGGTTGGTTCAGACTCCCACCCCCTCATCACATCACTCCCTGCCAGCATCTGTGCCCGTATCCTTCGAGCTCCTCCTGAGACTGGAAAAAATGTATACGGCTCCAAGCCACCCCCTCCTTATTTTAGCACCAGGTGCTACCCCTGGAGCTTCCCCCTACCCTCCAGTGCCGTTTCCTGCTCTCTGTTGGATCCTTGGCTGCACACACATACTGCTTTTATCTCCCATCTGAGAAAAGAGAAAAGTCTCTTGGTCCCACTTCCTCCTCCTGCTTCTGCCCTATTTTTCTGCTTTGTTTTGCTGTAGAACTTCTGGGAGGAGTTGTCTCTACTGGCTTTTTCCAGTTCCTCCCCGCCCTTTCTCTCTGAAACCCGCTCCAGTCAGACTTTCTCCCTTCCTACTGATGCGTCTACCGACTCTGCTGAAACAGCCCATCGAGGTTGCCAAGGACCTCCAAGTCCTCCTCTCCCTTGACTTGTAATTTGTCCTCTCCCTCCCCCCGAACTGCTTCTTCCCTTGGCTCCTAGGGCTCCATATGCCTGGGATTTTCTTCCCACTTTGGTCAGTCCCCCTACTGACCTCTGAGTGTTGGAGGGTCCCCGCCTCAACCTGTGGACCTCTCCTCTGCTTCATCCACACTCCCACCCTGTTGACCTCACCCAGTCTCATGGCACTAAACCCATCATATGCTGAAACATCCCAAACTTATATCTTCGCTCTGACTTCTCTCCTGAATGCTAGACTTGTGTATCCAACTGCCCATGAAACATCTCCTTGTGAGGTCTAAGAGACCCCAACTCAACAGGTGCCAAGCTATCCCCCACCATCCCCCCTATCCCCCATCTCTCATTGTAGTACATGGCAGCTCCATCCTTCCCGATGCCTGGACCATAGCCTTGGAGTCAACTTTGTTTCTTGTCTTCCTCTCAGATCCTACATCTCATCTGTCCTAGAATCCCATCCCTGGTCACCACCTGCACCGCCCCATCATCTCTCCACTGGGCTGTTGCCCTCACCTCCAGCCTTCCCATTTCTACCCTGACCCACACCTTTCCACCCAGGTGTATCTCTATATGGCAGCCAGGTTACTGCTTTTTTTTTTTTTTTAAATTTTATGGAGTATAGTTGATGTACAATGTTGTATTAATTTCGGGTGTACAGCAAAGTGATTCAGTTATACATATACATGTATTCATTCTTTTTCAGATTCTTTTCTCATAAAGGTACAACATCTACAGAATATTGAGTAGAGTTCCCTGTGCTATACAGTTATCTATTTTATATATAGTAGTGTGTGTGTTAATCCCAAGCTCCTGATTTATCCCTCCCTCCCCTTTATCCTTTGGTAACCGTAAGTTTGTTTACTATGTCTGTAAGTCTGTTTCTATTTTGTAAATAAGTTCACTTACATCATTTTTTAAAAATTAGATTCCACATATATGTGATATCATATGATATTTGTCTTTCTCTGTCTGACTTACTTCACTTAGTATGATAATAATGAAGTATTATCATACTTCACTTAGTATGATAATCTCTGGGTCCATCCTTTTATTTTTAAAAAATTTAATGGCGTATAGTTGATTTACAATGACTGCTTTAAAACTTAAATCAGACCACGCCACTTTTCATTCCAGAACCCTCCAGCCTGCCCCCGTCCCCGTCTCACTGAGTAAAAGCCAGAGGCCCCTCCCTGACTGTTTCTCCTCTGACTTCACTTCCTAAAACTCTGCTGCAGAAACCCACCTGGTCAGCAGCATCACCTTCTTCCCATGTTGGTCCACACGTTCCCCTGTCCACGAGGCCTCTGCAGACGGCCCCCTTAGTACTGGCTCTAGTCCCAGCTCCACCAGGAGCAAAGTCAGGCAACCTCCTGCCCCACTTGCTCCCCACGTCCTCAGGACCCCAGGACCTTCCTAAATCTAGATTGCTTGGCCTCTGTGGGTTTCTACATGGGCAGGGTCCCCGACTCTGGCCATCAGGGTGGCGTGCATGTAGACGCTGACTGCTGGGCTTGGTTTTCTCCAGACATTTTACACCACCACCCAAGATACATATAAATTATAGGTCTCAAACAGAAGTTTCAGGAAACGATTTTTACACTCATTTGAGGTAATGCATTCTGTACAGTATTGTACTTCATTTTTTAAATTCTGGTTGCCGCTCAATCAGTGGACCTCATGGTCTGCCCGTGGGTCCCCACGGTGGGTGAGCCACGGCTCTTTCCAGCACACTCATCATCTTACAGGTGAGAGGCCTGAGCTGCAGAGAGTTACAGGTCTAGCCAAAGTCACATCAGTTAACTCACCGAAGAGCCAAGACTGGCACCTGGGCCTCTGATTGCTGTCCTGTCGCTTTTTTTGGATCTTGTAATTAATTTTAATGATTGTACCATTGCAGCTTATTTAAATTACCCCAGGGAGGAACATCAGCTCTATTAGAGAAATTTTATTGTAGCTGCCCACCTGCTCTATTCAAGGAAATGCATCTTTTGTGGGATTTCTTCTGGGTAATTAAGAGGGTCTAAGAAGCCAGTTTTATAGTCATTGATTTAACTGTAGATAACAATGAAGTTAAATTTAAAAGCTGGTTCCATCTGCAGGGGCATATGAGCTATTTGAATTAGAAAAGGTGTTCACCAAAGCACTACCTAGGTGCCTGGGGAGGCATGCCTGCCCTTGTGTGACTCTGGACCAGCTCCCATGTGGCACCCCGAGGGCAGGGCTATTGTGGGGGTCAGGGGTCACCATCCCATTCCACTGGGCGTGCTTAGGACAGAGCCTTGCGGGTTCTGGTTCTGTCTGTTGGCTACTTGCGCGTTGATAGGGATTCTGTGCACATCAGGGTTGGAGTAGCTCTGATCTGAGGATGATCGGTTTTTGGTTTATAGTTTTTATCATTAAGTTGGTCATCCTCGGCCACCAAGGGTTCATAGCGTTTGGTTACCTGTTTAGGGCACCATGCTAGGTTCTAGGATAATACAGTTATGGCAGTGCGCTCTGGGGATTTGCTGTCTGGTGGGAGGGAGGGGTGATGCACACAGCATTAATCATGGTTTTAGAAAGTGGAAGTGCTGTGGGCACCCCGAGGCAGGCAGGATTTAGATGCATGAAGGGGGAGGGGGAACTGGGAGAGAGGGCGTCACCAGCAGGAGGAACTGCGTGAAGAAAGGTGCAGAGGCAGGAGGATGCTGGATATAGTTGGGGACACCTTGCACCTGAATGGAGGCAGGTGATGGCCAGATTTTGGAAGGCTTTAAATCACGTTGTAAGCTATTTGGACTTGATCCAGCGGGTCATGGGAGCCATTGTAAACTTAAAAAATTTTTTTTTACAAATTTTCAAATTTTTATAAATTGTGGCATGTTTAGTCCATTTGAGCTGCTGTAACAAAATACCATAGACTAGGTGCTTAGAAACGACAGACATTTATTTCTCATGCTTCTGGAGGCTGGGAAATCCAGGATCGTGGCACCAGCAGATTCGGTGTTTAGTGAGAGCTTCCTGGTTTATAGATGGTGTCATTTTATGGTGGAAGGGGTGAGCTAGCTCTCTGGGGTCTCTTTTTATAAGGACACAAATCTTTATGAGGGTCAGAGCCCTCATGACCTATCACCTTCCGAATGTCCCACCTCCTAATACCGTCACATTGGGGATTAGGTTATCAACATAGAAAATTTGAGGGGGACACAAACATTCAGACCATAGCCTGGTAAAATACACAAAACATAAAATTTACCATTTTAACCATTCTTAAGGGTATAGTTCAGCAGCATTAAGTACATTCACATTGCTGTGCTATCATCACCACCATCTCTCTCCAGAATTCTTTTCCTCTTGCAAAACTGAAACTCTGTCCCCACTGAAAACTAACTCCCCACCCCCCAGCCCCACCCCCAGCCTCTGGCAGCCACTATTCTGCTTTCTCTGATTTTGACTCTCTTAGGTGCCTCATGTAAATGGAATCACACAGTTGTCCTTCTGTCACTGGCTTACTTCACTTGGCATAATGTCCTCAAGGTTCATCCATGTTGTAACAGGTGTCAGAATGTCCTTCCTTTTTGAGGCTGAATAGCATTCCATTTTATGCATATACCACATTTTGTTTATCTGTTCATCTATCAGTGGACACGTGAGATGCTTCCACCTTTTGGCTGTTGTGAATGATGTTGCTAAAAACATGAGTGTACACATACCTCTTCTAGTTCCTGCTTTCATTTATTTTGGGTATATACTCAGAAGTGGAATTGCTGGATCATAGGGTAGTTCTAGTTTCAGTTTCTTGAGGAACCTCCATACTGTTTTCCATTGCTTGCACCATTTTCCATTCCCACCACCAGTGCACAGGGTTCCAGTTTCTCCACATTCTCGCCAACACTTGTTTTCTGTTTTTTGGATAGTAGCCATCCTAGTGGGAGTGAGGTGATATCCCCCTGTGGCTTTGATGTGTATTTCCCTCATGGTCAGGTATGTGGCATGTCTTCTCACCTGTGGGAGCACCGTGCCCTCTGAGCAGGAGTTCTGTGGTGGGGAGGTTTGGGGTGGGGGTGACATTGTCCCTTGTACTGCAGATCAAGCCCCCGACTCACGGCTTTGGTGGCCTCTGTGGGAACGTGGGGGGTCCAGGATGCCCTCCCCAAGCCCAGAGGGAGCACTGTTGGGTTTGGCCACATGCCTGTCTTCACCAAGCCCACTCCCTTTGCCCTGGGACTGTGTTCCCGCTACTTTGGGTTGCAGTCAGAGGAGCAGGGCAGGCGAGGGGAGTATTGAAGCCAGTGCATCGCTGTGGGTGTCTCTGCAGGACTGTTGGTCATTAGTGAGGCTCCTCCTCCCGGGCACATGGGCGGACCGCGCTGCTCCACTTCCTGTGGGGTAGAGGCGACCACATGACTGCTTTGGCCAATGAAACACGAGCAGAAGTAGCAGATGCTTTAAGAGCAGGTCCGTGCTCTCTCCCCAGTCACATCCATCCGAGAAGCACGTGTTGAGATCGAAGTGGCTGACCTGCCCTGGAGAGTAAACCAGAGCCACAGCAGACACTGAGTCAGCAAGATAGAAACTCTTCTTAGAATAGGGCACTGTGATTTAGGAGTTATTTGTGACTGCAACACAACCTAGCCTGTTCTGACTGACGTAGGAGGAACCTGAAAACTGTTTTCAATGCAAAGATAGGTGAAGATAAAAATGTTTCATTTAGAGGTAACTCCCTATGCTCCTTGATACCTCGAAGCATGGAACCCCTCAGATGCAGCAGAACAGTTTCCCAACAGCTAATGGGCTGCATTTTCCTGTAGGTGAGTCCCAGACGTCAATTATCAGACGTTAATGGTTTCATCTCGCCAGCAACACGGAGCTCTGGCCTGACTGCCCACAGCCCTCCCTGTGTGGGGCTGGGAGCTGGTGGGAACTCACGGAATGACTTGTGTATTTTCCAGTGTTTTGCAAATCCGGATTTAGCCAGTGTAGATTTTAGGAGACAATGCCAAGCTCCGTGGACCTCATCACACTTCCGGAGCAGGCGGGGTCATTCTCTTTAGTAGTTATTCTCCACTGTTTTTGAAAACAGAAATGCCTTTTTAATAACAGAACATTTTCCAGACCTTCCCTACTTGGCTGTGGTCATGTTTTTAGTACGATTTTGGTCATTCAGTAACAATTCCTCTAACAGATCTTTTTGTTTTAAGTTTAACTTTCTGTTTTAGAACTTCTCAGATATTTACAAAAGCAGAGAGAATTGTATCATTGGTCTCTGTCATGGGATTGTGTCCCTCTAAAATATGTAGGTTGAAGTCCTAACCCCTGGTACCTCAGAATGTGACTGTATTTGGAGATAGAGTCTTTAGAGAGGTAGTTAGGTTATAATGAAGTCATTAGGGTGGGCCCTGATCCAATATGACTGGTGTCCTTAGAAGAAGAGTTTAGGACACAGACATGCACAGAGGGAAGATCATATGAAGGCACAGGGAGAAGACAGCCACCTAAAAGACAAGCACAGAAACCTCAGGAGAGAGCAGCCCTGCCCACACCTAGATCTTGGACTTCTAGCCTCCAGAATTATGAAAAAATAAAATTTCCAGGCAGTGGTCTTTTGGTGTGGCAGCCCTAGCAGACTGATACAGTCCCATGCACTCTTCTCCACCTCCAGTATTTAAACAGTCTTCATGACTGCCTCTGATGTGCCAGGAGTGTGGGGCAGACAGCTGAGAATTAGAGATGGCGCCTGCCCTTGTGAAACCTACCGTCTGTGGAAATTGGAAAAGTTCACAAGGAAAAGCTGTAATTGACTATAAATACACGACATCTGTAAACCTTAGAAATCATCGCCGGAACATATAACGCAGTTGGTCTCCCAGCAGTGCCAGGCAGGTGGATGAATTCTCCGAGCCCTTGGATTATTGTGTGCTCCTGGGCTCATGGTTTCAGGCAGGAGATGGGTTTTTGGTATAAGTGGAGGAAAATAGAGTGAGCAGTATGGCCTCAGTCAAGCCAAACCCGTTATGTGGATGGGACTCAGGCCACTTCGGAGCAAGCCCGGCCAGAGAGGACCAAGATGCAAACACCATTCTTACAAGATAAAGAAGTGAGGGGATGAGCAGTCACGTTGAGAAGTGATTCATTGCTTACGGATGGATTCATCCAGCATTCCTTTAAATACCAAATCCCCATGTACGTTTAAAAATACCCATTTGGCTCAGAAACAGTATGCTGAGTGAAAGATGCCAGATACAAAAGAACACATATTGTACAGTTCCATTTATATGATGCTTCCAGAAAACGCCTAATTATAGGGAGAGAAAGCAGCTTCGTGGTTGCCTAGGGTTGGGGATGTAAGCAGGGATGGGCTAGGAGGGAGTGTTGGCTGGGGATGGTGGAGATGTTCTAAGACTGCATTGTGACGACGGCTGAGCATCTGAATACATTCACTGAAAATCGTCACCGCTTATAATGGGCAAATTGTGTGGTATGTAAATTATACCTCGATGAAGCTGTAAAAAACACTCATTTCAGCACTGTGGAAAATCATGGGAGTCTTCTCAGAGGAAGTAGGGTCTGGGCTGGATGTGAAGGACAGAGTGCCTTTGGGTAAGGAGAGACCACCGGAGGGAACTTCAGCTGGAGGGACACCATCCTGGGGGAGGAGGGGGCTGGCTGGTGGCTGAGATGGAGGGAAGAAGATTGTCACAGGTGAGAACATCAGGGCACAGAAGGGATACTCAGCAATTCTCAACCCTGGTTGCACATTCTCACCTCCTGGAGAGCGTTTCTAAAGCACAGATGCCTGGGACCCATTCCTGAGGATTTGGATATAATTGGTCTTGGGCGAATCCCAGATGTAAATTAAGAAAAAATTTTTTTAATGAAATGATAATTCATTTCTAATTCTGTCATTTCTTTTTTCACTTCCCAGCTGGAATGCTTCTATAGATGCCTCCTTCATCTGCTATATATATGGTTTACCAGGGGGACATTTCATAGAGAAAAGGCAGGGCAAACACGTCATTCTTTTACTTCATTTACCACTTTCAAAGATGAATGTGTTTCCCATGATCCTCCA
This sequence comes from Balaenoptera physalus, assembly GCF_965194825.1. Lineage (NCBI taxonomy): Eukaryota > Metazoa > Chordata > Mammalia > Artiodactyla > Balaenopteridae > Balaenoptera > Balaenoptera physalus. The sequence goes on from NC_138883.1 coordinate 148,565,942, forward strand.
GTATGCTTTTTAAAATTTAAACTATCATTGTGAACTCATGGGCTTGAACATATTTGATAGGTTTCAAACCCTTGCAATCATTATCCTTATTGAAGTTCAAATTGTCCTACCTTTGGCCAGTGGGAGTGTCTTCAACTTGGTACTTGAGACCTTTGGACACACCCCTGCTCAGCTTTTTTTTTTTCGCCGTGCTGTGCGGCATGCGGGATCTTATTTCCCCAACCAGGGATCGAACCTGTGCCCCCTGCAGTGGAAGCGTGGAGTCTTAAGCACTGGACTGCCAGGGAAGTCCCCCTACTCATCTTTGGTAGCTTCCTTGCCTTTTTCTAATGAAGTAGTTTTATTTTTTCATCCCTCTCTCACCAGCTTGTGAGGTATGCCTTCCTTTTTCATTCTTTCAGTGGTTGTCCTAGAGGTTATGATATGCAGCCTTAACTCATAGACTCTAGTGATTATAGAGTCATCTTTAAATCGGTACTTGAACCGCTTCCTGGACAATACAAAGTCTTTACATCCAGACATCAGTATTTTTTGAAAGCTGCCCAGGAGATCTTTGTTTCATCCAGGGTTGAAAAGTCTGGATGGATGGACAGTGGATGTATTGAGGACATTGACAGCTTGTAGGGGTAGAGCAAAGGCCAGACCTGAAGTCTTCAGTGAATAAGGAACAGTGTGAGTTTCTTAGTTGGTTATCAGGTTCATATTTTAAGGAACAATTTTCTAATTCTCTTTTTGTTTGTGTGTCTGGCCTGATGTGGCTGTAGTGACATTTTCAATTTCTGGATCCTTTTAGAGCTGGGAAAGAGGGATGCCCTTTTGCAGAGATGCTTATGTCAGTCAGGTGCTATAGGAATTGAAATTAACATTATTCAGCCCAGGCCTGACGGGGATGCCTTTAAGATTCTCAGCATGAGAGTTTGAATGTTCACAGGCCCCAAGTCCTCCCCAGATGAGGGGTTTCCCCTCTGCTAGGCGCATCACTGAGGGCCTTGGTGATGAGATGTCGTCTGGGTCTCGCATTACCATCTGACAGGCGGGGAGGTGGAGGATTGATGAGAGCCTTCCAGACATATGCTCAGAGCTGCACGGCTGATGTCCTTGCAAAGTATCTGTTGAAGATGCTGGGATGTCTGACCTATGGCATGTCTCAGTCTTTAGGTGGTTACACTCATGGTGCACTTCAGCGGGTCCTTTGGTCCTCTGTCTCCCGCATGTTGGCAGTTGTACCACTGGACCGTCAGACTCAGGTTCCAGCTTCTCTGCTAAGATTAGAGGAGGCGCACCATGTCTGTTTGTTCCTTTTTCTGCAAGTTTAAGGCACCCTGTGTGGTCCTCTGTTACGGCCGCCCTGGCAGACTAACAGCCACCAATGCTTATGTTAGTGCCTTGCCGGTCATTTCAGTCCTCTGATAGATTCCTCAGGAAGACCTCATGAGGCCAAGATCCTTAAGTCCTTGCATTTTGGTGTCAGGTTGCTCATACCCTTCATACTTGAAAGGCAGTTTTCCCGGATAGTAAATCCTTGAATGTCTTAAATATGCTAGTACATTTTCTCCTGGAGGTAATCATTGTTGTCAAAACGTCTGATGACAGTCTCATTTTCTTATGAATGATGTACTCTTTTGCTCTTAGAAATTCAATGGATACTCCCCCCTCCTCTTTTTTCTTGGTGTTTGTAGTTATTTTACAGATGTGTCTTTTTTAAATTGAAGTATAGTTGACTTACATTAACTTGACACTACATTACATTGACTTATGTTACTTATGTTAATTTCAGGTGTAGAAGATAGTAATTCTGTATTTTTATAGATTACACTCCATATGAAGTTATTATAAAATATTGACCATATTCCCTGTTCTGTACATTACATCCGTGTAACTTATTTTATACCTAGTAGTTTGTACATCTTAAATTCCTTCACCTATTTTGCCCCGCTCCCCAACCCAACCCAACCCACTCCCCTCTGGTAACCTCTAGTTTGTTCTCTGTATCTGTGAGTCTGTTTCTGTTTTGTTGTATTTGTTCATCAGTTTTATTTTTTAGATTCCACATATAATTGAAAACATGCAATATTTTATCTTTCTCTGTTTGACTTATTTCACTAAGTATATACTCTGCTGGTCCATCTACATTTTTGCAAATGGCAAAATTTCATTCTTTGTTATGACTATGTGTGTGTGTGTGTGTGTGTGTGTGTGTATATATATATATATATATATATATATATATATATATATATATATACACACACACACATACACCAAATTGTCTTTATCCATTCATCTATTGATGGGCACTTAGTTTGTGTCCATCTTGACTATTGTAAATAATGCTTCTATGAACATTGAGGTACATATGTCTTTATGAATTAGTGTTTTTATTTTCTTTGGATAAATACTGAGGAGTGGAATTGCTGGATGGTATGGTAGTTCTATTTTTAATTTTTGAGGAACCTACATACTGTTTTCCATAGTGACTTCACGAAATTTACATTCCCACCAACAGTGCACAAGGGTTGCCTTTTCTCCATATCCTTGCCAACATTTGTTATTTGTGGTCTTTTTGATGATAGCCATTCTGATGGGTGTGAGGTGATATCTCATTGTGGTTTTGATTTGCATTTCTTTGATGATTAGTGATGTTGAGCGTCTTTTCATCTGCCTGTTGGTCATTTGTATGTCTTCTTTGGAAAAATGTCTACTTAGGTCTTCTGCCCATTTTTTGATCGGGTTTTTTCACTATTGAGTTGTATGAGCTGTTTATGTATTTTGGATATTAAACCTTATTGGTCATATCATTTGCAGATATTTTTTCCCATTCATTAGGTTGTCTTCTTGTATTGTCAATGGTTTTCTTTTCTGTGCAAAACCTTTAAAGTTTAATTAGGTCCCATTTGTTTATTTTTGCTTTTGTTTCCTTTGCCTTAGGAGAGAGATCCCCCCCAAAATATTGCTACGATTTAGTCAAAGAGTATTCTGCCTATGTTTTCTTCTAGGAGCTTCATGATTACCATTCTATTCTTTCATTTCTAATTTTATTTATTTGGGCCCCCTCTCTTTTTTTCTTGATGATATGGCTAAGTGTTTATCAATTTTATTTATCTTTTCAAAAAACTGGCTCTTAGTTTCATTGATCTTTTCTGTTTTTTTCTATTTCTGCTCTGATCTTTATTAGTTCTTTCTTTTTGCTGACTTTTGGCTTTGTTTATTTTTCTTCTTCTAACTCCTTTAGGTGGAAAGTTAGGGTGTTTATTTGAGATTTTTGTTGTTTCTTAAGGAAGGTATATATTGCTATAAACGTCCCTCTTAGAACTACTTTTGCTCTGTCCAGTAGATTTTGGAAAGTTGTGTTTCTGTTTTCATTTATCTCAAGGTATTTTTAAATTTTCTCTTTGACTTCTTTGTTGACTCATTAGTTTTTTATTAGGATGTTGTTTTGTCTCCATGTGTTAGTGTTTTTCTAGTTTTCTTCCTGTAATTGATTTCTAGCTTCAAAATGTGATTAGAAAAGATGCTTGATATACTTTTAATTTTCTTATATTTATTGAAAGTTGTTTCGTGGCCTAGCATGTGATCTATCCTGGATAAAGTTCTGTGTGCTCTTGAAAAGAATGTGTATTCTGCTATTTGGGGATGGAATGTACTGTATATATCTATTCAGTTCATCTGATCTAATGCTCATTTAAAGCCACTGTTTCCTTATTGATTTTCTGTCTAGATGTTTTATCCATGGATGTAAGTGGGGTATTAAAGTCTCCTACTATTATTGTATTACTCTCAATTTCTCCCTTTATGCCTGTTAATATTTGCTTTATATATTTATGTGCTCCTATATTATGTGCATATGTATTTAGGAATGTTACATCCTCTTCTCGGACTAACCCCTATATCATTATATAGTGCTCTTCTTTGTCTCTCATTATAGACTTTGTTTTAAAGTCTGTTTCATCTGATATGAGTATTGCTGCCCCAGGTTTCTTTTCATTTCCATTTGTATGGAATATCTGTTTCCATCCCTTCACTTTCATTCTGTGTGTGTCTTTTGCTCTGAAGTGAGTCTCTTGTAGGCAGCATATAGATGGGTCTTTTTTTTCATTCAGCCTCCCTATGTCTTTTGATTGAAGCGTTTAGTCATTGACATTTAAAGTGATTATTGATAGGTATGTACTTATTGCCATTTTGTTACTTGTTTTCTGATTGTTTTTGTAGTAGTTTTTCTCCTTTTTTTAGTCTCTTTCCTTTTGGTTTGATGATTTTCTTTAGTTTTGTGTTTGGGTTCCTTTCTCTTTGTTCTTTGTGTATCAGTTGTAAGTTTTTGATTTGTGGTGATCATGAGCTACATATATATCTACTTGTACTTATATCTACTTGTTTAACCTGATAGTCATTTAAGTTCAAACACATTCTAAAAGCTGTCCATTTTTTGCTACTTAACCCCCTATGTTTTATATTTTGGTGTCCTGTTTTACATCTTTCTATGTATCCCTTAACTGTTTATTGTAATTAGGCCAGTTTAGTGGTGATGTTTAGTTTTTAGTTTTAGTTTTAGTTTTTGCTTATTGAAGCAACTCTATCTCTCTTTCAGTTCTGAATAATAACTTTGCTGGGTAGACTAACCTTGGTTGTAGGTTTTTTCCTCTAAGTACTTTAAATATATCACACCACTGGCTTCTGGCTGGCAAAGTTTCTGTTGAAGAATCAGCTGATAGCCTTAGGGGAGTTTCCTTGTATGTGACCCTTTGTTTTTCTCTCTTTTTCTTTAACTTTTGCCATTTTAATTATGATATGTCTTGGTGTAGGTCTCTTTGGGTTCATCTTTTTTGAGCCTCTCTGTGCTTCTTGGATCTGGATATCTGTTTATTTCTTCAAGATAGGGACATTTTCATTCATAATTTCATCAAATATATTTTCTGCCCCTTTCTCTCTTCTCTTTCTAGGACCCTTATAACATTATACAAGTGTGTGTTTGTACACTTGATATTGTCCCAGAGGTCCCTTAAACTATCCTCATTAAAGCAATTTTTTTTGTTTTTGCTGTTCTGATTAGGTGATTCCCATTAATCTGTCTTCCAGGTCACTTAGACATTCTTCTCTGATACCTACTCTGCTGTTAATTCCTTCTAGTATATTTTTCATTTCAGTTATTGTATTCTTCAGCTATGGTATCTGATGGGTTCTTTTTTTATATTTTCTAGTTCTTTGTTGAACTTCTCACTGTGTTCCTCTATTCTTTTCCTGAGCTCAGTGAGCAGTCTTATGACCACTGCTTTGAATTCTTTATTAGGTAAATTACTTATCTTTGTTTCATTAGGGTTTTTCTCTGAGGTTTTATCTTATTCTTTCATCTGGAACATATTCCTCTGTCTTCTCATTTTGTTTGTCTTTATCTGTTTGTCTCTATTAAATCAGGTGAAACAGTTGTCTATCCCAGTCTTGAAGGCGTGTTATTATGGTGGACCATCCCTGTGTAGTCTGCATGTGTCCAGTGGCTTGGTGGAAGAGCTGGCACAAGTCATGTCTGTTACTGGGGTGCACTGGCGGCCATCACCTCAGAGTGGGTAGGGCCAGAGGCGGAGGGTCCAGATCCTGAGCCTGGTGTGAGCTGAGGCTTTTCACCCTGTGCAGTGGAGGTCACCACCTTGGTGGGGGACGGGGTTGGAGCCAGAGCAGCTGGAGCCAAAGGCTGGCACCAGCTGTGTCTTCTCATGTGGCGTGGTGGTGTTTGCTGCCTTGGTGGTGAGTGGGGACGGGGTCAGGCTATGAGAGGGGCTGCTGCTTTTCCACAGTGATGGTGGTTGCTGCCTTGTTGGGGGATGTGGTCAGGCTATGAGAGGCTGGAGTTGCAGTCCAGAGCGAGCCCTGGATTTTTTCTGGTGCAATTGCCTTGGTCCCTTGGAGTGGGACCAGAGCAGGAGGGGCTGGAGCCAGAACCTGCTGCAGGCTGGGGGTGGTCCTTACAGGCTGGCCAGAGCCCCAGGCAGTTTTCAGCCTGCTGCCTATGCCCTGGGACTGGGAGCAAGCAGGTCTCTGCATGCGCCCTTGAAGAGCAGTCTCGGTTTCCTGTGGCTCTCTGGAAGGACCTCTGGGTTTTCAAACCAGTCAGAGGGGCTCGTCTTCCTGATGCCAGACCCCAGGGCTGGGATGCCGAATGTGGGGTGTGACCCCCTCGCTCCCCAGGAAGGGTTCCCAGCCTGTGATAGCCCCTCTTCTTCTTGGTTGCCCACCAGAGATACAGGTCCTGAAGAGATCACTTCTCCTCCTTCCAAGCAGATTCTGTGTGTCTCTTTATATCCTTGGTTGTAGAAGATCTGTTCTGCAAATCTTCAGAGAGAGCTGCTCTATATGTAGCTGTAGTTTTTTTTTTTTTTTTAATATTTATTTATTTATTTGGCTGCAGCGGGTCTTAGTTGTGGTGTGCGGGACCTTCGTTGTGGCATGCAGGGTCTTTAGTTGCGGCGTGTGGGCTCTTTTAGTTGCGGCATGCATGCGGGATCTAGTTCCCTGACCAGGGTTCAAACCTGGGCCCTCTGCATAGGGAGCATAGAGTCTTAACCACTGGACCACCAGGGAAGTCCCTGTAGCTGTGGTTTTGATGTGTTCATGGGGGGAGGCAAGCTCAGGATCTTCCTACTCTGCCATCTTGATCCTGCCTCTAAAATATGTCTTAATGCTGGTCATTCTGGGTCAGTATTCTCAGGTACATGGTGGGCTCTTTCAATATGTAACTTAAAGTTTCTTAAGTTAAAGTTTTTGTTCTTTGTTCTTTCCCCTTGTTTTGGTTTTCTTCTTTATGAACTCATCAACGTGCTGGATCTTCTTTGCTTACCTTCAGTAGCTGTCACTTTCTCTAGACTTCTCTTTACCTCTTTATTTATATTTAGCTTTCAACACTTTCCTCCTCTTCATCTTCTATTTTTTTATGGCATTATCTGTTCTGTTTATTTGCTCTTGGGTTCCTTCTAGTTTAGTCTTAATCTCTGAAATAATTGTCTTCATTTCTGATGAAAACATCTCTAATTCTTTCCTGAGTTCTATCGTCTAATTTCTGAATATGTCTAATTTTGTGTCATGGTGTTATTTCATGTCTTTTCTTAATTTCCTTTAGTTCAATTTGGAAAAAAGATTACATTTTTATCTACTCTGTGAGCATATATTTTTGACATGCTTTCATTGTCTGGAGGAATGTTATTTTGCTCCTTGCTCTTTCTCTGTCTCTCTCTCTCTTTTTCTTACAATAGTCTCTTACAATGGTATTTGATGTTAGTGTTTTTCTGTTGATCTTTTTAGTGTGAAATTATTTTTCCTGAACTTTTGGAAGGAGACATGGTTCAGGACAGCTTTCCTATGTGCACAGAGCTTTCTCTTCTGTTATTTATGTGTAGTGCTACAAAAAAATATGACTTTCTGAGATTTCCTGAGCCCTGTTTCCCTTCCCCACTTGTACTTGGCTCTCCCCTCTCCTTCATCTCTGTAATCTCTGTCCTGCTAAATTTTGATGCCACTCCCATTGGTTTTCCTCACCATGGAAGGGAGCCCTCGTTCCAATTCAGAGAGGTCACAGCACCTTGGCCCCCACTGTAGCCTCTTTATCCCACTCTTGCTGCAGACAAAGCCCATCCTGGCCTCCCCACCTGGCTTTCCTGCAAACGTCAGTCGTGGCTCTTCCGGGCTCTCCTGTTGTCAGGTTTCCTGGTCACCCCGCTACTTCCCGTTTCTTTTGCAGATGTCAAGACCACACAGGTCTTGAGACTGTTAGTACTCGATTCCTACCTGCTTGTGTTTTCAGGATTGTAGGGAAACAGTGTCACCTAGTTTTGTTGTAAATGTTGTCTGTGGGGTTGGGGTTTTATAGTTGCTATGTTATAACATAGTTATAACTATGTTATAGTTGCTATGTTTGTTTTAGGTGGGCATTCAGGGAGGTTTCAAAACCCTGCTGCTGACCACGCTTCCCTCCCCACGCTCTGCCTTGAGGCTTGCTTACTGCCTGTTCTCTTGGTACCATGCTGCCGATCACCTGACCCCTCGGAGCACATCTGTTCTTTTCTGTGGTTCTGCCAAGTTGCTAGTTCAGATCCAAACAAGCACCAGAAGGTGGATTTGGAAGGGAAGAGATGCTGTCTATTAGTTCCCGGCAGGAGAGCGTCCTGGGGGAGGCAGTATCCTGCATCATTCCCCTGCTTCTATCACAGAGGAGTGTGGTTTGGGCAAAAAAGGGAGAAAGGGAAGCAGCATGTGACGGTATGAAGTGCTGTTCTGATCCAAGTGGCTGCTCTAGACACCACAGCAAAGAAGAGGCCGTATTGGACCTGGGGCACAGGCCCTGGGGACCCATCCACCCTGGTTCTAGCTGACTCCACTGGCTAAAAGAGTGGGTGGCCGTGTGGACACCCTGTCACCAGGCGGTGCTGTGGGGGCTTCCTTCCCACCCGCCTGCTCACTCACTTTCCCGGTCTACCTGATGGGTAGATTTCCCATGTGACCAAAAGGAAAAGACTAAACATGGCTAAAGATCGAAAGGACCAAAAGCTTACAAAATTCCAAGTGAGGGCAGGATGAGGAGCTCAGGTCTGAATCATCCTGTAGTTCCTGGAATGTTCCCACTTGGGTGTCTCAGCCAGAGTTGGGGAGAACGCAGCGCTTCCTCCCCTGGCCCATCTGGGGTGTGGTGACTGCCCAGGAAATGCCAGCATCTCTCAAGGGGGGTGAGATCAGAGGAAGCTCCTAGCGGCTTGCCTGGCTTTGTCAATTCTGAGTCTCAGAAACACAGCAACGCTTTTCACTGCTTGTTCAAGCTGAATTGTTTTTTCAGAGCAGGCAGCTTCACTTCCTGTTTCTTCCTATGTTTCCCTTTATGTGGCAGAATAATATTAAACCCTCCCCATTATTCTGTAAAACGCAAATAATACAACACACACTACACAGCCTGGCATAAAACAACCAGAAACGCATGCGCCGATGGTTTTGAAAGCGATACACAGATACATGTATTTTCCGATCTCCATTATGATGACGGCCACTACTATGTTTAAAGGAACATTTTGGGAACACGCTTTACTTTTTCTGTGTCATAAAGTCCAGGACTCCATCTTGTCACGTTTAGAGGAGCCTGCAAAATCATCCTAATGTCTTATGGTTCTAAGTCATCAGGAAGGCTGCTTTCAGAAAACTTCATACGATACAGGGGCTCAGGGGGGGTGGCGCCCCGCTCTCAGTGGGGAAATGCTGAGAACAGGTCTGAGATATAGTAACTCAAGTATTGGCTATTGAGGGAGTTAAAAAAGAGGGGCTTGGAAAGCGTGTGGGATCAGAGGTCCTGCTTCTGGGAGAGCAGAATGTTCCCTGGAGGCCTGGTGTGAAAGGGAGGAGGGATTAGCTGGAGGAAGGATCTCAGTGAAAGGACAGAGCATCACGGGGTAAGAATGAGAGAGACCAGAGAAGGGGGGAGGGGTGGAGGAGGAACATCTCTATTACTTAGTGAAGAAGCTAGACTTCAGAGCAGAATCGGAAGAGGGCAGGGCTGAGCTAGGACCCTAAGCAAGCCACACAAATCCCACCCTATGTACTGCACCCCCTGCCCCAATCTCCTGCTGTTGCTGGTCCAGGCAAACCAGAGAGTCTAACTGAAATAAATATAAATTCAAGCCAACCTAGAATCCATACAAGGTAAGAAAAATAGGAGTCACAAAATATTCAGGCCTATGAAAACAGTCAAGAAATAAAGGGCCACAAGTGAAATATAATTAACAAGCCGTTGCAATTGTGAAAAAAACACCATGAGTCAGGAATTCAAAAAATGAGACTGGAAATGGATAAACAAACAGGGGATGTAAAATGGGAGCTTATGAAACTAAAGAGAGGAACTGAAGGAGAAAATAAAATCATCTCTGAAATAGTGAATTAGAAGGTGCCTAAGGAGACAGAGGCTGCCACTGAAAGTCCAGTAAGAATAGAAAGGAAAGGACTCAGGAAAATACAACAAAAATAAAGAAAGAGAGGGAAAGGCCAGAAACAGTGACCGCTGGAGAAAGATCTAACACATGTATAATGGGAGACACTGAAGATGCAAAGCAAAGCAATGGAACAGAACTAAAATTTAAAGCTGAAATTCGAAAAAACTTTCCTGAAATAAAATCAGACATGAACCCACAGTTGACCCTTGAACAACATGGGTTTGGACTGTGCAGGTCCACTTATATGTGGATTTTTTTTTTTAACTAAGTATGTACTACAGTACTACACAATCCACGCACAGATGGTCGAATCCATGGATGTGGAGGGCCGGCTGTGAGGTTATACTCAGGTTTTTGACTTTATGGAAGGTCAGCACCTCCAATCCCCAAGTCGTTCAAGGATCAACTGTACCTTGAGATAGTCCACTGTCATTCTGGGGATGGTTACCTGAAATTTATGCTCTAAAGCAGTTAGACTTTAACGATAAAGGTAGTATGAGCTGGGCCTCCAGGCAAAACGGCTGAGTTACTTACAAAGGAAAGAAAATCAGGTTGGCATCAGACTTTGTGACAGTGACGTCCAAAGTGAGACAACAGTGGCACCACATTTTCAAGAAACTCAAGAAAAGAAAACATGAGCTAAGGATTTTCTGTCCAGCCAATTGTCCTTTAAGTATCAAGATTTTAGAAAAACATTTAAAGATGCAAGAACTAAAAGAATATTGTACCCACCAGCCCTATTTAAAGAATCTGCTAGAATTAGTGGTGTGTCTGGGGTGGCACAAGTGGTCTTCCCCAGATGCAGACCATAAGGAGTTGCATGATCTGGAGATAATTTAGAAATAATAACAAAACTGACTAAAATCCAGTCTGCTTTTTGTTACCACTGTGCTCCAGCACTGTTAAAGTATGTCAGATGGCCAATAGGCACATGACAAGATGCTCAACATTGCTAATTATTAAAGAAATGCAAATCAAAACTACAATGAGGTATCATCTCACACTGGTCAGAATGGCCATCATTAAAAAGTCTACAAATAACAAATGCTGGAGAGGGTGTGGAGAAAAGAGAACCCTCCAACACTGTTGGTGGGAATGTAAACTGGTGCAGCCACTATGGAAAACAGTACTGAGGTCCCTTAAAAAACGAAAACTAAAACTACCATATGATCCAGCAATCCCACTCCTGGGCATATATCTGGAGAAAACTCTAATTCGAAAAGATAACATGTTCTCCTATGTTCATTGCAGCACTATTTACAATAGCCAAGACATGGAAACAACCTAAATGTCCCTCAGCAGAGGAATGGATAAAAAAGATGTGGTACATATATACAATGGAATATTACTCAGCCATAAAATAGAATGAAATAAGGCCATTTGCAGTAACATGGATGGACCTAGAGATTATCATACTAAGCAAAGTCAGAAAGAGAAAGACAAATACCATATGATATCACTTATATGTGGAATCTAAAATATGACACAAATGAACTTATCTACAAAACAGAAACAGACTCACAGACAAGTGTTTTTTGTTTGCCAGGGGTTGGAGGTGTGGGGGAGGGATAGTTTGGGATTAGTAGATGAAAACTATTATATATAGAATGGATAAACAACAAGGTCCTACTGTATAGCACAGGGAACTATATTCAATATCCTGTGATAAACCATAATGGAAAAGAACATGACAAAGAGCATTAGAGCAGCCGGCATTTTAGGGACATCCCCATATTCACATGGGGGTCCGCAAGCCTCTGGGCCATCCTCCCCCACATAGAGGTCGGTGGCCAACTCGGGATTCCCCCCATCGATGCCTCTTTCCCAAGACCCATTTCTTCTGTCTCCTGGCTGGCGTGACAATGATTAGTTTGTAACCTTGGGAGCTTCTGGGGTGTAACGGGAAACCAGCCCCCGCACAGGGAGTTCAGGGAGAGACCAAAGAAAAGAGGCAGACCCTGCAGGTTGGTAGGTGGCAGGCTTAAAAACAAGGGAGCTGACACACGAGGCTTGTCCTGGGAGACTGAAAAATCAGTAGATCTCCACACTCGCCCACCAGAATCTTAAAGTTTGTACAGAGGCCTTCACGGGGGTCAGTCAGGTGTATGGTCCAGATCGTCTCAACAGCAAGTTACCATCTCAAGGCTGTGTCCTTGAAGCGGCTCCCAGGGTGGGAACGGTGGAGAGGGTACATTCGGACACAGGGGAGAGGTGAGGAGCCTGCGGTTGCCCAAGGTCAGTTCTTGGGTCACCTGGCGGTCACATCTTCTCAATGACCTCCTCCAGCAATTACTTATGATTTAATAAACATTGCATTCCACATGGCAATGAATTTGGATAACTGCCATTTTTACCATCATCCTCTGATGTATGTAGACTCAGGTACACATGTATACTTTGAGAGTAAGTTCATAACCCTTCAAGTAAGTTCAGAATCATTTAAGCTCCTTTCATGAACAGGCTCCTTCTGTAGGACTACATATTCCTGCATTTAAATAGATTTAGAAATAAACAATGATAGCACAGAGATTTTAAAAACAAAGAAACAGAACTTGAGTTTCTTCAATTCTTTCCTTCTGTGTGACCACTTCGAGTGTTTACTTGTGCTTAAAATTTAAACAGTAAAACAGAGCACGGACTGTAAGGTGTAATAATTTGGTTTGATAACAAAATAGTTGATGGAGCAAATATTTTACTGATTTTGAATATTCTTTATTTTTAAAATTTTTTTATTTTTCTTTTAATTTTTATTTTTGGCTGTGTTTTGGGTCTTCGTAGCTGCGCGTGGGCTTTCTCTAGTTGCGGTGAGCTAGGGCTACTCTTCGCTGCAGTGCATGGCCTTCTCATTGCGGTGGCTTCTCTTGTTGCAGAGCACGGGCTCTAGGTGCGCAGGCTTCAGTAGTTGTGGCATGTGGGTTCAGTAGTTGTGGCTCGCGGACTCTAGAGCGCAGGCTCAGTAGTTGTGGTGCACGGGCTTACTTGCTCCATGGCATGTGGGATCTTCCCGGAGCAGGGATCGAACCCATGTCCCCTGCAATGGCAGGCAGATTCTTAACCACTGCACCACCAGGGAAGTCCCAGTCATCTTTTAATTAAGCGAAATTTGTCCTCTACTATGTGGCATACATAATATATTTGACACCTCAAGTGGATCATTTTTAACACTTCCATCCTCTATATGACAAAAATATTTTTAGTAATTATATAATAATAACAATAATAATAGTGATGGTCACTACTTCCTTGATTTTATGTATAGTTTAAAAATCAATTAATTTTAAATGATGAATTTCTGTTTTAAAGATAATTCAAGGGACGTCTCTGGTGGCGCAGTGGTTAAGAATCCACCTGCCAATGCAGGGGACATGGGTTTGAGCCCTGGTCCAGGAAGATCCCACATGCCACGGAACAACTAAGCCCGTGCGCCACAACTACTGAGCCTGCGCTCTAGAGCCCACAAGCCACAACTACTGAGCCCATGTGCCACAACTACTGAAGCCCGCACACCTAGAGCCCGTGCTCCACAACAAGAGAAGCCACCGCAATGAGAAGATTGCGCACTGCAACAAAGAGTAGCCCCCGCTCGCCACAACTAGAGAAAGCCCGCACACATCAATGAAGACCCAGTGCAGCCAAGAAAATAAATAAATAAATAAAAAGATGATTGACACCATTGTAAATCAACTATACTTCAATAAAAAAATTAAAAACAAACAAAATAAAAGATGATTGGGGAAACTATAGCAAAAGCACTGGTAGTGAGTATTAACTATGTTTTAAAATTGTATATGTAAGAAATAAGACGAAGGCAGGGATAAATGTGGAAGAATAGATATAAAAGTTATGTGAACTGACAAAATAGCAATAATCAACAAAAAAAATGGGTGGAATAGGGGGAAAGAAAAGGGAGAGTAGAATAAGCTCATTGATTGCCCTGCAGGTAGGAAGGTGAGGTCAAATGTAACATTGAAAACTGACAAATTGAATAGAAGTGTTCATAGGGGGACTTCCGTGGTGGCACAGTGGCTAAGAATCTGCCTGCCAATGCAGGAGACACGGGTTCAAGCCCTGGGCCGGGAAGATCCCACATGCTGCGGAGCGGCTAAGCCCATATACCACAACTACTGAGCCTGCGCTCTAGAGCCCACGAGCCACAACTATTGAGCCCACGTGCCACAACTACTGAAGCCCGTGTGCTTAGAGCCCGTGCTCTGCAACAAGAGAAGCCACCACAGTGAGAAGCCCGCGCACCACAATGAAGAGTAGCCCCTGCTCACCACAACTAGAGAAAACCCGCATGCAGCAACAAAGACTCAACACGGCCAAAAATAAATATAAAAAAATAAATAAATTTATGAAGAAAAAAAAGAAGTGTTCGCAGAACCAAAAATACTGACCTTCCTAAATAACACCCCCCATGCCCCCAAAACCAAACTTTTAAAGAAGCAAAGAAAACAGACTCAGACTGCGTAGTGAAATACACACAGTAACCATAACGCAAAATAATATGACAAACTGAGGTCAAATATTCCAGCCACATGGATAAATTTAAGTGGCTTCAGTCCACTTATTAAAGGGAAAGACTTTCAGATTGGTTCACGTGGTGGTACCCGACTCCGTGCTGTGTAAGAGTCACATCTAAAACCAAGTGGTTCAGAAATCATGGGAGGCATATAGACAGAAGCCGACAGAAAGAAAAAGAAATCAGGGACTTCCCTGGTAGCACAGTGGTTAAGAATCCGCCTGCCAATGCAGGGGACATGGGTTCAAGCCCTGGTCTGGGAAGATCCCACATGCCATGGTGCAGCTAAGCCCGTGCACCACAACTACTGAGCCTATGCTCTAGAGCTCGCGAGCCACAACTACTGAGCCTATGCTCTAGAGCTCGCGAGCCACAACTACTGAGCCGGAGCTCTAGAGCTCGCGAGCCACAACTACTGAGCCCACGTGCCACAACTACTGAAGCCCGCGCACCTAGAGCCTGTGCTCCGCAACAAGAGAAGCCACGGCAAGGAGAAGCCCGCATACCGCAACAAAGAGTAGCCCCCGCTTGCCACAACTAGAGAAAGCCTATGCGTAGCAACGAAGACCCAACACAGCCAAAAATAAATAATTAAGTAAATAAATTAAAAAAAAAGAAATCAGGGGCTTGATCCTGATTTCAACCATGGTAGAATTTGGGCCAAAACTGTGCAATGAACAAAGAGGGGCACCGTATAACACTAAAGGCTGCAGTTTGCAGAGCACGTGCAATCATTGTGGTTAAGTCTGCACCAAACATCGAACATGGAGAAAACTTCAAGAAGCAGAGACCACAAATGGGGCAGAAGGCGTGGAGAGAAACATACTGGTTCCAGAGACAGGGCAGCCACTCTCTATCTGAGACATGCCAGGGGGGCACGTGAAATATGCCCCCAACGTACGAGACCTTGTACCACAATCAATCATAGAGAATACAGCTTTGTTCCCAGAATGCATGGAATGTTTATGAAAGTTGACATAGATTCTTTTACAAAGAAAGCCTCTATATAAGGTTCCATAACATGGCAATGTACAAACAACATTCTGTCACTGCAATGCAATAAAACTCAACGTTAACCATAAGATAAAGAGCACAAAGGCCCTTCAGCTTGGGAAATTACAGCATTAAACTCTATTCAATAAGTTCCTGGGTGAAAGGAAATATATAAAACAAAATTGCATAATTTCTAGAATATGATGATAATGAAAATAAATACATCTATCTAGGGGATGCACATACAGCTGTGGTTATGGCCTTGAAATAAAAAACAGTGAATGAATTCAATATCCAGCTCAAAATGTTGGATAAGACAGCCCAGTAAACTGGCTGAGAGCAGAGTGAAGAAACGAGATCGGAGGAGGAAATTCACGAATTAGAACAGAGAAAAGCAACAGAACTAATAAACATATGAAATCCTGATTCTTAGGGGAAAAATCAGGTGGGCAAACCACAGTCTAACCTAATTATGAGAGAGAGAGAGAGAGAGAGCACACAAAGACACAAAATAAAACATGACAATGGGGAAATAACTAACAAAACAGAGCCTGTTAAAAAAAATGATTAGAAGCCACTTTTTACATTGCTGTGCAAATAAATGTGCACCTGGATTAAAAAAAGGGTACTTTTCTAGGAAAATGTAATTACCCAAACTGACCCCAGTAGACACATAAAGTGTAAACAAACCAATTTCCATTGAAACAGATAGAAAAATCTCCAAACCTATATAGCTTCACAGGAGGATTCTATCAAATCTCAAATAACGTATAATCTCAATGCTACTTAAATTATTCTAGAGCATAGAAAAAGATGGAAACATCAAGATTATTCAATAAAAGAAAACTGCACACCAGTCCCACCTAGGAATAGTGCTGTAAAATTCCTAAATAAAATGTTAGTAAAGAGAACCTTTTAAAAAATGGTCTTGGGACAACTGGATAGCTGAATTGGGAAAAAATCCTGTCTCCTCCATGTTTCTCCTTTACTCTCATGCTGCTGCCACACTCACAGTACTTCTGACACCAGATGTGTGGGGTGTTCCCACACCAAGCAATTCCGTGCGACACCAGCTGGGTGTCCTACAATTTAATTCAATTCTGACACCATCTACCTGGAGAGGGCATCAGATCCCACAGGGTAAGGGCTCAGTCCTACACAACTGCTCCCACCCCACTTCAGACACCAGTCCCAAGTCCAGGTTGTCACCTGTGCTTCTGACCGATTGACTATAAATCTGAGGTTCCCAAGATCCCCTTCTCAGGTTTAATTAATTTCCTAGAGCAGCTCACAGAACTCAGGGAAACACTTACGTTTACCAGTATATTGAAGGACATGATAAAGGATACAGATTAACAGCCTGATGAAGAGATGAATAGAGTGCGGTATGGGGGGGTCCTGAGGGCAGGAGCCTCGTCCTTGTGGAGTTGGGGGTGTGTCACCCTCCCAGTACGTGCATGCTCTCTGAACCCCATCGTTTTGAGATTATTATGGAGACTTCCTCACATAGGCATGATCAATTATCAGTTCCACTTCCAGCCCATCTCCCTTCTCAAGAGAATGGAGGGTGGGGCTGAAATTCCAAACTTCTAACAATGGCTTGGTCTTTCTGGTGACCAGCCCCATTCAGGAGCTCACCCAGAGTCCTCTCTTGGGAATAAAAGGCACTCCTCTCACCCAGGAAATTCCATGGTTTCAGGAACTGGGGACAGAGACCAATATATATTTTCTATTATCTCACTATAGTCATTTGGAAAAAGAGAAAATTTAATTGATATCTTTTATCACATACCAGCCTATATTTCAAGTGGCTCTAGATAGATAGATAGTTACCACAAGTACTGGAAGAAAACACAGATAAATTCTTTTATAATCTGCAGGTGGGAAAAATTATGATTCAAAACCCAAAAGCAACTTAAGAAAAGATGAATAAACTCAGTTGCATTATTAAAAAAAAAAAAAGGAGGAAAACCAAAACACTTTTATATGAATGGGAAGACACCATAAGCAAAATAAAAGAACAAGTAATACCAGGAAAAGGGCCAGTGGTTAAGACTCTGGCTGCCACTGCAGGGGGCATGGGTTCAATCCCTGGTCCGGGAACTAAGATCCTGCATGCTGCGTGGCACGGCCAAACAAACAAACCAACCGGGAAAAAATAATTGCAATTTAAATTAGAAAGTTCGTTTCCCTAAAATATGAAGAGATAATAAAAATTAAAAGGAAAAGACCAAAAACCCAATGGAAAATGGGGAAAAGATGTGAACAGATAGTTTACAGAGAAATAAATGCAAACGGTCTTTTACTTGTATGAAAAAGTGTTCAACCTTTTATGTGAGAGGGATATAAATTAAAATTACCCTGAGATAACATTTCTCACGGCTTAAATTGGCAAAAACCCAAGTTTGACAGTGCTCTCTCTTGGTGAGGTGATGGAGAAGTACAGCCCCTGGAGGGGACAGACTTCATAGACCCCAGTGGGTCTCCGCTGACCCTGACTCAGCCATCCCACCTTCCCGAACTGACTCAGAAGACAACACCCCAAATAAAAACTGACTCAGAAGACAACACCCCAAATAAAAACATGCTCATGGCATATGGAGACCCCATTTTAGTAGGTCTTCTTTTATATCGTTCAACAAAGTGATAGTATTTTTCTGTAAAGGTCTTGTATTTTTTACATTAGATTGATTCCTCCGTATCTATTTTTGGCTCCCGTCCAGGGGGTGTCTCTGTTGTTTTTTTTAATATTTATTTATTTATTTAATTTATTAGGCTGTGCCAGGTCTTAGTTGCAGCACACGGGATCTTTTGTTGTGGCACATGGGATCTAGTTCCCTGATCAAGGATAGAACCCGGGCTCCCTGCATTGGGAGCACAGAGTCTTAACCACTGGACCACTGGGGAAGTCCCCTAGGGGGTTTCTCTTTGGAAATGGCCTTTTGCGATTGTTGAGTTTGTGTGTTCTGCTGTTCAGCAGCCTTGTTGGGTCGTTTATAGAGTCTTGGATTTTCTCTGTGGACAGTGTGTCCCCTGCGAATAATGTTAGTTGGACCTCATCAATTACAATCGTCATCCTTTGATTTCTTTTTGTTTTGTGATTTCTTTTTTAGATGATGGGACAGTGTCAGGCAGAAGTGGAAGTGCTCTGAATTCTTGTCCTATTCTTTCCTGTGAGGCCGTATCTAATGGTCTCCCATTCAGCAGGGTGTTGGCTGCAGGCTTGCGGTAGATGCTCACTGTCCGTTAAGCATCCCCTTCTGATCCTCATTCGCTACAATTCCCCCTCCCTTTAATTATGACTGTTTGTTGAATTTTATGAGGTGGTTTTTCCGCATTGGTTGAGATAATCTGCTCATCTGCTAACTTAAGTGATTGCATTAATAGCTCTTCTTTTTTTCTTAAATTTATTTTATTTATTTATTTTTGGCTGAGTTGGGTCTTCGTTGCTGTGCGCGGGCTTTCTCTAGTGTGGTGAGCGGGGGCTACTCTTGGTTGCGGTGTGCGGGCTTCTCATTGCAGTGGCTTCTCTTGTTGCGGAGCACGGGCTGTAGGCGTGTGGGCTTCAGTAGTTGTGGCACGTGGGCTCAGTAGTTGTGGCTTGTGGGCTCTAGAGCGCAGGCTCAGTAGTTGTGGTGCACGGGCTTAGTTGCTCCGTGGCATGTGGGATCTTCCGAGACCAGGGCTCGAACCCATGTCCCCTGCATTGGCAGGCGGATTCTTAACCACTGCACCACCAGGGAAGCCCAATAGCTCTTCTAATATGACACCAACTTGACATCCCTGGGATAAACCTATACTTCCTCGTGACGTGTTTGCTTACAAACTGCTGGGTTCACTTGGCGAATGTTTTATTTAGGATTTTCGCATCTGTTTAGAAGTGAGTTTGGCTCTCACTTACCTTTCTCATTCTTTCTTTGGCTTTAGTACCAAGGTTATATTGGACCCATAACATTCAGCATCTCACCCTTTTCTCTGGTGAAGCACGATTCGTAGAAGACTGAGCTGATCTGTTCTTGATGGTCTAGTTGAAGCTCACCTGTAACACCTTCTGGTCCTGGTGGATTAGTACTGGGTGGGTTTTTAACCGCTGACTACATTTCCTTCATAGTTCAGGTCTTTTCAGGATGCAGGTAGGAACCTCACGGCCTTGGTCGGTTTCCTTCAGTACTAGCGTTTCTCTTCTTATTTGTGAGTGTGTGCCCCGCCCCCAGGGTTCTCCTCCCTGAATGCACAGTCCCCTGGTCTTACCCTCTGCCTCTCAGGCTCAGGAGGGGAGTTTCCCAGTTCTAGGGGCTGGGACTCAGCCTCCTGCTCTCCTGTGAATGAGATGAGCGCTGTGTATGAGAGACACTGGTTCATTAAGAAAACCGTGGCAGGGCACCCTCCACCGGGTGCCAGGGGAGGCCCTGTCCAGCACCCCGGAGCATTCTGATCTCATTTCTTTTTTAAAAAAATCGAAATATAGTTGATTTACAATGTTGTGCTAGTTTCTGGTGTGCAGCAAAGTGATTCAGTTATACATACACACACATATTCTTTTTCAGATTCTTTCCCTTATAGATTATTACAAAATACTGAATATAGTTCCCTGTGCTATACAGTAGGACCTTGTTGTTTATCCATTCTATATGTAATAGTTTGCATCTGTTAATCCCAAAATCCTAATTTATCCCTCCCCTCAACCTTTCCCGTTTGGTAACCATAAGTTTGTTTTCTAAGTCTGTGAGTCTATTTCTGTTTTGGAAATAAGTTCATTTGTATCTTTTTTTTTTTTTTTTTTTAGATTCCACATATGAATGATATCATATGATATTGGTCTTTGGCTGGCTTACTTCGCTTAGTGTGATAATCTCTAGTTCCATCCATGTTGCTGCAAATGGCATTATTTCATTCTTTTTTATGGCTGTGTAGTATTCCATTGTGTATATATGTACCCCATCTTCTTTATCCATTCATCTGTCGATAGACACTTAGGTTGCTTCCATGACCTGGCTATTGTAAGTAGTGCTGCAGTGAACACTGGGGTGCATGTGTCTTTTTGAACTATGGTTTTCTCCGGATACATGCCCAGTAGCATTCTGGAAAGTGAGGCACCTTCTGCACTCGTGCCTGCCACAGGCCCCCTCTTGCTTCTGTCCACATCAGGCACACAGCCTTTCTAGAAGACGCCTTGTTCCCAGCACAGAGATGCTGAAGAGCGCACAGAAAGGGGAACCTCACTGGCTGACATGTCTCTCAAACCGTCCAGTCTTGGGGCAGTTGGACCCCTTACCTGTGTCCCATTCTCAGTCGAGAGACAGTAAGAGCAGCTTGGGCTGTGGACTCAGGCAGACCTCAGTTCCGATCCCGGCTCTGACACTCAGGTGCTGTGTGGCCCTGAGACAGTATGTAACCTCTCTGAGCCCCATTGTCTGCGGGCTGACACAGGAGGAAAGCGAAAGGAAACTGAACACCTCTGGGTGTGGCAAGGCCAGGCTGAGCAAGGTTTTGGGGGAGGACTGGTGCCCTCTGTCCTGGTGAGTCAGCTCCTCCCTCCTTCCCTCTGCCCCTGCCTCCTTCCCGCTCAGAGGCAACGACTCTGTCCCTTTTGGCATTTTTTGCCAAAGGAAGGCTTGGATGTGCCACCAGCTTGTTCACGTGACTTGCCCAGCTGGCCCTGCTGCATGTGGAAGTTACAAGCAGCCTTCCCCTCCTTTGTCACAGACACAAGACGGCGCCTGCGGTCACCTTCGTTTAGGGTGGCCCAGTGTTCCGAGGTCCCGAGTTCTCAGAAGCACGGCCGAGTGTCCTGAAGTGTTGGGAAGGGGATGCCACCCAAAGTTGATGGGGCTGGGGGCTTCCGGGCGAGTGGCACACCCCGGGGGCGGGGTTGGAGTGTGTTTATGTGGGAGCCTCAGGTCCCGCTGTTGGGCCATGGAGCCCATTCGGGGCGCACACAAGGGAGCTGCGATTGCTCAAGTTCTGCAAGGGGGGTTCTTTCTTCCCACCTTCCTTTAAATCATGAAAGAGCGATTCTGGCAGCTCGTGAGCTGTAACAGCATCACCGCGAGGATCTTGGTCTTGATGTGGGTCTGTGTCCCTCACCATGTGGCTCCGTCCCGTGGGCTGGAATAGCGCCCAGTTTCCTTCTCCACAGCCTGAAACGCAGCCGGCTGTCCAGAGGCCTCTGCTCGCACCAGGAGCTGGATGGCATTTTTCCAAACACATTGAGATTTGGGCCTGCACTGCTCAGTGGGCCAAAGCATTTGATTAGTGAGAAGGGCTCCATGCCCGGCAGGTCAGGGGACGTTAGATCTTAAAATCCTACGCGTCTGACCCCTCTGCTCCCTGTGGCTTCACCGGGTCTGGGTTCGGGAGCTTGGAGCTGCTCATCTTCCCAGAAGCGCTGGAGGCGTGCTCTGAGTCCTGCTGGGGTGCACTGCCCGCGTCTCCCCATCCACACCTGCTGCCTGGCCCAGACCCCGTGTCCAGGCTGGGCCCCTGCTCCTCCCCACACCTCTCTCCCCTCTTATGATCCTTCTGTGGCTCTTCCTCTGTGGGTCCTGCCTTTGCCCGGTTTTCCTTTCACCAGCCTTCTCCTGTCGTTGGTCCACGCCCCCACCTTGCATCCCTCCTGGCCCGTGGCCTCTTCCATCAATTGGTCCAATTTGGAGGCAGTTATCCCCCCCGGCCAGGGCATGGTCCTCCCAGCATCATTCAGTTTGTCCACCGAAGTGCTGTGCTTCCCGCCCCTGAGGGGCTTACAGGAGTCAGCTTTGAAGGACCACCAGCCATTCATTCTCAGGGCAGCCTGGCTTCTCTGGGGGTGGGGGGGGGAAGCTGTGAGGACTCTGACCTTGAGCTGGAACCCCGTTTCTCTCTCTCAAGTCCCCTGGGACCCCACCCCTGGTGTCGTCAGGCGTGTGTCCTTCGTAGGCCCCCACTTGGCAGTCTCAGGAATGACCCCCCTCGCTACCCTGGGTCAGTTCTTGGAGCAGGTCCTGTGTCGTTGGTCTGTCCATTTGTCCATCAGATACGAGTGGGCGGGCATGTGCTCTGCCGGGGTGGCCCGCCCATCCTACCCCCAGCCCCCCAGCTGGGCCTCTGAGGGCGCTGGGCCACCCAAGGGCTCTGCCGGGCTGCGGTGTGATGCAACCCCAGCATCTGGGGTCCCGGCTGGCGCAAGGTACCCTGCAGGCAGGGGGGCGCAGGGCAGACCTCACCCTCGCTCCTGGGGGTCTTGGGGGTCCCAGGGGTGGTGAAATATTTGCTCTTTACTCGGGAGACCACCTCTGCTCCCCAGCAGCCAGCATCGCCTTCCGACGCAGCCAAGTAAGACAGAAAGCGAGGGGCCTTTTCCTATTAGAAACAGGGTGAACATCTTTCCGAGGCCTCGCCTGGGAGAAGCTAGGACACAGTGTGGGGGGGGCACCCTGTCCTTGTGCCACTCACAGCAGGGTTTGGAGGAATCACACACAGCGCTGCAGGGCCCTGGGAGGAGGGGCACTGTGCTGGGTGACCCAGGAGGACCTGGTGTGCAGGCGGGGGAGGGGTGGGCTCGGGTGGCGGGGTGGGCAGGGATGCGGCCAGAGGTGGGCCGGCCCCCACCTGCCAGTTTGGACACGTGGACGGGCCGGCGAGGCACAGGGGGCAGACGGGGTGGGGGGAGGTCTGAGACAGAGTGCAGGCGGGATGCTCTGCGACGGGGGACACAGCTCCCCAAGGCCCGGGTGAGTCTTGTGGGTTTCCGGAATGTTCAGCATTGCTGCTGGTGGGCTTCTCCTCTTGGGCAGTTGTGACGCAGAAAACCCGTCTGGAGCGTGTGTCCCAAGTGTGGACTCTCTCGGTGTGGGTGCTTCCCTGCCGAGGCCTGTGGGGGGCCGGGGCAGCTGGACGCCCCACTTCCCTGACGTCCCCCAGGTCCCGGGGGGGAGTCTGGATTTGCTGGCATCACCAGGGCTGTGCGAGCAGGTGGTGCCCTGCGAGGTACAGTCTCTCTTCGGAGGGCGGGGGGAGGGGGGGCTCAGCGCATGCTGAAGTGAACCCGGGGCCTCTGACCCTGCAGGTTTGGCCCCGACTGTGACTTTGAGCAGGTCACCTACCTCTGGGTCCTCAGATCCTTGGGTGTAAGACAGGTAGACAGCGGGGTTCAGAACTGATTTTTTGCTGATCCTTCCTTGGGTCTTTGTATCAGTCATAGAAAGAAAGGAAAGGAAGGGAGGGAGGGAGGGGGGAAGATGGGGAGGGCAGGGGATGGAGGGAGAGGGCAAGCCAACACAACTGCAGCCTGCTAATCATAGCAGTGCCTATGTATGAGGCTAATTAAGAGAACATTTCATTGTAAAGCAACTACTATTTAAAAAACATCAAATTAAAAAAAAAAAAAAAAGAGAGTACATTTCTGTCTGAAAGCCGCCTTGAGGTTTTCTGTAAGCACCCAAATGTGAGCCGGGGTCAAAGCTATCTTTCAGAGAGAGGGAGGTGGTGCAGAAATGTTTGATGTAAATTGTGCCCTTTAGCCCTCACATTTGGTAGAATATCCACTGACCATTTAGGCTTGCCCTGTTGCTTTTGGAGAAGTAAAAAAAAAAAAAATCTGATTGAGTTAAATCTAATTTCTGCTAGATTTTGATTGTTGTAAGACTTGAATGGTGGGCCTGCCTCCATACTTGTAAAGAATTCAGGATTTGTGTAAACCACAATGAGCACAACCTAGGATTTTGACACAAGGCAGGATTTAGTGCAACATAATTGAGCTTTCATTCTGTTGCTCTCCGGGCTGACAAAGTCATGGTATCTCCTTGGGCCTCAGTTTCCTCATTTATTAAGACACCTGAGGTAACAGAAAACCCGTCCCATGGTGACATAAACTTTTCTTGTGTAATTGAAAAGTCCAGATGGATGGTTTCAGACAAGGCTTGATCTAGTAGCTCGACCTCTTTTTCCTGGGTTCAATTTCCTTCTCTCAGCCCTCTCTTCTATTATATCAGCTTCATCCTAAGGCTGGTTTAGTAAGAATATTCTGACTGTGTATATTTCTGCTTTGGCAGTAGAGGGTTTGTATCTGGTCCTCAAAGTACTTGTGTCTTATTTAAAGTCTAGTCATTGGAAAATAAATTGATAAGGATGGACCCAAACAAAGTAAAACAAAACAGCAAATTGTCATGATAAAGCAAGACTGGAAAGAGGCCTTTGACAGCCAGGACCACCTCAAGGACGCACTGATGATGTACTGAGAGCAGCTTCCTCCCTGGGCCTAGTGGGAGCCTCGCATGCCTTGCCTGCGGGGCTGGCATCCAGCCTGCTCTGGCATCCGGAAGTGTCATTAGAGACCTCAGTCATCGGCCAGCTTTGGTGATGACGCCAGGTTGGAATAATCTCTGTGTACAAATGAAAACTCTCATGAAATACATCCTTAAAACCAGAGGTAGCCTGGCACTTGGGTTAAGGTCCTGGCACGTACAAAGTCACAGGTGTATCAGGGAGGGGGAGTACCTTGGGGAAACAGGAAGTCATCGCAGGCCGGCTGTGGGATTCACTGGAGAGCAGACCCTGCAGCAACAGCAATGTCCCCCTCTTTTGGGGGGCTTGGATTACCGCAAGAAGCCTGAGGTTTGGCAGGTGTAAACACTTCTGCTTACAGTTCCAGCCCCGCTACCTCTCCCTGTGTGTTTCACAGGCATGTGTGGGGAGGGATATGCAGGGTGACCCTTGCCCGAGTCCAGCTGTACTTTGAGAGTGAAGTTCATTTCCTTGTCCTGCTTTTCCAGGTGAGAGGCTGTGTATTGGTGGTGTGTGTGGTGAGTCACTGGCCTGGATGACGCTGCTAGGATCCTGTTCTTAACATACAGTTTGGGGGCCTCACGTGGCAATTTTGTTTCTTGTCACCTTTTGCCAGTACATTGTTTTCTAGCATCTCTGTTAGCATACTTAAAAAAAACCCAAACCTGACTTTGACTTTTCTCCTGGAGGCTGGTGTGGGATGTGGAAGCCCCCAACTTGTGTGGTGTAGTAAACAGGTGGCCTCCAGGAGGGGTGTCCCCTCACTGACCAACCCATCCCCCCGCAGCATGTGAGGGAGTGTCAGTGAAAAATCCGATAACAATCATGCTGAGAAGAAAGAAAAGAGAATTTTATTCAAGCCAAATTGAGGATTATAATCCGGGAAACAGATTCTCAGAAGCTCTGAGAACTCCAGTGATCAGGAGTTAGAGACACAGTTTTATATACATTTTTGAGATAAAGAAATTATGTATCATGTTGACAGGTTAGCATTGTGCACATAATTCAACAAAGGTGTTTTATTTTTCAATTACGCATGTACAGACAAGCCTTTGGTCAATGTGACCCTTTGTACCCTTGTATGAGATGAAAAAGAAATCTATTAATCATAGAATTACAATAGTACAATGCTGGCGTCTAAAGGAAGAGGCCAGCTTTTCTCAAAGGTTGATTTCATCCTCCTGCTTTGAGGAGGTCTGGTTACTGTTTCATGTACTGAGAGATGCACGTTGCACATTGGGAAAGGCCTGCCGCAAAGGGGGCATGTCATTTGTTCTTCTGTTTTCTTTCTGTCTTAGTTTGATTGTCCCGCCCTAGAATATTTATGATCTTCCTCATCAGGAGCCACCACAGCACTCCCAGGATGGGCTGGGGAGGCCCGGGGACAGCCCTGCACAGCTCAGCCCCTTTATCCACCAGGTAGAGGCGCCCCTGCATGACCCTCAAGGCAGAATCCTGTCTTCTCCTGGGACACTCATGATTCGGGAGGGTGTGGGCCTGGGGAATGTGTAGGAAGGGGTTTCAGAGTAGTTTAATGGGGTCCACTTAATGGGGTATAAGTGGTGCTGGGTGACCCCTGACTTGCCCCAGGAACCTGCCTCCCTCTGGGCTTACAAGCTTCCTCTTGAACATGCAGCATCCTCGGAGGGCGTCCAGACCCTCACAAGGAGGTGAGGAAGCTCCCAGCGGACTGGGGCTGGCTGCTGTGGGTACAAAAGGGACAAGCCAGGGGATTCTGGAATCCGGGAGTAAGAACCCTTCCTGTGAGCCAGGTGCTGTCGATAAGGCCCTGGGTGTGGAGTCCCCCCCTCTGAGGGGCTCCCAGAGGCTGGCGAACAAGCACTTCTTGGGGCGGTGAGTGCTGGGGAGAGGTAGCTGCAGGGCAGCAGGCTCTGGTGGCTTTATAACAAGAGCCACGTGTGTCTCCCTTAGTACCTGTGGACACCTCATTGAAGCCACAGGGCCATCCTGTTACCGACCAGGGTTCTTGGCTTCCTTAATCAACAGAAATTGATAAGAGACCAGACAAGAAATTCAGGCAAGGCTTTACTGGGGCCCCTGCTGCAGCAGCGGGGAGCGGGAACAAACAACAGGTTCCCTTGCTTGTTCCTTATATGGGGTGAGGGTAGGGGTGTGTCCAGGCATCAGGCCAGAGGGGCAGCTTAGGTGTTCTGCCCGCCCCTTAGGTGGTGTTGTGTGCAGGGGGCATGTGCAGTACCCTGCTTTTGCTCCCAACACCCTAGTTTTGCTCCAGCCCTTCAAAAGTGGCAGTTGGGATTTTTGGTCTCTTTGTATCTTTTGTTCAGAATTTGCCCCAGGTGCGCATGCATGCAGTTATTTTCAGTCCCATATTGTTTCTTTGTATTTTGTTGCTTGCAGAGAGGTGTGTCCAGGTGCAAGCACTGCAGCAAAGGGTCCAAGGTCCCAGCCTGTCTCAATCCCATGACATCAGTTTACAGGAGAATGTTATTATCCCCATTTCCCATCTGAGGAAACAGAGCTGCTGAGTCCTGAGCTAGCATCCACCCTCAGCACCCCCGACTTGGCCCCTCTGCCTTGATTTCCTCCAAAGGAGGGTCCACCATTGTCCTGAAAGCTGTGGAGGGACCGGGGGATCCCCAGAATCCCGGGGGTCTCCTCTGTTTCTGAGACAGAGCCTGAGGTTCAGGGCGATGGAGGAATGGTTGTGGTCACAGCTTGTGAGCAGAGAGGTGGGAGCTGAAGTCCAGTCTTGGTCTCACTGCCTTCCGCCGTCTCTGGGTCTGGGCGAGCTGCTGGGGGTGCCATCCAGCTCTATGCTGCCTGCTGCCCCGGCTCTCCAGGACCTGTCTTGGGCTGAGCTTGAGGTGGCCACTGCAGGCAAGTTTGGGGACATCATGCCCTTCGGGCTCTTGTCTGAGCCGGGTCCTGACTGGCTGGGAGATGAGGAGACAGACAGTCAGGCATCCTGGTCCCCAGCAGCTGAGCATGGCTGTCTGGGCCCCGCCCTTCAAGATGAGGGCGGAGCATCACTGGGGGCGGGGCTTCTTCCTCACCTGCACCACCTTTGGTGCTGTCAGAGGGCCCTGATAACACACACGGTCCCCTCCACCATTTGCATTTCTCACCACGTCTTTTTCCTCCTCTTGTCCTCTGGGTGCCAGCCGGAGAGCGTGAATAATGAGGACAAACACAAATGATCCAAATTCTCAGTGGTCATTTTCCCGACAAGTCAAGGTCAAAAAGAACACTAAAAGGGTGGCTTAACCTCCTCTGTCACCTCATCTGAGTGCTTTTTTTAAAAAGGAAAGCAAGCTCGGAATATATGAGGCATTACTGTTGCTTCAGCTGTCACTTTATGGCAAGAAAAGTGGTTGTTTCACTTAAAATGGATTTGGACATAGTTCTTTGAATGAGTAAATTGAGGAAAAGAGCCCGTGTGAGATTTTGGATTTAAGCCCTTAAGTATGAGGGTTTAAAATAAGTGGTCTTGCGTAGTTCTGTGGTGGTCCTTCAGGACTGGCA
This sequence comes from Balaenoptera physalus, assembly GCF_965194825.1. Classification (NCBI taxonomy): domain Eukaryota; kingdom Metazoa; phylum Chordata; class Mammalia; order Artiodactyla; family Balaenopteridae; genus Balaenoptera; species Balaenoptera physalus. The sequence continues at coordinate 148,594,178 of NC_138883.1, forward strand.
GAATGGGTCTGCTGGACGTGACTGGTGTGGCTGCTTTCACTGGACCAGTTGACTCTGACCAGCTCGACCGCTTCTCAGGAGTGAAGTGTCCTTCTGCTCTCTGGGACCCGCAGGAGAGGGAGGGACGTGCTGATGACCAGATCCCGGCTTCTGGGCAGCCCTGCCGCGAGGCTGGGGAGAGCAGGTAAGGGGGTGGGCCACCCTGAGTGCTGCCAACACTCCTCACCCCCACAAGACCCACCCGGGGATCTGCTGCCTGCCTCTTGGGCTCAGGCACATACTCTCTTAGCCTGAAGAAGTCTCCCTATGTTTTCCACAGGGAGTGGCATGCAGGATCTTAGTTCCCCAACCAGGGATCGAACCCGTGACCTCTGCAGTGGAAGTGCAGAGTCTTAACCGCTGGACCGCCAGGGAAGTCCCAAAGTCTCCCTATTTTAATACGTTAATAGAGCACATCCTTCGGCCCCCTCCTCCCCTACCCAGTCACAACTTCCCATGACTCTCCACCCCTTCGATGGGGCTTTTCTAAGTTCCTTATGTCCCCAGGAGAGAAGTCATTCCTCAGTCACCCAAAAGGCTGAAGTGCGTGCCTGTCGCGGGTTCCTGCCTTTTACGATCCACCATTTGCGATTATTAATCAGTGTGAGTTAATTCAAGTCTTTTGCATTAAATTTTTATCATAAGATATTTAGCATACAAAAAGGTAAAAAGAATCATGTGATGAACACCTGTGTACCCACAACCTGCTTAAGGTGGAGAGTATTACTGTACTGGTTATTTTTTCTGTGAAACCATTTATGCCAAAGTGTAAGTGGTGTAAAACGATAAACATTTATTATCTTCTACATAGAGTCTGTGGGTCAGGGATCTGGGAGCAGCTCAGACCCCAGGGTCAGCTCCCTGGGCTCAGGGTCAAGATGTGGGGCTGGGGCTGCAGTCATCGGGGGCTTGGAGGATCCACATGGCTGGTTGGCAGGAGGCCTCAGTTCTCAGCCGTGTGGACCTCTTCATGGTGCTGCTTGGGTGTTCTCATGGCATGGTGGCCAGCTTTCCCCAGAGTGAGTGATCTAAGAATAGCACATGCCTTTTGTGGTCTGTTCACTAGAGGCAAGTTACTAAGTCCAGCCCACACTTAGGGAAAGGAGAGGTAGGCTCCACCTTTTGAGGGGAATGTCCAAGAGTTTGTGGACATGTTTGAAACCATCACAATGACCAATACAGCTAGAGCCCCTCCCTGCTGGCACCCCCTTGTCTCCCATACAGAGGTACCTGTTGTGAGAGTTTGATGTTTACACTCACTACGTTTGTCAGCATACCTGCTGCACCTGTGATTTTTGCATGTCTTGAAGCATGAGGTAAATGATATCAAGTTGTGTGTTTTTTCTGTAGCTTGCCTTTTTTGCTTCACCTTATGTTTGTGAGATTCATCCATATGAAAATGTGTAGCTGTCATTCAGACCTTTTCGCTGCTGTGGGGTTCATTGTAGGAATGTGATGTAATCTGTCTGTTTAGGTGCTCCCCAGTTTCTTGCTGTTAAGACAAGGCTGTTAGGAATACGCAGTGCATCTCTGTGTGACCATGAGCCAGATTTGCCTAGAATATTTAGCAAGGATGGGAATTGTTGCAGGAGAGAGTACAAGAGTCTTCAAATTTTCTCAAAGCAGCTAAATTTGTTTTCCAAAGTGTGTCTCCTGATGAGCAGTCCTGCCAGCTGTGTGTGTGAGTCCCCCTTGTCCTATGCAGTGACAACACTTGGTATTGTCAGGTTTTTTTTTTTAAGATATATATATATTTTAATGCTTTTCTTTTTTTTAAACTTTATTTATTTTATTTATTTTTGGCTGCATTGGGTCTTTGTTGCTGTGCGTGGCCTTTCTCTAGTTGTGGAGAGCGGGGGCTACTCTTCGTTGCCATGTGCAGATTTCTCATTGCGGTGGCTTCTCTTGTTGTGGAGCACGGGCTCTAGAGCGCAGGCTCAGTAGTTGTGGCGCACGGGCTTAGTTGCTCCGCGGCATGTGGGATCTTCCTGGACCAGGGCTCAAACCCGTGTCCCCTGCACTGGCAGGCAGATTCTTAACCACTGCGCCACCAGGGAAGCCCTTGTCAGATGTTTTTAATGTTTGGTGGGGGAAGCGTATCTATAAGGGGTCTTAGTTTGCATTTCTCTGTCCACCAGTGAGGTTGAACATCTTTTCATATATATATATTTATTTTATGTAATTATTATTCTGTGAATTACTGGTTCATGCCTTTTGCTCAATTTTTGATTTTCTTATTGATTTCTTAATGATCCTTCATTTGGTTTACATATTATAAATATCTTTCCCCATTTCTTTCTACCAGCATAATGTGGGAGCTAAGAGCATGGACTCGGGGGCAAGTGCCAGGATTAAATCCCAGCCCTAGCACTTCCTGTGTGGCCTCAATACCTTATATGAGCGCGTTTTCCCATCTGTAAAATGGGGATGATGACCACCCTCGCTACCTTGCAGTGGCGCTGGGAGGATTAAAAGTTCCCACCTGTGAAGCATGAGTGCCTGTCGTGGCGAGCACAGGATGGACTGAATAACTCTCGCTGCACCAGGCCCCGAGCGGTCCCCCAGACTGCGTGCCTGCCCTGTCATCTTGCCCGGAGCTCTCCAGAGCGCTGCGTCCTCTTTTGATACGATTGGCAGGCAGTGCTTGTCTCTGGCTCCCAGTCTTCTGGATGACCCTCCCTTCAGCATCCCTGAGCTGCCTGAATAGAAAACGAAATCCCAGCCTCCCTCCAGGAGATGGCAGGGGGATTGGAAGGCATCAGGCTCCTTGCAGCAAAAATAGAAGCCTCACTTGCTTAGGAGGGAATAATAATGAGGAGAGCCAGACAGACCCAGGCTGGGAGGGTTCATCTCAACCCCCGCTTCCCTCCCGGGGTCTTTGCAGACCTGGTGGACCGCTTTCAGCCTTGGCACTGAGTTCTGGTTTTTTATACCTTAGTGTCGCACTGTCCTTTCCTTCCACAAAGCCAGGGAAGGAGTCCAGAACACAAGACTGGTTTAATATCGAGAACCACTGGAGAAACGTGTCAGGATTGCAGTGTAAACACCCCTGCCACAAAAAGAGCAGGGGGAACCGTGCTTCTGTCCTCAGGTCACAGTCTGCTGCTCAAGGTCAAGTTTATGGAGGGTGAAGGCCCAGTTGGGTCAGGACACCTTTCAATGTTAATTAGCTCAACACTGTGTTAGGAGCTCCCAGGTTTATTTAGTAGAACCCCAGAGGATTTGACATAAAAGCAAACATGGAGGGACTTCCCTGGTGGTCCAGTGGTTAAGAACGCACCTTCCAATGCAGGGGACGCCGATTCGATCCCTGGTTGGGGAACTAGGATCCCACATGCCGTGGGGCAACTAAGCCCGTGCACCACAACTACTGACCCCTTGTGCCTCAGATAGAGAGAAGCCCAAGCGCCACAATGAAAGGTCCCTCAACTAAGACCCGATGCAGCCCCCAAAAATAAATAAAAATAAAAACAAACATGGAAAAAGTAAATTAGAGATACTGAACATTATAGCTAGTTTGGGTTTATAGCAAATTTCTGGGCTTTGAAACAGATGGAACTACTGTGAAGCTGTGGATGTTGCCTTAACTTTGCGAGAAGATGCTTATGAAGATTGGTTCTGACCCCTCTCCCACCAGCACTGCCCCTTCCTGGGCTCCCTGGGCAACATCTCCTGCTCTGGGTGAGGGGCCCTGTGATCTGGCTTGTCTGGGGCCATTGCCATTTTCCTGGTCCCCTTCCGCAACCCCCTGGGCCACCGTGGAACCTCAAGGATCTTTCTGAATCTGGGACTTCCCACTGATTCCCCTGCCATAATAATCAAAGGCACTGGGTACCTTCATCAGCAAATCTATGAACCATCCACTCTAAGGAATATTTGGAATTTCTGTTTATCTCCCGAGTATCTGGAAACGTGGCACTTCAAAGGCTCTATTTGATCATAGATCCAATTTATTGCCAGAAATTTGCATGTGGAATAATGGGGACCCTCCACTGGCAGTGGAGGTGGCATCCTGTGAGAAAATTAATTTCTCCCGAAACCAAATGCCAGCTGCCTCAGCAACAGTATTCGTAGGAGAACTGAACCTAGTGGTGTTTGAAGTCAGGCAGCTGAAAGGCTTTTCATGGAAGTGTTCTCTGTGCCTGGATTCAGCTGTGGGGTCAGCGCCCAGGGCCAGGGCCTGCCTTTCGTTCTGCAGTCGTTCTGAGGGCTGGGGGCCCTGGACCCTGGAGAATCCAGTTGTCAGCATGTGGGACAGACGGAGTCTCCTGGGCTCCTGGGAATTCCTGTTTCCTGTCTCACTAGGGAAATTGGGCTACAGGGTAGCCTAAAAACCAACCAACCTGTGAATGGACCAACAACTTAGACAGTGGCTTGTTCTAATCTTATGGGGAGAGACCTGTGTGCTTAATTTCCAGCCTGGAGGTTGATGAGGGATTTTTCCAGGAGTGGCTGTGAGTTGCCAGAAGAACAGGCTCTTGGATTTCTGTCTAGTCACAAGTGGCCGAGAGGGACAGAGGAGGTGACCCGGCCATGACTGCCCCCAGAAGGGGTAGGAAGAGACCGGGGACGTGTGTTTGGCACAAGGAGGAGTGACCGGGCCACACATGGCTGAGAAGAGCCTGAATGTTCCAAACCGTATTTGAATCTCCAGGTTCATCCTGGCCGCTGGACGGCGTGGGCCTCCCGGCTGTGCCTGGCCAGGTGGCGTGTGGACTCAGAGCCAACCAGGGAGGCGACAGCGGACCCCCAAGGACTTCCTGGACCTCCCCACTCACGACTTCGTTGGACTTGTCTTTGAGATGAACCATCATATCTGGAGATGCAGGTCATCAAAATAACACAGCCCTGCTGTAGCCAGTGCAAGCCAGGGGTCCCCAGAGGAGGGGGGAGAGGGCACCGCTGAGGGAAAAGAAAATTCATATTTTTCTTTAGAGAAAATGAAAAGTGGCACTGGGTCCAAGTGGTAGGTGACCTTGCTGTTGAGTTAAAATGCTGCTGGGAAAATGAGAGAAGACAGACATGAAAAGAATGCTAATGAATAGCGGTGGACGGGAGCCCGGAGCCCTGACTCCCCGCCATCCACAAGGGGTGCTCGCGTGAAGCCTATTAATAGACACTTAAAAACCGATTCTAAATTGAGCTAAGATGTGGGCCTGTTTTCTGCTGGTGGAGGAGCCTTACGTAAGGCGCCGGGTGCCGCTGGTTGTCCTTCCAGAGTGCTTTGATGGTTGCACACCTTGGCTGGGAACCCGCGGGGAGCAGGCGGGATGTTCAGGCTCCAGGTGGACGACACTGTCCTTCTGAGCGGCTCGAAGACAGTGGGGCGGCAGGGAAGCCCGCAGACCAGCTCCGGGGTCCCCCTGGTGCTTCTGGGCCTGGAGGGGTGGGAGGTGCTGGACTTCTGGGTGGATGGGCCCCTCCACGCCCCACGGTGTCGGGGGCGGTGGTGGCTGGAGGGCCGGGAGGGAGGGAGGGACAGGTGCGGAGGACTCCAGCCTGTGCTGGAGGCTTCCAGGCCCCTCCCTGCTGTCCTTCGTGGTCACAACTGGTCAGAGCTGGGGTGGGGGATGCCCAGGCAGGACAGTGACCTTTCTGAGTGACCTGCTTGAGGTCACAGAGCGAACCTGGGACAGAGTGAGGAATTGAGCCCACCCTCCCAACCCCCCCCTGCCCAGGGAAGGGTTCTTGCCGCTGGATGTGACATTTAGTATGAGCACTAGCCCCCAGATCCCTTCCTCCTGGAGGTGCTGTGGTGGTGGGATTTGGCGGGAGGAAGGGTGGGCTGTTGATGCTGCCGTGGCCCCAGGCAGTGTTCTAGAGGTGGGGTTTCACCTTCCCATCCTCCTTTAAGGTGGTTCCCACTGTCCACATTTTACACATGATGGAGCCGAGACCGACGCCGTGAAGGGGTTTGAGAGGCAGCAGAAGCACGTACCCGTGGAAAGAAATTGAGCAACGATGCAAACATCCAGCTCCCCCTGAGTGGAGCCAAGCAGGTTACGGTGCTGTGGCTTGGTCAGAATGGAAGCGTCTGCATCCTTCTAAGGGTTAGCGCATCATTTCTCCCTTATATATGGACCCGAGGCATCTGCACTGGGCCAGTTTTGGGTGGCCCCCAAATTTCCTCATTAAACCCCACTGCTAGGAATGTGTGTCCAGGGAAATGAGAGCGGCTGTCGGGCTCCCTTAGAAAAGTGACAACACTGAGTCCAGAGTGGACCTTTGTGATGAAGTTGAAGCCGTTGGCTGCCAGCGCCGATAGCAAGACCCTGTTGTCTTCCCCGAAGAATGACGCCATCCCCTATGACTTCAGACCCCGGGGCCAGATTGAAGGTGGACTTCCCGACCAGCACAGCTGTTCATGAAATGCTCCCAGCTCTTCCATTCCCAGCAGATGGGATGACGGGGAGGAAGTGGCCATTGCCATGGTTTTGAAAGGAACCAAGAAATTCCTTTATAACTTATCCTGTCTTCAGCCAAATTGGAGGGAGGAAAGGAATTTGGATGTGATATTTCAGACCCGGAAACCCCGTCCTCTTGCACTGCCCCAGGCTCCCCGTCCCTGCAGAGGGACGGGGTGGGGCTCCTCCTCCTGCCCCGCCGTGAATTCCTGATCCAACCCATGGCTCTTGCCATCCTGATGCCCTTGACTCTTTGGCTTTCCTCTCCAGCCCGAGTTTGCAAAGCATCCTCTGTTCAAGGGGACTGTGAAACCCGATGTGCTGTTTTCTGTTCTCTTTATAAAACCGCGCTGCCCAGGAGGAAGGGTGGGCTGGGAACCTGGGCAGAGGAAACGAGAGGTGGTCTGCCTCCTCTCTCTCTCCTTTAATCTCTTTTCATCCCCCTGCAGTCCCCACACGCACACCCACCTCTTCTGAAAGCGTCCCAGAATACCGGTTCTGCCAACTAGTGGGGTCATGCTTTGTTGTGGGAAAATACATATTCATGAGGGCTTTGAGGAGCTTCATTGAAATGCTGAGAGTCTCTGCAGCCAGAGTGATACATAAGCCATCGCTTTATTTGTCCAACACAATGTGAAGGCAATAATCATGTGATGAATGGCTAAAGAAACATTTTAAGTATTTGTTTCGGGGTGATTTCTGATCATCTCATTAGCATTATAATCGGTTCACTTTCCCAGGTATTCAAAGCCTCTCACTCATTTAAATTTCTATACTCTATAGGAACACCCGTGTCATTCCTGAAACCAAAGTAAATTCCTCTCTTTTCTTCTGTTTTATTCCAGAAAGATTTCATCATCAGGAGGGTTTTCGGGACCTTACCAAACCGCTAGTTTTCGGTAAGAAATAAGAGGTAACCTTGCCTGGCGTGAGGTTTTGCTTCTGACGTGTGTGAAACGGGGTTGTTTTACTGGAGGGACGCTGCCCTGCGGGTGGGGCTGGGCAGCTGTCCTAGTTCTTTACCTCCTGGGGAGCTGGGTCTGTATAATCAGTACTAATCTGAGCACAGAGCATCTGAAGCTGGGGTCTGATTCACAGTCAAGGGCCGATGAGCACTGGGCCCGCTGCTGGGCACTTATGTTGTGTCGACGAAAAATTAATCAGTCATTCTAAGAAAGAAATGGAAAATTTTATGCAAGCCAAATTTGAGGATTATAACCCAGGAAGCGCATCTCAGAAAGCTCTGAGAACTGTTCTGTCTGTTGGAAGTCAAGGCACAGTTATATAAGTTTCTTGAGACGGAGGGCTGCACATCAAATGACTTATTATTGACAGTTTATATGATCCAGATCTAAGCGCCATTGTGACCCCTTACGAGATCAATAAGAGTGTTATCTTTTAAGGGCTTGTCCTCTTGATGCTGGGGGAGTGTTGCCTTTCATGCTTGAGCAGGTATTTCTGTGATGGGGGAGGTTTGGTCGATGCACAGTGCAGACACACAGCGCACAGTGAGGGGAGAGAGGAGGCCAAAGGGCAGAGAAGATTTTTCGTTTAGATTTTTCTGGTCTTGCCATAAATATGAATTTTATTTCTCAGTTGCCTGGAAGTGATGCCTCCCCCAGGCTCCCCAGTGCACACACCACATCCCCTCCGCATTACACTATGCTTCTGTAAACCACAGTCCTCATGGTGTTACCAAACTCAGGTTCGGCTGCTTGCCACTCAAAAGCCAATCATTCGAGAGGCAAGTGTCAGTAGAAAGGATAGGTGCAATCTGAGGAGATGGTGGACTCATGTCCAGAGACCAACTCCGAAGATTCTGCTCAGCCAGGACAATCTTTAAAGGGAAAAATGGGGGAAAGAATCTTAGTGCATCATCGAGGCAGGAGGTTGGGTTCTGCATCATTCTGCATTGTGTGCGGACTGGCTGACTCTTCAGATGTTGCCTTGCCCACGTGATCTGCCTGCAGGGCTGCTGCGGGGGTAGAGGGCTAGTTATTCTTTTTTTTTTAAAGATCTTTTTGATGTTTACCATTTTTAACGTCTTTATTGAATTTGTTACAATATTGCTTCTGTTTTGTGTTTTGGTTTTTTGGCTGTGAGGCATGTGGGATCTTAGCTGCCTGACCAGGGACGGAACCTGCACCCCCTGCATTGGAAGGGGAAGTCTTAACCACTGGACTGCAAGGGAGGTCCCAGCTAGTCATTCTTTAACTACTTAATTCTTTATTCTTACTTCTTTATATCTAGGAAAAGAATCGACAGGTTAGGCAAAGCATGGTACACATTCAGGAGAGCCTAAGTCAGGAGTTAGTTTCAATTGCTTCGTGATCTCATTCCTATAATTAGGTTTGTAAGGTTTGAGGGGGACAGAAATGGGTAAACAGGAAAGGGGCAAAAGTGCTGCTTTCAATGGATTCCATCATTTATTTGTGTAACTCCCACCAGATTCCTGTTCAGATTGAAAGTAGATACACATCACCAACAATGCATACTGTTTGAAACCTTCCTCTATTACTGTCTACGAGAAGTCCACCATTTTGAAATGCCAGGATGCCGAGTAGAAGACTTTAGCTCTGATTACAAAGAGCACTCTTTTTTTAAAAAAATTAATTAATTTATTTATTTTTGGCTGCATTGGGTGTTCATTGCTGCGCGTGGGCTTTTCTCTAGTTGCAGCGAGCGGGGGCTACTCTTTGTTGCGGTGCGCAGGCTTCTCATTGTGGTGGCTTTTCTTGTTGCGGAGCATGGGCTCTAGGCGCATGGGCTTAGTAGTTGTGGCACACAGGCTCAGTAGTTGTGGCTCGTGGGTTCTAGAGCACAGGCTCAGTAGTTGTGGCACACGGGCTTAGTTGCTCCATGGCATGTGGGATCTTCCCAGACCCGGGCTTGAACCTGTGTCTCCTGCATTGGCAGGCGGATTCTTAACCACTGTGCCACCAGGGAAGCCCACAAAGAGCCCTCTTAAGCTTATCAGGGATGAGGGGCGGCCCCAAGTTTCTGCCGCCTTGTGGGTGAAGCTGTCCTGTGGCCCTCATCCCACTGACCCACGATGGGCCCTTGGCTTCCTCTTGCCCTGGAGTACCTGTAGGAGCAGATTTGCACAGGCTTGTAGGCCAGGTGCCAGCCAAGCACCTGGTACAGGGGAAGTTTGTAGGATATGGGTTCTGGGCTGAAAGTGCTGGCCTCTTCTTCTGGGGCCAAAGACACCCCTGTGTCTGGGTAGTAGGGAAACTGGTGTACGGGTGGGAGTATGTCTGAAGAAGAGAATGTCATTAGGGGTGAGGAGGCCGAGCCAGGCATGGTGAGCATGATGACCAGAGCAGGTCCCAGCTTCTGGTGGATTCCATGGGTTCTTATGCATTCATGGTGTCGACTGAAAAAAAAAAGCACAACCTAAAAGTTAAGAATTATGTTTCATTTGGTGGACTTTCTGAGGACTTCAAGCCCAGGCACAGCATCTAAGGTAGCTCTAAGTGACGGCCCTGAAGAGGCAAGGGAGGGGGAGCCAGGACATACAGAAGTTTTTGCAACAAAACCATGTGGTCGGAACATCCAAAGATTACTCTTAACCAAAGAAAACCAGATATGTCAAGTTAAGGAATTTAGTGCTTTTCTATGTATGAGAAGATGCAAGAGTCTGGGCTCACTGAAATCATTCCTTTGATGTGCTCCTCAGCTACATGGGGCCAGTATCCTGCGTTTTCTCATCCTAAGTTCCCTCAGGGCTCACAGTGGGGGCTCTGGTAATGGCCAATGGCTTGATGGCCACAGCATCCTTTGTTTGCTGATACCGCAGGCAACATTTTTCATCCACAGTGGGAAGGAGCATTTGCTAGTTGGATGGAGCAGCGCTGGGCAGCCGTCCAGAGTGTCGTATGTAGGGTGGCTTTGGGACAACCAAAGGAGAGGAAAACTGCATTCCTCAACGAGGGAGCTCTGTGCCAGTTCTGAAGATGATGACGACCACCAGTGGAGATGGGATACTGGAGTGTCTAGACAATGGTTCAAAGCCAACGTTTTGCCCCTGGGGTAGCAGAAGAACACAGGCCTTGCTACTTGGAGCTGCTGCGAGATCATTGTTTTGTAAAGCAAGGCAGCTTCATTTATTCCACTTGCTAATCCAGCATCTACCCTACATCTGCGGTGCTAATAGTCACTGTGTTGTGCTTGGGCAGGAATTCCCTCACGTCAAATTGGGGAGCATTCTTGTCCCAAATGTCCTAGATGGATTCCATGGTGGCTTTGAAACCTCATGCCTCAGATTGGGACTTGAACCCAGTCACACCTCGGGTGGGTCTTGAACCCACAGTTTCCCAGCTGAAACTGCACACCTGGTCTCAGGACTTAAGGAGGCTCAGGTTCTTTATGTCTCGATGCAGAAAGACTTCAGCAAGAGGCAAAGTGATAGGTAAGAAGTATATTTATTAACGTAGGACGCTTGTGAAGGCTACAAGCGGAGAGGCAAGAGGGCTCTGCCCTGAGAACTAAGTGGGAAAGCAGGTTTATTTAGCGAGATACACACTCCGTAGACAGTGTGGTTCATCTCAGAAGGTGAGAGGCCCTGAAGTATGGGGTGATTCGTTTTTATGGGCTGGGTAATTTCATAGCTAACGAGTGGGAAAAGAAGGGGCAGTGATTTCTGGGAATCAGACCACCACCCACTTTTCGGCCTTTTATGTTCGGCCTCAGAACTTTCATGGCACCTGTGGGTGTGTCATTTAGCTAATGTATTACAATGAGCATATAACGAGGCCCAAGGTCCACCAGAAGTCGAACCTTCTGCCATCTTGGGCCTAGTCGGTTCTAACTGGTTTATGTCATGTCCTCCACGGCTCTGTCATTCTTTTAATGGTTGTGCCCTGCCCCCTCCCCCATCTCAGCTTTGGGAGTGTGGGAGTGGGCACAGTCACAAGGCATTTAAGGGACATAGAACAATCAGCCCCCCTCCAAGGAAGCGGAGGGTGAAACCTCAGAGGAGTTGCATGGTTTTTAATGGGTTTGGGCATAGGAATAAGTGAGTATTTTTCTGAACATTTCCTCAGCTGTCAGTCTTCAAAGCTTGTGAATTTACTTTTGTGCTCTCAGCAAAGCCTTTTCCTTCCGGTTTGATTTTCCATTTAGAGTTGTAAACATACTTCAGCCTTAAATAGAGTAGATGCATCAACCGCCCTCCGCTGCGAAAATGCTAAAGAATTTTGGGGGATTCTGGAAGGGGAGGAGATTTTTGTTATAATTGACAGCAGGGATAGCTTGTGAAGGTGTTGCCGGAAGGGTGATCCCTTCTGGGGCCCAAGAGCGGGCTCTTGTCAAACACTCGCAAATGAATTGTCCGAGGAGACACACGTGCTGACAAAGCAGGAGACTTTATTGGGAAGGGGCGCCCGGGCGGAGAGCAGTGGGGTAAGGGAACCCAGGAGGACTGCTCTGCCATGTGGTTCGCAGTCTCGGGTTTATGGTGATGGGGTTAGTTTCCAGCTTGTCTCTGGCCAATCACTCTGACTCAGGGTCCTTCCTGGTGGCGCGCACATCTCTCAGTCAAGATGGATTCCAGCGTGAGGGTTTCTGGGAGGTTGTCAGGACATATTATGGGTTGGCGTCTCCTCCCTCCTTTCAGCCCCTCCCGAATTCTCCCCGTTAGTTTTCGGTGGCAGCACCGTGTTCTTTATCGGCGCCTCCTGTTGTGAGACAACTCAGGCAAGCGGTTATCATCGTTCCTGGCCAAGGCGGGCGGCTTTGGTCAACGGTTCCCTAACAGAGATGTTACTGATGGGGAAGCAGGCTCACAAATGACAGTGAAATTCTGGCCTTCTGGGAGCCCGGGGTCTAGCAGCCACCTCACTCCATCTGCTTTCTAGGGACTGTCCACCATGAAATTGGCTTCTTGAGGATTTTCTTAACGAAATTGGAATTGTCATTGCATTCTGATGGATACCATGGGGCAGTTCTGTTTGTGCCTCTAGGGTATAAGGTATTTCCTTCTTCTGAGCCCAAAAAAGACCTAGTGGAATATTTATGCATCCCGAAATATCATTAGAGTATCAAAATCAGCTGCAAATGACGAGAGGCCGAGCTCTCTTGCCGGTTGCACTCACCCATCTGCAGTGTGACGGGACCGTCATTTAAGTGAATATGCTCATCAGGATTCTCTGCAGAAAAGCATATTTCTTCTGTGAGAGGAAAGTGGCAATGAGATGGATATTTTTAACTGACAGTTTTGCCAGAATGAATCTCTGCGAGGAGAGATCTTCAGAGAGAAGAGACCAGGGTGTATTTATTTTTCTACCACAAGGGAACCATTCTGTAACTTCAGAATACTAATCCTCAGCCTGTGCCTGCTGTCCTTCCACAGGATAACTTTGTGAATATGCTTCCACTCATAGTAGAATTTGGGGGTTGTGTTCTAATTTTTCCCCCCAGGAAAATTAAATTCTAGGCCTCACTCTTGCTATGATATCTATCCACCAGGCCCTTGATCTGTAAAATGCGTGACTCATAATTATATAAATTCAGTGATCATCCTGAAGGAACGTTGGAAAGATTAATAAGCTGTGTTTATTTTTATTTTTTTTAACATCTTTATTGGAGTATAATTGCTTTACAATGGTGTGTTAGTTTCTGCTCTATAACAAAGTGAATCAGTTATACATATATCCCCATATCTCCTCCCTCCTGCATCTCCCTCCCTCCCACCCTCCCTATCCCACCCCTCTAGGTGGTCACAAAGCACCGAGCTGATCTCCCTGTGCTGTGCGGCTGCTTCCCACTAGCTATCTGTTTTACATTTGGTAGTGTATATATGTCCATGCCACTCTCTTTGTCCCAGCTTACCCTTAAATTTTTTTTTAATTAATTTATTTATTTGTTTATGGCTGTATTGGGTCTTCGTCTCTGTGCGAGGGCTTTCTCCAGTTGCGGAGAGCGGGGGCCACTCTTCATCGCGGTGCGCGGGCCTCACCATCGCGGCCTCTCCCGTTGCGGAGCACAGGCTCCAGACGCGCAGGCTCAGTAGCTGTGGCTCACGGGCCCAGTCTCTCCGCGGCATGTGGGATCTTCCCAGACCAGGGCTCGAACCCGTGTCCCTCGCATTGGCAGGCAGATTTCCAACCACTGCGCCACCAGGGAAGCCCTAAATTTTTTTTTTTTTTAACATCTTCATTGGAGCACAATTGTTCTACAATGGTGTGTTAGTTTCTACTTTATAACAAAGTGAATCAGTTATACATATACACATGTTCCCATATCTCTTCCCTCTTGCAGCTCCCTCCCTCCCACCCTCCCCATCCCACCCCTCTAGGTGGTCACAAAGCACCGAGCTGATCTCCCTCTGCTACGCGGCTGCTTTCCACCAGCTATCCACTTCATGTTTGGTAGTGTACATATGTCCATGCCACTCTCCCACTTCGTCAAGCTGTGTTTAAATCATGGGCAAGTCTCAGAAAATACATGAAGTTAGAAGATGTTCATTTGTGAAAATGGCTGGCTCTTAGGATGTCAGCATGCCCTTGCCCAAGTACAAACACGTGCCAGTGCTGTGTAAAATCTGGCCAAGAATGGTCCTAAAACATAAGATCCTAAGAAAGACAGAGATATTCCCAGTCACCAGACATTAAAAGAAAACACGAAGTGGAGCTGGTGTAAGAGTGGCGAGTGAGGTTCCTGATGGAAAGTGATGGTTAAGGTTTGTGATATCTTAGTAGGAGAGACAGAATTGGATGGGTGGACAGGGTAGTGAGCCTTGTAAAAGATGCTTACCTGTCTGGGAACCCAGGTGATGGCAGAGATGTGTTATTGACCAGGTGGGAAAGGATGCAGGACAGCGGTTGTCCGCATGGGAAAAGAGCAAATGAGATCCTTACCTCACAGCATACACACAAGTCAATGCCAATAGGACTCAAGACGTAAATGAAGGACATGATGTTAAAATACATAGAAGAGATTTTCTGTATGCCCTTGAGGTAGGAAAAGGTAAGACATACACTTATGCACAGACACATCATAAAAGACCATTAATATTAGCAACTTCTTTAAGAGAAGGGGCACTAAAGTTTAAAGCAAACTACTAGCTGGAATAAATATCTGTGATGCATTCTCTGTAAGAGATTGGTATTCGGTCTGTATAAAGAACTCTTTCAGATCAATAAGGAAAAAAACAACATAATTGAAAAAAGTGGGCCAATAATATGAAGAAGAAGAAGGTGGGGGTGATAAGGTTTCCAAGCCTGAACAGTGTGTTCATGGCTGTTTGTGAGCTTGCTCTCTACCCCTGCTTCTCTTGTGTTTGAAAAGTTGATAAAAGAAGAGGTTCTGTTGAACACCTCAGTGTAATTGAATGGGGTCCTACTGCTCTCTGCTTACAAAATCAAACTCACAAATGTTGGTAGAAAAAAAAAGTTGTCTTTAATCAGAATGCCAGCAATCTGGGGAGATGGTGGACTCAGTGTCCCCCAGAAAGCACCTCCGAAGATTCTGCTTGGCCAGGAAAGTTTTTAAAGAGAAAAAAGGGGACGTAATCTCAGTTAATCATGGAGATGGGGGGTCAGAGTTGTCACGCTCCCCGCTGTGTGCAGGCTTGTCAGTCCTCGTGATCTTTCTTTAGATGCCAACTTGTTCACACGGTTTGTTCACGTGATTACTGATGGGGAAGCCAGGGAAGAGATCTGGTCATCTGTTAACTCCTTATTCTTCATTTCTACGTCTTTGATCTACGGAAAGAACCGACAAGTTAGGCAAGGTATTGTGTGATCAAAAGGTTTGAAAGGTGTGCTTGGGCCGGAGATGAGTAGAGCCTGGGGGTGCCTGGTTTAAGGTTAGTGACAGTATAGCTCTGCTAAAGTGACAAGGAAAGGGGCTTCCTGCTAAAGGTGGTTTCCTGCAAAGAACTGCTTACATCACGTGTGTGTTCCACACAACCTCACTGCTCCTGTGTCCCTCTGGCAGGGCTATCTTGCTCCTTTGCATTGGCTAATAATCCTCTAACTCACTGTAATTGCTGACTTCCTGGGCTGACCATTTTACAGGCAGTTCTGTATTCCTCTCTTCGTTGAAGTGCTCAGGACTTCTTTTTTCTCCCCCAGCTTTATCGAGGTATAACTGGTCTACCAAAAACCTGCACGTGATTCATGTATACACCTTGCTGAGTTTGGACAGATGTATATACTTGTGTGACTATCACCACAATCCAGGCAATAAACATACCCATTGTGTCCAAAGGTTTCCTTGTATCCCTTTGTTTTTTTGTTTGTTTTGTAGTAAAAACACTTCACATGAGATCTACCTTCTTAAAAATTTTTTTTAGGAACATAGCATCCCTTACTGTTAACTAGGCGCTGTGTTGTGTGGCATCTCTCTAGAAATGATTCATCTTGCAAACTTGACACTTTATATCCCCCTCCACTCCCCCCCCATTTTATTGTCTACCTCTGTGCCATTGACTGTTTCAGATGCCCCACATAATGCAGGCTCCATCCTTCTCTGACTGATGTATTTCACTTAGCATAATGTCTTCCAGATCCCTCCGTGTTGTTGCAAATGGTAAGGTCTCCTTTTTAAAGGCTGGGTCCTGTTCCATTGTCTGTGTAGACTGCATTGTCTCTATCCCGTCATCTGTCGGTGGACATGGGTCGTTTCCATGTCTCAGCTGAGCGAGCCGGGCTTTGCCCAGTGGTCTGGCTGGGTTCCTTCAACAGCGGCGTCCATGCAGGTGGTGTTTTCGGCTCTTTCTGGCTCTCTTTTCTATGTGCTTCTCTCCATCTCGATGGACAGGGCTCACAGGCTCCCCTTTCAGGAGCCTTGGTTGGACATTTAAGCCACATTTAAGCCTGCCCTGTGCTTTCCTGCCTGAACACTGATCTCTTTGTGGGCTTGTTCACCCACTTGTTCTGACCCTTCACGGTGTCCACCATGGATCGTCGATGCTCAAGAAACCTGTGATCACTGTGTAGCTCTGATTTCTCACACTTTCAGAAGCTCATTTTCCTCGTCTGTCACGTGGGGACTCATGGTCTGGGGGCGTGGTCGTGAGAATGAACCACATCACAGATGGGGAGGGAGTAGCACATAAAAGCTCCCCACTGCTGTCATTTCCTTCCTTGGAGGAAGCAAAGAGCAGCCTTTCCGATTTGCTTTCCAGCCTTTGTGTGTATGTTCTCAAGTACTTGGAAACGTCTGCTCTGACACCAATTTTTTTTCTTTTTTTAAGTTGCACGTTAGGAGAGAAAAATTTCATCAACACCTTTTTTAAAAAATGAAAAATGTGTCAAGAAAATAGCACTCCGAGCTGCCACTCTGTTGAGCCCAACATAATTCGTGTGATTAAATGAAAGGAAGTTAGCCATTTCAGTATGTAATTTTTTATTAATGATATTCAGATCCAGTTAATTATATCCAGTTCCAATTAATTACATGAGTGTGTACATTGGTCTTCTCCAACTGTGCTCTGTGGAGTCCCAGGAGATGGTCCCGAAAATAGCAGCCCACATTCAGGTCAGGCTGGGGCACACTGTGTGTACCGCCCCCTCTTGGGTCCCAGAGTTCCGTATTAAAGGCCTTGACAAGTCCTGCAAGAAAGCAACTCACTTAGTTCACTTAACACATCATTTTCCAAACTTATTTTTACCATAGGTGCTTCTAGATCCACCAGGAAATGCTACTTAAAGTCAGAACAGTTCTTACACCCTAGCTTGGTCTTGGACTGCCTGATAAACAACGTTTATGTTTATGGAGACATTCCTTAAGTCTCCTTGAGCAACACAGCTGGGGTCTCCCCCATTGTGACAGATTGTCCT
Source organism: Balaenoptera physalus (assembly GCF_965194825.1). Lineage (NCBI taxonomy): Eukaryota > Metazoa > Chordata > Mammalia > Artiodactyla > Balaenopteridae > Balaenoptera > Balaenoptera physalus. The sequence goes on from NC_138883.1 coordinate 148,611,408, forward strand.
GCAAAGAGTTGTGTTTTCATACAGTCTGTGGCTACTGCAGACTCATCTTGGACCAGTCACGTGATCTCCTTCAGTCAGTTTACACATCTGTAGGGAAAAATGGGGGTGGCATGCCAGCCCTTCAGGGGGGCTGTCAAGGTGAAGGTTAGCCCTTGGAAGTGCCCCTGCCACTCCTGCCTGTGCCCGTCTGTGGCAGAGACCCTCATTCACAAGAAAGGCCAAGTCGTCAACCGTGTCCTGGCCTCAGGGCTCAGATCTGAGACTCAGCTCCTGGTGGGGTCCTCCTAGGAGGTGTGAAAGGGAGCACCTCACCTCCGCTTTGGTGATCAGCCTCCGGGGGATGTGTCCAGTGCTTTGGCGGCCGTGCACCCTGAGTGTGAAGGGAGGTGACGAGTGGACCCCGGGGGAAGGTGGCCCATCAGTGTAGTCGGTTGTGCAGGAGGAGGTGAGTCTTGACTGCACATCTCGAAGGGTGAGTGCGCTTTCCTGGGAGAGAGAGAGGGAGGGAGGCGGGGCAGGACCGGGGTGGGGGGGCCTGACGGAGGAGCGAGAGGATGAGGCAGCAGGGACCAGACTGTCCTGTTTAGGTGGACATGCAGAACCTCAGGCAGGGCTTCACCAGGGGGCCAATGCCAGAGATGAATGTGGAAGTGGGGTGCAGGGGTGAAGCCCTGAGCCCTGGCGATGCCTCGTGTGGCCCTGGGGAGAGATGATGCATTGAAGGCTGTGGGGTGGAGGAGGGGCCCAAGGGGAGACCCTGGGGGAAGAGTGTGGGGAGGGTCCCTCCCGGAGAGGGAGTGGTTGGTGGGGGCAGGAGGTGGGAACTCGGGAGAGAGAAGAACTTCTTTGAGGTGGGAAAGAATTGTTGGATACCTGCTTCAGGAGGGATGGAGGCGCTTTTGAGGGGTGGGTGGAAGCAGGGAGTCAGGCCACGGGTGGGAGTGGACTCGGTGAGGAGCTGCAGGGGCCTGAAAGTGGGCAGAAACCAGGAGGGGCGGGCTCAGGACTCTCAGTGGCCATGGCCATGGCCGGGTGGTGGCAGGCGGGAGACAGAGGAGGATTTTAAAAGACAAAATGTATGTAGTCTTTTTCTTTTGCATGAAAACTGTCCAAGCAGGGGGGGAGAGGAGAAAGGGTGTGAACAGAGGGAACAAGGTATTTTTCGGTGAGGATGGAAAATTGATGTTGGGTGTGGGTCAGGGATGTGGGGAGAAGAGGTAGGTGTGAGGTTGCAGCGAGGAGGGAGAGGGACCTGGGTGCTGGTGGAGAGAGCTTCTGGTTTTCTGGAGGGAGAAGAATGCAGGCATTTCCAGCTGTGACTCTCTTCTCTCTGGGAGGCAGAGTTAAGCCTGTGACAGCAGAAAGGAATCCCCGTGATGGAAATAACATCCGGCACCTGCGTTAATCTTTTGAACGAATATCTCCAGTTGTGGCCACTGTGCTTTGGGACAGTGGATATGGTTCATCTTAGGTCGATTCTGAGAGTCGTCCCCAAGGACGACCCCCAACATTATTTTCAGCCATGAAGGTGCTGGCATATCTGGGCGGCTTCCCCAAGTCCTGGCTGAGGAAAAGCGGTGCTCCCTGGGACGTTTGTCTGGTTTTCTTGTCGCTACCCTGTCTTGCCAGCCCTGCTTTGGGTCCTGCAGCCCAAAGCGTGGTGGGAGAGCTGGGGAGCTGTTCCAGGCTGAGACCTGGCAGTTGCCAAAGAAAATTAACTCTCTCCTGTGATGCCGTGAGATTTCACATCAGAAAAATCCATCAGCTTTGGGGACCGATTAGCTTAGAGATAAATCCTAACTTCCTCCCCTTCCCTCAAGCCTCTGGGGGCGGGGTGGAGGGGGTATGAAAGCCATGCTGGAGTTTACAGCCTACTGGCTGTGCCCACGTTCATTGCAAGGACTCTGTCGGGCTCTGGAAGCCCCGCTGGCCTCTGTTCCTCCATGAGGTCCTGTGTGGGCACAGGGCAGCCTGGGAGGCAGGCCCCCTTTGCCTGTGATTTCCCTTCTCTCTGCCAGCTCATTCCTCCCCCCCCCGCCCCAGCTGATCCAGAGGCAGCAATCGCATCCCTCTTGTGCCCTGTGCCAGACAGCCGTAGAAGCAGGCTGAATCAGAGCTCCTTCAACTGTGAAGGTAGATGTCCTGATTCCTGCTTTCCAGAGAGGAAGACAGGCTCATGGACATGAGGTCTTAGACACGCAGAGCTGAGCTGGGCTCTGCCGGGCACAGCGTAGTGAGGGGAGCATGCATCGTGCCTCCCCGGTGGACCCGGAGGCATCCCCTCTCCTGCGGCTGTGGTTGCCCAAGGTCATGGTTACTCCTCCAAGGCAGGAGGACACCCAGAGAGCCCCTGAGGCCCAGCCCTGCTTTGATGGAAAGTTGCTTTGTGACGTGAAGCCTTTTTGTTCTCTCATCCAATAAAGGACTTGGGGTGGGGGCAATGGGAAGTACTTAAGGAGTACAGGGTTCAGTTTTGCAAGATGGGGGATGGATGGCGGTGATGGTAGCATAGCAGTGTGAATGTACTTAATGAAGTATATGCGTAACAATGGTCTAGATGGTAAGTTTTATGTAGTGTTTATTTGACCACAATTAAAAAACAAAAGAGAGATAGAACACAGCACCTATCTGGTAAACTCTGACTGTAACTATGAGGCCAGCCCAGGAGACACTCAGCACATATAGGTTCTCCCTAGGGTTATTCTCCACGCTCTGAGTTTCCGCCTTCCCACCATTCTGGGACTGGTTTCCAGGCTCTCCTGTTTATTTCCCCCAAATGTCATTGTCACTGTCTCTGCCCTTCTTCCAGTCTCGCCCAGGTGGGAGGCTGCTCTCTAGGGTGGTTTGACCAGGATGCAGTGTGTTTGTGTATGTGTGTATGTCTTTGTGTGTATTCATCTGTATGTGTATGTGTGTGTGTGTATTTGTGCGTATTCATCTGTATGTGTATGTGTGTGTATGTATTTGTGTGTATGTGTGTGTATGTGTGTGTCTCTGTGTGTATTCGTGTGTATGTGTGTGTTTTTGTGTGTATGTGTGTGTATGTCTCTGTGTGTATTCGTGTGTATGCGTGTGTGTATATGTATGTGTGTATGTCTCTGTGTGTATGTGTGTATGCGCGTGTGTGTATGTATGTCTCTGTGCATGTGTATGTATGTGCGTATGTGTGTTGTGTATGTCTCTGTGTGTATGTCTCTGTGTATGCGTGTGCGTGCGTGTGCTGGGAAAGCTGGCTGATCCTCCTCCCAGGTGCTGGGCTACCTAAAGTGACCCAGCCTGGGGACCCTCCCCAAGTGCCCTTTGCCCCGCAGTGCACCAGGGGCTCTAGAACAGGCACTGGGAAGCCTGACCCACAGAAGTTAGGGAAGCAGGCAGAGCCCCAGGTGGAATCTGAAGAAAAACCTTGAAAGACCTGCCCCTGCCCATAATATGGTGCCTTCTCTAGTCTCATCCCGATTGTGTCCCCTCCTTCACTATGACAGTCCACACCCTGTAACGACCAACTGGACTTATTAACAGAAATGACTGAAAGTGGGGAGGGGGAGGCTTTGGAGATGCACGTTTTTAAAGCGTTTGTTTTGAATTGCGTAGTGTGCATGTTATAGGCCATAACATATTTTAAAAAGTAGGCACTAGTAGATTTTATTCCATTTGCAATTTAAGGACAAAAAAAGCTGTATTACAATATGGTACAGTTTCTGTGAAGAGATTGTTCCCTAGTGTCTGTCATACTGGAGGCTAGTTTTCTGCCCTTCAGAACATGTTTTTATTTTTTTATTTTTTAAATTTATTTATTGAAATATAGTTGATTTACAGTGTTGTGTTAGTTTCAGGTGTACAGCAAAGTGATTCAGCCATATATAAATATATATGTATTCTTTTTCATATTCTTTTTTATTATAGGTTATTACAAGATATCGACTGTAGTTCCCTGTGCTATACAGTAGGTCCTTGTGGTTTATCTGTTTTTTTATATAGAACATTTTTTTAAAAATAAGCTCTTTAGTTGAAATATAACAGACAGAAAAGTACAAACATTCTAAGTGTTTATTGCCATGAATTTTCTCAAACTGAACACATCTGTGTAACTACCACCCAGACAAAGAGGTAAAGCATCACCAGAACTCAAGAACTGCCCCCACCCCAGTGTCCCCTCCCAGCCACAACCTTCAATACCCAAAGGGAACTGAATCCTATCACCAAATATTTTTGCTAACTTTTGGAGTTTTCATAAATGAATTTCTACCACATGTGCTCTTTTGTGGTAGCTTCTTTCACTCAACGACAGTCATTCAGAGTTGTTGCATGTGCAGTAGTTCCTTGATTGTCACTGTCAGATAGTTTTACATTGTATAAATATATAAAAATTTATCCATTCTGCTTTTGCAGGACATTTCGATCTTTCCCAGTTTTGGGTCATCGTTGTTGCTGAGAACATTCTTATACGTTTGGTGTGCATCTGGTTGCATTTCTATTGTGTATCTACCAGGGATGGAATTGTTGGATCATAGGATATGGGTCATGTTTATATTTTAGTGAGAACTACCAATCAGATTTCCCAAGTGGTTGGAACAAATACACTCACACCAGCAAGGCTAAGAGTTTCATTTGTTCCACATCCTTGCTAATCACTGGGTTGTCAGTCATTTTAATTTTAATTCTGGTGGATGTAGAGTGGGATTCTTTGGTTTTCATTTGCATTTGACTGAAGACTAATTTCAGTACCCTTTTTTGAATATTTTTATTGTTCTTTTGGATTTTTATTGTTCTTTATTGTCTTCTTTTGCGAAGCTCCTGTCTTTTGCTCGTTTTCCTGTTGGGTTTTCTTTATCTTTGTGCTGTGTAGGATTCTTTATGTATTCGATACTTGAGAACTTTGTTGGATGTATGTATGAAATGCGAATGTTTTCTCACACTGTTTCTCACCTTCAGAGGTATCTTTTGATAAAGAGGAGTAGCTTATGAATCTTTTCCTTTAAGATAATTGCTTTTTGTGCTCTGTTTATGGAATCTATTTGTACCCCCAAAACATGAAGACATTCTCCTATGTTAGTTTCTAGAAGCTTTATTGTTTAAACTTTCACTTTTAGATCTACAATCCACCTGGAGTCCATTTTTTATGTATGGTGTGAGGTAGATGTCCAGATTCATTTTTCTCCTAATGGGTATCCGGTTGACCTGGCACCATTAATTACCGCACTGCTCTCTCTAATAAAGGTCTGATTCCATTTCTGGTGTTTGACTACTGACAGCTTTCAAACCCCATCTCCTCCCTTTCCTTCTGCCCTACATCTGGGCAAGCTGATAACAAAGCTTGCCCACAACCTTGTGTGCTGCTGGTGGGAGGTTCAAACCACAGAAGCCTCAGCCCCTGTGCGCAAAACTCTTCCGTGGCCTTACTCCCTAACCACCAGGGCACTCAATCCCACTTTCTCTCAAGCCACTCACGCCATTTTTGGACAGGCTTTTGTTCCTGCCATGTTCTCCCCAGAAAGACCAGTATGTAAGTAATTAATCTCTTCATACCTTATTTTTTAAAAAAATTGAAGTATAGTTGATTTACAGTGTCATGTTAGTTTCAGGTGTACAGCACAGTGATTCAGTTTTATATATATATTCTTTTTCAGATTCTTTTCCCTTATAGGTTATTACAAAATATTGAGTATAGTTCCCTGTGCTATACAGTAGGTCCTTGTTGGTTATCTGTTTTATATATAGCAGTGTGTATATGTTAATCCCAAATTCCTAATTTATCCCCTGGCCCTGTTTCCTCTTTGGTAACAATATGTTTGTTTTCTATGTCTGTGAGTCTGTTTTGTATCATTTGTATCTTTTTTTTGAGATTCCACATATAAGTGACATCATATCTTATTTGTCTTTTTCTGTCTGACTTGCTTCACTTAGTATGAAAATCTCTGTGTCTATCCATGTTGCTACAAGTGGCATTATTTCATTCTTTTTCATGGTTGAGTAATATTCTATAATATATATAATATAATATAGAATAGAATAGAATATATATATCTCACATCTTCTTTATCCATTCATCTGTCAGTGGACATTTAGGTTGCTTCCATATCTTGGCTATTGTAAATAATGCTGCCATGAACATTGGGGTGCATGTATCTTGTCAAATTTGAGTATTCTCTGGATATGTGCCCTGGAATGGGATTGCAGGATCATATGGTAACTCTGTTTTTAGTTCATATGTTGATATGTGTGTGGTGTCAACAGTCTCAACATCTGAACCAATTTTAGGTGGGGAGATAGATTCCACCCTCCATGGCATGATCACAGCACACTTAAGTGTCACTTTTTTGTAAATGAAATTACTGTATGTATGTGAGTTTCTATTCAATTCCACTGTTTGTCTGTCCTGGTACCAATACCACAATACTTTAATTACTGTGCTTTTATAATACGTGCTACTTCTGCTGATTTTAAGTTCTTCAGTTTTGTTATTCAAGATTCTCCTGCTTTGTTTGGTTCTTTGCATTTCCGTATAAAATTTGGAATCTTTCTGTCAATTTCCATATAGACATTTGCACATAGAACCCTGCTGAGATGTGAGTCCTTTGAATCATAGATCTATTAAGAGGGAGGTGATACTTTATAATATTAGGTCTTCCCATACATGAACATGTAATTTCCCTCTCTTTTGGTCTATTTTAATTTCTCTTGATACATTTTGTAGTTTTGAATATACATCTTTTGTTAGATTTCTTCCAGGGTATTTTGGGTATTGTTTTGGTATTTCCTGTTGTTGCTATTATAAGTGGTATTTAAATATTTTTTTTTCTGTTGTAATTGCTTTTCATGGGTGTGTATAAACATGATTGTTTCTTATATATTTTCTTTGGATCCAGCAACTTGGTTAAATTCAGTTATTCTAATAATTAATTTTCAGGTTCTTTTACATTTTTCAGATGCATAATCATGTTGACTATGAATAACGAGAGTGTTTTTTTCCCTCTTTGCACTGATTGCAAACCCCACTTCAGTGATTCCCCACTTAGGGGCAGATCTTTCAGTATCTTACTTTAAGTTATGCTAATTGCTGTCAGTTTTTTGGTGAATACTCTATATGAGTCAGAACGTTCCCTTTTATTTTTAGTTTGCTGCAAGTTTTTATCATGAGTGGGTATTGAATTTATCAGATACTTTTTCTGCATCTCATTAAATAATCATAGAATATTTTCCTTTTGTTTCATTAATATGTTCAGTTATATGATGGATTTTTTTAATGTTAAACCATCCTTGCATTCTGGACTAAATTCAACTGAATTGTCATATGATTTAATTTTTTTTTTTTTAAATTTATTTATTTTTATTTATTTATGGCTGTGTTGGGTCTTCGTTTCCGTGCGAGGGCTTTCTCCAGCTATGGCAAGCGGGGGCCACTCTTCATCGCGGTGCGCAGGCCTCTCACCATCGCGGCCTCTCTTGTTGCGGAGCACAGGCTCCAGACGCGCAGGCTCAGTAATCATGGCCCATGGGCCCAGTCGCTCCGCGGCATGTGGGATCCTCCCAGACCAGGGCTTGAACCCGTGTCCCCTGCATTAGCAGGCAGACTCTCAACCACTGTGCCACCAGGGAAGCCCCTGATTTAATTTTTATATATAACTTGTTTGATTTGATAATTTTTTATAGCTTCTTTGCAACTGTGTTTAAGAGTGATCTGGCTTTAATTTTATTTTCATATAAAACCTGACCATATTTCAAGGTCAGGTTTTGGTATCAAGGTACTTGGTGGCCATTTAAAGTGTCCTCGTTTTATGTTTCCTGGAAGATTTTGGGTAACACTGGTGTTTTGTTGTTGCTGTTTGTTTTCATTTTTGGTTTTGCTTCTGTATTTGGAAGAATTCAATTGGGAAGCCATCGGGGTCTGAAGTTATTTGAGAAGAGGAAAGAGAATTTTAAATTACAGATTCAATTTCTTTAGTAGATACATGACAACTTGGACATTTTCTTTCTTCTAGTGTCAGTTTTGCTAACTTGTGTTTCAGTAATTTGTTCATTTTGTAAAAATTGTCACAATTATTAGTGTTAAGTTGTTCATAATATCCATTATTATATTTTACAAGTGATATCCACCTTTTCATTTCTGATACTGTAATCTGTGTATTTTCCCTCTCCCTCACCTTTTATCAGTATTTATTTATTTATTTGATTTTTGGCTCTGTCAGGTCTTAGTTGCGGCACGTGGCATCTTCATTGCAGCATTCGGGCTCTTTGTTGAAGCGCGTGGGCTCCTCTCTCTAGTTGTGGTGCACGGGCTCAGTAGTTGTGGCATGCAGGCTTAGTTGCCCCGCGACATGTGCGATCTTAGTTCCCTGACCAGGGATTGAACCCATGTCCCCTGCATTGGAAAGCGTATTCTTTTTTTTTTTTTTAACTTATTTTTTACTTTTATTTTTGGCTGCTTTGGGTCTTTGTTGCTGTGCGTGGGCTTTCTCTGGTTGTGGCGAGCGAGGGCTACTCTTTGTTGCGGTGCACGGGCTTCTCATTGCAGTGGCTTCTCTTGTTGCGGAGCATGGACTCTAGACGCATGGGCTTCAGTAGTTGTGGCAGGCGGGCTTAGTAGTTGTGGCACGCGAGCTCTAGAGTGCAGGCTCAGTAGAGGTGCACGGGCTTAGTTGCTCTGCGGCGTGTGGGATCTTCCCGGACCAGGGCTCGAACCCATGTCTCCTGCATTGGCAGGCGGATTCTTAACCACTGTGCCACCAGGGAAGCCCCAGAAGCTGGATTCTTAACCACTGGACCACCAGGAAAGTCCCATCACCTGTTATCAGTCTTGCTAGTGATTTACATATTTAATCCCCCCACTCAATGATCAACAATTGGGTTTGTTGAGTTTTCTCTACTGTACATTTGTTTTCTGTTTTTTTTTTTCCTGCCCTTATATTTCTTATTTCCTTCCTTTATCTTTATTTGGGTTTAATTTGCTGTTCTTTTCAAAATACTTGGGAGTAAATGGATATCTAGATTATTTATTTTTCCAGCATTTCTTGTTTGCTAGTAAAGGAATTTAAGGTTGTAAATTTCCTTGTAAGCCTGCTTTAACAGTAATCTACTTTAAAAAAAAATTGTGGTAAAAAGCACATAACATTAAAATTTACCATCTTAACCATTTTTAAGTGTGCAGTTGAACAGTATAAACTGTCTTCACATGTTGGGAAACTTATCTCTAGGACTTTTTCATCTTGCAAACCTGAAACTCTATACCCATTAAAAAATAGCTCCCCTTTTCCCCCTTACTCCCAGCCACCAGCAACCACCATTCTTTCTGTTTCTATGAATTTAACTACTTTAGATGCCCCATATGAGTGGAATTGTACAGTATTTGTTCTTTTGTGATTAACTTATCTCACTTAGCATGATGTCCTCAAAGTTCATCCATATTGTAGCTTGGGTTAGAATTTCCTTCCTTTTTAAGGCTGAATAATATTCCGTTGTAAGGATATGACACATTTTCTTTATCCATTTATCCATCGATGGACGTTTGGGTTGTTTCCCTTTTGGATATTGTGAATAGTTCAGCTATGAATATGAGTGTGTAACACTATTTTTTGACATGTTGTATTTCCATTATTAACCAGTACAAAATGTTTTTAATTTTTGTATTTATGTTCTTTTGTGTTCTATTATGTTGTATCTGTGGGTTATTTTGAAGTGGTTAATTTCCAAACGTCTGCATGTTTTCTAATTATATTTTTGATATTTATTTCTAGCATTATTACACTGTAGTCAGAAACATATTCTTTGTGATTTTAACATTTTGAAATTTGTTTAGACTTGTTTTGGACTTGTGTACCATATGATTAATTTTGACAAAGTTTTCTATGTGCACTTGTGTGTAGTTCCGCAGTGCGGTAGTTCTTCTCTGTTAATGAGGAAATTTTTGGTAACTGTGGTGTTCAGACCTTCTAATTCCATTCTGATTTTTGTCTGCTTGTTATAAATCATTTACTGAGAGAAGTGTGTTAAAAAGTATCCCACTGTGATTTCAGATTTGTCTTTTTGCAATTCGGTTTTTTTTCTCCCCTTACAAAGTTTGAGAGTATATAACTAAGTACATATACACTTAGAATTTAAATTTACAATTTATTCCTAGCAGCTTGCCCTTTTTTATCATGATTTTTTTCTTTTTTCCTTTAATAATGCCTCTTTTCCTAAAGCCTACTTTGTCTAAATAGTAATATAACTACACCAACTTTCTTTTTTTAAGCATATTTTTTACTTTAGAATAGTTTTAGATTTACAGAGAACTTGAAAAGATAGTAAGGAGAGTGCCCATATATCCTGCACTGACTTTGCCCTGTTGCTAACATCTTACATTCACATGGTACATTTGTAGCAAGTAATGAAACAGTATCAATACATTATTATTAACCACAGTCCATACTTCATTCAAATTTTCTTAGTTTTTACTTAATGTCCTTTTTCTGTCCCAGGATTCCATTTAAGATACCACATTAAATTTAATCTTTGTATCTCTTTAGGTGCTTTTAGATTATGGTAGCTTCTTAGACTTACTTGTTTTTGATGACCTTGACAGTTGAGGAGTACCGATCAGGTGTTTTATAGACTATTGTTCAATTTAGGTTTGATATTTTTCTCCTGGTTAGACAGGGCTTATGGGCTTTTGGTCAGGAGACTGCATAGGGAAGAGTGCCATTCTCCTCATATCAAATCAGGGTGCAACTGACCACTGTTGATATTAACCTTGATCACCTGGGAGTTATGCCCCATCTCCATGAGGCAGTGTCTGCACAAAGTATTAATATATGGAGGAATTCTGCACGGGAGATTTTCCCCTTCTCCCTAGTTTCTTGTTTACATCATGTGAACTCAGGGATTTTATACTTCGGGTTATGCAGTACTATTTTACTTATTGTTCAGATTGTTTCAACTTTCACCCTTTTTTAATATATCCAAATTCAGATTCTGTTTCCCTTCTCTCCAGAAATTTGGCACCTCAAGTTCTCACTGCTTTAGTAGCTCTAAACTACAATTTCTTGTTTTCCCAGCCTCCTAAGATTGGGGGAAAGTTCTGCTTGGTCCTGTTGCCTGGTAACACCACTTTCTGCTTGTTTTCAACCTCTTGGCTGACCGTTTTGGCTTCCAAGGAGGTTGCATTAAAATACAGAATGGAGGGCTTCCCTGGTGGTGCAGTGGTTGAGAATCTGCCTGCCAATGCAGGGGACACGGGTTCGAGCCCTGGTCTGGGAAGATCCCACGTGCCGCGGAGCAACTGGGCCCGTGAGCCACAACTACTGAGCCTGAGCGTCTGGAGCCTCTGCTCCGCAACAAGAGAGGCTGCGATAGTGAGAGGCCCGTGCACCGCGATGAAGAGTGGCCCCCACTCGCCGCAACTGGAGAAAGCCCTCACACAGAAACGAAGACCCAACACAGCCAAAAATAAAAATAATAAATAAATAATAAATAAAAAATTAAACAAAAAAATACAGAATGGATAAACAACAAGGTCCTACTGTATAGCACAGGGAACTATATTCAGTATCCTGGGATAAACCATAATGGAAAAGAATCTGAAAAAGAATGTATATATACGAATAAGTGAGTCACTTTGCTGTACAGCAGACATTCACACAACATTGTAAATCAACTATACTTCAATAAAAAAAATGAAACTAAGCCACGTTTGGTGTTCAAGGATTCATGCCTGAAGAACAGCCCTGTCTTTCTTGCTGATGTTTATGTGACTGTTACTGTTAAGGGAAAAGAAGGTGATCTATATTGCTTGGCCCAGGATGTCTGTTTCCAAGCGCGATTAGAGAGAGATGAGAGTTGTGCTGTCGAAGAATCAGCTGTCACGTTGTCTTATTCCTTAAGTGGATGCCATTAAGGGCAATTACAGTGAGCGAGGACCCTGGAAGATGAGTGTGTGAGGTCCCTCACTTGTGTCTTTTACAGCCTCTTTAGTAGATGAGATTTTCCCATTTTAAAAGACAGACTGTCCCCAGATCTCCTGGGGTGATGACCCCAACTGCTAGTGGGTGGCGCCCCTCCTGTGTTGTGCCTGGCTGCCACCCTGGGATCTGCACTCACCAGTTTGGTTTGCTGGTGGATCATAAGGGGGAGAAGGGGCAGATGGAAATATCTTAGGACCCAGACCCTGGACAGCATTATCAGTGGGAGAGCTTATTATCATGCCAGGAATACATTTTTTAAGAAAGGACTCATGGCACCTCCCTGGTGGTCAGTGGATAAGACTCTGAGCTCCCAATGCAGGGGGCCTGGGTTCAATCCCTGGTCAGGGAACTAGATCCCGCATGCCGCAAAAGAGTTCGCATGCTGCAACTAAGACCCGACACAGCCACATAAATAAATAAATATTTTTTAAAAAAGGACTCATCAGGCACTTGGGATATTATGCTAATGGGATTTCTTTTTTAATTAATTAATTAATTTGGCTGCGTCGGGTCTCAGTTGCGGCACTCGGGATCTTCCTTGCGGCATGCAGAATCTTTTTGTTGCGGCATGCATGGGGGATCTAGTTCCCTGACTAGGGATTGAACCCGGGCCCCCTGCATTGGGAGTGCAGAGTCTTACACACTGAACCATCAGGGAGGTCCCATCACTTATACATATATATATATTCTTTTTCATATTCTTTTCCATTATGGTTTATCACAAGATATTGAATATAGTTCCCTGTGCTATCAGTAGGACCCTGTTGTTTATCCATTCTATATTTAATAGTTTACATCTGCTAATCCCAAACTCCCAATCCTTCCCTTCCTCCATCCTTGGCAACCACAGTCTGTTCTCTGTATCTGTGAGTCTGTTTCTGTTTCATAGATATGTTCATTTGTGTCATATTTCAGATTCCACATATAAGTAGTATCATATATTTGTCTTTCTCTGTCTGACTTACTTCACTTAGTATGATAGTCTCTAGGTCCATCCATGTTGCTGCAAATGGCATTATTTCATTCTTTCTATGGCTGAGTAATGTTCCATTTATATATATATACCACATCTTCTTTATCCATTCATCTGTAGGTGGACATTTAGGTTGCTTTATGTCTTGGCTCGGGACAATTTTTTTTTTTTTAATAAATAAATTTATTTATTTATTTGTGGCTGCATTGGGTCTTTGTTGCTGTGTGCAGGCTTTCTCTAGTTGTGGCGAGCAGGGGCTACTCTTCGTTGCAGTGCATGGGCTTCTCATTGTGGTGGCTTCTCGTTGCAGAGCACGGGCTCTAGGTGTGCAGGCCTCAGTAGTTGTGGCACGCGGGCTCAGTAGTTGTGACTCGTGGGCTTAGTTGCTATGCGGTATGTGGGATCTTCCCGGACCAGGGCTCGAACTTGTGTCCCCTGCATTGGTAGGCGGATTCTTAAACACTGTGCCACCAGGGAAATCCCAGGGACAATTTATTTTTAAAGATTAAAGATACAGATAGGCAGAAATTATTTGTATTTTCTTTGTAAAACACTTGAAGGCCTGTGCAACACAGATGTATTCTTTTTCTTTTTTTTATACAAATTTATTTATTTATTTTCAGCTGCGTTGGGTCTTTGTTGCTGCGCACGGGCTTTCTCTAGTTGTGGCGAGCGGGGGCTACTCTTCGTTGTGGTGCACGGGCCTCTCGTTGTGGTGGCTTCTCTTGTTGCTGAGCACAGGCTCTAGGCATGTGGGTGTGGGCTTCAGTAGTTGTGGCATGTGGGCTCAGTAGTTGTGGCTCGCTGGCTCTAGAGTGCAGGCTCAGTAGTTGTGGCGCATGGGCTTAGTTGCTCCACAGCATGTGGGATCTTCCCGGGCCAGGGCTCAAACCCGTGTCCCCTGCATTGGCAGGCAGATTCTTAACCACTGCGCCACCAGCGAAGTCCCACAGATGTATTCTTGAACAAGATTCAGGTAGCCCAGATAAAGCTGAGTGCCCCCTTGACCAGCAACTAGAAGCCTTTCCTCCCCAGAGAGAACCACTCTTGGGGGTTCAGCATGTGCCCCTCCAGATGTGGTCCTGCACTTACAGCAGCAGATATGTGTTAGTACAAGCACGTGGCTGTGCTTTGTTTTTACACAAATGGAAGGAATCTCAGAGTCTGTGCAGTGTTCTGCTACTCGACCTCTTCCCTGCGTGATGCTTTGTAGAGCGGCCATGCCTGTACTAACAGGACGGCCTAAGGGATCCACCACCTTTGTTTTAGCTGCTGCCCAGGCTTCCTGTGACTGCGGGTACCCAGCACTGTGGAGTGGACACTCTCCCACAGTGAACCTGTAGGTTGTTTCCTGAGGTTTGCTGTTACAAACAGTGATGCTTGTGGGTTCATGCTTCTCTGGAGTAGATAGCAAGAAGTAGGGCTGCTGCGTATCACCTGCATTTTGCAGGGTCATGGATACTGTCGGGGTCCCTTCCAGAGCGGCTGCAGAGTGGTTTTGTCCCTGCAGTGTAATCAGCTCCCTGGTGTGAGAACTTTGCTGATGTGATGGGAGGAAGAATGCGGTATTATGTTGTCATCTCCTTGATTATTCGTGAGGTCAAGAATATTTGCCTCTGGGGCTTCTCTGGTGGCACAGTGGTTAAGAATCCGCCTGCCAATGCAGGGTACATGGGTTTGAGCCCTGGTCTGGGAAGATCCCACATGCCGTGGAGCAACTAAGCCCGTGCGCCACAACTATTGAAGCCTGTGCGCCTAGAGCCCGTGCTCCGCAAGAGAAGCCACCACAATGAGAAGCCCGTGCACCGCAACGAAGAGTAGCCCCCCTCGCTGCAACTAGAGAAAGCCCACACGCAGCAATGAAGACCCAATGCAGCCAAAAATAAATAAATAAAATAAATACGTTTATTTTTTAAAAAAGAATATTTGCCTCTGTTTATTGGCATTTGTATTTTCTCTTGGGTCAATTCCCCTTTGTGATTTTTGCTCATTGCTTTCCAGTGGGTTATTTGTCATTTTCTTTATTGATATGGAGGAGGTGTTTTGGTGTTTGCGTTCATTTTAATACATCCCGGATACTAATCCTTTGTTTCATATACATCAACTATTTTCTTCTAATCTGTTATTTGTCTTCTTTATTTTAGGTGTTTTTTTTTTTCCTCATGCATGTTTAACATTTTTATATAGGAAATTTATTAGTCTTTTCCTCAATGATTTTTCGTGATGCCTTATTTAAGAAGGCCTTCCTTACACTGAATATCTAATATTTGAGTCATCTGTTTTATCCTGGAATTGATTTTTGTGAATGGTGTGAGGGAGGGATATAACTTTATTTCTGAATGAGTTGTAATGATTATAGCCCATTTCCCCCCACTGATTTGAAATGTTACCTTTATTGTACACTAACTTATCCTAGATGTTGGGATCTTCTGGACTCTCTTCTATCCTACTGGTCCATTTGTGTATTTCTATAGTATTTTTATATCCTACATTGTTTTTCTACCATACTTCTACAATTGTTCCTCTGCCATCTGAATTTTATTGTTCTTATTGGAGGTTCTGTTGGAATCGCATTGACTTTGTTAATTGATGTCGGACCAAATTAAAATATTTACAACATTATTTGTTTCCATCCAGGAATATAGTACATTTTTTCATAAAAGTTTTGTATATTTTTTGTTCTTTTCCTAGATGCTTTATAGTCTTGTTGCTGTTGTGTATGAGATCTTTTTCACTATTACAGTAGTTACTGCTGATGTTTAGGGACGCCATTGATTTTTTTAAATTGAAGTACAGATGATTTACAATATTGCGTTAGTTTCAGGTGTCCCTCAAAGTGATTCAGTTTTATATACGTATATTTTTAGATTATTTTCCATTATGGGTTATTACAGGATATTGACTATAGTTCCCTGTGCTGTACAGTAAATCCTTGCCGCTTATCTATTTTATGTATAGTAGTTTGTATCTGTTAATCCCATACTCTTAATTTATCCCTCCCTTTCCCTTTTGGTAACTGGAAATTTGTTTTCTATGTCTGTGAGTCTGTTTCTGTTTTGTATATAGATTCATTTTTATTATTTGTTAGATTCCACATATAAGTGATATCATGTAATACTTGTCTTTCTCTGTCTGACTTACTTCACTCAGTATGATAATCTCTAGGTCCATCCATGTTACTGCAAAATGGCAATATTTCATGATTCTTTGAAAGCCATTGATTTTTTTTAACATCTTTATTGGAGTATAATTGCTTTACAATGGTGTGTTAGTTTCTGCTTTATAACAAAGTGAATCAATTATACATATACATATGTTCCCATATCTCTTCCCTCTTGCATCTCCCTCCCTCCCACCCTCCCTCTCCCACCCCTCTAGGTGGTCACAAAGCACCAAGCTGATCTCCCTGTGCTATGCGGCTGCTTCCCACTAGCTATCTATTTTACGTTTGGTAGTGTATATATGTCCAGAAAGCCATTGATTTTTATATGTTGAATGTGCACATAGTTACCTTGCTAAACTTTCTTCTAAGTTCTAATAATTGGTCAGTTGATTCTCATGGTGTTCTACAAAGACAGACATTTGGCTTGGCAAAAACACCTCCTTCTTCCCTTCTTTCTTCTCAATTTTACACCTCTTAAGACATTTTCTTGTGTTGATAACCGTAACCAGGATGACCAGTGCAGGACTGAATGGTGACCATGTAGCAGGCATCTTCATCTTGTTCCTCAATCTAAAGGGACTGCTTTGTTGTTTCTCCATAAAACATTTGTTTTGTTTTGCTGGTAGACATCCTCTATCAAGTTAAGGAAGTTTGCTTCTTGATCTACATTTTAAGGTTGATTTTAATTAAGTAGGAGTTGTTGGACTTCATCAAGCTCTTTTTTTGGTGTTACCATATGGTCTTTTTGTTATTCTGGTGTCTGGCTTTGATAGACTGGGGAAAGGGCGATGGTAGTGGTGACAGTTTTAGCTGCTGTCATAATACTTTTTCAACTGAACTCAGCATTTTTTAATTCACCAGAAAAGAAAAAAGAGTATAATGAACAGATGTATCCATGGCCCTATTTGCTCAGTCTTTTTGTTGACGTTTTGTCATATTTGCTCCCTCTCCCTTTTTTGCTGAAGTTTAAAATTATAGCCATCATCATTTACCCGTAAAAATTCAGTTTGCATTTTAAAAATAGGCATATCTTCCTGCATGTCTACAATACCATTATCATACTAACAAAATCAACAGTAATTCCTTGATATCATCTAATACCCAGTCGATATCAAACATTCTTGAATTGTCCCCAAAATACAGCTGGTCTCTTTACCAGGACCCAGTCAAGAACCAGACAGCACTTTGGGTTGTAATGTCTCTGAAGGCTTCTCTTTTACCTGGAATGTGCACCCTCCCACCCCTTTTTGTTTCATTATATTCACCCATTGTGACTTCACTGGACCAGGTGTCCTGTATCAAATCCATCCCCAGCCTTTGTCTGATTGCCTTCTTGTGGTTTCATTGAAGGTTTCCCTCCATCCTTGGAGGGTTTTGTAAACTGGAATTTAGGTCCCAAGACTAGTGTATCAGTCAGTCTGTGCTATGTTACAACAACAACAGAATCTCATTGACATGCAACAGTGAGCATTTCTTTTCGTATTCGCAGGCTGTGGGGCAGCTCGGGCAGGATTTTTCAGGTTGCTGGTCGGCTGGGGCTACTCTGCCCAACTCATGTTTATTTATTCTGAGACCCAGGCTGGAGGGGCAGGGGCTGCATTGCTCCTGGTGGGTCAAAGGAACATGAGCAGAGTGAGTAGAAATATGAGATGAGCCTCAAGGAATAGCCTCCCTCCCTGGTTAAGTTTACAGGAGTCCCCAGTCATTCTCCAAGACATTTGACTTTGACAGAGGCCATATTGGTGAACTAGGTGGGGATGTGATAAGAATCACCACCCTGCTTCTTTCACGTCTTTGTGGGTGGCAGTAACCTCAGCAGTCCTCCCAGGGATGTGGATTTGCATCCGGTTCACTATGTTGGGAGAGAGGAAGTTCCACAGGCTCACGCCATGGGTCCGAGCCAGTCTGGGGGTCCTGCCAGTGGCCAGTATGTCTATTCTAATTATACGTTCAATAAATGGGGAAATAACCACAGGGCGGGCCCATGGACACAAATGGATCCACCAGGAGTCAGAATCGAAGTAAGTAAGCCCCTACTTTGGTGGGCCGCAGTGACATTTTGGGTCACCAGGAATTACCATCAATGCAGAGCCAGTGTCTGGGCCTTTTCTTTGCCCCAATTCACAGTCACTCTAGTAAGTGACCACTGGTCCCTTTGGGGAAGGCTTGCAGAAAGGTTTACAGCATATAGGGTTCTTTCTCATGGGGACCCAGCATCCCCTTCAATCAAATGGCCCTGGATGTGTGAATTGACTTAGTCTGGAAGCTGGGTAAGAAACCATGATTTGCTAGTCTGGTGATTCGTCATGTTTGTTGAATGTTTCCTGTCCCATAGATCAAGGCGTATTCTAGCCGGCTGCCCATCTGTTTCATTCCTAGGGACACCGTGATCGATCAGCCACCCCCAAAGGTCTCTGTAGGCCAGAGCATCCTGATTCCTGGCACAGCCCTGCCCCTTGGCCTCTGCTCTTCTAGGATCCCATCTCCCCCCGCCCATGGACATCAGGGAGCCCCTCTCAGTGGCGGCCTCTCCTATGGTCACACTGGTCTGGAAAGGAGTGCGGCCACACTGCTTTTCAGGGGAGCGGGCACCCCCTCACTAATGTACTTATCAGTGCCCTAGTGAACTGAGCATCTTCTGGGCTTCCTCGTGGGAGATCGTTGGGGGGTTGTGTGTGCAAGTCACACATGGTAAACCCAGTACAACATTCTTGTCTCCATGAGCCTTTACAGTCCCTCCCCCACGTCAAGCCAGGGAAGCTCTGACATCTCAAGCTCGTTAGGTGGAGGCTACCGTTGTGTCCAAGTTTCCACCAACCAAGTACGCTGTTCAGCCCACATCAGCAGCAGGAGCTCATACGTTAAATCCAGAATCCCTAGCAAGTGCACCCACTCAGTGGATTGGGCCTGAGCTGGTGTTAGATTCCACCCTCCTTGGTCTGACACCCTCAGTATGCCTTGCCACACGTGTTCCCCAGGCTTCCACCATATTTATTAGCAAGGTCTAGCGATGCTTTTGGTGTGTAAGCTCTTTCCTCCGTGGTCCTAGTGTGTACCTGTCCCCCAGAACATGTTGAGATTTGTCCCTACTTATAGGACTCGTGGCTTTGGAGTGGTTTCAGTGCTTCTTGAGGAGAACAGGCACCCCCTTTCACACCATTTACCCCAAGTGGGTATCACAAGGTTTCCAAGCTGTGGGAAGGCTTTCTTCTCAGACACCTGATCAAGCACTTCTACTGATCGGGGACTCTCAGAATGACTTGGGGTTTTCAGATTGTCAATTTCATCTAGATCCAACCAGATGCTCCCCTTCCAAGTTTCAAGATCTCATTCTTTCCCAATGATTGTCCTGACTTCCACATGAAAAACTTGGCGAGATTCTGAGTTCGATTGTTTTCATTCAGCAGTTTGCAATATAAAATTTTGTGTTTGATTTCTGGCAATAATAATTAATAGCTCCACAAAAAATGTTTTCAAGGCTGTCATGGAAGCTGTCTGATTCTTAGACCATGACCAGAGGTGAAAGTTAATGGACCTGAACTTGTCATTTTCTGAATGTGGGCGCTCAGAGGATCCAGCCCACACTCCAGTCCTTACAGGCGTCATTACTGCCATGACAGTCAAGCACCACGGCCACTGAAGTTCCCAAAGTACGTGTTTCAATTGCCACTTCATCACAGCCAACCACAGTTGATACCTCGAATAATTGTGCTGCTGCTACATGCCTTGGGTTACTAGCACCCCTTTTCCCATTGGCAAGGAGTTCAACATGGAACTCAATTCCAAGTGCATGACCAAATCAATCCCCAGATCCCATCTTTAAGGGTCTGTCTCCTAGGACCACTCCCAGGACCAATTCTGTAACAGTCTGGGTCCAATCAGGAGGTAGAAATGACACAGTTAAATAGGGAAAATTTATTGTAAGGAATGATTAACTATGATAAAAGAATAACTGTAAGATACAAGGATACTTTGTATGGTATCTTAGGGCTGAGCAAGAGTACCCAAGGAGGATAGGAGTTTGGGATTAACATGTAGACACTGCTATGTATAAAATAGGTAAACAACAAGGCCCTACTGTGTAGCACAGGGAGCTATATTCAATATCTTGTAATAACCTATAAGGGAAAAGAATCTGAAAAAATACACATATGTATATGTGTGTGTGTGTGTGTATATATATATATATATATATATATATCTATATATATATCTGAATCACTTTGCTGTACACCTGTAACTAACACAACATTGTAAATTAACTATGCTTCAATAAAAAATGGTTAAAAAAAAAGTACCCACGGAGGGACAAACATGAAGGGTTCAGACTTCACAGGAGAAGGTGCGGTTCAGTCACCAGATAGCAGAGGAGTTCTCTGGTTGAAACAGGCCAGAGCTGGTTTGGAGTTGTTAAGACAACAGGCCACCCTCCGAAGTGCAGGAGGAGGGCAGGTGATCTGCAGCTGGCAGCAGGGCATTCGGGGGGCGTCCAGGCATTGGCCGGGGCAGCAGGCCTTCACAGTGTGAAGTCCATGCGGGGCATGCACGTGGAATGAGACTGCTCAGTATGTGACCCTCCGGACCGTGCAGTCTCACTGGAGTTTGTTGAGGGTGTCTAGTAGTGACTGGTCTTGCTAGTCTCTGGTTTTTCTACATCTAAAGGGTGGCCAGACCAAGGCTGCAAGGTTACAGAAGAACCAAGTCAGGGCCTGTGGACCAATCTGGAAATCGCAGGAAGCCTCTTCCTCCTGTGGTGTTTTTATAGTGCCTCTTACCAAGAAAGCATAACACTTGGAGTCACTTCAAAGGAGATGTGTTTCAGGGAATCCTGTTGTCCATGGCAGCATGTACTGAAGGGTGCATTCAGAGCTGAGAGGTAATGCATTAGTAACTGACGTGATCTTTTTCTCTTTGATTTCTAATTTTATCACATTGTATTCAGTGAGTGAGCCAATACAAATTCTCCTTTATAGAATGTTAAAATTCCTTTTGTGGCCTAATACTGTATCTTTTTTTTTTTTTTTTAACTCTGCTTTCTCTATTTGTTGGGCACAAAGTCCTAAATAAAGCCCTTTGATCAAACTTGTTAGTTGTTGTTGTTTTTTTTTAATATTTATATCTTTACTTTTGTCTAGTTAAATTTCTGTTAACGTCTCCCAATATGTGTATGACTATTAATTTCACCTTTTATTATCATTATTTACTTTGTTTATGTTGTGAAGGAATGTTAAATTGATAAAGTTACTTGATGCTCTTGGTGGATTTAATAGTAATATTTCTTTTTGTCCCTTTCCATACTTTGCTGTTTACATTTATTTCGTCTGATTAATATTACTACACCTGCTTTCTTCTTGTTAGTATTTGCTGGTATAGCTTTCTCTACACTTTTATTTTTAGCAGTCTCATGTTATTTTGTTTTAGGTGTAGTGATGCAAGAGCCTGCAAACAACTCCATGCTATAGACAGAATGTGTGTGTCCTTCCAAAATTCACATGTTGAAATCCTAACCTGCAATGTTGAGGGTAGTAAGAATTGGGGCCTTTGGGAGGTGATTAGGTCATTAGGGTGGAGCCCTCATGAATGGGATTAGTGCCCTTACAAAAGGGACCCCAGAGAGCTCCCTCACCCCTTCTTCCACGTGAGGACCCAGGGAGAAAACACAGCCGCCTCTGCTCCAGGAAATGAGCTCTCACCAGACACTGAATCTGCCAGCACCTTGATCTTAGGCTTCCCAGCCTCCAGAATGGTAGGAAATAAATTTCTGTTGTTTATAAGCCACCCAGGCTATTGTATTTTTAAAAATTAATTAATTAATTAATTAATTAATTTATGGCTGCGTTGAATCTTCGTTGCTGCACACAGGCTTTCTCTAGTTGCTGCGAAGGGGGACTGCTCTTTGTTGTGGTGCGTGGGTTTCTCATTGTGGTGGCTTCTCTTGTTGTGGAGCACGGGTTATAGGTGTGCGGGCTTCCGTAGTTGTGGCTCACGGTCTCTAGAGCGCAGGCTCAGTAGTTGTGGCGCACAGGCTTAGTTGCTCCGTGGCATGTGGGATCTTCCCAGACTAGGGATCAAACGCATGTCCCCTGCATTGGTAGGTGAATTCTTAACCACTGTGCCACCAGGGAAGTCCCCAGGCTGTTGTATTTTTGTTACATCAGCACAAATAGACTAAGACATCATGGTTGCATTTTCTAAAAGAATCTGAAAATCTATGTTTTTCAAACAGATGTACTAAAAAGAGTATGAAGAGCATGGCATATCAGTAGGCTTAGGCTGCCATACAAAATACCACAGCCTACGTGGCTTAGACAGATGAAATTTATTCTGCACAGGTCTGGAGGCTGGACATCCAAGATCAGAGTGTCAGCAGGGTTGGCTTTTTCTGAGGTCTCTCTCGACTTGCAGGTGCCCACCCTCTCGCTGCCTCATTACATGGTCATCCCTCTGTGTATTTGCACCTCTGGGGTCTCTCTGTCTGTCCAAATTTATCTTCTTATGAGTACAGCTGTCAGATTGAATTAGGGCCCACTTTAACAGCCTCATTTTGATTGGATTACCTCTTTAAAGGCCCTGTCTCCAAAGGGAGTCATATTCTGAGATACTGGGGGTTAGGACTTAAAAATATGAATTTTGGGGGGATACAATTCAACCCAAAACAAGCACAGAACTGAATTTTGTTTTTGTAGTCTAATCTGAAACTCTCTTTGATTAGGTGTATTTAATCCAGTGATGCTGATATGTTTGGGCTATTTTTGAGATATTAGTTGGTTAATATTTTCTTATTGCTTCTGTTTTGTTGTGTGGATTGCGTTTTCTGTGTTCCTTTTGTTTTCCTCTCGTGATTTAGAAATTATGCATCCTACTCCTTTTATAGAGATAACTCAGAGATAAACTTGTATTTTTCTGTTGCCATCTGGAGTTGATGAATGTGCCCTCCTTCCTTACAAAACAAAAATATTGGCATCATCTTACTTCCCTCTGCTTGCTGCCTCAACCTCTCCTCCCACGTTGATGGTATCATTTCTGATTTTAGTCCTAGAATTCCAGATTGTTGAAATATTTTACAGTCATTAGTAATAAATTTTACTTTTTTTCTCCTCCTCATCACCGTTCCTTTTGTATTTGTGCTTCCTCCTTGTAACAGTACATTCATCATTTACTTATATTCTACTTGCATGTCTGAAAGTGTTGACATCTTGAATTCTCGTGTGAAGGACAGTTTGGCTGGGTGTAAATTCTGACCAATGTCTTTTCCTTGGAACTTTGGAGATACTCTCCCATTGTCTTCCTGCGTCCAGTGTTGCTGATGAGAAGTCTGACGTCAATCCAATAATCTGGTTCTTGTTGCTTTGTGTGTAACCCCGACCCCTGCCTTCTGAAGCATGGAGGATTTTCTCTATCCTTGTTCTGAACGTTCACTGTGATGCGTGTAGCGCAACTGTTGGCTGGTCTCTAACAGGCATCCTCCCTACCCTCTCTCTTCCTCACTGACAAGACCCCAGTGCTGTGTGGCTGCCTGGCCCTAGAGGTGGAGGATGGGTGGTGTGCACCTGCCAGCTGATCCTACTCTCAGACTCCTCCGCTCACCCTTGCTTGCTTGGGGACCTTCCATCCTGGAATCTGTCATTTTGGAACAACCTTGGAGTCTCACCCACTTTCCCCAGCTGTCCTTCCTCATCTGTGCCCACCTGGGGCTGTGGTTTCATTCTTCCGTCTGAGTCTATCTGCCTTCCTGTTCAGTGATTTGTAAAGTTTCTGACCCACCAGAGTCACCCTTCTTTTCTTATCCAGGACAGTTTTATGATTGCTATCAAGTGGGCTCATCATATCTAGAAGGGATCCTTGGGGAAGTCATTTTTAAACTCTTGGGCACATAATGATCTGAGGTGCTTCATACAAAGATAGATTCCCAGGCCCACCTCTCAGCAGGTTCTGATCCAGGAATCTGTTTGAACCGTATTTTGAGAAATAGTGTTTTCATCATTACCTTGGGTTTCTGTCTGTTTCTGAGTCATTTTCAGAAAAAGTGGCTTTAGTTGCTCTGGGAAGGTGGGGAACTCCAGAGGGCTTGAGATAGATGGAAAAGGCCTTGAGGTTTATACCCAAAAGCCAATAAATGGTTTTATTTTTATAATTGTGAGACCCATCCCCTAAATTACACAGTATGTGCTCCTTTAGATGCTCTGGTGAATTAGTCTTAGCATATGGGTGGCAAGAATTTCCGAGTACAGAAGATAGGGTGAGTAAATGAATGTCTGAGGAAGATCCCAAGGCTGGTGTAAGGAAGGTGTGTCACTTGTAAGAAATCTCTGAATGAGGACCCTACTCCTTAGTTAGCAGGTATGAAGGACAGCTGAGCTTGGGACAGCATAGCTGCACAGAATTCTGCCATGCAGGCTACACTGTACCTAAATTCTGAATCCCAGGATGGCCAGGGGATCACCAGGGAAGGCTGTAGGCTGTGCACAGAATGCTGTCTTAATACCGAGGAAAGGAAGTGGTGTTAGCAGGAGGATACTGTGGGTAGAGGCCAAAGGTATGTGGTAAAGGGGACTTCTTTGAGAAGGGCCATTGAGAGTAAGAATGCCCAACTCTTGGCAGCAGGGGAATAGGTGTCACCTCCATGAGAGAAGGAACTTTGTCTTGTTTGCCTCTGCCTCCCCAGTACCTGTGCTTGGTGTGTGTTGAAGGACCAGAGTAATATCTGTGCAGTTGTGACGGTTACATTTATGTGTCAAATTGGCTAGGCTATTGTGTCCAGTTGCTCGGTCAAACACCAGTCTAGATGTTGCTCTGAAGGTATTCTTTACACATGATTAACATTTAAATCACATGTAAAGCAGATGACCCTCCATGATGTGGGTGGGCCTCATCCAATGGCTTGAAGGTCTTTCGAGAAAAGACTGAAGTCGCCAGAGAGGAAGCAATTCTGCCTTCAGACTGCCTTCAGATCCAAGGCTGCCACATCAGCTCCTGCCATAAGTCCCAGGCTGCCCTGCAAATTTCAGGCTTACCAGGATCCTGTGAACCAATCCCTTGAAATAAATCTCTCTGTCTACATCCTATTGGTTCTCATTTTCTGAAGACCGCTGACCAAGGCAGCAGTTTCTTCATCTGATCTGGTCACCGTCCATCTGGCTATCTCACTGACTTCTGACTTGGGACAACCTCAGCTTCAGGGACGAGCCATCTGTCTCTTAATCTCTTCATCCCCGAAGTCAGCCCTCACTGTCCAGACCAAATCTGCCTTTGCGTTAGTGGCACCGACTGGTCCTGTTCTGTCCTCTGCGCTCTGGTTTCAGATCCCGAGCCCTGAGGTCAGGGGCCCTGGGTTGGCAGCCTGCTCCACCCCGAGGTGGGCCTCGCGGAGAGGATGGGCAACACCCACAGAGAGATGCCTGGCCACAGCATGGGCAGCGGGAACTCTGCAGCTACCAGGATGAGATGGGGGTGTGGGGAGGTCTGACTTTCCTGATCACAGTGGGAGGGGAGTATTTCCATCTTTATCCAAGCTGTCCTGCCCAGATATGGCCTTGAAATCCTCTTTTCTCTTTCATGTTCAGGAAGGAGATGTGACTGGGGGCAGGGACCAGGGGGGCCTCGGCGCAGCTGTGATGACTGCATTTAGTTTCTCAGATCTGAAACCTGCGAATCTGTTTTCCTGAGAAGTCCTGGGATTTTTATCCTTGTTTCCAAAGATATGACCACTGGAGGTTGGGCAGGTGGCCTGGCATCCCATCCAATGTGGTGGTAGACGAGTAGCATCAGCCCCACCTGGGCACCTGTTAGAAAAGCACACCCTCAGCTCCACCCAAATCTCCTGACTCGGAAGCTCCAAGGGCGGGGCCCAGTGTTCTGAGCTTTAACAAGCCCTTGGGTGACTCCCGGTTTCTAAAGTGTGGGGACCACCGGGTGAAGGAGCTGTCGGATGCAAAGCTGGCCAGAGATGGCACGAGGGGGCAAAAGAGCCAGGGCCTTGGGACTGAACACGGACAGACAGGGCCCTGAGTGGGGCCCTGGAGCCCCCTGACCCAGGACAGCTCTGGGGTGTTTGTCCCCAGTTGGAGGCTGAGCCCAGAGGCTGCTGGTGACAACACCTCTCCCAACCTCACCCCACCCCAAAACTGGCGCTGGCTGCATCCTCTGCGGCAGGTGATGGACCAGGAGGCTGGAGACGTGCCCGGGGTCCTCGCCAGAGCCTGCTCCGCCACTCATCCCTGACTCACTCTGCACAGGGGGAGCCCCGCCCCCCGACTTCTCCATCACCTGGCAGCCCTGTCACCTGCCAGCCACGCGTTCTGCTTTGCCTCCCCCTCGCAACTGCCAGCAGACGGCCTAGGTATCTTTTTGAATTTGTATCTTGAAAAGCCACAGGCAGGGATCTAATTTGTAAGTACCCACAGCCTCTCCCCTCCCCAGACTTTTCTAGGGTCACAAGGTGTTACTTAGGAGACAGGGGCAGCCCAGGTCTCCTGTGGGGAGGATCAGAATCGTTGTGCAGATATCAGCCAAGAGCGGGGATGACACAGCTGAGCCCAAAGGTGGTGGGAAGCAGCTCTGGAGAAGCCTGGTGAGCTGCCCGTCAGTAGACCCCCAAAACTGGGGTATGGGTGGAGCTGGCTCTTCCCCAGCAAAGGACGAGGGCCCGCCCCACTCAGGACTAGGGAGCCTGTGTGTGGGGAGTTTGGGGGTGCAGATACCCCAGGTGCCCTCCAGAGGAGAGGCGGCCCGGCAGGTGACTCCTGCATCTTCTTTTCTTTTGCAAACTCCCCCCACTGCCCACCCCACTCAATACCCCAGAATTCCCTGCTTCCCACAGAGGAAACATGTGTAAGAAAGTTACACATAAGTAGAGTTAAATTATTTAAAATAAGCCAGGAGAAGCTGGTTATTTAAAGAAATCCTGAGGGAGATCGTTTATTCAGAAGATCATCATGTGATGGAGTATCCTGCCGTTTTTCTCCACCTCGGGAGTTTTGTTTCAGCATTTTGCGTTTCCTTTACACCCTTTCAGCAGCCATTGCTGGTGGATGTGCTGGCCCCCGCCTCTGCAGAAAGTTACAGAATGTTCCGGGGGGCCGGCAGACAGCCTGGGAGAATTGTGGGAAGGATGGCGTGAATGAATGATTGTGTGACATTCAGGTTGGCCATCGCCTGGGTGGTGCCTCCAGGGGGTTTGTTGGGGCGAGGTGGGGGGCCCACAGGAGAGGAGGGTCTACAGGTGTCCTGTGTTCCACGAGGTGGGCAGGGAGAGACAGCGCTCCAGCCTGGCTACTTCCGGCCAGAGTTTGCTGGGACTGGGGACAAATCAGTGCCAGAGTGAGGCGGATACTTGACTGTCCTTGTTAGAGGGGCCATTCCCCTCCCCCCCCCCACAGAACCTGCCTCCTGCGTCCTGAGCCAGGTCCACACTCCAGCTGCCACCTCTGGGTGAGCTGCTGGGGCTCTGCGCTCTGGCGGTGCTGCTGGCGTGGTGACAGCTGGCTCTTGCTTTGGCAACAACCTTTGCCCCCCAACCCTCGCCCTCCACTGTCTGAATCCAGCACCCACTCTCTGTTCTGGAGTTGGTGAACCATGGCTTCTCAGAGAGCTGTTCCCTGGGCACGTCCCTCCCCAGCCCTCCTGGGAAATTCCCTTTTCTGGCCCCAAGTGGCCTCAGCCTCAGAGGGATACTTGAGAACTAATGGGATCCCGGCTGTGGAGGGACCGAGACCTGACACATTTGTTCCTACAGCAAAGCATATGGTGACACCAAGTGGCCCCTCCATGAGGATGTAACATGACAAAGAGAGCCTGGTAGGGAAGCAGGAGAACTGGTCCCAGCCCTCATGCTGAATGGACACTTCCGAAATGAGTTGAGAGACAGAAATTCTCAAAAGAGAAATATAAACTAAAAAAACAATACTATAGAAAATTTAGACCTGAAAATATAATATCTGAAATAAAAATTTCCCTAGATGGGGTCAAAAGCAAAATGACTATGACACAGGAAAGAATCAGTGAAATTTAAGCAGATCAATAGAAATTATCCTGAATAACAAAGAGAAAAAAATGACTCTAAGAAATGAGCAAAGCTTTGGGGACTTTTAGAACATTATAAAATGCTCCAGCATTTATACCATTAGAATCCTTTAATGAAAGAAGAAAGAGCTTGTTACACAAAAATATTTGACAGTATCATGTCTGAAAACATCCCATTTTGGTGAAAGACATAAATTTACAGATTTAAGAACCTCAAAACTGCCAACAGGATAGACCAAAAGAAAATCACACCTAGATATATCATAAACTGCTGAAAACCAAAGATAAAGGAAGAGTCTTGAAAGCAGCTAAATTAAAAATGACACATTGAATATAGGAGAACAATGATTTGAGTGGCTGTGGATTTCTCATTGGAAACCATGGAGGCCAGAGACAGTGGAACATCTTTAACACTCTAAAAACAAAACAAAACTATCAACCCCAAATTCTGAATTCAGTGAATAAATCCTTCAGGAATGAAGGTGAAATAAAGACATTCTCAGATGAAGGAAAAATAAAAGGATTTGTTGTCAGCAAACCTGTTTACATGAGTTGCTAAAGAAAGTTCTTTAGGATGAAGGGAAATGATACCATGGGGACTTCAGGAATGGAGGAAGAGCAACAGAAATGAAAAAGTATCTGAGTAATTATAATAGACTATTTTTCACCTCTAAAATTCTTTAAAATACCTATGAGGGTTTTAAGCAAACATTATGACACTGACTGGGGGTATGTGTGTGTTAATGTATATAGATATAATACATATGACAACTATATCATAAATGCTGTGGATAAAGGGACCTATATGGTTGTAAGACTCCTCCATTTTACTTGAAGTGGCAAAATGTTAACTCAAAGTAGAACATGAAAAGATATATATGTATTATATATATATGTATATATATACATATACACACAATATAATATATATATTAATCCATAGAGCAAGCATTAAAAAAGATACAAAGAATTATAGCCAAAAAGATAATAGATAAATGAAATACTAAAAAAAATTTAAACAATCCAAAAGTAGGCTGGAAGTGGGAAACAGAAGAACAAGAAACAAAGGAAACAAACAGAAAAATAATAAAAGAGTAGACCAAATCCAACCATATCAATAAATACATTAAATATAAATGGCCTAAACACACCATTAAAAAATACACATTAATAGATTAGATTAAGAAACAAGACCTATCAGTATATGCTTTCTACAAGGAATCCACTTTAAGTATGATGACACAGAGATATTACAAATAAAAGGATGGAAAAAAGATATACCATTCAAACATGAAAGAAAGCTGGAGTGGTTATTTTAACACTGGAGAAATTCTACCTTACAAGGAAATTTACCAGGGATAAAGAGGACCACTACACATGATAAAAGGTTTAGTTCATCAAGAAGACATAAAAACCCTAAACCTGTATGCTGCTAGCAATAGAACTCCTCAGTACATAAAGCAAAAACTGATAGAACTAAATGGAGAAAAATGGATAAATCCATAATTAGAGACTTCAACATTACCATCTCTATAGCTGATAGAACAAGTAGATAAAAAAGCAACAAAGATACAGAAAATCTGAGTAACACTATCAATGAATATGTCCTAGTGGGAAGTTATGGAACACTCTACCTCACAACAGCAAAATGCACATTCTTTTTCAAGTGCACATGGAGCCTTCACCAAGATAGACCATATTCTAGGCCAAAAACCAAACCTTAACAAATATAAAATAATCAAAATCCTGCAAAGTATGTTCTTTGACCATAATGTAATTAAACTAGAAATTGCTGATAGGAAGATATTGGGGAAAATCCCCAACTATTTAGAAATTAAACAACATATTTCTGAACAATCCATGGGTCTAAGAAGAAGTCTCAAGGGAAATTAAATATTTTTAACTGAATGAAAATGAAAATATATTAAAATTTGTGGGATGCAGCCAAAACAGTGCTTACAGAGAAGTATATAGCATTAAATGCTCATATTAGGAAAGAAGAAAGGTCTCATCCATATGGGCTTCCATCTTAAGAAATGGACCAATTTCTTGAAATAATTCCCAAAACTCATTCAAGAAGAATTGGAGAACCTGAATTTTTCTATTTCTATTATAGATGTGAAATTTGTGGTTAAAAAGCCTTCCAAAAAAGAAAATCACAGGCCCAGATGGTTTCACTGCTGAATTCTCCGAAACATTTAAGAGAAAAATAATACCAATTCTGCACAGTCTTTCTCAGAAAATAGAAGAGGCAAGAATACTCCCATATTCACTTAATGAGGCCAGCATTGCTCTCATATGAGGAGATAAAGATATTGCAAGTTAATTACAGACCATATGCCTTATGAACATAGATGTAAAAAAATTCTTAACAATGTATTAGCAAAGTTAATCCAGCAATGCCTAAGGACAGTACATTATGGCCAGGTGAGGATTTCCCAGGAATGCAAGGCTGCTTCAAAATTCAAGCTTCAGTCAACACGTTCCACCATGTTAACAGGGTAAAGAAGGAAAACCATGCAAGCGTCTTAACACGGGTGGAAAAAGCATTTGACAAAATCCAATCCATTCATGATTAAAAAAAAAAAAAAAACTCTTAGCACACAGGAATGGAAACATCTTCAACCTGAAAGAGGGCATCTACAAAAAATTTACAGCTAAGATCATAGTAGTGGTAAAAGACTGTTTTCCACCCAAGATCAAGGACAAGGTAAGGTCTTGTGGCTCTGATCACTCCTGTTCAACACCGTCCAGGACGTCCTAGCCAGTGTGCTAAGGCAAAGAAAAGAAATAAATGGCGTGTAGATTGCAAAGAAATACATAAAACCAACTCTTATTTGCAGACTACATCATTGTCTGCAAAATCCCTTGGCATCTACAAAAAGCTCCTAGAATTAATAAATGAATTTAGCAAGGTCACTATACAACAATCAGTTATATTTCTGTATTATATCAATAAAGCAAAAGTAAGAAAACATGAACATTTACAATACACCAAAAAAAGAGAAAAGGAATATGTTTATATTTAACAAAACATATGCAAGATTTGTATGCTGAAAACTACAAATACTGATGAGAGAAATCAAAGAACACCTAAGGAAATGGAAAGATAGATCATGTTTCTGCTTTGGAAGGTTCAGTATAGTTAAGATGTTAATTCTCCCCAAATTGATGTATAGATTCGATGCACTCCCAATCAAATTCCCAGCAGGATTAAAAAGAAAAAAAAAGAAAAAAGATATCAACCAGATGATTCTAGAATTTATATGGAAAGCCAAGGAAACTTGAATAGCTTAAACAATGGTTAGAGCCAGAGTGCAAACACACCCTGATTACATGCTGGAGAACTCTCCAGAAGATGAAAAACAAGGGAACTCCTTTGAGTGGTGTACTTTGAATCCTTAGGGATTGTATCAGTTTGCTAGGGCTGCTGTAACAAAGTACCACAAACTGGGTAGCATAAACTACAGGAATGCATTGTTTCACAGCTCTGGAGGCCAGAAGTCTGAGATAAGGTGTCAGCAGGGTTGGTTCCTTCTGGGGGTTGTGAGGGAGGGTCTGTCCTTTGTCTCTTCCCCAGCTTCTGGCATTGCCCATCTTTCCCTACCCTGTAGATTTCTGCCTTCCTCGTCACATGCGTTCTTTCTCCCTGTGTGTCTGTCTTCAAATTTCCCCTTTTTATAAGAACATCAGTCATATTGGATTAGAGCCCACCCTAATGATCTTATCTTTACTAGGTCTTCAATGACCCGATTTCCTAACAAGGTCACATTCTGAGGTCCTGGGGGTTAAGGGATTCAACATATGAATTTGTGGGAGATACAAATCAGCCCATAAATAAAATGAGATTTATTTGAAATCTTCGCAGTGATGTATGCACTTGGAAGTGACTAGAAAAATATGAAAATAGCAGGACAGCCAGCAGAAATAAATACACTTTTCCCTGGAGTCTTGTCTGCTTTCCCTGGAGGCTATCTATTTCCTTGTACCAGGATGGAGCTGGTAAAGGGCACTTGGCAATGTCCCTCTTAGCACAAGGCCTTGGCATGTGCAAAAGTTGGGCCCCTTCTCAAGCATGTTGAGAAAAAGGTCAGTGATGGTAATGTTTTGTTTTGTTTAATTGCCTTCTTTTCTGGACCTTTGCTTTTTTCCTAAAGGCGACTGGGAACAGGGGCTGACTTTGGTAAGTCACCACTATCTCCAGCTGTTCTCATGGGAGAGAATTAACTTATTACTGTTAGGAGTAACTAATAAGAACAGCAAATATCTGCCGTCCCAGAAGTTCCTTGGGTGCCAAATTGCTGTACGTTGCAGCATGAACATGGGTGACAGGTGTAGATTACATTGTGGGATATTGAAAATAGCAGCTCCTGGAGACTTGCTATTGGTAAAGGGCTGACAGCATTTAAAAATTGTATTTAAGGGACGGATCATTCCATTTTGCTCATTCTGAGAGTAGGACATGGTGGGACAGATATCCTGGCATATGAAAAGCCCAGATGGAATAAATCATGCCCACCCATGCCCTGGGGCTCTTTCAAGGGATGCTAAGACCCCCATCCTTCCTCTGAAGAAAAGCCCGCTGACAGGTGTGGCTGCAGAGGGCTCACACTCCACGGCACTTGTCTTTTTATTTATTATTTGTCTATAGAAATACCACACTATGGAATGAAGAAAGGAGGGAAGTGAATAACATTGTCCCATCACTCAAAGGCAACCCTTTGCTGCGATTTTAATGCATTTCTTCACAGTTTGTTCTGTGTTTATTTGGTTGTGAATAAATTATAACAGCACATTTTATGCAATACACTCTTGTAAATATTTTAATCACTGCATAATTGTCTTACGGATGTGCTAATAACATTGGCTTAACTGGGATCCGGCTCCTGGAGATTTGGTGTGTGCTCAACTTTTTTGCCGTTCTTACTGACAGTTTTCAAAAAAGAAGCACACCCCTCTGTGACCCCAAGCTAGGTGGTATGGTCTTGTGTGACAGTGTTGGATGTCAGCCTGGTTTCTGAAGATTAATTTATTAACTCTTGTACAATTCTGAAGATTAATTAATTTCAGAGCTCGTGGTTGTCTGTGACCTTGCAGCAAGATCCTTATTCAAGGACTCTTGTCTGGGATGTTTGAGCTGATTGTACAGGTGTACTCCAGGACTGTTTAAACCCATATTGTGTGTAGTCAAAGCAACTCTGTTATATTTGGAAGGAAAAAAAGAATATTATCTTTAAAAAAGAATATTATCTTTACAACATGGGAGACCCAACTGGGAACAAGACTGGGGGTAGCGACAGTTTGGCTGAGTCCATAGCTCGTTTGTAAGGTAGCGTTTTAACCCAGCCTGTGTTGTGGCCCCTGCATCACTATGTTTCAGCTTGGTCTGCTGTCTTTCACCTCTTCTAAGAGCTGACTAATGCTGTTTCCTCTTGCAGAAGAAAAATGTGGCTTAGAATAAGGACAGTGGAACCCTTTATTGTTGACAATGAGCCTTTATTTCCCACATCTCATGAGGATGTTCCAGGAGGAGAGTGGTGAGCACCGAGGCAGGGGCTGCATTTTTATTGATTCATGAGCCGTTCTAGAATTAATTGAGTATGGACACAGGGCCTCATTTCCTTGGATGCATAGCAGATAATTGTGCTTCTCCTGAACATTTGAATTGCTTTCCAGGTAGTCTTTTCTGAAGGATTTATCTTTAATATGATTAATCAGAAGCAGAGGACCTCCTGGGAATGTAAATCGGTAGAGCCACTATGGAAAACGGTATGGAGATTCCTCAAAAAATTAAAAATAGAGTTGCCATATGATCCTGCAATCCCAATACTGCATATATATCCAGAGAAAACTCTAATTTGAAAAGATACATGCACCCCAATGTTCATAGCAGCACTGTTTACAACAGCCAAGACATGAAAGCAACCTAAGTGTCCATCAACAGAGGAATGGATAAAGAAGATGTGGTAGATATATACAATGGAATATTACTCAGTCATAAAAAGGAATGAAATAGTGCCATTTGCAGCAACATGGTTGGACCTAGAGATTATCATACTAAGTGAAGTAAATAAATCAGACAGAGAAAGGCAAATATCATATGACATCACTTATATGTGGAATCTAAAATATGACACAAATGAACTTATCCAAGAAACAGAAACAGACTCACAGACATAGAGAACAGACTTGTGGTTGCCAAGAGAGGGGGGGCGTGGTGGAGGGATGGATTGGGAGTTTGGGATTAACAGAGGTAAACCATTATATATAGGATGGATAAACAACAAGGTCCTACTGTATAGCACAGGGAACTATATTCAATATACTGTGATAAACCATAATGGAAAAGAATATAAAAAAGAATGTATATATGTGTATAATGAGTCACTTTGCTGTACACCAGAAATTAACACATTGTAAATCAACTATACTTCAATAAAATTAAAAAAGAAGTATATATAAAGAAGCAGAGGCCCTCAATATGTTTGCCTACACCCCCCACTGTCGGGGTGGTGAATGCTCTTCTGGCCACACCCCTCCTGGGCCTTTTCTGAGGACCTGGACCTTGGATTGAAAAAAAAGTTTTAAAGGGTCCTGGGTAAAAGCCCTGGAGCGGGGAAAATGGTGTAGAGCATATCCTTAGGGAAACATCAAGACATTTACTATACAAAAATAAAACACAGTTTGTGTGTTCAATAGGGGAAGAGTTAGATAATGTCCATTGGGCCAGGAAATATCATGTAGCCATTAAATAATACTTAATAGAGAGTTTCTACTGCATTCTCTCCCTTCAAATGTCATTTAAAATGTTCCTCAATTCCCTGTATGTAGTAGGGAAAAAAAGTGTTCATGGAAGTGAGGCCAGTGTGGGTTACTCTCTTATTTAACCCACTTCAAGCCCTGCATGCAGGGCCATCATTTCCAGTTTCCCAGGAGGGGAAAGCCATTCATCCATTAAATATCTTGCCAAAGGCCTGACAGTAAGTGGAGGTCTGAATTTAAACAAGGACTTTTTGTCTTCATCTTTAATAGTGCCCCTGTAGGTTTGATGTAATTCTGCAGACCCTTCAAAGACGCTGCTGCCCTCCTGGGAGGCCACCGCGGGTCCTTCCATTTGTATCCACGGAAGACAGAATGGTTTGCACCATCAAACTCTGGAAAAGCCAACAACAGCATTGTATTTAATGGGGAAAACTTTTAAAAAACTAGATCATTCACAGGGGCCTGCTAAGCCCTATTGGAGCCTGAGGCAAAAAGAAAAAAATAAGTCATACCGATCTTTACTTAAAATTTTGATATTTTGTCATTGTGGATTTTTTTTCCATTAAATTTTGATTTTTTAAAAGTATTCCATTAAAATTGTATCTGTTTTGATTGCTGAGTTTTTTTGGTGCCCTGTTAAATTTTGCACCCGAGGCGAGTGCTATGCCTGCCTTACCCTGGACCAGCCCTGGTTAAAAAGTAAAGGCATTTTCATTACAATTGGGAATAAGTCAGGGATGCCTCAGCACCACTGTCATGTAACTGTGGAAGTGCAGTGCAGCCAGACAAAATGCTGGAAAAGAGAATAAAATTATCAACTAAAACTACTGGAATTTAAAAATGGGCTTATAATACAAAAGCAGTAGGGATTTTTTTTTTCTATGTACCAACAATAGTCAGATATATATGATAGGAGAGAATATCCATTCCCCATGGCTACAGAAACTAATATGTCTTAGAATCAGCTTCCTCTGACATGTCTACAGCTATGAAGAAACCCACATTGCTGTTGACATTTA
This sequence comes from Balaenoptera physalus, assembly GCF_965194825.1. NCBI lineage: Eukaryota > Metazoa > Chordata > Mammalia > Artiodactyla > Balaenopteridae > Balaenoptera > Balaenoptera physalus. The sequence continues at coordinate 148,647,282 of NC_138883.1, forward strand.
AGACTTGAATAAATGGGGAGATATTTCTTGAGTGAAAAGACCCAATGTTGTGTGTATAAAATTTCATCATTGTTGGGCAGTAGAAAATAGAGTGGGAGATGATTTTGCAGCAAGCTGGCAGCAGTGGCTTGGCCACCTGGATTTTTTTGTTGAGGCGAGAAAAGGAAGGATCCTCTATTTTTTAAGAGTGGACAGAGGTGGGTTGTCCTCGGCCAAATCTGCTTGCTTCAAGGAACAATGTGCATGCCACCTGGAGCCAGAGGAAATGTGTTCTCTCTGACGTTGCCTGGGCCTGTGAGCTGCACCCCATCCCCAGCTGCAAGGAGTGCAGATTTCCCATGAGGGAGGCCAAACATCTCGCCTTGAAGTAGGCAATCTGGCCACTATCTGGAACCCTTTATTATCTTGAAATATTTAGCCCATCTGAAAAGCATACACGCGGAAGGTAGGGAGCAGCTTAGTTTCCTCCCAAACAATCGCCCCAGTGGTTTTCAAATTTTGTACACATTAAAAACCTGGATGCCGGGTCTCGGCTCTACCAATGAACTTGGAATGTCAGGTGTGAGTACCCGTAAAATTCCCCAGGTGGTTCCAGTGTGCAGCCCAAGTATCCCAATACCCCTCACCAAATAGACTATTCTTTTCCACATACCTTAGGGTGACAAGCCATCCTGGTTTTAGCACTGAAAGTGCTGTGTCCTCGGAAACTGTGTTCAGTCCCAGCAAACCGGGATGGCTGGTCACCCTACATGCTAGAGACTACATTCCTACGTGAACGTATGTCTGTTTCTGGACTTTCTCATCTATACCATTTCTGTCTGTCCAGCAACACTACCATGCCATTTTAATTACCATGACTTTAGAGTATAGTTACATGCTTGATAAGGCAAGTTCTCCTCACAGTCTCATTTTTTAGATCTTTCCCAGCTATTTTCACAAGTTTGTTCTTCTAAATGAACATAAGAATTACTAGGTCAAGGTTTCCCCAGTATTCCACTGAGATTTTGGCTGGGATAGCCTTAAATTATAGATTACTTTGGACAAAACTCTAATTTGAAAAGATTCATGCACCCCTATGTTCATAGCAGCACTGTGCACAATAGCCAAGACATGGAAACAACCTAAATGTCCATTGACAGAGAAATAGATAAAGAAGGTGTGGTACATATACACAATGGAATATTACTCAGCCATAAAAAGACAATGAAATAATGCCATTTGCAGCAACATGGATGGACATAGATATTATCATACTAAGTGAAGTAAGTCAGAAAGAGAAAGACAAATACCATATGATATCACATATGTGGAATCTAAAATATGACACAAATGAACTTACCTATGAAACAAAAACAGACTGATGGACATAGAGAACAGACTTGTGGTTGCCAAGGGGGAGAGGGGGTGGGGGAGGGATGGATTGGGTGTTTGGGATTAGCAGATGCAAACCATTATATATAGAATGGATAAACAAGGTCCTGCTGTTGAATATAGCACAGGGAACTATAGTTGATATCCTGTGATGAACCATAATGGAAAAGAAAATGATAAAGAATGTGTGTGCGTGTGTGTGTATATATATGTGTGTGTGTGTGTGTATATATATATACACACACATATATATACACATGCACACATACATACATATATATGTATAAAACTGAATCACTTTGTTGTATAACAAAGATTAACACAACATTGTAACTCAACTATACTTCAATAAAATAAATTTAAAAATTATAGATTACTTGGGTAACATTAATAGGATCAGGATCTGCTCTATGTTACCATATACTTTAGTCCTTGAGTCTTATATTGGCCAATAGGGTGTTGTATATAGGTGTGGGCATACACATCTAGGTGTGCGTAAGATGTTGTCCCCCGCAGATGACACAGAATTCAAAGTTAAGATAGTAAGAGATACTGTGTACCTTGGTTTATCCTTTGACAAGGATGTGAATACCTGCAGTGTGCATGGCCTGGTGTCAGACCCTGGGGAGCTACAGAGATGCTACAGAGATGGTGCCCTGCCCTCTGCAAAGGAAAGGGACCCGTATGCTCCTGTGCAAGTAACCACTAGCCCCATTGGCCCTCTACCATCCTGGCTTCCAAGGCATAGGAATCTGGTCACACCTTAGCCATCGCATTCCATACACACTTTAGGGACTATTTTGAGGAAGGCTTTTCCTGGAGATTGTGTCCAAAAGAGTGTTTGCCAAGTGCCTTGTATCATTCCTACAGCAGGTGGCACGTCTGTTGCGGTTGGCTCTACTTTGTGAATGTGGGAAATCTGCTGTACAGCAATGCTTGGTACTCTTGGTGCATCCTCTCTGATCAGCTGTATTTTAGGGAACACTGGACACCTTGCTCTCTACCAGGAACAGATCTCTGGAATGGGCCCGTCAGTTTCAGGGTTTGGGGGATGGGGTGACCCGGGAGGACGTTCAGACCCTGCAGGGTGCATCTCAGTGACGGTTTTCCTGGTGTGGGACCGCTTTCAGGCGTGTGGGCTGCTCTGGGGAAGTGATGTGGATCCTTTAGCGTCTAGCGATGCTGTGGAGACACGGCCACTTGTGAGCCTCTCACTTCCCTAGAGGACGGGAAGGGCGTTTCCATTGGTCTCCATTCCTCCAGCCGCCTGTCCCCCAGTGTCTCCCGAAGGGGCGGAAAGAGAAATCCTGTGTCACGTGCCTGCTGAAGATTGCCCAATGACGCTGCATGGTTTGTGGGATAAAATGCAGGGTCCTGGGCGGTGGGGTACAGGACCCTCCCAGTTTGGGCTTTGCGGTGCCTGGCGGTGCCGTGACCCACATCCTGTAAGCAGCAGCCGCGTCCTTTGCTCCCTCCTGGGTGTCCCCCTTCTGCTGGTGGCCCTCCCTCTGGTGTCCCCCTTCCTGGGCCCCCACCCCATCGAGCCTGTGAGGCTCAGGCTCACGACCAGTGTCTCTGTGTGGCACTCGGCCTGGATGGCTCCTGGCAAATCCGGTCAGTGCTGTCGTTTGGAGTGAGGAGGAAGCAGAGGCTTGTGTGTGCCGGGGAGTGGGGGACGAGCTCGAGGGAGGTGGGGGGACTTGAGATGGGCTTCGAGGGGCAGCGGATTTCAACTTGGAAGGGGTAGGGCACCTGCTCATTGGCTTCATCATGTCTTTGGAATGAAAGCTTCTCTTTTTCTTTTTGAGAGCAAATAACCTGATCTTACGACTGTTTGTCTTGGTCACTTGGGCTCCTCAGTCAGTGAGCATCTTCACAAAGTCATGAGTGAGACGGCCAACAGGCACATGCAAAGATGCTCAACATCACTAATCATTAGAGAAATGCAGATCAAAACCACAGTGAGGTACCACCTGACACCAGTCGGAATGGCCATCATTAAAAAGTCTCCAAACAATAAATGCTGGAAAGGGTATGGAGAAAAGGGAACCCTCTACACGCTTGGTGGGAATGTAAATTGGTGCAACCACTATGGAGAACAGTATGGAGGTTCCTTAAAAACCTAAAAATAGAACTACCATATGACTCAGCAATCCCACTACTGGGCATATACCCTGAGGAAACCATGATTCAAAAAGACACATGCACCCCAATGTTCATTGCAGCACTATTTACAATAGCCAGGTCATGGAAGCAACCCAAATGCCCATCGACAGACGAATGGATAAAGAAGATGTGGTACATATATACAATGGAACATTACTCAGCCATAAGAAAGAATGAAATAATGCCGTTTGCAGCAACATGGATGGACCTAGAGATTATCATTCCAAGTGAAGTAAGTCAGAGAAAGACAAATATCATATATCACTTATATGTGGTATCTAAAAAAAATGATATGAATGAACTTATTTACAAAACAAAAACAGATAGACAGACATAGAAAAGAAACTAATGATTATCAAAGGGGAAAGGGTGGGGGAGGGATAAATTAGGAGTTTGAGATTAAAAGATGCACACTACTTTATATAAAATAGATAAACAACAAGGATCTACTCTACAGTTCAGGAGACTATATTCAATATCTTGTAATAACCTGTTGTGGAAAAGACTCTGAAAAAATATATATATATAAAACTGAATCACTGTGCTGTACACCTGAAAGTAACAACATTGTGAATCCACTATACTTCAAATAAAAAGAAAAACAAAGAGAGGGCAGTCACGAATGAGCGGGGAGTTGGGGGGAAAGCAGCAGGCGTCCTGGGGGTCGTCGGGGCCTCCTGCTCCTCCAGCCCCGGTGTCCTCCTCTCTCTTTGGCAGGTGTGTGCGCCGGTCCTGACACACCAGTCCGCTGGGGTGGGGGCGTCACGTCGTTTGAACACACTCGCGTTACATCGCTCTGCTGTAAACCGCGCTGGCGGGGCGTGCTTCTCGGGCTCTGACTGTCCTGTCCCCCCTTCCTCCCCACAGTGGCTGCCCCCTGGTGACAATGGCCGCGTGACTGCCCGCCATGGCCCACCGGAAGCGTCAGAACACGGCGAGCAGCATGCTGGACCACAGGGCGAGGCCGGGCCTGGAGCCCGAGAGCGAGGATGCGGAGCTGCCCCTGGAGGAGTACGTGCCCAAGGGCCTGGAGCTGGCGGCCCTGCGGCCCGAGAGCCCTGCGCCCGCCGAGCAGGGCGGCCACGACCACAGCCCCGACGGGGACTCGAGCTCCGACTATGTGAACAACACCTCCGAGGAGGAGGACTATGACGAGGGCCTCCCCGAGGAAGAGGAGGGCATCACCTACTACATCCGCTACTGCCCCGAGGACGACAGCTACCTGCAGGGCACGGACTGCAACGGGGACGGCTACCTGGCCCACGACGCGCGCCACCTGGAGACGGACGAGTGCCAGGAGGCAGTGGAGGAGTGGACGGACCCGGCGGGCCCACAGCCGCACGGCCGCGGGGACCAGGGCAGCCCCGGCTACCGGGACGGCCACCTCCCCACCCCAGAGCTTGAGGCCTCTATGCTGGAGGCCCAGGACCAGGAAGAGGGCGTCCACTACTGTCCCGGCGAAGGGGCCTACCAGGACTACTACCCCGCTGAGGCCAACGGGAACGAGGGCAGCGCATCCCCCTACCGCCCGAGGCGCGGGGACGGGGACCTGGAAGACCAGGAGGAGGACATCGACCAGATCGTGGCCGAGATCAAGATGAGCTTGAGCACGAGCAGCATCACCAGTGCCGGTGAGGCCAGCCCCGAGCACGCGCCGCTGCGGGCGCCCGAGCCGGGGCCCGGGGACTCCTCGGAGGCCGGCCCGCCTGCCGAGGCCAGCCGCGGCCCCAGCAGACACGAGGGCAGGCCCAAGTCCCTGAACCTCCCTCCCGAGGCCAAGCACCCCGCAGATCCCCAGAGGAGCTTCAAGACCAAGGCCAGGACTCCCGAGGAGAGGCCAAAGTGGCCCCAAGAGCAGGTAGGACTCTGGCTGTCCCCAGGGAAGGGGATGGAAGGGCCCGGAGAGCAAAGGTGCTGCTGTAACCTGTAGATCAGAAGGCGTGCCGAGCTCTCCATTCCCTCAGTTATGTGTGGATGGCCCAGCCACTCCTTCACCCATCAGGTGCCTTAGTAAATGTCAAGAAAATCTGGTGGAAGGCTGATTGGCAACCAGGGCTCCCAGGAGACACCCCAGCCCACCCAGAAGAGGTTGGGTCTTAGTCTGCTTGCCCTGGATCTGCTCACGTGGGGGTGGTCCCTGTGACGGTTGCCCCTCACCAGGGGGTTTCTTCAGGCTGGCCGGACATCGGCAAGGATGTGGGGCTGCTGGCGAGTGCAGGCAGCTGCGGCCGGTGGTTGGGGGCAGCCTAGCGTCGAGGGGCAGCAACCTGAGTGCATTTCACTGGGGATGGTTGTATCGGGTGACACTTCTCTGAAAGCCCGGGGACCTTGGCATGATGGGCGATTAGCTGTAAATAACCGTTTTGCAAATAATTATTTGAAGGTTTGACAAAGTCTTGGAGAAGAGATGCATGCTAATGAGGCCAGTGGGTTTAAGCGTAACTGTATTTTCTTTTAATTATAGCAAAGTAAGTGTGTATTCTAATGAACACTTTTGACAAGCTGCCTTTCAAAAAACACGTGTATATAAAAAGATGTGAATATTAGACGCATGTAAAGGAACTTCTATTTGGCTAAATCTGTGGACAAATGAGAATGAACTGCTTTCATATTTTTTAAAGGCTTCATTAATATTATTTTTTTCCCAGAAGAATTCATGCATTTGAAAAGTATAGATAGTGAGAGCTCGTGTTTGGGCAACAAGTCCTATTGACTCACTGTAGGTTTCTGGAACTTCCCTTTGATGCCTTTTGGGTTTTTTTTAAAGATCGTTAAGCATAAATTGACTTCACTTTCAGGATGTTCCTGTAATTTGAGGCCGTTCTCTGTGTGCTGGGGGCTTTGGGGTGTAAAGAAACTGCTGTGCGCTAGCAGATGTGGGGGGAGCCCCCCAACAATAGCAGCGGTTCTGGGGTTAAGGTCTGGGCTTTAGGGAATAGTACTGCCGTCCTTCTGCAGTCCTGGCAGGGCTGGACTCACCACCCAGCAGCGGCGATGGTCCCGCAGGTCGATGTGGACCACGCAAGGCAGGTGACATGCTGAGCCTCGCTGGGACAAATGATGCCCGGACAAAGTTCTAGTCAAGAGAAATGATCTCTAGGGCACATGGTGGGGAGTGGACGAGACCTGATGTTGGGCTTTACTTAAACCACATGCCAGTTTGAGTGAAAATGCAGCCCTTTGGGTTGGAGGGCTGGGGGTGGATGAGTGGGTGGAGGTGGGGGCCCAGAGGAGGTCTGTTCTTCAGACGTGGCATTGCGTGGAAGGGCAGGTACCTTTTCTCCCCAGATAGAGTGTTGCCTTGAAACAAATGCTCTCATCCAAGACCCCGGAAAGGCTCATTTATGCTGGTTTATTATTGCCTAGCTTTTCTGGCTTTATTCACTCATTCATTCACAAGTTAATTCCATCAAGGGGAGAGGCTGGCAATTCCCAGCTCAGGGCAGACAAGGGCCCCCGAAGAAACTGGCCTCCTCTTGAGGGCTCTGCCCTGGCTGGGTCGTCACGTCTTGTAGACCCGAATGGCCCATCCAGATGAAGAACACTTTGGAATTTGATCAAGTAGACCCGCTGGTGATAGGAACCCTCTTGAAAGCAAGATATGTGTGTGTGTCTGTGTGTGTCTGTGTGTCTGTGTGTGTCTGTGTGTAAAGAAGGAAGTTCCCTGGGAAGTTTGGCAATTCCTTGCTTCAGACCACAGCCTGCCTTTCTAAAAGGAACCCCCTTCTACCCTGGGAACATCCAGGCCGTGTGGCCCCCAACAGGTGCACAGGGTGCTCCTGAGTCCCACGCCAGCCCCCCCAGTACTGTGCACGCAGTGAAGGCTGTGGTGGAAATCCCCTGAGGGAGAAATGGGCAGCGTCAGCCACCTCGGTGCTTAGACTGTTGGTTTGTAAAGCACGGTCCACGGCCCCGCAGCACCGGCGGCCCAGGACTGCCAGTGCCAAGGCTGCGTTTTGTTTTGTTTTTTAAATTAATTTTTATTGGAGTATAGTTGATTTACAATGTTGTGTTAGTTTCTGCTGTACAGCAAAGTCAATCAGTTATACGTATACATATATCCACTCTTTTTTAGATTATTTTCCCATATAGGTCATTACAGAGTATTGAGTAGAGTTCCCTGTGCTATACAGCAGGTCCTTATTAGCTAAGGCTGCATTTTAGCAAGATGCCACATGCAGTTTGAGAAGCAGCTCTTGGAGGACTCCTGTTGGAGGAGAAGTACATAGATAGCATCCCTCCTTTCTTCCCCTCATTTCAAAGCTCGAAAAGTTACGTCGTGGGTGCTTCTAAGAGTGCTGAATAGCACTTCACTCAGTCGCTGTACGGACAACAATATTACAATAGAATTAGAAACGGGACTGTGGTTCCCACCTTCTCAGACTCTGGCACTGAGCATACACAACGTCTGTAGCTGCCATCGTGGTCCCACGTGTGATTCTGCCATCCCGCTTTTAAAATCTGACATGTTGTAAATGTCGCTCCGTGTTGTCATATCATTTTCATGATCCTTTTTGCCAGCCTTTGAAGTTCAGGCAATGGGCCATCTAATTGATCTGTCTGTACATACCCTGCCATGGAGCGTGCAGGTTGCGGATGGCGTTTTCTTTTATATACGAGACTATACAGACCTCTTTGTATGAGGGAGGCAGGTTTTCCTCCTTTGGGTTTATCACTTGAGGATAAATTCCCAGGCTCTGCATGAATGCTGACCATCTCCCCATGATCCTCTTGTCTGATACTTTTTTTTTCTTCTATGAATGTTTGGTGCCTTTTATCTTTTGGGGTCTCGATGCTTTTCCATTTCCTAGCAGCACTTTAGGCATGCACCACAGATGTTATTTTTTGCTGCAGATGTTTTTCTTTAGCCTCTTTTCTTTTGAAAAGCCTCCAGTTTGCAGTTAGAGCTGCCCCCATGCAGCTCTGAGGAGACTGAGGGGTCTGCACAGGGGCACGCAGGTCTGGAGAACCTGAAGGAGGTGGACTTGGCATTGCAGGAAGCTAGGGTGTGATCGTGGGGAACAGAGGAGACCCACGTGTGAGTGTTTTTACAGCAAAAATGTTTTTTCAAATCAATGCAAGTTTATTGAGGACATTTTGGAAAATAGAGGCAAAAAATATTTTGCCATGTGACACTGTAGAATTCCAGCATTGAGTTTTCATTTTGTAGTAACCTACATGGGGAAAGAATCTGAAAAGGAATATATCTATAACTCAAGTGACTTTGCTGTACACCTGAAATAACACAACATGATAAATCAACTATACTTCGATAAAAAATAAATTAATTTAAAAACAAAACAAAGAGTTTTCAAATCGAAGAGACAAATTGCCTCTCAGGATTTCCCCGAAGCATCCGCTTAGAGGTGTTCTGTAAACAAGGTGTGCCTGGTCCTTATTATTCATGGATTCCGTATTTGTGAATTTGCCTTCTCACTAGAGTTTATCTGTAACCTTAAAAATCTATACCCATGGCACTTATGCAGTCCTTTTCGGACATGCACAGACAGGCAAAAAAATTGAGTCATTCAGCACGCCCGTTCCCAGCTAAGTTTGAACAAGGAGACGCCCTGCCTTCTTTCAGCTCGTACTATGAAAAAGCGTCCTTTTTGTGGTCCTTTTAGTGCCATGTCTTTTGCATTTGTGTGCTTGTGGCTGGTGATAGAATGACCCCCAAGTGCAGTGCTGAAGTGCTGTCTAGTGTTCCTAAGTGCAAGAAGGCTGAGACGTGCCTTTTGGAGAAAAACACGTGTTGTTTGGTGTTTCATTCAGGCGTGAATGACAGAGCTGTTGGCCGTGAGTTCAGTGTTAACAAATAACAACATGGTACATTCAGAAAAAGGAAGAAGAATTTGCCGATCTGTACCTGGGGCTGCTCTACAGAGTGCTGGAGTAACATCTGCAGTGTGTGAGGGAGTGATGGGAAAGTGGCTAACTTTGTGGATTTGTGAGATGACCACCCATTAAGAAACATCTTGTTAAAAGGCTGAAAACCCTAAGCCTAACCCTAGCCAACGAAATTGACAGTCTTGTTATCCCGGGTCAGGAAAATGTGAAACTCTTCTCAGCTAGTGTTTTATTATATATACTGGATATAATTAATTATTTGTGAGTAACACATGGTAAATAAGGTGTCTTTAAATAGAAACATACATAGAACAAGGTCATGTATGGATCGGTTGATGAAATGTGGGGACCAGAGGCTCAGGGGAACCTCACCCTGTATTTCCCCCTGGGAACGGTGGTCCAGGATCCCCTCATTCAGGGTTCACGGCAACTTTATTGAACATAACAGCCACGAACAAGGAGAGCTGACTGTATCGGGTTGGCGAATGACTTTGAGAAACTCTGCTGCAAAGCCTTCCCCTTCCTAGAGATCCCCTCCGTGCTCGCATGGGTGCCGCCTTCATCCCAGACTCCCAGCGACGAAGACACCCCAGCCCTGCTCCGCCCGCCTCTCCTGAACACTCTGGAGCCTCAAGCCCTTTTCTCTCCCTGCAGGAATACACCAGCCGAAGATGCACATCCTCGGGGCAGAGGGCCAGACCATGTGACATCCCAAGACCTTTCCCCGTATGGCTCAGTCCCAGGATGGTCACCATGAACCCACAGTGGTGGGAAAGCTGTCACCTCTGTCACCTGTGAGACCCGTGGCTTCTGAGGATTTAATGTTTCTTGTTTTGCCATTTGTGGAAAATCCCTGGGTGACGGTGGAGGTGACGCCGGTGTGGGTAGTGACTGCCAGCACCGTGCTAGGGCTTTGTGTGTGTGGTCTCAGTGAATCTTAGAGCAACCGGAAGAGGTAGGGACTAGGGTTATTCCCATTTTACAGATGAGGCCTTTGAGACCTGTGTGGGGTCAGTACCGTATCCATGGTTACACAGTGTGAGGGCTGAACAGTTTGTTAGGGCAAGGCTCGCGCCTGTGACCCTGGGCAGCTCTAGAAGAGGTGATGCCGAGCTCAGCGAGGGGGTGAGTGTGGGTGAGTTTCCTCTGCCCTGTCGTCTGTTTACTCGTTATCACGAGACCTGACGGGCTCTGTTGTTCTCGGCGAGTGTGTCCTGGCACCAGCAAGGTGACCGGCAGACACCAGACCCCCGGCCTGTAAAACTGTCGCGACGTCCTGACTTCATGAGGGCTCAGGCCATAGATCAAATCAATCAAGTAGAGATTATTCATGGAGCATTTTTCTTAATTTTATTGAGCTTTGGTGACATGAAATATTGATTTTTTTTTTTTTTACATACAGCAATTAAAGGATGCATGAGTTGGGTCCAGCCAGATGCATATTGAATATCCAGATAGAATGGCCGTTTCTGCACCTGCCAGGGTGGTCCTCTGCCCTTTGGCAGCGAGGCCGGGAGTGTGGAGGGAGGACCCCACCCGGGCTGGTGTCACAGCTTAGGGGGATCGGGCGAGTCCTCAGTGCACCTCCTGTGAAGACGGGTGCCCCCCGTGCTCCTGGGGGCACGGTAAGAGCATGTTTGTCCAGCACCAAAGATCGTGGTTCCGTGGGTCTTTGGGGTGCCTGGGGTGACAGGCTCTTGTGGTCCCTACTGTGCGTCTATGTTTGGCAAGGACTCGCTTGTGACAGCTGTTGTGAGATCAGGTCCTCCAGAAACACCTGCTCTGTGCCCGAACTTCTTTCAGAGACTCTCCATCCTCTGGGCCTTGTAGATTCCTAGGGCTGCAGCCTTCCCTGGCCCTCCGTGCCCCTGTGGGCTGGGTACACATCAGGGCTTCAGTGATCATGGAGTTGGAGGCTTCAGATTTATGTGACCACCATGTGGAGCGGCTCCGCACGTCGGGAGGGCAAACCAAAGGCGTGTTTTGATTCTTTGGGGTTTTCATGATTTCTGTTTATTATCAGCCCAGCCAGTGTTTTCTAGAAAGAGCCCTCTGACAATAGAAAAAAGAAAGATCAATACATCGTAGTCAATACAGCAGTTAGAGGGAGGTGTGATCCAGGGCCCCGAGGCCACATCACACGCACAAGTGTTCAGCGTTGCTCCCTGTGTGGACGCCTTTGCTGTGATTGGCGTTCAGTCAAGACTTGCTTCATGCACGACCTTTCGAGATGGTGGCAGGAATGCTGGCACCAAATAGGGAGGGGGAATATTAGGGGCAGGGGCAACCTCGGTCTGCCCTTTGTTGGGGGGTGGCACCGTGATGCTCTCTCTGGGCTCACACGTGCCTTGTTCAGCGGCGTATGAAGCAAGTATGAGCACCTGCTTTTTGTAGAGGACCCCCTGGCCCTGAGAGGCTGAGAGAAGAGCATCCCGGGGTTGCTGGTGCCCAGGTGGAAGCAGGTGTGCCAGGGGCCCTGCTGCTTGCACAGTGCCCGGGTGGGAACAGTCTGCCCAGACCTGGCCCCCAGGTCGGACCAAGCTGGAGAAAGAGCCCTCGGGCAGGTGCTGAGGACAGGGCTTGGTGGGGGGGGAGAGGGGAGGGGTGTCCAGGGGCATGGCGGGACAGGGGAAGGTCCTCTACACCCCCCAGGCCTCCATGGAGCGCAGCTGGCCTCTTCCTTCCTGCAGCCCTGCTCCAGTTCTGCAGCCGTCCCCACTCCTCTGCCTGCCCGCCCGGGCATCAGTCCTGGACGTCCCTTTGTTCATGGGGAGGGTGCATGGAAGGGTCCCCGGGCTCCTGTGCCCCTCCCCAGCCTCCTCCCCGCGCAGTGTGCCTGCTGTCACTAATTCCCGGGACCGCCCTGGAAAACGAAATCCAGGCCTCGGCATCCTAAGCCCCTCGCTTGATCTGCCCGAGTTCCCAAACTTGATTTCTTGGAGCCCATTTGCCGAGTCAGCGCAATGCCCTGATTTGATTTTTATGAAGCCTCTTGAGGACCTGTGACTAGAGGTGGCTTTTATTTTCATGGAGCAGTTCATCTGGCAGGAATCTGGGATTGCGTCAGGGCTTTTAAAATCTAGTTAAAGCGGGGCTTCTAAAACACTGTCTTTATTGTTTGGGAAAATCGTGTAAAGCCCCTCCCCTAACGGTAATCTAGAAGGTTCCTTCCCTTCCACCCTCGAGAGAGTTGGGGCTAGTGGTTAAGAGCACAGATGGCAGAGCCAGGAAGCCTGGACCTCACTCCACTGCACCAGCTCCTGGCTCTGGAACGTTCTGGACATGCCGCCCGGGGCTGTGGGAGCAGAGCTGATTGGATCAGTATATGGCGATGGACGGTGAGGGGCGTGGAGCGCTTGCCGTGAGGAGGAGGATGCGGGTCTTACATCCGTGGGAATCTCAGGAGGTGGGGGATGCAGTCAGGTGAGCCTCTGCACGCAGCTGGGACCATGCTGGGCCGGGCAGGGAGCAAGATGATGTCCCCGTCTTCTGGGGTGACATCAAGGGAGGGACGAAGCCAGCAGGGTGAGGCAGGATGAGAGGAGGCATGGGACTGGCCAGGGACACCATGGGATGGGTGGGGCCTGATGGGCGGGGGTGACAGGTGGGGTGGGAGCAGCTCCCCAGGTGCCCTCAGGCTCCCCCCTCTCTGCAGGCCCTCTTCAGGTGCCCCCTCTCCCCGCAGGGATTTCTTGGGGGGCGGTTCTCACATCCTCCTGGTGGCATCCTCAGCCCCTTTCTGCCCTGGATTCCCACATCTGGGGGGCCGGGGTGGCAGCCACACATCTCCAAGGGTGCCCTGATTTTCTCACACTCGATTTTGAATTGAAAATTAACTGAGAACCCCGCTTTCCAGGCAGATGAGCGGGGCTCCAGACCACCGGTCTCTCACTAATTCCAAACGCCGTCCCTCCTTTACCTGGGGTTTCTGAACATAATTCCCACTCCCCATCTCCTGGGCTGGCTGGCGTCTGCGAGCCCTCCCACGCAGTCTGTGCGAATTGCACTTAGGATGTGCCAGGCCCTGGGGGTGCAGAGATGAAAGTGACTTAAGCCTGCATCGAGAAGCTCGTTCTAGAGGGAGACAGACACGCAGAGACTCCCCGTCCATCTGGGTGGGGCTGGGTGATCAGCAGAGACCCCGCTGCCCAGCCCATGAGTCCCTTGCAGGCTTCCTGGGGACGGGCTGCCGCATGGGTGATAAGCAGAGAGGTCCTGGGACTTTGAGGTGGCTTTGGGAAGTCAGCTGACCAGGCGGGCTGAACGTGGAGGTCACGGGCGTCCTTAGCATGCAGTGGGGTTGGGGATTGTGACGGGGGCCAGAGCCCTGAAAGAGGACCGGTGGAAGGTGAAGGAATGGACTGAGGATGCTGATGAGAGAGGGACAGAGCAGGGCCATCAGGGGGATGGGGAACTGGGAGGGCCCTGAGCATCTCTGGTGGATGGCCAGGGCAGAGGCTCCCGTGTGGGAGCACAGGGGATGGGTGGGGAGCGTCTATAAGGGCAGGCAGGGAGGGATCTGAGGAGGTGCCAGCAGGGAGAGGGTGCCCACCACGTGTGGAGCTGGGATTGCGTTGCTTTGACTCGAATTGCACTGCTTTGCCAGTGGTGTGTGTCCAGGGCAGGTTTCGGGGAAGGAGAGAGGCGGGTGGGGGACTGAGGCAGGGCGCTGCCCCACCTGCATCTCCCATCCTCGGGCCCCTGCAGCACCGCCACCATCCCCAACATGTTCCAGGGGCTCAAGACACATCCCACAAGATCAGTCAGTCACATGACATTCTCCAGGAAGTGCAGGGCTCCATGGGAGAATATATAGTAACAACTTCTGTTCAGGGAGAAAGACCACATTGCTGAGCACGAGATTCGGAGATAGAACAGCCTGGCGATGGCAGTCACGGGGTTTGCACCCCAAAGCACTCAGATAGCGGTCAATGCTAATCAGTTACTAAAAAAGACACGGCACTGTGGTAATAGGAGGCTAACCAAGAATAGCTCCCAACCCTACATCAGATAATACCATGGACAGCTCAGGAAGACTAAGCACAGCTCAGAGAGGCTGAGAAGGGGGTGTGGCACAGGATGGCACCCCAGGGCCTAGCGTGGACTCCAGACCCTGCCAAGACCACAGGCAGCCTTCACAGAAGAGAAGCTGGTCTCTCCACCTGAGACCAAGCCAAGGCCCAGACTACTGGAGCTGAAGGATGCTTGGATCTGGGCTTGCAGAATCTGATTGCCCGGCTGCTCAGGTTGGTTTCAACAGCCAGCAAACGGTCCTCTTAAGAGCTGGCAGTGTGCTGTCCTTGGTGCTGATGCACTGCCAGGTCTGCCCCACGGTTGGCCACCCTGCCCCGCTCTGGGTGCAGTCAGGCCAGCAGGTCAGCGAGCCTGCGCTAGACTTTGGCCGAGGGGTTACTTCTCAGGACAGTGCTCGGGGCACCATGTCAGGTAGGAGGGAGGTTGTTGTTCGGGGCGTTGCCTGTTTGCCCTCCTTGGTCAATCCTCCTCTTCGTTGGCCCGAACACTTGCAAACGGCCTCTGATTCTGCCTCTGGGATCTATCGGCCCACTCTGACTTCTGGTGCAACCCTATCCCTCCCCTCACCCTTCCCACTTAGACTTTGGATCTCACGCTTCCCCTCAAAGCAGCCATTGTTGCCGGCTGGGAGACCTCTGTTCCTGACCTTCACTTCCAGAGCTTCTGGGTCTCTGGCCGTGGAGGGGTATGCACTGACACAGACTCACCCACCCAAGTGTCTTCCTCAGAAGGGCTCAGGCCCAGACCACCCCACACCCAAGCCAGGTCTCTGGGTACTTCTGAGTTCCTCTGGCTACTTCTGCTGCTGCTTTCTTCTCTAGTCATTGAAAATAGATGCTCTTCCTTGCTGTCATCTATTCCCTTCTACATTCATTCATTCATTTATTCATTCACGGGGACCCAAGTATATAAAAGATAGCATGCTGGTCACTTTTAGAAATATGAATGTTGATTTCAAGAAAGGAGGGATAGTCTAGCCATTCACCAGTCCTCAAAACCCGCTCCAGACACAAGAGTAGTGGCGGGTCAGGGTGCTTCTTGCTGCATTGGATTTGCAAATCACGGGAGATGTCATGAAGTGGAATTGCTGCCCGAGGTTTTTCTTGCCTAATATCTTATTAATAGTTAATCTCCAACCCTCTTTTAAATGCCAAGAAAAATGAAATCGGATGAATTAAGCCAAAGGTTTCCAAGTCACTTAAAATATGGGCCGTTTGGCCCATATTCAGAGATCATGGCCTGGTAATTTTTTTTTTTTTTTTTTTTTTTTTTAAAAGGAAGAGTTTTTTTTGTGTTTTTTTTTTTAATTAATTATTTTATTTTTGGCTGCATTGGGTCTTCGTTTCTGTGCGAGGGCTTTCTCTAGTTGCGGCGAGCGGGGGCCACTCTTCATTGCGGTGCGCGGGCCTCTCACCGTTGCGGCCTCTCTTGTTGCGGAGCACAGGCTCCAGACGCGCAGGCTCAGCAATTGTGGCTCACGGGCCCAGTTGCTCTACAGCATGTGGGATCCTCCCAGACCAGGGCTCGAACCCGTGTCCCCTGCATTGGCAGGCAGACTCTCAACCACTGCGCCACCAGGGAAGCCCCTGGTAATTTTTACAGTATTTGTGGGAAGATCGATTTCTCTTCTGCACCACAGTTATAATGATCAAGTTCCAAAAAAAAGACTTTTACATACAAAGCAAAATTGTTCAGCCCTAAAAAAAAAAAAAAAAAAAAGGAAATTCTGACACCTGCTACAACGGGGATGAACCTTGAGGCCACTATGCTGAGTGAAATTAGCCAGTCACAAAAAGACAAATCCTCTATGATTCCACCCAGTGAGGTACCTAGATTAATTAAATCCATAGAGACAGAAGTGGACTGATGGTTGCCAGGATAGAGGTGGGGGGAATGGGGGTTAGTATTTAAAGGGGACAGAGCTTCCGTTAGGGATAATGAAAAGTTCTGTGGCCGGATGGTGGTGATGATTGTACATCAGTGTTAATGAACTTAATGCCACTTAATTGTCCACTTAAAATTGGCTAAAACGATACATTTTATTTTATGTATATTTGCCACAATAAAAAAAAGAAAGAAAGAAAAGGCTCTTGTCTCATTAACTGACCTGAGCCAATTTGAATCATCTAAAACTAAGTAGAGCCAGTCTGAGCCCATGAAGGGGCAGAGGAGTGGTGGACACCAGATTATTAATCCTGCTGGGCTTTCACATAGGTCATGCAGACCACTGGGTTATGTAAAATGGTTGAGCTCATACCATGTTAGTATCATTAAAAGAAGAATATGTTGTCAAATGTACCATGAAAATACTCTCTTTCCTCATCCTCAACTTTAAGGAAACCAAGATGTTCTATTTTGCATATTCATGACAGTTGAGCAGGTAGATTTAATAGAAGCTTACTGGATGCTTGGGATCTCCTTTACACATTAGCTGGTTAAACTTATTTTTCAAATTAGGAGTCATAGGACTTAGTGTTGGCAGCCATAGGCAGTTCCATTGAGTTGTTTATTATTCAGGACTAATAGGATTGATTGGAATGGAGAACTCCTTCCCGAATCTCAAATCTCGAGAACAGAGAGCTGGTCTTGGCAGTTCCCTGCTGGGAAGGGCAGTCTCTATAGACAAGTGGGAGTTAAATATGGGAAGTGCCTTGGAGCTGGAATTCGAACATTGACTTAGCATGGTCATCTGGTTTCTTCTGACCTGGGTGCCTTAGTGTCATCCATTTATCTGATGCCATGCTCGCTCTCACAGAACGTGTGTGGGGTGCGCTCTAGGCTGAGGGTGGGGATCAGCTGGGGGAACAGGGAGGGTCTCAGGGCTCCCGGGAGCCCCCGGCCTGAGCCTGCCATAAGGCTAAGAGATTGCTCTTCACTTTGGAGGGTTGCTGTCATTAAACTGCTCACACAGGGCTTCTCACCTTGCAGTTAGCGGGGGCTGGGGTGTTTGTAGCAAGCTGGTGGAACCCATGGGAAAAGCAGCCTGCTGGCCTGCAGCTAAGGATGGAGAAGGGGTCATGGAGCTTTTCTCCTTTGAGAGTTGAGCTAAATCAAACATGACACTCCCCGTTTCTGTAGCTGTGCCTGCAGTGATGGGGCTCCCTCCTTCCCCACGAGGGAATACGACTGTGACATCCCGGGTGCGAGGCTGGTGCCCAGGAGAGAGGAGTGTCTGAGGTCCTGCTGCTGCTGTCTGGGTGGCCTGCCTCCTTCCCCCGACCCACCCTCCTCCCCTTGCCCTTTGCGTCCCTCAGGAGGGCTGGTCCTGCATAAGCTGGTTGTGACCTTCGTGCAGGGGTCTAGTGCTGAGCTGAAGGGGGTATCAGAGGCAGAGGCAGTGTGTTTTAGATCTTTCGAGGGCTCTGCTTACTCTTTCTTTCCCTGTTACTTTAAAATTGTAGCTATAGACGCATACCATGAAATTTACCATTTTGACCATTTTAGAGTGTACAATTCAATGGCATTTAGCACAGTGTTGTACAACCACCACTATTTAGTTCCAGAACATTTTCATCACCCCAAAAGGAGACCCCATACTTATTTGGCAGTATCAGTCCCCAATCTCCCCTCCTTCTAGCCCCCAGTAATGACAAATCGACTTCCTTCCTGTGCAAGCAGACCCCCTGAGATACTGTGGTTTGGTTCCAGGCCACTGCAATAAAGTGAATGTCTCAATAAAGCAAATCACAAATTTTTTGATGTCTCAGTGCATCTAAAAGTTATGTTTACGCTATACTGTAGTCGATCAGGTGTGTAATAACATCTGAAAAAACAATGTACACACCTTAATTTAAGAGTACTTTATTGCTAAAAAATACTAAGCATCATCTGAGCCTTCAGGGAGTCGTAATCTGTTTTGCTGGTGGAGGGTCTTGCCTCGATGCTGACGGCTGCTGGCTGATCAGGCTGGTGGTGCCTGAAGGCTGGCTGTCTGCGGCAATTTCTTAAAATGAGACGACAGTGAAATTTACCCTATCGATGGACTCTTCCTTTCACAAATGATTTCTCTGTCTCATGCAGTGCTGTCTGATAGCATTTTACCCACAGTAGAATTTCTTTCAAAACTGGAGTCAGTCCATCCAATTTTGAAATTCTCCTGCTGCTTTATCAACTAAGTTTGTTATATTCTAAATTTTTTTTTGTCATTTCAACAGTCTTCACAACATCTTCACCAGGATTAGATTCCTTCTCAAGAAACCACTTTGTTTGCTCATCCATAAGAAGCAACTCCTCATCCATTCAAGTTTTATCATGAGAGTGCAGCAACTCAGCCCCATCTTCAGGCTCCACTTCTAATTCTAGTTCTCTTACTGTTTCCACCACATCTGCAGTTACTTCCTCCACTGAAGTCTGAATCCCTCAAAGTCATCCGTGAGAGCTGGAATCAGCTTCTTCTAAATTCCTGTTAATGTTGATATTCTGACCTCTTTCCAAGAATCACAAATGTTCTTAGTGCCATCTAGAATGGTGAATCCTTTCCAAAATGTTTCCATTTACTTTGCCCAGATCCATCAGAGGAATCACTGTCTATGGCAGCTGTAGCCTTCCAAAATGTAAATATTTCTTAAATAATAAGATTTGAAAATTGAAATTCCTTCTTGATCCAAGGGCCGCAGCATGGATATTGTCTTAGCAGGCATGAAAACAACATGAATCTCTTATATCTCCATCAGAGCTCTCGGGTGACCAGGTGCATTGTCAGCGAGCAGTAATATTTTGAAAGAAGTCTTTTTTCTTCTGAGCAGTAGGGTCTCAACAGTGGGCTTAAAATATCCAGTAAAACCATGTTGTAAATAGATGTGCTGTCATCCAGGCTTTGTTGTTCCAGTTAGAGAGCACAGGCAGAGTAGATTTAGCATAATTCTTAAGGGCCCTAGGAATTTTGGAATGGTCAGTGAGCATTGGCTTCAACTTAAAGTCACCAGCTGTGTTAGCCCCAAACAAGAGAGTCAGCCTGTCCTTTGAAGCTTTGAAGCCAGGCACTGACTTTTCCTCTCTAGCTATGAAAGCCCTAGATGGCATTTTTCCAATAGAAGGCTGTTTCATCTGCATTGAAAAGTTGTAGTGTAGAGTAGCCACCTTCATTAATGATCTTAGCTAGATCTTCTGGATAACTTGCTGCAGCTTCTACATCAGCACTTGCTGCTTCAGCTTGCACTGTTATGTCACGGAGGCGGCTTCTTTCCTTAAACCTCATGAACCAACCCCTGCTAGCTTCAGATTTTTCTTCTGCAGCTTCCTCACCTCTCTCAGCCTTCATAGAATTGAAGAGAGTTAGGGCCTTGCTCTGGATTAGGCTTTGGTTTAAGGGAATGTTGTGGCTGGGTTTGATCTTCTATCCAGATCACTACAACTTTCCCCATATCGGCAGTAAGGCTGCTTCACTTTCTCATCATTCATGTGTTCACTGGAGTAGCACTTTTAATTTCCTTCAAGAACTTTTCCTTTGCGTTCACAATTAAGCTGCTCTTTAGTGCAAGAGGTCTAGCTTTCGGCCTGTCTTGGCTTTCCATATGCCTTCACTAAGCCTAATCATTAGTTTTTGACTTAAAGTGAGAGACGTGAAACTCTTCCTTTCACTTGAACACTTGGAGGCCACTGTATGGTATCAATTGGCCTAATTTCAGTATTGTTGTGTCTCAGGGAATAGAGAGGCCCAAGAAGAGGGAGAGAGAGGACGGTGGAGGAGTCAGAACGCACACATTTATCAGTTAAGTTCATTGTCTAATATGAGCGTGGTCTGTGGTGCCCCAGACAATTACAATAGTAACATCAAAGATCACTGATCACCATAACAAACATAATAATCATGAAAAAGTTTGAAATATTGCGTGACTTACCAACACGTGACACGGAGACACAAAGTAAGCAAATGTTGGAAAAATGGCACCAATAGATGAACTCAACACAGGGTTGCCACAAACCTTCAATTTGTAAATAATGCAATATCTGCAAAGCACAGCAAAGTGAAATGCAATAAAACAAGGTCTCTCTGTATAGATTTGCCTGTTTGTAGACATTTCATCTAAATGTAATCATATAATATGTGGCCCTTTGTGTCTGGCTTCTTTCACTTAACATGATGTTTTCAGGGTTCGCCCATGTTGTAGCCTGTATCACAACCTCATTCCTTTTCATGGCTGAATGATGTTCCATTGAATGGATATACCACATTTTGTTTATCCATTCATCAGTTGACAGACATTTGGGTTGTTTCCACCTTTTGACTATTGTGAATCACGCTGCCATGACCATCCCTGTACGTTTTTGTGTAGACACCTGCTTTCAGCTCCTTTGGGTCTACACCTCAGAGTGGAATTGCTGGGTCACATGGGCATTTAATGTTTAACTTTGTGAGGAATCACAGACTGCTTTTCACAGCAGCTAGACATTTTACATTCCCACCAAAAATGCATCAGGATTCTAGTTACGCTCAAATTAAAAAAAACGAACAGCCTGAACGAAGCCTTGATGGCATGGCATCTGGACGCACCATTGTTCAAGGGTGGCTTTAGTTGACCCGTGCGTTTGTTAATATCCTGGCTGGCCCCACAGAGTCTGAGGCAGCAGGACCAATGAGTTATGCCTTGGTGCTGGTCGGGAAGCTGTCCTGGGCCTAGACCTTTGTTATGTGCATCTTCCCGTCCTGAATGCGGGTGCCCAGGGTGGTGCAGGACACAGAGCGGATGCCTGCTTGGACTGGCCATGTGGATGCAGACTCTGGGCAGTGCTTGACGAAGGATGGAAACGTAGATGCCAGTGAAAAATCTGGTTCTGCTCAAAAATGCTAGTCCCCCGGGTACCACCTGCCCTTCCTGGGGCCCTGTGAAAAAAGAGTGAATGATGGAGTGGAGAAGTGATGGGGCCCCAGGGGCAGTGGCGGAGGAAGTTTTAGTGGACGAGTCTCAGAGAACAAGGCCAGGCCCCGACTGGCTTCCCCAGTGCATCTTGTCATGATTCTCGTAAGCCAGAGATGGGCTTCAAAAAGATGCGATCATCCCCAGAGGGATAACTATGATAAGAATAAAGACTTTATCCAAGCTCTCCTCCTCCTGCAGATAAATATCACAGAGTGACCTGAATCGTAAGAGGAATGGGAGAAAAAGAACAAAATTGTCATTTTTCAGAGCCATCTATTTGTCAGGGGAAGGATTGGAGGGCCTTTGAGAGAAGACCTGGAGGGCGCTGATGAGACCGTCAGTGGCCCCGTGGGTTATGCTCTCAGCTTGGCCCCACGGGAGCATCCTCAGTGTTGCTGCCCCAGCTGCCCCTCCTGAGCTGGAATGTCCGATGAGTCGGGCTGACCGATGCCTTTGAAAACAGAGCAAGAAACAACTCCTGGAGAAGACTCCTGCAGCACTTGGGGTTTCTCTGACTCGGAGTTGTGTCTGGGGGCAGATAGGACAGTCCAGCGGCTTCCTTGGCTTTGCGTTCATGCTGTCTGTCCCTCACTGAGCTCCCCTCCATGTCACTCACGTGCTTGTCATTCAGGACAGCGCTCGGAAACACGCAGCTTTTGTTCCAGATGGTGTGAGCGGACGTGCGCTTGTTTGCTGTTATTCCATCTGAAGCCATGTGGGGTATATTGCCAGATTTTCAGTTTAATCCAGCAGACACAATCAGAATTGACATGTTAAAAAATCCTAGCTTTAGTTTCCCTAACTAGAGCCAAGATATTTATTTGAACAATTTATTCAAATTAGTGTATTTTTCTTACAAGCAAGTCATCTCTGCCCTGAACAGCTGTCCCTGGTTCTGGCATCTTGTGACCAGCCTGTGCCATCACATCGTGCTCTGGTCTCCAGGCTCCATGGAGTGGGGTTCGGGGGGTCCCCACTGCATTAGCATATTTCAGGTCACATGTTTCACTCACCCCTCCCCCCCAGCAATGGCCCATGGGGGTTCCAGTGGGTGGCACCGAGAACACCCCACTACAGGTACTTGATGAGGTATGTGGCCCTCCCATCCCTGTTGGCATCTTATTTTGAGGTGTGCCTGGCTGCTGTACCGTGGGGAGGGCACAAAAGGATTTAAACAGCATCTCCCTCTAAGATCCATATGGGCCTCTAACCGTGTTCATTTCAGATCCTGTGTCCCCTGCTGCCAAGCCCCCCACCCTGGCCCCTGAGATGAAAATTTGAGCACCAGATGGGCTCTCCCAAGGAGAAGCAGCACAAGCCGTCCTCCTGCCTCTCTGGAAACAACCCTGGCTGTTTATTATGAGATGCAGTTGTCATGGTGATGAGTGGTCGGAGGGAGTTAGAGAAAATGTTGGCCTGGGTCGAGCCTGTAGAAGCTTTGGGGAGAAGCTGCCCTTGTACGTGGACCTGAGACCTTGTGTTGCCTGTGGTCACCACATGCTGTGGTCCCACACTGAGTTGTCTGGGGGATGGTGTAGGGCACTGACTTCCAGCCTGGGTTCCCCTGGCACAGCCCAAACTGCGTCCCCCAGAAGGGATACCTCTTCCATTTGCCAGAGACACCCAGTAGAAGGCCAGCAGCGGTCCTGGTGTTGCCGTTTCCCACTATGTATTCGGCACCATGATGACAGTCTGTTGCCCCATATGATGGCCCTCTTTCTGCCAGAAAAATTAGGTTCTAGCCCAACTTGTAACATTTGTAGAAGGAGTGTTATCTTAGTCCTTTTGGGCTGTTAAAACAGAATACCATAAACTGGGGGACTTAGAAACAACAGACATTTACTTCTTAGTTCTGGAGGCTGGAAGTCCAAGATCAAGGTGCTGGCAGATTTGGTGTCTGGTGAGAACCCACTTCCCTAAACAGCCATCTTCTTTTACATCCTCACGTGGCAGGAGGGGCGAGGGAGCTCTCTGGGATCCCCTTTATAAGGGCACTAATCCCGTTCATGAGGACCCCACCCTCATGAGCTCATCTAATCCTAATGACCTCCTAACAGCCCACCTCCTAATACCATTGCCCTGGGGGTTAGGTTTCAACATATGAATTTTGGCGGCGGTGGACGCGGGGACACGAATATTCAGTGTGTACTAGGTGTGGTTGACCCCGTTTTCATTTTTCAGTTGGTTGGTTGGTTTCTTTGGGGTTTTTGGAGTTTCCTGGTGCCTGTTCGGCTCCTTGTAAGGCAGTGCAGGTGTTCAGGAAATGAAGTTTGTGAACTCAGCCTAGGGACGGTCACCAGGTTAGAAATTTCGCGAACAAGAAGGCAAAATACTGATGTGCTCTAAGTGGACCTTGAAACTGGGAGGTGTACAGGACAGCAGAGGGTTGTCTGGGGCATTCCCACATTAGAGCCTTACTTAAGGCGGGCGGGAACACCCTTTGAGGTGAGAGACCCCTTTGGACATTACAGGAGGTTTTTCCTGGTGTGTCTTGTCCACAGCGGGAGGTGCAGAGCCAGTAGGGCTGTGGCAGGATTAGGAGTTCGGGAAGAAGCCTGGCTCCAGTGGGACCCTGGCAGGAGTGACCCCTTCAGGCTCAGCCCTGCAGGAAGGGGTGCTGTCCGCTCAGCTTGGGCAGCATGGATCCATGGTGGGCAGATTAGACCTGAAAGGAGAAGGATGGGGCCAGACCTGAAAGGAGGGCTGTGATGGGTGGAGCAGGGGGCCCCAGAGCCCCGCCTCGGGACAGACCAGAACAGCGGGGCCAGGTCAGGGCCCACCGGCGCCGTCTGGGGGCTCACGGGGCTTTGGGGTAGGGGAAGTCCTTTGGGCTTCCAGCGAGGAAGAGGGGACCAAGCAGACATCTGACCCTCCTGGCCCCAGCTGTGCCCTGCACCCCCTCTGCTCCGGGAAGGCCTCATTTCTTCCTGTGGGTTGAGCGAGCCCAGATTGCTCTCGGGATGTGGCACAAATCTGCCCAGTCCTTAATGCCCAGACAGCTTTGTCCACCTCCTGTCTGAGCCATCCCCTCCACGCCCGCGGCCTCTGAAGCCCAGTGGTACCTGCAGTCACGGAGAGGATGCTCTGCTAGAATCCCTGGTCTGCCTGGTGCACAACCCCCCTGTTCCCTTCAGGGCTAGGACGGTGGGCCTGGGTCTTTTCATTTTTCTCGAACCCCCGCACAGAGATCTAATGAAGAGTCACAGGCCGTGACAGTAACAGTCTAGGGCAGGGAAGACACGACACATGGCTGTGCTGCCTGAGGCTGTGGGTACCTGACCATTCCTGTCCACACCTGGAGGCTCAGTCCTCTTACCTGTAAAGCAGGAATGGGCACATCCATCTCATATGGGAAAGGATGTGATCAATAATGTTACTTATTTATAAATAAACATAATGTAAATATGAGTATAATGTATATGTATGTTCATAATATAAATTTATTTATTTGTAAATAAAACTTACTAGTGTCATTGGCATCATCATATTGTTACTGCTTGATAATCTATTTCCAGAAAGTTCTAGAACTTGACTTAAGATGCTGGCTCACCAGAGCCTCCTTTGGGGTTTGGACAGTGATTTCAGTGCTTGGATATGGAGAGATCTTCTGGATAGTACAGGGCACTAAGTAGAGAAAATATACCTAAATTTTACATTTTGTTCATCGAAGTAAGAGGAATTTTGGTTTGATGTCTTCTTTAAGAGAAGACTTATGACATGTCCTTGGGGCATTTTTTCCTCTAGTAGTAGATTGGCTAATTTGCATTAACTAAGGAATTTAGGTTTTTGAATTTGCATTGAACTAAGAATTTAAGTTTTTTAGAAATATAATTTTAACCCTTGGACACTGTTGTTGGGAATGTAAAATGGCTTAGCTGTTGTGGAAAACAGTATGGTGGTTCCTCAAACGATAAAAAATAAAATTACCATATGATCCTGCAGTCCTACTTCTGGGTATATATATATACCCCAAGAACTGAAAGCAGGAACTCTGAGAGGTATTTGTACACCCGTGTTTGTAGCAGCATTATTCACAACAGCCAAAAGGTGGACGCAACCCAGGTGTGCATGGACTGATGAATGGATAAACAAAAAGTGGTCTATATACACGGTGGAATATTATTCAGCCTTAAAATGGAAGGACATTCTGACACTTGGCTACAACTGGGATGAACCTTGAGGACATTTTGCTCAGTGAAGTAAGCCAGTCACAAAAAGACAAATCTTGTATGACCCCACTTGTATGCGCTCCTTAGAGTAAATTGATAGCGGGGAACTGGTGGTTGCTGGGAGCTGGCAGTGGGGTGGGAATAGGGAGTTAGTGTTTGATGGGGACAGAGTTTCACTTTTGTAAGATGAAAAGAGCGCTGGAGATGGATGGTGATCGTTGCATAATAATGTGAAAGTACTTAATGCCACTGAACTGTACACTTACAAATGGTTAAGATGGCAAACTTTCTGTTATATGTATTTTACCACAATTAAAAATAATAATAAACAAGAAATTAGAAAATATGATTCAAATAACTTTTTAGAAGTATAAAAGTATACATATTATTGGCAGAAAAGTTAAATTATATCTGTATGCACACACACATACCTATATACACATGCATTTTACAAAATTGTATCATATTGTATCTCCAGTTTTGTGTCTTGGTTTATTTTTCTTTTTTTAAATTTAAATTTTTATTTATTTTTTATTTTTGTATTTTTATTTTTTCTCACATGTGGAAACACCATCTTTGTCTTTAACTTCCCGGTTTCCAGGTTTGCAATGGTTTGGAGCAGCCGAGGAAGCAGCAGCGCTCTGATCTCAATGGCCCTGTTGACAATAACAACATTCTAGAGGTAATTTTTCCAAGGAAGAGAGTTCTGGCCCAAAGCCCTGATGTGGGAGCTGCCCACCCTGTCTTCATGGGCTCGCCCTCTCCACCATGTTCTTGTCCCACCCAGTGCCTGGGGGAAGGGGGGGTCCCATCAGGCAAAGCCCGGTGGCCCTGCAGGAGGAGGAAGGGAAGGCCCTTTCCTGTTGACTCAGACCCACACCACAGTGTGCCCATGTGTTGCCTTTGGTGCGTGGGGGTCATTGGTGCTCCCCGATTTGACAGAAACTCATTCTACCCCATTATCTGACAGTCATGTTATAAAACAGGATTACTCAAGGGTGGCACCATTGACATTTGGGGCCAGATCCTTCTTTGTTGTGAAGGGCCGTTCTTTGCACTGCAGGGTGTTTAGACACATCCCTGGTCTCTACCCACTAGATGCTAGTAGCAGCCCTCCTCCCCAAGTTGTGACAGCCAAAAATGTCTACAGAAATTGCCACATGTCCCCTTGGGGACAAAAATCACTTGGGTTGAGAACCACGGTTTTAAACCAACAATGTGGTTTTAATAAACAATCCCATGTAAACTTTCACTGCCATGAAGGGGAGGTTATTAGAATGAGGCCTTAAGCGAGTTATTTCCCTTTTCTGGATAACATGGTTTGGATGAGATTTTCTAACTTGGATGAAATAACTGTGGCGACCCACGCAGTGGCGTCTGATCTCCTTCCTTGCTTTTAAAGATGTGCCTGGAAATTCTCATGCCCACCAGTTAGGGAACCACTGGGTATATTCCTTCTAGCAGTGACATGCTAATCTGGTTTTAGCTGATGGCCTTTTGTACTCGAGGTTTTCCATGAGAATTGGTTACATGTACCCCACCCAAACATCATGGCACCAGAAAGACACTGGTTTGCTGTAAGGAGCTGACTTCTTGGGAAGACCAGTCATAATTAATTAATTATGGTAATTAACTAATTACCATAATTAATCACCACCATTAATTATGGTAATTAATCATCTTAGCCTAGATCTTATGGGCCAACTACTTAAACCTATTGTGTGTGTGTGTTTTCATATTTCCTAACAGACAAAGAAGGTGGCATCATTTCCAAGTTTTGTGGCTGGTAAGTGACTAAATTTTCTCTCTTAGGGGGCAGTTGACATATTTTCACGTCCAAGCAAATGGGACTTTGACTTTTGGTTTTCTCCCGCAAAGCTTGTGTAGAAAACACACCTTCAAGGGGAAGGCAGTTCTACAATAAGGCAAGGTGCTCAGCCCCATGTCATCAATGGGAGGGGAGAAGATCCAATTGATTAGGGAACAGGAGACCATTCCATTTAATTACACTATCAGTAATGGCCTCACACATGACACGATGATTGAATTAATAGATTGAAATGTCTCTGTATAAGCTGCTAATTACGATCTAACACTGTTGATTAGGGTGGATATAATTGCATCCAAGTTCAGACTGCTAGTTTTTTTTTTTAAGACTCTTCATTTCCTTCCACTCTCCTGTCTCTTTTGAGGAGGTTAATATTGCATTTTAACATTCAATTAAAAAAAAAACAACCCAGCTGATCTGTTCTGTGTCACTCTTGGTGTGGGGAGCATTCCTGCTTGGCTGTTGTCTGAAGGGCATCAGGGAAACCTCGGCAACTCCTTTAGGACGCCCTCCAACCACATGGTAAAGAGCCTCTTAAAAGTAGGACCTTTGCTTTGCCAGGAGGCTGATTCCTGCTCTTGCTAGTGGGTTACAATAAACAATGTGAAGTTTATTAATTCTTTCAATAAGCTGGTAATTGATTTTTATGAATATTTATGGGAGCAAGGTAAATTAATCTTCAGAAATAAATGACTTTAGACTTTTGCTACCCTGGTTTTCTTTTTTACTAAAGAACTAAAAGAACCTGGGAAGCTGAAGCCCTCAAATTCCCTTTCAAGGGACTGACTGGTTTAAATCAGGCTAGCCCAATTCAAACTGGTTAAAAGTGAATTCACTGGCTCAACCCGGTTGCAACTGGTTCCACGTTATACTGGCTCGGTGTTGTTCCAGCTGGATAAAAACCAGTTTTGAACTGTCGGAACCAATATTACACA
This sequence comes from Balaenoptera physalus, assembly GCF_965194825.1. Taxonomy (NCBI): domain Eukaryota; kingdom Metazoa; phylum Chordata; class Mammalia; order Artiodactyla; family Balaenopteridae; genus Balaenoptera; species Balaenoptera physalus. Next base: position 148,675,492 of record NC_138883.1, read on the forward strand.
ATTCAAATAGCCTTGACCCCATTTTGACCAATTCCAGTAGGCTCAGATGGATTTCGCTCAGCAGTTTACATGTGGTTTGGGGTACGTTTTAGCTGGTTCAGACTGGATCACACTGGTTTTCATCAGGTCGCAGTAGATTATGATGATCCCAATCCAGCCTGCTAGTGTGGTTGTTCCAGGACCCAGTGACTGGCAGGACCCAGCATCTCCTTCATAGGGGAGGATGCGGTACGTTCCAGCTCCAGTCTCCTTGGTGATCAGGATGCCGGGATGGGGCTGTGCCAGTCCGCTGGTCTGGTGATGGAGGCTCTTGTGGATCCAAGAAGCTCACTTTTCTTTTTTTTTGTTTGCCTACTCCGCGCGGCTTGCGGGATCTTAGTTCCCTGACCAAGGTTTGAACCCGGGCTCCCCAACCCCGCAGTGAAAGTGCCGAGCCCTAACCACTGGACCTCCAGGGAAGTCCCAAAGCTCACTTTTCAACATATTTCATGGCACCATTTGGGCAGGACTCCCTCAAACTGTCTGGGGAGATGATTTGCACATGAGGCTCCCCTGGCTTGAATCAGCCTCATACCTGCAGGGAGGGGAGGGGGAGGGACCGGGAAGCAGAGTCAGTGCCTGGGTGCCCCGAGTCATACCTCTAGCAGTCAGACTTCCAGAAGACTCCCCACTCTGTACCAGCTGACTGTTCTAGACCAAATCAAAACAGCTGCCTCCAACCAACCCAGACTGGCTAAGGCTGCTTGTGACCAGCTCATACCAGTGTGGACCGCCTTACTTTAGAGTGTCCTATAGAAGAGAAGCCCTTCGACTGTTACGAAAACGTAGTGATCTTAAAGCAAACACACACCCCTTCATAGCAGAGGATTCATATTCAACAAAGACTTGAAGGACCAAAAGTCTGACTCAGGAACAGGAAGAGATAATGATGAAACACCCTAGGATGGAATGAATGTGGGGAAACCACCCCCAAATTAGACACCTTGATCAGTTAGGAATGTGTTTCCATGCACCTGCTGGGAGCTTGTCCAAACAGGGAAGCTTGTTGTGTACAGAGGTCCAGAGGCGAGTGGCTCCTGGCTCCACGGGTTCGTGACACGGGGATCGGCCTTCTCCTTGGGTGGGTCACCTCAGCCCCAGCCAGTGTCCGTATCCTTCCGGACACCACTTCCTGTTCCGGGCAGGAAGCAGAGAGAAAAGGGCAAAAGTCCACACTAGCCGTGGTGGAGATGGGAAAGATGGTGACTGCGTCTCGAAGGAAGACGCATCCTTGGGGGGTACAAGGCTTTGGACTTCCCGTGGAGGGTGCCTTGTAACCGGATGTGTCCCTCGAGGGGCCCCTGGAAGCCGTACCCATGGAGTGAGCGTAAGAGATGTTGTCTCCTGGGACACTGGGACGGCTCCACACACCCTCCCTGATGGGCGTTTCTTACCCTCGTGCTCGAGGCGAGCCCCTGGGCGGCTGTGTGGACGCTGCGTGGGCTCTCGGAAGAATCAGGCGACAGACTGTGCGTCCTGCCTTTTTCCCTCTGAGGAGGCAGCCCCACGTCTGGCTGAACTTAGGAGCCCCCGTGACTCTGAGTGTTTAGTTGAACCTTAAAGTCCCTGATGACCTCTTTGTCTCCCATCGGCCAGAGATGTGCCAGTGACTGCACCCTGAACCTCAGGGTTGCCTGGACCACTGGGCTTCCAGGAAGGAGGGGAGCAGGTCTGGAGAGGGGGCTGGAGGGGACATGCCCTCGGTGTCGGCCACACCCCGTCTGGCAGGCGAGCATTCCAAGCGCGGGGGAGCCTTCGGGCACGTTCAGTCCTGCGGCCCAAGGTCTCAAGGGCTGAGAAGACCCACTGTGACCTTGAGGAGGAGTGGGCCTTCTGCCAGCTCTGCACTGCGGGAAACCTTCCTGGAGCCTTGATGAGGGAGAGCCTTCAGTCCCAACTCATGCCTTACTTCACATCCTATATTGTTAGTAATAATGCAAGATGATAGTTAACAGTTACAGCGATGCCGTCTTCACGTGTCTCGGGCGCTGGGTGTGTGCCAGTCCCTGTGCTGGGCCCTGTGTATCTCCTTCACGTCAGCCTAACTCACAGGTTAGGAAGCAGTGAGGCTCCTCCGAGGCCCCATGGCTGCCAAAGGGCGGAGCCGGGCCTTGGACGCACGTCTGGGTACTTGACAGCCCGCCCTCCTCACCGAGCTGGTTTCCTGACTCCCTAATACGCCTTCATTCAACACCATCAGTAACGGGCCAGATAGTCCTTGTCAGCGCTACTCGGGCCCGGCACGGCGCTGATGCCTTAACCACGCTGACTCGGTGACCTCCTAGCAACCCCCAGGGACGGTGCTGCCACAGATGAGTAAACCGAGGCTCAGAGAGGGCGCATGGTCAGGTGGTCCCTGCACAGCCCGGGTGGGAACCTGGGCTGGGAACCGGGCTGGGGTCTGAGCTCGCCGCGCCCTACTGTACTATCCGAGCAGCCCGCCGCGTGCAGCAGGAGCAGGGGCGCCTTCACCTGGTGAAGATGCACGGCTCCAGTTCTGGGGAGTCCACTGAGGATAACCTTCTGGATATCAGAGCTGCTGGCCCCACTCAGGCTCAGAGTCACCGAGTCATTGAGGGAAGAGCCCCCCCCCGGTGACCACCGTCTGTGGGAAGACGCTGGCCCTCTCGGACCCTCTTGGTTTGGAAGGTTGACACTGCAGGGTACCTGTGGAGGGTGGACCCCTGCACAGAGCTCTCCCACCGTCCCGTGGGGAGGCATCCCAGGCGGCAAGGAGCAGCAGGAAGGCCAGGGTGTTCCCTCCCGCGGGCCGTGGAGGTGGCAGCATGCGTCCACGTGGGCCAGAGGGTCACCTGCTTCTGAACGAGTATATGTGAAAGTCTAGCTTTTCTATCAAACCAGACATGTGCTTATTAAAACCCAAAGGCTGGTGCTGGTCTCGGGCGATGGAGCCCCACAGCAGCAGCTTCAGCGCCAAACAAAGGCTGATCGATGGTGTTCTGTTCCTCACACTGCTCTCCCCTGGTCCAGCAGCCAAGGCTCCCGTGCGGTGTCCTGGACCACCCACACCCCGCCAAGACCCCGGGCTCGTGCTCAGATGCCGCTGGACCTCCAATCCAGGGACCCTTAAAGGGGTCCTTACACCCTGTTGTCTGAACCTGTCAATGTCCCACCCTGGGTGCTGGGAGATCACGGGGGCCTCATCCCCCGACTTCCAGGCCTCGGGCTGAGCTCACCTCACACCTTCCCTCTCTGAGGGGTCCTCACAGTGGTGATGAAGCCACTTGGCTATATTCATACACTGGGCACTTCAGATCTGAGCCTTGGTTTGCTCTTAAAGTAAGCAGTTGGGGTGAACCTGTCCAGATAAGACTCCTAAGTTGAAGGCAGCTCTCACCTCCTCCTTGTCAGCCTGTGACAGGGGCAGGGCTCCCGAGCCCAGAGCAGGCCTGGGTGGACACGTGGGCCCCCTGGGTCTGGGGTGCTATTGGCCGGAGGGTGGGAGTCAGAAGGGAGCGGAGCGTTCCAAAGAGGGCTTAGGAAAACCAAAAAGACTTCTCCTTGTTAGAAACAAACAAAACCATGTGAGATCTTGTCTCCAGTATTGCATTTGGTCAGCATGAATAGGGCTTGGACCTGTTTTTAAATGGGAACATTTATTCACCAATAGAGGTTTGTTAAGCTTTCTCTGAATAGTGCTTGGATCAAGCCAAGAGCCATAAGATTGAAAAATGATTTCTACCCTGGAAATCCCTGTGGTACCTTCTCCTTTTCTATCTGCACATCCCAGACCCCTAATCCTTCTCTGCAGTAGAAGCCATTGTCAAATTTCCTGTGAATCCTGCCAGAAATTTCCTGGACATATATAAGACTATACATAGAGCTTTTTATTTATTTTTTAATATTTTGTTGAAGTATAGTTGATTTTAGACCTTTTTCTTAAAATAGATATGAGCCACATGGGTCTGCACTTAGCTCTCTCACTTCTTGGTAGATTTCACTTCTTGATAGATTTCTTGGTAGAGACAACAACTATAAATTCACCTAATTATTCAAGTGGTAACACAGGAGTCAGTGATGTGGCCGTATGATGCCGTACGATGGGGTATTAATCAGCCCCCTCTGGACTGATGGTTACATGGTTTCCGCTCCGTGCAACACTGAGCAGCCTCGTGGGTGAGTGCTTGTGATCAGGTGTGAGTTGAGTTCTTTTCTTTTCTTTTTTTTTTTTGGTTGCATTGGGTCTTCGTTGCTGTACGCAGACTTTCTCTAGTTTTGTCAGACTAGTCTTCATTGTGGAGCATGGGCTCTAGGGGCGCAGACCTCAGTAGTTGTGGCTCACGGGCTCTAGAGCGCAGGCTCAGTAGTTGTGGTGCACGGGCATAGTTGCTCCACGGCATGTGGGATCTTCCCGGACCAGGGCTCGAACCCGTGTCCCCTGCATTGGCAGGCAGATTCTTAACCACTGCGCCACCAGGGAAGTCCCATGGTGTGAGTTGTTTTAGAAAAGCACTTCCTGGATAGAGCGGGGTTACAGGTTAGCATCACGCCTGCTTGGATAAAGATGACCAGACAGCTTTCCCAAGAGGTAGAGAGGTCACATGGCTCTCCATCATTTGTGAGCATGTGGGTCATCTGTACTGTGTGCCATCCCCCTGTTTGCTCTTAGCCCCAGGCTGATGGGTGGAAAGTGGTATCTTGGTAGTTTCACGTGCATATTTTTCATCAGAAGTGAATCACAGATACCATTTTCCTATGCGTATAAGCTGTTTGTTTCTTTCCCTGTGCATTGCATGTTTATTTCCTTTGCCCATCCCTCTATCAGATTTTTGGTGTTTCTTATTTATTTGTGCTGTTCTTCACATATAAAGGAAATAAGCCCTTTGATTTATATTGCAAAAGTTTCCCCCAGGTTACAGTTGTCTTTTGAATTTCTTTTTTTTTTTTTTTGTACATTTTAAAATTTGCTGAACATTTTATGTAGTCAAGTGTATTCATCTTTTTCCTTTGAGGTTACTGAGTTTTTGAGATTAGTATGACCTTCAGAGTCCTAAGATATTTTTAAGATAAAGTTTTCTTGTAGAGCTTTTATGATTTTATTTTGAATTAATTTAATATTCGATTGATTTGGAATTTGTTTTGGTATATGGATCCAGGAAAATTTACATTTCAAATGAGACAGCTAACCAGTTGTGCCAAAGCTATTCAATGAATCTTTTTTTCCACTGGTTTGGAATGCAGCCTTCATCATACATGAAATTTGCCATGTACATGTAGGGCTATTTCTGGATCTGTTACACTGATTTGCCCACTCAGGTTCCCGAACCAGGCTGCTTGCTTTCCTTGATTTATGCTGCATTTTATTCCCTGGTACAGCTAGTTCTTCCCCTTGCCACCATCATTCCTGATCACAAATTCCCTGGATCCTCTTGCATATTTATTTTTCCATAGAAACTTTAGAATCAGTTTATCTAGTTATGCAATAAAAATTCCTATTGGTTTTTTAATTTGGCATGCCATGCATTAAATTTATCTATATAGGGGAAGTGTCAGCTTTACAATATAGAATCTTAGCCAGAAAAGGACTTATCTTTCCATTTATTCAAGCTTGTTTATCTTCATCAATAAAATTTTTCTCGTAAAAATCCAACACACATGTTGTTAGTTTATTCCTTGGTGTTCTATCCCTTTTATTGCTTTTGCAAATCTTATCTCGTTTCGTTATTTTTTCTAACATATTACTGTTTGTAGCTACAAAGAAAGCTATTGATTTTTTAATATATTAAATTTGGAACAACTGCCTTAATGAATTCTTTTCTTTTTTGAGTAGATTTTTAGTTGTTTTCTTGGGTTTTTCTTGGTAAACAGTCATGCCGTCTGCAAATAAGAATGATTTTTGCTGCTTCCACTCTTGTTTTCTGTTCCTTTTTCCTCTTGTCTAATTGATTGGGTAGAATACAAGGAACAATGCTATAGAATAGTGATTTCTTTTAAAATGATGCCTTTTGGGGAGATGCATCCCTTTAATTTTTTATCATAAAAAATTTCAAACGTATACAAAAGAAGAGAGAATACTATGATGAACTTCCTGTGCCCTCAGCTTCAGTCTCGACCTGCTCACGGCCAGTCTTGCTTCATCTACATCCCCATCCTCTCCTAGATTATTCTAAAGCAAGCCTCAGATCTCACTATCCTCTTTAAATGTTTTGAATATGTATCTCTAAAAGTTAGGAAGTTTGTGTTTAAAGATATTGTAATACTATTACCACAACTAAAATAAAATAATCATTTCTTTGTATCATTAAATCCCCAGGCAGTGTTTGCCTTTCCCCAGATTACAGTGTGCTTATCTGTATGAGGGTCCGGACGAGGGCCATGCGTTGAGATCAGCTACGTGTCCCATTCTCTTACGTGTCTTATTTTATAGGTTCTCTATCCATCTCTCTTTTTTCTCATTTACAGTATTTTTGTTGCTGCTCTTGTGGAAGAATCTGTATCATTTGTTTCATGGAGTGCCCTGCAGCCTGGATTTTGCTGATTGCATCCTCCTGGGGTTATTGCTATAAAATGTTGGGTGTTTAGATAAAGAGGCTTGATCAGATTTAGTCTGGTTGTTTGGGGCAAAAAACCCCAACCTTCATAGTTATTGTGTTTTTCCATCAGGAGGCACATGCTGGCTCTTTGTTTCTCTCTTTGTAATATTAGCAGCCATTAATGATCATTGTCTAGACCCATTAATTGATTAGAGGTTGCAAAATGATGGTGTTCTACTTCCATCATTTCTCATTTCTTCTTGATTATCTGGAGTTTTCCTCTGCAGAGAAGCTTGCCCTCATCAAATATTCAGTTACCCAGAGTACAGTGCATATAGGCAAAGCTCGTTAACTACTTGATTCCTTCTCTTTATTTAAAAAATTTTAAATTAATAAGTTTCCCTAACAACCTCTAAAGATCAGCACAATCAGGGACTCTAGGGTTGAAGCACGGTGGGCATGTCACACTGCGTCTTGGATGTTACCCTTATTGGGGCTGAGGTTGTCCTGTCTTTGGTCAGTGGGAGCCTCCCGAGGTTGGTTCCCGAGTCCTGTCAACATGACCCCTGTCGTCTCTGGTAGCTTCCTTGCTTTCTGGTATGACTAGATATTCCAGGCTCATCTTAAACACCTCTCGCTTCAGGACTAGGACAAGTTGTTTCTAACAGGAGTCCTGGGAGATCGTACTTAGAGACTATAATCTGCTCACTGTAGGTGCTCATTGCTACTGATTTGGTCAGAAGGGTAAGAAATGTATCTGTGGTGGGATGGCTCCCAGTGAGCCCCACCTGCTGGTGTACGTGGCCTTGGGTGACCTCTCCCCTTGAGAGTAGGTTGGACTTATTGACTCGCTTCTAGTGGACAGAATATGACAGAAGGGATGTCCTTCCCAAGATTAGGTTACAGAAAGACTGTGACTTCTTTCCTGCTCTCTCTTGCTTGCCTACTCTGCCACGTTGTGAGTGGCTCTGTCAGATAGATGCCCACGTGGGGTCTCTGGCCAGCAGCCCTATAAGTGAACTTGGAAGTCGATCCTCTCCTGTTAAGATGGCTACAGCCCTGATTGTCATGGTGATTCCAGCCTTGAGAGAGACCCTGACCAGAGGCACCCAGTTAAGCCACACCCAGATTCCCCACCCACAGAAACTGAGATAATAAATGTGTATCATTTTAGCGGCTAACTTTGGGGATAATTAATTACCCGTATGTATATATAAGTAGCTAATATTCTTTTTTTTTTTTAATTATTTATTTATTTATTTATTTATTTATTTATGGCTGTGTTGGGTCTTCGTTTCTGTGCGAGGGCTTTCTCTAGTTGCGGCAAGTGGGGGCCACTCTTCATCGCGGTGCGCGGGCCTCTCACTGTCGCGGCCTCTCTTGTTGCGGAGCACAGGCTCCAGACGCGCAGGCTCAGTAGTTGTGGCTCACGGGCCCAGCCGCTCCGCGGCATGTGGGATCTTCCCAGACCAGGGCTCGAACCCGTGTCCCCTGCACTGGCAGGCAGACTCCCAACCACTGCGCCACCAGGGAAGCCCTGTATATTTTTAAGATAAAATACATCATGATTCATACTGATGCTTTGCTAGCACTATAGGGTTTTTTACATTTGTATCTTCCTTTTCCTATGTCCCAAATCCCCAGTCTCAAGGTCACCAACATAATTCTGCATTTGTTTTATTCCACTAATCATACAGCAGTCACAGAATAGCAATACCAATGTCACCGAGGACACTGGATTACAGTGTAGATACAGTAAAGATTTGTTTGCATTGACTTCTGTCTTTAGGGTATGGCTCACAAGGGATGTACCAGCAAATCACTGCATTTGACAATCATTCGGAATGGTTCTTCTCTTTGTGATTAGGTCATAACTGGATACACATTTAGATTCATTTTTCTTTTAAATCTTAGGAATTTACTTTTTAAAATTTAATCTCATTTTATAATTATATAAAGTACTTACATGGTTCAAAAATCAAACATACATAACAGCGTATATGCACAGATATTCAGTTCCTTTCCCTATTACCCCTCTCCCCTCAGTCCTTTCCTCCCACTGCAGATAAGCATTTTTGACATTTCACATACTTATCTTATAAGCATATCTTCCCCTTTCTTGGGTAGTGAGTTGGGTAACCCCCTTCTCTCCGTCCTGCTTTTTTCACTTAATCCTGAATCCTGGAAATGACGAGTTCCACGCTGGGCAGGGCAGGGCGGTGTGTGGAGGACTCTTCTGCTCAGGAGACCCGCCCGACCCCCGTGCAGTTGGATGTTCCCTCTGCAGGAGCCTTTGGCTGGTTTCCAGTTTTTTTTGCTGTTACAAATAGGGCTGCAGGAAACAACCTCATGCATACGCCTTTTCCTATTTTTGCCAGTTTTTGTATTCATTCTGCTTCTTCTGGGAAGGAATTCTCCCAAGTACAAGAAGCTTCTGCCCACGACCTGTCGTGGGCAGATTTATGCACTGTATCGGGCTTGGCTTTGACCTTTTTTTCCTTGACTCTCTGTTTTTGAGTCGCTTCCTCCCAGTGGTCAGTGACTTTATCTCCAGCCAGTGTCTAATGCTCGGCCCTGTGGATCCCTCAGCCCTTTCCTCAGTGATGCTGCCACCTGCCTGCAGACCCAGGCGTGGCCTCTCCCCGGGAGTGTCCCATGGTCTGGCTTTCAGACAGCGTCTTCTCTTTTACATCAGCCTTACAGGATCACCTTTACCCTCGCACGGCTTCTCAGAGGCACCGCCCTGGCTGTGTTGGGGCGTCTGGCTCTGGGACAGGCCGATGCGGTGGGCAAGGTATTGGGGGCAGGCAGAGCCCACCCGGGGCCAGACACCATCCCCGGGTCTGCCCAGTCTCATGTTCCTCCCTCTTGCCTCCTTTCCCTGTTCCAGGCCCTTCCCAGGCCAGCTCTTCCATGATCTGGGTGCTTCCTGGACGTGGCCTCCGTGCCCCGCCTGCTCCCTGTCTATCCTTCCCGCCCTGTCCATTCAGGGCTATGCCCCTCCTCCCGGTGGAGTCAGGTCCCCCTCTGCCTTTTGGATCCCCAGCCCATCTGACATCTTTCCTCCCCTGTATCTTCCACGCTCCTGGCCACTGGCTTCTGAACACAGTGTCCTGCCCTGCGTCCGTCCACACCCCCATGCTCACTTCCTCTGCTTCTTAACTGGGACTTGGGACTGGCTGCCTCCTTCCCTGTTCCTCCCTCACACCCCTCAACCCATATGCAAGGTCACTGCCCCATAAGCACTGGGGCGCCTTTCTCCTCCCACCAGCGCCACACAGCTGGGCATGCCTCCCTATCTAAGGCCCTTCTTTTCCTGGCCTCCCTCCACCTTCTCTGTCTGTTTGCCCTTCTTTGTCTGTTTTGCCGGTCACCTTCCACCGCCTGGACAGAGAGCGTCAGAGCTCAGCAGAGCCCTGCCACCACCCGGCGCCCTCCTCCCCTTGGTGATTCTCCCATGCCTGCAGCTTTACTTGGCACCGACATGCAGTTCCCTGGGACTCCTGAGTCCAGCTGCCCCCTGAGCTTCTTTTGGGGGACTCCAGTCTCCTGCCACTAAACTTGCTCAGAATCCTCCCCGCCCCCTAAGCTCAGAACTCTCCCAGGGTCCTCTTCTCAGTGAGTAGCAGCTGTATCCATCCAGCCCTGCAGTGAGCTCTCTAGCTCTCCATCCTTCCTCCTCCAAGCCCCCTCCAGGTCCTACTGATTGAGCCTCCAGGGTGAATCAGTCTGTCACTGTCTGTTCATCACCCTGTTCCACATCATCATCATCACCATCACCATCACCATCATCATCACCATCATCACCATCACCATCATCACCATGATCATCACCATCATTATCACCACCAGCACCATCATCATCACCATTATCACCATCAGCATCATCACCATCATCACCGTCATCACCATCATCACCATCATCACCATCATCATCACCACCATCATCATCATCATCATCACCATCACCATCATCATCCTCATCATCACTTGCTTGCTAGGACTCCTTCAGTAGCCTCCCAGCTTTTTTCCCCCCCTCCCCTATGCTGTTTGCCTGTCTGCAGCCTGAGTTACTTTCTAAAGGCAGAGAGCTTGGGCTCCTTCCCTGACTGATACCCTGGAGTGACAGTCCTGGGTGTAGCCCCAGGATCCTCACATCTGGCCGGCACTTGCTCTGCAACCTCAGTTTATCCTAACTGCTGGCCCACCCCCTGCATCCAGCAGTTTGCACATCTCCCTGCCACCCCAGGGCCTTTGCACCTGTTCTTGCCTCAGCCTGAGAAGCTCTCTCCTCCTCTCCCTCTGTGGCCTGTTGATTCCCTTTCACCCTCCAGAGCTCAGCTCAGAGGGCAGCCGCCCCAGATCCCTCCCAAGGGCGGGCTTCCCTGCTGCTCCTCCCCAGCCACTGTGTCCTGTCTTTTTGCCACTCACCATGGGCCATCCTGATGCATCTACTTTGTGACTGTGGGCTCCGTGTCTTTGGTCACACAGGGCCTCGTGGACAAGAACTTACAAATGCTTTGTGCCTGAGTCAGTGACTGATCTTGGGCAAAATTATTTGACTCCACATAGACCGTGCTTCTTTGTAAAACTAGGACACAGGTCTGCTTCATGAGCTTGTTGCAGGCCGGATGGAATGGAAGTTGCCCAGGAGTCTGGTGTGTTGGGGTGGGGCTGCACTCGGAGGCTTTCTGGACTCACACCCGCAGTCCCATCCAAGGCTGTGCCCTGGCTCCACCTGGCCACCCCCTGCAAGACCCCAGGGAGAAGCAGGCACAGCTGAATGAGAGCTCCTGGGGCCAGGCCACTGGCTGGAAGCCTTGTCCACCCCCCACCGTCAGGATAATCCCCCAAACGCGGCAGGGCCGGGAGCTCCAAGGCATGGCCCTGGGGACCTCCCACCCCTTCCCTGTTCAGAGAAGCCGGTGGGGCTTCTGGTTCTCCAACGGGTGTTTCAGACGAAGGCTTCCTCCAGCAGGGAACACACTGAGCGCCTCACTTCTTCTTATCCAGGCTGTGCAGAGACATTCTGATACATGCATGTACGTGTATTGTCATGCAAAGATAGTTAATGGAGAAATCACCCTCTGGGGAGACCGAATCTCCTGCAAAGCTCTCTCTCTGTTCTTTTGTTGTTCCGTCTCAGCTTCGGGTTCATTCAAGAGTTGAGCAAAATAAGGACAGTTTATACCCAAACATGCAGGGCCAGCTGCTTTAGTCTTAGAATGAAGCCGTTTGATCCTTGGTTCTGCATTTGGTGATTGGAGTTGAGAGCTGTGTCTGTGAAGCTGAAGTACCCACCCCCATCCCCCACGCTGGCCACTCCTGTCTGCATCCTAACGCGAGTGGGGCTGGGTGGGGGTCTGAGTGGTGGGAAGGTGCTGGAGGCACTGTCATGTGTATTGTTTCCTCTTTGAAGAAAGATCAAAGCAGGAGTGAGAAGACCCCCCTGCCCCATGGAGGGCGGCCTCTGCGGGAGTTGTAACAAAGGCCCCAGTCCCTCCCTGGCCTCTTCCCAGGGAGCAGGTGTCCATGGGTGCGAGTGGTGGACCCCACTGCCTGGGATGGGGCACCCTTCACAACAGGAGTCTGTGCCCCCAGGTGGGCCCCAGATCTGGTGGGGACATGGGGCCAGCCTTTAGTAAGGCTACTCTGGGGCGTGGAGTGAGACAGAATGGTCCAGGGAGCTGACCAAGGCCCCTCTGGGGAACTGGCAAGGGGAGCATTAGAAGACAGAGGCCTCAGAAGGTCTACCCTCACCCCCAGGGATGGGGGGGCACGGAGTGTCATGTGACCCCACCCCCACCCCACAGACAGGGCATGGGGACACTTGCTGAGAACCAGGCCCTGGGTGCTGGCTAGGGGTGTGGGGCGGGCGGTGACCCCAGGGCTCCTGGGACCACCTGCACTTTCCCCCAGAACACAGTGACGCCATCTACTGGTCACTAATGGTCACTGCAGGGAGGGCGGGTGACTTGGGAGGGTCGGGCAGGTGACCCTCTGCAAGAGATGGACCCTGGGACCATAGTCACCAGGGGAGCAGATGGCATGAGATGGTAGAAACTCAAGTTCCCTGGTCAGGAGCCCTGAGGGGCAGGGTGGAGGCTGCTGCCTTGTGCTAGACGCCCTGTTCCCTCTGTTGGGCGTGGCTTCTGCCTCTGCCTGGCTGGTGACAGTCCCCGATGTGTCCACGTGTGGACCACAGCTGCTGATGGACTGACAGGGAGGAGTCCCCTCCCAGTGCCTCCCCTCTCCCATTATCCCCTCCCCTCCTCTGGCACCCCTAGCCCTGCCCACCTGGGAGAAGGTTGCTCATCTGCAGAGCAACGACCAAGGTGCCTGAGATGGAAGGGACAGCCTGATTTGACCCTGGCCGTGGAGCCCCTCGAGGGTCAGCCAGCTTTCTCTCCCTTGTCGGGAGCAGAGTCCCTGGACAGCCGCCTGCCAGCCCCTGAGTGCGAAGCGGGTGCTGGCCTGTGCCTGGCAGAGGGGTTGCTCCTAAGATGAACGTGGGAGGGGAGCTCTTGTCTGCTGGAGGTCAGGTGGTTCCAAACAGGTTGCCCAGAGTGGGACCCAGTATGCGGGCATCAAGTTCAGATTCCAGGCCCCCACCTCTGGCTTCCTTGAAGGGGCATCTCCGAGGCAGGGGAGGGACTCTGCAGGTTCCTGGGGCTCTGCAGGTGATTCTGGGCTCAGCGGGGGCTTCCTGGGGTCTTCCCCTCTCCCTCCTTCCCTCCTCAAACGACTTCAGCTCCAGCTGTTTTTAAATGACCTGCCACCTCCCACCACCCCATCAGGTACGGGGTTTAAAAGAGGGTCGTATCACTTGCAGCCAGGAGGTTCTGGGTGTTGGATGATGGTGGAGGCTGTCACCCAGTATGTGGCTGCTTTGGTCTGGTCCTGGCTCTGTCGCTTACATCTGCGTGACCCTCCCCCGTGGCATCCCTTTGCCCGCGGAGCCTCCAGGCCCACAAGGCCACATGAGCGCGTGACCTGCCCTCAGGCACAGCCTGCTGTCAGGCCACTGCCCCCCTCATCTGGCCCCTGAGGCTCTGCCTTATCCACTCACGATGACTTGTCTTTTGAGCTGGATGCAAATGAAAACTAGAATTCATCAATTAAGGCTTTGCATTTTATATGCTTTTAGCATTTAGGAAACTCAGACTTTTAATCTTATCTTTGCAAAAACCCTGTCAAGATAGAAATCAGGAATCCTCTCCCTCCACCCATTTTGCTGGCGAGGAAATTGAGAGAAAAAAAATTAGATGGCTGTCCCCAGGGCACAAAGCCTGGTCCAGCAGGGCTAGCGGAAGAGCTCAGACTCAGCCGGCTCCCTGTGTCCCCTTAGAGCTGACCCTGCTTCCCTGCAGACATCTGGGACCTGCGAGGATGTCACTTGATCCTAACACCCAGAAAACACATCCCTTGTCACTGTCCCCCATCCCATCATTTGGGTCTCGCTTACCTGTTGCTCCTAAGATGAGCCTTTTCCGTCATCAGATCTAGACAGTGTCAGTGTCCCTTCAGCCTGGGTTTGGCTTCCTGCACACTGGTTCTCAGCCTCTGAAAAGACCTTGCTTCTGAGTTGGCTTTGTTCACGCGACTCTAGGTGTCCAGAGACAGGGCACCTCCCTGCCTGGCCCCCTTTCTGTCCCAGCACCCAGGACATGGCCTGGCCCTCAACGTGGATGGGCGGCAGGGGGCAGGGGTGCCTTCCCTGTGCTGCAGAGTTGGGGGGGGGGGCGAGTCCCGTGCCCCACCCCCCGGGCACAGTCCCCGTGCTGCTTTCATTATTAAAGTACTTGGGGAGCCCTTCTCTGTGCCCGGCCCACTGCTAAGCCCTGGCCCTGCCTCCCTGCGCCCTGGGCCCTGGGGTGAGCTGGTGCCCAGGCCAGAGGCCTGGGGAGTCACTGGCTCTGTATCGGCGCCCTGTCCCGGGTGGCTTTTCCTGTCTTGGGTTGTCTGAGAGGCTGAGCACAGCCGCAGGCTTCCCTGTTGCTCCCCCAACAGGGGATCTAGAAGCGGGCACAGAGCAGGGCTGCCTTGCAACTGCCCGCAGCCAGGATCACGCCCTCTTGGTCTCAATGCTGCCTTGAAGCCTGACTCTCTCCAGTGCGGGTTGGGCTTGTGGTGATGATGGTGCTTTGTGACCTTGATAATTTGAAGTACCTGCCCCACAGAAATCATTTCTTCCTGCCCTGCCCCAGAAAGGGCATGTTGGATCTGCGATCCCAGCTACAGAAAAATAGGATGGGAAACCATCAATTTGAACATTCATTGGGGGACATTGTGACTTTCCTGGGTTGCCTTTTTTTTTTTTTTTAACTTTTTTTTTTTTAAAGCTGTTACACCTAGGTGTGACAGTGATGACAATGTTACAACTAATAGTATTCTTTTTTCTTTAAATGATTTATTTATTTATTTATTTATGGCTGTGTTGAGTCTTCGTTTCTGTGCGAGGGCTTTCTCTAGTTGTGGCAAGCGGGAGCCACTCTTCATCGCGGTGCGCGGGCCTCTCACTATCGCGGCCTCTCTTGTTGCGGAGCACAGGCTCCAGACGCGCAGGCTCAGTAGTTGTGGCTCACGGGCCCAGTTGCTCCGCGGCATGTGGGATCCTCCCAGACCAGGGCTCAAACCCGTGTCCCCTGCATTGGCAGGCAGATTCTCAACCACTGCGCCACCAGGGAAGCCCCTTGGGTTGCCTTTTTAAACACTGAAAGGGTGAGATTATAAACCTGCCAGGAGCTAGGTCCCCACCAGGCCCTCCAGCCCCTCTCTCCACACTCCCCACCCCTCCCCCTCCCCCCCTGGAGCCCAAAGCCCACTCCCCCCAAGGCTGCGGAGCACTTTGACCTCCTCCAGATCCAGCCAGGTCAGCTGCTTGTGAAGAACCTTCCCACGGAGATGGATGTGGTGGGGAGACCACGCTGAGGGATCTGTGAGCTCAGTGGGGACCCCACTGAGCAGGTCGTCACCCGAGAACGAAGGTGCAGCTTCACTGACGCGACCCCAGGCCGACCCTGGATTCGGGGCAGGTTTCTACACTTACTCTCTGAAATGTTCCTTCTCTTGAAACCTCAGGAGAAGATATGTATCTGGGGTGCCTGCAGGAAACCCGTACGTTATGCTTTCACTCGAACGAACCAGCTCCGTGGGCTGGAGGTGGGGGAGAGGAAGGGTCCTGGAGGGGAGGGATGGGGTCGCAGGTGATCCTCAGGCCCCAGGTGGGGACCCCACTGCTGCACAGGAAGGCGGAAGGAGGGCTGGTCAGACGCCCACCGCACAGGACGCGGGTGTGTCTGGGAGCAGAGGTGATGCTCTGTCCAGGACACACAGGAGGGGCAGCGGGAAGTGCAAGAGGATGGAGAAAGGTATGAAATAGCCGTGCACAGAGGGGGAGGGAGCGCTTCCCAGAGGAGCCCGTTAGGTTTGCCAAGGAGTTCTGAGGGCATCCAGGGCCATGAATTTGTAATGGAACCACTTTGGCTTGCTGGGGACTTTTTCCAGCCAGAGGAAGCCTGGGTAGAGTTTTGCTAAATCTCCGGGGCAGGCAGACAGGATGTGAGGCGAGGAAGCTGAGGGCTCGGGGCAGGTGGTGTTGAACTGGTGGATGGTGCCGTCCACTCTGGGTGAGTGGGTGGTGTCAGAAACAGCGGTTGGAGGTGAGACCGCAGAACGCTGGCGGAGGGGAGGGTCAGGAGGGGACTGCTGGCCCTGAGGGCTTGGGGATGCAGCATAGCCAGCCCTGTGGACACTGGCATGGCTCCGGGTGGCCTAGCTCAGGAAGGAGGGGAGCCTGAGAGCCAGGACCATGGTCCCCGAAAGAAGGGCTCTGGCTGGAGGTGGGCAGTGAGAGGGAAGAGGCAGGGAAGTGAAGAACGTGGTCGTGGGCCTGCGAGCAGGGCTGAGCAATGGCCTCCAGGTTGGCAGACTGTGGACTCGGGGCCACATCCTTTGGCCACCAGTTGCGTGTGTGAAGCTTGGCTGGGGTGCAGCAGGCTTGCTCACACACACGCTGCCTGGGCCTGTTTTGGTGCTCCAGATGCTGAGGTGACTAGTTGCAAAGGGATAGCAAAGCCTAAGATCTTTGTCTTCTGGCCTTTTACAGAAAAGATTTACTGGCTCCTACCTAGAGAGGCCTGTCCAGGAGACAGGAGCCACTAGCCACGTGTGGCTATTGACATGTCAGCTAATTAGGATTGCATACAAATTTTTAAATTCAGTTCCTCTGTCGCACTAGCCAACATGTTCAAGTTCTCAAAAGCCACATGAGGCCAGTGGTTCCAGTATTAAACAGCTCAGAGATGGAACGTTCCGGATCATGCTGTCGGCACCTCAGGTCTCAAGGCAGCCGATGGAACAGGGACCACGTCACCCAGCCTGGACCTGGGGTGCATGGCATGGGAGGAGCCAGACAGGCCTTGTGAGGGGTCTGCAGGCTCGCGGGAGCCCCAGGGCACAGAACTGGAGAGCGGTGGGCAGTTCCCATCACCGTCCGGAGTCGCCGAAGGCTCTGGGGCAGGCATGGAAAGGTTGGGGAAAGGGCGCCTCTGGGGTTGCAGCAGACGGCTGTCCCCTCGGAGGCCCAGGTGCCTTAAGTGACAGCTGCCTGGCTCCGGAATTATCCTCCTGACACCAAGGGTGCAGGGTTTCCTGGCCGGGTGTTGATTCTGTGCAGTTACTTGTACGGTGCGCTGTCGGTAACGGGGGCAGGAGCCCCGCCCCCCGCTACTCCCTGCAGACGGGACAACGGTTCAGCCTTCTCCCGTGGCCCCTGGCCCCGCTGCCTTGCCTTTGTCCTCCAGGGCTGACAACTGTGCCCCCTTCAGTTCCAGGGCCCTGTGAGCCAGAAGACCTCATCGATGGGATCATCTTTGCTGCCAACTACCTGGGCTCCACCCAGCTGCTCTCGGAGCGGAACCCATCCAAAAACATCAGAATGATGCAGGCACAGGAGGCCGTCAGCCGGGTCAAGGTAGGGGCGGCCCAGGAGCACCCGGGTTCCCTGCAGGGAGCACTGGAGCGGGATGGGTGACACGGCCCGCTGTCCAGCACTGACCCCACAGCCCTGGGTGCGAGAGTGGGAATGTCTGAGGTGCCTGGTGGGGCCGAGGGAGAGTTTGCCTTGGATGAGAGGACACGGGCTGGGGACAGAGAGGCTCCATAATGAGGAACTGCCACTGGGCCCCCAGGACACGTGATTTTTAAAACGTAATTGTTCCGAAGCATTCCAGTCACGTGTTTGTATAGAGCCTCTCATCCCATTTTGACCGCCTCTGTATCTTTAGTGCCAAAGTACTTGCAGAAAGGGAAGCAAAAAAAAATCATACGTTTTATTTAAATCTATGACCTCAAGAAAAACTCTGACGCACTTGCAGCTCTCGGTGCGCGTCATTCGGATCACCTGGGTTTGAAGGGTGGGTGCAGCCGGGCAGGGGGAGGACAGGACCAAGTCAGCAAAGCTGATGGGGTCAGGAGGGAGGGGTGGTGGTCTGAGGAGGTGCCCCTCTGGGCAGTCAGGGGTCTCCCTGCGGGGTGAGGAAGGATGTCAGCCCCTCCCCATCCTCACCGTACTCTGACCTCCTCGATGGAGGGGGAGGGGCTTCAGGCACGAGCCCCGCGCGGTGGTTGGGAGAGGGCAAAGCAACCTGGCCTTCCTTCGGTTTGCGCCCACCTGTTTTTCTTTTCTCTTTCACGCTGCTCAGAGGATGCAAAAGGCTGCTAAAATCAAGAAGAAAGCGGTGTGTAGGATGTAGGGTTTGCTTGTGTTTCTGTGGCATGTCCTGTGCAGGGGGAGGGGGCTGGGGGGAGCCCCAGGAACAGAGACAATGTGGCAGATGGGTTTTTCTCTTCCTTTGGTAGGTCAATGCTAGACTTTTGAATGAAATCACAGACACTTTTTTTTTTTTTTAAGCCGCCCACTTACAGAAGCATTTAATCGTTGCCCTTTTTTTCATTTTTCTTTTTTAGAGTCTCCATGAGCTAGAGCACAGTTACTGCCATGACGTGGCCGTTTTGTGTAGACGTTTTTAAATGTGGCATTTGATGCGACCATGTGATGCGTTCAGTGCCTAGGGCCCCTGTACAGAATTAATTAAATCGCTCTGATATTTAGACTCATTAAGTTTAATTTACTGAATCGGGATGATGAGAAATGCAGTCTGCCCAAGGGGTGCTTTCTCTATTGAGAAGCTTCTGGAGCATGGGCAGACTTTTAAAAATCTCGGGTCGACCTTCAGTTGTTTGTTCATCAACCTGGTCGTTTAGTAAATGCTGGGCATGTTTTAACTATCCCCCTGATGCAGGAAGTATCCAGTGCTCTGTGTCTGGATTTTGCTTGGGCAGCAGGAGAGCTAGTCCTCTGTGCCCACCTGGAACACCACATTCTGGTGGTGTGGCCAGAGGACCCTGCCCGGGGTCTCCCTTCCCGCTGCAGTGAGACCTCCCTCCCTGTGATGCTTGCTGTTTGCCCAGGGGCCTCTCCTGGGATGCCTTCAGCTGCAGGCGAGGAAGGAACTCACGCATCTGCCTCCACCCAGGCCACCTTGTGCTGGGTGTCTCCAGGCACAGTGGAATAAGCCTGGCTTTGCAGACCTGCAGTGGGGTGTGCTTCCCCCAAGGCGATGGCCCCCACCCACAGTCACCCTGTGCCCCCCTGGCAGCTGGAGCGGGATAGTGTGGACCACAGCCTGCTCCTTGGGTCTGTAGTCCGGAGAGCTCAGAGGGGTCAGTGTAGGCAGACCAGACCTTGGTGCCAGCCAGGGCCAGCGGTTACCTCCATGAAGAATTGTTCTTTCTCTTGGCCAGGAAGATGCTCAGGGTCATTGCCAAGGGCCCCTTCACTGATCTGCCCGCAGCTGGCCAGGCAAACAATGATGGGAGGGTCTCCATGACGGACCAGTGTCCCCAGCAGAGAGTCCCCACCCCAGGGATTTGCTGGTGACTGTGGGGGTGTGAACCCCCAGCCACAAGTGACCACAAAGAAGAGGCTCCCCCAGTGACCAGAAAGGAGTATTTATCTCGGTGGAGAAACCCAAGAACTCGCATGTCACTGCCACTGCACAATTAGTAATTAGGATCCCCTGTGACAGGCTGTCCCAGTTTAGGGCAGACCCCGAGCAGTGCACTCAGCTTCCAGAACATTCTTTTGCACATTGCTCCAGCCGTATGATGGGTGTACCCAGGAGATGACAAAACGGGCATCTGTGGGATGGCTTCTCCAGGTCCTGTGAGGGCAGCGCCCCGTCTGGTTGAGGTCTTGCTTCCTTAGGGTTTTTGCAAGCTGGACCAATGCTGCTGGGGGTTGACATGACTGTGGCTTTAAACTAGAAGAAAATGCAGATATGCTAATCCACCTTCTTGGAAAAATCTCTTCCCCTTTACCTGGGGATACTTGGAATCCCAAATCCAAGAAATGTAGCTCCAATCCACAGACCCTGTGTAGCCGCTGTGTTCCGGAAGGGTGGGCAGGCAGGCCCGCTTCTCCGGGAGTTGGCGGCTGCAGTCTGGATGCTGCGACACAAGCCCCCCAGCGTCCGGCCCCCTCCGGGCTCAGCCTCCTGGAAGCGGTCCCCCCTCCCACTCCTGTGCCAACTGCCCTGAGAGAGCTCACTCCGCTGGGATGTGCTGGGGAGGGCTGTGTTTAGACTCCCATGGCTGCTTCTGCTGAAGAACTTCTCCCTCTAGGGGCGCTCAGGGTCCCTCGTGAGATTGTCAGGCTTTTGTTTGAGTTAGTTTTTTTAAAGGTTTGTAACAGTCTCCACCATCCTTTCTTAGAATTCTGAGGGGGATGCCCAGACGCTGACTGAAGTGGACCTCTTCATCTCCACCCAGAGGATCAAGGTGTTAAACGCAGACACACAGGTGAGCTTTGGAAGACGGAGCTTTAAAATCCTGTGCAGGAGCTCCCAGGAGAGCCAGGTCGAGCTGCAGACTCCCTCTGCGCGGGTGAGACGGCGTCCCCGGGACAGTCCCCCCGGCCCCTGCTGTGAAACGTAGAGCAAGCTGGGGGCGGGCAGCAGCCTCGGGCCGAGTGGGGTGAAGCTGGCGATTTGGTGTGCACAGCAGCAGGGATGAAATAGAGACACCATGAAGGGGAGCCGGGTAGCGGGGGGAGGGCGTGTGCTCACCATCGGGATTCTGGAACGGCCCTCTCGAGGCCTGTGCGTGCGGGGCTGGGAGATGGAGCTGGAGGATGGAGATCCGGGTGGCCTTCCGCACCCCCCTGCCCTGCCCCAGCCCGGCGCGACGGCGCTCCAGAGGGGAGGGTCCTACGATTTTCTGCCTGTAAACCACGTGCCCAGCTCGTGTCTGACCTCAGTTCTTCTCATCTTCCTGTGCCTGGATCTGTGCACAAGCTTGCCGTTGTGGGGAGATGGGCAAGCAGACAGCAGAGCCAGATGGAAGGGGCTGGGAGCTGGGTGTGGGCAGGGGCACGGTAGATGAGCTTTGCAGTGCAGGAGAGAGGGAGGTGGCCGAGGACAGAGATGGGGAAGGGCCCCACTCGTTCTGGGGACGGGTGAGGCCGGCCAGACGCGGGGTTGACGGCCCCTTACTTCTTGCTGTTGGCAAGTGGTCCATATCGCGACGCTGAGTATGTGGGCAGCCTGTTCCCCAGCACCCTCTGCCCGATGGTGTCACATCCAGCAGTGACCTTGTCGGACTCAGTTACAACGTCAGAAATGCAAACTGGTGATTTTCTCTTCTGTTCTGCTTCCAAGTTTTACTATCTAACGTGCTTCTGTGCAGAAGAGCTTCTTTTTTTCTTTTCCCCTCTTTTTTTCTCTCCCTTTTTACTGTGGACTCCCAGATTTTTTTTTTAAACTTGTGTTATAATTCCTTATCATCGTTATTCTCTTGGGTGCTCAAATCACCCAGATCTGTCCAGGGACTTCCCACTGGGCCCTGCGCCGTCCTGGCGGTCTGCCTGTGGTCTCGGAACACGTTCCTGAGACAATGAGATGTTCTCCGCCCTCCTTGCACTCCCTGCCCGACACCTGGAACCGGCCATTCTTCAAGGAGCCGTGGTTCCTGTCCATGGGGAGGGACGCACAGAAAGAGACCTGGGTGCTGGCTCTGCCCATCATTGCTGGGGGGCCGTGGATCCTGGGCCCTAAAAATGAACCGAGCTGGACAGTATCTGTTTTTAAAAGCCAAGAATTCATACACGTGCCTCCTATTTGAGACCAGCACCATAGGGTCCTGCTCACCTGCCCCCTACTCCGTACGCACCCTGGTCCCACAGTGTAGACCGTGGCTCCTGACTCCCTCAGTGTGTTTTCTCACTTGGTCTCTCCTGGGGTGGACCATGCCCATCGCTGGGCTGCTGGGAGGAGCGCAGCTTGGCTCTCAGGTCGTGGATGAGCTGGCTGTCACCCCTCAGGACCCAGTGGGTGGGAAGACCTGACGTGTGGGGAAAGAGGAGGCTGCAGGGCGTGTCTTGGAGTCGAAGTGGCACCGTGACGTGCTCCCTCCCAGCCCCCGTGCCCTGCCGTCCGCCCGCCGTCTTGGCGCTTCCTCCTCACCGGTCTGTCCCAGCGGCCAGGCCTATGCCTTGGCCCTCTGATCTTTGTGTCCAGCTGCCCTGTCCCCCGTGGGGCCTTGCACTTGGCGAGAACTCAGGGAGCCACCCAACCGGGTCAGGCACAGGACACTTCACAGCCTCGGGCTTTGTTTCCCGATCTTTCGTGGGCAAACTGTCTGGGCCAGATCCTCCCTCCCGCCCCCCAGCCCTCATCCCTCATCCACCCACCTGTCAGGGTCCCCGAGACCACCCCAGGTTCCATAAGTTGATAAGAGGCCTCAAGGGATTCAGCATATAGTTGTACTCAAGGCTGTGATTTACTACGGCACCAGGATACAGAGCAAAACCAGCGAAGGAGAAGATGCCTGGGGCTGAGCCCAGGGAAACCCAGGGTCCTCGCCTGATGGGGTCACGCAGGATGAACTGAACTTCCCAGCCGCGAGCTGCGACAGCACGTGTGAGATGTGGGCCATTGGTAGGTAAGCTCGAGAGTGTCAGCGCCCAAGGTCTTTACTGGGGGCTGGTCACATAGGCACCTGTGCTGTCTGCCATGCACCAAACTCCCAGGCTCCTGAAAGCAAGCGGGGCTCAGGCTGGAGCACACTGCTTGCCCAAATGCCTCAGGCAAGGTGAGCCACTCATCTCATGTCGGGAACCCTCCTGAAATCCAGGTTCCCAGACGAGCCGAAGGCCACCTGCAGGCAGGCTTTCTGCAGACAGTGTCAGGCCTGTTCTGTCAGCCCTTCTCTGATGCTCCTGCATCAGCGGAGACTGGAAACTGGGCCCATCCCTGTGAACTTGAGGCCTTGGACAAGTTTCTGGACATCTTGGAGCCCTGTTGATTCTCAGAGGAGAGCCCGGCGCTGGGGCCCTTGAAGGACAGATGAGGCAGCTCAGAGCAGGGCTCACACATGCCAGCCCCTTCCCCTCACTCCTCCCTTCCCTCCTTCTGGGTCTTTGGTGTCTGAACAGGGCCCGGGGACAGGGCGTCCGTTCCCGAGAGTGGGCAGAGCCAGAAGCCATGATTTCCTTTGCTTGCTCATTCAAGGTCGGTCCTTAACACACGTGGGCTTTCCATCCCGCCAGCCGCAGCATCGTGGCCAAGTCGTGCACAGCCGCTGCCCAGACCAGCATCTGTTGGCCGGTGCTCACCTCCCGGGTACAGAGCAGGGCTGTGCTGTGGTTTTGACCACCTGTCTGCGCTGGCTCTTTGCCCTGTTGTGTTCTTCCTGAAGCCTTGCTTTCTCCACGTCGGTTCTTGGGTTCTCTCCAAGAGTCCTGACTGCATCCCAACCACCATAGACCTCCTGGCATCTTCTCCTTCTCCCACATGCTGTTCTCTGCCCGCATCCTCTGTGGAGGGCTGGCTGGACCCCCATGGTCGCAGCTCCTGCCCTGGGGAGCCTCTGGTGGCTGCTGGAGGTGCCCGTGGCTCCCCAGGTCTTTGTGGACAGGAATGTTCCAGAACCACAGAGCAGGAGACCTCAGGGTTTTCAGCCTATGCGGGCTGCCCCAGGGACGTGCTACTGATGACTGGGATCCGGTGTGGAGGAGGATGTGCCCCTGATCTCCAGCGGGTCAGATGTCCTGGGGAAGCCCTAGACTCCCTAGGGCTCAGGTTCATGGCCATTGGGTCGGCCGAGCTGTGCCAGGCCAGGGGAAGGGCAAAGCGAGGACGGCATCCAGGACCACCAGGACAGGGTCCTCGATGGGCAGCATCTCGCTGGAAGTCCCGGGCAGGAGGCAAGCTGGTCATGGTCCTTCTTACCGCCCCTCCAGTGGTCTTTGAAGTTCAACTTTAAGAGTCCTCCCCCTTCTCTGGTTGAACTTCACCTCTGCTCATCGGAGGTATTTAAAGAGTGTTTTCACTTCCCGTTTTCCAGTGGAAAGCCCCCGTCGCTCTGTCCCATCGGGCTCTCCTCACTGTGGCAGTTTGCGGCGTGGTCGGTGCCCGGCCTCTTGCTCTCTCTTTGTTCCTCTCCTCCTCCCGGCGTTCCTGTGCATCCTCGCAGCCGCGGCTCCCCACGTGGGGAGTACTCGTGCTTCAGGGGAAGCAGCTCCCTCCTGGGTCTGCTCCCCACCAGCGGGGAGGGTCTGCTCCTCCCTCCGTGCCCACCCACCTCCTCTGCGGAGCCTGGTGGGGAGTGAGGGCTGGTGGCCTCATCCTGCATCTGCTTTGCAGGGAGCAGGTCTCCTGTGGGTTGGTAAGCAAAGCCCCACCATTGCTGGAGCCCTGTCCCCCTCACCTGAAGAGGCCCTGGGGGAGAGAGAGAACTCGGGGTGTTTGCACACACGGTTGGGAACTAGATCTGGTGGGATTGCTCTCTGTTCTCTTCCATGATGGAAACGTCAATGACTTTTCTTGCTGGAGTACAGCGGGTGTCTGGCTCATTGCTCGTAGCGTTCTTGACTGGGAGGTCAGGGCTGGTGGGAGAAGCAGAGGTGCCCGGCTCCCAAGGAGCCCCCATCTCACTGGGCAGACGGGACACACCTGGTTCCCTGTGTGCTCAGGAGAAAATGCTGGCCGCCCTGAATAAGACAGGCCGGGTTCCCTGTCTGCACACCCTGGAACCTCGGAACTGGCCTTGGGGAGAGGGAAGGTCATGCAGGGTTAGCTGGGGGTGGCGGGTGGATGGTGCTTCCTAAAGATGAACTAACCGAGCACTGGCCCCTGCAGGCTTTGGGGTCACCGAGAGTGAGGAGAACAAGAGCTGGGAAGGTGGGTCAGAAAGGTTCCATGAGCCGTGGCCTGGCTGCCTGGCCGAGGTGTCTGGGGTAGCCTGGCCAGTCGTGGGCACCGTGGATCGTTTGAGAGTTTGCTCCGAGGTCGCTGAGGATGAACTGGAAGCGTGGTGGTAGGAAATTGGTTTGACTATAAAATAAGAAACGTTAGCAGAGGCGCTGGGAGGCAGGAGCAGATGCAGAGACTCTGGGAACTCGAGTGGCCGGTTGGGGCAGGAAGGGGACGAGGCCACGTGGCGGGCGGCCTTGTCTGGGAGGAAGTGGGCTCTGCCACTGACAGGTGCTCGGAGATGGGGAGAAGCTCATTTCTGACACCTGGGGGTTGAGTCAGGTGTTTCTGAAAGTGGCTGGAAATCAAGAGATGCCGAAGAGCCACCTTCACTGTCCCATTTCCAGCGGCCCCTCCTGGAAGGGGGTTCTTGTGGTTATAAATCCCCCACCATCCCCGCGCCCCGAGTTGGCCAGAAAACACAGCAGCTCCAGGAAGGCAAGTGTGCAGAAGTGGCTTCTGTGAGGAAGACAGGGGCTGCAGAGGTTGCAGAAATGCTCCATTTTCTTTTCTGGAAAGAGGACAAAGGCATAAAAGACCAGCTGATTAGTTTCTCAGAGCCTCTGTGTGCAGCCTTGTTAGGTAGGGGTCCCAGGAATGATGCTTGGTGGAGATTTCTGCCAGATGACAAAAGCCATCGAGAGTGATGGGCCCGCCAGGGCCCCGGGGGGATTGAAAGGCTGCGGAGACCCATCCATCAGAGTCAGGCAGGCTGCCTCGGGACCCCCTGCCCAGGCCCATGCTGCTTGGGCTCCTGGGACGAACTCATCCCTGGTAAACACTGGCTCTGGAGCCTTCCTCCTCTGCTTGGCAGGAAGTCTGGGCCAAGCGCCCGCCTTGCAGGGAGAGGCGCCTTCTCCAGAGCCACAGACGGCCTCCAATCGGGTGGGGACGGGCCTCAGCTGCTGCCCCTCCCCCACAGGACCGGGATCCCCACCCAGCATCATGCCCCCACGAGCATCATTTTGGAAGCTGCAGGGCTAAGGTGAAGGCACATCACCTTGACTGGGAATCACCGCCCTAAAATGCTCTGTTCACTGGGGCAGTGGCTCTCTACCCAGGAGGCTCTGTCCCTCAGGGCAGATCTGGCCACAGCTGGAGATCTTTGTGGTCGTCACAACTTGGGACGGAGGAGATGCCACTGGCGTCTAGTGGGTGGGGGCCAGGGATGCTGCTAAACGTCCTACAGTGCCCAGGACACCCTCACAGTATGGAATGGTCCCGCCCCAAACGTCAGGAGTGTCGAGGCTGAGAGCCCCCAAACTTGGGTGTTTTTTAGGGCTTGTTCCCTGTAACGCAGGCCCTCTCATGCCTCTCCCGGCAGGAGACCATGATGGACCATGCCCTTCGCACCATCTCCTACATTGCGGACATTGGGAACATCGTGGTGCTGATGGCCAGGCGCCGCATGCCGCGCTCAGCCTCCCAGGACTGCATCGAGACCACCCCCGGGGCCCAGGAGGGGAAGAAGCAGTATAAGATGATCTGCCACGTGTTTGAGTCCGAGGATGTAAGTAAATGCTCGGGCATGATGTTCCCCTCCCGACGGCCCAGGCCCCATGGGCTCCATGGTCCCAGGAAAGCACGTATAGGATGGGGATCCTGTGCCCCATCATGGACGCTTCCAGTGGAAGTGGTGATTTTTCTAACACTCTGAGTTTGCAGAGACCATGAACACAGCTCTGTTTCGCTTCATGAAATACATTTTTCAGGAGCTGTTTGTAAATGGAACCGTAGTTAAATATGCCGAGGAGCTCTTCAACAAGGTCCTTTAACAAAACCTTGTTCTCCCCAAATAAAGTAGCCCTTGACTAACTTTTCTGTTGAGATGAACGCCCCACACTCCAGGGTTGCAAATGGGGAAGCGCCTCTGCTTTTGCTCATGGCCATTTCAGGCCATAAGAAGTTGGAAAATCCAGTGCACCCTTGGACAACATGGGTTTGAACTTCGAGGGCCCACTTACCCATGGACCTTTGTCAGTAGTAGATGCTACAGCGCTACACCATCCGCCTTGGTTGACTCCGCGATCATGAACCGCGGACACGGAGGAATTGCGGGTACGGAGGGCTGACTGTAAGTTAGACACAGATTTTTTTTTAGACTGTACAGAGGGTCACAGCCCCTAACCCCCATTTTGTTCACGGGTCAACTGTAATTCTGACGTTTAAAATACTGCAGACTCGCTAAGAGACCATAAGCCCTTTGACTCCTTCCTTGGATGGGATGAGAGCATCTTTCTGAGCCTGGAAGAGGGAGAAGGGGACCGGGGAAGGGAGCTGCAAGGCAGGAGGTGAGCAGGGTCTCTGGGCTGCCCCCCCACGGCAGATCTGATTCAGGATCACGCAGGAGGCAGCAGCTGAGCTGTTCTTGGGGCTGTTGCCAGAGCAGGATTTTAAAAAGTTCTCTCTCCTCCATGGATGCTTGGAAAGGGCATTCTCGGTTACCAAGGGACTTGAGGGTGTGTCAGGGACCCGGAGCAGTGGGGAAGGGTCCCAGTGTTTTCATGTTTGAATGCAGGGTGGGTGGAGGCAGTGACCTTTTTGCTGAGAAATTGAAGTCACCTACAAGTGCTTTGAAGCAATGACACATTTATTGGAGAGAAAATTTACATACAGACTCACTAGTGCACACACGTGTTCCTTTCACCATTATACAGATGTCTGTGGACACCTGCCTGGGAATTTTTGTGTGGCTCATGTCTCGAGGAGTCTCAGAGACCCGGCCTGGGGGGATGTGATGGGCCCTGGAGAAGGGCTGTGGAGATGGGCAGGTGAGGCAAGAAGCAGGCCAAGTGGCAGGGGGTGAACAGTCTGCTGGCTCGGGGAGCAGGAAGGGGCTCCGAGGTGCCCACCGTGCCCTGGGTGCTGCTGTGACCTGAGTTTCTCTATTCCGTGGGAGAGAAGGCTGAGAGCAAAGGTGTGGGCGGGGCTCCAGGTGGTCCTTCAAGGCACATGGGAAGGATGGGCTGGGAGGGGCGCGAGGGGATGGAGCAGCCATCCTGAGAGTCAGACCCTGATGGTGGTCCCATCAGGGTCCGACTGCTGCTGGGGTGAGTGAAGGATCCAAGGGTCCAGTGAGAACAGAGGGGGACACCTGGAGAAAATGGAAGGTGGCCATAAGGACCCTGGTGGCCCTCTCAGAGTTTCCGTTTCCCTTCTGTAAAGTGGAGGGCAGTGCAGGTGAGCCAAAGAAGTGAAAGGGCTGGGGGGTCAGGGCAGCCTCCCCCGCTATTCACCCACCTGCAGGAGGCCCCCTCTGAGTGCCAGCCTCCAATGCCAGCCCCTCGGGGAGGCCCCCGTGACGCTCCCCACCTTTCTGGGCTCACAGCCTTGGCTGTGACCTGGGGGCAGGGGCGATCCCTCAGGACTGGCCCCAGCTCAGGTGGCAGGGATGCCAGGACTCAGGGCAGACGGGGAATGGGAGACTGCAGCCAGCCGCTGGTGGGAAGATGCCGAGGTTCCCAGACTGCGTCCCGTGGAGCCTGGGCGTGGACCTCCTTGTCCTCCCAGGGGCTCCCCCAGGTGATGGGCCCCGACTGGGCAGAGCTCAAAGGGGAGGCTCAGGGCAGTGGGCAGTGGGTGGGGAGAACGAAGCTATGCTCTCACACCCCCTTCCCAGCAAGGGGACCCCAGTCAGAGGAAGATGGACCCAGGGGCCTGGGGGCAGCTGGTGTCAGCAAACCTGAGACTCCAGGTCTCAGGGCACATCAAGGCCGCCGGGTGGCCCTCAGTCCTCCACCCTCCATCCTGGGACCAACCTCCTCCTGGAGGCCCCGATGGATCCTCAGCTTGGCCTGAGCCTCGGGCCAGGTGCCCTCCAGGACCTGCCACCGCGGGGCTGCCTCCACCAGCTCCATACACGTCTGGGCCAGTGGTGCCACCTGGTGGCCCCGGGGCTCCATGCCTGTGGCTGGTTCTCCCTTTGAGCAGAGCTGCCAAACTGCCAGGACGCTGCTCCTGGGGGCGGGCAGGGCTTGGTCCTGCCTAGTGGACCCGGGCTTCCCTCCTGCAGTCCGTTCGGGGCCCAATTTGGGAGGGCTGTCCGGTCTAGAATCGAAGGGCTCCAAGCTCTCCCTCTGTTATCCAGCCCAGCCCGCTTTTTTCACAAAGGCTTATTCATTTGCAGCCCGAGAATCATGCAGCATGTAGAGCAAGAATGGGCTTCAGGCCAAACCCCTCAATTCCACATATTTTCAGGCCCTGTTGACCCGAGGTTTGCTGAGGGGTCCCGCTGCTCTCCCCCGGCTGCCCGGCTGCCAGGGTGCCTGACGTGGCCCAGGAGCTGGGTCCTTAGCCCTCACCTCCCATGGTCCTGTATCTGCACACCAGCAGGTGGCATGTAAGCTTTGGCAGTGACTGTTCAGAGTTCGGGCCTCTGCAGTATCAGATGCAATCCAGTCCATAGAAGTAAGTGGTCCTGTTGAAGTAGACAGAAGTGATTTGCTCCATGATTTGCCCTGTGCTGGTGTCCCCAAGGTCGCATGCTTCTCGTTGGCCTCAGCCTGACACATCCACACGCCCCACGAGGGCAGCTGGGCACACATCCTGCCCGCACCCCCCACCCCGCCGCTGGACTGGGTCCTCTTGCTCCAGAGAAGTAAACACTGGGTGGGTGACTGACAGTCTCTGTGATGCTCCCCAGAGGATGCACCCCCCAGTCTGTGTTTGGAATAGGATGGGTGGGGGACTGCCCTGGCGGTCCAGTGGTTAGGGGACCACGCTTCCACTGCACGGGGCATGGAACTAAGATCCCGCATGGGCCAAATAAATATATTTATTTAATAAAAATTAATTTAATTTTAAGTAAGTTAATTTAAATTTCATTAAATTAATTTAATAAAAATTAATAAATATTTAAATAAATAAAACACATTTGTTAAAAAAAAGAAAGATGGGTGAAAAGAAAATATAGTACAGTCGCCAGTGAAAGCAACAAAACTATGATCATTAGCAAATAATTCATAATTTCCCCAGACGTTATTGGAAACTGTGCTTTGTCTTAGGATGTCTGGGATGTAAGGGAGCTCGGGTGGGGGCAGGCAGGGCACCAGCAGCAGAAGGGCTCCCCCGACAGAGACCCGGGCCACGGTCTCTCTGTGGCTCCTCGGAGCCCAGGCAGGGGCCCCCGTGCAGGCTGTGCCGTAGCCCCCGCTCGGGGCCTGTGCGCCTGCCCGTCTCCATTGGGCGCCCCTCCCCACAGGCTCAGCTCATTGCCCAGTCCATCGGCCAGGCCTTCAGCGTGGCCTACCAGGAGTTCCTGCGGGCCAACGGCATCAACCCCGAGGACCTGAGCCAGAAGGAGTACAGCGACATCATCAACACACAGGAGATGTACAACGACGACCTCATTCACTTCTCCAACTCGGAGAACTGCAAGGAGGTGGGTGCCCGGGGCGGGGGGCACAGCTGGCGGGCCGGGCGGGGTCGAGCCTTCCTGGTGTGGGGCCCCTGCCTTCTCAGCGAGCACTTGCGTGGGAAACGCGGTGCTGTTGTAGGGAAGAAGCTGCTGACGGTCAGTCTTAAAAGGACCTTGAAAATGTGCCTTTTAATGCCGCTATTAGATGGGGGCTCAGCCCCCCGAGGTGTTCCTGGAAAGCGTGCAGGAGGCGTCCTGAAAATGGGGAACTTGGGGTTCTGCCCAGGGTGCTGGGAAGCCGCCCATAGTGAAGCCTTGGCAGGTTCCGGTGGGTTTGCTCAGGGGTCCTAGAAAGTTCTCCTGAGAAGAGGAGCAAATCCCTGGAGGTGGCCTGTACCCTAACTGCTTGGGAATGAGTGAATGATCCTGGCTTGTTGCTGAATGAATGAATGACAGGCAGCTTTCTGTGAGTGACCCGTGAGGCAGAGAGAAAATGGAAGGACTTTTCCAGACAAGAGCGGGGGCCGGGCTGGGTGTGCATCTGGACTCTGAGAACGCGTCCCTCTAGCCTCCGTGGGTCTGGGAGGGTTGGGGGTGGGAGCCGGGACACTGGAGCCGAGCTTGGGGCTAGAGGAGGGGGTCTGTGCTCCTGGTTCCCAGGATGGTTGGGTAGGTCCCAGGAGGGCTTGGGAGCCAGATCTGGACGGGGCCAGGGAGACAGCAGCCTGGCCGAGAGGACGTGGCCTCAGTTCTCTGAGGGCAGGGCAGGCACCTGGCCCGGCTCGGGCTGGTCCTTCTGGGGTGCTGGGCAGAGGCCCAGCCCCCAGCTCCCATCTCAGGTGGGCCTCTCTTACCCTACCCATTTCCTTGCAGCTGCAGCTGGAGAAGCACAAGGGTGAGATCCTGGGTGTGGTGGTGGTGGAGTCGGGCTGGGGCTCCATCCTGCCCACCGTGATCCTGGCCAACATGATGAACGGCGGTCCGGCTGCCCGGTCGGGGAAGCTGAGCATCGGCGACCAGATCATGTCCATTAACGGCACCAGCCTGGTGGGGCTGCCGCTCGCCACCTGCCAGGGCATCATCAAGGTGGGCGCGGGGCCCCATTTCGCTATATCCTCGCTGCTTTGTAATCCCCCCTGACCCACCAGAATGTGGAGCCCAGAGAGACCCACCCAGTGACTTTGAACCCAAGACTGTACCATGGCCCTGACATCAGAGAGGGACCTGGGCTGCCCCAGGTGAGGGCCGAGGACCTGTAGATGTCGGGTGACCAGCTTGTCTTAGTTTGCCTGGGACTTTTCGCTGACAGTCTCACCTGCTGGGCAAACAGGGAGGTTGTTTCCCCTGCCTGGATCTGAGCTGGGAGGCTGCTCTCACCATCTGACCCGTTAGCCTGCAGGTTCGGGAGGTGCAGACCCTCCCTAGAGAGGGTCATGCTGAGGGGACACAAACAGGTGGCCCCTGCTTGTCTGTGAGAGCCCCCTGGGCTGAAGCGTTGGGCAGCCATCCAAGGGGACCTCAGCACGGTGGTGCCTTTGCTCTGTTCAAGGGTCCAGACAGTGGCTCAGCCTACGGGGGGCCATCTGTCCCGTGGCTCATTCCCTCCAGCCCTGCTGTGGTCTCGGGGCTGGAGGATGGGCCTCTGTTCTCCCTTGTCACTCAGAGATGAAGGTCCTGTGAGCGGGCTCCTGAATCTGGGGACCCAGTGGGTACCGTGTAGCTAGACAGACAGACAGACACAGAAGAAGCCTTCATCAGAGGTGCCAGAGGCTTGGCCAGCCGGGACCCTTGCTCTGAGGGCTGCAGCTCCTGGGGCAGTTTCTAACCTGGGCTCTGATGGGGCCGCGCGCGCGCGCGCGTATGCACACATGTGCACAGAGGAGGAGCTCCCTGCTGCTGCAGCCACGTTCAGGCTGGGCCCCTTCCCCTCCCCCCACCCAACCCCAGGACCATGGCCGCGGCATCCACTGTCCTCTGGGGCCTGAGGTCTCCCTTGGCCTGTCTCGGCACAGACACCAGAGCCTCCTGCTGACAGATTTCCGCTCTGCCGGCCACACCCTGTCCTCGCCCCACCCCCAGCATGAGAGTCCATCACTGGAGGATGCTTTGTTTTGAGGAAGGTGCCCCCACCATCTTCCCAAACAGGAAGTCCTCCTGCACTCAGCATGGCCGGGGCCCCTCCTGGGCACCGCCAAGGGTGACCTGGTGCCGGCCTCTTAGTTGTGCACAGGGGCGCTCGGAGCCTGGCCTTGCCCCCAGGGCAGCTTTTTTTTTGGCCAGGTCAAAGGGCACACCAGAGCACAGGGGTCACGGCACGCACTGCCACCTGGGATGCCCGGCACCCCTGCATCCGGTCAGGGTGATGCCTGCATTCACGCACAGAGGGACACCGGGGCTGAGAGGGGCCTGCCTGGCTCGGTCCCCCAGCTCCCGGGGCTCTGCCCTGCCACTGGCTCACCCAGGCCCCTGAGGTTGTCCTCCCCGCGGCATCTGAGACCCACTGGGCCTCCCATTCCTGCTCTGCAGGGTCTGAAGAACCAGACACAGGTGAAGCTCAACATCGTCAGCTGCCCGCCGGTCACCACCGTCCTCATCAAGCGGCCGGACCTCAAGTACCAGCTGGGCTTCAGCGTGCAGAACGGCATCGTGAGTCCGCTCGGCCCTCGGCAGCCTCCACCGTGCACGTGGAGGGCCTGGTGCAGGGAGCTGGGGGGCAGCTCTCCGTCCCTCCAGAACCGCTCCTGTCTGATGGGGCAGGTCCCAGCCAGTGGGCACGGCTGCCAGCAGCCAGGCCAGGCAGGGCGGGCGGGCCGGCGTGTGGTCATGGCATGGGTCCCTCCAGCCCCGCCCTCGGCACCCTCGTCCCAGTGGTGGCTGTTCTCTGCAGACCCCTGCTCTGGAGTGCAGAGAGGAGCCCTCCCACCCCTGCAGTTGGGACCCGCAGCCGATGGCAGTGTCAGAGTCACTGTGTGCAAGACACCCACCCACTCATTCATTTGTTCATTCATTCATTTGCTCATTCACTCACCCATTCAGAGCCGTGTGTGAGGTTCCTGAGCTGTGTCAGGTGGGGCTCCAGCCACTGAGGAGGCAGGAGGGCCTCCAGGAGGAGGTAATGCTGGGCTTGAATGAGTGCTGGTCTGGCCAAAAGTCTGTGCCTGTTCCTCAGGCCGGAGTTCTTCCCTCCAGAGTTCCCACCTCCTCTTCGACCTGTGTGAGCTCTGTTTCCTGGGTCGTTTCTCCTGC
This sequence comes from Balaenoptera physalus, assembly GCF_965194825.1. Taxonomy (NCBI): domain Eukaryota; kingdom Metazoa; phylum Chordata; class Mammalia; order Artiodactyla; family Balaenopteridae; genus Balaenoptera; species Balaenoptera physalus. The sequence goes on from NC_138883.1 coordinate 148,708,941, forward strand.
AAAGGTCCCAGTGGGCAGGGATGTGGCCACAGATGGAGGACAGAAGAGGGAAGGCCGGTCATTTCCAGATTGCTTAAGCCAGCCCAGAGTGCTAAAAAGCCAAGGAAGAGATTGTGCGGTGGATGGGGGTGGTGTCAGGTTGAGGGGGAAGACGTGTGTGTCCCTCCACGGTCACAGAGGGGACACATCGGGAGAACGTTCTAAAAACAGGACTACAAATGAGACAGAATTTCCCCCGTCACTACCTGGTGCAGGAGTGTGGAGCGTTTACACGGGGCTGGGGAGAGTCACAGGACATCTCTGTCCCCTCTGGGTTAGGGCGCACCTGCTGCTGTAACAGATGTTCCCCGGATCTCAGCGGACTGAGAGCTGATCTGTCGTTCGGGTCACAGTCCAACATGGGAGGGGGCTTCGCGCCACAGGGTCGCTCAGGGGCCCAGGCTCACCCTCCCCCAGGGCGCTCTTTGTCTGACCAGCAGCTGCGGGGAGACGGGGGCGTAGATGTGGCTCTTGCCATTTCTGTCTACATCCATCTGGCCAGACAGGGCTCAGTCACATGCCCCACAAACACAGGGCTGGCCGGGAAGGTGGTCCAGCTGGTGCCCAAGACGAAGAAGGAAAGGGTGTGGGTGCATCTGAAGCTGACGTTGGCCGTACCTTCCCAGCTGTGTGACACTGGGCAAGTCACTGAAGCTTTCTGGGCAGATTGAGAAAATCCATGAAGTACACCGAGACCTCCAAGGAGGGCCCACTGGGCCCAAACTCTGCAGAGAAGAAAGGCCCCTTGGCACCATACCCAAGCACAGGGGCCCGGCCAGGCTGTCTGCACCCCCTCAGAATTTCTTTCCGGAACATGGCATCTGCCCCGGGAGTTGGCCAGTTGGTGGTCCAGCTGGCACCACCCTGCCCGGCTGCTCTGCACACACATGTGCCCGGGGCTGTGCAGGAGGTTGCCCAGGGTCCCTGCCTGCAGCTGCTATGAGCACCGTGTGAATGGGCCTGGACCCCAGGCCCGGGGAGCAGCTGGGCGGGCCTTAGACCTGCGCCTGACACCCTGAGCCACCATGCAGGGCCTGCCTGGGTGCCGTCCGCTGGACCTCCCTCCCTGGGGTGGGGGCAGGTGAGTGGTAGGGAGGACTGTCAGTGACCGGCAGCCCCTGAGATGGGCCCTGCTTGTGTGACCCTGAGGGCTGCCCCTGCCCTGCTGGGCAGCCTTGTGGGGCCCAGGCTCTCCCTCCTGCATGGCCCCGGGGAGCTCGCCATCCAGGTGGGCCTGGTTCATGGTCTTTGTAAGGTGCAGCCTCTGTTCCATTGCAAGCCTTGCAGGGGGACGGCGTGATGCATCAGGGCCGGCTTTCCCCTCAAGGCCAGGCTCCTGGGGGGTGGCCAAGGGCTTTGCCTGTTCTTGGGGCCTGATGCGCCCCACCCTCCAGCCCGACAGCAAAATCCTTCCCCTGCAAATACTTCCCTCCAGCCTGTTCATTTTAATCCTCACTACAGCCCAAGAAGGAGCATGGGGGCTGGTCAGGAAGCTGGGGCACAGAGAGGTTTAGTAACTTGCCCTGGGTCACACAGCTGGGGAGGCCGCGGGGACCGAGGTGGGGAAGGGGGAGGAGGAGACACAGGGAAGGGGGGCTCTGCCTAGAGTTTTGTGGGGGCTGAATTCAAGCGAGCGGGAGAGGAAGGGGAGGCAGTGGAGAGGACAGGTGTGGGGTGGCCTGAGTGTGACCTGGCCCTGAGCTTTCCCTCTCAGAGATGGGGGAGGGGAGGCTGGCGGGGGTGCACCCCTGGGGAGGTACAGGAGGGGTCTCTGCGGCGGGGGTGTGCGGGGATGTTCCCAGGTTGGTATGAGTGGCTGGGAGGCTGAGGCCAGGGGGGCTTCCCAGAAGGTTTGAGGGTGTGGGGTTCAGGGTCACAGCAGATCTGGGGTCTGGAACTGGGGAAGTATTACCCCCTGATTCTGAAGGCAGCGTTGCCAGGCTGCCCTTCCCACGTCACAGGTGTGCACACAGGGGTCCTGGTGCCGCCCACTGCTCGGTGCCTCTGCTGCTGGTCCAGGGTCCGAGTCCCACGGTGCGTGCTCTTGGGGCCAGCTGTGGACGAGGAGCCGCGTGGCCCCCAGCGCCACCCGCCCACCAGCTGGCATCCTGCCTCTGTGAATGGGGGTGCGCGTGCTAGGGGCCAGGAGGCAGGGGCCGTGGTGGCTCCCGGGGGCTTCCTCGCCCTGAGAGCACCCGGGAGGCCGTGGCTGGAGAGCAGGTGGCGGAATGCCAGGCCGGAGGTGGCGTTTGTCAGCCCCAATGCAGACTCGCTGCCGTTTTCTGCCTGATGCCTCCAGAAACGTTGCCTGTGGCAGGTGCCTGCTTAAATGTCTGGGGTGAGCAGTTAGGTGAAGTATGTCCCAGCGCTGGGGCGTCAGGTACATCTGGGTGCTGTCAGGTGAGAGGTGAGGCGAGGGGCCCTCTGTCAGTGTGCGCACACCGGTGCGTGTGTGTGTGTGTGTGTGTGTGCGTGCTCACTCGGGTGCGTGTGTTTGGGGGCTGCCAGCCTGAGCACTGGCCCCGAGGATCTCAGTGTAGTTTGTCTTTTCTTTAAAACAAGAGGCCCTGTGGCTGAGAAGCTGGATTACCTTGCGAAATCTGCCCCTCTCTCCACCTTTTCTTTTGGCCCCGACTCTCTCCTAGAACATCTGCTTTTCCTGTTTTTGTTTGCTTTTTTTAATTGTGGTAAAGTACAACTAACGTGAAATTTACCATCTCAACCATTTTCCAGCGTGCAGTTCAGTAGCGTTAAGCACGTGGACATTGTTGTAGAACCAATCCCGAGAACTGTTTCCATCAGCAAATCTGAAAGTCTGTTCCCGTGAACACTGACTCCCCACCTCCCGCTCCCCCAGCTCCTGGTGACCAGCGTGCTACTTCCTGTCCTGTGAAGTTGAATATGACGTACTTAGGTACTTATGTCATTGAATATGACATACTTAGGTACTTATGTCATTGAATATGACATACTTAAGTACCTTATGTGAGTAGAATCATACGTTTTTTGTCCATCTGTGACTGGCCTGTTTCACTCAGCAAAATGTCCTCAAGGTTCATCCACGTCGTAGCACGTGTAGCAGGATTTCCTTCCTTTTTAAGGCTGAATCGTGTTCCATTGTGTGGAAACGCCCCATTTTGGTTGTCCGTTCCTCCGCTGATGGATACTTGGGTTGCTTCTACCTCTTGGTTACTGTGAACCGAGCTGCCGTGAACATGGGCGTGCAGGACTTCTGGTTCTCCAGTCTGTCTAGTTCCGTTGCTGCAAGACTTGTAGGCCTGCTGGGGCGTCTGTCTGGGGTGTCAGTCCATCTGTCTGTCAGTTCTAGGAACCGGGAAAGGCCACCATCCGGCCAGCTCTTCCTGCAAACCTGGGGCTTCCCTCTAGAGCCCGTGTCTGTGCGTGGGTCTGGTTAGGGAGGGCATCCCCTGTCCCCATGCACAGATGAGGACGCAGGAACAGGGAGCTGAAGGGACCTGCCCCAGGCTTCCCGCTGGGCAGTGGCGGGGCAGGCGTTGGCCTGCACGGCTGTCGTGGGGAGCTTGCCCTCTGCCCATATCAGATGCTGGAGTGCGCGGTCGGGGTCAGTGGGCAAGCGCACGCGTGGACCTGAGCCATCTGTGAGCTGGGCAGGGGCTGTCCTGTTTGCATCTAGGGTCCCGGGTGTCAATAACCAAGCCACAGAGGTGCCTACAAGGCCCTGTCGTGGCCAGCCAGCCGCCTTTCCTCCCACTGGGACTGCAGGGCCCGCCGAGCCCAAGGATCACGTGCGCCCCGCAGATAAGTTCCCCGCATCCCTGGAAAAGTCTGCTGACCCCTGAGTTAGTCTTGCACAAGCGCTTTTCCCATTTTCAGCTTCATTACGCCCGAAGTACAAGGCATTCGTTTGCAGACAGGCCCCAACTGAGCCAGTTAACGCTCCTTCTAAATGGACCCCTCCTCTGTGTTCCCACAACACCATGGAAGAGATCAGGACGTCCCCAGCTGGGAGACACCAGCGTTCCTCCTGAGAGGTGCACCCTGAGAAATTAGAGCAGCCCAAGGCCCTGGGTTCTGGGGGCACGCCTCGTTTTGGAAGGCCAGCCGCCCGCTCTGGGATTTGCACACACACACACAAAGAGGATCTGGAAAGACCACAAAACAGATGACGTGGGAGTCCTGCAGGGGTGCCAGGGCCAGCCTGGGGTCAGTGGCCTTTCAGCCTATCTCAGCCTTCAAAAGTTGCCAGGCCAGTGCCGAGGGAGAGCATGGGCAGGTGGGGTGGAGGGGTCCTGTCTGGGGGTGGAGAGTCAGCCCCTAGCCAGTGGAGCAGCCCGGCCAGGGCTGGGAGGGGAAGGGGCTATGACCCAGGTAGGGGCCCCAGGCGGGGGCGGCGTTCAGCACAGGGCGTGGAGGAGGCCTCGCAGCGTTGAGCCTCGCGGTGGGAAGGGAAGAACACCAAGTCTGGGGGAGGGCTGGCCGTCCTGCCTGCACCTGCGCCTCCTGCGGGCAGGCCGACCCTTGACCTTGCAGGATGCTGACCAGAATCGTACGACGACCCCTCGAAAGCCCTGAAAAGCTCCTGGTGGCATTTTTGGGTTGTTGAGGAACCCGTACAGACCAAGGCCTCCGTGGGTACAACGAGGCTGTCAGGTGATGCGGGGTGTCCCCCGGGCACTCGGGGACAGGGTCCCACCAGCCTGGGCCTCTCCTCCCACCAGACTCTGGGCTCGGCCTTCCTCATCCTCAAACACGTCTGGTACAGGGCAGCCTTCAGGCAGGACGGCTGGGATACTGCTGCAAGGGGCCCAGGGTAGAGGTGCCTGGCGGGGGTGGACAGGGGAGACCTCCAGTGCGGGTGTGGTTGTTCTCGGGCAGCCTCGGCCCCGGGGACGCTGCCGTCTGCCCTCGGCTGGGGGTGGATGAGAGGCCTGGCGCCCTGCCTGCCCCCTCCCGCCCCAGCCTCTCTTGCTGCAGTGCTTTCATCCCACCCCCCTCCCATGGCTCCCACCAGGTTCCCGGGACCCCCCCGGGTGCAGCTACCCCCCCACCCCGCTCTCCATGGGCCCTGGGGCTGCTCGCCCTGCCTGCTGTCTGCATGGGCCCCACCTTCTGACACCCAATCTTTCATGGATCTCACACACATGGGGGCTGCATCATCTCTTTCCGTTTGTCGGCTGGTGAAATCACCACCTCCCTGTGACGGGGGGAGCAGTGACCGGCTTCACTGGAAAGAGGAGCAGAGTGGCTGCTGGTGGATCTGCCAGGATGGGCTTTACCTGCACACCTCCCGGCCTCCACACCCCTGACCCAGGAACAGAGGCCCCGGGTGGTGGGGGGGGGGCAGATTCCAACCAGCGAGGGCGGGTGGGGGGGACGGGTCTCCCATTTTCAAACACATTGCAAACCGTAACCTCCCAGTTGGTGAGTCAGCAGACGGCATGTAGGAGTGTCTGCCCTGGGGCTTCATCCTGTGTGTGATTGATTCTCCTCCCCATCTTTGGGGACTGGAGGTGACCTGCGAGCATGGCGGGGACCCTGTGCTGACCCAACCACCCCCCGCCCCCATGTCACTTAGATCTGCAGCCTCATGCGCGGGGGCATCGCGGAGCGGGGCGGCGTCCGCGTGGGCCACCGCATCATCGAGATCAACGGGCAGAGTGTGGTGGCCACGGCCCACGAGAAGATCGTCCAGGCGCTGTCCAACTCGGTGGGAGAGGTGAGAGGTCACTGTCCGAAGCCAGAACCAGGCTCTCGGAGCCCAGATGTTTCCATGGCCGACATCTAATCCCCGAGGGCGTGTATAAGGTGCTGGGGAAGCACCCCAGAGCAAAGCCTCCCTTCTTGGGAGAGCCTGTCCCTGTGGGGACTTGGGCACGTCTGCTGGCTGGCGTGCTCCCGCCTGGACCTCCGTGAGCCTCTTCCAGGGGCTGCGTCAGCTGAGCACGGCTGTGTCTCCCACGGGGGAGCCTGCTGCAGGCGGGGTCTGGCATCCCCTCCTCACCCCAGGTAACTGTGGCTGATGGGATGGGGGTGGGCATGCGCAGGCCAGCCCTGCTGTGCTCCCCTCTCCCACTCTGCTGGCTGTACCCCGCCTCCTTTTCTGCTTCTTTCTGGCATCAGTGCAATGCCATGCCAGCGTGAGGGTGGACGGGGTACAGAGCGGGGAGCTCAGGAGGGAGCAGGGTACCTCAGCGGGGGACGTAAGATGCTGGGAGTGGGGCTACCAGCCCAGTGCTGGGAAGGAGGCCTCCCCAGTGCGGAGGTGGGAGTGTGTAGGTGTGTGGGAAGCGGGGAGTCAAGGTGAATGCGTGAGTATCTGCCTGGGTGAGAGCAGCTCAGAAGGGGCAGACAGCGCTGAGAGGCAGGTGACATGGGACGGCTGTGAAGGCAGTTGCCGGGCGGGGAGTTTAGGTTTGACTCTGAGGGTGGTGGGGACCCAGGGGCTGTGTGGGGAGAGGGCATGGCTTCCTCTTTGGAGGCTGGTGGGGGGAGTAGGGTGCTGTTCCCTGAGGGGCCTTCGGATCATGTCCGGTCAGGACACCTCTCCTGGGGCCACGTTGACCCACTCAGTACTTTGTGAAAGTCCCGAGGCCGGGGGAGGAAGCCTGTTTCCCTGCATGGGTGGTGGCAGACAGCGGCTCTCAGGAAGGAGGGGGCCAGGTAGGCGCCATTAGCCTTCTCTTACAAATGGTTTCAAAGAAAGGAAAATCCAATTGTCCTAAGTAGATGCCTCGAGACAGCCACCCCGCTGGGGCCATCAGCCGGGCGGGGGAGCTGGGCTGGGAGCGGGAGAAATGCGTCCGACTGTCTGGACCTGAGGTGAATGGGTACCAGTCAGGCTGGACCTCAGGCCCGGGGTGTGGGAAGCCGTTCAGCCTGGGCGGACCTCGCGCTGGACTGGCTGGTCCTGGGAGATGAGCTTGTCTGCCTGTGTTTCCCATCATCCCTGAGCACGTTTGGAAAATGAGTCACCCGTCAACTAGACCTGGTGTTTTGCTGTGCCTTGGGGGTGGGTTTCAGATTGAGGAATTAGAATTAATCTTCTGATGGGAAAAGCCATCGCAGGCTGATGAAGGAGCAAACATCTAAGTGGATCAGACAGATCCTGGTGTTGGGGGCCAGCGGGGGAGCCTGGGTGACAAGAAAACGCTTCGGCCAGACTGGCCATCTGGGTTGGTCAGATAAGGCCTGAGAGCGGCTTGCCCGAGGAAGAGCAGGCCTGGGGGGTTGGCTGCACCTGCGGCCGCCTCTCCCTGGGCGCTGGAGGTCTGCCAGCCCACCCCCTAGAGCCGTGGTCACCCACAGGGGCCTGAGCATGGCCGGGTCCCGGGCTAGCCTGCGGAGCAGAGTGCTTAAAGGAAGCAGAAGCAGAGCCTGGGGCCCAGGCGGGATTTAGGGTATGTGCCCCCCACGGTCGGCCTCTCCGGGCAGCCGTCTCTGTGCCTTGCTGGCGTACCCAGCCTCTGTGGCGCCAGGGACTGAGGTCAGGCCCCAAAGGCTCATTTGCTAACTGACCCCCAGGGGCTGGGGGGCTCCAGGCCTCCGCCTGCAGCACACACACTTTGTGTGTGAGCCTCTGGGTCTCACGCCGAGGCAAAGCTGGCCCCTTGCAGTTTCCAAGGAGGCCTGGGCGCCCCAGCCTGCCTTCAGCTCAGTGCACAGTCGAAAGTCCAACTTTTCATGCACCTGGTGTCACCTTGAGCTGAAGGGAAAACCAGCCCTTGACCGCATGTAAAAACCCTCTAAAGACCTGGACGGGGCGCCCAGGTCACAGTCTGCGCCGTCAGGGTATGCTTTCTAAGCCGCCATCAGGGGTGGTGACCACGGTGTCGACTTGAAAAAATGCACAACATGAGAGTTGTGAGTTGTTTTATTTTGGGCAAAATGAGGACTGTAGCCCGGGAGACAGCATTTCATATAGCTCTGGGAAACTGCTCCAAAGAGGCAGAGGGGAAGGTCAGTATACATGTGATTTTGGTGAAGGGGGAGTACATGCAATGGAGCACATATTTTTTGCAGAAGGTTCTGCTAGTCTCATGAAGGTTACTGCTAGTCATGAGGAGCAGACGTCACCAGGAAGGATTTCAGTGTTTTTCTAGATATGAGGAGATACGAGAATTGGGCTCAAAAAATCGGCTCCTGAAAATATCTAACTATCTGAAGACCTGTTCTCCCAGTTTTTCCCAGAGCACAGAGGGCCTCATTCCTGATCTCCACCTGAACTCCTTTCAGGGGGTGTTGAAGGTCAGCAGCTGCAGCGGCACCTGCTTTAATCCTTGTAGAGGTAGATGGCAAGTGCCCATGACAAGTGCCAATTTGTTGTTGACAGCATGCAGGTCATTCTTCCTCCCCTCTGGACGCTGGTACTTTACACAGGACACGCTCAGGGGACTTGGGCATCGCTGGCCTCGCATGGAGGGGACGGAGGTGGGGAGGTGGAGGCAGGGAGGGCTGGGTCAGCCCCTCTCTCTCATTGGCAGATCCATATGAAGACCATGCCTGCCGCCATGTTCAGGCTCCTCACAGGCCAGGAGACCCCGTTGTACATCTAGGCTGCCCGCCTGCACCCCAAGGAGTGGGAGCCGGACCCAGGACCCGACCCCTGAACCCACAGCCCACCCGAGGACACTGGCTCCTCTGAAGGGCATGCCCTCACCACCCACTTTTTTTTTTTTTGGACAAAAAGGGGTCTTTATCCAAGGAGAGTCACAGGAACCAGTCTTTGTAGAACAGTCACGTATTTTGCCACATTCTGAATTTTCTCATTGCGACGGACAAGGGTTTGTCTGTACGTCCGTGTGGTGTGGAGCCGTGGAGGGCGAACGTGGGTGCCCCCGGATGCGGCTGTGCAGGGAGCCCCTCGAGGAGAGCGCGCTCCAGGGGGCAGCAGCGGTGTGCCCCGCCCTCGGCTGGGGCTCGGGTTCCTGCGGGGAGGGCGCCCGGCTGCCCCGATGGCTGAGTGTGGACAGCCAGCTCTCAGGATGGGACTGGTCACTGAAGTTGGGGGACACGTGGTTGTATTTCCCGAGAAAGGAGACATCCCTGAGTTACATAAATGGTGATATCCACAACCTCAAAACTCCATGCCTATTTCGACAACATCACCATTTTGACTTTTATTTGACAACAAACTGCTCTTCAGACGTTAGGATTTTCCGACGACCCGTGACCACGTCCGCCTGTCCGCTGGCCCCTGGACGCCCCCGGCAGCCTCCCACACAGGCCGGTGGCCTCGTTACAATCTCTGTCTACGCACACGCATCCACACGTGAGCTCCCCTCTTGGAAACCAGACCCTCCCCGGACACCTGGAGCCTGCTGTCCCCGGGGGCCCGCGCGTCCGGGTGCCGTCGCCGTGAGCAGTGTTCCAGTGCGTGTAGGTCAAGTGCAGCATAGTCTAGATCCGCCCCGCAGAGCTCAGCGTTCACGATGTCATTTTGTCCGGAAGTCTCTCTCTTTGGCCCAGGCCTTGAAGAATACACTGTGACTTAAGAAGCCTTACCATGCAGTAACTAAGCTCTAGGACCACTGGATGAGGATGACCTGTGTATTGCATGCAGCTGACCTTGGGAAGACTCGCTAATACCACTAATAAACCTGAGGTCATGATGGAAAGCTGTCCGTGTGGCTGGTTTGTTGACGGAGAAGTGGCTGACCAGCTTTGCTCTAACTCCGCCCCTCACAGCCCGGCTCCGAGTGGGGGCCTCCCCACCAGGTCTGAGGGCTCCAGGCACCATCCCTGCAGGAGACAAGCTCCCGACTAATTGGATAAGGGAGAGTGGGAGGCTCAGGCTTCTCCTGGTTCGGATGGGACTCATCTCTGGGAGAGGTGTGTGCGTGTATAGTGCAGAAAGCCGGCCCACCTATATAGCCTGGCTCCTTCCCTGGGGCCGCCCTGCAGCTCGTGTCGCCTGATTGCAGGACTTGGCAGTGCTCCCATCACTGACTGCGTTCTGTGGTCACCGTCTTGGTCCCGGTGTCCCCTGGCATGGGGAGGTGGGGTGAGCATGGGCTCTGGTCAGAAGCCCTGGGCAGTGTTCCAGCATGTTATCAAGGGACATTGGGCAAGCCGGGCCCCTTCTCTGGCCGGGATCTTAGTTCCATGCTGTGAGCCACTAGGCAGGGATGGCCCACACCCTGGGGTGAGAGCTGGAGGGAAGGGGCCTCGGCTCAGGGGGGCCCAGGGGTATGGCCCTGCAGCGCCCAGAACGAGGCAGGTGAATGGGCTCCGGAGAGGAAACCTATGGCTAGCAGATGACGGGGGCAGGTGTCCCGTCATGTGATACACATTAAAAAAAAAAAAAAAGCTTTAAGCCAGGGGCCTGCATTCCTCCCAGAAGCTGGGGACATGTTCCACAGAGGGACAGCTGTGGGCCGGGTGCCTGCCTGCTCCCCTCACACCCCCAGGGTCTGTCTCCAGAAGCATGTTAGGAAACACAGTCGGGTGCCAGGGGTGGGTCACGCTCCGTGGTCGGTCGCCTGGCCTGAGCCCTCGCTCGGCACCTGGTCACCAGCAGTACACACGGCTCTTGGCATCTGTCTGTCCCGATCAGACCTCAGAGACACAGAGGCCAGAAATAGTTTTTATTAAAACACTGATCATTATGAAAACACCTTGAGGTACATTAAATAAATACAACCTGCCAGTTGTACAAACAGGCTTGAAAACAATTTCCTATAAATTCTGCCTTAATAGCAGCATCTGTGGATCAATACAGCTGTGGGGGAGAAAACATCCATTTGAAATAAGCTTTCTTTTACGTGGTTTGTTACACGCATTTAATTTGTATCATTGTCATCAGCTGAAGGAGCCCTTAAGTCCTTGTGAAGGATAAGAGCCCCCGTTTGCCATAGAGTAGGGGTCCGGAGCTCCTCCATCCCAGCATCCTTGTGGTCCCTGGGTTGGGGGGGGGTCTAATGGCAGTGCCAGACAGGCACTGGCCCTGTGCTGGCCCTCTTTTTGGTGGGGGAGGTCCAGGCGAGCACAGGCCCCGGGCCCTGTGCTGGGGGCATCCTGGGCCTCGGCTTCCAGCGCAGCCCATGGGGACCTGCCTGCTGATGTGTTAACGAGAGCGGGGAGACCAGGGCCGAGCAGACGAGGGCGCACCAGTGATGGGGGGACACTGCCTTTCCCCTTGGCCATGAGCCGACACAGCCTGGGGCTCAGGGCGCTCGATGCCGGGGCCGCTGGTTCCCAGGTGCCACTGAGCAGAGTGGGGTTGAAGGTACCCAGGCTGCGGAGTCAGACCCCGGCCCGTTGCCAGGCACCTCTCTCTTCCCAGGACCTTTCCTGGGAGCCAGGATCCTGGGCCCTGCAGGAGCCGACATGGCCCTCAGAAGGTGCCAGCCCAGCACTGTAGAACTGGGTACAGTGTACTCACCCGCAAGATAGAGATGCTGTGAGAACAAGCACAGAACTGAGCATGAGAATGTATGTGAGGGCCAAGCACTTGAGAACGGCCGGCCGGTGGGCTTTGGGCCAGAGCACCGACCTGCACCCAGGTGGAGGCACAGGCCGTGGCAGGTGCCCGGAGGCAGGAGGCATGGCCCCTGCAGGGAGGGGACGCAAAGGACACAGAGCACCAGGCCAGGCCTCCTGGAGGTCACCCATCCCGCTGCAGAGTAACAATTCTGAAGCCCATGAGGTGGGGGGCGGACGCAAGGGCTGGCCTTACTCTAGAGGCAGTCTGTCTGAGACCTGCAGGCTCGGCCCAGGGCCCTGCCGTGTGAGCCCCCAAACCTGACGTGAGCCCCCCACCCAGGTGAGACCCCTGCAGCTTGCTAAGCTCTGGCTGCCACCCCAGAGACGCCTTGATGCAGAGGCCAGGGCGCTGGGGCCGTTCACGCTTTGCTGGGAGGCTTAGGGGAGGCCCCTTGGAAAAACCATCAATTTACTTTACCTGCAGAGAGATTTACTTTTGGGGACTTCAAAAGCCCTCAGTTGAGAAAAATTAGAGTAGAGATTTCCCGTTTTATAGTCTGGATAAAGTGCTCACAAATTCTCCTCTGCGATGTCTCAAGCGGAAAAGTTCTGGCTATCATCACAAGGCCTGATTTATATATTGGTCCAGCTCTCACCTCTGGATGGCAGTGACCAATGATAACATTAGGGAAGCAAAGCGCTGGCAGCTGACTGGCACCGCGGGCTACCTACCTTGGTGTCGAGGGGCTCCTCGGGGTGTCTGGGCTGGAAACACTCCTGCGAGCCCCGTCCCTGCTCCCCCCACACACCCCAGCACACCGGATACGGGGGGCGGGGCACAGCCCTGGGCTGCTGGACACCCGGCAGCCTCCCAGCCCGCCCCCGGCACTCCCGGTGCTGGGCCGTGGGCTCTTGGTTGAGAACTGTGGTCTCCGGCTGCCTCGTCCCACGCAGGAGCCGCCAGGCACAGTCCAGGATGGCACAGGTATCCCCGTGGCTGCGGAAAGTCCTTGAGGACAGCGCTGCTCCAGGACCCTGGCTGGGAAGCAGCTGCTGCTGAGGTCGCCAGAACAGGGCAGCCCGGGGGGCCGAGAAGGTCCAGGGCGCCCAAGCTGCTGTGGCCGAGAAGGCTTCTGCGCACCCAGCTCGAGGTGGGGTGGTTCACAGAAAGAAGCGGTCGACAGCCGGCATCTTCCAAAGCAGATGTGGCTGCTGCCATCCGGCTGGGGAAGGGGCTGCTCTGGGTCATCAGAGACCCCTTGAGGCCAGTCTGGCGACGGCAGACGTGGGAGAACCCCGGGGGCTCGCCATGGGGGCTTATTGTTACGGGGCAAGTAACCACTCAAAGTGCTCCGTGCTGGGCCGGTTAAAGAGATTGCCAGAGAGGAAGCTGGGAAAATGCCCTGGGGCGGGGAGAGGCAGGGAGGGGTTGCCTGGGAGACAAGGTGCGTGTGTGGAGGGGGGGAGGGGGGGTCCCTCAAAGCCCCTTGCCACAGGGTGGCCGGGCCCCCCTGGGGAGTCCCTCATTGTATGTTTGTTCACAGGGTGGCCCTGTCGCCCTGAGGGCATAAGGCTGGACCCCGGCTGCCATCTGGGCTAGAATGACTTATTTTCTTTAAAATCAGCCTCTGAGAAAGGGTTGCTCACTGATTCAAACCACAAGGGGAAATGGGCTCGTTGCCTGATGGGTCCTCTACCCCTTTAAACACTAAACTAAATCGGGGGGTGGGGACTGGGGTGCAGGAGACTCCTGCTCTTCCATGGCGCCGATTGTGAAGATGCTTCAGTTTCTTTAGCTACACGCGTGTCCCCTGCCACTGGATCGCTGTCACGTGGCTAGTTCAAGGTGCCACCTGCCTGACAACAGGGAAGAATTCACGATGGACACGAGAGAGCCATCCACTGTATCACCGGGACAGGGAGGAAGTGTCAGCCCCAGCAAACAGCCGATGGGGTCCCCCTGGAGGAGGGAACGGCCTCCGCTGCTTGAGCCCCCCGGGCAGCAGCCTCTCCCCACAGGCCCGGCATCCCCGGCAGGGACTCTGGCACCAGGTCTGTCCATGTCCACATCCAGACGGAGGCGCCTTCACAGCTGGTCCAGGACACGGGCGCTGAGGACGGCCTCCTCCATGTGGCACTCCTCGGAGGGGATGGCCGAGCGGGCGGAGCCCACCACGTGCCTCACCTCCACGGGAAGGGTGCAGCTCGAGTGTTCCAAGAACTTAGCCACCAAAACCCTGGCGTCCGCGTAGGCCTTGCTGTCCACTAAGGAGTGCAGCCGCTCTTTGGAGACTGTCTGTAAGGCCTCTGGCTTTAACCGCTGGTCCGTTTTCCAGGCATCTGGTTCCCTGGGGGGTGAAAGCTGGGGCCGACAGGCACAGGCAACCATGACAGAGTGAGACAAGGAAGCTGAAAACCAAGGGAACATGCACAATCTGAAAACACCCGACACAAAACAGAAGGCAGCCGTCCACTAACTTCTCTGATAAGCAAACACAGCGATGCTTGGGACAAGCTTTCCGCTGGGATTTCTGTGTTCCCCACCTGGCCCTCGCTTCGCATGTCCCCTGGCATGGCCTGGCCCCTCGCAGCCCTGAGTTCAGCCTGCAGTAACCTAGAGGGGCCGCAGCCTCCTGGAGCCGAGGGCTGGAGATGGGAGGGCGAGATTCGAAGCCGGCCAGCGAGAGAAGGGCAGGGCGAGGCAGGGGTCTCCATTCTGTGTGCCTCTCTGCTGGAATTCCCGAGCTCGCAGGGGCGCTGCCCCTTCTTAGCCTTCCCCAGCTCAGTGACCTTCGCCCTTGTGGGTTGGGTGGCATTTGGAGACACGTCTGCCTTACGAGCAGAGCTGGGGGTGGCAGAGGGGCAATGAGAGCCCCCTCCCCACGTCAAGGGCAGAGACAACAGCCACCTCTCACGAGGCAGCAGAGTCGCCCGAAGCCCAGGGCCTTGTGCCCAATGCTCCCCAGGCCAAGGGCAGGGAAATGGCACCAGCTCCCAGCTGGCCTCGGCCGCTCCAGATGACCCTCCAGAGAAAGCAGCTCCGGGCGGTCAGCTGTGACCAACTCGCCAAGGACCAGATTAAGACCTGGCTTGCTCAATCTACATTTCAAGTCACACAAGGAAACGCGTTCTGGGTGGTCTGGGGTATTTCTGGTGGCAGCGAGCACACCTGGCAATTAAGCATGTGAAACTGTGTTAGATTCACACGGGGGCCCGTCTCCCCTCCAAAGAGAATCTCATAAATACAGTGACACAAGCAGCTGTGTGGTGTTAAATCAGCTGTAGCCTCTAATACATCTGCCAAGAGAGCAGGGTAGGGAGGGCAGGCCCATCTCCCAAAGCCCAGAGATTTGGGGCATTGTATGCCTGGGTGACCCTGGGAGGGGCTGTGTTTAGACACAAGGCAGCCAAGGACCTCTGGTCACCCCTGCCCCCCACACTGTGGTTATCAAAGGGTTTCAGAAAAAGAGTGTCTCACCAGTTTCCCGTGCAGCCCGGGACAGTCCTGCTTCAAGATCTTGGCTGCAGGATGGGGTGTGTGAAGAGGCATCGCCTTAACCAGAAAGAGAATTCAGTTAACACACAGCCGGGGAAAAGGAATTCCCGATAACACCGTAGCAGCCCTCCTGAGGATAAGAAATGGATTTCAGATGCAAGAGCAGCAGAGGAAAACTCCTGAATTTAAGCCAGCCGGCGCCCAGGTGGCTCCCACCCGGGGCAGGTGGTGTCCCCAGGGCCCGTCACTTCCTCAGCGTGGCCTGGGCACAGGGTAGCAGGCCAGTGCCACCGACAAACCCAGTGTCCCTCATCCCAATCCCCATCTGCATCTGGGGGTCTGGGCCCCCGGGAGGCATGTGCACAACAGTAACTGTCACGCAGCCGAGAGGAGGCTGAGGCGACAGGGTGGTGAGGCGGATGCAGGGGTGACGACTTGTAATCAAGCCACCGCTGCTCTGCAGGTCCATCCCTAACCTGTCAGGGTTTGCGGAGCATGAACTTCACTGGGTGGGGGGATGTGCAGTCATCAGGGAGCCCCGTTTGGGGAGTGTTGGCCCTAACAGGGCGAGAGACAACTGAACCAGGAGTACACCAGCCGAGGGGCATCTCCAGGAGAAGGTTCTGGCAGAGGCGTCTCGGTGTGAGTTGGCAGGTGGGTGCAGGAGGGCAGGGAGAGGGATGCTGACCGAAGAGCTGCAGAAGCAAAGCCCAGCATTCCCAGCAGGGCACCTCCGGGCAGCTGCCTGTGAGTGTTGCTGGCTCCACAGGGATGCGGTTCTGGGGCGGGACGGGATCTAGTCTACTTGGGGTCCAGCTGGACAAGACCACCGACCAGTCCAGGCACCACTGGCCTCCTCCAGGTTCCTTCACTTGTGCTATATGGACAAGTCCCCACGGCGATGGCATTGTGGCCAAGGGCTCACCAGCCTTTACTGGCACAGACCCCGCCATCCTCCCGCTCAAAAATAGCAACCCGGGAGGATATGGGGGTCCTCCTACTTCAGGACGTACAAGACCCCTTGGGGGGCTGGTTGAAGTGCAGATTCCTGGGCTGCCGGGTGCAGGACTCTGGTGCCAGGTCCCCCGGCCTGGGAGGGCACAGGCCATGCTGACTTCACGTGGGCGACTCTGACGCAGCTCTGGGACACACGCTGAGTGCGGCCCAGGTCGCCCGCGAAATGCTGTCGAGAACACACCCGTGTCTGCCCCGGGCGGCATCGGCTGGCGGATACCCACGTCCGCAGCGCTGTCACTGAGATGCAGCCACACCTCGCGTGGCGCTGGGTCCCACCAGACCGCTCAGCAGACACCGGCACGTCCCACAAGTGTGTTACCCAGGCTGGTCCTGGGGGCAGAGCCACCCCGGCTGACAGACAGATACAGACTGTGGGCCCTACCTGACCCTAGGACCTTCTCGTGCCCCAGAGCTGGTGTGCAGCCCACAGGATAACGTCGGGGCTGGCGGACCCTCCTGGAAGGCTGTCATCACCCCAAACCTTTCCTCCTCCCTCCTGCCTTCCTGGCCAGAGCAGCAAGCCTGGTGGGAGCACAGCAGGGGCCCCAGACTGTCCGCCCCCCTTATAGCTCTGGACATCAAGACCACATTCCCTGTGTGGCCCTGAGGCAGGGCCCAGGGCTGGACTCCACTCCCAGGGGGCACCGAGGCCTGCAGTGTCCGGGCAGAGCCAGGCATGCCCTGGGGACATAGGGGGCTGGGCCAGCTGTACCTGACGCCCTGGATGCGCACGAGGTGGGGTCGCTGGCGGAGCGGGCCACGCGCCTGGGACCTGGCCGTGCCCGCGTGCCCTTGGGGGGGCCCTCAGGGGATGTGTGGGGCGGGTGTGGGGCGGGCAGTGGGGCGCCCGTGGGGCCGTCAGAGGATGGGTGGCTCAGGCCCGGCGTGGCAGTGCCCTCGGGGGCCAGCAGGCTGGAGCTGTCGGCCGGCGCTGCAAGGCAAAGGACACGGCGTTAGCGCTGGTGCTGGGCAACTACCAAGCCGCCCCCACGAGAGACAGCGCCGCCCACGCACCCGTCTGCCACCCAGGGTCCTCCCAGGGGTTGGGGGCAGCCCACCCTCCAAACTCCAAACCTGGACAAACCCTATCATCTTGCAGGCGTGGAAATCCTGCCCAGGCTGATAGTGCCTTGTGTAGGAAGGATGGGGGAACCAGACGATCCCCCAAGAATCATTCCAGGAGGGGTATGGGTCTCCACGAGAGACTCCAAGTCAGAAACCAGCCGCGTCTCCCATCCAGGGCATCCCCTGGGGTGTCTGAAGTACAGGAAGGTGGGGGTCACGTGCTCAATGGGCAGGGCCCATGCAGAGAGAGGTCGGGGCTCTGAGGGACCCCAGAGCACCTCAGCCAGGCGCCGGTGCCCACCCCACGCAGGGGGTGCAGCTTGGGCCCAGAGTGCAGCCCCTCGTCAGGCAGGTGGGGTAGCCCAGCCCTCTGAGAACAAACCCCCCTGCAACTGTGCCAAAATGCACATCCTCAGTCCAGCCCTGCCCAGCTCCGAGGGTGGGCCCGGCCATCAGGGTTTGAACAAGCCCCAGGGGATTCTGATGCCCCGAGTGTGAGAACCGCTGCTCTGGACCGGTCATGTCATGCTACTTATGCTGGGCTTTACCCCCTGCTTCTCCACAGGTGGCCCCTGGGGTGGAGGCTGGACCAGAATCTGTCTAAACAGGGTCTCCAGAGGACCTGTATGCACATCAGGGCTTGAGGAGCGCTGCCCTCTGCCCTCTTCTCTCCCATCACCAGGCCACCTCAGGGCCCCCCTCCCTAAGGCTCCTCACTGCCCCCCTCCCCCCACTGAAGTAGATGTTCAAGGCGAGTGGCCTGCCTGGGGAACATATGGTAAGAACCACAGCAGCCTGAACTCTTACAGTGGGGGAGGCTTTGAGATCTGTTCCTTCCTCCCCTTCCTGTGGGTCCTGGGGGGAACTTCTCTGCTCCCAGGGGCCCTGCGAGCCCCACATCTGTGCACATGTCCCGTGCCCAGGGTCCACCCAGTCACCCCCAGCCCACAGCCGAGGAAACTCTGCTGAGAGAGGGCGGGGAAGAAGGTGGCAGGCCACCGAGTGGGAGCTGGCGGAAAGCGGACCCATTCCGGAGCACACGTGTTCGGCGCCCCCCCATCCCCCACTGTCTGCCGCTGCCCTCCTGAGAGATGCTTTGAGACCATCAGTCCCATGAGTCCACCTGGAACAACAAAGATGAGCCAGACCTCACATATCACATGCAAAAAAAAAAAAAAATTCTTCAGGACCATTAATCCTTTTCTTCTTTAAGATACCCTAAGAGGGCTTCCCTGGTGGCGCAGTGGTTGAGAATCTGCCTGCCAATGCAGGGGACACGGGTTCGAGCCCTGGTCTGGGAAGATCCCACATGCTGCGGAGCAACTAGGCCCGTGAGCCACAATTACTGAGCCTGCGCGTCTGGAGCCTGTGCTCCGCAACAAGAGAGGCCACAATAGTGAGAGGGCCCGCACACCGCGATGAAGAGTGGCCTCCGCTTGCCCCAACTAGAGAAAGCCCTCGCACAGAAACGAAGACCCAACACAGCCAATAAATAAATAAATAAATAAAATAAAATTTAAAAAAAAAGATACCCTAAGAGTAGAAGAAAATATGGGAGAATAAATCTACTGCCTTGAGGGGGAGAAAGACTTTGTAAACATGATAGAAACCATAAAGGAAAGCTTGACAAATTTGACAACAACAACAAAAGCATGGTAAACTTGTGTACGGCAAAGGCCTCATTAACAGGCTTCGAGAAGCAAAGCCTGAACTGGGGAAGCAAACCTGCCATAAATAGAAAAAGAGTCACTCTTACACATTTTCTCTCTTCTCTATTTAACAAATATTTTTCTTATAAACCAAAAAAACAAAACAAAAAACAAAAAAACCCCACTGCAACAGAAATAAATGGACCCAAAACAGACCTACAAGTTGATGATAAACATGTAAAAAGGTGCAGAAACTCAATCCTATGTGTGTGTCAAGTTCACCTACAAGGATGGTAAAGGTCCCCAGGAGTGACAATGTCTTAGGGTGTCACAAACACTCTTGGTGGGAACAGAAATTCGTAATAAAACCCTTCCAGGACACAGTGCAGTCAATACATCCAAGTCTAAAATACACATTCCCCTGGACTCAGCAATTTCCCTCACTGGAATTTATCCCAAGGAAGTAATTGGGCAAGTGCTCAAGACCAAATGTATAAATGTAGAAAAGAAAAAATACTTTCCTGTCTCCTTAGAAAACTTCAAACCTAGACATTGTCATTATTAACACTCTCAAAATCTTTTCAAAAATTACCCAGCAAGTATATTAAAAGTCTTTTGAATAATATTCATTCCTTCAGATTCTTTTTGATCCCAATTCCCTCTCTCTCTCTTTTACAGCTTTACTGAGGTATAATTGATATGCAAAACACCTGTGCCTATTTACTGTATATAATTTGATGATACTGGACATATGCACACACCCTTGATCCCAAGTTTCTTTTTTTTTTAATTTAATTTATTTTTTTTGGCTGCATTGGGTCTTCACTGCTGTGTGTGGGCTTTCTCTAGTTACAGCGAGTGGGGGCTACGCACTGTGGTGCGTGGGCTTCTCATTGGTGGCTTCTCTTGTTGCAGAGCACCAGCTCTAGGTGCATGGGCTTCAGTAGTTGTGGTGCGTGGGCTCAGTTGTTGTGGCTCGTGGGCTCTAGAGCACAGGCTCAGTAGTTGTGGCGCACGGGCTTAGTTGCTCCGTGGCATGTGGGATCTTCCCGGACCAGGGCTCGAACCCGTGTCCCCTGCATTGGCAGGCAGATTCTTAACCACCGTGCCACCAGGGAAGTCCCCCAAGTTTCTTAATGTCAGTGAAAATCCAGCAGTTGAGTTCCTCAAGAAAATGCAAAGAGTCATGAGTGACAAATGTGATCTAGCTCTGAATATACGTAATTAATAGAAAGCTTATAAAATTAGGACAGCATTACAGGAAAAGCTCATGGCCCAAGGCTGGTCACTCTCATTTCTGCACACCCTACCCTCCGGGGTTGTGTCGTGTGCCTACATTTTTAAAGAAGTCATAATCATGGTGGACCTCCAGGGTTTCACCTAACGGATCAAAAACATTTTTCCTAATAACGTGTAGTGATATATTCAGCTTGTGTAACACATTTTCCTGAACTCTTATTAATGGACTTCATTGTCCCCCTCAGTTTTTACTGTTATGGAAAAGGCAACAACTTATCTGCATGCTTAGTTTTCCTTTTTCTGCATTACTCCCCGGGGGTGATTCTAGAAGTATGAGCACATCTAATGGCATAAATATTTTCATGGCTCTGCATCCCAAATGCTTTGCCAAAGCAGTGGGCTGACTTACAAGCCGCCAGTTAGGGCACCCATGTCCTCATCACTATTTTGTTATTTTTACAAATAGCAAAACAATATTGGTTAAAAAAACAATAACAGAATCTCCAAAAAAACAAAAAAAATTCTAGAGCTAATAAGTGCACTCAGCAAGGCTGCAGGATTCAAGGGGAATACATGAGTGAATCCCCTCCAATTGATTCAGAGTCAGTCCCATGTACTGATGATGAACATGCAGAAACCAAAGGTGTAAACCCAGTGCCATCAACAGCTGCTCCAGAGGAAAATGAAACACGAAACATGCACACTAAGGAAAGCTGCCCAAGATCTGTACGCTGAAAATGATACCGTGAAACCAAAGCTCGAAAACCATGGCGACAGACTCTGTTCATGCCTCAGAAGACTCAGCTTTAGAAAGATGGCGATTCTCTAAAATATGGCACAAATGAACTTATCTATGAAACAGAAACAGACTCACAGACATAGAGAACAGGCTTGTGGTTGCCAAGGGGGAGGGGGAGGGGAGAGGGATGGACTGGGAGTTTGGGATTAGCAGATGCAAACTAGTACATATAGGATGGATAAACAACAGGGTCCTACAGTATAGCACAGGGAACTATATTCAATATCCTGTGATAAACCATAATGGAAAAGAACATATATGTATAACTGAGTCACTTTGCTGTACAGCAGCAATCAACATGGCATTGTAAATCAACTCTACTTCAATAAAAAAAGAAAGATGGTGATTCTATCCAAATAGCTGTACAGGTTTAATTCCTGTCAAGATCCCAGCAAGGGAGACTTCCCTGGCAGTCCAGTGGTTAAGACTCCATGTTTCCAATGCGGGGGCCATGGGTTCAATCCCTGGTCAGGGAACTAAGATCCCACCTACCTCGTGGCCAAAAAAAAGATAAAAAAATAAATTTAAAAAATGAAACACACATACATGGAGGCTAAACAGTGTGCTACTAAATAACCAAGAGATCCCTGAAGAAATAAAAAAAATACATAGAAACAAATGACAACAAAAACACAATGACCCAAAACCTATGGGATGCAGCAAAAGCAATTCTAAGAGGGAAGTTTATAGCAATTCAATCTCACCTTAAGAAACAAGAAAAATCTTAAATAAACAATCTAACCCTACACCTAAAGCAACTAGAGAAAGAAGAACAAAGAAAACCCAAAGTCAGTAGAAAGAAAGAAATCATAAAGATCAGAGCAGAAATAAATGAAATAGAAACAAAGAAAACAATAGGAAAGATCAATAAAACTAAAAGCTGGTTCTTTGAGAAGATAAACAAAATTGATAAACCCTTAGCCAGACTCATCAAGAAAAAAAGGGAGAGGATGCAAATCAATAAAATTACAAATGAAAAAGGAGAAATCACAACTGACACTGCAGAAATACAAAGGATTATGAGACTACCACAGACAACTATATGCCAATAAAACGGACAACCACAAAGAAATGGACAAATTCTTGGAAAGGTACAATTTTCCAAGACTGAACCAGGAAGAATTAGAAAATATAAACACACCTCTCACAAGTAATGAAATTGAAACTGTAATTAAAAATCTTCCAACAAACAAAAGCCCAGGACCAGATGGCTTCACAGGTGAATTCTATCAAACATTTAGAGAAGAGCTTACACCCATCCTTCTCAAACTCTTCCAAACAATTGCAGAGGGAGGAACACTCCCAAATTTGTTCTACAAAGCCACCATCACCCTGATACCAAACCAGAAAAAGATATCACAAAAAAAGAAAATTATAGACCAATATCACTGATGAACATAGATGCAAAAATCCTGAACAAAATACTAGCAAACAGAATCCAACAACATATTAAAAGGATCATACACCACGATCAAGTGGGATTTATGCCAGGAACGCAGGGATTCTTCAATATAGGCAAATCAATCAATATGATACATGGTATTAACAAATTAAGGAATAAAAACCATATGATCATCTCAATAGATGCAGAAAAAGCTTTTGACAAAATTCAACACCCATTTATCTCCAGAAAATGGGCATAGAGGGAACCTACCTCAACATAATAAAGGCCATATATGACAAATCTACAGCAAACATCATACTCAATGGTGAAAAACTGAAAGCATTTCCACTAAGATCAGGAACAAGACAAGGATGTCCACTCTCGCTGCTCTTATTCAACATAGTTTTGGAAGTCCTAGCCATGGCAATCAGAGAAGAAAAAGAAATAAAAGGAATACAAATCAGAAAAGAAGAAGTAAAACTGTCACGGTTTGCAGATGACATGATACTATACATAGAAAATCCTAAAGATGCCACCACAAAACTATTAGAGCTAATCAGTGAATTTGGTAAGGTTGCAAGATATAAAATTAATGCACAGAAATCTCTGGCATTCTTATACACTAACAATGAAAAATCAGAAAGAGAAATTAAGGAAACAATCCCATTTACCACTGCAACAAAAAGAATAAAATACCTAGGAATAAACCTACGTAAGGAGGTGAAAGACTTCTACTTAGAAAACTATAAAATACTGATGAAAGAAATCAAAGATGACATAAACAGATGGAGAAATATACCCTGTTCTTGGATTGGAAAAATCAATATTGTGAAAATGACTATACTACCCAAAGCAATCTACAGATTCAATGCAATCACTATCAAACTACCAATGGCATTCTTCACAGAATTAGAACAAAAAACTTTACAATTTGTATGGAAACACAAAAGACCCCGAATAGCCAAGGCAATCTTGAGAAAGAAAAATGGAGCTGGAAGAATCAGGCTCCCCAACTTCAAACTATACTACAAACTACAGTAATCAAGACAGTATGGTACTGGCACAAAAACAGAAATATAGATCAATGGTACAGGAGAGAAAGCCCAGAGATAAACCCACGCACGTATGGTCACCTAATTTACAACAAAGGGGGCAAGAACATACAATGGAGAAAAGACAGCCTCTTCAATAAGTGGTGCTGGGAAAACTGGACAGCTACATGTAAAAGAATGAAATTAGAACATTCTCTAACACCATACACAAAAATAAACTCAAAATGGATTAAAGACCTAAATGTAAAATCAGATACTATAAACCTCCTAGAGGAAAACATAGGCAGAACACTCTTTGACATAAACCGCAGCAAGATCTTTTTTGACCCACCTCCTAGAGTAATGAAAATAAAAACAAAAATAAACAAATAGGATGTAATTAAACTTAAAAGCTTTTGCACAGCGAAGGAAACCATAAACAAGATGAAAAGACAACCCTCAGAATGGGAGAAAATATTTGCAAATGAAACAATGGACAAAGGATTAATCTCCAAAATATACAAACAGCTCATGGAGCTCAATATCAAAAAAACAAACAACCCAATTAAAAAATGGGCAGAAGACCTAAATGGACATTTCTCCAAAGAAGACATACAGGTGGCCAAGAGGCACATGAAAAGATGCTCAACATTATTAATTACTAGAGAAATGCAAATCAAAACTACAATGAGGTATCACCTCACACTGGTCAGAATGGCCATTATCAAAAAATCTACAAACAACAAATGCTGGAGAGGGTGTGGTGAAAAGGGAACCCTCCTGCACTGTTGGTGGGAATGTAAATTGATACAGCCACTATGGAGAACAGTATGGAGATTCCTTAAAAAACTAAAAATAGAACTACCATATGATCCAGTGATTCCACTACTGGGCATATCCCCTGAGGAAACCATAATTCAAAAAGAGACATGTACCACAATGTTCATTGCAGCACTATTTACAATAGCCAGGACAAGGAAGCAACCTACGTGTCCATCGACAGATGAATGGATAAAGAAGATGTGGCACATATATACAATGGAATATTACTCAGCCATAAAAAGAAACAAAATTGAGTTATTTGTAGTGAGGTGGATGGACCTGGAGTCTGTGATACAGAGTGAAGTAAGTCAGAAAGAGGAAAACAAATACTGTATGCTAACACATATATATGGCATCTAAAAGAAATGGTACTGATGAACCTAGAGGCAGGGCAGGAATAAAGACGCAGACATAGAGGATGGACTTGAGATCACAGCGGGGAGGGGGAAGCTGGGACAAAGTGAGAGAAGCATCAACATATATACACTACCAAATGTAAAATAGATAGCTAGTGGGAAGCAGCACAGCACAGGGAGATCAGCTCGGTGCTTTGCGACCACCTAGAGGGGTGGGATAGGGAGGGTGGGAGGGAGGCTCAAGAGGGAGGGGATATGGGGATATATGTATATGTATAGCTGATTCACTTTGTTGTACAACAGAAACTAACACAGCATTGTGAAGCAATTATACTCCAATAAAGATGTATTAAAAAGTTGAAAAAAATAATCGATCTTAAAAAAAAAAAAATGCTTCCAGCAAGGTATTTTGTAGATACAGGTGAGCTGATTCAAAAATGGATATGGAAAGGCACAGGCCCTACAGTAGCTGCAATCTTGACAAAGAAGAATGAAGTGGGAGGCATCCCTTGCCTGATATTGAGGCTTAGTACAGAGCGACAGCCATGAAGACCGGGTGGAATTGGCAGAGGGGCTGACACACAGATCAATGGAACAGAACAGAACAGGGACCCAGAAGCAGACCCATGCAACTATGCTTGAGTGATTTTTGACAAAGGTACAAAAGCAAGAAACAGCCTGGAACAACTGGACGTATACCGGCAAAAAAAATGACCTTGACCTCAACCTCACCCCACACAGAAATTCCCTGTTACTACCTGCTTGGCCTGCAAGCCCCCTGCCAGAGCTTCTTGTATGTTCCTGCCTACCCTCAGGGCTGGCCCCTCTGAGTCTCTCGGTGGAGCCAGCTAACTGCCCAGGGTCGTGAGGCAGTGAGGAGGGCCCAGCCCTGCGGAACGCCTCCCGAGGGGCATCCCAGACCCTGTCCATCTCCACCTGCCCCGAGGCCACAGACAGAAACGGGCCCTGGAGCCGCCATGCTGCCTGGCCTTTCTAACCATGCTTTCCTGGAGAACTGGTGGTTTGTGGGAATCACGTGGCTGGAATGGGGGGCCCTGCTGCAGGCCCTCCCCCCCACCAAGCTGTAGAAGGCACTGCACCCTGGAGTAGCCTCTGGAAAGGTGGTCACTGGATGCCACCTCTTAGACAAGCTCCCGAAGGCTCCTTGGAGTCACCAAGGGAAGGGCAAGGTCACTTCCACATTCAACTGTAGCGACCCGGGGCTCCTGCAGCTCAGAGGTGGCCTCATGAAGGATGGGCCCACCTTATTTCTCTTAGATGTTACTTAAAGTGGGGATGGTGGCAGCACAGAGGGCCACCACAGTCACGGTCCTTTCTGGGACACTTAGTTATCTCCCAAGGTGGCTGACTTTGGTCTCCAAATAAATGCACCCACACGAGCCTGCCGGGGACCTCAAGACGAAAGCTCCCCAGGGACGCCCCCCACCCCACCCATCTGTTCCCCCTGCTGCCAAGGTCGTCTGCTTGCCTATCACCTCGGACCACCTTCCCTACCCCGAGGTTTGTCCTGCGGCTCCCACCCCATATTTGGGATCTGACTTCTCACACTTTTCCTGCCACGCCCTCCAGGACACAACCTCAGGCCCCTGCCCTCCAGCCTCCCCCTCCACAGACAGTGGGCAGGGAGCCCCCAGCTCTGGATCCCCCCTGGCCCAGCCCAGCCTCCTCCTGAGGGGGGACTGAGCAGACGTTAGCCTGGTACGATTTTGCTCTGGAAAGGGTCCATCGCAGACTGCGTCGCACTCTTCTTCAAATCCATACTCCTCGAGTGAGAGAGAAAGGGCGCTGGGGGAGGCGGACAAAGCCCCCCAGGGAAAGCATGAGGCCTCCCAGCTCTGACCACTGGGGGCAGGGAAGGAGGACGTGTGGAACCTTCCATGTACTTAGCAGGAGAGGCTGCAGCAAATTCCCCCCCTTCAAGAGGAAGAGATGGAGGAGGGAGGAACAGGCGGAGAAGAGAAGGAAAAGGGAGGAGACACAGCCTGGAAAACTACCAACTTAGTGTTTCAAAGACTGAAAAGGGTACGATTACCTTGTGTGCTGAAGCCCGCGGTGGCGTCTGGGTCCCCGGAGCCGGGCTCGGTCACTTGCGGGTCCCCACTTGGAATCTACGGGAAGGAAGAGGAGGCCACGCGTGGGTACTCTGCTGTCTGTGGGGAACATCACAGCAGCCTCCAGAAAGGCAGGCTGACCCTAGAGCTTGTCTTCTAGAGACAGGTGCTCAGGTTGCAATCTTCTCCCCTAAATGTGTGGGGCGGGGGGTGGGGGGGCGAAGACGCCATTGCCAAGGCCAAAGCCCCTTCCTCCGACCTTCTGCAATCAGAATCGTGTGCCCCCCGAGAGCCCACCCTGAGCCCACTCACCTTCCACTTACGGGCACCATTTGAGGCTGGTGGAGGCCACACAGGGTCCCCCCTGTCACCAGAGGAGGTGGGACAGCCCCTGCCCTCACTTCCCACCCCCTCCTCTCTTCCCTGAAGAGTAAGTCCACGACACCAACACTCAAGGGACCCCAATGCTTTGGGCCGGCAGTTTGGACACAAGTGGGCATTGAACGAGCTCTGGGCGCCCCCGAGCTGCACGTGCCCTGCCCTCCCTTCTGCCTTCCGCACGTGGGATCGAGAGGCTGCTCCCAAGGCCGCCCTCCCTGCCTAAGCTCTGCGGGGGGCCCAGCCGCACACGGGGCCTACGCCGGGTTGAATGCGGGACCCCGAGCCCAGTGAGACGCCATCCCTTCCTGGTGGAGGGTGGCCGTGAAGCTCGAATTGGGTTGGACCATCACCACACTTTTGCAGCTTTCTTCTTGAATGAGAAGAAAGGCCTCGGTAATGTGAGGGGAAAGACCAGCCTCCTCTGCTGGGCAGGCATGGGGCACGTCTGCTCCCCGCTTGCCGGGCTCAGATCTGCCCCTCGCGAGCGCATCTGTCCCGTTGCTGCTTTAGGGCACAGTGGCCACTCCCAGGCCGTGCGCCTGAAGGCGATGAACCCTGTATGCACGTGCCCCTGTGCCATCTCAAAAAACGATTTCTGGACCCTTGTGGTATTTCAGAACTCCTTGCCAATAATGAGCTGGGGGAGGCCAGGAAGGTGAGGCGGGCCCCTGCGGCCTGGTCTGGTTCCAGCTCAGTAATTATATTTCTGCCTCCCTGGGCTCCTGCCCCTTCAATCAGGTAGCTGATGGCACCCACCTCTCCTCTGTCAAGTGGGCTGGCGTTGCAGCAGGTGCCGGGCTGCTGGCTGCCCCCAACCAGAGACCCAGAGAGCTGCTCAAATGGTCCCTTGGATCCCACGTGTATGTAATACCGTCCTGCACTCAATGCTCCCTCTCTGCCAGGGAGGGGATAGGATGGGAGAATTCACACCACCCCACACCAATAACCTGTATGGGAAATCTCTGTCAAGAATCTCCTGCCACATATATACAATGGAATATTACTCAGC
This sequence comes from Balaenoptera physalus, assembly GCF_965194825.1. Classification (NCBI taxonomy): domain Eukaryota; kingdom Metazoa; phylum Chordata; class Mammalia; order Artiodactyla; family Balaenopteridae; genus Balaenoptera; species Balaenoptera physalus. Next base: position 148,736,703 of record NC_138883.1, read on the forward strand.
CATAAAAAGAAATGAAATGGAGGTATTTGTAATGAGGTGGATGGAGTTAGAGTCTGTCATACAGAGTGAAGTAAGTCAGAAAGAGAAAAACAAATACAGTATGCTAACACATATATACGGAATCTAAGGGGAAAAAAAAAAAAAAAAAAAAAGAGGCCATGAAGAACCTAGTGGCAAGACGGGAATAAAGACACAGACCTACTAGAGAATGGACTTGAGGATATGGGGAGGGGGTGGGGTGAGATGTGACAGGGTAAGAGAGTGTCATGGACATATATACACCACCAAATGTAAAATAGATAACTAGTGGGAAGCAGCCGCATAGCACAGGGAGATCAGCTCGGTGCTTTGTGACCATCTAGAGGGATGGGATGGGGAGGGTGGGAGGGAGGGAGATGCAAGAGGGAAGAGAAATGGGAACATATTGTATATGTATAACTGATTCACTTTGTTATAAAGCAGAAGCTAACACACCATTGTAAGGCAATTATACTTCAATAAAGATGTTAAAAAAAAAAAAAAAAAAAAAAAAAAAAAAAAAAAGAATCTCCTGCCAAATCACAAAAAAGGAACAATGCCCCGGAGGTTCATTTCCTTTCATACCTCTCTTCCTGTATCTAACCCTCAATTGGACTCTTTTTTTCTTTTTTGTAGGGTTGGATGGCAACTTCAGGCCTGAAAAAAAAGCTTCTGGTAATAAAGAAATATACATAAAACAAGAGAAATAAAACACATAGTGAGACAAGGTCAGGAGGAAATTGGATTCGTGTCATATTTTGCAGAAGCATCGCCAGCTTCCCTCTGGCTCCAGGTCAAATTTGGTTTCAAGAGGAGACAGCTCCTGGGAGTGGGGAATTCGTCACCTCTGGTGAGCAGGGTGTCAAGGGCTGAATTTGAATGTGGCCTCCCCTGATGTCCAAGGCCACCTTGCCGCCGCAGCAAGCTCACTTCACAGGGCATTGTTCATGAAACACAAAGGCAGTGGAAGAGATATATTTGCGGCATAGAACTGAAGTTGAAATCCGAGTTTAACAATAAAGGTTCATAACACAGCTCCCACAGGGCTGTGAAAGGAGAAGCCTCATGTATAACGCAACGTGGACGCTCCAACACCTGCGTTTATTTATTCCCAGACGCACTATTTTGACCACTTATCGTAATTGAAAACTCAATCGGCATTTAGGCAAATAAGCCAAGTTCCCCTCATCTCCCTTTCTCCTAGGAACTTGGGGGCTAAGACGTCCTATATGGAAATTCTGCCCTATTTCTGTAATGAGTTTCCTACTCCTGGGTGAGGTCAGCCGGCTATGTCCCAGGTTTACAAAAAGCTGTTCTTGGGGGCAGTTATCAGCCATCACGGAAAAGGTGCATTAAGGTTTTTGGCTCACGTCCCAAGGCAATCTTCGAAGCTACTTCACTTACAGACTTTCAAATGTAAAGGTCGTTTCATTCGAAAATATAAATAATAACTTCGAGGACTTGGGGTTGGACACACCTCTGTCACGTCCATTGCCTTTCTCACCACTTCTCGTCCCACCTGCCATATTGCCACCAAAATTCCTAAAGCACTGCTGGGCCACGTCGACCCCAAACACCCAACTGTTCAAAGGCAGCTCTATAGTGTGTCATCCCAGGTCATGGAACCTGCACCCAAATGATTTCTGTGAACCCCCTTCCAGCCCCTCAATCCCCCATGAGCCTCCCTGGTTCACACTCCCGGTCCCACGCAAGGTGGCCCAGCTGGTCCTTCCTCTGAAGCCCCAGAGAAGCCCATTCGTCCCTGTCCTGTGACCACAAGGAAGGGAATCCCGTTGGTCTCCCGATCCTATAGCCCGTGGGCTAGCGCACAGTCTCACGGGGGCCCCCAGAACACACGCTGTCATTCACACAGGGGCATCAACTAGGCAAATTCTCAGCCACTTCCCTGCTGTAGAAAGAACTCCCTCCCTCCAAGCTTGCCCCAAAGCCACAATCTCAGGCCACGGGAAAGAGAACGCATCGCAACCCAAGTCAGAACGGAACCTGAATGTGGCTGAAACACGCGGGTCAAAATGAACGTGCTGGCTCAAGGGGGGGCTTTTCTTCCCAAATGAAAAATCTGTCCAGATGAGCGATCTCTGCCACACACAGACCTGCACAGCGTCTGCCTGCTTTCCTAGGGGGCGGGCGTCTCCCTCTCTTTATCCAAACAGGCCATTCATATGCGTTTGTCCTTACAAGGGGGTAATGAACCTCCTCCTGGCCCAGGGAGCGGGGGTCCTGCTGTAAGTTGGCTGCTCCTGGCTGTCCCGTCGGGGAACTGGGGAGGGGGGAGCTGGCAGGTGCAGCCTCTCCTCCATGGGCGGGATGGGATCCAGGACTCCCAGACTCCCTGGGGGGTGTCTGCGGAATTGAAAAGTGCTGCCAGCTCACGGGTTCAGAGAGGATCAGCCCACGAGGTGCAGCTGCCTCCTCGGTGCTGGTGGCGGCGGGGGGGGGGGGGGGCGGGGGGTGCCTGTGGCGGCCCATTTATCACAGATGCTGCCGGCCAGGCGGGCAGCCCAGGGAAGGGCATGGGCCACGTCCTCCCGGGGATAACATTCATGCAGGGACTTGTAAGCGGGCGGTTTCTGAGCCAACGCAAGCTAATGTGAGACAGGCCTTTGCCCTTCAGAAGTTCCTCCCCAAAATCTTTTGAAAGAAATCTCCATTTAGAGACTTCCCCATTCTTTTGGAAAACGAGGTCACGTGGGTCTTAGAACCAGTATTATCATCCCTTGATATAGTCTATTCTTCAGAAAAAAAGAGCAAAATAGTGATAAACACTAGGTGCAAGTGTCGGGGGTGCATCAGATGTCACACCCAAACCAGAGGCTGCTTCCCAGACGCCGCGTCCGTGGAGGCCCGGCGAGGCCGGGAGCATCGCGGGGCTTCTCGCCGGCTCCAGCTCCGCCACCCTCCACGGGGTGGTGCACACAGACCCGTGAATCAAGCACGGTTCCTCTCTCTGTTACACAGAGTAACAGCTCACAGGGACGAAGGAGAGGCAGCCTGGAGCCTGCAGCTCTGTGACGGCAAAAGGCAGGGTCGCCGTGCAGAGGGGGAGGCGGCAGGGCTCCTCCCGTCCCCAAGGTGGCCGAGGAGAGTCACACAGCCTTGTGGCCTTCCTGGGGTTTCCAGACCCCTGGTTGCCCTGCTCGGTGCCCCTGCTGGTTACAGGCCGAGCTGCCCGTCTGCACCTGGTTCAGCCCCCTCCTGCCTTCCAGGGACCTCCCTCCCCTGGCCCTGGAGAGCCGGCTCCGTCCTCCGGCCCTGGCATATCCCCTTGGTAACCCCTCCCACTCTATTCCCACCGCCCCCCCCTCCCAACTACCTCCTATCCAGCCTCTTCATCGAGCATCTTGCCAGAGCGATTTACTCCAGGCCCCAAAGGTGTCCTTGGAGCAGCCGCAGTGGGGACTTTGGTAGCCACGCAGATTCTCAGCAGCCCCCTGACCCTGGACTCCGGAGCCCTGGAGGTGCGCCTGGCCATCTGCATTTGATTGCAAGCCCTCCAGGGAGTCGGGATGCCCACTGGAGGCTAGAAACAGTGGTCCACACCCTTGCTCCCCCTCCTCACATCCCATCCCCTCTGCTCCCTGACACAATCTGATCCTACCATGCCCCACCCCCCCGCCCCACCCATCCCCAGCAGCTGCTCCTGCCAAAGTCACTGGCAGCCTCTCAAAAGGTGAGCCAGGTGGACGGGGCTCCGTCCTTCACAGCCTCCGGGCAGCACTGGGCCCATGCCTTCCTCCCTGACCACTGGTTTCTGAGTCCAGGCTTTCTGGGACCCCACCCCATGCCCTCTCCTAGGGCCTCCACCCGCCCCGGTCTCCAGGACTTCCATGACCATCTTTGCAGCGAACCCTGATCTCTCTAAGGCCCCGACCTCAGATCCTAGCAGCCGTGGACACTTGCTTGGATGTTCTGATGACCCTGGCACCCAGTGGGGCCCAGCGGCTGGATCGGCCCCCCACCTCATGCTCACCCCTCCCGCAGAGCCTCTGCAGGAGCTGCTCCCTCCCCAGCAGCACCCCTGCCTCTCCTCCCTGACCTGCGTCCTGCCGCCCACTGGGCCGAGGCCTCATCTCCCAGGGTCCCTGGACCCACGCAGGGACCAGCATACCTGCCCAGGGCCCTGCAGCACCCGGGGCTCCACTCAGGGCTCTGACTGTTACCACAAGAAGCGGTTTCCAATATTGATTTGAACTGTTTTTATCATGAAGAGAAAAATAAACCCACTCCAGGAAGGCAGAATGCTCTGCTCTGCTCCTCTTTAAAGGGAAAAATTCCAGAGAATTTCAGTTCTTATAAGTCTAGAGATGAGAGTCACGGTCACACCGCTGCCTCCTTCCTCACAGCCCCATGCCTCTGTTTCTCCCGTGGACAGAAAAACAGCCAAGAGTCCCAGCCGAGTCCCTCTGCCGTGGGGGCCTGGCGAGCCTCGGGACCTCTCAGTGGGAGCAGGCCTGGAGGGAGGCCCTGGGGTGTCAGGAGCCTCTGCCTGGGCCAGGGTGGGCTGGGTGGCTGGCCGGGGCTGGGGGGTGCTGAGCAGTCGTGCCCCAGGACCCCGAGGAGAGCCTGTCACACAGATGCCCTGCACCGCGCCGAGCCTCGTCCCTCCCCATCACACGGCCACTGGCCTGCACGACTTGATCGCCTTGTGGACGGCACTGTCTCCGGTCTCATCCCCTGGACGCTGAGCCCAGCACAGGGGTCCCCAGGGCCGATCCTCAGGGGGTGGCGGGAACGGATGGGCCCTGCCGCCCGGCCAGCTCACCACGGGCGCCGTCTCACAGGGCGACAGTGCGAGGTCGGGGCCTGCACCACCTCTGGGCGGGGGGCTCCAGGCGGGGACACGTGTCAGGGGAGCTCCGTGGCTGCTGAGACATCACAGCATGCCCCCGACGCTCCGGGTCTGTCTGCGTCTCCTCTGACTGATGGGCGGGGCCCAGGAGTGGCTGCAGCCCTGTCCCGGTGCCCCTGCTCCCTTGACGGCTGTGGCTGCCCACCACGCCCCAATCCCTGTGGTGCCCTGGGGGACACCCGCATGGCCCCACCACTCCATCTGCACTTGGGCACCATATGGCCTTTCCCAGTGCTCAAGTCTCTCTGCCCTGGCTGGTGCCCCTCGATATTCAGCAATGACAACGATGATGACGAGGACGAGGATAATAATACCAAGAAAGGGCACGTGGCTTTTGCTGAGTCAGACCCTGCCATGTGCCCAGTCCTGTCCATTACAAACATCCTGTTCCATCCGATGTGCTTGGTACTATTATGACCCCATTTCACAGATAAGGAAACTGAGGCCGCACACCCCCCCCCGTGCCTGCCCGCTGGGATCAGGCACCTCCCTGGCTGTAGCCGCCAGGCCTCTGACAAGACCAGGAATCCAGACGCGCTCTCTCAGGTGTCCGGATGACTTTGACAGTGGCCTGTAGCTGAAACAGCCCAGAGACCCCTGCATACTCAGACCATGGCCCAACCCCACCCCAGGGGACCTCTGCCCATGGATCAGAGCCTGGGCCAGCTCTTTCTGCAGTGTCCCCAGCACATCTGAGGGGAGGCAAGGAAAGTCAGCACAGACATGGGGTTGGAATCCCCGCCTGGCTGCCATCTCTGCAGGATCTGCTCTCTGCGCCTGCTGCCTCTTCTCCCCACGACCAGGCTAAGACGACCAGCGCCCACAGGTTTGCTGAAAGGCTGAGGGAGATGCCAGCGCAGGCAGCAGGATGGGGAACGGGGGAACTGGCCTGTCGGGGTCGGGCCTCACCTGGCTGGTGGGGGTCGGGCCCACCACGGCCTCGTAGGGCGGCGGGAGCTCGGCAGGGTAGAGCAGGCCGGGGCTGTTGATGGTGACGCGGTACAAAGTGCCGAATGGGGAGGAAGCAAAGTCCAGGTGGAGGCCCCTGGAAAGGCAGAACCGCGGAACATCACTCCTTGGGTAAGGAGCCCGGACCCTTCCCGTTTCCCTCAAAGCGATCAGACCGATTCCCCGCCTGGAATTCTCGTGTTCGTGAAATAAAAGCCTCATTCACTAGGCAGTCCTCACTTTTGTTTTTTGCTGGAAAGATACTGACACTTTCAATGAACTCTATGGCCTTTTCCATGACAATTAAAACCATCATACAGCTGATTCAATCTTTAATTAAATGTGACATGTTCTATTAAATGACCATAAACCGACAGCAGTATTGTGTTTCGTGAAGAGTGGAACAGGGCTGCTCCTGCCTGGCTGGGTTTCTTCTCTGAGGCCCTACAGTGAGGCCAGCGGAAACGCACGGGGCGCTGAGCCCTCCCACCTCCCCGGGCTCTGCTGTCTGATCCAACAGGCCTTCGTTCGCCTCCCCCTCTGCTCACCTTCCCGGACAAGGAGCGCCTCCCACACCACCCCCCAACGACGGCCTCCCATCCTTGGGCCCCAGCATAGCTCAGGGAGGTGTCCCCAGGGAAGACCCACCTGTGGGCCTCGGTGGTGGGCGTGCAGGTGTACTCCGGGGGGTAATAGGGCGGAGGGGGCAGCGGGGGCACAAACTCATCGAAATCCAGGGTCTGGTGGAGGACAGTGCCATGTGGGGTCATGCAGGCCGGGCTGGCGGAAGGCGCCCTTTGTGGAAGGAACTGCAAAACAGAGAGGTTCCGAGTGATCAGGCCGGCTGCTGTGGCTCGAACGTTATGACATACGTCTTCGTTATGTCTAACGAAGGTAACTGTGCAGAAGCTTTAATGATGCGCGTGGAACTCAGGTACTTTAACCCGTCAAACCGTGACGGCTAAACACACATTTAAAACGGCAGCTCCGGGAGGATCACACCCTCTGCTCCGGAGCCTTATCACGCTCGGTTCCCACGCTGCTACGCAGATGCCTGTCTTCTGAGGCAAAGCGCAGTCCGGGAAGTTAGGTTCTGTCCCTGCCACTAAACCTGTCTCCTCTGATGAAGAGCTTGTGGTCAGAGGGGTGCCTGCCGCCCAGGGCTGAAGACAGCACTTCCTGGAGTGAGTTCCTGAGAAAACACCAGACTCTCAGGATGTCCCTCCCATGCCCTCCCCAACCCCTACAATGAAATAAACTTGGGCAAAGCCACTTTGGTACTCCCTCCTTGGGGCCCTGTCATGTGCATTATAAGTGTGTCCAAGGCCCTGAGAAGGCCTGCACCAAAAAATCCATTAAATTGTCTAGCCCGTTCATGGAACATTCCTCAAATATTTTGTGATGGGCCCCTTTGGACACATAGTATCCATCAATATTTGGCAGTTCTAGGGAATTCACACACTTTGGAAAACACTGCTCTGAGGGAAAAGAATCCTTCATGAGCTCTAGAACATTCTGGGGGCAACCTCAAAACTGAGAGGCTGCTTGAGCAATGTGAGGTCAAATCACTTAAAATGAAGCTGTCTCTGCCTCATTTTCCATTTCTGTTCTTGGGAGGCACCACCCAATACCTGCTGTTCCTTCCATGGGCCACTGCTCCCCAGAGATGACCTGTGGCGTGGAGGTACCCGAGGCACAGCTCCAGCTCCAGGTCCTCCCCGAGAGTGCCTCCAGCTGTGGGCAGACCCCAGGCTACTGAACACTATCCTCTGGGACCTCCCACTGCATGGGGGGCGGCCAGGGGTGGGTGAGACCAGGACCCAGAGTCAACTGTCCATGGCCAAGCAAGGACAGTTCCATGAGGAAACAGTGAACTCTCCAAGCTCTGCAGGAACCTGCAGAGATCCACAAAGGGTTAATGTAGACGATGACATTTGAATGGGCCTGAAAGATGAGGAGGATTTCAATGAGTGGGCTCACAGGAGGGGCTCCGAGCTCAAGAAGAACAGGTGAGCTAGTGGAAGATATGTTTACGGAGAGCAAATTTCGGTAAGGCTCTAGAAGTTACTTCCTAATTCTGGGGGCACTGGGGAGCCAGCGAGGGTGCTGGAGCTGGGCAGCAGCTCTACTGAAGCTGTATGGTAGGAAGTGCCTCCTGGCAGCAGCGGGTGGGGTGGTCTGGAGTTGAGGGAGGCCGGGGGGTGGTGGAAAATTTCTGGACAAGTACGGGTGAGGTCGTGATTCTGAATACAGTCCAGTGCTATGAAATCAGCATGCTCTAGACTAATGCAGAAAGAACTGGGGGTGGGTGGGGGCGTGTCTAAATGTGTGACACATCAGACCGCACATGTCTAAACGTGTGACACCTGCCTTCTTCACACACAGAGCACGGTCCTTGCCCCTCCAGCTGGTGTGACCCACGGTTTGTATGTTTAGTGGTCTGAGATAGAGGTGCATCCATGGCCAAGGGCAGGGTGGATGTGTCTGCCAGCCTTGACTTTGGAAAGCTGCTCGCCCTGCGGCTACTGCAGGAAGCTGAGCAGCCAGCATGAAGCCAAAGGTCCTGGAGGTCTCATGGGGGAAGATTTTGAATTAGCCTTATCAGAAATTAGAAAAATCAATAACATACTCAAGCGTGAAATGCAAAAGCCAAAGCGCTTTTCTGTGGAAGATCCAATCCCACCAGGAATGAGAGAGGTGAGGAGGTCCAGGCAATCCTATTAGCAGGTTTAAATGAGTCAATGCAGCCACACGAGGGAGGCTTTTTAAAGGCTAAACGACCATCTCCGTTTGTGCCCTAAACTCCAGATGGCCTTTCCAGGGGGGGCATTGGCCTATCTTCATGGAAGCATGTCAGACTCAGCAGCATTTACCCCGGCTCCTTGGCTTCCACAGCCGGAGGCCCGCGAGTCACATCGACATCTCCCTTGACACCCCTCAATATCTGTCTGATGAGGCAGCGTCTGTATGGGAGCCCAGGGTCACCAGCTCTGGACTCTGCTCTGAGACAGGGGTGTTGAAGGTCTGCACCCCACGGTCCCAGGCTCCCTTGCAGCTGGCGTCCTGTTAGGTTCTGCCAACGGGGACGCGAGAGGGAGCCTGGTGAAGAGGCGTCAGGGAGGGGGGCTCCTGTCATTGCTCCTGCCCCTCCTCCCCATGTCCTCCAGCTCTAAGGGGGGCAGAGCTTCTGCTGTTGTCTCTGTGTAACCTCCAGGCCCTCCTTGCTCCTCTGCCTTCCACCCCTGGCCAACCAGCTCCCCGTATGAGCTACGTCGAGCTCTTTTTCTCTCCTGGGCCCCGGCCACGGGGTCCATCATGGGGGCCGGTGCTGAGGGCCCAGCAGGTGCTCTATAAGCATCCACTCCACAGGTGAACACACACCCCCCACTGCCACCTCCCGGCAGCCCCCAGGTTATCTCCTCCTTGCGGAAGCATCTAAATGATCTCTCTGCCTTGGTCTTCTTCCTCTTGTTCTGCTTTAAAAAGCTTTGTTTAGGGGCTTCCCTGGTGGCGCAGTGGTTAAGATTCCGTGCTCCCAATGCAGGGGGCCTGGGTTTGATCCCCGCTCAGGGAACTAGAGCCCACATGCACGCCGCAACTAAGAGTTCGCATGCCACAACTAAGGAGCCCATGAGCCGCAACTAAGACCCAGCACAACCAAGCAAATAAATAAATTAATTAAATAATAATTTTTTTAAAAAGGTACATTTAATCCAACGTGATGAGGTCACTCCCTTTTAAAACTCTTTTACGAGACCTCTGCTCCCTGAATCCCACCTACTTTCCAGCTTCTTTACCCACTAACGCACTGATGCCCCAAACTCCTCCATCTGCCATTTGAACCAACCCCAACTACCAAACTCAGGCTGTTCTCTCTCCCCAGATCCTGCCTCCTCTCACCCAGCAACCTCCTGGTCATCCTTCAGGACCCACAGAAATGCTTGCTGCCCAGCCGCACCCTCCTCGGCCCCTCGTCTGCAGGGCGATGGCCAGGCGCAGAGCCGAGCCTGCATCTGGGTGCGCTGGGCAGGAAACGCGCCCGGAAGCATCCCTTCTTTCCCAGGGGGTTGTGCTTGCCCTGGGCCACCTGTAAAAGCCCCGGTTGGTCCGTGTGCTGACAAAGGTACACCTGTGCCTGGTGAGCGAAGTGAGGCTGGTACCTGGTTGAGGCGTTCACACACCTGGCATGGGCATCATCGCCCAACCCCCATCACCCATAAAAGAGGAGTTTGCATTTTAGACCCTGCCGGGGAGAAGCCCCTTCTCAGGGGTTTGTTCTGGGAGGGAGGACCCATCTTAGGCACGTGCGAGCCTTGGGAGAAAGCGCAGGGTTATTGCCACAGTAAAAGTTTTCTGAATGGACCTCTTGTTGGTGAGCTGGAGCTCTCCCCCTGTGCTCCGGACCCCGGAGTGATGCCCGCCCCGGTCACCCTGCTGCTCTCTGGTCCTGCCGCCCCTGGGTGAGCAGGGCTGCCTCCTCAAACAGGTTCAGACCAGTTTTAGTTACTACTGTAATTTGCAATGAAGTATGAATGCAGATGGGAAAACTTGCTTGTTGCGTGAAAACCGAGTTGAAGGCTTTGGAAAGACTCGATAGCTAAGCAGAAACTGCTGCCAAGGTAGGTCCTGGCCAGGCAGTCATAACAGAGTGGAGAAGAATCGTAAAATATCCAGGGAGTTCTGCATGCAGATGGCTTCACCTGTCTGACTCCAATCAAAAGGAACTAAATCTGGAAATCATAGAGGCTGCGAGTTCCATGAATTTGATGCAGTAAATACAACCTGATACACCAAAGAGACCCATAATCAGAGAAGATCATGGCCCCAAACCAAGACTGGGGGACAAATGCTCATTTGCGTGTTTAAAGCCAAAATAAAATGTTCATGGTATGTATCATTTTTATGATTGTCTGCTGTAGCTGGCTTTTTAGGTCAAGCAGACACCCATTATTGGTCCTGATCTGATAGGGCAAGTAGCACCTACGACCCAGAGACCTTTCTGCTGAACCCAGACCTCAAGGAAGGTCACTGTGGGTCAGAAGAGGGCCAGTCTCAGTGGGGAGAACTGGAGAGGGGAAGATACAGGTGAACTTGAGTGATCTGGGGGCTCCCAGGGGGCACTACATCCCTCCCTGTCCGGCCAGCACCCATTCCGAGCTCCGTGGGCAAGCCCACAGTAGCGTATCTGTGACGGCCACGGTACCCTGCCTGCAGCTTCTGAAGCAGCTCTACTTTACAAGGCGTAGGACGAGTGGAGAACATAGATGTCTGTAATAAAAGATGAAGTTAACAAGTGCATGCGAAATGGAGATGCAGGTAATAGCAGACCATGTCCCCGAGGCTAGGTGGCTGGCAAGAAAGTAAGTGGGGAGGAAAATAGTTTAATGGAAAACTGAGATTACACTTAGGAAATAAAACTAAAAATATGAGATTATAGACACTTTGAAGGTAAAAGCTTTCTCCGCTAAACTATATCAATAAACTGAATTTTATCATCACATGGTCTTTTGCCACTATTTCCAAACACATTAGAGGAATTCAGCTTGATAAATTCTGACAATAGACATAACAATTTGCATCTCACATAGACATGCATTCATTATATGAATTCTCCCCAAACTCTTAATCATCCCAAAATGCTGGTCCACAAAAATAAGAATAAAATTATGGGTTCCTTCCACGTGGGCTAAGGCCTTTGCTGTGAGTCACAGTCTGCTGATGGGTGCCCTGTGGTTCTTCCTGCATAAACTACACCCGTAAGACATTCTCTGACTTTCCAGTTCTGTGTTTTTACAGCAGAGCCAGAACTTAAAGGTACTTGGGAAGCAATGTGTATGCAGACACACCTTCGATTTTTTTCAGTTTTTATCCAAACCCCTTACAGTTGTCTGACCCACTTCTAAACTGACAGCAATATATTTAGTGACCCTCTTTCACTGACTCTTTCCAGAGCACTCAATTTTGTTGTAATAGACATAACTCTCTTTTTGCACTCATATTTCACTGGCTCACGTAGAACTAGAATATGCACTTAGAGTCCACATACCACTGGCCTAAACTGGTTTGGGGATTGATACAACTGCCCCTTGGAAAGCTGATGACCCAACTGCTGGGAGCAGAAATGGCACGTGGGTGAACTGCAGAGGCTGCGGGGAGTGGGGGTGTGCTGTGGGCAGCAAGAAGTGCATCTTCCAGGCGGGATGGAGAACCGCAGCTGGCTGGCCATCAGGTCAGCACAGGTTGGTCAAGAGAGTTATAACTGTATGTACAAGGAGAACCATTTGCAGAGGCAGAGACAGAACCCAAATCAAAAACAAGTAGCAACTCAGATAGAGAAATGGCCAAATAACTGATGTGACTTCCATCTCATGGACCACTGCAGATATTCAAACATCTCTCTTTCTACTGACTTAGCTGGATGGCCATGATTGTTTCAGGTTATAAGATTAAGTCGTAGAGTAACATACGTGGTGTGATCCCATTTTGGCAAAAAAAGAAGGAATAAATGGAGGAAGAAAGGGAAGGAAGGAGAGAGAGATGGAGAAAAGGAGGGAGGGAGGAAAAAAGGAAGATAGACTATTTTCATATGGTTCTATAAGTCCTAAGAAATCAAGAAACAAAGGGAAGATTCACTGCAAATTGTTCTCAGGAGAATGCAGTGGGGGAGGGGAGATGATCAACTTTTTCTTTATATACCTCTATATTTTATTTGTTTCAATGATCCTATGTTACTTCTTTAATTAAAGAGTTTAACAATATGAAGTAAGAAAATTAAAGTCAACTATATCTCAATAAAGCTGGGGGAGAAAAAGACTTGTAAAAAAATTAACAAGGGCTTCTGAGGCATCCTCAGGGATAACATAGCTACCAGCCCCATCCATCAGGGTGTAACCATGACCCCCTTGGGCTGTCCCACTTCTTCTCCAAGGACACAGCATGTGTGGCCAGGCTGACCCAGCCTCTGACCCACATGGTAACAGCCAACCTCCATGTGGCCACCATGCTTTTTCAAAGCCCATTGACACGTTATCTAAGTCATCCTCTCAGTGGCCCTATGAGGACAGTAGGATGTAAACAGTCTTACTTAGAGCAGAGGAAACTGGGACTAATGGGTGGTGATGTGCCCAAGGTCAGGTGCTGGTCCCACGGGCGCCACAGTCATGGGTTCCCCGGTGGCTCTGCAGGTCAGTGGGGTAACCAGCCTTCTGAGGAGAGTAGAGCCTGGTCTGTTCCATAGTCCATGGTCACAAAAGGAGAAGAACACACCAGCAGCAAACTCATCGATTTCTATTTCCAAGCCAGGGGTCTGAAGCAAATTTACTCACCAAGTATAATACTTAGCCATGAAACAGCCAGGGGTTCTAATGGCAGCTGTTGTAATTGCAACCATACTTTACATTTGGTTGATAAAGTACATCAAGGACCACTGCCTTCACGGTCACAGCTGCGATGACCCAATAACAAACCGGGACGTATTCCCTCCATGTATTTAAGAATCAAAATAGTTCACATTTGAGTTCTCACCAGATATTTAAACAGGGCCCCTCCTGAGTGAGAAAAATGAGGTTCAGGGAGGTTCGTAGGTAAAAGCCGTGGGACCCCGACCCAGATGTAGCCAACCTCAGACCCAGAATGCCAGGCCGCTCGCTTTCTACACGGAGGACTGACAATGACCTGCACGTTACGTTTCACCACATACACTATTTTAGCTACGACACACTTTCTTCTTACTTAGTTGGTAATTTCCATTTTAATTCTGAAAACCTAGGGAATACAAACTTTCAGCATTTCCAGCCCTGTGGTTCTGTTAGTTTGGCCAAATTGGTGTGATACTTCCAGATCAAGAGTAAAATCTGCTGAGGTGACCGCAGCGCCACAGTACTTAACCTTCCATTACACCACAAGCTGGAGAGAATCGCCAACACGAGGCCTCGGCGAGCAAGGCCTGAAGTTCATCGCTGCTGAAGAACTGCTTAATTAGGTATCTTTCAGAAAACTGCCGCCTCTCGGAAAGGTCGGCGCGGTTGTGACAGCTGTGTGGATGTACACAGGGAGAAAGAGGCTGCACACGATTAGAGCCAATGAATTTTTAACGCCTGGGTAATGATGCTCTCTGGCCCTGCATCTTGATGAACTGATGTACTGCCGCAGGGTGGGTGAGAAACAACAAATCAAACAGGCTCCTATAAGAAAAACTTGCCTTTTTTTTCATGAGATGCTGAAAACATTGGAGAGGGGAGGCAGGGCGGGTCTTGGAGGGGCCACGGGGAAGAGGGAGGGCACGGTTCCTACCCTTAGCGTGAACAGCAATGTCTTCCCATCACTTTCCCTTTATTTGCTGACTTTAGTGGTAACGTACTGAGCAGTGGGCTGTGTTCCATTCATACAAATAACGAAGAGCCGTCATTATTTATTGAGCATGTATTAATAAGTGTGTGGCCTCTGCTCTTGGCCTCATCACTCCCCTGGGGACCAGCACTTCCTCTTCTCTAAGACCCTGGCCAGAGGTTCCAACGATGGCTGGCCAGTGACCTGTCACTGGATTTTGAGCTCAGAGTTAATTAGCAAATCTGCAAAGCACAGAGGAGCAGTTTTTCAATTTGAGAAGAACTCATCTTCTAAACAATCTTCCTTTATTCAAAGTGAATTCTGAACAGAGCCTTGCTCTGGAGGTGCCGGGCCTAGAGGACATCTCAGGCTACAGGACTGTCGCTAAAATTACTCAGGGGCACAAACCAGGGGCTATCTAGAGGCACGTGATGGTAGCTGGACCCTGTCAACAAGGAGCTCCAACAACACCTAAAATAAATACATCAGTGGCACCAAATGTGTGAGTTTTGTCTTCCAGAGGGCAGCATGGAGTGACCTCCAAGGATCTCGAAGCCCCACGCGTTGTCGGGGCTTATTGCCCTCGGGGCTTCTGAATGGAAGCCAGCAGTGTCCATGATACATTGGTCTCAAACTGGCTGGGGAGGAGGGGCTGGAGCCTGCCATTCTGCGTGTGCTGGGGAGGAAGGGGGACCACTCACCATCTGCAGGACGTCAGCGGAGACCATCTGCATGCAGCACATGGCTGTGGCCAGCGCACACACGATGGTGGACAGGACGTTGAGGGCACACACGCTGAAGAGCAGTTCCTGTGGGAAAAGATGCGGGAGGACGTCAGCGTCATCTTGGCAACGCAGATGGCAGCCTCCTCGGCATTGCCGTCAAGGTCCAGGATGAGGATGGTCAATTGTGGGTTTCTTTTTTCACCATCAAAACTGGCCTTTTATAGACACATTTGTTTTTTCTTGGTTTATACATGGTTGATCAAATTACTCTTAGATACTAAGTGATGTATTTTACAATTTTGATAATTATTAGGTAGTCACTGTCTAAGAAAATCTTCAAATTGCCAACATTTGAGTAGGTGGGCAATCTCTGTCGATTATAAAGTGTAACTGAAAATTTAGATAAGAATTCCAAGTTTTTTAAACTTCTTTTCTTGACATAACTGTAGATTCACTTGCAGGTGTAAGAAATCATAGAGAGATCCTGGATACCCTTCCCTCAGTTTCCCCCATGGTAGCATCTTATAAAACTATAGCGTGATATCATAACCATGATTGCCAATGATACAGTCAAGACAGAGAACATTTCCATCACCACAAGGATCCACCCTCCCCGCCCGTGTTGCCCTTTTATAGACACACTCACCTCTCTCTCCCCGCTCCCCACTCAATCTCCCTTTCCAGACCCCTGTCAACCACTTGTCTGGTCTCCATTTTTATAATTTTGTCATTTCAAGACTGGTATACAACTGGCATCATAAAGCATGTAACTTTTCAGAACTGGCTATTTTCACTCAGCATAATTCCCTCAAGATTCATCCAAGTTGTTGCATGTATCAATAGTTCATCCCTTTTTATTGCTGAGTTCCATGTTTGTTCATTCTCCAGCTGATAAATAACTGGGTTGTTTTCAGTTTTGGGCTATTACAAATAAAGCTCAGGAGCATTTGTGCACAGGTCTGTGTGTGAACATGAGTTTTTATTTCGCTGGGATAAATGTCCAAAAGTACAATTGCTGGGTCATATGGTAACTGAATGTTTAGTTTCATAAGAAATTTCCTAATTGTTTTCCAGAGTGGCTGAAACATTTTACATTCCTACCAGCAATGTGTGAATGATCCAGTCTCTCTGCCTCCGTGCCAGAATTTGATATCACTATTTTATTTTAGCAATTCTGATAGGTGTGTAATGATATATCACTGTGGTTTTAATTTTCGTTTCCCTCACAGCTAATGATCTTTTCAAGTGTTCATGTGCCATCTGTTTATCCTTGTTGGTAAAGTCTCTGCTCATAACTTTTCCCATTTTCTAGCTGGATTGTTTGCCTTTTTTTCTTTTTTAACTGAGTTTTGAGAGTTCTTTTTGCATTCTAGATTCTAGTCCATTGTCAGATATGTGGTTTGCAAATTTTTTTTCCCAGTCTGCAACTTATCTTTATCTAGCCCTAGATCGTGGTGATTTTCTCTTTTTTTTTCTAAAAGTTTTTATAGTTTTACGTTTTACATTTAAATCTGTGATTCATTTTGAGTTAATTTTTGAATAAGGTGTGAGGTTTAGATTAAAGTTTATTTTTATGTTTTTAATTTTGATCTCTACATATTCATTGCTAGAATATAGAAATGTGGTTTGTATCAATATTTGTATTTATCTAGTATCCTGTGACCTTGGGATTTTCTTCCGTGTTTAATTTCTTCCTTCCCAATTTGTATGCCTTTCATTTCCTTTTCTTGCCTATTAGCACTAGCTAGAATTTCAAGTATTATGAATAAGAATAAGATGAATAAGATGCCGAGATGAGAGATCTTTGTTTTATGCTCTCAGAGGGTTCACTCATAGAATTTTAACTATCCAAATACAATTCCTTCTCCTTTAGATAATTTACTCTCAAATCCATGCCAGAAATAGAAAAAAAAATAACCATGATTCACAAAAATGACCAAAGATTTAGAATAATTATATGTCCTTCAATATACATACTCATACAATACTCATACGATAAATGCAGAAAATACTGTAAATACTCAAAAAATTATTAGGAAAAATGGACCTTTCACCAGAAAGACCATGGTATTAATGAGGTTAGTTTCAATTTTCTAATCAAGGAGTTGACAAATCCTCAAGACGAGGTGGGACATACTCATTGTATTTCCTCGTTAACATGAAATGTTAACTGTAACACTGTAAATGTTTCAAATGATGGTCTAGTCTGGGAGCACGCACAGGGCTTGCTCACGGATACTTGAACCCATGTGTTCTAATCAATAGCATCCTTTAAGAAAGTTCCCCAATTTTCTGTAGGCTGGTGTGACTACAGAAGTCTTTGCCCAATCCCCTTCCTCAGAACCTGCTCATTTGTTTTCAAGACTGCCTGTAAAATAGCCAGAAAGGGTGTGATTATGATAATATTACAGAGGACAAAGTTAATATACCATGCAAATGTGAATACAGAGAACAGAGTCATGTTTTGGAGATTTGTTAGGTAGAACCGAAGCAAGTCTCAGCTTAGGGCTAATTATTCTCCACGCCTGAGGTCAGAGTGTTCTGAGAACCCTGAACAAATGTGGGAAGAGTTGCTACTCCCAAATCTGAGTGCTGGACACTGTAACCTCTAATCCTTTTCTCAGACTCAAATAGTTTCTTCATGTGCATCGGCTAAACAGCATTCAACTGAATTCTCCAGGGGGACCCTCTGAAGAACCCAGGGCTCTCTCCCTTCCAGTATTCTGTCCTGAGAACTCTCAACCCCAGGCCTCGGTCTCCCTCAGACCCTCAGCTCTGTCTCCCCAACTCAGGGAGTCTGCAGGGATCCCCCTGAGTTCCCCGTCCTGCACTGTCCCCTGGAGACTCTCCCCTCATTGGTTGACCATATTTCAAGGATCACTGTTCTTTACTGTCTGATGTTCAATGTCTTCATATTTTGTCAGGGTTTTGTTGCTGTTCTTGTTTCAGGTGGGAGTTTAAATCCAGTCCCTGTAACTCTATCTTGACCAGAAGCTCTTGGTGGCTCTTAGGCTTATCTAAGTGTCCTGTATAACATTCTTAGGGCCACCTCAAGTGTCCTCTCTGAAGTCGCTAAAGACGGAGTAGGATGGGAGCTCAATTGTGGGAAATGGCAGGCACAGATGGGGTTGGGAAGAGGCTACGGTGTTTGGATTTTATTTTGTAGGCAATGGGATACTTCTGGAGATGTTTGACGTTGGGAAAGAGATAATGCAACCTGTTTTCACGAAAGATAGAGAGACCTTTTGCAGAACCTGGGACATAGTTGGTGCTGACTGTTGAAGTCAATGCCCTTCTGAAAGTAACATTAATTTTGAATATGGTCTCATTTGCAACCAAGTAAAACTACTCACAAAAAATAAATACAAAACATAACCTTTTGCTTGAATAAGCGCCATGAGGCAAACACTGCTTTATGTCTCATGGAGCATATTCATTGGAATCACACACCAAAAAGACTTCTTTTTTTCTTCTTCTAGCTGTTTAAATGCATGGCTTTTTGCTAGATAACTACACACCTGGAATTGTGTCTATGTGTTTCTTCAGAATTCTCTTTCTGGCTTAAATAATGCCTTTATCTCTGCCCTTTGATGGGCAAGCACTGAAATCCAAGTTCTATAAAATCTCTTTACAAGGTCATTCAAAATGGCAAGCATGAGGACAAGGTGGGTCTTGCATGGTGGATCCTGAGTTTTGCTGGTGGCCACTCTGCATACTTCCTCGAATACAATTAAGGAAATCATGTCTATAACGAATCAAGTATAAAACAAAAACTAAAGGAGATACTTAGGGAAACCTACGAATGATAAATTCTTTAAAAATTCTCTCCAAGATGAGTAAATTCCGAATATTAACAACACAACAGAGAAAGGGGACAGTCAGGAGAAATTACGCATTAAGAAACATACAAAATTTAGGATTTTGATTCCCCTGTTTGTTGAAAATACTGTTGTCCAGAGGACAAAGGGTCTTATATTCATTACTATTAGCTAATTCACCAGTTTTTTTTTTAACATGTTTTTGTTTCTTTGAATAAAAAAGAGATTCCAGAGGAGACTGTTATCAGGCAAGGTATAATGAAGGAAGATGAGGAAAGGCTCATAGCGTAAAAAATAAGTGATGAAACCCATGGCTAACAATAACTGTACATGTGTTGTAATTACAAGGGATGGGGTTGGGTTTTATCAGAGTTATCCTCTTGAAGCTTCCCAATTACTTGACACAGTAATCCCTATCTTAGGGGGTCTTTCATGGCAACAACTGGAGTTCAGTGTGGAAAACAGGATGTTAGGAAAGGTCAGTGGACGTGGTGGGGAGCCTGACGAAAGAAACCACGCCTGTCATCATCTTCTCTGTCCAAGGTGGGAAAGGCCAAGTCAAGAACTTGGGTATGCCCTGATCACTCTTTACCCAGACCACTTCCCGGGGTTGTTTGCAACAGGCATCCTGGAGGAAGGAGGTAACATGTCCACTGGACAAAGTGGAGGCTCGCTACAAAGGCAGCAGATTCTCCAAGCTCAGTGTTCCCCTTCTGTAACGCCCACCACATGTGTGGGCATCCATGAGGGGCCTTTGCATCTTTCCCTGAGACTTGAGGGGCATGAGAAACTGACAGAGACCAGCATGAAGCTCTGGCCACTGCTTTTGCCATGAGTGAGAAAGTCCTTTGTCTCTGAACCGGGAGTCTCATGTCTTCTGCCAGAGAAGTAGCAGCAAATTCTAACAGGCTAGTTTGTTAGCTTGAAAGCAAGTAAAATCTCAGACCCTGCACAATTCCTGACAGCATGTTTCCCTCTTCAACAAGAGCAGAGACCAGTCTTTATAGTAGAATATCTCATCAAAATAGGTGTCTGGTAAATATATGTACGAAAAATATATGGGATATTTCATTATTCTTTTCTAAATTTTCAGTTTAGACTAGAAGGAAATAACAGGCTTAATTTCCAAATTTCCAACCACACACCAGAAAAATTTACCGTCACCTTGAAATAATGTTTTTTTCAGAGTCTTACATCAAGATTCTGCAAAAACTCTCGGTCATATGATCAGTGTGTGTGTGTGTGTGTGTGTGTGTGTGTGTGTGTGTGTGCGGAAAATCGTGACTTCCATTTTTCATAAAATTTCTCGAGTGATGAGCCCATCCTGGAACAGATCACATGACATTTGCTATTTAATTTGTCTCTAGAAAGCAGTTCTTTGTGGGGCTGGCTGGAATACTGATCCTACAAAAGGAGCTAAAATTAGGCTGTCACATGGAGAAGGTAAGTGATTCATGGGGGAATCTGTGAAAGCTGTAATTTCAAGACACAAACATTCTACCTGGAATCCCTATAAGTTTAAGAATTTTTAGCCTTGTTCTGGCCTCCCATGTACCATCAACAACACAAATGCTACTACAAGAGGCCAGGTTTGCTCCTCACACAATATGTGCTATCTGTTCAAAGGCACTTTTAACTTTGAGCAAAGATCCACGAGGAAATTTACACACTCTCCACAATGGTGCACAACTGCACCTTATTTGGGAATTCAAAACCTGTCCTCTGCCCTCTGAAGTAATAGCTTTTAGCCTTTAGCTGAAGAATGTAGATTGCCTAATTATAATATGTATAAATAACTATAACTCATAGACTATTTTCTTACAGTTCTATCAAGTTTGAAGATCAAGGAAACTATTTGCCACTTTTCCAGTATTCAATGATGAGTATTCAGGCAAAAAATATGTTCCTTTGGTGTGTGTGCAGGGGTGGAGGGGATGTACACACACACATATATTTTAATCCTTTTAAAATTCCCTTTAGATTTATTTTTTGATCCAGTGGTTGTTCAAGAGTATATTATTCAGTTTCCATATATTTGTGAATTTTTCCATTTTTTTGCTGTCATTGATTTCTAGTTTCATTTCATTGTGGTCGGAAAAGACAGTAGATTTCAATCACCTTAAATTTGTTAACACTTGTTTTGTGACCTAACGTGATCTATTCTGGAGAATGCTCTGTGTGCACTTGAGAAGAATGTGTATTCTTCTGCTGTTGGGTGAAAAGTTCTCTGTGTCTAAGTCTGCTGGGTTCATTTTGTTCTAGTCCACTATTTCTGTATTGATTTTCTGTCTGGATGTTCTATCCATTATTGAAAGTGGATTATTGGAGTCTCTTACTATTACTGTATTACTAATTTATCCTTTCAAATCTGTCAATATTTGTTTTTTACACTTAGGTGCTCTGATGTTGAGTGCATATATATTTACAATTATTTTATCTTCCTGTTGAATTGACCCTTTTATCATTATGTCATTACCATCTTTGTCTGTAGAGACAGTTTCTGACTTAAAGTCTACTTTGTCTGATATAAATATGGCCACTCCTGCTCTCTTTTGGTTTCCATTTGCATGAAATATCTTTTCCATCCCTTCACTTTCAGCCTATGTGTGTCCTTGAATCTAATATGAGTATTTTTGTAGACAGTACACAATTAGATCTTGGTTTTTGGTTTTTTACCCATTCAGCCACTCTGTATCTTTTTATTGAGGATTTTGTCTTTTTACATTAATTATTGATATGGTAGGATTTACTATTGCCATTTTAACTGTTTTCTGTTTGTCTTGTAGTACTGTTTTCTCTCTTTTTATCTCTTGCTGTCTTCCTTTGTGTTTCATCCTTTCTTTTTTCTTGTTTCTCTATTTTTTTTTTTTTTTTTTAATTTTATTTATTTATTTATTTATGGCTGTGTTGGGTCTTCGTTTCTGTGCAAGGGCTCTCTCCAGTTGCGGCAAGTGGGGGCCACTCTTCATCATGGTGCGCAGGCCTCTCACCATCGCGGCCTCTCTTGTTGCGGAGCACAGGCTCCAGAAGCGCAGGCTCAGTAATTGTGGCTCACGGGCCCAGTTGCTCCGTGGCATGTGGGATCTTCCCAGACCAGGGCTCGAACCCTTGTCCCCTGCATTGGCAGGCAGATTCTCAACCACTGCGCCACCAGGGAAGCCCCTTGTTTCTCTATTGATAGGTCTTGATTCCTTTCTCTTTTTCTTTTGTTTAATTTTATATGTATTTTCTTTCTGGTTACCACAGGTATTCCATAAAATATAGTTATAACAGTTTTTTATATATATACATATATTAATATACATATTTCCTATAAATTCTAGATTTCTAAAAACTCACTGTGATCCTAATTAGCCTCTAGCTTTAAAATAAGATCAAACAAAGAATTATCCTATATTTATGTGAATTTTAAAAATAAGTTTTGTCAAGAGATTTTTGGAAGAGAAGAAGGGTCCTGCACACATCAAAATGTATTATAAATCTACAATAACAGAATAGTATGACATTGATAAGGAACAGAAGAGAGTCCAGATATAGATCCTTAAAATAATGAAAAAAGTGGCACATTACATAACTTGTGTTGGGATAACTGACTATTTTTAAAAAACAAAATGACAAATCTATATGTGAAAAAAAGAAGAGAGGAAAATTCTTCCTTGTGAACCTAAATGCAAAAATCCTAAGCAAAATACTGGCAAAGTTAAATCCGATAGCATATTAAAAACACATTATGACCGAGTTTGGTTTATTCCTGTGTTACAAGAATGTTCTAACATAAAATAATCTAATGGAATTCATCACATTAAATGAGAAAAACCATATGATAATCTATTAAGATTAGATGTCAAAACAGCAGTTGATATGTCAACACTAGTTTAAAAGCTCCTAATAAACTAGAAATAGATGAGAGCTCCCTCAACTTAAAAAACTCTACAGAAAATACCAGGAAGGAGATGGGGATGGTGGCCATTATCACTTCTATCCAACGCTGTACAGCAGGTCGTGGCCGTTAAACTGAGAAGACATTAAACAAAAGTAAACTGGGGGAGAGATCAAGATGGCAGAACAGAAGGACGTGGTGGGGCGTCCCTGGTGGCGCAGTGGTTGAGAGTCTGCCTGCCAATGCAGGGGACGCGGGTTCGAGCCCTGGTCCGGGAGGATCCCACATGCCGCAAAGCAGCTGGGCCCGTGAGCCACAATTACTGAGCCTGCGCGTCTGGAGCCCGTGGTCTGCCACAAGAGAGGCCGCGATAGTGAGAGGCCCGCGCACCGCGATGAGGAGTGGCCCCCACCTTGCCGCAACTGGAGAAAGCCCTCGCGCAGAAACGAAGACCCAACACAGCCATAAATAAATAAATAAATAAAATTTTTTAAAAAAGAAGGACGTGGTGCTCATCTCCCACAGATATGTCAAAAGTACATCTACACGTGAAACAATCCTCCCAGAAAACCTACTGAACGCTGGCAGAAGGTCTCATACGTCGTTCGTGAATTCCATATTTGCGAATTCACCTACTTGCTAAAATTTATTTCTAACCCCCCAAATCAAAACCCGTGGCACTTCTGGGGTCATTCGAGGTCATGTGTGGAGCAGCAAAAAATTTGAGTTGCCTGATGGGCATATTCTCAGCTGAAGTTGAACCAGGCAACCTCTGCCTTCTCATTTAACTCATACTATAAACAAGTGTCCTTTTCCAGGTCTATTTACATGTGTCAGATAAGCTTTGCTGAAGCATGAGTTACAGTGCTGTTGGCCTCAAGTTCAATGTTAATGAATCAACAATAAGCACGCATAAAGCAAGGTCTGTACTGACTAGCTGATAAAAATGTTGTGACCAGAGGCTTGCAGGGTCCTCACCTTGTATTTCCCCTGGGAGCAATGATTCTGTATTCACTAATGCAGTGTTGCTGCAGCTTCATAGAAATAACTACTTCAAATAAAGAGAATCAAGTGTATTTGTTAAACAAGATATAAAAGGCACAAATCGTAAAGGAAAAGATTGATAAAATCAGCTATATGGAAATGTTAAAACTTCTATATGAAAAAAGACACCATAAAAAAGAAAAAAAGGTCTACAGACTGAGGAAATGTTTGCAATATGCACAGTCAAGAAAGGATTAGTATTTGGAATATATAAGAAATCTCTAAAAATAAAAAATAAAAAGATAAGCCAATATGCAAATAGCAAAAGATATGAATAGCTAACCCAAGGATGAAGTAACACGATGGCTCTTAACATGAGACTGTGTTTCTCCTCCCTGTGGTCAGGGGATGCGTGTAACTCACTTAATGAGGTACCATGTTCCTCCCCTCAGAATGGGAGAAGGAGAAAGCTTGGTGAGGATGTGGGAAATGCAAATCGTGATGGAGAGCCGGTGGCGTGCACGTTAGCACAACCTCTCTGCAGAACAACTTGGCGATTCGCAATAAAGTAGAAGATGCCTAAGGCCCAGGACCCAGCAGTTCCACTCCTAGGAATGTCTCCTGGAGAAATGCTCACACAGGTGCCCAGGCAGACATATACAAGGATATGCAGAGCAACGCTGCTGGTGATACAAACGTCTTTGAAGGCATCCAAATCTCCATCCACAGGGGAAAGGGAAAATAAATGCTGGTCCATCCACACAGTGGAAGACTGTGTAGCAGGGGAAATAGACCAGAGTCCTGCCACTAAATGGACGACTGTCACCAAATGCCCCCTGAAAGGCGGGAGTTAAAGATGAATCCGTACAAAAAGAATAAACACCATCTGCGTGAATCTGTGACCAGGCAAAAACTAACCTCACTGTTTAGGGACACAAATATATGATGAACAGCAAAGGCGCAGGGGCCATGAGATGCAGCGGGGGAGGGGGAGGGGAGAGGCGCTTCCACTGAGCTGACGATGCTTTCTTGTCTAACTCACATGATTGACGCGCGGGGGTTCACTGTGTCACTTTTCAGACCATTCTGTGTATCTTAAATATTGCCTGGAAAGAAATGTTCACAATAAGTTCCTACAGTGCATCTGCTGAAAAGAAAGAGCCCCGGGCTTCCCTGGTGGCGCAGTGGTTGAGAATCCGCCTGCCAATGCAGGGGACACGGGTTCGAGCCCTGGTCTGGGAAGATCCCACATGCCGTGGAGCAACTAAGCCCGTGAGCCACAACTACTGAGCCTGCGCGTCTGGAGCCTGTGCTCCGCAACGAGAGAGGCCGCGATAGTGAGAGGCCCACGCACCGCGATGAAGAGTGGCCCCCGCTCGCCGCAACTAGAGAAAGCCCTCGCACAGAAACGAATACCCAACACAGCCAATAAATAAATAGCGTTCCCTTTAAAAAAAAAAAAAAAGAAAGAGCCCCATCTGTACACACATCAATGCACGCACCACCACCTCCATCAGCTGGTCCCCGCAGCACACAGCAGGCACACTCAGTGGCTGAAGAAAAGGTAATGGGTCATCTCTGTGCAGGGAAAAG
Source organism: Balaenoptera physalus (assembly GCF_965194825.1). Lineage (NCBI taxonomy): Eukaryota > Metazoa > Chordata > Mammalia > Artiodactyla > Balaenopteridae > Balaenoptera > Balaenoptera physalus. The sequence goes on from NC_138883.1 coordinate 148,761,867, forward strand.
CAAACCCACAAAGAACACCCCAAACCAGCAGCAGCAGGGAGCGGCTAGCACCTCAGGTACAAAGGAGGGAGCCAGGTTCCTAGGACCCAGCAGAAATAGAGCCCAGAGAGGGGTCCGTCCACCAGAGCAGGTAAAAACTCACAGCCTGCGAGAGGAGGAGGCTGGAAACAGATGGCCTGACCTCTCTTTCCATCCTCCCATCTCCTGCTGGTGCCTCTCACTGGGCAAACCCAACCGGATGCAGAGAGAAGGGAGTCTGGGTGATGCAGAATGCGGAGACCAGCTTGAGGGGCCAAAGCGAGGCCAGACAAAGGAGGACAGGAAAAGGAGGGGGGCTGGGGCAAAGAGAAATAACCAATTATCAATACCTAGCATAGCTATCTATCAACTATCTCTATGATTAATTGAAAAAAGCAAAGTTGCTAATACAGTATTAATAAAGCTCCTGTTTTAGGTTAAATTTTTTACATATATAAATGCATTTTTTGTAGAAAAAAAGTCTAGAAGAGAATATATTCATTGCAGGCTTATCTATCTATATACCTGTCTATCTATGTATCTATCTACTTCTCTATGATCCATCAATTATCTATCGATTTAGTTTTTAAAACTTACACAATGGTCAGTTATTGCTTTCATAATGGAAAATATTCAGTAAGCTTCTTTTTCAATCAATGGAGTGTTGAGGAAAAGCCCTAAGGTTTACTGTATAAAATTCTCAGAATAACTGTGGGAATCTGTCATAAGTCTCGACATTCAGGATCAGTTTTAATGCTACAAGTTTTCTCAAATAAATGCCAAGCAAAATAAAAATAGGTGACGGCAGTGGGGGGGAACCCAGATGACAAAATTTTAAACCAATCTTCCAGGCAGAGAACTTTTCTTGGCTATGATCAGTTTCGGTTGTTTTATCCACCAATATAGCAACTCTAAAACAAATGCTTTGAAAAAAAATAAAATGCCAGGGGAGGGATAGATTGGAAGTACGGGACTGACATATACTCACTGCTGTATATAAAATAGATAACCAACAAGGACCTGTTGTATAGCACAGGGAACTCTGCTCAGTACTTTGTAATAACCTAAATGGGAAAAGAACTTGAAAAAGAATAGATACGTGTATACGTATAACTGAATCACTTTGCTGTACACCTGAAATTTACACAACATTGTTAATCAACTATACTCCAATATAAAATAAAAATTAAAAAAACAAAAAAACAAAACAAAACAAAACAAAAAAACAAAGAAAAACCAGAGACCAGTGGTTTGTTACTGGCTCCTGGAGCTGGTGCTGAAGTTGGGACGAGAAAGCCAAGGCAGCGGGAAGCTGCCAACCGTGGACATGGCCTCAGACGCAACCAAGGGTTATGAAATGAGCATCTGTCAAATCCACGTGATGGGGGTGGAAGTTTGGCCTGTTCCTGACATCATACCTAGTTCTGAAAAGGTTCCACTGGCAACATCAACATGCTAGGCCAGCGCCCAGGGGCAGGCACATTACTCCACCCAGGGCACGGGTGCAGCCCCTGGGGTCAGGAGCTGCCCACTGTGGTGCGTCCTGGGCAGGCCCTGCAGGAGGCGCTGGGCAGGGAGCACCGCCTCCCCGTGGTCACACAGGGGACCGGGATGCCCACGAGGGCGGGGCTCAACATCCACACGGTTCCTGGAGAGCCCCAGAGCGGGGGCCGTCAGTGAGGGGTGCGGACTGCTGTCAAGACGAGAGGGGGAGGGGGGACCCTCTGAATAAGGGGAAGGACAGGGCGGAGCTGACCCCACAGGAAACCAACCACACGTCTACATGGAGACCAGCACACCATCTACACGGGGACCATCGCAGGGTGGACCCATGCCCCACAGAAGAGGCTGCTTCCCTCATCCCTTCACCTGCCAATGCCCGGAGGGACAGAACCTGAGACGGGCAGGATGGACATGTTTTAGACCTCGGCCCACAGGTGCTGGGGCAGAGGAGGAAAAAGGGATCAGGTCCCCCCTCACAGGAATGGGGCATCCAAACTGCATGTGGAGGGAAGCTCTGAAAAGAGACCAAACTCCATGTCCAGACCTGGACGTGACCAGAAAGTCAGAGGGGCAGCCCAAGCTGCATAATTTAAGGAAGGAGATTCTGCCGGCACCTTGGAGGCAGTGACGCCTAAGGACTCAGTCACCCAAAGGAGCTCTGCGAGGCGGGGGACCCAACACCCCCGGGGGCAGAGCGGGTGATCAGGTACTGCTAAAGTGACTTAAGTGCTCCTACTTCAAATAACAATGCTCCAAGAGGTGTTCTGTTTCCATGTGGAATGATTTAGAACCTACTGCAGAGCACAGGCAACTCTACTCACTACTCTATAATGACCTACATGGGAGAAGAATCTAAAAAAAAAAGTAGATACATGTATATGTACAACTGAATCACTTTGCTGTACAGCAGAAACTAACACAACACTGTAAATCAACTATATTCCAATAAAAATTAAATAAAAAAAAATTTTTAAAACACCAACAACTTTGCAACTTTCGACACTATGTTGTATGCTTATTGGAAAGCCATTTAGAATCTTTTTTTGTGTTAAAACACTCCTGTCATCTATAAGCCTGAATGCTAAGGTCTAGAAACCAGTACTGACCACGGTGGACAAGGTCCTCGAGGGTGGCTGTGGGGCACATTTCCGTGAACCTCAGTTGACTTCAATTACTGGGCTTCATGTCCTACTGCAAAATAACTTCCCCAGGACATAAAGAGCAGAAGCAACCCCTAATGTACCTCTTTTGCCTAGGAATTGAGGGCCAATTAGATCTGAGCCTGCTTAAAAGAAAATCTCAGCCTTGAAGGAATCAATTAGTTGACAGTATAAATCCACACAGTCCCAAGGCTATCGATTTAGCTTTGATTATGCAAGACGGTCACAGTTAGAGTCCTCTGTCTGGGTGAGCGCCGTATTAATCCAGCATCCACTTGGCACCACTGTCCTTTAACGCCAGGAAGGACAGCTACACGGTCATCTGGGCATCTGGAGGGGGTGCATCTGAACAGAGGGAGGTCAGCCAGCGAGGACGCTGTAGGAAAGGAGGACCCAGACCTCAGTAACTGTCCAAGGGTCCAGACCCCCTGAGGAGGGGCACTGGGGTCTCACCTGGCGCAGGCCAGCAGGGACGGATGCAGAGATACATCCGTCTCTGGAGCAGGATCCCCATTCCCGAGGCTTGGCGAGCAGAGCCTGGGGCGACGGGAGGATGGGGCGGGGAGGGCGGGGGAGGACCAGAGAGGATCACAGGAACACAGACTCTTATTCTTGCTCCACGGCGATGCCATCCATGCCGTTGGTGAAGCCAAAATCCTAGCGTCACCCTTGGTTCCACACGTTCTGCATACCCCACGTCCAAGCCCTCCATAGTGTCTGTCAGTGCAGCTGCCAAGCTTACCCGGAATCTGTCCTCTGCCCCGGCCGCGCCTGTCTGCCCTGGACTGCGCGGTGGCCTCCCCAGTCCCCAGTGGCCACTCCTGCCAGTTGGCAGTGCACGCTCCAAGAGCTGCAGAGTCCCTTCTTCCTCCCAGCTTATAGGGATGTCCACGCAGCTGATCAGATCTCCGCTCCCTCCTGCCCCCTTTCTGCCTCACCACCAGGGCAGCGCTCTCCCGTTCTCTCTAAGCACCAGCTCCAGGTCCACCTCGTCCAGCTCTGGCCCTGGGGACACTGGCCTGCCTCTCTACCTTCCAGCTCCCAGGCTTGGGCAAGTGGCCAGGAAGGTAGCGGAGCAGGAGGGTCCAGGAGAATGCTGGGCGCCAGGACTGCTGTAGACCAACTGAGCTCGTCCCCAGGCGCCAACCCTGTTCAGTCCCTCAGCCTCTACATGACCATGATAGGAGATGGCACTGAAGGCCCCCACCCCCAAATCTCCCTGATCTTCTTCCCATCACCTCCTGTTCACACCACACAGAAGATCCACAGACTGGAAGCCTCCAGCCCCGCTCTCTTCCTGCTGGGTGTGTGGCTTTGAGAGCCTTCTCATTGCTCTGTGGCCTGACTGTCTCATCTGTGAGGTGTGGATTGGCCCAGATTTGAAAGTAAAGTAGGTCAACTCCTAGGGGTTGGCAAAGGGAACCCCCCTGGGAGAGCTTCTGCCAGGCGTGTGCAAAGCTGAATGTAAAGTCCAATTAGCTCACAATGGGGGGTTCTGGAACGCAGAGGAGGAAGTCACCAGCCTCACAGAAGGTTGGGTACTATTCATTTTGCTGTCTTCTGTGACTGGTTATCACGTTTGCCTTTATTTCAGTCAATTCAGAAATGCACCCATAATGTTCATCTCTGGGGACAAACACGACCAAAATGAGTAAGTTATTTATCTATATACATTATGAAGCATTTTCAGGTATTTAACAGTTGTAATAACTACCTGTATTTAATTACTTTCAAATGTTAACTACATTTTTAATTGCTTTAAAATAGGTCTTAGAATCTCTTTTCTTAGCAAGTACACAATTGATTATAGCTATTTATAAGTGAAAACTCTACAGTTAAAATTACTCTCTTGGGGGCTTCCCTGGTGGCGCAGTGGTTAAGAATCCGCCTGCCACGGGTTCGAGCCCTGATCCAGGAAGATCCCACATGCCTCAGAGCAACTAAGCCTCTGAGCCACAATTACTGAGCCTGCACTCTACAGCCCGCGATCCACAACTACTGAGCCCACGTGCCACAACTACTGAAGCCCACGAGCCTAGAGCCCGTGCTGCGCAGCAAGAGAAGCCACCACAATGAGAAGCCCACGCACCACAACGAAGAACAGCCCCCGCTCGCCTCAACCAGAGAAAAGTCTGCGTGCAGCAACAAAGACCCAATGCAGCCAAAATAAAATAATAAAATAATTAAATTTATAAAAAAGTAAAAACAAAGTAACTTTTATAATATATTTTTTAAAAAATTACTCTCTTGATAGCCAAAAAAAAGAAAAGAAAAGAAAATCCTGCTCTTTCATTTTGATGAATGAGGGAATATTTAAGATTCAAGAAAATGTAGTAGACCTTATTTTAAGCATTATTTTGGAAGGAAAGATAAGACAATATCAACCCTGGAAGAAAAATGTGCAAATGAGGGCTTGTTCAGATTGCTATTTCCTAAATAAAAGACACCTGCAGGTCTGACTGGCTTACAGGCACTGGCCCTGAGTTTCAGGACGTGCCCTCATCACTAGGTGATGCCCATGGGTCACATCACTTGCATGTCAGTGTTGATTTCATATCATCTTTTTCCATGTATCAAAAGGACAGTTTACTCCTTGCATGACAGAATGGAACTGAAGGTAACTTCACTGATGTTTTACTCAGCTGGCAAGAAAGGGACAAATTCCCCTTTCCCGGGAGTCTGTCAAAACTAGAAACACCTAATACAGGAGCCACAAAACTTCATCACCACCTTGTAAAGCAAGACCTTCCCTTCACAGACCGGTTTACAGGCAGAGCACACACCATGCTGCAGCCCTTTGCCTAGCCTGCTGATAAAGGGAATTTATGCCTCATAAAAGTTCTGTTCAAGGAACTAATTGCTCCTCACATATGTAATACATGAATTTGTGGTTCACCGATTTTCTAAGAATTTTTTTAAAAGACAGTGAACATAGTTTAATTTTGGTGATTCAGAAGGTAACCGTTTTCTCACTGGGCTTAAGCTTGTTCTGAGCATCTGTGTCCACTGCCCTGTGGCTAAGCCGTGGTCCTGGGAAGCATGCCTACGTGTCCACTGCAGATGGCAGTGGGAGCCGGGCCATGAAACCCGCTCCACCGTTATGACCTGCGTGACCTTGGGAAGCTGTCTCATTTCACGGTGCCTCAGTGTCCTCATCTGTAAAATGGGAATGATGGTATCTACCTCTCACAGGGTTGTGAAGGTGAAATTAGTTCACAGATGTGAAGGGCTCAGAGCAATGCTCAGCACACAGCGAGGTTCGATAAACATCACCTATGGTCATGATGTATGGCCAGTCACCTGAGGACCTCCGTCTGCTCAAAAACACCAGAGAATGAATTCAGCAGAGGATTTTTAGGCCTCGTCCACGAATGCTTAAGGAAAATAGCCCCAGGAATGATTAGATGCCCTGAATGCCCTTTTGTGGTCTAAACAAATTCTATATTGTTGTTCCCACCGTTCAATTAATGGGAGAAAAGAATTCTGACGTCTGCCCTCCTTTTCCTATCCTGCTGTTTTTCTGCTTCCTGAAGGTTCTGACCACTGCTACTTGTTTTAACACCCCTTCCCCGCCAGAGGTTAAATGTGAGTGAAAGTGGTTTGATTAAAACCCAGGCAGATTAAGAATGAAGTCAAAACGAATGAAGAGACACTCGTGGGAAATACCCATAGAAGTAATTTAAACGATCTTATTAGTCTTTCGCCTCTGGGGGACTTGGATACTTTTAACAGTAAGAAGTAACATTTCCAATCTATAGTTAACTGATAATGGAACATTTCCTCATGCGGACCAGACTGGACAATTTTCCTTCGATGCCCTCTAGGATCTGTTAAAAGAGGGATGGAGGCACATTGAAGTTTTCAAGAATTCTGAACATACAAATGTTTGAATTGGGCAAGCCACAGATGGCTTCCACAGTAAGGACAGATAAGGACAAGGAGCAGAGGTGACTATGACAGATAGTTAGGAGACTTGGTGATTAACAGGTGGTTGTAAAGGAGAAAAAAACAGTCATTCTGTGGTCTGAGTAGGGGGCAGCTGTTCCTGAAAAGGGTGGGCTGCAGGGGGTGTGGACTTGCTGGGAGCAGGGGAGCGGCGAGAAAGAGCTCAGTATGGATCCACTGAGTCTGAGAGGGCCGAGGTCCTCTGCATGGAGGCAGCTGCATGGATCTGGGCTGGTATTTTGGGCTTGGGGGTGGCCAGCACGGAGGTGGGAGGGAACAATTCCAGGGAGGCAGCTGAACTTGCCCAGGGAGGGTGTGCTTGGCCAGGAGAGATGAGGGTCTGGATTAGAACTCAGAACCAGGCCCTAATTCTGGAGGAGGAAGATGAATCTACAAAGAGGATCAAGATGAGGATGATGAGAGAGAAGGGAAACCCAAAGCAGCGGGTATATAAATGGACAGATGCACCACCGCGGTGGAGGTTTTCACACACCTGTCCCAACACGTCCAGCAGACAGTCAGTGAGGATAGAGATGAGCCAAACCCCACGCCAAGTCATGTACCAGAACCTGTACTCACAAGATATGTGGGACTTTTACCAAAACTTGATTACAAACAAATGCAAAGCAAGGGTCAACAGACTAACACCAAAGATGCAGGCACATCAGGTTACCTGACCACAGTGCAGTTACGTTTGCTATAAACGACAGAAAGACAACCAAGCAAACCCTCCCTACATCTGCAAATTCACAATACACTGAGAAATAACTCAGGGACGGAAAAAGAAATCATAATGAAGATGAGAGAATCCTTGGAACCAAATAAAACATGACCAGACATCAAAAGTATGCAGTTAGAGAGACATGTAACACTGCCAGGTTACGTGAGAAAAGAAGAAAGATCAAGTTTAGTCACAAAGCACACAACTCGAGAAGCAAGAAAAAGAAGGAATTTGAAAACAAGGAATAAATGGAGAAGAGAGCAGAAATTAATGAAATATGAAAAAAAAAAGACAGTAGAATCAATAAACCCAGAGCTTGTTCTTTGGGGAAAAAAACTAATACAGTAGACAAGTCTCTGGCAAGGCTGAATAACAGAAAGAAGGGTAATAAACTAGAAACATCAGAAATTAAAAGAGACATGATTAATTTCTTCATGTCAATGAACTTGAAAACCTAAATAAAATGGACAATTTTTCCAGAAAAATAATATACACTAAAACTATCTCATGAAAAAAGAGAAAGATGATATGAGTAATGATGAAAAATCCTTAATAAAATATAAGCACAGTAGATTTTCATAATCAGATGGTAACACTGTGACTTTTATCCCAGAAATGCAAGAAAGTTTCCACATTAGAAATCCATTAATATAATTCACTATATGAACAGAACAAAGTTATGTGGGTGTATATACATATACATGTGTATTTATATATTATATAAATATATATATTAAAGAGCCTTAAATTTTAGCAAATGCAGCATTTATTGAGATATGCATGCATGTGTTTGTACATACACATATGTGTATTTATATATGTATATACATGCATACGCACTTATCTCAATAGATACTGCATTTGCTAAAATTTAAGACTCTTCAATGGTAAATTCTAAGCAAAATGGTAATAAAGTGGGATTTGCATAACCTGGCAAATACTATTTAGTCCCAGAAAATTTCAACAAACATTATTCCTAATTATTGAATATGTTTCCTTTAAAATCAGGAAGGAATAAAATAAAATAAAATAGGTAAGCGACAAGGACCTACCGTACAGCACAATATAGCTCAACATCTTGTAGTAACCGATAAGGGAAAAGAATATCACTTTGCTGTACACTTGAAACTAACACAACATTGTAAATTAACTATACCTCAATAAAATAAAATAAATAAAATCAGGAAGAAGACAAGGATGGCTCAAGCGCTATTCAACATTGTGCTGGAGTCCTAGCCACGTCGGGAAGACAGGAAAAGTGAAGAGAAATCAATAATCACTGTAAAGATTGGAAGGAAGAAGCAGACGGCTGTTATTCCCAGACAATGTAACCCACTAAATAGAAAATCCCAAACAATCTACAGGCAAACTGTCAGAGTAAATGGAGGTATCAGTAACTGGACGCAGGATCAACGAACAAAAGTAAATGGGTTTCTCCATATAAACATTATAAAGTAAGAAAATGTACTTGACATATATACACTAATATGTATAAAACAGATAACTAATAAGATCCTGCTGTATAAAAAAATAATAAAATAAAATTTTAAAAAAACAACAAAAAAGAAGAAAATGTACTTAAAAAACTCTACTTTTCCCATAGCAACAAAACTATATGACACCTAGGAATGTATCTAACAAAAGATGGTCAAGTCTGTACACCAAAAATTATAACAGTTTTCTTGAAAAATGCAACAGAATGCTAAATAAATGGAAAGATACACCAAAAATTATCATTCTCAGCAAACTAACCTAAAAATGCAATGCAGTTACAAACAATGAATGGCTCTGTGTGTGTGTGTGTGTGTGTGTGTGTGTGCACGTATGTGTGTGGGTGGGGGGGGAAGGGAGACGGGGAAGGCGGGGAGGGGGAGAGGGTCCACAAAGGACCAAGAATAGCCAAGACAATTTTGAAGAAGAACAAAGTGGAGGCTTATCCTACCAAAAACAAGACTAACAAAGAAATAGTATTTAATATAACGTGCTATTGACCATGAGTCAAGCCATATACCAAAGAAAAAGAAAAGAGACCCCAGAAATAGATGCCTTCAGACATAGAAACTGGACATACGGCCATACAACTAAATAACCACAGACCTGTGCTGTAATAACTGAGGTTTATCTATCTGTGAAAAACAAAATAAAATTAGATCCGTATCTCATACCACATGCACAATTAAGCCTCAGGCAGATTAATGAACTACATGTGAAAAGCAAAATTTTAAAACTTATGGGAAAAAAATCCAGGATATTTGTATAACCTCAGGATGGGAAAATATTTCTCTTTTTTTAAAGGTTCTTGGGGATCCCCAGGGGATCACATTTTTAAAAAAATACTTATTTATTTGGCTACGCTGCGTCATAGTCGTGGCACACGGGATCTTCGCTGAGTCATGCAGGATCTTTAGTTGTGGCATGCGGGATCTAGTTCCCCAACCAGGAATGGAACCCAGGACCCCTGCATTGGGAGTGTGGAGTCTTAACCACTAGACCACCAGGGAAGTCCTGGAAAATATTTCTTAAACGCAACACAGAAAGGGCACATCAGACAGGAAATGAATTTGCATTAAAACTGAAAACTTCTCTCTGACAAATGACATCCCAAACAAAACTAAACGACAAGTCACAGAGTGCGTGAGATTTTTATGACAAAGGTCATCGTTCAGAATCAAGAACAAAGAACCCAACAGGAAAACAGACAAAATAGGCAATTCACTGATGAGAAACATAAATAGCCAAGATATTGACAATATATGACAAGTCGAGAAGAATCTATGTCAAGAAGTCTTGGCAAGGATGTGGTCGGAGCAAGGGCACCTCTTCCACTGGCAGTGAGAATGTGAGTCTGCATTACCCCTTCGTAGAGAAATGGGAAATGTTTTGCAAAAGGGCAGATGCATTTTCCTTTCATCCTGGCAAATATGCCCGCTGAGAAGACTGAGCACAAGAGCCCATGCTGAGGAGGGCGTGACTATTCATTCTAGTACTGTTGCAACAGTGAAAACTTGGAAACAACTTATATCCATTAACATGAGACAGATAAGCAAGTTGTGGAATATTCAGATACTGCAAAACTACACAGACTCTAAAAAGACAATTCAAGCTACATACATATCCATGTGGATCAACATCAAAGAGCATGATGGTGGGTGAAAATAGAAAAGTGCTTATGGTACCGATTATGTTAAATTTTATGTAAAATTTTAGTGAACTATGCAAGCATGCAGGGGAAAGGCAAAATCAACCTCAGGATAGTGGCTGTCCCTGGACACCCTCTAATTTCAGACATAGAGAGGGAGCCATGGCTGGGGTCTCAGTGGGGTCTGTAAAAATATATAAAATTGCAATAATATGGTTCTTGTTTTTTAAAAAGATAGAAGCAAACATTGTAAACATGATGAGACTGGACAAATGTGGGTGGCATTTGCTACATTACTCTCAGACTTTCCAGTCTGTTGACTTGGCTCCTCTTGCAGGGTGGATATGTCTGGAGGTGAACGGGGCCAGGCCTGCCGAAGGCATCGCTGTTTGCACAGAAATGGCCCTGAGCCTGTGGCCGCACCGTCCCGTGTCCTCCTACACGGATCCCACTGGTGGTGGAGAAAGCACCAGATCTGGCATTCAAGACTGAAATCTGGGTCCACCACCAGTTACGAGACTGCAGCTCTGACACTGCGTGTCCTGGAGTCATGTTCTCGCCTCTAAAGTGTCAATGATAAAGTCTGCCTCGCAGACCTCGCTGGGGCTGGGGTCATGGTGGGGAAAACAGCGTGATGGATCTAAAAGGCCCTGCACTTGGGGACCTAGAGATGATCCTTCTAAGTGAAGTAAGCCAGACAGAGGAAGACAAATATCATATGGTATCACTTACATGTGGAATCTAAAAATACGATACAAATGAACTTATTTACAAAACAGAAACAGACGCACAGACACAGAAAACAAATTTATGGTCACCAAAGGGGAAAGGTGGGGGGAGGGATAGATTAGGAGTATGGGATTAGCATATACACACTACTGTATATAAAATAGATAAACAACAAGGACCTACTGCATAGCACAGGGAGCTATACTCAGTATCTTGTAATAACCTATAAGGGAAAAGAATCTGAAAAGGAATAGATATATATGTTTACGTACTGAATCACTGTGTTGTACACCTGAAACTTACACAACATTGTAAATCAACTATACTTTGATTAAAAAATAAAAATATAAATAAGTAAATAAAAAGGCTGTGCAAAGCGGGTCACAAAGGATGGCTCCCAGAAAAGCCAAACTGGGGCCAAATGTAAAAGAACACTTAGGTATCACTCCTCTGCTAAGTCGTTTCTCTCGCAATAATTCTGCTCCCTCAGCCGAAGGCTCTGTCCTGTGGCCCCTCTCATCTTGGGCATCTCCGTGAAGGCCTGGAGATATTAAGCCACTCCAAACGATTTTGCTCAGCTCTGCTATGATTATCTTATGCCTTCCTCGAGTTTCCATAACCAGTGCTTACTGATTTCCGAATCAAGTCAAATCCCTAAACGGATCTTTGAATTCCTGCACTGGCCCATCTCCATCTTTCTGATCTTTGCTTTTACCCTTTTTTTTACCTGTCACTCATCTGTTACAAAGACGGTTAACAGCATGAGGTATAATTGACATATGACAAAATGCACATATTTTAAGCACAGAATTTGATGAGTTTTGACACACGTATACACCTGTGTAGCCATCACCACAATCAAGCGAGTGAATCTATCCACGGCCCCCAGTTGCCTCTGGCTCCTTTGTTACAAGTAGTTCTGTGCTCTCACTTTCCCTTCTGCCGGTTTTATGCATTCTTTCAAATGGCCTCATCATTCAATTATTACTGAAAAATTTTCCATCCCGCGTATTTTCTTCCTAATATCCTCCTCCTCCCAGCATCCCTGTGCTAATTTAGAGCCCGGAAAATAACTACATGCTTTAGAAATAACCTCCAGTCCCCAGGAGTGGGCTCTGTGCTGTCTCCTCCAGTCTGTGTATGGAAATCAACAGCCTGCTATCTGCCTCCCCCTACCAAAAAGGCAATGGGACTCCTCCTGAAGCCCCTGGCTTTGTTTGGGGACTAGAGTGAAAATCAGGTCCATTAGTACTCATCCTGGGACCATCCCAGACCAAACAGTGTGTTGCTGGCCCTCATCATAACCCTCCTCTCAGACCCTGACATCGAGACTGTGCTAGCCTCGTGGAGATCCTGCAGCCGAGGGGGGAGGGCCGTGGACCACCTCCTTGTGGGTCCTTATCTGAATGTGCCGAAGACTGCGGGTCCTCGTGTGAGGGGGTCCACCCGTGTGGCCCAGCACCAGGCCCTGCAGGTCCCCCAGGAAGCTGCCTTTCACTGGCTACATCACAGCACGTCCCCTGGTGATGGCTTTAGGGTGTCCACGTGGGGAGGGTCCAGGGCAGCAGTCTGGGAGGAAGCTGTGTTTGCACAGCGTGTTGCCTTAGACCTTAAAAATGTCTGCTGTCCATTTCAAATAATGAGAGGGCTCCTACCTATGCGATGACGGGGGTCTGTAGCATCCCTTTCCCAACTGGAATCCCCTTGGCACCATAATCGATCCCACAGCTGCCCCACCTGCCACCTTGACGCTGCAGTCCCCAGGGCACACTCTCAAGGTAGAGGATGGCTGCCCGTGACTTCCTAGAAGGCCTCATGCAGCTCACTCGGAAGCTGGGCCCCTCTCTCTTTACTCTGGTCTTACATGCAACATATATGGCAGAGGTTACAGAGGGTTCCAGAAAGGACTGGTTGGTACTCTTCCTTGAAGTCCAATGTGATACAGGCTTTTCCCTACTGTGACTTGACTGGGTTAAGGGAGGCCCACGTAGCCGGTAAAACATCACTTTTGGGTGCATCTGTGATCCCTTCCAGAACACCCTCACAGATGCACCCAAAGCAGTTCAATCAGTAGACGGGGTAAAGGAGGCACCCAGTGTGGGTGGGCATCACCCAATCTGCTGAGGGTTCTCGTAGAGCAAACACGCAGAGGAAGGGAAAATTTGTTCTCTCTGCTTGAGCTGGAAAGTCCTTCTCCTCCTGTCCTTGGACATTGTCACTGCTGGTTCCTGAGCTTTCAGACTTGGAACAGGTCTTACATCCTATGTCCTCCCCATTCTCAGGCCTTGGGACTTGGACTGAATTATATAACCCGCTTTCCTGGTTCTCCAGCTCATGGACAGCAGATCCTGGGGTCTCTGGGCCTCCATAACCACATGAGCCAATTCCCATAATAAATCTCTCTCTCTCTCTCTGTATATATACACATTTTCTTTTTTGCAAGAGATAGTTTATTAACGCAGGCCGTGCACATCGCATGGGACAAGCCTAAACCGGAAGTAACTAAAGATCGTGGCTCAGTATCCCAGCTTCTGTAGCATCTTCAGCAAAGGACAATGAAGTCGTAGAGAAATGATAGGACGAAGGAGAGCAGTTTTAAGCTTCCAAAGTTGGCAAACTGTGTTGGGAAATACACTGAAGGAAGGTGATGGAGTAAGGTTTTTTAAAAAGAGGAATCTATTTCATGCAAGTTCTTTAGAGAAAGATACACTGAAAAGTCGAAAAACAATGACTTTTTGCTGGATACATTATTATGATGGCTTTTTACTAGGTGAAATGCTGAGAGGAAAACTGACTAATTCAATGGGAATTTATAGAAATATGTCATCCAACTGGTTTTGCTCTCTTAGGCAAGATACTCAGCCTCCAAGACTCATTTCCCTAATAGTAAAATGAACAGTGAATTTCTTGCTAAATATTCCACAAACCAGTTTTTATCTTTGGAGCACAAAGATTTTACGAGAATGGGTGCTGTCACCGTCTCAGATCACCAATCATACCCTTCGTGCTTTTCCACTGGAATCTAGAATAGATTGTGTTTTCCCATTGGAATCTGGAATAGGAGATGTATAGAGATATTTTCTGTTGGTTCTTTTTCCCTGGAAAACCCCGACTAAGACAGCTTTTTTAGAGGTCTTCAGACATTTCAGTTAGAATCAGAGGTGTGTATATGGCCAAGCACTGTCATGTCACCACTGTACCCAGAGCTGTGTGCGTGTTTGGTATCGTTCAGCAAGAGAATCCAAATATGTTTTCCTATCTTCCCACTTCCTCGGTTTCTTAGATGTCACCAATTCTTTTCTTATAGCTAACCCACCCCATCACCTCTGCATACATAACATTTTATTCATCGCTCCACTCAGCAAAATAATGACTCTCCCTTAGGATGGAGCAGAGGATTGAAAAACGCTTTTATAATTTAACATTTTAATTTCCTGTCACAGTGGAAATAGTGCACTACCCTGTAATTGTCTGTTTCACTTGTGACTTTCCTCCGCCAGACCTGGAGGGCAGACTCTGCATCGTTTATCTCTGGACACCCAATGTCCAACCCAGGCACAGAAGAGGTGCTCAAAACAGTGACTGAATGAATGAATTAAAAACCCTCACTGAGGGACTTCCCTGGTGGCAGCAGTGGTTAAGAATCCGCCCGCCAATGCAGGGGACACGGGTTCGAGCCCTGACCCAGGAAGATCCCACATGCCTCGGAGCAACTAAGCCCATGCGCCACAATTACTGAGCCTGCGCTCTAGAGCCCGTGAGCTACAACTACTGAGCCCATGTGCCACACCTACTGAGCCCACACGCCACAACTACTGAAGCCCGCATGCCTAGAGCCTGTGCTCTGCAGCAAGAGAAACCACTGCAACGAGAAGCCCGTGCAACACAATGAAAGAGTAGCCCCTGCTCACCGCAACTAGAGAAAAGCCCGCGCTCAGCAACGAAGACCCAACGCAGCCAAAAATAAATATTAATTAATTAATTAATTTTAATAAAAAGAATAGAAGACTATTTTTTAAAAAAACTCTCACTGATTTCAGAGACGGTTCCAGAGTGTCTCCCGGGGCCCCACCCTTCTCTGTGAGCCACTGTGAGCCACAGAGATTTGGTTCCTGCCTCCGTGGGGCTTACGGTCTGGATGGGGCATGGTTACGATCCGTGGTCACTGTCATGTGAAGATAAAGTACAAGGAGCTGTGAGAACTTAGGATGAGGGTGCTGGTCTAGCCTGAGGGCTGGAGGAACGCTGACGGCCAATGGATGAGGAGAAATGAGCCCATCGCAGTGGAGAGGAAGAGCCTTCCAGACACGGAGAGCTCCGTGTGCCAAGACCCCGGAGCACGGAGCATCCTGCGTGTGTCCTGGAGGCTGAGGAGGCCAGGGCGGCTGTGGGAAGGGGACAGGCAAGAGCGTCACAAACTGAGGCCAGACAGACTCTGTAAGACATGCTCCGAGATGTAGGTCTTTGCCCTGAAAGCAAGTGCGACCTCATGGGATGTGCAGCGTTAATGTCAGCGTGAGGTGGTGGGAGGGAGAGGGAGGTTGGGACCCCTCCGTGGTCCCACTGCAGGGGTGCTGGGATGACTAATTTTGTGTGTCAATTTGGCTGCCCTGTGGTGCCCAGGAATATGGTCAAACATCATTGTGGATGTTTCTGTGAGAGTGTTTTGGGGTGAGCTTCACATTCATAGCAGTGACCCTGAGTAAAACAGAGTGCCTTCCAAATGGGGGTAGGGGTCATCCAACCAGGTGAAGGCCTGACCTCCCCCGAGGAGGAGGGATCCTGCCGCAGACAGCGGTGGCCTTTGGACTTGAACTCAGCTCTTGCCTGATGTTCAGCCTGCTGCCCACCCTGCATATTCTGGACTTGTCAACCTCGTAATCGTGTCAGTCAATTCTTTAAATATATCTCTCTCTCATATGTACACACAGATGCACACGTGCACACACACATACGTCTCATTGGTTCTGTTTCTCTGGAGAACCCTGACTAATACAGGGGAGAAGATCTGAAATCGTCATTTCGGAGAGTTGAGGAGAGAGATGGGCAGGGGAAGGCAGCACAGGTGCTGCACAGCGTGGAGCGCCAGGTGAGGCAGGTGCTCACGGTGTTAGATGCTCAGCCACAGGCCTCACGACGCGGCCCACTGGTCTTGCTGGGTGCAGATGAGGAGGGAATGTGGACAGTTTGGTTCACCCAGGGAGTGGGCGCCAGCAGAGAGGGGCTAGGAACAGAGTGGCGGGGTTTTGGACACTGGTCCATGTGTCCTTGAAGGCATGGATCTGGCCCCTGGGCAGGGAGATGGATGGACTCGCATGGTGGAGTCCGGCTGAGGCTGGAGAGAAGGCGTGGGGGAGAGGAGGCCAGACAAGAAGGCTGCAGGAGCCAAGGCTGAGGCCATGAGCTGGGGCGCCCCGCCAGGCCATCCTGGAGGGGGCAGGGCTCAGGGAAACGATCATGGAGTGTGTGGTGGTGCTGGTGTGGAGGACGTGGGATCTGGAGACTTGGGGTTAAGAGAGGGAGATGCCAGAGCTCTGCAGGGACCAGCGCCCGGAGTGCCGTGGCTCTTCCCTGCAAAGAGGAGGAGACGGGGATGAAACCGCCCGGCGGGGCTTCCCTGGTGGCGCAGTGGTTGAGAATCTGCCTGCCAATGCAGGGGACACGGGTTCGAGCCCTGGTCTGGGAAGATCCCACATGCCATGGAGCAACTGGGCCCGTGAGCCACAACTACTGAGCCGGCGCGACTGGAGCCTGTGCTCCGCAACAAGAGAGGCCACGATAGTGAGAGACCCGTGCACCGCGATGAAGAGAGTGGCCCCCGCTTGCCACAACTAGAGAAAGCCCTCGCACAGAAACGAAGACCCAACACAGCCAATAAATAAATAAATAAATAAATAAATAATAAAAGTGTTTAAAAAAAAAAGAATAGATATAGATATACATGTATGTATAAGTAAATCACTTTGCTGTACACCTGAAACTAACAAAACATTGTAAATCAACTATACTTCAATAAAAAAAAAACAATGTGATTTACCACATTAGCAGAATAAAGAAAACAAAGTATATGAACATATAAGTAGACGCAGAAGGTACTTAGACAAAACCAACATCCACCATGATAAAAACTCTCAGAAAACTAGGAATAGTAGGCAACTTCCACAACCAGATAGTGGGCATCTATAAAAAACTCAGGGCTAACAACACATGTAATCCCTAGAATCAGGAGCAAGGCAAGGATGTACGCTCTCACTACTTCTATCTGACACTGCTGGAGATTCTAGTCAGTGCAATAGGCAAGGAAGAGGAATGAGAGGCAACCAGATGGGAAAAGAAGATGTAATATGGCATCTTTCTGGCAATCAATAGCACAGGATTGTCTCCACAGAAAATCCAAAAGAATCTATAAAAGAGCTACTAGAACTAGTAGGTAAGTTTAGCAAATCACAGGATACAAGCTCAGTAACAAAAATCAAATTTCTATATATAAATGAACAAGAGACAATTTTTAAAAATTTAAGTACCATTAAAAGAGCACCTGTACACATTAAATACTCTAAGCATACATATTATAAAATATGTTATGCTCTATATACTAAAAACTACACAACACTGATGGAAAAAAAGAAACAGTGATGAAATCAAAGAAGACCTAAATAAATGGAGAGCTAAACCATGAATATATCCGTTCTCTCCAAGTTGGTGTATACATTCAGTGCAATCTCAATCAAAATTCCAGCAGGATTTCTGTAGAAATTGAAAAGTTGATTCCACAATTTATATGGAAATACAAAGGAACTAGGATAACCAAAACAATTTTGGAAAACAAAAACAAAGTTAGAGGACAGCAGTACACGAACTCTTACTTCTAAGAGTCCCTTGTCTTCCTGATCTTGGATGAATCTCAGCTCCCCCCAGAGCCATTGCTCCCTTTCCAGGCCCTCAGCTGGGGGGCAGGGGCAGGCTGGTCACTGCTGCTCTTTTTTTAAATTTAATTTTTTATTTTATACTGGAGTATAGTTGATTTATAATGCTGTGTTCATTTCAGGTGTACAGCAAAGTGCTTCAGTTATACATACACATATATCCATTCGTTTTCAGATTCTTTTCCCATATAGGTTATTACAGAATATTGAGTAGAGTTCCCTGTGCTATACAGTAGGTCCTTGTTGATTATCTATTTTATATATTTTATGATTATTTTATATATATAGTGTATAGATGTTAATCCCAAAATCCTGATTTATCCCCCCCATCCCACATTTCCCCTTTGCTAACCATAGGTTTGTTTTCTATGTCTGTGAGTCTGTTTCTGTTTTGTAAAGAAGTTCATTTGTATCATATTTTTAAAGATTCCACATATAAGTGATATCATATTATATTTGTCTTTCTCTGTCCGACTTACTCCACTCAGTATGATAATCTCTAGGTCTATCCATGTTGCTGCAAATGGCATTATTTCATTCTTTTTTTATGGCTGAGTAATATTTCATTGTATATATGTACCACATCTTCTTTATTCATTCATTCATCAATGGACGCTTAGGTTGCTTCCATGTCTTGGCTATTGTAAATAGTGCCGCTATGAACATAGGGGTGCATGTATCTTTTCAAATTATGGTTTTCTCCAGATATATGCCCTAGGAGTGGGATTGCTGGGTCATATGGTAGTTCCATTTTTAGTTATTTAAGGAACCTCCGTACTGTTCTCCATAGTGGCTGCACCAATTTACATTCCCACCAGCAGTGTAGGAGGGTTCCCTTTTCTCCACACCCTCTCCAGCACTTATTATGTATAGACTTTTTGATGATGGCCATTCTGACTGATATGAGGTGATACCTCATTGTAGTTTTGATTTGCGTTTCTCTAATGATTAGTGATGTTGAACATCTTTTCATGTGCTTTTTGGCCACCTGTATGTCTTCTTTGGAGAAATGTGTATTTAGATCTTCTGCCCAGTTTCTGATGGGGTTGTTTGTTTTTTGATATTGAGCTGCATGAGCTGTGTGTATATTTTGGAAATTAATCCCTTGTTGGTCGCTTCGTTTGCAAACTGCTGCTCTTTCCACCTCAGTCATAAATCCTACCTCCTCTGGGCTTCACGCCACCAGCACTACCTCTACTTATGTTTTGGAAACAAATTCCTTGAGAAGTTTGGTGCAGTCTTTCTTTTCCTTCAACTCTTACCATTGTCCCAGGCAACGCGAACATCCGTGGGGATGAGCCATTCAACGAGGCTCCCAGCTTGGCTGGAACATCTTCAGTGTCCTTCACTCCATTCCATTCAAGCCACCCCATCCCTCATGGCCTTCTCATCAGGGCACCAGAACAGTGGACGAGGGTGGACAGCAAGCTCCCCCAGGCCCGGCTGCATTCTTGGAGGGAGCGTTGTTGACCCCACACCATCCTCTCTGTTCAAGCCAAGGTCACCTCCTCAGGGGCTGGAGGGGCCGCCTGAGTGCAGGGTTAGGAACTCCAGGCTTTGGGAAAGCAGGCCAGATACCTCCAATCCATCCACCGGGGAGAGGGGTGTGGCCTGATCACTTCACAACATCTGCACACCCAGGCAGTCCGCAGCACTGCAAGATGCCCCGGGGGTGTGCCAGCTTCTTCCGGGGGGTAGGGGTTGCACTGTCATTATAATGACCTATTGTCTTGTGACGTTTTTTAAATATGGAAAGAAACGGTGCCCGGGCTGAGCAGATGACTTAGGAGTAGGCAGAATGAGATCAGAGTGAGCATGGCTGACGCTGGTGGGATGGCTCTGAGCATCCCCAGGAGCTATTAAGATAGAAGCCGTGGCCATGCTCAACGTGAGATAGCAAGGAACGCCTTGTAACCAAGAGCATGGGCCCTTGATTGCTGCCTTCTGGCTTCCTCCAACCCCCTGGATCTGTCACTCTGGTGGGCTGCTGGGACCAATGAGCGGGGACCATCCTCCCTGTGAAACAGGGAGGTGCTGGGGGCCTCAGGCGCATCCTCTATCTCTGCAGCCACTGCTCGTTTGCCAGCCAGCTTCCCAGGGCACTGGAGTTCACAGGGAGCTCCCCAGACCTGCTGGTTCACCACTGCCAGCATTTGAAATGACACCCATGGAGGACCAACCACAGGCCCCCGTTCCAGACGGCGACACTGCCCTCCGTTCTCCCAGGTGCCGGGGTGGCTCTCTGGAGCCTCCAGATCCCCACACACTGCATCCCTTACACACATATGTACTACAGGGCTCCCTGTATACTGTAAATACCATTTTACCACCCACCAAGGGCTGCTTGGACCATAGCTGCAGCTTTCAAAAAATGTTTAGCAGTTTAGTTTCAGGGAAAAGAGAAGAATCGGGTTCATTGTTCATACGCGTTTTTAAGCGGCCAATTTTGATTTTCAGGAGTAGGAAAAACTTGTAGGAAGAAAAAGAAAGAAGTGATATAAACAATTTTCCATGTCATTAAAGAAAAATCAGATGCTGTACATAAGAATAGATTGCCATGGGAGACTATAAAATTTCTTGCTCCAAATATCTTTAAAAAGGCAAAATAAGTACCCATCTGTTCCCTGATGATGTACTAGCAAAAATGTTGGCTCAGCCATAAAAAAGAACAAAATAATGCCATTTGCAGCAACATGGATGGACCTAGAGATTATCATACTAAGTGAAATAAGTCAGAAAGACAAATATCATATGATATCACTTATATGTGGAATCTAAAATATGACACAGATGAACCTTTCTACAAAACAGAAACAGACTCACAGGCATAGAGAACAGACTGGTGGTTGCCTAGGGGGAGGGGGGTGGGAGAGGGAAGGATTGGGAGTTTGGGGTTATCAGAGGCTAACCCTAAACTCCCAATCCTTATATACAGGATGGATGTCCTATATTATATATAGGATGGATAAACAACAAGGTCCTACTGTATAGCACAGAGAACTATATCCAATTTCCTGGGATAAACCATAATGGAAAAGAAAATAAAAAAAGAATGTATGTATAACTGAGTCACTTTGCTGTACAGCAGTAATTAACACAACATTGTATATCAACTATACTTCAATTAGAAAAATGTTGGAGGGACTTCCCTGGTGGCACAGTGGTCGAGCATCCGCCTGCCAGTGCAGGGGACACAGGTTCGAGCCCTGGTCCGGGAAGATCCCAGATGCCGCGGAGCAACTAAGCCCGTGAGCCACAACTACTGAGCCTGCGCTCTAGAGCCCACACACCACAGCTACTGAGCCCGCGAGCCACAACTACTGAAGCCCGTGCGCCTAGAGCCCGAGCTCCGCAACATGAGAAGCCAGCACAGTGAGAAGCTCACGCACCGCAACAAAGAGTAGCCCCCACTCGCAGCAACTAGAGAAAGCCCACGTGCAGCAACAAAGACCCAGCGCAGCCGAAAATAAATAAATTTCTTAAAAAATGTTGGAAAAGCAGTAGCACGCATCACATCCACATCTGCAACAACTTCTTTCAACCATTCAGCCCTGCTTCACAGATGTGGGAGTCAGAGAGTGAAATGGTGGAAACGGAAAACCCAGAAAGTGAAACCTTTAAAGTGGAAATCTCTAATGGTTTAAAACGCTCTCTGGAAAGATACTCCCTGTTGCATGTGACCCAGCTGGATGAACTAAGAACTGAAAGGAACGCAGTTAATAAAACCTTCCTACGAGATGTCGAGACGTCGCAAGGATGGGATGGGAGGCGGAAGCAGCAGAGCCTGGGTCACCTTCAAGGTCAGCCGCACGGTGTTGCAGTCCTCCTGCAGCGGGTTCAGCTTCAGCGTCTCTCCGAGGTTGCTGCAGCCCGACGACTGATGCTCCATCTCACAGCAGACACACACCTCGACGCTGTCGAACTTAATCTAGACAGGGGTACACAGAGCTCATGGTTAAAACCAGGCACGTGCTTGAGCTACACACATGCTTAAGAACACAATGTGACAAGCATCCCATCTCGTTTTCTTTAAATAATAAAGCCAAGATGATTTTTTTTAATAGACAAAAGACATCAGAAACACTATTAGGAATTATTTAAAATTTCTATTTTAAAAGCAATTAATAAAAAAATAAATTTGAAGAAACCTAAGCTATAAAGTTACAGAAAATTACATGAAGTTGAGCATGGAGACATTATCACATGTCTGTGATAACACACATTCTGTTCCCACGGTCAGCAGCTCCTGTCTCCCTTCATGGCCTAGCAAACTCCTACTCATCCGTCAAGACCCAACTCCAGCACCATCCCTGAGGCCTTGTCTGGTTTCCCTCTCGGGAGCTGCTTGCTTCTCCCCTGCTGGAGACTCACTTTTTCAGCAGCAGTGACTCGTGTCTGTGTGCCCCCAAGGGCAGCTGCCTCATCTTAACCATTACAATGTTCACAATGCCCAGGAGGTGTGGGCCTTCAATAAGGGCTGAATGAATAAAAACACCTGGGAAAATTAAAAACTATGGAAAGAAAAAATGCAGTTCAAGTGTTTTTAAAAGCCTGGACCCCAGGAGGAGAGCCACAGAGCACAGCTGAGCCTGACCTGCAGCTTGAAGTGGACCTGCCCTGGCCTGGCTGCAGAAATAAGAGAGGAATCACTGCACTGCACACACACGCAGTTGTCCCCACCATCTCCAGTCTTGGTCGGGCTGTCACACACGCACCCAACTGTTCATAGCCTCGGGCTTCTGGAAAAGTGAACTAAAAGAGGGACAGCCATAGGTCAAGGGCATCGTCCATGGCCAAATTTTCATCTATTTTAACCTCTAGATAGTTTATCCTTTACCTATTTTATGCCTAATCTTTGCTCTTTTCATTCAGTCTTCTTAAATAATTTATGATTTATGTATCTGAATCACTACACGTTTGAGTGAGTGGGAGGGGGACCTCGTGTGTCCAGGATTGCTCGTTAGTGATTCTCCAAATCTGCGCGTGGGCCTCGGGGGCAGGGCTGGAGGCAGGGGGAGGAGGGCGGTGTCCGCACAAACCACTGTCCCCCGCCACGGCCGCCCACCTACGGCAGGAGGGGCTGCGAAACCTGCCTTTAGAGATGCTCACGTTTTTAGAGATGTCTCCAGGCTCCAGGGCTGAAGCCCGGCTAAAGCAGCCATAACAACACCCCCATACAACACTCCCGGAGATGGTGCAGCCCACACCTGACCCCGCACCCAACCCTGGAGGTCCACAGGGCCCGCTGCCCACCAGCGTCAGGGCCGCTGTTGGTAGAGAGGCATGAGCCAGACCAAGGGGAATGGCCGTGGCTCTCTGGCCACTGAAATCTCCACGGTCATGTCATTGGCAACGTTTATTTCTGGTCCCAAGAAACTGGAAAAGAAGGGTTATGATTCTCGAGGCCAAGTTTTAAAAGGTAACGAGGGAAAAGGTAAAACTGTTAAAAGGTAAAACAAAAGTTAAAAAAAAAAGGTAAAAGTTCACCCCAAGTGCCCCTGCCCATTGGGGGTTCAGAGGTCCCCAGCCTTGGGTGCCGGGTGGACCCTGGCCGTCAGAGCTGGCCATGTGCTCAGGGAAAGGACCACTCTGCCTCGGAGCATCCTGGACCTGAGGGGGATGGGAGGGGAGCAGGGGCGGCACCACCCAGAAGGGAGGCCGGAGGGAGGCTGGTGGACAGGCTCCCTCCTGGTCAAACTCTGCCCAGGCTCCCCCGAGCCCTCTTCCCCACAAGGCCTCAACTGTGGCCTATAAAGGCCTGAACACACAAACATGCTCTAACAGCTCAAGGTGACATCCCTACAGGACTTGATCCCCCCCAAAATGCCTGCCTGAGAAAGCCCAAGGCTGCCAGGAGAACTGGTTGCTTTTTCCAGCCTCGGGAGAGGGCCCCTGTCCCAGCCTCTGTGGGAGGGAAGCCTGTCTTCGGTGACTGCCAGCAGCTGGCACAGACAGCGGGCATCTTCGCATGGACCCTGCTAACCCGTTGTGATTTTCCACTTCCTGACTCTACTGAGGCCCCACTCCCCCCCACCCCCACTCCCTCATCCTTCCTTTAAGACGCCTGGTCACCCTGTGCAAACTGAAGTCAAGTTCAGGCACACACTCGACTCTCCTCCCAACTGCCACATTCTACTTCTAATGAAAACCTGTCCTCACCACTTTGAGGTACAGCTCTGTTCATCTTTGACAAGGCCCAGCTCTGGGGAGCTGAGGCTACCGATTCCCCCCTGAGGCAGCCCGGGACAGGGGCCTCTTCTTGGCCTTCTCCCGAGGTGTCTTACACACCCGCCCTCAGCCCACTGTTTAAGGCACTGAGATTTACAACAAGAGTGAATGGGAAACAAAATTGCTGAAATCTGAAAATCCCTGTATGGAACTTTATTTCTGGTCCTCTTTGCTAGAAAATATTTATTCTGGAATTGGAGGCCTAACTATGTAAAATTTCTAGGGGTTGATTTATCTCTTGTCTGAAGCAGGAGTAAGACAGTATGGGGAGGGGCTGGCTATGGGGACAGAGATGGTATTGGAGTGACAGGGAACCATGGGCTCCCAGTAGCCTGCAGAGCCTGGGGACAGCTGTGAGATGGATGAGAACATTTCAGAGGCCAGGTTGTGTGCACGACTTTCACTCCCTCCTGTATAACGTCAGCGTGCTCTATACAGGCAGTGATGTGGTTTCCAGTACCCACATGTTTACCCAAACTACCTTTGCCTGAACAATAGAGAGATGGAGGCAGAAAACCATACAAACAGATGGAGAGATATACCCTGTTCTTGGATTGGAAGAATCAACATTGTGAAAATGACTATACTACCCAAGACAATCTACAGATTCAATGCAATCCCTATAAATTACCAATGGCATTTTTCACAGAACTAGAACAAAAATTTTTTTAAATTTGTATGGAAACACAAATGACCCCAAACAGCAAGAACAATCTTGAGAAAGAAAAACGGATGTGGAAGAATCAGGCTCCCTGACTTCAGACTATACTACAAAGCTACAGTCATCAAAACAGTATGGTACTGGCACAAAAGCAGGAATACAAATCAATGAAATAGGAGAGAAAGCCCAGAAATAAACCCACGCACCTATGGTCAATTAATCTACGACAAAGGAGGCAAGAATATACAATGGAGAAAAGACAGTCTCTTCCATAAGTGGTGCTGGGAAAACTGGACAGCTACATGTAAAAGAATGAAATTAGAACACTCTCTAACACTATACACAAAAATAAACTCAAAATGGATTAAAGACCTAAATGTAAAATCAGATACTATAAACCTCCTAGAGGAAAACATAGGCAGAACACTCTTTGACATAAATCGTAGCAATATTTTTTGGATCCATCTCTTAGAGTAATGGAAATAAAAACAAAAATAAACAAATAGGACCTAATTAAATATATATGTTCTTTAAAGCATTTTTATCATGGATTATTAAATGAATACATGAAGGTCCAAACAATAAAACTGTGAGAAGGTAAGATAAGAGAATATCCTCATGACCCTGGGATAGGGAAACACTTCTTAAACATGGCTCAAAATGTGTTAAGAATGAACAAATGACTCATGTGTTTGACTATTTGTAATTAAAATTTTTTCATCAAACTATACCCATAAGAGAGTAAAAATAGGAGGAGATTTTGCATCACATGTAAGTGACAGATGACTTATATCGAAAACAAACAAAAAGCTCTGTCTTAAATATTCAGAAAAAGACAAACAACTCCTATGAAACATGCCATATTGAGCCCCACCACAATAGTACTCTGAGAAACAGAAATCAAAATAAAGTGAGATGTCATTACATCCCCATCAGAATCGCTAAAACTGAAGAATAATGACAATAGACAATACCAAGTGAGGATAAGGATGTGAAGCAAGAGGAACGCATACACTTCTGTGGGGTGTGAATTGAGACAGCAATGTTGGAAAACAGTTTGGCATTATCTACTTAGACTGCGCCTCAATCTAACATAATACCCAACAGATATTTCCATCCTAGGACTATATCCAACAGATATACATGCAATGGTTACAAAAAATGTGTACTGGAAAGTTCATAGCAACATTACCTAAAACAGTTTCACACAGGAAAGAGCTCAATGTCCATCAAAAGCAGAATGGACGAATAAACTGTTTTATATTCATACCATGCAATATTATAAAGCAATGAACATGAATACAGCAACATGCCACACGAGTATACCGCACAGCATGTTGAGCACAGGAAGCCAGATACAAAAGAAATACTTCTACTGAGATGAAGTTCAAAAAACCAGACAAAATTAAACTATAGTGTTCAGAGATGCATGCATAGCTGGTACAATTGTTTAAAAAATTAAAGATGTGAATAGCATAAAGATTAGCATAGTGATTATCTTTGGGGGGGTGGAGAGGCAGTGAACTGGGAGTACATAAGGAGGGCTCTGGGATGCTGGGGATGCTTTATTTCTAGACTTCAGTGGAGGTCACATGGTTATTTAACTCTTGATAAATTGCTAAGCTACATATTTTTGTTTTGTGCACTTTCCTATATGTGTTTTGTATTTCTCAATAGAAAAAGTTAAAAATGGATGGGCTTGCTTGAAAGTAAATGAAATGTAAAACTTAAATTAGGAAAAGAATGAAAACAAAATAATAGAAAACAGAAAAAAAGAAATTTAACAAACGTAAAAAGTGAAACTAATGGAATAGAAATAAGGGTATTAGGACGAATAAAGCCTAATGATGATTCTTGAACAGACCAAAAAAAATAATAATAATGCAAATCCTTGGTAGGACTGATTTTTTAAAAAGAAAGCCAAAGTAAACAACAATAGGAATGAGAAAGGAGATTTAACTGTAAATATAGTAGAGATTAAAAGAATATGGGTAGCTCTACAGCCATAAATTTGAAAATCTAGAGGACATGGATAATTTCCTAGCAAAATAAAACTATGATACTGAGTCCATAAGATGCAGTAAACCTAAAGATCAATAACCATAAGAGATTGGAAAGTCCAATATGGCATTTCAGGCTGAGTTCACTCTGACCTTTAATGAAAAGATAATTCCTACCTTTCAAAACAATTTCAGACCAAGAGACAAGGAAGAAAACACCACAGTTACCTTATAAAGCTAGCATAACCTTACCAGCAATTCTGAAAAGGAAAAACAAAAGCTCCGCATCCCCACTAACAAACCAAAAGGCCAATTTCTCCTTTCAATAAAAAAAAAACCCCACAAATGTTCTAAGCAAAAAACTGGCTAATTGAATCCAATGCTATATTAAAGGAATTATATTCCATGGCTGTATTAAAAAGTAATCTTGAATGAGAACTATACAACCCAAGTCAAAATGCCTTAAACAAGAAAGGGAATTTATAGATTCATAAAACCAAAACCAAAGAGTCCAAGGTTCGGAACTCAGGCATGGTGGCAGCCAGGTACTGAAATGGTCTCAGTGCTGTCTTTCTCAGTCTCTGGCTACACTTTCCCTAGGGTTGGCTCTGTACTCAGAAAGCATCTCCTGAAAATATGTCCAGAACCTGGAAGCTTAGCAGCCTCATTGGTCAATGTGTGCATTCTGATTGCTGCAGCCCCAGGCCTGGCTGGCCACATAGCACAAGGGAGAAGTAAAACTTTGTTCTGTTAAACATTATGTATTTACTTGTTTCCAAAGCCTAGGTTACCCTGAAAAATACCCAAGGTTCATTTTAGAAACAGAATTCTAAAACAGTGGTAAATCTATTAAGGAAATTTGTTCCATCAACAAATCAAAAGAGAAAAATCATGCGATCCTATAAATAAATATCATAAGACCACTGCATAAAATTTAGCAGGCGTTCATAATAAAAAGTATAAGTCAATTAAGAATATGAGAAAACGACTTAAACCTGACAAGGCTTTTATCAAGCAAATATCAAAAGCAAACATCATTTGAACTGGAGAAATACTGGAGGCAATTCCACTAAGATCAGGAATGAGACAGTTATCCACACCCATGACCACAATTCTACACAATTGTTTTAGAAACTCTAGCTAATTTAATAAAATGGGAAAACACTGTAAGCTGTGTAAATATTGGAGAAGATGGAATTATCTTTCTTCTCAAATGTGGTTGAATATCTAAAAGAATCTAAGAGACTATACTAAAAATGACGGGAATTAAAGAGTATTTGTTACATTGGTTATAATAAATATGATACTAGTAACAACCAATTAAAAAAATACTAGTAACAACCAATTAAAAATTTTAAAAACCAATGAAAAAAATATACTAGTAACAACCAATTAAAAAAAGAAAAAAATATTCTATTCAAAGTAATAACAAATATAAGATACTTAGAAATTAAACACGGCAATTTAATGACCTATGTGAAGCTATGTATAAAATGCTATTAAATGGCAAAAACTCAGGTACAGGAGATGTGGGTCATTTTATCTGGCTGCCCGCTACCACTGAGCCCCCCTCCCAGTTTGAGGAATCTCTTTGTTATGTCTTCCACTTTTCCCAGAAAGGCTTCCCCAGGCGGCCTTGAAGCGAGAGAGCAGGCAGACGCCCCAGGCTCCCCCCATGGGACATGACAAGCCTGCAGGAGACTCTAGGTGGGAGCCTGGGATGCAAAGAGGCTTGCACTGAACCGGCTCCACTCTGGCCCTGCAAGTAGCAGACATGTGCTGCTTCCAGAAGGGCAGGAGCTGGGGTTCTGGGGGCAGCGTCCAGAGCCCACAGTCAGCGGGGTCAGCCACAAGCCCAGGGGTGATGACAGGGTCCCCCTTACAGCAAGCAGTTCCTTGGTGTGATTTTGGACATCACTCCTTTCCTGGCTTTGTAGTCCCCAAACTTGATTTCTGGCTATTCTGGAGACTCTGAGCTACTGAGGGTCCTATAATAATTCCTTCAGAAGGAAAATAGCTCAAGTTGGTTTCTTCACAAATTAGAACCCGGACTGATACATACAGCCTGAATCCATGGAGGGCATAATCGGCTCCTAAGTAGAAATCTGTGACATCCTGAAAATGCTGGTCCTTCCCAGGGATGCACAGGTGCGCTGGTACCCAAGCGGAGTCCCAGTGGAGTGGACAGTACTGGGCAAAAGTATTTTAAAGACTATTCGGAATAATAAATGTGCAAGAATTATCCCCCCAAACTGGAAAAGAATGATAGGAGGAGTGGATGCCTTAACAGACATTAAGTTAATTATCCAGATGCTATTATCAAAACACTAAGGTAACAGCTTAAAAATAGACTAAGAGTTCAATGAGATAGAATAGTTTCAGAAATTATACAGGAATCCAGTATATGAGAAGCATTTCAGTGCAGTAGGAGAAGATAGTTTGCTAATAAAGGGTGATGGCATAATAGGCTATTCGTCTACAGTTGTCTCAAAAACATAAAAAGATAAATTTTTTTTTGTTTTTATTAACGTAGAGTTGATTTACGTTACGTTAATTTCTGTTGTACAGCAAAGTGACTCAGTTATACATATATATTCTTTTCCATTATGGTTTATCACAGGATATTGAATATAGTTTCCAGTGCTATACAGTAGGATCTTGTTGTTTATCCATCCTATATATAATAGCTTGCATCTTCTAACCCCAAACTCCCAATCCATTCCTCCCCCGGCCCCCTCCCACCTGGCAACCACCAGTCTGTTATCTATGAGTCTGTTTTGTTGATACGCTCATTTGTGCTCTATTTTAGATTCCACATATAAGTGATATCATATGATATTGTCTTTCTCCTTCTGACTTATTTCACTTAGTAAGATAATCTCTAGGTCCATCCATATTGCTGCAAATGGCATTATTTCATTCTTTTTTATGGCTAATATTCCGTCGTATATATGTACCACTGTATATATATATCTTCTTTATCCATTCATCTGTCGATGGACATTTAGGTTGTTTCCATGTCTTGGCTATTGTAAACAGTGCTGCTATGAATACTGGGGTACATATATCTCTTCGAATTATAGTTTTGTCTGGATATATGCCCAGGAGTGGGATTGCTGGATCATATGGTAGTTTTAGTTATAGTTTTTTAAGGAACCTCCATACTGTTCTCCATAGTGGCTGTATCAATTTACATTCCCACCAACAGTGTGGGAGGGTTCCCTTTTCTCCACACCCTCTCCAGCATTTGTTATTTGTAGACTTTTTGATGATGGCCATTCTGACCAGTGTTAGATGATACCTCATTGTAGTTTTGATTAGCATTTCTCTAATAACTAGTGACATTGAGAATCTTTTCATGTGCCTGTTGGCCATTGGTATGTCTTTAAAGATAAAATATATTTGACTGAGCATCTAAATTAAAACAATAAAAATACAGGAATATATAAAAGAATGGTTGCAGAAACATGGATGTGTGGAGTCCTTTGAAAAGCAAATCAAGAACCTCAGAATCTGTGAAGTCTCAAAACAAAAGACAGACCAGGACAAAGCATGGGGGACAACTGGCCAATGAGGCCTGGGGCCGAACAGTCAGAACACACACGTTTCCCACTGAGGCCACCAAGCTTCTAGGCTGTGGGTCTGGAGCTCCTGGATATATTTTCAGGAGATGGGCAAAGAGTTAATATCCCTAACAGCATTAGGAATGAGAAAGGGGACATAAATACGAGAGCAGGGGGGATTAAAAACAAGAAGAAAATGCTGGGACTAACTGTGCCAGTAAATTTGAATATCTAGAAAAAATACAGGTGACCCTTGAACAATGCGGGGGTTAGGGGTGACGACCTCTGTGCAGCCCCAAATCCGTGTATAACTTTATGGTCGTCACCCCCGATTTAACCAAACACGGATCCAGTAGTGCTGCAGGTCGCATCCATGGAAAAAAATCTGTGTGTGAGTGTGGACCCGCACAGTTCAAACCTGTGTTGTTCAAGGGTCCACTGTAGATGGTTTTCTATGAAATAATCAATTAATAAAATCGGCACATGTAGAAAAAAAGAACAGGTTTATGAAAACATGAGAAGGGTGTAAACCATGGAAGAATCTTGCAAGGCAGCAGTCGAGGCCATCTAGGTGGCCTGAAATATGTGCCATCTCCTTCAGATGCTCAGCTGGGTGGAGGTCCCTCGTTTCCCCCACCCATCGGTGACTCTGATAAAGATTCCAAGTCCTGGGACTTCCCTGGCGGTCCAGTGGTTAAGACTCCGAGCTTCCAGTGCAGGGTGCGCGGGTTTGATCCCTGGTCAGGGAACTAAGATCCCGCATGCTGCGCGGCATGGCAAAAAAAAAAAAAAAAAAAAGATTTCAAGTCCTAGAGAAGAAGTCCAGTTGGAACAGTTCGGCTCACAGGCCCGCCTCGAGGCTGAATGGGAGCTGGGCACCAACGAGGCACACACCGGGGAGACAGCTGCCCCCAAGAACACGGGCCAAATAGCCTTCCCAAAGCTCCTCTGGTTTAGAGTCTAATCAACCCATAAAAAGAAGCCATGAGGAAGGCACCAAATGGGTATCTTCCTTTCTTCTTCCCATGGAACCATATTGGCACCCAAGCTCCCCCTTTGGCAGGTGGCACCTGCCACGACCCTCAAGCAGGGGGTGCTGCCCAGGGTTACACTGAATCCCTGTGTTCTTATCACCTGGAAAAAGTCTGGCTCTCCTGATGGAGTATGTTCTCCCACATCTCGAAAGCCTACAAGGAGTGATTTCATATGACCATGGTCCTACCTTGGCATTGGCACTGAAGTCGCTAATGTAAATGGCAAGAGAGCTTCCTGGGGAAGAAGGGAGAGACTGGGCTCGGCTGGAAAGCACAGTTCATCACATCAAATAACCCTTCAGCGACCCCAGGGAATGGACATCAAAATCAATCTTTTCCTTCAGTTATTCCACTGAGTTTATGATTAATTCTAAGAAAAATTCTGGAAACCTCCTGATTAGTTCCCTAACCTCAACATCTAGGTGCGCAGAGGCTGGCAGATTTATCTCAGGCGTGCCCCTCTGTGTTTGGGTCACTGGGACCCACATAGCAGAGCTTTGCAGATGAAGCCACGGTAATTTTGCATGAATCTCTTTGGAACATTGAAAAGCCAGCCTGGCCCCCTTAATTTAGGGCCCATCAGCCTGTCTGGGAGGAGAAAGGGCGTATACAACAGAAAGGGAGGGATGCCCCTGCGAGTCTCTTACAGAAGCACAAAGGAGGCAGATATATGACCTTCAGTTACTCCAAAAGGGAGGCAGCGGGGAGGCTGGACCTGGAGGCTGGGTGGTTAGAGCCTGGAGGGAGGAGGAGCAGCCCGTCCTGGACTGTCCCTGAGCCTGCAGGGACACAGAGGAAGCCCAGAGTGGGGCACAGAGGCAGGCTCGCTCCGGGTTCCACCTGCTACAGTGACCCAGGCCCAGCCACTGAACCTCTCTGAACTTTAGGGTCCTGAGGTCACCACGAACATCAAATGAGGTTATGGAGGTAAAAATAAGACAGACTGGGACCTGGGACCTGGGACCCTTTGCTGCAGTGCTTGCACCTGGACGAATGTCTTCTTGAGCAGCAAAACACAAAGAAACTATAAGGGACTAAAAATAACTGCTTGCATGCGCAGTTGGGGTAAATTATGGACAGCAAGACACAAAGAAACCAAAAAGCCCATGTGCCACTTCTGAAGAGCCCAGAGCAAAAGCAGGGTGTCGGGAGCAAAAGCAGGGTACTGCACATGCCCCCTGCACACAACACCACCAAGGGGCGGGCAAAACACCTAAGCCACCCCTCTGCCCGACCCCTGGACACACCTCTACCCTCACCCCATATAAGGAACCAGCTCACCCCTCCCTGAGTGAGAGAGCACGGGCACCTGTTGGTTGTTCTTGCTCCCCCCTGCTGCAGCAGGGGTCCCAGTAAAGCCTTGCCTGAATTTCTTGTCGGGCCTCTGATCAATTTCTATTGCTTAAGGAGGCCAAGAACGCTGGTGGTAACAAAAGTGCAAAGTGCATATGCTGTTAATGGTTGGTGTTTTTTTTTCTATTATAATTGGAAACTACGTTTGTCAAGACTCACCCCTATTTTCGAATACTTCTACGAGTCTACCACTTCCACAGACACCTGCATTCATCTGTGGACACCTGCCCAACCCAGTAACTCAGCTCATCCAGGCCTGGCCCCGTTCACTCTGAGTGACACCTCTGTCCTGCGTGTCCCTATCCTCGGCAGCAGAGGGGTCCTGGAGCTCAGGCCCTGATGATGCAGGACAAGAGGCCCTTAGGCTGGAGGACACACCAGATGCTGGATGACACTGGTAAGACCCTAGAAACTCCAGTGATCATGTGATAGCATGATGGACCCTGAAAACGTAATGCTGAATGGAGGGGGTCAGACACAAAGGGCCACGTGGTGTCTGACTCCATTCACGTGAAATGCCCAGAACAGGAAAATCCATGGAGACGGGGAGAAGATGAGGGGTTGTTTGGGGCTGGGGGTGCAGGGGGGAGTAGGGGGTGGAGGGGGTGATAGCCAAAGGCTCCAGGGTTTCTTTCTGAGGTGATGAAAATGTTCTAAACATATTGGCAGATATACTAAAAACTACTGAAATTGTACACTTTAAGTGCGTGAATAGTATGGAAATATGAATTATATCTCAATAGGGATGTTAAAAAAAAGAAACAATTACCACCACATTGACTTACTGATTGACTTAGTTTAAGGGTTTTAATCTCTTCAACATTCTGCCAAAATGTTTACTATTCACAGGTGTGCTGTGAACATAGAAAGTTTGAGACCCATGAGCCCTAGTTCTCTACCACTGTCTCCCCGTGTGATCTTGCCGGGAGCTCACATTAGGGGGGCCACGGGCTGGACGACAGTGGACCACCCCCCCTTCCCAGGCATCTTAATCCATCTGCCCCTGCAGCCCTGCAGCTGCCTCTCTTCGCGGCCTCCCCCGGCACTTCCTGACTCTGGAGGCACCGGGGGCCCCTGTTTGTGCCCAGAGAGGTGGTAGGTCTCACCATATTTGGGGACGTGTCCAGCCAGGCACTGGGGAGTGGTGGTCACTCCAGCTTCCCTGCCAAGCCAGAGACCTGGCCTCATGTGCCAGCCCCTCCTGGATCCACCCCCGCCCCCAGGGTCCTACAAGCCCCAGAAGGAATGTTTCAGGCGAGCTGACCCTTGCTGGGAGTGGGGAGGCCTTCCAACCATGTGACTCTGTCCCCTGAAAATACAGAAATACCGAAGTCTCAGCAGTATTTTTTTTTTTCAATTGAAATATATTTGACATATAACAGTGTGTAAGTCTGAGGTATACAACATCTCAGCAGTTTTTCGGTATATTGGTGGCTCTCTGGCTCAGCTGGCCACCCACATATGTGCTGACACATACACATGTATGTTTACAAAGAATTCTAAGCGCACACAACATCACTGAGTTGTGATAAATATTAGTACTGCTACGACATGGTGACACTCACTCAGTTTAATGTGAGCATTGTGTTAAGGGCTTTCCATTCTCTATTATCACCTCTCTTTACAAATGAAGAAACTGAGGCTCAGAGAGGTTAAGTGACTTGCCCGAGGTCACAGAGCTGGTCAGTGTCGGAGCCAGGACTGAATCTAGAACTTGTACTTATAAGTCCACACCAGCCTTTCTCCACATCACCTGCGTTCAGACACATCAAATTGCTTCCCTTCCCAGGACACGCCGAGACCTTTCAACTCTGGCCTTTATTACGGTGTTCCCTCCCTGGACTGCTCCCTCCAACCAGTCCCTTACGGAATCACGTTCCTCAAGGCCCAGCTCCACGGTCTCCTCTGTGATGCAAACGTTCCTGATCTCCACGGTGAGATTTAAAACTTCTGTCCTCTCTCCTCCCAGACTCACTGCTCATTTCTTAGTGATGGCGCTTGCTTTATGATGGTATTTTAACTCTACCTTTTTATTTCTCTTCTTAAAAAGCATTGTAGGATCCTTGAGAACTGGGACTCACTTTTGTGCACCCCCATGGCTGGAAACACGGGACACACATCCTATCACTTCTCCCTCTTTTGCTTGTGGTAAGCACATCTACCACACTTTCTCCCCATAGAGTCCCAGTACATCCTCAGAATCCTACTTAACACACTGCTCTCAGCACCTGCTGCCGGATGATAAAAGCTGGCACTTGAGGTGAAACCTACTTGCCATAGTAGATATGCCTATAAGAAATGCTTCTGAGCAAATGTACATGAGGATACCATAACATGTTGATGCTTACTGAGGGAGGACTAGTTTATTCCTTAAACATGCATGACCCACTTTGAAATGATTAAGAAATGCCAGCATGTGATGAGGTCTCCTCACCTCTGCCCAGCAGCTGGAAGAACTGATCTCCCCTTGGAGCTTCTGCACCAGGGACAGCCCACGTCTGGGGGAGACGCCTACACACAACAGATGTCAGATTCCTAAGCAAATGGAACACACGAACACTGCTGGGGGGAGTGGAAATTAGTACAAAGCACTTTGGAAACTGTCAGCATCGACCAAAGTTAAACGTTGGTGTTCCCTATGACCCAGAATTTTAATCCAGGCATAAGCAACAGAAAGACGTGGGCGTGTCCATCAGAAGATGGGCACCAAACACCGTGCAGGCACCATTACCAGGAGCCCCACCCTGGAAGTAACCTCATGGCCATCAAGAGAAGAAAGGGAACATTCACTGTGGTGGGTTCTTACAATGAGAAACCAGAGCTATTTGCGACAACATGACTGAACAGACAGGTTGAATGAAAGCAGCAGGAAACAGAAGGGGATGTAATGTATGACTGTTTCTATAATGTTGAAAGCCAGGAAAAGCTCCTTTGTGCCGACAGACATTAGGATGGTGGGTGCCCTTGGGGAGGGTAGCAACTGGGGGGAAGGAGAGATGGGGGCTCCCAGGGATGGTGGTGATGCTTCTGAATCTGGTGCTGGTCCCATGAGTTTGTTCATTTGCAAAAAGTCACAGAGCTGGACACTTGCAATGTGTCAGGAGGAGACCTTCGAGGGACAGTGGGAAACCAAAAAGGAAGCTGCATTTTGATCTTGGCTCCTCGCATGCTATTTCCTCTACCTGGAACACACCCGTCTCACACCTGAAGAGAGGAGGATGGGGAAGGACGGGTTTTCCAAGACTCAGCACAAGCTCCCTACTCTGAGCAGCCTTCTCTGCCACTCCGGAGGGACTGAGCCCCCCTGAAACTCAAGTTTCCTGCTCCCCTTGCACATTTCTCCCAGAGCACTGGTCCTCCTGCAGGGCACTTTACTCAACTGTCACCCCATCAAAGTGACAGGGCACAGTCCCAGGACAAGGGCTGCTTTTCCCTCTGCATTCCCCGGGGCTATGCAGGGCCTGCATGGGGTAGCTGCTCCCAGCCAGCTCTGAAATAAACCAATAGATGAAGAATGATACGAAGGAAGATGGATGCAAAAGTGTCACTTTGGTTAACTCAGTTGGCTCTTAAAGGCTTCAAGGAGGTTTTGTATTCATTATGTTTTCTATTTTCTGTATTTTGTGATGCTTTGACATCTTGGAGCCTTGTTCATCCTGGAGAGAGTGCCTTTCCAGGGCTGGCTAGTTCCTGGATAGGGAACAGCTGGCCTAGGAGCCTGCCTTTCATGTGAACTGCAAATCCAGCACCCACACCCCAGCCACCTCCTTTATCTCTCACACTCCAAGCCAGTAGTCCCGCACCCTAAACGCCCCAGGGCCAGGGACCTGACAACTAGGGACAACCCTCAGGCCCGAGTCTGCTGGCTTTATTCAAACCAGCCGATCCTAAGCTTGCTCAGAGCACCTACCCTGCCTGCCCCATTCCTTCCACGAAA
Organism: Balaenoptera physalus; assembly: GCF_965194825.1. Lineage (NCBI taxonomy): Eukaryota > Metazoa > Chordata > Mammalia > Artiodactyla > Balaenopteridae > Balaenoptera > Balaenoptera physalus. The sequence goes on from NC_138883.1 coordinate 148,798,784, forward strand.
ACCACAATAAAGGCTCATGCCCATACCTTCCCTTTGCTCCATCTGCCTCCTGACTGGCCCTGGTGCTTCCCCGTGTGGCCCTGCCTGGCCTGGGGAGCCCCCTCTTCTTAGAAACTGTGAATAACACACTCTTCTTTCAAGGCGTTTGTTTCCGTGTCTGTCATCCAGCTGTACCTGGTTAAAACAAATCCTGGGTATATTCCAAAACAGGCTTGCAACTTAAAGCATGATAAATCCTTCTCCAACCACCTGTTACCCTAATTCATCTCATCCTTAAGTATATTTTCAATAAATACCTGTACTTCAAATGTATTAATGCATATCCTAGACTGAATCTCGGGGGTATGGAATACGTATCAAGCATTACTCCTAACACTCAAGATCACAGGATGTGATAGAAAATGTTCTTCTGTAAAATATGCAGTTATTCAAATTTCTCCATCACAATGGGAAGAGTAAAAATCAAAATATTTCTCCAGTCTTTCCCTCAGATGACTTCTGCATTTTGCTTTTATCACTATAGTTTGTTCTGTAGTAAAATGGCAAACATACACACACCATCTGCAGGACAGTAAAGCTAATGCAGGGGTGTGCTGTGTGGGGATGCACCCGGCCGGATGCAGACCCCTGGCGTGTGCTGTGACAGGAAACTCCAGCCAGGAGGGGAGCAGGACAGGCAGCCCAGCTGCAAGCCTCCGTGTGATGGGAAGGCCACTCCTCGGCCCCAGCACCCTGGACCCTTCTGGTGTGCTGCCCGCCACCCCTCTGAACCCTCCCAACCCCCCGACCTGGGGCGAGTCCTGGGCATCTTGGGAGCGGAAGGCCAGGCTGATAAGTGCTAATCACTGGGCAGTGAGCCTGCCCCCAAACCTCTCAGCAGCCAGGTCCCAGCCCTTGGTCCACTGACTTTGAAGCTGTGGCTCACTTCCCCTTGGAACTCTTTATTCTGAGAAAAGGGGAAATCGAGCTTTGGTTACATAGAGACTGGAGGCCAGGTAGCCTGGCGGTCAGCCTGACTTCTGGCACTTACTGGGCGTTGTGGGCTGGGCGCTGGCACAGGGGCCCGGGTGTGTGATGCTCCAGCACTGCCCAGCCTGACACTGGGGGAGGAGGGTCCCAAGGCCAGGTTTGACCAGCTTTCCTCTCTGTGGCTTCAGAGAGGCCAGGACCCCAAAAGTTCCCATTAGGCTTGTTCTTCGGAGTCTTTCCAAACTCATTACAATTAAAATTTCCACCTTTAAACTGACGTTTTTGTCCCTACATTGCTTTCATTATGCTATTTCACTCTGTCAAGGAAGCCTGATGGTGATGACTGACCAACGTTTCTGAATTCCACTCTCCACATCACTAAAGTGCATTAGGATATGGGCACGCTGCTGACGAAAGCAAAGAGCTGCTCCATTCTCTGACTTTCATTGCACTTCGGAACGTGTATCACAGGGTCAATGGGAACATCCATTAACAAAATTCCCTTAAAACCCCAAATCCGTTGAGAATCTAGGGTTTTGTGTGTTTTTTTAAATTGTGTGTGTGTATAAAACATTTAAGGAAAAAAGATATCTAATTCCAGAGATACAACTTTTATTATAGAAATCATAAAATTAAGCTTTTAAAACTTCCCTGACCTTTTAGGGAAAAAAACAGTACCTGCTTTTTATTTATATCGTCAGATATTTTACCTTTATTTTGGTCTTCATTTTGTCAGAGTCTATCTGTTTGCTAATTTAGCTGTTGCCTCTGCAACAGATGCTCAAATTATTTGTAGAATAATAAATGTAAGAGGCATAGACTTTTAATTTTTCATCACGTGAGTGCCACTGTGAGAGAGACAGAGAGCGGCAAAGACAGAGAGAGACAGAGAGACAGACAGAGACAGACAGAGAGACAGAGACACAGAGAGAGACAGAGATAGAGAGACAGAGAGAATCAGTCTAAAGAGTGTAGAATCTGAAGGTGCCATTGTAACATTCCTGCCAGAGATCCAGCGGTTATCTTCATAGGACACAGCAACAATTTCTACAGACTTGGGAGTTTTTACAAGACCTTTTTGTTCAAATGACACTCTCAAGGACAGCAGAAGTTGGTAAATTATGACTGTTCACATCAGCCTCCCTGTTGATCAGGGAAACGAGACTGCTATTCTTGAGATGTCCCAATCACAGGAGAGGCGTGGAACTGGTTGGACGCAGATGCCTCTTCTGGACCAGCGGGGGTGGGGCCTTCACCTCCTCCCTGCCTTTTGTTAATGATATAGAGTCATGTTTTTTTAGGCCAGACTCTGAAATGTCATTAGTTAGCACTGTAATCAAAGCAGAGCCCGACTTGGCTGGCGGAAATGGAGAAAGGGCTGGTTAACAGGAAAATGAGACGCATTTAGCATTTTTCTTCCAGAGAGACCCAAGCAGGGATGTGCTGCAGCAGCAGTGTTTGGAATAACAGAAACATCGCAAAGGACCTAAATGAGGTTCTGAGGTCAAGTTAACTCGGGAAATAGTGTTTTAGAAAATGAAATGGCCCCTCTCCTGCCTGGTTTCTCAGCCTGTAATCTTCCCCTGCCTGTCGCCACCCTCACGGGAGGGGACTAATTTGCCCACATCCCTCCCCTCCTCCTCCCTCTACCTCCCTCCTTTCTCTCCCTCCTTCTTTTTAAAATAACATCCATCATGTCTTCCACATCGAACACTCCAAAGAGCCCACCGGGAGGACTGGGGAAGGAGGAATTGCGGGGGGCTGCTTCCCCTCCAGGCCCCCAGCTTTGGGGGGCGACTGCAGGGCTGCCGGCTCCCTCAGGCTCAGCAACCCCCCACCAGATCACTCTGTTTCCAGACATAAATGCCTGCCCACTGGTATCTGTTCATCCTAAAACATAACAAAACCATCCACCAAGAAAGAATGTTTTTACTAGTTTACTAGTTTTCATTGTTTTCTGGTCTCTAATCCAACGTAAGGGTGTGTGACCTTCAGAGTTACTCACGAGAAAGCACTGCTCACAGCGCTGCTGTGTGTTTCTGGGTGAAAGTGAAAGCACCCTCAGCACCGGAGCCCCGGTGAGGCCTGAATGAATGAATTCTGCTCGTCATCTCAGTGGTCTGAACATACCAGATAAGGCGGGGGTCAGATAAGAACAAGGGGAGGGGGTTTCCCTGGTGGCGCAGTGGTTGAGAATCTGCCTGCTAATGCAGGGGACATGGGTTCGTGCCCTGGTCTGGGAAGATCCCACGTGCCGCAGAGCAACTAGGCCCGTGAGCCACAACTACTGAGCCTGCGCTCTAGAGCCTGTGCTCCGCAACAAGAGAGGCCGCGATAGTGAGAGGCCCGCGCACCGCGATGAAGAGTGGCCCCCGCTTGCCGCAACTAGAGAAAGCCCTAGAACAGAAACGAAGACCCAACATAGCAATCAATCAATCAATAAATAAATCTTTTAAAAAAAAAATAACAAGGGGAGGTAGGACGTGGGCAGGGCAAATGGACAATGATTTTGATTTTATTTTATTTTGTCCTATTCTATTCTATCCTATTTTATTTTTGTTTTTCAAATTCTTTTCCCATTTAGGTTGTTATAGAATATTGAGCAGAGTTCCCTGTGCTATACACAGCAGTTAATACAGCAGTTAAATATAGCAGTGTGTACACGTCAATCGCAAGCTCCCTGACTATCCGTCCTCCCCATCCTTCCCCCCCGGTAACCATAAGTTTGTTCTCTAACTATATTTTTTAAATTGTATTTTACTCTTGTGGCAGGGATAGGGTAGGGAGAGGCTCACCTAGTGTTTGAGGGTAAAATTGGGGAATGGCACATAAAAATCTCAGCTCCTGGCTTTTCTTGAAAAGTTTACAGTTCCGGGCTCCCAAGGTTTCTGGGTTCTGGGCTGGAGTGCGTTTGCGCCTGGCAGCCGTGGGTCTGTGTTTTCTCCTTTCCGCGAGGGGAGGTGCCCTACCCCACCCCTTGCCCCGCCCTCCATCTTCTACAGCCGGACTCCTAGCTCGACATCTCGGCGCCCACGCCCTTCTTCCTGGTGAGCCTGCTGTTCTGACAACGGGCATCTAGGGGCTCTGGGGACGCAGACGCCAGTGTGACTGGTGCTCCCGTCAGGTGAGCCACTAACACCCTCAAGAAATGGCCAGTTTCAATCACCACTTTTTGTTCTGGAGACCACACTTCCGGCAGATACTAGAGGCCCGCTCACTGTGACACTGGCCCAGTCAGCCCGGCTCAGCAGGTGCCTCTGGGGCCAGGGTGAGGGCTGGGGGACAGAGGGTCACCTGAGAGGCTGGCCCTGGGGCACCTGGACCCCCAGCTCCCTCCCCAGGCCTCCCCCTTCGGCAACTCCGCAGGAGAAAGGCGGGTGCTCTGGGGAGGGTGGAGAAGAGGATTCATCCCGTCTGACACCGGCGCACTCCCAGCTCCCACCCTGCTCTGTCCCCCGGACACACGCAGCCCCACTCAGAAGGCAAGAGAAAAACCCTACGTGTGTGGATACCTGGGGGTCTCTCGAGGAGTGCCAGGTGATGTGTGGGGGTCCACATTGTCAGGAGAGATGACGGTTAACCTCCCAGTTCTTGCTACGTTTCCGTGAGCAGTCGCGGGAGGCAGGGCAGCGAATCGACCCTGCCCACGGCTTTCACCCAGATCTACGTACACGGATGAGGCAAGATTATCCAGCGGGTGGCTGGAGACTGGAGAGATGAGAAGAGGTCCCGAAGTGGCCCAGCCATGAAGTCGCATGGATGAAACCACCAGAGGACAGGCCGAGGCAGGTGTCAGGTCCAGCGGAGAGAAATCCCAGGGTCTGAGTCCTTCCAAGTCCACAGAGACCAGAGGGACACTCGGCCTGGGCTGAGGCTGCCAGCTCTGTGCCCCGCATGCCCGCGGGCTTCCTGCTCTCAAACTCCGGTTACCCTCGGACCTGAAGCCCCGCTCCCCCCCCCCTCCCCAGGGAGCTTCCCTGCATCACTCAGGCCCCAGCCCACCTGTCACCTGCTCAGAGAAGACTGGGCCACCTCGGCACACCTCCTTGCTCCTTTCCTTGTAGCCCTTCCTGTTTCCTGTTACCTGTCTCTCCTGTTTGTCCGTCTGTCACCCACCTCTCTGCCTAGAACATGAGCCGCACACGGAATGCAGAGCCAGGACTTGTCTGACTTGTCATTGCCACATCCCTGGCACCCAGGACATTCCAGACGTGTGGCTCTGCCTCTGTGTCTGTGTGAAAATGTATCATCCAATGAATGCAAGTACACAGGACAGATAAGTATTTGTATGCAACCACCGTTGGCTTACTTTAAACATATCAATTTTTATTTTGCTGAGAATGTCTTCTTTGCTAGGGAACTCTGGGGTTTGGAGTCAGGCTGCTGCGTTAGCTATGAAATCTGTTTACTGATGATAGTGGCAAATTCACATGCAGGTGAATTAAAAAAGAATTGTGTTACTACAAAGGGAACAGTTCTGTGTCATCACAACAAACGACAAAGAACAGTCAGAAGCTAAATTCCTTGTGAAGCCCAGAGGGGCCGACTATTCTTGACCCATGATTAGTAGAATAAAATCTACACCTTTCAGCAACAATGGAAACCTGGAAGGAGAGGGTGGCCAAGGAGACACCGAGTAGGCCTGTGTACTTTCAGCTAAGTTTCCTTCCATCTTTTTTTTTTTAAATTTTATTTATTTATTTATTTATGGCTGTGTTGGGTCTTCGTTTCTGTGCGAGGGCTCTCTCCAGTTGCGGCAAGTGGGGGCCACTCTTCATCATGGTGCGCAGGCCTCTCACCATCGCGGCCTCTCCCGTTGCGGAGCACAGGCTCCAGAAGCGCAGGCTCAGCAATTGTGGCTCACAGGCCCAGTTGCTCCGCGGCACGTGGGATCCTCCCAGACCAGGGCTCGAACCCGTGTCCCCTGCATTGGCAGGCAGACTCTCAACCACTGCGCCACCAGGGAAGCCCAGTTTCCTTCCATCTTTAAAGCCAGGCGTTCCCAACAGCCCCAGCCAAAGGCTGTGTCCTCTCCTAATTTATTCTTCATCACAATGAAGCTAAATCAGGGTTGCCCTGGTTACAGTGGGGCTCCTCTGAGGGCTGTGGCTTCCTAATTAGTGTTGGCTTGGTTACTGGATGCTTTCAATTTGGAGATTAGAGTGCTGGTAATAAGTGCAGCTGTAAGTATCAAGAAAAAATTCTAACAGGCTCTGGAAAGAATGAGACAGTCATAAAATCAAGGTCCTCCTCCAAAATGCACCATTGAGGATCTCCACCTGAGGTCCTGATGAACTCAGCAATAAGAAATAAAATAAGTGGCTCATAAAAATAATAGATGACTTTTAATAAACAATAACTGAATTGTGAAACTATTAATTAGATGACTTTGGCTAACCGAATTGGGCTGTCACACTCAGAATGTTCAATTTGCGATAAAGACCCTGCTCAGACCAGCATTCAGAAAATGTTCTCTGAGCTCCTGCCATGGCTCGTTCTGGATCCTGGGAGGAGGAGGAGTCCTGGGGCGCTTGTAGGACTGGCGGGAGGGAGGATGACAGGGAATGTGACCTAAGAACAGAGTTTCCAGAAAGAAAGAGACAGTGGTGCCTTGAGCGGTCAGGAAGCAGACTAGACGGTCAGAATTCAGCCTGGGTCCCTTCTCAGAAGCCCAGCACCTCACCCCTCTGACATCAGGCTGAGATAAGGGTTACTTGGCTGCAGGAATCCGAAACCTGTTTGTGAGCATCTGGGGATGCGTGCCCTGTGTCCGGAGCCTGGTCTTTAAGTTGCCTGGAGTTCAGGTGGGGCTGCTACAAGGCAGTGAAAATGACAAAGGGCACATTTAGGGTGAGGGGTCTGCGATGCTTCCCCCACACCTACACTCAAAAGGGACATGTGGGGCATGAGGGGCCCTAGAATTCGTTTGTACCCCAAGCAGTCCCTAGAAGAGACAGGAGAACCCCAAGCAGCTAGATCTGGAGGTGAGGCCCTGGAGAGGACCTCAGATGTCAGCAGCTGATCCAGTGCAGGCCAGAGAGGGCTCGGATGACAGCACAGAGCAAGCGCCACCCTGCCCACCCCCACTGCTGTGATGCTCAATCTGGCCCCCCAGACCCAGATGCCACCAGGGACAGAAAAGGAGAAGACGGAGAGGGGAGAAGTGCTGAAGGGCTGAATACCTTCTGGAACAAGATAATGTTAACCTTGGAGAGACTGTTTTCAGCTGATAAGAGACTAAATCAATGTGTAGTGATAAGGGTCAAGTTTATTTTTCCTAAATCAGTGGAGACAGGCCAAGTCAAGGGGAGTATAAGAAATGAAGAATGCATTTCTGCAGTTCTGAGGCACCCTGTAAAAATTTAAACAAACCACATAAAATACAAGTCAATAGGATTGAGACCAAACATCTCTCACAAGCATAAATATAAATAGGCTAAACTTACCAACTAAAGGAAAAAAGAAACCTTTAAAATATGAAGTTAGGTGAAATCAGCCAGACACAAAAAGACAATATTGTATGATTTCACTCATGTGAGATCCCTAGAGTAGTCAAAAATCATAGAGACAGAAAGTAGATGGTGGTTTCCAGGGGCTGGGGGAGGGGAGAATGGGAAGTTATTGTTTAATGGGACAGAGTTTCTGTTTGGGAAGATGAAAAAGTTCTGGAAATGGATGGTGGTGATGGCTGTACAACATCAACAATGTGAATGTATTTGACACCACTGAATTATACAATTAAAAATAGTTAAAATGGTAAATTTCATGTTATGTGTATTTTACCACAATAGAAAAAAGAGAGAAAAAAGACTCCTACCTTTGCAAGCTAATTAATATGCTGTTTAATTATTAACTCATAAGTATAATCAAGAAAAAAATTCAAGATATATAAATTACCATTGATATAGTAGATAAAACCTTGCTTACAGAGGAACATAAGTTATAAAAATATTACTAAATATTTATGAAAGAATACTATGAAGTATTTATACTCATGACTTTAAAAATGATTCAAAGTCCAAAGAGATCACAAATATGAAAAAATGCAAAACCTGCCAAATAACTAAATGTCCTTCAAACATCACCAGTCTCACATAATTTGACTGATGAACCTTTTCAAAGGGTCACGGAACAGATGGTTCTCATAGTCTTTATACCATTACAGAACATAAAAAAAGAAAGAACGCTTCTCTGCCTTCCAAACCCACTACTGTAGTGATTGATCCGTTTATGGGCTGTTTTTTATTTCCTCCTTCCTCTCCCTTTTCTTTTGGTAGGATACTTGTGTGGTTGCCATATATTGTCTTTTCATCTTACTTATCCTTAACATGGAAGTTCTGGCCATACTGTAGCTTTTCTTTGCTATTATAAGAAAAATCTCTAAACGCGGAAATTAAACAACACACTTCTAAATAATATATGGATCACAGAGGAAGATTCAAAAAACTTTAAAAACACATAGAACTGAATGAAAATAAAACATATCAAAATATGTGGGACATAGCTAAAGCAATAGTAGGAGGAAAATTTATAGCACTCTATACTACATAAGAAACTAGGAAAGATCTCAAATCAATAACCTAATTTCTACCTCAAGAAACTAGAAAAAGAAGAGCAAAATCAACCCAAAGCAAGCAGAAGGAAGGAAGTCATAATGAGCAGAAATAAATGAAGGTGAAAACAGAAACATAATTGAGAAAATTGATGGAAAAGGAACTAGTTCTTTGAAAAGAATAAAAAAATTGACAAACCTCTAGCAAGAAAAAAGATAAAGGACACATATTACCAATATCAGAAAGAAATAGGAGATATCTCTATGGACTCTGCAGACATTAAAATTGTGGTAAGGGAATAATATGAACTCTACACATATAAACTTGAAATTTAAATGAAATGAATCAACTTCTTGAAAATCACAACTACCACAACTCACCCACAGGAAGTAGAAAATTTGAATAGCCTTATAACTATTAAGGGAGTTAAGTTTATAATTTTAAATCTCCCCAAAAAGAATCTCCAAGCCTAGATGGTCTCACTGGAAAATTCTATCAAATGCTTAAAGAAGAATTAACACCAATTCTACACAATATCTTCCAAAAAGAAGAAAAATTTTCCAATTCATTTTATTAGGCTATTATTACCTTGATGCAAAAACCAGACAAAGACAATTCATAAAAGAAAACAACAGGGCTTCCCTGGTGGCGCAGTGGTTGAGAGTCTGCCTGCTAATGCAGGGGACATGGGTTCGAGCCCTGGTCTGGGAAGATCCCACATGCCGCGGAGCAACTGGGCCCGTGAGCCACAATTACTGAGCCTGCGCGTCTGGAGCCTGTGCTCTGCAACAAGAGAGCCCACGATAGTGAGAGGCCTGCGCACAGCCATGAAGAGTGGTCCCCGCTTGCCGCAACTGGAGAAAGCCCTCGCACAGAAACGAAGACCCAGCACAGCCAAAAATAAAAATAAATAAATACATAAAATTTAAAAAAAAAAAAAAAAAAAAAAAAGAAAACAACAGACTGATATCTCTCATGAACTTAGATGCAAAATATCCTCAACAAAATATTAGGAAACTGAATCCAAGAATGTGCAAAAATGATTGTAAACCATGCCCAAGAAATATCTATTCTAGGTATGTAAAACTGGTTAGCATTAGAAAATCAATCAATGTAATCTACCATATCAATAAGGTAAAGAAAAATCTTGTGATCATATCAACTGATAAGGAAAAAGCATTTGATAGAATCCAACACCTATTAATTTAAAAACTTCTCAGAAAGTTAGGAATAGAAGGGAATGATCTCATTTTGAAAAAAAAAATATATATATATACACACACACAAAAGAGAAGGAAAATATATACAAAAATCCTATGGCTAACGTCACATTAATTGTGGAAGGCTAAATGCTTTCCCTTTAAGACTGGGAACAAGCAAACATGTCCACTCTCACCACATTCATTCATCATAGTACTAAATGTTCTAGCTAGTGAAATAAGGCAAGAAAGTGAAATAAAATGCACATAAATTGGAAGCAAATTCCAAGGAATCTATCCAAAAACTAGAACAAATAAGTGAATTCAGTAAGGTCACAGGATACAAAATCAACATACAGGAATTGATCACATTTCCATATGGTAACAATAAACATGCAGAAATTGAAATTAAAAACAAATGTCATTTACAATCACTCCAAAGACAACAAAATATTTAAGTATACATTTAACAAAACATGTACAGGATCTGTATGCAGAAAATTATGAAATGCTGATGAAAAAAATCAAAGAAGATCTAAATAAATTGAGATATACCATGTTCATGGATTGGAAGGCTCAACATAGAAAGATGTTAATTCTCTCCAAATTGCTATAGAGAATTAATGTAATTCCTAGTAAAACCTCAGCAAGATTTTTTTGGAGCCAGAGACAACATATTCTAAAATTTACATGGAAAGGTACAACCTGTAGAACAACTAAAACAATCTTGACTAAAAAAAATAATAAAGTGGGATGAATCACTCTACCCAATATTACGGTTTACTATATAGATACAGTAACCAAGACAGAGGTATTGGCAGGCAGTGTGCCACTAACACACAGATCAATGGACTAGAACAGAAAACAAAGAAATAAACCCACACAAATATCCTCAACTGAGTTTTTCACATATGTGCAAAAACAATTCAATGGAGGAAGGAATGTCTTTTCAATAAATGGTCTGGAGCAGACAATCATTGGCATAAGGAACCATAACTTAAACCCCATACTTCATATAAAAATTGACCCAAATGGGACTTAAACATAAGATGTAAAACTATAAAACTTTTAGAAAAAAAAAATGGGAGAAAGATGTTCAAGATCTAGTGCTAGGCAAATAGTTCTTAGTCTTGACACCAAAATCATCATTTATGAAAGGAAAAAAATGATAAATTGAACCTCACTGAAGTTAAAAACGTTTATTCTTTGAAGAGGTTGACAAGACAAATCACAGACAGGAAGAAAATATTTGCAAGTCACATATCTGAAAAAGGACTAGTATCTAGAGTATATGAAGAAATCTCAACACACAGCCAAGAAGTCAATTAGAAGACAGGTAAAACACATGAACATTTATTTCTCCAAAATGTGTATGCAGATGGCAATGAAGCACATGAAAAGATGTTCAACATCATTAGCCATCAGGTAAATGCAAAATGAAACCACGACATATGACTACATATCTCTGAGAATGACTAAAAAAATATATATTGACAACACCAAATGCTGATGAAGATGTAGAGAAACTGGATCACTCATACCTTGTTTTGTTTTGTTTTTTTAGTTTTTATCATATACCTTTTATTCTTTGCATTTTTATTCTTTTTTTAACATCTTTATTGGAGTATAATTTTTTTTTTACATCTTTATTGGAGTATAATTGCTTTACAATGGTGTGTTAGTTTCTGCTTTATAACAAAGTGAATCATCTACACATATACATTTACATATATCTGCATTTCTCCTCCCTCTTGTGTCTCCCTCCCACCCTCCCTATCCCACCCCTCTAGGTGGTCACAAAGCACCGAGCTGATCTCCCTGTGCTATGCGCTGCTTCCCACTAGCTATCTATTTCACATTTGGTAGTATATATAAGTCCATGCCACTCTCTCACTTCGTCCCAGCTTACCCTTCCTCCTCCCCGTGTCCTCGAGTCCATTCTCTATGTCTGTTTCTTTATTCCTGTTCTGCCCCTAGGTTCATCATAACATTTTTTTTTTTAGATTCCATAAATATGTGTTAGCATACAGTATTTGTTTTTCTCTTTCTGACTTACTTCACTCTGTATGACAGACTCTAGGTCCATCCACCTCACTACAAATAATTGCTTTACATTGTTGTGTTAGTTTCTGCTGTATAACAAAGTGAATCAGCTATACATATACATATATCCCCGTGTCTCCTCCCTCTTGCGTCTCCCTCCCACCCTCCCTATCCCACCCCTCTAGGTGGTCAAAAAGCACCAAGCTGATCTCCCTGTGCTATGCAGCTGCTTCCCACTAGCTATCTGTTTTACACCTGGTAGTGTATGTATGTCCATGCCACTCTCTCACTTCGTCCCAGCTCCCCCTTCCCCTCCCCATGGATCACTCATACACTGTTGATAAAAATGTAAAATATATGGGAGTGTGGCTGTTGCCACCCTGGAAAAGTCTCTCATAAAACTAAACATATAGTTATAATATGGCAATTGCATCCTTGGATATTCATCCCAGAGAAATGAAAACTTATGTTCACATAAAAACATGTACATGAATGTTCATAGCAGTCTTATCCATAATAGACAAAACCAGAGTTCACCCAGGTGTCCTTTGAAAGGTAAATGGTTAGACATGCTGTCGTCCGTACGTACCATGGAATACTACCCAGCAATGAAAAGGAACGGACCACTGATGTACACAGCGCCTTGGATGAACCTCCATGGAATTAGGCGGACTGAAAACAGCAAATTCCAAATGGTAACATACTGGATGATTCCACTTATATAACATTTTGGAAGTGACACTTTTTTAAAGAAATAGTGGACAGATTAGGGGTCACCAGGAGTTAAGAATGCGGCAAAAGGGAAGTGGGTGTGGCTATAAAAAGGTCAGCATGAGGGATCCTTGCGGTGTTGAAATACTCCAGTGTCCTGACTGGGCTGGTGGATACGCAAACCTACACAGGTGACAACATTGCATAAAACTCAATACAGCCACTCTCACACCCATACAGACAAATGAATATAAGTAAAAATGGGGAAATAGAAATGAGATGGGTTAACTTATGGTTACCAAGGGGGAAAGGAGGAAGGGATAAATTGGGAGATTGGGATTGACATATACACACTACTATGTATAAAATAGATAACTAATAAGAACCTACTGTATAGCACAGGGAACTCTACTCAACACTCTGTAATGACCTATAAGGGAATAGAATCTAAAAAAGAGTGGATATATGTATATGCATAGCTGATTCACTTTGCTGCACAGCAGAAACGAACACAACATTGTAAATCAACTATACTCCAATAAAAATTTATTAAAAAAACAAAAGCAAGCATTCAGAGAACAAAAATAAATAAATAAGATGGGCTGATTGTATCAATATTAATATTGTGGTTGTGATATGTTACCATTGGGGGAAATTCGACAAAGCATACAGCAGACCTCTCTCTATTATTTCTAACAACTTAATGTGATCCACAAATTTCTCCATAAAAATTAAAAATTTTCTGATTAAAAACATTTTAAAACTATATTAATCCTAACTCTCTTCTGTTTCTATTCTAGAAACAAAGAATTTGTGGGTGACATTTCTATAGGTGCTCATTGTGGAGTAGCATTAAATACAAAACAAGTCTTTGTATCCATTTTAAGAGGGTTTTGAGAAGAGATTTTTTCAGATGCAATATGTAGGATGTAAAAGCAAGGGATTTGTGGGATTCTGGTTTATATAAATTATCTGGTTGATACAGACTTTCACTCTTTGCCCATTCCTAAAATAAGAGGATTAAACATGGACAATTTGTAAATGCCATTCTTTTTTTTTTTTTTGCCTGTGTTGGATCTTTGTTGCTGCGTGCGGGCTTTCTCTAGTTGCGGAGAGCGGGGGCTATTCTTCGTTGTGGTGCGTGGGCTTCTCATTGCGGTGGCTTCTCTTGTTGTGGAGCACAGGCTCTAGGTGCACAGGCTTCAGTGGTTGTGGCATGTGGGCTCAGTAGTTGTGGCTCGTGGGCTTAGTAGTTGTGGCTTGGGGGCTCTAGAGTGCAGGCTCAGTAGTTGTGGCGCACTGGTTTCTTTGCTCTGTGGCATGTGGGATCTTCTTGGACGAGGGCTCAAACCTGTGTCCCCTGCATTGGCAGGCGGATTCTTAACCACTGGACCACCAGGAATTCTATGTGTTCATTCCACTGTAATCTTCGATTTACTCATTTATTATCCACCATGAAAAGTGTTAATGTAGAAAAAGAAACAAGTGGAAGTTGATATATAATTTGCTCCTTTCTCTAGACTCCCATGTATTCTTTTGGTTTAAATTGGAATGCATTTGTGAATTTCCTCTTAACAACCAGGTTTAGCCATACTTTAAACCAAAACATTTAATTTTCTTTCCTTTGTAACAACTTGAGAGGTGACTGGGGTTGGGGATGGAATGAAAATGTGGATAACTGCATAACCCTTTTTGAATGACAAATTCCTACAAAAACACTGGATGCCCGACTCAATTATAAACTGTAAAAATGATTTGCTATCCAAAGTAAGTACATTTGGGACTGACCTATTGTTTTGAATCAACTCCATCACAGCTTCCTGAAGTTAGCCATGAGTAATCGAGAGCTGGGAGAATCACTCTAAACAGTTTAAATAAAGGTCGAGATGATTTTTCCAAGTGCCTTAAATTACATGAGAAGTAACAACACAGAGGCAGGTGCACACACACAGAAAGGCATAAGCCCTGTGATGATGCCCGCTGTCGAGTAGCATCAAATACAAAACAAGTGTATGACCAGCATCCGGGGCTGGTGGATTATGAGACTCTTGCTAATACTTTTGGCCTGACTCCAAGGATAACATTTGAGTAAGGGTGCAGTACACTTTTGCTATTTACATATGGGAGAAAAGATCTGCCTTTCTTTCATCACTCATTCAGCAACTACTTTTTCCTCCTTTCTCCCTCTCCTTCCTTCCTCCCTCCCTCTCTCCCTCTCTCCTTCCTTTCTCCCTCCCTCCCACCCTCCTTTCTCCCTCCCTTCTTCTTTCCTCCCTTTTTCCTTCCTTCCTCCCTTCCTTCCTTCCTTCCTCCCTCCCTCCCTCCCACCCTCTCTCTCTCTCTCTCTCTCTCACACACACACACACACACACAAAGGAACATGAGCAAAGGGGACAATAAAATAGCCTGGCTGGGGTGGGATGGAGTATGCAGGATGGGGGAAGTCACAAAAGATGAGGGTGTACAGGTAAAGAAAAAATGGTATGTTAACGGATGGACAAGAGGAAAATACATCAAATGAGAAAACTCCAGTACAGAGGTGTGCTGGTAAAAGTTTAACAACTGACTCTTCAGAACAAAACTGCATACATATATGTACATATATAAACTAATTATAAATGTTAATAACACGAAGGATGTGTATCAAGCAATTAACAGTAACAAAAATACAAAAATCTACATCCTACACATCATTCTAAGTATACTCTACATACTTACACAACTGTGCGTTATTCATCTAGAACTTCAGTGTGACTTGCTATTTCTTTTTTAAAAACAGCTTTATTGAGATACGTCAAATATCATACAATTTACCCATTGAAAATGTACAATTAAATAGTGTTTAGTATATTCACAGATATGTGCAACCATCATCAGGGTCAATTTGAGATATTCATCACCTCGAAGAGAAACCCCATACCTTTTAACTATCATTCCCCTTCTCCCTTCCTCCAGCCCAAGACAATCATTAATATACTTTCTGTCTCTATAGAGTTTCTGGTTCTGGACTTTCATATGAAGAAAATCATACAAGATGTAACCTTTTAAGTCTGGTTACTTTCACGTAGCATAATATTTTCAAGGTTCACACGTGTTATAGCATGTATCAGTATTTTATTCTTTTTTTATGTCTGAAAATATTCTGTAGTATGGATAGACCACATTTTGCTCATCCATTCATCTGTTGATGGACATCTGGGTTGTTTCCACCTTTTGAGTATTATGAACAATGTGCAATAAACATTTATGTATTTATCCACATTTTTGGGTGGATATATGTTTTCATTTCTCTTAGGTATTTACCTAGGAATGGAACTGCTAGGTCATACAGTAACTCTACGTTTAATCACTGAGGAACTGCCAGACTCTTCCAAAGCAGCTGCACCATTTTACATTCCCACCAGCAATGCACGAAGGTTCTAATTTCTCCACATCCTCCCAACATTTGCTGTTATCTGACTCTTTGATCTTAGCCATCCTAGTGGGTGTGAAGCAGTTTTGTGGTTTTGATTTGCTTTTCCCAGATGACTAATGATGTCAAGCATCTTTTCATGGGCTTGTTGGCCATTTGTATACTTCCTTGGAGAAAGGTCTGTTAGATCCTTTGCCCATTTTAAAATTGTTTTTTTTTAAAATTATTGAACGATAAAAGTTCTTTATATATTCTAGAAACATGTCCCTTATCAGGTACATGATTTGCAAATATTTTACCCCATTTTGTGGACTTTCTTTTCACTTTCTTGATAGTGTTCTTTGAAACACAAAACACTTAATTTTAGTGAAGTCTAATTCATCTATTTTTTTTCCTGATGCTTATGATGTCACATCTAAGGGCTCTCTGTAATCCAATATTATGAAGATTTACCCTTATGTTTACTTCTAAGAGTTTTAAAGTTTTAACTCTTACATTTTAGGTCTTTGATCTAATTTAGTAAATTTTTGTATATGGTGTGTTGTAAGGGTCCAATTTCACTCTTTTGCATATATCTATCCAGTCTTCCCAGCACCATATGTTGAAAAGACTATTTTCCCCACTGAATGCTCTTGGCACCCTTATTAAAAGTCAGACCATAAATGTTTGAGTTTATGTCTAGACTCTCAATTCTATTCCATTCATCTATATGTCTATCCTTAGGCCAGTACCACACTGTCTTGATTCCCATCGCTTTGCAGTGAGCTTTGAAGTCAAAAAGTGTGAGTCCTCCTATTTCTTCTTTTTCACGATTGTTTTGGCTATTCTGGGTACCTTGCAATCCCATATGAATTTCAGAATTAGCTTGTCAATTTCTACATAGACTTCAGCTTAGATTCTGATGGGAATACCTTTGAATCAGCAGATCAGTTTGGGGAGTATTGTGATACAGACTGAATGTTTGTGTCCCCTCAAAATTCATATGCTGAAATCTAACCCCCAATGTGATGGTATTAGGAGGTGGGGCCCTTGGGAGGTGATTAGGTCATGAGGGTGGAGCCCTCCTGAATGGGATTAGTGTCCTTATAAAAGAGACCTCAGAGAACTCCCTTATCCTTTCCACCACGTGAGGACAAAGCAAGAAGATGGCCATCTATGAACAAGAAAGCGAGCTCTCACAAGACACCAAATCTGCCAGCATCTTCATCTTGGAATGCCCAGCCTTGGAATGCCCAGAAATAAATTTCTACTATTTATAAGCAACCCAGTCTATGGTATTCTGTTTTAGCAGCCCAAAAGGACTAAGGCAGTTAACAATGTTAAGCCTTCCAATCCATGAACATGGGATACTTCCCCAATTATTTAGATATTCTTTCAGCAATACTTTCGTTGTTTTCAGAGTATAAGTTTTGCATTTCTTTTGTTAAATTTATTACTAAATATTTTATTCTTTTTGATGCTATTTGAAACTGAAATTTTCTTATTTTCATTTTCAGATTATTCATTGTTTGGGCTTAGAAATGTAATAGATTTTTTGTGTTTTGATCTTGGCCCTGCAACCTTGCTAGCTTTATTAGTTCTAATAATGTTTTAGCAGATTCCTTAGGATTTTCTATATACAAGATCATCTCATCTGTGAATTGGGGTAGCTTTACCTCTTCCTTTCCAATCTGGATGTCTTTGATTTCTTTTTCTTGCCTGGCCAGAACCTCCAGTACCATGTGAATAGAATTGGCAAGAATGGACCATCTTCTCTTGTTCCCAGTCTTAGACAGAAAGCATCCAGTCTTTCACCATTTAATATAATGTTAGCTGGGGTTTTTTCAGATATCTTTTGTCAGGTTAAGGGAGTTACCCTATATTCCTAGTTTGTTGAGTGTTTTCATCATGAAAGAGTATTGGATTTTGAAATTCCTTTTTCCACATCTATTGGGATGATCATGTGATTTTTTTGCTTATATTCTATTGATATGACATATTACATTAATTGATTTTTGGATGTTAAGGCAACCTTGCATCCCTGGCATAAATCCCACTTGGTTATGATGTATAACTCTTTTTATATGTTGTCTGACTCAGCTTGCTAGTATTTGGTTGAGAATTTATACATCCATATTCATAAGAGGTATTGGTCTGTAGTTTTCTTTCCTTGTGGTGTCTTAGTCTGGCTTTAGTACAGAGTAGTACTGGCCTCACAAAATAAATTGAGAAGTGTTCCTTCCTCTTCTATATTTTTGGAAAAGATTGTGAATAATTGGTATTAATTATTCTGTAAATTTTTGGTAGAATTCACCTGTGAAACCACCTGGGCCTGTGCTACTCTTGGTGGGCAGTTTTTTCTCTTCACTTGTTATAGATCTACTCAGATTGTCTATTTCTTCTTGAGTCAATTTCAGTAGTTTGTGTTTTTCTAAAATTTGTCTATTTCATCTAAGTTATCTAATTTGTTGGTTTAACTGCTTATAGTATTTCTTTATAATTTTTTTATATCTATAAGGTTGGTAGCCCCCCTTTAATTTCTGATTTTATTAATTTAAATCTTTCCTATTTTTTCTCAGTCAAGCTATCTAAAGTTTTGCCAGTTTGTTGATCTTTTCAAAGAACAAGCATTTGGTTTCATTGACTTTCACTATTGTTTTTCTATTCCTTATTTCATTAATTTCTGCTCAATCTTTATTATTTCCTTACTTCAACTTGCTTTAGGTTTAGTTTGCCCTTCTTTTTCCAGTGCTTTAAGTTGGAAGGTTATGTAGTGTTTTGATATCTTTCTTCTTTTTTAGTAGAGGTATTTACAGTTATAAATTTCCCTCTAAGCACTGTGTTAGAGTGCATCCCATAAGTTTTGGTATATTATGCCTTAATTTTCATTCATATACAGGTATTTTCTGATTCCCTATTGATTTCTTCCTTGGCCTGATTATTAAGGAGTGTTACTTAATTTCCACATCTTTGTGAGTTTTCCAACTTATTTTGCTATTGGTTTTTAATTTCATTCCATTATAGTCAGAGAATATATTTTGCATTACTTCTGTCTTTTAAAATTTACTTAGGTCTGTTTTACAGCCAAGCATATGTTCTGTCCTGGAGAATGTTTCATATGTGCTTGAGAAGAATACAGTCTGTTGTTGTTGGGTGGAGTGTCCTATGGATAGGACACTATAGTGTTGCT
Source organism: Balaenoptera physalus (assembly GCF_965194825.1). Classification (NCBI taxonomy): domain Eukaryota; kingdom Metazoa; phylum Chordata; class Mammalia; order Artiodactyla; family Balaenopteridae; genus Balaenoptera; species Balaenoptera physalus. Next base: position 148,817,840 of record NC_138883.1, read on the forward strand.
CAAGTCTATAGTGTTGCTCAAGTCTTCTACTTTCTGGTTGATTTGATCTTCTATTTGTTCTATCCATTACTGAAGGTGTCGTATCAAAGTCTCCAGTTATTACTGTTGAATTGTATACTTCTCCCTTCACTGATGTCAATTTTTGCTTCATGTATTTTGGTGCTGTGTTATTTTGCAACGTACATGTTTAAAACCATTATATCCTCCTGATGGGAAGAACTTTAAAAAAAAATCATTTTAAAATGTACATCTTTATCTGTAGCAAAATTTTGACTTCTTATTTCTTCAAAAATCATTATCCATTTTTATTATTCAAATAAATCAGCCCACGAATAAATGCTTGATTGGAATTTTTGTATAAGTTAACCAGTAAAGTGAAAGTAAAAAAACAAAGCTCTATCTTGGAACGTTACTCAAAATGAGCAACTTCTTTGCTTTTAGATAGTGGAAGAATATGTCTTCAATTTTTTTGTGCTATGTACAGTGTCATGGCTATGGCCCTCCTGGGTTCTTCGAAAAGCCCTTTGCTAATTCCTGTAGGAAAAAGGGCTGCACTCTGGCTCCCCCTGCCAGAAATTCCACATCAGACTTGAGAGGCACACAGGGGAGAGGCTGAGATCAAGCTCTTCAATCAGAAATGTAAACAGATAAGGAAGAAGGAGGTGGTGATGTGCTTTCCATCAAAACACCTGCCCAGGTGTCAGAACTCCTGAGGCCACCCTTTTTTTTTGGGAGCTACATACCCCCAGGAAGCCTAGGCAGAGACTAGAAGGATGTCCAATTAGCGGTCAGGTCACACTCACAGCAAGATAGCCCGGCTTTCCAGAAAACAAGAATAAATCACACTGTCCCTGCAATGTGATGCATCTATTTACAAAGGATTTAGGGTCAGAAAACATGCATGTGATCGTGGGCAAGCACAACATAAATCACATTATTGTTTGCTTACAGGGAAAGATACCTCTCCCAGTTACATGCTTGATGTGGCTGGAGAGGAAGAGCTCACATTTCCTACAAAACTGGACGCTGTTTTCACATCCCTTTGTCGTGACACATAAGCTACGGCTTAGGTTCCTTGAGATTCTTCTCTACACAGGAAAGTGTTCCCCATGTAGCCAAAGATCGATTTTGACCAAGAAGAAACAAGACATATTCTTTACCTCCATCGTCCAGTGCTTCTCATCCTTTCCTCTTTTAACCATTAATTCTAAAGTGCTATGAAAAACAGAAATTTGATGATTTCCTAATGGTTAAGAGCAAGGTTAGAATCTGATGCCAGCACCTGCCAGGTGCATGACTTTGGAAAAGTTCCTTAACTCTCAAGGCCTCAGTTTCCTTACCTGTAAAGTGGGGATAAAATAGTACCTGTCTCTCAGTCATGGCTGTCAGGAGTAAATGAACGAACGCATGTGATGTGCTCAGAGCAGTGCCTTGTACACAGCAAGTGCTCAAAGAAGTTTGCAATCCTCACCATCATCATCATCACGCAGCAGTTAGTATTAGTTTTGCATAAAAATATTAAAGAGCACATTTCCATCTCATGTTTGAACATATATCAAAATGAACTAAATATATAACTTTTATGAAATTTTCCACCTAAATTTCTAATTCTTGGCAATACGAAGTAGGACAAATATTTTAATTCACTCCATACTGAAACGAAGCAGGACCCTATGAGGTCTGTCCAGGGCCACCTCCCCCTCTGCCCAAATAGCCTCCGCCTGCCTTTTGTCTGCAGAAGAACTTTTGGTCAAAGAATACATTTAATCAGAGAAGTGAGAAAATGCAGGAGCAAAGGAAAACAGTCAAACAAGACCAAATAATAATAGTTTAGTCATTAAGCAAAGTCAAGGACCTTTAGTTCCTCCTTAAGGGCTATAGATAATATTCTGAGCCATATCCTGTAAGCTGTCCTGTAGGTACTGAAACCCCCACCAGGTGGAAGAAGTTAACTACATGATAACCAGGCTGTAGCCATCACATAAGCTGCCACAATTCTGAGAACTGTCCTCAAGGAAATGGGAACAAGCCGACCCTGGAACTGAAGATTAACTGTACTGAAAACAATCAAGATGATGCTGGTCAGACCACTGATGACCAATTTCAAGATGACTGTCAGAGCTGCCTGTGCTGTTTCTGCACGTAGCCCCCTCCCTCAGCCTATAAAAGCTCTTGCCCCCTGATCAGCAGGGGGGAATTGGCCTTTGGACATGAGTCCCCTTCTCCCCCAGTTGCCAGCCTCCAAAATAAAGCAAACTTTCCTTTCCACCAACCTTGCCTCTCAAGTATTGGCTTTTGAGTGGTGAGCAGCCAGACCCAACTTTCGGTAACAATACTGCGGTGATGGAGGATATATTTGTTTCCTTTATAATAAAATTATTACCCAACTATATTAAAATTAAAAACAAGGACAAGAATGCATGTTCACTGTGGCCGTGCCTGTGACAACAAAACAATGGAGATGGCCTGACCGCCTCTCGGTGCAGGTAAATACAGTGACTATGGGGAACTACACGCAGCCGCCAGAAGAATGAGGGGCTCCCTGTATATACTTCCATGGTAATGTCTCAGATAATATCACTGAGCAGGGAAAACGCCACAGACAAAAGTATACAGTATAAGCATGTTTAAAAATAAAACTGTATGTTTGTGAATGTACATGCACACCCACATGTACGTAAACATATACGCACATAAGAGGGTCTGAACACAACTCATCCTAAAGGGATCACATGTGTGATGGGGAGTGGCAGGCAGACAGTGAGAGGGGAGACGTCCAGTTTTATTCCAATTCATGTATCACCTGCATCTTTTCCAACGAGAATCTATTAATCTGTTATTTCATATTAAAAAAAAAAAGGAAACAACAACAAAAAAGCGCCTTTTCCGTTAAGACAATGTACTTATCAACACACGATGCATTATATTATATTGACCTGCATCTGAAAAGCATTGTTAGGCTTTCATTTTAAAAACACTGTAAGAGGGGCTTCCCTGGTGGCGCAGTGGTTGAGAATCTGCCTGCCAATGCAGGGGACACGGGTTCGAGCCCTGGTCTGGGAGGATCCCACATGCCACGGAGCAACTAGGCCTGTGAGCCACGACTACTGAGCCTGCGCGTCTGGAGCCTGTGCTCCGCAATAAGAGAGGCCATGATAGTGAGAGGCCCGCGCACCGCGATGAAGAGTGGCCCCCACTTGCCGCAACTGGAGAAAGCCCTCACACAGAAACGAAGACCCAACACAGCCAAAAATAAACATAATAAATAAATAATAAATAAAAAATTAAAAAAAAAAAAAACACTGTAAGAATGTGAAAGTGAATCCCAAACTTCTGCAGGATGAATTGAAAGAATTAGGTCATAACTGAAAACAGATTTTTAAACAAAGTTTTGATGCTGTGCAATATTTCATTGTACCAGCAGTCGTAAATTAAACAAAACATGATGAGGCATTTAAAAAGACATTTGAAAACCCATAATGGTTTTAATTGTCATTAACCTAAAACGGCATGTTTACTTAAAACCCCCAGGTAATTTTTTATCTTCCTCTGGGGCTCTTAGGAAAAGAACCGCTGGGATACACTCGCTGATTCACTCACAGGCCAGGATGGCACCCAGCCCTGGATGTGGCCTTGTTCCTTGTGGGGTTCTGCCAAGTAGGGAATGATGGGAAACGCCAGTACTCGGAGGAAAACTGACGGGATGCCAAGAGAACAACAGCAGCTGGGAGCCTTTCCGATAGGGGGATGGGGGGAGGCCCTTCCCTGGAGGTACTGACACCAGCTGGGACCTGGGACCCTTTGCTACAGTGCTTGCACCTGGACAAACGTCTCTTTGAGCAACAAAATATAAAGAAACTATATGGGACTAAAAATAATTGCATGCATGTGCAGCTGGGGCAAATTATGGACAACAAGACACAAAGAGACCAAAAAGCCCAATTGTCACTTCTGAAGAGCCGGGAGCAAAAGCCCATGTAAGGAGCCAGCTCACCAGCCTCTCAGGTAGCGAGTCAGCAATGGAACTTATTACTTGTTCTCCCTTCCCCTGCTGCAGCAGGGGCCCCAATAAAGCCTTGCCTGAATTTCTTGTCCGGCCTCTGATTGATTTTGATTAAGGAGGCCAAGAACCCTGGTCAATAACTGTACCACCTACTCTGGAATCTGGAGGATGGGAAGGAACCACCTGCAGGAGGCTGAGGCTAGGATCTGCCTGGGGTCAGATAGAGCCTGGGATTCCAATGGCCGGTGAGGCAGGGGTGCGGGAAGCTGGGGCGGCAGGGAGCGGTGGGGGAGGGGCTTTACCATAGGAGGCTGGGGGGAGGGACGGGAGACTCCAGCGGAGGGTGAGCTGGGAGGAATGGGTGGAGGGATGCCAAGGGCACCCAGGAAGCTGGTGGCGGAAGGAGGAGGGGGGGGAGGCTGAGGGGAAGAAGGGAGGCTGGGAGGGAGGGGTCGGGAGGGGGCCACCAGGGAAGGCTGGCCAAGAGGGAGGAGCCATGACGGAGCACGGAGTACAGGCTACAAGGAGGGCGGCCCTGCATTCCATGTGCAATGGAACGGAAGCACACAACTAATTTATATTTAAGAAGCTCTCTCTCTCTGTGAAACCGAGTCTCCCTAAAACTGAGTTCCTCTGCCGAGTGTAGGATTAACCTCTCTTATCCCAAATGTTATTCCCTTTCTTCTCCTGAACCTGCTCCCCTCAAGACTGAGGAGTATCAAAGACAAGGGGATTGAAGCCGAGTACAAGCCCTGAGACGCTGTCCTTGAAGTAGAAGTCTTTGCTTTAGTCTCCCAGGCCTCCCCTGAGTCTCAAAGGGCTGCTCCAGTGACTGATTAGGACACGTGAGGATGGAGAAACAAAGAGTAGCTTTTGGGCCGGGAAACTGGGAACAATTTAGTCTATAAACCAGCCACACAGCAGAGTCCCCGAACTCCCAGTTCCCTGAAAGATACAGACACACATTCCTAAGCTGTTGTTACGGGAAGCAGTGGTTAAGAGTCTGCCTGCCAACACAGGGGACACGGGTTCAAGCCCTGGTCCGGGAAGATCCCACATGCCGCGGAGCAGCTAAGCCCGTGCACCACAGCTGCCAAGCCTGCGCTCTAGAGCCCACGAGCCACAACTACTGAAGCCCATGTGCCTACAGCCCGTGCTCTGCAGCAAGAGCCCACGGCAATGAGAAGCCCGCGCACCGCAACGAAGATCCAATGCAGCCAAAACTAAATAACAAAATATTAGCAATTCAATTGCAACATAATATGTATGCCTTAAATGTGCCTGGACCAAGGAAGGTCTATTTCTGTAACGCAAAGGTAGTTCAGCATTAGGAAGTCTATTAATGCAAATCACTACACTAATAAACTAAAGAGGAAAACTGTATGATCATCTTTACAGATGTTGAAAAGACAGTGATAAAACTTACATGCATTCCTGATTTAAAAAAAAAAATCTTAGAAAGTCAGGCTAGGGAATTCCCCGGCAGTCCAGTGGTTAGGACTTGGTGCTTTCACTGCAGGAGCCTGGGTTCAATCCCTGGTAGGGGAACTAAAATCCCAAAAGCTATGTGGTGCGGCCAAAAAAAAAACTTAAAAAAAAAATAAAGTTAGTTTAAAAAAAAAAGTCAGGCTAGAAGGAAATGCCTTACGTTAATAAGGGCACCTCTGGGAAGCTGACAGTGAAAACTACACTGAATGGTGACCCATCATGTCAATCCTCTTCACTCTCCATCCTATAAAAGTCAGGAATAAAACAACGCTATAAAAAAGGGCTGTTGGGCTTCCCTGGTGGTGCAGTGGTTGGGAATTCGCCTGCCAATGCAGGGGACACGGGTTCGAGCCCTGGTCCGGGAAGATCCCACATGCGCGGAGCAACTAAGCCCGTGAGCCACAACTACTGAGCCTGCGCGTCTGGAGCCTGTGCTCCACAACAAGAGAAGCCACTGCAATGAGAAGCCACGCACCGCAGTGAAGGGTAGCCCCTGTTCACTGCAACTAGAGAAAGCCTGTACGCAGCAACAAAGACCCAACGCAGCCAAAATAATAAAATAAATAAATATATTAAAGAAAAAAAAAAGGGGCTGTTATTAGTCACCCCTTTCCCCCGAAAATCCTCAACATGAATAAAGGGTAACATGGGGCCTAGGCTGGTCCAGATTCCCGTGGAAAAATGACCTGAAAGTTCTGTGCTATGTCACTGCCTTCTTTGAGACCACAGAGCAATGTGGAAATACCTTGCTTGTCCTGTGGAAGTGGGCCCTCAGGGGAGCTGTGTGCTGGCACGCAGGCCTTGGGTCTCTGTGAAAACAAAGATGCTCTAAAAACACCTGTTTGAAAACAGGCTTTGGCCTTGTGTCAGGTGCTCCCCAGGCACCTCTTCTGTGAGAGCAGGGCAGCCGCGGTGGGTGACAGGCAGATGGAGCTGCCGGGCCTTATCCCTGCTGCGTCTCCTTTCGTGTGTCCTTCTATGAAGCTCAGTCAGGGATTAGGTTAAAAGCCTAATGCTAAGTACGTCAGACAGAGAAAGACAAATACTGTATGATTTCACTTACATGTGGAATCTGTAAAACAAGACAAATGAACAAACATAAAACAAAAACAGAGTTATAGATACAGAGAACAAACAGGGGGTTCCCAGAGGCGAGGGGATGGGGGTACGAGAGAGATGAAGAGGTACAAACTTCCAGTTGCAAAATAAATGAGTCACAGGTATGAAATGTACAGTATGGGGAATACAGTCAATAATTATGTAATATCTTTGTATGGTGACAGATCGTAACTAGACTTATCTTGGTGATCATTTTTGAATGTATAGAAACATCAAATCACTGTGTTGTGTAACAGGAACTAACACAGTGTTGTAGGTCAATTATACCTTGAAAACAAACAAACTCATAGAAAAAGAGATCAGATTTTACAGAGGCGGGTGTGCGGGGAGGGGGAATCGGGTGAAGGTGGTCAAAGGGTACAAACTTCCAGTTATGAGATAAATGTAATGTACAATATGATACATATAAATAACACTGCTGTACGTTGTATATGAAAGTTGTTAAGAGAGTAAATCCAAAGAGTTCTCATCACAAGGAAAAACATTTTTTTCTATCTTTTAAATTTTGTATCTATATGAGATGATGGATGTTCACGAAACTTATTGTGATGATCATTTCATGATGTAAGTCAAATTGTTATGCTGTATGGGGAAAGAAGCTAAAAAAAGAGTTGATATGTGTATATGTATAACTGATTCACTTGGCTGTACAGCAGAAACTAACACAACATTGTAAATCAATACTCCAAAGAAAAATTTTTTAAAAATCGTTATGCTGTACACCTGGGTACACTGCTGTATGTCAATTATATCTCAATAAAACTGGGGAAAAAAAGCTTATTGCATTACACGGTACTGAATGCCTATTGAAACCCATATCAATCAATGTAAAAAGTTAAGAAAAAAATATGCTCTATAAATATTCATAACGAAGGGAAAGAACCTTTATTTTCACAGCTTATGTGGCTGTCCACCTAGAAACTAAAAGATAATTTTGAAAAACTTTTAGAGTTAACAAAAAATTTCAACATACAAAATATACAAAAGTCAACAGCATTTTGGCTTCCGGAAAGATGGAGGAGATGTACTTTTCCCTATTCTTCTGAGTACAGCTAAAAACACTGGACATTGTATATAAAACATACATTAAAGACTCCGAAAAGTAAAAAGAAGACAGACTGGTTATGGACTTCGGGACCCAGAGAAGGGCACAGTGGTGAGTTTCCTGAGTTTTTTGGTTTTGCTTCCTATATCCCAGACTTGGAGATGAAAACTCAGAGCCTCCCAAATTCCGTGGTGTTGAAGGAAGCCACGTGGGGAGCCTGGGCTTCCACCCACCCCCGGCAGTAAGGAGGCCCCCTCTGCTCCCAGGTAAGGTGGAAAGTCAGGGCTTTCAGCACTGCCTGGCGGTGATGAGGCCATCTCCCCACCCCATGTCAGTACAAGCCACTTGGGGAGGAGTAGGGTCTACCCTTCCCAGCCAGAGAGGTATCAGTGGAGGCTTTCTGGAGAGCTGGAACTCCCACCTCCACGTAGGAGAAAATATTCAAGGTTTAGGGATAGGCAAAGAGTTCGTAGACTTGACACCAAAACCGTGATCCATAAAAGCATCAATTGATAAATAAGACTTCATCAAAATTTTTAAAATTTACCCTGCTGAAGACCCTATTAAGAGGATGAAAAGACAAACTACAGACTGGGATAAATATTTGCAAACCACATATTCAACAAAGGACTAGTATCTAGAATATAAAGAACTCTCAAACCTCAACAGAAAAAAAAAAAACGGAAAGAAAATAAGCAAAACACATGAACAGACATTTTACCAAAGAGGATATACAGATAGCAAAGAAGCACATGAAAAGATGTTTAACATCATTAGCTATCATGGAAACACAAATTAAAACTACAATAGGGCATCACTCTATGCTATGAGAATGATTAAAGTAAAAGAAAAGTGACAACAGCAAATGCTGATGAAGATGCGGAGAAACCGGATCGCTCGTACATCACTGGTGGGAATGCCAAAAGGTACGGACAACCTACAGAGCAGTTTGGCACCTACCATACAACCAGCAACTGCACTCCTGGGCATTCATCTCAAAGAACTGAAAATTGGTGTTCACACAGAAACCTGCACAGGAATGTTCATAGCAGCTTTATTCATAATAGTCAGAAGGTGGAATTCGTTTGGATGTCCTTCCACAGGTGAATGGTTAAACCGGTCCATCCGATCAGAGCAACACTGCTCCATGGAATAAACAGCGAGAAACTATCAGCATGTGCAACAGCCTGGATAAATCTCCAGAGAATCATGCGGAGTGAAAATAGCCAGTTCCAAAAGCCTACATATTGTACGATTCCACTTATATGACATCTTGGAAATTAAAAAAAAAATAGAAATGGAGTGTTCTAGTGGACTAGCGATTGCCAGGCATTAAGGAGGGAGTGGGGGCAGAAAGGAAGTAACTGCGGCTATTAAAAAAGCAACAGGAGGGGCCTATAACGTGGTAGAAATGTTCTGTCTTGACTGCATCACTGTCAATATCCCAGTAAGATACTGTACGATACTTCTGCAAGATGTTACCATTGGGGAAAACTGGGTAAAAGCTACATAGATTTCTCTGTATTATTTCTGTGTGTGAATCTACAGTTATCCCAAAATGAAAAGTTTAATTAAAAAATCAATAGCTTACCTACATTATAGCAATAACCAATTATAAAATAGAGTGAAGAAAACTACCACTGACATTAGCATCAAAAACTACAAACCAACTAGGAATTAGTAGAAGATGTTTAAGCACTGTATGAAAAAGGCTAGAAGACTTCCCTGAAGGCTGGAAGAGACATAACCTGGTCCTAAATCAAAAGACTTAATATGATAAAGATCTCAATTCTTTCCCAATTTACCTCTACATTCAATTCTGCTTCTATTAAAAATAACTCCACCGCACTGATGACCAGGGGGAGCAAATTAAAACATAGTGAGATGCAATTTTTCATCCTTCAGGTTGGCAAACATTTTCAATATTGGTGACATCTAATCTGGGCAAGGGTTGGACGTGCTCGTCTCCAGGGACCGCAGGCAGAAATGATCGTGAGTACAAACCTTTCTGGAAGGCAACAGCTGTCAACATTTTAATGCATTTACTCTTTGTGCCATCAATTCAACTTTTAGAAAGCATCCTTCATAGATAACACACAAACGTGTCCATAGATTTATTTATAAAACAATTAAATCCAGCATTATTTGTGACATAAGAAGAGACCACTTAAGGGCCCTGCAGTTGGGGACCTGTGAATTAGTGTGTAGAATTTGCATCCACAGAATATAATGCAGGAGTTAAAAGGATGGACTAGATCTGAGGCTATTTCTCTAATTTACATACAGAAATTTCCATAAGGGTACATGCTGACACGGGGGAGTTAAAAATTTTACACTTCTGTATTTTGGGAATTTTACAATGGATACATTTCTTTGGTACTTTAAGTTTTCAGATAAATAAAACAAATACATTACTGGCCAAACTCATCAGGAAAGGAAGAGAAATATACAACAGTATGAAAACAAAAGAAATAAGAACATAATGTTACTATGGGTATTTTAAAAACAATTCAATGCATTACTTCATATTAAAATGTGAAAAGGCCAATACAAAGAAAAAATGTTAATTCTGACAATTGATATTGTCAAATGTGGCTCAAAAGCTGAGAAAGAAATAGAAAAAAATCTGTAAGAATAGAAATTTATGCCTAATAACTTTTTAAATAAAATAGTTCTAGGTCCAGAGAATGCCAAAAGGTACGGACAACTGGCATTTATGTGCCAGTATCCATCAAGGAACAGAAAATTCCTTAGATTGAAGTTTCTTAACTAATATTTATGAAATACGATAATCATGAAACAAAATAGGGTAGGAGGAAAATGAAAGCTTCAAATTAACTGCATTTATGAATACAGATGAAAAATCACAAATAAATCAGAAGATAGCATCTGGTAATATTTTAAAAGACTGTGAATCAAGGATAGAACCAGAGTCTGCTTCAACTAAAGGCTGTTGATACCAAGCTAGCTTAAAAACAAAAATACAAGCAAAACCCCTTTTTATTTCAAAAAACTTGAGGAAGGAAGAGTGGCAGCAAGAAGTCAACTCCATATTGAGTAGTTAGGGTCTCCTTGGCCACTGTCACAATATTCTCCAGTAAATTCATACATACAGGATATTCATATACTTATATATCCGAATGGTAACCATCAAGGCTTGGACGTTACTGCTGTCATATAATATAAAATTCCACATTCTTTCAGGTTTGAAACAACTTCAAAATTGAAGTGTGGTTTCCCTAGCCTATTCATCTCCAAAATAAAGTACAACCACAAGAAAGCCCTTTGTAGCCGGCTTGATTAAGAAAGCAGATATGGATCAATTGCAAGTTTTCCATGGGTATTTTTGGTTAGAATGTAGCTCTTTAATTCCCATGTGTGAGATATTCTATCCTGACTCCAAGAGACACATTAATCTCTGAGCAGAAACTGGGAATAATTCAGTTCAACCCATATTATTTAATGCTTGCTGTGTCTAAGTCACATTAGGTATTTTAACGTGGAAAAAGTTTGTTTCTATGATAATTGTCACTCAGAGACATACATTATTTAACTTGAGGAAAGTAACAGAATATGTCTACCAAAATGTGTATTATATGGGATTCAGGTATCTAAATTTTCAGAAGGTAAAAATGATGATCAGAGAGGAAATTCCAGATTATTCAAAAATAATTTTAAAAGTTACATTATTTACTTTTAGAGGGCACACAGGGATTAGCTTTCATGACCTATTTCTATTTCCCTAATTGTATGCCTATTACGGTTTTCATATTTAATTTTTTTGTCATTTTCTACATTTGTTTCAAATGAATTTCTTCATAGAACTTAAAAACCGCATAAAATTTAGTTTTATACTATGTGAAATTAGGCATAAGCCAAGTTCATTTTCACTGAGAAGAAGATATGTAATAGGGAAGAACAAACCTGACTCCTTATTAGATCTATTCCTTTAGCTCTAACCCTTGTGCTCTGTTGCCTGTACTTAGTCATGCTGGCTCTGCACCTTTTGTAAAAGAATGTTGCCTATAGCCTGAAATATACAGGAGAGCCTATTCTCAGGACTCTGACCTTTAAGAGTCCATTCATATAGGGATAAAAAGTTGCAGAACAGAGAATAACATTTGTCTTGTTGGAGGTTTACAGGAACACTGTGACCTGACCTACATGGACAGCTGCAAGAACAAAGGATTCCTGCACCAAGAAGTCTGCAACCTCGCCCTTCCCTCACCTTGCCTTTAAAAATGCTTTGCTGAAAGCAAAGTTCGGGGATTTGGGGGGTACAAGCTACCCGGCTCTTTGCTTGGCCCTGCAATAAACCTTTCTCTGCTCCAAACTCTGATGTTTCAGTTTGTTTGGCCTCACTGTGTGTCGGGCACATGAACATGTGTTCAAGTAACAGATATACATTCAAGAAGTTTTTATACAAAATTTTTTTAACTATAGAGATTTCATTCCAGTTATGTTCCACGTAGCTTAATCCTGAGACTCTATCAATATAATTACCATTCCAATAGATCAAAGTAAAAATATATGTAAACTTAACAGATCTCAAAAAACCTCTTTGATATTTAACCTCCATTTTATTTTTTAAGACTATCAGTAAAATATGAATCTTATCACCTTAACTTTATCACTTTAACATGACAAAATAGCTATCTGAAACCATCTCTCAGCATCATGCCTGACAGTGAATCGTTAGGGGCTTCTAGTTAAACTCAGGAACAGAAAGTGGATGATGAAATACCATTAATATCTAACGTTATTTTGATAGTTTTAGTCAAAGCAACTAGACAGGACAACAAGATATACAAATACTGTAAAGCAGGAGACAATTTAATCATTTCTTTTGACAAACTACAGGATCAAAGATTGAATCTGTACATTTAGTGGCATGTACAGTTAAATGTAAATAAGAAAAAAATTCCTGGGAGTCTTATATACTATTTGTAGCCTCTTACAATGTAAAATAATAATTTAAAAAATGCACTCACCAGAGCAAGAAGATATTTAAAATACATAGCACTAAACTTAAAAAGAAATATGGAAACAATGTACATGCCTTAATTAAGAATACCCATGGGCTTCCCTGGTGGCGCAGTGGTTGAGAATCTGCCTGCCAATGCAGGGGACACGGGTTTGAGCCCTGGTCTGGGAAGATCCCACATGCCGCGGAGCAACTGGGCCCGTGAGCCACAACTACTGAGCCTGCGCGTCTGGAGCCTGTGCTCCGCAACAAGAGAGGCCGCGACAGTGAGAGGCCCGCGACCGCGATGAAGAGTGGCCCCCGCTCGCCACAACCAAAGAAAGCCCCCACACAGAAACGAAGACCCAACACAGCCAAAAATAAATAAATAAAAAAAAAAAAAAAAAAAAGAATACCTTATTGCTAAACATCACCTGAGTCCTCAGCAAGTCATAACCTTTTTGCTGGTGGAGGGTTTGAAATATTGTGAGAATTACCAAAATGTGACAAAGAAACACAAAGTGAGCAAATCCTGTTGGAAAAGTGGTGCTGATAATAAAGTATTATGAAAAAGACTGCGAAAAAAAAAAAAGAAATATGGAAGGTCCATGTGTACATTTTCAAAAAATAAGTTTTATGATATTTATAGCAAAATAAATGTCAGATCTATGAAATATATAGATATGAAACCCTAAAATACTGGGGAAAACTGGGAAAATTATTTATAGAGTGGGAAAATCTTTTCTAGGCAAAACATATAAGCCAGAAGCATAAGAGTAAAACTGTAAAGATGGACAAAATCAATTTGAGTATACAAAATTTCAGCACAGAAAGAATACTATTAAAAAAGTCAAAAAATGAATAACAAACTATGAAAAATATATATCTGCAACACATACAACGATGGTCAATCTCCTTAATATAGGAAATGCATTTATAAATCAGTTATGAAAAATAACCTAACAGAAAAATAGGCAACAAACATAAATCGGCAATTAGCAGTTAAAGAAATATAAATAACTTATAAACAAATGTAAAAGATGATCAGTTTCACTTTTAATTACAGAAATGTAAATTACATAATAACAGCTTCCATTTTCATCAGATTGACAAAGACAAAGTAATTCTGATGACACACAAAAGTTTGTGTGGGTTTGGGCAAACGGGCACAGTCATACACTACTGGCAAAACTCTGGTGCCCCATCTTTAAAGGGAAATTTACGAACAACATCCTAAATGTAAAGTGCACACTTATGCTTTCACTGAAAGGACGCTCTTAGTAATTTCTTCTCGAGATCTATTTGCACGTTCCTCTCTTGTTTGCCCCAATACCCTCCTCACTTGGACCAGCTGCCACAGCAGGAGCAAAAGCCACTCAGTATTTGTTGAGTTATGAATGTGCACAAAGGGTAATCTTCTCTGCCATGTTTATTTTAGCAAAAGACTAGAAACATCCCTAACTGATCCTTCATTAAGTGGTGGTTAAACAAATTATCATCCATCTATCCATCCATCCATCCATCCGTCTGTCTATCCATCCATCCATCCATCCGTTCATCCATCCATCTGCCCAGGGCTCTCTATTTAACAGCTGGAAAGGGCTCCAAGGGGTGATGTACAAATGTCACCAAGCTACAGGGTTGGCTGACAAAAGGGATGTGAATAACGGTAGGTAGAAGAGACATGTGTGTAAGAATGGTAACACAACACTAATATGCACAGAAAATATCTGGCTACCAAAAACTTTCTGAAGGGGATGCTAGGAGTGTGGAATTGAAAAGAGACCTCATAATGGTAATAATTTATATGTAATAAATTATTATATATAATAAAAATTAGTTAAGGAAAAAGACACACAGATATGGAAATGTACTAGATACACTAAAGAAAAACAAAAACTGCACTGAAGGATTTATAAAAATAATTTGGATAAAATCAAAGCATGCACAATGTGCCCGAAAGGGAAAACATGATGTTGTGAGCGTGTCCATTCTCCACCAAATTAATCTATAATTTTAATATGATTCCAATTCAAATTTCAAATTGATTCCTTTGAGTCTTGAAAAAAAATTTCAAAACTCATCTGGAAGACTAAACTTTTAAAAACGGGCAAGAACTTTTTTAAGAAGTAGATTAAAGTCTGGGATGGGGGTGGGGTAGGGCTTGCCCTACCAGTTATAAAAATATAGAGTTAAGGTAATAAAAGTGGTGCTGTTCTGTGTATAGCACAGGGGATATAGCCAATATTTTATAATAACTGCAAATGGAGTATAATCTGTAAAAACATTGAATCATTATGTTGTATAGCTGAAACTAATATAATATTGTAAATCAACTATACTTCAATTTCTTAAAACGTAGTATTGTTCTGGAATATGAATAAACAGACATGGGAATGGGACAGAATGAAAAGTCCAGAGATAGGCAAACAGTCACATCTGTATGTGTGTGTGCATACCTATGATAATGCTGTCAGAGTAGATACCAGCTCTCTTTTTGACTATCCAGCATACACTCCTGCCTTCCTTCCCTCAACCCTTCCTAACAGTACCTTAGTTTGGGGGATTATCTCTTGGATTCCACTGGAGGGACAGCTAAGCAGATTTTTTCTTACCCTGGCCAATCAAAATGCTCCCTCCCTGGACTCTGACTCTAGGGCCAACGGACAAAGAGGTTAAGAACCACGGGAATTGTTCACTCCTGCAGAACTGCATCCTGAGGAGTTCAGGGTTCCCGCTGCAGACCCCCACTCTGAGTCAAGCTTTTGCAGCCACAGAAGCTCTTTTGGAACCAGCCAGTTTCCAGGCTTAATCTCTAACCCCTTGGATATTCAATAGGTCCCACCATCTCTCTAATAAATGGCCTTTGGCTTTGTCAGTTTTTGTAACTTGCTACCAAAGGACTCAATGTTCGGGTGGCATTTCATATCATCAGGGAAATATTAGGTTACTCAGGAAATAGTTTTAGGAAAGCTAGCTACCCATTTTAGAGGAAAAGGTTAAATTCAGCAAATAAATTCCAGGATATTAAAGAGTTAATTATAAAAAAAATAAAAGCACACCAGGGGAAATTATTGGGGTAACGTGATCTTAGGAAGGAAAAGGTCTTTTTATTCGTACCAAGGTAAGACCACAAAGGAAAACTTGAACAGCTTTGAATACACAAAAATTAAAAATTTTTCTATGTGAAAAAATAAAATTAAAGGGCAAATAACAATCCAGAAATATATCTGACCATATAAGCTGCAGGACTCAAAACCAGAATATATGAAGAGCTCTTGCAAATAAATAACTGTTAAATCTAAAAATGGGTAAAGGTCCCAGTCAAATCACAGAAGAAAAAGAAATATAAATGGTACATATATAAAATATGTTATATGTAAATATAAAATTGCATATAATTATATATAATTAAATCTTTCCCATCCTTTCATGCAGCATACAGTATAGGGAAACAGGGTCTGAGATTAATACCAGGAGAAGTCAACCTTTCAAGACTGGGCACTTGCCTTTCTTTTGGATCTGGACCTCTGGGCACTGTCACTTCTTGTCACCCCAGTCACTGTCTTAGAAAATTGGAATCAGAGAAAAAAATGGCTAATCCTGTGTAGGTTGCCAGATTTTTACCATATTCACCACATTTAGTACTTAGGAAAAGAGAGGCTACCAAGTTACGAACAGAAGTTAGCAAGTCGCCCTTTCTGATGGTGATGGGGCTCCAGGTTGTGTCAGTTCTTGGTAGTCCTGGGGAAATACTGCACTACAGCGAGGATACTCTGTGTACATCATATTGGGATGAAATATGATCAGTGTGAGCTCGCCCACACTGAAGAGAAAATAACAAGACTAAGCTCTCAGTTTTGGGGACTCAGTAGGTGCTTCAGCACTCAGCCTGCACCTTACACTAGACTTGCTGGCCTTGGTAGATGAGGAATGTAAAGGACAGCAGCTCCCCTTTGAACCCGATGGCATGGCCACTAGAAATGTAGGCACTGCCCTGCTACAGAAAAGCTTCGGGTAGTTCAGCATAGCCCCTGACCTCTCAGAAATCATGGCCACAGGTTGGCAAGTACATGGGCAGCTATGAGGGGCATGGCTCTAAAGGGTAGCCTTGTGCCTTCTCTAAGTTAAAGAAAAAAACGCCAGCACCCCCATACCCAGCAGCCAGGGTCACATCAGGGGTCACACTGCACCTGTACTGAATGTCATGGGACGCACTCTGATTTCTGCACCAGCCACACGCACGTGTTACCGAAGCAGGAGCCAAGTTATGATAAGGAATGATGATTACATTCAACAAACCAAAATGACCCCCTACCATGTCCATAGCACACCATCTACGGTTTTCCTAGATTGAAAAGATAGTTCTCTTTTTTAACTGAAAAATGAGAACTAAATTGTTTGGATGCACTCATTATCAAGCTTATATGTATCTCAGCACTTAAAATTGACTTATAAAATTGATTTTTAAAAATTCAGTGGAGACAAAAATCAATGCTACAAATATTAAAATAAAATCGTTACTAAAGACATTTATTTTAAAATAGCATTATACTAATATACTATTAGTAACTGACTTATGAGTAGAACCAGTTTTAATTTGGGAGAATTTTTAAAAATGAATCAACATTAATTCCTTAAACAACACTAAAACATCAGAATAAATCCAAGGAAACAATAAAATTATTTTTGAAATCACTTTCATTCAAAATCAAAGCCTATGCCCTTTATCAAAAGGTCTGCATTTCATTACTCACCAACTGACAGCCTTCTAGGGAGTTGACTAGCTGAGCGTTCTGACAGGAGAGAATTGAACCAGCCAAATTCAGCATTACACATACTGCAGAGAGCAGCATGAAAAAGGTTATCTGGAAACAAACCAAACAAGAAATTGATTATTCACTTGGAGAGACTCGAAGGAAAAATTATTTGGCTTTCAAAAAGCTTTCAGGGCTTCCCTGGTGGCGCAGTGGTTGAGAATCTGCCTGCCAATGCAGGGGACACGGGTTCGAGCCCTGGTCTGGGAAGATCCCACATGCCGCGGAGCAACTGGGCCCGTGAGCCACAATTACTGAGCCTGCGCGTCTGGAGCCTGTGTTCCGCAACAAGAGAGGCCCGCGCACCGTGATGAAGAGTGGCCCCCGCTTGCCTCAACTAGAGAAAGCCCTAGCACAGAAACGAAGACCCAACATAGTAATCAATCAATCAATAAATCTTTAAAAAAATAAATAAATAAATAAAAAGCCTGTGCCTTTAAAAAAAAACCATATTAAGATGGTTTTAAAAAAACAAAAAAGCTTTCAGATGATCCAGTAATTACATGAATAACATTTCTATGTTTTCAAGGAAAGTATTATTAAAATTTCAAATTCATATTACCTTAAATCAAATAAAAAAGGTAAAGTCTCTGAAAAGCCATAGCCAGCAGCCATGATTTTACTTGAAATATATTGTAAAATATTTTAGAAGCTAAACTTGAAAATACTATGCATTCTACAGTCTCAAAATAGTGTTATATAGTCTCAGAAATAACAAGTAATAAATTACTAAAAAAAATCAAGTAAAAGAAGTTTATTTATTAGAATGCCTTTAAGTTTATTTCTTTTTTGTTATGGAAAATTTCATACATATGCAAAACCAGAGAAAACAGTGTAACAACGCCCCACATACCCATCTCCCAGCCTGTAAATGTACTCCATATTTATTGAAAAAAATCTGCATGTAAGTGGACCATGCAGTTCAAACCCGTGTTGTTCAAGGGTCAACTGTATATATTATTCATATATTAAACATTATATTGTATTAACTAGACAATGGCACAGTAGCCACAAACTCTTGACACCTCTGGGAAGGGTGAAAAGAAACAAGGGCTTGATCTGGTCTGTAATGTTTTCTACTTTAAAATTTGAAACAAAATGGTAATCCACTGATGGTAAATTGTTAACATCTCTACAAGAAAAGTGTGGGGAAAACATGTGCCTCAGATATAACTGACACTGCACAGTGCATAATGATATTTTCCGCCCCGTACAGATGAAAATCCCAGCATTAGAACACCCCAGAGGGGAAAGCGGTCATTGAGTAAGCAGAATGCTTAGCCAGAAGGTAATTCATCCACTGAAATAAATGCAAACCAAGAAGAAATGCTTTTAAGGACCAACTATATTCACTGATAAAATAAATGCAAATTCCAGTTCAACAGAATAAAGTAAAACCGTCATCTAACCCATTGCTCCACACCACCACATACCCACCAGATTCTTCTAGATGACTCTAGTCCAGGGTTGATCAATCCACATTTTTCTTTTTTTAAGTATTTACCTCATTTCATGGTTAATTTGCAGTACCTTCCCCCCAAACAATCATACTTATTCACCGGCTGAATAAATCTGTTGAACCTCTGTATATAAACCGCATTTTGCCAGAGGCTATGGAGAGATACAATGAAAGGCCACTATACCAGCTTTTCTTCAGGCTCATTTAATCCATACAACAAACTATGATATAGTTATTGTTTTTCCCATTTTACACATAAAGAAATTGAGATTGAGAGAGCTTAAAACCTATGCCAAATCACCATGTTGCCACAGCATGAGTCCTAATTTGAATTCAGTCTGTCAGACAACCTCGAAACCCCATACGCTATTCACTACACTACAGAGACCTCTCCAAGCTGGGGCAGATCTTACTTTCTGCTCTTACTGTTTACGTGGGCTCTACTCACCATATACCATGAGTTACGTTTTTCCATAAAACCATACAACAGAGTCAGACTAGAAGAATACTGTCATATTTTTGAACCAGTAATTCCAATTCGAGGAATGATTTAGAACAAGATAATGAAAGAAAACCTTAAAAAATTTTAACTGCTCCAGACCAAGAATAAACAAATTTTAAGGAACAAAGTAACAACTAAAATCCCCCACAGCCCCGGACTGTGCCAAGATCTCTAGGTGTACTTCCCTATCTAATTATCACACTACCACACACAATAACATGCATCATCAACACATTTTACAGGTGAGGAAAGGTCTGTATACAACCTAACCTGCTTAAATTCCTACAGCCAGTTATGCAGAGGGAGGCTCTGAACTCACGTAGTCTGATTCTCAAGTAGGTATGGTTAATCATTAACACTTTTCTGTGACCCACAGAAAGAAATGTATTTTACATCATGATCCAATATGCACACACACATAAAAATAGAGCAACTTCCACAAAACACTATTTACCTGAATGATACGTGGTAAACATTATTTTTCCTTTTTTGTTAAGATTCTGTTTTTCAGTCATGAAATCGTCTCATGACTTATGGTTAAAATAAGTGCACAATGCTTACCTGCTTCAAAAACACAGTGTTTATTATAACTATAGTAGCAAACAAAACAAAACAAAACAAAAAACAGAAAAAAAAGGAACTAAATGGTCAGCCACACAAAAAATTATCTGGAAAAAATACAATGCATACATTGCTTAGAATGACTCATAACACTTATACACATGGAAAATATATTTTTAAAATAGCTGTGCTAAGATAAATAGAGATATAGGCAGTTACATTTTAGTTTTCAATTTATAGACTTTTATTTTTCCTTACAGAGTTGGGTAGTCCAGAGGCCAGACAAGAGCCACTTTGCTTTATTTCCTTGGCATGAAAGCAACTTATTGACGTGTTCTTTCTTTTAAATGTCTATTTCCATAACATGGTACAAAACTTTCCAATTCGCTTTATAAAGCTAGCAAGATTTTTATACCAATAAAAAGAAATACAGACAGTAAGACAAACCAAAAGAAATCATCCCTTAATATTTTTATAAATGAAAATTCGGAACCAAAGTGACTTATAATATCACAAGAAGAAAAGATTGCAAACACATCCTGAAACTACTACACACATTTAAGGGTTACAGCAAGATGCTTCCTCCCACCCCCAGCCCTTCCCCGGGGTCTCTCCGAGTCTGTCTCAGGTTTCAAGAGGAAGGGGCTGGGGTTGGGGCCGCAACCCCGGTCTGGGGTCTGGCCCTGGCCTCCTCCTCCGCCAAAGCCTCACAGTACTGCGCCGGCCAGTCCTTGGGATCCTGATTGTGGACTTTGGCCACGAACTTGAGCACCTTCATCTTGCTGGTCTCCAGGTTGGTGCGCGGGCCCCACTGGAGCTCGTAGTCCACGGGGTCCGTGTGCGGGATGCGCCGGTACTCCAAGTACCGCTGCCGCACGAAGTCCTCGGTGATGAGCTTCTTCGGGTCCCCGAAGATGAGGTGCTTCTTGGTGGGGTGCACCCCGAGGCGCCGCAGGAAGTCCCAGACCTCGGTCTCTTTGATGCTGTTGCCTTTCATGAAGATGAGCCCCAGCACGATCATGAGCAGCCCGGTGGTGGGCGTGCCCTGGTCGCCGCGCATCTCCGCGTCCTCCTCCACCGGCTCCAGTGTGTTGACCAGGATGTAGGTGTTGCTCCGGGGCTCCAGCTCCACCAGCCGGTACCCGAACACGTACTCCAGGCGCTCGGCCGCCCGCCGCAGCAGCTCGGGGAGCACGTCCTTGTAGTCCCCGACCACGTGCCGCAGGATGTCGGTGCGACGAATCGGGATCTTCCTCTGGTCCTTGATCAGCAGGAACTGCACCAGCTCCGCCACCTTCAGCTCCAGCTGCTTCTGCGACCGCGGCCCCGGCGCTGAGAGAGCCTCGGCCCGCCGGCCGCCCTGCGACGCGGCGCCGCCCGGCCCGCGGGACGTGCTCGGGGCCTCCTCGCCGCCGCCGCCCCGCTCGGCCTGGGCACCGGCGCGGCCCCGGCTCTTCGGCTTTAACGACATGTCGCGGCGGCGGGACCCGCGCGAAACGGACACCCCGTAACTAGCGGCTGCGGGGATTGAGGGTCTGCACGCAGCTCCTCCTGGCGGCCCTGGGCGGGGCCGGAGGGGGCGCGGTTGCGTCACAGAGGCTGCGCGCTGCGTCAGGGGGCTGCGCGCTACGTCATCGAGGCCGCGCCGTGTCTGGGGTCGGTCTGGCTCGGCCGGCGGTCGCGCGGTGGCGGCGTCTCCGCGCAACCCTGCTGGTGCCAGCCGTGTGTTTTATTAGAATTAAGTGGCGTCCTTACCAAACCCTGAAGATAGAAATCAGGAAGCAAAGGTCCTGAGCGAGTGTGCGGCTCACCTTAGACCGCACAGCTCAGGCCAGATCCGTAGAAAGTGAGTATCGAGAGCTCTGAAATCGGGACTGTTTGTAGGTGGAGGAGACTCCCAGGAAGAATGTGGGAGAAAAATAAGGCGAAGAGCGTGGAAGGGAAGTAAAAGCATTTCTTTCCGCACAAAACTAGGCATAAAAAGGATAAAAGACCCTGAGGACTATTTTGCCGTCGCCAGTCCCCCCCTAACCATTTCCCACCAGTTACTTTCTCTAAAGCCCCTCAGTCTGTTCAGAAAGAATGGTAAAGGCAGCCTTGCCTCGCAAGCAGGGCTTTCCCCATCTTTTCACCATTTTAGCATTGATACTCTGTGCATAATAAACTCCAGCCTGACAGCTGCGTCAAAGCCATCCCAGAAAGCACATTTTAGTTAGGTCTGGTGAGTTTATCTTTTGGAAAGCACATGCTCATGGAAATTGCCTGGGCCCACACCACAATTTTAGCAGAAATGGCTAAGAGAACGCTACCAACAGAGAAACGTGCTTTCTCAAGAGATTACCGTTTAATTTTGGACATTCCTGATCAAGAATTGCAATCATGTGAATCTCTTAAATGTCTTAATATATCAGCCTTAGGACTCAATGAGAAAGAAATGAGAAAGAAAAGAGAACCCAAAGGTATCATCCTTCATAATCTGTGACGTGCACTTTATATAAATATATATGTATTTTAAAATTGTGCAAGTCTTAATAGCCAATGTGAGTCATTCCATTAACTCATACCATTTGCAGTCTGCTGCCATTACTTCCAGAGCTCAGCAAATGTGTTCCTTTTCTATTAACTGACTTGCAAAGAAGAAACTGAATTTCCCTCTTTTTTTAAAAAATTTATTTTATTTACTTATTTTTGGCTACATTGGGTCTTCGATACGGTGCGCGGGCATTCTCTAGTTGCGGTGAGAGGAGGCCACTCTTCGTTGTGGTGCGTGGGCTTCTCACTGTGGTGGCTTCTCGTTGCAGAGCATGGGCTCTAGGTGCGTGGGCTTCAGTAGTTGTGGCACGTGGGCTCAGTAGTTGTGGCTCGTGGGCTCTAGAGCGCAGGCTCAGTAGTTGTGGTGCACGGGCTTAGTTGCTCCACAGCATGTGGGATCTTCCCGAACCAGGGCTCAAACCCGTGTCCCCTGCATTGGCAGGAGGATTCTTAACCATTGCTCCACCAGGTTGTCTTTTTAAAGCTACCAGAAAGTGGGTAAACTCTTTAAAGAACCAAATCAAATTGAGTTTCTCTTTAATGCAAATATATTCAAAGGAAAGCAATTCAAAACACATTATTTGAATACTAACATCAAAACACAACCTTATTAAAATTTCATTAAATGTCAGTAGCATAAAATTTTTGTTGTAATTCACTATGAAAATGCAATCTGATAGTGGCGCTGGAAAAGAACTAGTAAATGTAAAATGATATTCCGTGTTGTGATGCAAGAATGCTAAAATCTGGTAAACTATTAGTAATAACTTTCTGTTCCACACAAGATCTAACAATATATCCTCAAGCATCAATCTTAATGGCAGAAGCCTGCTAAGGAAAACAAATATATCATCAAGGCACTCATTTCTTTTTTTCCACGAAGAGAAAATCCATCTGCTTCAGTTTCCTTGCAAATTAAAATTTAAACTCAAGTTCAAAGAAACCTCCGACAATTGAGAATTCAGCAAAGGTCCCTTCAGAAGGATCAGTTGTACCCTGAATTAAAAAAAAAATCAGCAACCAAGAGATAACAGAGAAATGGGAAATAAGATGTAAGCCATTGCCAACAGCTGGGCTGTTTTTTTTAGTGTTTTTTCTTGTTACCAAGTTAGTTCCACAGGTCTTGTGATCCCTGTGACTGTGCGAAAATCAGCAGTGTCCATCACCAGCATTTTTACCCAGATAGCATCTTTACCCATTTTCTTTCACTCAAAATGGGTGAAAGAAAAATACCAGTTTTAAGTCTTAAAACACCTCTCTACACTGTGTCCAAAAGAAGGCAGGTGGGAAAATACAGATGTAAAATGATAGGATTAGAATGAAGTTTTAGGCATTGCATGGAGAAGTCACCCAGGCCCACATTCCACCTCAGATTGACACAGGAAGCCATGGTGTTTGCAGAAAAATTGTTATGATGATGATGGTAGTAAGAACAACACTAACACTAATAACAAATATAAACAGCAGCAGCTAATGATTACCACAGAGGTATCCGGGGGTCAGACCTTCTTCTAAGTGGTCTAGGTGTTACTCATTTAATCCCCACAACAACCCTATGGGGCCTGTGCATTTATGATCTCTCTCTTCTCACAAATGAGGAAACCGAGGCACATAGAAGAACATTAACTGTTGTGGGTCCTGTGGCAAGTAGGTGGTAGCTCTGGATCTGAACAGAGGCAGTCAGTCTGCCTCCAGAGACTGCTTTTAACCATATGCTGAGCAGAGAGAGGACAAACGTATGGTGTCCTTGAAAAAGTGAGAGTTTGGGAGTCAGATGGACCTAGGCTAGAAACCTGGATGAACTTGGGAAAGCACCGACACTCCTCTCTGTTTCCATGTCAACAAAATGAGATTACCAATCACGGCTTCCAGGGACTAAGAAAGAGAGGTTTGCCAAATACCTCGCACAGGGCCTGGATAGGGTAGTTGGTAAAGATTTGCTTCTTTCCAGGGGGTTCATGTTAAGACAGTGCTCCCTCCACATCTTTGGGGATTGGTCCCAGGACCCCCACAGATACAAAAATCCTCAGATGCTCAAGGCCCTTATATAAAATGGCGTGGTATTTCCATATAACCCATGCACATCTGCACATCCTCCCCATGTACTTTAAATCACCTCTAGATTAATACCTAATACAATATAAATGCTATGTAAATAGTTGTAAATACAACGTAACTGCTATATAAATAGTTGCTAGCACTCGGCAAATTTAAGTTTTGCTTTTTTGGCACTTTCTGGATTTTTCTCTTATCTAATATTTTCGATGTGCGGTTGGTTAAATCTGCGGATGTGGAACTTGTATATATAGAGGGCCAACTGTATTTGAGGACTATCAAAGCTGTACATAGAAAGATGAAACAGTGAAACACGTGTACACAGAAACCAGAAAAAAGTCTGGAAAAATTTATCAAGGTGCTATTAAAGTTACTTTCTTTTAAAAGTGAAATTCAGTGTTGATTTTCTTGCTTGGGAGATAAATGAACAATATATTTTCAGTGAATTTTAACTTCACAGGGACACCATGCCTTAGCAGTTATACACATTCAAGTTTTCAGTAAATTCACTGTGAATATATTTGTGACTTTTCAGCCAGTAGAAGAATAAAGACAAGTGGTTAAAGAAAAACATTTGCAAACACTTTATGTTAATGACCTTAATACTTTTATTAAGTATTAGAGCCCCCTGGCCCGCAAATTTTTTTCCTTGTGGCAAAAACTAAGCTAGCTAAGATTTCAAATGAACGGAACAGAGAAATGCCTATACCAACTGCTCTTCAGATGCCTCTAATTAATTGCTTTATTTCATCTCCTTGTTAGCAAACGCCTGCTAAAAATCTCTAATCATCTCTATTATCTACTGCATTCTCCTGTTCATTCACTGGAAGTTCTTGCAGAACCAGAGGAAGGTTTTAAATTTTCTGACGGCAACCTAGTGCAAAAAGCAGGTCAGGACTTTTTGGGAAGAAAAGGAATGATAAAAGCATGCAGCCACCATATATGAGCAGTTTCTCTGTCTTTTCCAGTAGAAGGAAGTGGATTGAGTGCAACATGTGAGCAAAGGAGTTGGCGGGGGCAGGTACTATTTCACTGCGTAGATGGCAGGAAAAGCAATCCGGATATTTTCATGGTTGCAATAAAACCCCTTGTGTTCACTCATTGTAACTAAGATCCATCCTGGTGAAATCACATGATAGGACTACCTAATAACACTTTGTCCCTCGTGAAGGAATACTTTAAGTGGCAACAGAGCTTTCTGCAGGTGGTGGAAGTGGGTGGAGAGGAGGGCTTGATGAGACAGCTTTTTCCAAGCATTGTAACCAGTTGGCCCAGAAGCCTCTTCGTAGACTCTTTTCAAGAAATAGACACCTTCCAGTTACCCAGGGTCTTTTACTTATGAAAATCATGAAGGCTTGTTAAGTTAAAAAACTATAAACCCATAAGGTCTTGTTAGTGGCCAATAAGTGGCTTTTTATTTGCTTGTGGTTGCCCCCTGTTCTGTATCCTTTCCCTTTAGGAACTGCCTCTTCCCATCTCTAGGAGACCTGGGTAAGGCTCTTCCCCCCTTTCGTGGGTGCACGTGATTCAGGCCAGCCACAGGGACAGGTTCAGAATCCTCTCGGGTTCATATAGGTTCTCTTTCCTCCCAGCTAACAAGCTTAGGGGTGATGTAAGCCTACCCAGCTTTGCCTTTGCTAGGGAGTAACCTGTCTTATGTGGAAGCCAACTCAAGGGGGACCTAAGAGATGGAGAAGCAGTGCTCACGCTGCCATCTGAATCCCTGGATCCTGAGTTCAGGGTCAAACTCCCGGGGATACCTAGTTACTGGAGCAAGTAAAATCCCATCCTTTATGCTTTATGTGCTTTGAGTAGGTTACCCTCACTTGAAACAGCAAATTCCAAACCCATTATGCAAGGGAAAAAGAGGGTACTAAGGAATAAGACTTGTTTCATAGGAACTGAACTAGACAAGGTTATTATTACCTATGTTAACCAAGAATTCCAAGAATGGAGACCTAATTGAAATAAAGCGGTGTTTATTGGAGGTTTGTTGACACTGCAGCCCTGGAGACACAGACCCAAGAAGCACTTGAATTGTGTTCCCACAGAGTACAAAATGAGGGAGGCTTATAAAGGCAAAAAACCACAAGGTTACGTAAATGGTCAAGAATTAGGATCATAGGTGGCAGGAAGTAAGGGTGCTTGTTAAGCAAGGATTGGCTGGGGTTGGAAATGACTGCATAGTTTCGAGGGGGGAGGCGAGACTTTGAAACTACAAGGTTGCCGCTAGCAGCTGCTGGCAGATGTTTTGAAAACGGCTGCTTGTCCTGGAGTTGGGCACAGCTTAGAAAATTCGAGTTCTCAGTGATGCAGGGATGTGTCTGACACCACATCCACAGTGGCCACCTGGTTCCATTTTGGGTGCCTGAACCACAGTTACTCCAGTCTGATTTTTAAATGATCTTAAATATGTCATCACCTATAAAGATATGTGAATGTAATGAGAGATGAATTTTTTTTTTTTTATGTTTACTGGCAGTTTCTGTGGTTGAGGAATGTGCTTACGATTTTAGTTGCTGGCAATAAGGGCAAGCAAGAATTCAGGAAAGATTGTTTCTCCATGTAGAATTTACATATGAGTTAATCTGGTGACTTAACCTCTGCAGAAAGGAGTTTCAGACAACTTAGAACATGCTGTGAAAGCATCTGCTATTCCAGAGTAGCTATGTTCTCCATATTTAACCCAGAGTATTTCTCCACTGGCCATACCATGCAAGATGACAGAGACCTCATTCTTTTCTTCTAGACTTTAACCTAGAGCAGAGGTATTCTCACAGGTCAATGGCACCAAGAAGGAGAATGGATAGAGCTAATACCCAGAGAGGGACAAGGCAGATAGGCTTTGAGAAAACTAAGCAAACTGAAATGGGTAAGACTAAAAGAAAAGACTTAGAGAAAAATATGAAGATACTGAAGGCAGACAAGAAAGATCCCACATATGCATAACTGGAGGTCCTGAGGGAGACAACAATTATAAACAGAAAAATAGAAATTAAAGAAGATGTAAATAAGTAGAAATACATCCTATGTTCACGGATCAGAAGACTTAATATTGTTAAGATGGCAGTACTACCCAAATTGATCTACAGCTTGAAGACAATCCCTAACAAACTCTCAGTTGGATTCTTTTACAGAAATTGACAAGCTGATCTTAAAATTCATAAGAAAATTCAAGTACCTAGAATAGCTAAAACATTCTTTAAAAAGAACAAACTTGGAGGACTCACACTTCCTGATACCACAACTTACTGCAGCACTACAGAAATCAAAGCAGTGTGGTACTGGCACAAGCAGACATATTGCTATGGGCTGACTTGTGTTGTTCTGCCCTTCCCCCACCCACAAAGTTCACAGGTTTAACTCCTAGTACCCCAGAATGTGTCTGAATTTGGAGATAAGGTCTTTAAATAGATAAAGTTAAAATGAGGCTGTTAAGTGGGTCTCTAATCCAGTAAGACCAGTGCTCTTATAAGGGCGCCGTCCCTCATCCCTGGAAGAAACACCTGGGGTGTGTGCACACAGTAAAGGCCGTGTGAGAACACAGTGAAACGGCAGCTGTCTGCAAGTCAAGGAGAGGCCTCAGAAGAAACCAAACTTGTCAACACTTTGATCTTGGACTTCTAGCCTCCAGAATTGTGAGGAAATAAACTTCTGTTGTTTAAGCCACCTAGTCTGTGGTATTTTGTTATGGGAGGCCTAGTAAACTAATACACGTATAGAGTGATAGAACAGAATTGAGAATGCAGAAATAAATCCATACATCCACGGTCAACAGGTTTTCAAAAGAGGGGCCATGTTAATTCAATGGGGCAATAATAAACGGTGCTGGGATAATGGATTCCCACATGCAAAAGAATGGATTTGGGCCCTGACCTCACACCATGTGCAACATTAACTCAAAGTGGAGCACAGGTCTAATGTAAAAACGAGAACTATAAAGCTCTTAGAATGAAACATAGTAAATTTTCATGACCTTGGGTTAGACAATGATCTTTTAGATAAGACACTAAAAGCACAAGTGATACACATGAAGATTGATAACTTTGACTTCATCAGTTAAAAACTTTTGTGTATCAGAAGATACTCAAGGAAGTGAAAAGACAATTCAAACAGTCCAGGAGAAATTATTTGCAAATTATATGCATCTGACATGGAATATATATGCAGAATATATAAACAACTCTTGCAACTCAATAATAGACAAAAATCCAATTAAAAAAATGGGCCAAGAATTTAATAGACATGTCTCCCAAGATGTAAGAATGGCCAATCACATGAAAAGATGTTCACCATCATTAGTCATTAGGGAAATGCCAATCAAAACCATAATGATATAATAACTCACACTCACCAGAATGGCTATAAACAAAAATACAGATGATATCAAGTGCAGACAAGGATGTAGGGAAATTGGAAACCTCACGCCTTGCTGGTGGGAATGTAAAATGGTACAGCTTCTGTGGAACACAGGTTTGTTGTTCCTCAATAAGTGATACAGATAATTAGTCTATGACCCAGCAGTTTCACTCCTAGATACAGACCCAAAGGAATTGAAAACAGGTGCCCAAACAGAAACTTGCATACGAATGTTCACAACAGAACTCTTCACAAGAGCGAAAAGGTAGAAACAACACAAATGGGGCTTCCCTGGTGGCGCAGTGGTTGAGAATCTGCCTGCTAATGCAGGGGACACGGGTTCGCGCCCTGGTCTGGGAAGATCCCACATGCTGCAGAGCAACTAGGCCCGTGAGCCACAACTACTGAGCCTGCGCGCCTGGAGCCTGTGCTCCGCAACAAGAGAGGCCACGATAGTGAGAGGCCCGTGCACCGCGATGAAGAGTGGCCCCCACTTGCCGCAACTAAAGAAAGCCCTTGCACAGAAACGAAGACCCAACATAGCAATCAATCAATCAATCAATCAATCTTTAAAAAAAAAAAAAAAAGAACACAAATGTCCATGTACTGATGAATGGATAAACAAGGATAAAGGATAAAAGGTATACAACGGAATATATTTCAGCTATAAAAAAGAATGAAGTATTAGTACATGCTGTAACATGGATGAACTTCAAAAACATTATGCTAAGTGAAAGAAGCCACTCACAAAAGACCATGTTTGTATAATACTACTTACAAGAACTGTCCAGAATAGGCAAATGCATGGAGCAAAAAGTAGATGAATGGTTGCCTAGGGCTGAGGGGGGTGAGGCATAGGGAGTGACAGCTAAAAGGTGTGGGATTTCCTTTGAGGTGATTGAAATGTCCTAAGATCCTATGATGATGGATGCACAACTCTAAGTGTGCTAAAAACATTAGATTGTGTACCTTAAGCAGGTGAACTTAATGGTATGTTAATTATGTCTCAATAAAGCTGTTTAAGAAAAGAAGAACTTGAAGAAGGCCAGGCTTGAGAATCTCTAATAAGCTGCTCCTTCTGAAGTATAATGAGATGTAAGACTAAGACAACAGTCATAAGAACCATCCAATGGA
Organism: Balaenoptera physalus; assembly: GCF_965194825.1. Taxonomy (NCBI): domain Eukaryota; kingdom Metazoa; phylum Chordata; class Mammalia; order Artiodactyla; family Balaenopteridae; genus Balaenoptera; species Balaenoptera physalus. The sequence goes on from NC_138883.1 coordinate 148,847,877, forward strand.
GGCACTTGGGGCCCAGACTTTCTGAACCAAGAAGAAGAAGAAGAATTTTTAATTAAAAAGTTAAAGTGGAGGAGAGTCTGCCATTAAAATAATTATTTCCATCACTATCACAAGGCACATTTGTTGTATTTTAGGTAACTAGTGAACATCATTCTGATTTACAGAAAGTAGTTTCATCCCTCTTCTGCCACCTCCAGGTCCTGCAAGAAGGCCTTTAACTGGTCAGGTCTCAGCCTCCTCACCTGCAGAAAGGCAGGGCTGAGTTAGACAAACTCTTTTGGTTGTAAAATACTCTTCATATATGAAATAATTCTAAATAAAAAATCATACACACGTTGGCCTGAAAATAGAAGTCCCATCCTGAAAGTAACATGTATAGAAATGCCTCGTTGCTCATTCCTTCGGTGTCCACATGCTGGAGCATCCTGAGTCCCCAGAGCGTCTACAGGCCATCAGGGGAGTCCCTAACTCGGCTCTGGTTTCCTGTAAGTGATACAACTCTGTGACTCTAGGACTCACGGAGGTCCCCATCTAAAACTCCTCTGAGGGAATGAGTCTTCAACAGTAGCAAAATACCTCCAGGAAACGGGGGCGCTGGTTGTCCTGTAACAGAGACGTCTGACAAAAGCAGGCTTCAGGGGCTGCATGAACAGCCCTGGCCCTAGGATAGTCTTGAGAGAAGGGCAAAATCAAAGGTCGTAAAATCAATTATGTATGCATTGTGATCCAGTGCTTTCAAAACTATACCTCCCCACTTACAAGCAAGTACCTGTTCTCTCAAAGAGATCTACCACATTAAAATATATCAACCTATACTATGAAAATCGCTTCTGAATTAATCAGTGCAATATGCACAACTCAATCCAGGATGTTCACAAAAATGCAAAATAAGTTAACATCTACAAAAGTATATATAGGTATGTTTATGATATGTGATTTAAAACTAAATTCTTCTCCCTTGTTTTACAGGCACATTAAAAACCACACACAACACTGAACTAAAGGCACAATCTACTGCAGTAAAAAGTAAATAAAACAATCCTCCCCCCGCCAAAAGCTGTTCAAACACATACAGTGAGGCAGGTCACACACAGCATGTGTGCACATGTACTGCTGGTCTGGCTCACACCTGCCCACGGTCTCTCTTAGCCCAACGTTCTCCCTTCACTAAGCTGTGTCCCACTCACTGAATCGAATTTAGCTCACACAGCTTCTTCTGTGTGACAACTGAGAATCAGCTTATATATAAGAAATATATAAGGATGATGAACTTTAGTACAGTCTAGAAACGTGAGAATGATTCGTGTGAGGCATGTCGCCTTATGGACCACGGGGTTCGGTCCACTCATTTGTTGACCAGACTTCCAAATGTACCTCTGGAAGCTGCCCATTTGGTGGAAAAGGATAAACTTACTGCAGTACAGTCCTGCAACAAAAGTTTCTTTAGTTAACACAGAAAGATTAATGTAATATCCCCAACTCCAAACATTTTCAAAAACTAAGAACTTATGTAAAGTTTCTTTATAGCTGGAGGGAAACAAAGTCAGATGCTTTGTCCTTTGTACTTGGACAACCCTATCTCTCACCTGGACAAAAATAAAGGTGTTGTAGACTAGTGATAATTGCCTTTCTTAGCATGGAAACTGCTCAAATGAGTAAACCCTGTGCTCAACCAGGACTCTTACTTGTGCTTGCTTTTCCCAGAGCACGAAGGACCTGTCTACTCTGATTCCCTGAAAACTTGTGAATTGGGTATGGCGTACATGACAAGCCTGCTGTGTAGAAAGCTGACAAGCTAGTTTGCTACACACTCCCTGGTTCTCTAAGAGGATACCCCAGAAACCTGACATGAAAGGAAACACCACCACCCCCCATCCTTTCCTTGCATGCGCACAAGACATTTGGGCTGCTGTGGGGAGCTATCAGAAGCCTTGAACAGAGAAAAGAAGACAGAATGGCATTCCAGGGAATAAACAAGCTTGATCTCAATCAGACAGAAGGAGGCACAAATAAGGCCTGGGGAAAGGAGGGGCAGAGGACAGGTAAGATGGAACGGACCGTGTAATAGCAGGGAAAAAGGCAACCTTATACATTTAAATTTGTTAATTTGAGAAGGTAAGACAAGGAAGAGCTAAAGCCCCATACACAGATGAGCATCGCATGCATCTGGGAAGGAGGAAAGAGCAGGGGAACCCTGCCTGCTTAGGCATCTGGCCTAGCTGGCTTGGCCATGGCGTTGCTTCCAGCAACTGGGGAGCCTCTGTGGGAAGGAATTCTAAATGCACAAAAGGCCGAGGAGCTTGGTTTTCTGGAGGATTCCTGCCTCTTGAAGTTGGCAACTTCATCCCTTAATCTGGCTGGATAAAATAAACCAGGGCATCTTTTTTTCTTGAGAAGCATGACTGTTGTTTTTTCACTCATTCAGATGTTACTAATCCCACAAGTTGGAGAGATGTGGTGTGGGAAAAGCAAATGTGAGCTGATCGACTGCTTCCTAGGATCCAGTCAGTCATTACAAAGGTGCTTATGAAATCTTCTTAGGCTACTCGATTGTTTATAACTATCCAAGTGGTTCATACTACTTACGCATCTTTTCTTTTCCTTTCACATTTACCTCTAAGCAAATTACCTAGTTTAGTGTGGTTATTATTCTGGACATTTAAAAAATGTATACTGGGAAATTTCACATAGAAATTAACGTGGATACATCCGTGATGCTTATGCTGAATCTTTTGTGCGCAAGTGTAATTATTAAGTGCAACTTACAGAAATTCAGCCCTGCTCATTGCCATTTAGTATTAATATCCCTTCACATTGTTACTTGAGTGATCCTATCAAGGATGATATTTTCTAAACTTATAAGTAAATTATACAACCCAAACAGCAAGTGACTGGTTTAGGAACGGACGTGTGACCCAGTTCTGATGAGATGAGATGTGAGCGTCCTGTGGAGGGGACCTGAGAAATGTTTGCTTGCTCTCAAAAAAGAGGTTTACGGGGGAAAAAAAGGTTCTTCCTGCACTAGACATTTTGCATCTGCGCGTAATGCCTCAAGCAGTGGCAATCATCTCGTGGCCATGAGTAGGGCTGCGCCGACCTGTCAGCACATTGAACCTGGCAGAATGGAAAGCTGGGAAGATTCTGGGTCCTTGGTGACTGTGCCAGGCTGCCGACCCAGCTGACTCTGGAGCAGCCCACCTCTAGGCTTGTCATTTAAGACAGTAACTTCCTCTGTTGTTTCAGCTTTTGTGAGTTGGGTTTTATATCACTCACACCTAAAAGCAGCCCCAAAGCATCTCAACTGACCCCTGTAGATGAAGGGGTCCCAACAAGAGAACTGTATCAGCTGGTTGTCCACAGACCTCCCCGGCCATGTGCCAACCCCTCCACCTGGCTCAGATCTGCAGACATTCGAACATTGGCTTGAGATGCTGCTGAAGTTCAGGTAGTGGAGCAAGATCACAGGTTGGTTGTTGGCCTCCCTCTGCGGCAAAGAGACATTTAGATGTTATCTAGGCCCGGGAGGGGGTTTGCCCAGAGATCTGAAGCCTGTAGGTCAAAAGCCTGTAACTTGTTTGGAAGTCCTGAAGACGCCACCTCATATTTCACGGGCACCATCTGAGCTTGCGTGACACCCCACCTCAGCCATGTTTCCTTGTGAGCACCACCGAGGACTTCACTCCCCCCGCACACTAGAGCCTCAGAGGGATCACAGGCTCCCCCCTCCCTCCACAACTCCTCAACTCGCTCCTCCTCCCCAGCAAGGTCACTCGTGGACTTGGCCTTTTAGGCACTCCCACGCTTTCCAGGGCCATCCTTCATGAGACCGAGTCTTCAGTTCCCTGTTACCTTCCTGGAGCTGGTCCCTGACCCCTGAGATCCCACTCTAGGCTACAACCTTAGTCCCCAGTTTTCTTGGAAGGAGGGGACAGGAAGTGACAACGAGGAGCTCAGGAGAGCCAGTCTGTTCTTGTTGCCTGGATTCCTGCAGCACCCCCGGGCCTAGCCATGTTTCCTGCTTATAACCGACCCTCATGTGATGATGACCAGGGGACAGCTAAGCTTTGATAGCCCAGGCCAGCCGGCCGCTAGTTCTCGCTCCTCCTGTGGCCACTCATGAGGCCCGGGGTGGGGCTGTGTCCGAGGCTGACCCACTACTGCTCCCCATGGCCTGTGGTAGAGGTGAGCCGAAGTTGGGGGTCAGAGTCCAGCGAGATCCTATGGGCCAGAGGTCAGGTAGTCTGGAGAAAGGCTGCATCTCTGGAAGAGGCTGGAGTGAGGAGCAGCCTTCCCAGCCAGAGTAGGGTTAGCCGGCTGACCCAGGGGACTTCCAGGGAGGAGAGAGGGGGCTTGTCTGGCCTACCTGAGGTGACAGTTCTGGGGGAGGGCAGCTGACCCCCTTGAAAGAGAAGTTCTAAAGCAAGACAGTGTACATAGTCTGCCAGCCCCAGTGCCCCTTCCCCACGGACGGAAAACAATCCCACCCTATCTGTCTCCATGTCTTCCTGTTAATCTACCATGGCCTTAAGGGGATTAAGGCCGTCATGGCCACCAGCTGGGCCCCAGCATTGGGGAAATTCCATATCCGAAAAAATGATCAGGCAAAGCAAACTCCTAAGATGTACAGTGGTTTGAAGGAAGGAGACAGCCAAATTCTAGAACAGATGGCTACCATGGAGCAGAACTAATGGAGGAAACAAATAGTCCATATAATAAAAACGTAATGAGAACACATAAGGAGATATTATTAGAGCACAATAAACTGCTTCTAGAACAGAATAATGCTTGAGTTTTTAATTTAAAACTTTAGTAGAGGCACTGTAAAAGAGAATGTTCCCTGCAGAAAAGCAAATTACTATTTTAGGAGGCTCAAATGAAAGATGTGTCACACAATACAGAACAAAAAGTTAATGAAATAAAAATCACAAGTGAAATATCAAGATATGAAGGGTAAAGAGCAGGCATAATATGTAAATAATTGAAGTTTGGGGAGGAAAAAAACAGGACAGAATAAGCAAAGAAACAATATCAAAGAAAAAGCAACTTGAGTTTTCAGACTGAAATTGTTCTGAAAAGGCAGACTTTAGATACCTCCAGGCAAAATTTCTGAATTTCAAGAAGAGGCAAAATCCTACAAGTATGAAAACCATACAGACAAAAAGAACAAGCTGTTTCTAGAAATAAATCAGTTTATCATCACATTTCTCACTTGCAGTCTTGGAAACTAATAGATAATGGAGTAACAGTTAGTAACTAGAGAAAAGAAGGAACTCTTCCAAGGATTCTCTACCAGCCAAAGTATTATCATGTCAGTACAAAGAAGGAGATTATCGGACATGCAGAGTGGGACGCATGCTTCCCAGGGGGCCTCTCTGAGAACACTCCATCATACTAGCACCAAAGAACCCAAGCAAACAAGGACCCATGCGAGGTGAAGACAGAGAGTAGTGAGCAATTGTGAAAACACGTGTTGTAATATTTATTTTAAAACCTTAATGGACAACGATAATGTGAATGTAAATTATACCACGATTGCTCATAAGGATTCTTGAAATAGAGGAAGGAACATTTTGGTAAGAGCCTGGACCCAAACACTTTCAGCTCACCCCAGGAACAAGGAGAAGAGTGGGGAGACGGATTCTCCTCCGGGTGGGGTGAGGTCATGAGGACACTGAGAAGATTTCGGTGGGAGGGTGTGCTGGTTAGGAAGCTCTGATCTCTCAGCTCCAGACCCGCTGCTGGAGTGGGGTCTCTGTGAGCTCTGTTTCTCTTCTGTTAGGATGGCTTCCTGTGGGTTCTTCCAGTGAGGGGCCATGAGGGGAGCCTGACAAGGGGGCCGGGGGAAGGATTTGCTTCTTCCCGATTGCTTGCTCTTCCTGTCAGTACGGTCCTAGCAGTACCCCTGCCCTGGCAGCAGCAATGCTCGCAGCCTCCACCCTCTCCCAGAACCAGCCCACTGTGCTCTCGCAAAGGTGTGCACAAGAGCAGGGCACATCCCTGCAGGTAGTAAAAGGATAACAAGAGATATCCTTAATATAATAATAACAATATAATAATATTATATAATATTAATTATATGTATATAATTATTATGTAATATTATATATAATATAATATAATATAATATAATATAATATATAATGTTATTATAATTATATAATATTATATAATAATAATAACAATATATATGCAATGTTTGCCAATACCTTTGAAAACAGATGGAATGGGGAAATTCCTGGAAAAGCACAACCAAACAAAACTGATACAAAAACACACAAAGTTGGAATAGTTCTGGGAGCTGCTGAATCTGTGATTTCAAACTTTCCCTCAAAGAAAATCCCAGATCCAGGTAACTTCACTAGTGACTTCTGCTAAACATTTAAAGAAGAAATAATACCAGTCTTAATCCTTCCAGAAAAGAAAAAGAGGAACTATTCCCATTGTGTTTTATGAAGAAAGCATAAACTTAATATAAAAATCTGACAAGGACATTTTGAAACATCAAGATGAAAGGCCATTCTTCATAAATGTATAATCAAAACCCCTGAACAAAAAAGTGACAAAATCAAGAGATTCAACATGAGAAAGTTGAGTTCAATACAGGAAAGCAAGTTGGCTTAACATTAAGAAATCAATCAAGGTAATTCAGTATATTAACAGAAAAAAGGAGATCTCTCATACGGTCATCTCAAAAGAGAAAGAAAAGTCATAAGAGAAAATTCAATATCTAGTAAAGATTTTTTTTTTTTTTAAATCTGACCAAACAAGAACCTCAGCAATCTTGAAAAAGACAGGAACTTAAACAGTCACTACAATGTGCATTAGATATCACACTTTATTGCGAAATACTGAAAATGTTTCCTCTGAGATGAGGAATAAGACAAAGAAACCTGCTATCATCACGTCTGTTCATCACTTACTGGAGGTCCCAGTCAGTGCAATTAAAAAAAAAAAAAAAGAAAAGTTTTGAAGATTGGAAAGAAAAAAAATTCTTTTTTTTTTCAAATGTCACAATTATATAGGTAGAAAATTCAAAAGAATGTACAGATGAATCATTAGAATTAATAAGTGAATTCATCAGAGTGGTCGTATGTAAGGTCAATATACCTAAATCAGTTTTAGTTTTATTTTTCAGTGACAAACAGAAAGTGGAATTAAAATATATACCATACGTGATACATTTTCCCAAAGATGGATGTAACAGGATCTCTCATCCCACATGCCCTTTTGTCCTGTAACGGGGTGGCTGCTCTTCCCTCAAGAAGTTGAGAACTTCTCCATCCCCACATCTGTGGACTAACTTTGTGACCTGCCTTGAGCAGCGAATGTGGCAGAAGTGACACCAGGTGGGTTTTGGAGCCCAGGCCCAGAGAGGCTGTACCTTCTGCTTCTGTCCTCTGGGAGCACCCCCTCTCATAGTGCTCTCCGTGGCATGTACCACTGAGGATGACAGGGGAGGCCCAGCTCCAGCCTGCAGCCAAGTTCTGAATGTGTAAGTGAGGCCGCTTGGACCAGCAGGGCTCTCCCAGCCATCATCTGAGCACAGTCACAGGATGGACTCCAAGCAAGACAAGCAGAAGTACTACCTATAGAGTCATCAGGAATAATAAACTGTTGCTGCTCTAAGCCATCACATTTTGAGGCGAATTGTGGCACAGCACTAGGTAACTAAAACACAATGCACACCACCACCAAAAAATTAGAGAGAGATGTATATTAAATTTATATCTAATGAGAGATATGCAGTGCCTCTATTCAGAAAATTATAGTACATTATTGAGAGAAATTAAAGATGAATAAATAAATATTCATAGCTTGGAAGGCACACCGTGGTAAAGATGTCAGTTATCTCTGCATTGATCTATAGATTCCATATAATCCCATCAACAATTCCAACAGGGTTTCCGTGTAGAATTTGACACACTGACCATAAAACTTATGTGCAAATGCGAAGGGCCATGAATAGCCAAACAATCTTGAAGAAAGCCAAAGTACTGTCTTTATTGGATGCCAAGATTTAATTATAAATTTATAGTGATTAAGAAAACTTGGTATTGATGCAAATACAGACTAAAAGACCAAGAGATGAAACAGAGAATCCAGGAAGTGACCCAAGGATACAAGGAGACTTCCTTGTCACAAAGATGGCATTGTGCCACAGTGGGGAAAGGACTGTCTTCTGAATAAATGGCCTGGGTCAACTGGATATTCACATGGAAAAATGAAACTACACTGTTTGATTATAAAAGTCAACTCTTGGTAAATTATAGCAAAAAATACAAAAGGGAAAATAATAAAGCTGTTTGAAGATAACATAGGAGAAAATCTTTGTGACCTTGAGGTAGGAAAACTTTATCAAGACGCCACAAAGACTATCATGAGATGAAAAGGCAAGTCCCTGAGTGCAAGAAGATACATATGTATGTGTTATATCTCTGTGTGTGTGCGTATGGCTATATGTGTTATATGTGTGTGTATACATATGTATACGTATATACCCGTCTGACAAATCACAAATAACTTGACAAAGGGCTCATTTCCAGAATATATAAAGAACTCCTTACCACAAATAAGAAAAATACATACAACGCAATGGAAAATGGGCAAGAGCTTTCATAGGTACTTCACAAGCAAGGCTATTCAGATGTCTAATAAACATATGAAAAGGCACTCAGCCTCATCAATCATCAAGGAGATGCAAAGTAAACCGTAATGAGATACCGTATGGCTAAAATAAAGATGACTGGCAACACCACGTATTGGTGATAATGAGGAAAAACAGAGCATTTATATTCTGCTGGGGATAATGTAAAATGGAGCAACCCCTGTGGAAAACTATTTGGCATCATCTCCTGAAGTTGAACCCATGCACCCCAGAATTTCTCTCCTAGGTAATACACCAAAAGATATCTACGTCAACGTTCATAGCAGCATTATTTGCAGTGGTCACCAATTTGAAATAATCCAGGTGTCCATTAACAAGAAAATACATTATAAAATGTGGGGACATAAGTACAATGGACTACTGCACAGCAAGGAGAATTAGGGAACTACCCCTAAATGCAGCAACATGATGAATCTCACTTCTTCACTGCTTCTGTGGATTCCACCCTGGGCTCCAGGGCACAGGTACCAGACCCTCCTAAAATCCCCTCCTCTGCTCAGCAACGCCCCTGCCCTCCTTAGGGTAAAAGCCAGTCTTTAAAATCATCCACTGGGACTATAATGGTGGTGCAGTGGTTGAGAATCTGCCTGCCAATGCAGGGGACACGGGTTCGAGCCGTGGTCCGGGAAGATCCCAAATGTTGCGGAGCAACTAAGCCCGTGCGCCACAACTACTGAGCCCGCGCACCTAGAGCCCGTGCTCCGCAACAAGAGAAGCCACCACAATGAGAAGCCCGCACACCGCAAGAAGAGTAGCCCCCGCTAGCCGCAACTAGAGAAAAAGCCCGTGCGCAGCAACGCAGACCCAACACAGCCAGAAATAAATAAACAAAATTTTTTTTTAAATAAAAAGAATTGTTTTAAAAAAAATCACTGGGGGAAAAACGGACTTTTTAATAAGTGGTATTGATATAACCAGGTAGCCACATGGAAAAGGAAAAATATACATCTGTTTTGCACAAATTATATCAGGATTAATTCCAAATAGATCAGAAACTTGAGAGAGGGAGAGATCCCATTTAATATTAAAAGAAAACAAAGAGTTCTTCCCTCTCTGACCTACAAATTGAGAAACTGTACTATTACTCCAAAGCAATAGAGAAAAGATTGATACCTTTAACTACGTAAAATAAAAATCTTTACATGTCAAAACCCCACCAGAAGTAAATAAAAAAGACAAATGATACATTAGGGAGTAGGGTGTAACTTGCATCACAGACAAAAGGATAACAGCCCTCCCGTATAAAGAGGACAATGCAGCTGTAAGAAGGATAGGAAATATCTCTGTACAGAGACCAACCCCCAGGATATACCTTAAGTTACAAACCGAGGACCAGGACAGTAGGACAGTGCGTGTAGCACGCACATATACAGGCAGTGTGTGTCGAGTGCACATACTCACTTATCATTTTAAAATGAAAGCATAGGGACTTTCCTGGTGGCGCAGTGGTTAAGACTCTGAGCTCCCAATGCAGGGGGCCCGGTTCAATCCCTGGTCAAGGAACTAGATCCCACGTGCATGCTGCAACTAAGAGTTCGCATGCCACAATTAGGGAGCTGGCGAGCCACAACTAAAGGAGCCCGCGAAGCCGCAACTAAGGAGCCCACTTGCCGCAACTAAGACCCGGTGCAACCAAATAAATAAAATAAATAAATAAATATTTTTTTAAAAACCCAAAAAAGCGAAAGCATAAAGCCAAAACCTAAGAGTGGTTGCTCTGGGGTGGGGGTGAGGGTGGCAGTGGCGGGGGGCAGGGGCATGGAGACATCGAAACAGAATAAACAGGACAGGGGTGACAACTAGAATCCTCCAAAAATCCTTTGTTGTACAGATTGGACTCTGTAACAGTAAACGTTCTATATAATCATGAAAGGAAATTCAATCAAAACATCTCTAAAATCAAAACAAAATGAAACAAACCAGTATACTGGGTTGGCAGCTTAACTACAGAGAATGGTTTTAAAGAGACCGTAAAATAAGTAATTTCACTGTATCTCTCTAGGGGTGTACATCCTGAGGGATAATCAAGGGATATGTGGGTGCTACAGCCCATCTGGTCCAGCAAGAAAAGATAAGAGAGAGAGATTTAAGTGACATAACAACCAAATACAAAAAGACAGAGGGACACAGAGAGATATAGTTAGAGAAATCGGAACATTGCATAGTTGATGATAAAGCAAATCACTGGTATTTATTGGGTGTGATATTGGCATTGTGGCTATTTAATTTTCTTTCAGAGATATATACTTCAGTGTTTTGAATGAACTAATATGATGCTCAGGATTGCTTGAATAATCCAAGGGAGAAATGGTAGGGGGTAGTGGGGAAAGAATGGCCAGAAGTTGTTGTAGCTGAGTGATGGGTGCACAAAGGTTCGATGCACATTATATTCTTTACCCATGCATATGTTTGCACATATTATTAATTATGCCTATGTCTGTGCATAATTATCCACAATTAAACATTTTTTAAAAACCATGAAAAATGCAGGTTCAGGTCTCAGCTCTGCTACTTAGTCATGTAGCCAAGTTTTTGCAATGTCCTATGTTTTGGGAACCACAGTTCCTTCATTTTTAAAAGAGGGCCCTTAAATTGAAGTCAGAAGGCAAATTAACAGCATAACCAAGGCCCATCATGGAGAAGAACTGAACTAAGGCTAGTTATTTTTTATATTTATATGAACAAAAAACAAATAAATACATGAGTATAATTCTGCCAAATTACTAAGAACATTTTACTTAACACAAAACCAAAGTAAAAAAAGAAAAAAAAAAAAAACCAAAGTAAGACTGCAAATGATGCTTTCAAGGGGAAATAAAGAATTGGGCATTTCAGTTTGATAATTACACAAAATAGCAATGCTATAATGGACTAAATTGATGCCCAAATGAATCTCTCAATTATTGCCAAACTCAAATACCAGATTCAATGCACTAATTCTGAGTAACATCCATAGAACTACATACAGCTATTACCATAAATAATATTAAATTTGTGGGACCACAGATGCTATGCTAAGTCTGATGTGCCTAAAACTTTGCTGACATATTCTGCCCTATTGTTTCATAAAAAAACACAGTAATCAGATTAGGTTAATTATCAAGCCACAAACAAAAGATTCTTCCTTTTAAAATACCTGGGTAAATAGAATAATTTAAAATGAAGAAATATTTTAATAAAAATAGTCAGGGACAGACCTCAAAGCATTAAGGAACTAGATCTGTACACTCTTGGGGTTTACATTCAAAGACTCAATCAAATTTAAACTCATCACTTATGCAAAACGGAACACGAATCTCCCATTAAAATTATCATAACTGCTGGCTTGTTAACATGCTCAAGTGTATTACACATACCAGAGGAAAATTCAATATTATATCATTCCAATAATGTTTCTATTTTAATGCAGAAAGCATGGAGTTTGACCATAAAGCAATGGGAGATGCTACAGATTCATGCAAAATTTCCTTTCCTGCTTTAGAGGGCAACCACTCAAGGAGGCGGCAGGTGTCACAGCAGCGAAGTCCAGAACAGCCACACCTGTGACAGGTACGGGATGGCGAGAAGGGGGAGTCGAGCCTGATCCACAGAAAAGACCCGAGGTTGAGGTCTGGTGAATAAAGGGGACCAGGCCAGGCGTCCTCCCGGGATGCTGCTGTGGGTGTGGCTTTTTCACCGTGGGAGGGCAAGTAATTTTGAAACCACGTGAACTCACCTCCCAGCTGCCTTCTTTTGAAAATAGGCTCTCGCTGGGTTTATCAATCGCCCACCCAAACCTGGCTCTCACAGTTAGCACACAACTCCTGATGTCAGGTGTAAATTTTCATCGTTTCCAGACAGCTGTTCATACATTGATGGCAAGTTCCCCACACACTTGGAGTAATGATGTCTTCCTGTCAGTTGGCTCAGTGTGACAGGTGCAAACCAGCAAAGATTCGGGGGAAACCAGTGTCTGGATGCTTGCTCCACACATCTACTGTCACACAGCCCTTCCCTCTGCAAAACTGATACCAAGAGAAGCCAATTTGCTAAGAATCACATGTAAAATTAAAACCTAAAATTTAACCATATGCCCCCTAAAATACCTATTCTATTTTTTGTTAAAGCTATGAAAAATAATTATTCTTCACTTCTACGTTCGTGCTGCATCCTCAAACTGAGAGAGAATCCTGCAGGAAGGTGCTAGAGTGTAAGCAGATTTTGGCAGGAAAGAGCTCTCTGCAGGAGGCCCCTTTGTCTTGTCACCAGCCTTAAACCAGGCACCCCCAGGCTCTACTCATCTCCGGCCCAAGCACACCTTTCAAATCTTGGTAACCTGTCGGTTCTTCCTGTAGATCAAAGACGTAGAAATGAAGAATAAGTAATTAACCGATGACCAGATCTCTTCATTAGCTTCCCCTTCAGTAATCACGTGAACAGAACAAACTGTGTGAACAGGATAGCATCTAAAGAAAGATCACGAGGATTGACAAGCCTGCACACGGTGGGGAGGGTGATGGGTCTGACACCCCCCCGCCATGTCCACGATTAACTGAGATTACTTCCTTTTTTCCCTTTAAAACTTTCATGGCTGAGCAGAATCTTCAGAGGTGGTTTTGGGGGACACTGAGTTCACCATCTCCCCAGATTGCCGGCATTCTGATTAAAGACAACTTTCCGTTCTACCAACACCTGCCTCTCTTGAGTATTGATTTTTGAATGGTGAGCAGCTGGACCTTATTCAGTAACAAGAGAGCTTCTCATTGCGCCCATGGACACTGAACATATCTGCAAACAGTAACAGCAGCCTCCTTGCTTTTCCTTTCAGATGAATGGAAACAGGAGGTTGTGTGGGGTTTTTCCACACCTACAACCAGCTCTCCAACTCTCAGATGCCAACTCGGTGTCCAACAATTCCAGTCAATTCTGACACTAACTAACCAGAGTTCGTGCAAGCCCCAGGGTTCAGGGCTCAGCCCCACACCACTGCCCCCACCTCGGAAGTTAGTCCTGAGACCTGGGGCCACCTGTACTTCTGGCTCCAAATCAGGGGTTCCCATAACCCCTGCTGACGTTCAGTAATTTACTAGAATGGCTCACAAAACCAGGAAAACAATGCTTACTGCTTTATTATAAAGGATACAACTCAGAACAGCGAAATGGAAGAAACACATAAGACAAGGTGTGGAGGGCCTTGGTGGGTGGCACAGAGCTTCCTTGACCAACCCCATTATTTAGGGTTTTTTATGGAGGCACGATTGATTAAATCACTGGCCATTGGTGACTGAACTCAATCTCCAACCCCTCTGCTGTCCCAGGAGGCTGGGGTCCGGGGCTGAAAGTTCCAATCCTCTAATAATAGCTTGGTCTTTCTGGGACAGCCCCCATCCTGAAGCTGTTTAGAGGACCTCAGCCAAGAGCCATCTCGTTAGCAGACAGAAGTCACTCATCACTCAGGAGACTGGAAAGGTTTTAGGAACTCAGTGCCAGGCACAGGGAACAAAGAACAAATGCATATATTTATTATACTGCACAGGTCTCCCAAGTTCTTTCAACCCTCAGGTTTCTCCTGAGAGACTAGTAGAAAATCTGGGCCAAACCCTCCTTCAAAGCACTAACTAGCTTTTTCAAACAAGAAGCTCAGACAGCTCTAGTCTCCTCTGCAGTAAGACAAGGATGTTTAGGTTGAGTGAATTATCAGATCACCAACTGTTGAAAAACTCTGTGAATTCCCAACTATCCAAACTAATTCCTGCCATGCATTTGACAGGGGAGCATGGGAAGGGCACTTCCTGACCCCATGCTCCTCTGGCCTTCCTGTTGTACCTAAGGGGGGATTAAAAGGCTAAGAAACATGTACGAAGGCACAGGGCCACGGCCCACAGGAGCCTGAAATCACAGAATGCTTTCCCCCAGCCCCATAAACCTTCCCACCACATTAACATGGCTTCAGTACACTTACGGTGGATTTTAGCTGAAAGAGCTGCAAGACACAGGGAGCAGTCCTTAGGGAAGTCCAAGCCCAAGGGAAACAGATGACTCTGAAGCCTCTGGCACCTCCAGCAAGAACAAACATCAAACAGAAACCAAATCCCAGCCCTGTAAACATAAAATCTCACATTTATGGCCTACTGACCTCAGCTCTTATTACCCAATACACGATGTTGGTTTTTCGACAGAAAATTACACGGCAAGAAAAAACAGTCTGAAGAGACAGAGCAAACAACAGAACCAGATTCAGAAATGGAAGTGATTTTGGAATTATTAGATGGGGTATTTAAAATAACTATGATTCATATGCTAAGGGCTCTGATGGGAAAAGTGAACAACAAGCAAGAACAGATGGGTAATGTAAGAAGAAGATGGAAACTCTGAGAAAGAATCAAAGGAAGTACTAAAAATCAAAAACACTAACAGAAATGAAGCATGTTTTTGATGGGCTCATTAATAGTCTGGACACAGCAAGGAAAGAATTAGTGACCTTGAAGACAGATCAATAGCAGTGTCCCAAACTGAAATGCAAAAAAATAAAAAATAAAAAAAGAAGAAAGAAAAACAGAAAACAGAAGATCCAATCCAAGACCTGTGGAACAATTAGAAAGGTGTAATATATACATCACACCAAAAGGAGAAGAAAGAGAGAATGGAACAGAAGAGATATCTAAAGTAATAACGACTGAGAACTTTCAAATTTAATGACAGACCTCAAGCCACAAATCAAGAAAGCTGAGAGAATACAAAGCAGGAAAAGTCCCCCAAAATCTGCACTTAGATATATCATATTCAAACTGCAGAGAACCAAAAACCAGGAACAAATCTTGCAAGAAGCCAGATAAAAAAATTACACCTGCCTTGTAGAGCAACAAAGGTAAGAATTACAGTGGACTTTTTGTCAGGAAAGCAAGCAGGAAGAGATGGAGTGACCGTTTAAAGGGGTAAAAGAAAAAACCCACCAACCTAGAATTCTGTATCTGGCAAAATTATCCTTCAAAAGTGAAGGAGAAGACTTCCCTGGTGGTGCAGTGGTTAAGAATCCGCCTGCCAATGCAGGGGACATGGGTTTGAGCCCTGGTCCAGGAAGATCCCACATGCTGCAGAGCAACTAAGCCCATGCACCACAACTACTGAGCCTGCGCTCTAGAGCCCACAAGCCACAACTACTGAGCCCGCGTGCTACAACTACTGAAGCCCGCACACTGCAGGAAGAGTGGCCCCTGCTCGTCACAACTAGAGAAAGCCCGTGTGCAGCAACGAAGACCCAACACAGCCAAAAATAAATAAATAAATTTATTTAAAAAAACGTGAAGAAGTAAAGCCTTTTTTGGTGTTTGTTTCTCCAAGAAATAAAAATGGAGGGAATTTATCTCCAGCAGACCCGCCCTGAAAAAAATGTTAAAAGAAATTCTTTGGGGAGAAGGAAAATGAAATAGGTCAGAAACTCAGATTTACATGAAGAAAGGAAGAGCACTGAAGGAGAAATAAGGGAAAGTAAAATAAATCTTTTACTTTTCATATGTTTAATTCATCAAAAGGATAACTCTCTCTTTAAATAATAGCAACAATGTGTTGGGTGATTATAGCTTATGTATAAATGCAATGATTGATAGCAGTGTCACAAGGGAGAAAAGGAAGAAATTGGCAACACTGTTATAAGGCACCTGTAGTAGATGTGAATCAGTATAATGTTATTTGAAGGTGAATACAGATTAGTTTAAAATGTATGTTGGAAACTCTAATCAACTATACTCCAATTTTAAAAAATAACAAAAAATTAAAAAAATAAAATGTATATTGGAAACTCTAGAGCAACCACTGAAAAAACCTGTAAGAGAAGTATAATTCTTATGCTAAAGGAGGAGATAAAATGGAATCATGCTCAATTAAAACCAGAGAAGGCAGGAAAAGATACAAAAAGAAACAACAAATAAATGAAAAGAATAGAAAAATGTTACAAACATGGTAGTATGGATCATGTTAGATATGTATCTAACTGTCAATTCAACTATCAACTATATCAATAATCACATTTAAATGAGAATGACCCAAACACCCCAATTAAAAGACAGAGACTGTCAGAGCAGATACAAAAGCAGAGTCAACTGTATGTGGTCTACAAGAAACCCACTTTAAATATAGAGACTCAGGTAGATTAAAAGAAACGGGATGGAGAAAGTTACATCATGCTATGGTAATCAAAAGAAAGCTGGAGGATCAAGAATTAGCTTCAGACAAAACAGACTTCAGAACAAGGAAGATTATCAGGGAAAAAGAGGAGCATTTCTTAATGATATAAAGGTCATTCTCCAAGGAGACAGCACAGTCTTTAGCGTGTTTGCATCTAACAACAGAGGGTCAGAATAAACGAGGCAAAACCTGACAGAATTGAGAGGAAAAATACACAAACCAACTATGATAGTTGAAGACTTCAACATCCTCTTTCAGTAATTGACAAACCAAGCCAGCAGAAAATCAGTAAGGATACAGTTCAACTGGACAGCACGAACAGTCGATTTGACTTAATACGATCTATAGACGACTTCATCCAAAACAGCAGAACCCAGGTTCTTCCCAAGCTCACATGGAACATCCACCGAGACAGACCACATTCTGGGTTAAAGAACACACATGGACACATTTAAAGGCGTAGAAATCATACAAAGTATGATCTTGGATCACAGTGGAATTAAATGAGAAATCAGTAACAGAAAAACAGCTGGAATTACATGAGAAATCAGTAACAGAAAAACAGCTGGAAAATGCTCAAATATTTGTAAATTTAAGAACACAATTCTAAATATTATATGGTTTAAAGAAGTCTCAATTAAAATTAAAATATATTTTGAACTAAATGAATATGAAAATACAGCTTGTCAAAATTTGTCATGTGCAGCTGAAACAGTGTTTATGGGGAATTTAGAGCATTAAATGCATATAATAGAAAAGAAGAAAGATCTAAGTATCAATAATCTAAACTTGCACCTTAGGAAACTGGAGAAACAAGAGCAATTTAAGCCTAAAGCGAACAGAAGAAAGGAAACAATAAAAATTGGGGCATAAATCAATGAAACTGAAAATAGGAAAACAGAGACTTGAAGATGATATTGTTAAGAGAAGGAAAAAGACAAGCCACAGACTAAAAGAAAATATGTGTCAAACACGTCTCATAAAGGACTTGTATCTGAAATGTATGAAGAAATTTAAAACTCGACAATAAGAAAACAAAAAACCCGATTTCAAAAATGAGCAAAATTCTGAACAAACCTATCATCAAAGAAGACACATGGACGGCAAGTAAGCATATGAAATAATGCTCAACATTACTGGTCATTAGGGAATTGCAAATTAAAACAATAATAAGATACCGTGGCACACCTATAACAATGGTTAAGATCCAAAAACTGACAGTGCAAATTGCTGCAGCCAACAGGAACTCTCATGTGTTGCTGGTGGGGATGCAAAATGGTACAGCCACTTGGGAAGACAGTTTCGATGTTTCTTACAAAACTAGACGAAGCCTTACAATATGATCCAGCAACCACACTCCTAGGAATCTACCCAACTGATTTGAAAATGTCTGCACATGAATGTTTAAGGCAGCTTTATTCATAATTGCTAAAAACTGAAAGCAACCAAGATATCTATCAATAGATGAATGGATAAACAGAAACTGTGACACATCTATACAATGGAACATTATTTGGCAGGAAAATGAACCATCAAGCCACAAAACATACGAATGAATCTTAAATGCATATTGTTAAGTGAAAGAAGCATGAAAAAATACATACTATGTACTATGGTCTGAATGTTTGTCTCGCCCAAATTCGTATGTTGACATCCTAACCCCCAAAGGTGAGGATACTAGTGGGTGGGGCCTTTGGGAGGTACTTAAATTATGAGGTGGAGTCCTCATGAGTGGGGTCAGCCTCATAAAAGGGGCTCCAGAGAGACCCCTCGCCCTTTGGCCATGTTAGGACACAAGAAGTCTGTGTCCTGAAGCAAAGCCTTCACTCAACCATACTGAATCCTGGATCTCTGACTTTCAGCCTCCAGAGCGTGAGAAATAAATTTCTGTTGTTTATAAGCCACCCAGTCTGTGGTATTTTGTGAGAGCAGCCTGAACAGACTAAGACACTGATTCCAATTACATGACATTCTGGAAAAGACAGAGAACTTTAGCAACAGCGAAAGGATGAGTAACTGCCATGAGTTTGCAGGGAGCGGGGGGGTTGAATAGGTTAATGAGCACGAGGGATTTTTTTGAGAGGTGAAACTATTCTCTGGATACTGTAATTGTGGATACAGGACACTACACGTTTGTCACACTCCACTGAATGGTACAGCACAAAGCACGGACCTTCCTGTATGCAAATTTTAAAAAGTTTTTAGGAAGTAAGAGGATTCCAGGATGCAATGCAGAATGTGGCAAAACAATCTGTTTTATAAAAATAAGAAGCAACCTCACTGAAAGGGGTAGGAGGGAGGGGAGCTGCGCTGAGTAACCATGGAAATGAGTGAAGTCTGTAAAACTAGAGGCAAAGGAAATGGCATGTCATCTGAGTTCTAGTTGACAGAGTTGCTTTCCAGGGGGTATGGTCCACCGTCCTGATACCACTGCACATGTGTCCTGGCACCGACAAGTCAGTAAACAGATGGTGGGCGGTGAGAGGCTGGCTTCTCACTGCTGGGGTGGAGGCGAGGGGGGCGGAAACTAAAATGACCCCCGTGGTCATGGATTAGAGTTGGGGAATCACTGTGGACTCATGTTTAGCTTAATATAGATACCCAGGGGTACATATTGCAAGATAATAGATATCCGGTCTTCATCCCAGTTCCTGGCACAGAGCTCCTAAAACACCTGTAATTTCCTAAGTGATAAGAATGACAGGAGCATCTTCTGTTATATTTGATTTCTGTCCCCACTTCCTGAAACAAACCCAGAGCATAAAGGTGAAAGGAGTGACTTTTGTTATTTCATAACAAGCCCTTTTCCATCACACCTGAGTTATGTTAAAGAGATGACTTTTGGAAAGTCCCTAAGCATGGGGGCTGGTTGCCAGAGGAGGTTTGGGATTTTCAGCCCCATCCCGTGACCTCCAGGGAAGGGAGAGGGGCTGGAGGTTGTTAATCACCAATGACCAGTGATTTGGTCAATCATGCCTACGTAATGAGGCCTCCAGAAACCACTCACCAAAGGTTGTGGAGAGCTCCGGGTTGGTGCACCCGTGGAGGTGCCGGCAGGGAGGTGCGGAAGACAGCACGGAAGTTCTATGCCTTTCCCCCACACCTTGTCCTCTGCATCTCTCCCATCCGGCTGTTCCTGAGTTGTATCCTTTTATAATACACTGGTAATCCAGTAATTTAACGGTTTTCCTGAGTTCTGTGAGCCATTCTGGCAAATTATTAAACCCGAAGAGGGGTCGTGGGAACCCCCAATTTGTAGCCAGTTGGGCAGAAGTTGCAGGTAACCCACGGACCCACCCTTGCCATTGGCATCGGAAGTGAGGGGCAGTCTTGTGGGACTGAGTCCTTAACCTGTGGGATCTGATGCTAACCCCAGGCAGTTAGTGTCAGAATCGGATTTAATCATAGGACACCCAGTGGTGTCAGGACAGCTGGAGAATTGGTTGGTGTGGGAAAAACCCCACACATTTGGTGACCACAAGTGAAGTATTGAGAGCAAAGAGAAAAGAGTTTTCCTTTCACAATCAGAAATATTTATAGGTCTGTATATATACATGTAAGGGTATGCATATGTATATTTCCATGTTCTTGTAACAGGGAAGAACAAATCTGACTCCATTTAGATCTGTTTCTTTTACTTTAACCTTTGTATTCTATAGCTTTTGCTTCCTTAAGAATGTTGCCTATAGCCTGAAATATACAGGAGAGCCTATTCTCAGGGCTCTGACCTTTAAGAGTCCATTCACAGAGAGATAAAAAGGTGCAGAACAGAGAATAGCATTTGTCTCGTTGGAGGTTTACAGGAACATCGTGACCTGACCTATGTGGACAGCTGCAAGTAAAAATGGATCCCGACACCCAGAAGTTTGCAGCAACCGACCACGCCCCTCCCTCACCTGGCCTTTAAAAATGCTTTGCTGAAACCCTTTGAGGAGTTCGGGGTTTTTTGGGCAAGAGCCACCTGTCTCCTCGCAAGTCCCTGCAATAAACCCTTCTCTGCGCCAAACTCCGACTGCTCAGTTTGTTTGGCCTCACTGTGCAACAGGCACACGAACTCGTATTCGGTAACATTCTGTCAGCTGAGAGGACCGAGAGGCAAAGTCTCTGAGAAGCAACTGACACATCTCATACCCAGATCATGGTTTCTAATACTATTCTCCAATCACGAGAACCAGGGCTCCTTAGAGAAACTGCTGATTCTAGGACTGGGGCAAAAAACATGTAAGATGAGCCTGGGGCATTCTGTAGTGACAGAAATAAGAAAGTCACACACACACAAATAACCTCACACGGATGTGGGTGTGACAAAGGGACACAGGAGCCAACTGAAACAATTTTAGCAACATGATAAAATAGTATTGGTCCATAACCCAAAGTGTAAAATAAATGTCCATGAGTTCATACCCATATAAATGAACAACTGAACAAATAAATAGCTGGAAGAGAAGAGACAAATCTCCCATGCAGAAGAATTCCAAATAATTCATGTAGATAATTCATGAATAGAGCTGCTCCCGCCCTAAGTGAGGGCTGTGTGCAGTAATGTCCTTCCAAAGAGGACAGGACAAAAATGGAGAAGGAAAAGGGTAACTTCACGGTGCAGAAACCTGCCGATCACTCCCCCAGCCGGGGGTCAAGGTCAATATCAACAGTCATAAGTCAGGCTGACAGTGTGTGTCCTTGATAGGATGGGACGAGAATGGCATTTTCCCTCTGTTTCTTTCTCTCCAAAACCCATAACCCCAGTCTAAACATGAGAAAGACATCAGACACCTCCCAGGAGAGGTCACCCTACCTGACCAGAATGCCCCAAAACTGCTAAGGTCATTAGAAACCGGGAAAGACTGAGGTCACAGTCAAGGTCGCCTAAGGAGACGCAATGACTAACGTAATGTGGGGTCCCAACTGGAAGAGGAAGGACATTAGGGAAAAACCCGGCAAATCTGAATAAGCTATGGACTCTAATGAATTATGTGTCAATACTGGCTCATTAATGATAAAAAATGTACAGTGCTAATGTAAGATGTTACCAACAGGGGAACTACAGGAATTCTTTATACTGTCTTTGCAACTTTTCAGCAAATCTAAAACTGTTCTGAAAGATGAAGTTTATCTTAATAATCCAAACAGCAGTCATGAAGCATAAATATCTCAGATAGTCACACCCTGCCTTGTTGCCAGTTGCTTTTATGAACAAACAGATGCCGGTCACTCCAGGAACCCGGGGCTGGCCCAGGGGCTGTGCCCTCACGACACACGGGGTGCAAAGGTGAGCTGCCTGCCCTGGATTCAGTCCCCGAGTGAAACTAACTTACAGGTGGTATGAGTTTCAGGCTGTGGGGATGGGGGCTTAACACTTGCTTGCTGACGTGGGGAGGAAGAATCCTAGAGCACGATTCTCAGAAGGGCCGGGAGGGTTTCCCACGGGCCGCAGGCAGCAGGATGATCACTGGCCGCCAGCACCCCAGGTGGTGGGAAAGCACGCGGACACCCACGAGGGACCCGAGAGGACGGCCAGGTGCGCTGGCATCACCCCTCACTGCCTTGTCGTGACGGCCACAGTGCAATACAGACGGGGCTGGGAATTGGAGTCGGAAAAGCTGTCTGGGTTCTTCTGGAAGCACCGGTGAGTCACTGGTGCAGGTGCTACAGCGTGGAGCTCCCGCTCCACTCCCTGCACACTTCTGGGGGCCGGCTTTCCAGTGTGG
The DNA here is from genome assembly GCF_965194825.1 of Balaenoptera physalus. NCBI lineage: Eukaryota > Metazoa > Chordata > Mammalia > Artiodactyla > Balaenopteridae > Balaenoptera > Balaenoptera physalus. The sequence goes on from NC_138883.1 coordinate 148,870,413, forward strand.
TTTACAAGAGAGGGTCTCACCTCCCTGGACCAGAGGCTCCCTTGGGAGGTCTCAACATGTCCCAACAACTGGGCACAACTGGCATCAATGCCCACACTCACCAGTGATGGGACGGCCACTAGCCTTGAGGACTCCATTCGTCCACACTAACTCCACTCAGCCAGAGAAAAGAGCACCAAAGCTTAGAGACCCCCAGAGCTGATAGTCCGGGCTTCTTAGGAGAATGGAAGGGGTCTGATAGACCAAGAGTCCGGTTTCCCCAGGCACCACACCTGTGGCATTCACTTACCTGTGTAACTGGGATGTCGGCATCACCCCCAAACCATAATCAAATGGTCTCTATGAAATTCTCCAACACCGTGATACCTGTCTTCTTCTACATTAATTAGGTGAATGTACAAAGCTAAATGGCACGTTGGAAAAATCAACTATAAAAATAAATACATATCGTTCATATCTGAACACTAAAGCATAAATAATAAATGTTAATAATTTAGACATACAATGAGATAAAGTGCACTGCTGATTCGGGCAAAACTGCTGACAATTAAAACAAAATGTAGAGCTTCCCTGGTGGCACAGTGGTTGAGAATCTGCCTGCCAATACAGGGGACATGGGTCTGATCCCTGGTCCGGGAAGATTCTCATGCGCTGCGGAGCAACTAAGCCCGTGCACCACAACTACTGAGCCTGCACTTTAGAGCCCGCGAGCCACAACTACTGAGCCCACGTGCCACAACTACTGAAGCCCACGCGCCTAGAGCCCGTGCTTTGCAACAAGAGAAGCCACCGCAATGAGTAGCCCCCCTTCATCGCAACTAGAGAAAGCCTGTGCGCAGCAATGAAGACCCAACGCAGCCAAAAATTAAAGAAAAAAAAAAAAAGTACCATAGTAAAATTTACACCAATACCAGCTAATGTAAGAGATCAGAGAAAATCATTGGATTTCTCATCCCGTCTTCAAAGAAATAACTGAAAACAAACAAGAAATTTCAAAAGGGAAGATGGAACAAAATGATGAAATTATGACTCCAATGTAATTCTATAGCCATAATCTTGCATGTAAATAATGAATTTGAAATGTAAAATCTGTGGTTACCTCTAGGTCACTGACACTAGGTGATTTATACTGGCTAGTTACAGGTAGCTTCTCATGGATGTCAACACTGACTACTTTTAAATCGGAAAAACAAAAAAAAGAATAAATGCTCATTTGGCTGAGGAGCTTTGAGATGGTTTTTCCTGAAGGGAGAATGAGGAATTGAGTGGTTTCTCAAGCCCTTTTGGCCTGTGATGCTGTGATAAGCAGACAGCTGCAGTGAGAAGCAGGGCTGCTAGTGGCCAGACCACACACAACAATGCTGCTCTTTCTGCCATCTTTAGGAAACCAAGCTGCCACATTTTCTAAAAACGTAATACTTGGATTTTGAGTCTTTTCAAAATGCATTCTACTTAGTGCACAGGGTGCGAGGTAGGGTTCACTGCTAGAAGATGGGGAGAAGGTCCAAAAATGTGCCTCTCAGGAAACTGACCCTAAGAAGCAGTAAGAGCCTGAAGAGACCAGGGGCAGGGGTGGGGGGGGGGGTGACAAGATGTAATGTCGGTCACTGGAGGCCCCAGAAACCAGAAGAGGCCAGGATAGTGGTCACAGTCTGTCTTCAGAACAGAACTAGAATGCATATCAGGAAAGCCACCAGAAGCAGGAAAAAGAAGTCTAACCTCTGAGCTGAGGGTAGTGGGTCCATGCTGGGGCCCGTGAGGACCCTTAGAAGAGGTTCCTGCAAATTGAGCCCTGGGCCTGGGAGGCAGCCCGGCTGGCAGTGCAGAGGCGTCCAGCCCCTGGCCTGAGACAAGGCACGTGGGGTGGCCTGCCTCCTTCGGGGACACCTCACTCCCTCTGCTGACTCCCCTGTGGACAGCCAGGGCCCCTGGCCTCTGGGGTGGGGGGCAGTGGGCAGCCTACAGGCACCAGTATCCACTTCCCTCTAGCAGTGATGACCCTCTTTCCTGATTTGTATGCCTTTTTAGTAATAACATTTTCCCCGCAGCTTTGCCCATTTTCTCTTATTCCCCAAGAAAAAAACAAGAAAAATATTGGTTTTCAGAGGTTATCTTATGCTACGGGTTGAATTATGTCACCCTAAAATTCTCAGGTGGACGTCCTAACCCCCGGTACCTCTGACCTTGTTTGGAAATAGGGTCTTTGCAGATGTTGTTAATTAAGCTGAAGTCGCACTGGAGGAGGGTGGGGCCTAAGCCAATACGATTGGTGTCCTTACGAAAAGGGGACATTTGGACACAGACAGACCTGCACACAGAGAGACTGCCATGAGAAGATGGAGGCAGGGATGGGGGGGGGGGGAAATGCGTCTAAAGGCCAAGAACGCCAACAATGCCAGCAAACCCCCAGAAGCTGGGGAGGGGCCTGGACCACATTCCCCCTCAGGACCCTCAGAAACAATCAAGCCTCCTGATACCTTGATATTGGACTTCTAGCTTCCAGAACCCTGAGGTTCTAAATTTCTGCTACTTAAGCCCCCCAGTTTGTGGCTTTGTTATGGGAACCCCACCCGGCAAGCTAACACAGTCTGTAATGTTACCTTTAGGTTTACACAGATGTTCCAACAACTTCCGTGGGACGTGATAACCCAGAAAAGAAGTGAGAACGCCCTGGGGGCTCCGTCACTGTCACACTTCAAGGCACCTGTGCAGTACTCACAGGGCCCCCAGGCCGCCTACTGGAGCTACATGACCGTTACTGACGAGCCCAGAGCTGAACACGGTCCACTGCAGACAATGCTTCTCTCAAGATGGTAAGACTTTTATAGCAGCTTCCCTTCTCATAGCAATCAATTCTGAAAGGCATGATTTTGTACTTATAGGATGCTAAGGGCTGGTTATACAGTCTGTGCTATTATGTTCAGCATTTGAACAAAATATTAAATATTAAAATAGAGCTTTAAGTTGAATTCCGATTGAGTTTATTAAGATACTTTCATGTTGACATTCTGTACTAAATTAGAGATGGCTTCTTCTCCCACTGAGAAGTGGAGACTCATTCCCATCCTCCTGCATAGGGGCCGGCCTTTGTGGTTTGCTTGATCAAAATGGGACCTAATTAAACTTAAAAGCTTTTGCACAGCGAAGGAAACCATAAACAAAACAAAAAGACAACCCACAGAATGGGAGAAAATATTTGCAAATGAAGCAACCGACAACAGATTAATCTCCAAAATATACAAACAGCTCATGCAGCTCAATATCAAAAAAACAAACAACCCAATCAAAAAATGGGCAGAAGATCTAAATAGACGTTTCTCTAAAGAAGACATACAGATGGCCAAAAATCACATGAAAAGATATTCAACATTGCTAATTATTAGAGAAATGCAAATCAAAACTACAATAAGGTATCACCTCACACCAGTCAGAATGGCCAACATGAAAAAGTCTACAAACAGTAAATGCTGGAGAGGGTGTGGAGAAAAGGGAACCCTCCTACACTGTTGGTGGGAATGTAAATTGTTACAGCCACTACAGAGAACAGTATGGAGGTTCCCTAAAAAACTAAAAATAGAGGTGCCATATGATCCTACAATTCCACTCCTGGGCATATACGCAGAGAAAACCATAATTCGAAAAGACACATGCACCCCAGTGTTCACAGCAGCACTATTTACAACAGCCAAGACATGGAAGCAACCTAAATGTCCACTGACGGATTGATAAAGAAGATGTGGTGTATATATACAGTGGAATATTACTCAGCCATAAAAAAGAATGAAATAATACCATTTGCAGCAACATGGTTGGACCTACAGATGATCATACTAAGTGAAGTAAGTCAGACAAACACAAATATCATATGGTATCACTTATATGTGGAATTTAAAAAGATGATACAAATGAACTTATTTACAAAACAGAAACAGACTCACAGACACAGAAAACAAACCTATGGTTACCAAAGGGGAAAGGTGGGGGCAGAGGGATAAATTAGGAGGTCGGGATTAACATGTATAAACTACTGTGTATAAAATAGATAATCAACAAGGACCTACTGTATAGCACAAGGAACTTTACTCAATATTCTGTAATAACCTATATGGGAGAAGAATCCGAAAAAGAATGGATACATGCATATGTATAATCGAATCACTTTGCTGTACTCCTGAAACAAACACAATATTGTAAATCAACTATACCCCAATATAAAATAAAAATTAAATTTAAAAAAAAGAGACTGTGACACAGTGACACTCTGGGACACAGCTGGCAGCTTCTTCCTGAGTCTCCCAGGATGCCCGCTCTGGGGGAAGCCAGCCTCTGTAAAAAGAGCCATTGCCATGAGCTCGCCATGCTCTGAGGAGGCCCAAGCAGCCACGCGGAGAGGCCGTGGGAAGAGAGAAAAGGGTCAGCCTCTAGCTGTGCCCCCAACCCCAGCCTGGCCACTGCACACGTGTCAGCGCAGGAAACTTTTGGATATTCCAGCCCCAGCAGACAGGACATGAAAAGGAACCAAGGAACCCAGCCGATAGCCAGAACCCAGCCCCCAAACATAGGGCCCCGTTCAGACATCCCAGAGCACCCAGCCGCCTGGTATGGCTCCAGTTCCAGTGAGACATCTCCGCTGTGCCCTGCCTAAATCCTTCACTTCCAAAATCATGAATAGCATAAATGGGTGGTTGCTTAATGCCACTCCATTTCAAGGTGGCTTACAGGGCAGCAGCAGATACCCGGAACACCCTTTCTGTGAAGTAGGTTTTCTTTCCAGACGCTCATGGATTTAGGTGGGTTTATCTGGAGGCTCAAGTGTAACTGAAATTCCATTAAAAATGCTTTTTAACAAACAAGTGGGACGAATCCATCTCCCCACAACACAGGACTGCACTGTCTCTGTCAGAGCACATGTTAGATGGTGACGTGGCCCAGGAAAATATGCATCTCATGTTCACACTCTCTAACAGCCACCCAACTGAAACAGAGACTAAGACGGGAGAAGCAGCAAAGTGCACCCCACCTCCAATGCAGTGCTCAGAAATTTCAATAAAAACGAAGTCAGCTCTGATTTCAAGAAGGCATCGGACATGCCAATGAGAATGTGGCCGAAGATCACGGAAACATGGGTTCTTGTGGCTCAGCAGGGCCCCAGGTCACCCACCCCGGCCAGAGGTCCCCTCACAGCCCCACCTGACCTGAGAGGTGTCCCCATCGTGTCTCTTGGAGAAACTGCCCGCCCCAGCTGCCCGCCTGCCAGGCTTCAGAGGCCAAACATCTTCCTCTCCTACAAATCTTCCTTGCTAGACTGGAAACCCTTTCCCACTGTCACACTTGTGCAAACTGGGACTTCACAAGCAATGATATTTGGATGTGTGGCCTGTGCTTTGTAGATAACCTGCACTGAACAGTTTTCAAATGAACAAGGAAACCACCATTAACATGCTTTAAAATTAAAAAGCAAACGATTAAGCACTAGGAGCAACCTGAGTCTGCGTGCCCTTGGAGGGGACCTTGCTCCCGAGCACGGCTGCGCCGTCTGCTTGGGCCTCGTGTCAAGCCTGTGTCATTCCCGTTTCCACAAAGATATCCCACAGCTGGTTCCTGGCAGGACGTTATTCAGAGTTAGGTCTGCAGATGCCAAAGCCAGTGAGAAAAATGTCTGGATGGTGCCAACCCAGGGCCAGCCCAGCCCCATCCCCAGCAGCACCCACATCCCCCCACAGACGATAAACTGAGGCACAGACAGAGCGGTGAGCTCCCTGAGACTCCTGGTGATCAGTGGGGGAGGGGGGATTCTGACCAGGCAGCCTGCAGACTGCTCACACACGGGACGCTGTGACGCCTAATAGTTGTGTTGACTTTGAGCAAACCATTCAGCCTCTTGGAAGGTCTTTCTCCCGCGTGGACTCCCTGCGCGGTCAGGCACACACGTGGGAAGCATCTCCCGGTGCTTGTGCAGAGGGGGTGCCGGAGGATCGGGCATGCCGATACTGCCCCGTCTACTGCTCTTACTGTCCCCAGCACTGCCTGGACCCCACAGGGACGGGGCCAGCACTGCTGGGTGCGGGCAAGGTGGCACCAAAGCCACTGGCCCAGGGCTGTTTAGAGAGATTGGAGAGCGATGCCACAGCCCCTCTGGAGATAAGGAGTGCGGGGAAGGGTGGTCTGATATGGGACGGGGCTTAGAACGGGAGACAGACCAGGAAACCTGGCTGGCAGAGACTGAGCAGGTGGAGGGCTCTGGCCCCCAGCTCGGGGCGAAGAGCACAAACACGGGGCCCAGAGGTGGGGGCGGTGAGCAGCTTCTGCAAGAAACTGGTCCCCATCTCATCGGCCATCCCCGAGGCCTGGCGACTCAGCCCGCTCCCCCAACCACTCAACTCACGCCCTTTATTTTATGTTTTTAAAATTTATTTTATTGAAGTGTAGTTGATTTGTGTGAATTTCTGCTCTACAGCAAAGTGATTCAGTTATATATATATGATATATACAAGATATATATAATATATATGTAAAAAACATATACATAACACTCTTTTTCATATTCTTCTCCATTATGGTTTATCACAGGATATTGAATACAGTTGCCTATGCTATACAGCAGGACCTTGTTGTTCATCCATCCTATATATAATAGTTTGCATCTGCTAATCCCAAACTCCCAATCCTTCCCTCTCCCACCCCCCTCCCCCTTGGCAACCACAAGTCTGTTCTCTATGTCTGTGGGTCTGTTTCTGTTTCGTAGATAAGTTCATCTGAAGTCACGCCCTTTAAATACCTGCTCACCACATGTGCTGAGAACAAGAGTACATGCCTTTTCTTTCCATACAAAATGTTATGCTGGCTTCTTTAATTGCAATATAAGGGTTTTCTTTTCTAAATACCATTTTCCAAACAAAACAATTGTGAGAGGCAGAGTCAGTGTTTAAAACTGAGTTGGTAGAATGATTGATTGATTCCGAACACACAAATTTTCAGGTGACCAGCTGGGCCCCCGCAGCCTGGGCCGCCCTGTCTTCCACATCTGGGACCAAAGGAGCACCTGGCCCACAGAGGTCTTTATGTCAGTGTTTTCAAGGCCCTTGAAGGTGCTGCCAACCTCAGCAGGAATGGGCCTATTCCTAATTCACCGGCTCCATCATGAATCCATCCCTGTGTAACTGGGGCTGCATCTCTGATTTATTACAATGATGCTCAGGTGCTTGGCACTAGAGGAGACTCCCGGCGGCCGCCCAGAGGGCCCACCCCTCAACCCAGCTCCCATGTAGACAGGAAGGGGCTGGTGCGTATCAAGATCTGGGAGACCTGGCCTTCCGAAAGGTTATTGGCACAGGGCAAAGGAGAAAAGTAAAGGGAAAACCAGGAGGAAACATAAAAATAGGTTCTGATGTCTCAGGGGGTGGAGTGGAACAAGTAAATAGGACTTCACGGGACAGACCGAATGTGTTGGGAGAGCCCCTCCGAGGACAGGGGCTGCCCCAGGACGGGCCTGTGGCTGTGACCTGGGGGCGATCTCGGAGGTGAAGGCATAAAGGGAATCACGCCCTGTAACACGCGCAGCCCTTCCTCTGCCATATGTCCCGATAATATTTCAATCATTAGATCTGAACTAAATTCAGATTTAATTTACCAAATAACGTTATAATGAGAACGGCAGCGGCGCCCAGCAGCACTCCAATTTATGCATAACTTCAAGTTAAATAACATCTTTTGACTTGCAGAGAAAGATGTCTGATTTTCAGATATAAAGAACTGTCACTGTCAAGCGTGTACTGTCATCATGATAAAGTCACACATTCACACAGGGAAACATTAGCCTGTAATAAACGGGCCATGTACAATGAGGTCCCGGATCCCCCCAAAATGGAACGTGGCAGCGAAGGTGCTGGCACAGGGACCAGCTCAGTCCTTCCCTGATGTCATTGGCCGTGGCCATCCCTTTGCCTTTAGATGTAGCCACAAGATGAATATTTTTGCCGTAAAAGATTATTTTTTATTGCATTTTATTGTGTACTGGTTTTCTAGCTAGGTATAGTCTGAATGAGAATTTATATTAGGATAAGATATTTAAGATTCTCTTTAAGCACTGGTGTTTAACAGTCTCTCTTAAGGGTGGCATCAAGGTTACTACAAGAGAAAATTATTAAGAAGTAAGTCTGTCAATCAGATACAATCACAGTGACCAGAGGAAGACAGCACAATAGCCATAATTCTGCAACCCTGCCCAAAATGAGGGTAAAATCACCCTATATGAAAACCAATACACATACCAGATTTTGTGGTAGCATGAAGAAATGCCTCATGAATTCAGCCTGGAGGGTCAGGGAAGAGGTCTCAGTGGGTTCTGTGGGAGGAATAGGAGTTCAAATACATGCACTGCAGGTGTGGGCCTCTTGTCCAGCTGAGCCGGGCAGGACAAGGCTGCCTGGCACCACGTGGCTAGAACGTGTGTGCTGGGGGTGCACCTGCCAGGGAGAGCAGAACGAGTCTGGGGGCGCTCAGCAAAGGCTTTGCAGAAGTGGCCTGGCCAGAGCTGGAAAACGAGCTGCTGTCACTTCCGCAACGTACCACGGAGGCTGACACATGCCGGGTGCTACCCAGACACCGTGCCTGCCCTCTTAGGAGTCCAAGGCAGTGGGCAGAGAGGCGAGGAAGCAAAGACAGTGCCCCCTGTGACAGGCGCTATGGAGGAAACAAACAGGGGACTTGATGGGGAGTCGTGGGGGCCTTATATGGAGGAGGAGGTGGTACCTGGGCCTGCAGCCTGCATGAAAGGAGCCAGGAAGAACATTCCAAGCATAAAGGGAGACCTTGGAAAGTTCCAGAAATTGTCAGGAGGTCCAAGGGACTGTTACACAGGGCATCACTGGATGAAGTCAGCAGCTTGGGCAAAGCACTGCAGGCCAAGGAGAGAAGTGGGACTTTCTTCCACAATATGATAATAAACCAGTGAAAGGTTTCAGAAGACATAATGATAGGAGCCCATTTTCATCCATAAAGAAGCACACTGGTCAGGCGCCCAAGCTCATAGGAAGGTTTAGCAAGTAGAAGAGGCCTCCTCTTCCTCTAGATCACGCAGCGGACTCCGGCCTTCACCCCTCGGCCAGGGCCCTCCTGCAGGACAGGAGGTTCCTGATTATGGCTGCTGTGTAGATTAGGATGGCGGCTGGAACAAAAGAGGCAGAGAAGAGAGGATGCTGATAACTTGTAAAGGAAGACCTGGCACGACTGGATGTGCATGTGTAGGGGGGTGAGGGAAAGAGATTGTTACGTGCTCCCTGCACCTTAGTTACATCACCTTTAAGGCCCTAACAATGCAAGCTTTCAGTTCTATGGAAGCGCTTCACACAGCAGGTTTTCCATCGTGCTTGTGCCACATTTACCAACCCAATCCTCTACGGATGGACTCTGGGTTGTTTTTGGTCTTTTGCATCGCATATAATGGTGCAATGAGGCATCATTTCAGCCCGCCTGCAGGATCAGCCCCAGAACTGGGATTCCTGGGGCAAAGAGTGGATTAACCTATAGTTGGTTTAATACTGCCAAACCATCCTCCTGGGAGCTGTGCCATTTCACACTCCTATCAGCAAAGTCTGAAATGGCCTGTTTCCCCACAGCCTCATCAAAAGATATGTTGTCCGACTTGTGGATTTTTGCCCAGTCCGATAGGTGAAACATGGTATCTCAGTGTTGTTTTAATCACATTTCTGTTATCACCGGTGAGGTTCCCAGTGTTTTCATGCAGTTAAGGCCATTTGATTCTCTTCCTCTGTGAATTCTGTCCACGTCCATTTTTCTTTTGGATACATCTGGTTCTTTTCTTATCAATGTCTGTGAAGTAGCACTGTTTGTGGTCTGAGTTAGAAATATTTTCCAAGTTTGATGTTTTGCTTTTCAGTGGGCCTGCTTTTTAAAATGATTTACTTAGCTGCACAAGAGTTTTTTACTTTTATGTTGTCACATTAAAAAAAAAAAGATTTTTTTTTTATAGCTGCACAGAACACCATTTGAGTTCATGAAAAGGAATTTGGCCCAGATTTAGAAAGATCTCTAAATGTATTGTTAAGTGGGAAAGGCAAAGGGACAAATAAGCATACTCCTTTTTGTGTAAGAAAGAGGAGAAAATGAGAATCTATGACCTATTTGCTTTTATTTTCATAAAGAAACTGTGATGGTTCATTTTATGTGTCAACTTGGCTAGGCGATAGCGCCCAGTTGTTTGGCCAAACACCAGTCTGGGTGTTGCTGTGAAGGTATTATTTAGATGTGATTAACAGTAAAATCAGTGGACTCTGAGTAGAGCAGATGACCATCCAAAGGTGGGTGGGCCTCACCCAATCAGGTGAAGTCCTTAAGCGGAAAGACCCAGGTTCCCCAAAGTAGAAGCCATCTTCCCAAGACTGTAACACAGAAACCGTGACTGAGTTTCTAGCCTGCTGTTCTGCAGAATTTGGTCTCAAGACTCATCATCAACTCTTTCTACGGATTTTGGGCTTGCCAGGCCCCAGAATCGCATAAGCCAATTTCTCAAAATAAATCTCTCTGAGTATACCTATATATACCTACAGATAGACAGACAGATACAGATGTACACATACATACTTATGCATATACACATCCATTAGTATATGTATATACACACACGATTGGTTCTATTTCTCCGGACCCGACTCACACGGGAACACTAGGAGGGTTCCACAAGAAATGAATAAAGCAACTGCATGTAGAAGGGGCAGGGAAGGGCCAGCTAGGACAAGGTGCAAGTGGGAATTCTCAGTTTAGACCTTGTTCTCCTCAGAAATTCTAAACCGTGTAAATATGTTACCTACTCAAAATAGAAAATAAAATTTAGGGCAAAGCCCACTTTTAGATATAAACTAAATTCAATGCTACATAAATTGAGGAATAAAGGTTATTTGTTTTATATAAATGTAAGATACAAAAAAGGAATTATCCAGGTTTATTCAAAAGATGAATTCCTTCTGCCTGCCAATGCAGGGGACACGGGTTCGAGCCCTGGTCTGGGAAGATCCCACATGCCGCGGAGCAACTACACCCGTGAGCCACAACTACTGAGCCTGCGTGTCTGGAGCCTGTGCTCCGCAACAAGGGAGGCCGCGACAGTGGGAGGCCCGCGCACCACGATGAAGAGTGGCCCCCGCTTGCCGCAACTAGAGAAAGCCCTCGCACAGAAACGAAGACCCAACACAGCCAAAAATACATAAATAAATAAATAAATTTTAAAAAGATGAATTCCTGAAGAAGACAATTTTTTAAAGCACTGAGACAGAATTCTTTCAAACATGACACTATATACCGTATTTTAAAAATATACAATATCCTAAGACTCAGAGAGAGGAAGCCGAGGTTGGAGAAGAGTGGCACCCAGGATGGGGTGGAAGGGTTGCCGGGGCCTAGAGCACCCACGTTGGGGGGGGAGGGGGGCACATGCCTCCTTTTCTGCACCGGGGTCCCCCCTACCGCGGAGGCACACTGGTCTCCTCAAGCGCAGGAGAGTCCAGGCCCCAGGAACACTCAGTGGGGTCATCTCTGGACCACCGAGGGCCATGAAGCCCCCTCACCCAGAGTGACACCCTTGTGACACCCCCTGGGGTTTCCGCCTCCGGTCCTGCTCACCCTCCCAGCCCCGCACACCTGCTTCCTTGTCTTGGACTCTGCTTTTGAGGTAACCTGAAAATAACTCCAGCGTGGAGAGTTCTCTTGTTACTGAACGCAAGTACATGTGCCTGATGTGCTGAGGCCAAACAAACCAAAACATCGGAGTTTGGAGCAGAGAAAGGTTTATTACAGGACCAAGCAAGGAGACAGGTGGCTCATGCCCCCAAAAAACCAAATTCCCTAAAGGGTTTCAGCAAAGCATTTTTAAAGACCAGGTGAGGGGGGGCCATGGTTGGGTGTTACAAACTAATTGGTGTCAGAATCCTTTGTCCTTGCAGCTGTCCACACAGTGTTCCTGTAAACCTCCAACAAGACAAATGTTATTCTTTGTTCTGCAACTTTTTATCCCTATATGAATGGACTATTAAAGGTCAGAGCCTTGAGAATGCTATTATGTATATTTCAGGGTACAGGCAACATTCTTGTACAAAAAGTGCAAAGTCAGCATGACTAAGCACAGGAAAAGGAACAGATCTAATATGGAGTCAGGTTTGTTCTTCCCTATTACACTCTGGAATGAAGCAGATACTAAGGAATTGAGGTCCCTACTCACTCATACCGCAGGCATACAAGCTGGCTGTGTCCACCTCCTGCCAGTGAGGCCACATCCTTCAGTTGAGGCCACCGCCCAAGAAACATCCCCTAGTGAGGCAGAATAGCAATAATAATAGTAGCAGACCTTTATTACTTGCCAGACATTGATCTAAGCACCTTACCATTAACAAGTTTAATTCTCACCACAACCCTGTGAATTATTATTGTTCTTGTTTTCCAAAGAGAAAAGCTGAGGCACAGAGGAAGCAACTACATTTCGAAGGTTTGCCAGCAAACAGCAGAGGCCAGGTTCACATGTGAGCCGGCAAGCCCCAGAGTTTGTGTTGCTAAGGCAGACGCTGTCCCACACAAGGAATGCCAAGATGAGGGCTTCAGAGGACCTGCGCACCAGAAATCAAGGAGGAGAACAGGAGCCAGCAAAGGCAGGGGAAAAGCCGACCGCAAAGAACGGAACAGGCAGAAGCCTGTGACAGAAGCTGAGGAAAGAGGCCAGCAAGACACAGAGGATGGTCACCAGCTCCTAATGAAACACTCCAAGCGCGGGAGTCTGGGAAACATCTCTGCCACCGCCCCGCCCCCAGCCCCGCCAGGGCCTGGACTGAAATCCAGTCTGGGCTCTGCTCCCTAAGCCAGGGACCTGTTGTTTCTTCCCAGGGCTCCTCGGAGAGACGACAGATGTAGGGACAGAGTCAGTGGGTGGGGCCTTTGGTTCCCATTTTCTCCATAACTTAATCCTACAGAATGGTTCCATGAAAGGCATCTTCATTTAGCTTCACACAGACCTTTCTGTGACTTCCAAATTCATTATTTCACTTTCCTCTCATCCTCTGTGAAACCAAGAAGACTGACGGTGATATTACTTAGTTTTTTCTTAAGAGATGATGCAAACTTCAGAAAATGCTCCAAGTTAGAAGTCATTCATTTCAGAGATTCTCAGCCATACACAAAAGCTAAAGCCAAACTCCAAAAGGGACAAGTCGCACCTTCAGTGAAAGCTCCAGTCAAATCTTGTCTTTCCCAGCTAATCTGGGCATAAACTGGAATTTTAAGCCACAGGCCAAGAATTAAAACTAGAGCTTCTGATTTACTTCTAATTTGATCTGTACCTAGTTATTTATGAAAATAAATTCACAGAAAAGTATGAATTCACTTCAGAATGGCCTCACACACACCACCATCTCAAATGCCCTTGAAATGCCCCCAGTTAAATACAATCTGAAACTGATCTTCCTTGTTCTCGGACTTTTAAAACAAGGAATAATTTCTCATCTTATACATGGTTTCTTAATTTTTCAGTTTAGGTCACTTTTCTCCTTTTTCCTATATGAGGGCATTATTTCATTTTACACACACACACACACACACACACACACACACACACACAGAGAAACACAAAGAGAATTAGGACTTCTTAAAGTGAATCAAAAATAAGACGTCCTGCTACAATAAAGTAATTTTTACCTAACAAATCATGGACAAAGGAGAGTGCTAGGAAGTGGGCAAATGGTGTCGTCATTGAAAAAGATAAGAGTGAACCGGAACTAGGCATCCCTGTGATTGGTCAGCACCTAGAGGGGCTCGGTAGGGGTCACCGCTGGCTGGTGAAGATCAGCGTGGGCTGAGTGACGCACAGTCCTCTCACCCACAGGACCGAGGCAGTGTAGACGCAGTATACCTGGTGGCAAAGGCCCGCTGGCAAATTTCTCTCTTGCACTACAGCCTTGACAGGAGAATTCTCCCTGGAGACCAAGCTTCCTGGTCACCATCACTGATGTCCAGCGGGAGGCATGGAGAGTCAGGCTGAACAAACTGACAGGGGACACAGTCTGAGACTGTAACAAGGAAGAACAAACCTGATTCCGTACTGGATTTGTTCTACTGCCTGTGCTTAGTCATGCAGGCTCTGCACCTTCCTAAAAGAATGTTGCCTGTAGCCTGAAATATACAGGAGAGCCTATCCTCAGGGCTCTGACCTTTAAGAGTCCATTCACATAGGGATAAAAAGTTGCAGAACAGAGAATAACATTTGTCTTGTTGGAGGTTTACAGGAACACCATGACATGACCTATGTGGACAGCTGCAAGAACAAAGGATTCCGACACTAAGAAGTTCTCAACACAACCTCGCCCCTCCCTCACCGAGCCTTTAAAAGTGCTTTGCTGAAACCCTGTGAGAGTTCGGGCTTTTTGGGACACAAGCCACAAATCCTCTTACTTGGCCCTGCAATAAATCTTTCTCTGCTCCAAATTCTGACATTTCCGTATTGTTTGGCCTCACTGTGCCTCGGGCACGTGAACTTGCATTCAGTAAGAAGACAAATGGGAAATATTGTTATATTACTGAATCAGGGTCCAAGAGGTTGAGGGGTTCAACTGAGAGAGAGGAAATTTATAGGGGATAAATGTACAATCTTGCACTTGAGTTCCCAAAAGAATCAGCTTTAAATTCCTAAATACATTTATTTGGTCCAAAGTATTTTAGCATGTCTTCAAGGATGCAGCAATAAATAAAACCAGTAAGCGACCTTCATGGGGTGAGAGGCCAAGAAGCTAAATAAACCATGTAGGGTATTAAAAGGTGGTCCGGGGGGAAGTGAAACAGGGGAGGGGTCTGGGAGTTGGAGCAGCAATTTTAAGTGGGATTGGCCTCACGGAAATATTGACATTTGTGCAAAGAACTGAAGATGAGGGGGCAGCGTTGCAGCTACCTGGGGAAGAATCTTCCAGACTTAGGGAATGGTGAGCGGCTCAGGGGTGAGGGAGGAAAGTGCACAGACTTGGGGAGATCTGGCTTTATTCTGGGGGAATGGGGAATCTCTGGAGAGTTTCCAATATGGGGGTAACAAATTTGACATCAGCTTTGGAAAATCCTTGTGGTCTAAAGCAGCTCAGTGGAAATGCTGTTCTGTGGCTTCTGTAATAGACCTGTGACCTTGCAGAACCTTGATAAAAATCCAGCCCGACAGGGAGATGGCAAAGGCAGTGTGTGAGGGAGGGGCCTGCAGGGTGTGTGATCAGCTCGTGCACAGTTCTCGGATTGACTGGCATCAAGGTGAAGCTTCCAGCAGCACCCATCTTCTGGTTTCAACCGGTCTAGGGTCCATGTGCTTGGGGTCAGCAGCTTTCATTGGGTGGGGGTCTGCTTCCTGTAACAACAGCTTAGGAATGTGTGTCAGGCTTTTGTCTGTATCTTTCAGGGAACTGGGAGTTCAGGGACTCTGCTGTGTGGCTGGTTTATAGACTAAATTGTTCCCAGTTTCCCGGCCCAAAAGCTACTCTTTGTTTCTCCATCCTCACGTGTCCTAATCAGTCACTCTGGAGCAGCCCTTTGAGACTCAGGGGAGGCCTGGGAGACTAAAGCAAAGACTTCTACTTCAAGGACAGGGTCTCAGGGCTTGTACTCGGCTTCAGTTCCCCTTGTCTTTGATACTCCTCAGTCTTGAGGGGAGCAGGTTCAGGAGAAGAAAGAGAATAACCTTTTGCATAAGAGAGGTTAATCCTATAGTAGGCAGAGGAACTCGGTTTTAGGGGGATTCAGTTTCAAATTCATGTAAGAAGTGCTTTCAGCCACAGGGTGTCACATGAGTAAAATAGCATAGCTCAAGTCTGGCACCAGGTAGGTAGGTACCTAAGCAAAGAAAAAAGAATGAAATAATGCCATTTGCAGCAACATGGATGGACCTAGAGATTATCATACTAAGCGAAGTAAGTCAGAAAGAGAAAGACAAACACTGTATGATATCTCTTATATGTGGAATCTAAAATACAATACAAATCAACACATCTACGAAACAGAGAGAGACTCACAGACATAGAGAACAGACTTGTGGTTGCCAAGCGGGGGGCGGGGGAGGGAAGGATTGGGAGTTTGGGGTTAGCAGATACAAACTACTATACATAGGATGGATAAACAAGGTCCTACTGCAGAGAACAGGGAACTGTATTCAATATCCTGAGAAAAACCATAATGAAAAAGAAACTGAAGAAGAGTACATATAGGTATAACTGATTCATTTTGCTATACAGAAGAAATTAACACAACATTGTAAATCAACTATACTTCTATAAATTTTTTAAAATGTAATTTTAACTAAAAAAAAAAAAAAGAAAAGTGAGGGGCAGGGAAGCATGGGGAAGGGAAGAAGGCTGGTGGATACTGAACACGGGAAAAGCTTCTGTATTGGTGGTTGGATTGTGTCCCCTCAAAAGGTATGTCCACGTCCTAAGCCCCCAGACCTATAAATGCCACCTCATTTGGAAATAGGATCTTTGTAGATATAACCAAGTTAAGGATCTTGAGATGAGAGCCTCCTGGATTCAGGTGGCACCTAAACCCCCAGACTGGTTTCCCTATAAGAGAAAGGATCAGCAGACTGCACACACAGATGCAGAGATGACACGGAGGGCAAGGCCACATGGAGACAGAGGCAGAGACTGAAGGAATGTGTCTCCAAGCCAAGGGATGCCAAGGACTGCCCATCCCTGCACCAGAACTAGGGTAAGGAAGCGTCCGTCCCCAGAGCCTCCAGAAAGACCCAGCCCCGATCTTGGACTTCCGGCCTCTAGAACCATGAGAAAAGACATTTCTGCTGTTTTAGCCTCCACATCTGTGGTCATTTGTGATAGCAGCCCTAGGAAACAAACACAGCTTTTGTGTGGAAAAAGCAGCCTCCTGAGTTATGGTTTCCTTCCCATAAATCCGATTTTAGGCCCTGCTTCCCGACCCAGTCATGCAGCTGGGAGGTCTCAGGCACCCCAGGCTCCCACTCGCCACAGCTACCAGAGTCCCATCTACCTGAAAAGAGGAAAATTTTGTTTTGAAAAATTTTCCTTGAGGATTGCACATGAAAAGGTAGTTAGAATGAAAGAAAATAGATAAACTCCCTAAGGGCCCACACACCAGCTTCCCAAGGGAGGGAGAACCTTCTGTCCTAGAGACTGAGGCACTGGGTGAAGATAGGTATAAGGAAGACAGTCAAAGAGCTGGGGTGGTGAGACAGGTGCAGAGGTGAGATGCAGGGAGAGATTTTGCAAGGGGAAGGAACAAATCTGACTCCACCTTGGATGGTTTCTTTTACTTTAACCTCTGTATTGTATTGCTTTTGCTTCCAATTAAGAATGTTGCCTATAGCCTGAAATATACAGGAGAGCCCATTCTCAAGGCTCTGACCTTTAAGTGTTTAACAGTTTTCCATTCATATGGAGATAAAAAGTTGTAGAATAGAGAATAACATTTGTCTTGTTGGAGGTTTACAGGAACCTGGTAACCTGACCTACATGGGCAGCTGCAAGAACAAAGGATTCCACACCAAGAAGTCTGCAGCAACCAACACCCCCCACCCCCCACCTTGCCTTTAAAAGTGCTTTGCTGAACCCCTTTGGGGAGTGTGAGGCTTTTTAGAGCAGGAGCCACAAGTTCTCCTTGCATAGCCCTGCAATAAACCTTTCTCTGCTTTAAACTCTGATGTTTTGGTTCGTTTGGCCTCACAGTACATCAGGTACATGAACTTGCATTTGGTAACAAGACTACCTAAAAATTCATGCTGCAAAAAAGTGACAGTCCCTCAGACATAAGCCATCCTGGTTCTTGTAATAAAATTGCAAACTTAAAGAGGCATCATGGGAAACATATCAATTTGGAACTGTTTTTAGGATTTTTCAAGGGGATAAAGAGACTTTCATGGAACTCTATGAGAACAATTAGTTGAGGAGGTCTACAAAGTTCCTCATGAAGTTTCAAACCAGGGTTATTTTTATATTGTCCTACACAGAAACCCATTTTGTTTGTAATTTATGACTTCTGATTAGAATTATACCTGTTTGTCTCTCTGATCCTTCCTAATAGACTATAAGCTGCTTGATGCTGGGATTTGACTTAGCTGATCTTTGAAGCCAAGCAATAAGTAACATGGACCTTCCAAGGGCTGGGATAGCAACATGTATCTGCTGAGAGGTAGTTGCCAATCAGTAGATTAAGGTAGGTTACGGGACAGGAATAGAAATAGAAGAATTTGCATTGGGTGTTAGAGTAATAGAACACCAGGTCTGAAACCCAGAAAATCAGAAAGAGGTGGTATTAACAAAGGGATCCCAGAGTCAGGGAACAGAGCCAAGATCTGGGGGCTGGGGAGCAAGGATGGGCTGGGGATGGGGGATGACACTAAGTTCTAACTATTTCCTGTAATAGCTCAGGCCAGAGAGCAGCTGGAAAACACCAAAGTTCCTGGATTCATCTCCTTCTAATTCTTTAAAACACATCAAGCTGTTATCATTTCCAGGCTTCTGTGCCTCTGCCCCTCGGCATTCTGCGGCTGCCTCTGAGCATGCTTCACGCCTGGAATTATCTGTTGGTTGGTTGACTTGTCTTCTGTCTGGCCTCCCCAGCTGCCCATCCCAGTGTGATCTGACCCCTCTTGTTCATCCTTGCATTTTAACACCTGAGTCTTGCCCAGAGGCGCCTCCAGTGAAAATACCGGTTTGCCAAACAAATAAACGTGGTCCATTTCACAGGCAAACCCCTGCATGCTTACCCTGACTAATGTCTCACCCGATACAAAAACCCACTTCTTAATCATATTGAATTAGGGACGGAAAATAATACAATTATATATAAATCTAAAGACAAGATGGGAAAAATGCCTCCTGTAAGTTAAATGGGGTAAATAAAAGCGTAATCGTCAGTTTTTTTTCTTTCCGTATAATTGTTAACTAACAATTCTGATCAACTACTCCAACATTAGCTAACAAGATCATTCAGGACCTTAGACAGCACCCCTCCTGAGCCAGGTGGGCTGGCGGGGGCTGCTCTCCTCCAGCAGTGTCTGCTTTCCCGGGGCCTTCCCAAAAGTTCATCAGGCTCCCATTGATCAGCACAGCTCCCTCTTGCCCTGCAAAACCTGCTCCCACCAGGAAATGCCAGAAGCGTGTGCTCCTTCCCTCATGGTACACAAAAAACAAAATCCTACCATACATTCCCATATTAAAGTAAAATAAGATTTGGTTTTATACCCACACAACTGCAAATACAAAACACGAGTCAGACTGTGAAATCCAGATTAACATACCTACTGAAATACACAGAACAGTTTAATCAGGAAAGTTACAAGCTCTATGGCATACAAATTGGCATCCATCATGAATACATTAATTTTTGGCTTTTTATGTTACGTGCACGGGACTTATTTGCAGAGCAAACTGGCAAACAGGAATGTAAACTAACAATACAAATAATAACAAATTGGAAACATCCCAGGCTGCCAGATACAGGAAGAAGGCACTGTTTTAACTTCCTAGAGTATGAAAAGCTTACAGTGATAACAATTAATTCACAGCAAGGCAAGAGGGGAAGAAATAGCACACCAATGCAGAATAAATTAATATGAACTGTTTTCCATTTTCTGCAGACACTGAAGACCATCTTATCTCTGACCAGAGACATCTCTGTTAATGGCTTCCCCACATTTGGAAATACAAACACTACCAACCAAGCTATAAATTATTTATTAATTCACACAACTTTTCAAATTGAGACTAAACTAATTT
This sequence comes from Balaenoptera physalus, assembly GCF_965194825.1. Taxonomy (NCBI): domain Eukaryota; kingdom Metazoa; phylum Chordata; class Mammalia; order Artiodactyla; family Balaenopteridae; genus Balaenoptera; species Balaenoptera physalus. The sequence goes on from NC_138883.1 coordinate 148,890,188, forward strand.
ATTCATTTTACAAAATCAGGTGTGAAGATATATTGTCCATAGTTGATGGATTAAGAAATTAATATTTAAGTATACTATTTTATGTTATGGATGTAACCAACAGCGAAAGTAAAGATAGCATACAGCAGCATTAAAAGATAGTCATCTATCAAATAAAGCATCAATGAGCAAAGAGGATAAATCAAGAAACGATAATACAGTCATATATTACGTGGTGACATGGTAATAGCCACCAGGAAAATTAATATCAAATTATTAAAATTTCAGCCCCCGAGGAGCAGAGGCAGCAGAGGCAGAGAAGGAGGAGAAGAGGAAAGTGACCTCACTGTTAGCGCTTCTGGACCAGATTCTCCACCCTTTTTCTTACTGAGTTATTTGCCTCTGACTTATTAACCGGTCGTTATTTGAAATATTCTGCTCACTCATCTTTTCTTGACATACATCTTCACCCCATCCGTGGCTCACCTTTTACCTTTATGGTATTTTTCTGAAGCACAGAACTTTGTCAGTTTTAATATTTTCCTTCATGGTATATCTTTTCTTTACGCTTTTTGTCTTGTTTTACTTTTCAAATTTAGGTCTTTAATTCATATGGAATTTACTCTCAAGTTTTGTGTGAGGTAGGGTCTCCCATTGTTCTGTATCATTTTTTTGTGTGGCTATCCAGCAGTACACATGGCTTTTATTGAATAGTCGTCCATCCTTGTCCAGCCAATGTAAATAACATCATTTCTGAGATAAATCAGATCCAATATTCATGGGTGTTTGTCTGGGCTCTTTATTCTGTTCCACTGATCTATTTGATTTTCCCTATACTAAAACCATACCGTTTTAATTACGGTGGCTTTATAATAAATCTCAATATCTGGTAGAGTGAGTCCTACTTGCTAGATCTACTTTGAAAATAGATTGGCTATTCATGGATCTTTTACTCTCCTGTATGAATTTTGGGAGCAGCTAATTAAGTTTCACAAAAAATCCCTCCAAGATTTTGATAGGAATTGTTCTTAAATCATAGGTTAATTTAGAAAGACTTCCATCTTTATGACACCAACCGTCCCTGGCTAGAATATGCTCTTTTCATTTCAACAGGATTTGTATGTTCTTCAATAAAGGTCTTATATACCTTTTATTAAATTTAGTCATAGTTTTTAATTAAATTTTTGAATTACAATTTTCAAATTGGTTTACGCTATTACACCTGAATGCCTTTTGTTTTGTAATTTGATCATATCTTCTTGTTGGTTCTAATAGTCTGGAGGTTTTCATGGATTTTCTATGTAGATAACCAAACAGTAAATAAATAGAGATAATTATGTTTTTTCCTTTCTAATTCCTCTGCTTGTAATTTACTCTTTTCTTGTCTAATTTCATTGGCTAGAGTCACCAGGACAAAATGAATAGGAGTGATGACAGCAGTCATTCCTGTATTGTTCCCTATTTAATTTCAAACATTTCAAAAATTTAATTTACCACATGCTATAGGTTTCTGGTAGATGATGCTTTAACAGGTAAAAGGAGTTCCTTTCTATCCTAGTTTTTATATTATGAATTTGAATAAATGCTTTTGTAACATTTATTGAGAAAAATCATATTGCTTGCTATCTTTAATTTTTTAATGTTGGAAATTGATAGATTTAAAAAGTTAATCCAATCTTTCTTTCTGACATAAACTATATTTAAGTGATAATGCATTTTAATATAAATTCCTACAATTTGCTATAATTTTTTTGGCCATCTGTGCTCATCAGTGAATATGGCTTATAATTTTTTTCCTCTACTTTCCTTCTCTAGTTTAGCTATTACATTAAACCAGATTAATAAAATAACTTGAGTAGTTTCCCCTCTATTATTTTTTTTACCATCTTTATTAGAGTATAACTGCTTTAAAATGGTGTGTTAGTTTCTGCTGCATAACAAAGTGAATCAGCTATACATATACATATATCCCCATATCTCCTTCCTCTTGCCTCTCTCTCCCACCCTCCCTATCCCACCCCTCTAGGTGGACACAAAGCACTGAGCTGATCTCCCTATGTTATGCAGCTGCTTCCCACTAGCTACCTATTTTACATTTGGTAGTGTATATATGTCCATGCCATTCTCTCACTTCGTCCCAGCTTACACTTCCCCCTCCCCATGTCCTCAACTTCATTCTATACGTCTGTGTCTTTATTCCTGTCCTGCCCCTAGGTTGTTCAGAACCTTTTTTTTTTTTTTAGATTCCATATATATGTGTTAGCATATGGTATTTTTCTCTTTCTGACTTACTTCACTCTGTATGACAGTCTCTAGGTCCATCTACCTCACTACAAATAACTCAATTTCGTTTCTTTTTATGGCTGAGTAATATTTCATTGTATATATGTGCCACATCTTCTTTATCCATTCATCTGTCGATGGGCATTTAGGTTGCTTCCATGATCTGTATTGTAAACAGTGCTGCAATGAACATTGGGGTGCATGTGTCTTTTTGAATTATGGTTTTAAAATACGGTATATGCACAGGAGTGGGATTGCTGGGTCATATGGTAATGCTATTTTTAGTTTATTAAGGAACCTCCATAATGTTCTCCATAGTGGCTGTATCAATGTACATTGCCACCAACAGTGCAAGAGAGCTCCCTTTTCTCCACACCCTCTCCAGCATTTGTTGTTTCTAGATTTTCTGATGATGCCCATTCTAACCGGTGTGAGGTGATACCTCACTGTAGTTTTGATTTGCATTTCTCTAATAATTAGTGATGTCGAGCAGCTTTTCATGTGCCTCTTGGCCATCTGTATGTCTTCTTTGAAGAAATGTCTATTTAGGTCTTCTGCCCATTTTTGGATTGGGTTGTTTGTTTTTTTAATATTGAGCTGCATGAGCAGTTTATATATTTTGGAGATTAATCCTTTGTTCGTTGATTCGTTTGCAAATATTTCCTCCCATTCTGAGGGTTCTCTTTTCGTCTTGCTTGTAGTTTCCTTTGCTGTGCAAAAGCTTTTAAGTTTCATTAGGTCCCATTTGTTTATTTATTTATTTTTATTTCCATTACTCTAGGAGGTGGATCAAAAAAGATCTTGCTGTGATTTATGTCAAAGAGTGTTCTTCCTATGTTTTCCTCTAAGAGTTTTACAGTATCCAGTCTTACATTTAGGTCTTTAATCCATTTTGAGTGTGTTTTGTATACAGTGTTAGGGAGTGCTCTAATTTCATTCTTTTACATGTACCTGTCCAGTTTTTCCAGCACCACTTACTGAAGAGACTGTCTTTTCTCCATTGTATATCCTTGCCTCCCTTGTCATAGATGAGTTGACCATAAGTGCGTGGGTTTATCTCTGGACTTTCTATCCTACTCCATTGATCTATATTTCTGTTTTTGTGCCAGTACCATATTGTCTTGATTACTGTAGCTTTGTAGTATAGTCTGAAGTCAGGGAGTCTGATTCCTCCAGCTCCATTTTTTTCCCTCAAGACTAGTTTGGCTATTCAGGGTCTTTTGTATCTCCATACAAACTTTAAAATTTTTTTGTTTTAGTTCTGTAAAAAATGCCAGTGGTAATTTGATAGGGATTGCATTGAATCTGTAGATCGCTTTGGATAGTATAGTTATTTTCACAATACTGATTCTTCTGATCCAAGAAAACGGTATATCTCTCCATCTGTTTGTGTCATCTTTGATTTCTATCATCAGTGTCTTATAGTTTTCTGAGCACAGGTCTTTTACCTCCTTAGGTAGGTTTATTCCTAGGTATTTTATTCTTTTTGTTGCAGTGGTGAATGGGATTGTTTCCTTAATTTCTCTTTCTAATCTTTTGTTGTTAGTGTATAGGAATGCAAGAGATTTCTGTGCATTAATTTTGTATCCTGCAACTTTACCAAATTCATTGATTAGCTCTAGTAGTTCTCTGGTGGCATCTTTAGGATTCTCTATGTATAGTATCATGTCATCTGCAAACAGTGACAGTTTTACTTCTTTTCCGATTTGGATTCATTTATTTCTTTTTCTTCTCTGATTGCCGTGGCTAGGACTTCCAAAACTATGTTGAATAATAGTGGCGAGAGTGGACATCCTTGTCTTGTCCCTGATCTTAGAGGAAATGCTTTCAGTTTTTCACCATTGAGAATGATGTTTGCAATGGGTTTGTCATATAGGGCCTTTATTATGTTAAGATAGGTTCCCTCTCTGCCCACTTTCTGGAGAGTTTTTATCATAAAAGGTGTTGAATTTTGTCAAAAGCTTTTTCTGCATCTGTTGAGATGATATATGGTTTTTATTATTCAATTTGTTAATATGGTGTATCACATTGATTGATTTGCGTATATTGAAGAATCCTTGCATCCCTGGGATAAATCCCACTTGATCATGGTGTATGATCCTTTTAATGTGCTGTTGGATTCTGTTTGCTAGTATTTTGTTGAGGACTTTTGCAGGTATGTTCATCAGTGATATTGGCCTGTAGTTTTCTTTTTTTGTGACATCTTTGTCTGGATTTGGTAACAGGTTGATGGTGGCCTCGTAGAATGAGTTTGGGAGTGTTCCTCCCTCTGCTATATTTTGGAAGAGTTTGAGAAAGATAGGTGTTAGCTCTTCTCTAAATGTTTGATAGAATTCGCCTGTGAAGCCATCTGGTCCTGGGCTTGTTGTTTTCAGATGGAATGTCCTATAAATATCAATTAAGTCCATCTTGTTTAATGTGTAATTCAAAACCTGTGTTTCCTTATTTATTTTCATTTTGTATGATCTGTCCATTGCTGAAAGCAGGGTGTTAAAGTCCCCGACTATGATTGTGTTACTATCGATTTCCCTTTTTATGGCTGTTAGCATTTGCCTTATGTATTGAGGTGCTCCTATGATGGGTACATAAATATATACAATTGTTATATCTTCTTCTTGGATTGGTCCCTTCATTATTATGTAGTGTCCTTCTTTGTCTCTTGTAATAGTCTTTATTTTAAAGTCATTTTGTCTGATATGAGAATTGCTACTCCAGCTTTCTTCTGATTTCCATTGGCATGGAATATCTTTTTCCATCCCCTCACTTTCATTCTGTATGTGTCTCTAGGTCTGAAGTGGGTCTCTTGTAGACAGCATATATATGAGTCTTGTTTCTGTATACATTCAGCCAGTCTATGTCTTTTGGTTGGAGCTTTTAATCCATTTACATTTAAGGTAATTATTGATATGTGTGTTCTTATTACCATTTTCTTAATTGTTTTGGGTTTGTTATTGTAGGTCTTTTCCTTCTCTTGTGTTTCCTGCCTAGAGAAGTTCCTATAGCATTTGTTGTAAAGCTGGTTTGGTGGTGCTGAATTCTCTTAACTTTTGCTTATCTGTAAAGGTTTTAATTTCTCTGTCAAATCTGAATGAGATCCTTGCTGGGTAGAGTAATCTTGGTTGTAGTTTTTTCCCTTTCATCACTACAAATATGTCCTGCCACTTCCTTCTGGCTTGGAGAGTTTCTTCTGAAAGGTCAGCTATTAACCTTATGCAGATTCCCTTGTATGTTATTTGTTGCTTTTCCCTTGCTGCTTTTAATATTTTTTCTTTGTATTTAATTTTTGATAGTTTGATTAATATGTGTCTTGGCGTGTTTCTCCTCAGATTTATCCTGAATGGCACTCTCTGTGCTTCCTGGACTTGATTGACTATTTCCTTTCCCACGTTAGGGAATTTTTCAACTATAATCTCTTCAAATATTTTCTCAGTCCCTTTCTTTTTCTCTTCTTCTTTTGGGACCCCTATAATTTGAATGTTGGTGCATTTAATGTTGTCCCAGAGGTCTCTGAGACTGTCCTCAAGTCTTTTCCTTCTTTTTTCTTTATTCTGCTCTGAGGTAGTTATTTCCACTATTTTATCTTCCAGGTCACTTACCTGTTCTCCTGCCTCAGTTATTCTGCTATTGATTCCTTCTAGAGAATTTTAAATTTCATTTATTGTGTTGTTCTTCATTGTTTGTTTGCTCTTTAGTTCTTCTAGGTCCTTGTTAAAGGTTTCTTGTATTTTCTCCATTCTTTTTCCAAGATTTTGGATCATCTTTACTATCATTACTCTGAATTTCTTTTCAGGTAGACTGCCTATTTCCTCTTCATTTGTTTGGTCTGGTGGGTTTTTACCTTGCTCCTTCATCTGCTGTTTATTTCTCTGTCTTCTCATTTTGCTTAACTTACTGTGTTTGGGGTCTCCTTTTTGCAGGCTACAGGTTCGTAGTTCCCGTTGTTTCTGGTGTCTGCCCCCAGTGGGTGAGGTTGGTTCAGTGGGTTGTGTAGGCTTCCTGGTGGAGGGGACTGGTGCCTGTGTTCTGGTGGGTAGGGCCATGTCCGGTGGTGTCTTTTGGGGTGTCTGTGAACTTCGTATGACTTTAGGCAGCCTCTCTGCTAATGGGTGGGTTTGTGTTCCTGTCTTGCTAGTTGTTTGGCATGGGGCATCCAGCACTGGAGCTTGCTGGCTGTGGGGTGGAGCTGGGTTGAGACAGAGACTGAGACAGAGATCTCTGGGAGAGCTCTTGCTGACTGATATTATGTGCGGCTGGGCAGTCTGCGGTGGTGCAATATCCTGAAGTTGGCTCTCACACCTCAGAGGCTCAGGCCTGACACCAGGCCAGAGCACCAAGACCCTGTCAGCCACATGGCTCAGAAGAAAAGGGAGAAAAGAAACAAAGAAAAAAAAAACTATTAAAATTAAAAAAATAAAAATAAAAATAATAATAAAAAAAGAAGAGAGCAACCAAACCAATAAATAAATCCACCAACGATAAGAAGTGCTAAAAACTATACTAAGATAAACATAAAAATCAGAAACAAATCAGTTGCAGACAGCAAACCCCAAGTCTACAGTTGCTCCCAAAGTCCACTGCCTCAATTTTGGGATGATTCGTTGTCTATTCAGGTATCCCACAGATGCAGGGTGCATCAAGTTATTTGTGGGGATTTAATCCACTGCTCCTGAGGCTGCACGGAGAAATTTCCCTTTCTCTTCTTTGTTTGCACAGCTCCTGGGGTTCAGCTTTGGTTTTGGTCCCACCTCTGCATGTAGGTCACCCTCAGGCATCTGTTCCCGCCCAGATAGGACGGGGTTAAAGCAGCTGCTGACTGGGGGCTCTTGCCCATTCAGGCTGGGTGGAGGGAGGGATACAGTAGTTATAACTGGAATGCAGGGCGACCCTGCATGACATTGCAACAGCCTGAGGTGCGCCGTGTGTTCTCCCAGGGAACTTGTCCCTGGATCATGGGACCCTGGCAGTGGCGTGCTGCACAGGCTCCCGGGGGTGTGTGGATAGTGACCTGTGCTTGCACACAGGATTCTTGGTGTGCAGCACAGTGTTAGCATTTCATGCCTGTCTCTGGGGTCTGAGCTGATAGCTGCGGCTTGCACCAGTCTCTGGAGCTTGTTTAGGCGGTGCTCTGAATCCCCTCTCCTTGCGCACCCGGAAACAATGGTCTCTTGCCTCCTAGGCAGTTCCAGAATTCTTCCCGGACTCCCGCCCGGCTAGCTGTGGCGCACTAGCACCCTTCAGGCTGTGTTCACGCAGCCAACCCCAGTCCTCTCCCTGGGATCCGACCTCCGAAGCCGGAGCCTCAGCTCCCAGACCCCCCCCGCCCCCATGGGTGAGCAGACAAGCCTCTCGGGCTGGTGAGTGCTGGTCAGCAGCGATCCTCTGTGCGGGAATCTCTCCGCTTTGCCCTCCGCACCCCTGTTGCTGTGCTCTCCTCCGTGGCTCTGAAGCTTCCCCCCCCCCATCCCCCATCTCTGCCAGTGAAGGGGCTTCCTAGTGTGTGGAAACCTTTCCTCCTTCACAGCTCCCTCCCAGTGGTGCAGGTCCCGTCCCTATTATTCTGTCTCTGATTTTCCTTTTTTCTTTTGCTCTACCCAGGTACGTGGGGAGTTTCTTGCCTTTTGGGAAGTCTGAGGTCTTCTGCCAGCATTCAGTAGGTGTCCTGTAGGAGCTGTTCCACATGTAGATGTATTTTTGATGTATCCATGGGGAAGAAGGTGATCTCCACGTCTTACTCCTCTGCCGTCTTGAAGGTCCCCCCCACCGCGAGTTTTATATATCTATTCTTTTTCAGATTCTTTTCCCTTATACGTTATTACAGAATATTGAGTATAGTTCCCTGTGCTATACAGTAGGTCCTTGTTGGTTATCCATTTTGCATATAGTAGTGTGTATTTGTTAATCCCATAGCATTTTTTAAGTATTAAAAATATATCATTTAGTCCCCTCATTTACAAAAACGGCAAAAAGAAAAAAAAAAGAAAAAGAGTCTCCTGCGGATTGATGCATTTGCTGGTGTGGGTACTTCAGAAAAAAAGATGAGACGAAACACTGCACGCAAAAGAAAACAGGTCACAAAGAGCACAGGCACATCGGCCATGAGCTCCCAGTAACTGCCAGGTGCTGAGAGTTGCCCCGGAAGGGTCCTGTCTGCAGAGGCTGTTTGTCTGTACGTGTCTGTATGTAAGCACGTGTGTGTGTATGTGTGTGGTTATGCACTGTGCATGCATGTGTATATATCAGTATGTATGGGAATGTGTGTGTTGTGTGTATGGATGTACGTTTCTGCACGTGAGGGTGTATAGATGTAAACAAGTGATGCCCACAGCACTGACCATTATATGCTCCCCAGAGCCAGTACCTCGTTTAGTTGTTACAACAACCCTTGTAATCTAAATACCATGGCCACAGTGCAGTCACTGGTCTTTGAGGCAGGTTCTGTCATTTTCCGTATCACACAGGTGAGTGAACTGAGTCTCATGGGGATGGAGTCACTCATCCAAGGCAGGAGCTCTTAGGATCCTGATGTTATTGGTGGGGAGACTGGGGTGTAGAGGTTCAGAGATTTGCTGAAGATCATACAGTGAATAAGAAATGGAGCCTGTGCTCTTAACCACATTATTATGCTTCCCAGTAAGTAAAGATCACCTTCCTTTCAGGAACGTAATAAAAAGACACACATACGTGTATTACATATACACATAACTTTAAATAAGACCTTTCTATCATAAGGGAATGGGGGTGTGTTTAGGACATCAGGGGGAAAAGGGCTAACTTTAAAATAAATATTATGATGAAATCAGAAGAAATCCTTGGGAATTTTCTATATGTATTTCCCAGTGATAAAGGGACATTGCCTCTATGAAACAGGAGCAGACTGCAATGATAGGAAAGGAAGGGATGAGAATTGCTGGTGACCAGAAGGAAACACATCAAGATAAGAGGCTGCACAGAAAAAGAGACATACCAAGTGAAAATCTGCACTGAAAATAGTAAAGAGCAAGCTGGATATGGAAAAGGAAAATCAAAATTGTTAAAAATATTTAAAACATTTGCTGTAGAGTAGCATTTAAATTTCTTTCCAGTTTTGCTAGATTTTTCTGCTTGTGCTCCAGACCCACTGTGCACCCTTTACTGCTGCCTGGGGGGTGATCTTGATGGGTTGCCAGGACTGGGCTCCCCTTTTCTCCAGGGGGTTCAGACAGAGAGGCACTGAGGGGAGGGAGGTGGGGAGGGGAGACAGGTGAGATTCTCATTCACTCTGCTGGACCACGTGACCTGGCAGTGCCCATCTTCTACCCAAGGCCACGCCTCTCCTCAGGGGGTCCTTTCCTAGGAACTCCCTGCTCTCTCCAGGCCCCAGTGCCTGCCCTCCCTCTGCCCTACAGGCCTAGGGGCTGGTGCTGGCCCTAAGGCCTCTCCTTCCCCTGCTGACTTCTTTCAGCCCTGCCCTCCCCTTTGTAAACAGTCTCCTTTTTAAACATTACCTACTCTGATTACAGGCAGATCCCCTTTGATTGTACTTCGCAGATACTGCGTTTTGTACAAATTGAAGGTCTGAGGCAACCCTGTGTCGAGCAAGTCCACTGGCACCATTTTTCCAACAGCATTTGCTCACTTCATGTCTCTGCGTCACATCTTGGTAATTCTCACAATATTTCAAACCTTTTCACTCTTATTATACTTGTTCTGGTGGTCTGTGATCAGTGATCTTTGATTCTACTATTGCAAAAAGATGACGACTCACTGATGGGTCAGATGATTGTGAGCCTTTTTTAACAATCAAGTATTTTTTAATTAAGGTATGTACGTTGTTTTCTTTAGACATAATGCTATTGCACACTTAGACTACGGTATAATGTAAACATAACTTTTATATGCACTGGGAAACAAAAAAAAAATTGTGTGATTTGCTTTACTGCAATATTCGATTTATTACAGTGGCCTGGAACCAAACCCACACTGTCTCCTAGGCCTGCCTGCATGTGATCTGTTCCCTTCTGGACCCGCAAGGATGCAGAGGATGTAGAGCTCCAGGCATCCCCAGGAGAGAGTCCCTTATCTGTTTTATAAACTGTGGTTCTGGATAATAATTTGGGTTTTTTAAGAGTTCCACTTGCTTAAAAAATAAAGTTTAAAAACAACTGATGAAGCTGAACTTGAGAATGCCAAAAAAAAAAAAAAAGGGGATAAACATGAAAATAAAAAGAAAAAAATGACCAATAATACGTTTCCAGAGAAGACCTGAAAACAAATAAACAAATAATCCTGTTCTCATTACAGAATGAAACTCACATTGGCTTCAGAACTTTCCTCAAATTACTAATGCCAGAAAAAATGGTTACTCGGGAATTCTGCATCAAGCCCAACCGCTCTTGTGTGGGAAGGAACAGATGGCTACTTTGGCTGACACATGTTCTGAGGAATATATATCCCCGTGTACCCAACCTAAAGAGATGGACAAAAATTCGGAGAACAGGCTGAAGTCAGTCCTCAGATGATCAACAGGGGAGTGAAACCACTAGGGAAATAAATAAGGGAAGGTTACACAGCCCGAGCTCTAAATATAAAATGGAAATGTGAAGAGGGTCTTAGATGCACAGAATCAAAAATGCTAACATTCATCTTCTGCAAGGAGAAAATTTTATAATCCACTTCTTTGGTAGGTATAACTTACCTACACTGAAATATTCTCTAGTTCCCCTTGGTGGTGTGTGGGGCGCTAGGGGTGCCCTGGGCCAGGTGCGGGGTCTGCAGGCCAGGCATCTGCAGAGGCTCGTGGGCAGGCCTCCAGATGGGGTGCCCCTGATGCCCTTTGAGAGCCCTGGCTCTGTTCTCCCAGCCCCCGCCCCCTCCCAGGTTGCGCAGGACCCCTCAGTATTCTGACTGGGCCAGAATGAAGGGGGCCTCTTCGGCAGCATCCCCCATGGCTGGGGGAGCTGGTGGCTCACCCGCACGCTCCACTTTCCCTTGGGGGAGACAGCGTGGGCTGAGAAGGTTCTCTGGGCCCTGAGCCATGCTGCCTTGGGGGAGGGGTGGAGCAGGTAAAGGGAACTTGGTCCTCTTATGGTCTTCAGTGAATCCCATCTCAGATAGCGTTTGCTCCAACAGTGTCCTGGGACTTCTCTGCTGGAGTCCCAGAACTTCACAAAGGTACTCTCTTCCGTGGGCGACTGTCAAAAATTGGCGTTCTTTAGGGGAAAGATGGTAGAAAACCCCTATTCTGCCCTACTGATGATGTCATCCCAGGAAGGACTTCTTAATGAAAGATACCCACACCCATGCACAAAAATTAACCATAGTGAAAGGGATTGATAAGGAAAGGTGACCGTAAAAAAAGTGAGATGGTAAGTCAAAACCTGGAAAGGGATATTTTCACATGTTTAAAAAAGAAACAACCTCCAAAAGATGTACTATAAAGAACTTCTATGAATAGTAAGAAAAAGATTAAACAATAAAAATGGGTAAAGCAGATTAAGCTCACATACTATGGAACAGGAACCGCAATGGCCAGTAAAGACTAAAAGTTGGCCAGTTTCATCAGGAATAAGATAAATGCAAACTGAGACCATGAAGACTCTGTTACACCCACCAGATCAGCAAACTTAACATCAGGCCCTATGATGTTCTAGAACAAATGTGGAACACTGCTGGACATCGACATTATAGAAATGCTTTGGGAAAACCATTTGACGTTATTCCATAAAACTGAAAATATGCGTCCTGGTGACCACTGATTCTAGGCTCTTACACCAGTGGAACCCTCACCCACGTACACGAGGAGACTGGTATTAAAACATTCACAGAAGCTCTGTTCATAATAGCAGAAAAGTTATATAAATGCCCACTTGTCCACTAAAGGAGAACAGGCAAATACACTGTGATATATCATATATTCACATGATGGATTACTGTACCATTAATTATAAAGATAATTCATCTAGAGCTACATGCACAAACATGGATGAACCCACAACTGCATGAATGAAAAAAAGCGAGACACAGAGGAATACAGGTTGTGATTCCATCTATGTAATGTTCAAAAACAAGCAAAAATAATGCATTATTTAGGGACACGCTCATCTGTGGCAAAAGAATGATGAACGTGAAATCCCTGCTCTGAAGAGAAGCAGGAGATGAGACAGGGAAGAGTTCAGAGGGAGGCCCCAGCCTGGGTGACTCACATTTCTTATGTTGGTTTCAAAGTTATGCTTCACAACTTTACACACATTCCACTGTATGTGTCATATATTCATGTTTAATAACATTTTATTTTAATAAATATTTCATCATTTAAAATTGAAAAAAGAGCTATGTTTTAAATGCAACTGTATCGAATAAAAACTAGCTGCCTACCTTTTAAATATTTGCATAAAGTAAAGCACACTGAAAGCAGTGTTTTTAGAAAAAACACAGCATAAAAATCAGAAGTGCCAATAAACATGTAAAAACAGAAAGATAAAAAGAATAACAGGGCTTCCCTGGTGGCGCAGTGGTTGAGAATCTGCCTGCCAATGCAGGGGACACGGGTTCGAGCCCTGGTCTGGGAAGATCCCACATGCCGTGGAGCAACTGGGCCCGTGAGCCACAACTACTGAGCCTGCGCGTCTGGAGCCTGTGCTACGCAACAAGAGAGGCCGCGATAGTGAGAGGCCCACGCATCGCGATGAAGAGTGGCCCCCGCTTGCCACAACTAGAGAAAGCCCTAGCACGGAAACAAAGACCCAATGCAGTCATAAATAAATAAAAATAAATAAATTTAAAAAAATAAAATAAAAAAAGCTTAAAAAAAAAAGAATAACAAATACTTCACAAATAAATAAAAGATTTCACAATAAGTAATTACCCTAGTTTAAGCAGATTGATTTGCATGAGAGTCATACCTAAAAAAATAGAGAAATTAAAGTAAAAATGATAGGTAAAGATTCAGGCAAATTTGAACAAAAGGAAAATAAGGTTGGTGCTTTACTTTTAGATGAAGCAGAATTCACAACAATAAAACATTAAATTGGGACAAGACCACTTTATATTAGTAAATGCTGCGATCCACAAATAATGAACACTAGTATATTTAAGAATATAAAATCCAAACGGAGCAAAAAGTGATGGAAATAAGAGGCTGAGAGAAATAGAGCTGTAGTGGAGGATATTCATGTGGATCATGAAGCAAAAAGCTGTTTGTAGAAAAAGATGAGATGAACCTGACCGTGGCTGGGTGGGCTGGGTGGGGTGGGGGCAGAGCCCTGCGGTGTTTCTCAGTCCTGTCCCTGCATTTTCCAGTTTTCTATAGCAGGGCGGGGCCAGGGGGCACTGCCTCGACCTGTGTTTGGAGATGACACCACACATATAAGAAAGGCAAATAATTTCTTCCTTCCTCCTAAAGTCAATCTGCAAATAATCAATGCAACTGATTTTTAAAAACTTCTGATAGTCATTAGCTAACACTGCCTATATAGTGCTATTTGAAATCAACTTCAATTCATTTTTCCACCAATTGTTGAACCACACAAAATGAAGAGCAAAACAAATTTGAAACCTCTGAGTTTTCTTTTCATTCCCAATCAGAATCTTTGTATTTTAATACAAATTGAAACCTATAGTGATTTGATTCAATGTACATAAAAATCAGGGTAAAACATGGATGTTCCAGTATTACCATCACTTACTCTACAGCATAAAATTATTCAGGGATCAGAGATAAGGCCCATGAGTAATATTCTTCATTAAAAGAGGTTGGACATTTGAAAGAAAATCTGATAACTAATAGCCTATAAGTAACAATGTTTTAAAGCTGGGTAAGTAGAGACAGTTCCTCAGCATTGCATATTAAATTCACTTTCAATTACTATGGTTCAGCATTTTATTCTTATGATTTGTATGCTTGGTAATACTTTTAAAATTAACTGTGCTGCACACAGACATACCACATACATCTCAGCCATAATAATTTTTCTAATGCTATATCTTTATAACAGTAATTGCCTTCTTTCTGAAAGAATATGCATTTGGAATCTGGTGACACTTCATTTATTACTTTTCTTATATTAGAGCTACCTCAGCATATTAGACTTTTTTTTTTCCCTTAACGACTTTTTTCTATTAGGAGACCGTGAAGACCCCAGGGAAAAGGAAGTCCATTAGGGGAAGGAGACACTTTAGAGGCGCAGGAATATCTAAGGTGGACATCAGACAGTTCTTGTCAAGAAGGGACTGGACAGGACATCCTCCATTTCCTGTGAACTACAGACGCTTCTGACATACCTCTATAAACAGAAGTCTCATCACTAATACAGTGAGTTAAATCACCAACACAGCAATTTAGCACAGGAAGGATGTTGCCAGCCACTGCACCTGCCCCCCCTCAGTTGGGGAGTCACCCTGTCCCCCAGACCACCCTGCTTAAACCACTTGGACGAGGAGACAGAAGGTCCTCTGGCCCCAGCACCAGACTCTCTTTTCCAGACCATAAGCATCAGACGATGAGGCCAGCAATGGGGCAAAGTGAGCGTCCAGGAGTCCTTTACTGAAGTACCAGCAGGAAGCACTCTAAGAAGCTGCTCCAGGGACCCGCAGGGCTGCTCGGGGAAGTCACCATCTCCTGATGCCGGAAGTGTTCCCGCACAGGCCAGAGACAATGTGAAAGGGAGAGAGAAGTGCCGTCCCTTTCTCCCCAAAGCTTCCATGGTGGGATTGACTCCTGGACCCTTGGACCTTGTACTTTTCTTGCTTCTTGGATTTTGTTTACGTTATTGCGCTGGCCGGCAAGGACCCCACTCTCTGATCCACCTGCCCGAACTCCACCCATCCGACACCTACGCTGAGTCGCATCCTTACTGCAAGATGAATCAGTCTTTCCCCACCTCAGCCCTTGTGGAAGTAGCAGGACACGAGGAAAAGAGCAGACCCTTTGAAAGCAAACAGACCTGGATTTCTCCATCCCAGCTTCTGAGAGGACTACCCCTGTGACTGCGGCCAAGCACACATCGCTGTGGAAGGGATGCTCTGTTCGTCGCTGGTCACTCTGAGCACCCATTCTGCACGGCTGCCGTGCCTGGACGCACCAAAAGGGCGGGAAGGCACCACCTCCCTTTCATCTTTCTGAACAAACTTCACATACAATCATTCCTTAATTTACTAAGTTCTAACTTGCAACTATTCCCTATTATATTAATATTTTATTGCTATTTCTATTTTTCCAACTCCTATCAAGTCCTCATCTAGACTAAACTTTTTTTTGATTAACTTTTTTTACTGGAATATAGTTGATTTACAATGTTGTGTTAGTTTCAGGTGTACAGCAAAGTGAGTCAGTTATACGTACACATGTATCCACTCTTTTTTAGATTCTATTCCCATAGAGGTCATTACAGAGTATTGAATAGAGTTCCCTGTGCTATTCAGTAGGTCCCTATTAGTTACCTATTCTATATATAGAAGGCAAGACCATCACCTTGTGCTTCTTTGTGTCCAACTCCTCACACAGTCTCCATGTCTTGCATGACGTATTTTAGTGCAACCACAGGCTCTAAGCCTCATCGCTTGATGGTTCTGAAACCTACTGTGTGCTGACCATGTCCTTTATGTGTCCAGGCAGACACAATAAGGAACTGGCTACAAGTCAGAATCAGCCCAAGGTTACACATACAAAGGTCATCTACTTAAGGGCACCAGGAGACACGTAACCAAGCCTCAGCAGCGGAGCAAACTCTGCTCTTCTGGAAACATCTATAAAGGTGCCCACAACTGGAGCTACTAAGGGGTTTATCATAATCAAGACATTGACCATGGACTGAGGGTCCAGCTTTCTACAACTCCCCTCACGGCACATTAACCAATGGACATGGGTTACAAGTACACCACCCAAGCCGTAGGTAAAGATACACATAGAAAGTGTCTAGGACTCCATCCAAGGCAGGCACGGGGACACCTGCTGATGGTGGCCCGCCCTCCACGAGGTCCTGAGCTCCCCAAGACGGCCCGTGTCCTCAGCGCCCTTCCAACAGACCTCGCCACTCTCTGGTCTCTGCCCTCTTGGGAGAGAATAACATTCTCTAGGCTGGGCTACAGAACAATTCACTCTTTCTGAGAAGATTCTCAACAGTCATTCGGAGGTAACAACCAGGGAAAAGCCTATTTAAATTGTTTCCAGGTGCAATTCGATGCATTTAATTCATTATGCTTTCAAGCACACAACTACCTTACCAGGTATCTCTGTCTACCTTGTTTTTAATCTTCCTGTCCAAGCTCATGATCTCTTGCAAAAAGCAAGTTTTATTACATTTTCATTTAAGAATGTGTCTGATGTATTTCTCCAAAGAAGACATACAGATGTCCAAGAGGCACATGAAAAGATGCTCATAATTGCTGATTACTAGAGAAATGCAAATCAAACTACACACCGGTCAGAATGGCCATCATTAAAAAGTCTACAAATAACAAATGCTGGAGAGGGTGTGGAGAAAAGGGAACCCTCCTACACTGTTGGTGGGAATGTAAGTTGGTGCAGCCACTATGGAAAAAATTATGGTGGTTCCTTAAAAAACAAAAAATAGAGCTACCATATAATCCAGCAATCCCACTCCTGGGCATATATCTGGACAAAACTATAATTTGAAAAGATACACATACCCAAATGTTCATAGCAGCACTATTCACAATAGCCAAGACATGGAAGCAACCTAAGTGTCCATCCACAGATGAATGAATAAAGAAGATGTGGTATATATACATAATGGAATACTACTAAGCCATAAAAAAGAATGCCATTTGCAGCTACATGGATGGACCTAGAGATTATCATACTAAGCAAAGTAAGTCAGAAAGAGAAAGACAAATACCATATGATATCAATTGTATGTGGAATCTAAAATATGACACAAATGAATCTATCTACAAAACAGAAACAGACTCACAGACATACAGAACAGACTTGTGCTTGCCAAGGGGAAGGGGGGTGGGGAGAGAAGGATTGGGAGTTTGGGATTAGCAGATGCAAACTATTATGTATAGGATGGATAAACAACAAGGTCCTACTGTATAGCACAGGGAACTATATTCAATATCCTGTAATAAACCATAATGGAAAAGAAACAAAGAATGTGTCTGATGGATCAAAATAAAGAAATTTATACTGAGAAGTGATTTAAGCAAATATCAACAAATGTCATGTTGTAATAAAAATGAGTATTTTTTCAATGACCATTTCTAATTTCACTTGGCCTTGAGTGGTTTCATTATGCTATAATTTAATTAGTCCATTTCAGTCTCAATTTTCTGGTTAGACTTATGTTCCCCTGATTAAATTTAATACTATTAGTAAATTTAAAGACAAGTGTATTAGTCTATTTTCATAATTAAGATAGGGGGTTTTAGATACTTCAGCTGCTGTATTAGCAGAGTAAAATATTGCCTTATAAATATGGGTATACCCTAATTCCTTCTCGTCCTCAGCACTAACAAATGAAGCATTCATCTTTAATGTGATCAAGCAAAATACATTCTCTTGAATGTATTCAAGAGGTCATGATCTTGACTGTGAGAAACCCCCATAGTGGATTTATAATGAATTTTCTGAATAAATAATGACTGCAAATACATTTACATTAAACATATTAACCTTTAACTCACCTAAATTTTTAAATAGCATATTAAAGTTATATTTGTGCTCAATTCAACGGGCTTGAAAGAAAGCCCTACAGGTTTCCTACATCTCATATTAAAGGTTAAAGTGACTCATACATTTTTTTCCACAAAATATGGCCAAACATACAAATCTGAAGTGAGACCAGGACTGAATTTCTGATGTGCACAGCAGGAAACATTTTTGCTAGTACAAAGATTCAAAAACACTTAAAAAAAGAAGTTGATATATGCAGCATAAGATTTTAAGCTTCCTTACATTGGACAATGATCGCCATAACAATGAAGAGAGAGAAAAACCCTCATCCAGGCTGAAGTTTGTTTATCATTCACTTCCAATTCCTTGGCTTTTGCATGTGTCATTAAATATTGCAGTTGAAAAAAACAAAAAAATAGAATCCAAGCAGAATGGAAAGGCAATCAAAAGAGGCAATTTTTCTTTTTCATCAGTTGCCTGAAGGCGTCCAACAAAATAGACATTATGGTAAGAATCAGTGATTTACACCTGAGTATAAATATATAGGGCTGGTTCCTCTAAACTTGGAACTAATTATCAGACCCCTATTACTATCACTTCTGGTCTGGCTCACTGAATTAGGTTCCAATGGACAGGAGACGTTCTGGCCAGTGCACAGCAGAGCCGGGAGCTCAGTAAGGCTCCTGGCGCCACACACCGGACTCTCCAGGGCTGGAAGCCTCCCTGCAGCTGAAGAAGCTCCCAAACACCTGCTGGAATGAATGCAAAACTAGGGAAGCCCCCATTTGGAGAAAACAAAATATGAAAGAACAAAAAAGTCCTCTATTTGGCAGCTTCTGATGGAAAGGAAACCATGAAATAATGAACTGAACGTGAGAGTGTTTTATTTGGTCTGATCGCAAGTGCAGTGAGTCTCCATCTGAGGTGTTAATAAGGAAGCCGGACAACGCCTCAGTCAGTAAAGAAGGAGGTTTGTTGTTGTTGAATTTAAAGGACTCGAGGAAGGCGGCAGCCCAGCGAGGAGGGCAGAGCCCATGGGCCAGGCGGCTTGAGCTGGTGTCACTCGCTGTCGACGCCCCACACTGTCCCGGGTCCCATCCCTCCTCCTGGTGTAAGGCGGGATGACAACAGAGGTGCCCCCGGCATCAGGAGAACGTCGGGGCAAGAACACTTGGAAAGGGCCAGGCACATGGTGTGTTCTACATCCGCGCATGTCAGTATGGAAGCCAAACGGACATGATGCAATGGACCTGGAGCAGTGGTTTTCCACGTGCCTCGGGGGGTTCAGCAGGATGGAAAAGCTCCAGAAGCTCAGAAACACATCGCCTGGGTGACAGCTGAGCGCTGCCACCGACCAGCTGCACAACCCTGAGCGTGACTAACCCTGGCAGCGCTCACATCACAGAGCAGCACTTAGAAGAGGGTCTGGACCACGGAGGGTGATGGATGAGTGTCAGCAATCATGGCTGTGATCATCATCAGCATCACCATCTGTCCGGGACATGCACAGCCTGAGACACTGCTGACCTTCACCATGGACACTGCAGATGGAGACAGAGGGAGGGAAGGCAGCTTCACCTGGGGGAATAAAGTCAGGTGCGCCTTCCCCAGCTGCTCACCTCCCCAGCAGCCTGCACCAGATCCTGCCCGTCCACCTGGAGCTCCCCTTTCACAGATCCCGAAGATGGCCTTGGCCTTGTGGGGCAGGCCCAGCCAGGCGGGGGAGTAGGAACTGCTGCCCACCCCAAACAAGAAGACAGGAGACACCCAGCAACCAGCCACCAACTACCTCCGCTCGTCCAAATTCTTCTGTAAGTATGAACAGGAAACCAAAGATGCCACACGTCTGAGGAACACTAATATCATGAATAAGGACCTAGAGGAGTCGAGACCAACTGGCCAGTGGGGGGAGCTGAGAACACGGGGAGGCAGGAAACCTGATGAACAAAATTCTAATTAATATTAGGAGGCGACGGCACCCCTAGAACGCATGCTTCCTAAACTGTGAACACAGAGCTGAGAAAAAGCAGCAATTAGAGAACAACAGAGGATTCTTTGAAAGCAACACAGGTGTCGTCAAAATGAAAAATTCAGCAGGCGGGTCAAGCAGTAGCATGGATATGGCTGAGGCCCAAATTAGTCATCTAGAAAATAAAACAAGAAATATCCCAGCCAAGTACAGAAAAAGAACGTGTTAGAAAATGTTAAGAATTCTATGGCATCAGTTTATCTGCCTGCAGCAGGTAGAATATCCTTTTACCTACTCTGAGTAGCATAAACTCGAGAAGGCTGAGAAATACACAGGAGAGATATAATCAATAATTAATGAAAGAAATTCCCCTGGAAAACTTTTCTTGAAATATCCAATAGACAAACAATTAGCTCTAGTACAACACTTCACTATGGTATGTTGTAACCGGATATAAAATCAACACACTTTCCAGAAATTATAACAGAAAACATATTCCCATCTCTCAACATTATAGATGTAATTTTCCTAGAATGCAATCACAATCAAACTCAAATCATTATCAGCTGAGAACTTTACAAACTGATTTTAAAATTTACTGAAGAGAAAATGCACAGAAGTAGCCAAAAAAATTATGAAAAAAATCACAGAGCAATTTATTATAAAGCTAGACTAATTAAAACATTGTAGTATTGGCTTAGAAATGGACCAACAGATTCATGAAATAGGGATTAATAAACACATCCATGTCCATAGCAGTGGGGAGGGGACACTTCAAATGTGAGGAGAAATATTGAACATTCAAAAAATGGTGTTGGGGCTTCCCTGGTGGCGCAGTGGTTGAGAGTCTGCCTGCCAATGCAGGGGACACGGGTTCGAGCCCTGGTCTGGGAAGATCCCACATGCCGCGGAGCAACTAGGCCCGTGAGCCACGATTACTGAGCCTGCACGTCTGGAGCCTGTGCTCCGCAACAAGAGAGGCTGCGATAGTGAGAGGCCCGCGCACCGTGATGAAGAATGGCCCCCACTTGCCACAACTAGAGAAAGCCCTCGCACAGAAACGAAGACCCAACACAGCCATAAATAAATAAATAAATAAATAAATAAATAAAATTTTAAAAAAAATGGTGTTGGAGACTTAGCTGGCTGTCCATTTGGAAAATAAAAAGTTAGAGCCTTACTTCATACTATAGATCAAAGTAAGTTTGGGATCAATTACCTAAACATAAAAAGCAAAGCCATAAATGTTTTAGAAATACACAGGAAAATAATTTCAGAATTGTGGGGCAAGAGAGACCTTTTAAAATAAGAAAAAACCCCAGAAGCCCCATAAGAAAAAAAGCCAACAGATTTTGCAAATCAAAAAGCTAACAATTCTGTATTTTTTTAAAAAAGGCATTTCATCAAAAATTAAAAGACAAAGACAAACAACAGACTGGGATAAAATATTAGTCACCTAAAATGGAAAATAATTACTATATTAAGAAATCCCACAGATTAATGAAAAACAGTCTTACAGAAAAATAGACAAAAGATGTAAATAAGCACATCACAGAAAAATTCAAACGGGCAATGAAATCTTGTTATTTGTTTCCTTTCTGTCTCATCTATTCATTGTCTAATTTTTCCTTTATTTTCTGTCTTCTTTTGGATGAACTGGGAATTTTTTATGACTCCATTTTATTTCCTTTGTTAGCTCATTAGCCAAGTCTTTAAAAAAATTTTTTTTAATGTTGGTGGTTGTGTTTGGGCTTATAGTATATATATTCACCTTATCACAGCTCACCACAGAGAGCTTAAGAGCCTTACACTGTATACTTCTATCTTCATGCATTTACACTATTTTTTCCATATATATATTATAAATTCCATAATATCTTGGGGTGCTTTTCTTCATACTTCCTGTTCTTTGTGCACATTGAGCTTCTCAGATCTGTGGGCTCATAGTTTTATCCAATTTTGAAAAAACATTTCAGTATTGTTTCCTCAAATAGTTTTTTCCTGTCCATCCCCACTATTTTAGGTACCCATTCCACAGATATGAGGCTTCTTGAAATTTCCCCACACAGCTCACTAATGATTTTTCTATTTTTTACAAAATTCTTGTATCTCTGTGTCCTACATTTTGGAATAATTTCTAGTGCAACGTCTTCGAGTTCACTAATCCTTTCTTATCTCTGATCTAATCTGTTGTTAATCTTGTCCAATGAATTTTTTCTCCCACTGTAGTTCAGTAGAAGTTCAACTAGTCTTTTTTATACTGTCTCTACTTTTAAACATCTGCAATACAGTTATAACAACTGTTTTAATATCTTTGTCAGCTATTTCTAACATCCAGGTCAGTTTTGTATCGGTTTCAATTTGTTTATTTTTCTCATCATGTCAGGTTGCATTTTCCTGTTTCTCTGCATGCCTAGTAATCTGATTATGCATGTTGTCTCGGGTGGATAATTTTGTATTCCTATGAACATACTTGAACTGTGCTCTGGGACATGTATGAATTACTTGGAAATGGTTTGATTCGTTTGGATCTAGCTCTCAAGATTTGTCAGACAGGACTGGAGCAGCATTTAGCCTGGAGCTTAGTATTCCCCATAACGGAAGCAAGATTCTGCTGAGTATTCCACCTGCTGTCCCAGTGAATCATGAGGTTTTCCAACCTGGGCAGCGGGAAAGCCCTGCTCTTGTGCCTGGTGCTGCTCCCTCTAATCCTCTCATTGGTTCTTTCCTGGCCTCACCTGCAAGAGCTGATCAGTATCAGCCGAATACTGATAAGGGATCATCTGTGGGTCTCCAGGACTTTTGTAAGCTCTCAGGCACTTGTCCTGAAAGCTCTAGCCACCCTGAAGTCCCGGCCCCTCAGCTTGTTCTCCTTAACTCAGCTAGTGTGCCAGGCTCTGCCCAGACTCCCCCTGCCTGTGCTGCAGCCTGGGGACCCTTCTCACAGCTGGACACGGGCAATCTTAGGACTTACCATGGATGGTGGGCATCAAGGTAGAAGGAATACACTGTTGAATCGGGCCAAGGTTAGTGAAATGGGCCCACCAAGCAGAGATTCTGGCATTCAACGTCTTAGCTGGAGGAATTAGGAAGGATTCTCGCTGTTTGTTTGGCTCAGATACAAACCCCAAGGTGGGCTGCACTAAGTGAAGTTGAAATGGCAGACCTTCTAGGTATACCCTCGAGGGAGGAACTTAAAGGCTGGGGGAGACTGGAATGACAGAGTGCACTCTTCATGTAAGACCTGCTCACCCGTCCCGGAGGATCCCGAGAACACAGCTTCCACCACGGCGCTGAGAATACATCTGTGAGGGGAGCCCCAGCACACTTGAGGAGCCCTGAGGGACTCTCCTCTGTAGATCAGAAACTGCAGTAGACATGCCTGTGCTGCATCAAACTAGGATCCCCAAGTGCATGAGGATTCTGGGATCCCAGGGTGGCAGGGGCCGAGTGGCGGCACTTCATCACCAAAGACCAGGTGGATGTGGTTAGGGTGATGGGCAGTGGGGCCAGAGCAGCGGTTTGAGGAGTCTGACTCACAGAGATGCTTGGTGTTGGCTCCTAGAGGTTCTGCCTCTCAGACTGAACCCTAACCGATACACATTCCTATTGGGGTTGATAAAATTTAGCAATAAAAGTAAACCACTATCTGAATAAACCAAAAAGTCAGACTCCTCAACCACTATAACATAAAACGCAAACAATACTAAACACATCACTCTATATGGCACTCTTATTCCTACAGATTAGTACTTTTCAAAATATGTCTACTTTGCTTTTAAAAAACTATACTAAATAAACTGCAATTTGTTACATATAAAAATAAATTCTAAAAATGTTTTCAACCCCGTGGTTATTAGTTTCTCAACAGTATTAGTTATCACAAATAATCTAGTGGCCAGGTCAGTACTACCCACTCAAGTTTTTTTTTTTAAGTGTACAGTAGTCCCCCCTTATCTGCAGGGAATACATTCCAAGGCCCCCAGTGGATGCCTGAAATGGCAGATAGTACCAAACCCTGTATATATCAATATATACCTGTGATAAAGCTTAATTCGTAAGTTAGGCCCAGTAAGAGATTAACAATAATAATAAACCAGAAAAATTATAAAAATATACTGTAATAAAATTTATGTGAATGTGGTCTCACTCTCAAATATCTTATTGTACAAATTTAATGCCTTTTCCATCTTAACTAAGTGTTTATAGTGTACTATGGCCATACCTTTTGCCGTTTGAGGAGTGACAGCAAAACTAGCATAAATTTCTTTTTCCTTCTTCACAATTTCACAGATAGAAGATTTGTTCTTACCGTAGATCTTGGCAAACTCAGCATACGATTTTTCTTTCCTTATTAAGTCTAGCACTTTTACAGCTTCTCTCTGGTGTATCCAAATTGCCAGCATAACTACTCTCGAGCTTTGGGGTCTTTATTAAGTAAAATAAGGGTCACTTGAATACAGCACCAAGATACTGCGACAGTCGCTCCGATAACCCAGATGGCTACTGAGTGACTAACAGGTGGGATCCGCTGAACAAAGGGACGATTCACGTCCCAGCGGGGCTGGAGTGGGATGGCATGGGTTTCACCACAATACTCAGAACAGCAAGAAATTGAAAACTTATGAATTGTTTTTTTTTTTATAATTTTTAAAAAATTTATTTTATTTATTTATTTTTGGCTGCATTGGGTTTTCGTTGCTGTGCGCTGGCTTTCTTTAGCTGCGGCAAGCGGGGGCTACTCTTCACTGTGGTGCATGGGCTTCTCACTGCGGTGGCTTCTCTTATTGCAGAGCACGGGCTCTAGGCGCGTGGGCTTCAGCAGTTGTGGCTCGCGGGCTCTAGAGTGCAGGCTCAGTAGTTGTGGTGCACAGGCTTAGTTGCTCCGCGGCATGTGGGACCTTCCTGGACCAGGGATCAAACCCGTGTCCCCTGCATTGGCAGGTGGATTCTTAACCACTGCGCCACCAGGGAAGCCCTTATGAATTGTTTATTTCTGGAATTTTCCATTTAATATCATCAGACTGCAGCTGAGGGTGGGTAACTGAAACCGTGTAAAGCGGGACTGTGGATGGTGGGAGGGGGCTCCTGTACTACCTGTGATTATGTGTGAGACTGTTTCCACTATTGATATATGTATAAGCAATCACAAGACATGCCACTGAATCTTTCAAAAAAATGAGCTAATCAGAGCTATACAATCTGAATCTTAATTGGCATCTAGTGTAATGTAGAACCTTTTATAGTTTGATGTAAGGAAGACAATTATCTCAATCATAGGAGACACTTAGCACATAGAAAAAAATGAATGTGAAAAAAAAATGTGAACATACGTATTCTCTATTGGCGTAGCGCCCGCCTTGTTTCAGAATTTGGAAAGGCTCTTAGAAAATACGATGGTGAGAAGGTCACAGCTTCTCCCTCCTCCTCCCCTCGCATCACAGGCCCCAGCTGGAAAGGGCGGCCTCCTTCCTGCCCCCATCAGCCAGCCTGCTGCCCCCACCTTGTCCTCTTTCCCAACGCAAGCCCCTCCACCACCCACAGCACATCAGTCGCTCTGGTCTGAAGCTTACAGCCCCTCCCTCACCTCACTCTGTCTGATGGGCTCAGAGTTAGGCACAGAAAGGAGGCCCAGCAGGGCTGTGACGGGCCCACACTCACCAGCCCGTCGGAGGAGAGATATGGCCAACCGACCGAGGGCAGTGCCCTCAGCCCCGCATCAGCATCGCTCCTGGCCTCCCCCAGCCAGCCTGCGAGGCTCTTCCAACACCTCGAGGGGCAGACACTTCCCTTCAGAGAGGGCAACTCGCTCTGGTGGTCATTCGTGTGGGGAGTGTCGTGTCCCCTTGGAAATGAACCAGAACTCACAGTGGCCTCTTCAGTTTTATGCCTCGGGAAGATGGAAACGTACCATTAGAGTAAAGGACAAAACTGGAGCTTGGTATAAAAGAACTATTTATCAGAGAAACACACATCAAAACTGCAATGAGATTATTACCTTATGCCCATTGGACTGGCTATTGTCAAAACGGCAAGAAATAATAAATGTTGGTGAGGATGTGGAGAAAAGGGAGCCCTCCTACACTGTTGATGGGAATGTAAATTGGTGCAGCCACTATGGAGAACAGTATGGCGGTTCCTCAAAAAATTAATAATAGAACTACCATATGACCCAGCAATCCCACTGCTGGGCATATATCTGAAGAAAAAGAAAACACTAATATGAAAAGACACATGCACCCCGATGTTCACTGCAGCACTATTAACAATAGCCAAGACATGGAAACAACCTAAATGTCCATCAACAGAGGAATGGATAAAGAAGATGTGGTACATATACACAATGGAATATTACTCAGCCATAAAAAAGATAAAATCTTGCCAATTGTGACAACATGGATGGACCTTGAGGGTTTTATGCTAAGTGAAGTAAGTCAGACGGGGAAAGACAAATACTGTATGATTTCGCTTGTATGTAGAATCTTAAAAACAAACAAACAAACAAAACAAAATAAATGAACATACCAAAGCAACCAAAAACAAACACGTAGATACAGAGAACGGAATAGTGGTTGCCAGAGGAGAAAGGGGCTCAGTGGAGGAGTGATGGATAGAAACTGGATATTTGGTGATGATCACACTGCAGCGTACACAGATGTAGAAATATAAGGCTGTACACGTGAAACTTACATGATGTTATAAACCAATGTCACCCCAATAAAAAATAATTCTTAAAAAAAAGGAATTGGGCTTCCCTGGTGGCGCAGTGGTTGAGAATCTGCCTGCTAATGCAGGAGACACGGGTTCGAGCCCTGGTCTGGGAAGATCCCACATGCCGCGGAGCAACTAGGCCCGTGAGCCACAACTACTGAGCCTGCGCGTCTGGAGCCTGTGCTCCGCAACAAGAAAGGCCACGACAGTGAAAGGCCCGCGCACCGCGATGAAGAGTGGCCCCCATTTGCCACAACTAGAGAAAGCCCTCGCACAGAAATGAAGACCCAACACAGCCATAAATAAATAAATTTAAAAATTAAAAAAATTAAAATAAATAAATAAATTTAAAAAAAAAAAAAAAAGGAATTATTTAAATCAAGACTTCAAGCTATTCTAGCTGTGAGACCCTAGGCAAGATACTTACCTTTCTAAGTCTTCCTTTTCTTCTGGAAAATGGGGATAAAAACAGTAGCTTATTCACAAGGATACTGTGTGGATAAGCTCAGGGGATCCCGTGCAGGGCTTAGCAAGAAGGAAACGCCCAGCACATGGTTCCTGTTAACAGTAGTTTGTAGGTGGGCCCTACATGTTGTGGAACACGATGAGGGGCTTGGACACAGACGCTCCGAGGAGCCTGGGGGGAAGGAGGGCTTCCAGGAAGCGGCGAGAAGCGAGCCCTAATGAGTGGAAGGGCAGGGCAGAGGCCAGAGGGGTCGGGGAGGACCTGTCAGTTGGGGGCCACACCACACGCCGCAAGTCCAGAGGGTCCAGGTGCCAGGGTGAGGCTGGGCAGGGAGGAAAGCTAAGGCCACATCAATGCTCACAGTTCAGAAAGTGAGTTTTCTGCTAACGAATCAAAAGTTGTATCATCCTGGTCAACAGACAGCAGAGTATCCTTACAGCAGAGACGACCAGCTCTCCGCCAAGACTCTGTCCCAACTCCACAATGTGGGCCGTCTCTGGGAGGGACCCGTCCAGGCAGGGACAACCTTTTCCAGCTTCCTTCCCAACCAGACACGCTTTGGGCCCCGTGACGAGACCTCCCCATTGGTGTGACGCGCAAGCATGAGTGTCCCTTTCAGGCCAAGAAAGTCAAGAAGCACGTGTTTCTCCTCCATCCTCTCCCCCCTTCACTGAAATGCAGGGGACCCCACGGGCCTGGGGAGTGCAGGGCCACTGGTGGAAGCAAGCGGGGTCTTTGAATCTCGTGTGGGGGGAGCAGCCGCTGCCTGGAAGGCCCGCCTGGACGGGAGCAGGAAGCAGATGTTCACGGAGTTAAGACACGAAGCCTGGGCTCTGACAGCAGCTGGTGTCACCCTAGCCGACCCCTCACCTCCCTGACTCAGCAAAGCAGCCAGTTGAGCTGGGGGAGCCCTTCCTCCTCGTCTACCTGGAGAGCTGCTGGGCTGCACGGAGCTGGGGGGTGAGCCCCTGGAAAGCTCGGCTGCAGGGGCTCCCGCTGGGGCCACCCTCCTTGGGCGAAGCCCCGAGACCCACCCTACTGCTGCGGGCCCCCCCACCCCAAGGACACACCTGAGCCACCTGCACAAGGAGTCCTGACCCCTCAGCAGGCATGAGCACGTGCATCCTTCGCGGTAAGATGCCCAGTCCTGAGAAGCTCCGTCCCAGGGTAGGGCTGGGGTGGGCGTGCGGTGGCCGGGGGACGGGTGCCCTTTCTCCCATCCCACACACCCACCCGAAGGAGGGCGGCTTTCCTCTGTTCAGACGCTAGGCTGAGGGCTTACTCTCTCTGCACTGCACGGTGGGGGTAGGTCAGGAGGGATGGGCAGGTTGTCCCTGTTTCCCTGAAGGGGACCCACAGCACAGCCAAAACGTCAGGCCCCACGGCCCCATGTCTACCGCCACTTGCCCCTGCACAGAAGAGTCAGCGCCTGGATACACAAGCTGTGATTTACTTTAAAATAACCCAGCAAAGGGCTCAGATGAAACAGGACCAGTCAATGTTGATACCATTGAGGACGGATACAGGTACATGGGGTTCATTATACTAGTCTCTCTACTTTGGTGAATATTTGAAAATTTCAATATAAAAAAATTTTAAGGAAATTTCTCAGTATTTTGTACAAGAGGAGGTCCCCTGAATTAAACTACCCCTCCCTCCCAGTGCCTTTTCAGGATGTCATGATTCCTCTCACGAAGGAGGAGGTGTTTACAACAGACAAGATTTGTGGGTTTTTTTCTACTTCCATTAATATTTAGTATGTCATTATCTCCAAGTCTAATCACTTAAAGAAGAGATTTTAAATAATTGATTACTACCTAAGAGGAAAAAATCCATGCCGTCTTTTTCATTATCCATCAAAACCCAGAAAACCTCTCTGTATAGTCCTGACGTGGACACATAAATATATTAATGCACATGCTGAGAAGAACACACATACAAATCAATAGACATAAATTCGCTCTGGGTACTTTCAGATGGAAAAACCATCATCCTCTTTCCACCCCCCCCCCCCCCGTGTGGCGTCCTCCTCCCCAGCACGAGGCCTGACCCCATGAGAGAGGGCTCCAGGGGCACCCCTTTCTTCCTTCTTCCAAAGAAACATCTATGCAAATAAATACCAATACCTCATAGAGTTTCACAGTCTCCAAAACACACAGAAAGCTAACATTTCTGGAACTCGGATGAGCTACGTCCTATTGTGTGATCACCCGTAAGCATATGCATGTGCACAATCGTGTTTATCAGTCTAGAGAAAACGCTTGCATCTGCACTTATTAAAATGCCTTTGTTGGTGGCATGTCCTCCAAGAGGGCACAACACCGACAAACAGGAAGAGGATGGCCCATGAGCGTCTGTGGAGGGGGCAGCAGGACGCCCACGGACAAGATTAACGCGCCTTGAAAGCACTCACACCTCCGCGGGCAGAGCCCTGCTCCATGGCCGCATGGGGACCAGGATGCCACTTACCACAAGGGACAGGGGCCTCTTCCAGGAGACGACGCCGATGAGTCCCGACAGCAGCACCTGGAACAGAGGGAGCAGGGGGTGAGGAGCCTCCCAGGACTTTTCTAGAGCACAGCACGCAGGCAGGAGCGGGTCACGGTGGTGGGTCTGTCCCTCCCGACAGTCACACCTGCAGCCACCACGCGGGGCCAGAGTGACCAGCTCGCAGGGATGCTGAGAGCAGATGTGCTTTCTGAACAAGCCTCCCACCCACCCCCAGGCCCTCAGCCTTATCCCCCCAGGTCCTGAGAGATACTTGCTGTGTGCTTTAACATCACAGACAGCAGTGAACACACTACTTTGGGGAAGGCGGTACTGTCCCCACTCACAGGTCACCCGCAACCTGCACAGCGGCCTGAAGTCTCCCTCTGTTCTCCCACACCTGGGACCCCCCCCAGCCCCTACAGGGGTCTCCCCTTCACTCTCACCCTACCGAGGAGGCTCCCTCGCTTTCCACACTGGCTCTAAGCTGCCCGCCCCAGCCCAGGCCAGCCCCGTCCGACCCCTGGCCCCCGTCCCGCCAAGCATGTCCCCCCAGAACCTCCCCAGCAGTGTCCCCTCCGCCCTGGCTCCCCTGTCGCCCTGTGTCTGCCAACTCTCGGGAGAACCACCCTCGGCTCCTGGCCCACCCTTCTTCCGGGCTGCCCCCCAAGCCCAGCCCACGTCAGACCCATGTTTGCTGATCCCCATATTCCCAGTCTCCTTGTGTCCAGGCAGGGCCACTGGACCACAGAGACACAGCTGCACCCCGCGCCCACTGCCCACCGCAATCTGCCTTCAGAGGGGTCGCTGGATGCAACAGACAAGGGCTGTTACCACCTTGACTTTCCATGGTGGGCCTGGGCCACGCAGTCCGGGACCAGGCTGGAGGGGCCGGGCTGCACTTCCCCTGGGATTCCAAAAGGACCGACCTCAGACCCGGAGGAGAGCACGCAATTGAACAGACCCACAAGGTCCCGTTGGTGAGAGAGCCCGCTTCACCCTCCGGCACCTCTACACTGAGCAGGACTGAGTCTTAGACCCTGCAGCCTCCGCCCACCCAGTGCCGTGTTGGTCTCAGATGTCCAACAACACCCGGACCAGTTGTCTTTATATGAAAGGCTTTAAACCTATTCACACACACACACACATAACAGAAAAGAATGAATGGAAGAGCTTCAGCATGCTCTGCTCCCCAGCCTGTCACATCTACCTTCTCCCTTCAAGGCACGTACCTCTTCCAAACGCAGCCAATGCTGCAAATGTTACAGACAACCGTTTTCCCACCTCCCGAGTCTCCTCTCTCCGTGATGCCGCCCAGCTCCAGCTCCAGACGTCACAGAAACCCTGGGCTGCTGTTCCCCACCCCCCTGCCCCACGGTCTCCGAGGCCAAGTCTCCATCATTCTTCTCCATGTGCCTCTAAAGCCGCTCTCTCCCCTTCTGCACCCAACACTCCACCCATCAGAACACCCTCCCTGGTGTCGAATTCTTCCTCCTCAATGGACACACGACTTCCCCCAAGTCATTTTCCGTTGGACTGAGCTGCCATTTCTCCTAAGGATAGGCTGTTGGGACTCTCACCATCACCTCATGCTAGATAGCGCACACCCTGACCTCTTCTCTACACCTCCAAACCTTCTTGTGGAGAATCCAAAACTTCGGCCAACTCCGCCGTCAACATCTGAGCTCCTGGCGCGCTCAGGAGCCGCAGTCGTGAAGCTGGGTTGGCTCTTGCTCTCGACACCTCTCCTCCCCCTCTGCTTGCTCTCGCTCTCATGATTTACCTGCCTGGACGGGGTGCTCAGCCACTCGCTCACCTCTGCCCCTCCACTGCAACTGCGCTGGACGCCTCTGTCAGGTGAATGTCACCTCCCTGGCCGGGCAACCAGACCCACACAAATCCGGTCCCTGATTTCCCACCAGCACCGCCCTAAGTGACCCTCCACTCGTGTCCTGGCCACTGTGGGCACCAAAGCCACTGCATTTCTCAAACACGAGCCCTGGAACAGAACCCCTGCGGGCTGTCTTCCCTCCATACTCAGCACTCCCCTCCTGTCACCCCCCACCTCCTGGCCCCCTGCCTCAGCCCCACCCCTTTCTCTTCCTTCAGATGATGACCAAGCTCTGGGGGCCGAGCGCTGACCCCACCATCCCCCTAGGATGGGGCTTCCACAGTGTCCTCTGTCTGCCCTTCACACCAACACTGGCCACGCCCAGACTGAGCCTGGAGCGAGGATGAGAATTCTCAGACTATCTCCCAGAAGATGTCCACTTACGCTCTGCCTTCTCCTTCCCATTTCTACCAGATGAAATTTCACCCATCCTTCCAGACATGGCCCAATGCCTCCTCACCCGGGAAGGGCCTAGGAATTCGAGAGAACATGGGGCCCCACTGAACTCCCAAACCACCCCAGACCTCTCAAGTCCTCTCTGATACACACAGACAGAACTCCTGCATCTTCTAAGCTGAAGCTGCTAAAACTATCAAGTCTCTACAATGACCAGGCCACTTACAACAGGGATTTTACTGGACCTCCAAGGAGCAGGGGTTTCTAAACACAAAGGAAGTTAACAGCACTTATCTTAGGCCACAGTAAAAATTCTTGACATTTCCCATCTTCATCATGAAGTTATAATTCCACAAATCCCCTCAAATAATTTTACTTCCAACAAACATGGACAATTTGCTTCTTGAAGATAATTTACATTCCTAAATATCAATAATAACTATAATTGGGAATGGATCCAAGTCCCCTATACGAAGGCAAAGAATAAAACCATCAAACGCAATGAGGCATGGAGATTCCGACCTTCTATAATGCCTTCCCCTTGAGTGTGAGTAGGATGTGCTATTCCGTGACCCTCCCCAGGGACAGCATCTCGAAATGATGTTGCCCTGGCAACACCTTGACTGCAGCCTTGTGGGACCCTGGCCAGTTGACCCTACTAAGCCATGTCCAGACTCATGACCCAAGAAATCTGTGAGATGGTAAATGGGTGTTGTGTTAAGCTGCAAAGTTTGCAGAAATCTGTTCTGCAGAAATAGAAAACAAATTGTCAGGGACTGAATGTCTGCATCCCCCCCAAATCCATATGGTGAAGCCCCAACCCTCAGTGTGGTGGTATTTGGAGGCAGGACCTTCAGGAGGTGATTAGGGTTAGATTAGGTTGTGAAGGTGGGGCCCCCATGAATGGGATGGTGGCCTTATAGGAAGAGAAGGAGAGAGAGATCTCTCTCTCCACAAGTACACACCATGGAAAGGCCACATGAGGACACAGAGAAGTGAGCAGTCTACAAGCCAAGAAGAGGGCCCTCCCCAGAACCTGACCATGGCAGCATTCTGATTGCAGACTTCCAGCCTCCAGAACTGCAAGAAAATACACTTCTGTTTAATTGGCCCAGTCTATGATAATTTTTTAAATTTAATATTTATTTTATATTGGGGTATAGTTTATTTACAATGTTGTGTTAGTTTCAGGTATACAGCAAAGTGATTCAGTTATACATATACACATGTCCATTCTTTTTCAGATTTTTTTCCCATATATGTTATTATAGAATATCGATAGTGCTCCCTGTGCTTTACAGTAGGTCCTTGTTGATTATCTATTTTATATATAGTAGTATGTGTATATTAATTACAAACTCCTAATTTATACCTCCCCCACCTTTCCCCTTTGGTAACCATAAGTTTGTTTTCAATATCTGTAAGTCTGTTTCTGTTCTGTAAATATGTTCATTTGCATCATTTTTTTTAGATTCCACACATAAGTGATATCATATGATATTTGTCTTTCTCTATCAGACTTGTTTCACTCAGTATGACAATCTCCAGGTCCACCCATGTTGCTGCAAAAGGCATTATTTCTACGATATTTTGTTACTGCAGCCTGAGCTTACTAATACACTAACACATCCAGAGTGGGATGCTGGATTTTTGTTCCTAAATACCCCCTCTCCCTCCACATCTGCTCTCAGGCAGAGCGGACTTCTCTGCCTCTGGTACAGAAACACCAGCACCAGCTCTAACAAGGGTGACTACATTAGAGTGGAGGAGACTTTCAAAGACCAGATGCTGGGCTCCTCCTCCCTGAGGGTGCCTGCTCCCATCCCCATGGCAACCAGGGGAGGGGACCATATCCCTGCTCTGAAACGACAGGGACTTAGCTTGAACTGCTGTTTGCTCAATCCTAGCAACAAGGCAGGACGCTGTTGCATGTTCTGCCATCTCAGTAATTCTGCAGGCTTACTTTGTACCACTCCTGTGAGGAACGGGGTCCTGCATCTCTAGCTGGCCAGTGAAATTATATCTCAAGTACCCTCTGTCCTGTTTAATTTGCCAGGATTGTTATTCAAAGTCTGCAGTTTACAAAGACATTGAAGAGGGTCAGAGAAGAGGAACAGACAATTCAGTAGTTGTGAAAGAAAAGCCAAGAAGAACAGGAAAGGCATGATGCTGCCCAGAGAGGAGGGTTAACTTTCCCAGCACCTGTGAGTTGCTGTAAGGACGCCAACTGGCTCTTTTCTCCACTTCCCCACCCAGCCTACAGAGATGCAAGAGATAAAATTAGAAATGAGAAAGAGCTTCCTGCTGTTGAGAGCAATGAGAGGGGATAAGAGACTGCGGGGAAGTAACAGCATCTTTACAGCAGAAGTCCTTGCCTTTGATTGGTGCTGCCCCTGTACTCTGAGGCCCGGAATAAATCAGTCCTTTAAATCTTGTCTCTGAGATTGAAAAGTTCTTTCACTGCCTAAAATCAGGAACTTTCTTCAGATCTTCCAATCTGGTTCAAAGGCAAACGGTAATGCAACATTTCGGGTAGTGAAACAAGTGCTTCCAGAATGCAGACTTGAAAGCCAATTAAATTATTTCACAAAATATATGGCCGGCTGCCCCATAGCTACAGTGGTACCAGTTTACCACTAAAAAGCCAACATTCACGTGTCTGGAGAAAGACCTGCTATTGCAATAAGGGCGCAGATAGTACTCTGAGCTGCTCAGAACGAAAGACGTCTGTGGGTCCCCACCTTCCAAACCTTCCGGATTTCAGGTCTGCGCTACGTGGGCCTCATGGAGTAGATGATCCTCCTACTTTATCCCACCTCCATTTTCTTCTCTTTCAGCCTGGTTTTCTTTGTCTGGGTCTCCCCGGGGCCGCATGGCCAGGTTCCATCAGGCGTGCAGGCCCTCAGCCTCCTGAGTCCATCTCGGCTCCCGTCTGGGAAAGAGACACCTCTGCAGCCTTCCCATCTCACCCATGCCTGTGCCTCCTTCCCTCAGCACATTCCTGCTCCCAACCGTTCGCTTCCGGCCCGTGGTCCCAACTTTCTCTGCATGTCAGTGCATCAAACTCAGAACATCCACAAGGAAAGCCACTCTCCTCAAAGGACCTTCTCCACGATAGAAAAAGAACTCTATAGCTTTCGTTTGCTTTTCATACAGTAGCAAAGCTATAAATCGATGACAAGGTTGCCCCATGAAAGAAAAAAATGTAAAATCATATAAATGTTATAAATAACTCATGAGTCAAAAGAAAATCAGAGCTGAGATACACGCCACCTGTTCTACTGCAATGTGTGTTTCCTTGATGCAAATTAGCTCACGTATGCTGGGTACCAAACTCATGTGCCCTGGCTCTGCCCTGTAAGATGTAGGCTTCGCCAGAGCTGTTTACTCTGAAATTAGGGTAGTTTCTAGATCCGCCACTGGATTTTGTTATTTGATGAGTAACGTTGCACATATATTATACTTTTAAAAATAAGTTGATTTTAAAATGTTTTAAAATAATTGGTTTCCTTTGTAATCCTGTATATTTTATTTCATGCATTTAAAAACCTCATTCTGAGAGGGACCCCAAAGACCTCACCAGACTGCTCTACCAGAAGTTAGGAACCCTTGATTTAGAAGTCCTTGATTCAGTGCAGATCTTTTAGCGGCAAATTCCCCTTTTTTGTTTATCTGTAAATTTCTTACTTCACCTCACGCTTGAAAAGTAGTTTTGCTGGATACACAATGCTAGGTGGACAGTTTCTTCTCTCAAGAGCTTGAAGATATTATTCTACTTTCTGGCTTCCACTGTTGCCATCAAGAAGTTGGCTGTCGTTAAACTGCTGTTCCTTGAGGGGTGTTGCTCACTCTTTAAAGACTTTTAAGATTGTCTCCTTGCGCTTGGTGTTCCGAAGTTTCTGCAGGATATGTCTACGTGTGCATTTCTTTTTCTTTATCCTCTTTGAGATGGACTGTGCTTCTGAATCTGTAAATTTATATTTTTCATTAGTTCTGGAAATTTTTAGCCAGTACCTCTTCAAATATTTTCTCTCCTACATTCTCTCTGTCGGGGACCCCAATAGCCACATGCTGATCCTTCGTACTTCATCCTCCAAATCCCTTAGTTCTTCTTTCACATCGTCCACACCCGTGCCACTCAGTATTTCATTCTGAATAATTTCTTCAGGTGTATTTTCCAGATGACTAATTTTCCCTGTTAATCAGCTGTTGAACATTTGCATTTGTTTAGAAAAATTCAATGGTTATATTTTAGGTATTTAGAAGTTCTATTTTTACCTTTCCCCAAATACAGCTATTTGTTTCAGATAGTTTCTTGCTGCACGCTCATCTTTAGGATTCTGCCCATAATTACTTTAACTGTTTCATGTTCAGAGGTTCTAGAGTCCAAGGGGGTAGTGAAAGGAAGGTGTCTAAGTCTGTCCTTCATTGTTTCTGTTGACCCCCACTCACTGCAGCTGGCTTTCTTTGATGCCTGCATTCTTGGAAGTCTTTTGTTGTGAATACAGCACTTGATCTTCATCAGTTGAGGTTCTATGGACCCAAAATGCAGGAATTTTTCCCAATAGAGTTGTACTTCTGCCAGTAACCAGGGAGCACCCAGGATTCGGAAACACCATGGTCTCCAGGGACCTCATGGCTCAGCGCGGAGACCTCAGGATGAGCCCTCCTGGCCAGCCTCGCTGTGCAGGGGGCTTCCAGGCTCAGGGCAACCTCCCTGCAGCCATGCACTGCTCTGACCGCTCCCTGCTCCCTGGACTCCGGCCACCTGCCACTGTGTGTGGTGTGCGTGTGTGTGTGTGTGTGTGTGTGTGTGTATTTGCGGATGAGGTGGGGGGGCCTCGGAGACCTGCAGTGCCTCAAGGAGCATGTCCTTTGTCCAAAACCAAAGCATAGGCAGATCGGTGTCTGGTGAGGCCCACTTCCTGGTCCATAGACAGTGGTCCTTCCACTGTGTCCTCACTGGTGGAAAGGGTGAGGGAGCTCCTGGAGTCTCTCCTATAAGGGCACTAATCCCATTCATGCCGACTCCACCCTCATGACCTAATCCCCTTGCAAAGACTCTACTCCAAATACCATCACACTGGGGACTAGGATTTGACATGTGAATTTTAGGGGGACACAAACATTCAATCTACAGCATCCAGGATGTCACAGGTGATTTTCTCATGTATAATATAAATTACAAATATTAGTATAATTTTATGTTGGTTTATATTACTTTAACTTTATATTAATTTATACTAGTAATATAAATTACTAATGTGGTATGCAAAACATAAATTACTACAATTGATTCCCTCTCAAATCCAAAAACTAAATGTACCTATTAACACTAAGAAATTGGGAAAGTGGCCAAACAGCTACAGGCAAATTCTTCACAAACTTCAAAGCACAGAGATTTTCAACACTATTTAATTTTTCTCTGAGCACAGAGGGAGAAAACAAGGAAACTTTCCAAATTTTTTTTACAAATGTCAGCATAACAATTACAAACCTGTAAAATATCAAAAGAGTAGAAAATAGACCAATTTTACTTATAAACAGAGGAACATAAATTTTAAAATAAAATGGTAGAAAATAGAATTTAGCAGTACATTTAGAAGGATAAAGAACAAGACAAGGGGTTCATGTCAGGAATGAAAAGATGGTTCACTAAGAGGAAATGTAGTAATAAAATTAATCATTAATATGATAAAAGTGAAAAATATGGTAATTCAGTAGATGTAGAAAAGGCATTTGACAAAATTCAATCTCCATTTTTTACAAAAAAAAAAAAGTTCTTCATTTAATAAGGCAAGATAAAGATGTCCACAATCACCACTTATATTTAAAATTCTTCTGAAAATACTAGTGTGGTGTGCAGACTAGTGAGAGGGTCCCAAAGACCTCCATCCCTGGTGTACACGTTCTACAGAATCCCCTCCCCTTGAGGATGGGAGGGGCTGTGAACCAGATGGATTTCTATCTCAGGCTGAGGTTATGCTATGTGACAAGGGTGAAAGGATTTTGCAGCTGTACTTGGGTTCCAAATCAGTTTGAGTTAACTCCCTTGAGTTAATCCAAGGGAGTTTCTCCTGGGTGGGCCTGACCTCATCAAGCAAGCCCTCTGGGTCTCGGCCCTTCCTGAGTCAAAGATTTGAAGCACGTGGGAGATTCTGCACTGGCCTTGCAGAGTGCGCTGCCCTGTCGTGTCGTGGGAGGGTTTCTCCAGCCCACAGCTTGCAAGAAAACCACAAGAACGAATTCTGCCAACACCCTAGGGAGTGTGGAAGCGGATCTTTCCCTGGTCAGGCCACCAGATGAGGCTGCATCGAGCCTCACCTTGATTTTAGCCTTCAGACCCCGAGTGCGGACCCAGCCCAAATGCTCCAGACTCCTGACCCATGGAAACTGTGAGATAATAAATCTGTGATGTTTTAAGCCTCTATGCTTGTGGTAATTTGCTCTATAGCAACAGAAAACTAATATAAGTATTGGAAAGGGGGGGCAAAATTACTACTACTTTAAAACGATACACTTATCGAACTAGAAAACCCAGGGGAATTGATAGAAAAGAAAAGAAAAAGAAACCATAAGAGGATTCAGTAAACCATCTGGTTAGAAAATTAACATATGAAGAAAGTATATTACTATCAATACTCACATTTATTGAGCACTGACTGTATACCAGACACTTAGCAAGGTTTTATATTTTACCTCTTTGTATCCTGACAACCCTGAAAGGCATGTGTGATCTTTGTGCCCTACTGCACAGATGAGAAAAGTAAAGTACCAAGAGGTTAACTGACTCACCCCATTATAATGTCAGGATATAAACTCATGAACTACAGAAAAAATAGCTTTCCCATAGGCATGTAAGAAAAGCCCGGTTAGAAAAGAGGATAAAATTAAGGAAAGATTATTCCATTTGTAACAGCAAGCAAAAAGGTAGACTGTCTTAGAATAAACAGACTAATATGAAATGAACAAAAGCACTATCAAGAAAATCTCAAGCATCTACTGAAATCATAAAATACTTCATTATTAGATGGAAAAAGATTCATTTCTTTAAATAGAAGGACGAAGCAATACATAAATCCCATGCAATTCTCATTCACATACTAAAAAGGGAAAAGAAAACCTATACAATCAAAAGTGTTGGGACAACTGATTAGACACTTGGAAAGAAATAAAGCTTAATCTTTACCTCACTTTTTATACCAAAATAAATTCCAGAGGAACCAAGAAGTAAAACATAAATCAAAACATGAACACCCTAGAAGAACATGGCAGAATCTTAAAAGAATCTTTAGAAAAGAAGTCAGCCTTTTGAGGCACGACACAGAATCAAGGGTCCTAATAGAAAAGATGAATTAAATATTTATGTTTTTAAAAAGGACCTGCATGTGATGAACAGAATCTTGGTTCTCAGTCCTAGGACCTCCCTGTATGAGAAGTACGAGGCTCTGACATGTGACGTGGTAGCCTCTGGACAGAGTGGGCAGAGTGCCATCCCCACCCGATGTTGGCCTTGGCCATGGGAGGTGGGGGTGGCCGCCACCAACCCAAGGCACCCCCGGGGTATCACGTGTTGCCCCTCGCCCTCTGCGCTCCTGCCTCCTGGCCCACAGAAGGACACAGCCCCATCAGCCTGGGCCCCAGAATGGACACATAGCACAGACCTAAACCCAACCAGGAGCCTCCAGCCCAAAGTGCGGGCCCCAGTTGATCTGCAAACCCAGAGGAGAAAATAAAGGTAGGCTACTGGCAACTATTGACTTCTGGGTGCTTCTTTATGTAGTCGTGGCAAGAGCCAATGAACATATATTTATGTTTAAAAAGAACATAAAATCAGAGACCAACTGCACGTGGGAATAATATTTATAATATGCACAATAAACAAAGGGGTGATTGTCTCAGTTCACAAAGAATTCATATACATTAGTAAGAAAAAGGAACCACTCAATAGAAAAAAGTGGCTAAGGATTTGGAATAGGAAGTTCACATTTTTAATGGACAATAAGCATATAAAGGGATGCTTAAACCTACTCCAATTTTTAAAAAGCAAGCCAAAAGAGAAATATTTTTATCAATCAGACTGTCAATGTGTTTTGGTGGAGTGTGATAAAAACCCAGTGGTGGCAAGGGCTGGGGTGGGGGGGAGGTTACTCTTGAACATTATGGGTGTTGGTATAAATTGAGGCAGCCTGCCTTGGGGGCAAGTTCATAAACCTCTCAAATTAGAAACTGTACATACTCATACTCAGTGATGGGAGTTTAGCCTACGATGTGCTACCAGAGGTACACCACACTGTTTACTGCAAAAAGCTGTAACCAGTGGGTAATAATAAAGGGTTACTTAAATAAACTTTGATATTTACATATAACATGAATATACGCATCATGACATTTGAGGCAGATCTGTTTGTGCTGTTGTGGAATGGTCTCAAAGATAAATAACTGACAAGACACAGCCTGGTGTGCAGAAAATGAATCTCATTTGTGTAAACAGAAAGGAACGGGTGCTGGTGCATACAGAAACGTTTCTCTGGAAGGAAATACAAGAAACTTAATGATGGGAAACTAGATTGGGGAGGGGGCAAAAGGATGCTCGCTTTTATGTGTGTAACCTTCAGTAATACTAATCTTTAATCCCTGTATTAAGTCATGAATATTTTAAACTATGCATACAGTTTGAGCCTGTAATTCCTCTTCTAAGAATTCCAGATATTAATCAAAGTGTTATTTATCATTTTGAAAATGGGGAACCTGGGTTTTTGGCAAGAGGGAACTGCTTATCTTTCAGGTCCTTCCCAATTGCTGCCGTTAAGTCTCATTATGGAAAAATATTTAGGGCCATTCGGAAAAGTTCACACTACATAAAAGAAAAAGAAGAAAAGGAAAAGCAGGCTACAAGATGGCTGGGAGGAGGGATAATTTCCCTTCTATGAAGTAAATAAATACAAATGCCGACACGCAAAAACACAAAGAAACTAGCATTGAACCCCAAGACGCCTCTGATTATCTCCCGAGAGTGGGATTTTAACACCTTCCGTGCAACCTTCTATTTCCCATGTTTTATACAGAAGACAGAAAGCACTTTATTGAGACTCAGGCTAACATGGCTGGTTCTGCCTTCTCAGGAGGCGGGGGCATACCCGAGAAACTGGGAGATAACCCCCTGCCATGCCCCCTTCCCCAGGTGGTACAGGTGGGTGCGGCTAGAGTCCAGCGCTTGCACTGTTGGGCCCTTTGCTTCACAACAGACATCAACAGACTCTGCAGACTTACGGCTGCAGAGCTGAATAAAGGGGGCAAGAAACCAGAACCCCAGCTATTGGCTGGGGGTCCGACACTGACCCACAAGTGTGTGTGGGGGAGCAGGAAGGCCTGGTCTCCCCAGAGATGTGCCAGCCAGGTGGCCATGGGCAGTTCCATGTGGGTTGCCCCTCTGTGATGAAGAATGATAAAAAATTTAAGACATAAACGTGACTTTCAAAGATGGATCCCAACCAGCACCCAAATGTATGCGGGACCCTCCCGACCCCCTTCTTTCTCTCAGCCCAAGTGGGAAAGAAAGCACAACACGAGGTGGGCAGTTACATCGCCCAGTCTGGAAAAGAATATCATATAAACCATTTACAAATCATGTTGATTCTCTTCTTTTAGAAGTCTCCCTTTGCACAACAATAAAAACAATGTATTTGTTGATACAGAACATTAATTCCATTAAAATCGCATTACGTGTAATGAAAAGCTATCAGAGTATAATTATGCAAGCGAATTCACAGATCCACATCAATTTTTAAATCCACTGGAACGACAACAGGAAGTGAGTCTGTCTGGTAGACAAATTGCTCCTTCACTTCCAGATGATTATGAATAAAGACCGCTGCACTAATGTTAGAAACCACACGCTGTTTATGCAAACTCCAAAATCTAGGACTGTGCCTTCAAGGTGCCTTTGCCTGGGTTTCCCAGGGCTGTTCTGTTCTCAGAGTCAGAGGCTGTGCTCCTGAATCCTGAGTCTTCTGAGTCAATCCCACCCCAAAGCACGCTTCCTTCTTGGAATTCCTGCCCCTGAAGCCAGTGGGCTGGGCCCCGAAGGACCCCCCGAATTCCTGGACATTCACGGTTGCCCCTCGGAGGGCCCTCTGTCGCCCAGACCCGCAGGCTGCCCGCCCACTCGCCCCACCTGGGCCGGATGTCCCCCCCAGGTGCCCCGCTCTCCAGCCCTCTGCCCTCACACCAGCCCGGGCCTTCCTCGCTGCCCAGGCCATACCAGAGACCTGGGTGCCAAAAGAGTCTCCTGTCCTGGAACTTGGTGAGGTCCCGGGAGGAGGACAGGGGAGGAAGGGGCATGGGGACTTGGCTCCTGCAAGAGGCCACCAGGAGTGCTCCTTATGCCGCTCCCATGGGTGTGTGAGGACCACCCCCGCTGATGACCGTCCAGCCGAAGTCACTCTCACTGGGACCCTGGGATCCCACTGAGGCCCCTGGCCCTCATTCATGGTCCATGTCCACCCACAGGTTAGACCCTTCTAGGACCCCACACAGAGGCTGGGGGGCTGGACAGCTGTGCTGTGCTGGTGCCATGTAGGGAAGGCGCCGGACAGATGCAGTGACCTCCCCAAGCGCGGGCAGCAGGGCCGGCACCCCATAAGAGCCATTTCCATCCCCACTGCTACTGCCCCTTCCTGCGACTGGCCCTGAGTCCCCCTCCAGAACTCTCACGTCTGGTCAGCAGTGGCCTTGGGGTCGCCAAGTCCAGGGAAGCCCCTTCAATCCTCATGGTCCCATTCCCACCTTTCCAGAACACCCTCCTGCCTTGGCTACCCCCATCAGACCCCTGCAGCCACCCCTTAATAGGGGCTCCCTCACGCCCTCCCCTCTCCTCCTCCCCCCTGCACACACCATCTTTCCTCGGAGAGCTCACTTTCTCCTGCCCTTTGCATCTAAACCCCCTCTCCCGGCCTCTCTTCCTAGAGGGGCTCCGAGAAAGTGCTGGAGCGGGTCTGACTCAGTGTGGCCAATGGCCCTATTGCAGCCCCGCAGCTAATGGAGACATCTCTGCCCCGCCAGAGGTCCGCCGTGCACACAGGTGTGCAGGTCAGAAACCCAGACTTACCCGCTTCCCTCCCTGACCCACCTCACTCTCAAATCCCATCCAAAGGCACGTGCATCCTACTGTCCAACCCACACTGGACCCCGCTCCCAGCTCCACCCACACCTGCTATCTGGTTGTCTCTCCTCACCTTGAAACCATACCCTGTACCTCGCACACTTGAGGCCCACGCGGGAGAAACAAAACGATTCACCCAGACCTCCAAGCTTGTTTGGCAGAAACCGCAGATATAGGAACAACCCGACTGAGCATCGTGCAGGCGCACTGAGGGACCAGAGTGATCGACAGTGAACGTTAGAGTCAGAGGCTGAACCACCGCCCCCCCGGCCCCCCCCCATGTAACACAGAGAACCCCTGGAATTCACCACTGCGACCCATGAAGAGGCATGAAGGACAGTCGTGCATGTGCAAGGCGCTCTCCAAACTTCCCCTCACCTTCCACCCATGGTTTCCGAGTTCCTCCCCGCCCCCTCCCCACGTCAACAATCAGTGTCACCCTAGGAAGCTCATGGGGACACAGAGCTGCACATCGCCTCCTGTCTCCCTGCAGGGCCGCTTGCAATAAAGCCTGTTCTCTCTGCAAGAGACACCTGCCTGGTATATGGCCTTCCCTGGGCAACGAGCCCACCTGTGGTTGCAACTGGACCCACAGCGACAGCCCTCCAGCAGGTCTCCCTGCCCCACTCCTGGCGGCGCCTCTAACCTTTTTTCCACAGGGAAGAATCATCTTAAATGCAAATCCAACCAAGCCACTCTCCCCAACTCTTCCTGTCAGTGGCTTTCTTCTGCCCTCAGGGTAAGTCCCAAAGCTTCAGGCTCAGAGGGTCCCTGCCCACCTGTCCTGCCTCCTCCAGGCCCCTCCACCACGGTGAGTCCCTCTGTCTCCCCCTCCCCTGCACAGCTAATCACCCGGAGTGCGGAGCCCCCTGGGGACCCCGGCACTGGGATATCAGCACCCACACTCCCATCGACGGGCCGGCCTTCCTGCCGCAGCAGGTGCTGTGGACAGAGGGCACGTCTTCCATAAATGGTCAGTCCCCACGCTGACCGGGGGCCTGGTCTCCCAGTGTGCACACAAGCGGTGTTTCCTGAAGGCTCTCAGTCTCCAGACCCTCAGCCCCGCCCACCTCAAGGCACCCTTCCCACCTGGGCCCCTCCGGTCCTGCAGCCAGCTGAGGGAGCACGGCCCTGAGGAGCAGTGTTCTGACTTCTCCCCTTTATTTTATTGTACAACAAAAGCAATGCAAGTTCAATGTGTAAAAAATTAGGAAAGTCAGACAAGCGAAAGGAGGAAAATGAAACCATGGATCTCTC
This sequence comes from Balaenoptera physalus, assembly GCF_965194825.1. Lineage (NCBI taxonomy): Eukaryota > Metazoa > Chordata > Mammalia > Artiodactyla > Balaenopteridae > Balaenoptera > Balaenoptera physalus. Next base: position 148,934,404 of record NC_138883.1, read on the forward strand.
ACTGCTTCTATAACTTCTGTTAGATTGAATTCTGTTGGATTCTATTGAAACAGATTTTGATAAAAATAGAGTCAGAGTGTTGTCAATAATCTCCCCTCATTATAATATATAATGTATCACGATCACGACATGACACCTGGTAAGTGTTTATTTACAACACTTTAATGGCTGAATGGTATTCCATTGTATGAAAATACCACCATGTACTTAAAGAGTCATTTATTACCTTATAAATATTTGGAATCACAAACATTACGATTAAAGTTTTTTGAACAAGCATATAAATATATGAATACTTTTTCTGATCTGATTCTTTTTTTGAAATTATGCAGAAATGGCCAATATCTCTTATTGACCTATTCTTTTGCAAACTGTCATGCACTATAAATTGTGTACAGTTAAAATATATGTGTATGTTTATATATATTCTAAGTGATTCTTTTACATGATTTGAAAAGCCAACTTGTTTCCTAGAGAGGCCGCCACTTACAGTTGTTTTGGTTGTTTCTTCTAGTATTTACTTTCAAATTTCTCAGCTTGATGCTGTGACTGACATCTGACTGTGAAAGTTGAGGACTTTCACTTCCCCGGCAATCCATGCACACACCAGACACAGCCAAATCCACACACATTCTTGCTCTTTCCCGATTCCAATGCACTAACAGCCCAACAAACACAGTATTTGGTGTTTACGTTATAATGGCTTTGTAAATATTATCCATAACTGCATAACTGAGCCACTAGGAGTACTATAATTACAGTGCCTTTAAAAAATCATATTACAATATTTAATTGGGGCTAACCACCTCATTTTTCGCTTCATCTTCTACACATCCATCACAAATCATCCCAAGCCCTCTGCAGACCTGAGTGTCTTCTTGCTGTGTCTGAGCATATCGAGTGCTCCATCCACTTGGGTTTCCTTGGGTGTGTCCCTCGTGGGGCCCTCCAGCCCTGCTCCCCCGTATCTGGCCTGGTGCACCCAGCTCCCGGGGACTTCCCTTCATCTGGGACTCCCCCCTGCCTCTCTCCTGGGCTGCAGCCACTGTTTCCATGATCCCATGTTTTCCTTTCTCTCATTTTTCTCCCCATTTTTTTTGACAGACCATATCCTCCAATAACTCTCAGAGAAAGGATCCATAGCAGGTAAAACTTTTTGAGACCCTGCATGTCTGATATGTAGAGACAGAAAGTCTAAGTTGTAGATGACCTTCCCTCAGCACTTTTTAGGCAGTGATTTAATACGTTCTGACCTCGTGTGGCTGTTGAGAAGTCTGATTCATTCATCAGCAAATATTTACCAGGCACTGTTCTAGGCCCAGGGGGGTCGGCTGTGAAAGACCCCCAGTGCCTCCCTCACAGAGCTGGCACCCTAGGGAGCAGGGGAAGGGGAGACAAAGGATAAGTGAAACCTTGTGGTTGTGTTAGACAGGGACACAGAAAATGAAAGATAAGACCAGGAAAGGGGGAACCCAGGAGATGGAAAATCCATCCTGTTGGGGTGACGGATCCCAACAGGAAGGAAGGACATGGAGGGCAGGAGGGAACATATGAAACTCCCCAGAGGCGGGAGGGTCTTTGTTTTCATTCACCGGGTGAAGTACTGGGTCCTTAGTCTGAATCTGGAACCTCATACCTTTCCCTTCTGGAAATATTTCTGGTATTATTATTTTGTAAGGATTCTCTCCCCTTCATTTCCTTTGGTCTTCGCTATTCCTATGTCTCTTCTCTGGCTGACCCTCTCATGCCTTTTCATCCCCGTTTCCAAGTTCCTGGTCTTTTTTGTCCAGTTTTATGAGAGATTTCCTCAACTTTATCTTTCAACCCTTCTGATGATTTTCTTAACTTCTTTAATTTTGAAAATTTTCAAATAGTTAGAGAAGCAGAAACGATAAGAAAATCCAATCCATCATTTTAACCCATCACTTAGATGAACGACTTTGCCATATTTGCTTCATCTCTTTTTCTTTGCTTTTTAAAATAAATTACATACATCGTGATATTTCACCCCTAAATCTTCCAATAGGCATATCTAAAAAATAAGGATATTTTTCTATATAACCACGAAGCCATCAATACATCTACAAATTACTAATAATTAATAAAATATCTTGATATTATCAGTAAAGCTCCATCCTTCTTCAAATTTCCCAGATTGCCTCCAGAATAACTTCTTACAGTTGATTTCTTCAAACTTGGTTCCAATAGCTAGTAATTAGGAAGGTATACATATATGGTTTTCATTTCTGCTCGGTAGCTTTAAATTTTCAGTTTGTTCTTTAACCCACATGGCTCTGGTTTTCAGTCAAGAGTAAACAGTATTTGTTAAAGCCTCTACAGAGTAGATAAGTTTTTTGTTGTTTTTTGCCATCTTCGTCATTTTTAATTGTAGAAGTCAGTGGCATTAATTACAATCGTGATGTTGTACAACCGTCATTACTACTTTTTCCAAAATTTTTCATCATCTCAAACAGAAACTCTGAAACATTACATTTGGTGAATTTTCACATAATATACAATGTGTAGCCAAAATCCAGATTGGGACAGAAAACATTCCCAGCTTCCAACCGGCTCCCTTATGCTCTTCCCTGGTTAATGCCTTCCCGGAGGTAACACCAGTCTGACCTCTATCACTGTGGATTAATTTTGCCTGAAAGTTAATATAAGTGGAACCAAACAGTATGTATTAGGCTTCTTTCACTCAACACTGCCCATGAGATTCATCCATATCATTGCATGAATCAGTAGTTTGTTCTTTTTTTATTGCTACATAGTATTCCATTATATGAACATATCACAATTTATTTTTCTTCTCCATTCATTCTTCTATGAATGGACATTTGGGTTTTTTCCAGTTTGGGGTTATCAGAAAAAAAGCCTCAGAGTCATGGTCATAGAGAACAGACTTGTGGTTGCCAAGGGGGAGGGGGTTGGGGGGAGGGATGGAGTGGGAGGTTGTAAGCAGATGTAGCAGATATAAGCTATTATATACATAATGGATAAGCAACAAGGTCCTACTGTATAACACAGGGAACTATATTCAATATCCTATGACAAACCATAATGGAAAAGAATATAAAAAAGAATATATAATATATATATGTATAACTGAATCACTCTGACGCACAGCAGAAATCAACACAACACCGTAAATCAAATATACTTCAACAAAAAATAAATCAAAAAAAAAAAAAAAGAAATAAAGCCACTGTGAACATTACTGTGTAAGTCTTTTAGTGAAAATGGATTCTCCTTTTCCTTGGCCATTGTATTAGTCTTCTAGGGCTACCGTAACCAAGTACACAGACTTAAGCAACAGAAATTTATCTTCTCACAGTTCTGGAGGCTGGAAGTCCCAGATCAAGGTGTTGGCAGGGTTGGTCCCTTCTAAGGCCTCTCTCCTGAGCTTGTAGAGACGGCCGTCTTCTCTCTGTGTCTTCATAGGCTCTGTGTCCTAATCTCCTCTTCTTATAAAAACACCAGTTATGTTGGATTAGAGTCTACCCTAATGACCTCATTTAACCTTAAATCCCTCTTCAAAAACCCTGTCTCCAAATACAGTCACATCCTGAGGTACTGGGAGTGAGGTCTTTAATATATGAACTTGGGGGAACACAATTCAGCCCACAACAGCCACGTACGTGGGACTGACATCACTTGGTCACAGGGGGAGCATGTGTTTAGTGTTGTTTTTTTTTTTAAATAGATCTTTATTGGAGTATAATTGCTTCACAATACCGTGTCAGTTTCTGCTGTATAACAAAGTGAATCAGCCATATATATATGTATATCCCCATATCCCCTCCCTCTTGCATCTCCCTCCCACCCTCCCTATCCCACCCCTCTAGGTGGTCACAAAGCACCGAGCTGATCTCCCTGTGCTATGCGGCTGCTTCCCACTAGCTATCTACTTTACATTTGGTAGTGTATATAGGTCGATGCTATTCTCACACTTCACCCGAGCTTCTCCCTCCCAGCCCGTGTCCTCAAGTCCATTCTCTATGTCTGCGTGTTTATTCCTGCCCTGCAACTAGGTTCATCAGTACCATTTGTTTTTTTTTTTTAGATTCCATATATATGTGTTAGCATACGGTATTTGTTTTTCTCTTTCTGACTTACTTCACTCTGCATGACAGACTCTAGGTCCATCCACCTCACTACAAATAACTCAATTTCGTTTCTTTTTATTGCTGAGTAATAGCCCATTGTATATATGTGCCACATCTTCTTTATCCATTTATCTGTCGATGGACATTTAGGTTGCTTCCATGTCCTGGCTATTGTAAGTAGTGCTGCAATGAACACTGTGGTACATGTCTCTTTTTGAATTATGGTTTTCTCAAAGTAGATAAGGTTTTAACACAATTATGCTATCTGTCCATCACTCTATCATACTTCTCATTCTTTGTTAATATAATCTGGGATTTTAGATCCAAACTGTAATTATATCTTTATGTTACATTCAATGTCTTTTGATAATAACTTTTTTCACAGGTTCAGTGATAACTAGTTTCAGTCTCCACGTTAGTCCCATGGTTTCACCAACCCCAGCTGCTGACACTCTAGTTCAAATTGTTGAAACCATTTTTCTCCCAATGAGGCTTGACGACCTGGAGGCCACCAAGGCATCACGCTGCCTGGAGAATCTTTTCACATGCTTACTGAACACCCGCAAGTCCACTTCTGTGAAACGCCTGCTGAAGCATTTTGTCCATTTTTCTATTGAGTTCTGTGTCTTTTTTCTATTGATTTGTGGTAGTTCATTACACAAAGTCACAATCAGTTATGTGTATGGCAAATATCTTCTTCCACTTGTCTTTACTTTCATTATGTCTTTCAATTTAAAAAAAACCCTTTAATTTAAAGGTAGTTATATCTTTCAAACATTTTTTCGGTTTTGGCATTTTTGTGTCTTGTTTGAAAACAAAGTCTCCTAATTCTTTGATGGAAAAGCATTGTCTTACAGTTTACATACTATTCTAAAAGTTTTAACGTCTAGCCCTTTAAACTACCTGAAACTGATTATCCCATATAGATAACCAGTCATTCCAGCACCATTAATAGTGGATTGCCTCCCCTCTGTGCCTGACTGGCCAGAGCAATCTCCACCAGACAGCACAGCCTCACATCTGTTTCAAGGTTAGGTTTTACCTACTGATGGGCCTACTCTTGTACCTAAGCTTAATTTCTCTAACTTTAGAATGAGTCTTGCTTGATACCTGCTATCATAAATGCCCCAAACTTCTTCAGGAATCTCTTGACTTCTCTTGGCCAATAGTTCTTTCACATAATTTTATAATTAGGTTGCTAAATCCCAGCCCCCCCTAACCCCTCCACAAAAAAAAAGATCCTGTTGGGAATTGTAATGAACTAAATTGAATTATAAATTGAATCTAATTTGGAAAAAAAAATCATCTTTACATACTGTGTCTGCCTAGCTCTATAAATATGGTGTTTCTCCATTTATTTAGGTCTTCTTTAATGTCCATCAATAAATTTTTATAACTTTCTGCATACAAGTTTCAGACATCTTTTGTTAGGTGTATTTCTAAGGTTCCTTATTTTTGTGCTATTGTAAATGATGCCCTTCCAAAAATTACATTTCTTGTCTGTTGCTGAAGTATAAAGACAGAATTGGATTTTGGTATATTAATCTTCTAGCTAACTGCCTTGCTAAACTCTTTTCCTAATACTATAGTTTATAAATGTTCTGACTTTAAAGGGAATACCTAGGAATTTGTCCATTGTAACTGAATTGTCAAATGGACATGCTTTTATCAACTTTTTGATCTCTTCTGTATCTGTAATTACATCCTCCTTTTCATTCACAATAGTGGTTATTTGTGTCTTATTTTTGTTCTTGCTCATTCATACCATATTTGTCTATTTTGTTAAGACTGTTTACAGAACCACCTTTCGGCCTTGTAGATTCTCTTTGTTGTAGCTTTGTTTTCTATTTCATTAATTTCTGTTCTGAACTTTGCTTTCTTTGAATTTATTTGTTCTCTTTCTAAGTTAACTTGAGCACTCAGTTCATCCATTTCCAGTCTTTATTCTTTCTAAGTACTTAAGGCTATTAATTCTCATTATAATTTCTTCTTTGATTAATGAGTTATTAAAATGTTTTTTAAATTTCCAAATATGTTGGCACCACTTATCTTTTAATTATTGATTTCTAACTTTATTATTGTCAGAAAATGTGATCTCTTTGGATCTATCAATAATTGTTAGGTGTTGAAATTTCCTTCCTTTGATGGCAAGATTGGTCAATTTCTCTCTGCAGTTTGATATATTTTTCTTTATATACTTTGCAGTTATTTTATTAAAGTATATAAGCATAGAATTGTATCTGCCTGGTATATATGTAATGGCTCTCTCCTTAACAATGCTTTTTAACTTAAAGTCTACTTTGTCTGATATTAAAATAGCTCTGCCAACATTCTTTTGGTTAATATCAGTATAGCTTATTTTTTTATATCCTTTTACTTTCAACCTTTCCACTTCTGTGTGTTGAAGGTATGTCTCTTGAAGGCACATGTAACTGAGTTTTTTTTTTTTTTTTTTTTTTTTTAACATCTTTATTGAAGTATAATTGCCTTACAATGGTGTGTTAGCTTCTGCTTTATAACAAAGTGAATCAGTTATACATATACAATATGTTCCCATTTCTCTTCCCTCTTGCATCTCCCTCCCTCCCACCCTCCCCATCCCATCCCTCTAGATGGTCACAAAGCACCGAGCTGATCTCCCTGTGCTATGCGGCTGCTTCCCACTAGTTATCTATTTTACATTTGGTAGTGTATATATGTCCATGACACTCTCTTACCCTGTCACATCTCACCCCACCCCCTCCCCATATCCTCAAGTCCATTCTCTAGTAGGTCTGTGTCTTTATTCCCGTCTTGCCACTAGGTTCTTCATGGCCTTTTTTTTTTTTTTTTTCCCCTTAGATTCCGTATATATGTGTTAGCATACTGTATTTGTTTTTCTCTTTCTGACTTACTTCACTCTGTATGACAGACTCTAACTCCATCCACCTCATTACAAATACCTCCATTTCATTTCTTTTTATGGCTGAGTAATATTCCATTGTATATATGTGCCACATCTTCTTTATCCATTCATCTGTCGATGGACATTTAGATTGCTTCCATGTCCTGGCTATTGTAAATAGAGCTGCAATGAACATTTTGGTACATGACTCTTTTTGACCTATGGTTTTCTCAGGGTATATGCCCAGTAGTGGGATTGCTGGGTCGTATGGTAGTTCTATTTGTAGTTTTTTAAGGAACCTCCATACTGTTCTCCATAGTGGCTGTATCAATTTACATTCCCACCAACAGTGCAAGAGTGTTCCCTTTCCTCCACACCCTCTCCAGCATTTATTGTTTCTAGATTTTTTGATGATGGCCATTCTGACCGGTGTGAGATGATATCTCATTGTAGTTTTGATTTGCATTTCTCTAATGATTAATGATGTTGAGCATTCTTTCATGTGTCTGTAGGCCATCTGTATATCTTCTTTGGAGAAATGTCTATTTAGGTCTTCGGCCCATTTTTGGATTGGGTTGTTCGTTTTTTTGTTATTGAGCTGCATGAGCTGCTTGTAAATCTTGGAGATTAATCCTTTGTCAGTTGCTTCATTTGCAAATATTTTCTCCCATTCTGATGGTTGTCTTTTGGTCTTGTTTATGGTTTCCTTTGCTGTGCAAAAGCTTTTAAGTTTCATTAGGTCCCATTTGTTTATTTGTGTTCTTATTTCCATTTCTCTGGGAGCTGGGTCAAAAAGAATCTTGCTGTGATGTATGTCATAGAGTGTTCTGCCTATGTTTTCCTCTAAGAGTTTGATAGTGTCTGCCCTTACACTTAGGTCTTTAATCCATTTTGAGTTTATTTTTGTGCATGGTGTCAGGGAGTGTTCTATTTTCATACTTTTACATGTACCTGTCCAATTTTCCCAGCACCACTTATTGAAGAGGCTGTCTTTTCTCCACTGTATATGCTTGCCTCCTTTATCAAAAATAAGGTGCCCATATGTGTGTGGGTTTATCTCTGGGCTTTCTATCCTGTTCCATTGATCTATATTTCTGTTTTTGTGCCAGTACCAAACTGTCTTGATTACTGAAGCTTTGTAATATAGTCTGAAGTCAGGGAGCCTGATTCCCCCAGCTCCATTTTTCGTTCTCAAGATTGCTTTGGCTATTCGGGGTCTTTTGTGTTTCCATACAAATTGTGAAATTTTTTGTTCTAGTTCTGTGAAAAATGCCAGTGGTAGTTTGATAGGGATTGCATTGAATCTGTAGATTGCTTTGGGTAGTAGAGTCATTTTCACAATGTTGATTCTTCCAATCCAGGAACATGGTATATCTCTCCATCTATTTGTATCATCTTTAATTTCTTTCATCAGTGTCTTATAATTTTCTGCATACAGGTCTTTTGTCTCCTTAGGTAGGTTTATTCCTAGATATTTTATTCTTTTTGTTGCAATGGTAAATGGGAGTGTTTTCTTAATTTCACTTTCAGATTTTTCGTCATTAGTGTATAGAAATGCAAGAGATTTCTGTGCATTAATTTTGTATCCTGCTACTTTACCAAATTCATTGATTAGCTCTAGGAGTTTTCTGGTAGCATCTTTAGGATTCTCTATGTATAGTATCATGTCATCTGCAAATAGTGACAGCTTTACTTCTTCTTTTCCGATTTGGATTCCTTTTATTTCTTTGTCTTCTCTGATTGCTGTGGCTAACACTTCCAAAACTATGTTGAATAATAGTGGTGAGAGTGGGCAACCTTGTCTTGTTCCTGATCTTAGTGGAAATGGTTTCAGTTTTTCACCATTGAGGACAATGTTGGCTGTGGGTTTGTCATATATGGCCTTTATTATGTTGAGGAAAGTTCCCTCTATGCCTACTTTCTGCAGGGCTTTTATCATAAATGGGTGTTGAATTTTGTCGAAAGCTTTCTCTGCATCTATTGAGATGATCATATGGTTTTTCTCCTTCAGTTTGTTAATATGGTGTATCACATTGATTGATTTGCGTATATTGAAGAATCCTTGCATTCCTGGGATAAACCCCACTTGATCATGGTGTATGATCCTTTTAATGTGCTGTTGGATTCTGTTTGCTAGTATTTTGTTGAGGATTTTTGCATCTATGTTCATCAGTGATATTGGCCTGTAGTTTTCTTTCTTTGTGACATCTTTGTCTGGTTTTGGTATCAGGGTGATGGTGGCCTCGTAGAATGAGTTTGGGAGTGTTCCTCCCTCTGCAATATTTTGGAAGAGTTTGAGAAGGATAGGTGTTAGCTCTTCTCTAAATGTTTGATAGAATTCACCTGTGAAGCCATCTGGTCCTGGGCTTTTGTTTGTTGGAAGGTTTTTAATCACAGTTTCAATTTCAGTGCTTGTGATTGGTCTGTTCATATTTTCTATTTCTTCCTGGTTCAGTCTCGGCAGTTTGTGCCTTTCTAAGAATCTGTCCATTTCTTCCAGGTTGTCCATTTTATTGGCATAGAGTTGCTTGTAGTAATCTCTCATGATCTTTTGTATTTCTGCAGTGTCAGTGGTTACTTCTCCTTTTTCATTTCTAATTCTATTGATCTGAGTCTTCTCCCTTTTTCTCTTGATGAGTCTGGCTAATGGTTTATCAATTTTGTTTATCTTCTCAAAGAACCAGCTTTTAGTTTCATTGATTTTTGCTATTGTTTCCTTCATTTCTTTTTCATTTATTTCTGACCTGATCTTTATAATTTCTTTCCTTCTGCTGGCTTTGGGGTATTTTTGTTCTTCTTTCTCTAATTGCTTTAGGTGCAAGGTTAGGTTGTTTATTCGAGATGTTTCCTGTTTCTTGAGGTAGGCTTGTATTGCTATAAACTTCCCTCTTAGCACTGCTTTTGCTGCGTCCCATAGGTTTTGGGTCGTCGTATCTCCATTGTCATTTGTTTCTAGGTATTTTTTGATTTCCCCTTTGATTTCTTCAGTGATCACTTCGTTATTAAGTAATGTATTGTGTAGCCTCCATGTGTTTGTATTTTTTACAGGTCTTTTCCTGTAATTGATATCTAGTCTCATAGCGTTGTGGTCGGAAAAGATACTTGATACTATTTCAATTTTCTTAAATTTACCAAGGCTTGATTTGTGACCCAAGATATGATCTATCCTGGAGAATGTTCCATGAGCACTTGAGAAAAATGTGTATTCTGTTGTTTTTGGATGGAATGTCCTATAAATATCAATTAAGTCTATCTTGTTTAATGTATCATTTAAAGCTTGTGTTTCCTTATTTATTTTCATTTTGGATGATCTGTCCATTGGTGAGAGTGGGGTGTTAAAGTCCCCTACTATGATTGTGTTGCTGTCGATGTCCCCTTTTATGGCTGTTAGTATTTGCCTTATGTATTGAGGTGCTCCTATGTTGGGTGCATAAATATTTACAATTGTTATACCTTCCTCTTGTATCGATCCCTTGATCATTATATAGTGTCCTTCTTTGTCTCTTGTAATAGTCTTTATTTTAAAGTCTATTTTGTCTGATATGAGAATTGCTACTCCAGCTTTCTTTTGATTTCCATTTGCATGGAATATCTTTTTCCATCCCCTCACTTTCAGTCTATATGTGTCTCTAGGTCTGAAGTGGGTCTCTTGTAGACAGCATATATATGGGTCTTGTTTTTGTATCCATTCAGCCAGCCTGTGTCTTTTGGTGGGAGCATTTAATCCATTTACATTCAAGGTAATTATCGATATGTATGTTCCTATTCCCATTTTCTTAAATGTTTTGGGTTTGTTATTGTAGGTGTTTTCCTTCTCTTGTGTTTCTTGCCTAGAGAAGTTCCTTTAGCATTTGTTGTAAAGCTGGTTTGGTGGTGCTGAACTCTCTCAGCTTTTGCTTGTCTGTAAAGGTTTTAATTTCTCCATCGAATCTGAATGAGATCCTTGCTGGGTAGTGTAATCTTGGTTGCAGGTTTTTCTCCTTCATCACTTTAAGTATATCCTGCCACTCCCTTCTGGCTTGCAGAGTTTCTGCTGAAAGATCAGATGTTAACCTTATGGGGATTCCCTTGTGTGTTATTTGTTTTTTTTCCCTTGCTGCCTTTAATATGTTTTCCTTATATTTAATTTTTGACAGTTTGATTAATATGTGTCTTGGTGTGTTTCTCCTTGGGTTTATCCTGTATGGGACTCTCTGTGCTTCCAGGACTTGATTAACTATTTCCTTTCCCATATTAGGGAAGTTTTCAACTATAATCTCTTCAAATATCTTCTCAGTCCCTTTCTTTTTCTCTTCTTCTTCTGGGACCCCTATAATTCGAATGTTGGCACGTTTAATGTTGTCCCAGAGGTCTCTGAGACTGTCCTCAGTTCTTTTCATTCTTTTTTCTTTATCCTGCTCTGCAGTAGTTATTTCCACCATTTTATCTTCCAGGTCACTTATCCTTTCTTCTGCCTCAGTTATTCTGCTATTGATCCCATCTAGAGTATTTTTAATTTCATTTATTGTGGTTTTCATCATTGCTTGGTTCCTCTTTAGTTCTTCTACGTCCTTGTTAAATGTTTCTTGCATTTTGTCTATTCTATTTCCAAGATTTTGGATCATCCTTACTATCATTATTCTGAATTCTTTTTCAGGTAGACTACCTATTTCCTCTTCATTTGTTAAGTCTGGTATGTTCTGACCCTGCTCCTTCATCTGCTGTGTGTTTTTCTGTCGTCTCATTTTGCTTATCTTACTGTGTTTGGGGTCTCCTTTTCACAGGCTGCAGGTTCGTAGTTCCTGTTGTTTTTGGTATCTGTCCCCAGTGGCTAAGGTTGGTTCAGTGGGTTGTGTAGGCTTCCTGGTGGAGGGAACTAGTGCCTGAGCTCTGGTGGATGAGGTTGGCTCTTGTCTTTCTGGTGGGCACGTCCACGTCTGGTGGTGTATTTTGGGGTGTCTGTGGCCTTATTATGATTTTAGGCAGCCTCTCTGCTAATGGATGGGGCTGTGTTCCTGTCTTGCTAGTTGTTTGGCATAGGGTGTCCAGCACTGTAGCTTGTTGGTCGTTGAGTGAAGCTGGGTCTTGATGTTGAGATGGAGATCTCTGAGAGATTTTTGCCTTTTGGTATTACGTGAAGCTGGGAGGTCTCTTGTGGACCAGTGTCCTGAAGTTGGCTCTCCCACCTCAGAGGCACGGCCCTGATGCCTGGCTGGAGCACCAAGAGCCTTTCGTCCACACGGCTCAGAGTAGAAGGGAGAAAAAATAGAAAGAAAGAAAGAAAGAAAGAAAGAGGCTATAATATAGTGAAGTAAAATAAAGCTATTGTAAAGCAAAGCTATACAGACAAAAACGCACCCAGAAGCATATACATATACACTCACAAATAAAGGAAAAGGGGAAAAATTAATATATCCTGCTCCCAAAGTCCACCTCCTGAATTTGGGATGATTCGTTGTCTATTCAGGTATTCACCAGCTGCAGGCCCATCAAGTTGTTTGTGGAGTTTTAATCCGCTGCTTCTAAGGTTGCTGGGAGAGATTTCCCCTTATCTTCCCTGTTCGCACAGTTCCTGGGGTTCAGCTTTGGATTTGGACCCGCCTCTGCGTGTAGGTCGCCTGAGGGCGTCTATTCCCCGCACAGACAGGACGGGGTTAAAGGAGCAGCTGCTTCGGGGGCTCTGGCTCACTCAGGCCGCGGGTAGGGAGGTGTACAGAGGAGCCGGGGTGAGCCTGCGGCGGCCGAGGCCGGCGTGACGTTGCACCAGCCTGAGGCGGGCAGTGCGTTCTCCCGGGGAACTTGTCCCCGGATCACGGGACCCTGGCAGTGGCGGGCTGCACAGGCTCCCGGGAGGGGCGATGTGGAGAGTGACTTGTGCTCACACACAGGCTTTTTGGAGGCGGCAGCAGCAGCCCCAGCGTCTCACGCCCGTCTCTGGGGTCCGTGCTGATCGCCGCGGCTCACGCCTTTCTCTGGAGTTCGTTTAGGCGGCACTCTGAATCCCCTCTCCTTGCGCGCCGCGAAACAAAGAGGCAAGAAAAAGTCTCTTGCCTCTTCGGCAGCTGCAGTCTTTTTCCCGGACTCCCTACCAGCCAGCTGTGGTGCGCTAACCCCTTCAGGCTGTGTTCACGCCGCCAGCCCCAGTCCTCTCCCTGCGATCCAACCGAAACCGAAACCCGAGCCTCAGCTCCCAGCCCCGCCCGCCGAGCAGACAAGCCTCTCGGGCTGGTGAGTGCTGCTCCGCGCCGAGCCTCTGTGCGGGAGTCTCTCCGTTTTTTTTTCTCTGCGCCCCTGTTGCTGTGGGGTCTGCGGTGATCGCCGCGGCTCGCGCCCTTCTCTGGAGTTCGTTTAGGCGGCGCTCTGAATCCCCTCTCCTTGCGCGCCGCGAAACAAAGAGGCAAGAAAAAGTCCCTTGCCTCTTCGGCAGCTGCAGACTTTTTCCCGGTCTCCCTCCCAGCCAGCTGTTGTGCGCTAATCCCTTCAGGCTGTGTTCACGCTGCCAGCCCCAGTCCTCTCCCTGCGATCCAACCGAAACCGAAACCGGAGCCTCAGCTCCCAGCCCCGCCCGCCCCGGCGGGTGAGCAGACAAGCCTCTCGGGCTGGAGAGTGCTGCTCGGCGCCGAGCCTCTGTGCGGGAATCTCTCCGTTTTTCCCTCTGCGCCCCTGTTGCTGTGGGATCCGCGTTGGTAGCTGCGGCTCGCGCCCGTCTCTGAAGTTCGTTTAGGCAGCGCTCTGAATCCCCTCTCCTCGCGCACCAGGAAACAAAGAGGGAAGAAAAAGTCTCTTGCCTCTTCGGCAGCTGCAGACTTTTTCCCGGACTCCCTCTCGGCTAGCTGTGGTGCACTAACCCCTTCAGGCTGTGTTCACGCCGCCAACCCCAGTCCTCTCCCTGCGATCCGACCGAAGCCTGAGCCTCAGCTCCCAGCCCCGCCCGCCCCGGCGGGTGAGCAGACAAGCCTCTCGGGCTGGAGAGTGCTGCTCGGCGCCGAGCCTCCGTGCGGGAACCTCTCCGCTTTGCCCTCCGCACCCCTGTGGCTGCGCTCTCCTCCGTGGCTCCGAAGCTTCCCCCCTCTGCCACCCGCAGTCTCCGCCCGCTAAGGGGCTTCCTAGTGCGTGGAAATCTTTCCTCCTTCACGGCTCCCTCCCACTGGTGCAGGTGCCGTCCCTATTCTTTTGTCTCTGTTATTTCTTTTTTCTTTTGCCCTACCCAAGTACGGGGGGAGTTTCTTGCCTTTTTGGAGATCGGACGTTTTCTGCCAGCGTTCAGTGGGTGTTCTGTGGGAGCAGTTCCACGTGTAGATGTATTTCTACTGTATCTGTGGGAAGGAAGGTGATCTCCGCGTCTTACTCTTCCGCCATCTTCCCGAGGCGTAACTGAGTTTTGATCTTCAATCTGATCTGACAATCTATGTCTTTTAACAAGTAAGTTTACTCCATTTACATGTATTGAGATTATTGAAATATTTGGATTTGTTTCTGTCTTTTAAAAATATTATTTGCCTCACTTTTTGTATATTTTTCATCTCCTCTCTTGCCTTTTATTTTGGGTTGAAATTTTTCTTATTTCATTTATTTATTTCTACCAATTTAGAATTTAGAGTCTATTTTTTTTTCTTTTAGTGATTTCACCCTGAAATTTTACCACTCATATTTAACAACGTCTAAAATTAAACAACAAATGAACTATCCTTTCCAGTTTCTGGAAGCCATGTTTTCTTCCAGGTTAGTGAGGATACTGAATTCCTGAAATTCTCATCTGAATACTATGACTCTATGTTTTGATTCTTCTAGATTCTGCTCTTTTCCCTGTTCTACAATATATTCACAGACCACACTGTTGGATCTTTTCCCTTTACTATTTATTAACAAGATGAAAGATAAATGAACTCGTTATGAGTACACTGACTTGGTCCTGCTTTTTGTTTACTCATCTGGTAGCATATCTCCTTCTTGGATCTATTATCTCAACGTAGGTTTATGTCCATAACGCCTAGCCAATTATGAGCTTATGAAAGGCATTTACCTGATGGAGCAGATTATTTTTCAAGTGATAGTTTCAAGAAACTGTTTCTCTGGATTTTTGATCCAAAGCCCTACACAAGAATCAACAACTTCCAAAATATTAATACATTGTGACCAGGGTTCACCAATCACAGCCCCTCATACAGTACTTTGCTTACATACTATCTCTTACCCTCTTCCTGCCAAACTTTGTCACAGCTTTTAAAACTCTGCCTACACTTCCTAAAACAATGAAGGCCCCAGGACATGTGGAAGCGGGATAGAGAGCACTTGGCTGGCTTCACAGAATAGAACCATAAGGACAACAGACTTTCACAATGATTATCTCACCAAGCATCAAGTGTGAGGTGCACATTGTTTCCCTTCTTACAGACAGAGAAACTAAGTCTCCAAGATGTGAAATAACCTGTTCAAGGAAACAGATCTAGCAAACTATAAAGTCAACCCTGAGAAGCCTAACCAACTCCATGAAAGAGTCAACAATGAGGAGCCACAAAGCTGTACCAAAGAAGTGATTCCACACTGAAGTAAGACTGTTTTAAGTTTCCAGGCCTACCTGCAATCATCTGAGTAAAGAAAAGAAACTTTCACGTAGGTAAAATATATAAGTAGTATATATTCTCTAGCAGATATAACTCATGGCTATTTTCCATGTAAATCATCTCAAATCAAGATTTGATTCTCTCTAACAGCTCTAATTCTAAAAGAAGAGTCATGAACAGGAGTAAAAAGACCCCTGCATTCACTGCTTCTGCAACTGCATTTTCTGCAAAACTCTGCAGTTCTATTTTTAACATTTGATTACAGCATCAACAGAGCTATATTCCATAAAAGCAATTATATTTTGCTCAGCAAAAAATCAGAACAGAATAATATGCGGCATACTAACAACTGTCAGAATAGAAGCAATTTAGAACATTTTGGGATAATGATTGGGATCATTTTTCAGGATTTACAGCAAACACATTTTAACGGCATGCTACCATGGGGTCTCTACTGCAATGTTTAAGTTATGCACTACACAAACCAAAAGTGCACAGACAGCCGAGTATTTTATCAAAACATTAATAACAGCACTCGAGAAACCTAAGCTTTTATCACACACTTCCTCCTCACCAGCTCTCTCCATGTATAAAAAGCAGCATTTAACTTAAAGTACTTTCCTTTTCTTTAAGGGCTTTCTCTAAAGGTCTATCAAGTAGTGAAGTGGAATTGCTCAGCTAACACAGGAAAGGCAAACAGGTGGCAACCCCCTCCCATGACCGAGTGAGACCATGCTTATCTGTCGCAGTACCGCTCCCGGCTGAGGGTACACACGACCTCAGGATCCTCTCCGACACAGTATTCCAGGCACCGTAACTCAGAGTTCGTGTTGGTAGGTCACATCTCACCTACATGAAGGTCCTAGACAAATAGGCTAGGGCAGTTAGGGGGATGCAAGTATGTTTGATTCATGCCTCTAAGGGCGGGTCATGGTTGCACAGGTCTTCCAGGTAGAATGGAGTGGTTAGTAGCACATCAGTGTTCTCATCAAGAGCAACCAGAAAAGCTAGACAAAATATGGAAATCAACTCCTTGGAAGAAGCTGAGAGCAATGAAATTCAGAGAAGCTAAAGGAAGGAGAGACCCTCCCTCCTGGAGGGCAGCCAGCCTCTGCAGCTTCCTTTATCTTAGAGACATTGCCCAATTCCAGGCACAAGCAGGAGCCCGAGAACCCTGGCATGGCTTCAGGTGGAGACTTGGGGTCCAAACACAGAGTTGGCTTTCCCCTTGGGACATTTTTCAAATTCTGAGGGCAAAATATATAAATCTTAACAAAAAGCCACTGAAAGCACAGTGAAGACAAAGATTGTAATTTGGAAACCCCAGAGAGAAGGGCTGTAAAGAATACAAAAGACTCTCCCCTGGAAATCCTAAAAGGCCAGAGCTCAGAAGAACAAGACGCAGCTCACCTGGGCTGCAGACCAGCTCTGACACAGCAGATCCTGGCTGGGTGAAGGCGATGGCCACCAGGTAATGAAGTCAGTCGACCGACTTTGAAACAATTACTATGTCCAGGAAAACAGGGAAAAAGATGAACTAAATGAGAAGAAGAATTCACCAGATAATTACAGTCTTTAAAAATATTGGGGACTTTCCTGGTGGTCCAGTGGTTAGGACTCCATGCTTCCACTGAAGGGGGCGTGGGTTCGATCCCTGGTCAGGGAACTAAGATCCCACGTGCAGTGTGGCATGGCCAAAAAATAATTTAAAAAAAAATTTTTTTTAGTCAAAGAGGAAAATACAGAACTAAAAAACCAATATCCAAAATCAGTAACTCAAAAGAAGGGTCTGACAGCAAATTAGACACAACAGGAGACGGGACTAGTCAACTAGAAGACAGGTCAATTAAAACAAATACCCAAACTAAAACAGAAAGAGAAAAAGAATTAAAAAGAGTATCAGATAGAAGTAGCGACATAATGAAAGGCCTAACGTGTGTGATTCAAGTCCCAGAAAGAGAAAAAGAGAATAGGGTGGAAGAGAGAATGGCTGAGAATTTTCCAAAACAAATAAAATATCAAATTACAAATTATTCAAGAAGCTTTGCAAAGCCAAGCTGGCTTATAACAAAGAGAGAGAGAGAGAGAGAGAGGCTACATAAAGAGAAAATCTGAAAAGCAGTAAAAGGTAGATTTAGACCACACACACGCTACCTTCAAAGACATAACAAAAAGACTGAAAGTCAATTTCTAACAGAAATGATGAAACCACCTTTAAAGTCCTGAAAGAAAATAATTGCCAACCTGGAATTCTATAACCAAGAAAACACCATTCAAAAAATGAAGATGAAATTAAGACTCCTTCAGACAATCAAAGCAGGATTTGTCACCAGCAAACCTGCACTAGGAAAAGCAAAAGGAAAATGACCCAGAGGGAGGCCCAGATATGCAGGAAGGAATACAGACTGATGAAGGGGATGAATGAATACTGACTGCAACCAAACTCTGGAAGCTCTGAAAGAGACAGAGAGGTGGTACTGATTTAGCAGAATTGAGAACGAGGGATCCCAGAGTAGCAGCAGCGGAGAAAACAGAACAACCTGTGTACATCTCAGAACCCCCAGAAGGTTCAGGCACAGGCCTCACCGAGCACCTCCAGAACTGGGGCTGAACTGATGCAGACAGTTCCAGGGGTCTGGGGGCTGGTCAAGGAAATAGATAGACTAAAAGAAGCAGGAACACACAACAAGCTTTACTTTATCAGGTGGCACCTGGCTGCATGAGAGGCAAAGTCCCTCGGCATGACCCCATTCAGGGGCTTAAGGCCAGGGGACACCATCCAGAAGGGAAGAGGGTGAGGCTGGAGGTAGAGGAGTGTTGGAGAGGGGCTTGCACCTTCAGACGGTGTCACTCAGCAGCACGGTGGGGAGTCTCTGGGTCAGAGAGGTCCAAAGGGCAGCTGCGGCTTGGGGTCTTATAACCATAAGGCCTGATCTTATCAATGGCCAGCAGAAGCTGGGGGAGGTTTTGCAGAGTATGCAAAGCAGGAAGGTTCTAAATGCTAAAAAAAAATTTAAAAAAAAGGAAAAGAAAAAGAAAAAAAAATCTGCTTATTCAGGCTATTGTGTAAAATAACTGGATGTGGGGACTTCCCTGGTGGCGCAGTGGTTAAGAATCCACCTGCCAATGCAGGGGACACAGGTTCGAGCCCTGGTCCAGGAAGATCCCACATGCTGCGGAGCAACTAAGCCCGTGCGCCACAGCTACTGAGCCTGCACTCTAGAGCCCGCGAGCCACAATTACCGAAGCCTGTGCGCCTAGAGCCCGTGCTCCGCAACAAGAGAAGCCACCGCAATGAGAAGCCCGCACACCGCAATGAAGAGGAGCCCCCACTCACCACAACTAGAGAAAGCCTGCGCGCAGCGACGAAGACCCAGCACAGTCAAAAATAAATAAATAAAATAAATTTATTTAAAAAAATAAATAACTGGATGTGTAAAAATTTGAGTTTGGAACCAGCAAGCTTTTGACTTAACAGGTCTCAACCCACAGTGAAGAAATAAATAACCTAGGGCCCAATGCACAGAGGCCATCTTTGGCCATTTATATAACAATTGAGAAGGGGGGTTGCTGAAATAAGAAAGGAAAATTGGGCAAACCACTTGTAAATCCCTAGATTCCCCTCCCTTTACTCCACCAGAATTCTAGAGGTTTCTTCCCTGAAAAAACTAAAACAAAAGATCTGTGGTGTGGGGACTGAGCATCTCCAATTCACACGGTAGCAGAGTGAGCCAAGAGAAGGCATGTTGAGGCCATGCCCTCTGCCACTGCAGCATCTTTTTAGATGAAACACAGAATGTGCTCCATGATAATGAGGATGCAGAGCCAGAATGAGGAAGACCTGAGATCCAGAAAAATGGGCAAATAGGATTCCAAATATCACAGCAAAGGAAGTGTCCAGGATGACCACTGTGCGGCAGGCTTACAGAGTCATCAACCCAAGAGAAAAGAATGAGGAATCTGAGAGGAAAAACGGAACAGAGAGATTATCTGCTGGAACTGACTTTGTGCAAAACTGTACTGAGAGGCTACGGCAAGAGAACGATTAAGAAAATGAAAAAGCAAGGCAAGTATCAACTTCAGGAAAACAAAGTTAGTTAGGCAACAATCGTAATACACTACACAGCTTTGCTGTGAATAATATTTGCATATGCATGGTAATGTAAACCCAAACACTGACTTAACTAAATTTGTAATACACTCACTCTGGAGGGTGAGGAAAGGGAAGCAGAGGGGATAGTGAGGTAAAAAGCTAAAAATCTTCACTGACATAATGATGCCTAAACTGATGACTCGAAGAGAGCAGGATCTGCATCCCATGTAGAAATGTGGAGACGTGATGTCCAGAAAAAAACCTAAAAATCAAAAGTAATTGCCTCGGGGCAGGTTAGGGCAAGGAACTGCTGGGCTTTCCTATTGTTATTTGACTTTTAAAACTATGTCCTTATTTTATTAGGCAACATAAAAATTAATTTTAAAAAGAGATAGATATGAATATTTTTCTTTTTAGTAATATAAAACTTGAATTTTTCATTTCAAACCGCAAGTAATACCAGCATCTCTAATGCCTGTGAGAAAACAGCTGATCGTTTTACTTTTATTTTTTAATTTGAAAGCGTTTAAACTATCCTGTTATGCCAAAACTCCAAAATCTCCCCATTTTTCATGGTACCATGGGGAAAAACAATCTGATGTTTCTACCCACAAAACACCAAAGAGATTAAGATCAGTTAATTTCTTTAATGATTATTTCATGATCAATGTACTCTAAGTACTGGACAGCAGCCAACATCATTCCAGATGCTGACGGTGGAGCCCCAGAAAATAACTCAAAACGAGGGCCCGCCAGCTGAATGGCTCTGAGCAAGTGACTGCTCACCCAGGGTAAGGATCCCACGGACCTTCTCTCCTGCCTCTCAAGGGGTTTTAACCACCCTGAGAGGGGATGCTGGGGCCGAGCTTAAGTCCTTGAATTATAGAGAGAAAAGAAGTGTTAAATTCTTGGATCTGAAATGAGGGGAAAGCAGAGTATAATCCAGGAGTTTAGGGTGGATAAAGCTGGCAAGTTTGTATATTAAATGAGGGAAGAATAAGAAAGATCTCTGGTGGCCATAAGGCCGAAGAACTCTAGAGAGCAATCATGTTGAGAGCTGCAGGCTCTTGGCTGTGCAAGGAAAATCCCCCACCCACCACCATCTCCTCTACAAAGTCATTAGTACATTTGTTTTTGGATGCTTCATAAAAGATGCTTTTGTAGGGCTAGACTGGGGTGGAGGGAAGGTGACAAGGACTCACAAAGGTTTTAAGTGTCAGATTTAGATAAGACAGGGCAGTGCCGAGACAGCCCCTGAGGGTAGGGATTTGGGACAATGGAGTACGTAACCTGCAGAAATTAGAAGAAAGTTTGGGGAGGGCTTGGGACATCTTGGCCAAAAGAACTGATACAGGTGCCAGCCAATTATACCAGATCTTGTGGGGTTGGGGGCGGGGGGACGGTGGGGGGGAAGCTGGAAGGAATCTGAGATACATAATCAGATGAAAAATTCTGTGGTAGATGAGAGGGTTTCAGACTGTTTTCCACAGAAGACTATCAATAGTTTCTCAAGGAACGCATACAAATCAATGAGGTCTGAAAACATGACATAGTATATATATCCCTTTCACAAAGAGTCACAGGGTACATCAGCACAACAAATACATAATATACATAATAATACATAGCGCAGGAAACAGTTCAACCCTGAATAACTGGGCCTTCTCCAAATGTGACCTTGGAATCTTTTTTTAATTCAAAATACACATTTAACATTGTGCATAACCAGTCCTGCACTGCACACACTATATAGGGAATGCTGGCATAGGAAATTATAGTGGGAATTCAGAGAGAGATAAGATAAAGTGTTTTTTCTTTTCAAAATTGAAAACCCTTTCTCTGACTATATAAATAACATACACTCATGTTGCTAAATTTAGATAATATGAAAAAGCATACAGAGGAAAAAATAGAATTTACCCATACTGCCGCATACAGAGATAAACCAATGGCAACATGTAAGCATATTTATACCTCGACTTGTTTCTATTCACAAAGTTCATTTGATTTTTTTTTTTTTATAAAGACTTTGCTCAGAGTACACAGTTTTTCATTTAGAAATATATTGTGGACATCTATGGACACCAATCCTCCAAGGATGGGCTGTCTCATTCTTCTCATTCTACTGCACATTTCTACCATCAAAACTCACCAGACAACGTATTTCCAAATATCTCTGATGATGACTACACCTTTATTAATAGTTTTAAATCCTCTTTATTCTGTTTAGAATTATTTTTGTACTGCATTCGGTTTGATCTGATAATGATAGCCCTACTTTCTTTTTCCTGGCCCTTACGAGATAATATCTCTTCGCAGATGCTCTGGTCTGTTATTTTAAACATGTTTTTGGCCAATAGCATCTATCTGAATTTTGCTTTTTGTCCTAATCCAAAGCACTGTCTTTTACTAGGGGAATTTAAGCAACTTGCATTTATTGGGATAGCTGACAATCTGATGTTTCCCCCTGCTAATTTATTTTTATGCTTATTATTTTTTTATCTTTTGTTTTTCTAATTTTCCTGTCTTTTGCTATTTTGGCCAACTTTTCTATTTGTTTGTTATTTCCCTTTTCTAGTCATTTGAAAATTACACATTTCTTTTCTATTCAGATTTTTAAATACCTACTTGAAAATACATACCTAGAACATGTATATCAATGGCACATATACTTATAGGCTCTATGCAAGATGGCAAGATTTTCTACTCCACCTGACCTCCCAGATTATATTGAACAACCACAACTACTCAAACTTAATTTTATATTTTATTTGTTTAATTGCTTACTGCTGCATTATTTATACCAATGTTTCTCATCTTTTGACATCTTTTATTGATAACTTCTTTTTTCATTTGGCTTATGCATGTCAAGTAATTTCTTCTTTCAGAAATGGAATGCAGAGACTATGAATCTATTGAATTTCCAAAGATAACTATTATTTGCCCATTTATGTGAATAAGCTTAGAAATTTTGCATATAGAAAGCCTACAGCAACCTAGCTTAATAGTCTTATTCCTTCTAAAACATATAAATGTTGCTGCATCACCTCCTAGCATTGGGTTTTTGTTTTTTTTAATTATTATTATTTATTTTATTTTATTTTATTTATTGAACTATAGTTGATTTACGATGCTGTGTTAATTACTGCTGTACTGGGTTTTGAGGGTTAGAACCTAGTATCAATATGATTCTCTTTCCTGTGAAAGTGGACTGTTTTTTCTTATCTCATGCTTATCTTTTGTTTTTTTTAATCACTGATTCAGAAAAAATCAAAACTGAAATACCTACTATCTGCCCACCCAGTGTCTGGCATCTACTCTCCATGTCCCTTAGCTTTTCTCTCCCAACTCCCCCATCTTTATCCCAAAGGGATCCTCCACTGGTCTAACTCACTCATCCAGGTCTGCTCATGGGAACATTTTCATGTCCTGTCTGCAGACACTGCATTTCACGCCCTTCTTCTGCAATGTGACTTCCCTTTAGACCTCACTGAGGTCATGAGTTGGAGCTGGTATGAAGTTTCCTTCCACATCTCTGTTTCACTGTGTGCCACTGACCCCAGAGGCTTCCTGACGTTAGTACATGATAGGCCCTAAATACTAACACTTGCTTCAAAACGCCCTGCGTCTGAGCACCAAGCAGTCAGGGTGATTCCAGGAGGAGAGGCCACGCCTGTCACACAGAAGCACAGGAGAACCATGCCGTCAGGACCAGACCCAGGGCTCTGGCGGCTGCTGCCCTGGGAGTGAGCAGCCGGGGAGGCGGAAGAAACCTGTGGACGTGCAGCGCCCAGGAGGGATGGCAGGATGGACCCTCACACTGCAGCGGGGCTTTGTTTCTTGTTCTTTGACCCTGTGTGATTCATTTGGTTACACTGAAAGCAAACTTGACTTTTCTGCTGTACTATTCCAAGTATCTCTATGTCTCTATAAACACTGTGTGTGATATTAACTGTGGTTCTTCCCATGTTTCCATTCTTTCCAGGCCTAAGTCATTATCCCGCAGCTACTTTGAAATAAATGTGAGCAAAGCACTTTCCCTACCCCCCAGTCATGAGACTCCCAGGGTTGGGGGCTGGGGATGGAAAGGCACACCACCTGAGCCCTGACCTTCAGACTGTCTAATTGGGGGTTCCTGAGATGGGGCCCAATCGATCTGTTTCTCCGGCTGCTGTAACCAATCACCACAAACCTAGAGGCTGAAAACACACAAGCGAATCACCGCACCATTCTGGAGGTGTGAAGTCCAAAAGGGGGCAGTGGGGCCGCCTGTCTTCCAGAGGCTGCAGGGGAGAATCCGCGCTCGGCTCGTCCAGCTTCGGGGGTCACCCGCTCCCACCTCTGCTCCCATCCTCACACCCCTCCCTCTTTCCCCTCCCACTCCCTCTTGTGATGACACTGCCCCCCCAACCCTGATAATCCAGGATAAACCTCCTCGTTTCAAAATCCGTAACTTACTCGCGTCTGCAGAGCTTCTTCTGCCGTGTCAGGTAACACATTCACAGGTTCTAGGGATCAGGACAGGACACCATGGTGGCAGGGGCGTCGTTCTGCCCACACACCCAGGGATCTGAACGCTTCACAAGAACCAACAGAACACAACAGAGCGAGAAGCACCACACCGTCATTGGAACCTGTTCTCTCAGGACACTCTCTGAGCCCTCTTCACCTTAAAAGTGCAAAACTGACACCATGATGAACAAACTGATCATAATATAAGCAGAACACTCCCTGGCTATTTATTAAGGTAAAATACTGCAATATGCACCTAACCTACTTATTATAAGAATTAACTTTTAAGTGAGATATCAAATGAGAAAAAAGACATGTTTAAGAGTCAGTGTAAGATGCAAACTATTACATATAGGATGGATAAACAACAAGGTCCTACTGTATAGCACAGGGGACTATATTCAATATCCTAGGATAAACTATAATGGAAAAGAATATTATATATATGTGTATATATGTGTATAACTGAGTCACTTTGCTGTACAGCAGAAAATATACTTCAATTTTAAAAATTAAAAGAAAAAGAGTCAGTGGAGTAAAATAATAATCAAACCAAAAACCTGGGCTGTGATGTTTGTAGGGTCACTAGAAGTCCTTTCCACAACGAAATCAAGACGAGCCCCCGTGGTGAGCCCTGCACATTCCTTCTCAGGGCTTTCACACTAAGCTTTAGACAGCTGGACTCTCATACACTCAGAAAATATACTTCCATTTTCACTTTTTCATTTCTCTTAAGCTTTTTTACCAAAAGGAAAAAAGGGAAATTTCTGAACTGTTAAACATGTTATTAGGAAACAGAATTTTAAATAGCCAGGTTCTCAGTCCATGCCCATATTCCAAATGTGTCATTATTTATTATAAACAGCACACAGAATTGACAGATTTTATAACGTGGGAGTTTCCTGGGCTGCCATTCACCAGCTGATATAAAAGTTAGTATAATGAAAATGTCAAGAAACAGCATCACATTTAGAAATCATGAAACACAAAAATGGAGCTGTCAGTCATCCTGAACGCTTGCCAAATAAAAAGTTTTAAAGAGAGTCATGGGTCATCAGAACCACATGCCACAACTTCCACTGCACAGGATTATGGAAAGAATCTAAGATTTGTCAGGTGGCTGGTCACACCAGCTCACACCAAATTTGCTCTCAACGGGCACGCCCGGATCTATTTTCACATTAACTGCCAAAACAATCGTCTCCTCTCCCCTGTGCTTGCTCTGTTAAGGTTTACTTTTTGGATCTGGGTTCCTATGTTAAATCTGGGATTTTATATTTGTATGTAGACTCTATATCACATTTAACCCATTAAAAATGTCACCTTCGTTGGTTTCAGCCCTTCTTCCCCTCTGTCCTGATTCTGACAAGAACTGGTGGGAGGGACAAAGCAGTTTGTGGTTGAAACCGACAGACACAATGATCTGAAACTGTATTTCCTGAGAAGTAAGCAAAGAATCAGCTACAGAATGCCAACAGGACTCAGCGATACCCAAGCCCAGCCCAGATGAGGGCACCTCCATGACCGGGGCTGAGGGGTGAGGGAAGGAGACCCAATGAAAAGAGTCAGAATGAAGGGGTCACGCAAATCAGCCGGGCTGCATGAGGCGCTCCTGCCTGACATAAAGCCAAAACACCCACCTGCACAGACTCTCAAGTCCTACTTAGCCCATACTTCCTCTGGTTCATGGGCCGCAACCACCATGGACACACTGTCTCTGAGGAGAAATGGATTCCGAGGGAAAAGGCTGGGAAAGGAAGAGGTAGGAAAGTGCTGACCACTCCAACGGGGCCCCAAGCTGGCTCAGGAGTTGGCGAGGAAGCCACAGAGATTCACAGGTATGCATGTGGCTCCCCAGGCCAAGGACGGGGCAGACGAAGGTCAGGGCCAGCAACATGGTCCCTCAGGTCCCTAGATCCAAGTGATGGTGAGGCCAACCAACTAGACCTCCAGATGACCTCGACAACACAGGACAGAGAGAGAAGCAGAGGGTGAGTTAGAGATCCTTACTCCATCTCCCCATTGACAGAAGGCTCCATCCACCATGCACATCTCCGTTCATATGTCACCTGCTCAGGGAGAGGCCTTCGCTGAGCCCCAGTCCAAAGCAGAGCCCTGGCCCTTATCTACTGCACTGCAGTTTTATCTCCTTCTCAACACCTGTCACCATATGACATGGTTTGCTTATTTATCACCTGTCTCCCTGCTCCAGAATGTAAGCCCACCAGGCAAAGACCTGGTCTGTCTTGTCCAACACTGCATCTCTATCTCCCAGCACAGGGCCTGGCTCACAGAGCAGGCACTCAGATCATTGTGGATGCATGGATAGATGGATGGATGGGTGGATGGAAGGGTGGATGGATGGACGGGTGAGTAGATGGATGGAAGGGTGGATGGATGGATGGGTGGATGGATGGATGGATGAGTGGATGGATGGAAGGGTGGATGGGTGGGTAGATGGAAGGAAGGGTGGATGGATGGATGGATGGAAGGGTGGATGGGTGGGTAGATGGACGGATGGATGGATGGATGAAAGGGTGGATGGATGAATGGATGGATAGATGGATGGATGGATGGATGGGTGGATGGATGGAAGGGTGGGTAGATGATGGAAGGGTGGGTGGATGGATGGATGGATGGATGGATGGGTGGATGGGTAGATGGATGGATGGATGAAAGGGTGGATGGGTGGGTAGATGGATGGAAGGGTGTTGGATGGATGGATGGGTGTGTGGGTAGATGTATGGGTGGATGGGTGGGTGGATGAGGGAGTGAGGGAGGAAGGAAGGATCACTCTGCACAACCAGGCCTGATCCGACCAGGCTTTAATGATCCTGGAGGTCACCGCCTCCTGCAAAATAGCCAAGGACCCACTCTGAGTCTTGGGAGACGAAACGGACAGTGTCTGATGACTCTGTGCTAGAGGCCGCCAGGGCTGCCCTGTTCCTGGTCTTACTGGCACTGCTCCTAGGAGCTCCCACCCTCCCCAGGTCCTTCCAGTAACTCCCTTTTTGCTTGAATCAGGCAGAGTTGGCTTCTTCTGCCCCCGAATATGCGCCGTTCCAGAAGCGCAAATTACAGCTGAGAGTTATGGGTGCTTATGATGTGCCCAAACTGTGCTTGTTTAATCTCCACAGGGATCTGAGGGGGGAGGGACTGTTATGATCTCAGGAGAAAAACACAGAGGTCTGAGTGGCCAGGAGACTTACACTATGGCCACATGGCTGGTAGCAGGGGAGCCAGCATGTGAACCCAGGCCATCGGCTCCAGCATCCATGTTCTGGACCAGCACACAACTCTCCCTCCTGCTCAGCCACTCTGGCCCCTGCCGGCATGGCTTTATTGTGATGAAGCAGTCTTTCATAAGTAAACAATTCCACATAGTTCATCTTTTTAATGAATCTAAATGTTTACAAATCAGGTCTACTTGTGGGGGCACCTATGGGTCATACGGAATCTTTTACAACTGCTGGATGCAGCCTAGAATCATTATCCTAACAACATATTTCCATAACTCGCCCCAGAAAGATTGTACAGGCACACCTTTAACAAAAATGTAACCCGCAAAGTAAAAGTTACTCTGTGGAACCCTTCCCCAAAATTTATATAATCTATACATAACCATTTCTGTTAGAATTATTTCTAGACCTAAGCAACAGTAAACTCATCAGTTTGATTATAATTTTATAATCCCTGGCATCTCCAGGAGCAGTGTATATGGAGCACAGCCTGAGGAAAATCAGTAAATAAATTAAAAAGCAAAATAAATCGTATAAGCTTATTTTCACAGGAAAAAAAAAATTATATTGCAATTTTTATAAGGGCAAGGAGTGGGAGGTGGAAGCAGAGATCAATCCATTTTCCTCTCACTCCAGGTCTAAGAATCCTCATTTTCTATTCTTCAAATTAATGAAATGAACACAGACCAGTCTGATTAGGAGGTCTGAAATAATGGGAGTACCGACGCATTTGCATTTTCTTTCAATGTGAACAGGCTATTCTGATAGTTAGAAAAACCATGACAAATTGCAGGAGACTTCATCCTTTGTTGCTCGGAAATGGCTCTCTGGCCGTAATATACCGTATCATTGCCAAATGCACCTAGCTTCAAGTGAGAAGCAGAGTGGATGGTGTTAAATATGAAATCAGTGCCATGTTTTCTCAATGTGTCAACCCTAATTCTAAATTAAAGACTTCTGTCAACTCGAAATAACTCCCGTACATTCATTGCCGTTCATAACCGACATGGGAATTTTTTGCAATAAGAATAAAACCCACCTCCAGCCCTGAGCCCTGGCCCTCCCCCTGCACTTGACCAGCCACCCCATTCCTCCGTCTGTCCCTCAAGCACAACAACTGTGCCACGGCTCTCGCGTGGGTTTCCGTTTTGTATTTCAGTTGCTCACCGGTCCTGCCTGGGATGCTCTGCCCCCAGGTCTCCCCTCCCCCGACACCTCTTCACCACCCCAGTCTCTTCTTAAACCTCACTTCCCCCAGGAGGTTCTCCCGAAAAACTGCTCTAGTGTCATCGTCCTCGTCTGTACTTCCTTACACCTGGGGGAGGGGTCTCTGCCTGACCCTCTCCCCCTCAACCGTAAACTCCACTAGAGCCAGGACCCCTAGTCCCCGGCACACACAGCAGGCCTCGGGGACAGCTGCTGACCAAGGCTGCAGGAATCACCACAGCAAGGCCCCGTGCAAATGGGCTGGAAAGAGCACGGGGGGCCTGCTCCATCCCGGCCTCGCCCTCCCCGTCTCCTGCACTCCCAGCTGCCAGCGCAGCACCCGAAGGCCCTCGATCCACACTGCTGGGAGGAGCCCCCAGGCATCCCTGCGGGCCTGGACTCAGGCTGCTCCACGGCTGGTCCAGCACTGACCTCCCGCCTCCTGCCTCCCACCCCGCACCCCGGCTATAAACCAGGCTCGGTCACGCCCCCAGCTCCCCAGGCCAGGCCCCCTGGGTGGTGGCACCTCGAGCCCTCCAACTGTTGGAATCCCCCGGCCCCAGCACTGGTGGCTGTGGCTGTGTCCTCCCCAACATCATCCTGGTGGGTTTCTCCTCCCCCTGAGAACTGGGCCTTTGGGTGCATTTGCACAGCAGTGAGTGACCAGAATCTAATCATGAAATTAATTCCTGCCTCGGAAGGATCACAGCTGCCCCTTTCCCTTTTGATGTTCATTTCTTCTTTGAACTAATGATCAAAGATCTCCTTTGCCCTTAGAAGTCCTAAATGCCAGTGATCATGTACCCATGTTTCTCTCTTCAGGCTGCTCATGTTCATTCACATATCCACAGAGGCCAATTTATTTAATGGTATAAATCTTCTTTCCTGTCGCATAGTTAAAAACGCCTTCTTCCAATCAAGAGGAAATAATTCCCAGAAGTTTCCTTTTCTGACAATGTGGCTCCTGATAACTCGAGAGAGGGTTCCCCCATCACATGTTGGAAGGCAGACCCCACAGCCCAATCCCAGGAGGAGAAGCCTCCCGCAGTTTTCCTTCTTTTCCTTCCCTTCCACTGCTTGTCCCCCAGGGGGAGACCCCCGTGACATCCAAGGAAGTCTTCCACTGGAAAATCTGGGGACCCCTACACTGAAGGAGGTACCGGTCCTTTCTGGCCCTGAGGCCTGTACATCCTCCTTCCCTAAACAGAACCCCCTTAACTTTTCATAAAGAATCAAAAAAGGTGATCCATTTACCTAACGACTCAGAGCCACCAGTCCTGTCACTGAAGCCCCACACCCGGCCGTATCTGTCATCGTAAGACTTATTACTACCAGGCATTATACTGCAGATTGCTTTGCTGGTCGGTTTACTCTCTGCCTGTCTTAGAGAATGCGAGCAGCGGCCCCTGGAAAGAGATGCCTAGAGGACCTGCTGAAGGAACTGATGAACACGTGGCTGCCATGGCTCCGCGAGCACAGCACTTCCCGTGTCTTGGTTTTAGGGATTCAAGAATCCCCTGCCGTCTTTCATGTCCATGGGCTTCCATGACTGCAGAACCCAGCAACCCATGGGCAAATGTCCATGTACTTCATTGTTTCTGCTTCAAAAGAGACTGGTGATCTGGGACGGGCCTGGTATTATCATGAAAGCTTTTAGAAAGACCCGTTTCCCCGACGCAGAGGTCTCCGTGGTCAGTTGTTCCCTGGTTCTTCCCAAACAGGGCTCACATGAGACGCTGTATAATCACCGGGCATTTGTGTGATGAGAACCACATTCTGGCCTTTTATCCACATGCCCCCACCTGTTCAGCGCCCCATGGGAACCCACAGCTGTGCCACGGACCATAAATCAGGTTCAACGTCCCTGAGAGGACCCCAGGCTGTCAGTTACAGGCACCCAGATGCACACAGACGCATCCACACGCTGCGAGCAAACAGCTAAGAAGACAAGAGTCCTGCTTCAGTGGGCTCGACCTGAAGCATCAGTGACCGAATTACTTCCGTAGCATTGCAAAGCCTCAAGTGGGACAAACCGTGTCTCACACCACAAAGAAGACTTGTGTTGAAGATGAACTTTTCACAGTGGGATTCTGGTATAAGATTAACACGACAGCACGGCAGACATGGGCCAGCTGTCACGAGACTCCAAGACTGGGTTTCTCAAAGTGGGAGTTCATGGCGTCCAGGGCATCTCAGATGTGACCAAGGTTGAGAAACTACTCTCAACTCGGGGACACTTTTGTTTCCTGCCACCACACTTTAGGTGTGGCCTGCGGCGTCAAGGGGACTGGACGGCTGGTTTTACTCTTCCCTACTTTCTCCCTATTTGCTCCTCCCTGCTTGACAAACCTGTGTTTCCTCCTTTCAGCGACTTCCCCCCATTTTCCTTTTGAGTGGAGATGGACTTTGACATTTGCGGGGATTATTTTACTTATTTGTTTAACGTATCCTGACCAGCAAGCCCACTCCTGAGTATGTACCCTAGAGAAATGGACAGGTGTTCACAGAAAAACTTGTACACTAACGTTTATAGCAACTCTATTGCTGATTGTCAAAAAAAAAAAAAAAAAAAGACTGGAAACAACCCGAATGTCTTTCCATGGATGAATGGACAAACAGGTTCATTCATACAATGGGATACTACTCAGTAAACAAAGAAATGAACTATTTATACAGTAACAATCTGGATAAATCTCCAAGGCTCTATGCTGAGCAAATGAATCCAATCTCAAAAGCTTACATGCTGTATGAGTCCATTTACATTACTGTCTGTGAAAGACAAAACTACAGGGATAAAGAGCAGATCAGTGGTTGCCAGCACCTAGGGGTTTGGGGAGGTTCATCTATACAGGACAAGCACGAGGGTGTTTTCTGGGGTGATGGAACGATTCTGTATTCCAGCACATGTAAGATATGCTTGTGTCAAAATTCAGAGAACTGTAAGCCCCATGTGTTAAAATTCATTGAACTATACAGTCAATTTTACTGTATAGTAATTTAAGAATTAAAACTATTTTAAAAATCAAAGATACTTCTTCACAGAAAAAAAAAGATCACTGAACACAATCTTTTAAAAATAGTCTATGGAATCTAATTAAGCCAGGAGCCATAATCCACTAGTGTTGTATCTTCAAGCCAGCAAAACCGTGAACTCAGAGATCTGTAGCCCGTCTGCTCACCCGAAAGTTCCAGGGTGGGAGTGTACTTGCCAATTCCAAGTCCTCGAAGAGAGAAAAATAATGCAAATTTCAAGGGAGGACACCCCAGCTCCTCAAAAACCCACAGACGCAGCCAGACCCAGATTTGGGTACATCAACTTGGCACTCCCAGGAAAAAGCAAATGGGGACCACGTTGTCCCAAGGTAGTGCATCCTGGATGGTGCTTGGGGCAAGTTTCCAGTACTGCTTGTTTAACTTTTATGTTTGTCAATATCATCGTTTTCTTTCTTTCTTTCTTTCTTTTTTTTTTTTTGGATGATAAAAATTACTCAAGCCTTCAAAGCATCTTCATAGGATAGTTTTAGAAATTGTCCTTCGGTTCTGATCAAGCTGCCTTACAGGAGGAGAGGAAGATCAGACATAAAAATAAGGCGCTCACTCAGTTTCTTTCAAGATAATGTGATTTTAAATATATATATGTGTGTTATTAAACACTTTGTTATTGATGAGGCAACCAATGTAGTAGACAGGACAATGGTGACAAAGCTAGATCCAGGCCCTGGGCTAAGAACACTCAGGTCCATGGAACTGGTGCAGCTGGTCATCTCACTCAGAGTGAGATCATGTGAATTTCCCACCATTCCATGGGGCAGGAGTTCAGATGCTGCAGGTCTCGCCAACTGTCATTTTCTGTTCATGCACAGGAATCACACTGTAAAACACCTGACCTTCACGTGGAGAAGAAGCACGTCCCTGTTTGATTCACGTGTCACATACTCAAATCATCTTTTCTATGTCAGCAGTATTCCACGGGTCTTGTCTATGTGCATCTGCATAGGCAGAGAACCACCGTGGTCATCGTGAGGAAGTGTGGGCACATAGCCTCCAGGGGACAAGGACTTGGGGTCAGCAGCTTTTAAACTTTAGGAGAATTTTATTCCCCAGAGAAATTCCTATGTGGAATCCAATATTTAAAACAGGCGTTTCATTAGCAGAGATTTATTTTATAAGTTCAAATTTTAAATATTTATTATAGATTCAATCAAGAGAACAGAGATTGGAAAATGGGATTATACAGGACAGCCAAAGTCACACCAGCCCAGGAAGATAATTGACTTCTAAGTTTAATTTTGGTTGCCCAGTATAGAGAAAATTTTGAAAACAGATCGGTTTTACTTGACAATTTTAGGATACTCTTAAATTAAATGAATCCAGAAGTTAGAGTCAAAATACAAGGAAACAACGATTTCAACGCTGAATTGTTAAAATGAACCAGTGCATGGCTTATCCACTAGTTTAAGTAATAATTACTTAGTAGAAAATATTTTTCAAACATATTTGTAACATTATGAGCTGGATTTCCCATAATGTTGTATTTTAAAACATATTACTTCAGGGGCTTCCCTGGTGGTGCAGTGGTTGAGAATCTGCCTGCTAATGCAGGGCACACGGGTTCGAGCCCTGGTCTGGGAAGATCCCACATGCCGCGGAGCAACTAAGCCCGTGAGCCACAATTACTGAGCCTGCGCGTCTGGAGCCTGTGCTCCGCAACAAGAGAGGCCGTGATGGTGAGAGGCCCGCGCACCGCGATGAAGAGTGGCCCCCACTTGCCGCAACTAGAGAAAGCCCTCGCACAGAAACGAAGACCCAACACAGCCATAAATAAATAAAAATTTAAACAAATAAATAAGTTAATTAAAAAAAAAACATATTACTTCAGTACAAACCGAATCTTTAGACAAAATTTCAATCAAATTTACCTTGTTTTCCCTGCTGACTGTAAATCTTTCCAAGGACTCAAAGGCTGGAAGGGAGTAAACTGACAGGATCTGGGGGCCAGGAATATAAAAAATGTCACTAAAACCTTGTTTTAATCTTGAGTTGTCTTTCATATTCTGCTTCATTAACTGTCCCAAACTGAAGCCCAGGAAGATATCCCTGGCTTGCCCTGCAAGTTCTCAGCATCTCCAATCCGTGCGAGAGGCCAGTGGGAAATCAGCTCATTGAAAGAAACTGGGGGCTCTTTCCAGTTCACGATGAGTTCTCAAAGCCTGACATCTGTGGGGGACTGTCAAACTTTCTTTCCTGAGCACGTAAGCCAAAGGCCCAGATTTAAGAAAGAAACCATAATTGCAGTGTTTTTGCAACTCACTGTAAAATATAACAATTAAATAAGTAAATGTTAAAATTACTAAAATAAACTGATTATTTGGATTCTAAGAGGAGATGAGTAACCAGTTCTAAACACAAAAATAAATAAATGTTGAAGGATGTCCTACAAACACAGTCTTCTGTATCAGGTGGCCTGTTTTAAGAGTAAGTGAGCACTTTACATAACATTCCAGCTCTAATTTCTTTTATTATTCAAAATTCTGGAGCTAGATTTAGAGTTTGGATAATTAATAAGATCACCCCTTGCTCTTGCTCCTGATTATCACTCATCAGGGTCCTGTTTGCACTTCCCTTGCAGACTGTAATCATTTATTTGAACCAGTGGCTCATCAGCTCTTCATTAGTGCCTGTAGGTTAGATAAAATGTGCTTGGATTTCCAAAATAAATGCAAATCACATTGGTGTTGGCAGCAAAGAGGTGAATTCCCAGAATATTTTCAAATAAGACAGTTCCCCCCAAGACCGTGGCTCTTGAGTGAGAAAAGTGGTGTCCTCCTGAGTGACCAAGAACTCACCCCCCAATCCAGCCCTGAACATCTACCCTAAAAAAACACTCCCATGGCCACAACCACTGGGCGTCATCTTAGCCCCGGCCTCAGCATACAGGAACATGTCAGTTACTTAAGTAGGAACAAGGAGTGAAAGTCAACAAGAATTCAATACAAAATTTAAAAGCCAGAGTCCCCTAGCTAGCAAGTCAAAAATACAGTTGCCAAGGCCCCGTCCTGGAGAGTCAAACTCAGAAGCTCTAAGAGCAGAGCTGGACACTGGGATCAGTACAGCCTTGAACACAGCAGACCTGGATCCAAACCCTGATCTGGCCTTGAGCAGCTGTGTGTAGACTTACACATCACAAGCTGAACTTGGTGTTTTCATCTTTGAAAAGGGAGATGACAGGACTTCCCTGGTGGTGCAGTGGTTAAGAATCCACCTGCCAATGCAGGGGACATGGATTTGATCCCTGGTCCGGGAAGATCCCACACGCTGCGGAGCAACTAAGCCCATGCGCCACAACTACTGAGCCTGCGCTCTAGAGCCCGCGAGCCACGACTACTGAGCCCACGTGCCGCAACTACTGAGCCCACACGCTCTAGGGCCCACGTGCTGCAACTACTGAGCCCGCGTGCTGCAGCTACTGAAGCCTGTGCACCTAGAGCCCGTGCTCCGCAACAAGAGAAGCCACCGCAATGAGAAGCCCACGCACCACAACGAAGAGTAGCCCCCCTCGCTGCACTAGAGAAAGCCTGCGTGCAGCAACAAAGACCCAACGCAGCCAAAAAATAAATAAATAAGTAAATAAAGGGAAATGACAGCCCACAGCCCCATGGGCAGCAGTGAGATTACAGACGTAATGAAGGGGAGAGCCTCACACAGTCCCACCCCTATGACGGCCCCCCTTATAAAGATCACAGAGGCAACCCACCTGCAGGGGAAAATGGACTTGGAAGATTCAAATGCATTTCATGAGATAGGGGAACAGGCCGAACAGCATATATAGATACAATAAGAATATATAAAAAGGAAAGTGAGGGAATTAGATAAGATTCAGGCGGTGGGCTAACCTGAGTGGGGAGAAGCAGGGGGTTAAATGGGTCCTATTGTGAAGGACCCATTTTGATTGCAGTGGTGGGTTTTATAAGTACTTATGTTTCTAAAAATAATAATGAATTTAATAAGGTTGGCCATGCATGCAATGGTGAGAGAGTGTGTATGAATAAAAGGATTAGGGTTGGACCTGTTTCGTATGCTTGAAGTCCACTTTATTTTTAAAAGTAATATATCAAAAAGAGCAATGTAAGCATACGATTTACATTCATGCAGGCAACAAGCAAAGGAACTAAAACCTGACCCTGAGAACCAGAAGTAGGACTGGGGCTGCAAGAAGAAGGCGAGAAACTTTGACTTTCCATTTTATGCTCTTCAGTATTCAGGATGCCACCGTAGTGCTTTTAAATCATAATAAATACATCTAATCCCTTACATGTGGAAGACTCTAAGGGCTGTGTGTGGCGTGGCTATGCCCTTGGTGGCAGAGTCCTTGGACCAGTCAGTGCCCAGAGGAGAATGCGATTTCCCCAGGCTTCACACACCGCTGCTCTAACACCGCAAAACCCAAGGAGCACAGATGAAGGCCAACTGTTGATAAGAATTAAAAACAGAAATAAAATTCACGAATGTTGATCTGGCACTTAGGTCTGTCTTGAGCCACAAGAACCTTAGTGCACATATCCTTTCAAATTTCCAGGTATTACAACACGTCCTGACTGAGTGAGATGTCAACCA
The DNA here is from genome assembly GCF_965194825.1 of Balaenoptera physalus. Taxonomy (NCBI): domain Eukaryota; kingdom Metazoa; phylum Chordata; class Mammalia; order Artiodactyla; family Balaenopteridae; genus Balaenoptera; species Balaenoptera physalus. The sequence goes on from NC_138883.1 coordinate 148,970,604, forward strand.
GAAGTAGCTACCCTGCCCCATGAGAGGGTCAACAGGAGTTGGTGCAAAATGACCAAAGTGAGCTCTGCCACCTAATTCTACCTGAGGCCTCAGTTACCATCTGCCCTGCCTTCCCCACGGGACATTACAAACGGGGTCAAAGGAGACAAGATGCTGACAGCCATGTGGATAGCAGAGCAGCACAGGCTGGGAGCTGGAGGTCTGAGATCACGGGGTCAGCGGGCTGGTGTCTCCTGAGGCCTCTCCCCTTGCCTTGCAGACGGCTGTCCTCTCCGTGTCCTCAGATGGTCTCCCTCTGTATGTGTGTCCTAATCTCTTCTTCTCTTAAGGACACCAGTCAGATTAGATTAAGGCTGACTCTAATGATCTCGTTTTTCCTTAATTATCTCTTTAAAGACCCTATCTGGAAATTCAGTCCTGTTCTGAATGTATGGGGTGTTATGCTTTCAACATATGAATTTTACAGGGATACAATTCAGCCCATAACACTGTATAAATGCTGTATGACTGTGATTTTTATGATTTCCTGTGTGATAACTATACCAGCAGGTTGAGACACATATACGTTCGTGTGTGTGTATCTATGTCTGCACACACACATAAAACATTCTCTTCCTACCTCCCCACAGAAATTAATTTCTAAGGTCCTGTTTCATGCCACATAATACTGACCTTGAATTCAACAGATTTCCAAGGAATTTTTACCTTGCAGACAGTTTGGTTTTGTGGCTATAACACCCTTTAAAAGCCATTGTTCTCATTTCTGTTGGTGTGTCTAATTCCCTGAGAAGGTATCATAACACTATGGGATTATTTTATGCCACAATTTTTTTATTGTGGTAAAATTTACACACAGTGGAATTCACAGACCACAATAACACAATTATGTATAAGGTTTGACAAATACATTCACCCTGTAACTAACATCCCAATCAAGATAGGAGAATTTCCGCCCCCCCGGGAAGTTCTCCTGTGCCCTTCCCAGTTTTACCCTCATAGGCAACCACTGTTGCTGGGATTTCTACCACCATTGATGAGCTTTGACTGTTTTTGAACTTCCTTCAATGAAATCATAAAACACTCTAGTTCTTAAAAACTGATTTCTGAACGCATCTTACCCCACCGCATTAATTAATTGTTATAGCTGTGACGTAATTTCCTTTTTTTGTTTTAACACCTGGCGCAGCTAACATGCATGTCACTTTGCACAGAGTACTATATGTACTGAAAACACTTTTATTCTGCCTACAACAGAATAATATTATGCATTAATCATAAAATTTTCTGAAGTAACCTCAAGTTAACATTTCATCTATATAATCATACCACCACTTTCGAACATTAACATGTTGAAAAAGATCACCCCCAAGTCTGACTGGAGAAAACTACAAAACTGGGACGACTGGTGTCACCATAAATATCCAGTTTCCAAAAAATAACTCGGCTCCCATTTTTCACATCCCTGTTCCCCAGCCACACCAAGTCACCCAGGCCTGTCACTATGGGGTAGGCCGGCCCTGGACACAAGGACTCTCCCTGCCTGTTCCCCTCCACCATCCTCAGAGCCCCCCATCACTGCTCCCCACCCCCTGTCTTCCTGAATCCCACACCCCTCTCCTCCAGGGTCTGCTCCATCCCTTCCCACGTCCCTCAGCCTCTCTGCTGTGTCCTTCCACCCATCAGCACACAGACCGTCTCCCCATCCTAAAAACTAACCTTCCCCTGGTTCCTCAAATAATTAAACACAGGAGTACCATATGACCCAGCAACTCCACTCCTAGGTATATACCCAAGGGCAGTGGAAGCAGGGTCTTGAAAAGGTATTTGTCCACCCATGTCCCTTGCAGCATTATCCATAATAGCTAAACTGTGGATGCATCCCAAGTGTCCATCGACGGATAAATGGAGGAACAAAATGTGGTCTATCTGTACAACAGAATATTATTCAGCCTTAAAAAGGAAGGGAACACTGACACCTGCTACAGCATGGATGAATCTTAAGGACATTATCCCGAGTGAAATAAGCAAGACACAAAAGGACAAACATTAAATGAGTCCACTTATATGAGGTCCCTAGAACAGTCAAATTCAAAGAGACAGAAAGTAAAACGGTAGTTGCTGGGGGCTGGGGGGAGGGGAGAATGGAGAGTTAGTGTTTAACAGGTGCACAGTGTCTGTTTGGGACAATGAAAAGAGTTCTGTGTGTGCATGCTGGTGGCCCACACTAAGTGACTCATAACCCAACTGCCCAAGCCAATGGACCATTCTAAGAAATCAGTAGAATTTGATGCTGTTTAGCAAGTTCCATGCTGTAAACCCACTGCTGCCTTGGCTCTTCCCCACGATCCCTGAGGGACAGTTGTGTGTGGGTATGTGGGTGTGAACACACTTTATAAATAAGGCTGGGCACGCGTTTATGAATACACACGTGTGTATCCCATGCTCGCACAGCTCTGTTTGTGGGCCATTTGCTCCCACTGCCAGGCACCGTGCCGGTCAGTGTTCACAAGAGACCATCTCATCGAATTCCCCAAATCATCCTATGTTGTTTCCTGACTCTCTGCCACCATCTCCAGTGATTCTTCCTTGCTTTCTTTCCTGGCAGTGTCACATGGTAGTCCCTCGGGGTTCTGTCCCTCGCTATCTTCCCAGGAGAGCAGAGGAGCTCAGGCACCCCCTTGGCCCCCTGCTCTTTCTGTGGCAATGGCTCCGAGTCTTCCTCTCCAGCCTGGGCCTCTGCTGAGCTCCAGACACTCCCACCATGTGCTCACCCCACTTACACATGGATCCCCCCTAGACTCTCAAACTTGACACAGACAACACCAACACCATTCCCTCTCCAACATCTGTGTTTCTCGTTCTAGAAACCTCTCTTGTCTCACAGTTGTTCATTTGACTCAAAATCTCACTGGTTTATAGGAATAACAGTCCATTTCCCACCTCCCGATCAGTCCCCGGGGATTGCAGTGGCTCAGGTTCACGCTGTCCTCCCTCCAGGACGAGGCTGGGGGAGTGGCCACTCCCGCCACGTGGTTCATCACTAAACGAGGACAAGAGAGGGTGAGCCAGGCGCTGGCTCCTGGGGCTCCCGCTCAGAAATGATGGAGCCTCATCCTCGGGGACCGGCCACCCTTACCCCTCTGGGAAGAGCCCTCGGCTCCCTCAGGCACGAGATGCTCTGCATTTGGTCCACAGTGAAGCCTCCAGCACATCTGTGGGAAGACAGGACCCAGCCAGAAGTCCCTGGGTCAGATCATTTTTGCCTCAAATTCCATTCATTCACTTGTATTTATTGAGAACCAAGCAGCAGTGTTCAAGGGGCCAGGGACACACCAAGGAAAAAGACAAAGATCCCTGCCCTCAGGGAGTGCACACCTGGGCAGGAAGCGACAAAGCAATGGATGTAATAAATAAGTAAGTTATATGGTATGTCAGGAGCTACAGGGAAAGCGGGGAAAAGCAGAGTGAGGTGAGAGGGATCAGGACACCCACGGTGCGGGGGACGGGGCACACAGAGCTCAGTAGACAGGGAATCTCACACTGTATAGATTGTGGTCCATGGAAATACACTAGACTTACGAACAGCTACCAACACTGACACACGAGGTCATCAAGATACGGATTTTATCTTTTCATCTCAACCTTGACAACCTGTGATAATGGAAGCGCTCACGGCAAGAAAAGACTCCCCGTCTGGGTCCTGATGGAAGTGTTTGCACCTGGTGATCACCCCATCTCCCCAGTGTAGATCCACTGTCAAGAAAGGGGCAGGATGCGTTCGGAATAGGATGCATCCATGTCTCCAGGTGAACCTTATATAAATCAGATAAACCCTGTGAACGTTGGCGTGGGGAGATGACTGTCCAAACCAGGTACGTGGGGCCCCCTGAGGCATCACGTAAAGGTCAGCAGCTGCCCCAACAAGCCCCCCACTAACCTGGGAGGCTGTGCTCTACCAGCTGTGAGAAACAGCCCCTGGAACCCGGCCCTGATTAGAATGTTTCTTCTTGAAGAAATCATATTTCATTTGTAATATCAAAGACAGGGAACTCTGGGCCACGGTCAGCAGCGGGCTCTGCTGAGAACTGGTTCTTCTCGGCAGTTTGTCCTGATTTTCAGCAAAACAGGCCCCGGTGGCCACACAGGTGTCCACTCACAGGATGGCACAGTCAGGGCAGCAGCCTGGGCCCAGGCCAGACAGAAACCACGGGTGGTGACCAACTCCCTCTCCCCAGCAGCCCTTTCAAACCAGGGCAGCATCTGGGAGGAGACACACCTCGCGTTCTCATCCACTTAGGAACAGAGTGTAGACATGGGTCCTGGCAACTGGGAGGCCCCAACGCACTTCTGGGCCTAAAGGGGGCAGAGGTTCTGGTAGCCTTTACAGCTGTCACTGTTCCCACGGTCATCCCTCAGGGGCGGCTGCTCACCAGCTCCCCTGTGCTACACAGGTGAGGGCGAAGGGGTCCCCAGCAGCCACTGTCGTGGGCATCCTGCAGACACTGCCGAGGCCACCAGTGCACACAGGGGAACCGAGGTTCTGACCAGCTCTCCCCCGGACCAAGACCTTCTCCCTGTGCTGGGGTCTCAAGCATGCCCACCGCATTCCCAAACACCAGAAATGCAGGGAAGAAGCTCTGCCCTGGGAATGAGTGAGTTAGGAAGAATCAAGGAGCAGGATCAAATCGTCATCTGTTAGACCATCAAAACAGCCTCCGGGCAAGGCCATGGCTCTGATGGGTGTTCCTCACTCAATGATGGCTAGATGACTAGGTGTGGAATGCATGACCTAACGGCAAACCCTTGAGCGAAGACAGCTAGAGAGGCAACACATCTCTGAAAAGAGGACACGTGGTCCTGTACTGACCACTCGTAGGCCGAGACCTTGACTCTAGAGAAGGGAGGGACCGTAGCACCAACAAGGTTGAAGTACGGATGTGCTGGACCTCAGACAAAGACCATGGAAAACAAAGCTGTGGACCGATGCTGCCCCCCCTGCCTCCATCCTCACAGAGGACCCATCTGCTGGGGAGCCAATGCGTGCAACAAGCACTGTTTTCCCAGAGACCACCAGACCACCAGACCACCTTCGCCTGGGGTGGCTGTGTGACCCCGTTCTGGCTAAAGAGATGCATGTGGAAGTCTCCTATGGGGCGCTTTGAAGACTTTTTCTTCCCTGAAACAGGTGCTTTCTGTTTCCAGGTCTTGCTGCCCAGCAGACATATGATGGGGATAGGTCACCCTGCTGTAACCCTGAGACCAGAAGCGTGGGGCAGAGCCCAATGCTGAAAGCGGCAAGCAGAGAGGAGGAGGAGCCTGGGTCCCCAGTGGCTCCATGAGATAGGGAGAGGGTAGAATCAGCCTTTTCTTTACGGTTCACATTGTTTCACTTCCGTCCTCATTCTCTATGGCTGTTGTGACAAATTACCGCAAAGTCAGCAGCTCAAAGCTACACAAATTTGTCATCTTACAGTTCTGTAGGTTAGAAGCCAGAAACGGGTCTCACTAGGCCGAAATCAAGGTGCCAGTAGGGCTGCGTCCTTTTTGGAGGGTCTGGGATGAAGCCATTTCCCAGCCTTTTCCAGCTTCTTCCCACACTTCTTGGCTCACAGCCCCTTCCTCCATCTGCAAAGCCAGCTGTGTGGTCTCTCTGACCCCTCACCATAGCCACATCTCCTTCCAGCTCTCCTCTTCTGTCTCCCTCTCCCACCTAGAAGGACCCTGGGCTCAGCCAGATAATGCCGGGCAACCTGTCTTCTCAAGGTCAGCTGATCAGTAACTTTAACTCCATCCACATCCCCTTTGCCGCGTAACCTAAAAGGTCCCCAGGATTAAGATGTACACATCTGTCGGGGGTGGTGGTGGTGGTGGCTATTATTCTGCCAACCACAAATTCTTACAATAAGCATAAACTTCTGTAACTGGAAACACAAGTCAAATAATTTAAAATTATTTTTTAGGTTCCACATATCAGTGGAAACATACAGTATTTGTCTTTGTCTGACTTATTTCACTTAGCACAATACCCTCCAGGTCCATCCATGTTGTTACAAATGGCAAAACTTCATTCTTTTTTATGGCTGAGTAGTAATCCATTGTAGATACACACCACATCTTCTTTATCCATTCCTCTGTCGTTGGACATTTAGGTTGCTTCCATGTCCTGGTTACTGTAAATAGTGCTGCAATGAACATTGGGGTGAATATGTCTTTTCGAATTATGGGTTTTCTCTGGATACATGCCTCGGAGTGGGATTGCTGAATCATATGGCAACTCTATTTTTAGTTTTTTAAGGAACCTCCATACTGTTCTCCATAGTGGCTGCACCAATTTACATTCCCACCAACAGTGTAGGAGGGTTCCCTTTTCTCCACATCCTTGTCAACACTTGCTATTTCTTGTCTTTTTGACAATAGCCATTCTGTTAGGTGTGAGGTGATATCTCATTGTTGGGACCATGATCCAACAAATTAGAAAAGTAATCCAACTTTTGAAGCACACTGAATCAAGTAAGCCATCGAAGATTTTCGCAGAGAAAAGAAGCCGTTGTGGCTGGATGAGGCTGAAACACATCTAAGCACCTGTGCTACCCAGCAGACGCGCCTCCCCCTCACCAGACGCATGGTGCGGGGAGTTCTGAGCAGCACACAGCTTCATGATCTGCCACTCATGAAGGGTCCCCTCACTACCACCCACTTCCCATCCCATCCAAAAAGTATCCAGGGGGCTTCCCTGGTGGCTCAGTGGTTAAGAATCCACCTGCCAATGCAGGCGACACGGGTTCGATCCCTGGTCCCAGAAGATCCCACATGCCGCGGAGCAACTAAGCCCGTGCGCCACAACTACTGAGCCTGAGCTCTAGAGCCCGTGAGCCACAACTACTGAAGCCCGCGTGCCTAGAGCCCGTGCTCAGCAACAAGAGAAGCCACTGCAATGAGAAGGCTGCACACCACAACGAAGAGTAGCCCCCGCTCGCCGCAACTAGAGAAAGCCCGCGCGCAGCAACGAAGACCCAACACAGCCAAAAAATAAATTAAAAAAAAAAAACAAAAAAACTTATCCAGGTTCTTGAATAACTTTTTAGTTTCTTAAAAATAAGGCGAATGTAATTTCCAATTATTTAAGTTTTCCATTTAATAAATATAGTAACAAGGTCCTTTCCTTTCTTTCTTTTATGGAATTATAGTTGACCTACAATATTATATTTGTTTCAGGTGTACAAAAATATGGAACACTTCACGAATTTTCATATCATCCTTGCACAGGAGCCATGCTAATAATCTCAGTATCGTTCCAATTTTGGTACAGGTGCTGCTGAAGTGATCACAAGACCCTTTGCTTTCTAATTTTAAGCTGCCAGGTGTGCTTGTAAAAACACTGGCCTGCAGGTGGATCGTTTTTCTGTCTGGACACAAGCCCTCCTTAAAACAGCACAAAGGGAGGAAACGACATCCCTCGTGAACAGTGGGGGCTTGCAGACGTGAAGCGAAGATACACAGTGGACATTCAGGAGTCCCTGTGGCTGGCACCCGTCAGCCCTTCAGCCCTGACGTAGGGATGCTCCTGATACGGAATTCACCTCCTTCAGGAACCTCAGAATCGGTACCCGGGCACCAAGCAGGGCAGCTCTGACTGCCTGCTGTGGAAAGTCGACCTGGGTCACAAAGTCCACTCTGTACTGTACCCTAAATGGCATTAGTGACTCTTTCCGCCAGTGCCCTGGCGTTGAGCGTTGATACGACCAACATAATCGTATGCGTGATGCTCACAGGCAGGCAGAGAAACCATCAACAAACGAAAGTGTTCATCTCAAGGACCAAAAGAATGCAGAGCTCTATCTTTTCGAATCAGTAATGAAACAGTTCACATGCAAGCTTCTGAAAACTCTTTCCCATGATAAATTTTGCGTTGCCTCAGTAAAGCTGAAAATGAGACGGCTCAACCAGGAGGATTGGATTTAATCTCACTTTCTCCATCCGCTTCTCCAGGTAGCTCACACTATTTGAAATTAGCTTTGGAAAAAGTAATCTGAAAACATCTTTGAAAATAGAAGATACACAAATACAACGTGGGTTTTCCAGAGATGATGACCTAGGGACACTTAACTCAAAGAACACCATCCCCTTGTCCTCCCCCTCCCCCAAGGCCCCCGAGGCCACCTGCAGACCGCACCCTCCCTGCTGGTCAGTAAAGGAGAGCCTGGCCTCAAGGAGCTCAAGGCAGCAGACCCTCCAAGCCACCCCCAAACGCGTGCACCTGGTCTCTGATTCTGAGGCTCGCTAGATCGAACAACACACCTGCTGGGAATTTTGGGGAAACACTCCTTCATGTAAAAACAAACACTGTTCATTTCGGAAATGGCTCAAAAGAGATAAGAGAGGATGTTATTACGGTCACTGCAGGATGGGCCAGATGAGAACGAGAACCGGACATTAAAGCGTAGTTGCCAAACTGGGCTTTTCCTTTCATCTAGGAAACTGATCTACCCCAGCCAGAGGGGTCTGACTGAAGATGAGAAAGGAAAACACTGAGGTCCGGGGAAGCAGGGCAGCCTTCGCACAGGTCTGGAGCCTCCTGTGACATCTGAACGAGGATCAGAGGGGCAGGCAGCAGGTTGCGACGGCCTCCACGAAGGGACACATGTGAGCAGAGGCCCCGGGGAGGCCCGAGAGGGTGGACCACCTCTGGGGAGACGGAAGACTGCAGCGCTGGCTGGACACGGGAGGAGCGGGGGAAGGAGACTGGCCGGTGAGACGCACACAAACACCGACAGCTCTCTACGTTCATGACATGCTGAACGTGGGTCATGACCCCTTATTTACTCTATAGAACAGACACTCAGCAGCATAAGTTACCAGTATGTCTCTCATCCTCAAGGACCACTAAAGCACAGAAGATGAAAAATGACGAAAACTTTACGATTAGAGAAGAAAACAGATCTCATACCCACAGCTACACTTTGAACCCATTACCAAAATGATGTGCTGACTTCGGACTCAAGACCTTTATTTACTATTTTTACCATCCTCAAAGATTCTGTATCACTTTATGGTTTAAGTAGCCAAACACTCTGTAGATTATTACACATGAGGAGGAGAGTTCTCCATCTTTTAAATGTACTTTCAATTATGCTGAAATCACTTGTATGAAGGAATGTTGACAGCTCTGAATAAGAAAAACCATCAGCACTTGCCCAAATGCCCGTTCCCCCGGGTGGCTCCCAGCAAGCCCCAGTGACCCCGTCACAATCCTCCTGGGGCCTGGAAAGAGCACAAGGGTCCCTGGGTACAGGGCTGAAGTGCTGAGGACAAGGAGGTGGCAGCTCCGAGATCTCAGCCCTCACCTGGCAGGGCCACAGGATTTCTTCACATCTCCCCACCCGCTTCTGCCTCATTCCATAAAAGTCTCTGGGACCAGGCCAGCCACTAGCTCAGCTGAACATCCCGCAAATCCAGCACACGGACCACTCAGGCGGTCACCACCAGAGCTGACCGGGGTCCATGGGACGCCAATGAGGGGCCGGTAAAAAGTTGGGGACGTCCAACCAAGGAGGAGGAAAAGGGGCCAGGGCAGCTGTGGACGATGTGGCGTGACTGGGCAGAAAAGCTGGTTCAGGAACAGCCGGGCAGCTCCCCCTGCCCACCCCAGGAAGGTCCTCACCGTCTGTGAGGGACCGAGATTGCAGGCTGGACCCTGCAGGCATCCCTCGAGGGGCCCCCGTCCAGCCCATCCCATGCCAGTGCCCTGAGAAGGTCTGCTCCCTGGGAGACCCGCTCACTGGCAATGCTGGCCTGGAGGCAATGCTCAAATAGACAATTACAAAGCTTAGTCTTCATTTAAGGGTTTTAAAAAGCGTTTCTTGAAAAAAACAGACAAGTTCTAGAATATGAAATGCCTGTTTTTTTTATATTGTTACCTTGGCTCCTTTGAAATGCGTATTTTCTAGCTTCATCTTGTAGACTTTCTGACAGAGACAACTCTCAAATAACTCCCTAAACCCAGACTGGAAGAGTTTAATACACATTTCATTTACACCAATGCACACACATCTAGTGGTTTAAGGTTGTCCCTGGCTGTTTGCTTTTCAGCAGCCCTGAGTCAGGAGCTGATGGACCCACACTGCCCCAACGCCCACTTCCACGCAGGCAACGTGGGCAAGCGGATGGCGGGAAACCCCAGGCGGCAGGGATTTTGAGCAAGAAGTAACCAGAACAGGTAACCCAAGACCCTCAGCTGCCAGGAGCCTTGGAAACACCGGGGGGGGGGCCCTCTTGTCACCCTGCGACACAACCAACTTTGGCTAAGAAGACGCTGAACCTGGAACACAGAGGACCTTTGGGCTCTAACATTGCATTTTTCTAAGCGGACTCTGACATCAGGGTCCCTCACACTGCACCAAACGAAAGTCCTACCTGCCTCGGCTTCAGAAGGCAGATCCGAAGAAGAAGGAAGGAAATCCTGCTGCTGCTCGGGGGGGCGTCTGTCCATCCTCCAGACGTGGGTACCGCTCCCCAAGCTCCCCACCTCCTCCTGTCTTCTTTCCTTAAACACTTTACTACCGGGAGCTATCACCTCTCAACTATAGAACCGTTTCTTTCATCTAAAGCAATGTATTTAAGGGGTGCCTCACATAACACTCAAAGACAACCCCCCAAAGCAAGCAGGGGGTAAGAGGACGGGGCAGTCATGCCCCCTGAGAAGTGGAGGCGGCCGGAAGTGGGAGCGGCCGGAAGTGGGAGCGGCCGGAAGGGGGGCGGCGGGAAGTAGGGGCGGCAGGAAGAGGAGGCAGCAGGAAGGGTCAGCAGGACCTAAAGCCAGGGGCCGGGTCAGGCTGGAGGAGCCGCAGGAAAAGTGAGCAGAAATGGGTGAAACAGCCCAGAGGAGCCAAAAGGAAATTAACTGGAGGACAAAGACCCAAACAATGAGCCGACAGGAAAGGAACCGCGCCCCACCCCCCTTCCTCCCAGCCTTGTGACAGTCAGCGGGGGTACTGACCGCACACAACAGAAGGATGGGACCAGAAATATCCCGGGTTTTAAATGCCAGGTCAATGCTACACCAAGGGACCCCTGAGAAGACAGCCACGGTCACCAGCTGTCACCAGACGGGATAGTGCAGGGAGAGAAAACTTAGCAACGTCCCCAAAGGCAGAGATCACAGGGCTTTCATGTCCAGCCGACACTTTCATAACTGTGTCCTCAGAGTGGGGGTGGGCATGGAGGGGTCACTGAAGTTCAAGTCTATTTACAAACCTCTGTCTTCGGAGGGACTAAAAACACACATTGACCTAACTGAGAGGTTAACCATGGGTGTATGGCCCTGACTTCAAAACACAGGGAACACTCAGTCCTGCTGAGTGGAATCTTCGCAAGGGTCCGTGGACTCCACCTCTGGGAAGCAGACACCCAGGGAGGGGACTGGTGGCTGTGTCCTGGGGCCACAGAGAAGGGACAGGCCTTGGCTGATGCTCCAGGCCGCCTTTGTGTCCAGTTTTGACAGTAATACATCCTCCAGGAAGGACGTGGCGAAAACACAGAAAAGAATATAGGAAATAATATCCGTCACCCCCTGGAGATAACCACTGTTCATGTTTTGACCTGGTTCCATTCAGGCGTTTTTTTTTCCTGCACACATGCATTGTGCAAAACTGGAATTCTACTGTAGCAGGAATCTTGATGTGTTTGTTTAACATAACATGAGGATTCCCCCAGGCCACTGAATATTCTTTGAAAATATGCTTTTAATGGCCATATAATTTAGAAATGACTACTATAACCATTCTGCTATTGCTAGAGATTCAGGTGGCTTCCAATTTCCAACTAAGATAAATAAAGCCACAGTGAGTATCCTCACACATACATTTTATTGATATCCCTGATTTTTGTATAAACCCTTCAAAAGAGGATGACTGAGTCAAAGGGTATAAACATTTGTTTCCCACAAGATTACACCCATCGACATTGCCTCCAGTGGGTATGAGAGCATTTATCCTCCTATATGCTGGCCCACACTGAGGATAAATATTTGAAAGACCTTTCACCAGTTTGGTGGAAAACGAAGGAAGGAAGGAAGGGAGGGAGGGAGGGAGGGAAGAAGAAGTGTTTTAATTTGCATTTCTCTGATTACTTGTGGGGTTCATCACTTTTCTGTTTATTTGCCTTTCATATTTCTTCAGTGACATGCCAACTAGAGTTTGTTGCAGACTTTTTCCATCTGATGGTAATGTGTTCCTATTGATTTATGACTGCTTTTAGTATAATAAGGATGGATTGGCAGGTAGACAGTGTTATGTCCTGACTTGCCAATTCTGGTGAGGCACACAGGATGCTAATGCATTTGTGGTCAGCTGTTCCAATCTTTCCCTTATTATGTCTTCCACGCAAGTAGAGTGTCATGGTCCTTCAGCCGGGAATCCAACCCCGGGCTCCCCCACTGCGTGACCCTCTCTTTGCCTCAATTGCCTTGATTGAAAAAGGAAGATAATGAGAGTGCATTCACTACATGAGGTCAGTATGGCAGACAATCTGGTAGCTGGCCCTGAACGACCCGTCTCCTGGTGTTCACATGGAACCCCTTCCGGTCCAGCCTGAGGAGTGCCCAGGGGCCTGCCCACAGCCTCCGAGTGAGCTTGGAACCCAGGTCCCCCTGCCCTCCCCGGGCAGCACCTCGAGATGACGCAGCCCCGGCTGACACCTTCACTGCACCCTGGGAGACCCTGACCCGAGGACCCGGACAAGCCGTGCCCAGATTCTGACCCACAGAAACTGTGACGTACGAGCGTTGGTTGTTTTCCGCTGCTAAGTCTAGGGGGGGTTTTTTATGCAGCAGGAGATAACTAACACATGATACACGGAAGGTACTCAGAAGAGTGCCTGTGGCAGATTGCAAAATAGTCTAGCGGACGGCCACTCCTCCCATGAAAAGACGGAGTCCTTCTCCCCGCCTGGAGCTGGGCTTGACTGTTAAGTTGCTTAGACCAAGAAAGCAGAGGCACAGGTGAGGCAGAGACCTGAAAGGCACCTGCACATCGGGGCTTGCCCTCTTGCTACTCTCAGAACCCACCACCACCCTGCGAAGGAGCGCCCCCTGCAGGGCTGAGACCACGTGGCCAAGTGACCCCTGATGTGCCCCCAGCTGACAACCAGCCCCACTAGACATGCAGGAGGCCAGCCCTGCAGACCCCTGAGTGGGCCCAACTAGAGAGCCACCCGGCTACACCCAGCACACATTCCCACCCCAACTCACGGGCTGAATGAGTTGCTGTTGGGAAGTTCCGGGGTGGTTTGTCATGCAGCACTTGCTGACTGACAGAGCTGCCATTCTCATTACCACTACTGTTATTCTTTAGGGCTCAATTAGACGGCCACTCATATTTCTTGGCAGTGCATTTATGCTTTTACTTTTTACGTTATCCACTGGAAACTTACTGTGGTGTATGATGCTAGGTGAGGACCTAACTTAATGTTCTGCCACTCAGCCAGTGCTCCTTTCTGCACAAAACTGCAGTACCTTGTTTTCATATATTAGAATCTAGAGGATTGTAGGATATCATTTCCATTCATCACTTCTGTTTGTATATTAGCAAACCTTGAACCAATACCATATGAGTTCTGTTTTAATTTGGGCCAGGATACTATTATATGCTCTTCTGCTGGGGCAAGCCAGGACAAACTCTCATTAATCCAACTGCAGGGAAGGTGTCAGAGAAGAACAGGGATATGAATCTAAGACCAGCAGGTGGAAGAGGTAGAGACAGTTGCCGTTACCTGAGGGAGGGAGGACCCCAAGGCACTGTCCTCTGAAATCAACACTAAACCCATTCCAAGTCTCTCCATCAGTCAGCGGTCAAACACCACAGGCTCTCTCCACGGGCAGCAGCAGGCACTGTAGGGGGATGGGCAGGGTGCAGGCAGAGATGGCACAAGGCCTGCTCTCCATGCTCACAACCTTATGGGGGACAGTCCCACACAAAACCTCTGTGGATTGTATTTCAAATACACACAAACACAAACTAACACAATACAAGCAACTTAATGGCTAAGGGGAGCTTAGGAGTCCCTGAGGGCAATCACGGAAGACTTCCTGGAGGAGGGTTTTCAGATTTTTGAGGCATAAGATTTAGCAAAGAGAGGGTGTGTGCAAAGGCAGCAAGCAGGAAGGAATAACTCATGTACAATGAGCAGATTTCTGTGGTTAGAGCAGAAAGTCTGAACAGATACACTAAGAAGTGAGTTTGATGAAGAGATAAGAATCAGTTTGATTGGGGGATCATTCAACGTTAGCTCTTCAAAACAAGTGGGCAAACAATGTTTTGTTAGGTAACATGGGAAGAGACCATAGGTGGAGCACTGACCCCTCTGCTATTTAAACAGTCTGTCATGGACACAGCATCCCCAAACCACTCCAAGACCTGCCTTCCCCAGAACTCTTAGGAAGTGGCAAGAGAGGGATCTCAAAGGCCAGGAGGTGTCACAGCCAGTGCAACTCCCAGCAGCAGAGATACAAGAGGCCAGCACGCCTGGCTGTCCATGTCCAGTCACTGATTCTTAGCAGCCGTGGGTAGGCTAAGAAACTGACTTCTTGGCTTCCTTACATTGTGGTGAATATCAGCTTTGATCCTAAAAGTTTAGAAATTAAAACGTGAAAATGAGTGGAGCCCTGATCTACGGGACCTGCTCACGGCCCTGAGGTCAGTAAGGGCACAAACCCTTCCCCGGTCTTTCATCCCTGGCAGACCTCCCACCCTGGGAAGCAGCTGTACCGTTCAAGACAGTGGCCCCGGCCCCGAGGCTTTGCAGGAAATCTGCACCAGAATTGACTCAGGCACTCGGGGCAGAGGCGCCAAAGGGGTCAGAGAGAGCCCTGAGCCCTGATTAATGCCCGTCCTGTGGGTGCTGACACCAGGGCCCAATTCTGCTGCCGTGTGCTTCACTGCGCCTGTTCTTATGTATCCCTGTGACTGTACTCATGGGTTAAGGGCAGAGGTTGTTCTGGCCAAGCTCCCCTCCTCTCTTCATGTCCCCACGGACCCTCGTCCCCTCCCCAACAATCAGCAAGAGGCAGGTACACCTGAGAGATGCCCCAGGGGCTACTCAGAACCCAGATCTGCAGTCTGACCTTGTTTCCCACCAACGTGGACCACACAAACCCTGAACTCCATGCAGCAAGTTGGCGGCCAGACAGGAACCTCTCACCCGTAACCTGTGGGTGGGGGGAGTGGCTTTCCCAGACCTGAAGGAAGGGGGTGTCTGGTCTCAGCCCCAAAGCGTAGGTCCTGAGCCCGGAGTCGGAGCCTCGGGCACCACAGAGCAGGACAGCAATCCGAGCCCACCCAAGCCCCTGCTCAGCCTTGGAGGCGTCCCCAGGAGTGAGCCAAGGTCATGGTCACCCCTCCTCTGGACCCCAGGTCTGCCCAACTTCTCCCAGTGCCGTAATGTTTAAACGATCAGAGCTAGGAATACACTTTCATATAAAAAGGGCAAACTCCCTACTGAGGGAGATGACTATGTAATACAATGTTTTCTCTGGCTCTTACTCTTGTTCACTTTCTCTTGATTCTTAAGGAAGACACCCCTTTTCTTTCATGCAGCAGTATGTTTTTTTCTTAGATGCCACAGTACTTTTTCTCAGCTTGCTCTTCCTCAAACAAAGAGCCTCGTCCAGACCCACGTTTACTGTACCCGGAGTTGTGGATTTTCAAAGGTGTCTGCACTTACACTTTCCCAGGTGCGGGGCCAGGGCACCCACGGCCTCTGTCTCTGGTACATTCGATCGACAGGGGTCCCAAGAAACTGCCGTCTCCACCACTCGCTATGCGGTGCACAGCCGGCCTCCACCCACCGCTGTTCTTCTGGCCAACCCAGCCCTGGTTCTTCTGGCCAACCCAGGAGTTTGCTCAGCATGTAAGCTCGAAACAAACTAGAATGATGGGGAGGGAGGGACATGCTACGCTGGGGTGATAGCACCATAAAATTGTTGCTGCAACATTCCCTAGGCGAGAACGGTGAGTCCCCATCATCCTCCTGGAGGCCAGGCGCGCTGTGCCAGGGGGTGAAGGGAGCTGGGCAGGACCGCTGGCCTCATTAGGTACTCTTCACCGTTACTATAAGAAACAGTCGTTTCTTAAGTTTTCATAGGTACAGTATGTTAATCAAACTAGAAGTCATACATTAGGGTATGTGAGGATTATCATGATGACCAAGGACTTATCACCCCGCAGAGAATGGCGTTCAGACCGGTTAAGGGACGTGGGTGGAGTGGCAAGGCCAGGAGGTGGTGAAGCCGGGGTCCCACGGAGACTTAGCTTTCCCGAGTGACTCACCCCCCGCACCTATGCAGCAAGGCTCTCGGCCCAGGAAGGTGACGGGCCCCCTGCCCTCGCTCTGTGCTGGGGAATCCAACCTTTGTGCGGTGTCTTCTGTTAACACAATTCTCAATTCAGTCCCTGGATTGGCACAAATGCCATCAGAGCCACGTTAATATGTGACCAGCCTTCATCAAAAGTTGTAAAGTGATCTACTTTCCTATCTTAAGTATAAATACCTAAAGACAATGGCTTCAGACTAACAGTTCAATTCCAAAAAATAGGAAACCATCCACGTGTCAGTTGCAATTCTTAAATTAGCATGTCTAACTAGAGTCAAGTCATTGACATATTTGAGATATTTAGCAATTACAAAAAGATTGTCAGGCTTCTTCTAAGCTAAAACCTCTACACACTCACTGGAAAACTACAGATGCTGGCTGACCACCAGGTGAGGAGCGAACGTCCAAGCCACCAGCCTCACTTTCCCAATTAATAAGCACTTAGTGGTGAATAACACCTAGAAGTTAAGTCTTCTGAGGAGCACTAAATTGACAAGAAATAAAGCTACTCAGCTTTTCAGTTATTTTCTGATCTCTTTCTAGCTTTCACTTAATGGAAAAACTTGTCCAGTTACAACTTTATGTGCCTCGCTCTATAGCATTTATTTTCTACAAATGGGATTTTCTCAAGACAATAACTATATTGACAACACTAGGCTGATTGCAAGAAATGTGTTTTTACCTATTTTCATGAATGTTGGACATGCCTGATGCTGTCCTATTTTGTAAATTTACTGCCTTGTATTGTCACAGAAAACCCCGCTATCCTTTATTTCCCTTCATTTTATAAATGCCAACTTTATTTAATTCAACTGTCACAGAAGTTTGTTAGCCAAATGTAATAGTTGAGACTGTGCTCCAAGTCAAGGCTTATACCAGTATCAAAAAAATCAGAAAATATGAGTTGGTTCCCCCTCCCAATTTTTTTTAAATTAATTAATTAATTAATTTTTGGCTGTATTGGGTCTTCGTTGCTGCATGCGGGCTTTCTCTAGTTGCGGTGAGCGGGGGCTACTCTTCGTTGCAGTGCGCGGGCTTCTCATTGTGGTGGCTTCTCTTGTTGCGGAGCATGGGTTCTAGGCATTCGGGCTTCAGTAGTTGTGGCACACGGTCTCAGCTGTGGCTTGTGGGCTCTAGAGCGCAGGCTCAGTAGTTGTGGCGCACGGGCTTACTTGCTCCTCAGCATGTGGGATCTTCCCAGACCAGGGCTCAAACCCATGTCCTCTGCGTTGGCAGGTGGATTCCTAACCACTGTACCGCCAGGGAAGTCACCCCGCCCAAAATTTTTGATGATCCAAAAGTATACCAATATTTTACCCCAAATGAACTAATTATTCATTTGCTGGGTTTTTTTAAAAATTGTAGTAAAGTACATAGAACACAAAATTTACCATCTTAATCGTTTTTAGGTTACGGTTTAGGGGCGTTAAGTCCATTCACATTACAATCTCCAGAATGCTTTTCATCTTGTAAAACTGAAACTCTGTCTCCTTTAAAGAACAACTTCCCATCGCCTCCCCCCGCCCCCCGCGGCCCCTGGCAGCCACCAGTGTGGTTTTCTGTGTCTGAATTTGACTCCTCTAGGTACTTCGTGTAAATGGAATTGTACAGTATTTACCCATTTGTGATTGGTTTATTTCAGTTAGCATAACGTCCTCAAGGTTCATCCAAGTTGGAACATGTGCCAGAATTCCCTTCCTTTTTAAAGGCTGAATAATATTCCATTGTTTGTAAAGACCACATTTTGTTTACCCATTCATCTGCTGATGGACAATTGGGTTATTGTGAATAATGCTGCTATGAACATGGGTGTGCAAATAAATATCTCTTCGAGTCTCTGCTTTCAATTCTTTTGGGTATATACTCAGAATTGGAATCACTTGTTCATATGGTAATTCTGTAATATTTTAAGGCTCCCATGCTGTTTTTCATTTGGTATTCTTAATAATACAACTGGATAGAGGGCAAGTGATGGCCAAGTGACTAGTGTACTCAGCGAGTTCTTGGGATCACTAAGAGTTCCATCACTACCTTTTTGGCAAAGCAACCCTTTTCTTTGAGGTGTGACCCCTTGTGTCCCAAATGCAGGCAGGCATTGGGCAAATGGTGGCTGCAGCTTATCGTGGTAAAAAAGAAATTCCAACCAATTAGAACCCTTTACAATAAAAGAGATAGAGAATTCTAATAGATATATAGTTTCTAATCCTCTTTGATAGTTTTTTAAAATAATGAAGAGTAGAAAATTCTGGTTAAAAGTGATAACTTGACCTTCTCCACCTCTATTCTGCCCCAAAACCTCACAGGCACAGAGCCCCAGGGACAGGAGATGGGTAAGTGTGACCCTGGGTAAGAGGATCCAACACATGTTTAAAGCCTAAACACAGACACGAGAGGGTAAGCTGGCAGCTGCGGGGGTGGGAGGGGGAGCTGGAGGCACAGGCTGACCCCTCGCAGAGTTCAGGAGGCTGTGGGGTCTGAACCACCAGGAATCTGGAAGGCAGGCTGCGGGGTGCCCACCGTGCTGAGGGCATGTGCAGAAATAGGGGATGTGTGCTTGAGCGCCCAGGGCTGAGAGGAAGCCTGGGCGCAGGGACTTACCTTCAGCAGGCTGGAGGAGGCTGCTTGGGGGATGGGAGTGTTCCAAAACAGGGTTGTGGTGCTGGTCACCCAACTGCATCATTTACTAAAAACCACTGAGATGAACACTTACAATGAATCAATGGTGTAGCCTGTAAACCGTATCTGAATCAAACTTTAAAACAGATCGATAACCACAAATAAATAGATGATCAAAATACTGAGACACCATCGACTGACAAATTTTAGATTTTTTTTCCTGCTACCCAGTGAACAATGAGTCTGAGAACAAGACAAAGTCAGTTATAAAAATGAAGAAATGATAACTGTACATGATCCAGCAATCCCACTTCTGGGTATACACCCCAAAGAATTGAAAGCAGGGACTTGAAAAGATATTTGAACACCCACGTTTATAGCAGCATTTTATTCACAACAGCTGAAGGCTAGAAACAACCCAAGTGTCCATCAACAGATGAATGGATAAGCCAAGTATGGTCTACGCATACAACGGAATATTTTTCAGCCTTAAAGAGGAAGGAAATGCTGACATGTGCTACAGTGTGGATGAACCTGCGGGACACCACGCTGAGTGAAACACGCCAGTCACAAAAGAACTAATACTGTTTGATCCCATTTCTTTGATGTCCCCGGAGCAATCAAATTCATAGAGATGGAAAGTCCAGTGGTGGTTCCCAGGGACTGGAGGGAGGGGAGAATGGGATGTGAGTGTTTAATGGGTGCAGGGTGTCAGTTCTGCAAGATGAGAAAGGCCTGGAAAGGTAATGGCTGCACAGCAATGTGAATGTAGTGGTTTTTTATTGTTATTATTTTTATTCGAGTATGGTTGCTTTACAATGTTGTGTTAGCCTCCACTAAACAACAGAATGAATCAGCCATATACATACAGGCATCCCCTCCCATTTAGGTCACCACAGTGCATTACATAGAGTTCCCTGTGCTATACAGTAGGTTCCCATCAGTTGTCTATTTTATGCAGATGGAGAGATATACCAATTTCTTGGATTGGAAGAATCAATATTGTGAAAATGACTATACTACCCAAAGCAATCTACAGATTCAGTGCAATCCCTATCAAATTACCAATGGCATTTTTCACAGAACTAGAACAAAAAATTTTACAATTTGTATGGAAACACAAAAGACCCCGAATAGCCAAAGCAATCTTGAGAAAGAAAAACGGAGCTGGAGGAGTCAGGGTCCCTGACTTCAGACTATACTACAAAGCTACAGTAATCTAGACAGTATGGGATTGGCATAAAAACAGAAATATAGATCAGTGAATGTCGTTTTTTAAAAAAATTTTCTTGAAGTATAGCTGATTTACAAAGTTGTGTTAATTTCTGC
This sequence comes from Balaenoptera physalus, assembly GCF_965194825.1. Taxonomy (NCBI): domain Eukaryota; kingdom Metazoa; phylum Chordata; class Mammalia; order Artiodactyla; family Balaenopteridae; genus Balaenoptera; species Balaenoptera physalus. Next base: position 148,990,915 of record NC_138883.1, read on the forward strand.
TGAACAGCAAAGTGATTGTTTTATATATTATGTATATATATATATATATATATATATATATATATATATATATATATATACTTTTTCATATTGTTTTCCATTATGGTTTATCACAGGATATTGAATATAGTTCCCCGTGCTATACAGTAGGACCTTGTTGTTCATCCATCCTATATATACTAGTTTGCATCTGCTAATCCCAAACTCCCAGTCCTTCCCTCCCCTACCTCCCTCCCCCTTGGCAACCAGAAGTCTGTTCTCTATGTCTGTGAGTCTGTTTCTGTTTCGTAGATAAGTTCCTTTGTGTTGTGTTTTAGATTCCACATATAAGTGATATCATATGGTATTTGTCTTACTCTGTCTGACTTACTTCACTTAGTATAATAATCTCTAGGCCCATCCAACAATGTGAATGTACTGAATGCCACTGAGCTGTGCACTTAAAAATGGTTAAGATGGTGAATTTCATGTTATGGATCTTTTACCACAGTAAAAAATAATAACAAATGTCATTTTTTTCCATAAAACTGGAATAAAAGCAAACGAGGAAGAGACCTGAAGCGGCTCCCTGGGGCTGGGGTGTGCATGCCCAGGGTGGGAGGGGCAGCTGTTTTCATTATCAGCCTGTCAACACTGTTTGACTTGCACTCTGTTGTGCACTAGACGGATTTTTTAATATTAATTTAAAAACATAATGGGAAGCAGCGGAGATGAAAAGAAAAGCAAATTGAGGAAGCTGCACGCCAATAAGCCCGGTGTCAATCACAGGCAGACGAGAGGGGATTATCCAAGCAGAAGGCTCCTGAGTACTGGGGAAGAAGTGCCAGGCCAAACCCATCTTGCTTTCCTTTTTAATAAGGTCAGGAGATTGGGGGATTAGAGGAATGCTAAGGAGATAAGGGTCTTTATTTCAGCAAGATGTTAACACATGGCCGGAGCAGCCCCCCACTGCATGGCCTTGGAGAGATGGAGGCAGGGGTCCCGGGCCCCGAGTAAGCACTGGCCTGGCCTGGATAGTGGACAGTTACAGGTTCAAGAACATGAGGGATATGACATCAGCCTGTGCTTTGAAGGGCCACACCCCAAACCAAGATGAGATCATCTCAACAGTCTAGAATGCTAACTTTTAAAGTGAACAGAGGAACTCAGCAGTGTTGCAAATGCTCCGCATTTTGATACCAAAATTCGTAAAATGCCAAGAGCAGCAGACCACCGACAAACGAAGAAAGCGTGAGGTTCTGGGTGGCCACCAGCTCCCCTGAAGGCAGCGGGCTACGCAGCTGGCAGCTGCCCATACCACAGCGGAAACAGTCACCGGCTGTCACCCCGCCCTGCCATGTCCAGAAGGATAAGACATCCAGAAAGCGCCAGACAAAAAGTGGGTGACAAGCCTTTGAATGTGCAAGGAGAACAAAAAGCCTTGCAGGGAATGGGGTGCAGAAGTGGTTTCTCCACTTGAAGGATTTGATGTGAAAAGGGGAGTAAGGAATTTTCCCAGCTCTGCAGGAAGAAGCAGGAAAGGAGAGTCACTGCAAAGTCAGATTTGGGTCAGTTAGCTCTGCCTGACCACGGAGCGCCCCATCACTGGCTCCAGGAGACGAGATACTCCCAAATCAGAAATATCCCGGATGGCACCCTGCGTTCTGCAGAGGAGTGATTTAACTGAACTATAAAAACCTAATATCCCACAACATAAGAATAACAGCAGCAATAAAAGGAAAGACTGACATTTATTCAGTTTTTACCATAGCCAGGCAATGCTGAGTACACGCTCGTTGCACCCTCACTTTGTAATTCTTCGATATCTCAATTTTATGATCCATTATAAATATCATCAACAAACTAAAGAAAAATGAAGATATTTGATATAATCATGAGTTCTTCAGGATGATAGTCATATCTAAATAATTTTTAAATTCTTTAAATTTAAAAGGAAAATTTTATCAGTTTAAAACAAAAACGAATTGCCTAATACTAACACTTAATTAGTATTAACACCAAACAGGCTTCCCCTTTTAGAGACATCAGTGGTACACCTAACAATTTTCAGAGTCAGAAAGGTCTCATGGAAGTAGGTGTTTTCTTTGTTTGTTTGTTTGGGACGTGGGATCTGAGATCACTGATACTAGATTAGGCCGGGCCTGGATGTGCCCAATGTTGATGAAATGTTAGGTCCATCCATTTATCCAACAAATATCTACTGAGTGCCAGGTGCTGTTCTATGTGCTGGAGAGTCGGCTGTAAACAAGACAGATGCGGGTGGTCACCAAGAAACTAGGAGAAACAGGTACTAAAGATGCAGGAGGAAACAGACAAGACAGCTCACAGAGTGATGAATGCAATGCAGGGGGCAGGGCGGCAGCTGAGGGCTCCTTTAGGCTGGGTGCTGCGGAAGGGGAGCTCTGAGAAGGAGGTGGGGGGGTTGGTGAGACCACTGAAGGGATGCACGGGTTGGCTGTATAGGTTCTGGAGCTACTGAGGGGGGAGAGGGAGATTCTTCCCAGAGGTGGGGGTCAGGAAAATCAACATGAGCTGAGTGGGGAAAGGTCTCCCAGGACCACAGGGCACGCTGAGAGTTTATGCAGGGTAGTGAGGAGGCTGGTTTATGTCTCTGCTGCTGGGCATAGAAGTGTGCAGAAGGGCAGGAAAGACAGCGAAGGGACTAGCAAGGAAGGTGCAGAGGATGGAGACGGGGGGCCAGCAGGGTGTGTCTGGCAGGCAGAGCCGAGGGGCGGGGTGAAGGAAAAGGAGGAATCAAGATGCCTCATAGGACACTGATTGATTTGCATATATTGAAGAATCCTCGCATTCCTGGGATAAACCCCTCTTGATCATGATGTATGATCCTTTAATGTGCTGTTGAATTCTGTTTGCTAGTGTTTTGTTGAGGATTTTTGCATCTATGTTCATCAGTGATATTGGCCTACAGTTTTCCTTTTTTGTGACATCTTTGTCTGGTTTTGGTATCAGGGTGATGGTGGATGTGATACACCATATGAACAAACTGAAGGAAAAAAACCATATGATAATCTCAATAGATGCAGAAAAAGCTTTTGACAAAACTCAACACCCATTTATGATAAAAACTCTCCAGAAAGTAGTCATAGAGAGAACCTACCTTAACATAATAAAGGTCATATATGACAAACCCACAGCCAACATTGTTCTCAATGGGGAAAAACTGAAACCATTTCCACTAAGATCAGGAACAAGACAAGGTTGCCTGCTCTCACCACTATTATTCAACATAGTTTTGGAAGTTTTAGCCATGGCAATCAGAGAAGAAAAAGAAATAAAAGGAATCCAAATCAGAAAACAAGAAGTAAAACTGTCACTGTTTGCAGATGACATGATACTACATATAGAGAATCCTTAAGATGCTACCAGAAAACTACTAGAGCTAATCAATGAATTTAGTAAAGCAGTAGGATACAAAATGCACAGAAACCTCTTGCATTCCTATACACTAATGATGAAAAATCTTAAAGAGAGATTAAGGAAACACTCCCATTTACCACTGCAACAAAAAGAATAAAATACCTAGGGATAAACCTACCTAAGGAGACAAAAGACCTGTATGCAGAAAACTATAAGATATTGAGGAAACAAATTAAAGACGATACAAACAGATGGAGAGATATACCATGTTCTTGGATTGGTAGAATCAACATTGTAAAAATGACTATACTACCCAAAGCAATCTACAGATTCAATGCAATCCCTATCAAACGACCAATGGCATTTTTCACAGAACTAGAACAAAAAATTTCACAATTTGTATGGAAACACAAAAGACTCTGAATAGCCAAAGCAATCTTGAGAAAGAAAAACAGAGCTGGAGGAATCAGGCCCCCGGACTTCAGACTATACTACAAAGCTATAGTAATTAAGACAGTATGATACTGGCACAAAAACAGAAATATAGATCAATGGAACAGGATAGAAAGCCCAGAAATAAACCCACACACATATGGTCACCTTATCTTGATAAAGGAGGCAAGAATATACAATGGAGAAAAGACAGCCACTTCAATAAGTGGTGCTGGGAAAACTGGACAGCTACATGTAAAAGAATGAAATTAGAACACTCCCTACCACCATACACAAAAATAAACTCAAAATGGATTAAAGACGTAAATGTAAGGCCAGACACTATCAAACTCTTAGAGGAAAACATAGGCAGAACACTCTATGACATAAATCCCAGCAAAATCCTTTTTGACCCACCTCCTAGAGAAATGGAAATAAAAACAAAAATAAACAAATGGGACTTAATGAAACTTAAAAGCTTTTGCACAGCAAAGGAAACCATAAACAAGACGAAAAGACAACCTTCAGAATGGGAGAAAATATTTGCAAATGAAGCAACTGACAAAGGATTAATCTCCAAAATATACAAGCAGCTCATGCAGCTCAATGTCAAAAAACAAACAACCCAATGCAAAAATGGGCAGAAGACCTAAATAGATATTTCTCCAAAGAAGATATACATATTGCCAACTAACACATGAAAGGATGCTCAACATCACTAATTATTAGAGAAATGCAAATCAAAACTACAATGAGGTATCACCTCACACCGGTCAGAATGGCCATCATCAAAAAATCTACAAACAATAAGTGCTGGAGAGGGTGTGGAGAAAAGGGAACCCTCTTGCACTGTTGATGGGAATTTAAATTGATACAGCCACTATGGAGAACAGTATGGAGGTTCCTTAAAAAACTAAAAATAGAACTACCATATGACCCAGCAACCCCACTACTGGGCATATACTGTGAGAAAACCATAATTCAAAAAGAGTCATGTACCACAATGTTCACTGCAGCACTATCTACAATAGCGAGGACATGGAAGCAACCTAAGTGTCCATCGACAGATGAATGGGTAAAGATGTGGCACATATATACAATAGAATATTACTCAGCCATAAAAAGAAACAAAATTGAGTTATTTGTAGTGAGGTGGATGGACCTAGATAGAGTCTGTCATACAAAGTGAAGTAAGTCAGAAAGAGAAAAACAAATACCGTATGCTAACACATATATATGGAATCTAAAAAAAAAAAAGTTCTGAAGAACCTAGGGGCAGGACAGGAATAAAGATGCAGACGTAGAGAATGGACTTGAGGACATGGTGAGGGGGAAGGGTAAGCTGGGACGAAGTGAGAGAGTGGCATGGACATACATACACTACCAAGTGTAAAACAGATAGCTAGTGGGAAGCAGCCGCATAGCACAGGGAGATCAGCTCGGTGCTTTGTGACCACCGAGAGGGGTGGGATAGGGAGAGTGGGAGGGAGATGCAAGAGGGAGGGGATATGGGGATATATGTATACATATAGCTGACTCACTTTGTTAAACAGCAGAAACTAACACAACACTGTAAAGCAACTATACTCCAATAAGGATGTTAAAAAAAAATAAAATAAAATGGATAACCAACAAAGACCTCTGCTCAATATTCTGTAACAACCTAAATGGGAAAAGAATTTTAAAAAGAACAGATATGTGTATATGCGTAACTGAATCACTTTGCTGTACACCTGAAACTAACACAACATTGTAAATCAACTGTACTCCATTATAAAATAAAAAGTAAATAAATAAATACACTGGGGCGGGACGGTGGGGGGGAAGATACTTCGTAGGTTTCTGACATGAGCCACGGACAGGTGGAAAAGCCATTCTTTGGAGATGTGCCCAGGGAGTTTCCCACCCAAAGTTCAAATCCAAGCAGTTGCCAAAACGGTAACTGCCAGACTTGTGGTCAGTCCATCCCCCACTACACAGGGACAGGTTGTGGCAAAACATCACTGTCACCCTCAGAGACCAAATGTCCAGAATAAAGTATGACCCTGCTTGCAGGGAGGCGGCTTGGCTAAAATGCTAAGGAAAGGACCACCGAGTCTTCCTGTCCCAGTTACAGGCCCTCCCTGAGGCTGGGTCAGAGGGATTAAATGCAGGGATCTCAGCGTGAAACAATCACATCATCCTGCTTTCATCATGTCGTTCCTTATAGGACCAGGATCATTACCCTTAAGATTTGAAGTTGAACTGCCAGGCACAGAACCGTCCGGCTCTGCTCCCTCCCAGAGGCCCATTCTGCAGTGACTCACTCACTTTTAAATGCACTGTTTCTTCCTCTCCCACACCCCACATTCAGGACACCCACACCCCATTGCCCTTCTCCACTCTCCACTGGACAAACCCCATCCATCTACCACACCCGGCTCAAGCACGCCTCCTCCTTGAAGCCTCTTACGATTGCTCCTGCCTACAACCATTCACCGGCATCCGGATGTTGAACCACTGCCTTGAGACCCCACACCGCTCTAGACCCCCATCACTCCTTCTCCTGAGGACAGATGGCGTGCGCTCCTCCAAATGCAAAAATCATCACTGCTTTGCTTTTATCCCCCAAAGGACCTAGAACAACAGTGTTTCCAGTACCAGGAGCAAACCCCTTCCAACTACTGATGGATTGGTGAAAGTTTACAAAATTGTGAAGCCATAAATATTTCTAAATGTATAGTGAACATACTATAATTGAGAAACTCCAACCTGGCAAACATCCGTTTTACAAGCTGATCCTTGAGGTGGGGTCTGATGTGCAGTGCTGGACCACCAATCACACTCAAAAGTGAGCGATTAATAGAAGGGAAGACAGATAAACAATCCGAGTGGATATTTGTAGAGTTGATTATACTAATTAACAAACCTTCAACTGTGTCTTAAGTTTTTTTCTCAATTATTATTTGGAATGCATTTTTATTAAACTTTGAACATTATTTTAAAATACAGTCCTAATCATTAACCAACAAATAGATCATTTGCTTACAGTCAGATGACGATTAACTCTGTTTTGAAACTGTTGAATATGTAAAGATTTTCTTATATAACCCTAGTTCAGGACTCCAGCAACTGTGAGCCTATACCAAAACAGTGCAAATATCAATTTTTTTAAAATTTCTTCTAGTTTAAGGTCATACCTCTCATAGGACCTGCACAAAGGCCATTTCAGCAACCCTGCTTGGCCGAAGGCTGGGAGACATTTTTTCCCCCAGGCTCAAGCCAGGATGGGGCTGACACCGGAGCTGGGTAAGGGGGGGGTTGTCCTGGGTGGCCCCCCTCCCATCCTGACAGTCTCCTTCCCAGAAATTCTGACACCTGCTACAACATGGACAAACCTTGAGGACATCATGCTAAGTGAAATTAGCCAGTCACAGAAGAGCAAATATTGTATGATTCTACTTATACGAGGTCCCTAGAGGAGTAAAATTCCTAAAGACAGAAAGCAGATGCTGGGTGCCAGGGGCTGAGGGAGAGGCGGGTAGGGAGTTAGTGTTTCATGGGGACAGAGTTGCAGTTTTGCCAGATGAAAAGAGTTCTATGGACAGATGGTGGTGACGGCTGCAGAGCAATGTGAATGTACTTAATGCCACTGAACTGTAAACTTTAAAATGGTGAAGATGGTCAATTTTTCTTATGTGTATTTTACCAAAATTAAAAGCAAAAAAAAAAAAGTCTTCTTCCAGCCCCAAAGGCTGGCTTCAATTCAAACCTCCCAGGAGGAACCCAGCAGGGCCCCTCCTGAGACCCCAGCTGCAGTGAGGAATGCTCGTGGCAACATTGCCACCTCTGTATTTCTGTCCACGCTTGAATTCTCTTTACCACCATGGGAGTACTTTGCTCTCTTTTTCCAAAATCAACGCCCATGGGTACTCAGAAGGAAGAGCTAAAACCACTGATTTTCTACAAGCAAGCAGCAGGGGCGTGGTATTACGTATGTTCAACACAGCTTTAGAAAGTGTAGAATGGAGTTCTTTAAATCGCCAGGAGCCTAAGAGCAAAGAACTGATGCTGAATTAAATAACCCTTCACAAACACACCGCAGAAAATCACAACATGCTCATAATACTGGCAGAATAGGGCAAAGCTGACTGACGAGGGGGAGCCCGCATCCCCCACGTTTGCTGCGTTTCTGGTACCCAATTCGCCGTAAGTGCAGCCTCCCTGGGCCCGTGTGTCCTGTTCCCGGGATACACGCTGCCTGTGAGCAGGGCGGGCATGTTCTCAGGCCTCACCCCAGGGCAAACTTCCCCTCAACTCACCACCTCCCTCTCTCACACACAGCCCCACCCCTGCAGGCCAACCCAGGGGTGGTAGGTACATGCCTGTCACTGGGGCCGCCAGGCCCCTCCCCTCATCACGGCTGACACTGCCAGTCAATCATGTCACAGCCCAGATGCACCTCAAAAATCCTTCTCAATCCTTCCAGAAACTGCTGGAAGCCACAATCAACTGATGGGCATTGGCAGGTGATGGATGCACCTGAACAGTCCTGAGAGTGGCCAGCCAGCCAAAGAGAGTGCCTTCCAGGTGTGTGAGATGAGACAATCCCTCAGAGATGCTGAACAATTCCTTCCTTTGACCCTCTTCCTAGATTAGCTCATTGCTTAATTGCTAATTAATGCTCATTTCTTGATACCAAGTCACCATTACAAATTGCTCTGGTTCATCCAGTCATTTGACAAACATCATGTTTTGTTCTACATCAGCAACCACTGCTAGGCATGATCTTACAGGGTCCTAAAAGACTGGCTACGGGTCTTTGGTTCCACACGGGCCACACGGGCAGACATAGGTGATCCCAGGGCTGCGCGGCTCCCCGAAACCAGCCACGTGGACCCCCTGGACAGTGTGTCCGCACTTTGTCCTCCAGCGCCTTCTTCTGAAAAAGCGAGCGTCTGCCCCAGCCACCCGAGGCTCGGCATCGCGGGGAGGGCAGGGCGCCCGGGGGCCAGATGTGAGTTCGGGGACCCTCTCCGTCCCTCCAGCTGAGCGCCCCGGGAGGCACTTCCAGGCAGGGACAGAAGTGGACACGGCGCAAAGGGGGGACAGGCGCCCCCGTGGGAGCCCCGAAGGGCGGGGCCGGGAGGATGCAGAGACGGAGGCGCATGCAGCCGGGAGGAGCATCCCAGCCCGGGAGCGACGGGAGGGTGAGCCGAGGGTGAGCCGCAGTCACTTAATCCCGCGCGTCCCCCCCCCTCCAAGAGCTTGGAACCCCGCTATTAACACCACAGAGAACAAGGCTCTCCTGACAGCACCGCTGGCCTCCTCTCCCTCTCCAGGGACCGCTTAACTGCTGAAGCCCTGGCCCTAACCTCATTGTCTAATGTCAGTGGTGACAATTCAGCAGAGGATAGAAGAGGAGGAAGACGCCAAACCCACCTTAAATATGCTTTAGACTAGGCAGCTCTGCCTTCAGAGTGTGTCTGTGTGTGTATACAGCCATGTACACACGCATGCACACTTACACATATACACATACACAGACATACACAAATACACACATGCACATAGATGCACGCTTACACATACACACACCGATATACACTTACACACAAATACATATACACACAAATACACACACATACATACACAAATACACACTTACACACATGTACCAAAAATGCACTTATACACACACACACATATCCAACATATACACACATAGACACATGTACAGACATATAAAATATACATACACGTGCACACATGCACACAAATACCCACATATACACATGCACACATACATATCAGACTCCTCTTTTCTCTAGCTTTTAAAGATTTCAGGGTTAAGCTTACAAGCACCTACATTTGATGACTAGAAAGGGAATGAAAATGCACTATAAGTATCTGCTGAAGGAGGACAGGCAGCAACTGGCAGGTGGGTACCCTTGGTCCCTGATTTGGGGGGGGGAAGGAGGGCAAGGGTGAGGGCTGGGGGCAGGAGGAGGAGGGAGCAGGACAGCCCACCAGCACCCACCCCCACCTTCTATGCCCAGCACTGCAGCCGGTGTCCCCGTTGGACAGGACAGGCTTTGCTCCCCGCTTCCACCTGCGCAACAAGCATCCCCACAGGTGTGTGCGGCCCCTCCCCCCACCCGCGGTGTGACGGAGTCAGGGGAGCCCCCTGGGCAGCTGGAACACGCCCTCTTCTGCAGCTGAACAGCAGCCATCTCTCTCCCTGCGAAATCCATAAAACGTGAACCAAAGTAAGTGAACGTCATCAAACTGGGAAGCATTCCTTTCGGTGAACCTCCAGAGCCGCTGCAAGTCTGCACTGCTGGGCACGCTCCCCTCCTGCTCCCGCCACCTGCCCGAGAAGGACAAATGAGCCACCAATGAGCCAGGGCCTGTGCGTGCAGAGTACCGGGCGCAGAGAGGGAGGGCCACTGCACTCAGGAAGGCGTCCCCTCTCCGCCTCAAGGTTCCAAAGCCCTCGCCCAGGGGGGCAAGGAAGTGCCCTTCGAAGACGAGGTCACCGAGGGGGCCGTGGCAGCCAGGGAGCACCTCCAGTAGAAGGGGCCCAGCTGCCTTTCCTTTAGCTGTTCTGCGAGAATCCAGACCCCGTGCAGCCAGATCTTCCAATTCTGCCAAAGGATTTGTGATCCATATTTTACTGTGAACTCTCCCAAGTTTTAAGTGTTAGCAAACAAACATTTGTAAACACTGCATGAGCTAAATATAACACATCTGGGGGCGAACAGCCACCCGTGGGCCTTGGTTTCCTGTGACCTCTGAACTAAAGGACATCCTTCAGTGTTCAGGGTGAACATGAAGATATGAGTTAAAAAAAAGAAATACTGAATTGTCAGAAAAGACGTCTATCCTGATTTATGCTCTGTCAGTACTCAGCAAGAAAGCCAGGGTCACAGACACCACTGGCTTCAGTTCACAGCAGGAACGGAAATTCCCACCTGAGGCTCACAGCAGATGGACCTCAGGGCCAGAGCCCAGCCTCCAGCTCTGTCCCCCTGGCTGAGCCTGGTGACCTAGCTCTCACTCATGACAATCAGTAAAGCTCAAGGCCAGGAGGCCCAACAGGCTCTGGGAGGCTCCATGCAGCCCTAAGAAAGGTGAGCATGTCTGTGACGGGTCCACAGCCTCATCAGATTCTCAAAGGGGCCCCAGACCCTGGAAAGGGCTCCTGCCCTCGCAATCCCCTCCTCTAACAGATGAGGAAACTGAGGTCCGAGTGGTTCTAGGCAGCACAGTCAGGACCAAACGCAGGGCTCCCCTCCCACGCCAAGACTGGGTCTCGGGAATTTCCCTGGCGGTCCAGTGGTTAAGACTTCGCCTTCCAATGCAGGGGGTGCGGGTTCGATCCCTGGTTGGGGACCTAAGATCCCACATGCCTTTCAGCCAAAGAACCAAGATATAAAACAGTAGCAGTATTGTAGCAAATTCAATAAAGACTTAAAAAAAAAATGGTCCACATCAAAAACGAAAAAAAATCTTGAAAAAAAAAAAAAGACTGGGTCTCGGATGAAACACGGACAACCTTTAAACATCCACCAGGGGCCTGGGTATCATTTGGGCCTTAAAGAACAATGCTGAAGCCCCTGAAAGCTTATTCCTGTCTCATTCATGCTCTAGTCACAGGTATGCAGTGGGCTATGACAGACATTGAAGCAGAGGTCCACGTCCCAGGAAGACCAGCACCCACCCCAGGACCTCACCCAAACTTACAGGGAAAGTCCAAACCACCAAGCTTGGAGCTGGCAGATGAGCAGGGAGGCTACAGATGATTCTGGGAAACCGGCAAGGATAAACCATCTAAGCTGTTTCCGTTCCCTTGATGTTGGGCCTTGGGTCACGATCACCTGGGTCCTCAAGCAGCAGAGCCACGGCCGTGTGTGGTGGGAGCTCCCACTCCCCTCCCAGTGCCCTGAGGCTCAGATGCAAAGCGCTGGCTGTGCATGGCCACCAGCACTACGGCCAGCCCTGTCCTCACAGCCCCCAGACGGTTGGGAGTCTCGTGACCAGCGGTCCTAGGATCATGCCGGCTGCAAGCACTGCCCCTGCCCTGAGACAGATGGCCCAGGTCCAGCCCGCCAGAGACTCACCCCCTGCAGGGGCACCACCCTCAAAGGCCGGTCAGTGCCAAGGTTGGCCACCCCGGTGAACTCAGGCAGGCTGGGGCCACCCCCGCTCTATCTCCTTGCAGTGGGTTCCTTCCTTCCTTCCCTGCAACCTGGCCACCAAGACTCCCCTCCTGAAGGGATGTCCCCCAGTCCTGAAGCATCCGCCCCTTCCCATCCAGTCCTCACATCCTGCGGGATCTTTCTTTAATTCCATGAGAGGTCAATGCAGCAGCCAGAGCACCGACGAGCTGGTTACCAGGAGAGGAGAGCTGCCCAGCGGCCAGGCTGCCCAGCATCTTTATGACTCGCATGCCAGGAGGAGGCACGTGGGAAGGTACAAGGCAACCAGGAAGCTGCCCGAAAAGCACAGGATGCAGCACCAGGACAGGCCGGGCAACCTGACGCTGCCAGCGCTAGCCCAGCATGCCTGGTGCTCCATCGCCCAGAAAGGCTACGTCTGGCTTTCGGGGTAGCCCCCCTAGGCCAGGGCTCCAGAGACAACAGCCCACAGAGATCAGCCCCCTGGAAGAAACAAACGTTCATCTCAAGTTAAAATACAAATGATTACATTTCAGCTCCGTGGTTCTGTCCAATCTTTCTGGTCATCTCTCCCTGACAATCTAGACATCCTGACCGCTGTGGGTGGGCGTGGGTAACCTTAAACCTCCTCAGCCACATGGTTCAAGGCCGTCTCTCAGAGGGTCATCTCTGTGGACACCTCGCCTCATTCATTCCATGTCAATTCTTCCTCGTTTCACCCTGAGAAGGAAACCCCATGTTCCCGTTGTGGAGGCACCTCCTCATTGTTATCCTGCAGAAACCTGTGTGCCCCACGTTGTACAATCCAAACAGAGTCTGGCCCTCCACCAAGAGCACGGGTTCACACCAAAACACATGCAGCATGGAACAGACAGGCACAAGCCAAGGAAGCCACAGACAAAATGAAGAGGCACCCTACCAAACGGGAGAAAGTATTGGCAAATCATGTATCTGTAAGGGGCTAGTATCTAAAATATATAAAGAATGCATACAACTCAGTACCAAAAACCCCCAAACAATCCAATTTTTAAAATGGGCAGAAGATCTGAATAGACATTTTTCTGGAGGAAATGCAGATGGCCAAACAGACACATGAAAAGATGCTCAACATCGCTATTCATCATGGAACTGCAAATCAAAACCACAATGAGATATCACCTCACACCTGTCAGAATGGCTGCCATCAAAAAGACAAGCGATAACAAGTATTGGTGAGGATATGGAGAAAAGGGAACTGTTGGTGGGAATGTGAATTGGTGAAGCCACTATGGAAAACAGTATGGAGGTTCCTCAAAAAATTAAAAATAGAACTACTATATGATCCAGCAATTCCACTTTGGTGTATATACCCAAAGAAAACAAAAACACTAACTTGAAAAGATATATGCAGCCCCATGTTCACTGCAGCATTATTTACAATAGCCAAAACATGGAAACAACCTACGTGTCCATTAATGCAGGGGTCCCTAAGCCCCAGGCCACGGATGGTACCGCACAGCAGGAGGTGAGCGGCGGGCAAGCTAGCGAAGCTTCATCTGTATTTATAGCTGCTTCCCATCGCTCGCATTACCTCCTGAGCTCTGCCTCCTGTCAGATCAGCGGTGGCATCAGCTTCTCATAGGAGCTCGGACCCTTCTGTGAACTGTGCATGTGAGGGATCTAGGTTGCACGCTCCTTATGAGAATCTAATGCCTGATGATCTGAGGTGGAGCTGAGGCGCTGATGCTAGCACTGGGGAGTGGCTGCAAATACAGAGTATCATTAGCAGAGAGGTTTGATGGCACAGAGACCATAATAAATCAATTGCTTGCAGACTCATATCAAAACCCTATCAGTGAGTGGCAAGTGAAAACAAGCTCAGGGCTCCCACTGATTCTGCATTATGGTGAGTTGTATAATTATTTCATTATATATTACAATGTAATAATAATAGAAATAAAGTGCACAATAAATGTAATGCACTTGAGTCATCCCAAAACCATTCCCCATGCTGGTCCGTGGAAAAATTCTCTTCCACGAAACCAGTCCCTGGTGCCAAAAAGGTTGGGGAACACTACATTAATGGATGAATGGATAAAGAAAAACACACACACACTTATATATAAAACACACACACACATACAATAGAATATTATTCAATATTACTCAGCCTTAAAAAAGAAAGAAATCTTGCCATTTGTGACAGCACGGATAGACCTTGAGGGTATTATACTAAATTAAATAAGTCAGACAGAGAAAGATAAATACTGTATGATATCACTTATATGTGTGTGGAATTTTAAATAAAAAAACAAAACAAACAACAAAACGAGTTTATAGATACAGAGAACAGATTGGTGGTTGCCAGAGGTGAGGGTTGAGGAAGTTCGGTGAAATGAGTGAAGAGGGTCAAAAGGTGCAACTTCCAGTTATAAAATAAGTAAGTCCTGGGGAGGTAATGTACAGCATGGTGACTACAGTTAATAATGCTGTATTGTGTATATGAAAATAGCTAAGAGAGTAGATCATAAAAGTTCTCTTCACAAGAAAAAAATTTGTGACCATGTGCAGTGATGGATGTTAACTAGACTTGGGTTGGTCACTGCATTTCGCAATAAATACAAATATCGAGTCATCATGTTGTTCACCTGAAACTAATATAATGTTACATGTCAATTACACCACAATAAATATAATTAATTATTTTAAAGAAACAACAGAGAGGCAGAGTGGGGTGGGGGCAACAGGCGTGGTCTGGGGCCCTGTGTCGCCTGCACGATGTTGACAGTAACTCCGTTCCTGAGGACCTGCTGGGGACAGACAAGGCTCCTGGGCTAGCGCAGGTCACAGCAGGCGCAGGACCTTGTAAGCTCTGCATTTTACTGTGATCACCACCAAGCCGAGCAGGAGAGCCACACACCAGGCTCTTCCTTCCACACAGGCTGGGCTCTGTGATGACAGCGCTGCTGGAAGATGCTCCCCTCGGCTCCCGTGACAACCTCCTGCAACCCCAGACATGGACTGGGATGCAGAGGGACTGTCCACCCCCAGCTCTGCGGACAGCAGTCGACTCTGAACCAAGGCAGCCAGCAAAACAAGACCTGGTGGCAAGAGAGACACCACCAGGGCAGAGAGAGGGGACCTCTCTGTTTCCCAGAGTGGACACGAGACCATCACAGGAGTCCTGAGAGATGAGATGTCACTGTGGCTGCCGGTCCTGGTGTCCACTCCCCCTAGTCAACCATGCAACCTGGGCAGGCATGTTCTGTCTCCAGGGAAACCGGACCCAGTGGGGAAAGACGACTGGTCCATAGCAACAGGCATCTGATTTCATTTCTCAGCGATGCCCCTGCCAAGGGTGGCATCTGTATCCTGACCACATTGATATCTATCCATGAGATAATAGTCTATTAAGGAATACTCACAGACAAGATAATCATATTTGGGGAAAATGTGACAGATGGGCGAATGAAAACAAATGCAAACTTACAAAATGTCAAGGGGCAACAGTCTGAAATCCAGAGACATAATACATACATAGAAATTTTAGAAAGCAGATTACGCTGTTCAAGATGTAACTTTAGCTCTGTAATTTTTATAACTAAAATTGGCAATTCTTTTTATCCTCAGAATAAGGAAACTGGTTATTTACGTAATAGGTGTGAGAGTTTGAAAAAGCGTATTGTGTATTTTATTATATGCTTAGTTTCAGAAACCACTGTAAAGTTGACCTCCCACCAAAAGAAAAAAAGTCTATGTTCACATTTGTTAGGATTCATGGGGAGGGGGGTGATTAGCTGACTCCTTCTTATTTTCAGAAGGCATTCTGGGCGAAAACATCAGAAAGAAATGTCACGACAACTATAAATAGGTCAGACATTGGCCCTACTCTCTGAGAGCACATCCAGGCAAAGGGCGGTATGTGAGAGCTCGTTTTTTCACACCTTCACCAGCAATGGGTTTTACTATCCTTTAACTCTTTTTTTGATTCGATAGACAAAATATATCAATACTAACATAACACTAGCAGCTGATATTTATTAACTGCTCATAATGATCCAGGCATAGCATTAAAAAAACTTCTGCATAAATTTTCTCATTTAACCCTCACAACAGTCCAAAGAGTCAGGAATTATTATGCTTATTTTATGGGTGAGAAAACTGAGGCTTGGAAAATTAAAGCAACATGCCCCAAATCACATGCTGAAGATTGCCAAGGATGACATGAACCTAAGTATCTAATTCCAAAGTCCAGGCTACCTGAACAACAAAAATGTCATCTTGTCATCAATATCTCTGATTTAATTACTAGTGAGGTTTTTAAACAGGACTCAAACCATGTTTCTTATGTTTATTGGCCTTTTATATTTGTTCTTTTTTGAAACTGTGCATTCGTTATCTTTTTATTGATTTTTCTACTGGAATATTCTCTTTTTTTCTTATTGATTTGTTAAACTCAACACTTATCAAACACTTTAATACATTTCCTACTAGAGCCAAATTTTTTTCTGAGCTTTCTGTCTCTAGCTTTACTGAAGTGCCAGTAATACATTTCAATAGCTAGCTGGAAACATCTCCCCTTATTCCTTTTCCTTTATAAAAATTTCCTTGAATACAGCTTTTCTATTTCTTCCTTGGATACTAGTCCATTTTGGATTTTACTTCTTAAGAAAATGTGATGGTATCCTTTCATAGAAAAACATCTGTTTCAATAAGGTGTTCAAATATATTAGAGGTGCACAAACATTTCTTATATTTAAATGCTTACCTCTGCATTACCTACCCCTCTTGTTGAATATAATTTTTTTTTGTTTTTCTGCTTTGGGGGAAGAAGATTATTCTTATCACATGATTCTTTATCTTATTGGTCTTTTCCAAGAATGAGCTCTTAGATTTATTCATCAGTTCTACTCTTCTTATGTTTCCTAATTTTTCATCTCCAATTTTATCTTTATTCCCTCCTATTTTTATTTGGATGTGGATTATTGCTTTTTTTCCTAGTTTACTTGAGTGGCATGTCCAGTTCATTTAAAAATTGTTTTCCTGCTTAACAATAAAAGCACCAAAACTATACATTTTCCTATGAACACGCATATTTGATAGAGAGTATTACCGTTGTTATGTCCTTTTTTAAATTTTTCACTCAATATTTGGTTCTTCTTATTTCTGTACATTTTTATACTTAGGCTACAAATGAAGGCTTCCTAAAACAGTATTATTGTTTTGTGTACTTTATATATATCAAGCTATTTTTTTAAGTTTTGATTTCCCCCCTTATCCAAGGGCTATTTGGCCTAGTAGATGTTTTTATTTATTCATTTTTATTTGTTTGTTTGCCTTTTTATAAATGACGATTTTTAACCTATCCCTTTATTAAATTCTAGCTTTACAGAATGGTGGTCATAGATCCATAATTTCTACATTTTAGAATAAGCTGATGTTTTCCTTAAGACCTAGAATATAATCAGTATTTTAAATGATTCATCAATACTTGAAATAAATGGTATTTTCTGGTGGAATAGAATATTGGTTATAAAACTATTAAAGTGTCCTTTTATATCATTAAATTATTTCATATCTTTATTCATTTTGCCTTACTCTCAAAAACAGAAATGAGCAACTTTGAGACGACAACTGTGATTTTTGTCAATTTCTCACTGTATTTTTCACAGTTTTTATTTTATGTATTTTGAGGTTGTATTTTTAGTAAATGATCAGGACAATTTTATCTTCATTGTAGCACTTTCCTTTTGTTACCATAAAGTGACCTTACTCATCCTTTTTGATGCCTTCTGCCTTGATTTAATATTGTTTCTTTTCATCTGGACCTGTCTTGTACATCTTTGTCCATTATTTTTAACCTTTCCTGGTCCCTTTGTTTTACCCATGCTGTTTTTCAAAAGCTTATGACACAATTGTATTCTCTGAGTAAATCTTTGTTAATCGGGGAGTTTAAGCTGTTTACTGTAGGAAGATCCACTACATCTGATCTAGCTATCTTCCTTCCGTCATCCTGAGTACCTGACTTCTGAACTTCCCTCGACTTGTGGTTTGTAACACACCCCCTCCTTCCTGTTCACCTCTCCCCAGCTCCCGGCAGCCTGAGAGCATCCTGGCTACTGTCCTGAGAGCTGGTGCTTCATTCCCCCTCCACGCGGCAGCCCAAGCCCAGCCCGCAACACAAGCCTGGCCACAAGGATGCTCTCAGGACCTCCAGTCAAGGATGCTCTCAGGACCTCCAGTCTGGAGCAGAGTGGATCTGGGTGCTTGTTACACAGAGATGTTCATTTTGTAAAAAACACACTGAGCTGTGCACCTAACAATTTGTGTAATATGTTAGACTTCAACAAAAAGTTCAAAAAAAATAAGGCCTGGGGAGAGAATCTGTTGCTAGGAGACAAAGAAACCAGGATTCTGGCTTTGGTTATTAGCTCTCAGAGCTCAGAGGATGGGTATACACTGAAGCCTATGAAATGTTTCTGGGAATTTTAGTACTAGAGAAACAACAAGCCTGGTCAACAATGATCTCAGATGACCCTACACCTGCCAACCAACCCCGGGGCCACAGGATGGGGCTGTGACAGTTGCAGCCCTGCAGGGACATCCTGCCCATCTCTGATGTGGGAGGGGGCAGTGGTCCAGAAGGTCTCCTTGCAGACCAGACCCAGGTGCCTGCAAACCATGTCCAGACCCTGAGCTGGGGGAGACACAAGGCTGTGCCCTCTTGGGGAGGACAGGCTTAGGGTTCAAGTCATGCAGGCACGGGCATTCCTAAAGTCTCCCTGGGAATAACAGGGTATGTGGACCTGAACAGCGGAAAGGTGGGACCTGCTTTAAACACTTGCTTCTACCACGCTGGACAATTACTTTTCTCTGGGTCACATTCTGCTTCCCTCCAGGGAGCACTGCCCAAGAGAAAGGCAAGCATCAGATGTAATTTAAAATTTCTTAGAAACCACATTAAAAATAAATTAATCATATGTCTCCCCAACTCAAGCCATCCAAAATATTATTTCAACATGTAAACAAGATAGAAAATTATTAACAAGCTATTATACACTGTTTGATGGACACCGAGTCTTTGAAATCCAGTGGGTGTTTCACAAACACAACATAGCTCGATCTGCACCAGCTACAACATCACTTTTAGGGGTTCATCCCAAGGAAATAACCAGACAAGTATCCAAAAATGTATATACAAGAATGGCCATGACAGTGAAAAAGCAAAAAGCTGTGAGATCTTCTGAGTACCACTCACACCCCTCGGGAAGCCCAAGTGGCCTGGTAAACGCAACACTCAGGGCCAACTCCCCCTCCCCACTCCGTTTGCTCTGCTGAGTCCAGACCAGGTGGGTGCTCTGCTCCATGGCCCCCTCCCCTCTGCTGGGAGACGGGAGACCAGGACCCACACCATTTACCAAGTTCCCCCTCCTTCCACCAAGCCCCCTTCCTCTGCCCATCAAGCCTCGTGGCCTCCCCGCCCTGGCTGAGGACCTGCCCACTCTGAGAGGGAAGAATCCCCTTAGGGCTGCACACCTGCTGCCTTCTTGGTGTGTGTTGTGTTGCCACTCTTTTCCTTTTACTCTAGCTGCGTGGGGCCCCAAATCCTGTGTTTCTAGCAGGCTCCTGTGAGATGCAGACACCCCCAGTCTATGGGCCACGCTTCCAGGGCCCTAAGCACCTAAGGGCTCTGTTTGAATTAAACAGAATTAATTAATCTAAAAACACTCATAAAGCATAAAGATCAAAAATATTCAACCGTATGCTTAACATGCCCCAACTTTCAAGCAGATGCAAGATTCATGCATAAGATGAACGAGTTACACACAAGAATAAGGAAACCACATGTTCCCTCCACAGCTGAGCTTAGAGTGAATTAGTCCTGAAATCACCACACCCACTTATAATCGGATGAAAATTCTGAAACATTGATAAGGCATAAAGATTAAAATAATAATTTTTTAATTATTAAAAATTATTAAATATTAAATTATATGCCTAACAGATCCTGGACACTCTGGGGTTGAAGGCAAGGAGAAGGCCACAGATAAAAGAGCAGCACCTGAATCTCCCCTTAAAATCACAGAACTTAGTCCTTGACAACCCTGTCCTTGTTAGGACGGCTACCGTTCTCCTCTGACTTGATGAATGAGCAGGGCCCGCACCTTCTGCCCCCACATACAGCTGAACACTGCATTTTTAAATTGTATTTAACTAATAGACTTATTTAGAGTAGTTTGGAATTCACAGCAAAAATCAAGCAAAAATACAGAGAGTTCCCACGTACCCCTCCCCCTACACACCCAGTCTCCCCCGTCACCAGCATCTCCCACCCAAGGGGCATATGGGTACAGTGGATGACCCTGCACTGACACATCACCATCACTCCGGGTCCACGGTTTACATTAGGGTTCCCTCTTGGTACATTCTATGGAATTCAACAAATAAATACTGACATTTTAGTATCCACCATTATTATAGTATCATACAGAATAGTTTCACTGCTCTAAAAACCCCCCATACCCCACCTATTCATCCCGCCCTCCCTCCCTCCCTTCAAATCCCTGGGCAATCACCGATCTTACTGTTTCCATAGTTTCCCTTTCTCTGGAATGTCATATGTTTAGAATCATACAGTATGTACCTTTTCAGATTGCCTTCATTTAGTAATTTGCTTCAAAGATTGCATTTAAGGTTCCAAGTCTTTTCATGGCTTAACACCTTATTTCTTTTTACTGCTAAATAATATTCCATTGTCAGGATGGAAGCAACCAAGGCCATCTTGGTTGCTTCCAGGTTTGGGTAATTATGAGTAAAGTTGCTATAAACATTCACGTGCAGGTTTTTGCTTGGAAATAAGTTTTCAGTTCATTTGGGTAAATATCAAGGAGCACGACTGCAGGATCATATGGTAAGTGTATGCAAGGTTTTGTAAGAGACTGCCAAACTGCCTTCCAAAGTGCCGCACCATTTTGCATTTCCATCACCAACGAACAAGAGTCCTGTTGCTCCGCATCCTCGTCAGCATTTGGTGTTATCAGTATTTTGGATTTGGGCCGTAACAGATGTGTAGTGGTATCTCATTGTTGTTTTCATTTGTAATTCCTTAATGCAATATGAAATTTTTACTAATGCTTACTTTTCGTCTGTGTATCTTCTTTGGCAAGCTGTCTGTTCAGGTAGTTTGCCCATTTTTCAATCAGGTTGTTCATTTTCTAATTGTCGAGTTTTAAGAGTTCTTTGTCTACTTTGGATAACAGTCATTTATCAGATATAACTTCTGCAAATATTTTCTGTCTGTGGCTTGTCTTCTCATCTACTTGACAGTGCCTTTCGCAGAGCAGAAGTTTTCAATTTTAATGAAGTCCAGCTTATCATTTCTCTCACATATCATGCCTTTGGTGTTATATTTAAAGAGTCATTGCCAAACAAAAGGTCATTTAGATTTTCTCCTCTATGTTATCCACTATAAATGTTATGTTTATGTTTTATATTTAGGTTCATGATACATTTTTAATTTTTGTGAAGAGTTTGCATGTGGCTGTCCAGTTGTTACAGCACCATTTGCTGAAAGCACTATCTGTTCTCCACTGAGTCAGCTTTGCTTTGTTGTCAGTTGATTACGTTTGTATGAGTCTGTTTCTAGGCTATCCATTCTGTTCCAATGATCTGTGTGTCTATTATTTTGCCAATAGCACACCATCTTGATTATCATAGCTTTATAGTGAGCCTCGAAGTCAGGTGGTGTCAGTCTTCTAACTTGGTTTTACTCCTTCATTATTATGTTGGCTTCTCTGGGTATTTGTCTTTCTATGTAAACTTTAGAGGAAGTTTGTTGATATATAAAAAATACCTTGCTGGGATTGCTGATTACTGAAGTATAGTTAATTTACACTGTCGTGTGAGTTTCAGGTGCATAGCAAAGTGATTCAGATATGTGTGTGTGTGTGTGTGTGTGTGTGTGTGTGTGTATTAATATAGGGTTGGCCAAAAAGTTCCTTTGGTTTTTAAGTAAAAATAAAAGACACATTTTTCAAAAAGTCTTTTGTGTCCAGGAGTCCCACTGGGTCCTGCTTCATTTCAGTAGGAAGTCAGATCCAAGCATTTTACATGCACTTATTCTCCCAGCAAAACCGAGTGCTAACCCTGACTCTGTTCTGCAGACAGGGAACAGGTTCAGAGAGTCGTGTGGCTGACAGGATCATGGTGCTCCAGCTGGGTGTCAGGCCTGAGCCTCTGAGGTGGGAGAGCCGAGTTCAGGATACTGGACCACCAGAGACCTCCTGGCTCCACGTAATATCAAATGGCGAAAGCTCTCCCAGAGATCTCCGTCTGAACGATAAGACCCAGCTCCACTCAATGACCAGCAAGCTACAGTGCTGGACACCCTATGCCAAACAACTAGCAAGACAGGAACACAACCCCATCCATTAGCAGAGAGGCTGCCTAAAATCATAATAAGGTCACAGACACCCCAAAACACACCACCGAATGCAGTCCTGCCCACAAGAAAGACAAGATCAAGCCTTATCCACGAGAACACAGGCACCAGTCCCCTCCACCAGGAAGCCTACACAACCCACTGAACCAACCTTACCCACTGGGGGAAGACACCAAAAACAACGGGAACTACGAACGTGCAGCCTGCAAAAAGGAGACCCCAAACACAGTAAGTTCAGCAAAATGAGAAGACAGAGAAATACGCAGCAGATGAAGGAGCAAGGTAAAAACCCACCAGACCAAACAAATGAAGAGGAAATAGGCAGTCTACCTGAAAAAGAACTCAGAGTAATGATAGTAAAGATGATCCAAAATCTTGGAAAAAGAATGGAGAAAATACAAGAAACCTTTAACAAGGACCTAGAAGAACTAAAGAGCAAACAAACTGAACAACACAATAAATGAAATTAAAAATTCTCTAGAAGGAATCAATAGCAGAATAACTGAGGCAGAAGAACGGATAAATGACCTGGAAGATAAAATAGTGGAAATAACTACTGCAGAGCAGAATAAAGAAAAAAGAATGAAAAGAATTGAGGACAGTCTCAGAGACCTCTGGGACAACATTAAATGCACCAACATTCGAATTATAGGTGTCTCAGAAGAAGACGAGAAAAAGAAAGGGACTGAGAAAATATTTGAAGAGATTATAGTTGAAAACTTCCCTAACATGGGAAAGGAAATAGTCAATCAAGTTGAGGAAGCACAGAGAGTCCCATTCAGGATAAATCCAAGAAGAAGCACGTCAAGACACATATTAATCAAACTATCAAAAATTAAATGCAAAGAAAAAATATTAAAAGCAGCAAGGGAAAAACAACAAATAACATACAAGGGAATCCCCATAAGGTTAACAGCTGATCTTTCAGAAGTAAAACTGTCACTGCAAGCCTCAGAATGGAAGAAAACATTTGCAAATGAAGCAACTGACAAAGGATTAATCTCCAAAATTTAAAAGCAGCTCATGCAGCTCAATATCAAAAAAACAAACAACCCAATCCAAAAATGGGCAGAAGACCTAAATAGACATTTCTCCAAAGAAGATATACAGATTGCCAACAAACACATGAAAGGATGCCCAACATCACTAATCATTAGAGAAATGCAAACCAAAACTACAATGAGGGATCACCTCACACCGGTCAGAATGGTCATCATCAAAAACTCTACAAACAATAAATGCTGGAGAGGGTGAGGAGAAAAGGGAACCCTCTTGCACTGTTGGTGGCAATGTAAATTGATTCAGCCACTATAGAGAACAGTATGGAGATTCCTTAAAAAACTAAAAATAGAACTACTGTACAACCCAGCAATCCCACTACTGGGCATATACCCTGAGAAAACCATAATTCAAAAGAGTCATGTACCACAATGTTCACTGCAGCTCTATTTACAATAGCCAAGACATGGAAGCAACCTAAGTGACCATTGACAGATGAATGGATAAAGAAGATGTGACACATATATACAATGGGCTATTACTCAGTCATAAAAAGAAACAAAACTGAGTTATTTGTAGTGAGGTGGATGGACCTAGAGTCTGTCATACAGAGTGAAGTAAGTCAGAAAGAGAAAAACAAATACCGGATGTTAACACATATGTATGGAAGCTAAAAAAAAAAAAAAAGTTCTGAAGAACCTAGGGGCAGGACAGGAATAAAGACACAGACGTAAAGAATGGACTTGAGGACACGGGGAGGGGGAAGGGTAAGCTGGGACGAAGTGAGAGAGTGGCATGGACATATATACACTACCAAATGTAAAATAGATAGCTAGTGGGAAGCAGCCGCATAGCACAGGGAGATCAGCTCGGTGCTTTGTGACCACCTAGAGGGGTGGGATAGGGAGGGTGGGAGGGAGATGCAAGAGGGATGGGATATGGGGATATATGTATATGTATAGCTGATTCATTTTGTTATACAGCAGAAACTAACACACCATTGTAAGGCAATTATACTCCAATAAAGATGTTAAAAAAAAAGACACATTTTTCATTTTCACCAAGAACTTTATTGAACAACGTATTCACTGTTTTGTTCCACCACCTTCTGCCATTTTTCAGGCAATTTCATAATTCCATCTTCCTGAAACTTTTTATCTTTTTGAGCAAAGAACTCTTCTAGGTACCTTTCACAGTCTTCCAGAGAATTGAAATTTTTTCCATTTAGAGAATTTTGTAAAGACCAAAATAAATGGAAATCTGAAGGTGCAAAGTCTGGTGAGTATGGCGGATCAATCAGAACTTCCCAGCCAAGCTGTAAAAGTTTTTGCCTGGTCATCAAAGAAACATGCGGTCTTGAGTTATCGTTATGGAAGATAATGTGTTTTCTGTTGACTAACTCTGGATGCTTTTCGTCGAGTGCTACTTTCAGTTTGTCTAATTGGGAGCAGTACTTGTTGGAATTAATCGTTTGGTTTTCCAGAAGGAGCTCATAATAGAGGACTCCCTTCCAGTTGCACCATATACACAACATCACCTTCTTTGGATGCAGACCGGCCTTTGGTGTGGTTGTTGGTGGTTCATTTTGCTTGCTGATCTCTTCCATTCCACATTATTGTACAGTATCCACTTTTCATTGCCCATCACAATTTGTTTTAAAAACTGAACGTTTTCATGACGTTTCAGTAGAGAATTGCATGCAAAAATACGGTCAATAAGGTTTTTTTTGCTTAACTTATGTGGAACCCAAACATCAAAATGATTCAAAACCAAGTTGGTATAAATGATTTTCAATGCTTAATTTTGATATTTTGAGTATGTTGGCTATCTCCCACATGGTATAACATTGATTGTTCTCAATTAATGTCTCCATTTGATCGCTATCAACTTCAACTGGTCTACCCGACTGTACAGCATCATCCAGCGAGAAATCTCCAGCACGAAACTTCGCAAACCACTTTTGACATATTTGGTCAGTCACAGCACTTTCTCCATACACTGCACACATCTTTTTTTTGTTTCAGTTGCGATTTTACCTTTCTTGAAATAATAAAGCATAATATGCCGAAAATGTTGCTTTTTTTCTTTCATCTTCAATATTAAAATGGCTACATAAAAATTCAGCAATTTTGATAAGTCTTGTTTTAAATGCACGCGGATATGACAGCTGTCACATACAGTCTAACAAAATTGTTTCAAATGAAGTTAAAGACAACTAAGCACTACTGGAGCCATCTTAGGCAAAAAGACCGAATGAACTTTTTGGCCAAATATATATATAGTTTTTCAGATTCTTTTCTATTATAGATTATTACAAGATATTGAATATAGTTCCCTGTGCTATACAAGGAACTTGTTGTTTATTTTATATATATAGTACTGTGTATAGTATATATAGTAGTGTGTATATGTATATTACATTTTAAAAGAAACTACAAAACAAGTGATTTTATTAATTCATTGGAAATTATATATCTAGCTTTATCCTAAATTTTAGCTGTTATAAAACCTATGATTCCTCCTACAAAGGCTTTCATGCTATGATTTCTTCACTGCTGTTTACCTTCTTGGCAGTCCCGAAGTTCCCACAGGACGCAGAAGACACACACAGGTAGAAACACCTGGGAGGGCGGTCAGGGCTCTCCCAGGATGTCAAAGCTCAGAAGGAACAAACAGAATGTATTTAAATTTTTTTACTATTTTAATTGTTACAATAGATGTTGGCAGTAAAAATGTTCCTTCATGAACTAGAACAATTTGAGATTCACATCTAGTAATAAAAGAGTTTAATTAAAATAGAAAGCTTCCCTCTGGCTTCCTGTATTCACAGCACCCACTTGTGTGTCACAGCATGGATTATACATGGATTTGGGGGCCCCTTTCAAGATCTTCACATGGGTAGCCCAAATTGCTCTTAAGAATAACTGTCCAGCAGAATAAATCTCTGGTCACACCACTGACACTACAGCTGTTCAGGAGGCCCAGGAGTATGCCTGCATGAAGATTAAAAGTGTGACTTTCAAGTATCAGATTAAAAACTATGAACAGTGTAAACAGATACTGTAACAAACACAGACATTACCAACAGAAAATATCCATTCATATGCCACACTCTCCACACACACACTCACACTCATCATTTGCTTATTACCTTTTGCTAAGAAAAAAGGCTTATCATACATGCAAATAAATCTAGGTTTTTAAATGGTCATGTTAAAAGAAACATTCATGTAAGATGTTGTTCCATTAATTTATAAATAAGTTGCTTCCCAGGGGCCCACCATACCTTAACTTACAGAGCTCACTTGAATAAATTCTTAAATGAATAAAATATGAAATTAAGTAATAAAGTATCTATTGCCTACAATATGAAAGAAAAAGCCTTTCAAAACAATGTATCATTATATCTAAAGATACAACATAAGCTAAAGGCTATAGCAGGGAAGAAACCATTAAGTTATGAGTTAGAATTTCTATTTTTCTATTGCTTGTTGGGTTTCATTGAGCACGTAGCCTGTTTAAGGCCTGAAAGCTTTAACCCTAGGACTCACCCTGCAAGGCCAAAACATATCTTGTTGGTGACAATTAAACATTCCTGGCTTCTGGCCTGGGGTATCAGCAAAAAAGCAGAGTAGGATGCACCAAGGGCCTGTCCCTCCATGGAAATACTGGAAAATCAGCCAAAACCGTCAGAATCAACTTTGTCAGAATTCCGAAACACATTAAAATGTTCACAGCAACTAAGCAAACACTGAAACAAGGAAAAGGCAACATAAAAATGGAAGGAAAGCTCTGTGTGTCTTTATCTGCCCCTGCTCCACCTCTCTCAACAGTGCCATCATATTAAAGACAGCTGCCCTCATTCCCAGTGCAGGAAACTGGGCCCTGGTTCCAGAAGAAGCAGAGCAGATCTTATTTGCAAAGAACTGTGTCTGTCAGCTCTAATCTTTCTGGAGGCTGCCTGAAGGATTGGCACAATGGGCTCATCTCTGTTTCACCCAACTTGGAACTCACTCAGGGCATAAAATCAGCAGGCATGCCTCAAAAATGCTGTAAGGCAAATGAACAACTGGCAGCCACCTGGGACAGAAGATTACCATTGAAGAATACAAAAGAACACCAAAAGCCTGAAAGGAGAAACTGAAGAGAGAGTTTCTTTGGGCAATTTGGGCATCAAAAGCAGTCATGTACACTGGGAAATTCAGAAAGCCACATGCATATCCAGGTCAGGATGCAAGCTCAGAAAAGACCTGTGAAGACACTCATCTTTAACATCTAGATGATCTTCACAGGAAGTGAAGGCTAAGGCAGAGTTTTAAACAGCCTGGCTGAGGATTAAAGGAGTGTCCCAACACAGAGCCATACTGCAAAGGGCTTATTTTTAACTCTCTTGCTCTCTCTCCCTCTTCTTTTTTTTTTAAATTTTCTTTTACTTTACTTTTCTTTCTTTCTTTTTTTTTTTACTTCTGGTGTTCAAGGAAATCTCTGTGAAACCAACTAGCTGAACCACAACTCTACAGATCAGAGACCATACATCACAAGGAATACAGACCTTCCAAAATAGTTTAGAAAAGTCACTAAGCAGACAAACAGCTCGAGCCTAGAGCAAGCAACAACAAACCTTGAGGAGAGAGAAGAATCTAACCTCCAGAGTTATATTGTATAATATTCAAAAAGTCCAATTTCCAACAAAACACTATGAAGCATGTAAAGACACAAGAAAGTATAACCCATTTACAGAAGAAATTAACAGAAACTGTCCCTCAGGGAACAGGTGTTGGACTAACTGTACAAAGACTTTGAATCAACTGTCTTAAATATGCTAAAAGATTTAAAGGAAAGTGTGGACAAACAGCTAAAGGAAACCAGAAGCATGACGTATTACCAAACAGAGAATAGCAATAAAGAGACAGGAATTATAAAAAGGAACCAAACAAATTCTGAGGCTGAAAAGTACACTAACTGAAAACTTTAAAACTCACTAGAAGGCTTCAACTTGAGTAGGGAGAAGAAAGAATTAGCAAACTTGAAGATACAACAAGAGAAATTATCTACTCTGAGGAGCAGGAAGAAAAAAGAATTTAAAAAATGAACACAGCCTAAGAGACCAGTGAGATAAGAGACCTGAGACAATTAAGCATACCAACATCAAGTGCATAATAGGACTCTCAGAAGGAGAGACAAGAAAGAAAGAGGCACAAAGAATACATGAAGAAATAATGGCGAAAAACTTCCCAAATTTGATAAATTATATGAATCTATGCACTCAAACATCTCAATGAACTCTAAGAAGGATAAACACAAAGAGATCCACACCAAGATACATTATAATCAAATTGTCAAAAGCCAAGGACAGAGAGAATCTTGAAAATAGAAAGAGAGAAGTGATTCATCACATACTGGTGATCCTCAAAAAAATTAACTGTGATTTCTCATCAAAAACCACAGAGGCCAGAAAGCAGTAGGATGACATTCTTAAAGTGCTGGGGAAAAAGGCTGTTAACCAAGAATTGTATATCCTATAAAACTATCCTACAAAAATGAAGGAGAAATTCAGAACCACACAGTGTATGATTCCTATTATTTGAAATATTCAGAGTAGGTACACAGAGACAGAAAGAAGATTGGTAGTTTCCATGGGTTGGGGGATGAAGGAATGGGGGAAACTGCTTAATGGGTATGGACTTTCCTTTTAGGGTGATGGAAACGTTTTGAAATTAAATATAAGTGGTGGTTGCACGAAAATGCATATGTATTAAATGCCAAAGGACTGTTCACTTTAAAATGGTTAATTTTATGTTATGTGAATTTCACCTCAATAAAATAAAAATTGAAAATAAAAAAATTCTGGGTTCTGACAACCTGGCAGAAGTGTTAAATCACGAATGCCCACTGCTTACTCTCTTCCTTGGTCACCTGCCTGACCCCAAAGGTATCTGAGAAGGAGGGATCCCTGGTTTAAGATAATGTGCTTTAGAAATACCAAAAAGCAGCACATCCCTGGTGGCGCAGTGGTTAAGAATCCACCTGCCAATGCAGGGGACACGGGTTCTAGCCCTGGTCCGGGAAGATCCCACATGCAGCGGAGCAACTAAGCCCATGCACCACAACTGCTGAGCCTGTGCTCTAGAGCCCGCGAGTCACAACTACTGAAGCCTGCGCACCTAGAGCCCGTGCTCCACCACAAGAGAGGCCACCGCAATGGGAAGCCCGCGCACCTCAATGAAGAGTAGCCCCCACTCGCCACAACTAGAGAAAGCCTGTGTGCAGCAACGAAGACCCAAAGCAGAAAGAAAGAAAGAAGGAAAGGAAGAAAGACCAAAAAGCAACGCACTATAGATTATGCCTTAGAGAACTAAGAACTGTCAAAGATAATTAGTGACTTGCTATTCTAAGTAAGACCCCATCCTTGGGTATGGAGAGGAAACACTGGGAAAGCGACCTTTATCAGCAATCAGCAATACGAAAGAATGCCACATGCAAGGCCACCTTACAGTTCATTGTTTCTTTAATTTTGTGTGTGGATATTTCACAGGGATGCAAAAGCAAACTATATTAAAAATAGTTTAACCAACTTTATAAAGTTACCTAAGTGTGGCCCAGTGCCAATTATGGGTATCAACTCTGATCCAGTTAATGAGCACGTTAGTACTTCACACAGACAACCTTGCATCTGTCTGGATATCCTGTGTGCACCCTGAATGGGATCTCTCTCTCTATGAAAGAGAACGTATGTCACACTCCAGGGGGACCTGCCGTTGCCTGATGCAGCCCTCAAAGCACGTTCGGGGGCTCATCGCTCAGCTCCACAACGAGAGGCTGTGATGGCATAGTTCTCCCAACTACATCATGCCATAAAGCAGACAGATGATGATTTAAGCACATCTTGAGGTCTGTCCTCCAAAGAGCATCATTAAAAAATGTTAAAGCACATTATTCTCCTCAAAATCTTTTAATTCTCTTGAAATTGTGACATCACTTTCTCTAAATACCTCTACAGTACTTAAAAATTCAATTCAATGATGGAGTTCAAAGAAGTCAACAACGGAAAGTTAGTGCAGTCCAGGGCCGTCCATCCTGTCTCCTCTGTGAGCATATCTGGTCTGCTGAGTCTGAGTACCTATACTTTCTCAAACAAACCAGCAATTATTTTGCTCCCTGAAATTTTCATTTCCAATCCACCAGGTTTGGTCTCCCGGAGCCCTTTAATTCCAATATAGTCCTTGATTTCAAGGAAAAGCAAAGGAAACTCAAAAAATTTCCCATAAGAGCTGCCTGATTGTACTAAATAAATTTCCATGTTTTCCTTCAACTTCCCCCATATATTCCTAAATTGTCGAAGACGTTAAAGGAAAACATAGAGATGTATTTATTTAGTGTAGATGGCTAGCATGGGGGAACTTTTCAACCTTTTTGACTTAGGTCAATGACTAGAAAACAAATTTCCAATCTTGGCTATGCCCTGCTTCACATCACACAATAGAGCTAAGTTAGAGAGTTTACCACAAGATTCTTCTGATGGAACTAAACATATCAACTTCCTCTTTCAACTGGAAAAAAAATTAGTTAAATCATCTAGTACTCTTCTTGTACTATTTCATCAAAGCTCAGTATTTCAAAC
Source organism: Balaenoptera physalus (assembly GCF_965194825.1). Taxonomy (NCBI): domain Eukaryota; kingdom Metazoa; phylum Chordata; class Mammalia; order Artiodactyla; family Balaenopteridae; genus Balaenoptera; species Balaenoptera physalus. Next base: position 149,021,924 of record NC_138883.1, read on the forward strand.
TTAAATTTTTTACAATCAAAGACCAAGGCCAAAGCTGTTAAAGCACCCTATTCATCTGGTACAATACTTTTATTACTACTGTTGCTTTGAATCTTGTTTGTTTGTGGGTTTCTGGGTGGGCAGGGGCAGCTAAAGTTCTCAGGCAGGGAAAAGAATCTCAAGCAAGCTACACCAGACCCACATTTATCACATGTAACGTACTTAATTCTCAAACCTTTCATTTAATTGTACCAGAATACATTAAAATGTATTCTTGAATAAGTATCTATGGATGCAAATGCTTAATACTAAAATTAGGTTGGGGGGAGGGATAAATTAGTAGTTTGGGATTAAAATACACATACTACCATATATAAAATAAACAACATACTACCGTATATAAAATAAATAAACATAAGTTCTCTTTCATAGAACTGCAGTCATGGATGGAGAGGTACCATTCAGGTGTGTAGCATAGGGAACTATACTCAATATCTTGTAATAACCTATGATGGAAAAGAATCTAAAAAGGAATATATATATAGATATATCTATATATCTATATCTATATATAACTGAATCACTTTGCTGTACAATGGAAACTAACACAGCATTATAAATCAACTATATTTCAATAAAAAAATTTTAAGTGACAAAAATAAAATAAAATAAAATAAAATTATGTCAATTCTCCCCTAATACTTCCATAAATAAAACACAAATCTAATCAAAGATCCTAACAGTTTCTCACAGAACTCGACACACTGATTAAAAAGTTCATGGGTGGACTTCCCTGGTGGTCCAGTGGTTAAGACTCCGCACTTTCAATGCAGGGGGCACGGGTTTGATCCCTGATCAGGAACTAAGATCCCACATGCCACACGGTGTGGCCAGAAAAAAAAAAATCATGGGTAAAATATTTAAGAATAAAATTTTTTTAATTAAAGAAATACAAGAAAATTGCCCTAAGAAAAACCTCAACTTATTATAAGGCTACCAGTGTCAGAACTCACAAAGAGACCAAAGCCAAAATAGAAATTCCAGAAACAGATCCACATACACAGTCCCAAAATCCTGGGGTAACTGGCCATCAGTTAAAAAACAATAACTAAAACAATTCTACTTCATACTACACATAAAAGTAAACATGTAGATTATAGATGAGCATGTAAAAATTTTTTTAACTTTTAGAAGAAATTATAAGAAAATTTCTCTATAATATTAGCATATGGAAATATTTCTTAAATAAGACAAAAATCACTTAAGAAAATATTTACATATTTACATCAAAATTTAAACTTCTTATGGCAAGTGACAGTCTAGAGTCTAGGATAAGGTATTTCTAAAATATTAATTTAAAAGTATCCACAATCTATAGAGATCCTATAAATTGGTAGGAAAAAGCAAACACACTAACAGGAAAATTAACAAGGGGAACGAATAGGTAATTTAATGAAGAAGAAATCCCCATAGCAAATAACATAAAAATAAACACAAACTCATTAAGCTCAGGAAACACAAGCTAAAACAGTGATAACATACCCTGAGGCAGATTTACTACAAAGCTAACGAAGTGTAAGCTTCAAGACCCCCTCACTCATGTGGGCCCTTTACAAGGCCCTGGCTTCCCATGGTATTCACACAGTCATACGCTTCTGCAAACTTTGTAAAAGTAATTGTTCATGGACGTTTTGGAATCTAATAAAGAGGGAGTTAAACTGGTTTGGGATACACTGATGTGATTCAAAGTCATGCTGGTATAATTAGATTGTCACTACCCTTCCCCAGTAGGACTGGTGAACAGTGACACTTCTGCCCTGTGCCAGCTCACCCCACGCAGTGAAATGCAGCCCGGGACCAGAGGTCCAGCCACTATAAAACATGCTACAAAGCACCTACCGCAGATGGACAAGGAAGCATCTTAAGATTAATCTCTGGACAAGTAAACTTGAAATGACCTAAAATTTTACCATTCCTACATGAAAGAAACTTCATGGACATTTCTAAACTCTACAGTAATCTAAATATGCTGAAATAAACTTTTCTAGATTTTAGGGGGGGAAAAAACACTTTAAGGAATGATGTCAGCAAAGATATCAAACTAAGGAGACACAAAATTCTACCTCTCAATAAAAGCAATGGAAAAGCTGTCATAATCAACTTTTTTAGGAATTCTGAAAATTATCAAAGGTTTACAGCAACACAGGATGTGTTTATTCAAAGAAAAATGGCTAAGTCTCAGTAAGAACAGTGAGCTCTGTGTGTTTTTTTTTTTTACTACAGCCCCATCCCCCCATTCCCCAGCAGTAGCCTTGAAAATAACAGCCCACAGTCATAGTATCAGAGGGAGCAGAATGGGCCTCTTTCACAAAGAAATGTCATTATTTCTTTTAAACCCGTCTGGTGGCTCCCTGGAAGACCAGATCAAAAGGCTTATTTTTATTTTACCTGACTAGGAATTCTCCCAGTGCTAAAGTTACTGCCCAGGGATATTTGTTGAAAACATTTCCAGGCAAATGTTTTATTCACTATTACCTGGGGTAATACATAACAGTCTGGGCAAACAATACCCTAATCAGAAAGCTGAGGATGAAAGACTGGGGAATAAGAGGCCCAGAAGAGCTTTGAAAAGTTCTGAAGTATTCTTGGGAACCTAAAAGTCCATGCACGTGTAGAGCTGTGCCCATGCTCCAGAAAGGTCCGAGAAGGCACTAAGCTCTCACGTCTGGCTGACCTTGAGCTCTACACAAGCCACCTGGCTGATTATGAACAGGCCCCAACATGCACACACAGCCTCCTGGCAAAGACGGGGACATTTTTGTGTTGTAGGCATTTAAGGAAACGTCTAATCAGTAGCAGATCACCAAGCTCTCAGAACAGAGAACTGCAGTGGCCACAAACAACAAAGAATACAGACTTCACAAAATTAGCTCAGAAAAGTTACCAACAAAGAACAGCTCCAAGGAACAGAAACAACAAAGCCTGGAGTGAGGGGAGAACATGGTTTCCAGAGTTATGACATAATAATATGCAAAATGTCCACTTTTCAATGAACAAAATAAGGCATACAAAGAAACAGGAAAATATGGCCCAACACAGGAAGAAACAGCAATCAAAAGACACTGTCTCTGAGGAAACACAGACACTTGGACTTACTGGACAAAGACATCATTTTTTTTTTAAGATTGTTTTCTTTTTTGATGTGGACCATTTTTAAAGTCTTTATTGAATTTGTTACAATATTGCTTCTGTTTCATGTTTTTTGGTTTTATTGGCCTCAAGGTATGTGGGATCTTAGCTCCCCGACCAGGGATCGAACCCACACCCCATGCATTGGAAGGCAAAGTCTTAACCACAGGACCACCAAGGAAGTCCCTGGACAAAGACTTTAAATGAGCTTTTAAGTGTTAAAGAACTAAAGGAAACCATGACTAAAGAACTACAGGAGAGCAGCAGAATAATGTTTCACCAAATAGAGAATACAATAAAGAGACAGAAATTATAGAAGAAAAAATAATAGAAACTCTGGAACTGAAAAGCATACTAACTAAAATTAAAATTTCTCTATAGGGGCTCAGCAACAAATTTTAGCAGGAAGAGGAAAGAATCAGTGAACCTGAAGATAGATCAATTAAGATTGTCCAGGCTTGGGGAAAAAAAAAAAAAGAAGAAGAAAAATGAACAGAGCCTCAGAGACCTGTGGGTGCCACCACAGTGCTCCACATACACATTCTGGGGATCTCAGAAGCACAGGAGAGAGAAGAGGCACAGAGAATATTTGAAGAAACAATGGCCTAAAACATTTCATATCTAATGAAAAACATTGATCTACATGTCCAAGAAGCTCAGGTAGGATAAACTCAAACACTCACCTAGATACGTCATAATCAAAGTGGCAAAAGCCAAAGACAGAATCATGAACACAGCAAAAGAGGAGCAACTCATCACGTGGAATCAACCCTCAGTAAGATGAAAGGCCCATATCTCATCAGAAACCATGGAGACCAGCAAGGCAATGGGATGACATTCAAACTGCTGAAATTTAAAAGGACAAAAAGCTGTCAATGAAAAACTGTATCCACCAAAACTGTAGTTCAAAAATGAGGGAGACATTGAGACATCCCCAGATCAACAAAAACTGGAAGTTCATAGCTTCCCTGCAAGAAATGCCAAAGGGAGCCCTTCAGGCAGAAGTGACAGGACACTAAGTAGTAACTTGAGTCTATGTGAAGAAGTAGTTGCCATCACTAGGGGTAATTACACAGGTAAATACAAAACACAATATAAATGCATTTTTGTTTGTCACTCCTTTTTTTCTATCTTATGTAAACCACGTCTACATGAAGCAATGATTACAGGTCTATGTTGATGAGCACACAACGTATAAAGATACAATTTGTGACAACAGAAAGAGAGAGAAGAATGGAGCAAGGTTTCTGTACACAATTAAGCTGGTATTAATAACAACTGTTTTGTTATAACTTAAAATGCTAACTGTAATCTCCAGGGCAACCACTAAGTAAACAACTCAAAATATATAGTAAAAGAAATGATAAGGGAATGAAAATGGTACACTATCAAACAGTTATTTACCCACAAGAGAAGACAGTAACTAAGGAACGAAAAAGACTTAAAACATAGAAAACAAATAGCAAATGGCAGAAGTGAATTTTTTCTTATCAGTAATTACATATTATGTAAATGGATTAACTGCTCCCCCAAAAAGCAAGGATTTGGCATAACAAACTAGAAAACATGATCAAACTACACCTACATGGAGCCCTACAAGAGACCTACTTTAGATTTAGATTTAGGTTGAAAGTAAAAGGGCAGAAAAAGATATTCCATATAAATAGGAACCAAAGGAGAGCTAGAGTGTATATACTAACATCAGACCAAATAGACTTTAAGACAAAAATGCTATGATAGACAAAGAAGAACATTATACAATAATATGAAGGTCAATCCATCAAGAAGATATAAGAATTATAAATATACATAACAACAGAGACCTCAAAATACACGAAGCAAAAACTGACAGAATCCAAGGAAGAAAAAGACAATTCAACAATAATAGATGGAGACTTCAATATCTCAATTTCAATAATGGATAGAAAAACTAGACAGAATATCAGCAAGGAAAGAGAATATCTGAACAAGACTATAAACCAACTCGACTTCATAGATACAACAGCAGAATACACCTTCAAGTTCATATGGAACATTCATCAGGATAGAACATATGTTGGGCTATAAAACAAGTCTCTACACATTTTTTAATTGTATATTATTTTTTTGATGTTGACCATTTTTTCATAGTCTACTGAATTTGTTACAATATTGCTTCTGTTTTATTTTTTGGTTTCTTTGGCCGAAAGCCATGTGGGATCTTAGCTCTCCAACCAGGGATCAAATCCACACCCCCTATATCAGAAGGCGAAGTCTTAACCACTGGACTACCCATGGAAGTCCCCAAGTCTCTACACCTTTTAAAAGATTCAAATCATGTGAGATATGTTCTCTGACCATAATAATTAAAAAAAAAAAAGAGGGAAATCTAGAAAACTTCCAAATATGTGCAAATTAAACAACACACTCTAACCTAAGGCAGATAAAGATATTAGACAGGTCAATATACCTTGTGAATATAGAGGTAAAACTCTTCAACAAAATATTAGCAAATCTAATCCAAGAGCATATGAAAAGGGTTATTCACCATAACCAAGTGGGATTTACTACAGAAACATGAGGTTGCCTTAACATATGAAAATCAATCAATATAATACACCATATTAATAGAATAAAACACAAAACCTACATGATGAACAGATGTACAAAAAGCATTTGACAGATCTCAACATTCTTTCAAGATAAAAACACTCAATAAACTAAAAATAGAAAGGAACTTCCTCAAGCCGATACAGGGCATCTATGAAAAACCAACAGCTAACATCATACTTAATGGGGAAAGACTGAAAGCTTCCCCCTAAGATCAGGAAAAAGACAAGGATGTCCACTGTCACCACTTATACTAAACATTGTATTGGAGGTTCTAGCCAGGGCAAGGAAGTTCTAAATAAGAAAATTATATAAAATACATCCAGTGTAGAAAAGAAGTAAAACTACCACTGGAGTCAAATGATATGATCTTATATATAGAAAACCCTAAAGAATCCACTCACACACACACACAAACCAAACGTATTATTGCTTATAATAAACAAGTTCAGCAAGGTTAGAGGAAAAAGTTCAAACAACAAAAATCAGTTGTCCTTCTATACACTAACAATGAACAATATGAAAATGAAATTAAGAAAACAATTGCATTTACAATAGTAGCAAAAAGAATACATTTAACCGAAGATGTATAAGACTTGTACACTGAAAACCATAAGACATTGTGAAAGAAAGTAAAGATGACAAATAAATGGAAGGACAGCCATGTACACAGCCAAATTCAATGCAATCCATATCAAAATCCTAATTAAATACTTTGCAAAAATTGACAAACTAATCCTACAATTCATATGGAAATTCTAGGGACCCAGACTAGCCAAACTATCTCAAAAAGGAACTACAAAGTTGGAGGACTCACACTTTCTGATTTCAAAACTTACTATAATGCTACAGTTATCAAGACAGTGCAGTACTGGCATAAAGGTAACTAAACAGATCAATGGAATAGAACTGAGAGTCCAGAAATAAACTCAGACAATTTATGGATGATACTGATTTTCAGCAAGGGTGCCAGGACCATTCAATGGGGAAAGAACAATATTTTCCAAAAACCGTGCTGGGACAACTAGATATCCACAAGAAAGGAATGAAGATGGACCCCTGTCTTATGCCATAAACAAAAATTAACTCTAAATGTTTCAAAGGCCTACATTTAAGAGCTACAACTACCGCAACTAAGACCCAACAGAGCCAATAAATAAATAAATAAATAATTTTTTTTTTTTTAAAAAAAAGAGCTACAACTACAAAACTCCTAGAAGAAAACATAAGTATAAATCTGCATGACTATGGATTAAGCAACAGTTTCTTGGATAGGACACCAAACGCACATATGACCTAAGAAAAATTAGATAAACTGGACCTCATCAAAAGTTAAAACTTTTGTGCATCAAAGGGTACTATTTTTGTTAATGAAGTATAGTTCGCTTACAATATCATGTAAGTTTCAGGTATACAGCACAGCGATTCAGTTTTATTTATATATTCATATATATACATTCTTTCCCTTATAGGTTATTACATAATATTGTTTCCTGAGCTATACAGTAGGTCCTTGTTGTTTACCTATTTTATCCATAGTAGTGTGTGTATGTTAATCCCAGTCTCCTAATGTATCCCTCCCCCCACCCGCCAAAGGATACTATTTAGAAAATAAAAAGACAACCCACAGAATTAGAGAAGATATTTACAATATTTACAAATCATATTGGGTCTGATAAGGGTCTAGTATCCAGAATATATAAAGGACTCGTACAGGTCAACAATAAGAAGACAAATAACCCAATTAGAAAATGAGCAAAGAATCTGAATAGAAATTTCTCCAAAGAAGATGTTCAAGTGGCCAATAAGCACATGAAAAGAGGCTCAACATCATTAATCACTGGAGAAATGCAAATCAAAGCCACAAGATACCAATTCACACAAACAAACAAACGAAAAAGGAAAACAAGTGTTGGAGAGGCCATGGAGAAATTGGAACCCTCATACCTGCCTGGTGGGAAAGTAAAATGGGGCAGCTGCTTTAAAAAGCAGTCTGGCAGTTTCTAAAAATGTTAAACATAGAATTAAACTCAGCAATTCTACTCCTTGGTATGTTAGATACATAGATTAGAGAAATGAAAAGGTATGTTTTATGTTCACACAAAATCTAGTTCACTAATGTTAATAGCAGCATTATTCATAATAGCAAAAAAGTGCAAACAACCCAAATGTCCATCAACTGGTAAATGGTTAAACAAAATGTGATAGATCCACATAACAGAATACCATTTGTCATTAAAAGGATGGAAGTACTGTTTCACGCTGTAACATGGATAAACCTTGAAAACATGATGCTAAGTAACAGAAGCCAAACGCAAAAGGCACATATTGTATGATTCCAGTTAAATGAAATGTCCAGAACAGGCAAATCCATAGGGACAGAAAGTAGGTTATTGGTTGGTAGAGGCTGAGGGGAGGGGGAAATTGGAGGTGACTGCTAATAGGTTTGGGATTTCTTTTGGGGGTTATGGAAATGTTCTGGAATTAGTGTGATGGCTGCACAACACTGAAATATACTGAAAACCACTGAATTGGACACTTTAAAAATGGTGAATTTTAGGTTATGTGAATAATATGTCTATAATAAAAAAATAAAAATAATAAAAATCATTTTAATCAGCAACGCCAAAGGAAAAAAACCTAAATATCTTTTGAGAATCTAGGGAAAATGAAATGACAAAATCATTGTCAGGAATAGGCAATCAAGGAGTATGTGGCAACATAATGTAGAAAAAGAGTATTACAAAGGTGTGTCAGGCAAGTCTTCAACTTTATTTAAAGTGTGTTTTTCCTAGATTGTATGATCTATCTGGTACATTTTAAAGCATTTTTAAAAAATTTCTCCTTTGTGGTGACTTATTTTCTTATTCTAAATAAATATCCACTTTCATGTCTAAATTTGTATTTGCAATTTTGTGTTCTTTCTGTTAAAAGAACTGTAAAAGTTGGGTCCCACGAAACCCGGAGAGGAAGTGAGAAAATAATAACTCTTCTTGGCCCCAAATAGGAGTTCAAACTGACCTAAACAACTGGAAAAGCAATTTGGGAATTTTAGTGGCATTAAGGTGCCCATTCCCTGACCTGGGAATTCTGGGTGTGGGCTGTGCCGGCATGTTTGCACCTGAGCACAGAGACACGAGGGGACATTCCAGTCCCTGCCGCCGCGGGGTAAAGGCGGGTCATCAGAAACATGCTGCATGGTCATCACAGAACAGCACAGACAACCGGGACCTATTCTCCAAGGGAATCACAAACAGGCAGTAAATGAACCTACACCACCAGAAGGATGTGGGAAACCACACAAGATGCTCCAAGCACGTTTCAGAATGACACACAGTCAATATCACTTGTGTGATTTTTTTAAAAAACACACGTGCAAGCTCTGTATGTTTATTCTGCACATACAGAAATGAAATAAAAAGGAAGGTTTTCTTTGGTTATGAAAGGAACAAGATAGGCTGGGGGAAGATACAAGAGAGACTATAACTGTATCTATGATGTTTTAGTTCTTTAAAAACATTGTGAAGAACTGATGCAAATATTTCAAAGCTTAGGCATCTAATTCTGCATTGTGCAAATACAAATATTCTTTGGCTCACTCTCTGACCTTTTCTGTCTGAAGCTCGGTTGAGAACACTGACCTGAGCGGAAGAAATACTTGAATCTTAACATATTTGTCAACCAAGAGCGGGAAAAACAGGCATGAGCAATTCAGGAAATGCTAAGTAAAATAATGATACGTTAACAGTTTCATCTATCAAACTGAAAGCGTTGGCGGCTCCCCTCACCCACCCCATGGTGGTACCCCAGGCTGGCAGAGACCTTGAAAACACTCATCTCCCTTGGCTGGAGCAGTTCGAATCTGGCAGTTTATCATAATGTACGTTTCTCCTGATGTTGTGCAAAGATTACGCTACAAGGATGTACACTGCCAAGTCACCTTGTAGATAAAACGAGAAAACAGGGGAACAACCAAAATGCCCAACAACTGTTGGGTAAATTGGAATTTGTTAAATAAACCATGAATATACAGCGGATGTGTATGCAGACAGTGAAAATGACATGTAGGTGAATATTTAAGTACTTAGAAAACACGTTCACGCATGTCAGGCGGGCTTCCTGCAGACGCAGGGAGATGGGCTGGCTTTGTCACAGGGACCCCGAAGCAGCCTCCTTATGCCCTGAGTGTCAGAGATTTTTCGAACTTCTCCCACGTCTCCCAGCTGCAGTCCGGAACCTTCCAGGCCTCTTCTGCATGATCAGCAGAACTGACCAGTCAGTCAATGGCCAAGCATACGCACGCAGCTAGTGTCTGGCAGTTTTTTTTTAAATTGGGGTATAGTTGTTTTACAATGTTGTGTTACTTTCTACTGTACAGCAAAGTGAATCAGCTATATGTATACATATATCCCCTCTTTTTTGGATTTCCTTCCCATTTAGGTCACCACAGAGCAATGAGTAGAGTTCCCCGTGCTATACAGCAGGTTCTCGTTGGTTATCTATTTTATACATAGTAGTGTATATATGTCAACCCCAATCTCCCAATTCCTCCCACCACCCCCCCATTTCCCCCCTTGGTGTCCATATGTTTGTTCTCTACGTCTGTGTCTCTATTTCTGCCTTGCAGACAGGTTCATCTGTACCATTTTTCTAGATTCCACATATACACGTTAATATACGATATTCGTTTTTCTGTTTCTGACTTCACACTGTATGACAGTCTCTAGGTCCATCCAGTTTCATTCAATTCCCCGGTAATCCCGAGAGGTAAGGCGCCCTGATCTCTGCGTCATGGGACGGGAGCAGAGTAGAGGTCAAACACAGGACAGGAAGCAATGGGGCACCATCCCCACCCCATCACCCCTGTCCCACTGGTTCTGGTCCCCATCACCTCCAACCTCAGGGGCACTAAGATACTTCAGCACACGTGTTATAACATGCCCCTTATTCCAGCATATCTAGGATGACAACAGTTGCAGGACGTCCCAGGAGAAGCAGCAGGCTGCTGACAAACACTGACACGCCATCCACAGGGAAAACCCACCCAGGATCTGGAAGTGTTGAAATGTGAAAATATGCGCACATCCTAAACTCAAAACACCTCAAGCACGCTAAATCATCAACAGTAATTATTTGAGAGTTATGAAACTAGGGCCAGGATTTTTTCAGCCCATCTGTGTTTTCTAAAGTTTCTACAGTGAATTGTATTACTGCTAAGATTAGAAAAATGGCAAATAGGCTTTTAAAGGAAAAAAATAAAATAAATGAGCCAGCCAGATTTACCCTGAAACTAATGAAGTTCAAGCTTCGGGGCGTCCTACATACCCAGGCTCCGTCCAAGCCTCATGGGAGAGGCCCCGGCTTGTTTGTATTTGCAGTTTTAGTCCCCCACAATGCACATGCTTCAGGCCCCATAAAGCCATGATCTGTCTTGGAACCAACAAATATGGAGTACGTAACACATCCTTGTTGACTGCTTTAAAGAGAGAGAGAAAGGGAAACATTTCAGCTCAGGTGAGGACAAAAGCAAGCCTAGGTAGTCACACCTGTATTCTCCCTCTGCCTTTCATAATCATCATCTCTGCTGCCACAGAGTGAACTGTGTCCCCCTTCCAAATTCACATGCTGAAGCCCTCACCCCCCAACATGATGGTATTTGGAGGTGGGGCCTTGGGAGGTGAGATGCTTAGATGAGGTTGTGAGGGTGGGGCCCCCATGACAGGGTTAGTGCCCTTATGAGAAGAGGAAGAGAGCTCTCTCTACACCACGTGAGCACCGAGCAAGGAGGCAGCTGCCCACAAGCCAGGAAGCGAGCCCTCCCAGGAACTGACTCCAATGGTACCTTGGATGTCCAGCCTCCAGAACTGTGAGAAATAAACGTCTGTTGTTTAAACCACCCAGCCTGTGGTGTTCTGTTGGAGCAGCCCCAGCTGTCTCAGACACCTGCCCTCCCCGTGATGCCTGGACCTGGTTATGCACCCACCTAGAGGTCACCTCTCAGCTCTGTAAGCCACTCCACAATGCTGAAGTTTTATACACAAATGATGAGCTGCCAACATTTTATAAATGCTATTCACCCAAGAATTCTCTTTTCTCTGGGATCTGCCAGGTTCTTTTAAAAGTCACCCTCTTTTCATCTGCACTGAGATTTTCTTTTTAAATCCCTCTTTAAACACTTCCTTTTGCGTGATGTCTTAGCCTTAAGTACTGAACCTTAAAGAAAAGCTGTTTTCCACTCATTGCTTTGTTTTAGATTCACTCTCCCTGACCTTTGAAAATGGCAAAAGAATCTGGGGTCACATGCTTTGAACACCCAAGCAGTAAAGGGACCAAGTGACAAATCCAGTTAGAATACCCAGCCCCAAGAACCCTAAAGCCATATGCCACAGAACCCTCAGCCAAATGAACCACTGTGTTGAACATCAAAATGTAACAACACTAAAAGTTAAAGTGCTCTCTTTGAAAAGGAGTAGGAAAACCCTAAAATTCCACAGAACCTAGTTTGCAAAACCATGCATCTGCATTCCCATCAAGCAAGAAGCAAACAGAATGCAGGATCTTTCCCTCTACAAAAGCCAGGCCTCCTCTACCTTGTCCACGGAGGAGGGGGACATACACCAGGTGTGATGCACATATGCTGCAATACTACTGGGGAGATGGGTGACACAGCTCAAGGTCTGGGGGGGGGTGAACAGGAGGTTCTCACTGTAGCAAGACTTTTACAATATTCGCTCAGAAACGGTGATTATTTGCTCCAGCTTAGAGGTACTCCCTCTGGACCCTGCCTGTCTGTCCACATCCCACAAGAGCATCCCAACCCGAATGCAAACCCTCAGCTTAACGGACAACACCCATCAGCAGAAGCATCTCCAAGTCCATGTCCTGGTCTCTGAGGTCTGGAGGCACCGAGATTTGGGGCACATTCATGTAATCAATAGATATTAATGAAGTGCCTGATTGGGAAGCGAGTGATCTGAGGGGTGGGAAACGGTTAAAAACTCAGGGTGACAGGCTATCAGGTCCAGAACTCTAGGCCTCATAGTATTTCTACTGATTGCCATTCAAGCTATTTATATATATTGGACTTGCAATCCGAGAAGAAAGACAACAAAATACCTTGTTTGACTTTGTGGATATATTAATTGGAGAAATGTGATTGTTCTTAATTACTAAATCTATGTTGTAATACTATGTTTTTCATTAAACACATCAGACTAAATCTCATGGGTTTTCACTTCAGCTCTAAACCCCTGTTCATGTCCTTTCTTCACAGCCTTGCTTTCTTCACCATCGATTTACTGGGCACCTACTATGTGCCAGCCACTGTTCCAGGCACTGCAGATACAGCAGAAAACAAAACAGACAGAATCCCTGCCTTTGCAGAGGAGGAGCAAACAAAAAATTATAACCAAAAAATAATAAACAATACCCCAAAATAGTAAACAATAACCACAGGAACACATGGGTTCTGTAGCGGCTTAAACTACTGAAGTTGACAGTCTCACAGTCCTGGAGGCTGAAGACTGAGATCAAGGCGTCTCCAGGGTTGGTTCCTTCTGAGGGCTGGGAGGGAGCGTCTGCTCCAGGATTCTCTCCATGACTTACAGGTGGCTATCTCCTCCCTCTGCCTTCCCGTCATCTTCCCCGTGTGGGTGTGTATCCAAATTTCCCGTTTATAAGGACGTCAGACTGGATTAGGGCCACCCCAAGGATCTCATTCTACCTTGATTACTGCTGCAAAGACTCCACCTCCAAACAATGGCATATTCTGAGGTGCTGGGGGTTAGGACTTCAACATATGAATTGGGGGGACACAATTCAACCATAACAACAGGAAACAAAAGTCACCCTAAGAAAAAGAGAGGCATTCAGACAACCATGGACACTGTGGTCCCTTGTCAGCATCCATTCCTCCCCCCCCCAAAAAAAAACGAAACAGCCGTACTGAGAACAGACCCACCCAGCTCCGGGAGCTCCCTCACAGGTGCAAGCCAATCACCGTAAACTCTTCCCCCGGCCAGAGCACTGGACGTGGGATGGACATACTCTAGGGCCTGAGCAAAGGTGGATTCCGGGCAGTCCTTGACCACCGTGACAGTCAGGGAGTAGTAGGCCACGGCCTAAGTTGGCCCAATTAACAGAAAGTCTAAAACGCTTGCTCAGACAGGGCAGTGTGAAGGTGTGAGGCCTGGAACTGTTGCAGCCATTTTGCCACCGCAAGGCCAAAGCTGAGCCTCAGAGGAGGACAGAACCAAGAGAACAGCAGAGAAAAAGAATCTAATCTCTGATTAATAAACCCACTTGAAGCTCATCCTGCCTGCAGAGATCCACAAAGCCAGGGTGACAGCAATGCCAGGAAAATCTGATATAAAATTATCAACACAAAGCTTTTACTAGTGAACTTAATCGCATTTAAAATAGAGAACTCACCACTCTCACTAGTATTCAGGGGATAGCTCTGTCCACTCGCACTGGCGAAAACGTGAAAGAGTAATAATACTAAGTGCTCATGAGCATGTGGATAAAAAGTAACTCTCAGATGCAGGCATGGATGTGTAAATCAGCATGGACCGTACAAAAATGACCCCCTTCTGCCTCCCTCCCTCCCGCTTCATCAGAAGATGCCTACACCCTAACGCCCTGTGACTATGCAAAAGAGACCCTGAAAAGGTGATAAAGGTGAGGGATCTTGAGATGGGACGACCACCCTGGACTGTCTGGGTGAGAGGATCTGTCTAATCCCACAAGCCACGAGAGCCCTTAGGAGCAGAGAACCTTTCCCGTTGGACTCAAGGTTGAGGCAGGAGAGATGTGAGAAGCCACTGTTGCTGGCTGTTGGAGGCCACTAGCCAATGAATGTGGTGGCCTCCAGAGGCTGGGAATGACCTCGGCTGGCAGCCAGCAGGGAGAAAAGGATCTCAGTCCTACAAACACCAGAAATGGAATTCTGCCGGCAATCGGAACTGCTGGAGTAAGGAAACGGATTCCCCCCAGGAGCCTCCAGGAAGGAGCACAGCCTGCCCAGGCCTTGACCGTAACCTGGTGAGACATGCCACGGAACTGCTACGGAACAGTGAGACCATAAACCTGTTGTTTTAAGCCGCTAACCATGTGGCAATCGTTGCAGCAGCCCGAGAAAACAAAGACAGCTGCCTGGAAAAGCAGCACATCCGAAGCCAGCACAGCCAAGGAGGGACATCCCCTGACCAGCAAGTGCCCACCCAGGTGTACACCCTACAGCAAGTGCCCCCGCCCCCACTGGTGGGGCTGTCCTACACCTGTGGAGGCACCAGCCACTGAGGGCTCTTAGGCACTTGAAAGGCAGCTAGTACAAATGAGGAACTGCAGTCTTAATATAGTTAGTTTAAATTAACTTAAATTGTAACCATCACAGGTGATGCGTGGTTCCTCCATTGGATGGCGGTGCCCACAGCAGAGATTCTCTAACACTGCTGCACATTAGAATTTCCTGGGGAGATTTTTAAACACTGATGCCCAGGCTGCATGCCAGACCAATTACATAGAATACCTGGGGGTGGGAACGAGACACATCAGCATTTTTTTAACTCTCCGGGGATTTCAATGTACAGGCAAGTCTGAGACCCAGTGCCCCAGGGAGACAGCCCACAGGAGCACACGTGGTCAGATACAAGGATGGTGGCTGAATCCCCACCCCCAACCCCCGCCTTGTAATAAATACTAAACGGAAAACTGTAAGGTTCCCATTCATGCAATGGAATGTTAAGTACACGGCATTCAAAGTAAATGATGAGATCTACACGTATCACCATGGGTAAGCCTAGAAAACAGCGTTGACTAAAATGAAGTAGAGGGAACACCACTGACAATAAAATACCATTTATGTAAATTTTAAAAATATACCAAACAATGATACATGTTGATACAGAACTCATACCAAGTTCAAGATGGCAGCACCTGCTGAGGAAGGAGAAAGCGGGGGCTGGGGGCCATGTACAAAGGGAGCTTCAGTTGCATGTGAACTTACTTCATTTTAAAAGATTTGAAGCAATTACAGCAAAATGTTATTTGTTACAACTGGATGTTAGGACCCAAGTGCATATTATATATATTTTCTCTACACTCTTCTGGTGCATTAAATTTTCCATCATAACAAAAGAGAGGACAGAGGAGTAGATCCCATGGTGGGCAGCACAGGGGATGGTGTTTCTTTGGCGGGGAGTGGGGGCGGGCGGTTGGCTGGACTATATTATCTGGAGGGAAAGAAACTGATTCCTAGGTAGGTGTTTCTTCAAGTGGGGAGCCAATTCTCTTCAAGAATTTAAGGACTAAAGCAATTATGAGCCCTTCTTAGAGAAAAAAACTACTGGATAACAAAATCTGGCCATGCACAAGTCAACCAAAATAAGGGAGCTAGGGATGCCCTCAGTAAAGGAAGCAACTTAGGAGGATAGAGGCTGTGGTGCGGGGCTTCTGGGGCGCACCAAATGCCCTCAAATATGGGATGATGGTGAAATATTGCAGGCAGAAGGGGTGCAGAGGAGAATACAAACGTTACTAGCCCTGCCCTATAAACGCAAAGATCTAACTAGCAAAAAACAAGCTGAGGAAGGGGAAATAACAGTATTAATATATACCAGACACAGCCTATAAATTATAATACTAACTCCACCTTCAAAATAACTCTGTGACAAAGATACTGTTACTACTTCCATCTTTCCAAGGAGGGAAACGAGTCACAGTGAGGCTTCACGATCTGCCCAAGGTCAAGCAGGCAGTGCACTTGGGCAAGTGCCCGAGGGACTTGCACCCAAGCTGTCTGGGTGCAAGTGTTAACCCCTGTGCTACACTGTTCCCTGAAATTCAGTGTGCATCTGCTGATTCCCTCTGCAGTGGTATTCAAGAGACAGTGTGCAAATCTGAACTTCTAGTTTAAAAAAAGAATGACTGGATAAACAACAAGGTCCTACTGCATAGCGCAGGGAACTATATTCAATATCCTGTAATAAACCATAATGGAAAAGAATATGAAAAAATATATATATGTATTGGGTTGACCAAAAAGTTCATTCGGGTTTTTCATAACATGTTATGGAAAAACCAGAACGAACTTTTTGGCCAACCCAATATAACTGCATCACTTTGAAGCAGAAATTAACACAACACTGTAGGTCAACTATACTTCAATAAAATAATTTAAAAAAAATATTTAACTGATACAGCACTAAAATTTTTTAATATAAAGAAATAAAAAAAATGACTCCAACCACTAAAGATTTCTCATAACCTTTTCTACTGGACTTTTCTACTGGACTGTAAAGCATATTCATATTCTATTTCCTGTTAAATTAAAGCAAAACAAAATTTACATTTTAATATTCATCCTTAAAGTAAAACATACAATACAGAACTCTCTATACACATTCCCTCTGCTTACATCCATGAACAGAGGGGTGCCTGAAACGCTGCTCCCCAGGCATCATTGACAGGCTTGTTGTTGAAGGCGGCATTTTGCACGTGTGGTTTCTTTTCCTTTATTTTCTTATACCTTTCTGTATGGCTTGAATGTTTGATAATGGGTATTTATCATTTTTCACACAAAGTTATTCTCAATAAAATGTCCACTTAATGATACCTTGAAAAGACCAAGTAAAAAACACCAGTCAATGTGCCTCCTGTAGAAACAGAAGGAAAAGGAGGAGCATATGGACATTAAGAGGAAGAACATTCCTCCAAAAATAATCACAGGATCAGAAAGGTCTTTCGAAGACTGGCATCCTGCATGCATTGCAGGCAGACAGCACCCTGTGAGCCCAGGGCTCCTTCGAAGGAGAGGGCAGACTGTGCTCGGGAGGCGCCAAATAAAAGAGCAGGCATGCCACAGAGACTAAAAATATAAGTTCAGGAGAAGAATCCACAAAGAAGGATATAAAGATCAGAACTTACACCCTGCAAAACCAAACCACTGGTAGAGGGAAAAGCTTTGGAAATTCTCTCAGACTGCAAAAACAAAAAGAACGCCGCTTGACAAAGACTCCTGTAGTGAGACAAAACAGGAGAGGTCACAGAATATGAGAACAAAGTGTGTAGACAAAAGTGTTTCACGATGAGCTGCTATTTTCCAAAAAAATACAACTGTGGTACAAAAGCAGACACTTATTTTATGGAAGAAAATCTCTCTTCACAAGCATGTATTATAGATACTGCCTGAAATGCTCTCTAAGCTGTATAAAGGGACCAGTTTGTCTTACCATGTCAAGAAAACACATCGGTACATTTACTTGGAGCATCACATTTCTTGGTATCTAAAATAACATACACTATTACCTCCCTCTCTCTCTGTCTCTCTCTCTCACACACACACACACACACACTCACACACACTCACACTCAAGAGATAAGAAGATCCCTTTAAGCTAAACAGGAGCTCAAATATAACTTGAGGATTGTCAATAAACATAATTCCATCACATGAATAAAAATGAATAGCTTTAAAAGAAACAATGGTGATGTGATGGCAGCAAGACGGTGGAATGGTTGTCTACAATCATTCCACATAGAACATCGATTTTGACCCACCACCCATGGACAAGAGTACCTTTGTGGGAGTCTAGGAGTCCAGCAGAGTTCCAACACAGCATTGAAGTAAAATATCCAAGAGCAGAGGCATTGAAGAGAGTAAGAGGAACAGTTTCACTTTGCCCGTGTCACCCTCCCACAAGGCGGCACTGCTCGGTGCCAATGAAGCCCCCTCAGCCTGCGATGTCTTCAGGAGGGAAAATGAGAGTTTGAGAGGGCTCCTGGCTTCCCCAGCTCTGCAGGACACGGTCCAAGAGGCCCACTCCTTTCTTGCCCTGCCCAGAATACTGAGGTCATCTGCTCTTAGTACCTGCCCTGGCTTTGCAGGACTGAAAGATAGTAGACAATCTTAAAAACTCCCTGCCAAGAAGGAACAAAAAGTATGGAGCAGGCATACCCATAGAAAAGGTCCGAGAAAGCCTCAGAATCCCTAGCTGGACTGACTGGTGAAGCTATTTCTCCCTCAAAGTCAGTCAGTAAAGACCAGAGGAGGTGACTGCTTCTTCAAATGCAGGAACAGGACACTCTCACCATTTCTATTCAACACAATACTGGAAGTCCTAGCCACAGCAATCAGACAGGAAAAAGAAATAAAAGGCATCCAAATCAGAAAGGAAGAAGTAAAACTGTCTGTTTGCAGATGATATGATCTCACAAATTAAAAATTCTAAAAACTCCACCAAAAAAACCTGTTAGAACTAATAAATTCAGTAAAGCTGCAGGATACAAAATCAATATACAAAAATCAGTTTTGTTTCTGTACACTTAATAATGAATTATATAAAGAAGAAATTAATAAAACAATCCCATTTAAAAGACCATATATATATATATATATATATATATATATGAGTAAATTTAACTAACAAAGGAGGCAAAAGACCCATACAATGAAAATTATAAGACACTGATGAAAGAAACTGAAGAAGGAACACATAAACTAAAAGATATTTCACATTCATGGATTGAAAGAATCAATACTGTTAAAATGTCCAAGCTACCCAAAGTGATGTACAAATTTAATGCAAATTCCCAATCAAATGCCCTGTCAAATTCCCAATGGGATTTATCACAAAAATAGAAATAACAATCCTAAAATTTTTGTGGAATCACAAAAGACCCTGAGTAACTAAAGCAAACCTGAGAAAAAAGACAAAACTGGGGCATCACACTTCCTAATTTCAAACTCTATTACAAAGCTACAGTAATCAAAACAGTATGGCATTGGCATAAAAACAGACACATAGACAAATGGAACAGAATAGAGAGCCCATAAATAAACCCACACATATATGGCCAACTAATCTTAGACAAGGACCCCAAGAACACACAACAGGGAAGGGACAGTCTCTTCAAAAAGTGGTGCTAGGTAAACTTGATATCCACATGCAAAAGAATGAAACTGTTCCCCTATCTTACACCACTCACAAAAATTAAATACACATAAACTAAAGACTTAAATGTAAGACCTGAAACCAAGAAAATCTTAGAAGAAAACATAAGGAAAAAGCTCTTTGAGATTGGTCCTGGCAATAATTTTTTGGAAATGACACAAAAAGCACTGGCAACAAAAGCAATAACAAAGAAGTGAGACTACATCAAACTAAAAAGCTCCTATACAGCAAAAGAAACAATCAACAAAATTAAAAAGCAAACTGCGAAACAGGAGAAAACATTTGCAAACCATATACCGGATAAGGGGTTAATATCTAAAATATACAAGGAACTCACACAACTCAATAGCAAAACAACAACAAATAATCTAATTTAAAAATGAGCAAAGGACTGAATAGACATTTTCCCAAAGAAGACATACAAATGGCCAACAAGTACATGAAAAGGTGCTCAACATCACTCATCATCAGGGAAATTCAAACCAAAACCACAATGAGATATCACCTTATGCTTGTTAAAATGGCTTCATGAAAAAGACAAAAGATAACAAGTGTTGGTGAGGATGTGGAGAAAAGGGCACCCTTGTGCACTGCTGGTGGGAATGTAAATTGGAACAACCATCATGGGAATGATTGTGGAGGCTCCTCAAAACATTAAGACTACAACTACCATATGATCCAGGAATCCCACTTCTGGTTATTTATCTGAAGGAAAAAAAATCAGTGTCTTGAAGAGGTATTTGTACTCCCATGTTCACTGCATCATTACTCACAATAGCCACAACATGGAAACAACCTATATGTTCAGCAACAGAGGAACTGATAAAGAAAATGTGTGTGTGCACCCACACACCCACACAATGGAATATTATTCAGCCATAAAAGAAGGAATCCCTGCCATTGTGACAACATGGATAAACCTAGAAGACATTATGCTAAGTGAAATAAACCAGATAGAGAAAGAAAAATACTGTATATGATCTCACTCATATGTGGAATCTTAAAAAAAGATGTTTTTTTAATTTGAACTGATAGAAACAGAGAGAATGGTGATTTCCAGGGGCTAGAGGGTAGGGGAAATGGGAAGATGTTGGTCAAAGTGTGCAAACTTTCAGGTACAAGATGAATAAGTTCTGGGCATGGTGACTATAGTTAATAATATTGTACTGTACACTTTAAATTCACTAAAGGAGTATATCTTAAGCATTCTCTCCACAAAATTTAAAAAGGCAGCCCTGTGAGGTGATGGATGTGCTATTTAATTGTGGTAGCCATTTCACAATGTATACGTATATCAAATCTTCACATTGTACTCTTTAAATATATACAACTTTATTTGTCAATTATACCCTAACAAAGGCGGAAAAAACAATGGCAAAGTCCAAAACATATAAACTGAAGATAATTCTGACTTTATCTGAAATATTAAATATTATAAATAAAATAATATAGAATAGAAATAATCTCAAAAAAGATGACAAACAATGACAAACAGATGTATACTTTACAAGTATTAGCTAAAGCTGACAAAAGTAAATAATCTTTTATTTGGATAATTAGAAAGCAAAATGACCATCAAACATCCATTCAACTCTGTGATGTATGACCTATGAACTCACTTTCCACTTTCGTCCTTCCAGAATTATTTACATTACTATTAATACTATAATGGCCAATAAAAAAACAATGGAATTCCAAGCCTGGCAAGTTGACCCTGTGTTAAATTTACCCATCAATTCTACACAAACCTCCCATGTTTCCGATGAAAAAAGAGATTTTTCATAAAAAAATAAGAGTCATCCACATACAACTTAAACCTAAAAAACAGCACTGAAATTTTTTAAAATTGAAAAGCCTATTGTAGAAATCTACAAGAACTAATAAGTGAGTTTAGCAGGGTTGCAGAATACAAGATCAATACACAAGATGCAGCTGAATTTCTATATACTAATAACAAGTACTCAGAAACTTAAATTTAAAAACATTATCCAAAAAATGTGAAATAAATAGGGGTAAGTCTGACAAAAGATGTGTAAGACCCGTACACTAAAAACTAAAAAACACCTTTGAAAGAAATTTAAGACCTCAATTAAAGATCTAAATAAATGAAGGTGATTCACTTTGTTATAGAGCAGAAACTAACACACCACTGTAAAGCAATTATACTCCAATAAAGATGTTTAATAAAAAAAATAAAATAAAATAAATGAAGGGGTATAATGTGTTCATAAGACATAAAACTCCATATTGTGACAACATCAGTTCTCCCCAAATTGATCAGTAGAAGTGATTTTTCAACACGGGGTGACTTTGTCCCTCCAGGAGATATCTGCAACGTCTGGAGACATTGTTAGTTGTTGTAACTTGTGAGCAGGGGATAGTTCTGCTGTCTAGTGAGCAAAGGCCAGGGATGCTGCTAAACATCTTGCAATGCAGAGGACAGCTCTCATAACAAAGCATTACCCCAGCCCCAAATGTCAACAGTGCCAGTGCCAAGACTGAGAAAATACTGATCTATAGATTTAATGCAATTCCAGTCAAAATCCCAGCAGGCTTCACTATAAAACTGAAACACTAAATCTGAAATTCACATGAAAATCCGAAGGATAGAGAACAGCTAAGACAGCTCTGAAAAATAAGATCAAAGTTGGAAAATTAATACATCCTGATTTCAAGGTTTAATATAAAAGTTACCGTATGTTGAGAGAGAATTCTCCATGTATTTCTACACAGTCTGGGCTTTCTGAGCAAGCAGCATGGGAATAACACAGTTAGAGGGTGATGTGAATGTCTTGAAAGCCAGAGAGAGATTTAGAGACTCATCTCCCCTGTAGCCATTTGCTTATATTCCAGTGTAATAAACCTGGGAGAGAAAGAACAGAGATGCCAGCCACCCTACATGAATCCACAGCTCCTCTCCTAGGGTGCAGCCCCACCATACTTAAGGGGAACAGCTGGGACTCACCATGCTGCCCCCCAGGGGAACTGACACAAGATGCACTATGAGTAATAAAACGTTTGTTCTCGGCTCCAGAGACCTCGTTTCCTGACACACACACACACACACACACACACACACACACACACACATGGGTTTTGGGGGATTTTTTAACACAATAATCAAGGCAGTGTGGTGTTAGCATCAAGATAGACAAATAGACCAATGGAGCATTGCAAAACTAGACCCACAAATACAGGGACAAAAAATGTTGACAAACATACGAAAGCAATTCTGTTGAGAAAAGCCAGTCTTTTCAACAAAGGGTGCTGGAAAATTGGATCTCCTTATGGAAAAAAATGAAATAAACTTCAGTGTTTACCTCATACTACAAAAAAAAGAGTTAATTTCAAATGAATCACAGACTTCAATGTACTATAAAATTTGCATCAAAAGAACAAGAGAAAATCTTTGTGACCTTGGATCTGGCAAAGATTTCTTAGATACAATACCAAAGCATGAATCATAAAAGAAAAAAATTGAAAAACTGGACTTCGTAAATATTTTTAATGTCTTGTTTTTTTAAAGTCTTAATGTCCAAGACACTGTTAAGAGAATGAAAAGACAAGCTATACAGTAGAAGAAAATAATTGCAAAGCATATATATTGCACAGGATTTGTACCCAAAATATATAAAGAACTCAGAAAATTTAATAAAAAGAGGTATGACAGCAAAAATAGCAGAGTAAGGACCAATGAAAATTCTCTCCACCATAAAAGCAATGAAAAACTTGGCCAAAAAATGTCAGAATCAACTTTTCCAGAACTTCAGAAACAAATAAGAGCTTTGCAGCAATCTAGTGAGTATTTATTAAAGAAAAACAGCTATATCTCAGTAAAAACAATGAGCATTTGTGGCATTTTAGCTTGCCCTATTCCCATCCTACCTCCCAAGCTCCACTGTAGCCTTGAAACTAACAGCCCACAATCATGGTGCATACCAGCAGCCAGGCAAAGCACAGCAGAAGCTGTGTCAAAGCCCCATTCCCAGAGAACTGTCACAACGTGACCTGTCTGCTGGTTCTCTGGAAGAACCCACTCAGAAGGCTGTCTTTATTTGACCTGACTCAGAGCCCACTAAGCATGAAAAGTCTTTTCCCTGGGAATATTTGTGGGAAACAATGGAAGAAAACTTAATAATCACAGCTACTAGAAGCAATGGATAACAAAGGGACACAAAATAGGCTGACCAAAAAGCTTAAAGGAAAAAGCCATGGAATGAGACGTCCATTAGGCCTTGGAAAAGCTCCAACATACTCCTGAAAATCTAGAAAGCCACAGCATGAAAAGGGTTATGCACAAGCCAGGGACTGTGCATGTGCTCAGGAAAGGCCTGAGAAAGCCCTAAGCACTTGTCTCTGACTGACCTTGAGGTTCTGTGCAAGCAGGAAGTGAGGGCTAAAATGGAGCTGTAAGCTAACTGGCTGAGTGTAGAAAGTATGGCTCAATACCTACACACAGCCCTTCTGTAAAGACCTCTAGGACTCTAACTCATTCCAGGTATTTAGGAAATTTCTGCCTGATCATTGGTTGACCCCTAAGCTAACTGAGCAGAGAATTCAGTAGTGACACCTGACAAAGAATACGAACTTTACAGAATCAGTTTAAATCACTGAACAAGCAACAATAACAAATAACAAACTAGGAAGGGGGAATGACCAAATATCCAGAGTTGCCACACTATATTATTTAGAATGTCAAATTTTCAACAAAAGATTATGAAGCATACAAGTAAACAAGAAAACATAATCCATATACAGTGGAGAAATAGAGTAGTCAACAGAAACTTCCTGAGGAAGCCTAGATGTTGGATATACTAAATAAAAACATTAAATAAGCTGTTTTAAATATGTTCAAATAATGTTGTCTCACCAAATAGAGGATATCAATGAAGACATAAAAATAATAGAAAGAATGAAATGGAAATTCTGTAGTTGAAAAAAGTACAATAATTAAAAAACTTGCTAGAGGAGATCAACTGCAGATTTGAAAAGGCAGAAAAAAAATGAGTGAACTTACAGATAGGTCAATTAAAATCATGCAGTCTGAGGAACAGAAGAAAAAAGAATGAAGGAAAAGGAACACAGCCTCAGCCTCAGAAATCTATAAGACACTATCAAACATACCAAGACACATATAATGGGAGTCTCAGACGGAAAGGAGAGACAGAAAAGGGCACAATGGATATGTGAAGAAATAATGGCTCAAAGTTTTTAGGAAAAACATTAAATAGGAGGTATAGCATCCAAGAAGTTCAACAAATTCCAAATAATATGAACTCAAAGACAAGCACACCTAGACAAAGCATAAAAAAGTTGTTGAAGGACAAAGACAAAGAGAATATGAAAAGCAGCAAGTGAGAAGCAACTGATCATGGACAAGAGAGCCTCAATAAGACTAACAGTTAATTTCTTATCAGAAGGCAATGGGATGAAATATTCAAAGTGCTGAAAGAAAAACTCTCAGTCAAGAATTTTATATACAAAAAAAAATCATTCAATAAGGAGAAATTAAGAAGTTCCCAGGTAAACTAAAACTGAGGTAGTCTGTCACTAGCACACTTGCCCTACAAGATATACTCAAAGGAATCCATTAGGCAGAAATGAAAGAACACTAGATAGGTAACTAAAATCCACATGAAGAAAAAAGAGCACCAGTAAGGTAACTACATAGGTAAATATTAAAAATGGTATAAATTTTTGTTTGTAACTCTTTTCTACAATCTGATATAAAAGAACTCTACATAAAGCAACACTTAAATATCTCTGTTGATGTAGTTCACAATAGATAAAGATGTAATTACATAACAGGAACAGCAAAAATGATGGGTAAGGAATAGAGAAACATAAAAGCAAAAATTTTGTAAGCTATTGTAATTAAATTTACTTGAACTAGATTCCTATAAATTGTTCATTTCAATCTCCAGAGCAACCACTATAAAATAACTCGAAAATGTAGTAAAAGACAAGGGAATAAAATGACACACCGGAAAATATACATTTAATGCAAAAGAAGGCAGTAATGGATGAACCGAGAAAAAAAGAAGACATAAGACATATAGAAAACAAACAGCAAAATAACAGCTATAAATACTACCTTACTAGTAATTACATTAAATGTAAATGGATTAAACACTCAAATTTTAAAAGGCAGACATTGATAGAACAGATTTTTTAAAAATAACGCAATCCAACTATATGCTATCTCTAAGGGAAACATTTTAGATTCAAATACACATATTGATTGAAAGTAAAAGGATGGAAAAAGATATACCATGCAAACAGTAACCAAAAGGGATCTGAAGTGGCAACACTAATATCAGACAAAATAGACTTTGAGAGAAAAGATATTACTGTAGACCAAAAAAAATTTAATACTGATAAAACTATCACTCTAACTAGAAGATATAGCAATTGTAAATATATGTGCACCTAAAAACAGAGCCCCAAAATATATGAAGCAAAAGGTGGAAGAATTTAACATAGAAATAGATAATTTGACAATAACAGTTCCAGGGTTTCTACCTTGAAAATGGATACAATATCTAGACAAAATATCCACAAGAAGATAGCAAACTTGAACAACTCTGTGAACCAACTCAACTTAACAGACACCTATGGAACACCCCACTCAACAAAAGCAGAATATATATTCTTCTGAAGGGCATATGGGACATTCTCCAGTATAGACCACATGTTATGCCCTAAAACAAATCTTTGTAAATTTGAAAGGACTGAAATCATATAGTGTATTCTCTCTGACCACAATGAAATGAAATTGGAAATCAATAATGGAAGGAAAACTGGAAAATTCACAAATACATAAAATAAAACAACCCACTACTAAATAATCAATGGGTCAAAGAAAAAATCTCAAGAGAAATTGGGGGAAGGGGGGCCAAGATGATGGCTTAGGAAGATCCTGAACTTACCTCCTCCCACAGACACACCAAATCTACAGCTACACATGGATCACTTCCTTCTGAAAAAGACCTGAAAACTAGATGAACTGTTTCTCCACAACAACAGATAAAAGGGCCACACTGAGACAAGTAGGAAAGGCAGAGACACGGTCTTGTAAAAATCCCACCCCTGGTGCAGCAGTGTACAATAGGGAGGGGTCTCACCACTCCAGCACTTCTCCCAGAAAATCGAGGGGTTGGTGTCCCACATCAGGCACCCCAACCCCTGGGATCTGCACCAGAAAGACAAGCACCCCAGATGTCTGCTCAGTAAACCAACAAGGGACCCAAGTGCTATAGAAAACTGAGATTCCCCCTTTAAAGGGCGTGCATGCAATCTCACTCACCCCAAGACCTAGCAAAAAAAAGCAGTTTGAAAAGCGCTTAGACTATACGTGAAGAACACTAATTCTGCTAATCTAAAAGCATCCGCTGGAGGGGCAGGGGTCAGTTGAAATTCTCCTTGGAAACAGAGGTGCTGATGGACACTGTTATTCTACTTTCCACCTACCCTGCCAGCACAGGCGGGCGAGACTGAAGGCAGCACCGCCTCTCTACCTCACTAAGACGGCAGGGGTGAGTGTTGGCAGCACTACCCCACTGCCTTGCTAAAGCCCGAGTGTGAGCAGGTGCAGAATTCCCCCACTCCCCGGTTGGGGAAGGTGAGCAAAAGTGGCCATGGCATTCTCTGTTCCCAGCCTAAAGCCAACATGTGCACAATGGCAAGGCACTGTCCCAATGCACTGCTGAAACCCGGGGGCACGTGTAGTCAAGATGTTTTCCCATTGCCTTGCTGAAGCCGGGGAACATGTCCTGCCCTCTACACTCTTAGGCTGCCTTGCTAAAGCCAGTGGGCCCATGCAATCCACACTGGGGGCACCCCTTGACCACCTGGCTCTGGTGGCCAAGAGGACTGGTGTTACCGGGCTCCAGGGGGCTGTAGCAATCAGAAAGACAGTTCTCGACAGGCCATCACCCCCAAGGCACTGCAAAGGCAGCAGACTGAAACACAACCCCAATCTTCTTATAAAAGGCTTGTTTAGTCAGCCTGGAGCTTTCCCCTGAGGCTTCAGATTTCCCACACATCTAATACAAGGAGGCACTCCCAGGGCACATAAGTAGGGAGACATCACTCTTGCACATACCTCTGGGCTCACTACAGATCAACAAAACCACCCAGAAAGGAATTATTACACTCATCTGGAGACCGGATTTTTGCAACTGTCACTGAGGGAACACTTCCAGATCTCCTAGACTGGAGGTCAGAAGGTATTATGACCATGGCCCCACAGGGGCCGTGTATGTATTTTCATACTTTAAAAGCTGCTGCCTGAGGGTGTGACTCCCAGTCAGCCTGAAACTAGGTGACAAATAAGATTCCTCCCCTTGGAACACTAACAAATCTTGGCACACCCTCAACAAGAGGGACTATCAAGAACAAACCAGGCAGTTTAGACAATCACAAAGGTACTAGAGACAACCAAAAGCTAGGACAAGGTGGAACAAGAAGGTTCATCATCTAAGCAAGGCCACTCCTTCAAGGCTGAGAGAGGTAGCTGTTTCCTTTAATACAAAAAGACACAAACACAGAGAGTCAAGCAAAATGAGGAGACAGAGAATCATGTTCCAAATGAAAGAACAAGACAAAACCTCAGGAAGAGACCTTAATGATATGGAGATAAGTAATCTACTTGATAAAGAATGGAAACTAATGGCCATAAAGATGCTCATCAAACTCAAGAGAAGAATGGATGAAACAGTGAGAACTTCAAAAGAGATTGAAAATATAAGAAAGTACAAAACAGAAGTCACAGAGCTGAAGAATACAATAGCTGAACTGAGAAATATAAGAGCAGCCTGGATAAAGAAGAACAGCTCAGCAAACTGGAAGACAAAGCAATGGAACTCACCCAGAAAGAGCAGCAAAAAGAGAAAAAGAATTAAAAAAAAAAAAAACAAAGATAATTTAAGGGACCTGTGGGACATCAAGCAGAATAACATTTGCATTATAGGGAGTCCCAGAAGGAGAAGAGAGAGAGAAAGGGCCACAAGATTTATTTTAAGAAATAACAGCTCAACCTTTCCCTAACCTAGGAAGGAAACAGACATCCAGGTCCAGGTAGCCCAGAGAGTTCCAAGATGAACCCAAAGAGAGCCACACCAGGACACGTTATAATTAAAATGTCAAATGTCAAAGTTAGAGAGAATCTTAAAAGCAGCAAGAGAAAAACAAACTGTTACATACAAGGGAACCTCCATAAGACTATCAGCAGATTTCTCAGCAGAAACTCTGCAGGTCAGAAAAGAATAGCGTGATATATTCAAATCTGAAAGGGAAAAAGCTTCCAATGAAGAATACTCTTCTTGGTAAGGTTATAATTCAGGATTGAAGAAAAGATAAAGAGCTTTCCAGACAAGCAAAAGCTTAAGGAGTTCAATACCAAACCAGCCTTACAAAAAACATTGACAAGATTTCTTTAAGCTAAAAAGAAATGGCAAAAATTAATAACAAGAAAATAAATGAAACCTCATTACAAAAGATAAATATATAGTAAAGGTATGAGATTAATCTTAGCTATTATGAAGGTTGTTAAAAGACAAAAGTAGTGGGCTTCCCTGGTGGCACAGTGGTTGGGAGTCTGCCTGCCAATGCAGGGGACACGGCTTCGAGCCCTGGTCTGGGAAGATCCCACATGCCGCGGAGTGGCTGGGCCCGTGAGCCACAATTACTGAGCCTGCGCGTCTGGAGCCTGTGCTCCGCAGCAAGAGAGGCCACGATGGTGAGAGGCCCGCGCACCGCGATGAAGAGTGGCCCCCACTTGCCGCAATTGGAGAAAGCCCTCACACAGAAACGAAGACCCAACACAGCCATAAATTAATTAATTAATTAATTAATTTTTTAAAAAGACAAAAGTAGTAAAACTAAAACTAAAATAATTTGTTAAGGGGTACAAAAAATAGAAAGATATAAAATGTGACATCTGTGAAAATGAATAACAGAAACCCTCATTCAAAATGGAGTCAGGAAGTCCTGAAGCAGGGGATCTCCCACACATATCACTCATCACAGGGTACTTTACATGCCCCAGTAGGAAGAAGCTTACTTTACACACCCCAGCAGGAAGAAGGAAGATTTTCTCCTTGTCCAGCAACAACCCAGCCAATAAGAAATTGCCCCAACCCCAAACTCTGCTCTCCTCCAATGAACTTTCCTTCAGAACAGCCCCTCCCAAATGCCCCCTTTCCTCTCCTTTGTTCTCCAGACTTACCTATGGTTTGCCATAGTTTGCATATCCTGAATTGCAATTCCTCTGCTATTCCCAAATAAACTCGATTTTGCTGGCCAAACTGCTTACCTTTTTGTTTTAAAGTCTGACACATCAAAAACATAAAATATGAAGGGGAGGAGTAAAAATATAGAATTTTGGAATGCATTCAAATTTAAGTTCCTATCAACTTAGACTATTATATACATAGGATGATACCTATGTGAACCCCATGTTAACAACAAAGCAAAAACTTATAGTAAATACACAAGAGAAAATTATAAAAGACTCTAAACATAAAACTAAAAGTCATCAATCCACAAGGCAAGAGCGAAAGAGAAGAAGAAAGGAATAGAGAGGAACTACAGAAACAGCCAGAAAACAAGAGACTGCCTACAAGAGACTCACCCAGAAGTAAGGACACACACAGACTGAAAGTGAAGAGATAAAAAAGGATATTTCATGCAAATGGAAACAAAAAGAAAGCTGACATGGCTTTATTCATATCAGACAAATAAAACTTTAAAAAAAAAAGACTAATAAAAGACAAAGAGGGGAACTATACAATGACAAAGGGGTCAACCCAGCAAGAAATATAACATTTATAAATATATGTACCCAACATCAGAGCACCTAAATATATGAAGCGAATAGTAACAGACCTAAAAGGAAAAATTGACAGCAAACAGTAATAGGAGGGGACTTTAACACTCCATTTATATCAATGAATAGATCATCCAGATAGAAAATCATTAAGAAAGCATAGGCCGTAAACAACACATTAGACCAGATAGACTTAATAGATACCTACAGAACATTAAATGCAGAAGTAGCAGAATAAAAATTCTCCTCAAGTTCACATGGAACATTCTTCAGGATAGATCACATGTTAGACCACAAAACAAGACACAATAAATTCAAGAAGATGGAAATCATATTAAATATCTCTTCTGGCCACAATGGTATGAAACTAGAAATCAATTACAAGAAGAAAACTGGAAAAACTACAAATACATGGAGATTAAACAACACATTACTGAACAACTACTAGGTCAAAGGAGAAATCAAAAAATACCTGGAGACAAATGAAAACAGAAACATGGCATACAAAAATCTATGGGATGCAGCAAAAGTGGTTCTAAGGGGGAAGCTCATACCCATACAGGCCTACCTCAGAAAACAAGAAAAGTATCAAATAAACAACTTTACACTGAAAAGAACTAGAAAAAGAAGAACAAATGAAGCCTGAAATTAGTAGCAGGAAGTAAATAATAAAGATCGGAGCAAAAATAAAGTAGAACTAAAAAAACAATAGGAAGAAGAAACACTTCCAAATTCATTTTACAAGGCTAGCATTACCATGGCAACAAAACCAGAAAAGGACAACACACACAAAAAAGAAAATTACAGGCCAGTATCCCTGATGAACACAGATGTAAAAATCATCAACAAAATAACTAGCAAACCAAATTCAACAATACATTAAAAGAATCATACACCATAATCAAGTGGGATTTACTCCAGGGAGGCAAGAATGGTGCAACACCCTCAAATCAATCAATGTGACACACAACATTAACAAAATGAAGAATAAAAATCATATGATTATCTCAATAGGTACAGAAAAAGAATTTGACAATATTCAACATCCATTTATTATAAAAACTCAACAAACTGGATATAGAGGAAATGTACCTTAACATAATGACGGCCTATATGATAAACTCACAGCTGATATCGTAGTCAACGGTGAAAAGCTGAAATCTTTCCCTTAAGATCAGGACCAAGACAAGGATGCCCACTCTCCCCACTTTTATTCAACATAGTATCAGAAGTCCTAGACTCAGCAATTAGGCAAGAAAAATAAATAAATGGTAAAAAAATTGAACAGGAGGAAGTAAAGCTGTCACTATTTGCAGATGACATGAAAATACATATAAAAAGCCTTAAAGACCACACACACACACACACACACACACACACACACACACACACACACACACAAACTGTCAGAATAGCTGAATCTAGTAACATTGCAGGGTATAAAATTATATACAGAAATCTGTTGCATTTAAACACACTAACAGCAAACTATCAGAAAGAGAAATTAAGAAAATCCCATTTACAACTGCATCCAAAAGAATAAAATACCTAGGAATAAATTTAACCAAGGAGGTGAAAGACCTATACACTAAGAACTATAAGACACTGATGAAAGAAACTGAAGAAGGCACAAATAAATGGAAAGATATTCCATGCTCATGGATTAGAAGAATTAATATTGTTAAAATGTCCACATTCCCCAAAGCAATCTACAGATTCAACGCAATCCCCATCAAAATTCCAATGGCATTTTTCACAGAACTAGAACAAATAATCCTAAAATTTGTATGAAACTACAAAAGAGGCAAAACAATCTTGAGAAAGAAGAACAAAACTGGAGGTACCATGCTCCCTTTCAAGCTATACTACAAAGCTAAGTAATCAAAACAGTATAGTATTGTAATAAAAACAGATACACAGATCAATGGAACAGAATAGAGAGCCCAGAAATAAACCCACACATATATGGTCAATTAATTTATGACAAAAGAGGCAAGAATACACAATGGGGAAAGGACAGTCTCTTCAATAAATGGTGCTGAGAATATTTGACAGCTACATACAAAAGATTGAAACTGGACCACTATCTTACACCATATACAAAAAATTAGCTCAAAATGGATTAAAGACTTGAATGTAAGACCTGAAACCATAAAACTCCTAGAAGAAAAGATAGGCGTAATATCCTTGACATCTGTCTTAGTGATGTTTTTTTGGATCTGACCCCAAAGGCAAGGGAAACAAAAGCAAAAATAAACAAATGGGACTACATCAAACTAAAAAGCTTTTGCCCAGTGAAGGAAACCAACAGGAAAATGAAACGGCAGCTTACTGAATGGGAGAAGGTATTTTCAAATCATATATCCAATAAGAGGTTACTATCTAAAATGTATAAAGACCTCATATAATTCAATAATCAAAAAACAGGCCAATTAAAATGCAGAGAATCTGAATAGACATTTTTCCAAGAAGACACACAGACAGCCAACAAGTACATGAAAACATGTTCAATGTCACTAATTAACCAGGGAAATGCAAATCAAAACCACAATGAGATATCACCTCATACCTGTTAGAGTGGCTATTGTCAAAAAGACAAGAAATAACAAGTGTTGGCAAGGATTTGGAGAAAAGGGTATCCTTGTGCACTGTTGGTGGGAATGTAAATTGGTGCAGCAAGTATAGAAAACAGTGTGGAGGTTCCTCAAAAACTTAAAAATAGTCTACCATATGATCCAGCAATTTCACTTCTGGGTATTAATCTGAAGAAAACAAAAATACTAATTTGAAATGATACACGCACCCCTATGTTCACTGCAGCACTATTTACAACAGACAAGATTTTTTTTAAAAAAAGCAAAAAAACCTAAGTGTCCATCAATGGACACTTTAAGAGGTGGTGTACACACACACACACACACACACACACACACACACACACACACACACACACAATGGAATACTACTCAGCCATGAAAAAGTGAAGTTTCGCCATTTACAAAAACATGTATGGACCTAGACTGTATTATGCTAAATGAAATAAATCAGACAGAGAAAGACAAATACCACGTGATTCCACTTATGTGTGTAATCTGAAAAACAAAACAAAACCCAGACTCATAGATACAGAGAACAGATAATGGTTGTCGGAGGTGAGGGTGTTGGAGGAGAGGGGTTGGAATGGGTGAAGAGGATCAGGAAGTACAAACTTCCAGTAATAAAATAAATAAGTCATGGGGATATAAAGTGCAGCATGGGGAATATATAATATAATAATATTGTATTAACTTTGTATGCATGGTAACTAGACTTACTGTGTTGATTACTTCACAACACATACAAATATTGAATCACTAATATAATATTGTATGTCAATTATATGTATGTATGTTATATATATATGTGGAAATTGGAAAATGCTTTGATATGGATGAAAACAAAACCATAGCATACCAAAATTTATGGAATGTAGCAAAAACAGTGCTTAGAAGTAAATTTAGAGCTATAAGTGCTTATATTAAAAAAAGGAGAAAAATCTCAAGCCAACCTAACCTTCTACTTTAAGAAACTAGGAAAAGATCCAACTAAAGCAAACAGAGGAAAGAAACAGTAAGACTTAGAGTGGAAATAAACAAAATAGAGAATTTTTTTAAGTAGAGAAAATCAATGAAACCAGAATTTGGTTCTTTTAAAAGGTCACATTTTAAAATTGAAAAACCTTTAGATACACTGACCAAATAGAGAGGACGAGGGAGGGATGAAGAGAAAGAGAAAGAGGACTCAAATTACTAATGTCAAAAATTAAAAGTGAGCATATTATTACTGATCTTACAGAAATAAAAGAATTACAAGGGAATACTACAAACAACTGTATGCCAACAAGTTAGACAACACAGATGAAATGGGTAAATTCCTACAAAGTTACAAACTACAGAAACTGATTAAAGAAGAATAGAAATTTTGAATATACTTATAATAAGAAAAGAGATTGAGTTAATAGTCAAAAACCTTCGTTTAAAAAAGGCCCAGAATCAGATGGCTTCACTGGAGACTTCTACAAAACATTAAAGAAGAATTAACATCAATCCTTGACAAACTCTTCCAAAAATTAAAGAGGGAATAGTTTTCAACTCATTCTGTGAGACTAATATTAGTCTGATACCAAAATCCACAAAGACATAACAAGAAAACTACATAACAATATTCCCTATAAATAAGACTGAAAACACTCTCAACAAAATATCAGCATACCAAGTCCAGCAACATACAGCAGGATTATGCACCATGACCAACTAGAATATATCTCAGGAATGAAAAGTTGATTTAACATACAAAAATCAGTCAATATAACACAAAATATTAATAAAAAACAGGGGAAGGAAATGGTATGGTTATCTCAATAGACACAGTAAAAGCCTTCGTAAAACAACAACTTTTCATGATTTAAAAGGAAAAACAAAACAAAACCTCAACTACTAAGAAATAGAAAGGAATTTCATCAACCTGATAAAGGGCATCTACAAAGAACCTACAGGCTACTTTAGACTGAAAGCTTCCCCATTAAGATCAAGACCAAGACAAGGATATCTGTTCTTACCACTTACTCTTTTCTATTCAACATTATACTGGTGGTGCCAGCCAGGGTAATTAGGCAAGAGAGTGAAATAAAAGGCATCCCAATTGGAAAAGAAGAATTAAAACTATATTTTCAGATGACATGATCTTCTAGATATAAAGATCTTCAGGAATCCACAAAAATATTATTAGAGCTAATAAATGAGTACAGCAAGGTTGTGAGATACAGAAATCAATAAACAAAAATCAATTATATCTCTGTACATGTGCAACAAACAATCCAAAAATAAATTTAAGAAAATAATTCTGTTTACACAGCATAAAAAATAAAAAAGGAATAAATCTTTAGCAAAAGAAGTACAAGATGTGTACACTAAAAACTACAAAATATCATTGAAGCAAATTAAAGAAAATTTAAATAAATGGAAAGACAGCCTTTATTCCTGGACTAGAGAACTTAATATTGTTTAGGTCAGTGGTCTCCAACTTTTTTGGCACCAGGGACTGGTTTCGTGGAAAACAATTTTTCCACGGACTGGGGGTGGGGGGGGGATGGTTCAGGTGGTAACACAAGTGATGGGGAGCGGCAGATGAAGCTTCGTGCACTTGACCACCACTCACCTCCTGCTGTGCAGCCCAGTTTCTAACAGGCCACGGACCAGTACCGGTCCGTGGCCTGGGGGTTGGGGACCCCTGGTTTAGATGGTGATACTCCCCAAATTGATCTACAAATTCAATACAATCCCAGCTAGACTTTTTGCAGAATTGGATAATATGGATCCTACAATTAATATGGAAATGCTAGGGATAAGAATAGCAGGATTCACATTTCCTGATTTCAAAACTCACTACAGTAATTAACACAGTGTCATACTGGTATAAGGATAGATAAATCAATGGAAAAGACCTGAGAGTCCAGAAATAAACCTATACATTTATTGTCAATTGATTTTCAACAATAGTGCCAAGAAAATTCAATGTGGAAAAAAACTGCCTTTTCCACAAACAGTGGAATACTTACATGCAAAAGAATAAAACTGAACCCCTATTTCACACTATATATAAAACCTAAGCCAAAATGGATCAAAGACCTACATACAAGAGATGAAACTATAAAAGTCTTAGAAGAAAACATGGATAAAAATCTTTATGATCCTGGATTAACGGTTTCTTAGATGGACACCAAATACAAGCAACCAAAGAAAAAGTAGATAAATTTAACCTCATCAAAATTAAAACTTTTGTTGTTCAATGGACACTATAAGAAAGTATAAAGACAATGCACAGAATTAGAGAAAACATTTGCAAAGCATATATCTGATAAGGGTCTAGTATCCAGAATATATAAAGAACTCCTATAACTCAATAATAAAAGACAACCCAGACGAGCTTCAAGGTGGTGGAAGAGTAAGACGCGGAGATCACTTTCCTCTCCACAAATACATCAGAAATACATCTACATGTGGAACAGCTCCTATAGAACGCCTACTGAACCGTGGCAGAAGACCTCAGACTTCCCAAAAGGCAAGAAAATCCCCACATACCTGGGTAAGGCAATAGAAAAAAGAGAAAACAGAAACAAAAGAATAGGGACGGGACCTGTACCAGTGGGAGGGAGCTGTGAAGGAGGAAAGGTTTCCACACACTAGGAAGCCCCTTCGCAAGCGGAGACTGTGGGTGGCGGAGGTGGGGAGCTTTGGAGCCACGGAGGAGAGCACAGCAACAGGGGTGTGGAGGGCAAAGCGGAGACATTCGCGCACAGAGGATCAATGCCGACCAGCACTCACCAGTCCGAGAGGCTTGTCTGCTCACCCGCTGGGACGGGTGGGGGCTGGGAGCTGAGGCTCGGGCTTCCTTCGGATCCCAGGGAGAGGACTGGGGTTGGCTGCATGAACACAGCCTGAAGGGGGCTAGTGTGCCACAGCTAGCCGGGAGGGAGTCCGGGAAAAAGTCTGGAGCTGCTGAAGAGGCAAGAGACTTTTTCTTGCCTCTTTGTTTCCTGGTGCGCTAGGAGAGGAGATTAACAGCGCTGCTTAAAGGAGCTCCAGAGATGGGCACGAGCCGCGGCTATCAGCGCGGACCCCAGAGACGGGCATGGGACGCTAAGGCTGCTACTGCAGCCACCAAGAAGCCTGTACGCAAGCACAGGTCACTATCCACACCTCCCCTCCCGGGAGCCTGTGCAGCCCGCCACTGCCAGGGTACCGTGATCCAGGGACAACTTCCCCAGGAGAACACACGGCGTGCCTCAGGCTGTTGCAACGTCATGCCAGCTTCTGCTGCCGCAGGCTCGCCCTGCATCAGTACACCTCCCTCCCCCCGGCCTGAGTGAGCCAGAGTCCCGGAATCAGCTGCTCCTTTAACCCCGTCCTGTCTGAGCGAAGAACAGATGCCCTCAGGTGACCTACACGCAAAGGCAGGTCCAAATCCAAAGCTGAACCCCGGGAGCTGTGCGAACAAAGAAGAGAAAGGGAATATTCTCCCTGAAGCCTCAGGAGCAGAGGATTAAATCTCCACAATCAACTTCATGTACCCTGCATCTGTGGAATACCTGAATACACAACGAATCATCCCAAATTGAGGAGGTGGACTTTGGGAGCAAAAGTATATATATATTTTTCCCTTTTTCTCTTTTTGTGAGTGTGTATGTGTATGCTTCTGTGTGTGATTTTGTCTGTATAACTTTGCTTTTACAATTTGTCCTAGGGTTCTGTCTGTCCGTTTTGTTGTTGTTCTTGTTTTTTCGTTAATTTAAAAAATTTTTTTCTTAATAATTATTTTTTATATTTTATTTTAATAACTTTATTTTATTTTACTTGATTTTATCTTCTCCCTTCCTTCCCTTCTTCCCTCCCTCCCCCCTCCCTCCCTCCTTTCCTTCTTTCTTTCTTTCTTTCTCTCTCTCTCTCTTTCTTTCTATTTTTTCTCCCTTTTATTCTGAGCCGTGTGGATGAAAGGCTCTTGGTGCTCCACCCAGGCGTCAGGGCTGTGCCTCTGAGGTGGGAGAGCCAACTTCAGGACACTGGTCCACAACACACCTCCCAGTTCCACGTAATACCAAACAGCGAAAATCTCTTAGAGATCTCCGTCTCAACGTCAAGACCCAGCTTCACTCAACGACCAGCAAGCAACAGTGCTGGACACCCTATGCCAAACAACTAGCACGACAGGAACACAACGCCATCCATTAGCAGAGAGGCTGCCTAAAATCATAATAAGGTCACAGACACCCCAAAACACACCACCAGACGTGGACCTGCCCACCAGAAAGACAAGATCCAGCCTCATCCACCAGAACACAGGCACTAGTCCCCTCCACCAGGAAGCCTACACAACCCACTGAACCAAGCTTAGACACTGGGGACAGACACCAAAAACAAGGGGAACTACAAAGCTGCAGCCTGCGAAAAGGAGACCCCAAACACAGTAAGTTAAGCAAAATGAGAAGACAGAAAAACACACAGCAGATGAAGGAGCCAGGCAAAAACCCACCAAACCTAACAAATGAAGAGGAAATAGGCAGTCTACCTGAAAAACAATTCAGAGTAATGATAGTAAAGATGATCCAAAATACAAGAAACGTTTAACAAGGACCTAGAAGAACTAAAGAGCAAACAAACAGTGATGAACAACACAATAAATGAAATTAAAAATTCTCTAGAAGGGATCAATAGCAGAATAACTGAGGTAGAAGAACGTACAAGTGACCTGGAAGATAAAATAGTGAAAATAACTACTGCAGAGCAGAATAAAGAAAAAAGAATGAAAAGAATTGAGGACAGTCTCAGAGACCTCTGGGACAACATTAAATATGCCAACATTCGAATTACAGGAGTCCCAGAAGAAGAAGAGAAAAAGAAAGGGACTCAGAAAATATTTGAAGAGATTATAGTTGAAAACTTCCCTAATATGGGAAAGGAACTAGTTAATCAAGTCCAGGAAGCACAGAGAGTCCCATACAGGATAAATCCAAGGAGAAACATGCCGAGACACATAATAATCAAACTATCAAAAATTAAATACAAAGAAGAAATATTAAAAGCAGCAAGGGAAAAACAACAAATAACACACAAGGGAATCCCCATAAGGTTAACAGCTGATCTTTCAGCAGAAACTCTGCAAGTCAGAAGGGAGTGGCAGGACATATTTAAAGTGATGAAGGAGAAAAACGTACAACCAAGATTACTCTACCCAGCAAGATCTCATTCAGATTTGATGGAGAAATTAAAACCTTTACAGACAAGCAAAAGCTAAGAGAATTCAGCACCACCAAACCAGCTTTACAACAAATGCTAAAGGAACTTCTCTAGGCAGGAAACACAAGAGAGGGAAAAGACCTACAATAACAAACCCAAAACAATTAAGAAAATGGTAATAGGAACATACATATCGATAATTACCTTAAATGTAAATGGATTAAATACCCCAACCAAAAGACATAGACTGGCTGAATGGATACAAAAACAAGACCTGTATATATGATGTCTACAAGAGACCCACTTCAGACCTAGGGACACATACAGACTGAAAGTGAGGGGATGGAAAAAGATATTCCATGCAAATGGAAATCAAAAGAAAGCTGGAGTAGAAATTCTCATATCAGACAAAATAGACTTTAAAATAAAGACTATTACAAGAGACAAAGAAGGACACTACATAATGATCAAGGGATCAATCCAAGAAGAAGATATAACAATTGTAACTATTTATGCACCCAACATAGGAGCCCCTCAATACATAAGGCAAATACTAACAGCCATAAAAGGGGAAATTGACAGTAACACAATCATAGCAGGGGACTTTAACACCCCACATTCACCAATGGACAGATCATCCAAAATGAAAATAAATAAGGAAACACAAGCTTTAAATGATATATTAAACAAGATGGACTTAATTGATATTTATAGGACATTCCATCCAAAAACAACAGAATACACATTCTTCTCAAGTGCTCATGGAACATTCTCCAGGATAGATCATATCTTGGGTCACAAATCAAGCCTTGGTAAATTTAACAAAATTGAAATCATATCAAGTATCTTTTCCAACGACAACACTATGAGACTAGATATCAATTACAGGAAAAAATCTGTAAAAACTACAAACACATCGGAGGCTAAACAATACACTACTTAATAAACAAGATATCACTGAAGAAATCAAAGAGGAAATCAAAAAATACATAGAAACAAATGACAATGAAAACACGACGATGCAAAACCTATAGGATGCAGCAAAAGCAGCTCTAAGAGGGAAGTTTATAGCAATACAATCCTACCTTAAGAAACAAGAAACAACTCAAATAAACAACCTAACCTTACACATAAAGCAATTAGAGAAAGAAGAACAAAAAAACCCCAAAGTTAGCAGTAGGAAAGAAATCATAAAGATCAGATCAGAAATAAATGAAAAAGAAATAAAGGAAATGATAGCAAAGATTAATAAAACTAAAAGCTGGTTCTTTGAGAAGATAAAAAAAATTCATAAACCATTAGCCAGACTCATCAAGAAAAAAAGGGGAGAAGACTCAAATCAATAGAATTAGAAATGAAAAAGGAGAAGTAACAACTGACACTGCAGAAATACAAAGGATCATTAGAGATTACTACAAGCAACTATATGCCAATAAAATGGACAACCTGGAAGAAATGGACAAATTCTTAGAAATGCACAACCTTCCGAGACTGAACCAGGAAGAAATAGAAAATATGAACAGACCAATCACAAGCACTGAAATTGAAACTGTGATTAAAAATCTTCCAACAAACAAAAGCCCAGGACCAGATGGCTTCACAGGAGAATTCTATCAAACATTTAGAGAAGAGCTAACACTTATCCTTCTCAAACTCTTCCAAAATAGAGCAGAGGGAGGATCACTCCCAAACTCATTCTACGAGGCCACCATCACCCTGATACCAAAACCAGACAAAGATGTCACAAAGAAAGAAAACTACAGGCCAATATCACTGATGAACATAGATGCAAAAATCCTCAACAAAATACTAGCAAACAGAATCCAACAGCACATTAAAAGGATCATATACCATGATCAAGTGGGGTTTATCCCAGGAATGCAAGGATTCTTCAATATACACAAATCTATCAATGTGATACACCATATTAACAAATTGAAGGAGAAAAACCATATGATCACCTCAATAGATGCAGAGAAAGCTTTCAACAAAATTCAACACCCATTTATGATAAAAACCCTCCAGAAAGTAGGCATAGAGGAAACTTTCCTCAACATAATAAAGGCCATATATGACAAACCCACAGCCAACATCATCCTCAATGGTGAAAAACTGAAACCATATCCACTAAGATCAGGAACAAGACAAGGTTGCCCACTCTCACCACTATTATTCAACATAGTTTTGGAATTTTTAGCCACAGCAATCAGAGAAGAAAAAGAAATAAAAGGAATCCAAATTGGAAAAGAAGAAGTAAAGCTGTCACTGTTTGCAGATGACATGATACTATACATAGAGAATCCTAAAGATGCTACCAGAAAACTACTAGAGCTAATCAATGAATTTGGTAAAGTAGCAGGATACAAAATTAATGCACAGAAATCTCTTGCATTCCTATTCACTAATGATGAAAAGTCTGAAAGTGAAATTAAGAAAACACTCCCATTTACCACTGCAACAAAAAGAATAAAATATCTAGGAATAAACCTAGCTAGGGAGACAAAAGACCTGTATGCAGAAAATTCTAAGACACTGATGAAAGAAATTAAAGATGATACAAATAGATGGAGAGATATACCATGTTCTTGGATTGGAAGAATCAACATTGTGAAAATGACTCTACTACCCAAAGCAATCTACAGATTCAATGCAATCCCTATCAAACTACCAATGGCATTTGTCACAGAACTAGAACAAAATATTTCACAATTTGTATGGAGACACAAAAGACCCCAAATAGCCAAAGCAATCTTGAGAAAGAAAAACAGAGCTGGAGGAATCAGGCTCCCTGACTTCACACTATACTACAAAGCTACAGTAACCAGACAGTATGCTACTGGCACAAAAACAGAAATATAGATCAATGGAACAGGACAGAAAGCCCAGAGATAAACCCACGCACATATGGTCACCTTATCTTTGATAAAGGAGGCAAGAATATACAGTGGAGAAAAGACAGCCTCTTCAGTAAATGGTGCTGGGAAAAATGGACAGCTACATGTAAAAGAATGAAATTAGAACACTCCCTAACACCATACACAAAAGTAAATTCAAAATGGAATAAAGACCTAAATCTAAGGCCAGACACTATCAAACTCTTAGTGGAAAACATAGGCAGAACACTCTATGACATAAATCACAGCAAAATCCTTTTTGACCCACCTCCTAGAGAAATGGAAATAAAAACAAAAATAAACAAATGGGACCTAATGAAACTTAAAAGCTTTTGCACAGCAAAGGAAACCATAAACAAGACAAAAAGACAACCCTCAGAATAGGAGAAAATATTTGCAAATGAAGCAACTGACAGAGGATTAATCTCCAAAATTTACAAGCAGCTCATGCAGCTCAATAACAAAAAAACAAACAACCCAATCCAAAAATGGGCAGAAGACCTAAATAGACATTTCTCCAAAGAAGATATACAGATTGCCAACAAACACATGAAAGAGTGCTCAACATCATTAATCATTAGAGAAATGCAAATCAAAACTACAATGAGATATCATCTCACACCGGTCAGAATGGCCATCATCAAAAAATCTACAGACAATAAATGCTGGAGAGGGTGTGGAGAAAAGGGAACCCTCTTGCACTGTTGGTGGGAATGTAAATTGATACAGCCACTATGGAGAACAGTATGGAGGTTCCTTAAAAAACTAAAAATAGAACTACCATACGACCCAGCAATCCCACTACTGGGCATAT
This sequence comes from Balaenoptera physalus, assembly GCF_965194825.1. Taxonomy (NCBI): domain Eukaryota; kingdom Metazoa; phylum Chordata; class Mammalia; order Artiodactyla; family Balaenopteridae; genus Balaenoptera; species Balaenoptera physalus. The sequence goes on from NC_138883.1 coordinate 149,064,940, forward strand.
ACCCTGAAAAAACCATAATTCAAAAAGAGTCATGTACCGAAATGTTCATTGCAGCTCTATTTACAATAGCCAGGACATGGAACAAACCTAAGTGTTCATCAACAGATGAATGGATAAAGAAGATGTGGTACATATATACAATGGAATATTACTCAGCCATAAAAAGAAACGAAATTGAGTTATTTGTAGTGAGGTGGATGGACCTAGAGTCTGTCATACAGAGTGAAGTAAGTCAGAAAGAGAAAAACAAATACCATATGCTAACACATATATATGGAATCTAAGAAAAAAAAAAAAAGGTCATGAAGAACCTAGGGGCAAGACGGGAATGAAGACACAGACCTACTAGAGAAGGGACTTGAGGATATGAGGAGGGGGAAGGGTAAGGTGTGACAAAGTGAGAGAGTCGCATGGACATATATACACTACCAAACGTAAAATAGATAGCTAGTGGGAAGCAGCCGCATAGCACAGGGAGATCAGCTCGGTGCTTTGTGACCACGTAGAGCGGTGGGATAGGGAGGGTGGGAGCGAGGTAGACGCAAGAGGGAAGAGATATGGGAACATATGTATATGTATAACTGATTCACTATGTTATAAAGCAGAAACTAACATACCTTTGTAAAGCAATTATACTCCAATAAAGATGTTAAAAAAAAAGACAACCCAATTGAAAAATAAGCAAAGTACCTGAATACACGTCTCCAAAGAAGATATTCAAATAATCAATAAGCACACAAAAAGATTCTCAAAATCTTTAGTCATTAGGGAAAAACAAATCAAAACCACAATGAGATACTATTTCACAACCACTGGGAGAGCTAAAATCAAGAAACTGCAAAATACAAGTGTTGGTGAAGATGTGGAGAAACTGGAGCCCAAAACATTGCTAGTGGACATGTAAAATCATGCGGCCACTTTGGAAAACAGTTTGGCAGTTCCTCAAAATGTTAAACACAGAATTACCTATGACCCAGGAATTCCACTCCTAGGTAAACATCTAAGAGAACTGAAAACATATGTTCACTCAAAAACTTGTACATAAATATTCACAGCAGCATTAGTCATGGTGGCCAAACAATGGAAGCAGCCCAAATGCCCATCACCTGATGGATGGATAAACAAATGTGGTATATCACTACAATGCAATTTGTTACACGCTACAACTTGGGGGAACCTTGAAAACATTTTGCTAAGTGTAAGAAACCAGACACAAGAGGCCACAACCAAGATGTCCTTTAATAGGTAAAGATAACAAACTGTGTTGTATCCATCCAACAGAATACTACTAGGCAGTTGAAATGGATAAGCTACTGCCACATGCAACAACATGGATGAATCTCAGAGGCATTATTATACTGAGTATAAGAGGCCAATCTCAAAAGGTTACATACTGCATGACTCCATTTAAGTGACATTCTCAAAAAGACAAAACTGTCATGATGGAGAACAGATCTGTGGTTGGCAGGGGTTGGCGGGGGGCAGAGGGTGTGACTATAAACGAGTCACATGAGATAAGGGTGCTTTTTCAGGTAATGGAACTGTTCTCTATCTGATTTTGATGGTGGTTACAGGAATCTATACGTGCGTTGAAGTTCATTGAACTGTACACCCAGCCAGGAAATAAAAACAAAAACGTAACCACAAACAGAAAATAAAGAAACAGGAATAAGTCCCTAACATGCACATTCTTTTTTTTGTTTGTTTTTTTTGGCCGCACCATGGCATGTGGGATCTTAGTTCCCCAACCAGGGATGGTACCCACGCCCCATGCAATGTAAGCGCAGTCTTAGCCACTGGACCGCCAGGGAATTCCACCATGCACATTCTTTAGTAATTAATTGGAAGAAATATTCGCAACTCAAAAAAGAACAAGTTTGAGACTTATTTCAAAAATGAGCTAATCCATTAAGTATGTATTAAATCCAAACGTTTCCAATGGGTAGATGTAATATGCTATAGCAGGCAAAAGGTGCAGGCTATATATTGAAGTACAAGAATTAACTGTTGAAGTCTGGAAGAAAAAAGTAAAATTAAAATTCCATGTATATGACATAATGCTAAGCTTGGGGAAAAAAGCCTTCCTATAGATTGAACTGAAAGGCCCTTGCAAACATTTCAGTCACCTGATAAAAGAAAACTAAAAGAGAAAACATAGGGTCACAACTCCGTACTATGATAGTGAAAATGTCCCTCTTCCTAAAATCAAGCACTCCCCTCAAGCTTCTAGAAGACGGTGTTTCTCTTAGGTAGCCTCTGTCTGTCCAAATCACCCTCCCCAACCCCACTGACAAATTCCTGGCTTCAAGACAAGCCCCATCCCACAGACGGCTACCTCTAACTGCCTCCTGAGCAGACACGTGAGAGCAGCCAGGTAACAAGCCCCTCTTCTCTCCCAGTGTCCCAGCATGTCACCCCACACCCCTCTTGTGCCACCCCATTTTTCTAACCTTGCCAGAGGACCACGTCTGCTCCCGCGTTCCCATCCTCTTTTCCATCATTCCCATCTGGCTGTGTCACCTTATCTTCCTCAAAACCTGTCCTGCAATGGTCACCAACAATCTCCACGCTGTGGAACCCAAGGGATGCATTTCTGTTCTCTTTGCCCGACTTCTCAAATGTCATCAACCCAGCTGAACGCACGCTCCTCCTGCTCCCATTTTCTGCTCGCAGCCTCTTCTACACCCCATTCTCCTGGTCTCTCCTGCTCTGGCCACTCTGTTGGCTGCTTTTGCTGACTCAGCCTGCTCCCCTGGGCTTCTCAATATTACAATTTTTCAGGTTCCAGGCAAAGCCCCTCATTTCTCTGCACTCTCCCAGTAGTGGCCCACCTCTCCTCCTGCTCCCAGTGCCACCTTTATGCCCCTGCTCAGTTTGTTTCAGGATGTTTTCTAATCAGTCTGAGATATGAGTAAATGTTGCAATAAAATGAGGGTTGCATTAAAAAGAGGGAAAATGAGCTTGAGAAGTACTGCTTCACGTGACCCTCTCCTCAACAAAACGAGTAGAAAAACAAATACGTCTGAAACATTCTTAGAAAAATAAACCAGTCAACCAGTTCTCTTCCCGCTTTCACCCAGGTTATTTGGCAAAACTTGCAACCTTCTTCTCATCCGCTCTTACTGAAATTTAGTCTGTGTGAAATGAAAGACAGAACTTACTACGGTCATCCCTCAGTATCTGCGGGGGGTTGGTTCCAGGATGCTGTTCAGCCACCAAAGCCTGCGGATGCTCAAGTCCCTTATATAAAAGAGCGCAGTACAGCCGGCCCTCCGTGCCCACAGATGGGGAACACCTCCCTCGTTTCCTCACCAGGGTGCAGAATCAGAGGAGTGCCGACAAGAGGGGTCTGCAGACCCACCAGTTTTACCACCTGAGTTCTTTGTGGGCCGTGGAGAAGCTGACGAAAGCTGTGGTGCTCTCCTCAGAAAAATGAACACACACACAAGACACAAGCTTCTGTGCACAACTTCAAGGGTCCACACGCTCAAGCTCGTTCCCTGACCCACGGACTCAAGCTCGACAACCTGGACTGTGGATTCTTGGGGGCTCCCCTAGACTCACACAGACCTCCACCCTCTCAGGTTCACTGCTAAGACTACAAGAAACAAGGCCCAATGAGAATGATCGTGCACGACATAACCAAGACCTCCCTGACAAGTCCTGCAGAGACCACGCCATGCATTCACTGAGCCCAGGTTTACTGAGCTCATCTTACATCCTAGGTGCTCTTCTAGTTGAAGAAGACAGACTCCAGGACCCCTGCCCTCAGAGAGTAGACATCCTAGTGAAGGAGTATTCTTGATCTTGGGTGGTTAGTGGTATCACTTGACAGCCTTTGAGATTCCATTCCATAAAAATCTCATCAAGATGTGCAAAGCATCTTTAAATCCTTCAAAATAAGAAGCTACAGTCTCAATGTTAAGGGTTGACTGAGAAGAAGAAAAAAAAAAAAAAAAAAGATGAGCTGGCAGAGCAGCTGCACATCCTTCTAAACTAATGAGGGGATGCTCATCCTCCCAGATGCCCACTCCCAGCAGAAATCTAGCCTCCTCACCAAGCGAGAGTCGCACATTCCTGCCACAGTCACAGCCATCTGGTATGATGGCCTCGTGCCACTGCAAAGACAATGAGCCAGTTCCAAATGGTAAAGGAACCCAAAACCAAAGATGTAAAATCAGAGCCCCTAAAATGAGCCAAGTGATACTTCCTCAGCAAACATCTCCTGATGGCAAATCAAGCACAAAGGTCTCATTAACAAAGAATTGTAATTCCAGACAGTGGGAGAATTAGTTCCACAATGAAAGGCTATATGCCAAAGCTCTTGTTTAATTCACTTAATTATAGGTCTCTGCATTTGAAAATTATATTCTTGGGTTTCAGATAGCCAAAAAAAAAAAGGAAATGTCTAAACTCCATCAGTAGGAGAACAGTTACACAGATGATGTTTTATAAATTAGAGTAATATGCAACCATTAAAAAAAACTGGGTGCCCACTACTATATATAAAATAGATAACTAATAAGGACCTACTATATAGCACAGGGAACTCTACTCAGTACTCTGTAATGACCTATATGGGAAAAGAATCTAAAAAAGAGTGGATATACGTCTATGTATAACTGATTCACCTTGCTGTACAGCAGAAAGTAACATGACATTGTAAATCAACTATACTCCAATTTAAAAGAAAACTGGGTAAAACCCTATTACAGTTGACCCTTGAACAACGTGGCAGTTAGGGGCACTGACCCTTCATGGAAGTCCCTGTATAACTTTACAGTCAACCCTCCGTATCTGCAGGTCCGCATCCTCGGATTCAGACAACCATGGATCATGTGGTGCTGTATTACTGAAAAGAATCCACATATAAGTAGACACACAGTTCAAACCCGTATTGTTCAAGGGTCAGCTGTATATTACTCAAGTGATGTGTATTGTTTTATCTGCCTAAAACTTTATTCTTCTCATAAATTCTCCTTCATCCCTTGTGATTCTACCTGGAACTTGCAAATCATACGGCCGCTGTCATTCATCCTGGGATAGGAATCACAACATGAAAAAAAAATCTATTAGTCTCCCTTAGGACTCTCCCACCTGGAAAATAATTATGGGGCTGTAAGCACCTGAGCTTACAAGAGCTTCGAGTGGCAGAAATCCACATAAAGGGTGTGTGCACATGTATGTATGTGTGTGTGCGCATGTGTGTATGTGCCATCCCAGTATAAACATAGGATGACTGCCCTTACCCAGGTTATAATAGTGTGGGAGGCAAAGACAGAGGAAATACTACTTCTTTATGAAATTCAAAAGAAATTTTAGGATTATCAGTGATATTTTTCTTCCTCTTTAATATGTTTCAAATTAAAGGAAAGGCACCACAGTGTACCACTGACAAGACCCCAAGTTGCATTCCGTAACTCCACTTAGGAGTCAGTTATTTGGAACTGAAAACATATTTTTCCAGAGAAACCATGCTACAAACAGCTGAGGTTAGATCCCAAGCCAAATCCATAAATGCTTACTTAAACCATCATTTACTTTGGGGAAACTACATTTGTTAAAGTCCTTCCTATGTGCCAGACATTATGTCTTCCAAAAACATTAACCCATGTTATTTCTCAAAACAATCACGGATGGGCTTTTACTTCCTAAAATGAGCATCTGTGGAGCATGCGGTAACACGCCCCCTGGAGCTCCAGGTGATGGGTCTTCACTTCGTTTCCGCCATCACCATAAACTCACCCACAACTGTGACGCTCCCCGGGGCGGGGGGCGCGGTAGAGCAGAGCTCCCCTCCGGTGGAGACCAGGCTCCCAACATGCATCCTAGATCCTGGGTCTCCGCTGGTTTCCCAGGACCCTCCTCTCTACTATCTGTACAAACGCACACCACCATTAAGCCCCGCCCTGCCTCCCCCTCCAGCCACCCTCCACTCCCTCCTTCCTGTCTCCCCAATCCCACCCCTCTCCGCATCCTAACCCTCCCTCGTGCCATCCAGCTTCTGCCCCAGCTGCTCCGGCCAATCAGTCCTTTCCTTGCCAAACCCAGTGGATGGATGCGTTGTGGTCCTCAGATGTCCTGGCCTGTCTGCAGCATGGGCACTGCCGTCACGCCTCCCCTGGCTCCTGCAACACCTCTCTCCTCTTCTCCTCCCAGTCCTGGGACCACTCCCCCATCTCCTGCTCTCATTTCTCTCCTAGTTCTCCTTAGGACACCACTGGTCCCTGGAGTCCCGTCCTCGGCCATGAGTTCCCATCACATATGCTCTTCTTGGGTAACTGCATCTATTTCCAGAGCCTGAGTCCCCCCAGCACGGAGACAAAGAATCCCAGATCTTTATCTAGGGACCTGCCAAGAAAGATCCATCAGGATCAGGAGTCAGCTGCCTCAGCCCTAAGGACCCCACGCTGAACTCAAGATCCCTTTTCCACCTGCCTCCCGGCTCTGATACTGTCCCACTTTAGGAAGGCCACATGTCATCGGCATCTCAGTCTTCAGGCTTGCAAGTGCCTTCATGCACGTTCTCCCACTCAATCCCCATGAAAACCTGTGGACAGGCAGGACAGGCATCGTGTTCCAAGGGTTCCCGGGATTCGTTTTTATCAGGCACAGTTAGACATGCAGACGCAAAATGCCTCTCACAAGGAAAGAGCTTTGAACTCAGTTTTCTAGAGACAGGAGGCACAACAGGCCACGCAGGGCCACACAGGGGGGCACCCCGTGTCGGTCAGGAGGCAGAGGGATGGGAAACAAGGCCTTTATTGTGGATTCTGCAGGACGGAAAAGGAGAAGCAGGGTGAGGGGATTAGCCTTGGCTGATTTCGATAATTGCAGAATGCTCCAGGGGGTAGAGGCTGTCCCGAGTTGTCTGGTACCGGCCCTGGGGTGGATACAGCAGCTGGACAGGCAGAGAGTGGTCAAGAATGTCAGAGCCCCGTAGAGGAGGGGGTTGGGAACACGCACTCTGGAGTGGCTGGTCTGGCTTTGAAAGCCTCGCTTGCAGAGGAGTTATTTGCTATCTCTAGGAACGAGCTAGTCCTGGGAGGGGCAGTCTCTCCAAGGTCGCAAGATGTCAAAGCATCAAAATATAGAAAATAAAAAGGCATGATTAATACACACTGAAACCCTGTCTTACAGGGAACAGCCTAAAAAGTGGTTCACTTTTTTTTCATGTCATTTATTTTTTTAATTAATTTTTATTGGAGTATAGTTGCTTGAGGTCCACTGATTTGACCAAGTTCAAATGGGCTAATAAAAATTCTACCTTAGAGTTTATACAGCATTTACATACATTAGCTCCATTTATTTTTTTTAATTGAAGTATAGTTGATTTACAATGCTGTGTTAATCTCTGCTGTATAGCAAAGTGATTCAGTTATACATGTATATATATTCTTTTTTATATTCTTTTCCATTATGGTTTATCACAGGATATTGAATATAGTTCCCTGTGCTATACAGTAGGACCTTGTTGTTTATCCATATATAATACTTTGCATCTGCTAATCCCAAACTCCCAATCCATCCCTCTCCTATCCCCTCCCCCTTGGCAACCACAAGTCTGTTCTCTATGTCCATGAGTCTGTTTCTGTTTCATAGATAAGTTCATTTGTGTCATATTTTAGATTCCACACATAAGTGATATCATATGGTATTTGTCTTTCTCTTTCTGACTTAATTCACTTAGTATGATCATCTCTAGGTCCATCAATGTTGCTACAAATGCATTATTTCATTCTTTTTTATGGCTGAGTAATATTCCATTGTATATATGTACCACATCTTCTTTATCCATTCCTCTGCTGATGGACACTTAGGTTGTTTCCATGTCTTGGACATTAGCTCTGTTTAGATCTCACAAGAACTTGAGAGCATGGCAACTTTATGACCCTTCTGCTTCTGAGGAGAACGGAGTTCAGAGGTTGACGCAGTTTTCCCTATGTCCCCGACTAAGGAAAGGTGGGGCTGAACCTAAGCCAGGCCTTCCCTTCCAGCCTTTGCACAAGGGCCTTGCCACACAGACCCCAGGCCCCATCAGAAGCCCCGGGGTTTATTAGGCACCTCTCACTTATGAGAGTGTCAGCAGGGGTTGCCTTTCCCGCTCTCATCTCCCACACTCAGATATGCTGAAGACACCTCTGTGGGGATAATATGCTCCAGATCATGCATTTTTATTCCAGAACAAGGCTTCAGATTCAGTCTGGAGCTGCGTTCTCATCCAGGGAAAAGGACTGAACGACACACTACTCCCTGAGCCCAGCCCCACAGCAGTGGTTTCTGGGGGGTGGGGGTGGGGGACTGTGGGCACTCTGGGTCTTCATATGACCATGCTGTTCCCGGCATTTGGGGAACAGTGTCCAGGCCAGAATGGTGACCATCCTTCAATACAAGAGGTACTAACCTTTAAATATTACTGTGGGTGAAACATCAGTTTATATAACAATCTCAACCCAAAACTCACTTCCACAATTAAACCCAAGGTGTCTTCCATTGTTCTACACACTGGAGTTGCCCAGGAACGCAACCCCTACCAGGTCAGTCGAGGGAACTGTATTGTTACCAAGAGCTGGGCATCCTTTTGGCAAATCATACCATTGACAACAGCACCTTATCCTGGCTGCAGGGGCAGCTGTCACATCCATGGTGACCGTAGGCATAGGTGCAAGTATGTGGTCATTCATTATGTGTCTTAGTGAGGGCTGTCCTAAGCAGCAAATATGTATTATTTTACTGAAAAGGACTTTCATTTATTTTTATACTACATTTAGGGCTTTATCATGCTTTTTGGAAATCGTAAGTGAGACTATATTAGGCTTTCTACGACTTCCATTTTGGGAGATAACAAAAATATTGTAACAACGGGCAGTGGAGTTGGATGGGGTTTGGACCACCTGCAGCCTTTCCTCTGGGTCCCACCCTGGATCCTGTTAGCATTTCAGAGCTCAAATGCAGATCCATCTCCAAAATGGCTCTCCACATAGGTCTGGGATCAGCAACAGAGAAAGAAAAGAGAAGAGAGAACTGCATTCCTTTATTCCTCCTCTCTGTGTCCCGAGCACACTTGCCCCTGTGCACATTCTCTGCCCCCAACTGGCTGCATCTTATCGTCCTCTAATTTTTCTTCCTACCTGCAATGGCTCTTTATCACTCCTGCCTTTGCAGATTCTTTGCTTATGCCTGACTCTCCTTGAGGAGAAGGGGACACAGCACGGAGGGAAGCAGGCAGGTTTTTTAATTTTTATTTTATATTGGAGTATATAGTTGATGAACAGTGTTGTATTAGTTTCAGGTGTACAGCAAAGTGATTCAGTTATACATATACCTATAATCATTCTTTTGCAAATTCTTTTCCCATTTAGGCTATTACAGAGTATTAAGTAGAGTTCCCTGTGCTATACAGTAGGTCCTTATTAGTTATCTATTTTATATATAGTAGTGTATATATGTCGATCACAATCTGCCCATTTGTCCCTCCACCTCACCTTTCCCTTTTGGTAACCATAAGTTTGTTTTCTAAGTCTGTGAGTCTGTTTCTGTTTTGTAAATAAGTTCATTTGTACCATTTTTTTTTTGCTTCTGCATATAAATGATATCTCACTTCACTTAGTATGATAATCTCCAGGTCCATCCATGTTGCTGCAAATGGCATTATTTCATTCTTTTTAATGGCTGAGTAATATTCCATTGTATGTATATACCACATCTTCTTTGTCCATTCCTCTGTTAATGGACATTTAAGCTGTTTCCATGTCCTGGCTACTGTAAATAGTGCTGCAATGAACATTGGGATGCATGTATCTTTTTGAATTATGGTTTTCTCTGGGTATATGCCCAGAAGTGAGATTGCTGGGTCATATGGTAGTTCCATATTTAGTTTTTTAAAGAACCTCCATACTGTTCTCCATAGTGGCTGTATCAATTTACATTCCCACCGACAGTGAAAGAGGGTTCCCTTTTCTCCACACCCTCTCCAGCATTTATTGTTACTGGATTTTTTGATGATGGACATTATGACTGGTGTGAGGTGATACCTCATTGTAGTTTTGATTTGTATTTCTCTAATACAGATTTATATCATTTTAACAAAAAAGTAGAGACTGGACTTTATCCCTACTAGATTTTAAAACCTACAAAATCTAAGATCTTCCCAAGAATTAAAAGCAATTATCAGATTAACATACTTATCAAATATATAAATTCCATTGGTATTTCAAAGAAAATGAAGAAAAGACATTAAACAGAAGGACAGAGATTACAGCCAAGATTCTCAACTATCCCCCTGAAACTGGGTGGCATATTCACCACCCAAAGACAGCAGACCCCTCCATGCTACTCTGGTCTCTGCTGGAGCAAGAGGAGGGGAGCATGCACTGAGCACCTGTTCTGTGAACTGCAGACTATTTCAGTGAATTCTCCAACTTCGGGTTTCCCACAGGGCAGGCTCCTCATCACCACTCTGCAGGGGCAGAAACTGAGGCTGGACAACTCGCCCATGGCTGCCCAGGCAGGAAGCGCCAGGTGGGTCTAGTGAGGCTTCCATCCTCTTCCGGGGCACCATGTCCACCTGCCCCTAAATCCACAGTACATCAAACTTCAACTCCAGAAGAATTCCAACCAACCTATGTTTTTCTCCTACCATAAAAAGTATGCATTTTGGTTACAGTAAGCAGTAGACACTTTAAATATAACAGATGTTGTGACCCTAAAGATGGGCTCTGGGCTGCAGATGTACTTGTAACCAGTGGGGAGAGAGAAGCAGGAGCCAGAGAAGTGACCACGAAATGGTTGCTGGACCAGACTCAGGAACAAGAGATACCTCTTTAATGTTTTCCAAATGAAATACTTCTCAGCCTACACCTGTCAATCTGGTGAGAAATTCAATTTCACCATGTTGTGTAAGAATCCCAGGGTGGATTATGCAGCCCAGAAAAATGTGGGGAAAGGTCCATGACGGTCATCACTGAGCCTCTCATATTCCAGATCCATATGGTCCATCCCAAAGGCACTGATGGTGGCAAGGATTCTGTCTCCAGACATCTACAGCCATCCACACTACAGAATTTATACCCCAGTAAACAACAAGAAGAGTCTGGCATTTCTGCCTGAGAGCAAGGAACTTCCCACTCTGGCAGACCAAGGCTCAATGCTCTCCTTGAGGGGCAGGAGAAGGGAAAGACCACCCTTGCCTCAGGAATGAGCCAGGAGCAGGTGTGGCCCAAGCAAAGAAAGCAGGTCCACATTTGGGTCTGCTTTAAATTGCTTCAGCTGTGCTTTGCCAGGGCCCCAGGAGGCCCCAGGACTCAGGCACTAGAGAAGATGCATCAGGCTGAACTGCACACCGCTGCCCATACTGGACCACATGTGACCCACAAAAAGGGCAACTTCCTAGATTCAGCCCAAGACCACACCAGCGCAGGTGGCCCTGGGCTGGTGTGGTCTTTTCCAACAAAGAACATGTGGGGATGTTTGAGCCAACCCAGCTCTGACTCCAAGCCTCCTCTCACAATCCTAAATACTGAGAATTGACTCCTCCCTGGGGCCTTTGAGAGGATGGATAGGCCCATAACTAAAAAGGGTTCTGTGGCAACACTGGGTTAGACTTTATAAATGTGGCTCAAATTCCCTGGCAGCCCAATGGTTAGGACTCTGCCCTTCCACTACAGGGGGCACGGGTTCGATCCCTGGTGGGGGAACTAAGATCCCACATGCTGTGGGGCTCGGCCAAAAAAAAAAAAATTATATAAATGTGGCTCACACATCCCAAAACCCGTAAATAGAAGACTGAACTGCCAGGATATTATGATGACTGTTTTGTACTTAACTCTTTTATTTACATCCCTTCTTGTTCTGAAAAATATTTTAGGGGTTTTATTTCACCGTGACAAAAGGGTTGCTTTAGCAACAGTACAGAAGGAAAGGATAAAGAAGTGTACTTCTTAAATGTCTATAAATGACCCGGATTAGGCTTCCAAGTTTGAAAAATACCTAATCTCTTTCAGCAATGAAATGCCAAGATCACAAGAAGAAATCCCGAAAGTTCTTTTAAGGGCTGAGGGCTGATTTATTTTTAGGTAGGAGATGAGTTAAACTTCTGATAATCTCAGTCCATCAGAGGCGCCCCTACAAAAAATGTGGTGAGCACGAGGCAAGGTACCCAAGAGGGGGAACCTTAATGGTAGTAAGTTCCAAGGTGTCGTTACCACCCTCTGTGCAGAGACAAAGTTTTCACTGTTCTAGACAAAATGAGAAAAATAAGGGCAGTTCTCAGCACAAAAAAGGCACCAACAACTATCTGTAGATGGATGGACTGAATGAATGACAGTAAATGCTTTTCAAAAGTAGAGAGATATACAAACAGCTCATGCAGCTCTATATCAAAAAAACAAACAACCCAATCAAAAAATGGGCAGAAAACCTAAATAGACATTTCTCCAAAGAAGACATACAGATGGCCAAAAAGCACATGAAAAGATACTCAACATCACTAATCATTAGAGAAATGCAAATCAAAACTACAATGAGGTACCACCTCACACCCGTCAGAATGGTATCATCAAAAAGTCTACAAACAATAAATGCTGGAGAGGGTGTGGAGAAAAGGGAGCCCTCCTACACTGTTGGTGGGAATGTAAATTGGTGCAGCCACTATGGACAACAGTATGGAGGCTCCTTAAGAAACTAAAACTAGAACTACCATATGGTCCTGTAATCCCACTAGTGGGCATATACCCTGAGAAAACCATAATTCAAAAAGATACATGCACCTCCAACGTTCATTGCAGCTCTATTTACAGTAGCCAAGACATGGAATCAACCTAAATGTCCACTGATGGAGGAGTGGATAAAGAAGTGGTATGTATATACAATGGAATACTACTGAGCCATAAAAAGGAATGGAATAATGCCATTTGCAGCAACATGGATGGACCTGGATCATACTAAGTGAAGTAAGTCAGAAAGACAAAGACAAATATCATATGATATCACTCACATGTGAATCTAATTTTAAAAAGTGATACAAATGAATTTATTTACAAAACAGAAACAGACTTACAGATATTGAAAACAAACTTATGACTACCAATGGGAAAACGTGGGTGGGGAGAGAGATAAATCAGGAGCTTGGGATTAAGATACATACATGACTATATATAAGATAGATAACCAACAGGATCTACCATATAGCACAGGGAACCCTACTCAATATTCTGTGATAACCTATATAAGAAAAGAATCTGAAAAAGAATGAATATATATATATATGTATAACTGAATCACTTTGTTGTATACCTGAAATTCACACAACATTGTAAATCAACTCTCCTCCATAAAATTATAAAAACAAAAACAAAAAAACAAAAATCAAGAGATAAATTTATTACATGTAGAAAATTATCCTTAAAAATAAAAGAGCTGAACTTTCAACTGAGAGTGACCTTCGTAACTTTCTCGTATTATAACATCCTTTTCACTGGGTAAGAAAATGATGTGATAGAAGGTAACGGTGTTCGGTCTGCAAAAACTGACTTCATTCTGGCGGCTCTGCTGAGAGCACTTGGGAGAAGGGCCCAGGGGGAGGGGCAGGGCTACTGATCCAAGGGGAGGTGATGGTGGCTCGAGCCAGGCCGTGGGTTTGATGAGAAACTGTGGGGTTTTGCATATATTTTATATAGGGGGCACTGTTGGTCTTCAGTTATACAATTTAGTCTCTCAGTTAGACTAAAGGAGGAATCAGAAGACACTTGGCCATCACAAGGGTCCCTGCACTGGGACTGGCTTCCGTGGGTGGGTTCTGGCTGCAGGAGGATGACAGCGGGAAGCATGGAGTCGCTGTGTGGAAGCGTGAGGCTAGGATGGAGGGGGGTGTTGCTGCTGGGTGGCCACATGGGTGGGCTGTGCTGGATAGTCACTCCCTGAAAATAATCCACAGAGAGCACTGTCACATGTCAGGGGAGGAAGGCCTAACCCTTTGCTTGCCGTTATAACTACTCGACATCATAAAAGTAACTGACGACTCTCTCACCATCTTGTTCTTAAGCATTCAAGATGCCATGGATAAGGTAAGATGTAACACTACAAACTGCACACGTGATCCCCCTAAACAACGTGATCCAGAAAGTACTAAAGCCAACCGGGGCCCATGTAGATGATACCACTGCATTTTTTAGGCATTTTCTCTGAACATAAGCACAAAAAAGCTCTCTCTAAAATAAATGAAAAGTAGACAACACATGAGACCCATAGCTTTGAAAAGTTATGCTAGAATATTCTAGACACTGCGGGGCTACAAATAGAACCTGTCTGAGAGTACGAGGAAAATGTGTTTAAAAATACGAAGCCCATGAAGGAATCCAGCTGGCATCTTCAGGTGACAGAGCCGGGGCCGAGCACTGATGGGGATCCTGGCCTGACGATCACAAACCTCCAGGTACTCACCGACCTGCGCTGACCTTAAAAGGCGTCACCAGCTGACAGGGACCCACTAGACCCACGTCGGGAGACCGACAGCAACACAGAGCCATGTCCACAGGGATTGAGGCTCGTTTCCTCTGTTCACTGGCTTGTTCTGTAAACCCCTATGGAGCACCTGCCCTGGGCCATGCATGGTCCTGGGGACAAGGTGGGCACACCTGCCCGGGCCCCGCCTCAGGAGCCTCTGCTCCCACGAGGAAGACAGATGCTCAATAAAACCAAAGCTCAGATGCTAAACAGCGTTGAACAGAAGGTGAAGCCAGGAGAGCGGGCCTGGGTGGCAGTGGGGGGAAAGATGGGGTCTTATATCAAGAGGAGGGGTCAGGGGTCAAGGAGAGCCCACTCTGAAAGTGATCAAAGGCTGAGGCCTGAACATGAGCAGGAGTTAGGAGAACTGGGAGTCCAGCTGGAGAGAAGTCTTAGAAAAGGAAGATGGAATGTTTTCTAGACAGAGAGGAGCAGAGGCACAAGTGTCCTGTAATGGGGGGACGGGCAGGGCCTGGGAACACGGAGAGGTCATGGGACTGGGCACACAGAGCTGCCATTCATTCATTCATTCATTCATCCCATCAGTCTACAGACCCGGGGGGCCTAGCAGCCCAGCTAAAGAACAGGTACTTTCTCCACGAAGGGCAGGAAATGAGGTAAGGGGGCATCACTCCTGGGGCTACACAATCAGAACCACCACACCAGCAACAAAACAAAATCAGGCTTCCCACAGAAGTCCGCCTTGGATCGTTTCCTGAATGAGGCAGTTCTGTTTCGGTTTTAACTGGTGAAGTGTGCTGTATTTTCATCCCTTTCCAGTAATGCTCCTAACTTCTTGCTTTTTAAAATTATTATTTAACAGTCACTTTTAAAATTGATTTTATTAAGGTTTTTAAATTGTGGTAAAATATAGTACATAACATAAAATCTACCATCTTAACAATTCTTTTTTAAAAATTTATTTTATTGAAGTAGAGTTGATTTACAATGATGTGTTAATTTCTGCTGTACAGCAAAGTGACTCAGTTATACGTATATGTATTCTTTTTCATATTCTTTTCCATTATGGTTTATCACAGGATATTGAATACAGTTCCCTGTGCTATACAGTAGGACCTTGTTTATCTATCCTGTATATAAATAGTTTGCATCTGCTTAACAACTCTTAAGTATTCAGTTCTGTGGCATTAAGTACATTCATATTGTTTGTAGCCATCACCACTATCCAGTCACAGAACTCTCTTCGTCCTGCAAAACTGAAACTCTGAACCCATCAGACACTAGCACCCCACTCCCCCTCCCTCCAGCCCCTGCCACCCACCATCCTACTCTCTGTCTCTACGGATTTGACTAGTCTAAGGCCCTCCACCATATAAATGGAGTCATACAGTATTTGTCTTTTGTCTCTGGCTTATTTCACTTCACATAATGTCCTCAAAGGTCATCTACGTTGTAGCAGACTTCTGTGTTTCCTTCCTTTTTTAAGGCTGAATACTATTCCATTGTATATATAGACCACAGTTTGTTAGCCATTCATCCATCGATGGACACTTGGGTTGCTTCCACTTTTTGGCAATTGTGAATCATCCTACTTTGAACATGGATGGGCAAATATCTCTTCGAGTCCGTTTTCACTCCTTTTGGGTGTATACACATCCAGAGTAACTTTTTACTTTTAAAGATACCCTCTATACTGAGTCAGTCATATGTGGTTTACCATAGGAATCCGGCACAAGCTGAAAGAATCACGATTGTGTCAACTAAAGCAGCATGTACACCAGGGGGCTCCCACAGTGCCTGTGAACCAGACGTCGACCCCCGCTCCCGGAACACACCTCCGGGGCTCACACCTCCTGGGACACACCTCCGGGGGCTCCCACACCTCCTGGGACACACCACCGGGGGCTCACACCGCAGCTGACACAGGTCATGACCTCAGTTCTAACATGCGACATAATTTGGTCTTAGGAACTTGGTGAGATAGTTTCCATTTTTCCCTTCAAAGTTACCTAGTGGGGAAAAAAATGCTGTCTTTGACTTTTTTTTGGAGAATTTAAAATTTAGCTACCAATTTAAAATTTAGAAGCCAATGACACATCTCAGGCTTAGAAAAGACACCAAAAATTTCCCCCAAAGAACTTTGCTCAAATCTGTGATCTCTCTTTAAATTTCATAATGAAGGTGACCAACAAGGTTGGCTTGATTCTACTACCAAAATAGTCTCAAATTTTCTATCCTCTTTCTTTGTTCTTTTTTTTTTAATTATTATTCAGATTTTCTGTAAATAAGTGTTGATTTTTTTTAAACATTTTTTATTTTTTAAAATTATTTATTTTATTTATTTTATTTTTTTGGCTGCATTGGGTCTTCGTTGCTGCGTGCGGGCTTTCTCTAGTTGTGGAAGTGGGGACTACTCTTCGTTGCAGTGCGTGGGCTTCTCATTATGGTGCCTTGTCTTTGTTGCGGAGCATGGGCTCTAGGCGTGCGGTTTTCAGTAGTTGTGGCATGAGGGCTCAGTAGTTTTGGCTCACGGGCTCTAGAGCGCAGGCTCCGTAGTTGTGGCGCACGGGCTTAGTGGCTCCGCAGCATGTGGGACCTTCCCAGACCAGGGCTCAAACCCGTATCCCCTGCATTGGCAGGTGGATTCTTAACCACTGCGCCACCAGGGAAGTCCCAATAAGTGTTAACTTTAACTAGAGGTGTTTACAAAACACATTCTCTTAAAAATAACTTTTAAATATTTTTATTTTATTATATATTTATTTTGTATAAATTTATTTTATTAAAATATTTCTATTCTGCATAATTTTATTCTACACACTTAAATGTGAAAAATTGATCCAGGGCCCTTTAAGGAACTCATTAATTTTATAAAATACAGTAGTACTGCAGAAGGAAGAATCAGAACATTCTCCAAGCCAGATAAATAGATACTAGAGTAAGGATATTTGCACATTCAGTATTAATTGGCACACAGAACAAGATAATTCATGGCTAGTTCAAATTCACATTCATAGAGACAGAAAGTAGAATGGTGGTTGCCAGGGGCTGGGGGGAGGGTGGGGTAAGGAGTTGTTGTTTAGCAGATATGGAATTTCAGTTTTGCAAGATGAAAAGTGTTCTGGAGGTTGGCTGTACAACAATGTGAATGTGATTAACACTACTGGACTGTACACTTAAAGGTTAAGATGGTAAATTTTATGCTATGTGTATTTTACCACAATTTTAAAATTTAAAAAATTTTTTCAAATTAAAAAAAATCATAGTTTTTGCATAACTAATGCTAGGCAGGACTGGCCACTGGTCAGCAGAAGACTGCTCACAATTACTCATAACTCCACAGGCAAGAAGCAGAGATCCTGGTTAGAGTAGGGTTATGTCTACTTCGGAGAAGAAGGGGTGCAGCTCTGAATTCAGTCCTGGATTTCCTTAAGTGTAACACTGACATTTCCTCACACTTAACAGTCCTGATGCTAAGGTGCCTCACGCAATCAACGTCAAATAAATCTGCTACCTGCTAAGCAGATGTGTAGACTGAGAAAGAGCTGTGGCTGGCTGTGCATGCATAAACGTAACCAGGCATGAAAGGTACTGGTTCCTAGTGACACGTGTCTGCACTGGTGGTACCAGGTGGTTGAATGTGACCTTAAATTTGAATACCTAACTGGCCCTTCGAATTTCTTCAAAACTGGTCCCTATGATATATAACTAAAGCTAAATATTATCCTGTGGACAGAAGGTTTCACACATCTAAGCTGTACAACTAAAGTAAGCAACAGCTGCCCAATCTTGTGGGTAGATCATAAAATGTCCAAAGTTGGGACAGGTTGATGAAACTGACTGAGGCACTGGGACACTTCTCTGTCCAAAGTTCCAGCTGACTGTCTGGAGCAGCTGTTTAATTTCCACAGATACATAATGCAATTATGGAAAAAGGGGAATTCAGAGATTAACCAAAGAGGGAATGCAGGCATCTCGTAATTTTCAGTATGCCTTGAAATTATGCTGTCAATCCTAAAACTGTGCAAGAGGTCACGAACAAGAGCATGGAATATAAAAAGTATCCTGATAAAGGCTGCTAACACAACCATCATGGGCCAAAAGAGATAACAGAAAAAATTATACTATGAATGATAGGAGAGTTTAAGACTCAAACTTTGTGATAGTGAAGAAGAAAACAGAATGAAGTGAGGGGATAAATGCAGCTACCATTGGTTAGCTATTTTATGGAAGCAACATTTATTACAGTGTTTCTTTTCTCCAAAAAGATGCTGCTTAATGGAGGGTGGTCTTTATAAGAGAAGGTATGTCATTGGTTTTACACTATGGTCATTTACTATGTGGTGAGCCCAGTCACTTTTGCTATAATGAAGAACAGTTTGTTGCTGAAGGCCACCCTGTCTCTCACTTTTTATTATTAATGTGATGCAAACTCTTCTGATGAAGGTAGAATACAGACTTTTCTTAAAATCAGTCAAATATGGACACTGTAAAGTCAACCTCTAGTACTACTAATAAACAACTGTTTAACTGAAAACTGTTACTCCTAAGCAGATCCTAAGCATTGTTTAACATGTTTAAGATTGGTGTCATTGACCACGCTTACCTGAGAAGAAAACACGTGATCAATTTAAGAAAACCCTGAAAGTACACGTAATAATTCTACATCACTACTAGACATTTAAATTTCACAAAGAAAAAAGACAAAAGAACTAGGAGTAGGAACCAAATTGGGAGTAAAGATAACAGAGGCAAAGGAAGGCGAAGGACCAGATACAAGTGGCAGACTGGTGAAGAGGAGGTAGATCTCACCAAATACATGGCCAAGGGTGCTGTCACTTCATGAAAACAGCAGAAGAAGGTGTGATGGAGCTATGAAACTATGATTATCCTATCTAGAAACACAGATAATAATAAAACTAGAAGATAGAAAAGAGGAAATTTTTAATAATAAAAAGCAATGGAGCAAGAGATAAACAGCATTCAAGAGAAAGTCATTCAGAAGACAGGTAAAGAGGGTCCAACATGTATATAACTGGAGCTCTCAGCAAAAAGAAACACTAAAAATTATAATTCCTGGGTTCACTAAAAACTATAATTCCTGAAGTTAAAAAAAAAAAAGACTTAAAACTAGGTATCAACTCAATTTTTAAAATGGGTAAAGTACTTGAATAGACATTTCTCCAAAGAAGATATACAAACGGCCAACAACATGAAAAGAGAGTCAACATCATTAACCATTCGGGAAATGCAAATTGAAGCCACAATGAGGTATCACCTCAAACCCATTAGAATGACTACAATAAATAAATAAATAAATAAGTAAGTAAATAACAAGTGTTGGCAAGGATGGGGAGACCTGGAATCCTGTGCACTGCACATGGGAAAGTGACATGGTGCAGCCACTGTGGAAGTTGCATGGCTGTTCCTCAAAAAATTGAAAACAGAATTACCATGTTACCCAGCAATTCCACTTGTGGGTATACACCCACAAGAACAGAAAGGAGGGACTCAAAGGGATACCTGTACATCCATGTTCACAGCAGTATTATTCTCAACAGCCAAAAGGTAGAAACAACCCAAGTGTCCATTGATGGATGAACAGATAAACAAAATGTGATCTATGCATACAATGGAATATTATTCAGCCTTGAAGAGGAAGGAAATTCTGACACCTGCTACAATGTGGAAGAACCTTGAGGACATGATGCTAAGTGAAATAAGCCAGTAACAAAAATACAAATACTGTATGATTCCATTTATATGAGGTCCCTAGGAGAGTTAAATTCATAGAGACACAAAGTAGAATGGTGGTTGCCAGAGGCTGGGGGGAGGAAGGAACAGGAAGTTGTATAGAACTTCAGGTTTGTAAAATGAAAAAGTCCTGGAGATTGGTTGCACAGCCATGTGAATATACTTAACAAGACAGAAATGTACACTTAGAAATAGTTAGGATGATACATTTTATATTATGTATATTTAACCACAATTTTTAAAAACTAAATTAAATTAAACTACATATCAAAAGGGCACATCATGTAGCTAAACACAGACACACACACACACACACACACAAACATACATGCAGCAGACCAGCCACACTAAGACATATTCCAGCAAAATCATTAAGGAAGAAAGGATAATGGTACTACAGAAGCACAAAAAGTTACCTCCAACACTTTTATACTTTAGTTCTTCGGGGAAAAAAACTGTACCTTGATTCAAGTAAGAAAAGAGTTATATTTTTCATTGTAGGAGGTACATAAATGGGGATTTATTATATTACCCTCTATGCTCATCTGCATGCTTGAAATATTTGATCACACATTCACACGTATTGGCTCCCATAACTGAAAAGATCAGAGATTAATGCTGTCTTCAGGACAAGCTTGAACCAGGAGCTCAACATCACCAGAGTCCCAATTCTTCTCTACCTTCTGCTTTGCAGCCTCATCCTGGGCCCCACAAAGAAATCCTCAAGCTTTTCTTTTATGGTGACTAAATATCTGTGGTGGTTCCTAGTCTCAAATCACCGTTCCATAGCAAGCCAGAGCATTTCTTCTAGAAATTCCATTTAGGTCCTGGAATTCACTCTCTCACATTGACTGAAGTTGGGTTCCTGAAGCAATTGCTATGACAAGACAGTGGGTACAATGATGAGTTTAAACTTACCAGGACACACTCATGGAGTCAGAAGTGGGGTCAGCCCTAAGAATGGAAAAGGGAAACGGAGATGAACAAAGGAGAAACGGATTCCGTGAGGCACCTGCAGCATCTATGACAGGGACCGTTGTCCTTGTGGTTGCTTCTCAACCTCACAGACACTATCCCTCACTGACCCCTCTGGGACCCCCAAGACATGATCAGACACACCTGTGTTTGCTGTGAGGACATACGAGGCCCCTGCTTTGCTACACATACATAGTAGCATTCATATAAAAAGCACAAGGTTCTTTAGCGATAAGACAACTTTTTTAATACTCACCGGAGGAAGACAAAACAAATAGAAATAATTATCCCTCACTTCCTCCTAATCCTGACCAAGAAAAAAAATGAAGGGAAAGCCAGCACATAATTAAAATAGAGTTGATAGTCAATGAACAAGTCCTACTCAAAGATGAGAGAGGCTGAAAACTTCCCCTGGGTACTCACTCAATGAATACTCATTCATCTACTGCAAAAGCAACCCTTATCAATAATTTAACTCACTTAAGAAAGGACCTTTCCCATTATTTTATCTGGATGCTACCTTATTGTGATGTTTGGAAGTCTGACAGTTACCAAAGCAGATAAAAATACTAACGCTCTAAATGCTAAGATGATCATTAATAATACATTTGGACTGAAGCTTTCTTGATGACTTTTGCTTCCTTGTTCTTGCCATAAATAAGCTTTTTTAAAAAAAGCTAAAATCTAAAGCATTTGCAGGACTCTAAAACCACCAGAATGTAAGTGAACTAAGTCAGAGAAAGACAAATATATGATATCACTTGTATGTGGAATCTAAAAAATGATACAAATGAACTTACTTACAAAACAGAAATAGATGCACAGACATAGAAAACAAACTTACGGTTACCAAAGGGGAAAGAGGGGGAGGAAAATATTAGGAGTTTGGGATTAGCAGATATACACTACTATATATAAATAGATAACCAACAAGGACCTACTGTACAGCACAGGGAACTATAGTCAATATCTTATAATAATCTATAATGGAAAAGAATTTGCAAAAGAACGGATTTATGCACATGTAAACTGAATTACTTCTGTACACCTGAAACTAACACAACATTGTAAATCAACTATCCTTCAATAAAAATAATAACGATAATAATAAAAACCCACTAGAATGTAAGCACACTCTATTTTTTTATTGGTAATATTATTTTTATTTATTTATTTATTTTAGGCTGTGCTGTACAGCATGCAGGATCTAGCTCCCCGACCAGGGATCGAACCTGGCCCCCCTGCACTGGGAGCACAGGGTCTTAACCACTGGACCTCCAGAGAAGCACACTCTAATTTGAAACAAAATTCATCACCAAAAGTTAACCCACCTAATCATGATGTTCTTCGTGCTCATTTATCTTTCTCCAAGGCCCGACTGACAACAGACTCATTCATTCATTCAGGCGGCAAACATTTACTAAATGTCTTACACATTCTGGAAGGGATCTGAAACACCACACTTCCTGAGTCCTTTTTCACAGATGAGGAAAATCAGGTCAAAGAGTGTAAGTGATCTGCCCACAGGCATGGAGCTAATAAACATGAGAAGTCACAGGAGCAATCACGTGTCCTCAACTCCGCCTGATGCCCTGGCCGTCCTGGCACGCCTCCTCCCTTGTGCCTCCAACTCGGTCCTCCCCCCGACAGAGAACACTGCTATAGGAGGCGTTTTTCTCCAGTTTGGGGACTTCCAGCATTGCTTGATCACCCCTCCTACATCTGGACAATGTCCCCAAGGTAGAAGCAAGACCTCATCCAGCCCCCTTGCAGTTGGGCCTCAGGCTCGTGACTCAGCTGTGCCATCAGTGGGCCCAGCGGGGAGGCAGCAGTGGCTGGTGGAGCTGCTGGCACTCGATCGCCGGCAAGCACGGTGTCTGTGCTGAGCGGTGGTCACAGAGCTGTCTTCACTTGTCACAGCCCAGTGCAGTGCTCCTGGCACTGGTCCTGGCTACGTGGAGTTTTGCGAAATTGGCTACAAAAACGGACTCTGTTTTTTGCAACTAAGAACCCTGACTGCTATTCCACCTATGTACTCAATTATCCAAATGCTCAGCAGATATGCCTCAGAGCTACATTCAAAGTAAAGGGAGCCTCTGCTCGGAACTTCACTATGCATCCCCAGTTCTCATCTATCTACCCAAGTCACAAACTTTAAAAAATATAAATGCTTCTTTTCTATCAAAAAGACAATGATGGAAAGAGAGAATGGGCTTGTGCCAAAATGTTCCTGTAGGCATATCTGGGGAACCTGTACTTCTTTGCTTTACCAAACAACCTTTATTCATCCTTTTATAAACAAAATGTCCCATTCATAATTGCAAAAACATTTTCATTCGGTGCAAAAAGAGTTTTTTTGTTCACATTTTCAATAAACTTATATAGATCAAAAACAGACAGAGGGGGACTTCCCTGGCGGTCCCGTGGTTAAGACTTCACCTTCCAACGCAGGGGGTGTGGGTCCAATCCCTGGTCGGGGAGCTAAGATCCCACATGTCTCATGGCCATAAAAACAAAAAATAAAACAGAAGCAATACTGTAACAAATTCAATACAGACTTTAAAAATGGTCCACATCAAAAAAATCTTAAAAAACAAAACAAAACAGTACATGTACTTTTAGCAACATGTACTGAATTGTCAAACGCCTCCTTACTTTAAAGAAAAAACATTGAGAAGATGGCACAGTGAAAACCAATACCAAATATCTTTCCCCCCAGATTTAACAACACAGCAAAGCTGGGCCCAAGCCTCCATCTGAGCTGCACAGCAAGTCCCCACAGCTCCGGCGCTGCCGTCCTTGGAAGCAGGAAGCAAGCGAGAAGCAAGTTAATAAAATCCTGAACAACCTCACTAACAGCCACCAACTTCAGAGAGTAGCAGAAGGGAAATGGCTGAGGCATCCTCCAGAAAATAAGGAGAATTTCGCCCAACACTTCTGTGTCATCTCAGAAATAGAAAAAAAAATACTGTGACTCCCACAGAGAGGAAAGCAAGACACTCTTTCCAAGGGTTACAGAAGGGAAATGTTTAAAAATGACATTGCAAAAGGAATCGTCTTCTCAACTGGACAGGATGGAGGGGGGAAGGCAAAGATGTCTAAGGGCCTTCATTTCCTCATCTGTCTAAGATAGGGCCTAAAACTGATAAACCCAGAAAGAGTCTTCAACTTGGTATTTAAAGTTAAAATGTAACAACAGTAACAACAACAAAAAAAAAATCTAAAAATAAGAATATAAAAAACAAAACTCAGGAAATAGAAAATGTGATAATTTTTTCATTTTCATAGCAAGCAAACAACAGATATAATTTAAGAATTGCTAAACCATGAAGGAGAAGGTTATATCTAATAAATACACAGATTTAGACCAGTAACCACTGGAAAAACTAAAAGGAGACTCTAAACCACCCAATGCACCAGGGGAAACACCACAAATATACACTCAGATAACAAAAAAGGAGGAAAAATGCAATTAAAAAATAAACGATATGGCAGCCAGGGTGATAGAATTTGGACCCAATGTATCTGTTTTATCCACAAATGCAAGTGAGACAGAATTAGGGTAACTGGCAAATGATAGGTTACACCTGGTAAGCACAAGAGAATCAAATTTTAAGAACTATTAGAAATAGAGTATTAAGCAAATTGACAACTTACAAAATTTTAACTATCTTTTTTCCTATAATCAAACAAAAACAATCAAACAAAATCAGAAAACACTCAGGATAACACCTGAAAAGAAAGGCACTGCTGGGAATTCACTTAAGTAGACAAAGCAGAACCTTCAAGAAGAAAACTCAAGAAAACTCACAAACTCTTTCTTGGGGCACAAAGGAGAAAGTAAATGAAAAGTAACAGCATGTTCTTATAGAGGAGGGTTCAATACTGTCAAGTTATTGATTAATTCTCCCTAAATCATATCATAAATTCACTACAAACCTACTAGAGTACCAAGAGGATTTTGGAACTTGTTTTAGAACTTGACAAAATGATACTAATAGTAAATCTGAAAAATTAAACACATGAGAATGACCAGGTGTGACAGCCTTATATTTTCTAACACGGCCACTACCTCATCCACCTCACATGCTTTGTTGCGGCGTGACCTTGCCGCTCCCCGCACCCAGAGCTGGGGCTCCGCCCCCTCCCCGAAGGTGGACAGGCTTGTGACTGCAGAGCGGGTGACACCATGTGACTTCTGAGACAAGGTTAGAAAAGGCCATCAGCTTCCACTGGTGCTCCTGGGACGCCTGCTCTGAGGGGAGCAGCCATCGTGGAGGAGGCCAACCACCCTGAGACCACAGGCCGGAGAGGCCACGGGGAGGTACGTGGCCAAGCTCCCAGCCACCGGCCAGTGACAACCGCCAGCCCGAGTGAGGCAGCTGGGACATCCGGCCCAGCCGAGCCTTCGGATGACTGCAGCCCCAGCCGGCATCTGATGCAGTTAAGGTGAGGAGACCCACCCCACAGAGTCCCTCCAACTTCCTCAGTGACAAAACCACGAGCAAAATAAAATACCTCTTTCCAGCTGCTACCTCTGGGGATAATGTGCTATGCAGCAACAGTAAATGGGATTGCAAGTAAATTCTGTTAAAAAAGAAAAAGAGAAAGAAAAAGAAAGAACCAGGGGGGAAGGAGCACCATCACATTTTAACACATAATGAATCAAAGTCCATCCATTAATTCATTGAACAAATGCACATCGACTGTGTACAGCTTCTCACAGGCCAGGCTTTACAGGCAGAGTAGTGTACAGAACCTTCGCCTTTATAGGGTTTCAATTTTAGTGAGACAGACAAACAAACAGAAGTGAACAAAAATTAATTTCAGGTAATGTTAAGTGCTCTGAAGGAAAATAAAAATCGGGATAAGAGAGTGGAAAGAGGATGGTCAGGGCAGGCCTCTGGGAGGAGGTGATGACAGAGCAGACCCCAGCGAAGGGTTTGGGGCTTTCCCACCTACTTGCTAGGTTATGAACCATGCACCCTGTTTTTGGGGCAATTTGCAAAATCTGCCTCAATCTAAAATGCATGGACCCCTCCCCCCTAGAAATCTGTTGGCTAGGAAATTCCCTATGAAGGTGCTTACCCAAGTCAGCATATACTTTCAAAGTAAGTTTTAACAGGAATGGAAATCACCAAAGTGTCAGATCAATAGGCGTTTATTAAATAAATGATGTTCTAGTCATTCAGTAGAGCACCACAAAGATTTAACAAGAAGTACGCTGAAAAACAAAGAGCCACATCGTTCAGTGACAGTAGAAGGCTGAGAACAGGGCACAGGGTATATCTCTCCTTCTGATTCACCCAGGGTCTGAAAGACGTCCTCTTCCTTGGAACACCTCTGGGGAAGGGAAGGAGACTTCAACCTCTCATTCTGTACCTTTCTCAGTCCCTTGAATTTTCTAACAAGATGCTGTACACTTCCCTTTTGTCCTGTAAACACCCACAGCAGTTATCTGGGCCGTGGATACAACGTGTGACAGCTTCTCCCCAGAGAAAGAACTGAGGTTGCCTTAGAGGCGTGTTTCCTCTTCTGGGAGTCTTTGTATTCTCAAAAACTAACGGAATGACAGTTTTTAAGTAGAAAAGATCTAAGGAGAAAAGCACTCTAACAACAAAAGATGAAATGGTGCTAAAATACTCCCATTCTCTTGATTATATGAAAACCTGCAAAATCCTACCACAGAGCCCAGGCGGTGAACACTGCTCTACGTAAAGGCAGCCCTTCCCCACTGTTCAGAGGACCACTACCCCGGTGATCCGGCCCCTGACGTTCAGATCCCCCACCCAGCCCCGTTGGCACGTGCCAACCAGTTCAGGCCTGGGAGAGAAGAGCTGTGGGCCAGGCCCTCCCGATGACCCTCCGAGGGCAGCCGCTTCTTCCTCCCCGCCGTCCCCTCTTTCCAGAGCTTGGCAGGACCTGGGTCTCCCTGAGCAAGTCAGACACACCCCTGGTGATACACGGAACAATTCCTTATCCACCACCGCTCTGCCCACACCCTCTGCTGCAGCCCCCAAATCTTCTGCACGTGTGCGATAGCTTCTCCCCAAAGAAAGAATCAAAATTCCCCAAGAACAGAGAAAATAAGTATTTCCCAACTCATTGGTTTATTCAGTATTTTCATCACCGGAAAATGTCAGGAACCAGTTTTTCCAAGAGTGGTGAAAACAAAACTTTACACTGAGCCTTGCCTGCAAGATCACTCGGGGTAACCCCCCAACCCCCCGGCTGACTCGTTTGTGCATGTGTCTGGCGCCCTGACCTCCTCAGATTTTCCTGTCTCCATCATGATCTCCTCCTCCATTCAAGGGTCTCTCCCCTGAAGGGTTCTCTCCCCTGGCTTCAGCCCTACGTGGTCTCTACAAACACAGACACCTGTACCCCGAGAATGTTCGGAAGTTCACCACTCCAAGTGTGACTCGGGGGGCCGGGCTGTCGTAGGGCGAGGCCTGGGGCAGCCATCTCAGGCCCAGAGCCTCTGTCCCATGACCAAAGGGATGGACACTCTGCCCCTGGACACCTGGGTGTCCTGCATGATACGCAGTGTGACCTTTCAAATGTGTCCACATGCAAATAATCCATCAGGAGCTAGCTTGACTCACTTACAAAGAACACAAAAGTACAAGATGAGTCTTTCTACTGCTTGTGTGATGTGAGTTCTGGGCGGCTCCTCATGTCCAAACCTGGCAGCCCCTCCCCTCCCCCCAAGCCCCGCCCTTGCATTGACGGAGGGTCCACAGCCAGGCTCCCTGCTTCCTGTATGGTGCCCCCACTGGGCTCCCGAGGGCTCTTTCAGGCCAACAGAACTCAGATCAACACCACCCTCGGTGACCCTGACTTTGACTCGCAGGGAGCTGGGGTGGGGTTTTGGTTTCTTGCTCTGAAAGCTCAGAGCCAGATGCAAACGGATCCACCCCATTCCTGGCCACTGGTTTCGCAGTCAGGGTGGCAAAGGGTAGAGCAAGAGTGAGACCCGCTCCCATCCCCGGCCCCTCTCCCGCCTCCAAGCCCTCCCTGCATCGATGCAATGAAGGGACCCGTTCCAGACTCCAGCCGGGATAAAGCAGCTGCCCCGGGGTGACCCAGGTCTCCATGTGACACAGGGGAGGAGGGGCTGGCAGGACTCCTGGACGCCCACACCCACTCGACAGTCCACTCGACGGGGGCGTGCAGCGCTCACGCGGGACCGAGGGGGAATACATCACTCCCTGTTGAAGGGTCTGCAACATGAGTCTACCTCAGTGACCCTGCTCCACTGCCAGGACCCTGGGGCAGGAGCCGGGCCCTCTGCAAGCTCCCCTGGGCGGCCAGGTTCCCACGCTGCCCCCTTGCCAGAGCACCAGGGTCACAGCCCTGCCCCGACGCCCAGAAACCTGTGCCCACTGCTCTCATTTATCTTAGAAGGTTACACTGTTTACATTCTCCAGTAATCTTAATGAGTAAAATGACCATTTTCTATATTTTTACCAACCTATAGCAGAGTCTGGCTTGGAAACAGCACTCAGATCCAGTCCCCACTGCCCGCAAATGAGAAAAACGATGCTCAGAGAAGGTGAAGAATTAGCCAAGTCTTTCTTCAGTCAGTCCACAGACTTTTTTTAAATTATTTAAAAAATTTTTTAAATGAAGTTTAGTTGATTTATAATGTTGTGTTAGTTTCTGGTGTACAGCACAGTGATTCTGTTTACATATATACAATATATATATAAATAATCTTTTTCAGATTCTCTTCCATTATAGGTTATTATAAGATACTGAGTATAGCTCCCTGTGCTATACAGAAGCTCCTTGTTGTTTACCTATTTTATACACAGTAGTGTGTACCACTAAACCCAAACTCCTAATTTATCTAGTTCTTAAAGGCTGGGTTGATCCAAACTGCTGGGTCCACCACCCCGGAACTCATGTGACATTTCACATCTGCATTTTTCAAGATGACTCTGGCCAATGTGTGAAGGGCAGACGGGGGGACAAGAGTGGAAGTGAGAAGCCAGGTAGGGGCCATGGGAATGATCTGGAAAAGAGACACACATGGGGGACAGACATAGATACTTGAGAGGAAGAGTCAACAGGACTCGGGGACCGACAAGATGCAGGTTAGCTGCTTTGAGGAACCGGGTGAGTGGTGAGTGGTGAAAGCACCCCCGAGACCCAGGAAAAGACACCTGCATGGAGGGAGGAGGAGGAACTCGGGTGGGGACTCCTGAATTTGGTGCTGAGACTCGTCCAAGTGGAGATGGGAAGGGGGCAGTGGGTGTCTCAGAGGAGGGAGAGAACGGTCTCAAGTGCGAAGAGCTCTGTGAGTGAACCAGGCGCCCACTGGTGCAGGGAGAGAGGAGCCCCCCTGGGAGGTGTAGCCCACCCGGCCGCATCCCCATCCTGCAGGGTCAGCCCCGCCCTCGGCGAGTCTGTGGCAGAGGCGGACCTCAGGGGACAAGGCAATGTCACCAACCCCGGCGAGCATAGCACTGGCCCTGCTGCCTCTGCCCCCATCTCACCTCATCTTGGGGGGTGGTCCTGAGGATCCTGAGCCTGGGCCACGGTCTGCACAGCCCCCGCTGCGGACGGTCTGACCTGTCATCTCATCTAGGGGCGTCTCTCTGCCGCCACTGAGGGGCCCTCACTCCGAGCTTCCTTTGACACGCCTCACATGCACACAGAAACCTCCAGACGTCTTTATCCCACACACGGGCCACGGGAAATCTCGGGCCCAATCATTTAGATGAGAGGTCAGCAAACCGTGGCCCGTGGGTCAAACCTGGCCTGCTGTGTTTTTGTGAACAAAGTTTTGTTGGGACACAACTACACCCATTCACTTACGAAGTGGGCAGGGCTGCTTTCACACTGCAGTGGCAGAGTGGAGTCTTTGCAATGGAGATCACCCGGCCCACAAGGCCTGAAATACCTACCACCCTGGACAGAAAGGTTTCCTACCCTGGTCTAGATACTTCCTTCCCCAGAGATGCCTTGTGGCTCCTGCATCAGACTGGAAAGCATGAAGGGTGAAAGGGCTCCAGCAGCCCTCCGATGGGGGGGTCTCATCCACCCACCTGGCGTCCACCATGTGCAGTGAGGTGGGGTGCCAATGTGCTGTGTCCCTTTTCGGGGACACTTTCTTTTTCATTTCAAAAAAAGTCTTTTAATTGTTCAAAACTGCACAAAACAATATCACACTATGGTAATACTGAGTCACTGGGGTTACTCTGCAATAGATGAACAGCATACCATTTCCAGAAACGAGAAATCAAAGGGCGCTCAGGTAAAGGGACGGGGGGAAACAATGGGACCAGGTGATGGGCTCCAAAGTGACTAAACATGATGTTTCCACAGCAAAATACACTATAAAACAACAAACCAGGGGCTTCCCTGGTGGCTTAGTGGTTGGGAGTCCGCCTGCCAATGCAGGGGACACGGGTTTGAGCCCTGGTCCGGGAAGAATCCCACATGCCGCGGAGCAACTGGGCCCGTGTGCCACAACTACTGAGCCTGCGCTCTGGGGCCCGGGTGCCACAACTACTGAAGCCCGCGTGCTTGGAGCCCGTGCTCTGCAACAGGAGAGGCCACCCAGTGAGAGGCCTGCACACCACAAAGAAGAGTAGCCCCCGCTCGCCGCAACTAGAGAAAAGTCCGCGCGCAGCAACGAAGACCCAACGCAGCTAAAAATGAAAATAAATTAATTAAAAAATAAAAAATAAAAAATAAAAAATAAAAAACAACAAACCAGAGGCCAGAGGGAGCCAGTCGGGGGCAGGGGTTGCAGAGGCTGGGGTCCCCGCAGCCACAGCTGCGTCTCCAGGGCAGAGAAAGGGGCTTTGAAAAGATTGGCCGCTCAGGGACCCAAGAAGCCTCTCCGCTCCAGCTTCTCAGAGTTCTTCTCTTACCCCCAGAGGGCTTTCTGCCTCCCCTTCCTGACCACGTCCTCCCGGATGGAAAAACCCTTCCATCGTGTCCTCCGTTTACTAACACAGCGCTTAAGACTAAAACAATCTTCAGGCCTTTAAGCTTTGCTCTCAGTAGATAAAGGAAAGCTCCCGGCACTGAGAGATTCCTCTTCTCTCGTAACAAAGCCTGGTTTTCATAACTGTTGTCTCTTCCAGAGACTCAAGGAAGTTGGTGTTGGGACTCAAAGCTGAGGAATGAGTTCTCTGTTCTAAAGGGTACCTTCTCTTACCCTAAAGCCATGAATGTCCTCGAATGAATGGGTGAAAGAGCTGCAGGGTAATATGATTTACAGGAAGTTTAAAAATGGGTCCCTTTAAATTCTGAGAAATATTGTTCTTGCAATAACTAGAGGGCCAGAAAGTTGACACCAGGCAGTGGAAAGAGGGGTGCAATGCAACTTGGGGAGCTAGCCCAGGATGCAAGGGAGGCAGCTCTGCCATCCAGTCCCAGATCGTGTGAGCTGCTCCCCCTGAAGTTCTCTGCCAAGGCAGCTAATCTGGGTGCCAGAGAAGAAAAAGAAGACCACTGAAAGATATGAAAAAAAGTTAAGCTCAGTTAATGGTGAAGGAACCAGAGGGAAGATTCTGGATGAGTATATATGTAAGAGAAGGCTTTGGAGATGAGCCCCCAGACCACAGGTCCCAAGGGCAAAAGCAAGACATGGGACCCGAACAGCAGGTGTCTACAGTCTGTCTGCAGAACTACAGATGGGCCTCAGACCCCCAGACCCCCTGCCCTCAACCTAGACTTACAGCATTGGTGTCTGCTCTCAGGCAGAAACCAAAAGAATGCTGTACGCACCAAAGAAATGAGCTTTCTGCCTGGTCTGCTTCCAAAGCGAGAATTCACACCCCAGAGCAGACGCTCTCTCAAGCACATGGGAGGAGAGTCCCCACCCAACATCCAAAGGTGAAGCTGCCAGGTGACCTGCCTTGCCCACACCTAGACAGAGCGAGGTCAAGCCCCTGTTCAATCGGTAGGACAGGAAAGTCAAGGAAAACATGCCAAGCACTGCTATGAATCTAGTCCCTCAATGATAAACCCCAAAGGACACCAAGAACAACCAGACCATTAGGGAAAATCAAAACCACAAAAGAGGCAGATTCAGAAGAAAAAATAGAAAAATGCTAGAGCAAACAATTCAAGAATAAGAAGAAACCTTCTTGACTTAATTAGTACCCTCAGGCAGAAATGGAAAATAATGCAAACAGAAAATAAGAGGAATACTAAGAAAAATTAGCAGAAAAGATGAAAGCATCACAATCTTAATTATGGTTACTGTATCAATACAGGGTTCATCTCTCCTGGGTGGTTACCACCCTGTGCTGGTGTCCGGAGGGGCTTGGAACCAGGGTGCAGACAGTTAGCCAAATCAGAATGAAATGCAGAAACTTGCAGCTGATGTTGACCCATGCTGGGGTCCCAAACAGAGCAGGGGCAACCTACACCACCTTGTCAGGTGGTTTATAGAAAATGTTTGCACCTGTTCTCTAGGTTTTTGTTTTTGAACCTGGTAGCCTCGTTTTGGCTCTGTAATCAGAAGGATAGAAAAGACCCCTCCTCAGATGAGACACTTGCTCTCAAACATCTTGGCGCTTCACAATTCAAAGTCAAAGTGTGTCCTGTGTGGCAGAGGAAGGCCCCTGGCCGGGGGAGGGTGGGGGCGGGTCCAACTTCTGTGATATCTGCTTCCCTCGCCCTTCAGAAAAGCCTTGGGACTGACATGTACACACTACTACACTTAAAACGGATAACAAACAAGGACCTACTGTAGCACAGGTGACTCTGCTCAATATTATGTAACAACCTAAATGGGAAAAGAATTTGAAAAAGAATAGATATGTGTATTTGTATAACTAAATCACTTTGCTGTACACCTGGAACTAACACAACATTGTTAATCAACTATGCTCCAATATAAAATAAAAATTAAAAGAAAAAAGAAGAGAAAAGGCTTACTCAAGTGCAGCCTGCAGACCCCCAGGGAGTCCTTTCCATTGGCCAACCCTGTCGTTGCTGCAATTATTTTTTAAAATTTCAACACCTGGTCCAGAAGCTGAAGCTGAAGCTGAAGAAACCTTTCAGAGGATAAAGTAAAAAGTAGTGGCATGGAAAACAGGAGAGAAAAGTTAAGATGCCCAGAAGATCAACCCAGGAGGTCAAACAGCCAACAAACAGGAGTTCCGAGAAAATAGAAATGAGGAAATAATCGAAGAAAACAATTTCCAGTATCAAAGAAGGGACACACTGAGTGCCTAAATCGCTTCACGAAATACTGTGAAATAATCAGGACACCAAGAATCCAGAGTAGACCCTAGAAGCTTCCAGAAAGGAAAAACAGGCTAGGTCACCAACGAAAGAAGATGAATCAACACAGGATCAGACCTCTCGTCAGTGACATCTGATATGAAGACAATGGCATACCTGCCACCAAAGAAGTAACAACAGGGGACTTCCCTGGCGGTCCAGTGGTTAAAACTTCGCCTTCCAATGCAGAGGGTGCAGGTTCAATCCCTGGTCAGGGAGCTAAGAGCCCACATGCCTCCCAGCCAAATAACCAAAACGTAAAACAGAAGCAATATTGTAACAAATTCAATGAAGACTCTAAAATTGGTCCATATCAAAAAAAAAAATCTTAAAAAAAAAAAAGTAACAACAGAAAGGTTGAAAATATTTAACTCCGAGGAATGGGGAAGGCGGGAGCTAAGGGTTCGATTTAGCACTTCGATTTGCACCCTTCCATGCTGTTTTAATTTTAATTTCCATGAAATTAAGTCAATAATACTTTTATCATCATCATCACAATCACCATCAAAAAATAGAGATACACTGCGTGCTTTCACCAGAATATGTGATATCACGGCTCTTTCTCTTAAACTCTGATTTTATGCCTCTCACCTGAGAGGCACACCATCTGGACCACAGGTAACAGCCACAGGTGTAACTCCTGAAGTCACCGGGCAGGTGCCTTGCTCAGGGGCTTTCTGGCTTTTTGTTTCATTTTCTTTTGGTTTTTGTTATTCTTTATACAGAAAAAAAAAAAGCATCATATATATATACATACATATATATATGTATTATATTTACACATTCTCTTTCTTCGAAGAGAAAGTCAATCTTGAGAAGCTATTTACCACTAGTTATGACAGACTCCAGCTCTGTTAATCCACTCACACCTCTTGGGTGTTATTTCCTCATGTTGAAAAGGGTCAGCTCTGAGCCTCACACGCTGCCTCGGCACCAAAAGGCAATGACAAGCATGGAGAGAGGCCCTGGGGACACCAACGCTGAATTTAATGAATTGGCAGGTGAAAAGCAGATGCTTTGACTTTTTCTGAGACTGGATCAAACGTTAGTTTCTACAAAGGCAGTGTCCCTTAGTGAACAGTTGTAAAGAGCTCTGTGGGGTATAATTGAAAAAAGAAAGATGTATTTTTTTAAATCACAAGATTCTTATGAGTATATGCTCTTCATTATATGTATTATATACTTAATATACATATATAGTATATGCTGCTTATTAACATGTTAAACAGGGACCATTCTCAGAGTCCTTTCAAATTCTGAGGGTTCCAAAAAATGTTTTTCAAAATCACTATTTGTATCACTATCAAAGCCATTAGCTACAATTTCTCATTATAGATGAGAAACAACACTCATCATTATGTCGCATCAATGTTTTTCAAAGAAAAATTTGCTTTTTCATGAAGTCCCAAATTCTCTATACTTTTTCTGTAAAAGGATGAGCTGAAATTTTAAGGGTTTATCTTTGAACAATTAAGTTGCTTGTCTCTGTGATAGATAATTACATAATAGGCTCTGGTAGCTGCTGATGCAAAAGAAGTAGTTTGTTTACATTTATCATGTACTTGACTGAAGGCCTCCCCCTCCCCCCAAAATGCCGGTATCCCCAGTTCCTGTGGGCTCCACCTAACTGTACTGCACCCTTTAAGTGAAATAGGACACTTTCACCATCACTTGGATGTAGAGGCGGTAAGAGCAGGCTATAGTGATCAACTGAAGCTATCAAGGTTAGGTGGGTAAAGTGCCTAAATGCAGAAACAGAATTCAGGCAGGCCTGAGCCTGGGCATGCCAGGGACAGTGGGCCTGGAAATCTCACCTTCCCTAAGAATTGCACCTGGTCGCTGGAAAGGAAGGCCTCAGGGCTGCACTTGGTCAGCACACAGGCAGGCGTTCCTCCAGAGCCTCCAGAAAAGCGAACAGGAGCCATTACACATATGGCCCCTGTGGGGAAGGTAAAAGGAGTTCTCCCAGGACCAGAGGGTCCTCACCTCATCAGGCAAACTTCTCAGCAGAGGGTGTGGTCCTGCGGGCTGGAAGGCAGCCCTGTCATAGCCGCCTCTGCATCTTCCTCGTGGCCCACCATCTCTCCTTCCATCACTGTCACCCCAATGCCAGCTCTGCAAGGGCAAAGTGCTTGCATGTGGTTTGAACTCATCAACAAATATGGAAATAATACAGAGTCGTCTTAAGAACGCATCACCAGCTTTATTATATTTTCCTGACTCTGCAATAAGACCATAGGATACACTACTTTTTGAACTTTTCAAGATTCAAATTCAAACTTACCCAATAAAAGACTGAAATCTGAAGCAAAAAAAAGTTCTCCCTCACATACTCAAATTATGTAGACTATATAATGTTCAAAGTCTGTTTTCTTTTGAACTCATCTTTCAAAATGAATCAGGGACACAGAAAAGTTCCAAAGGTTTCATCCTGTGGGGTTTGCAGGATAGGAGGTGAGGAGGTGGACAAAGTGAGGGATGAGAAACTACAAAGAAACCATTTGGCTTGAAGGAGAAGGCTAGAAATCATATCTATCATTCAATTGGGTAGGCTAATAGAAAATTCAGATTTCAATCGATTGTCAAAGATGAAAATATAACTATTAGGAGAATGGAGACGCACAGGAGAAGGAGTTTGGGGAATGGAATAAAAATCAAAATGGGCAGAAGATCTAAACAGACATTTCTTCAAAGAAGACATACAGATGGCCAAAAAGCACATGAAAAGATGCTCAACATCACTAATTATTAGAGAAATGCAAATCAAAACCACCTCACACCAGTCAGAATGGCCATCATTAAAAAGTCTACAAATAACAAATGCTGGAGAGGGTGTGGAGAAAAGGGAACCCTCCTACACTGATGATGGGAATGTAAACTGCTATGGCCACTACGGAGAACAGTATGGAGGTTTCTTAAAAAACTAAAAATAGAGCTACCATATGATCCAGCAATCCCACTCCTGCACATATACCCAGAGAGAACTATAATTCGAAAAGATACATGCACCCCAATGGTCATTGCAGCACTATTTACAATAGCTAGGACGTGGAAGCAACCTATATGTCCATCACCAGAGGAAAGGATAAAGAAGATGTGGTACATATATACAATGGAATATCACTCAGCCATAAAAAAGAATAAAATAATGCCATTTGCAGCAACATGGATGGACCTAGAGATTATCATACTAAGTGAAGTGAGTCAGACACAGAAAGGCAAATATATGATATCGCTTATATGTGGAATCTAAAAACAAGGGTACAAATGAGCTTATTTACAAAACAGAAGTAAAGCCACAGATGTAGAAAACAAACTTACGGTTACCAGGGGATATGGTTACCAGGGGATAAGGGGGGGAGGGATAAATTAGGAGATTGGGATTGGCATATACACACTACTATATATAAAACAGGTAATAAGAACCTGCTGTGTAGCACAGGGAACTCTACTCAATACACTGTAATGGCCTATATGGGAAAAGAATCTAAAAAAAAAAAGAGTGCATATATGTATATGTATAACTGATTCACTTTGCTGTACACCTGAAACTAACACAACATTGTAAATCAACTATACTCCAATAAAAAAATCTTTTAAAAAGCAGCTTGAAAAGAGATATGTGTGCATCGTGTTCATAGCAGCATTATTCACAATAAGCCAAAAGGTGGAAGCAACCCAAGTGTCCATCAACAGAAGAATGGAAAAACAAAATATGGTCTATCCATACAACGGAATATTATTCAGCCTTCAAAAGGAAGAAAATCCTGATGCGTGCTACCACATGGATGAATCTTGAACATATTATGCAAAGTGAAATAAGCCAATCACAAAGGAAATACAACTGTATGATTCCATTATGCGAGTTGCCTGAAATAGCCAAATTTATAGACAGGAAGTAGAAAGGTGGCTGCCAGGGGCTGGAGGTGGGGAAATGAGGAGTTAGTGTTTAATGGGGACAGAGGTTCAGTTTTGCAAAAGTTCTGGAGAGGATGGTGGTGACGGTTGCACAATCGTATCAATGTTCTTAATGCCACAGACCTGTACACTTAAAATGGTTAAAATCATAAATTTTATGTTATGTGTATTTTACCACAATATTAAAAATACATATTTTTTTAAAAAAATTAACTTTATCAATCCAGCAAAAAGAAAACAGAAAACAGTAAAGTATAATAATAAAGTCAAAAGGAATGACTAAATCTATCACACATCTTAATAAATGGGAATGGCCTAAATTCCCTGAGCTGTCTAACTTAGAAAGAACAAACCTTTCCTATGCTAGTCTGCAGAAAAATACGGAAAGCTCACCAATTTATTTTACAAAGCCAGCACAACATAACAAGGTTTAATAAAGATAGTGTATGCTTGTGTACATGTGTGAACGCACAAACTCCAGACGAATTTTGTATGTGGCTATAGAAGCAAACATCTTAATATTACAGCACATGGATTCTAACAGTATGTTAAAAGAATAAGTGATAAAGATGATTCCAGGAAGCCAAGGATAATTCAACATTAGGAAATCTATCAACATACTTCAGTACATCAATTACTGAAAGAGAAAAACCAAGAGATTACATAAATAGATGACATCTGAAAAATTCAGCAGTCATTCCTTGTAAGAATTCTAAACAGGAAACTACGTAAGTTTGACTTTTAAATTCCTAATTTGAATACTGGACTAGAGAGCAGGTGAGGGAAATATTTATAAAGAACATTTCGGGGACAATTGACAAAATTTGAATATGGACTGTGGATAGTGTTGTATCGATGTTAATTTCCTCACTTTTATGGTGGCTTCATGTTTATGTAATGCCTATTTAGGAAATATACACTGGAGTATTTAGGGGCAAAGGGGCATGCAATGTACTCTCAAGTGATTCAGAAAAAATATGTAGATGGAGGTATCACCAACTGATTGTTCAGGGGGTTTGGGGGCCTGGAAATGACAAAATGAAAGGGGCAAAATGTTAAAAATTGGTGAATCTGGGTTAAGGATATATGGCATTTTTCGTACTTTTTTGCAACTTTTCTCCAAGTTTGAAATTACAGCAAAATTTAAGTCATCAAAATTACCTACCTATTAAGAAATAAAAGCAATGAAACTAAAGCTTTTCCCAGTAAACTCAAGAGCAAGACATGAATGCTTCCTTTCACAGTATCATTCGAAATGAAGATTCCGATTAATGCAATAAGGAAAGGAGCAAGCAGCGTACGACAAATATTGAGATATGAAAACACTGAATATAAAGAAACAATTATTTATAGATGATATGGATGTAGAAATGGAAAGCACAAGACATTTACTTTAAAAAGTAGAATAAATAATTTCAAAATAAGAGAGAAATAAAAGTCAACAGTTTCTCTGTATAGGAGCAGTAAGTCCTGGAGAAGGGGAAATTTCAAAGACAACACAAACCAACACCGCAAAAGCTTGGAGCACATTTGACAAGAAAGGTACAGCAGCCATAGGACAGAAGGTTAGAACACTTTACCTGTTCAAATATTTAACATTCATATTAAAAACGTTAATCATTGAAGCAAAATACAAAGATACAGCATTACATTGTATCACGAATAAGCAAGAATATATGAATCCTACCTTGCCTGGTACCAAGAGTGAGGCCTCAGACATAGAGAACAGACCTGTGGTTGTCAACGGGGAGGGGTATAGGGGAGGGAAGGATTGGGAGTCTGGGGTTAGCAGATGCAAACTACTACACATAGGATGGATAAGCAACAAGGTCCTACTGTATATATAGCACAGGGAACTATATTCAATATTCTGTAATAAACCAAAATGAAAAAGAATGTGTATATGTGTAAATCACTTTGCTGTACAGCAGAAATTAACACAACACTGTCAGTCAGCTACACTTCAATTTAAAAAGAGAGAGAGAGAGGCCTGCTTTCTTTTTATTTCAATTTGCCCGGTATATCTTTTCCAGTCCTTTTATTTTTAGCCTTTCTAAATCTCTTCATTTTAACTCTATCTCCAGATCTTGCTTTGTTAAGTCAACCTGAAAAACTTTTTAAACTAGGTGAATTAAGCCCATTTATATAATGTTAGTACAGTCTGGATGTGTGGCATCAGCTTTGCAGATTTTTAGCCTTATATTTAAAACACTGACGCACAAACTCAGTCTTTTCGTCCGTGGGCTGCAGTCTGCTTGCTTCTCTCTCTGCGTTTCTGTAGGTACGTAGGAAGGATTTGGTTCTAGTTGCTCCTTTTATATTACTACCTTATATAACCCCCTTAGCACCCTCCACTTTTAGACATTATTACCTCCCTCCCTCCTATGAGCAATAATGTAATTAGCTAGTAATTGCTTCTTCATCTCCCCCTCTCTCCCCCACCCCGCCACCCGCTCTTCCTAAAGCATCCATTTTAGTCACTAGTATTCAATCTGCTGTTAATCTGTATGGTCTTCAATACACTTAACCTTCCACTTCTTGCTTTGTCAGTTTTGAGAGACATTTTTCCATCCTAGCTCACCCCAATGTGCCAATTAAGGAGCTGATTCTACTTCTCCCTCATCTCCTCCCATTTATTTTTCTAGCTGTATGGTTCCACATAACCCGAACGTCTAATGCTGTGTATTAGTCTGCCTCCCTTATTGCTATCTTTGAGTTTTAGTTCTACAGTGAAACCTAGTCATTGTTCATCATTAGACCTTATGAAAAGCTTCACCATCATTTCAAGTTTTCTGAAGCTCACTCTCTAGTAAACAACTATGAAAGGGCTCACTAGGGGGAACAGCACTGAGGTTTTGGTCCCGGGCGGAGAAAGCACACACCACCCTGTGTCTCCCACTGATTGCAGCCGTGGACCTGATGGGATGCAGAGAACAGACCACTGGGAAACTCAGAGCAAAACAGCAGGCAGATGGGTGGAGAGCGATGGAACTCCAGTTACCACCACAGTGGCAGAGGGTTGTCATTGCTCCCTCTTGAGCATGCATCCCCCAGCCAAAATGCAACACAGCCCAAAACCCACAATTGAGCATGCAGGCAGACAGACAGGGCCCGGGAGAAGCCCCCGAGCTCTGGCTCAAGGATTTGGAAATCGGCTCCCTAATGCCCAAAGAGAGTGAGCAAATCCCCAGTGTTTTTGCTTCTGGGTTTCTCTCTCTTCTCTCTGCAGCACTCTCACACCCCAGCACCCAAGCAACACCACAGCAGAAACAGGAGCTGGCAATGCACAGAAGACCCTTCCCCTTTGCCTGCTCCAGAGGAGGGGCTTGGTCCCAAGGGGGCGGGACAAAGCCTTGTTGCTGGTTCTCTCGCTTTGTCCCCCCACTGCACGGCCCCTAAGCAAGACAAGGTAAAGCCCTAGCATTCTTTTGTTTATTTTTATCTTTATTTCCATTATTCTAGGATGTGGGTCAAAAAAGATCTTGCTGTGATTTACGTCAAAGAGTGTTCTTCCTATGTTTTCCTCTAAGAGTTTTATAGTGTCCAGTCTTACAAAAGGGACCTAATGAAACTTAAAAGCTTTTGCACAGCAAAGAAAACCATAAACAAGACAAAAATGCAACCCTCAGAATGGGAGAAAATATTTGCAAATGAATCAACAGACAAAGGATTAATCTCCAAAATATAAAAACAGCTCATGCAGCTCAATATCAAAAAAACAAACAACCCAATCAAAAAATGGTAGACCGAAACAGACATTTCTCCAAAGAAGACATACAGATGGCCAAGAGGCACATGAAGAGATGCTCAACATCACTAATAATTAGAAAAATGCAAATCAAAACTACAATGAGGTATCACCTGACACTGGTCAGAATGGCAATCATCAAAAAATCTACAAACAATAAATGCTGGAGAGGGTGTGGAGAAAAGGGAACCCTCTTGCACTGTTGGTGGGAATGTAAATTGATACAGCCACTGTGGAGAACAGTATGGACGTTCCTTAAAACACTAAAAATAGAATTACCATGACCCAGCAATCCCACTCCTGAGCATATACCATATTTCAAAACCATAATTCAAAAAGACACATGCACCCCAATGTGCATTGCAGCACTATTTACAACAGCCAGGGTATGGAAGTACCTAAATGCCCATCGACAGACGAATGGATAAAGAAGATGTGGTACATATATACAATGGAATATTACTCAGCCATAAAAAGGAACGAAATTGGGTCATTTGTAGAGACGTGGATGGACCTAGAGACTGTCAAACAGAGTGAAGTAAGTCAGAAAAAGAAAAACAAATATCGTATATTAACGCATCTATGTGGAATCTAGAAAAATCATACAGGTGAACCCGTTTGCAAGGCAGAAATAGAGACACAGATGTAGAGAACAAATGTATGGACACCAAGGGGGGAAAGGAGGGGGTGGGATGAATTGGGAGATTGGGACTGACATATATACACTAATATGTATAAAATAGATAACTAATGAGAAGCTGCTGTATAGCACAGGGAACTCCACTTCGCTGTACAGCAGAAGCTAACACAACATTGTAAAACAACTATACCCCAATAAAAAAAAAAGTCATGCATTACTCCTAAAAAAAAATTTTTTTTAAATAAACTTAATATTTACTTGAAAACAAAAAAAATGCCCTAGCATTCTTGGAGGACTGGATAAGAGAAGCCCCAGGGAAACAGAAAACATCAGGAAGATCACAGAGGGAGGAACTGCAGGAAGTGATCCCTGAAATTTGTTTATGAACTAGAGGGCTCATCCCTGAGGCGAAGACATGACCCTAAACAGAATCCTTTCTTGTTTTTTTAATTTTTATTGGAATAGAGTTGATTTACAGTGTTGTGTTAGTTTCAGGCGTACAGCAAAGTGAATCAGTTATACATAGACATATATCCACTCTTTTTTAGATTCTTTTCCCACATAGGCCATTACAGAATATTGAGTAGAGTTCCCTGTGCTATACAGGATAGATCACCGCCCCAGAACCAGACTGGCCACTGGGCGTTATATGTGCAGGACAGGCTGAAAAGTACTGCAAAGAATTTGAAAACTGGACTGACATCAGAATGACAATACACAGAAGGCTGAGCTCAACGTGGTCTAAATCGGAGAGAATGGATAGGCTGCTAACACAAAAATAGCAACATTCTTTTTTAAAAAATTTTATTGAAATATAGTTGATTTACAATGTTGTGTTAATTTCTACCGTACAGCAAAGTGATTCAGTTATACATATATAAATATATATTCTTTTTCAGATTCTTTTCCATTATGGTTTATCACAGGATATTGAATATAGTTCCCTGTGCTATACAGTATGACCTTGTTGTTTATCTATTCTATATATAATAGTTTGCATCTGCTAATCCCAAACTCCCACTCCATCCCTCCCCCCCTCTCCCTTGGCAACCACAAGTCTGTTCTCTCTGTCTGTGAGTCTGTTTC
The DNA here is from genome assembly GCF_965194825.1 of Balaenoptera physalus. Taxonomy (NCBI): domain Eukaryota; kingdom Metazoa; phylum Chordata; class Mammalia; order Artiodactyla; family Balaenopteridae; genus Balaenoptera; species Balaenoptera physalus. The sequence continues at coordinate 149,107,776 of NC_138883.1, forward strand.
ATAGATAAGTTCTTTGTGTCATAAAAAATAGCAACATTCTTAATTGCATTTAAACAATGTCCAGAGACTCACAACATAATATTCAAAATGTCCGGGATATAATCCAAAATTACTCAGCCTACAAAGAATCAGGACTGTCAACTCCCAGGGGAAAACACAATCACTGATAGATCTTGGAATGATCAAAGACTTTAAAGCAGTGATGATAAAAATGTTCCAGTAAGTAAGAGCGAACGTTTTGGGAATGAATGAAAAGCTACAAAAACTGAAAGAAAAAAAAAAAACGAGTTGAAAAAAAAAAACCAAAAAAAAAACGAGTTGATATGAAAGGAAACCCATGGAAAGTTTTAAAACTGAAAAACAGGGCTTCCCTGGTGGCGCAGTGCTTGAGAATCTGCCTGCCAATGCAGGGGACACGGGTTCGAGCCCTGGTCTGGGAAGATCCCACATGCCACGGAGCGACTAGGCCCGTGAGCCACAATTGCTGAGCCTGCACGTCTGGAGCCTCTTGGAGCAACAAGAGAGGCCGCGATATCTGAGAGGCCCATGCACCGCGATGAAGAGTGGCCCCCACTTGCCACAACTAGAGAAAGCCCTCGCACAGAAACGAAGACCCAACACAGCCATAAATAAATAAATTAATTAAATGAAATTTAAAAAAAAATCCAATATAAGCTGATTTAGCACAAATATACACAATTATATTTTTTTTTAAAAACTGAAAAACAGAATAACCAAAGTAAAAAATTCACTGGGTGAGTTTAACAGCAGAATGGAGATGAAAGGAGAAAAAGTCAGTCAACTCACATGGGAGCAACAATTTAAATTACCATGGACTGCTCATCAGAGAATACAGAAGACAGAAGGAATTGAAAGAACATCTTGCATCTCCATTCTGCTTTTCATTCACTTCCAAGAACGCATAACCCGAGTGTGGCCATGAGGATAAACCGGATGGACCCAGGTTCAGGGTCATCCTATAGAATAATAAGGCTTATACTCTTTAGGACCATGGAAAACACAAAACACAAAGGAAGACTGAAGAGAACAAAGAGAAATGAGACATGCATATTCCTGGATAGGATCCTGGGCCAGAACGGGGACAGGAACACTATTTGGACAGTTGGTGAAATTGCAATGGAGTCTATGAATCGGGTGACAGTATTCTTTCAATGTTGATTTCCTAGTCTGGAGGAGTTTGTGCTGGTAATACAGAACAGTATCCTCGAGTGGGGGTGATATACTCTGAAATTATTAGGGGTGATGGGGCATCACCTCTGCAGCCTGCTCCCAAAAAGGTCAAGAAAAAAAACTAATGACAATGGATTTTTTTTTTTTCCCACTGAGGAAGAGAGACAGGGTACACAAGTGCAAGCCATGGGGCAAATACAGTAAAACGGTTACAATCAGGGAACTTAACTGAAGGGATACAGCACAGGAGTTCTCAGTTCTGTTCTATAACTTTTCTACAAGTTGGAAATTTCAACTTTTTCCCCCCAAAATTTACTTTTTAAAATATTGCTTCACCTTTTCTAGCAAAGAATTTATTTGGCTATGAGAATTCCAATGCACAATACAAATGACTAGGACTTTTTATCTGGATGCCCAAAGGATTTTTTCCTTATCTTTAACATTCATTATATTACAGGGATATATCTCAATGTTGATTATTCTGCACTGATTTTTCCCCCCCAGTTACATGGTAGACATTTTCAAGTCTTCTTTTATTTTTAGGTAAGTTTTCTTGCATTATAGTTCTAAATATTTATTTTATTTCATTGCTTTATTCTTCCTGTCTTAGACACTCTAATTGTATATATATATATCAGATCTCTTTTGCCTGTCTCCTATACTTTCTAATTCACTCTATCCCTTTCTTTATTGGCTATTGTTTTCATTTTTCTCCTTTTCATCCTGTATTTTTACTTCTGTGCTGTCTATGGAAACCATTTGCTCTTGTGTTCCTTCTGGACACAATTTAGTCTTCCTTCCTAAAATTCATTTTTTCCTAATTCTTTCCTGACATCAATCTGTTCTCATTTCATAATTTTCTGTTATCTAGCCATATCCTTTGTCGTTTCTAAATTTCTGCTGGATGTTACTCTTTCAAATTGTTTTCTATTTTAGCTTATCTTGAAATATTAGTTTATGATTTTTCTGGTGTGCCCTCATTTTCTGTAGCACCATTATGTTCATTTTCATCATTTTCCTTTGAATCAATTTTGCATAAAGTTACCTAATGTTCCATTTTTTTTTCCCCCATGTATGAATGAGGTGGTTTTTCCTGATGCGAGAAGAGAAAGCTCCTAAAGAAGAGGGGATGGGCTAGGACAGCTTTTCCGGCCGGGCTCTATGGACCTGTAAAGAACTCAAGTGTGAGATCTCTATGTATCCACTTATTTGTTTCTCAGAGTTAAACCCAGAACCCTCATAAAGCTCACTCCCACCCTGGCCCTTTGCTCCAGCTCTAGACCCCCGAAGTCCTTAATTTCCAAGACCACACTCTCTGCTCGGGGTCTTCTCTTCTGCTGCTGAAGCAGTTTCTGAGATCTCTTTCCCCCGACCTGCACCGTCAGAACCTCCCCTGCCTTGCCGTCTGCGTTCCCGTCCTGCTCAATTTGGTTTAGGTTTCCAGTCCTTCTGCTCAGGGTAAGGCTCTGACCTTCTAGGAGGAAAGACTCACTGTGCATTTCTCGGATGCTCCCAGGCTTGTGCTCCACGTCCCTGCACGGCTACTGTTCTCACCCACAACCAGAAGCCCCAGAGCACCTCTCCGGCGCCCACCCACTTTGCCAGTTAAGTAACTCGTGGTGATTTTGGTTCCCACAGCCTGTCAACAGCTCCCGTTCACTGCCCACCACCCACGCCCCGCCTCCCCTGCTGTTCATCTGCAGCTCCGGCTGCTGCTGGTGGACTGGCTACACCGTCTCTGTCCTGACCTGTGGGCGTCTCCCATCTTTCATCGACCTGTCCTCACTCAGCTTTTTCTAGGTTGATCTTATAAACTGGTTTACTTTTCAAAAGCAGTTTAGGGGAGACTGAAAATCTGCCCCCATGAACGCATCCCCATAAAAGATTTTTCTGAAAGGTATAAGACAAAGGACAAAGAAATGAAGATGCAAACCATGTTCCTGAATTGGAAGTTTTCATATGATAAAACTGTCAGGACTTCCAAAATTGATCCATCAGTGTAATGCAACTGCAATCCAAATTCTAAGAGGGTTGGGCTTCCCTGGTGGCGCAGTGGTTAAGAATCTGCCTGCTAATGCAGGGGACACGGGTTCAAGCCCTGGTCCAGGAAGATCCCACATGCCGTGGAGCAACTAAGCCCATGCGCCACAACTACTGAGCCTGTGCTCTAGAGCCCGCAAGCCACAACTACTGAGCCCGTGTGCCACAACTACTGAGCCTGCGCTCCTAGAGCCTGTGCTCCGCAACAAGAGAAGCCACCGCAATAAGAAGCCCGTGCACCCCGCTTGCCACAACTAGAGATAGCCCGTGCGCAACAACGGAGACCCAATGCAGCCAAAAAATAAAATAAATTAACTAAAAAAAAAAAATCCTAAGAGGGTATTACTGGAAACTACTAATTTATGAGTAATAAACACAGATATTTTAAAGTTAATACAGAAGAAGAGCCAAGGCACTTTTGAAAAAGAAAACAGTATGGAGGGACCTGCCTGACCAAATAGCAAAACTCACCAGGATGTTGCCTTAATCAAAAGTATGCGGTATTGACCCTAAAACAATGAAGAGAGTAAAGTTGTCATGGGATGTGACGTACAGCATGGCGACTATAGTTAACAACAATCCTGTACTGCATATTTTGAAGTTGCTAAGAGACTAAATCCTAAAAGTTCTCATCCCAAGAAAAAAGAATTTTGTCAACTACGATATATATGGTGATGAATATGTAAGTAGATTTATTGCACAAGTAGACTTACTGTGGTGATCATTTTGCAATACATACAAGTATCGGATCATTATGTTGTATGCTTGAAACTAGTATAATATTCTGTGTCAATTACATCTCAATGAAAAAAAATAAAAGAGAGTAAAACTGAATAGAATCCAAAACAGAAGCATAGGTACATAGGAACTTTGTCTGCAAGCAAATAAAGTTAGGCCCTTTTTTCATACCATATGCAAAACAAATTCTGGATGATTTAAAATTTGAATGTAAAAACTAAAATAAAAACATTAGAAGGAAATGTAAAGGAATGTTTGTGTGACCTCTGTAATGACAACCATCTTAACTAAGAAAACAGCCCACACACGGCAGAAGAGAAACTAACAGATTTGACTACATAAAAAGTTTTTAAATTTTATATATGGTAAAAGACACCAAAAATTAAGCCACATGAGAAATGAAAAACTGCAAGAAAACATTTGCAACATATGAGAGAAATAACCATGGAAAGTCAGATCAAGTGAAAACAATGAAATATTTTTTTCTTCCATCAGAGGAATAAAATGTTAAAGAATGCTAACAGCCTGGGCTGGTAAGAGGGTGGCAAAAGGGCACCCTTGTGTCATGCTTCTGTGGACAGGGATGACTGCAACCTTTTGTGGAATTAATCTGGCAATATCTAATGAAATTCCAAATTTGAATACCCTCCAACTAGCCATTCCACTTTGGGGAATTCATGCTCAGAAAACAAGCACTGGCCTCTAAGGCTAGATAAGCAGCATTGTTTATAGAGACACAGAACTGACACAGAGTATTCTCAGCAGGAGAAGAACTGAATAAATTATAAAAATTCATACTATGGACCCTTATGCAGTCATTAAAAATAATGGGAATAATAGGAATAATAAATTATGGCTGGGAATATTTATTATACACGAAATAAAAGAAAAAAAAGAAGTCACGGAGTAAGGTGTGTGGTATGACCTCTTGTAAAAATTATTTAAAAGGAAAGAAACATATTCCACACATATACATAAATCCTAATATTTTTGTGATTGTAAAGGAAAGTATGGAAAGGTCACATGAAACAACACCATCAATGCCGGTTACCTGTGAGTACAGAATTGGGATGGAAGAAGGCACTGTTGTCATTTTCTTTATACCCTTCTGTGTTTTCAGTTACTGCAACAAGCTTCTGTTGCTTTTGGAGTATAGTGTTGCTTTTAAAGGAAAAAAACTACATACACACACGTGCATAAACAGCTCCTAACGGCTACGTCTGGTTATGTCTTTATCAACACGTGTACCTGGCAATGTGGATCATTCACAGGGTACTTATTTGTCGCTGATGTCCTGGGCATGAAGAAAATTTCAAAGAAAAATAATGAGGCTGCTCTATCAAAGGATACCTACTCAAGACCTCCACTAGTGCCAGAGGCAGCACTGTAGATTTCCTTCCCCTCCCCTTTAATTCCATTTTTAATATTTTTTATTACATATACTAAACTGTTTATTCTATGATATAAGGTTCACTTAAAAAAAAAAAACTGAATTCGATGATCATTTAAAAACAACACACACAGCCCTGGTAGTCTTCTAAATTGTTCATATAGATCATCATCTCTCAAAACGGGCCAAGCATTTATCCCTGGGGAAGTCAGCCCACCCCTAATTTCCAACTGGATGGCAGGGACCCAGAACAGGACCACCACTTGCAGGTGGTTCTCAAGTCACTGAAACAGCAGCTGCTCCCTGGCCAGACCTGCCGCCCCTTCCCGTTTCCAACCTTGCCAAGGACCCCCCAGCCCTGTCCCCGATCCTCAGACTTCCTCAATTTCCCTAATTTCATGCCTCCCCAAAGTGCTCTTGAATCATCACCTTTCTACACATATTTTGTGCTTTTCCTAAGAAACAGAGGTGTGTCCTCCCTGTGGAGGCTTTACCTTTGACCCTTTACAGCCTGCTCTATTCCACCACCCCACCCGCCATCAGCCTCTGCCTGGGGGGCAATTAAGTCTAATGGCTAGGACAGTGGCATCACAAGTCAGAGCAACTAAGTGCAAACCTGCGTCTTTATTGCTGTCCTGCCTCTAGGTTCATCAGAACCATTTTTTTTTTTAGATTCCATATATATGTGTTAGCATACGGTATTTGTTTTTCTCTTTCTGACTTACTTCACTCTGTATGACAGACTCTAGGTCCATCCACCTCAGGGCGATCAGCTTGGTGCTTTTTAACCCCCAGAGGGGTGGGATAGGGAGGGTGGGAGGGAGGCGCGAGAGGGAGGGGATATGGGGATATATGTATACATACAGCTGACTCACTTTGTTGTACAGCATAAACTAACACACATTGTAAAGCAATTATACTCCAAAAAAGATGTTTAAAAAAAAAAGTGCAAACCTGACATTGGCCAGGTGTGACCTTGGGCAGGTGTGAAGGCTAATTTTATGTATCCACTTGACTAGACGAAGGGGACAGGAAAACATTATTTGGGGGTGTGTCTGAGAGGGTACCTCTAGAAGAGATTACCACTGAATCAGCAGACTGAGTAAAGGTCACCTTTATCCACGCAGATGGGCCTCATCCAAGCCAGTGAGGTCCTAAGTAGGACAAAAAGGAGGAACAAGGGCAGATTCACTCTCTCTGAGCTGGGACATCCATCTGCTCCTGCCCTCGGCCATCAGCACCCCTGGTCCTCAGGCTTTGGGGCCAAGCTGGGAATTACACCATGGGCCCTCCAGTTCCTGGGCCTTTGGACTTGGACTGAATTATACCAGCAGCATTCCTGGGTCTCCAGCTTGCTCATATGTATTTATTGGTTCTGTTTCTCTGGAGAACCCTGACTAATACAGCAAGTTCCTTAATCCCTCTTCACCTCAGTGGACTCTGCAGAAGCTGCCACGACATCTCAGGGCTTAGGCCTAGCCCTGGAGACAGCCTTAGTTCTGCTGCATCCCACTGGCTAAGGCCAGTCAGAGGTCCAGTCCAAGTTCAAGTGCAGGGAACTGTGCAAGAGCAGGGGCACCAGGGGCCACAGACGAAATGTGCTATCACAGCACGAAAAACACTGAGCTTAACGCCTGGCACACAGTATGTGCTCAATAAATGTATGCCGTTTTCTTGGGTATTGATTTTTCTTCAATAAAGGAGAATTATTTTTACAATGGTTCTTCACCATGGACACACCACAGAGAAGGCCTAGCAACCTAGAAAGTGCTAAAGAGCCCACACCTCTTATTTCAGGAAATGCAGAGGAAACACAGGGCAGCCCTAAACCATGCAGAACAGATTTTGGTGTAAAGCTGGCCATCTTAGTCACCATTCGTAAAAGAAAACTATCCTTGCAAAGTGGTTTCCAGGTCCGGGCAGGCAGGCACATTCATGGCAAGGGGCCAGTGTTAGCGCCGAAAGCCATGCCAACATGCAGACCTGTCCCAACATCACTGGAACCAACCACCATGTCTGCAAAGGGCAGAGGTCATATGTAAAAAATGGTATATACTGTTTGGAAAGAATTGTAAAGGTGCATGTGGTAGATTCAGTTTCAAGAAAGAAAACTAGCCCGTGAAACAGTGGGTGTAAAGAGGCGGGGAGTGGGAGGTGGACGGAGAGCAGAATCTACAACCTCTAAAACGTAAGCAGAGAATGTTGTTCACTGTTGTCCCCAGAGCCTAGAGAAACGTCTGCACACAGCAGACACGTGTGGAATTATTCTGAATCGCAGGAAGTTAGGACTAATACGTTATAGCTGTGGAAAGGAATGACCATGAATCACCCAAACTGAATCCATGGATTACATATTTATTTAACTCTTTAGACTAAAATGCTGTGAACGTACATTTTTCACATAAACAGCTTTTCTACCGTTTTTGACGAGTGTTTTCCCTTTTAAGTTTATTATTAAAAGGCAGCTCTTTTTCCATGCCCTTTGAAAAGTGCCAAAGCCACATAGCTCGGACTAGGTGGAGAAGCAGAGGCCTAAGGAGAAGCCAGGAAGAGAAGCTCATTTACCAGTCTGCCACCTGTAGGCCGCTCCAGCAGACACAAACTCGGGCCCACTAGACAGACCACATGGAAACAATGCATACTAAATCATGCTAAAAATTGAGCTACAGAGGTAGGAAGACTATATACAGGGGCCCGTTTTAATCATGACTTCTGGGTCTTGCTTCCAACCCCCCTGTCTTTGATTTGAACACTGCGAGCTATGGCCTAGTCAGCCATGGCTGATGTTTTAATCAGCTCTCCAAGACTCACCCCTGGTCTGAAATAAGCTTTGAAAATTAATACCCCCATTAGGATGAACCACCATACCTGCATCGATCAGGGTGTCACAGAGTCAGTTCTGCTCAGATCTCATTTTACCAGCCGGGCATCAGACTTAGAGAACAAAGGCCATTACAAAAGAACAACAACAACAAAAAGCGAAGCTGGACAGAATTTTTAAATTTCCAAACTCAACAACAAATAGCAAACATTCGTTACAAAGGCTTGGTTTGGATTTCTGAAGATGGAACTTAAACACACTGCGTTTACGGTTTAAACCTGTAAGATGTACTCCAGCACCAGAAACCAAATGTAGTTACAGATGTCAAGAGTTCGCAGAACAAGTGCCTCTCTTTATAAAGACTATCTGCTCTGCATCGATTTTTACCGTTTCCATATGTCCGTTCTTTACTAATACAGGAAAAAACGACTTCAATCAAAAAATGCCCCCCAAAATTAACTCTTGGAGACAATCATTTCCTTTAATGGGATTCCTGGTGGCTTTGCTCCTATGGAGGTTTGTCAGCCACTGGATTCTCTAATTTGGGGGTCAAAATCCTGAAAATCGGTCACCCTCGCGGCGACGAAGCTCACTAAACACGCCCCCCGACGCCGCCAGCATTCGCTCGCCCAGTCCCGCCGCCCGCTGAGCTCGCCGGTGCGTTCCCGCCAAACGAGGGACGCGCCAAGTCCTGGACGCCAAGCGGGTGGGCGGCCAAAGCGGGTCCGGCCGGTTCCCGCCGCCTCGACTGACCAGCGACCCGACGCGACGCGCCCTGCTCCCCAGTGCCCGGCCAGAGCCGCCGCGGAGGCCAGGCGCACGGAGCCGCGGCCCGGCACCAGGCTCGCACCCCTGCTCCCGCCTCGCTCAGGACCGCCCAGCCCGCCTGGCGGGTCCCCGGCCACCGGGAAGCAGGGGGCCCCAGGGCGCAGCCGCCCGCCCCGGAGCGCGCCCGCCGCCCACCCTCACCCGAAGGCCCCTCGGGTGGTCGCGGGCGCCTGGCTTCTGCTTCCTCGAAGAAAAGTTACTCCGGGACCAGCGCGATAGGAAAGGGAAAGCCACGCTCCCAGGGCGGCGAGCGGTGAGTCGGGTCCCCGGAGTTACCCTGCCCGAGTTTTGAACCGCACCCCGGGCTGCGGCAGCTCGCGCGGGCGCTTGCGCCCCGAACTTGGCGCCCGCGGGTTGGTAGGCTCGCCCCCGCCTGCAGCCCCGTGCGACACTCACCGAGAAGCCGGCCCAGAAGGGGCAGGAGTGGCGGACGCGGGCCGAGGTGGTGAGCGCCAGCGCGGCGAAGCTGACGGCCACGATGAGGCATCCGAGCGCCATCTGCGTGGCCCCGAGCGCCAGCACGATGCGGGAGCGGCCCGGGCACTCGCGCAGGCGGGACAGGCTGCGGGGCAGCGCGGCGGGGCGCGGCGCGCGCGGACCGCCGGCCGGAGGCATCGCGCCCGCACGCCTCGCCTGCTCCCGTCCGGCCCCGCGCGCCGCCCCTCCTCACCGAGGGTCCGAGGCAAGTTGCTCCGGCTGCGGGGTTGGCCTCCCCGCGGGCCGCAGGGGCTGCGGCGGCAGCGCACTGGGAGCGGGCCGGGCCGGGCGGGGAGCCGGGCACCCGCAGCCCCCTCCGGTGCCCGCGCCCATGCCGCCGCCGCCGCTCAGCAGGGCCGCTCGCCGGCCGCGCCGCGCTGCGCCCTCTCCCGCCCGCCCGGCGCGCTCCCCAGCTCAGGCGCGGGAGCGAGCCGCCGCCGCCGCCTCTGTCCGCGGGCGCGAGCCCCGCCGCCGCGCGCGGGTCGGGGCCGGGGCCGGAGCTCGAGCCGGGACCGAGCGGGGCGGGAACGGGCTGGCGCAGGTGTGGTCCCAGCGGCTGGGCCTCGGCGCTCGCGCCTCTCGCCGCGGAGGGGAGTGGGGATCGCGGGCGCTTCAAGGGCGAGGGCGGCAGGCGGAGCCCCGGGCCAGCGGCGGGGAAGGGGCCTGGGAGCCGGGCCCGTGGCCCGGTCGCGCCACAGGGGGCGAGCCGCCGCCGAGCCTGGGGCAGGCCCGGGGCGGGGGAGGGGCGCGCGTGGCGGGGCCGGGGTCGGGAAGATGTGAATTCCGAGCGCTCGGTCCCAGGTGTGGCGAGCAGGAGCCGCTCTCGAATGCGGAATTCCAAGATCCAGAATTTCTGCAGTTCCAGAATTTCTCAAGGCACCACTGAGAACTCGGCCCTGGAGGACTCGGCATTTAGAATATTCCCAGCTCACGAACGGATGTCTCTTGCCCACCTTCCATTTGCAGGGCTTTTGATACAAGTAAAAAGTTGGGGCTGAAAACAAATTGCACAAAACGAATTTAAATGAACAGTATCATGAAGGACCTACGAAATCATTTCTACTCCCTTTTGCCCGTATTAGGTTTTAAATACCTGACTGTTGGCTTCCTTAGGGTACCAAGAAAGCTTGGAAGTTTTGTCACAATTCACTTTGTGGCCCTGTTGATGTGACCACTTTAAGACTGCCAGTGTTGAAAAGGGTTGTGTTGACATGAGAGACCCACGAGTGTCAGGCGACCTGAGGAGATTAGGCACAAAAAGGCAACGTTCACAGTAATAATAGTGGGAAATGGTGGGTCAGTCTTACACAGCCTCAAGGCGGGACTGAGGGAGTCCCCCTGTTGATCTGGATCGGCAACACTGCAGAGTCTTGCCCCAAAATATTGCAGTTGCTGTGCTGGAAATTACATCTTTAGAAGAGTTACTGATTCCTTTGGGGCCGATGAGCCTCTATTAAAATGCAAATTACTCTTGAAGGGGCAGTAGCTCAAGCCTTTATCAACCAACACCTTAGCGGGGATGGGATTTATTTTCCAATTCAAGTGGATGGCCCAAGGATGAACAGGGGTGGGAATTACACAGATGAAGTGGCTGACCTCAGAACGCTGGCCTGTGGCCAAAGTTGCTCCTCCTGCAGTTCTTACCTGTAACAGGACTGAGCCTCTGACTGGCATGGTTCTGAGCACTGGAGTACAAATTCAAATTTCCTGGAGACATTCTCTATCTAGAAATGTGCAGGCCAGCACTTTTTAAGAGCTTGGAATTATACCAAACAAGATCCTGGACTGCCAGGAAGTTAGGTTCTCACTGTACTCAACTCATTCATTCATTTATGCATTCCTCCAACAAAAGGTCACAAAGGGCCCTCTAAGCACTGGGCCCCCTTTTAGGCTCTCAGAGAACATGGGTGAACAGAACAGCCAACCCCCTGCCTTCCAGGGGCAAGGTGAGAAACAGATAACAAGCATAACAAATAAGTAAGTTACGTAGAGTTTATTGACATTATGTAGTATTTTAAAAATATGTTAAACACCCGCCGTGTACCAGACACTGAGGGTGTAAGGATGAGCAGAAGCAGACCAGCTTCCTGTACTCAGAGACCTTTCAGTGTAGTGGGGAGACCGGCAGCATATGGATAATTGCTCCAAGGCCAATTGCGAATGGGTTCAGTGTTACGGAGAATTCTACACGGTGCCAAAAAACAGATGATAAGGAACTTTGGAAAGAGCTTTCTGACCACAGTATAGAAAATGGATTAAGGGATGCCCAAGGGAATGTAGAGAGATGAGATGCTGTTGCTGTCATGTAGGCAAGAGGTGACAGTGTTTTGGATTAAGGTGGAGAATTGGATGGATTTGAGAGCTGTATGGCAGGTGTCAGTGGTGAATTAAACATGGACTAAAAATATAGGGGGCCGCCAGTTGACACACCATGGGAAGAGTCACCAAGTGTTGGTAACCTCCAGTGAACTCCCATTTACGTATTAGATGTGCTTCCAAAACATATGTGAATCTATTCCTTCTATTTATAAATGACATGGAAAAAGCTCCAGGCAGCGCAGCAGGGGATTTTGGTGTAGGTGGGTTAGGATAGGGATCTACCTCCTTGGTGAAATTTGATTTGGGGGCTGAGGGAGAGACTGATCTAGAAATTTAAAGCACTTTGCTGTTTTAAAAATCAATTTTGTATTTTAGAAAATCTTAAAATTCTGTCGTATTAAATGCAATAAATAATTAAGGTGAGTCAATTTCCTAGAAGTGAATCATAAAGAAAGGAAGGAGGGAGGGGGGGAAAGGGGGGGAGAAAAGTAGGGAGGGTAGGAGCTGGCAAATCCTTGGCCCTCTTTGCTCCTCAGTGTTTTTCTCTTATGAAAGTCTGTAGTAATACATGTCCTAGTGTTATGGGAGATTCCTGGAGACCCCTGGAACCACCTTATAGCAACTTTTTCTTCTCCCTGAATCAGATTAGACTAACAGACCATTGTTCTTTTTTTTTTTTTGATTTGATTGAAATATAGTTGATTTACAATGTTGTGTTAATTTTTCCTGTACAGCAAAGTGACTCTGTTATACATATATATGTATATGTTCTTTTTCATATTCTTTTCTATTATTGTTTATCACAGGATATTGAATATAGTTCCCTGTGCGATATAGTGGGACCTTGTTATTTATCCATTCTATATATAATAGTTTGCATCTGCTAATCCCAAACTCCCAATTCATCCCTCCCCCACCCCCTTCCCCTTGGCAAACACAAGTCTGTTCTCTATGTCTGTGAGTTTGTTTCTGTTTCGTAGATGTGTTGATTTGTGTCGTATTTTAGATTCCACGTGTAAGTGATATTACATGGTATTTGTCTTTCTCTTCCTGACTGACTTCTCTTAGTATGATAATCTCTAGGTCCATCCATGTTGCTGCAAATGGCATTATTTTATCCTTTTTAATGGCTGAGTAATATTCCATTATATATATGTATATATATATATACATCACATTTTCTTTACCCATTCATCTGTCAGTGGACATTTAGGTTGTTTCCATGTCTTGGCTATTGTAAACAGCGCTGCTATGAACATCAGGGTGCACGTATCTTTTCAAATTGTAGTTTTGTCTGGGTATTTGCCCAGGAGTGGGATTACAGGATCATATGGTAGCTCTCTTTTTAGTTTTTTGAGGAACCTCCATACTGTTTTCCATAGTGGCACCCACCAACAGTGTAGGAGGGCTCCCTTTTCTCCACACCCTCTCCAGCATTTATTATTTGTAGACTTTTTAATGATGGCCATTCTGACCAGTGTGAGGTGGTGCCTCATTGTAGTTTTGATTTGTATTTCTCTAGTAATTAGTGATGATTAGTGGGGAGCATCTTTTCCTGTGCCTGTTGGCCATCTGTATGTCCTCTTTGGAAAAATGTCTATTTAGGTCTTCTGCCCATTTGTTGATTGGGTTGTTTGGTTTTTTATTATTGAATTGTATGAGCTGTTTGTATATTTTGGAAATTAAGCCCTTATCAGTCGTATCATTTGCAAATATTTTCTCCCAGTCCGTAGGTTGTCTCTTTATTTTGTTTATGGTTTCCTTTGCTCTGCAAAAGCTTATAAGTTTGATTGGGTCCCATTTCTTTATTTTTGCTTTTATTTCTATTGCCTTGGGAGACAGACCTAAGAAAACATTGGTACGATTTATGTCAGAGACTATTTTGCCTATGTTCTCTTCTAGGAGTTTTCTGGTGTCTTGTCTTATGTTTAAATCTTTAAACCATTTTGAGTTTATTTTTGTGTACAGTGTAGGGGAGCATTCTAACTTCATTGATTTACATGCAGCTGTCCAACTTTCCCAGCACCACTTGCTGAAGAGACTGTCTTTTCCGCATTGTATATTCTTGCCTCTTTTGTCGAAGATAAATTGTCCATAGGTGTGTGGGTTTATTTCTGGGTTCTCTGTTCTGTTCCATTGATCCATATTTCTGTTTTTGTGCCAATACCATGCTGTTTTGATTACTGTAGCTTTGTAGTATTGTGAGACCATTGTTCTTAAGCAAAGAAGGTGGCTGAGCTTTTTGTGAAAGGCAAGGCTCACACCTTCTTGCACCAAGGGGAGATAAGTAATTCTAATGCCTCCCTTACAGGCCCCTTGTTCCAGATTCCTGCTCTTTTCAACATATACGTCTCCATAAATGGATGAGAAATGAGCTTACCCCTTTGCATCTCCTATAAGACAGAAGAAAGGTGTACTTGGATCTCACAATCCCTACCTCTGGAAAAGTAATAATCAGCAGAGAACTCCACTTCTAGGAAAAGCAGGCTAGCGAATTCTCCTGCTGAAGACAACTAAGAAGCCAAATGAAATATTTTTTAAATATGTTTTTTAAAGCATCAAAGAATTATGGAGATAATGAGAGAATACCAGGCCAAGATCTAGGAGGAATCCAGAGAGTTATGCAGCACTTGGACAGCTTCTGCCCTGAGCACTTGCATTCTGGCTCTGGCAACCACACAGGGTTAGAAGGATGAGTTTTGAGTGTAGGTCTCTCCAAGGGTGGGAACCCAGGAAGCCAGTCCCCTGCTTTGTGATGGACCCCCAGATGGCTGTGCCTGGGGATTAAGGGAGTAAGCCAGCCTTCTCTCTGGTTGCAGGTGCCCAGAAATCCCAAACCCAAAATTTGGATTAAAGTAATTCTGCATTGCTCAAGCCTCTAGGAGCTGACAAAAGCAATTGAAAATCATCTCTGGAGAAAAATAACACCAAAATAACATCATCCTAGGCCTCAAATTATTTCTAAAAATAACATTTTAAAGAGTCACTTTCCTTAAACTTCTTCAGTATGATAAAGGACATTTATGAAAAACCCACACCTAACATCATACTCAGGGTGAAAGATTGACAGCTTTTCCACAAAATTAGGAATGAGATAAGGGTGTTCATATTCACCACTGCTATTCAACATTGTACTAGAAATTCTGACTAGAGCAATCAGACAAGAAAAAGAAAGAAGAAGCATACAAACTGGAAAGGAAGAACTAAAACTATCTCTGTTCACAGATGATATTATCCTATATTTATAGAAAATCCTCAAAGAATCCACAAGAAAGCTACTGGAGATGATAAATTCAGCAAAGTTGCAGGATACAAGATCAACACACAGAAGTTAGTCATTTGTTTATATACCAGCAAAAAACAACCTGAAGAGAACATTAATAAAGCAATTCCACTTACAATACATCTAAAAGAATAACATACCTGGGAATAAATTTACCCAAGGAAGTGAAAGATTTGTATACCAAAAATTACAGAACATTGCTGAAAGAAATTAAAGAAGACCTAAATAAATGGAAAGACACCATGTTCATGGATAGGAGGACTTAATATCAAGACATCAATACCCAAAACACTCTACAGATTCAATGTAATCCCTGTCAAAACTTAGACTTTTTTTTTTTTTTTTTTTTGCAGAAATGGAAAAGCCAATCCTCAAATTCTTCTGGAATTGCAGTGGGCCCCAAATAGCCAAACAGTCTTGAAAAAGAAGAATAGAGTTGGAAGACTCACACTTCTAGATTTCAAAACTTACTATAAAGCTACAATAATCAAAGCAGTGTGGTAGAGGCATAAGAATAGACAGACCATTAGAATAGAATTGAGGGTCCAGAAATAAATCCATCCATCTAACACCAGTCGAGTTTTGACAAGGCTGCCATTCAATGGAGAAAGAATAGTCTCTTCAACAGATGGAGCTGAGACAACTGGATTTTCATATGCAAAAGAAGGAAGTTGGACCCCAGCTTCACACCATGTATGAAAATTAACTCAAAATGGATCAAAGACCTAAATATAAGAGTGGAAACCATAAAGCTCTTAGAAGAAAAAATAGGTATAAATATTCATGATCTTGGATATGGCTGTGGATTCTTAGCTATGACACCAAATCCATGAGCAACTAAAGAAAAACTAGATAAATTGTACTTCATCAAAATTAAAAATTTTTGTTCATCAAAGAATACTATCAAGAAAGCAAAGGGACTTCCCTGGTGGTGCAGTGGTTAAGAAACTGCCTGCCAATGCAGGGTACCCAGGTTCGATCCCTGGTCTGGGAAGATCCCACATGCCGTGGAGCAACTAAGCCTGTGCGCCACAAGTACTGAGCCTGCACTCTAGAGCCCACAAGCCACAACTACTGAGCCCACGTGCCACAACTACTGAAGCTCGCATGCCTAGAGCCCATGCTCCACAACAAGAGAAGCCACTGCAATGAGAAGCCTGCACACTGCAACAAAGAGTAGCCCCCGCTCACTGCAACTAGAGAAAGCCCATGCACAGCAATGAAGACACAACGCAGCCAAAAAAAAAAAAAAAAAAAGAAAGAAAGCAATAAGACAAACTATAGAATGGGAGGAAATATTTGCAAATTATATAGCTAATAAGGATTTAATATCCAGAATGTATAAATAACTCAAAAACAAAAAGTCAAACAACCCAATTTTTAAATTGACAAATGTCCGAAATAGACATTTCTCCAAAGAAAATATGTGAGTGGCCAATAATCACATGAAAAGATGTTCAACACCACTAATTAGAGAAATGCAGATCAAAACCACAATGTGATACCACTTGGCATCCATTAGGATGGCTATTATCCAAAACAAAACAAACAGAAAATAGCCAAGTGTCATTGAGAATATGGAGAAATTGAAACCCTTGTGTGCTGCTGATGGGAATGTCAAATGGTGCAGCCACTGTGGAAAACAGTATGGAAGTGCCTCAAGAAAATTAAACATAAAATTACTGTATCCAGCAAACCCACTTGTAAGTATGTACCACAAAGAATTGAAAGCAGGGACTCAGAGAGATATCTGTACTACTATCTGCTGAACCTTGAGGACATCATGCTGAGTAAAATAAGCCAGTCAACAAAGAGACAAATATTCTATGACTCCAATTATATGAGGTGCCTGGTGTAGTCAAATTTATAGAGACAGTAGAATGGTGGTTGCCAGGGGGTGGGGGGAGGACAGATGAGGAGTTAGTATTTAATGGGTGCGGGGTTTCTATTAGGGAAGGTGAAAAAGTTCTGCAGATGGATGGCGGTGATGGTTGTACAGCAATGTGAATGTGTTAGGTATATTATAACACAATAAGAAAAAACACAATGAAAAACCACTTCACACCACTAGGATGACTATAATAAAAAATTAAAAATGAAAAAACCTGCAAATCACAAGAGTTGGCAAGGGCATGGAGAATTTGGAACCCTTGTTCATTACTAGTGGGAATATAAATTTATCACATGACCCAGTAATTCCACTTTTAGGTGTAGAATTGAAAAACAGTGACTTGAACTTGTTCCCCAGTGTCCTCTGGTCATCACCAACAGCTCTGGAGCACGTTTGTTCAGATAACTGTAACTGGAGGGGTGAAAACAGCACAGGCATCTCTGGGCTTTGATAAGAGAATAACTTCATGTGTGAAAACTTTGACTTGTCTCTGTCCATTGGGTTATAAAATGTCTATCTCACTACCACCTGGGAATAAATTTAACCAAGGAGGTGAAAGATTTATACACTGAAAATTACAAAACATGGCTGAAAGAAATTAAAGAAAACATAAATGGTTGGAAAGACACTGTGTTCATGGATAGGAAGACTTAATATTAACATGTTAATACCTAAAGTGTTCCACACTTAAATAAAATAATTAAAGTACAATTTAGTGCAAAGAAGGAAGAAATCTAATTTTGACAGGCCTTGAAACACTCATAAAACCTCATAGTTTCTGTGATGAGATTTAAATTGGATCGCAATTAGATAAAAGTATTTTGCAAACATAAAAGCACTTTGTGAATGCTGGGTGACATTATTCCATCAGTAATGAGTTCCTTATAGACAGGAACACAGTTTCATTCATGCTTTCAATCCCTTAATGTACCTGGCATAGTCCTTAGCAGATTGTAGTATTTAATTACTATTTATTCAATTGAATTCTCTATCCTAAACTCTATGTTAAAGTTAAATTTTTTATATATAAAAAGGATAAACAACAAGGTCCTACTGTATACCATAGGGAACTATATAGTCAATATCCTGTGATAAACCATAATGGAAAAGAATATAAAAATGTATATATGTATAACTGAACACTTTGCTGTACAGCAGAGATTAACACAACATTGTAAATCATCTATACTTCAATTAAAAAATGAAAAAATTTTAAAGATAAAATAAGTAAATCCAAAGTTAAGTTTTTAAGACTTCTGAGCTACTGACTAGAATTTTGTGAGAAGCCCCTGAGAAATAAATGATGTTGGATTACTCAGGAAGGGCAAGGAGGCTAAGAAGTAGGTTCCACTTAAATTAACTCAACCAGCACCATTAAGTCAGGTTATTAGAAACATATATTGTAATGATTTCATTAGAATAAGCAGTTATTCATATTCACACACACTGACTCAAACAAAATTATGCATGAAAGAAATGTTTTGCCTTCAGGGAAAATGTATCAAAATTACAAGTTAAGCCACATGAGATTTGATAATTCTCAACCATCAACTGAACAGAAAATAATGGAGTAAAATTTATCATTTGGTTTTGAAGGATGAGAGTCACCTTCAACGAGAACTCCTTGAACAGCTTTTTTATTTTTTAAGTATGAAACAAAAGTAAAGCACTTTGCTCACGGATAAATGGGAAGTCCCTAGAAAAATAAACATCAGGACTCACTGATCTTCAGTGTCAATTACGTCATTGGCCCCACTTTTCACAGTGCAGATATAATTCTCAGGGGATAGTTGGCCTTTCTCATGCAAGTAAGCTGTGTGCTCAGTGACAGCTCAGACCATCCAGCAAACCCCAATTCTCTCTCTGCTCTCCCCGACATGTTCCCCAGCCCTCTGCTCCAGCAAGACACTGGCCTCTGCTTTTTTAGCTTCTGGACATTAGTGGGCCATTCCTGCTGAGAATGACCTACTTCATCACCCATGCAAACTGTATCTCTACTTTAAGTTCTTTCTCACATCTAAAAGGCAGGCAGGCCAGCAGAGTAGTTAGGGCATTGGTGCCTTAAATGCTGGTGTCATACGGCCTTGGTCCAAACCCCAGCTCCATCACTTCCTACGTAATGTGATAATAGTACCTGCCATATAAGCTCCTTGTGAGGATTCCATGATTTAATTCATCTAGAGTACTTAGAACAGCACTACCATACAGCATACACTAAGTGCCCATTATTCTTCTGTGATCATGACACCATCCTGTATGAAAGCAGTGCTGTTGGGTTCAGCTGATCCTGGCCCAAAGCAGCGGAACAAGTTAGGTCAGAAAAGAACAAAACTAAGTTAGATGCATAGGATCTGAAACCAGAAGGTGAAGTTAGGTTAGGACCCAAATGCCAAACCAAACCAAAATAGGAGGAAGGGTAAGCTTTAACACCATTGGTAGACAGAGCAGAGTACAGATGTCCAGCAGAGATGACTTGGTGTCTGGAAGCCACCTTCCAGGACACTGTAGGGAAAAACAAACTAAGCTGTTTCCTCAAATACAGTATAGTAACTTTAAGGAGAGAATTCATAGTATTTCTTTGGATTTCCCACAGTTCTCAGAATAGTGCCTTATTAGAATAAAAGCTATAGTAAGTATCTTTTGTTTGATACTGATACAGCTTTCTTAAAATAATTTATATTTTTCCTGATGTCATCCATCTATTCTAAAATATTATTAGTGGTATATGTGCAAGGCATTGTCCTAAACATGTAAAGATCAATAAGACTCAGTGCCAGACCTCATATTTCTTATGGATTAATTTCCATCTAGAATTCAATTAGTTCTACTCTTACAACTATACAATATTCCAATAGCCTTAGGATAAATGGGCAAAGTAATGAAACTTCAGAAATCATTTAGTGATTTAAATGTGGGATCCAGACCAAAACCTCTTCCTAGGAAGTTCCAGACTTGATTATAATGATCCCCCTATGGATGTGCTGGTAGGAAAGGTGGTAGAAGTCCCTTTTCCCCCTATGGATCCCCCTCTGGATGTGCTGGTAGGAAAGGTGGTAGAAGTCCCTTTTCTACTCTTGCAGAATTCCTTCTTGTTCGGGGCGGTGGGGGGGGATGTCATTCTTTGTTCTAGTAAGGCCTTCAGCTGATTGGATGAGGGCCAGCTGCATTATGGAGAGGAATCTGTTTTGCTCAAAGTCCACTGATTTAAATGTTAATATCTTTCAAAAAATACCTTCAAAGAAACATACAAAATGATTTCTTATCACATATCTGGGCACTATGGCCCAGCCAAGGTGACCAAAAACTTAACCATCACAATGATGAAGTCAAAAAACACCTAAACAGGGACTTTCCTGGTGGTCCAGTGGTTAAGACTCTGCGCTTCCCATGTAGGGGGTGTGGGTTCAATCCCTGGTCAGGGAACTAAGATCCCACATGCCACATGGCAAAAAGAAAAAAAAAAGACGTAAACAAATGGAGAGGCACCCTGTGTTCATGGATTGGAAGATGCAACATAGTAAAGATGTCAGTTCTTTCTGAATTTCCCTATAGGTTTAATGAAATTCATGTCAAAATCCCAGCAAGGATTTTTTTTAGACTTATTTTTAGATTTGTGTGAAAAAGCACAGGCCCTAGAATAGCTAAAATAATCTTGAAAAAAAGGAGTAAAGTGGGAATGATCACTGTACTCAATACTGAAACTTACTATAGAGATATAATGATCAAGATATTGTGGTTAGGGCAGAGGAATAAACACATTAAACAATGGAACTGAATAGAGAACTCAGAATAGACCCAAAACAATATGTCCAATTGATTGTTGAGATAGATGTACAAGCAATTCAATGAAGAAGGAGGGATAGGCTTTTCAACACATGGTGTTGGAGCAATTGGATATCTATAAGCAAAAAAAGTGAACTCCAACTTAACTTCACACTTTATACAAAAGTTAACTAAAAATGGATCATGGGATTAAATGTAAAACAGAAAAAGAATAAAAAGATTTCAGAAATAAAGGCTATGCTAGAAAAAGTACAAGAGTGAGTAAATACAATTGCTAATAACCTGAGAGAAATAAAAGGTAAAAAGGAAGATAAAATTTAAATCATTGGGACTTCCCTAGCAGGTTAAGATTCTGGGCTTCCAATGCAGGGGGCACGGGTTTGATCCCTGGTCGGGGAGCTAAGATCCCACATGCCGCGTGGTGTGGCCAAAATAATAATAATAATAATAATTAAATCATAAGTAAAAGAGGTAAGAAAAGATTTGTGAGAAAGCATATACTGAACAGTATTAAAGAAGATCCAACATATGGCTGAAAGGAGCTCCTGAAAAAGAAAACTAAAGCAAGGGAACAACACAAATATTAAAAACTATAATTCAAGAAAATAATCCTAAAAAAAATGACTTGAAATTGCATATTGAAAGTGTACACTCTGTGCAAGAGACTGTCAAACCAGTATGGTCATGACCAAGACATGTTGTAGTAAAATTACTGAATTCTAAAGAAAAAGGAGATATCCTTTGAGTATTGAGGCAAAAAGAGCAAGTAGCTCTTTAAGGAAATAATATATTTAACAATAATGCATTATGCCAGAAAATCAGTGAAGAAGCATTTCTAAGATAGTCAAAAGTAAAGAAAATGTCACCCAAAGATTTTATCTCCAGAAACTGAACTTCAAGTATAAAGCTCACATATAAACTACGATCAGTGTGCAAGAACTCATGGAATATTGTTCCCATGAGCCCTTCATGAAGAATCTTATTCGTTCATGAACCTCAAACAACCAAAATAACTAGAGAAACATTAACATAAGTACAGGCTGAAGAGCAATAAATATAAATTTCCTTTTAGAACTAAGACTAAATGAGGACCCTACCTCATACCATATATAAAAATTAACTCAAAAATGCATCAAAGGGCTAAATATAAAAACTAAAACTATGAAACTCTGAAGAAAACATAGCTATAAATCTATGTGACCTTGATTTAGGCAATGGTTTCTTAGCAATGACAAGCACGAGCACCAAAGAAAGAATAGATAAACTGGACTTCATCAAAATTAAAAATTGTCTTCAAAAGACATTATCAAGAAAATGAAAAGACAATCTATGGAAAGGTAGAAAATGTTTACAAATCACATATCATGAATCTAGTATTCCAGAATACATATTCTTTTAAACTCTTGCAATTCAACAAAACAAATAACCCAATTAAAAATGGGCAAAGAATCTGAATTGACAATTATGCAAAGAACGTATAGAAATGGCCAATAAGCACGTGAAAAGATGTTCCATATCACCAGTTGTTAGGGAAATGCAAATCAAAACCACAATGAGATACCACTTCACAGCCACTAAAATGGCTGTTATTACAACGATGACAATAACAAGTATTGGCAGGATGTGGAGAAAATGGAAACTTTGGATGTGCTGGTAGGAATATAAATGGTGCATCCACTTTGGAAAACCATTTGGCAGTTTCTCAATGTGCCCAGCTTAAAGTTACCACAGGACTCAGAGATTCCACTCATAGGTAAATACCCAAGAGAATTGAGAACATATTTTCACACAAAAACTTGTACATGAGTGTTGATAGCAGTATTATTCATAGTAACCCAAAAATGATAACAGCCTATGTATCTCCAACTGATGAACAGACAAAATATGGTGGATCCAAACAATGAAATGTTTTCAGCCATAAAGAGGAATGAAGTAGTGAAAAATGCTATAAGATAGATGAACTTTGAAAACATTATATGAAAGAAGCCAATCACAGAGGACCGCATAATTGTATCATTCCATTGATATGAAATGTCCAGAAGAGGCAAATCCATGGAGACAGAAAATAGATTAGTGATTGCCAGGGGCCAGGGGAAGGAGGAATAGGAGTTTCTCCTAATGGGGACAGGTTTCTTTTTCAGGTGATGAAATATACTAAAATTAGATCGTGGTTATGGTTGCATTCTGCTGTGAACACACTAAAAACTACGGAATTGCACACTTTAAAAGGGTGGATTTTGTGCTATGTGAATTATATTTTAATAAAGCTGTTCTATTTCAAAAGACCAAATGAGTATTAAAAGAAAAAGTGTAGTATGTATTGGTTATGTGCTCTGCTATAAACTGAATGTTGTGAACCTCCAAAATTCATATGCTGAAACCTAATCCCCAATATGATGATATTTGGAGATGAGCCTTTGGGAGGTGATTAGGTCATGAGGGTGGAGTCCTCATGAATGGGATTAGTGCCCTAATAAAAGAGACCCCAGAGAGCTCCCTCGCCTCTTCTGCCACGTGAGGACACAGGAGGAAGATGGTCTTCTATGAGCTAGGTAGCAAGCCCTCACCAGACACTGAGTCTGCTGGCACCTTGACCTTGGAATTCCCAGCCTCTGGAACTGTGAGGAATAAATGTCTGTGTTTATAAGCCACCCAGTCTGTAGTCTTCTGTCATAGCAGTCTGAACAGACTAAGACATGCTCTGACAATGTAGCTATAATACGACTATTTTTTAAAACTGGGGTTGAATGGGAAGAGCAAATGCAAAAGCTTTCACTGCGTCCAGTAATTAATTGGTTGCAGTAGGGTTTGCATTATTATTATGAGACTCTTTGCACATAATACCAGATTAAGCAAATGAGGAATTATGGGACATTCTAATTCTATCATTTTTTGTGTCCTTGAGAACTAGGATTCTCAGTGTAGAGAAAAGCAGTTAGAGATGCAATATAGATGTTACATAAAATTCCTGTAGTCCAGAATTTGAATTGGAAATAACAGTATGAATTTATGAACTATTTTGTCTTTCTGTGTAGCTTACTCTGTGTGTGTGTGTGTTTCTCTTCATTCTGTCCCCTGAAAAAGCCTAGAAACAATGACCAACCCAGTCTCAATGAATATCCCTAGGGCACTGATTATGGTCTTAAAATACCAGTTCTCAATAAAAGAATTGGCTGATCCCAGGTTTGGGATCGTATCAGATAGCAAAAAGCTATGAGAGATTATTAGAGTAATGCCAAAAGGAATCAGGAGCTGACTTCAGAAGTTCTTACTTGCTAACGATGGGAAATTTTGAGCGTCAATTAGGATACTCATTGCAATGCATTGGAACTTATCAGATATGTTTAAGTCCATAGGTTCATGATGATATTTTTAAAAAACTCATTGGTTGGTCTCAGAGGATGATAGGGAAATAATTCATAATCTTAAAAACTAGCAAATAACAAGAAAATTATCAGGCATTTATCCTGTCTTTCCTATATAAAACGTACCCTTGGGTAATCAGATAGTAGGTGAGGGGAAGTATCATTGTATAGTAATATCAATTATTAGTGATAAGTGATCATTGAAAAAAATATTGAATTAAGATATCACCACTTTGCAGCCCACAATGAATTAATAGATACAGGAATTGAGCACTAACAGCTGCTGACATCAAAAAAAGAGTGAAAACCAGACATGATGGTCCTGATGGAAGGACACATCATTTGTATCTTGTGAAAGGGATTGAGCCTGACTCCAATCCAGTCTTTGGATCCAGCTGCCAATTGGCAGGACACCCAGAAGGCAGAGTAACATATTGAATTGTACCATGAGAAGGCAGTCAGCAAAAGCCAGACTATCAGACAGTCCAGGTTCCTTCACAGATAAATTGTAGGGAAAAGAGAAGGATGGTGGGAAACCTGGAGATTGAGACTTGAAAGACATTAAAAATTTTTTAATGGGCAAGACTAGCCTGTAGTGTCTAGGGAGAGATGCTTGAATGTTAAAACTACAAAGAAGTGAAAGGAAGTGATGACTACAAGTCAGAAAGTGGTTACTTTGGAGGAGGAGGAAAGGGTTATCATCGGGATGGGGCAGGTGGGGGGAACTCTGGTGTCGTTTGTGGTTAATTTCTTCACCTGGGGGCGTGGTTACAAGGCCACTCACCGTATAATAATTTACCCACCTCTACACTTGATGTGTGTGGATTTCTGTATCGGTTTTCCCTTCCCTTCCCTCCCCCACCCAAAGCATGTTTATTTACATGAGATGGAAAACCTCACATTCTTGGCTTGTCAAGTTCATCGTGACCTTCCTGTACCATGACTTTTGTGCCTGTATCGGAGAGCGAATTTTTAAACAACTCCATTTTGTGTCTGACATCCTTGAACAAAGATGTATGTGCTGCTCTCCTGCAATGTGCCTCTGTGCGTCTTCATTCATCCTGGAAAAGGGGCTGCGTGTCATCTGCCAGATGCTTCTTGACAAGCAAACCCTTCATAGAATGAAAGGAAGCCGCAGCTGGGAACACCTCCTTCAGCTCCCCCCGCCCCGCCCCGCCCCACCTCTGCAGCCTTGTAGATGCTAACATACACTGTGTGCTGCGCCGCGGATTTATAGCTATTTGGATGTCGACTCTTTTTTTTAAATTTCATTGAAGTAGAGTTGATTTACAATGTTGTGTTAATTTCTGTTGTACAGCAAAGTGACTCAGTTATACACATATATATATATTCTTTTCATATTCTTTTCCATTATGGTTTATCACAGGATATTGAATATAGTTCCCTGTGCCATACAGTAAGACCTTGTTGTTTATCCATCCTATATATGGTATTTTGCATCTGCTAATCCCAAACTCCCACTCCATCCCTCCCCCATATTCCCTCCCCCTTGGTGACCACAAGTCTCTTCTCTATGTCTGTGATCTGGATGTCGACCCTTTATTCCTCCCAGACTTAATCTGCAGCAGATTTGTCAAAACAGGCAGCTGTGAAGCAGAGTGGAAAAAGCAATAAGCTTGGAATACAAACACATAGCCCAGCCGGCCACCCCTCCCTGCCCTATGACCAGGGCCAGGCCACGTGCCATTCCTGCCTCCGTCACCTCATCTGGAAGGTAGGGGTGACTCATGGGGTGGTTTGAGGCTTCAGTGAAGAGACGAACAGAAAAGCAACTTGTAACCTCAGCTGTGGAATGTCTGCCTCACTCTTCCACACTTTCAATGGATTTCTTTCTCTGTCAGTACCTATGACTCTACAATGGGTCGCATTATAACTCTGCCCCATCAAACACAAAAAATGGCCCAAAGAGCTTGACGCCCTCGCAGCAAGACCACTGGGAAGCCGAGGATAGAGAGGAAGAGCCTTGGGATGTGAAGACCTCAGAGCCATCCGGCCCAGATTGTCAGGCGGGTCCCTCCTGAGGAGCCTGGAGTTCACGGCCAGCGACCACAGCTGCCTCAGGGCCAGGAAGAGGAAGCCAGCCTCTGACCCCACCTACTTCTTCCGGAGCCGTTCTGCGTCATCTAATCTATTTCTTGGTGCCCTGTGTACGGGTTCATTCTACAGGTTTTGAAAAAAACACAAAACAGAAACGTAGCCGTTCTAATCCTCATTTTACAGATGAGTATAAAGACCTAGGAAAGCTCAGAGACTTCTCCGGCATCTTCCAATGAATGACAGGCACAACAGTGGCCAGAATGTAGTTCTTCCAGGTTCCAGGCCAGCGTCCTTCCCACCAGGTCCCTCTCTGTGGTGCGTCAAGGCTCTGTCTTGCCCTCACGGACAGGAAATGGAACGAGCAGCTGGGCCACCAGGGGTGGCTGTTCCCTGCACAAGGACGCCCCGTCAGGGGGGCTCAGTGAACCGAGTGGGTCTAATTCATCCCCACTCACCAGGCCAGGCACCCTGGCCTGGCGCTTGTCCCTTTCTCATTTTCTGCTTGGCACCAAGGTGCTGTGCATGCTGGCCTCAGCCCTGGCCGCCAGTGTGACCAACTCTGTGTGCCATGGTCCTCCTGCTTCGCTCCTCGGACCACTTTTCAAGGTGTCCTTCCATCCAGCCCGCAGCTGATAGGTGGCCATGCAGACAGGTGAGTTTTGGATGAAACACATCAATAGAATTGTGAAGCCAGGTCATTTTTCCAACAGGCGGTGTCCTTGAAGTACCATCGGTAGGACTGGAAACTGTAATAGCATGTCCCGGCCACTAGGGTACCATTTAGGAAATTACTTCCTCAGTAAAATTTAGTAAATTACGGTTGTAATCTAGTAAAAGTAGGCTACTATTTGGTAAATTAGTGTTTCAGGGCAGTGGAATCATTTACTGCACAGCATAGTATCCAAGTGACCTAAAATCCTTAATGCTCCTTCCAGATGAGCCTGTACAAAGGAGAAAGCTTCCGTGTCAGAAAAAAATACTCAGTTTAATTATAATTCGTGGAGAAGGGAGAAACCAAGGGTCCTTGGAGGTCAGAGGGTCCCCCTGTGTTCTTTAAGGAAGACAGCTCAAAGCACAGTAACTGCACATGTAAATGTCTCCAGAATGGATCCAAGATGCTAAGCCTTCCACAGCCTCACAACTTCCAGGAAAAATTAATTTGGAGGGAGGAGAGAAGGAAGGAAGGGAAATTTTTCGTGATTGATATAATGGGATATTTAAAGATGTAACACAAAATGCTTTTAAGGGATCCAAATATTCATAAACATGCTGATAGGATGACTGTGCTTTACAAACTCTCTAACATAAATTATTGTTAATATGCAAATAACACCCCACAGGACCTATAATGTGATTCTCCTCAGAATTTTAACAAACTGCTGTGTCAATTAGCTATGAATACTGTCTCCATTAATCTTATACATTAATTAAACCTTCAAACGTTACTGTCATTTTTCTTTTGCCAGTCTCCCGTCAGTCATTATTAAATACAACTTCTTATTTCTTTCTTCTTAAAAAACATCGCCTTTTTTCTTAAATCTTTCCAAAACGGTGTAACATACTAAAAGATTTGAGAAAAATCTGTCTTTGCTAAAAGATGCCCGTTGCAAGTCGATTCCTTCGAAAATAATTAATTTTCTTGAAATCAATGCCTAACTCATTTTGCAGTCTTCTTTTAAAAGAGTCACTTAATTTTAGAAGACTCTTGTAAGGGGAACTTCTTTCCTGTGTTCCTGCCCCCAAAAGGGCTGTATGGTATGCACGGTTCAGGTTTGTCTACTTTGCTCCTCCCCATAAGAGAGGAGTGAGTTACTTGATTAGTGATTGGACCACATTACCTGTAGGACAGTGATGCCCATCTCACCTGCTATGCGTTGAATTGTGTCTCCCAAGAGGGTGTGTTGATGTCCTAAACCCTGGTACCTGTGAATGTGACCTTATTTTGAAATAGGGCCTTTGCAGAGGTAATCAAGTTAAGATGAGGTCATTAGGGTAGACCCTGATCCGATGTGACTGGTGTCCTTATAAGACCAAGAGAAGAAACACAGATGCACCTACAAGCCAAGTGGTGCCCAGGACTGCTGGCAAACACCAGCAGCTGGAAGAGGCCAAGAAGGATCTTCCCCTACAGGTTGCATAGGGAGCAGAGTCCTGCCAACACTTTGACCTTGGACTCTTGCCTCCAGAACTGTGAGAGCATAAATGTCTGTTGTTTCCAGCCACCTGGTTTGCAGTACTTTGTTACAGTGACCCTAGGAGACCAACATACCACCCTTGTTCCCTCTGCCTCTTGGATCTGTTTGCACCCAGCATGGTGATGGCCTGCTCCAGCCACATCTGATCTTTCAGATCCAGCTCTCACCTGTTGCAAAACTAGGAAAATCAGGGTCATGAAGTCCTAAAAGTCTAGGTTGTGGGAGAAGGGTCCCTGCCCTCTCTCTAATCCACACCTGTCACTTACCAGAGCTGCTCCAAAACTTTGCTTCACTTTGTTCCTTGTGTCCATTTGCAGATGCTTATAACGGGGAGGCAGCTGCTGCTAGGCTGTGACATGCTCCCCATTTGTGTCTCCCTGCTCACCCTGTGCTGGTTAACAAGCTTGTGTCAGCCCCAAATCCACCCGCTAGGCTCTGCTCTGTGTGGTGGGTACATTCCAGGGTTTCCTGCCTTCTTCATCCAAGCCCTGCCATGTCTCGAGTAACTTCAACATCCTCATGACAACCCACCCAGCAGCCTTGACCTCTCACCTCCTGCAAAGCCTCACCTCTGTGTTCTGCTCCACTGCATCTCAGCTGCCCCCTCCTGGAAGCACACCCAGATTTTGCCTTCACCAGAAGCAGCTTTCCTCCAAGATAATGATCATGAAACCCATCCCCTCCCTGAAGTTTCCAGCTTGATCACTCAACTGTGACCACCCTTGGACCACTGTTTCTCCTGTGGATTCTTTCCCATCTGTCCAGGCCCCTCCACTCCGCACAGCAGCAAACACGTCATATTTGGTCAGGTCACTCTGAGCATGTCAATCTTCTTCTTAAAAAGTAAATCATAAAAAATGTATAGAGATGGAGAGCAGAACGATGGTCACCAGGTTAGGGAGGGGATGGTGGTGCGTGTGGCTACAAAGAGGTACCACGAGGAAGCCTTGTGGTGATGGGACAGTCTCTTGATTGAGGTGATTACATGAGTTTCCCTCAAGTGATTTTTTTTTATATTTCTTTAATGGTTAGACTGGGGCAATATCTTTTTGGGGAGAAAGACCACAGAGGTAAAGCATCATTCTCAGCACATCTTATCAAGGGAACATACTATCAATAAGACCCATAACTGTTGATGTTGACCTTGATGACCTGGCTGAGGGAGTGTTTGTCAGATTTCTTTCCTGTAAAGTGACTGTTCCTCTCTCCCATGCTGTGCTCTTTGGAAGGAAGCCACCACACACAGCCCACAATTAGGAGTGAAAAGTTATGTCCCTCTCCTTAAGGGCTGGGTATCTACATAAATTACTTGGAATTCTGCTCGGGAGATTTATATCTATCTTCTCTGCTATTTACTTATTTATTCAATCATTTATATAAATGTGGACTCGTGAATATTCATTTTGTGGTTTGTATACTACTTAACTTTCTTGCTCAGGTTGTTCTGACTTGAGCCACTGGGAGCTCTTCAGTTGGCTCCTGTGTCCCTAGGACAGGCCTTCATCACGGTGGGTGTTTGGGTTTTTTGAGCACTTCCTTACTTTCTGGACCACAATATGCTCCTAGCTCATCTCATGTATTTCAAGCCTGAGTCCTGGATTTAGCCATTCTCTGGGGAGCCCTGGTCCCTTCTACTGAAGAATGGTATTAGAAACCAAGATCTGGACAGTAGGCGTGCTCATTGCTGCTGGGGAGTCACTGCTTATAGGCCCTCTCAGCTCACAGAGCAAGGAAATGCGTGTGTGTATACTAACCTGTGTACATACACATATCTATAAGTATTTCTATACGAAACCATCTCTAACTGTATTAAGATAAACATGAGGTCTCCAGTTCTAATCCATTACCACATGGATCCCTCTAGCTACTGCCCTTGCCTAGCTGTAACCTCTCATTCCTACAGTGAGAAACCTAACTTCTACCATGTACTTCATTAATCATTTAATTCCAGGAAACATGTACAGTGGTTTCCGAATTGTTCACTCATACCCACACGGGGAACAACTCTGTTAGCTAGAGTACAGCACTTGTGCATGGTTCTTTGTGCCTTTAGTCTTAGAGACTAAAGTTACTAAACTAAAGTTCATTTCCAAAGTTACTTAGGTCAGCACTTTATTCCCTACCCTCTTTTGTGAAGTTGTTTCATACATTTGTTTTATATTTAGATTCTTTTGACACATAATGCATTTCATCCTAGGATCCCTAACCTCCTAATTTTTTTTAATTTGCATAATTAAGGTTTACTCTCTGTGCTGTAAAGTTCTTGAGTTTGACCAACGTTTGTCTTCATCATTATAGTATTATACAGGATAGTTTCACCACTCCAAAAAAATCCCCTGTGCTTCACCTATTCAATTGTCCCTCAGACTCCTAAACTTCTGGCAACCACTATCTGTATAGTTTTGCTTCTTACAGAAGGTCATATAATTGGAAACATACAGAATGTAGCTTCTTTCACTTAACACTATGCATTTAAGATTCATCCATATCTTTTTGTGGCTTGACTCCTTCTAATTGCTGAAGATACTCCATTGTCTGGTTGTGCTACAGTCTGTTCATCCACTCTCCCACTGAAGGACATCTAGGTTGCTTCCAGTTGTTGGCTATTATGAATAAAGGTGCTCTAAACATTTGCGTGCAGGTTTTTGTGTGGACATAAGTTTTCAGATTAGTTGGGTGATACCTGGGAGTGTGATTGCTGGATCCTATGCTAAGACTATGTTTCATTTTGTAATAAACTGTCAAACTGTCTTCCAAAGTGGCTGTATTTGGGTTTTGCATTCCAACCAGCATGGAATGAGAGTTCTTGTTGCTCCACATGCTCTCTAGGAATTGGTGTTGTCAGTTTTTTGGATTTTAGCTGTTCTAGTAGGTATTGTATGTAGCAGTATCTCATTATTGTTTTGATTTTCAATTCCCTGATAACAAATGATGTGCTACAGGTTAATTATTGTAAAATCATCCCTGTGGGCAGATAACCCCCCATTATTTAAGTGACTTACAACTAATAACCATATTGATTCAGATATTGATTCAGCCAGTTACTGAAGGGAACATTTTGCAGCTACTTTTGCTTGGACTGTTCAACAGTTTATTACATGGTTTAAAGTTGGTATTCTATATTTTTTTATTGAAGGATAGTTGATTTACAATGTTGTGTTAATTTCTGCTATACAGCAAAGTGATCCAGTTTTATTTATATATATATATAAAAATTATGACTTATCATAGGATATTGAATATAGTTCCCTGTGCTATACAGTAGGACCTTGTTGTTTATCCATCCTATATATATAAGAGTTTGCATCTGCTAATCACAAACTCCCAATCCATCCCTCCCCCACTCCCCCTTCCCCTTGGCAACCACCAGTATGTTCTCTATGTCTGTGAGTCTGTTTCATAGATAGGTTCATTTGTGTCATATTTTAGATTCCACATATAAGTGATATCAGATGGTATTTGTCTTTTTCTGACTTACTTCACTTAGTAGGATAATCTCTAGTTACATCCATGTTGCTGCAAATGGCATTATTTCATTCTTTTTAATGGCTGAGTAATATTCCATTGCATATATATATACTACATTTTTTTATCCATTCATCTGTCCATGGACATTTAGGTTGTTTCCATGTCTTGGCTATTGTGAATAGCGCTGCTATGAACATAGGGGTGCGTGTATCTTTTTGAGTTACAGTTTTGTCTGTATATATGCCCAGGAGTGGGAATGCAGGATCATATGGTAGCTCTATTTTTAGTTTTTTGAGAAACCTCCATACTGTTTTTCATCATGGATGCACCAGTGAAGTTGGTATTCTATAACTGCATTACAGAGATATTTTTATCACCAAGATTATATGTGTTTTTAAATTTTCAGACCAAAATTACTGAATATATGGTAAAAATTTGAGGTTTCAATGATCTATTCATCCATTGCTGAAGTAACTAAAATCTTGACTCTGCAAAGTTACTCCCCATCCCATCTCCATGCACGAATGTTCATCCTTTCAGAACCTGCTGATAGCAAGTCCATCATTTTTCATAAGTGGATTTTGAACCATCTACTCATTAAATTATGCAACCCTGTACATAGTCAGCAACATGCTTCCCAAGACTTGTCAGGAGGACACCCTCAAATGCACTGCTGCTGGACATGCAGGAAACTTAGGTAAGAGAAACAGTAGTAATGCAGCATTACTTGAAGGCTACATTGACCATCCACTCATTTAGACACATGAGGACAGAAATGGATTAGAATTGATTATCACAATGACAATGCCCTAAAAAACAGACCATGAGGTCGTGCTTCCCAGATCCTCAGAGCTTTCCTGGTCCATGGCCCTTTGGAGCCCTGGTGGTTGAGATTTTCATTTGGTTCTTACAGCTGATAGAGCAAACTTCAGGAAGCAGAAGTAGAGGAGGAAAGATCGTGAAATTAGGCACTGGATGACTGGGCCCAGCACCTAATACTAGTGCTTCCTTGGGCAAGTCACTCACGCTCCATAAGCCTGTTTCTGAGTATGAAAATCAGGAAGTAACTGCATTATAACCTTTGCTTTGTCAGGATTCAGTGAATACTACATACAAAAAACAGCACCATCGTCTGACAGTCTTGCAGCCTGAGGGAGCACAGAGATGTGCTTTGTTTGCCGTGCTCTGTGATATATTGTTTAAAAGCTGGAGTCAACCTTTTCAAATTGGGAAATTTCATATAAAGCTGAGATTGCTGGCTTCTTTTAAAATCTTTAATGGATCTCACAACTCCTGGACCTACATTTCCCACAGCCGAGTAGCAGCCTTGCCCTTTAGACAGAGCGTAAGCTCTCCAGAGCACCTATACAATTATAAGTTGTTGTTGTTATTATTATTACTGGAGAGAACTTAGGGAAGACTTCCTAAAACCTAAGAGGCCACTGGACCTACATCTTGCTCAGAGTAAAGCTGAGAGTGGTCTCTCCAATGAGAGAAGGCACAGTTCAGCTGGTTGAGCTGAATCATTTTGTGCTCCATTGTTCCACATCTCTGCTCTGAGCATGCTCGGTGTGAACACCACTTTTTAGGCAACACACTCTGACATCAGGCTATTTGTCAGGCAAGATACTTGAACAAATTCCACAGCCAAGCAACCCACCTTGCTAACATTGTTCCTAAGGCAGTGGTATTGCATGGGCTGCTATGTTGTTCTGCTCATACCTTTCCATGCTCCTGCCACCTTTCTTTCTCTGGGTTTGTCCAAATTGGAAATGTTGGCAGTGTCCACATTCCCATGGTCAGCTCTGTCTTCTGTGAGTCCCTGATTTGTTTTAGAATGCCATTCACGTCCAGCTCAAATTTCACCTCCATCTTTATCACTTTGTGTTTCTTTGTTGCACTTTCATCTTTGTTGGCCAATTCTTTCTTTTGATTATCCATTTTCATAAAGTGCCATGTGGGCTTATCACTGAGAAGCAAGGAGGCACCACAACTGCACACTTTGCTATCAGTGCATGATCTGAATGATCTGCTGGAATCAGGAGGTTCGCCCAGCAGTTGGGGTTTTCACAGCTCTCTGGGGGATTCTGACTCTCGGTCAAGTGTGAGATCCACTGGAATAGGTGAGAGAACAGAGAGAAGAAACTCCAAAGGCAACTTCTGAATGAGGGAGGCTCCAGCTCAGAGCCTGGGTGGTAGCTATTCTCTGCCCGGGGCTGGCTTAAAAAAGCAAAAACAAAAACAACTCTGTCAAACACAAAGCAAAAAGGCCACAGAAGCCCTTCTTAAATTCTGATTAACATGAAACTCTGATTTTTTTTTCCTCAGGACCCAACTGACAACCTAAAAATTATATATTTCTATATGGCAAGATTTCTCACCAAAAATTAAGATGAGCAACAGGAGAGAAGATACTTGTAGTTACAATAGGGGGGAAAAGATCACTATCCTTAATATGCAAAGAACTCACAGAGAAAACTTAATAGAAAACTAGATAAAGGATGTGAGTGGGCATTTCACAGAAAGAAGAAATACTGGCTAATCCTGAATGGAGAGGTAAGCAGTCGTGTTAGTAACGAAGTAATGCAGTCATGGCAACAGGATAGGCCTTCCTGCCTGTCAGAAGGCAAAGTAATTTTTTAGGGCTGATAACATCCAGTATTAGAGTTTCAGAAAATTGGGTGAATGGACCACATTCTGACACAGTTGGTGGGAATATAAATTGGTACAATTTTTGGTCCTGGCAATTTGATAATCTTCTAAAACTTAAAAATGCACATTCTTTGTGAACCAGAAAAAAAAAAAAAAGAATTTCCACGAGACATGCACCACAATATTTTTTAAAGAAATCAGCTATTACACAGTTTAATTTCAATATAGATACCTTCTTATTCATAACATATTATATCAAGTAATTCTCAATTTACTTTCAGAGTAATTGTGTCATAAATCCCTGAGGTCATGGTACCTCTCACCCAGGGAATTATTATATCTAGCAATAACAAAAAGCATTGAAAAGGAGTAACCTACTCAGAACATTTCAAATATTTTATTTTGAAATTCAATGTGGAATTTAAGCTGAGTGTTTTTATTGCTTTTGGTGTCGTAACAGAGAGCTATTTTCCCAGGGAAAAAAAGAAAAGCTTTGGTCCCCTATTACATCCAGTCCATTCTAAAGAAGCCAATTAGAGGAGAGAAAGGAGTGTGGTGAGTGGGGTAGAGGGTGGTCCTGGAGCAGAGAAGGGGACAGTCCTTACTAGTGGGTAAGAAAGGCGGGCAGTGGCCATGCCCTGTGCCCTCTGGGCTCACTACACAGGGGACACACGCCGTGGTGTTTATAGGGAAATTCAAAGGCAGGCGAACCCCAACCACTCCCAGAAATGTGCAGAGAATGTTTTGGGGTTTTTAAAAATTATTTATTTATTCATTTGGCTGCACCGGGTCTTAGTTGCAGCACGCAGGATCTTTAGTTGCGGCATGCGGGATCTTAGTTGCTGTGAGTGAAGTCTTAGTTGCAGTAGTGGGATCTAGTTCCCCAACCAGGGATCAACCCCAGGCCCACTGCATTGGGAGCGTGGAGGCTTAACCACTGGAACGCCAGGGAAGTCCCCCGGCTTTTTTATAGACTCACTTTCTGTCAGCTGCTACCTGGTTATCCAATGGTATAGCTCATATAGGAAAGACAGGAAAATGTTGGATTCTTTCCTTTGATTTCCCAGTTTTCAAGGTAAAAGACTTGGTGCCCTAACATCTGAAGGTGATCAATTCTTTTTGTCTTAATATTACTATTAATTCATGGATTTAACATATTTGATGGATTTCAATCCATTTCAATGATTATCCTTTTTAAAGCTTAAATGGTTCAATCTTGGGCCAATCTTAGCCTCTTCAATTTGGCTCCTAGGTCCCTATGATCTGACTCTCCTGGTCCTCGACAGCTTCTCTGCCGTCTGGTGTCACAAGATGTTCCAGCCTCATCTTGTATGTTTCCTGCTCCAGCCCTCAAACAAGTTATTTTGAAGCCCTTGTTTCTTTTGCTAAGTAGTATTTCAGTGCCATAGAATGGGTCATTATTTCTGGGCTGTTTTGGCAGACAGGGTTAGAAAAACAAAGTAAATAAATAAAATACCTCTTGAGTTTATATTTATATTAGTCAGGGTTCTCCAGAGAAACAGAACGAATTGGAGAGATATAGATAGATTGTGTGTGTGTGTGTGTGTGTGTGTGTGTGTATGTGTGTGTGTGTGCGTGGTGTGTGTAGATAAAGATAGATAGATAGATAGATAGATAGGTGGTTGGTTACATAGATGGGTAGATAGATAGATAGATAGATAGATAGATAGATAGATAGATAGGTAGATAGATAGATGTATGGATAGGTAGATAGGAAGGAAAGAAATTGGCTCACATGATCACATGATTCTGAAGGCTGAGAAGTCTCTGTATCTGCAGTCAGCCAGCTGGAGACCCAGGAGAACTGATGGTATAAGTTCTACCCTGAGTCTGAAAACAGGGAAGATTGATGCCCCAGCTCCAAGACAGTCAGGCAGAGAGAGCAAATTCTCCTTTACTCCTCCTTTTTGTTCTATTCAGGCCTTCAACTGAGTGGATGAGGCCCACCCACATTAGGGAGGGCAATCTGCTTTCCTCAGTCCATCAAGTCAAATGTTAATCTCATCGAGAAACATCCTCACAGACACACCCAGAATAATGTTTAACCAAATATCTGGGCACCCCATGGCCCAGTATAGTTGCCACATAATATTAACCATTACAATATTGATATGTGCAATCTAAATTTGAGACCCATGTGGTTGTTCAGTTTTCTGAACACCATTTATTGAAGAGACTGTCCTTTCCCAATTGTATAGTCTTTTCCTGTCATAAATTAATTGACCATGTATGGGTGGATTTATTTCTGGGTTCTCTATTCTGACCATTGATCTATGTGTCTGTATGCCAATTTCATACTGTTTTGAT
The DNA here is from genome assembly GCF_965194825.1 of Balaenoptera physalus. Classification (NCBI taxonomy): domain Eukaryota; kingdom Metazoa; phylum Chordata; class Mammalia; order Artiodactyla; family Balaenopteridae; genus Balaenoptera; species Balaenoptera physalus. The sequence goes on from NC_138883.1 coordinate 149,144,603, forward strand.
TACTGTAGCTTTGTAATGTAGTTTGAAATCAGGGAGCATGTTGCCTCTGCCTGTATTTTTCTTTCTCAAGATTTATTTGGCTATTCAGAATCTTTTGTGGTTCCATACAAATTTTGGTACTGTTTCCTCTATTTCTGTGAAAAATGCCATTGGGATTTTTATAGGGATTGCATTGAATCTGTAGATTGCTTTGGGTAATATGGACATTTGAATAATATTTCCTGCAATCCATGAGCATGAAATATCTTTCCATGTATTTGTGTCTTCTTCAATGTCTTATAGATTTCAGTGTACAGGTCTTTCACCTCCTTGGTTAAATTTATTCCTGGGTATTTTATTTTTGTGTGTGTGTCTAAGTATATTTTTATTTCTCCTGGATAAATTCCTAGGAGTGGACTTTCATATGGTAAGTATATATATAACTTTTTCTAAAAATTTTTATTCAAGTATAGTTGATTTACAGTGCTGTGCCAATCTCTGCTGTACAGCAAAGTGACTCAGTTATACACATACAGACATTCTTTTTTTATATTCTTTTCCATTATGGTTTATCACAGGATATTCAATGTAGTTCCCTGTGCTATACAGTAGGACCTTGTTGTTTATCCATTCTAAATGTAATAGTTTGTATCGACCAACTCCAAACTCCCAGTCCATCCCTCTCCCTCCCCCGACCCTTCTCAACCACAAGTCGGTTCTCTATGTCTATGAGTCGGTTTCTATTTTGTAGATAGGTTCATTTGTGCCATATTTTAGATTCCACATATAAGTGATATCATATGGTATTTGTCTTTCTCTTTCTAACTTACTTCACATACTATGATAATCTCTAGGTCCATACGTGTTGCAGCAAATGTCATTTTTTCATTCTTTTTTATGGCTAAGAAATATTCCATTGTGTATGTATACCACATTTTCTTTTTTTTTTAACATCTTTATTGGAGTATAATTGCTTTACATTGTTGTGTTAGTTGCTGCTGTATAACAAAGTGAATCAGCTATATGTATACATATATCCCCATTTCCACTCCCTCTTGCATCTCCCCCCCACCCTCCCTATCCCACCCCTCTAGGTGGTCACAAGCACTGAGCTGATCTCCCTGTGCTGTGCAGCTGCTTCCCACTAGCTATCTATTTTACATTTGGTAACGTATATCTGTCAATGCCACTCACTCACTTCGTCTCAGCCTACCCTTCCACCTCCCCATGTCCTCAAGTCCATTCTCTATGTCTGCTTTTTTATTCCTTTCCTGACCCTAGGTTCTTCAGAATCACTTTTTATATATTCCAAATATATGTGTTAGCATACAGTATTTGTCTTTCTCTTTCTGACTTACTTCACTCTGTATGACAGACTCTAGGTGCATCCACCTCACTACAAATAACTCAGTTTCGTTTCTTTTATGGCTGAGTAATATTCCATTGTATATATGTGCCACATCTTCGTTATCCATTCATCTGTTGATGGACACTTAGGTTGCTTCTGTGTCCTGGCTATTGTAAATAGTGCTGCAATGAACATTGTGATACATGACTCTTTTTGAATTATGGTTTTCTCAGGGTATATGCCCAGTAGTGGGATTGTTGCGTCATATGGTAGTTCTATTTTTAGTTTTATAAGGAACCTCCATACTGTTCTCCATAGTGGCTGTATCAATTTACATTCCCACCAACAGTGCAAGAGGGTTCCCTTTTCTCCACACCCTCTCCAGCATTTATTGTTTGTAGATTTTTTGATGATGGCCATTCTGTCCGGTGTCAGGTGATACCTCATTGTAGTTTTGACTTGCATTTCTCTAATGATTAGTGATGTTGAGCATCCTTTCATATGTTTGTTGGCAATCTGTGTATCTTCTTTGGAGAAATGTCTATTTAGGTCTTCTTCCCATTTTTGGATTGGGTTTCTGGTTCTTTTGGTATTGAGCTGCATGAGTTGCTTGTAAATTTTGGAGATTAATCCTTTGTCAGTTGCTTCATTTGCAAACATTTTCTCCCACTCTGATGGCTGTCTTTTCGTCTTGTTTATGGTTTCCTTTGCTGTGCAAAAGCTTTTAAGTTTCATTAGGTCCCATTTGTTTATTTTTGTTTTTATTTCCATTTCTCTAGGAGGTGGGTCAAAAAGGATCTTGCTGTGATTTATGTCATAGAGTGTTCTGCCTATGTTTTCCTCTAAGAGTTTGATAGTGTCTGGCCTTACATTTACGTCTTTAATCCATTTTGAGTTTATTTTTGTGTATGGTGGTAGGGAGTGTTCTAATTTCATTCTTTTACATGTAGCTGTCCAGTTTTCCCAGCACCATTTATTGAAGAGGCTGTCTTTTCTCCATTGTATATTTTTGCCTCCTTTATCAAAGATAAGGTGACCATATGTGTGTGGGTTTATTTCTGGGCTTTCTATCCTGTTCCATTGATCTATATTTCTGTTTTTGTGCCAGTACCATACTGTCTTGATTACTGTAGCTTTGTAGTATAGTCTGAAGTCCGGGAGCCTGATTCCTCCAGCTCCGTTTCTCTTTCTCAAGATTGCTTTGGCTATTCGGGGTCTTTTGTGTTTCCATACAAATTGTGAAATTTTTTGTTCTAGTTCTGTGAAAAATGCCATTGGTAGTTTGATAGGGATTGCATTGAATCTGTAGATTCCTTTGCGTAGTATAGTCATTTTCACAATGTTGATTCTTCCAATCCAATAACATGCTATATTTCTCCATCTGTTTGTATCATCTTTAATTTCTTTTATCAGTGTCTTACAGGTTTCTGCATATAGGTCTTTTGTCTCCTTAGGTAGGTTTATTCCTGGGTATTTTATTCTTTCTGCTGCAGTGGTAAATGGGAGTGTTTCCTTAATTTCTCTTTCAGATTTTTCATCATTAGTGTATAGGAATGCAAGAGATTTCTGTGCATTAATTTTGTATCCTGCTACTTTACCAAATTCATTGATTAGCTCTAGTAGTTTTCTGGTAACATCTTTAGGATTCCCTATGTATAGTATCATGTCCCCGACAAACAGTGACAGTTTTACTTCTTTTCCTATTTGGATTCCTTTTATTTCTTTTTCTTCTCTGATTGCTGTGGCTAAAACTTCCAAAACATGTTGGATAATAGTGGTGAGAGTGGGCAACCTTGTCTTGTTCCTGATGTTAGTGGAAATGGTTTCAGTTTTTCACCATTGAGAACAATGTTGGCTGTGGGTTTGTCATATATGGCCTTTATTATGTTGAGGTAAGTTCCCTCTATGCCTACTTTCTGGAGAGTTTTTATCATAAATGGGTGTTGAATTTTATCAAAAGCTTTTTCTGGATCTGTTGAGATGATCATATGATTTTTCTCCTTCAATTTGTCATTATGGTGTATCACATTGATTGATTTGCATATATTGAAGAATCTTTGCATTCCTGGGATAAACCCCACTTGATCATGGTGTATGATCCTTTTAATGTGCTGTTAGATTCTGTTTGCTAGTGTTTTGGTGAGGATTTTTGCATCTGTGTTCATCAGTTATATTGGCCTGTAGTTTGCATTTTTTATAACATCTTTGTATGGTTTTGGGATCAGGGTGATGGTGGCCTCGTGGAATGACTTTGGGAGTGTTCCTCCCTCTGCTATATTTTGGAAGAGTTTGAGAAGAGTAAGTGTTAGCTCTTCCCTAAATGTTTGATAGAATTCGCCTGTGACCCATCTGGTCCTGGGCTTTTGTTTGTTGGAAGATTTTTAATCACAATTTCAATTTCAGTACTTGTGATTGGTCTGTTTATATTTTCTGTTTTTTTAGTTCAGTCTCAAAAGGTTGTGCCTTTCTAAGAATTAGTCCATTTCTTTCAGGTTGTCCATTATACTGGCATATAGTTGCTTGTAGTAATCTCTCGTGATCCTTTGTATTTCTGCATTGTCAGTTGTTACTTCTCCTTTTTCATTTCTAATTCTGTTGATTTGAGTCTTCCTTTTTTTCATGATGAGTCTGGCTAATGATTTATCAATTTTGTTTATCTTCTCAAAGAACCAGCTTTTAGTTTTATTGATCTTTGCTATTGTTTCCTTCATTTCTTTTTCATTTATTTCTGCTCTGATCTTTATGATTTCTTTCCTTCTGCTAACTTTGGGGGTTTTTTGTTATTCTTTCTCTTTAGGTGTAAGGTTTGGTTGTTTATTTGAGATGTTTCTTGTCTCTTGAGGTAGGATTGTATTGCTATAAACTTCCCTCTTAGGACTGCTTTTGCTGCATCCCATAGGTTTTGCGTCGTCGTGTTTTCATTCTCATTTGTTTTTAGGTATTTTTTGATTTCCTCTGATTTCTTCAGTGATCTCTTGGTTATTTAGTAGTGTATTGTTCAGCCTCCATGTGTTTGTATTTTTTACAGTTTTTTTCCTGTAAATGATATCTAGTCTCCTAGCATTGTGGTCGGAAAAGATACTTGATACTGTTTCAGTTTTCTTAAATTTACCAAGAGTTGATTTGTGACCTAAGATATGATCTATCCTGGAGACAATTCCATGAGCACTTGAGAAGACAGTTTATTCTGTTGTTTTTGGATGGAATGTCCTATAAATATCAATTAAGTCCGTTTTGTTTAATGTGTCATTTAAAGCTTTTGTTTCCTTGTTTATTTTCATTTCAGTTGATCTGTCCATTGGTGAAAGTGGGGTGTTAATGTCCCCTACTATGATTCTGTTACTATCGATTTCCCCTTTTATGGCTGTTAGCATTTGCCTTATGTATTGAGGGGCTCCTATGTTGGGGGCATAAATATTTACTATTGTTATATCTTCTTCTTGGATTGATCCCTTGATCATTATGTAGTATCTTTCTTTGTCTCTTGTAATAGTCTTTATTTTAAAGTGTATTTTGTCTGATATGAGAATTGCTACTCCAGCTTTCTTTTGATTTCCATTTGCATGGAATATGTTTTTCCATCCCCTCACTTTCAGTCTGTATGTGTCCCCAGGTCTAAAGTGAGTCTATTGTAGACAGCATACATATGGGTCTTGTTTTTGTGTCCATTCAGCCAGTCTGTGTCTTTTGTTTGGAGCATTTAATCCATTTACATTTAAGGTAATTGTTGATATATTTGTTCCTATTACCATTTTCTTAATTGTTTTGGGTTTGTTATTGTAGGTCTTTTCCTTCTCTTGTGTTTCCTGCCTAGAGAAGTTCCTTTAGCATTTGTTGTGAAACTGGGGTTGGTGGTGCTGAATTCTGTTAGCTTTTGCTTGTCTGTAAAGGTTTTAATTTCTCTATCAAATCTGAATGAGATCCTTGCTGGGTAGAGTAATCTTGGTTGTAGGTTTTTCCCTTTCATCACTTTAAATATGTCCTGCCACTCCCTTCTGGCTTGCAGAGTTTCTGCTGAAAGATCAGCTATTAACCTTATGGGGATTCTCTTGTATTTTATGTGTCACTTTTCCCTTGCTGCTTTTAATATTTTTTCTTTGCATTTAATTTTTGATAGTTTGATTAATATGTTAATATGCTACCTGTTTACATTTAAGGTAATTTTTGATATGTATGTTCTTATTGCCATTTTTTAAATTGTTCTGGAATTGTTTTTGTAGGTCTTTTTTCTTCCTTTCCTCTTTTATTCTCTTCTCTTGTGATTTGATAACTATTTTTAGTGTTGTGTTTGGATTCCTTTTTCTTTTTTGTGTGTATACCTATTACAGATTTTAGTTTGCAGTTACCATGAGGTTTTGATATAGCAGTCTATATATATACTTGATTGTTTTAAGTTGCTGATCTCTTAATTTTAAATGCATTTCAAATATCTGCATCTCTCATGATTAGTGATTTTGATATCATATTTGTGTGTGGATGTCTTCCTATCTTTGCTGTATGTTTGCCTTTATCAGGGAGCTTTCTCATTTTGTAGTTTTCTTGTTTCTAGTTGTGTCCTTTTCTTTTCCACCTGGAGAAGTTCCTTTAGCATCTGTTTTAAAGCTGGTTTGATGGTGCTGAATTCTTTTAGCTTTTGCTTGTCTGTAAAGGTTTTGATTCCTCTGTCAAATCTGGATGAGAGCCTTGCTGGGTAGAATATACTTGGTTGTAGGTTTTTCCCTTTTATCACTTTAAATATACTATGCTACTCCCTTCTGGCCTGCAGAGTTTCTGCTAAAAAATCAGCTGATAACCTTATGGGGATTCCCTTGTATGTTATTTGTTGCTTTTCCCTTGTTGCTTTTAATATTTTCTTTGTGTCTTTAATTTTTGTCAATTTGATTAATATGTATCTTGGCCTTTTCCTCCTTTGGTTAATCCTGTATGGACTCTGCACTTCCTAGAGTTGGGTGACTGTTTCCTTTCCCGTGTATGGAAGTTTTCAACTATTATCTCTTCAAATATTTTCTCAGGCCCTTTCTCTGTCTCTTCTCCTTCTGGGACCTCTATAATGTGAATGTTGGTTAATGTTGTCCTAGAAGTCTCTTAAACTGTCCTCCTTTCTTTTCATTTTTTTTTTCTTATTCTGTTCTGCATCAGTGATATCCACCAATCTGTCTCCCAGCTCGCTTATCCATTCTTCTGCCTCATTTATTCTGGTATTCATTCCTTCTAGTGTATTTTTCATTCCAGTCATTGTGTTCTTCAACTCTGTTTGGTTGTTCTTTATATTTTCTAATTTTGTTAAAAATTTCTTGTAACTTCTCACACTTTGCTTCCATTCTTTTACCGAGATTTTGGATCATCTTTATGATCCTTACTCTTTTTTCTTTTTCAGGTAGATTGCCTATCTCCACTTAGTTGTTCTGGGATTTTATCTCATTCCTTCTTCTGGAACATATTCCTCTTCTGTGTCATTTTGTCTAACTTTCTGTGTTTGCAGTGTCCATTCCACAGGCTGCAAGATTGTAATTCTTGTTTCTGGTGTCTCCCGCAGTAGGTCAAGCTGGTCTAGAGGCTCGTACAGGCTTTCTGGTGGGATGGGCCAGTGCCTGCCCACTGATGGGTAGAACTGGCTCTTGGCCCTCTGGTAAGCAGGGCCGTGTCAAGGGATGTGTCTAGGATTGGCTGTGGGCTCAAGAAGTTTTTAGGCAGCCTGCCTGTTGATCGGTGGGGCTGTGTTCCCAACCTGTTGGTTGTTTGGCCTGAGGCATCCCAGTACTGGAGCAAATCTTGGTGCTGGTGACCCAAGCAAGATGTCAGCCTCCTCAAGAGTTAACATAGCTGAACACTCCCTGAAGTCTCCACCACCAGTGTCTACATCCCCAGGGAGAGCCACAGCCACACCCTGCCTCCCCAGGAGACCCACCAATCCAGCAGGTAAGTGTGGCCCAGCCTCCTTTGAAGTCATTGCCTCTGCCCTGGGACCCAGTATGTGCAAGACCTTGTGTGTGCCCTCCAAGAGTGGAGTCTCTGCCTCCCCCAGTCTTGCGGAGCTCCTGCAGTCAAGCCCGGCTGGTCTTCAAAGCCAAATGCTCTGGTGGGTCCTCCACCCAATGCCACACCCCCAGGCTGGGGAGCCTGATGTGGGGCTCAGAACTCTCACTCCTGTGGATGAACTTCTGTGACATAATTATTCTCCGGTTTGTGGATCGCCCACCCTGCATGGGATTTGATTATATCACAAGTGTGCCTCTCCTACTGTCTTGTTGTGGTTTCTTCTTTATATCCTTGGATGTAGAAGTCTTTTTTGGCAGGTTTAAGTCTTTTGTATTGATGGTTGTTCAGCAGTTAGTTGTGATTTTGGTGTTCTCATGGGAGGAAGTGAGCTCAGGGTCTTCTACTCCACCATCTTGTCTTCTGCCTCTAAGAAGGAAGTTGTTAAAGATGATATTTATGGGTCCCACCACACACCTGCAGATTCATAACTTCTTAGAATGGGGAGCTGATCACAAAGGGATTTGTATTCACTTTAAAGCTTCAGAAAAACATGTTTAGGTAAGTGGTTACCTTCCAGTTTCCCATCAGGATCAGATGAGCAGTATTAAGAAATAACATCACCTATTCCCTGCCCACAGAGTCTGTTTATTCCTCCTGTGAGAGAACCAGTGTTGTACTAATTAAGTGCTCCAGGTGATTCTAAGGTGAGGCCAGGGTTAGATACGTGGGCTCTTGGTATATTTGTGAGAGTTAAGCCCAAGCTTTAGTCCAAGGAGAGGCAACAGTGTCTGTTCTGAGTTTGGAATAGGAGTGTCAGTTCATCCCACATACTTCATTGTAGCAGAATTTTTGGACATCTATGAGGAAAGAACGTGTGTAGACAACAAAGGGAAACCTCAGTGTGGTCTCCATGTAGGACCTGATTATTCCTGAATCTCTCCTGAGACCAAGGGCGGGAGAGGTTGCCCTTTTCAGCATTTCAAGGTCCTTCTGCCTGTGGGTGCAGTGGGAGCAGGTGAAAAAGCTGTGCTGACACCTTTGAAGGTATTCAGTATATTCTCAAGATGCTGTTGTGATTCCGCCACATAATACTGGTGAGAAAACAACCCAGAGCAGGAGGAAGAAGAGGAGGAAATGGCAGCTTCTCATGTAACTGTCCTGTCCTGGGTCAGAGGCTCTGTTTGCTTTTCCTCCTGATATGTCTTGGATTGAGAACTGCAAAATTTTACTTATCTACTTTTGATCTTTCTGCCTCGTGAGGTTGTTTTCAAGTACTTATTTTTTCGTTTATTCTTATGATACTCAGGATCAGCCTTTCAGAATAATTCTCTGTTATTTCCCAGAGCCTTTTTTTGGTAGTCGACCTCTTTGTTTCCTATAGAGTCTGAAAAATTCTCACCATGATTTAATGACATCCAAGTATTGAAAATATTCCCTTTGTGAGAGATTAACACAGAAATTCATTGACATCCAAGATTCCCATAGGGATGTGGTTGGGTTTCAGGCTCCTAGGGTAGAATGGGAAAATGTAGTTATTCTCTTACATCTGGATGCAGGATCAGCTTTTTAGATAGGATTAAGAAAATGTGCGTATCGCTAGAATGACCTTAGTGATCTTGAATTTCTCAGAGTTCTGGAAAAAATAAAGAAAGTAGGAGAGTCTTTTCCCTATGTTGTTAAGAATGCCTTACTATTTAAATGCACTATTTGGAATACAGAACATGGGAGAAATATAAGGATTAAAATTTGCATAAAACGGGCCTTTAAAAAAACTTTATTGATGTATAGTTGATTTACAATGTTGTGTTAGTTTCTGGTGTATAGCAAAGTGATTCAGTAATATACATATTTTTTTCATATTCTTTTCCATTATGGCTTATTGTAGGATATTGAATATAGTTCCCTGTGCTATACAGTAGGACCTTGTTATTTATCTATTTTATATATAGTAGTTTGTATCCACTGATCTCAGACTCCTAATATATCCCTCCTTCCCCATTTGTTTGTTTTCTACATCTGTATATCTGTTTCTGTTTTGTACTAAGTTCATTTGTATCATTTTTTAGATTCTACATGTAAGCGATATAATATGGGATCTGTCTTCCTCTGTCTGATCTCTAGGTCCATCCATGTTCCTGCAAATAATTTCATTTTTTATGGATGAATAGTATTCTGTTGTATGTATGCACCACATCTTTATCCATTCATCTGTAGATGGACATTTAGGTTGCTTCCATGTCCTGGCTATTGTAAATAGTGCTGCTATGAACATGGGAGTGCATGTGTCTATTTCAATTAGAATTTTCATCTTTTCTGGATACATGCCCAGGAGTGGGATTGCTGGATCGTATGGCAACTATATTTTTTGTCTTTTGAGGAACCTCCATACTGTTCTCCACAGTGGCTGCACCAGTTTACATTCCCATCAACAGCATTTGTTATTTGTAGACCTTTTAATGACTGGCCATTCTGACTGGTGTGAGGTGATACCTCATTGTAGTAAAACTGATATTTTTTCAGGATAGATTCAGATTATGATTCCTTGGGTTTCTTTTAATATTTATTTATTTTGTTTATTTATTTTCTTTATTTTTTTGGCTGCGTCGGATCTTAGTTGTGGCATGCAAGATCTTTTGTTTTGGTGCGCGGGCCTCTCTCTAGTTGTGGCGTGCAGGTTTTCTCTCTCTAATTGTGGCGTATGGGCTCAAGAGTGCTTGGGCTTTGTAGTTTGTGGCACGTGGGCTCTCTACTTGAGGCGTGCGAGCTCAGTAGTTGTAGCATGTGGGCTTAGTTGCCCCGTGGCATGTGGTATCTTAGTTCCCCAACTAGGGATTGAACCCACATCCCCTGCATTGGAAGGTGGATTCTCTACCACTGGACCAGCAAGGAAGTCCCTATGATTCCCTATTTTTGCCAAAAATACCCAAGCAGTGATAATGTTTCCTTCTTTGTGCTTTAGTCACCTGATATCCATTTATCACACTACACCTGTTGTTCACTGCTTCAGGCACTTTCTGTGAGATTCTTGCACTGGGAATTTCATATTTTTGCGTTTATGTAAGTCTCCTACATACGCATAAGTCCAATTTGTTTGTAAGTCCAACAAACTTAGCCTAGGTATCCAACTAACATGATTGGCTATATAGTACTGTACTGTAATAGGTTTATAATACTTTTTACACAAATAATACATAAAAAACAAACAAACACAAACAAATGAAGGATCCCTGGGATATGAAGGGAAAGGAAACAAGAGCCATACACCCAGGTACGTGTGAATAGATGAAGCAGATGACACAGGTGAGAGGTCCAAAGATCATGGAGGAAGTCAAACCTTATAATATGGTTTGGGAAGATCTGCTTCAGTGGAAATGATTTTTGAGAAACCCAGGCTTACTTCTGTTGCTATCACTGAGGGACATCTCCTGCTCCATTCTTGTGCTCACATCTTTCATGTATTCTCCTTCAGCTCCAGTGATTATCCCTCACATCCACACCGAGAGCCCAAATCCTCCTCTTGTCCTGTGATGACCTGCATTTATCTGGCTGTCCTTCCATTGCTTTTAAGGGCTTTGGAAAAACTGTTTACATTTCTGAGTATCTCTATGTTAAGCTTATTTTTTAAAGTTCTGTTTCTGCCTCACGTCTGAAGTGCATGAGGGGAGTTGTGGAGATACTGAGATTTGGTGCCAAAATTCCAGGAATACTGGGGACAGATATTATGTTTTCTGCTTTATAAGATCTAATCCCATGGAAACTTCAAACATCACCCTAACAAAGTTCAGACTAAGTAATTACATCAGAGTGGAAAGCACCTCCCTAAAATGATAAAATGTAATCCTCAGTTTTACTTAAAAATTTCCTTGTTTTTTGTATGAACTAATATTAGACATTTTAAGTGTATTTGTGCCAAATCTTTAATGTTAATTTATCTATTATGTCATAGAATTATTAAATACATTAATACATAGGGGAGCTTAGAACAGTGCCCACAATATTTTGAAGTCTCAATTCTTATTTAATTTCTTAGTATCTATAATTTTATAATTTGCCTTATTTAAGATGAAACTTCCTTGGATTGTGTCCCATATGTTTTCACTTTCTGATTAATTTCGTATCAAAATCATCTAAGATTTTAGATACAAAATATCTAATGTAACATGCTTGGATGAACACAGGTTTGGTAAAGAGTGAGTTAGAGAAATAGATGAACTCCGTGTTTATGAAAAAATTTGGTTCATAATTTTAAGATTACGTTAAACAAAAAGTAATCATTAGTTTTTCATCTGCTCTCCTCAGAGTTTATCTGAATCATGGTATAATTTAATTGCAAATGTTTATTTTATATATCAGTGATTGTCTGCATATTTTAAAACTTCCATGTTTTTCCTTTATTTATAAAGATGGTTCTATTTTTGTTCTAAGGAATGGGTTACAGCCTTGTTAATTTGTGCATGTATATAAGCAATTTGTTAATAATTTTAAATTTCTCTACTGTCATTTAAATTCTTATTCATTCAAAATTTTCATTAGAGTTTAATATGAATGATTTTAGTGTATTTTCTGTGAAATTCTTGTGCCTTTAAACACATGCCAGTGATTGAAAATGGTTGCTTTTTATGGGTACAGTGTCACAGATGAAAATTAATGTTATTTAGAAGGATTCTTTTTTAATAGTACATATATGTTGCATTCAGAATTCAGGGCAATAAATTTTCTCTTATTCTTACTTAGCAATTCCACAACAATATGCTTCCTTTTTTTATTGGAGTATAGTTGATTTACAATGTTGTGTTAGTTTCTGGTGTACAGCAAAGTGATTCAGTTATATGTATATACACATTCTTTTTTTTTTAATATTCTTTTCCATATGGTTTATCATAGGATATTGAATATAGTTCCCTGTCCTATACAGTAGGACCTTGTTGTTTATCCATTCCATGTATAATAGTTTGCATCTGCTAATCCCAAACTCCTAATCCACCCCTCCTTCAACCCCCTCCCCCTTGGCAACCACAAGTCTGTTCTCTATGTCTGTGAGTCTGTTTCTGTTTCATGGATAAGTTCATTCGGGTCATATATTAGATTACACATATAATTGGTATCATATGGTATTTGTCTTTCTCTTTCTGACTTACTTCACTTAGTATGTAATCTCTAGTTGCATCCATGTTACTGCAAATGGCATTATTTCATTCTTTTTATGGCTGAGTAATATTCCATTCTATATATGTACCACCTCTTCTTTATCCATTCGTCTGTCAGTGGACATTTAGGTTGTTTCCATGTCTTGGCTATTGTAAATAGTGCTGCTATGACCATAGGGGTACATGTATCAGTATCTTTTGGATTATAGTTTTGTCTGGATATATGCCCAGGAGTAGGATTACAGGGTCATATATTAGCTCTATTTTTAGTTTTTTTAGAGAACCTCCATACTGTTCTCCATAGTAACTGTACCAACTTACATTCCCACCAACAGTGTAGGAGGGTTCCCTCTTTTCCACACCCTCTCCAGCATTTGTTATTTGTAGACTTTTTAATGATGGCCATCCTGATTGGTTGGTGTGAGGTGGTACCTCATTGTAGTTTTGATTTGCATTTCTCTAATAATTAGTGATGGGGAGCATCTTTTCATGTGCCTTTTGGCCATCTGTATTTCTTCTTTGGAGAAATGTTTATTTAGGTCTTCTGCCCATTTTTTGATTGGGTTGCTTTTTTGTTGTTGAGTTGTATAAGCCGTTTGTATATTTTGGAAATTAAGCCCTTGTCGGTCTCATCATTTACAAATATGTTCTCCCACTCCTTAGGTTGTCTTTTCGTTTTGTTTATGGTTTCCTTTGCTGTGCAAAAGCTTGTAAGTTTGATTCGTTTTGTTTATTTTTGTTTTTATTTCCATGCTTTCTTTTTTATGATGTGTTTCCCCCAAATCAGTTAATTTCATTTTTGTTTTTAACCTATATTTCATGACTGTAAATGATAATTTTCAACTCAGTACACTTAAAACAATGTGGTGTTGAATTCAAATCTGACTTTTCCATATGTCTATTGCCAATAAAATATGTGATTGTTTATTTTATTATTACCCATACTGTGTACATGATTTATCAACATTATTGGTCTTCTCTGTTAATGATCAGTGTTTGTTTTATTCTGACTTGGTGAGTAGTTATGGAAATAATCTTAATCTCTCATCTATTTTTAAATGAATTTATTACTTTTATGAGAAAATTTTGAATTAAAAGTAATTTTTAAAAGTTTTTTACACATCTATTTTGGGTATTATTTAATTTTTAATTATGAGAAAAACATATCACAATATGTATCATCTTCACCATTTTTAACTGTATAGTTCAGTGCATTAATTATATTCATGTGATTGTGCCATCCATCTCTGGATATTTTCATCTTGAAAAATTGACTGAATACTCGTTAAACAAACACTTCCCCATTTGCCTCTACTCCAAGCCTCTGTCAACTAACATTTCACTTTTTAAAATAAGGTTGACTACATTAAGTTGCTCACATAAGGGAAATACTATACTTTCTGTCCCTTTGTGACTATTACATATCACAACATAATGTCTTCAAGATTTATTCATGTTGTATCATGTGACAAGATCTGTTTCTTTTTCAAACCTGAATAATAATACACTGTATGTATATGCTACATTTTCTTTAACCATTCTTGTATGCATGAATATTGGGCTGTTTCCTCTGTTACTGATTTTGTGAGTAATACTCCAGTGTATCTGGGTGTGAAAATGTCTCTAACAGATCCTCCTTTGAAGTTCTTTATATACATACCCAGAAGTGGGAGAACTGGATCATATCATAACTTTATGTTTAATTTTTTGAGAAAACTCCATATTGTTTTTTATGCTTGTTATACTCTTATATTTCTTTGAACAGTAAATAAGGATCCCAATTTCTCCATATCCTTGCCAACATTTGCCATATAAATATATCATAGATATAATGTAGATATATAATATAATAGAATATAGATAGAATAAAGATAGACTATAATATATAAAATATATGTGTAGTGGTCATCCTAATCAGTATGAGGTGATACCTCATTGTGTTTTTTTTATTTCTCTAATAATAACTTATTTTGAGCATCTTTCACATTTCTGTTTTTATTTGCATATCTTATTTGAATTAATGTCTGTTTAATCCTCAGCCCATACATTATGGTACTTGTTTTTTGAAGTTGTTGTGTCCTAGGAGTTATTTATATATTCTTCACTTTGCTTCCTTATCAGATATTTGCTTTTGCAGAATTTTCTATTCTTCCACAGGTTGCCTTTTCACCCCATTGATTGTTTCCTCTAATGTGTACAAGTTTTTACATGTGATGTAATCCATTTCAATTCCACTGCTTTTGTTGCTTGAGCTTTAATTTCATATCCGAAAAATCACTGCCAAATCAAATGGCATAAAACTTTTCCCCTATGTTTTCTTCTAGGAGATTTATAGTTATATGTTTATATTTCAATCGTCAATCCTTTCTGAGTTAACATTTGTATGTGGTATTAGTTAAGGGTCCAGCATCAGTCTGTCACATGTAAACATCCAATTTTTCCAACTCCATTTCTGTGTGAGACTATCCATTTCCATTTGCTTGTGATAGGCACCCTGGTTGAAGATGATTTGACCATAAACATGAGAGCTTCTATCTGTGCTCTCTATGTTGATCCATTATTTTGTTTCTGTCTGCAGGTTTGTACTACCCTTTTTTTGACAACTGTTGCTTTGTAGTATGTTTTAAAATCAGGACATGTCATGCCTCCAACTTTCTACTTTCTTTACCAGGTTATTCAGTATTTTATGATATTCCACATACATTTTAGAAGGAACTTTTCTATTTTTGCCTAAATTGTCATTGGGATTTTGAAAGAGAATGTTCTGAATCTATAGATCCCTTGAATAGTATTGACAGTTAATAATATAAGTATTCCTATCCAAGAGCATGGAATGTGTGTCTGTTTATTTACATTTTCTCGAGTTACTTCCAGAAATATTTATAATTTTCACCATACAAGTCTCCATTTCCTTCATACATTAACTCCTAATGTATTATTCTGTTTGAAGCTAGTGTAAATGAAAATATACTCTTAATATCTTTCTTGGATTATTTTTTGTTACTGTATAGAAACACAACTAATTTTTGTTTAATTTTGAATTTTGCTAAATTTGTTTATGATGTCTATGTTTATTTGCTTTTTAACATAGATGCTTTAAGTTTTTCTTTGTAAGATTTTGTCATCTGTAAACAGAGGTATTTTACTCTTTCCTTTCTGGTTTGGATGCCTTTTTTTCTTTGCATGATCATTTTGATGAGGCAATCCAGTACTGTGTTGAATCCAAGTGACGAGAGTATGAATTCTTATCATTTTCTGAAATATAGAGAAAAAGCTTTATCTTCTACTATTGAGTGTACTGGTAACTGGTCTTTTTGTATATGATTTTTATTACATTCTGATAGTTTTCATTAATTCCTATTTTGAGTGTTTTTAACATGAAAAAGTCCTGAATTGTCTATTTATCTGCATCATTTGATATGTAGTGTGACCTTAATTCTTTGTATGTGCCCTTAATATATTTTTTAAATTTCCATTTGTTGAAATACTTTTGAATTCTACAAATAATCCTGAATTTTATTGGTGTACAATCCTTAAACGTGCTTCTGAATTCATTTTTCTAGTATTTTATTGAGGACCTTTATGTCAGTATTCAGCACAGTTATTGGCTTGTAGTTTTTTTCTTTTCTTTTTTTTTTTAAATTTGTAGTATCTTTGTTTATCTTTGATATTGGGTAATGTTGGCCTCATAGAAAGTGTTTTGATAATTTCTGTTCTCTTCACACTTTGGAAATATTTGTTGAGAATTGGTGCTAATTTTTCTCAAAATGTTGCTGGAATTATCCAGTTACTTCATCTGGTTCATTGATTTTCTTTTTTGGAAATTCTTTAAAATTAGTATTTTGTCTACTTAATAGTTGTAAGTTTGTTGTGATTTTTTAAATTCCTTCATGCTAAATTCTAAGTAGGCTGTATCTTTCTAGAAGTCCAATTTGTTGTTGAGTAATTATTCATAGTAGCCTCCTTTAATTTCTTTTATTTCTATAGTATCATTTTTTTATCTCTGCCTTCACTTCTGATTTTAGTTGAGTCTTTTCTGTTTTATTCTTAATCTAACTATGGGCTTATCAATTATACATAAAATTGTATGTATCTTCACTGAGATTACTGAGTGAGATAATTTATTATTTGGTATCTTTCAGCTATAGCTTCTCATGACATCCAGGGTTTGATGCCAAAAAAACCAGGCATAGAGGATTTATTCCAAATCATGCTGGTCAGAAAATATGAAAGCTATTGCCTTGGAAATTTAAACTTAATGAAAGACTGGGAAAGTAAGGGGTCATGTGAAGGGCTGAAAGTATGTTATTATGGACATAATCATATTGGGACAATTTCCCATAATGAAAACATTACTGCCAAAAGAAACCAAGGATATAAATGAAAGTGGGAGAAACTATACTTTACGTCAATATCTTTGGCAGAAAATTATGTTTTTGTAAGCAAAGACCCACATCGTTTTTTTTAACATACACATTCTCCGAATGGAAATTTGGAAACCTGTAAAGTCATCTAGTCTATACTGCAAATACTCATTCAGGCAATTACTAATATAGGCTTGGATTAAACATTCATTTAAACTTGTCTGAAGACAAGAGATTTTATTTTATTATTTATTTATTTGTTTGTTTATTTATTTATTTTCCATTACTTCCATTTATTCCCCGGGCTCCATGCAATTTTTTTTTTCCAAGACAAAAATTAATTTATTGTTTTGTTCTCATCTCTTCTCAAATTTAGTGCATTTTCACTTACGTTCAGTGTCCAATATTTTACAGCGCTTGATTAAAAGGTACACACTACTGCATATAAAATAGATAAAGGCAAGAGATTTTAAAATGAAGAAAAAAATCCCAGTGTGACCAATTTGAGAGATCCTTTAGCAAGTGTTCTTAATTCCTTAACCAAGAAATATTTTCTCCATGTTCCAGAACCTGTAATGCTGATGATAATGGGAGAGTCGTTATTCAGCCAGCATTGTTCAATAGGTATCACAGTATAGGTAATATGAAACAACTTTTCTTGGGTAATAAAATTAGTAAGGCCTTAAGCAAGAGTTCTATTTCCAATGATCACAGGAGTGTTTATAATGGTGCAAGAAGTTATCCATGCATTGAAACGTGGAATAACTTTGACCAAGACTCAAATCTTATGAAACGTCAGAATTCAACTTTCAGAGAACCATCTTAAAAGTAATAAATGTAGAAATGTCTTTTATCAAAGCTGAAATCTTACTGTGTATAGGAGTGTTCATATCGGAGACAAGGCTTACAGATGTAGTGAATAGGGTAAAGTTTTTAACCAGTCTTCAAAACTTACTCAACATCAGAGAATTCACAATAGAGAGGAACGTTACAAGTGTAATAAATATGGGAAGGGCTTTAATCAGTCATTAAATCTAAGAAGACATAAGAAAATCCATACTGAAGGGGAACCTTACAAATGTAAAGAATGTGGTAAAGACCGTAAATTGTATTCAAACCTTAGTCAACATCAGATAATTCATACTGGGGAGAAACCATACAAATGTAAAGAACATGGCAAAGCCTTTACCCAGGGCTCAAATCTTAAGCAGCATCAGAGATCTTATATTGGAGAGAAACCTTACAAATGCACAGAATGTGGCAAGGCTTTTAAAAGGCATTCAAAACTTTCTGAACGTCAGAGAATTCATACTGGGGAGAAACCACACAACTGTAAAGACTGTGGCAAAGCATCTACCCAGGGCTCAAATCTTAAGCAGCATCAGATGCAGCAGAAAAGCCTTACAAATGTACAGAACGTAGCAAAGCCTTTAAAAGGCATGCACAGTTTACTCAGCATCACAGATTTCACACTGGGGAGAAACCATACAAATGTAAAAAATGTGGCAAACCTTTAATCAGCGTTCATGCCTTACTCAGCATCAGAGATCTCATACTGGAGAGAAACCTCCCAAATGTAGCCAATATAACAAAGCCTTTAACTGGGTCTCAAAACTTTCTAGACATCAGAAAATAGGTACTAGGGAAAATCGTACAAATGTGGAGAATGGGACAAAGCCTTTAACCAGAGTTGTCACCTTGCTTGACATCAGAGAGTCCATGGTGGAGAGAAACCCTGCAAATGTAATAAGTGATGAAAGATGTTTGTCTTAAATACATACTTTAGAAAACACCTGAGAGTTCATAATGGAAAGAAATTTGAATGACAAAAAAAATTTTAATCAAAAATAAATACAAATTAAATGCCAGAATACATAGTAGAAAGCATTCAGTCAATACCTCTTTTCTGGCATTACTCTAAATCAGAATATTGTAGAAAATAATCTAAAGACAAAACACTTATAGAATTTATTTGTTGGTATTGATTACAGGATAAAGGGGATGGCTGTTTGGACAAGTAAATCATTATCAATACCTTTATTTATATCAGCACTAGTTGAGATTATTTGAAAACAATAATTAATACAGTTCAACTCTCAAATGACTACATGTTATGCTTTTCTTTCTAGTGTGAATGTACACTCATTTTTTTTTTAGTAGATCTTTATTGGAGTACAATTGCTTCACAATACTGTGTTAGTTTCTGTTGTACACCAAAGTGAACCAGCCATATGCATACATATGTCCCCATATCCCCTCCCTCCTGAGCCTCTCTCCCATCCTACCTATCCCACCCCTCTAGGTCATCACAAAGCACCAAGCTGATCTCCCTGTGCTGTGCTGCTTCTTCCCACTAGCTACCTATTTTACATTCAGTAGTGTATATATGTCGATGTTACTCTCACTTTGCCCCAGCTTTCCCCTTTCACCCCGTGTCCTCGGGTCCATTCTCTATGTCTACATCTCTATTCCTGCCCTGCAACTAGGTTCATCAGTATCATTTTTGTGTTTTTAGATTCCATATATATGTGTTAGAATACAGTATTTGTTTTCCTCTTTCTGACTTAACTTCACTCTGTGTGGTAGACTCTAGGTCCATCCACCTTACTACAAATAACTCAATTTCATTTCTTTTTATGGCTGAGTAATATTCCATTGTATATATGTGCCACATCTTCTTTATCCGTTTATCTGTCAGTGGACATTTAGGTTTGTTCCGTGTCCTGGCTATTGTAAATAGTGCTGCAATGAACATGTGGTACATGACTCTTTTTGAATTATGGTTTTCTCAGGGTATATGCCCAGTAGTGGGATTGTTGGGTCACATGGTAGTTCTATTTTTAGTTTTTTAAGGAACCTCCATACTGTTTTCCATAGTGGTTGTATCAATTTACATTCCCACCAACAGTACAGGAAGGCTCCCTTTTCACCACACCCTTTCCAGCATTTATTGTTTCTAGATTTTTTGATAATAGCCATCCGGACCGGTGTGAGGTGATACCTCATTGTAGTTTTTTGATTTGCATTTCTGTAATAATTAGTGATGTTGAGCATCTTTTCACGTGCCTCTTGATCATCTGTATGTCTTCCTTGGTGAAATGTCTATGTAGGTCTTCTGCCCATTTTTTAATTGGACTGTTTGTTTTTTTGATATTGAGCTCCATGAGCTGTTTGTATATTTTGGAGATTAATCCTTTGTCTGTTGTTTCATTTGCAAATATTTTCTCCCATTCTGAGGGTTGTCTTTTTTGTCTTATTTATGGTTTCCTTTGCTGTGCAAAAGCTTTTAAGTTTAATTAAGTCCCATTTGTTTATTTTTGTTTTTGTTTCTGTTACTCTAGGAGGTGGGTCAAAAAAGATCTTGCTGTGGTTTATGTCAAACAGTGTTTTTCCTATGTTTTCCTCTAAGAGTTTTATAGTGTCTGGTCTTACATTTAGGTCTTTAATCCATTTGGAGTTTATTTTTGTGTATGGTGTTAGGTGGTGTTCTAATTTCATTGTTTTACATGTAGCTGTCTAGTTTTCCTAGGACCACTTATTGAAGACGCTGTCCTTTCTCCATTGTATGTTCTTGCCTCCCTTGTAAATTAGGTGGCCATATGTGCGTGGGTTTATCTCTGGGCAGTCTATCCTGTACCATTGATCTATATTTCTGTTTTTGTGCCAGTACCATACTGTCTTGATTACTGTAGCTTTGTGGTGTAGTTTGTAGTCGGGGAGCCTGATTCCTCCAACTCCTTTTGTCTTTCTCAAGATTGCTTTGGCTATTCGGGGTCTTTTATGTTTCCATATGAATTGTAAAATTTTTTTTGTTCTAATTCTGTAAAAAATGCCATTGGTAGTTTGATAGGGATTGCATTGAATCTGTAGATTGCTTTGGGTAATATAATCATTTTCACAATATTGATTCTTCCAATCCAAGAACATGGTATATTTCTCCAACTGTTTATGTTATCTTTGATTTCTTTCATCAGTGTTTTATAGGTTTCTGAGTACAAGTCTCTCACCTCCTTAGGCAGGTTTATTCCTAGGTGTTTTATTCTTTTTCTTGTGATGGTAAATGGGATTGTTTCCTTAATTTCTCTTTCTGATTTTTCGTTATTGGTGTATAGGAATGCCAGAGATTTCTGTGCATTAATTTTGTATCCTGAAACCTTACCAAATTCATTGATTAGTTCCAGTAGTTTTCAGGTGGCATCTTTAGGATTTTCTATGTATAGTATCATGTCATCCGCAAACAGTGACAATTTTACTTCTTCTTTTCCAATTTGTATTCCTTTTATTTTTTTTTTCTTCTCTGATTGCTGTGGCTAGGACTTCCAAAACTATGTTGAATAAGAGTGGTGAGAGTGGACATCCTTGTCTTATTCCTGACCTGAGTGGAAACGCTTTCAGTTTTTCACCATTGAGTATGATACCTGCTGTGTGTTTGTCATATATGGCCTTTATTACGTTGAGGTAGGTTCCCTCTATGCCCATTTTCTGGAGAGTTTTTATCATAAATTGGTGTTGAATTTTGTCAAAAGCTTTTTCTGCATCTATTGAGAGGATCATATGGTTTTTATTCCTTAATTTGTTAATGTGCTGTATCACATTGATTGATTTGCATATACTGAAGCATACCTGGGATAAATCCCACTTGATCATGGTTTATGATCCTTTTAATGTGTTGTTGGATTCTGTTTGCTAGTATTCTGTTCAGGAATTTGGCATCTATGTTCATCAGTGATATTGGTCTATAATTTTCTTTTTTTATATCTTTTTCTGGTTTTGGTATCAGGATGATGGTGGCTTCATAGAATGAATTTGGGAGTGTTTCTCCCTCTGCAATTTTTGGAAGAGTTTGAGAAGGATAGGTGTTAGATCTTCTCTAAATGTTTGATAGAATTCACCTGTGAAACCCTCTGGTCCTGGACTTTTGTTTGGTGGAAGACTTTTTTCTTTTTTATAAATTTTTGGCTGCGTTGCGTCTTTGTTGCTCTGTGCAGGCTTTCTCTAGTTGCAGTGAGTGGGGGCGACTCTTCGTTGCGGTGCCCGGGCTTCTCATTGCGGTGGCTTCTCTTATCGTGAAGCACGGGCTCTAGGCATGCAGGCTTCAGTAGTTGTGGTGCACAGGCTCGGTATTTGTGGCTCACGGGCTCTAGAGTGCAGGCTCAGTGCACAGGCTTAGTTGTTCTGTGGCATCTTCCCAGACCAGGGCTGGAACCCATGTCCCCTGCATTGGCAGGCAGATTCTTAACCACTGCACCACCAGGGAAGTCTGGAAGATTTTTAATTACGGTTTCAATTTCATTACTTGTGATAGGTCTGTTTATATTTCCTAATTCTTCCTGTTTCAGTCTTGGAAAATAGTACTTTCGAAGAATTTGTCCATTTCCTTGTGGTTGTCCGTTTTATTGGCATATAGTTTTTTGTAATAGTCTCATAATCCTTTGTATTACTGCGGTGTCAGTTGTGATTTCTTTCTACTGACTTCTTTGGATTTTTTTTGTTCTTCTTTCTCTAGTTGTTTTAAGTGTAGGGTTAGATTGTTTATTTGAGATTTTTCTTGTTTCTTGAGGTGAGAGTGAATTGCTATAAACTTCCGTCTTAGAACTGCTTTTGCTGTGTCTCATAGGTTTTGGGTCATCATGTTTTCATTGTTATTTGTTTCTATGTATTTTTTTATTTCCTCTTTGATTTCTTCAGTGATCTCTTGGTTATTTACTAGCACACTGTTTAGCCTCCATGTATTTGTGTTTTTTACAGTTTTTTTCCTGTAATTGATTTCCAGTCTTATAGCATTGTGTTCAGAAAAGATGCTTGATACAATTTCAATTTTCTTAAATTTTCCACGGCTTGATTTGTGACCCAAGATGTGGTCTATCCTGGAGAATGTTCTGTGTGCACTTGAGAAGAAAGTGTATTCTGCCACTTTTGGGTGGAATGTTCTATAAATATCAATTAAATCTATCTGGTCTATTGTGTCACTTAAAGCTTGTGTTTCCTTATTTATTTTCTGTTTGAATGATCTGTCCATTGGTGTAAGTGGCGTGTTAAAGTCCCCTACTATTGTTGTGTTACTGTCAATTTTTCCTTTCATGGTTAGCATTTGCCTTATGTATTGAGGTGCTCCTATGTTGGGTGTATAAACATTTATAATTGTTAAATCTTCTTCTTGGATTGATCCTTTGATCATTATGTAGTGTCCTTCTTTGTCTCTTTTAATAATCTTTATTTTAAAGTCTGTTTTATTGGATATGAGTATTGCTACTCCAGCTTTCTTTTGATTTCCATTTTCATGGAATATGTTTTTCCATCCCCTCACCTTCAGTCTGTATGTGTCCCGAGGTCTGAAGTGGGTCTCTTGTAGATAGCATATATATGGGTCTTGTTTTTGGATCCATTCAGCCAGTCTGTGTCTTTTGGTTGGGGCATTTAATCCTTTTACATTCAAGCTTATTATTGATATGTATGTTCTTATTACCATTTTCTTAATTGTTTTGGGTTTGTTTTTGTGGGTCTTTTTCTTCTCTTGTGTTTCCCACCTAGAGAAGTTGCTTTAGCATTTGTTTTTTTTGTTTTTTTTTTTTTTTAAAGTCTCATTTATTTATGGCTGTGTTGGGTCTTCGTTTCTGTGCAAGGGCTTTCTCTGGTTGCGGCAAGCGGGGGCCACTCTTCATTGCGGTGTGAGGGCCTCTCACTATCGCGGCCTCTCTTGCTGCGGAGCACAGGCTCCAGACACGCAGGCTCAGTAATTGTGGCTCACGGGCCTAGTTGCTCCGCGGCATGTGGGATCTTCCCAGACCAGGGCTCGAACCCGTGTCCCCTGCATTGGCAGGCAGATTCTCAACCGCTGCGCCACCAGGGAAGCCCCTAGCATTTGTTTTAAAGCTGGTTTTGGTGGTGCTGAATTTTCTTAGCTTTTGCTTGTCTGAAAAGCTTTTGATTTCTCTGTCGAATCTGACAGATCCTTGCTGGGTAGAGTAATCTGGGTTGTAGGTTTTTCTCTTTCATCACTTTTAATATATCCTGCCACTTCCTTCTGGCTTGCAGAGTTACTGCTGAAAAATCAGCTGATAACCTTATGGGGCTTCCTTTACATGTTATTTTTTTTTCCCTTGCTGCTTTTAATATTTTCTCTTTGAATTTAATTTTTGTTAGTTTTATTAATATATGTCTTGGTGTATTTTTCCTAGGGTTTTTCCTGTATGGGACTCTCTGTGCCTCCTAGACTTGGGTGACTATTTCCTTTCCCATGTTAGGGAAGTTTTTGAGTATAATCTCTTCAAATATTTTCTCAGACCCTTTCTTTTTCTCTTCTTCCTCTGGGACCCCTATAATTTGAATGTTGGTGTGTTTAGCGTTGTCCCAGTGGTCTCTGAGTTTGTATTCAATTCTTTTCATTCTTTTTTCTTTATTCTGCTCCTCAGCAGTTATTTCCACCATCTTGTCTCCCAGCTTACTTTTTCATTCTTCTGCCTCAGTTATTCTGTTATTGATCCCTTCTAGTGTATTTTTCATTTCAGTTATTGTGTTGTTCATCTCTGTTTGTTTGTTCTTTAGTTCTAGATTTTTGATAAACAATTCTTGTATTTTCTCAATCCATGCCTCCATTCTGTTTCTGAGATTATGGATCATCTTTACTATCATTACTCTGAATTGTTTTTTGGGTAGATTGCCTTTTTCCTCTTAATTTATTTGGTCTTGTAGGTTTTTACCTTGCTCCTTCATCTGTGACATATTTCTTTGATATCTGATTTTTTTTTTTTTTTATGAGTGGGATTGTGTTCCTGTCTTACTGGTTTTTTGGCCTGAGGCTTCCAACACTGGTGTTTGTAGGCTGTTGGGTAGAGCTGGGCCTTGGTGCTGAGATGAGGACCTCTGTGAGACCTCACTCTGATGAATATTCCCTGGGGTCTGAGGTTCTCTATTAGTCCAGTGGTTCCGACACAGAGCTCCCACAACAGGAGCTTTGACCCAACCCCCAACTCGTGAACCAATATCCCACAAGCTGCGTGGGGTGGCAAAAAAAAAAGAGAGAGAGAACAATAACAAAATAAAAACTAAAATTAGACTAGGAAACTAACAGATAAGTTAGAAAGACTATGAAAATAAAAATATAGATGAATCAACATCCGTAAGGTACAACAGTACCATAATAGTAAGAAAGAGGAGGAGGGAAAAGGCCTTGGCTGTGGAGGGTGGGGCCTAAGCAAGGGTGAGGTTTGGGTGGTGGGCAAGACCTATGCTTAGGACCCACAGGGCTGGAAAGGCTCTGGGTGCTGTGAGGGGTGAGGCTTAGGCTCAAGGAACCGAAGGGGCCTAGGCGTGCCGCCCACCTCTGGTCTCAGGGGTGGGGGACCTCACCTGGGAGCCCAGCAGGCTTCCTGGGCTCGAGCGGGTCAGGCAAATGCCCTCCTCTCCTGCTCCTCCTGCTCCGCCTCTTCCGGAGGGCCCCTCCCACCTGCCTCTCCAGATCTCCCTGGCCTCCCTCCTATGCCCCCAGGACCCACACTGCCTGGAGGGGGCTTTGGAGAGCAGGGGACCGGCCTGGGAGCTCAGCAGGCTCCCCAAGCCAAGTGGGCCAGGCAATCTCCCTTTTCTCCTCTCCTGCTCCTCCCAGAGGGCCCCTCCCGCCTACCTCTCCTGATCTCCCCAGCCTCAGGGGCGCTGATCCTGTCTGGTCTCCACTTCTTCTCCCCTCTCTGTCCCCCTACATCCTACCAGTTCACTTGGGGGTTCCTCCCATCTCCTTGGGCGTCAGGGTCCCCCACCAGCAGCCAGCAGGCGCCCTAGTTGTGGGGAGACGCTAACTTGGTGTCTTCCCACACCACCATCTTGACTCCACCCTCTACACTCATGTTTTTGATTGTTGATGCCTCCGAGGTAAGAGAAGTCCTTCTGTATTAGGTGGCAATCGTTTATTTTTACTACCATGGTTGTTTAAAGACCCTGTAATGTAAAATGTACAATGAAAATCTAGATGGACATGATGTTTGTCATTGATTTAAATCATTCCTGTAGATCACCATTAGTTAAGTGTTCAGGGAATCATTCTTTGTATTAAAGACAGACCACTCTAAGTTTTAAATAGTTTTGCCAATTGCTTTTTGGGATAAAAAGATGGCAGTTCATTAAAATTCTGATAAACATTCACTGAATCAATAGATAGAAGTCATGAATATTAATTAGTTGGCATGTTTGAAATAAACACATCTTCACCCATATCCATAAAAGTATAGGTAAACCTTGTGTTAGAGATTATAAAACTCATGTACATCCATCTTTACTAAATAATTAGCCTCCCTTTTGTAAACCATATAAATCATAATTCTCAGATCATTCTATCAGAAGAAGAAAAATGCTTCTGAATTTCTGTAATCTGTATTTTGATAGAGAATCATAGGTGGATTGTTAAAGGTTTATTTAGGCTCTATGTGAACTTGTATGTTAATTAACAAAACTGAATGGTTTTTAGTATGTTAAACTTGATGTGTAATGAATGAAAATCAACTTCTCCCACATTATTTAAGCATTATTTTAGGTAACAAATAACCACAAAAAACTATCTGAGAACAGAGTGGGGTGACATCTGTAGTAATCCCTTTCCTATTGGCCTTAAAGCTCAAATAATTTGAGATTGTATTTTTCATAATTTCTATATTGTATTTTTCCTCCTTTTTGTAACTACTGGCACATTGTGGTGGTTATAATAAGGATAATACAGGAGGATTGTTGAGAGCTGCGGAAGCTACTGCCTAATACTGCTTCCTCAGCAATCATTTTGTGTAGCCAGGCAGCCTCCAGGTGCCTTGAACTGACACCAGCCATTCCTATGAGCGCGTGCACTAGAAAGCAGGATACAAACTCACACGCAAATGCAAGTTCTTGCTGTGTCTTCCCCAGCAGCCCTTGTGATCAGCAGTCTTCCAGAAACCCTGGTCCCTCCTCTCAATTACCCCTTCAGTAAGACCCTCAGAGCTTATGAAAATCCTGCTCAATTGGTTTTAATATAACAATACACACTTAACCCTGGAAACACAAAGAATTTCACCCATTGTCATAATAAAGGCATGAGCCCAACTCCTGTGACGCTCTCTGCCTGCATCTTGCCTTGGCCTCCATGAGTGAGACTTCAAGGTTTGCTATTAATTATTACAGGACCTGTGAGTAATAAACTCATTTGCTTCAATTTCCCTTCTGGTCTTGTATTAAACCCGGATTCACTGTGCATTGCTGAGAGCTTTATTTTTTTTAATATTAATTTAGCAAAGTCACAAGTATAATGAAAATCCATACTTTGAAATTCTGAGCCAATATTTTTAAATTTTGACACTATGTTTTTCTTTGCACATGTTTCTTTACTCAGCAGATGGAACACAAACTTTTTCATGATTTTGATATACAGGGAATGCAATGTGTAAATATATGGAGATATATTTAGGAGTAAGAAAACTAAGAAGGAAGAGTGTTTGTGTACACATAGCATTAGAAAGAATTTAGAAATAATGGATCATAACTGGTAATTTCAAAATTGTGGATGAATTACAAACTCAAGACACAGATATGTAGTATAGATCTATTTTGTCTACTTTACATTGAATTCATTTATTTCCATATGTCACGAGTCATGACTGAGATGCTCTCAAACCATCTTGTTTACTTGCCTGTTTATCATGAAAAATCTAGTTTATGATTTTATTTTCAAAAATTCATAAACAATTGCTTTCATGATATGCTGAGGCATTTTAAGGATAGTTTTCGTTAAATTTGATGGTGTTCAGAAATTAATTTAAAGATGAGAATAACTCCCCAGTGAGCATATTAAATTGATTTTGTTTACTTAATACATTACTTCTTAACTGGAGAGGAACACTAAAATGACTTTTCTTCAGTTATTGTTTCTTCCACTTCTTATAAGTAACATTATCAAAGTTATTCATTTTAGTGTGACAGTTAGATCAAGTGAAAACCTGGAGACTTCATGAGTCATGGGATTGTTTAAGCAGGTGCTTGAGGTGAACAAACACACATGACCATGATGGGTGTTTAATAGATATTGTAAAATTAGAAAAATATTCAATTTGAGTGAGACAGAAAATGTGCAAAAGAAAGAACTGCATGAATCCTGCATGTGGAGAGAGGAGACCTGTTCTCTTGTTGCACAACTGACCCTCAGAGTTTAGGAGAAAAATCTACTTGTTTCGTTTCCTGATTATTTCCAGGGTTTTAAAAAATTTAACCTCATTGTCATCCTTGCTACACATGAGCCCCAGTCCTTGTCCTTCCTTGCTTTCATTATGGACACAGGGTTCCCACTGCTCTCCTCACCCCCAGTCATCCATGCAGGGCCTGGTAGTTTCTGATGTGTACTTTCAATTTTTTCTAAAACAATGAGAAATTTAAGTGATGAATTTGAGGTCACTTATAAGATTCAAGTGCAACGTTGCGATCACTTAATTGTGGTAAGAGTGGAGCAGCTTCAATGGACCAGGAAGACCTGGTCCTGGACCTGGACCTGGAAGCTTCCAGGACTCAGGAAGTTAGCTCTTGGAGACGTGTGAAGACTGAGCTCTGCTCAGTACTCTGTAACAACCTAAATGGGAAAAGAATCTGAAAAAGAATAGATACATGTATATGTTATAACTGAATCACTTTGCTGTACATCCGAAACTAACACAACATTGTTTATCAACTATACTCCAATATAAAATAAAAATTAGAAAATAAAAAATAGACACATAAGACTTGCTGAAAGTACATATGGAGAGTTCTTTCAAAATGTAGGGAGGCAAGCACAAGGAGGCTCTCTTCAATACTCCAAGGTCTTAGGCAACTGGTGGTGGTGTATTCTGATGTGCAAATGACAGAGATGGAGACTTGCCAAATGTGCTGGGTTCCTGAGAATCCAGGAAATCAGATACTGTCCTCATGATTTAAAATATTTCCTGGGCAGTACTGAGGACTGGATGCTGTTAGTAGACAGAGATTATTACATTTTTCCCAGGCTCAGATCAGTGGCAGTTGGATGGAGAGGGATGTGGAGTGAAAAACTTTGTTAACATACCTTTAAAATGTCCTGTGGCAGACTAGATGTGGAGATGAGGAAGGATTCTGGACACTGTGATAAGCAGGTCAGCACGGCATGTGCTGTGGTTTTACAGAAACCTAGGTGCCAGGTATATACCTGCAACATAAATTATATCTCCTTTAAATGAGTGACCTTCCAGGGAAGCTGACCTGCAGATGGCAGGGACCCTTCTCACTTCCTCTCAACAGAGTGATGGTCTTATGATGAGTTCTGGGTTCTGTACCAAGCGTCACTTAGTTGGGTGAGAAGTTCACCATCAGAGGCAGTGAGCATTTCTTTTTCAAACAGTTTATTTAGTTTTTAAGCTAGAAGTTCTCAAGTTTTTCACAGCCCATTTTGTCTTTTAACCCATCTTGATTGGAGTGGAAGGACAATATATTCAGTTGTGGTAATTGATACAATGGAGTTGGTATCAGGTTATGCTCATATTTAACATTGGTATAAATGACATATAAGAATCTGTGTTTTTCTGTAACTGGTAGTTTGTTTTCAGTTATACCAAGAACAGACTAATGCATATGTATAGAAAAGAAGATGTATATTTGGTGCTGTGTACACAGGGAATAATAGGTAGATGTTCAATGGCTGGGAAAACAAAAGGGACCTTTTCTTTTTTCACTAATTCTCTCTGACATGGCTTATGTGCAGCCTTGTACATGTTTTTGTTCTCTCATAACCCCAATATATACGGTTGCCACACTGTCAAGCACCAAACCATGTTCCATGCAACAAGAAGGAGGCTGTGTGAATCTGATAGGACATAGGGGTTTTGATTTGAAGTCACTCCTTTTTGATTTGGGGAACAACATCCTCCCCTGCCCTTCTCTCCCCATATCATTGGTCAGAATTCTATCAAGTGGCCACTCTAAGGAAATACATGTTCTGTAGCACAGGGAACACGTGAGAAGATATTTGTGAATGGCTGATGTTACTTGAACTCTTTCACAGACTGACACAAAGGATATCACAGATGGTTAAATGTTTGAATTCAGGATTGTGTGGCCAGTGCAAAAAGGAGTGGTGTGTAGGGGACTTTGGCTTCATTTGGGCCAATTCCCTTTCTCTGTTGTGAGTTCTGATGTCACCCCTTGAAGGACCATCAACTGTCGGAGAGGTTATGATGATACAGATGATGATGACAATGATTTGTATGTCTTTGAACTTGTTAAGAATAGTTTCTAGTATAAGTGTCCCAGAAAATTGTGTTTATGTTAAATTGCTTTTATTTCACTATATAAAATAAGCAGGGAAGTGACTAAATGGGTTAAAATAGTGTGACTCTGGAGGTTAAGTCTCTGTTGGGCAGGCTTAGGGAAGGACAGTGAGGGAATGCCCCAGAGAGCCGGGGAGAGCAGTGCAGGGAGCCAGCTTCTTCCTCAGCCCCGCCCAGATCTGCCCCCTCGGGAGGCTGCATCCAGGTCTATCCTCACCCTGGGTCCTCCCCTCACTGCACAGCTTACAGGAGATCAGAGTTTGGTTGGCTGTTCCTCCCACACTTCAGTGGCAGATGCTTGCATTTTGCTGAAACCCAAAAAGCAGACATGTGAGAGCAAAGACCTGTATGTTTTGGAGTCTTAATTTCTCATTAAACCCTGCATTTCAAGAGCCATCCCGTTCAGTACCCTGCTTTCCATTCCTGCAGATCCAGTATTTGCTCAAGTTCAAAAATGTAAATAAACATGTATGTTGTGAAATGATTTCCACATTCAAGCTAATCAACCTGTCATCTCACTTATTTGCATTTTTTTCCGAGAACACTTCAAATACACTCTCTTAGCAAAAGTATAATATACCCCATAACTAACTGTTTCACCAGGCCGTACTTAGATCTCTACAATTCATTCACCCTGCCTAACCAAATTTTTATACCATGTGACCAACATCCCCTGTCTCCCCACAGCAAGTTCCTGACAATCAAGTTTCTGCTCTGTTTTATGCGTTGGACTTTAGTAGTTTCCACATGTAATTGAGATAAGACAGTATTTTCCTTTCTGTGTTGCCTTATTCCACTTAGCATCATGTCCTTCAGGTTCATTCGTGTTGTCCCAAATGGAAGGATGTTCTTTTTTTAAGGCTGAACAATATATCACATTTTCTTTATGTAATCATGCTAGTCACCAGGGGAACAATAGTGAGATGCCACCTCAAATTTCTAGATGCCTAAATTTAATTAATTAATTTATTTATTTAAAAAACCAAAAACTGGTAACATCAAATTTTAGTGAGAATGAAGAGGAACTAAAATTACCCTGTATTGCTGATGGGGGTATAAAAACATACATCCAGTTAGGAAAACGGATTGGCTTTTACTTATAAACGTAAAACTTTACCCTATTAGAAAAAAAAGTAAACAGGACACAATGAAAACTCTCTGAACTTCTAAGATACCCTTCCTTTCTGTATTCCTCCAACCATCTATAGAGATCTGTTGTATGCAAATACTTTGAAAAATCAATGATAGGGAAACAGAAGAAGAGACAGAAATGTGAATCCCAGTATCTGCATCCTCATGGTTATTATGAGACTCCTAGTGCCCAAATCCCAGGGTATTATGAGCATTAACTCCAGTAATACCTGTGAGGTCCCCAAAACAGTGCACCATAATCTACTTGTAAACACATAGTAGATGCTCAATAATCATTGCACTAATGACTATATACATGTTGTCGTTTTCCAAATAGAGACTTACTCAGATGTTACAGCCTTTATCGGCCTTGTGTAAACTTTAAAGTGCCAACAAAACTTGTGATCCTTCAAGATGGTGATGGTGGTCATTAGTGGACCCAACAGTAGTCGTGTTGAGATAAGCTGGTTGGTACAAGGGGCGAGGTGTGGTGTGCCTGCTTTCTCTAGTGTAATGACACTAAAAATGGGTCTCGGAGGGCGGCATCAGCACAAGGAAGAAACCTGATAAAGATGCAATCCATGGGCCCCACTCCAAACCTGCAGAATCACAATTTCTTCAGTGGGTGCCGGAAAGCTTTGTATCATAGGAAAGTTTGAGAGGCAAGATTTACATAAGTGCTTACCACTCTAGGCTTACAATAAAAATGACATGGTGAGTTTTTTTTTCTTTTTTAATTATTTTATTTATTTATGGCTGTGTTGGGTCCTCGTCTCTGTGCAAGGGCTTTCCCCAGTTGCGGCGAGCGGGGGCCACTCCTCATCGCGGTGCGCGGGCTTCTCACCATCGCGACCTCTCCCGCTGCGGAGCGCAGGCTCCAGACGCACAGGCTCAGCAGTTGTGACTCACGGGCCCAGTTGCTCCGCGGCATGTGGGATCCTCCCGGACCAGGGCCCGAACCCGTGTCCCCTGCATTGACAGGCAGACTCCCAACCACTGCGCCACCAGGGAAGCCCCGACATGGTGAGTTTTAATAAGTACTATCACCTGTGATCTCTCTCACAGATTCTGGGTGGGTGTGGTTTTTTAAATGAAGTAGAGTTGACCTGAAATATTGTATTTGATTCAGGTGTGCAACATAGTTTCAGGTGAACATCATTTATATAGATTACAAATAACTTTGTTTTGATTAGGTGCTCCAGGCAATTACAGGGTGAAACCAGGGTTAATCAAGGTGACTCTCAGGTGTATTTGTGGTGTGAGAGTTGAGTCCAAAGTTTGGTTCAAGGAAAGGTAATAGAATCTGTGTGGGCACGTCAGGTCCTTGCAACCCACGTGCGCCATTGCTATAGTAGAATTAGTGGTTGACTGTGGGACAGGAGGGCATGTGAAAACAGGGCAGGAGAAAACACGTTTTGGTTTCCCTGGAGGAGCTCGTTTTTTTCTGAATCTTGTCACGTGGCCTTTTCTGCATTTCAAGGTCCTTCTGCCTCTGAGTGGGCGGGGGTAGCGTGTGAAGGGTCTGTGCTGATGCCTTCAAAGAGGTACAGGTGTGATTTCTCTCCACAGTATCGCCTGAGAAAGAAACCTCCAGATGGAGGGGGAAGAGGAAGAAATGGCAGGTTCTCAGGTAAGTGTTGTGACCCAGGTCAGCGGCTGTGTCACCTTTTCTTGCTGAAATACCAAGTATTTAGAACTTGCAAACATTTACTTCTGTAGCTCTGGTAGTCCTGCCTAACAAATTTGTCTTCAGTACTCTTCTGTCTTTCCTAACGACAGCCATGGGTAGATCTTTCGGATATTCCTCTCTTATATCCCAGAGGCTTCTTTCCGTTTTCTCCATCCAGACTCCCTTTACAGCATAAAGAATGCCTACCATGAATTGCTGAAGTGCAGATGTTGAAAGTGTTTCTCTTTTTGTCAAATCAGCTTGGGGGATGTGTTGATACACAAGACTGCCACTGAATATGGGGTTGGGTCCTGAGAGGTCAGTGAGGAAGGAGAATGTGTAATATTTAGCTCCTGCTTGGATCCAGCATCCGGATATGTAGACTAGGATTATGAAAATGCACCAATAATGCAGATTGATATATGGTCCAGAGTAACTCAAAGTTCTGGAAAAAAACAAAAACAAAAACAAAACAGAGCTCTCAATTGCCTCAAGGAAAGACTTACTATTTAAAATACACAAGAATACAGGATATCAGAGTTATATGTGGCTTTAAATGTGCTTCACCCTGTTCTCATAATTAGATTAATTTTGTTTGTTTGTTTGCTTATTTGCAAAACTATCAGAGCAATGATGAGTCCTGCGTGCATGGGGCAGCTGCTATCAATTTGTCCTATTATAGTTGATGCTAATTTTGTTCACTTGGCTCAGGGCCTGTCTGCCATATTCCTCGACTGAGAAGCTAACAATTTTCCAATTATCATTAATAGGGTCTTGGAGGGATTTACTGAGAGATGTGCATAAACCATTGCATTTAATCTGAAAACTCGCCCTGTCTAGTTCATTTCCCTTTACTTGTAGATTGCTTTGGAATGGCTCTCACCTTTGTTCAGCCTTTTGTTAGTAAATGTTCTGTAAATTCCCTTTTTATTCCACTGTCATGTCTCAGTTATTCTCCTCTTTATTACTTTTTGTATCTTCAGGAAAAGAAAACAAGAGTCCTATATTATATGTTCAGGTATCTTAAAATGCTATAATATAAGCTGCACAAATGAGAAATGAAATCATTTCAAGGAAATAGGGGTTTATCGTTGCAAAGAAAATCTTCACAGTGTTTCATCTTGTCATCATTTCTTGAGTTGATCTGCATCTTTCACTCTAGATCAGTGATAATTCTAGATATTCATAAAATGAAAATATCATCGCCTACATCTTAAAATCAGATATCTATTCCTTATTTTGAATAGAGTAGTATTTGGAAGTAGATTTGAGGATCTGCAATTTAGAAACACTTCCTAAGTTTCTTAAAGGGGCTGTCAGGAAGTAGTATTTGGTGAAGTAACTTTCTATAACCTATAATATCCTCTCTTCTCTGTTGAACACAGTATTGGATTGAAAATTGTAGAATTCCCAGGGTGAGTCATGTTCCTTTTTTTAATAAAAAAGGTCTTGCTGTCTCGAAGGTGAACCTGGTCACTTTTTTGAGCAGAGAAAAGAACCCTGGGATGTGAAGAAAAGGAGACAACCGTCATACACCCAGGTATGTGGGAATGAATGAAGCAGATAGCACAGGTGTGATGTCCAAAGGTGAAGGAGGAAGCTAGGCTTTAAAATGCGGGTTGGGAAGCTCTGCTTCAATGGAAATTATTTTGAGAAGCCCAGGTTTATGTCTCTTGCTGTCACAGAGGTACATCTCCATCTCCTGTGAAGATCTGGGCTAAAGAAAAGGCAAAAAAGTGAAAGGTTGTCAAAAACCCTAGGGGTAACAACACGGGTCAGAGGGAGAATTGGTCTGTGCTACAGATTGTGGTACCAGCTTCCAGCCTGCCTGAACTGTGAACTCTAGGGTGTGGGCCTCGTTGAAATGGGATTCAAGACTGGTGAGCTGGAGCCCCGCACTGGTGAAGGGAGGAGACTGTGA
The DNA here is from genome assembly GCF_965194825.1 of Balaenoptera physalus. NCBI lineage: Eukaryota > Metazoa > Chordata > Mammalia > Artiodactyla > Balaenopteridae > Balaenoptera > Balaenoptera physalus. The sequence goes on from NC_138883.1 coordinate 149,179,427, forward strand.
GTGGAGGTTCTGGCCCTGGGAGGGGCTGGTGTGTGCCAGAAGTCCTCTGTGCGCTGCTCAGCATGAGGTGGGAGACTCAGCGCGGGTATTGTGGTGTTATTATCAGGGCTGGAGTCTGGTCAGGTGAGGGCATAGCGGTGCTGGTGTGTTGCTGGCATGAGAGAGTGGGGGCAGGGAGAAGTGGGCAGAGACATCACACTGAGTCCTCAGGCCACGCTGCACCTGGGTGAGGTGTTCAGGGACTAGATGAGGAAAAAGCACAAAAGGAAGTGTGGCTCTATGTGGTGTTAAAGATAAAATGATGCACATTCACATTTTCAAGAGTTAATTTGAGCATGCTTCTATTCAGTTCCAGCAGCCTCAGATCAAAGGTGGTTAGGAGCACTTTATCTGCAGGAGGTAGGGGAGAGGTTTTTCCAGAGAAGACACCACATCAAAGCAAGGATAATATTTGATTGTATCTTTACCAGTCACCTTGTGTTTGGAAAGCCTAGTTGGCTGTGTGTGATTGGTTGTTCTTAATTTATTTTCTCAGATTAAAGTGCCTTGACTCTGGATTAAGTTTTGTTTGCTTAAATAGGCTACCAAAGCATGAAAGTCACCTCAGCCTAATGGCCTCCTTGTTTAATTACTTTAACACTGGAAACGCAGTGTTATAATGGGATATTATACTTTTCACTCATTCGCACGGCAATTTAGCAATGTTTCACATAATGTAGAAATGCACAGTCACGTTGGTGCAAAAATTTCATGTCCCAGAACCACCCACATAAGCCACATGCATACAAATCAAAGATCCACATTCTGTGATCACAGGAGAAAAACACATGCAACTATGCAAATGCATAGCCAGGGAGTGTTTCAGTAAAGTCATTTTATTCATAATTACCATGGAATATGATGTCGTGTGTTTGGGAATGCGGGAAATCCATTTCTACTGGTGCAACGATATCACCTTCATATGTCATTGGTTAAGGAACGTAATTTGATAGACAGAAAGTTTGATTTGACAATATGTATGTAAGTATTCAACCATGTACATAATATTTTAGTGTTTGTGTATGTGTGGATGCACATTATACAAATTCAAATGTAATTTCAGTTACGCATGGAAATGCATAGCAAGGAGGATGTACTTGGAACTGATGATGCTATATCTGGAGATAAAACTTTTATTGCCTTTGGGAATGGTTAATTAATGGACACTGTTACTTGACTTTTATTGTTTAAATATTTTACAATATTATATTTTATAATGTTTATTATTTTATAATTAAATTCATTCCTATGCATAGTACTTTCCTATCACTGCCATAACATATGACCACACATTTTAGCAGTTTAAAAAACATTCTACAGTTCATAAGTTAGAAATCCAGTTGTTTTTGCTGGGCTTTCTGTTTAGGGTCTTCCAAGGTCAAAAATCAGGGTTTCATGAGGCATAGGTTCTTATCTGCAACTTCCAGGGTAGAATCCACTTCCAAGACCATTCAGGTACTAGGCAGAATCCATTTCATTCTGTGAGCCCTCTGTGGTGACACTTTGCACCCGGTGTCCCTGAAGGAGAGAAGAAATATTGTATCATTGTTTACTCTTTTTTTCTCTAATCCTTTACTGTGTATTCAGTTGAAGGGATCATCACGAGTATTTTATGTAAATAAGGTTATTACCTCAAGGTCTCAAATTAGAAACTATTCACAATTAAGTTATGATTTGAATGCAAATCATGGAATTAATGAATAGGAGAAAAAATGAGTGACCTTTAGTCTACCCGCTGCAACTACCATCACCCTACCTCCACCCCTCTACTCCATCTTTCTCTATTCCTCTGTGACCTTTATCTCTAGAATGAATTCTTCCCCTTCTAGGCTTCTCTGTTGCTCTCCCATGTCCATCCTGTGCATTTTAGACCTCCATCCCCATGAAACCTCTATCCCCTGGATTCCAGAGCTCTCAGCCCAACCCTCCTCCCCCTTCTATTGCTCCCAAACCTTTTATCCTTCATATCCTCCTTCTCCCTTGCCCTTTATCCTGCCCTCATTCCAGTGACTTCAGCCCATTTCTCATGTCCTATATGTCCAGTGCCCTCAAATGTTCCAGGCGTCAGTTATCACATGTTCTTAGTTTCCTCATGACCCTGCACCCATTTCCTCCAACCCTATAATTCCTGACCCTGCAATTTCCTCTGCCATTTTTTGGACTGTTCGAGAGAAATAGGTGTTAACTCTTCTCTAAATGTTTGGTAGAATTCACTTGTGAAGCCATCTGCTCCTGGACTTCCGTTTGTTGGAAGTTTTTTATTTTTTAATTTTTATTTTACATTGGAGTATAGTTGATTTACAATGTTGTGTTAGTTTCAGGTGTACATCAAAGTGCTTCAGTTATATATATACATATATCTATTCTTTTTCAGATGCTTTTCCTATATAGATTATTACAGAATATTGCATAGAGTTCCCTGTGCTATACAGTAGGTCCTTGTTGATTATCTATTTTATATATAGTAGTGTGTAAATGTTAATCCCAGCCTCCTAATTTATCCCTCTCCCCGACCTTTCTCCTTTGGTAACCATAAGTTTTTTTTTGAAGTCTGTGAGTCTGTTTCTGTTTTGTAAATAAGTTCATTCATATCATTAGATTCCACATATACATGGTATCATATAGTATTTGTCTTTCTCTGTCTGACATACTTCATTTAGTATGACAATTTCTAGATCCATCTATGTTGCTGCAAATGGTATGATTTCATTCTTTTTTATGGCTGAGTAATATTCCACTGTATATATATATACCACATCTTCTTTATCCATTCATCTGTTGATGGACACTTAGGTTGCTTCCATGGCTTGACTGTTGTAATAGTGCTTCAGTGGACACTGGGGTGCATGTATCTTTTCAAATTACAGTTTTCTCTGGATATATGCCCAGGAGTGGGATTTCTGGATCATATGGTAGCTCTATTTTTAGTTTTTTAAGGAACCTCCATACTGTTCTCCATAGTGGCTGCACCAACTTACATTCCCACCAGCAGTGTAGGAGGGTTCCTTATTCTCCACACACTCTCTAGCATTTATTGTTTGTAGAGTTTTTGATGATGGCCATTCTGACCAGTGTGAGGTGCTATCTCATTGTACTTTTGATTTGCATTTCTCTAATTTGCAATGTTGAGCATCTTTTCATGACCTTTTTGGCCATCTGTATGTCTTCTTTGGAGAAATGTCTATTTATAGCTCCTGCCCATTTATTGATTGGGTTTTTGTTTTTTTGTTTGTTTTGTTTTGTTTTGTTTTTTGATATTGACGTGGATGAGCTGTTTGTATATTTTGGAGATTAATCCCTTGTCAGTCGCATCATTTGCAAATATTTTCTCCCATTCTCTGTGTTGTCTTTTTGTGTTGCTTATGTTTTCCTTTGCTGTGCAGAAGGTTTTAAGTTTAATTAGGTCAAATTTGTTTATTTTTGTTTTTATTTTCTCTAGGAGGTGAATTGAAAAAGATATTGCTGCGATTTATGTCAAAGAGTATTCTCCCTATGTTTTGTTCTAGGAGTTTTATTGTATTTGGTCTTACATTTAGGTCTTTAATCTATTTTGAGTTTATTTTTGTGTATGGTGTTAGGAAGTGTTCTAATTTCATTCTTTTACATATAGCTGTCCAGTTTTCCCAACCCCACTTACTGAAGAGACTGTCTTTTCTCCATTGTATATTCTTGCCTTCTTTGTCATAGATTAATTGACTATAGGTGTGTGGGTTGATTTCTGGGCCTTCTATCCTGTTCCATTGATCTATAAGTCTGTCTTTGTGCCCGTACCATATTGTTTTGATTACTGTAGCTTTATAGTATACTCTGAAGTCAGGGAGCCTGATTCCCCCAGCTCCATTTTTCTTTCTCAGGATTGCTTTATCTATTCTGTATCTTTTGTGTTTCCATACAAATTTAAGATTTTTTGTTCTAGATCTGCAAAAAATGCCATTGGTAATTTGATAGGGCTTGCAATGAGTCTGTAGATTGCCTTAGGTAGTATAGTCATTTTGACAGTATTGATTCTTCCAATCCAAGAACATGGTATCTTTCCATCTGTTTGTGTAATCTTCCATTTCTTTCCTCAGCATCTTATAGTTTTCAGAATACAGGTCTTTTGCCTCCTTAGGTAAGTTTATTCCTAGGTAATTTTTTTTGATGCAATGGTAAAAGGGATTTTTTCCTTAATTTCTCTTTCCAACCTTCTGTTGTTAGTGTATAGAAATGCAACAGATTTCTGTGTATTAATTCTGTATTCTTCAACTTTACCAAATTCATTAATGAGCTCTAGTAGTTTTCTGGTAGCATCTTTAGGGTTTTCTATGTATAGTTCATGTCATCTTCAAACACTGACAGTTTTACTTCTTCTTTTCCAGTTGGGATTCCTTTTATTTCTTTTTCTACTCTGATTGCTGTGGCTAGGACTTCCAAAACTATGTTGAGTAAAAGTGGCAAGAGTGGACATCCTTGTCTTGTTCCTGATCTTAGAAGAAATGCCTTGAGCTTTTCACCATTGAGTATGATGTTAGCTGTGGGTTTGTCATATAAGGCCTTTATTACGTTGAGGTATGTTCCCTCTATTCCCACTTTCTAGAGTTTTTAAAATTTTATTTATTTTTGGTTGCATTGGGTCTTCATTGCTGCGTGCAGGCTTTCTCTAGTTGCGGCGAGCGGGAGCTACTCTTCATTGTGGTGTGTGGGCTTCTCATTGCAGTGGCTTCTTTTGTTGTGGAGCACGGGCTCTAGGCATATGGGCTTCAGTAGTTGTGGCACGCGGGCTGAGCAGTTGTGGCGCCTGGGCTTAGTTGCTCCATGGCATGTGGGATCTTCATTGGCAGGCAGATTCTTAACCACTGCACCACCAGGGAAGTACTCTCTAGAGAGTTTTTGTCATAAATGGATGTTGAATTTTATCAACAAAAAGCTATATCTACGTCTTTTGAGATGATCATATGATTTTTATTCAATTTGTTAGTGTGGTGTGTCACACTGATTGATTTGAGATATTGACAAATCCTTGCATCCCTGGGGTAAATCCCACTTGATCATGGTATATGATCCTTTTCATGCATTGTTGGATTTGGTTTGCTGGTATTTTGTTGAGGATTTTTGCGTCTACATTCGTCAGTGATATTGGCCTGTAATTTTCTTTTTTTGTGGTATCTTTGTCTGGTTCTGGTATCAGGGTGATGGTGGCCTTGTAGAATGACTTTGGAAGCCTTCCTTCCTCTGCAATTTTTCCGAATAGTTTCAGAAGGTTAGGTGTTATCTCTTCTCTAAATGTTTCATAGAATTTGCCCATGAAGCCATCTGATCCTGGACTTTTGTTATTAGGAGTTTTTTTTTAAATCACACTTTAAATTTCAGTACTTGTGATTAGTCTTCTTTTCAAAGAATCAGCTTTTAGTTTTATTGTTCTTTTCTGTTGTTTTCTTCATCTCTATTTCACTTCTTTCTGCTCTGATCTTTATCGTTTCTTTCCCTCTACTAGCTTTGGGTTTTGTTTGTTCCTGTTTCTCTAGTTGCTTTAGGTGTAAGGTTAGGTTGTTTATTTGAGATTTTTCTTGTTTCCTGAGGCAAGATTGTATCGCTATAAACTTCCTTCTAAGAACTGCTTTTGCTATGTCCCATAGGCTTTATATCATTGTGTTTTCATTTTCATGTGTCTCTAGGTATTTTTTGATTTCCTCTCTGATTTCTTCAGTGATCCATTGGCTTGTTGGTAGTATATTGTTTAGCCTCCACGTGTTTGTGTTTTTTGCAGTTTTTTTTCTTTGTAATTGATTTCTAATTTCATAAAGTTGTGGTTGGAAAAGATGCTTGATAAGATTACAATTTTCTTAAATTTATCGAGGCTCGCTTTGTGGCCCAGCATGTGATCTTTCCTGGAGAATGTTCCTCATGTACTTGAAAAGAAAGTGTATTCTGCTGCTTTCAGGTGGAATGTCCTATAAATATCAATTAAGTCTATCTGGTCTTAATTGTGTTCCTTGTTTATTTTCTGTCTGGATGATCTGTCCATTGGTGTAACTGAGGTGTTAAAATCCCCCACTATTATCGTGTTACTGTCGATTTCTCCTTTTATGTCTGTTAGTATTTGCCTTATATATTGAGATGCTCCTATGTTGGATGCATATATATTTACAATCGTTATATCTTCTTCTGGGATTGATCTCTTGATCATTATGTAGTGTCCTTCTTTGTCTCTGGTAACAGTCTTAAATGAGTATTGCTATGCCAGCTTTTTTTTTTAATTTCCATTTGCCTGGAATACCTTTTTCCATCCCCTCTCTTTCAGTCTGTATGTGGCCCTAGATCTGAAGTGGGTCTTTTCTAGACAGCATATATATGGGTCTTGTTTTTGTATCCATTCAGCCAGTCTGTGTCTTCCGGTTGGAGCATTTAATCCATTTACATTTAAGGTAATCATCACTATGTATGTTCTTATTGTCATTTTGTTAATTGTTTTGGATTTGTTTGTCTTGATTTTTTTTCTTCCCTTCCTCTTTTATTCTCTTCTCTTGTGAACTGATGACTAACTTTAGTGTTGCGTTTGGATTCCTTTTTCTTTTTTGTGTATCTATTGTCGATTTTCAGTTTGCAATTACCATGAGGTTTTGATATAGCAGTCTATATATAAACAAGATTGTTTTAAGTTTCTGGTCTTTTAATTTCAAACATATTGCCAATATCCTGCATTTGTACTCTCCTCTTGTCACATTTGTTGGTTTTGATATCATATTTATGTGTGAATGATTTCCTACCATTACTGTATGTTTGCCTTTACCAGAGAGCTATCCCATTTTGTAGTTTTCTAGTTTCTAGTTGTGGCCTTTTCCACCTAGAGGAGTTCCTTTAGCATTTGTTGTAAAGCTGGTTTGGTGGTGCTAAATTCTCTTAGCTTTTACTTGTCTGTAAAGCTTTTGATTTCTCCATCAAATCTGAATAAGAGCCTTGATGGGTAGAGTATTCTTGGTTGTAGGTTTTTCCCTTTAATCACTTGAAATATATGGTGCCACTCACTTCTGGCCTGTAGTTTCTGCTGAATAATCAGCTGATAACATTATGGGAATTCCTTTGTATGTTATTTGTTGTTTTTTCCCTTGTTGCTTTTAATTTTTTCTCTTCGTCTTCAGTTATTTTCAGTTTGATTAATACATGTCTTGGCATGTTCCTCCTTGGGTTTATCCTGTATGGGACTCTCTGCACTTCCTGGACTTGTGTGACTGTTTCCTTTCCCATGTTAGGGAAGTTTTCAGCTATTATCTCTTCCAGTATTTTCTCAGGCCCATTCTCTCTCTTCTCCTTCTGGGACCCTAAAATGCAAATGTTGGTGCATTTAATGTTGTCCCAAAAGTCTCTTAAACTGTCTTCACTTCTTTTCATTCTTTTTTCTTTATTCTGTTCTGCTGCAGTGATTTCCAACATTCTGTCTTCCAGCTCAGTCATCCATTCTTCTGCCTCATTTTTTCTACTATTGATTCCTTCCAGTGTGTTTTTCATTTCAGTTAATGTATGGTTCAACTCTGTTTGTTCTTAATATCTTCTTGCTCTTTTTTAAACATTTCTTGTACCTTCTTGGTCTGCGCCTCCATTCTTTTTACGAGATCTTTGATCATCTTTACTATCATTACTCTGAATTCTTTTGGACAGATTACCTATCTCTACTTCACTTAGTTCTTCTGGGGTTTTATCTTGTTCCTTCATCTGGAACATATTCCTCTTCTGTCTCATTTTGTCTAACTTACTGTGTTTGTGGTCTCCGTTCCACAGGCTGCCAGATTGTAGTTCCTCTTGCTTCTGGTGTCTGCCCCCTGGTGGGTGAGGTTGGTCCAGGGGCTTGTGCAGGCTTCCCGGTAGGAGGGACTGGTACTTGCCCACTGGTGGGTGGAGCTGGGTCTTGTCCTTCTGGTGGGCAGGACCATGTCAAGTTGTGTGTTTAGAGGCGGCTGTAGGCTCAGGATGACTTTAAGCAGCCTGTTTGCTGATGAGTGGAGCTGTGCCCTTGCCTTGTTGGTTTTTTTGGCCTGAGGCCTCCCAGCACTGGAGCCTGCAGGCTGTTGGGTGGGTCCAGGTCTTGGTGTCAAAATGGTGACCTCCAGGAGAGCTCACACCAATGAGTACTCCCTGGTACCTCCACCACTAGTGTCCTTGTCTCCACAGTGAGCCACAGCTAGCCCCCACCTCCCCAGGCCACCCTCCAAGACCAGCAAGTTCTGGCCCAGGATCCTATGAAGTCACTGCTTTTGCCCTGGGTCCCAGTGTGCATGAGACCTTGTGTGTGCTCTCCAAGAGTGGAGTCTCTGTTTGCCCCAGGCCTGTGGAGCTCCTGCACTCATGACCTGCTGGCCCTCAAAGCCAAATGCTTTGGGGGCTCCTCCTCCCGAGGCCAGACCCCAAGGCTGGGGAGCCTAGTGTGGGGCTGAGAACTCTCAGTCCTGTGGGAGAACCTCTGCGACTATTATTATTTTCCATTTTGTGGATTGCCCACCTGGCCAGTATGGCATTTGATTATCTCATGAATGCACCCCTCCTACCATCTCATTGTGGTTTCTTCTTTGTCTTTGGATGTAGACTATCTTTTTGGTAGGTTATAGTCTTTTTTTATCAATGATTGTTTAGCAGTTAGTTGTGATTTTGGTGTTTTCATTAGCAGAGGTGAGCTCAAGTACTTCTACTCCACCATCTTGTCTCCAGCTTACCCATTGTAGATCCTAGCATTGGCACTGAAGGTGGAAGTATGTTGTGGGTACCAAGGGAGAAGATGGATGAGCAGGCTTCAAGGCCCATGGAGAGGACCAGCTGGAAGAGGGCAGGAATAACCTGGAAGTTTTTATTTTTTTGGTAACTGATTCAATATCATTACTGGTAATTCATCTGATTATATTTTCTATTTCTTCCACGTTCAGTCTTGGGAGATTGTACATTTCTAGAAATTTGTCCATTTCTTCTAGGTTGTCCATTTTATTGGCATATAATTGTTCATAGTAGCCACTTTATGCTCACTGGTATTTCTGTGGTGTCAGTTGTTACTTCTCCTTTTTCATATCTGATTTTATTGATTTGGGCCCTCTTTTTTCTTAATGAATCTAGCTACAGGTTAATCAATTTTGTTTATCTTTTCAAAGAACAAGCTCTTAGTTTCATTGATCTTTTCTATTGATTTTTAGTCTATTTATTTCTACTCTCATCTTTACGTTTTGTTTTTTTTGTTTTTTTTTGTTTTTTTTTACTAACTTTGAGCTCTGTTCTTGTTTTTCTAAGTCCTTTGTGTGTATGGTTGCATTGTTCATTGAGATTTTTCTTGTTTCCTATGGTAAGCTTGTATCCCTGTAAACTTTCAGAACTGCTTTGGCTGTGTCCATAGATTTTGGATTGTTGTGTTTTCATTTTCATTTGTCTCTAGGTATTTTTTAATTTCCTCTTTGATATCTTCAGTGATCCATTGTTTGTTTAGTAGCATATTGCTTAGCCTCCATGTTTGTGTTTTTGCAGGTTTTTTTTCTTATAGTTGATTTGTAGTCTCATAGCATTGTGTTTGTAAATGATACTTTATTTGCTTTCAGTTTTCTTAAGTTTACTGTGGATTGTTTTGAAGCCTAGCATGTGATCTGTCCTGGAGAAAGTTCCATGTGCACTTCAGAAGGAAGTGTATTCGGTTACTTTTGGATGGAATGTTTTATATATATATATATATACATATATACATAAAATCCATCTGGTATAATATGTCATTTAAGGCCAGTGTTTCCTTATTGATTTTGGCTGAATGACCGGTCCATTGATATAAATGGGGTTTTAAATTTCCCTACTATTATTGTGTTACTGTCAATTTCTCCCTCTATGTCAGTTAATATTTGCTTTATGTATTTAGGTGCTCCTATTTTGGGTGGATATATATTTACAGTTGTTATACCTTCTTGGATTGACCCCTTCATCATTATGTAATGTTCTTCTTTGTCTCTTTTTAACAGTCCTTATTTCAAAGCCTAATTTGTCTAATATAAGTATTGCTACCCTAGCCCTCTTTTGATATCCATTTGTATGGACTACATTTTTCCATCTCTCTACTTTCAGTTTGTGTCTTTAGATCTGAAACGTGTCTCTTTTAGGCAGCATTTTATACAGATATTGTTTTTGTATCCATTCACCCACTCTGTGTCTTTTGCTTGGAGCATTTAGTCCATTTACATTTAATATAATTATTGATATGTATGTTCTTATTGCCATTTTGTCAATTGTTTGGGGGTTGTTTTTTAGGTCTTTCTTGTTCCTTTCTTCTTTTTGTTCTCTTCACTTGTGATTTGATGGATATCTTTAGTGTTATGTTTGGAGTCCTTTTACTTTTGTGTCCATGTGTATCTCTATTACAGATTTTTAGTTTGTGGTTACCATCAGGCTTATATATACCCATATATATATATATATATATATATATATATATATATATATATGTGTGTATATATATATATATATAGTTATTTTATGTTGCTGATCTCTTCATTTCAGTGCATTTTCACAACCCTGCATTTATACTACCCTCCCCTCATGATTACTGCCTTGATACCATATTCTATTCATAATTGTTTTGTGTATCCCTTAACTGCTTATTATCTATAGATGATTTTACTACATTTGTCTTTTAACCTTCCTACTAGATTTGTGCATGGATGATTTCCTACCTTTACTATATGTTCACCTTTACCAATCAGCTTTTTTCCTCTTATAATTTTCATGTTTTTTGCTTAGAGAATTTCCTTTAACATTTCTTATAAAGGTGGCTTGGTGGTTCTGAACTCTTTCAGCTTCTGCTTGTTTGTGAAGCTTGTGATCTGTCCATCAAATCTGAAAAAGAACCTTGCTGTTTAGAGTATTCTTGGTTGTAAGGTTTTTTTTTTTTCCCTTTCATCACTTTGAATATATCATGCCACTCCCTGCTGGCCTGCAGAGTTTATGCTGAAAAGTCAGCTGTTAGCCAAATGGGAGTTCCCTTGTGCTGCTTTCCTCTTGCTACTTTTAACATTCTCACTTTAATTTTTGCCATTTTTATTACAATGTGTCTTGGTGTTTTCCTCTGTGGGTAATCCTGTATGTGACATTCTGTGCTTCCCGAACTTGGGTGTCTCTTTCCTATCCCAGGTTAGGGCACTTATCGCCTATTATGTCTTCAGTTGTGTTCACAGCCCCTTTTTCTCTCTCTCCTTCTTTTGGATCCTATAATGCAAATATTAGTGCACTTGGTGTTGTCCCAGAGGTCTATTAAGCTGTCCTCATTTCTTTTCCTTCTTTTTTCTCTTCAGCATCAGTGGTTTCCACTACTCTGTCTTCTAGCTCACTGCTTCATTCCTCTGTATCATTTAGTCTACTGTTGATTTCTTCTAGTATGTTTTTCATTTCATTTATTTTATTCTTCATTTTGATTGGTTGTTCTTTATAGTCTCTAAATTTTTGTTGAAAATTTCTGGCTTCTTTGTGAATCCATTCTTCTCCCAAGTTTTTGATCATCTTTATGATCACTACTCTGAACTCTTTCTTGGGTAGATTGCCTATCTCCACTTCACTAACTTCTTCTTTTGGGGTTTTATCTTGTTCCTTTGTTTGGAACATGTTCCTCTGTCACCTAGTTTTCCCTAATTTGCTGTTTATGTCTTTATGTATCTCCCAGGTTGGTTATGTTTCTTTCCCGATGTTGGAGAAGTGGCTTTTTGCAGGAGACGTCCTATATGTCCCAGCAGTGCACTTTCCTCTCAACACCAGAGCATTATGCTCTAGAGGTTTCCCCTATGAGGGCTCCGTGGGTCTTTCTGTTGTGGTGGGCTCACTATGTGGATGGTCTAGTAGGCTTGGTTGGCCACTGGTCTGGTTGGTTTCTGGGTCCTGCCTTGTGTAGAGGCTTGTGGCTAGCTACTCCTTGTTAGGACTGTGTCAGGAGGTGGCTTACTGCAGAGCCGTGGGGGTACCCAGGGCTAGTGCTGCATTACTGGTGGGTGGAGTCAGTGTCCAGGAAACCCCAGGGCTGTTGCTCGACTTCTGTGGCTGAAACCACATCCTGGAGTCTGGTTACAGGTCCAAGGGGTCCCAGAACTTGTGTTGGACATTGGTGGGTGGGGCTGCTTTCTGACACAGTTGGCTGCAAGGCCTGGGGTGTCTTGAACCTTCTATTGAACTGCTAGTGCTTGGCACCAGGGCCCAGGTGGTCCCAGGGAAGGATCTGGCCTGCTAGTGGGTGAGGTATGTCTGGAGGCGTGGGGCTGCGGTTTTCTTATGCCTGGGGTCTGCCCACTGGTGGGTGAAACTGGACTTGAGGCTACAGCAAGCTTGCTGGTGGGTGGCCTAGGGACCAGCCAGTCCCAGGGCATGGTCTGCCCTCCTGGTGGGTCGACCAGATCCACAGACTTCAGGGCTGCAGTTTTCTTGTGGCTGGTGTCCACCCCCGATGGGGAAGCTGGTCCTGAGGCTAGAGCGAGCTCTGTAGAGGGTGTAGCTCGGACCCATGGAATTCTGGGGGTGGTGCCTGCCCCCTCTTGGTTGGAGCTGGGTCTCAGGTTCTCCAGCTGGAGGGCCCTCAGAGTCTCAGGTTTAGTGCCTGTGCACTGGAGCATGGGGCCATGTCTTGGGCCCTCTGATGGGCAGGACCATGTACAGAGGTGGTTGTGAGCTCACACAGTCCTAAGGCAGTCTTTCTGCCAGCGGGTGGGGATGTGTCTATGCTATGTTAGTTGCTTGTCCTGAGGCATCCCAGCACTGGCTCTTATAGGCTGTTTGGTCTGGGCAGGGCTGGGCATTCAGGCTACAAGCTAGAGGGAGGGTTCCAGGATAGCATTAGCCAGCACCAGTGTCCACATGGTAGAACGAGCTCCTCAAAATGGCTGTTGCCGGAGTCTGTGTCCCCAGGGTGAGCTCCAGTTATCTCCTGCCTCTCCAGGAGGCTCTCCAAAATCAGCAAGTAGGTCTGATCCAGACTCCTATCATATTACTGCTTCTTCCCTGGGTCCCACAGCATGTGCGATTTTTGTGTGTGCCCATTAAGGGTGAAGCCTCTATTTCCCCTAACCCTCTGGAACTCCTGAAATTAAGCCCCACTAGCCTTCAAAGCCAAATGCTCTGGGGGCTGGTTTTCTCGGTGCAGGACCCCGTGCTGAGGAGCCCAATGTGGGGCTTGGACATCTCTGTCTCTTTTTTTTTTTTTTTTCAATTTTTCAATTTTATTTTATTTACTTTTTTATACAGCACGTTCTTATTAGTCATCAATTTTATACACATCAGTGTATACATGTCAATCCCAATCGCCCAATTCAGCACACCACCACCCCCACCACCCCGCCTCTTTCCCCCTTGGTGTCCATACGTTTGTTCTCTACATCTGTGTCTCAATTTCTGCCCTGCAAACCAGTTCATCTGTACCATTTTTCTAGGTTCCACATATATGCGTTAATATACAATATTTGTTTTTCTCTTTCTGACTTACTTCACTCTGTATGACAGTCTCTAGATCCATCCACGTCTCAACAAATGACCCAAGTTTGTTCCTTTTTATGGCTGAGTGATATTCCATTGTATATATGTACCACAACTTCTTTATCCATTAGTCTTTCGATAGGCATTTAGATTGCTTCCATGACCTGGCTATTGTAAATAGTGCTGCACTGAACATTGGGGTGCATGTGTCTTTTTGAATTATGGCTTTCTCTGGGTGTTTGCCCAGTAGTGGGATTGCTGGATCATATGGTAGTTCTATTTTTAGTTTTTTAAGGAACCTCCATACTGTTCTCCATAGTGGCTGTATCAATTTACATTCCCACCAACCGTGCAAGAGGGTTCACTTTTCTCCACACCCTCTCCAGCATTTGTTGTTTGTAGATTTTCTGTTGATGCCCATTCTAACTGGTGTGAGGTGATACCTCATTGTAGTTTTGATTTGCATTTCTCTAATAATTAGTGATGTTGAGCAGCTTTTCATGTGATTCTTGTCCATCTGTATGTCTTCTTTGGAGAAATGTCTATTTATATTTCCTGCCCATTTATTGATTGGGTTTTTGTTTTTTTGATATTGAGGTGGTTGAGCTGTTTATATATTTTGGAGATTAATCCTTTGTCCGTTGATTTGTTTGCAAATATTTTCTCCCATTCTGAGGGTTGTCTTTTTGTCTTGTTTATGGTTTCCTTTGCTGTGCAAAAGCTTTTAAGTTTCATTAGGTCCCATCTGTTTATTTTTGTTTTTATTTCCACTACTCTAGGAGGTGGATCAAAAACGATCTTCCTGTGATTTATGTCAAAGAGTGTTCTTCCTATGTTTTCCTCTAAGAGTTTTATAGTGTCTGGTCTTACATTTAGGTCTCTAATCCATTTTGAGTTTATTTTTGTGTATGCTGTTAGGGAGTGTTCTAATTTCATTCTTTTACATGTAGCTGTCCAGTTTTCCCAGCACCACTAATTGAAGAGACTGTCTTTTCTCCATTGTATATCCTTGCCTCCTTTGTCATAGATTAGTTGACCATAGGTGTGTGGGTTTATCTCTGGGCTTTCTGTCTTGTTCCATTGATCTGTGTTTCTGTTTTTGTGCCAGTACCATATCGTCTTAATTACTGTAGCTTTATAGTATAGTCTGAAGTCAGGGAGTCTGATACATCCAGCTCCATTTTTTTCCCTCAAGACTGCTTTGGCTATTCGGGGTCTTTTGTGTCTCCACACTAATTTTAAGATTTTTTTGTTCTAGTTCCGTAAAAAATGCCATCGGTAATTTGATAGGGATTGCATTGAATCTGTAGATTGCTTTGGGTAGTATAGTCATTTTCACAATATTGATTCTTCCAATCCAAGAACATGGTATATCTCTCCATCTGTTGGTATCATCTTTAATTTCTTTCATCAGTGTCTTATAGTTTTCTGCATACAGGTCTTTTGTCTCCCTAGGTAGGTTTATTCCTAGGTATTTTATTCTTTTTGCTGCAATGGTAAATGGGAGTGTTTCCTTAATTTCTCTTTCAGATTTTTCATCATTAGTGTATAGGAATGCAAGAGATTTCTGTGCATTAATTTTGTATCCTGCAACTTTACCAAATTCATTGATTAGCTCTAGTAGTTTTCTGGTGGCATTTTTAGGATTCTCTATGTATAATATCATGTCATCTGCAAACAGTGACAATTTTACTTCTTCTTTTCCAATTTGTATTCCTTTTATTTCTTTATCTTCTCTGATTGCCGTGGCTAGGACTTCCAGAACTATGTTGAATAATAGTGGCGAGAGTGGACATCCTTGTCTTGTTCCTGGTCTTAGAGGAAATGCTTTCAGTTTTTCACCATTGAGAATGATGTTTGCTGTGGGTTTGTCATATATGGCCTTTATTATGTTGAGGTAGGTTCCCTCTATGCCCACTTCCTGGAGAGTTTTTATCATAAACGGGTGTTAAATTTTGTCAAAAGCTTTTTCTGCATCTATTGAGATGATCATATGGTTTTTATTCTTCAATTTGTTAATATGGTGTATCACATTGATTGTTTTGCGTATATTGAAGAATCCTTGCATCCCTGGGATAAATCCCACTTGATCATGGTGTATGATCCTTTTAATGTGTTGTTGGATTCTGTTTGCTAGTATTTTGTTGAGGATTTTTACATCTATGTTCATCAGTGATTTTGGTCTGTAATTTTTTTTTTTTGTAGTATCTTTGTCTGGTTTTGGTATCAGGGTGATGGTGGCCTCATAGAATGAGTTTGGGAGTGTTCCTTCCTCTGCAGTTTTTTGGAAGAGTTTGAGAAGGATGGGTGTTAGCTCTTCTCTAAATGTTTGATAGAATTCACCTGTGAAGACAACTGGTCCTGGACTTTTTTTTTGTTGGAAGATTTTTAATCACAGTTTCAATTTCATTACTTGTGATTGGTCTTTTCATATTTTCTATTTCTTCCTGGTTCAGTCTTGGAAGGTTATACCTTTCTAAGAATTTGTCCATTTCTTCCAGGTTGTCCATTTTATTGTCCTAGAGTTGCTTGTGTAGTCTCTTAGGATGCTTTGTATTTCTGTAGAGTCTGTTGTAACTTCTCCTTTTTCATTTCTAATATTATTGATTTGAGTCCTCTCCCTCTTTTTCTTGATGAGTCTGGCTAATGGTTTATCAATTTTGTTTATCTTCTCAAAGAACCAGCTTTTAGTTTTATTTATCTTTGCTATTCTTTTCTTTGTTTCTATTTCATTTATTTCTGCTCTGATCTTTATGATTTCTTTCTTTTCGCTAACTTTGGGTTTTGTTTGTTCTTCTTTCTCTAGTTCCTTTACGTGTAAGGTTAGGTTGTTTATTTGAGATGTTTCTTGTTTCTTGAGGTAGGATTGTATTGCTATAAACTTCCCTCTTAGAACTGCTTTTGCTGCATCCCATAGGTTTTGGATTGTCGTGTTTTCATTGTCATTTGTCTCTAGGTATTTTTTGATTTCCTCTTTGATTTCTTCAGTGATCTCTTGGTTATTTAGTAACGTATTGTTTAGCCTCCATGTGTTTGTCTTTTTTACATTTTTTTCCCTGTAATTCATTTCTAATCTCATAGCGTTGTGGTCAGAAAAGATGCTTGATATGATTTCAATTTTCTTAAATTTACTGAGGCTTGATTAGTGGCCCAAGATATGATCTATCGTGGAGAATGTTCTGTGTGCACTTGAGAAGAAAGTGTAATCTGCTGTTTTTGGATGGAATGTCCTGTAAATATCAGTTAAATCTATCTGGCTATTATGTCATTTAAAGCTTCTGTTTCCTTATTTATTTTCCTTTTGGATGATCTGTCTATTGGTGTTAGTGAGGTGTTAAAGTCCCCCACTATTACTGTGTTACTGTCAGTTTCCTCTTTTATAGCTGTTAGCAGTTGCCTTATGTATTGAGGTGCTCCTATGTTGGGTGCATATATATTTTTAATGGTTATATCTTCTTCTTGGATTGATCCCCTGATCACTATGTAGTGTCCTTCCTTGTCTCTTGTAACATTCTTTATTTAAAGTCTATTTTATCTGATATGACTGTGCTACTCCAACTTTCTTTTGATTTCCATTTGCATGGAATATCTTTTTCCATCCCCTCACTTTCATTCTGAATGTGTCCCTAGGTCTGAAGTGGGTCTCTTGTAGATAGCATATATATAGGTCTTGTTTCTGTATCCATTCAGCAAGCCCGTGTCTTTTGGTTGGAGCATTTAATCCATTCACGTTTAGGGTAATTATTGATATGTATGTTCCTATGACCATTTTCTTAATTGTTTTGGGTTTGTTTTTGTAGGTTCTTTTCTTCTCTTGTGTTTCCCACTTAGAGAAGTTCCTTTAGCATTTGTTGTGGAGCTGGTTTAGTGGTGCTGAATTTTCTTAGCTTTTGCTTGTCTGTAAAGCTTTTGATTTCTCCATCCAATCTGAATGAGATCCTTGCTGGGTAGAGTAATCTTGGTTGTAGGTTCTTCCCTTTCATCACTTTAAGTATTTCATGCCACTCCCTTCTGGCTTGTAGAGCTTCTGCTGAGAAATCAGCTGTTAACCTTATGGGAGTTCCCTTGTATGTTATTTGTCGTTTTTCCCTTGCTGCTTTCAATAATTTTTCTTTGTCTTTGATTTTTGCCAATTTGATTACTATGTGTCTCGGCGTGTTTCTCCTTGGGTTTATCCTGTATGAGACTCTCTGCACTTCCTGGACTTGGGTGGCTATTTCCTTTCCCATGTTATGGAAGTTTTCGACTATAATCTCTTCAAATATTTTCTCTGGTCCTTTCTCTCTCTCTTCTCCTTCTGGGACCCCTATAATGCAAATGTCGTTGTGTTTAATGTTGTCCCAGAGGTCTCTTAGGCTGTCTTCATTTCTTTTCATTCTCTTTTCTTTATTCTGTTGCACAGCAGTGGATTCCACCATTCTGTCTTCCAGGTCACTTATCCGTTCTTCTGCCTCAGTTATTCTGCTATTGATTCCTTCTAGTGTAGTTTTCATTTCAGTTATTGTATTGGTCATCTCTGTTTGTTTGTTCTTTAATTCTTCTAGGTCTTTGTTAAACATTTCTTGCATCTTCTCGTTCTTTGCCTCCATTCTTTTTCCGAGGTCCTGGATCATCTTCACTATCATTATTCTGAATTCTTTTTCTGGAAGGTTGCCTATCTCCACTTCATTTAGTTGTTTTTCTGGGGTTTTATCTTGTTCCTTCATCTGGTACATAGCCCTCTGCCTTTTCATCTTGTCTATCTTTCTGTGAATGTGGTTTTTGTTCCACAGGCTGCAGGATTTTAGTTCTTCTTGCTTCTTCTGTCTGCCCTCTGGTGAATGAGGCTATCTAAGAGGCTTATGCAAGTTTCCTGATGGGAGGGACTGGTGGTGGGTAGAGCTTACTGTTGCTCTGGTGGGCAGAGCTCAGTAAAACTTTAATCTGCTTGACTGCTGATGGGTGAGGCTGGGTTCCCTCCCTGTTGGTTTTTTGGCCTGAGTCAACCCAACAGTGGAGCCTACCTGGGCTCTTTGGTGGGGCTAATGGCGGACTCTGGGAGGGCTCACGCCAAGGAGTACTTCCCAGAACTTCTGCTGCCAGTGTCCTTGTCCCCACGGTGAGCCACAGCCACCCCCACCTCTGCAGGAGACCCTCCAACACTAGCAGGTAGGTCTGGTTCAGTCTCCCCTGGGGTCACTGCTCCTTTCCCTGGGTCCCAGTGCGCACACTACTTTGTGTGTGCCCTCCAAGAGTGGAGTCTCTGTTTCCCCCAGTTCTGTTGAAGTTCTGCAGTCAAATCCCACTAGGCTTCAAAGTCTGATTCTCTATGAATTCCTCCTCCCATTGCCGGACCCCCAGGTTGGGAAGCCTGACGTGGGGTCAGAACCTTCACTCCAGTGTGTGGACTTCTGTGGTATAAGTGTTCTGCAGTCTGTGAGTGAGTCACCCACCCAGCAGTCATGGGATTTGATTTTACTGTGACTGCGCCCCTCCTACCGTCTCATTGTGGCTTCTCCTTTGTCTTTGGATGTGGGGTATCTTTTTTGTTGAGTTCCAGTGTCTTCCTGTTGATGATTGTCCAGCAGCTAATTGTGATTCTGGTGTTCTCGCAAGAGGGAGTGAGAGCACGTCCTTCTACTCCGCCATCTTGGTCCCAGTCTCAGAACATTCTTGGGATAGCTGGTTTTCCTTAGTTAACAATCATCTTTTAATGTTCCCCATTACCTGTGCCAGTCCCCTCTCCTGTCCCCTCCCCCCCTGGTACTTTAGCTCATGGAGGAAGGAGCTCAGTGGGACTTGGCTGAATAATCCTCTCTCTCTTTTGAGAGAACCTCTGCAGTTGTAATTATTCTCCCTTTTGGGGGTTGCCAACCTGCGGGTATGGGACTTGACTATATTGCAGCTCCATCCCTACCACACATCTTGTCAATCCTTCTTTATATCTTTAGTTGTAGAAGGTCTTCTCTGGTAGGTTCCAGGTCTTTTTCGCCAATGGACGTTCTGCAAATAGTTGTGCTTTTGGTGTGCCTTTGAAAGGATGTGCGCTCTGGGTCTTCCTACTCCACCATCTTCTCCCAGCTCTCTGATGTCTTGTAGTTTTGATTTTTTTTTTTTTTTGCAGAAATTTAATCTTTGAACTTTTAAATTTTCTCTGTAATTACCTAACATAAGGCAGTTTATATCTATTTGTGTGGCAGCACTGTTTTGGCCTATTAGAGTGGTTTTTTTTAATCGAAATATAATTGACATATAAAATTATATTAATTTAAGGAATACAACACAATGATTCAACATGTGTATACATTGCAAAGTGATCACCATAATTAGTCTAGTTACCACCTGTCACCATATAAAGTTACAAAATTAACCTTTTTCATTGACAACTTTTTTCATTTACTTTCTTAGCTACTTCCAAATTGGCAATACAGTAATTTTGACTACAGTCACCATGCGGTACATTATATGTACATTATTTTATAACTGGAAATTTGTAGCTCTTGACCCCCTTCACCCATTTGATCAACCACCTACCACCTATCCCCTCTGCAACCATCAATCTGTCATATGTATCTATGAGATTTGTTTTGTGTTTTGGGTTCCATATATTAGTGAAATCATACAGTATTTGTCTTTGTCTCTCTGACTTACTTCACTTAAAGTAATAAAACCAAGATCCATCCATGTTTTTACAAACAGCAATATTTCATTCTTTTCTATGGCTGAGTAGTATTCCATTGTATGTTTGTATATATGTATACTTACATGTTCACACACACACACACATACACATATCTTCTTGTGATATATCATATCTTCTTTATCAGTTCATCTATCAGTGGTGCTTATGTTGTTTCCATATCTTGGCTATTGTAAATAATGCTGTAATGAACATAGCACATATATATATTTTCCAATTAGTCTTTTTTTTTTTCAGATAAATACCCAGAAGTGGAATTGCAGGATTGTATGGTAGTTCTATTTTTAATTTTTTGAGGGATTTCCGTACTGTTTTCCATAGTGGCTACACCAATTTACATTCCCACCAACAGTGTGCTAGGATTCTCTTTTATCCACATTCTCGTCAACATTTGTTATTTCCTGTCCTTTTCATAATAGCCATTCTGACATGTGTGAGGTGATAGCTCATTGTGGGTATGATTTGCATATCCCTAATTATTAGTGATGTTGAGCATCTTTTCATGTGCCTGTTGGCCATCTGTATAGCCATCTATTTTGGGGGGAAAATGTGTATTTAGATCTTCTGCCCAGCCCATTTTTTAGCAGGATTGCTTGTTTTTTTCATTATTGAGCTGTATCAGTTTTTATGTATTTTGGATATTAGTATATATTTTATATATTTTCAATATTTCGGGGAGTCATATATAAGATCATATTTTCTGAAAATAGAGAAAGCTTTACTTCTTCCTCTCCATTTTGGTTGCCTTTTTATTTCTTATTTTCATGTCAGATTACTCTGGCTCTGACTTCAGTAATCTCTTTAATAAGAGTAGTGAGCATGGATACCCTTATCTTGTTCCTGATTTTAAAAGAAAAGCTCTCAGTTTTTCACCACTGGGTACAATGTTAGTTGTTGGGTGTATATTATATGGTCTTATTTTGAGTTATGCTCCTACCATTCCCAATTTGTTGAATGCTTTTGTCATAAAAGTGTATTGAATTTTGTCACTTGCTTTTTTTGCATCTATTGAAAGGTTCATGTATTTATTCTTCTATTAACATTGTGCATCATCCTTATTGATAGATAGATATAGATATAGTGTCATCCTTCTATGATGGCAGGGATAAATTCCACTTGATTATGGTGTATGAACTTTTTAACTTGCTCTTGAATTTGGTTTGACTTTTTGCTGAGAATTTTTGCATTTATATTCATCAGGCATATCAGCCTATAGATTTATTTTCTTGTGGTGTTCCTTATCTGGCTTTGATGTCAGAGTAATGCTGTCCTCATAAAACGAGCTTGGGAGTGTTCCCTCCTCCTCAGTTTCTTGGGAAGAGTTTGAGAATGATTGGTGATAATTATTTTTTAATGTTTGGTAGAATTCACCAGTGAAACCATCTGGTTTGGGGCATTTCTTTGTCAGGAAGTTTGTGTTTATTGTTTCAATCTCCTCATTTATTATTGATCTGTTCAGACTTTCTGTTCAAGATTGAGTCTGGGTAGACTTCATGCTTCTGGGAATTAAATTATTTATTATAACTTATCTAATTTGTTGGTGTGTAATTGTTAATTATATACTCTTACGTTCCTTTGTATTTCTTTGATGTCTCCTCTTTCATTTGTCAGATTTTTTGGACTTCTCTTTTTTTCCTTTTGTTAATCTAGCTAAAAGTTTGTAAATAGGCTTTTTTTTTATTTACTTATTTTTTGGGGGGCTGTGTTGGGTCTTTGTTGCTGAACTCAGGCTTCCCCTAGTTGCGGTGAGCGGGGGCTACTCTTCGTTGTGGTGCATGGGCTTCTCATTGCGGTGGCTTCTCTTGTTGTGGAGCACAGGCTTTAGAGCACAGGCTCAGTAGTTATGGTGCATGGGCTTAGTTGCTCCACGGCATGTGGGATCTTCCTGGACCAGGGCTCGAACCTGTGTCCCCTACACTGGCAGGTGGATTCTTGACCATTGTGCCACCAGAGAAGCCCAAGGCTTTATTTTTTAAAACACCAACTCTTAGCTTGATGTTTTTCTTTTTTTTTCTAGTCTTACTCCATTATTTATTCTCTAATCTTTGCTCTTTCCTTTCTTCTCCTAATTTTGTGTGTAATTCTTTTTTTCTACTTCCTTGATGTATAAAGATAGGTTGTTTTTCTTTTGAAAACTTTCATTTTTTAAAAAAAAGATTTATTTTTATTTATTTATTTATGGCCGTGTTGGGTTTTGTTGCTGTGCGCAGGCTTTCTCTAGTTGCGGCGAGGGGGTACTACTCTTTGTTGCGGTGCGTGGGCTCCTCATTGTGGTGGCTTCTCTTGTTGCGGAGCATGGGCTCTAGGCCCACGGGCTTCAGTAATTGTGGTGCGTGGGCTTCAGTAGCTGTGACTCACAGGCTCTAGAGCACAGGCTCAGTAGTTGTGGCGCATGGGCTTATTTGCTCTGTGGCATGTGGGATCTTCCCGGTCCAGGGCTTGAACCCATGTCCCCTGCATTGGCAGGTGGATTCTTAACCACTACGCCACCAGGGAAGCCCGAAAACTTTCATTTTTTTAAATGTAGGCACATAAGAAGTACTTTTGATGTACTCTGTAAATTGTGGTATTTTGTATTTTTATTTTTCTCAAGATACTAATCTCTTTTGATTTCTACTTTGACCCATTGGTTATTCGGAGTGTGTTGTTTAATTTCCATGTATTTGTGAATTTTTCAGGCTTTTCTCCTATTGAGTTATACTTCCATATCATTGTGATTGGAAAGCTGTGAGGTATGATTTTAATGTTAAATATGTTAAGGTTAGCTTTGTGTCCCAGGAGTGATATATCCTGGAGAATGCTTTATTTGCCCTTGAGAAGAATGTGTTTTATGGTGTCGTTGGATGGAATGTTCTGTATATATCTGTTAGGTTTACTTTTCTAAAGTGTTAAGCAGGTCAATGTTTTCTCATTAATATTCTGTCTGGATGCTGTATCCACGTTTATAAGTGGGGTATTGCAGTACCCTACTATTATTTTATTGCTTTTTCTACATGTAATATTTGTTAATGTTTGCTTTGAACATTTACATGCTCCAGTATTGGGTGCTTATATATTTATACTTGTAATAGTCTCTTGATAATTTGACCCCTTGATCACTGTATAGTAACATTCTTTGTCTCTTGTGACTGATTTTGATTGAAAATATGTATTATATCATATACGTATAGTTACTCCTGCTCTCTTTTGGTTGCCATTTGTATGAATTATCTTTTTACATCCTCTCACATCCTTTATATGTCCTTAAAGTTAAAGAGAGTCTCTTGTAGACAGCATATTATAGGTTCTATTTTTAAATTAATTCAACCACTTTCTGTCATTATTTTTAGAGAATTTAGTCCCTTAATGTTTAACTTAATTATTGATAAGAGCTTACAATTACCCTTTCATTGCTTTCTCTTTGTTTTTGTTGTTGTTCCTTTGTATTTTTTTGATGTGCTATGAATTAATGCTTTATCTATTGTGCAATTACAATAGATTTTTCTTTGTAGTTCCCATGAAACTTAAATAAAATATCTTGTATGTAAAATATATTTAAGTTAATAATAACTAATCTTGAGTTACAGATAGAGAAGATGAAAAGGCAGAGGGCTATGTACCAGATGAAGGAACAAGAAAAAAACCCAGAAAAACAACTAAATGAAGTGGAGATAGGCAACCTTCCAGAAAAAGAATTCAGACTAATGATAGTGAAGATGATCCAGGACCTCGGAATAAGAATGGAGGCAAAGATTGAGAAGATGCAAGAAATAATTAACAAAGACCTAGAAGAATTAAAGAACAAACAAACAGAGATGACCAATACAATAACTGAAATGAAAACTACACTAGAAGGAATCAATAGCAGAATAACTGAGGCAGAAGAACGGATAAGTGACCTGGAAGACAGAATGGTGGAATTCACTGCTGCGGAACAAACTAAAGAAAAAAGAATGAAAAGAAATGAAGACAACCTAAGAGACCTCTGGGACAACATTAAACGCAACAACATTCGCATTATAGGGGTACCAGAAGGAGAAGAGAGAGAGAAAGGACCAGAGAAAATATTTGAAGAGATTATAGTCGAAAACTTCCCTAACATGGGAAAGGAAATAGCCACCCAAGTCCAGGAAGCGCAGAGAGTCCCATACAGAATAAACCCAAGGAGAAACACGCCGAGACACATAGTAATCAAAGTGGCAAAAATTAAAGACAAAGAAAAATTATTGAAAGCAGCAAGGGAAAAACGACAAATAACATACAAGGGAACTCCCATAAGGTTAACAGCTGATTTCTCAGCAGAAACTCTGCAAGCCAGAAGGGAGTGGCATGATATGCTTAAAGTGATGAAAGGGAAGAACCTACAACCAAGATTACTCTACCCGACAAGGATCTCATTTAGATTTGATGGAGAAATCAAAAGCTTTACAGACAAGCAAAAGCTAAGAGAACTCAGCACCACCAAACCAGCTCTACAACAAATGCTAAAGGAACTTCTCTAAGTGGGAAACACAAGAGAAGAAAAGGACCTACAAAAACAAACCCAAAACAATTAAGAAAATGGTCATAGGAACATACATATCGATAATTACCTTAAACGTGAATGGATTAAATGCCCCAACCAAAAGACATAGGCTGGCTGAATGGATACAAAAACAAGACCCATATATATGCTGTCTACAAGAGACCCACCTTAGACCTAGGGACACATACAGACTGAAAGTGAGGGGATGGAAAAAGATATTCCATGCAAATGGAAATCAAAAGAAAGCTGGAGTAGCTATACTCATATCAGATAAAATAGACTTTAAAATAAAGAATGTTACAAGAGACAAGGAAGGACACTACATAATGATCCAGGGATCAATCCAAGAAGAAGATATAACAATTATAAATATATATTCACCCAACATAGGAGCACCTCAATACATAAGGCAACTGCTAACAGCTATAAAAGAGGAAATCGACAGTAACACAATAATAGTGGTGGACTTTAACACTTCACTTACACCAATGGACAGATCATCCAAAATGAAAATAAATAAGGAAACAGAAGCTTTAAATGACACAATAGACCAGATAGATTTAATTGAGATATATAGGACATTCCATCCAGAAACAGCAGATTACACGTTCTTCTCAAGTGCGCACGGAACATTCTCCAGGATAGATCACATCTTGGGTCACAAATCAAGCCTCAGTAAATTTAAGAAAATTGAAATCATATCAAGCATCTTTTCTGACCACAACGCTATGAGATTAGAAATGAATTACAGGGAAAAAAACGTAAAAAAGACAAACACATGGAGGCTAAACAATACGTTACTAAATAACCAAGAGATCACTGAAGAAATCAAAGAGGAAATAAAAAAATACCTAGAGACAAATGACAATGAAAACACGACGACCCAAAACCTATGGGATGCAGCAAAAGCAGTTCTAAGAGGGAAGTTTATAGCTATACAAGCCTACCTCAAGAAACAAGAAAAATCTCAAATAAACAATCTAACCTTACACCTAAAGAAACTAGAGAAAGAAGAACAAACAAAACCCAAAGTTAGCAGAAGGAAAGAAATCATAAAGATCAGAGCAGAAATAAATGAAATGGAAACAAAGAAAACAATAGCAAAGATCAATAAAACTAAAAGTTGGTTCTTTGAGAAGATAAACAAAATTGATAAGCCATTAGCCAGACTCATCAAGAGAAAGAGGGAGAGGACTCAAATCAATAAAATCAGAAATGAAAAAGGAGAAGTTACAACAGACACTGCAGAAATACAAAGCATCCTAAGAGACTACTACAAGCAACTTTATGCCAATAAAATGGACAACCTGGAAGAAATGGACAAATTCTTAGAAAGGTATAACCTTCCAAGACTGAATCAGGAAGAAACAGAAAATATGAACAGACCAATCACAAGTAATGAAATTGAAACTGTGATTAAAAATCTTCCATTATGCCTCCAGCTTTGTTTTTCTTTTCAAAATTATTTTGGCTATTTGGGGTCTTTTGTGTGTTCATATAAATTTGAGAATTATTTGATCTAGTTCTGTGAAGCATGTCATAGATATTTTAATAAGGATTGTGTTGAATCTATAGATTGCTTTGGGTAGTGTGGAAATTTTAATATTAATTCTTCCAATCCATGAACACAGTATATCCTTACATCTGTTTGTGTCTTCAATTTTTATAAGTCTGTTATAGTTTTCTTTTTTTATTTTATTGAAATATAGTTGATTTACAAGTTGTGTTAATTTCTGCTGTACAGCAATGTGACTCAGTTATATATATATATATATATAGATATTCTTTTACATATTCTTTTCCATTATGGTTTATCACAGGATATTTAATATAGTTCCCCGTGCTATACAGTAGGAACTTGTTGTTCATCCATCCTATGTCTACTAGTTTGCATCTGCTAACTCCAAACTCCCAATCCTTCCCTCCCCGACCCTGACACCCCCTTGGCAACCACAGGTCTTTTCTCTATGTCTGTGAGTCTGTTTCTGTTTCGTAGATATTTTCATTTGTGTCATATTTTAGATTCCACATATACGTGATATCCTATGGTATTTGTCTGACTTACTGCATTTAGTATGATAATTCATTTAGTATGATAATCTCTAGGTCCATCCATGTTGCTGCAAATGGCATTATTTTATACTTTTTCATGGCTGAGTAATATTCCACTGTATATATACACATCTTTATCCATTCCTCTGTTGATGGACATTTAGGTTGCTTCCATGTCTTGGCTATTGTAAATGATGCTGCTGTGAACATAGGAGTGCATGTATCTTTTCAAATTACAGATTTGTCTGGGTATATGCCCAGGAGTGGGATTGCTGGATCATATGGCACCTCTATTTTTAGTTTTTTGAGGAACCTCCATACTGTTCTCCATAGTGGCTGTAACAATTTGCATTCCCACCAGCAGTGTAGGAGCCCTCCACACCCCTTTTCTCCACACCCTTTCCAACATTTATTACTTGTAGACTTTTTAATGATGACCATTCTGACTGGTGTGTGGTGGTACCTCACTGTACTTTCTATTTGCATTTCTCTAATTAACAATGATGAGCATATTTTCATGTGCTTATTGGCCATCTGTACATCTTCTTTGGAGAAATGTCTTTAGGTCTTCTGCCCATTTTTCATTGGGTTGTTTGTTTTTTATTATTGAGTTATATGAGCTGTTTGTATATTTTGGAAATTCAGCCCTTGTTGGTTGCATCATTTGCAAATATTTCTCCCAGTCTGTAGGTTGTCTTTTCATTTTGTTTATGATTTCCCTTGCTGTGCAAAAGCTTGCAAGTTTGATTAGGTCCCATTTGTTTATTTTTACTTTTATTTCTTTTACATTGGGAGACTGACCTAAGAAAACATTGTTATGATATATGTCAGAGAATGTTTTGTTTATGTTCTCTTTTAGGAGGTTTATGGTGTCTTATAGTTAAATCTTTAAGCTATTTTGAATTTATTTTTGTGTATGGTGTGAGGGTGTTTTAGCTTCGTTGATTTACATGCAGCTGTCCAACTTTTCCAACACTGCTTGCTGAAGAGACTTTTTCCCCATTGTATATTCTTGACTCCTTTGGTGAAGATTAATTGTCCATAGGTATGCAGGTTTATTTCTGGACTGTATTCTGTTCCATTGATCCATATGTCTGTAGGTCTGTAGTATTGTCTGAAGTCTGGGAGGGTTATGCCTCCTGCTTTGTTCTTTTTCCTCAGCATTACTTTGGCAATTCTGGGTCTTTTATGGATCCATATAAATTTTAGGATTATTTGTTCAAGATCTATGAAAAATGCCATGGGTAATTTGATAGGAATCACATTAAATCTGTAGATTGCTTTGGGTAGTATGGCCATTTTAGCAATATTAATTCTTCTGTTCCAAGAGTATGGGATATCTTTCCATTTATTTGAATCATCCTTAGTTTCCTTTGTTAATTTTTTGTAGTTCTCAGCATATAAGTCTTTCACCTTCTTAGTGAGGTTTATTCCTAAGTAGTTTATTTTTTTTGATGCGATTTTAAAGGGAATTGTTTGTTTGTATTCCCTTTGTGATACTTCATTGTTAGTGTAAAGAAATGCAACTAATTTCTGTATGTTAATCTTGTATCCTGCTACTTTGCTGAATTCGTTTATCAGTTCCAGTTGTTTCTTGTGTAGAGTCTTTAGGGTTTTCTATAAGTAGTATCATGTCATCTGTGTATAGTGACAATTTTACCTCTTTCCTACCAATTTGAATAGCTTTTATTTCATTTTCTTGTCTGATTGCTGCAGCTAGGACTTCCAATACTATGTTGAAGGGAACTGGTGAGAGTGGACTTCCTTGTCTTGTTTCAGATTTTAGTGGGAAGGCTTTCAGTTTTTCAGTATTATTATACTGGTAGTGGGTTTGTCATAAATAGCTTTTATTATGTTGCAATATGTTCCCTGTATACCCACTCTTGTAAGGATTTTTGTCATGAATGGATGTTGAATTTTACTGAGTTATTTTTCTGCATCTATTGAGATGATCATGTGTTTTTTTGTCTTTTCTTTTGTTGATGTCATGTATCACATTGATTGATTTGCATATGTTGAAACATCCTTGTGATTCTGGTATGAATCCAGCTTGGTCATGGTGTATGATCTTTTTTATGTGTTGTTAGATTCGGTTTGCTAATGTTTTGTTGAGAATTTTTGCCTCTATATTCATCAAAGATATTGGCCTGTAATTTTCTTTCTCGGTAGTGTCTTTGGTTTTGGTATCAGGGTGATGGTGGCTTCATAGAATGCCTTTGAGAGTGTTCCTTCCTCTTCAGTCTTCTGGAAGAGTTGAAGAAGAATCACTACAAGTTATTCCTTGTATGTTTGGTAGAATTCACTTGTGAAACCATCTGGCCCTGAATTTTTTTATATAGGGAGGTTTTTTTTATAACAGATTTGATTTCACTTCTAGTGGATTGGTCTGTTCAACCTATCTATTTCTTTTTGATTCAGTTTTGGTGGACTGTATGTTTCTAGAAAGTTGTCCATTTCTTCTAGGTTGTCGAACTTGACATATAATTGTTCATAGTATTTTTATGGATTTTTTTTTTGTATTTCTGTGGTATCAGTTGTGATTTGTCCTCTTTCATTTCTTATTTTGTTTATTTGGATCTTCTCTCTTTCTTTCTTGGTGAGCCTGCTCAGAGGTATTTCAATTTGTTTACCATTTCAAAGAACCAGCTCTTTGTGTGTGTTTTTGGGGGGTTTTTTTGTATTGTTTTTTAAATCTACATTTTATTTCCTCACTGATCTTTATTATCTCCTTCCTTCTGTTGACTTTAGGTTTTGTTTGTTCTTCTTTCTAATTGTTTTAGGTGGTGGGTTAGGTTGTTTGAGATTTTTCTTGTTTCTTAAAGAAGGCCTGTATTGCTATGAACTTTTGTCTAAGAACGGCTTTTGTTGCATCCCATAGATTTTGTATAGTTGTGTTTTCATTGTCATTTGTCTCAAGGTATTTTTAAATTTCTTCTTTGATTTCATTGTTGACCCATTGGTGTTTTAGTAGCATGTTGTTTAGTTTCCATGTAATTTTTTTTCTCATTTCTTTTTCGCTGGTTGATCTCTAGTTTCATACTGTTGTGATCAGAAAAGATGCTTGAGATAACTTCTATAGTCTTAAATTTCTTGAGGCTTGTTTTGTGCCCTAGTATGTGGTCAATCCTTGAGAAAGTTCCATGTACACCAGAGAAGAATGGGCATTCTGCCTTTTTTGGATGTAATGTCCTGAAAATATCAATTAAGTCTAACTGTTCTATTACATCATTTAGGATCTCTGTTGCCCTATTAATTTTCTGGCTGGAAGATCTGTCTGTTAATGAGAGTCGGGTATTTAAAGTCTCCTAGTACTATCTCATTGAACGCGGCGGCAGCTCTATAGGTTGCTGTTTTCTCCTCCAGTGGACCTGGGCCTGCGCTCCAGCAACCATGTCTAAGGGACCTGCAGTTGGCATTGGTCTTGGCACCACCTATTCTTGTGTGGGTGTCTTCCAGCACGGAAATGTGGAAATAATTGCCAATGATCAGGGGAACCAAACTACCCCAAGCTATGTCACCTTTACTGATACCGAACGATTGACTGGTGATGCTGCAAAGAACCAAGTTGCAATGAATCCCACCAACACGGTTTTTGATGCCAAACGCCTCATTGGACGAAGATTTGATGATGCTGTTTTCCAGTCTGATATGAAGCATTGGCCTTTCATGATGGTGAATGATGCAGGCAGGCCTAAGGTTCAAGTAGAATACAAGGGAGAGACAAAAAGTTTTTATCCAGAGGAGGTGTCATCCATGATTTTGACAAGGGTGAAGGAAATAGCAGAAGCCTACCTTGGGAAGACTGTTACCCATGCTGTTGTCACAGTACCCGCTTACTTTAATGATTCTCAGCATCAGGCTACCAAAGATGCTGGAACTATTGCTGGGCTCAATGTACTTAGAATCAACGAGCCAACTGCAGCTGCTATTGCCTATGGCTTAGACAAAAAGGTTGGAGCAGAAAGAAATGTGCTGATCTTTGATTTAGGTGGTGGCACTTTTGATGTGTCAATCCTCACTATTGAGGGTGGAATCTTTGAGGTCAAATCTACAGCTGGAGATACCCACTTCTCCGCTTAGGTGGAGAAGACTTTGACAACCGGATGGTCAACCATTTTACTGCAGAATTCAAGCACAAGCACAAGAAGGACATCAGTGAGAACAAGAGGGCTGTCCGTCGCCTTCGTACTGCTTGTGAGCGTGCTAAGCGCACTGTCTCTTCCAGCATCCAGGCCAGTATTAAGATTGATTTCCTCTATGAAGGAATCGACTTCTATACCTCAATTACCCGTGCCTGATTTGAAGAACTGAATGCTGACCTGTTCCGTGGCACACTGGACCCTGTGGAGAAAGCCCTTTGGGATGCCAAGCTAGACAAGTCTCAGATCCATGATATTGTCCTGGTGGGTGGTTCAACCCGCATCCCCAAGATTCAGAAACTTCTACAGGACTCCTTCAACGGGAAAGAACTGAATAAGAGCATCAACCCTGACGAGGCTGTTGCTTATGGTGCAGCTGTCCAGGCAGCCATTCTATCTGGAGACAAATCTGAAAATGTTCAAGACTTGCTGCTGTTGGATGTCACTCCTCTTTCCCTTGGAATTGAAACTGCTGGTGGAGTCATGACTGTCCTCATCAAGCGCAACACCACCATTCCCACCAAGCAGACGCAGACCTTCACAATCTACTCGGACAACCAGCCCAGTGTACTCATTCAGGTTTATGAAGGTGAGCATGCCATGACCAAGGATAACAACCTGCTTGGCAAGTTTGAACTCACAGGCATACCTCCTGCCCACCCCCCACCGTGGTGTTCCTCATATTGAAGTCACTTTTGATATTGATGCCAATGGCATCCTCAATGTCTCTGCTGCAGATAAGAGTACAGGAAAAGAGAACAGGATTACCATCACTAATGACAAGGGCCGTTTGAGCAAGGAAGACAGTGAACGCATGGTTCAGGAAGCAGAGGAGTATAAAGCTGAAGATGAGAAGCAGTGGGATAAGGTGTCTTTGAAGAATTCTCTTGAATCCTATGCTTTCAACATGAAAGCTACTGTTGAGGATGAGAAACTTCAAGGCAAGATTAATGATGAGGACAAACAGAAGATTCTTGATAAGTGTAATGAAATAATCAACTGGCTTGATAAGAACCAGACTGCAGAGAAGGAAGAATTTGAACATCAGCAGAAGGAGCTGGAAAAAGTCTGCAACCCCATCATTACCAAGCTGTACAAGAGTGCAGGAGGAATGCCAGGAGGAATGCCCGGGGGCTTCCCTGGTGGTGGAGCTCCTCCGTCTGGTGGTGCCTTCTCTGGGCCCACCATTGAAGAGGTTGATTAAGCCAGCCTAGCATAGGTTTAGCATTGTTCCACACAACATTGAAGGATTTCTCCCTCTGTGTCTGTTAGTATTTGTTTTATGTATTTGGGTGCTCCTATATTGGGTGCATATACGTTGACAAGTGTAATATTCTCTTCTTGTATTGATCCTTTTATAATTTTATAGTGTCCTTCTTTATCCTTCTTTATAGTCTTTGTTTTAAAGTCTATTTTGTCTGATATAAATATTGTGATCCTGACTTTCTTGTCATTTCCGTCTGCATGAAATATCTTCTTCCATGTCCTCACTTTCAATCTGTGTGTGCCCTTTGCCCTAAAGTGGGTCTCTTATCGTCGGCATGTTTTAGGCTCTTGTATTTTAATCCAACCTGCCACTCTGTGTCTTTTGATTGGAGCATTTAGTCCATTGACAACATAAGGTAATTATTGACAGATATGTATTTATTGCCATTTTAAACCCTGTTTTCCTGTTGATCTTATATTTTATTTGTCCTTTTGTTTTTTGATGGTTTTCTTTTGTATTATATTTATGTTTTCTTCTTTTTGGTTTTTGTGACTGTACTGTATATTTTTGATTTCTGGTTACCCTGTTTTTCACGTGCATTAACCCCTTCTTATATTTACTTGCCTTAGACTGGAGTCATGTAGGTTCAAACATATTCTAGGGAAAACATCTACATTTCCTCCCTCTCCTTCCACACATTTTGGGATTTGGATGTCCTCTTTTACATCATGTTTATCCTTTCACTGTTCCTTGTGGTTATCAGCACTTTCACAGAAAATTTTTCTTTTGTTTTTTTTTTTTCAATGTGTGTACTGGCTTATTTAAGTGATTTATTTTCCAATTGTAATTTTCTCTTTCATATATATTCTTACTGCTTTTCTCTTTAGAGAAGGCCTTTCAATATTTCCTTTAGGATAGGTTTAGTATTGCTGTATTCTTTTAGTTTTTGCTTGTCTGAGAAGTTCTTTATCTCTCCTTCTATTCGAAATGATAATCTTGCTGGGTAGAGTATCCTAGGTTGCAGATTTTTCCCTTTCAGGACTTTGATTTTGAATATATTTTTCCACTCCTTCCCTGCCTGCAACGTTTCTGTAGAGAAATCAGCTGATAGCCTTATGGGGGTTCCCTTGCAATTAACTCTTTGTCTTGCTGCCTTGAGAATCCTCTCTTTAATTTTGCCATTTTTATTATAATATGTCTTGGTGTAGGTCTGTTTGGGTTCATCTTGTTTGGGACCCTCTGTGCTTCCTGTACCTAGATATCTGTTCCCTTCTTTAGGTTAGGGAAGCTTTCAGCCATAATTTCTTCAAATACATTTTCAATCCCTTTTTCTCTATCTTCTCCTTCTGAGATCCCTATTATGCATAGATTGGCACACTTTATATTATGCCATAGGTCTCTTTTATTGCTTTCAATTTTTTTCATTAGGCTTTCTGTCTGACGTCCTGATTGGGTGATTTCCATTATTCTATCTTGCAGATCACTTATTCGTTCTTCTGCATTATTCATTCTGTTATTCATTGCCTTTAGCTCAGCTTTTGTCTCAGCAAATGAATTTTCTAATGTTTCTTGGCAGCTCCTTATAGTTTCTAGTTCCTTTTTACAGTGATATGCATTTCTGTCCATAGCCTTTCTTAATTCCTTCAGTATTTTCATTATCTCCTTTTTGAACTTAGTGTCTATTAGATTGAAGAGGTTGTTTTCATTCTGTGTTCTTTCAGGAGAATTCTCTTGATCTTTTAATTGAGAGTGGTTCCTCTGCTTCTTCATTTTACTTATATTTCTCTTGCTCTATGACTTTAGGAGAAACAGTTATCTACTGTGGTCTTGGAGGGGTGTTTTTATGTGGGAACATCCCTGCATAGCTTGTGTGGATTTAATATTTTTTGGTGCGAGGGCTGTTTTTAGTGTGGATGCCTGCCATGTCTTTCCTTAGTGCATGGTGGCCATTGATAGGAAATGTGACTGCTGTTGTGGTGACCAGAGCCTGCACTGGGTATTGAGTGGGGCCTCCTCTTTGCTCTGTGGTTGTCACTGCCCTGTCAGGGGCAGGGTCTGCTCCCTAGTTGTTCGAGTAAAAGCCACCAGATCTGTTTCTGAGCTACGTTTCTGGGCTGCAGTGTGAGGTAGATGGGATTGGAGCGCTCCCACTGGGAGATGAGCCACTGACTATTCTTCTGCCAGAGCTGTTCACTGGTGAGCATGCTCTGTTGTGTCACCTGTCATCTGTTGTGCGGGTTCACAAAGTACACTGTTGTTGGCACTGCCCTCGGTCCTGTCTCAACCTTGGAAACGCTAGCAATTGGCTCTGGTGTCCCTCAGGCATTGTTTTCACAAGGCCACCAGCACAGAGCCACTGAAATCAGGTACCAGGACCACATTAGTCACACATCCAGACCCACTGTGGGATCTATGGGGGCAGCTCAGACCCTGGCCCAGCCCAGCACCCATGTACAGGCACCCACGTTCATGCACCCACAAAGCCCACAGCTGCTTAGGCCAGACCCGTCCCAGCCACAGGAGCACCCATTGTCCACTCGGATGTCCTGCAGGCGCTGAATTTACAAATCCAACAGCGGAGGTTTAAATCTGCAGCTGGTGCAGCTGCAGGGAGAGATTTCAGCCTTGCTTCCTAAGTCACGTGGCCCCTGGGGCTCAGCTGTGGTTTCAGCCCTGCCTCTGTGAGTGGCAACCCACTGGCACCTACTCCCAGAGCCTGCTGAAATGGCAGCTGGGCGCGAGATCCCGTGGAGGCCTGAGCCTCAGGTAGTGGCTGGGGCATGCTCTCCCAGAGCCTGAAGAGGTGGGGGCCAGTGCGTGGAGAAAGAGGCTGTAATGGCAGCCCCACCCCTCCCTTCACGCACCTCTTAACAATGGCACTTCACTTCCATGGAAGGTCCGGGCTTCTTCTGGGAACAGCCCTCTTTGGGGCTGTACCACACTCCAGCCCCTTCACGCTGTTTCCACAGCCAACTTCAGTCCTCTCCCTGGGTCTGTCCTCTAGACCCCGAGATCCAGCACCCAGCCCCCGCCCCTACCAGTGGATGCGTGTCTCAGACTGGGGTGTGCAGGGCAGTGGCAGGGACCGTCTGTGTAGGTCTGTCTCTGTTGTGCCTGCCACAAACCAGTTGTTGCATTCTCCTCTGAGCCTCTTCTGCTCCCTTTCTGTCCCAGGTGATCTCCCCACAGCTGAGAGGGTTTCCCAGGGTGTGAAAACATTTCCTCTCTTTCAGCTCCCTCCCTACCAGGGGCACAGGTCCTGTCCCAGTACCTCTTTTTTTTTTTTTTTTTTTTTCTTTCATCCTACCCTATTTCATAGAGATGTTTCTTGTCCTTTCAGGTATTTGAGGTCTTCCGCTAGTGTTCAGTAGGTGTTTTGTGAGAATTGTTCCATTTGTCGAAGTATTTTGGATGTATTTGTGGGAGGACGTGAGTGCTACTTTCTTCTACTCCACCAGCTTGATTTGATTCCCTAGTCTGTTTTTTTTTTTCTGAGTACAAGTCTTTTACCTCCTTAGTTAGTCTTATTCCCAGGTATTTTATTATTTTTGATGCTAATATAAATGAGATTGTTTTCTTTCAATTTCTGAAAGTTTGTTTTTAGTATGTAGAATTGCAACAGACTTCTGTTTAGTAATTTGGTATCCTGCAACTTAAACAAATTCATTTATGAGTTCTGGAAGTATTTTGGTGGAATCTTAAAGATTTTTTTTCTTTTTTTGTATAGTATCATGCCATCTTCCACACAGTGACATTTTTAGGTCTTTTGTTCCAATTTGGGTTTCTTTTATTTTTATTTCTTGTCTACTTGCTGTGGCTAGGATTACCAATACTGTGTTGATAAAATTGGCAAGCGTAGGCATCCTTCTCTTTCCCTGATCTTGGAGGAAAATGCTTTCAGCTTTTCACTGTAGAGTATGATGTTACCTGTGGGCTTATCATATATGGCCATTATTAAGATGATGTATGTTGCCTCTGTACCCACTTTATTGAGAACTTTTATCATAAATCGACGTTGAGTTTTTTCAAAAGCTTTTCCTGCATCTATTGAGATGAGCACATTATTTTTACTCAAGTCATTAATATGGTGTATCATATAAATTGATTTTCCCTGAGATAAATCACACTTGATTATGGTATATGATCCTTTCATTGTATTCTTAAATTTGGTTGGAGTGTATTTACATCTCTGTTCATTAGTGATATTGGCCTGTAATTTATTTTTGTGATATCTTTGTCTAGTTTTGGTATCAAGGTAATGGTAGCCTCATGGAATGATTTCAGAAGCACTTCTTCCTCTGCAACTTTTAGGATTAGTTTGAGAAGGATAGGTTTAAACTCTTCTAAATGTTTGGTAGAATTCACCTATGAAGCTGTTTGCTTCTAGATTTTTGCTTTGGGGCTTTTTAAAAAAATTATTACTCATTCAATTTCATTATTAGTTATTGGTCTGTTCATATTTTCTGTTTCTTCCTGATTCAGTCTTAAGAGGTTGTATGTTTTTAGGAATTTGTGCATTTCTCCTTGGTTGTCCGTTTTATAGATGTATAAAGGTTCATGGTACTCTCTTATACTCCTTCCTATTTTTGTGGCATTATTTGGAACTTTTCCTTTTCTGATTTTCTTTTAACTGGATCCTCTCTTTTCCTTTCTTTTTTTTTTTTTCCCTTGCCTCTTTTTTTTTTTTTTTTGACCTTCCTGTGCTTTTTATATTTTATTTTATTTTATTTTGTAACATCTTTATTGGACTATAATTGCTTTGCAATGGTGTGTTAGTTTCTGCTTAATAACAAAGTGAATCAGCTATACATATACATATATCCCCATATCTCCTCCCTCTTGCGTCTCCCTCCCACCCTCCCTATCCCACCCCTCTAGGTGGTCACAAAGCACCAAACTGATCTCCCTGTGCTATGGGGCTGCTTCCCACTAGCTATCTATTTTGCATTTGGTAGTATATGTAAGTCCATGCCACTCTCTCACTTCATCCCAGCTTATCCTTCCCCCTCCCCATGTCCTCAAGTCCATTCTCTACGTCTACAT
This sequence comes from Balaenoptera physalus, assembly GCF_965194825.1. NCBI lineage: Eukaryota > Metazoa > Chordata > Mammalia > Artiodactyla > Balaenopteridae > Balaenoptera > Balaenoptera physalus. The sequence goes on from NC_138883.1 coordinate 149,216,530, forward strand.
CTTTATTCCTCTCCTGCCCCTAGGTTCTTCAGAAACACTTTTTTTTTTGATTCCATATATATGTGTTAGCATACGGTATTTATTTTTCTCTTTCTGACTTACTTCACTCTGTATGACAGTCTCTAGGTCCATCCACCTCACTACAAATAACTCAGTTTTGTTTCTTTTTATGGCTGAGTAATATTCCATTGTATATAGGTGCCACATCTTCTTTATTCATTCATCTGTTGATGGACACTTAGGTTGCTTCCATGTCCTGGCTATTGTAAATAGAGCTGCAGTGAACATTGTGGTACATGTCTCTTTTTGAATTATGGTTTTCTCAGGGTATATGCCCAGTAGTGGGATTGCTGGGTCATATGGTAGTTCTAGTTTTAGTTTTTTAAGGAACCTCCATACAGTTCTCCATAGTGGCTGTATCAATTTACATTCCCACGAACAGTACAAGAGGGTTCCCTTTTCTCCACACCCTCTCCAGCATTTATTGTTTGTAGATTTTTTGATGATGGCCATTCTGACTGGTGTGAGGTCATTGTAGTTTTGATTTGCATTTCTCTGATGATTAATGATGTTGAGCATCCTTTCATGTGTTTGTTGGCAATCTGTATATCTTCTTTGGAGAAATGTCTATTTACATCTTCTGCCTGTCTTTGGATTGGGTGGTTTCATTTTTTGATATTGAGCTGCATGAGCTGCTTGTAAATTTTGGAGATTAATCCTTTGTCCATTGCTTCATTTGCAAATATTTTCTCCCATTCTGAGGGTTGTCTTTTTGCCTTCTTTATGGTTTCCTTTGCTGTGCAAAAGATTTTAAGTTTCATTAGGTCCCATTTCTTTATTTTTGTTTTTATTTCCATTTCTCTAGGAGGTGGGTCAAAAAGGATCTTGCTGTGATTTATGTCATAGAGTGTTCTGCCTATGTTTTCCTCTAAGAGTTTTATAGTGTCTGGCCTTACATTTGGGCCTTTAATCCATTTGGAGTTTATTTTTCTGTATGGTGTTAGGGAGTGTTCTAATTTCATTCTTTTACATGTAGCTGTCCAGTTTGCCCAGCACCACTTATTGAAGAGGCTGTCTTTTCTCCATTGTATATTCTTGCCTCCTTTATCAAAAATAAGGTGACCATATTTGCATGGGTTTATCTCTGGGCTTTCTATCCTGTTCCATTGATCTATATTTCTGTTTTGGTGCCAATACCATACTGTCTTGGTTACTGTAGCTTTGTAGTATAGTCTGAAGTCCAGGAGCCTGATTCCTCCAGCTCCGTTTTTCTTTCTCAAGATTGCTTTTGCTATTCGGGGTCTTTTGTGTTTCCATACAAATTGTGAAATTTTTTGTTCTAGTTCTGTGAAAAATGCCATTGGTAGTTTGATAGGGATTGCATTGAATCTGTAGATTCCTTTGGATAGTATAGTCATTTTCACAATGTTGATTCTTGCAATTCAAGAACATGGTATATCTGTCCATCTGTTTGTATCATCTTAAATTTCTTTCATCAGTGTCTTATAGTTTTCTGCATACAGGTCTTTTGCCTCCTTAGGTAGGTTTATTCCTAGGTATTTTATTCTTTTTGTTGCAGTGGTAAATGGGGGTGTTTCCTTAAGTTCTCTTTCAGATTTTTCATCATTAGTGTATAGGAATGCAAGAGATTTCTGTGCATTAATTTTGTATTCTGCTACTTTATAAAATTCATTGATTAGCTCTAGTAGTTTCCTGGTAGCATCTTTAGGATTCTCTATGTATACTATCATGTCATCTGCAAACAGTGACAGCTTTACTTCTTCTTTTCCAATTTGGATTCCTTTTATTTCTTTTTCTTTTCTGATTGCTGTGGCCAAAACTTCCAAAACTATGTTGAATAATAGTGGTGAGAGCGGACAACCTTGTCTTGTTCCTCATCTTAGAGGAGATGGTTTCAGTTTTTCACCATTGAGAACGATGTTGGCTGTGGGTTTGTCATATATGGCCTTTATTATGTTGAGGTAAGTTCCCTCTATGCCTACTTTCTGGAGGGTTTTTATCATAAATGGGTGTTGAATTTAGTCGAAAGCTTTTTCTGCATCTGTTGAGATGATCATATGGTTTTTCTCCTTCAATTTGTTAATATGGTTTATCACATTGATAGATTTGCATATATTAAAGAATCCTTGCATTCCTGGGATAAACCCCACTTGATCATGGTGTATGATCCTTTTAATGTGCTGTTGGATTCTGTTTGCTAGTATTTCGTTGAGGATTTTTGCATCTTTGTTCATCAGTGATATTGGCCTGTAGTTTTCTTTCTTTGTGACATCTTTGTCTTGTTTTGGTATCAGGGTGAGGGTGGCCTCGTAGAATGAGCTTGGGAGTGTTCCTCCCTCTGCTATATTTTTGGAAGAGTTTGAGAAGGATAGGTGTTAGCTCTTCTCTAAATGTTTGATAGAATTCGCCTGTGAAGCCATCTGATCCTGGGCTTTTGTTTGTTGGGGGATTTTTAATCACAGTCTCAATTTCAGTGCTTGTGATTGGTCTGTTTATATTCTCTATTTCTTCCTGGTTCAGTCTTAGAAGGTTGTGCTTTTCTATGAATTTGTCCATTTCTTCCAGCTTGTCCATTTTATTGGGATATAGTTACTTGTAGTAATCTCTCATGCTCCTTTGTATTTCTGCAGTGTCGGTTGTTACTTCTCCTTTTTCATTTCTAATTCTATTGATGTGAGTCTTCTCCCCTTTTTTCTTGATGAGTCTGGCTACTGGTTTATCAATTTTGTTTATCTTCGCAGAGAACGAGCTTTCAGTTTTATTGATCTTTGCTATTGTTTCCTTCATTTCTTTTTCATTTATTTCTGATCTGATCTTTATTTCTTTCCTTTTGCTTTGGGGTTTTTTTGTTCTTTCTCTAATTGCTTTAGGTGTAAGGTTAGGTTGTTCATTTGAGATGTTTCTTGTTTCTTGAGGTAGGAATGTATTGCTATAAACTTCCCTCTTAGAACTGCTTTTGCTGCATCCCATAGGTTTCGGTCGTCGTGTTTTCATTGTCATTTGTTTCTAGGTATTTTTTGATTTCCTCTTTGATTTCTCCAGTGATCTCTTGGTTATTAAGTAGTGTATTGTTTAGCCTCCATGTGTTTGTATTTTTTACAGATTTTTTCCTGTAATTGATATCTAGTCTGATAGCATTGTGGTCAGAAAAGATACTTGATATGATTTCAATTTTCTTAAATTTACCAAGGCCTGATTTGTGATCCAAGATATGATCTATCCTGGAGAATGTTCCATGAGCAGTTGAGAAGAAAGTGTATTCTGTGGTTTTTGAATGGAATGTCCTATAAATATTAAGTCCATGTTGTTTAATGTATCATTTAAAGCTTGTGTTTCCGTATTGATTTTCATTTTGGATGATCTGTCCATTGGTGAAAGTGGGGTGTTAAGGTCCCCTACTATTATTGTGTTACTGTCGATTTCCCCTTCTTTGGCTGTTAGCATTTGCCTTATGCATTGAGTTGCTCCTGTGTTGGGTGCATAAATATTTACAATTGTTATGTCTTCTTCTTGGATGGATCCCTTGATCATTATGTAGTGTCCTTCTTTGTCTCTTGTAATAGTCTTTATTTTAAAGTCTATTTTGTCTGAAATGAGAATTGCTACTCCAGCTTTCTTTGATTTCCATTTGCATGGAATATCTTTTTCCATCCCCTCATTTTCAGTCTGTATGTGTCACTATGTCTGAAGTGGGTCTCTTGTAGACAGCATATATACAGGTCTTGTTTTTGTATCCATTCAGCCAGTCTGTGTCTATTGGTGGGAGCATTTAATCCATTTACTTTTAAGGTAATTATCGGTATGTATGTTCCTATTCCCATTATCTTAATTGTTTTGGGTTTGTTATTGTAGGTCTTTTCCTTCTCTTGTGTTTCCTGCCTAGAGAAGTTCCTTTAGCATTTGTTGTAAAGCTGGTTTGGTGGTGGTCAGTTCTCTTAGCTTGTGCTTGTCTGTAAAGGTTTTAATTTCTCCATCAAATCTGAATGAGATCCTTGCTGGGTAGAGTCATCTTGGTTGTAGGTTTTTCCCTTTCATCACGTTAAATATGTCTTGCCACTCCCTTCTGGCTTGCGAGTTTCTGCTGAAAGATCAGCTGTTAACCTTATGGGGATTCCCTTGTATGTTATTTGTTGCTTTTCCCTTGCTGCTTTTAATATTTTTTCTTTGAATTTAATTTTTGTTAGTTTGATTAATATGTGTTTTGGTGTGTTTCTCCTAGGGTTTATCCTGTATGGGACTCTCTGTGCTTCCTGGACTTGGGTGACTATTTCCTTTCCCATGTTAGGGAAGTTTTCGACCATAATCTCTTCAAATATTTTTCAGACCCTTGTCTTTCTCTTCTTCTTCTGGGACCCCTATAATTCGAATGTTGGTGCATTTAATGTTGTCCCAGAGGTCTCTGAGACTGTCCTCAGCTCTTTTCATTCTTTTTTCTTTATTCTGCTCCTTGGCAGTTATTTCCACCATTCTGTCTTCCAGCTCACTTGTTTGTTCGTTCTGCCTCAGTTATTCTGCTATCGATTCCTTCTAGTGTATTTTTCATTTCATTTATTGTGTTGTTCATCACTGTGTTTGTTCTTTAGTTCTTCTAGGTCTTTGTTAAACATTTCATGTATTTTCTGAATCCATGCCTCCATTCTATTTCCGAGATTTTGGATCATCTTTACTATCATTACTCTGAATTCTTTTTCAGGTAGGTTGCCTATTTCCTCTTCATTTATTTGGTCTTGTAGGTTTTTACCTTGCTCCTTCGTCTCTAACATATTTTTTTGTCGTTTCATTTTTTTTGATGGGTGGGGCTGTGTTCCTGTTTTACTCGTTTAACCTGAGGTGTCCAGCACTGGAGTTTGCATGCAGCTGGACAAGAGCCGTGTCTTGTTGCTGAGATGAGGACCTTCGGGAGACCTCACTTTGATTAATATTCCCTGGGGTCTGAGGTTCTCTGTTAGTCCTGTGGTTTGGACTTGGCGCTCCCACCACAGGAGCTCAAGCCCAACCCACAGGCTGGGAACCAAGATTTGTATGGAGCGGCAAAAGAAAAAAGAAGAAAAGAAAAGATAAAATTAGGAAAATAAAAAATATATTAGAAAAAATAAAAATATAAGTGAAACAGTAACAAGTTAAAACAGAAGCACAAGAGCAAAAAAAAACAAAAACTGGAAAAGGCCTTAGCTGTGGGGGTGGGGCTTAGGTGAGGGCGGGGACCTATGCTAAGGACTTGTGCCACCGAAAATGGCAGCATGGTGGGAGGGGTCATTGGAGTGTGGAGTGTAGAAGTAAGGCCCTGGGTGGGGGTACGTGGACAGGGCTTAGGCTCAGCGCAGCCGGAGGGGCCCTCTGAGCGCAGAGGATCAGGCCCGGGACCTCAGCAGCGTCCCAGGGCCCAAGTGGGCAGGGGAAATGCCGGCCACATTCCCTTCCGATCCTCCGATCTCCCTAGTGTACCTCCCCGTCCCCGTTGCTCCCCTCACCATGGGTGGGCCCCTCTGGGCATGGGAACCCCTCCTCTCCCCCAGCCGCCCCTCTGGGGCACTGATCCCATCCTGCCTCCACTTCTCCTCCCCTCTCCGCCCCCCTCCCATGTCCTACCTGGTCGCTCAGGGGTTCATCCCGTCCCCTTAGGTGTTCGTTGTCCCCCACCAGTGCCTGGTAGGTGCCCAGTTATGTGATTCAGTTATAAATATACAAATATCTATTCATTTTCAGATTCTTTTCCCATATAGGTTACTACACAATATTGAGTAGAGTTCCCTGCACTATACAGTAGATCCTTGATTATTTTATATACAGTAGTGAGTATATGTTAATCTAACCTCCTAATTCATCCCTCCCCTACCCTTTCCCCTTTGGAAACCATAAGTTTGTTTTTTGTTTTTAATTCAGGTATATTTATTGAAGATAAAAAACTAGAGATTAATAAAAGAGTAAGCGGATTTCCACATATGGCTAACACAAATGCCTAAGTTTGTTTTTGAGGTCTGTGACTCCGTTTGTTTTTTGTAAATAAGTTCATTTGTATCATTTTTTAGATTCCAAATATGTGGTATCGTATGATATTTGTCATTTTCTAACTCACTTCAACTAGTATACTTATCTCTAGGTCCATTCATGTTGCTGCAAATGGCATTATTTCATTCTTTGTTATGGCTGAATAAATAGTATTCCATTGTGTATGTGCACCACTTCTTTATCCATTCATCTGTCGATGGATACTTAGGTTTGCTATTTTAAATAGTGCTCAATGGACATTAGGGTGCATGCATCTTTTGGAATTAATGGTTTTCTCCTTATGTATGCCCAAGTGTGATTACTAGATCATATAGTAGCTCTATTTTTAGTTTTTTAAGGAACTTCCATACTCTTCTTCATAGTGGCTGTACCAGTTTACATTCACACCAACAGTGTAGGAGGGTTTCCTTTTCTCCACACCCTCTACACCATTTATTGTTTGTAGACTTTTTGATGATGGCCATTCTGAACAGCGTGAGGTGATACCTCATTAGAGTACTGATTTGCATTTTTCTAATAATTAGGGATGTTGAGCATCTCTTCACGTGACTCTTGGCCATCTGTATGTCTTCTTTGGAGAGATGTCTGTTTCGGTCTTCCATTTTTTGATTGGGTTTTTTTTTTTATATTGAGCTGCATGAGCTGTTTTTATATTTTGGAGATTAATCCTTTGTCCGTTGATTCATTTGCAAATATTTTCTCCCATTCTGAAGACTGTCTTTTCATCTTGTTTATGGTTTCCTTTGCTGTGCTAAAAACTTTTCAGTTTAATTAGGTCCCACTTGTTTATTTTTGTTTTTCTCATTACTTTAGGAGGTGGGTCAAAAAAGATCTTGGTGCGATTTATGTCAAAGAGTGTTTTGACTATGTTTTCCTCTAAGAGTTTTATGGTGTCTGGCTTTACATTTAGGTCTTTAATCCATTTGGAGTTTATTTTTGTGTTTAGGGAGTGTTCTAATTTCATTCTTTTACATGTAGCTGTCCAGTTTTTCCAGCACCACTTACTGAAGAGGCTGTCTTTGCTTCACTGTATATCCTTGCCTCCTTTGTTATAGATTCAGTGACCATAGGTGTATGGGTTTATCTCTGGGCTTTCTATCCTGTTCCATTGATCTATATTTGTTTTTGTACGAGTACCATACTGTCTTGATTACTGTAGCTTTGTAGTATAGTCTGAAGTCAGTTACCCTGATACCTCCAGCTCCGTCCCCCCCTCCCCCACCCCACCAAGATTGCTTTGGCTTCTCAAGGTGTTTTGTGTTTCCATACAAATTGTAAACTTTTTTGTTCTAATTCTGTGAAAAATGCCATTGGTAATTTGATAGGGAGTACACTGAATCTGTAGATTGCTTTGGGTAGTATAGTCATTTTCACAACATTGATTCTTCCAGTCCAAGAACATGGTATATCTCTCCAGCTGTTTGTGTCATCTTTGATTTATTTCATCAGTATCTTATACTTTTCTGCATACAGGTCTTTTGCCTCCTTAGGTATGTTTATTCCTAGATATTTTATTCTTTGTGTTGCAGGGGTAAATGGGATAGTTTCCTTAATTTCTCTTTCTGATCTTTCATTGTTAGTGTATAGGAACGCAAGAGATTTCTGTTTGTTAATCTTGTATCCTGCGACTTTACTAAATTCATTGATTAGTTCTGGTAATTTTCTGGTGGCATCTGCACAAACTGCAGATTAAATCCCCACAATCGGCCCATGTTATGTTTTTCTAAAAACTATGAGGAGACAAAACCATATACAAGTTGGCCCTATGGAACATGAATAAACACATACATCCACATACACTTACAGGCACAGTGGGAAGACTCCGCCTGCCCCCCTCCTCCTGCTGTGTCTTCTGCCAGGATGCACTGGCAACAGGGGCTCACTCCAAATCCCCCACCCCCAATGCGGCAGCAGGCAACTGGGTGATGAGGATCAGTGTGCAGGATTTTAAACTAGGATTATGAAGTTAAACAATACTAAAAATAGTGGGCAAACAGACCAAACCAGCACTTTATTTTAAAAAGTTTTATTCTGCAGATTTAGAAATTTGAGATTTTTTTTTTAATAACTGCAAAAGAAATTCAGTCACACCTATTGATTGATTAACAGAATGTAGTGGTGTATTATCTAAACAGAAATTGTGTTGATGTGCCATAATAAATTGTCTATTAGTAAAAAAATACACTTTAGGGCACAGCATCATATCACAAATTACAGTAGGGATACTTTGCAAGAATTTATTCAAACTAGAGAATTCTGAGTAACTGTATCTTTTGAATGCAGCATTTAAAAATGTAACAACTCTGTGCATTCTTTTTCTTAAAAAACTGACCTTGTGTGTGTCATAGAAATGCTGCTTTATTGCTGCAGAGGTCAAAGTTCAAGGCTCAAGAGGTACAGGAGAGAATACAAAGGTAGCCTTAAGAAACTTGGTTTTGTTTATGTATAAAAAAGGTAAAGTTTATAAAAGTTAATTTACAAACCAAGAACAAAGTGGTATGCACGTCTTATGTACAAGCATCCTTAAAACATCAGAAGTTTTTAAATGCCATAGCCAAAAAAAAAAAAGAGAGAGAGAAAACAACCACTGCCCCTTGCCAAACAAACAAAACAAAAAAAAAAAACCACCCCAAATCACACCATTATTTTCTTCTGGGTGATTACACATTTCTGAAACCACCAAATCCACAATTTACTCAATCTTTTCATGATACAGTATCTAAATGTGCACAAAAGCCATAAAAACTTAGTAATACACAGAACGATCTAAGAATTAAAAACACGAGGGTAAGGCATTCCTGCTGGTTAGTATGTCTACGGTGATATGGTTAACTTATAGATCCAAAGAGGCCACAGAACCAGTCTCACATGCTTTGGTGTGTTCCCTAAGAAAAATGAGTTTTCATATACAGTAAGTAATTGTCTTCACTTGCCCTGCCCCGCCAAAAAAAAAAAAGCTATAAATTCCCCTTGCTGTACATTTCTGTTAAATCCACTACACTCGTTATATATTTGAGGTGCTTTTTAAAAACGTGTGATTACCTCATGCATAATAAAAATGTGTATGCCAGGCCAGGGCCATAATAAAGTCTGAAACAGTGTACTTTGGAAAGAACAGAACTCAAATGCACCCCACTTACTGGCTGGTATTTTAACGGAAATCAATATGTGAAGTTAAGCAGTGACCATATAAAAGTACAAAACTCATTACAAAGCATCACATCTTGGAGCCTGTAGCCAACACCAACCCCCAACATGCAGCAGGCAGCATGTTTCCCGAGCGCGGTTCAGGGGATGTTCACTCAGCCTCTCCAGTTCAAACAAAGCGTGTGATACTAACACACTGCAGTATCAATTCTAGGAAAAGTATAATACTTGATGGAGTGGTTCCATTTAGATTTAGTAAGTACGTTTAACCCAGTTTCACATTATTTAATCAAGTTCCTATATTTTAAGAATTAAAAGTGGTCAATCAGGACAGAAACACAGTTTGCTCCAACAAGATAATTTGGATCTCCAGGAAGACACTTGTTCTGCCAGGTTTTAGGATCGCCTACGAGAGAAAAAAAAGTTCATGTCATTTCTGGTTGGTTAAACTGCTATCTGTAATGCTGTGCAATCATGGGACAAACATAAACATATATATTTAGATACAATTTTCCTCTGTTTCTTCACAGCATACTGCACTTGTACCAAAACTCTTAGTGCTATATGCTTCATTGGAGACCCACTGGAATCTAATGATCCAAAAGCTGTTGCAGATTTCTCTTTTATTTTTTATGTTTTCAAGTTCGAGCCTTTTAAAAAATGAATAAAAGTTAGGGTGATCATGTGCCTGGGACAGTTCCAGTTTGCCCCTGAGTCCAAACACTTATTAAGAGTACCCTTCTTTCACTTTCAAAAGTTTGGACAATAATTATATGATCACCCCATTTGAGCTGAGTATGAGAGCACATTTCTCACACTTGACAGACCAAATGAAACCCTGAACATTCTGCAGAATTCGGTTAAGGAGTCTCCTCCCCTTTACAAAAAAATAAATAAATAAAATAAAATTCATTAAGACTGGGCCAGAGTTTCTTAGCCCTGATCCTGCTGTACAACAAAACCATTCATGATGCTTCCAAAAGTCACTGAACTGAGTAAGACTGAAGCAGGGCCTGGGCTTTGGAGTTTTTAACCAGCTTTTAACCAGGTGATTTGAGATTTGCAGCTACAGCTAAGGAGCCCTGGCAGTGGACTCAACGTAAAGAAGGCTGGGACAGCCGAACATCTCTTGTGTCCATGGTAAGCGACAGTCAAAGCTGCTGCCTGTAAAGCAACAGTTCTCCACCAGGAGCAGTTCTGCCCCCCAGGGGACAATGTCTGGAGGCAATTTTGCTTGTCACAACTGGCATCTAGCGGGTGGAGGCCAGGAAGGCTGCTAAACACCCCACAGGGCCAAGGCTGAGAAACCCTGCTGCAGACTGTAAGCTGTCCGTTACCTAAGTGACGTCTGAGTCATGGTGGGCTCAGCAGTTTAAAACAGAGGGGTTTAACTTCACAGATACATGTGCACTTATGCAATACTGCAGATAAATTGTTTAGGCAGTGAGATAGAGTTATGACAACTCTTGGGAAAAACTTTAGGTTCAAAATTCTTTCCAATATACTAATAAATACTTCTTGGAATTAAGTCAGTAGCTATCAAAATCTACCCTTGACTTTTTAAAACAGAACTTTATAGTAGCAAAAGCATTCCAGAATTACATTTCTCTTCTAGGTGTACATACTCAAATTTAACACAGGAAAAAGTAAGTTGTTTCAATCTAACAAACAAAATAACTTATGTTCTGTGGCACAAAACAAATTATACGAAGCATACTGATTTTTTTCATATCTGGAAAAAAATCACTTATAAAACAAGTAACGACAGACAGTGACTTTAAGGACCCTCAACCTATTTTGGGTTAGAGGACGATCACAGCCCACACTAAAACCTGACTTTTGGAATATATGTTTTAAATGCAGTTTTATTAATGTTAATTCATTAGTTCAAACTAGGCTAATAAAATGTTTCTCAGTGGAGTCCCTGAAGAACTTTTCCCAGAAAATGGGGTACTTGTGAATGAATATATGTAATATTTTATGTTGGGTAATACTAAAATATGTTCTTTACACCGTAAAACTCTATTTCATACTGTACCAAACTAAAACTGTATAATGCTCATCTGATTTATCAAAAATTCAGAAGAACTTTAAATTCTTTTTTTCTACATCAGGTTCAATTAAAGTGTTCTATGCCATAAATATAGAAACTTCTGACTTTAGTCTAACTGACTTAGTCACCCAAGGAAGTGAGAAATGTGAAAATGCAATGGAAGCTTTGAAATTATGATCTCGACAGCAAAAAGCCATTTTCAAAGTGTATTATATAAAAGTTATTTTGAGTTTTACATGGAAAAACCATGGCCAAGTACGATCACAGTGTAAGGTCTTTTATCTTTCAAGTTTCTCTAGTGTGTGTGTATACACACACACACACACACACACACATATCTACAAAGTATATATATACACTTTGTAGACTGAGAAATAGTAACCAAAAATAGAAATTATTACATAAAGGAATCCAATCATCTTAGTATGAAGATGAAAATGCATATATATATGCAGGACAATATCAAATCTCCCACCTCATCTTAAAAATTTTGACAGAACAAATAATTCTGTTGAACACCAAGAAACAGTCAACCTTTGGCCAAATCATCAATGTTTACAAGGCAGAAGCTTCTCTACCTTTCAGTTTTCATTTACAATATATGCACCACAAATAAACTCCAAAACACTGGTGATGCCTACAAGGCCACAGGAACAGAGGGAGGATCTGCGCACAGACAGCACGGGTAGCTCCGTCAGCCCGGGGGTCAATCAACGACAGTACCCAAAGCCCCCAAAGGACAGAGTGAAGACAGCATACCCGACGAGGAGTCGGATGATTTTAGAGCAAAAGACCAACCGTCAGGAGTCATGGACGCACAGTGTGGTAAGCGCAGCTCCACGGGCTTCAGGAACTTGAGGCCATGGGGCCCGCACATCACTAAGGGGCTCAGCAGGGTCTCACCTGGGGGGGTGGGGGGAGAGAGGTTAGACGGCTGGCTTCCTTCTAGACCCACAGTTCTCCTCACCCTCCTTCTAACCATATGCTTTAAAGCCAAAGAGGGTTAGTTCTCTATAGTAGCACTGACCAAGAAAAATGTAACAGGAGCCACATATGTAACTTAATATTTTCCAGTAGCCACATTAAAAAGGAACAGTTAAAGTCAATTTTAATATTTTATATAACCCAATATATGCAAAATATTACTTCAACATGTGAGCAATATACTGAATCTTTGAAACTGATGTGTATTTTACACTTCTAGCCAGTTTCAATTAAAATAGCCACAATTCAAGTGCTAAATAGCCACAACGTTGCTGGTGGCTACTTCATTCAATCACAGCATTCTTATGGTATAAGACATACTCAAACATTTTACAAATGTTACTTATATCTTGTGTTTTTAATGTTGTATTTGCTACAGGCTTGGTTTAAGAGATTCATGCAGGAGGGCCAACACGTTAGTATTCTGGCAAAATGTACGAAAATGAGCTAAAATAATGAATTTAAGGAAGCAAAGCACTGCTAAAATATTCTAAAAGAAGCTGCAACGTGGTTCATTATCATATCATCCTGACAGATCTGGAAGACTGTGAAAAATAAGAGCATTCCTAGATTCCTGAAGCAGCTCAGAAACACACACCACACCAGCCGATGGGGATGCTTCCTCCTCCGCGGCGTGTTCACTTGTGCAAGGTCTGCGGGGTGAGGAACCTGCGAGCCTTACATTCCACCAGCAGGTGGCGGCACAGAGCAAGGCCTTTGGAGTGGGTGTTACCTAACCCATCTCTAGAGCTGCAAGGCAGGAACGACTCAAAGACAAATCTGGTAAGGTCGGCTAAGACTGGCTGGCAGGTACAGGAGTGCCCACTGACCCATCCCCTACTGTCACCATCACAGTGAAGGTAGCACAGGCTCCCCTCTCCACAGTGCTCATTCGAGAGGCCCTCCCTAGTAGAAGGAACTTGAGGGCAGCCAGGGTGTGGGAAGAAAAGAGGTCTAGGGTATCCTGTCTACTGAGCACGATAAGCTTTGAAGAGCACACAGGGCAACTCGAGTTATTGAAACTAAGCAGGCAATCACACACTCACCTTTCTCCTTATCCAAAGGCGGGAGGATGCTGTTGTCTCGGCAGACCTTGAAATAGATTTCCTGCTCGACTCCCTCAGGAATGGCTCCTTGTGGGATAATTATACTAACGCCGGTCTCTATGGAGCTCAGCACCCCGCCGTTGCTGTTAAATACGCCGCGGGCGGTGGCCACCACAGTGTGACCGTCCTCATCTTCATCCTCTTCTACAGCTGAGGGACTGAGAGTTCAGAAATGGCTAATGAGTACATTCCTAGTGACATACAGGAGCTTTCACTGCTAGTCTAGTCGGTGGTTTCATTCTATTTTTATCTCTCCATATAATCAAGCAGTTACTTACTTTAATAAGTTTTCAGTGACAGACTTTACTCACAGGGCTAACTAAGCATATTCTTCCTTGAGAAGTCAATGTCATTTTTAAAGGTAACTAGTCAAGTTACCTTCATTACTGATTTTTGCAATCAGAACATGCAAAGCCTGATACATTGCTCACCCAATATTTTACATCCATGAAATTGGTGTTTTAAAATTGATGGCACATCATGGTTTAATTGGTAGCATGTTTTTTCCTTCTTAGTGATACGTAAGACAGTGGTGCATCTCACAACTGATGGCATCTTAGACCTGATAAAATACACTAATTAGGCTCGCTCTCTCCTGAGGATTTCTGGTGTGCATACTATGGCCTTCCCTCCCCACTCCCTAAGCACAGACGCCCAATTCCGTGAGGTAATAAAGACTCTGGTGTGGTCAATCGCTCATGGAGAGGAGACGGTCCATTCACGTGGTTACACAAAGACACCCGAGGCAGAGGGGATGCGGTACCGATTCTCCTTCAAAAGTGGAGGTTCTCAGGACTTGCTGAAGTAAAGTTTTGGGCCAGGACTAAAGGTGAGCAGGAAGATGGGCCAACGAAATGAAAGTAAGTGCAGGGAGCTGCTGCTTCACTCCTCCGTGGCCAGAGTGGTGGGGATGGGCTCCTCCCGGGGGCAGTGGCGCCATGGGCGCCCTGGGGGGGGAGCCTGCTCCTCCACACCCCCCTGGCTGTCCTTCTGCTCGGGAGGCAGCCTGCAGGTGGCCCGCGAGTGCTTTCTGCGTGGCCAGCACGGGTCTGGTCGGTCACTGTGCAGATGAGGGAAGGGGAGTAGGGAGCGCGGCTCCAGGCAGGCTAGCTTCATCTCATTTGCTCAGCCATCTGACCAAAACTATTAAGAAAGCTCTTTTTTAAACAACCATTTTGAGGTTATTACATCTTTACTTCTTTTCAAACTCACTGTTGAATAAACAGTGGATGAGGAATACAGATACTCTATTATTTTTGAGATATTCTCCAAACGTGCCTCCCCAGCTGGAGGTCAGAGGTCATGGGAAGCCAGGGCTGGTTAGGAGTCTGGCTCTGAGGTCAGAAGTCAGACCAGTGGCTGGGTCTAGGCTCCCTGAACACGGCTGTGTGACCCTGAGTGAAACGCAGTGCCTCTCAGCCTGGGTTCTTACACAATGAAGATAATGAGCACCAGCTTTAGTGCCTCTTGCAGAACCTTTAGTCATTCCAACATTTTGGACAACACCATTCAGCTTAAAGTTCGAGTTGAAATCATCAGTCAGGTTCCCTAAACTACACCCAACTCACGTGAGAGACATCACCAGGCCAAGAAAAAGGCAAAAATCTTACCTCACGGGCACAGCTTTAGGCCCTGTGCTGATACTGTTTACTTGATATTTAGGCTTATTATCTGTGTGGACAGAGAACGTCTCAACTCCGCTGTCAAACTCCGGAGGCTGCGTGGAACCGTGTGCTTTCACCAGAGTTTTCGGAGAAGTGGGGGCTTTGGAAGACAAGTCAGGTTTATGTGCAGTTTCACTCGTCAGGAGATTGTGACTGAATTTAGGACTTTCAAACTTGCGTTCAAATGGCCGCGCAGAACTTGTATATGGTTTTGGTGTGAATCGATTGTATGCTGGAGTGATCGTTTTCTGAGTCTGTTCGGCCCCGTTAGCTGGGGCTTTATCTGGGAAACTCTTCTGGGGATAGAAAGCAGACTGGGCAGCGTCTTCTCGGTTGGCTGGTCTGTAAGCTGCTGGCTTATTCTGAGATGGGGGTGGGTCTGGTTTGGACACTAAAGAGCTCTGAAAATCCAATGACATGGAATTACCTGAAAAACACATATAAGTATTACAAAAACTTCCTGAAAACAGAGTATAATCTGTAAAAATATTGAATTACTATGTTGTACATCAAAACTAATATTATAAGTCAACTATACTTCAATAAGAAAAACAATAAAGTACATTCGGTGGCTTGAACAAAAAAAATTACAAACCCATCTCTAACTGATTGTAATGGTTTGTGAGATGGAAAGGATGTTATAATGGGTCAAGAATAAAACCTATCCAGATGCGTAATTCATTCATGAAAGTATCAACAAGTGATATTCTGTGGGAGACCGTGGTGACCATGTTAAACTAAGTTTTTAGGAATAAATCTTGAAACAATTTTTCATCCATACAGAAAACAAAAACCAGAACGCCCTTCCTGACACAAATTCTAACAGTCATCTGATGTCCCTCTCACCTTAACCTGTCCTGGTGTCAGAGTCCATGACTGGGTCTGGGTCAGCAGTCTGAGGCCACTCTTGACCCCTGGTGGCCGTGTGTGATGCTGAGGGGCCAGGAGGTAGCAGGGACACCTGGGACAGCGTTCATGTACCTGCTGCCTGGAGTCAGGGTCATGTGGCTAGGAGTCCTGGCCTCCAGAGACTGGCATCGGAGCGACCCCGCTCCAGTGTCCACAATAAATTAGAAACAGAATGACAAAACTGGCCATGTTAAAAAAAAAAACCAGTACTACAAAACTCACCATAATTAAAGTTAAAAAAGAAAAGTCACAGATTGGCAGAAGCTATTTACAACATGTATAACTGATTTTTAAAAAAATTAGGATCCAAAACCTATGAAGAATACCTATACATCCACAAGAAAGAATCAACCAAGAGGAAAACAGGCAAAGACCTGAACAAGCAAAAACCCAAGTGAGGACTAGACTAACCAGTAATCATCCAGTAAGATACTCAACATCACTATTAATTAGGAAAATGCAAAACAGAAACAAAAAACATCATTTCACATCCATTAAACTGGCAAAACTTACAAGTTTGGTAATGCCAAGCATTGGCAAAGATGTGGAATAACAGAAATTTCCATGTACAGATAGATCTTCCTCGACTTCCCAGGGGAGGTTCAAAGTCAAAAATGTGCTTAATACACGGGACCTACCAGAACATCATAGCTCAGCCCAGTCTCCCTGAATGTGCTCAGAATACTCTCACTAGCCTACACAGTTGGGCAAGATCATCTAACACAAAATATTATAATAAAGTGTTAAATATCTCATGTGATCTATTGAATACTGTCCTGTAAGTAAAAAACAGACTGGCTGTCTGGGTCCAGGACAGTTCAAAGTGTGTCAGTTATTCACCCCCGTGATGCAGCGTCTGACTGGGGGCTCTTCTCACAGCCGCTGCCCAGCTTCACGAGAGATTGTATTCCTTATTGCTAACCTGAGAAAAGATCGAAATTCGAAGTAGTTTCTAGTGAAATGTGTATCGCTTCTGCACCACGTAAAGTCAAACCATCATAAGTCAGGGACCCACTGTACCGCTGGTGGCAGTGCAAAATAGCACCAACTGAATTCTATGAAATACTTAAGGAAAAAATCATATCAGTGCTATACAAACTCTTCCAGAAATGAGAGAGGGAACACATCCCATCTCTCTGTCTTTCATGAAACTAGCACAACTTTGATACCAAAACCAGAACAAGGACATTATAAGGAAATTATAAACCAAAACTCCTTGTGAACGTAGTAAGATAACTTATTACAGAAACAGAATGAAGGAGACAAATCTTAGGATCATCTCAGTGTGTTTGGCCCACTGTATCTGCAGATGCAGAGCCCATGGACACAGAGGGTCGACTGTACTACACCAGTTACACAGGGGACTTGTGTATCTGCAGATTTCAGTGTGCATGGTGGGATGGGGGTGAAGGGGGGTGGTCCTGGAACCAGTCCCCTGCGGATACTGAGGGACAATGTACATAAAAGGAAAAAACAGTTGACAAAATGCTTTCAGTAAACTAGGACTAGAAGGGAACATTCTAAACATAATAAAAGGCACCTACAAAAACCCACAAAAACCCCTACAGCTAACGTTGTAACGGTGAAACATTCAATCCTCTCTCCTCACAATGGGGAACTAGCAAAAGATGTCTGCCACCATCACTTCAACTCAACATTTTACTAGACGTCTCAGCCAGTGCAAAAAAGGCATAAGGTTTGGAGAGTAAAAATTTAAACTTTATCTGCAGACATGATAGTGTGTAAAGAAAATCCTAACATAAAGTAATATCAAATTATACCCCTGGGATTGGACTCCTACATAAATACAGAGGAGCACTGTTTCCAGTAGCAAAACATCACCAGGAGATTGGTGAACTGTGGTGTATCCTTTGAAAGCACCAAATGAGAAGAGAGATGTTGGGAGGGTGGAGGCAACAGTCCCTTCCAGGACGTCTAATGGCTGTGGAGCTGGGAAGGTGGCATGAGGCAGTGGCACTTGCTGGAAGGCAAAGGGAAGGATTATGGGGAAGGGGAGAGGAAGATGAAGGAAGCAGGACAGGGGGGAGAGGAAGATGAAGGAAGCAGGACAGGGGGGAGAGGAAGATGAAGGAAGCAGGACAGGGGGGAGAGGAGCCAGGCCAGTGGCCCGGGAAGAGAGACAGTTACTGCTCACAGGTGTGAAGGAGAAGACGGGGTGCACACGCAGGGATGCCACCCTGAGGTGAGCGCTCTGGAGCTGATGAGATCTATCTCGATGAGCCTTCGCCACAGGACACAAATGCAAAGACGAGGTGCTCAGGGACATGTATTATGTGAAACTCTACGGCCGCCCTATATCCACGTGCGAAGACAGACATCACCATAATTTTTACAAACCACCATTCAAATATTTAGTTTTGGGTGTACTGGTAAACAAAAACTACTTCGAGAAATTAAGCTATGCTAAGGAGGCAGATTAAAATCTATTTCGCTAAAAGGCTTGTCCGACATAACTGTCGTTATCATAAAAAAGAAGAGATACTTATAACAAAACCCTTATTTTTTGCCGTTCTCAGCCCAGAGGTTTCGAGCACGTACTTTTCATCTTGTAAGTGTGAGTCTATTACAGTGGTCCTGCCAACTCCTGAGCCGCCTACCTTCGCCGAGTGTCCCCTTGGTGTGTGAGTGGAGGCTGAGGGCGGTGCTGGGGCCGGGCTGGGCGGCCTGGCTGTACTGGGCAGGCAGCGGCGGAGGGGGCGGTGTGGCCTGCAGTGGGTCATAGCGCTTCTCCCCAAACGGCCTGTCCACAGCTTCAACCTCAGCAGACTTCCCCCTGTGGAAAAATGAGGAAATGCCAACACCTGCAGGTGGGTCCACATTTACAAAGCAAGCTCCCATTCTTCTAAGTATCCCTGAGGTTTTTTTTTTAATTGAGAATTTCACAATTTACCCTTATGAGTATGGGTACTCTACCAAAATACACAAACAAGTTCAGCCAGTCATCAGCACAAGAGATGTAAAGACAGCACAGGTATTTTAAGAATATTAGTAAAACATCCAAAAGATGGCAACCAAAAGGCAGATGAAATTCGGGGTATACTTGTAATATTCAACACTGTGGTCTACAAAAAATAGTAACGGTTGGTAGGTTTAATGAAGTCTTCCAAATATTCTGAAAAATATTTATTGGCCCAAATCCTCATTAGATTCCCTTCTGGTGTAGTGCCTAAGAAGGTATGAAGCGCCAGCTTCTGGCGCAGACTAGGCACCACAGAAGGTGACCAGGGGCTGGCAAGCCCTTAGTCAAGGGCTGATAGGAAATGCTATCAGCTTCTTGGCCATACGGCCTCTGTCACGGCTATTCAAACTCTGCCCCAAAGCAGCCAAAAACAGCTTGTAAATGAAAGGGTACTGCTGTGTTCCAGTAACACTGGACATTTTTTTTACTTCAAAATTTGCCCTGGATTTACCAGATCCATTTTTTGTTTCGCAATTGCTAGAGCAGCAAATACTGCTTGATTTTTAAGGCTCATTTAAATCAAATTGTGAATGTATGCTTATTTTTTCAGATTGCCAACTGTTAACATAGAACACATAAAAGTCACACAAAAGAAATCTTTAAAGCAGGACCCATAATTGCGACACTGCCCTCTGAGCTCTGCAGAGCCAAAGCTGCACCAGCTTTACGTGCACATGCAGTCACACGGACACTTGTAATGTACTTTCACAGAAGATTACTGTCGCAGAGTCTAGTCATGATCGGCTTTAAAGCTGCGCCGTTATCTCATTTTGGGTGTTTGGACTAAGCACTGAAGACGACGTTAACACCTGCAAGTGCACGTAACGCCAGTGCCACAGCGAGGGACCCTCACGTCACAGCCTCACACCAATGCCCCGTCTTACCACATGACGCTCCTTTCCAAGTAGTCAGAGCTAGTATAAGAGCCAAGAAATCTAGGTGATGGCAAAGCAAGCGCAATAGAAAAATGAAAGAAAACGATCAATCTAAGTTTGCAGCAAACAGAACTCAAATGTCATTTTAAAGCATCAACCAAAGAACACACATCCACCATTTCAGCATACTTCGGTCTATAAAAGAAACTATCACTGGCTCTCATTTAGCTCGGGACACCAGCAGTCGGTGGAGACGTGGAACGCAGCTAGGCCCCGCCCACCCACCCTCCACACATGGGGCTCTGGTGGGCAGCGGTATGGCTAAGCTTCACTCCTTGGCCCGCTGCCCACTCCTGGTGCTGAACAAAGAAATGAAATAAAGCAGCGGGTTCTAAAGAAGTGGGGGTGAGTGCTCTGTTGAAAGAAAGGGGGCTAGGCACAGAAGTCCAGAGTGAAAACACAGAAGTGAGGCAGCACCACAGCTAGCACGGTATGGATACATGATCAACACGTGCTCCTTCCGAGCCTGCCGCTGAGCCCCGAGGTGGGCAGAGCTGCCACGCTGACTCCCTTGGTCTCTACCTCTCTCATCTAATAATGCCACATGCACACAAAACCACCTAACGCCAATCTTATGCTGAACTCTTGTAAGCTGAAAACCACCAACATTTATCTTGAGACCTGGAAGTCTCACGGTAGGCTGCGTCTTCAGAGGTAGATATTCCAGTGACAGAAATCCCATTAGATGCCCTGAAGGAGACAACTCACTCTCTGAGCTGCAGCATGTGCACAGACCCAGACGGAGCCTGCTCTTCTGGCCCTGGCTTGGAATCCTGGCAACTCCTAACTTGCTTTGGAGGTGACGTCAGGGCTGCTGTCTCCTCACCTCTCCCAGCATCAATGTGGCTCAACAGATTGTAAGGCTGGGTGACAGCTGCCTGCTTCTGGGGCACTTATCCTGTGCTATCAAAGACTTCTCCCTGCTCTAATTCCCACCATTTTTAAGGTGCGCTTTTAAGTGGAACAAAAGCACGTATCATCTGGAAGACAGTAACTTTGTTATTTCTATATCTTACTTTAGGGAATAAGGCCTGTAGGCAATCTACTGGTGACAAACAGTAAATAGTTTTGAAATGTAAGACAAAGAGGGTCCCATATTTTAAACTATTTTCCAATTATTAAAGTTGTATTAATTGGGCAAAAGAGTAAAACAGCATTCGAAAGGGAAGGCACAGAAACAACTTCCTGCTGAGTCATCTTCTAGGACACTCGAGTCTCCTTTCCAACTCTCTAACCATTAAAAACCTATATGGGAGGGCTTCCCTGGTGGTGCAGTGGTTAAGAATCCGCCTGCCAATGCAGGGGACATGGGTTCGAGCCGTGGTCCGGGAAGATCCCACATGCCACAGAGCAGCTAAGCCTGTGCTCTAGAGCCCGCGAGCCACAACCACTGAAGCCCACGCACCTGGAGCCCATGCTCTGCAACAAGACCGCAATGAGAAGCCCGCGCACCGCAACAAAGAGTAGCCCCCACTCGCCGCAACTAGAGAAAGCCCGCGTGCAGCAAAGAAGACCCAACGCAGCCAAAAATAAATAAATTTTTTTTAAAAACCTTATTATATGGGAAAATGCAGCATTAATTTCAAATACAAAGGAAGGAAAGGCATCCTAGTATCCATCTCAAGTTAGACTTTCTCACCCCATAACACTACCAACAGTAAACAGTAAAATCAAACCGAGTCCGCAGTGAATCTACAGAGACAGACGTGATCTCTTTCTCATGAGACCTCTGCCCAGCAAACACTGGTTCCTCCCAGGGCTGTGGACATGAGGAGGAGCGTGCCGGGGCCTGTGCTGAGCCTTGGTCACTCCGCATGGAATGACTGAGCCACTCCACCGCCAAGTGCTCGGCAGTGTTCTAGACCATGTCTGAAAGCTATACGTCATAGATATATTATAGTCTTCTCTCTAGAGAACAAGATTCACACAAAACCAAAAATGCCTTGTCATCTGATTCCCTAGCAAAACTTTTAACTTACTTTTTAGACCTAAATGTATCCTGTTAAGGCTGTATTCTATTTACCAAGTATGTAAAAGGATAAATAAAATCTCTCTTTAAACTGGACTCCCTTCTGAGAGGAATGAATATGTTTAAACTGCTTCAGTAAAAGTGGTGACGCCCTTCCACCTCACGGAAGGTGAGCTCCTCAGGCTCCACGCCCGGCTCGTCCTGGTCTGGACTCTCTCCAGATGCACTGGGCACCTCTCTAGGCTTATGTCAGGGGAGGCTCACAACACTCGTGCAAGAATGTCTGCTCCAAACAGAGCCCGCACTGCAGCACTCACAGTTTGCAGCTGTGTTTCTCATAAACTGCTTTCTTCCATAGACAAAGATTTAAATGGATAACAGTGGAAAAGGTTTTAAATCTTCACTTTAAATGACGTCTTAGAAGGCAAGTGGTAATTAAAAGTAGGTTTTTAGGGACTTCCCTGGTGGTGCAGTGGTTAAGAATCCGCCTGCAAATGCAGGGGAGATGGGTCCGAGCCCTGGTCCGGGACGATCCCACATGCCACGGAGCAACTAAGCCCATGCACCCCAACTACTGAGTCTGTGCTCTAGACCCTGCAATCCACAACTACTGAGCCCGCGCACCTAGAGCCTGTGCTCTGCAACAAGAGAAGCCACCGCAATGAGAAGCCGGCGCACCACAACGAAGAGTAGCCCCCGCTCGCCGCAACTAGAGAAAGCCCGCGTGCAGCAACGACGACCCAAAGCAGCCATAAATAAATAAATTCATTTATTTTTTAAAAAGTAGGCTTTTAATATTAGAGGTTTTAAAGTATATTCTAAAAGAATTTTCACTGATCAGCAAGTGACAAATGATATGTTCAGACAGTCTGAAGCATCTAATTCAGTAAAAATCTTCATGCTTTTAAACTTAGGCACGAAAGTGATTTGTGGTTGCTTTTTAATGTCTCATCCTGGCTACGCAGAACTACAGTCCTAGTTATTCACTCAAACACTAATGCAGGTATCCCCAGGGGGATTATCTAGATGGGCCCTTCTCAAGAAGACTTAACAGCTTCCCTGAGCTCCGAGACCACTAGGCATTTCCCTTCCTGCCCTGCAGACTTAGGACTTGCTCAGCCCGGCCCCACAACTGTGTAAACGAATCCCTTGTAATAAATCCACATCTGTTTCCATTCTTGTGGGCCTGTTCTGCTCAAGCATGAACCCACCTGTGCCTGTGTGGGTTTATACTCCACTCTCAGAACCAAATGCACCATCAGTCAGGGTTCAACCAGTGGCAGAACCGGAACAGGATACGAACTCAAGCAGGCACATGTGGGTTTGGAGTTTGTAGCCCAACAAAACCCACAAGAAAGAAAAACAACAAAAAACCCAGTAGACAAGCAAACAGAAGGGAGCAGCACAGACAGGAAAAAGACAGCAGGAACTTGGGGCTCAGTCCTAGCTCTGACCCTGTCACGGCCCCTCGCTGGAGCTTGGGTTCCTCATGTTTACAGCTGGACCAGAAATCTCTAAAGTCCCCTCAAGCTCAAACAATAATAAAAGACAAGTTTTTTCTTACCTTGGAAAAAAATTTTTTAAAACTCTTTAGTATCATCCCTCAATGTCACTCCCCAACATAACCCTACTTTTATATTTAAAAAACAAACACAGAAAAGAAGGACGAGAACCAGCATTAAGTGTGCTGCACAGAAGGGAGAGACTTAAAAATCAGGGTCTTAACCGTTTACCCTCTCTTACCTCAAAACGCTTTGATTTCAAAATCCTTTGATTTTCACATATTCTCTAATGCAAAAAATTTACATATCTGACACTAGAGTTTAAGAACAAAAAACACACATCCCAGAGCTAGATAGCACACACTGCTGAAATGCTAAGAGCCTACAGAAGTCATGTATTACATAGTTAACTATTTTCCTTCAAAATATACTGAACTTAGGACTTCCCTGGCAGTCCAGTGGTTAGGACTCTGAACTTCCACTGCAGGGGCAAGGGTTTGATCCCTGGTCAGGGAACTAAGATCTCACATGCCATGCAGGCAAGGCCAAAAAACAAAACAAAACAAAACACACACACAAACACACACACTGAACTTCGTGTGATTAACTCCACTTTATGTTTCATCTTATTTTTAAAAGGTAAGTCTTCAACAAAATAACTCACTTGGAAGAGTAACTAGAAAACTGTGGCTGAGGCTTGGCGGGCTCTGAGAGGTGGCTGGCAGGGACATGTGCAGAAGGCTTGCTCTCAAAACTTCTTCGATCAAAGTAGGAGAGCTGTTTTCGATAGTATTCTTCATCTTCCTCAGGATCATAATGATTTGACCTAACAATGTCTTCAGGCGGCTTCATTTGAGGTTTTTGTGGTTCGGGGATCCTGATAATGAATGATAAACGGAACAACTTTTGAGAAGTTAACTTGACAAATAAAATGGAATACACAAGTTTCACCTTGACCTTCCACTGACTGCTGTGATTACTCAGGATCTGGCTGAGCAGTGCAGCAGTCAAGGTGGACATTCCCAGTCCCGTATCCTCATACATTATACTCAATGGCAACACTCTCCTGGCCCGTGAGTCCTCAACACAACCTACCTACTGAGCTTGATAGTGACCTGGTTAGAAGCAGCTCATCAGAAAAGAGAAAAGTAAACTAAGCCAGACAGTGGAGGGCTTCCTCAAGTACACGCACCATCGTCAGCAACAATAAAAACCGAGAGCTGAAGAACTTTACAGCAGGATCAATAAATGATCCTCATATAAGGAAAGAGCTTGACATGTCCAAAGTTCCAGAGGACACAGGAAGCACATGGGGAAGAAAGTAAATTATCAGCAAATTAAGGCACTGTTACAGAGGCCCTAGTTAGCAAATTTCAGAAACTCTGCATCAAAAATGGATAAACTTAAATACGTTTCACACCAAGAAGGGGGGGCTAAGCTTTCAGTTATTACATGTTTACTCTGTGTAGAAGAGCTTATTTGCTAGTGATCCCAGCTAAAGGAGACATCACAGTAGTTTACATTTTCATGAAGAGCACTAGACATTAAAATCAGAGGAAAATGTACATGTTAGACAGTAGTTCCTCTTTATTACAAGCACAAATATAAGCGAATGAAACATATTAGGCCAAAGAACTGTATTCAAATGCAGCCCGTCAACTTAACAGCAGCCAAATCGGGCCACAGCTAAGAGCACAGCTGGTGGGTTCCTCTCCCAGCAACTCCTGTCAGCCTCAGCCTCATCCCTCCTGGCGCTTTCTAAAGGATTAAGTTTAGTTATCTCATAGCTATCTGAGTCTGTTTCCTCACCCCTAAAAACTTAACAGTTTGCACATCCAAAAGCCCTATTAAACTAAAAAACACAGTCTAAAAGTTAGGGCTTTAAAAACTGTACTTTAGCCATTTGCTAGAGAAATACGTTTTCGAAAGATTTGTTAACTGAAAGAATAACAAAAATGTGTTACAGAAGGTGTAATAAATAAAGCTCTTTACTTTTCCTTCTAGGACCACTGTTTTAACTGCAAAAGCTGGAGGAGTTCACCTAAGGGCAAGGGAGACCTCTGCCTTCCCCGCCTCCTCTCTAGTAAGAGGGCCACACTCCCAGTCAGCTGTAGGCCACAAGCCCACAAAGCACCCACCTGTGCAGTGTTCTGTCGTGTTCAACGAGCTGATTCTGAGCAGGGGCTTTAGGACCCAGGACGGGAGCACCTGCAGGTTTAGACGTGACCTCTGGAGGCTGCAGAAAAATAAGACACACGAGCCTCAGGGAGAGATCATGAGAAAACAGGCTTCGTTTAAGGGGGAGGGAACATTATGAAGCGTTACGCACAACAGTCACTGAATGTGCTCTGCACGCGAGGCAGGAGACACAGTCACGTATTTACCTTGAAACCAGAGTTATGGTTTTCGTCCTTCTTGTTCTCCACTGATGCAGACCTTTTGTTTTCAAACATTTTCACTCTGGTGAGCACTGACTGCGGCTTCATCGCTGGGTCTTCCTCTTCCTCGGCCACAGCTGGGGGTGGAGGCAGTGGTTTGGTACTTGCGGGCGGCACTTCCGGCTTGTGCTGAGGCGGGACAAGGGCAGCACCGTGGAGAGGCTCGTAGTGGCCCGGGCCTGCTTTGGAGGTGAAGCCTTGGGGCGGGACCTGCTCGTAACTCCGTGGGTACTGGTCAAAATACTGCTTAGGCTCGGACGCCTTGGGGCCTGTGGAGGAGTAGGGCTGCGCATCTGGCCTGTACCTCCCGTGCACGTCAAACCCAGGAGCGGGCTGCTCTTCGTGCCGCAGGGTGGAGGTCCTGAGTGGCGGGTCGTAGCGCGGTCGGCTTTCATAGGACAGTGGGGTTGGCTCCTCAAAACGTGGGAAATACCCTCGTTCTGAGGACTCCTCGGGATGCTGTCTGGAGTCCAGGTCTCGCGGGTGCTGATTATCAAAAGAAGGCCGGGGCTGGTACGGCTGTTTGTCATCATAATAGGACCACTGCTCCTCATACGCAGGGATGCGGTCGTCATAGCGCAGACGATGGTCATAGTTTCGAGGAAACTGGTCCGCGTAGTTTGAGGAGTCGTATCTGTAGGCAGGCTGCTCCAGGTCCCTGCTGGCTTGTCTCTCTGCGTATGGGGGCTGCGGCTCATAGCTCAGACTGGGCTCCTTGTCTAGCCTCTGCCCTGGGTGAGCAACAGCTGGCTGCTTCAAAACATGGTTTTGTCTCATCACTTCCTCAGGATAGGGATCCTGCCTATATACCTGTATAAAAAATTCACGCGTAAGGACACAGGCTTGTTTCAAATTCTAGTCTATTTTAAGAGACAAACTATGATTTAATATGTAAAAATGGCATGTTCTACCATTTATTACCAGGACAGAAACAGATTAGTGGAGAAAGCCAGTTTAAGTGAAAGCTCAAAATTTACAATGCAAGTAGGCGCTTTTACTTTTCAGCATGTATCAATACTAAATGAAAAGTGAGTTAAAGATACTTTAACTTTTTAATTATTAAGTTTAGTAGAAAATTAATGCACTGAACTGTTGATTCCACTTGATTTGGACACTGAAAATAAAATCAAAAAGAAAATTTATGGACACCATAATTTACAGAACATAAAGAAGTTTAAAATGGGTCTGAACTATAGATTAAGAAATTCTGACCACCTAGAGGGGTGCGATAGGGAGGGTGGGAGGGAGATGCAAGAGGGAGGGGATATGGGGATATATATATATATATATACATATAGCTGATTCACTTCGTTATACAGCAGAAACTAATACAACATTGTAAAGCAATTATACTCCAGTAAAGATGTTTAAAAAAATAAAAATAAAAAAGAAAGAAAGAAATTCTGGAAGATTCTGAAAGCCAAACATTAAAAAATAATAAAAATATTAAGTACCAATCCCAATTAAAAGGCCTATTTTAAAATAATCAGTATATCACTGGAAGCCATGCAAAATAAAGAACCGAAATGATCTGTACTGATTTGAAAACACTATGGTGCATAAGCCCACAGTAAAAAGCAAAAGGAACACTTAAAGGGCAAAGCAAACATGATCATGTGCTAGACTGATGGAGAGCAACAGATTAGCGCAACACTGCAGCACAGGTACCTTTGCTGGATCTACATGCGACGACAATGATGGCTCTTGACCTCTTAGCATTATGTGAGCTGCCTCAGTGCGTGGTGCTCTTAAAGAATCAGCTTGTGGTGAGTCAGAGGTGGAAGGAGCTGGGGTGGGCTCCTCCAGTCTGACATTAGTTAAGTTTACATTAGGATTAACAGCAGAGGTTGATGATGCTGGGTTTGTTTCAGGCGAAAGGTAAGGGCCTGGAGATGAGGCTTCTGCTTTCTGTGAAGTGTTTAAAATATTTTAAATATAGTGTTTCTCTTTACTGCTAACTTCCCACTTCCATTTATAGTGGTTGATAGACATACATTTTAAGTGTGCTGAATAACAAAACTATGACCTCATGTCCTGAATTTCTTAAATTTCAGTATACTGCTGTCTAAGATAAACACACAAAGTTTAGAATTAAGTCCTTGGTATTCTCAAGTTGAAATTAAAGATTAATTCTTAATCTGGAGAAAGGACAATATATTCTTTAATTCAATCACCACATCCTAGACTTTAACAATGCACCTCTAACTGCAAAACGTTGAATGCTTGCTGCTTACCTGCTGAGTGGCTGTTTTAAGTCCAGGGGAGTCTAGTCTATGACCTGGCTGTGGCTGCGCTTGTGGTGAGTAAGGAGAGTATGTCTGGTGGTCGTGATGCATTCCAGAGGAGTCCTCTCTGACAGGCTCAGAGGACCGTGTAATGGCAGACTCCGGGGGAGTCCCCACCTCATCATTAAGAGTCTCATCTAGTTCTTGATCAGTGTAGGCCCCGCCTTCTGTATCTGTGTCTTCATAGTCAGAAGTATGTCTACTGTCCGTGCTATACATTGAGTATTCACTACCTGGGGCTGACAGGTAGGACAGACGATCATCATGCAAATCAAGGTCATCACTTGTAGCACCATCCGCCTGGGTCAAATAGAAGTAAATTAAAAATTTATTCAGTAGTTCTTTAAGAGATGGCCTTTATTTTACAAGGGAGACTGAAAAGGATACTCTTCTTTGGAGAAATCACATCTATTTCTTGAAACTTCTGGTGAGGAAAGGTCAAGAAGATAGTACAAGCACACATGCAGACACACAGAGCATCCTTTGAGATCTGAAGGGCTTGGATGAGTGGAACATCGGCTGGCCGGCCGTGACAAAGCCCCAGAAGACAGCGAAGGAGCCCTGGCCCCACTCTGATTTTGAAACCTAGTCAGTCACTAGCTTGTCAGCCCAGAGCAGGGTGAAGAGGGAGAATGCTGACAGACCAAGCTCACAGAAACAAAGACACAGTGACTGACAGAACAGCACACGTGAGAATAACCAGGAAAATAAACGCCACAGTTCAAGCTGAACAAGAGTTTATGTATATATAAAATCTATGTATTAAAAAACAACTTCTTAAAAAAGTTGGTATTTGGCCCTAGAGCTTTATAAAACACAATGGAAAAGCATCATCTAAGTGCTGGTTGCCTAATTAAACTAAGAACTTTTAAAAATTATTCTTCACAGATGGATGCAGAGAGGGAAATGCAGTTATGACTCTCTTTTACAGGCAATTAAGAGCTGTTAGCCTTCAGTCTGCACTGATTATCTTCTGAGCAGACCAGAAAGAACAGAAGTATATGAGGGAAAGGGAAGTACAGTGCTGCAGTCAACAGGCTGTCATAGATACTAATTTGAAGCTAGTGCCCGTATTACACACAACAGTCCCAGAAGACCCTGCCTGGACCCTGCGCCCAGAGAGGCACGAGAGCTGGAGGATCCAGAACCCAGAATTCAGACGGCATGGACTGAAGGATAAACAAGGCTCGAGCCGCCTGAATGGTGCTTCCCCCACAGTCCCAATCCTGGCTCTGCAACGGCCTGACCCTGAGCCCTCCCTTAATGGGAAAGACCAGCCTTCCGTGACTCTGGCTTTCAGCAGATCACCTGCCCGGTTTGGAGAGTAAGCACACCAGGGCTCTGCTCTATGTTCCGGCAGAGTCTCTCCCACTGAAATCTCAATGGCTTGAAACCTTCTTGCTATCTACTTTGATCTCTGACTTGCGGGGTCTGGAAGACTATAACCCAGAAGCCAGCCAGGGAAGTATTTAAGTCCCTGGGGAAGAACAACTCAACTCACTAATCTGCTTAGCTTTTGCAGTGGTATGAAATGCAGAAGTGAGCAAGAACCAGGAGTGCTCTGAACCAGAAATGACATAAGCTTACATGTTAAGAAAGCCTCAGGATGATTTTTCTTGGTTTAATAGGGAACATACAAGCCTGTAACAGAAATTGCAAAAAGGAACTCTTCCTAGCAATCAGATCAAAGTAGTTAGCTCAGGAGAGTCGATGTGAAATGAAGTGGTTTTAGTTTAAGGAATCTATTTGGAGAAAATATACTTGAATGGAAGGGGGGCATAAATCAAACTTGATTTAAATTGTAACACTTTTTCTGATTTACAAAATGCATCAATCTATTCTAATAGTAAATGACCTATTAGACCTATTAATAAAGTTAATAAAATTAATTGAGATGACCTATTTTCCTCACACAAAAAGCTGGGAGAGCTAGACCTTCATTTTAAAATCCAAGCAAAGAAAGGAAGCACACAATAGTATCACAAAGAGATCACAGAAAATTAAGATTTGTGGATTTAAAAAACCTCTGATAGGTAGACATGTATACCTTGCGCATTTATAAACTAATATTATTTCAAAAATCACCAGTGAAAGCTATTAACATTCTACCTGACCAAGGCTGCTAGCAGAACTGTGTTGTCATAGAAGATTAGTATGGAGAGGACGGTAATCCTTCTAATCAAATGCCACAAGAGTTAAGAATTAGTAACAGTGTGTCGTGTAAAGTGGTGCAGTGAGTTTATTCTACCTGCCTCTGTCTATAAAGCGTCCCGGCTGATATGTCAGTTACTAAGTGGTCTCAGGATCTCGTGTGTACAGTCCACCGCCCAGAGTGGTACTGAGGAGAAAAGGCATGGTTCTGACACAGGACCACAGGTGGGAGCAGCAGACACTACCTCTAGATGTCAGCATTTCAACATCTCTTCTTGGCAGAGGTTGTGTTTTCTGGGTAAGGGGCACGGGGGTCCTAAGCATGCAGCATGCACTGCCACAGCACCTGGGGCCATAGCCAGGCAGAGGAAAGTAGGGGCCATGCAAGGGCAAAACACAACAAAAACCAAGCCGACAAGGAAATACAAAAAACAAAATAAGAGAACACATATTCTCAATCTTCCCTAGCAACTAAAATATATTAATATTGTATTGAACTGAAGGTAAAAGACATTTAAAACAAAAGATTCTTTTAACTCTGTACTTTGAGAAAATTATCTCTCCCAACAAAATAAACAGGACTTTCCCATCAAGAACTGCTAAAAGACCAGACATACTTAACAACAGAAAGTAGTTATTTTAATCTTTATAAAATCAAAGCCAAAAGGATGTATTGCTTTGTCTAACATTTTCAGTATGTTTTAAGAATGTTAACAGGTGCTGAGTGAAAAAAAATTCCTTAGGTAAGGACTTAGGGAAATGCTTAAAGTAGCAAAGTCAGTCCTTCACTTCAGACCTCTCAGAGCCGTCACCACGCTGGTGGGTACTGTGCTGCTCCAGGGGGTCTGGTTTGCAGCACGGTGGTCCCCACCCATTCCTTGCCTTCAGAGTGCCTTTTCTTCAGGGCCAGTCCTGGATCTCACATGCTGAGCACAGCACTTTAGGGACCACTCATCTAGCCCACCCATTCCCCTTGTTTCCAGAGGAGGAAACGGAAGCCAGGTTCAAAGTCATTCCTCAGTCAGACAGGGGCAGAGTCAGAACTCAACCCTGCTCTTTTAAGTTACCCTCTGAGAATTCTCTGAGAGAATACCACTGAATGGTAATTCACTGGGGAGAGAAACTTCAGAATCTTCTACTATCAAAACAACTTTCATAACCCCTACAAATTATAAAAACCTAAAAGCTAATGCCCCAAATTACTTTAATAAGTTGATCCAATTAGAAAACAATGGTGACTCACAGGCTTCTCTGATTAGTTATATAATTTATCAAATGGGTTAAAAACAGGAAATTTCTTACCTTTCCCTCAGAAACCCACACCAACTGGTTCTGTTGTTGCTGAATTGCTTCTTTCAATGCACCATACCAACCATCATTCATTGAATTTAAATTAATTGTAGCTGCAAATAGATAACATTGTTCTATGATTAGAACACTGCAAAAGTCAGAATTCACTCAACCATTGCTTAGAGTTCAGTCACCACTATTGAGTTATCTGACAGATGGTATTGAGGACACACCCCTGGAAATGTCTATTTCGGCACTGAACCATTTCTTTTAATCAACAGCAGCCGTTAACACAACAGCAAACATAACAGGCAAAGGTTATATTAGTTTTAATATTTGAACAACACAACATTTTTGCCCACATACTGTTGCACAGACACTGTAAGCTGAAAGAAGGCCTTTAATATACTCACTTGTAAAAAGATGGTGATTATTTTTACGAAGTTTATGAGACCGCTCATATAATTTCCTGGCGCTTTTCCGAGATTCTGGACATAACCTCATCCTCATTGTTTTCACACCTTGCTTAGAATCAGGGTTAAGGAATACTACAATTGGATACCACTGGGCGTAATTCAGACGATCAACTGCATTTGGTGTTACATCCAATAAAGCATGTTTATCCTGAAGACACAAGAAAAAAATAAACAAGGACGCAAGACATGTTAACTAAGAAGCATCACCTTCAGAAAGTCACCGCTGAGACTACATTCCAATGGGAATGGACGTTTAACTGTGCTCCAAAATGTCTCAGGAGCACATATTAGAAAAAGGTGTACTCAGAAGTTAATGCACTATAATTTCTAGCCCAATTTTAAACAAATGTTTTAACTAGCTCACTTTTAAGACAGCCCAAATACTTGCAAGCAGAGAGTGAAAATAAGTGTAACAATTTAATGTTCCTGACATGACCTTCTGAGTAGCAACACATTCCTAACATATAAATATCAAAGTGCAACCTGAATTGTCCTGATGCGATATCAAGTCTGTCAACATATGTGAACACTGTGTACTTTTTTGTGGTAATGAAAGCTCATCTTCTCAGGCATGTACTACTGTTCCATTGAAAGTGATTATTATAATGTCTCGGTAATTTACTTACGGTATACCGGTAATAACTTTAGAAAAACTACCTTCTACTTTCAGTTTAACCAAACCCATCCCACTGAGAAACACAAAATTCACAGCTTACAATGAAACGGGTCAATTTCTAATAACTTACTTGATCTATTATTTGCTTTATTGTATGAAGGCGAATAATGCCAGAGCTCCGTTGGTCAGTTCCAGCATCTCGAGGTTCACTTTCTAGTCGTGCAGTCAGGACAAAAACAAAACACGAAATTTCCACCGGTTAGGTCAGTTTCTCAACTGCTGGGCATAATGACACGCTGGGCTCCATGACGTGTAGTTGTGGGGGCTTCCCGTGCACCATGGCCTATTGAGCAGCATTTCTGGCCTCCACCCACTGGATGTCAGTAGCAGCCCCCCACCTCCCTTTTGCTCCCATGGTGACAAAGAGAACTGTGGCCAAATGTCCTCTCTGGAGCAGACCCACCATGGCTGAGAACCCCGGGTTACATCAATGCTTCCAACACTGCTGGGATCAGAAGGCAAGTGGGAGAACTTCCCTGGTGGTCCAGTGGCTAAGACTCCGTGCTCTTGATGCAGGGGGCCAGGTTCAATCCCTGGTCAGGGAACTAGATCCCACATGCATGCTGCAACTAAGAGCCCACATGCCCCAACTAAAGATCCTACATGTTGCAATGAAGATCCCGCATGCCACAACTAAGACCCAGCACAGCTAAATGAATAAGTAGGTAGGTAGGTAGGTAGGTAGGTAGGTAAGTAAGTAAGTAAATAAATAAATTTTTTTTTTAAAGAGGCAAGTGGGCCACTCACCCCAGTGCAAAATTCAAGGGGGTGCCACCAAACCTCAGAAGTCCAATAATATTTGGATGCAGTATGTTCACAAAAGCAAAATAAATACTTCAAAATGAACATTTTAAATAGAATCAGTAAGTGGAGGGACTTCCCTGATGGTCCAGTGGTTAAGAATCCGCCCTGCAATGCATGGGATGTGGGTTCAATCCCTGGTTGGGGAACTAAGATCCCACATGCCACGGGGCAACTAAGCCTGCGTGCTCTAGAGCCCGCATGCCACAACTAGAGAGAAGCCGGCATGCCACAATGAAGAACCCGCGTGATGCAACTAAAACGTGATGCAGCCTAATTAATTAATTAATTAATAATTTAAAAGGAAAGAATCAGTAAGCGGAACTTGAGCAAAAATTATTTAGGACTGTCACTTGGTCAAGAGAAACAGCCAAATATGGCAATTCTCTCAATTGAAAATAAGCTTTAAAAAAAGAAAAGTAGATTTACAAAATAATATTGATAAATTTGCTTCCATTAAAACCAGGAAGGTAAAATTATAAACTATGTGTCTGGCCTAAATAAAATATTTAAATTTAAAATGTCAGTTTTAATACGCATGTTTTCAAAAATTTTCCAACTATTTTCATGTTCTGGAAAAAAGAGCCATTAAAAAATATATATAATATATATATATAAAAACATGTATATAGGGATTTCCCTTTCTCTTTTGCTCCAGTGTGGCCTGGCATGGCACTGTCTGCAAACCTTTTTCACATTGTGGCATGTGAGTAGCAATGGTTCTGTCTGTATGGCACACAGATACCCTGAGGAGGCCTCCCCTCAGCAGGGCCCGCCCGGCCGCAGACGGCTGCTCAATACCCGGGCAGGCCCACACTCAGCAGCAACAACTACAGCAGACTGGCTGCGGAGTCCTGGGTTAGGGACCTCTTTTCACATCAGCAGAAGGGGACTTGGGAGCAGAGAAGGCTGTAACTTGTGACTATGACACAGCCTGTGCTTTCACACTGGCAACCTGTGCCTCCCTCCTGGCGCAGAACACGCCAAGGCAGCTTGGGCTGATTTCTAACCACGCGTCTCAGAGGTCTGCTGACATGAAGGCTTTCACCAAAAAGGCAGAGCGATGTCTGAGACTCTGGTCACAGGAAAGCTCAGTAGTTAGAGCTCTAGTTGTTCAGATCAGACAAAGACAGAGACATGGAAGTTCAGAGGTCAGGCTGAGGGACAAGGGGATGATCTGGGAGAACAAGTCCATCGCGAGACAGCAGGGCCAACCTCCAATCTGGTGAACACAGGAGAACGACAGAGGGAGATCAACTGGGAGGTTCTGGGTGGAGAAAATGCTACTAGTCTCTAAACTCAAAAAACTCTCATTAGATTCAAAGAGGATACGTAACTAAGCGATCTGAATCCCTTTCGTAAGAGTCTGGTTGTAGAGTAAACCCAATTAATCAACCAATTAGTCCTTAAGACAGAGCTTTCTAAGTCTTCACACTTGCTTTTTGTAAATTTAAAAGCCCTAAGTTTGGCTACGGGTGGTATCTATACGTATCAACTTCTTCAGGCAAAATGTTATCTATAAGCAATGACCAAAAAAAGATCTCTTCTGAAAAGACTAACAAACTGAGTGATGAATCAGAAATGAACATTTTCTAAATTGTTCAAATTTTACTATCATTTGTCTGCAAATCTTCTGAGTTTCAGAAAATATCCTCATTCAACTTCACCAGCAACCAAATGAAAAGCAATATATATAATATTAAATCAGCACTTGGGAGTTTATAGTGCCAGCAGGAACAACAGCTGCACAACCCTCTGGAAGCAGCCACAGTTACACAGCAGCAGCCAGGAGTGCTCATGTCTTGGGTCATTCCTTCCTATCTTTGGTAATTCTGTCTAAGAAATTCAGCATATATATGGAAAAAGCTATATTCTTGAGTATTTAAATCCTTTGTGGAACAAAAGCAAAGCATAATATGGACAGACAAAGCAAACAAAATATGGACAGATTTCTGCACCCTTTGTATTAGTAAAATATAAATTTGAAACAGACTATACAAATAACTTAAAGCAAGCCTAAGTGATCATAACTAAGTCTGTGTATTTAAACTACCATAATAGCTAAAATAATGAAACAGTGAAATAATCTGCAAGCAAAATCTGTAAGGCATTTAAAGCACTACTTCCTCAATATTTATATTTAATACTAAACTACTATATATGTCTGCAATAAGCAATAGCATGAGTCATGCTTTTATTACTCTTTTGACATATCTGAGTATTTCTGTTTGCTTAATGACTGAAAACACTGGGCTGGAGCCAGAAAGAGCTGGGTTCAGAGCCGAGTGTGTGACTCATTAGCTGGGTGTCATCATGACACCCCAACTAAAGAGGCGGGGCGGTGGTCTCAGTCACAACCACCCTACAGCTCAGCTTGCCCAGCTTCAGGACATTCTGACACCTGCCCCATGGGATACTGTCAGGATTAAACAAGACTGTGTGCTAAGAGATTTTCATAAATGGTGATTCTTTTTCTTATGAAAGGGAACTGGCAGAGCACAGACACAGTCACTCAGGTTTCCCTCCAAATTAAATACATGGTGTCAATTGCAAATGTTCACTTACAAAAAGTGTTATTTCTATTAAGTGAATGGATCAGACCCACCCTTTAGAGAAGTAATTAGTAAAGAAACACGCTCAATCTCATCTGAAGTCCGTATGGAGACTACTTACTTGCAATCTGATAAATATCTGGTTCTTCTCTGGCCAGCTTTTCTCTGGCAACATCAGCTATTGGTCCAAAGATGGTTACAGGCCTCAGAAATCCAGCTGGGCAGATTCAAATGAAAAATAGCACAGTTTATACTTCTTCTTTCTTAGGCAAACTGACATTAAAAGGTATTAGGTTCATCTGTAGAAAACAGACTACCTTCTCGAAGAACAACTCTCTCATATGCTGGGAACTTTGTCTGAACTGGCTGAGCTGACAAATCTTCTCTGCTCTTGCGCAGATTTCTCTTGGAGCTACGCAGACCTCGGAATCTCCAGAAGTCGGCACGGTCTCCTCCTGCCGTCTTTGGAAGTGTGTATTGTACACTGGCTAACTGCTCAGCTCTGGACAAGAAAAGACAAAAATGAAAATAAGGGTATTTTAAAAACAAAATGGAGAAAGACTTATAGTGAAACAAAATGTCAAAACACTGGATAGAACTTCACATGCAGTTTAACTCTTAATGGTTAAACTAAAATAAAGGAGTTTATACAACTAACTCAGTTTTAGATATGGTAAATACAGTGAAAACTAATTCTTTACGTTACCAAAATTTCCCAGTGGGACTGAAATCTTGTCATCATTTCCTTAATTTGTTCTGTAAGAAGTATCCAAACATTCATACCTGTTCTTATTAGGGATGATGCCTCGTTCTACCTCCTTATGATTTTTGCCAATTCGAATAGCAAGCCAAGAGCCCAGTTTTCCATTGTACAAAGTATCCACAACACGGAACACCTCTCCTTTGTTAAAACTAAGTCCATAGGGAGATTCCTTTTCATATTCAAAATGGGTTCTAATATAGAAAGAATCTCCTACATCTGATTCTACGATGCGACGATAAACTAAAAGGAATCAAAACAAAAAATTATCAGTAACTAGTGGGAAAAGATATTAATCTGAAGAGCACACATTATGTGAAGATTCTATTGATAATATCAACAATAACAAAAACAACAGTATCCAACAAACGGTGGCTCCTTACTAATTACTAAGTATTCTGTCTCCTGGACACCATCATCATCTCACGACATGGGAACTCTTAGCACTTCCATTTCACAGATGAGGAAACTACTGCAGATACAGATCAAGCACCTTGTCCAAAGCCACACATGCTTTCTATTTAAATCATCTAACTTAATATCGCTGCAGCCCCTGCAAACCTCATCTATGTCCCATTTTCTAAATGAGTGGTTCTCAAATGAGGGCAATTCTGTTCCCCCCAGGGAATAGCTGGCATACATGGAGACATTTTTGATAGTTGCAACTGTGTGTTGAAAGGAGGGTGTGTGTGCTACAGACACTTAGTGAGCAGAGGGAAGGATGCTTTTAAACAGCCTAAAACACACGGGACAGCCTTTACAACAAAGAATTATTTGGTTCAAAACATCAACAGTGACAAGCTTGAGAAACCCTGTTCTAAATGAAAATGTATCTGCTTAATCACAGAGAAAATCAGGCATTCCCTTGCATTAATGCAACATCAGCATATATTGCTTAGAAAACATCAATACAAAATTCAGAAGCTGCTCATATGCACTTTTGTGTGGAATACTATAGGATTTTTCCATGCAGATGGCACTCTACTTCAACAGAACGCCAGAAAGGTTGGCTGGTCCTATTACTGTGCTGTGCTAACGAGCACAGTGTAAGACTGTGTGCCCCTAAATGACAAAATAAACAAAATCTGTGAGATTAACAAATTCATTTATCACTTAACTTTGATTTATTAAAAACATTAAAATTAAAATTCTTATTTAAGTCCTCAAACTTCTCCAGGTTTATTTTCTCAATATTCTGACAGTATCTCACCATCCTTCTTCTTCTGAGCCAATATGGTCACTTCTTCTCCTTTTGGGAGGTCAAGTAGAAAAAGGACAGCTTCTTCTCTTATGATATTTGTGAAGTCTACATTGTTTACCTGTTAAAATAAATTTCACAAATTACTACTGGTCATATTTTAAGATTATAAAAACATTTATCTATGCAGGAAACAAATATTTCCAGAGTTTATCTAATTCGAAAATATCACATCTTCAAAAGTGAAAATTTTCATTTTACTTTGGAGAAAAGAATATACCCTAATTTAAAACAAGCAGAAACCAAGTAAATAAAATGAGTGAAGGTGTAAAGTCATTTAAAGAGTAGTCACGATGCATCCCGGCATTAGAGATCATGCACTGCAAAATCCAACCAATTCAGACCAAAAAAGACAACTTCTAATTCCAACTGTTTATTATTATTGTAAAATCTCGGGATTTAAAATTTTAAATTATAAGTTCTATGAATGTATAATAGAGCCCTACTTTTTACTAGGCTCTGAAAAAGAAATCAAAAGGAAACAAGATTAAAAAGAAATAGTGCATGCATTGTGCCATCTCTGTAAGAGCATCTGTATGATGTAAGCTCAGTGTCTGCCAAATCAATGTTTAATATTAGACGCTCCTAAGGACCAAAATGTAACTTATCAAAATGTCCCCAGTGACTATGTTCAGGATTACAGGTAGATTTTCTTCTACTCATCTTCTGGAAATTTTCCACATTAAAAAAAATTTTTTTTCTACATGTACTACCTTTATGATACGAAACAACAAAAAAACTATTAAATATTTTTTGAATGATGTATGATTACTTCAAACAGGATATGGGGTAGGTAAGAGAATAACAGGTCTGTTTAATTATCCATGTTGTATTTGACAAAATGTAGACATCATCTGGAGGAATCACAACACAAAGTCAGGTGGGAACCAGTGAGTCAGGAGACAATGCCCTGACTTTCTGACATGTAAGTCTGAAGGGGGAGGAGGAGGACGGGAGTGGCCATAGGCAGCCAGCACAGTCTCAGGGGGTTCGCAGAGTGCTCAGAGGACAGTTTCTGACCGCGGGCTGCTGCCAAAAGCGACCAAACCCAAGATAGAGATACGAAAGCAAGACAGAAGCAGGGGGCTGCTGACACATCCCAAGTTTTAGGAAGAATGATTAAAGAAGGTAGGAAAAGAACTGAAATGATTAGAGGAGTACCAGAAAAGCAGTGTTATGGAATCCAAGGAAGAAAGCACTTCCAAAAGGACTTTTTAAGAAGGTCAAAACACTAAGTTAAGAAATACAGGAAACTGAAGGCTGAAGATGACATTAGGTTGGCAATGCCTCATGAAAATTCACATTCAGTCGTGGTTAAGGTGGAAGGCAGACTACACAACTTTGTGACACAAAGACTGAAAAGCAAGCAGGGAAGGGACTCAACCAAACCTTCAACAAGTTCAACAGCCAAAGGAGAAAAGACAGACAATGGAAAGCTGATGAAGAACCAGAGGATAGGGAAAGAGAAAAACATGAACAAAGCAGCCATATTCTGGGGCAGGAGGAGAACAAATGCAGGACATGGGCAGGAGGTAGCCTGAATGCAGGAAGAGACCAGAACAGAGGTGGCAACGACAATCTGAGGTAGCAAGAGGAGTAGAGCAGATGTAGGAACTCCCACTTGAGAGATCTGATCTTCCGATTAAAATGGCATATAGTGCATCTGGCAGGAAGTTTGGATATTTTAAAAAGAGAAGAGAGAAATAAAGATGGTACTACGTTACTAGGCGGCATTGCTTATGGAAAAGAAACAAAAACAAACACAAACAAAAAACAAAAGAAAAAGACCCGATTGGTACCCTGCATCTGAACTAGGCTTTCCTGGACTCTTCCCTCTTGTGGGGTATGAAGCTTCAGAGCCAGGGCAGCTTACACACGTGCCTGATGGAAACCCCATGTCTGCACACCTGAGCCATCACCTGTGGTGAAGAAGGTCCTACAGGGCTCTGTGGGCTGCTGCAAAGACTACTCCCACTGGAGAGGAACACCTGACGCTGCCCTAGTGGCAAGTTGTGGCCCACGGCAGAGTCTAGCCAGCCTGAATGTTTAGTTGAACTTAAAATAACTGGTGGATATTATGGGGCTCTAAGACTTACTTTTTTTAGGTTCTATGAACATGAGTGATTAACACGAGACCACAGCACCACACTGTGTAGTAACAACACAGCAGTGAATAAGAGCAAAGGCAGGAATGGGAAGACCTGATGGATTCTCAATCTGCGTGCTGAATTGGTTCTAGACACTACAACAGATTACAAGCTAACTGCGATAGTGAGTCTGCTGTGTCTGATGCCTTTTTTCTAAAGATCTAAGTACTGTGAAACCACATAAGTTGACCACTGACATACCCTGAGAATCTGATCACCCTCTTCCAAGCCTTCTTTGGCAGCAGGGCTATCTTCAAGAACGCCAGCTACAAATATTCCAACATCATTTCCACCAGCCAGCCGCAAACCCACACTATCTCCTTTCCTGAATTTTACTAATTTCATGCTGGGCCTGTTAAGACAAATATTTCATTTTAAACAGTTAAGAGAAGCTTGAAGAGTTATAGCAAACTACTACAATAAAAACCATATTTAGAATAAAACAAAGGACCATCATCTTTAAAATTTACCCTACACCTCTAATTTACTGAATAAAATTTATCATTAGAATACCAAACCAGATTTAATAGCACTTTCTTTTAATTTTTGATTAACAAAATAAGTTTTGAAATATCCAAATTCAATATGTAAGTACTGTTTTACATAATAATTATAAAATTACTTCATAACAATGCTTTCCCAACTCTGTGAGTCTTGGATATATGTGGTACATTAACAATGGCTAAAAAATCTTCCATTTTTCCCACCCCAATTCATACCATATCATCTCTACTGAATAATTAAGAAGCACTATTGTACAAAGGTAGAAACTGAGCATAAACTGACAAATTTCCCTAATGCCAGAGAGTCAAAATCAGGCTCTAAGCATTGTAATCTCTATACCCAACAGACAGTGGTTTTGAAACTTTGCAGTTGGGGGACTCCTTCAGTAGTTCACACAGATCACTTACTCTGCAGCCCCTTTGAATTTTAAACAAAAAGCTTATCATCATTCAGCCTTTTTGGATTAGCCCCATATTTAAGCTCTGCCCCCTTCTTGCTAGAGAGAATGGAAAGGAATTAATGCAGGCACATTCCTCTACTATTACTGTAGTGTCAAAGCTCTGTGACACTCCTAAAACAAACACCAAAGAATGCCTTAGAAGAATGGCTAGACAGAAACACATCATAACTAAGCATTACCGTTTTGGGTAATTAATTACAAATTATATACATAATTATAAATTTCCCTTCTAGGTTTCTATAACCATCCCACATTCCAAGCCAAGAAGACACACAATTCTTCTACCTATTCTGACACGAAGTGTGGGGAAAAGTCCGTTTCCTCTTAATTTACTAAGTAACAATGAGCAAATAATTAGAAACTAGTAGTAACAAAAAAACACAAATCAAACGAATGAATGAGTTGAGGGAAGAGAGATGCCTAGTTCTTTAAAACCAACTAAAGACCACCTTAGCTTTCAGAACTTACAAGGTAGTCACATTTGACCTTGTTTCTTCATGTAGAACTAACATTAGGCTAGATGGAAACCTGAGAGTCTGCAGGTCAGATGAGGTCACTTACTGCCAGAGCCGGTGGTACCCTCAGTGCCCCGAATCTATTTACTGGCTTTATCATGGAAGGTGTGAGTCCCTCGGCTGTGATGGATCCTACTTTTCCACCTGCATCAAGAGCCTTCTGACAGACTCCTCTCCCAAATCAATTGTACAGACAGCTCTTTTAAACATTTCCTTAAAGTCCTTAAGGCCCCAGGTCCCTCAAGTCCTCTCCTAACACTGACCCATCTAGTGCACCTCAAAAAGTAAAAGAGCTGATTGTAGTCTGCATCCTTTAGTAAAACCTGGCTTTTTATTGATAAAACCACTGTTCAAGGACAGCTCTAGGCCCCATCTTAGGGTCATGTGCCCTACATGCCTAATATTTTATACTCTGCCCTGTGTTATGTCAACCACATGCAATAGCAAAAATCCTTCTGCCTCAGATTCAGTCACCAAATCTGAATGAATAACTAAACCTTTCCTGGCTAAGCTACAAATCCTGCCCACATTCTCAGTTCTCTTTGGTACCTGTCCTGCAGTGCTCCCTCAGGGAAATAGGTCTCTGGAATCTAGTTATTAAAGTTTTCATAAAACTTAAAGAGTTAGGAAAGCTCTCAGGCCATTCTTTTTTTTTTTTTTTGGCTGCATTGGATCTACACTACTGCCCGCGGGCTTTTCTCTAGTTGTGGTGGGCAGGCCTCTCATTGCGGTGGCTTCTCTTGTTGCGGAGCATGGGCTCTAGGCACGCGGGCTCAGTAGTTGTGGCACACGGGCTTAGTTCCTCCACGGCATGTGGGATCTTCCTGGACCAGGGCTCAAACCCGTGTCCCCTGCATTGGCAGGTGGATTCTTAACCGCTGAGCCACCAGGGAAGTCTCCAAAATGTATAATTTTAAACTTGTGATACTTTCACCTATTTCAGGAGCCATTTCTCTCTACCAAGCTAGGTCTTATGGTAATAACCCAATTTTCTTTAGCAGAGAAAACAGATGAGAGCAGAGGTCTACATCTAATCTACTTAAGGAAATTTGGTAATTTTCCATTATTCATGTTATGTCTCTTTTACCAGAGAGGCAACAAAAACTAATCTGATGATCATGATAGTTTGAAATCTGGATATAAAATCTATATCTCAATCTCAATGTATAAAATATGAAGTAATAAAAGTTGTGAATATCAAAAACTTACTTTTGAGTTGCTAACTAACCTAGAACAGGTTTCTCAACCAGAGGTGATTTTGCCTGCAGGGAACATTTGTCAGCGCCTAGAGATATTTCTAGTTGTCACAACTGGGGTGTGTATGTGTGTGCTACTAGCAGCCAGTGGCCAGCAACGCTACTAAGCATCCACAATGTAAAGGACACTCCACCACAATAAACAGTTATCTGGCCCCGAATGTCCACAGCGCTGAGATGGAGGAACACTGATTTTTTTAAAAATGCTAGGGATTTAGAATGCCTGTGAAAATTCTGATGTTTAAATAGAAAACAATTTTCTAGTTTTGTAATTCCTAATCTAAAAACTAGGTAGATAACAGTGGTGAGAAAGAAGTAAACATCTTAAATGTTTCTTTGTTGTTCTCTAATCTCTAACTGATTCTATCATATAAATAATTTAAAAAACCAAAACAAACACTAATCATAGCATTTAGTAGTATACACTGTCTTTAAAAGCATATGTAATATGGTTCGCAACTGAATTCTCAATTTAAATAATCCTCAGTAATGGGCCGAGAAGCCAACACAAGTTTAAAACCCCATTACCGAAGAATCCCATCTTCATGAGTTGCATTAGGCAGGATCCCATCAGATGGACTGACAGGTAAATCCACGTCTGGCTGTCCAACCTGAGCATACACAGGCTTTGGTTCTAAAAGAAAAGAAAATTTAAATTATGCAGGAATCACTTTACAAAATGGAATAACAAAGCAAGCAACCACTGAAATAACCAAACAATAAAAAGTCTGCAAAATGCAGCAAAAATGTAAGTTCAGAGAACCTGATCGGGAACATATATACTACATATGCATATATTAGGGTACATTTTACAGTTATAAATTCTGGGATCTTTATAGCATGTATGCACGTTACATGGTCACCTATGCTTTCTATAGCTCCAGCTGTTACAGTCGGAAAAATATACTTTTTAGGGAAGAATAACAGAGGAAGAAGAATATAAGAAGAGAGAATCCCTACATTTCTCTGTTAAGACTGTCAAAGTAGCCTTCTTTCTTCACTGTGATACAATTTACTTTTAAATTTCCACATTCCTGCCACTAAATAATCAGAGCAGAAACAGGTTTTGAGAGAAGGACCTGAGAGAC
This sequence comes from Balaenoptera physalus, assembly GCF_965194825.1. Taxonomy (NCBI): domain Eukaryota; kingdom Metazoa; phylum Chordata; class Mammalia; order Artiodactyla; family Balaenopteridae; genus Balaenoptera; species Balaenoptera physalus. Next base: position 149,260,466 of record NC_138883.1, read on the forward strand.
AGTAGAAGCAGGACCTCCAGGCCTTTCAAGCAACTGGATCTCAGAATCTTGCAGATTCTTATGTGTGGTCTTATATACAGGTCAGCAAGGTATACTCATAAAGTGTTTCTGAAAACACTTTCAATAGACAAGAGAACTTTAAACAGTGTCTAAAGCCAATCTAATGTTTCCCTTAATGAGCAGTACTGGAAAACCACCTCACTCACTGTGAACAACTGTGAACCACAAATAACTTCTATCTGGAAAATTTAAAAAACATTCATGAATGCTTACTGATATATGGCAACCTCCCACTCACAAAGAAAATGCTGGAAGTACAGAAAAATTCACACATGGGTAGTAGGTAGCAGCAATAGTAGTAGTAATAATAATTGCATCTTTATATTTTCTGTAAATATAATTCTGTAAATTGTGAAACAATTTAGTCTGAATGCAAATGTTTTCTGCACTCTAGGCTAGGCTTACCTGGAAGATTGGGTGTTTGTTTCTCATTTCTTTCAACTATAACTTCTTCCACTGTTTTAGGTGTGTGATCATCTGCATGCTTTACAGGAGTTGAGACAGCCCCGGGTTTAGAAATTCTCTCTTCCTCTCTGCTCCGGAGACTATACATCAGTAAAATAAAAACTTATGAGCATATTGTGAAAGCAATTTGTAAAGAGTACAAGAACAGCCAAGACAATGTCAAAAAAGGATGACAAGGGACTTGCTCTAAAAGATAACAAAATATTGTAAAAACTTAGTAATTAAAACTAGAGCGCTACTGCCACAGAAACAGATAAATAGATCCATGTAACAAAACAGAAAATGGAGAAATATATCCACAGTACCAAAGTTTATTACAGAAGTGGCAGCCCAAAACTGTTGGAAGAGAACACCTGTTTCTGTTGGAAGAGAACACGCTGTTTAATAAACAGTGTTTAGAACTGTACACAAATTTAGAAAAATTAGATCTCTATGCATATCAATGACATAAGTATAAATCAATTTCAGATAAAGACCAAAACATAAAATATATTTAAAAAATCTTCTCAAAAAATAGAGGACTCTTAAAGTAAGATTCAATGTACAAAATGAAGTGAATACATAAAAAGTTTAAAAAGGTGTGAAAATAATTTGAAAAAATATGTCTTAGGTTGAACCAAATGAATTTTTTTTAAGTTCAAACAACTGAATATTAGCAATTTGACCAAACAAATGTTAACAGGAGTTCAATTTTAAGACTATATATTGATCTAACAATACATATAATAAGAATTTGATATTTAGAACATATGCAAACACATTTTTAAATTATTTTAGAAATAAAAAGAGCCAGTATGTGAACTCATGGACAAAAATGAAAAAGACCTAGAAACAGACTTTCCATAATATGGAAAATTTCTCATCAAAAGAATAAGCTGGAAGGATGCTCACCTGTGTTAAGTGAAATAAACTACTAACTGGGGAATATGTGCAGAGCCTGATCTTTTCAAATTATTTTTAAAACACACAGAAACTCTATGATGCTAAAATGTTCGCACGACTACGGAGGAAAGCTTAATTCAAGAAGGAGATCTGGGATGAGGTGGAGTTGGCAGATTTGGCCTACTTCACCTGTTCTAACGAGCATACAATGCTTTCATAATGGAAGATTAAAAATAAAAATATTACAGTTACAATGAAATAGAGTTATATCTGGAGACGTGAAAATAGCCCCAAAATAAAATGTGAGGAACAAACTGCAGAATATACATGGCGTGACATCACTGAGGTATTAAAGAAAACTCTCCACAGCTACACAAACACATGTCGATGCCACATGCAGAAAGACCCAGACCGACAGAGGCGACAGAGGTTCTCGGAGGGCGGAGCAGACAAAACAGCAGCCCAGGGAAATCTGAGATTTATCTCCACTATTTCAGTTTTCATAAGAAAATATTTACACAGTACTTATGAAGTAAAGACTGAAATGTTTTTAAATATTTTAAAATAATGTTCCTTATTTAAAAATGGAATTAAGTCTAATTTTAAACAAAGAATTTGATTCTATTAATGCATATTATTAGCAGTCTCTTATCAGGAAAAAATTTCTTTCCCTGTTATCCTCTTGAAAAAATAAAACATAAGCACTTTTCAGAGTTTCTATTTTCATGTTCATTTAACTACTACTGTGGGGGTGTATTCCAGTTTTAAATTATATGTATTAAATGAGCTGCATGTAAGTAAAACAGTCTTTCAGAAAATAAAGCCAAGATATCTTCTAGCTCAAACCAGAATGAACTTTCTAAATCATAAAAGGTTAAAATTTTTTCGCCACTGCTTATGTAATAAAATCTTACATACAATTAGTCTAAGTATAAATAAATACAGTTAAACTCTATCCCCAAACTGCTCTAGGTACTTCAGAATATAAAGGGAAATACAAAATAATAAATTCTCCTTGCATTCTTTGCACTGAAAAATGCAAATGATATAAGTATGAACATTTTGAAGAGAATGAGATTAAAGAACTACATAATTTTAGTAGTTCTACAGATTTTGTCACTCTGCAACAGACTTTAAAGACTATTTGCTTAAAAAAGATCAAAAAACGTTTCCAATTGATTTTCTTGTTTCTTGTAACTTAAAAATTCTAAACTTAGAATGTGACCAAGTGACCTTAATGATAACTAAGGATCAATGATAATATTTTAATCTGAACGTCCTCCCCAGTGATAACCAAGATTGTCGTGCAATAGGGCTCTTACTCCGTACATCACACGGAACTCCCGCTAGTAGAGTTGGCTAATTCTCATACTCTACTGACTACCACCTTTCTTTAATATAATTATTATGACTTAACATTGCAGATGGGTGGAACGCACATCATTCTATTAAATTTTTCATACGATTACTATCTGGAAAAAATCATTGTTCATTTTTAGTGTATTTCCATTATCTACCAAAAGATGGAAGCATTATTCAACACGTAGATTTGGAGCCGTGCTGTTAATGGAATTGTGAAGCAAGTCATTTATGTAATTTAAAATTTTCTAGAATCCATATTAAATAAATGAGGTGACATCAATTAATACATTTTATTTAACTCAGTATACCCAAAATATTATTTATCAATATAAATGATTAATGAGCTATTTTACACATTCTTTTTTGTGTACTCAGTCATCAAACTCCAGTGTGTAGTTCACACTTATATCTCTATTTAAACTGGCCACATTTCAAAGGCTCCACAGCCGCACGTGGCTAGTGGCAATGGTGTTGGGCAATGAAGATCTAGAGTAACAGTATAGAACAAAATAATCAACTTTTCCAAACATTTAAAATGTTCTACTATGAGCATGTATGACCATTAAGTCTATTATAAGACAAAGAATAGAATTTAGACACACAGAATCAGCCTACAATCAGTGGCAGTTATTGAAAGTGAAGCCATAAAAAAGGAAAATACATTTTCCCCAAACCTTCCTTACATAGTTCTACCCTAATGGCTCCCATGTAATATTTAAGCTTTATTAAAAAACAACTTTTGCTATTATGAGTCAAGCCAACTTTATACAAAAACCATCTTTGTCCTGAGTTGGACTCATGTTTATCTACCACACTCTGGCTCCTAGAAGCCTAGAAAGAAACTCCAGGCATTCTAGGGGACCTTGAGACCCTCTGAAGGGTGTTTTTGTTTTTCCCCTGGAGGGTAAGCAGATAGGTTTTGTTTTTCAGATTTTTCACTTGTACATATTAATCTAACGGTAATGATCCATTAATCTAGAGACTTCGGGCTGGTTAAAAGCTCTGCGGAGCAGTTGTTAAGACAAAGTCTCTGAAAGAGAGTTTTTACAGTCACATAAATGGGCTCACTGTAAACAGACCCTTAAGTCGTATCCAGTCAACTCTGTAAGTACAGTAGCAGATTAACACACATTCAACCAGATCAGCAAAGAGTAACAGATTAAGTGCAAAACTTCAGGTGTAAAGTCACAGCTGTTTGGGACCATTTAGTGCAGGCAGAGGGCAGGCAGCGAGGTGAGAAGAGGTGAGGGCTGTCCTCGGCAGCCCCTGCAGGACACAGGGGTCAGAAGCACTCAGTGGCCAGCAGCTTTCCCCAGACACTTCCTAGGTTGGTTTTACAGTGCGCGGTCTCTGACAAGACACCTCCTCAAGATTGGCTTTCCCAAGCCCCTTGGAGGGCAGAGTTCCTGCAAGTTCATCCAGTGACACCACAGTGAATTCTCTGCCATGCAGTGAGCCTCAGGTGTGTGGGGACAGGTGGGGAAGCTTCCTCCTTTGGCAACACAATCTCAGCACCAGGGGAAGGGCCTGCTCCTTACATCTGATTCTTATATTTTTCAGAGTTCTCTTTATTTATTACTGGCTAATCCCTTGTCACTCCAATCTCGTTATATTTAATCTCTTTATATTAAATTCGCTCTGTTCACAAGAAACTAGGCTTTCTGTCTTTTGGACCCTGATGAAATATGCCAGACTGCCAATTCTTCAAGGAGTTTTATTTCTGATTTCTAGCTCTCAAACACCTCCCCAACTGACTGGTTACATCTTATTTAAAAATAATCTTAATACAGGAAATAAACTGAGGCTGAATGTTCACTGTAATAAAACATCCTTTATAAAGCTAATTTCCTCTTAATAATAAACGACTCATCCTACATAAGCCAATTGATAATTTCTTTTCAGAAACTCATTTATTGCATAAAGGTAGGCAAGATCTACACAGCTTAGGATGAACACAGAAACTAGGTACCCTTTAAAGGCCACTGGACTATCTCAGCCCCAATTATCAATAAAGATAGAAACTTAGAAAGTAACTTAACCAGACTCCAGTCTTCTCCACTGGCAGGGACAGTTCGGCATGGAGGGCTCCTAATACATATGAGAAAGAAAAACTAAGGCACACTCAAGTCTGACTTCTCAGAATATTGCAGCCATTGCTAATCTTCTAAATTTCATATAGAAACAGATATTTACATACTGCAGTTCCTCCTCAACAGCAATTCAAAAATTATAGCATGGCACACAGACGATTATAGGGATGAAAAAGGCAGAGAGATGTGGAGATTCTGGGCTGGTACTTGGGCAGAGAAGTGAAGAGCTGCCCAGGGGGTATGCTGAGAAAGCAGGGGGAATAATTACCTTGTATCTACTTGGCTATATTTGCAAGCAAAGTTCTCACAATTTAAATTTGTTCTTTATACATTGTAAACTATTTTCAGAAATATATATATGTGTGGTGTACGCTTTTGAAAAAATATGAGTGTCTGTACTGCTCACTTTGACAAATGGCTTTCTGGCAATAACCTAGCTACATATTTACATGAAGTCTATCAGTTTGTACAGCGATTCTCATCTTGCATGTTTGTTTATGACGATAATGACGACTAACCTAGTCCATCTGAATTAGAAAACAGATCTGTTGTTCAATAAGTATAATTGAAAAAATTAACCATTTTTAGTAAGGAACAACTAGGGAAAGACAAAGAAGGACCCTTCTTTTTTTTTTTTTTTAATTAATTAATTTATTTATTTTTGGCTGTGTTGGGTCTTCGTTTCTGTGCGAGGGCTTTCTCTAGTTGCGGCGAGCGGGGGCCCTCTTCATTGCGGTGTACGGGCCTCTCACTATCGCGGCCTCTCTTGTTGCGGAGCACAGACTCCAGACGCGCAGGCTCAGTAGTTGTGGCTCACGGGCCTAGTTGCTCCGCGGCACGTGGGATCTTCCCAGACCAGGGCTCGAACCCATGTTCCCTGCATTGGCAGGCAGATTTTCAACCACTGCGCCACCAGGGAAGCCCTAAGAAGGACCCTTCTTTCACTTAAGGGACAACAGCATCGTCAGGGCTTCACTGCTGGTATGATTATTACATACTTAGATTAATATTTAGAGTAAAACAACCCTTGATTGTGCAGTATGTTTGGCTGATTTTATAACAAGAGACCAGTGTTACCATACTCTTCATTTTTTATTAACATTCTATCAAAGGCAATAAAGAATTGTCCTACATTATTTAAACTAGAAATAAGATTTTTCATATACTTACTACTTTTACACGTGAGTGGAAGTCTGTTTTTATAATATTTTATGTTTTATACTGTACTTGTACAAGAAAATAGTTCTCAGCTGATGGAGTAAATAAAATGTACACTTTTACTTTAAAAATAGTGACTATAAAGTATAATATTTAAGCTTGCCTTGCTGTCATTAGGTCCATGATCTCCTCTTCAGGGTTAAAATCCATCAACAATCACTGAGCACAACACTACTACACCTTGGTCTCTACTAACTAGAGAAATGTATGAGCTATGGTCCTCCCTCAGCCCGTCGTCCCCTGAGAAAGCATATGAAAACAAAACCTCAGTTTGGAGTTTTAATCTCGTAACCGAAAATTCCCAAGGATTGAAAATAACAGTTGGCTCTTATCTGAATAACAGAAGTTCAGGATGGGTCTTTAATATTCCACTCACTTTCAAAGGTTAGACAAAGAATCTTATTTTAAAAAGATTTAGTAACAATTCAAGTGATAAACAATTTTTTTGAAGTTTCACATTCTCCCTAACCAATTTTCCAAAACAGGAAAAAAAACAAAACCTTTTTAGAACTCCAAATCCCTGGCTACGTTGCCCTTGTGGTCCAGCCACACCCGTCACCTTGCTGTTCTTCCAATAAGCTGAATGTATCTCCATCTCTGTCTTATTCTGGAATGATCTTCCTCTGGCTGGCTCCTTCTTAGTCACTCATCTCAAGATAAGTTGACCGTAGAGAAGCCTTCTTTCTGCCCAAGCATGTCTCTAATACTGCCCCCTCTTCCTGCACTGTCACATCACCCTGATTTTCTTTACCACTAATGGAAATTACTGTTTCATAGTTCAAACATATTTATCTGTTTTATTCACTTGGATATAAGCTCTATGGTAGCAGGGATCTTGCCTAGATTGTTGAGGGCATAATTTATATTTATAATCATACACTGACAACATGTGCATTATCAAAAAATACTTCATAGAGGAAAAATGAGCAGGGTAATGTCAAAATTACTGGTGAAGAAAAAATCTTTCAACCTTCACTGAAGAACACTCACTGTGCTAACTGCTGATCACTCACCATCAACTGCGCACGGCACAGGAGCCATAGGAAAGAAGGCATCAATTGTTGATTAAATTCACTGAGATTTAATAAACTGAATCTCTCTACCTGACTATCTTTCAGAGGTGAAGGGGGGGGGGGAAGGGATGAAGGACTCCACAGCATGTCTGAAAAAGAAAATGTAATAGTACCTGCACCAAATTAATTACCAACAATATCACATATAAATCTTGTTTTGAATCAAGCATCTTTCAAATTGGAGGTAATGAAATCTTTTTTACCTAAGACAAAGGACTAAAACCAAGGATCAGGGGAAAAAACTCTGAAATTCACCAGTCAGAAGAAGGTCACTTCTCTACATTTTGAAACAGTAAAAAGAAGTGTTCAGCTTATGTATATGGATGTCTCAACAATAATTTTTAGCCTATTGGCAAAGTTCTATGTATGTTCCAGACAGAACTACACAATATCTAACAGAAACGATATATACTAGGGGAAAAGAATATTCACAGCTCTCTAAACTCAAAGAAAACAACTATGGAAGGTGACATATAAGGTGTGTAAATAAAAAAACTAGATCTTTAATTTAAAAGCCAAGGCTTCTCTAAGGTATTTAAGCAGAAACACCATATGCCCTACATGCATGTGTATGAGGACTCACCTGGCACTCTGAGAGAACAAAGGCATGAACCTGCCTTCAACCCTGATGATATAGGTAGACTGTATAGTTAAGGGATTTTTGATCCCATTATTTAACTTGATTATTTAACTTGGCTCAATGCTCAGATTTAGGCTAGAAATTCTCATTCATAAGAACCAATTTAATAATCATGTATTTGTTACACCATAAGCAGTATCAATACTGACACCACTAACTTCAGAATTCAGTGGAGACATTTCTCTCAAGAGAAACAAATGATGAAACAAGTATTTTAAATTTCTACAGAGTTTTAATCTCTTCTAAACACTGCTTTCAAGTACTTCAGAAGCAATCGTTTTTATGAAATAGATATGCTAAATATAAATCAGACTTTTTCCTATTTGCTAAAATACACAATTTTCTAAAAACCTTAGACAACAGCTTAGGTCCCAGATGCACCTTGTCAGTTTATGGAATGACTGAGTATAAGAAATACAAAATACAAACCTTTACAATGCAAATTTTCTACAGTTGAACCTTATCCTAACTAGTCTGAGCTTTTACTGTAACAGAATTTTTTCAACAATGCGACTGCTTATGATTAATCAGTAGCATGAGAGTCACTTTTATTAAAATAGTTTATAGAACAGAACCAAAAACGTAAACATATGTTGTTCCTCTAGGGAGAAAACGCATAAAATGGATCTGTTAAATTAACTGTAAATACTAGGGAGAGTACAATATAACCAAGCAGAGGCTTAGAACACACTCTGCAAATCCAATACTCTCTAGTCATGCAGGGACTGCAGTGAAATCAGTGAGAGTCTTCTCATTGACAGCCCCTGACAATCGCCACGAGGCAGTGCCACCTGCCGAGGACTCTCAGTATGCCCAGCTCCCTCCTAGAGGGGGAGTCTCGGCCCAGAGTGGGCAGTGAAAAAACACCGAATAAAATATACAAAACAAATTTAGCAACAGCATCAAGCTATAACAAAATCACTGTAATAATTCTCTATACATATATTATTTTTAAATTTAAAAACAAAACTATTTTAACATCCTAGACCAGGGGAGGACTGGCACACTTTTTCTGTAAATGGCTCTGTGGGCCATGCAGTCTCTGCCACAACTTCTTAATTATGACATTGCAGGATGGGTTCCAGTAAAACTTTATTTGCAAAACCAGGCAGCAGTCTGGATTTGGCCCACAGGCTGTAGTTTGCCAGCCCCTGTTCAAGACAACAGTAAGGGTACACTGCTCATCTAATTATAATGAAGAAACACGCTCATGTGTTTTTCTCAGAACTCAGACCATATAACATTTGTTCTCCAAGAAAAGAACATCACACAGAGGAACATAAGTAGGTCATGACAACAATGGAATGCTTTATAGATTTCTGCTCCCTTAAGTAACCTTCCACTTTTTTCTTTCTCTACACCCATAAGGTCAAACACTTAAGTCAAAAGGACGAGAGCTTTAATCCTCGCTCTAATCTCTTGTCAACTACATAACCCTGGACTTTATCACAACCACTCAGCTTAAACTGACTTGCCTACAGAACGAGCAAATCTTCTTAGAAATGGTTTAATATGAGCAGATGTGAAAGCACATTTGGAAACTCTAACTGATGATACTATTACTACTACTACTAATCACCATACTAATGAGAGCAGCTAATATCTGCACCAGGTGTTCTAATAACTAATTTAACTTTCACAACTTTGTAATGTATGATGCCTTTTTTACAGCAAATGAGAAAACTAAAGTGCAGAGAGGTTTCAAGGTTGTGCAAGTAACCAATGGCAGGCTGGGACTCAAACCCAGGAAAACTTGCTTCAAAGCCCAAAGAAATCACTATATTCTATTGCCTCTGACAAAATGAAAGTTACTATTCTCAGCAGATAACTGCAATCTTACAAACATACGAAAATACTCAGAAATCTAGGAAGAGAACAAGGTGGGGCTAGTGTTTTACACACTAAACTGAAACTTTTCTCAGGAGTCCTTTTTGTTTCACTTTTTAAACAAGAGCATTTAAAGAACATTTGTAAAACAAAGACATCTGTACAAAATTAAATAACAAAAAGAAAATGTCCCATGCGTTTTTTAATACTAGGATTTTACTCTCTTACTATATCTAAATTGTTTCTCAAAATGCAAGGCACCCTCTATATTAAAACTCTCACAGTTATCTGGATTTTAATATTAACTTTAGGGGGGAAATGAAAATGAAACCTTTAAGCAACTGGTACTACTTTACATCCTGCCTTTTGGCAGGCCACTTAATTTTCAGGAATTATATTCTCAGCACAAACATTTGGAAAAGAATCTGAAGACTTTTTGTCTTCTGTACTCAAAGTACTATCTTTTCCTTAGTATATGCTACATGTTCTAACCAGAAGTTCCCACATCTGGTAATGTAGAGAAGAGAATGCTATCAGGAACTTTAAAAAAGTATTCCCTGCCTCTACCTCAGATGAACTGAGAAGCAGGCCCAGGATTCTGAATTTTTAAAAGATCTCATGTAACTGGTGTTACCCATAAAGAATACTTGAGGTTCCCAAGAGAAGTAAAACATCCCAATATAATATGAAGATAGTTAAAATGTTTTTTAAATCCTCTTCAACTTTTAGTTAAAGTTACAGATGTCAAGTGTTTAGGAAATCGAAATGGAAAAAAGTAAGTATCAAAAAGAACTTTCTAAGGTTTAGAATTTGATTACAATAAATACAAATGGCCAAAATTTTGATGAGCATTTCTTTCTTTTTAAAGGAAAATCATGCCCAAATTGCTTGATGCCAGCCTAGCTTCTAGGTGAGAGAACTGTGTTACAATTACAGCCACTCCCCGTGACTCATCAGGGATGTTAGCTCTATCACTGTGTACATGTATGCGGCAGCTGTCCTTTTCCAGATAAGATCTGTGCTGTGTCAGGGAGATTTTTAGAATTAATATGTTAACCTGCAGCAGTTAAAACTAATAATCGATTATAAGTCCATTTTGCATGTGACATACTACAATATTCCTTAAAAAAATAATTATAATATTAATTACAAAGATCAGGGTTAATACAATTTATATGTCTAAAATCTGAAATTCAGAGAGAATCAGCCTCACAAATATCTAAACTCAGGGGTGCATAACAACTGTTATCAGTATGATTTCTGACAATCTTGAGGACAGCTCTCTCCCAGGGAGGGACTTCTCCCTTGCCTCCTCAGCTTCCTCAGGGAACACTCCCTGTGCTCCACTTCTGGACATTCTATCTATATCGTTTCTCTTGGCAATTTTAGTGACTTCTATGGCTTCAGCTAACACCCTCATGCAGTAAGTCCCAAATCACCACCTTGAATCTTAAACTGGTCAGCTCTGGACTTGAAATTTCAAGTGCCTACAGAAGATCTCCATATGGATGGCTATTAAACCCTAGGTCCCCTGGTGGCCTACAGAACCCCGGGAATGTCCAGAATTCTTATGTAAAGTGCTACATGTATGTGCACATGTGCATTTTTCTGGAAAGAAGAGTCATAATTTTCTTCATATTCTCAAATGTATATGTGACCCCAGAGACTATAAACTCAGGTAAGTCATATACTACTAGCATAGCAGACCCTTTGGCATAAATACCAGACAGTGTACTTTAAAACAGAAAACAAAGTCCAGGTTAATCTCTCCACTAAAGGACTTCTACTATATATAGCTAACTTGGCCTAAAGCTGGCTAGCATCTTCTAATGCAGTGGGTCAGCAAATTGCAGCTGAGAGCCAACTTTTTTAAAATAAAGTTTTATTGGAAAACAGCCATGCCCATTCATTTACATACTGTCTACAGTTAGTTTTGTGCCACAAAGACAGAGCTGAGTAGTGACAAGACTTGGCTCACGTGCCTAAAATACTTACTCTTTGGCCTTTAATGAAACAGTTTGACCTCTGTTATTCTAGATAAGAAATACCTAAATTGATAAAGAAACACGAACCTAATTTAAGTAATCCAAAGACAATCTATCTTCTAATTTTATTTCTAAGCAAAACCAGAAACATGTACCAAGCACACACACCTGTTTTATTTTAAACAACAGAGCATGATTACCTGCCATTGCTGGGCTGCTGTGGAGACTGTCTAGAATGGTCAGAAGGCTCTGACCGCTGGTCAGGAGATCGTGATCGGCTGTGACGGGGAGGCCGGTCGTGTGATCGACCGGAATGATCTGATGCCAGTGACTGAATTTCTGAAATGTCTGTTAAACAAAAGAGTGCTGTTTATTTTCCCCATGAAATGACTACAGTAAAATATAAGGTACTCCAGTAATAATGGAAATAAGTTACTAAACATAATTTCATATAAAATGGTTGATTTAAGTATTAACTTAATCAGCTACTATTTGATACTGGTGAGCTGTCAACAGAAAAACATTTTTTTGAATTCTTATGTTTTGAAGGTGTCTGGCTTATAGGAAATTATCATTTCATTCTAACATGTCAAATCTTCCCACTTTAAGAAAGAGGTCACTGAAAGGGTCTCTGCAAACAGAGCCACACTCACCATCTCTCTCGGAGGCATTAGCCGAGTGGATACTGTCAGAAAGATCAGGGACATTCAGCAGGGTAGCCCGTTCATCTCTCTGAACTACCATCTTTAACTTGCCTTTAGACCTCTCTATCAATGTCTTTGCATCTGTCAATGACATATTTTCCGTCACGGTACCATTTATCTGCAACAGAAAAGAAACTATAGGTTGAAGGTAAATGACAAAAATACAAACGTTAACTTAGTCTGACATGAACAGGAATATCTAAACTACTCCTGGGCTTGCCCTGAGAACCAAAATATTACCTTTACACTTTTCCTAAACTATCAAAGTACTCCTCCTTACTGAAATAATAAAATCTGTACTACACTGCTGCTCTGCCAGAAAAGCCCAAACTAGCATTCTCTACCTCCTCCCCATCACTTTCTATTACTCATGGGCAAACTAACAAAACACGTCAATAATATCTGGAGGAGTTATCAAAACCACTTAATGTGGAACAACAGACAAATCTATCTACAAAGTAACTCCTATTAGTGAAAAATATACATTTGGTGCTATTAATTCTCTAGGATGACTCTATGCCCAAAGAAAAGCGTCAGTGTTGACATGCAGTAATAGCCAGTGGCAAACTATCTAGTCCCCCAAACATTGATTTTTAATTCTTTTCGGCAAAATCGCTTCAAGCATGAACAGGATCTATGTGGTCACACTAGAACTTGTTTTCTATTGCAGTTCATCAAAATGTAAGAATATGACTATACCTTCAATACAACATCGCCTTCTTGAATATTGCCATCTCTTGCTGCCAAACTATCTTGTGAAATTTCCTTTACAAATATGTGGCTGGCCAATCGAAGACCATATTCTGAAATAATATATTTAAATGTCTTTAGTGTAAAATCCCAAGACTTTTAAATAGAGTTTAAAAGTATGAAACTAATAATCACCGCATAGAGTTTTTAAGTACAATCAATAATAAGAAATTATTCTTGGCCTCCCTGCAAAGAAGACATTTCCTCTTATCATCAGAAAGTTTTCACTGTCAGTGTGAAAGCAAAGGGAAAGTGCGTGGTTCAAACAAAAGATTGACATATCATGCTCTCACTGTACTGAAAGAGAGAAAAATCCGAAGAGATGACCATTTCTCTCTGACGGTGTCATGCTGATGCACTAGCTTCTCAAAAGGTTTAATGAATACAATTCTGAAAAGGAAAACTCTGGAATGCTTTACGATTTTGCTGATGACTTGTATTACCATGCATATACTGGTTTTGTTTTCCTCAGTTCCTACAGCAAAAGTATTTTGGATCCTGAACACCTCTCTGAGAGACATACACAGAGCATCAGTGTGCACCACTCAAACAAGGGCTTAAAATGAGCCAAGCAGATGTGGAGAGGAGTTAAAGATGCCAGTCCTTCCAACAACCGACAAAGTGCCCAGGAGCATGGCAACATTAATTGCACCTGTGGGTGAGGGAGTGGTCAGAGTTAAAGAAGTTACCAGGAGAGTCCAGAAAACTGTCCAGGGGGCCTGCAAAGCTGTACAATGACTACAACGAACAGTATAATGTCAATAGGAACAGGACTGCCCCAGTTGTGTTAGGAGAAAGAGAAGGACTGAGTCTTACTGGGAAAGAAAAATAAAACAAAAAACAAGAAGGGAAACAAAACTGTTTTTAAGATGGGATAAGTTAGCAGACCTGCTACTCAAGCTTTTAAAAGTTACATCAGTTACAGTTCAACTTAAGGCAAATATACAAAGAGTGTTCACAAGCAGGAATAGAATCAGGGTAAAAAAAGAAAATGACCTTCTAGGGGATCTAGGCAGTCAACTATGTGTGCTTTAGAAATGGTGACTATACTCACAGAAAGAAAGTATTGATTAAAAGACTGTCCTTATGTAAGATTTAAAAATTATAAATGACCAAAATACAGAGATGACTCTAAAATATTCCTTGTATATTAACGTATTCATTTATTCTAAGTACTTCCTTAGTAAATATTAACTAGGTGGTAGGCACTAGAGATAAAAACCAGCAATTGAGACAGTCCCTGCACTCTGGCAGCTTCCCTAGTCAGCAGGGAAAAAGACGTTACCACAATTACCAGTGTGATGAAGAGTTCGGATGGAGCAATACATGATTCTGTGCCTAGTGGGGGTCAGAGAAGGCCTCCCTGAGAAGCAAATGCGAAAGCTGAAACTCTACCTAAGAAATGCTAACACTAAACCTGAGAAATGAGGGTGTGTGTGTGTGTGTGTGTGTGTGTGCGCGCGCACACTGGTAGAGACAGAATGGTTAAAAACAAGTGCACCAGAAGGTATGAAGGAAAGACAAGGCAGGTTTGATGAAGTCATAAGTGTAGGGCAAGAGTCAGACATAGAAGCATCCCAGAGGACCCTGTAACCATGTGGAGCAGTCCAGAGAATGGACCAGGGAGATCCAGCGACTAGATCATGAGGCTGAGTGAGTCACTTAATAGACAATGGTGTGGTGTTCCTCACCCCCCCCACACAAAAAAGAAAAAAGTAACTATGTGTTGATTAACTTGACTGTGGTGATCATTTCCTAGTGTATACATACCTCAAACCATCACACTGTACACCTTAAATACATACAACTTTACATATTTATATACAATGTCAATTACACCTCAATAAAGATGGAAGAAAAAAAAAGATGCTGGTAGCTTGGATGAGGGTGGTGGTGGTGGAGAAGGGAGGAGTAGGACAGTAAAGTGTGGTGTTTAGGAAGTTAGAAGGTGTTAACTGGGCATAGGAAAGCAGGGGAAAAAAGATGTCATGGGAAACTACACCATGCTGCGCCCGGCTGGCTTGAGAGACCGGGTAGACAGGAATATATTCAATGGGACACTTCATAAGAAACAATCCAGGAGGGAGATGTGCTGCATCTGAGGGATGCAGACGAACACCTAAGTGAACATGCCTACGACTCAGCTGGGGCACCAGGGTGCACACACTGGACCTAGGGAAGGAGCCGTGCCATCATGAGCAGCCCACGACACTGAGAGACATGAGATTTCCTAAAGATGTTATATGAAGTAGAAAAGAGATTCTAGAACAGAAATCCACAGAACACTGAAAGGTAGGATGAAGACAATGAGCTTGCCAAGGATACAGAAAAGAAAGAGGGAGGAACCCTTGAAACCCACAGCATTACAGGAGCCAAGAGAAACCATTATTTCAAAAAATAGGAAGTGGTTAATTATTAGAGAAACGCAAATCAAAACTACAATGAGGTATCACCTCACACCAGTTAGAATGGGCATCATCACAAAATCTACAAGCAACAAATGCTGGAGAGGGTGTGGAGAAAAGGGAACCCTCTTGCACTGTTGGTGGGAATGTAAATTGATACAGCCACTATGGAGAACAGTATGGACGTTCCTTAAAAAACTAAAATAGAATTACAGTATGACCCAGCAATCCCACTACTGGGCATATACCCAGAGAAAACCATAATTCAAAAAGACACATGCACCCCAATGTTCACTGCAGCACTATTTACAATAGCCAGGTCATGGAAGCAACCTAAATGCCCATCGACAGACAAATGGATAAAGATGTGGTACATATATACAATGGAATATTACTCAGCCATAAAAAGAAACGAAACTGGGTCATTTGTAGAGACGTGGATGGATCTAGAGACTGTCATACAGAGTGAAGTTAAGTCAGAAAGAGAAAAACAAATACCGTATATTAACACATATATGTGGAACCTAGAAAAATGGTACAGATGAGCCAGTTTGCAGGGCAGAAACAGACACAGATGTCGAGAACAAACATATGGACACCAAGGGGGGAAGGGGGGGGGTGGGATGGGATGAATGGGGAGATTGGGATTGACATATATACACTAATATGTATAAAATAGCTAACTAATAATAACCTGCTATATAAAAAATAAATAAAATAAAATTCAAAAAAAAATAGGGAGTGGTTAACTATGTGAAATGATACTGAGAAGGCAAGTAAGATAAAGACTAGAAATTTCTACCAGATTTAGTATGACCAGTTCTGGGAGCAGATACCAGAGAGAGAGGGCTGAAGAGTGGGTGGTGAACAAGGAGAAACAGCTCTGAACACAGACAGTCTGACTGAGAAGTCGGTTATGGATGAGGGCAGTGGGGAGCAAAAACCAGGAGACATGTCAGGTTTCAGTAAAGCCGATCAGAGCCAGGCTTCAAATACTCTTACACCTTTTTATCAAAATGATCAGTCATCAATGCTTTCCTGCATGGGAGAGACACCCCCACGGCAGCAAGAAGCCGCAATCAGACTCATTTGTATCAAATGTGATTACCTGAGGGGAGGCAGCTAGGCTTCAGTTTCAAAAATTTTTGACAAACAAGTCCTTTGCTTTTAGAGCAATATCCTGTGGGGGCTCCTCTCCCTCCTACTCTCCATTTAGAAAAGGCAGCCTGCCCTCCCTCCGAATCCAACGATTTCTACCCAGATGTAGGTACTACTGATCCTGACAGCTAAGTAAAACACTGAATTGCAACTTGGTGATGGTGTGACATTTCTTGTATTAGCCTATTCTAATCACAAGAAGTAATCCAAAATCCAACTACTGGACGATTTATGTGAAGTACTATCTGCTACAACAAAATGATTCAAGAAGAGGAAACAGATGACCCCTGAAGCCTGACATCACAGGATTTGATTTAAAGCAACAGGACACAAAAACGAAGATAACAGAAGACAACAAAGCAAAGATATAAAGTGATGTCAAATTTACTTCTCATTAAAATTAGTCTTAAAATTTTCATGTGAAAATGATAAACGAGTTGGTAGAAAATACCTTCGTTTTTCCGGGATTTCACCAGTGTGACTTTGGTGGGTCTGGCAGGTTGACTGGAGGCCACAGATCGCCTATCAGATCGCGGAGACAGACTCCTCTCTCGACTTGCACTTCTATCCCTGGCCCAGCTCTTCTCACTCCTCCTGTTAACCAGGCCCCCACGGCCACTTCTCCGGTCGTGTACTTCCTCATCATAACTATCTTCTTCATTCTCAGATACTGGTTCAGGATCAGGACGACTTACTGGTATCTGAACTTTCTTTTTCCTTCGAATGGTCTACAAATAAGAAAGATTACAATATGAGCTGACTGCTTTTCATATACGTACTTTCAGTTCTTAAGAGAGGAAAACCACATTTTTCTGGTCTCATACTAATTATGAATAAGAGATATAATACACAAATATAACAAATTACTAAGGAATACTCTTCTATATTGGTTATCTTTTGTGCTCTCCTGGTAAACAGATCTGGTTAAGAAGCAAATTTGGAATAGAGGGCCTAATAAAGTTCTTAATTAATTCAGAAGATCTTCTATGTGTAATAATTACAAGCTTACAGGAAAACTAATAATTACTGGTGGTTTGAATAAAGGAGGGAGCACTGTACTCTAATACAATCAAATATACTGTAGTTGTTACCAAACCAGAGCAAACTTGCAGGCCCAACTTGATTCCTTAAAAATTTCAGAATCCATGAGTATCAAGGCCCACAACTGTCCTACTGGAACTCTAAGAGAGAAATTTATTGTACTTCCACACTAACAGTGAACTTAGTGTTGTGTTGGAGCTAATAACTCCATGATACTCTACCAATACAAACTGCTTTCAGTTTCTCTCTCTCCAAAATTTGTAATTTATGGTCTATGTATAAATTCCTTCTTCTGGCTTTCTTTCCTCAATTGACTCTGACACTGGTTCACTTTTCCCTGTCCACTTATTTCCTTTACTTTCTGTAAGATCAAGATCTATTTGCACTGCCTTCTGACTGAGTGGCCTCTTAATCCCTGGATTGCACTCTGTCTTCTCACACCAGTATATATCTGATCTCCTCAGAGGTCTGCAAGATCTTCTTGAGTAACACTCCCTGTCTTCTACATCTGACACCCTGATCTACTGAAACTTCTCCATGTCCATCTTATCTCTGACTCCTCCATGCCCTCCTATTCTCCTAGTCCATCAATTCCCTCCTGGTTTCAACTGCCTTCCTCCCAAGTCTGATGAGTTGTCATGCTTTGATATTTAAATGATTTTCTCTAGCCCCGGGATACCACAGCCCTGTACCTGCTGAGTCAGGACCCAGCCCACCCCAGTAGGCTGGCACCAGCCCCTGGACCCCCAGGGCCCTGCAGCCAGAGACTCCAGGACCAGCCTGCCTACCCTGGGCACTAGCCCTGGGACACATAGGACCCTGACCCTCTCCACCAGTAGGCCAATACCAGCTCCGAAACACCTTGGACCCATCAGCCAGCCACTCTGGGATCCAGCCCCACTCACCAGTAGGCTTACACAAGCTTTGGAACACCCCGAACCCTGCAGCCAGTGATGTCTGAAACCAGCCTGCTCACCAGCAAGCCTACACTAGGACCCCTGGCCGTACAACCAGCCACCCAGTTCTACCCACCAGTGGGCTGGCACTAGAGAGAGAGGGCCCAAATCAATAATATCAGAAATGAAAAAGCAGAAATTACAGCTGACAGCACCGAAATACGAAAGATCACAAGAGATTACTGTTAACAATTATACGCAAATAAAATGGTCAACCTAGAAGAAATGGACAAATTCCTAGAAATGTACAACCTCCCAAGACTGAACCAGGAAGAAATAGAAAATATGAACAGACCAATTACCAGTAATGAAACTGAATCAATAATTTAAAAACTCCCAACAAACAGAAGTCCAAGACCATATGGCTTCACAAGTGAATTCTACCAAACATTTACAGAAGTGTTAACATGTATCCTTCTGAAACTCTTCCAAATCATTGCAGAGGAAGGAGTGCTTCTGAACTCATTCTATGAGGCCAGCATCACCCTGATAGCAAAACCAGACAAAGATATCACACAGAAAAGAAAATTACAGGCCAATATCAATGATAAACATAGATGTAAAATGACTCAACAAAATATTAGCAAACTGAATTCAACAATACGTTAAAAGGATCATACACCATGATCAAGTGGATTTATCCCATGGATGCAAGGATGGTTCAATATCCACAAATCGACGTGATATATACCACATTAACAAACTGAGGAAGAAAAATTTTATGATCGTCTCAATAAATGTTGAAAAAGCTTTTAATAAAATTCAACATCTACGTATGATAAAAGAAACTCTCAACAAAGTGCATATAGAGGGAACATACCTCAACATAAAAAAGGCCACATATAAGCCCACAGCTAACATGGTGGGCTCAATGGTATAAAGCTGAGAGCATTTTCTCTAAGATCAGGAACAAGACAAGGATGCCCACTGTCGCTCTTTTATTCAACTTAGTGTTGGAAGTCCTAGCCTCAGCAGTCAGACAAGAAAAAGAAAAGGAATCCAAATTGGAAAGGAAGAAGTACAACTGTTACTGTTTGAGCATGACATGATACCCTACAGTAAATCCTAAAGGCATCATGAATAAACTGCTAGAGCTCATCAATAAATTCGGCAAAGTTGCAGGATACAAAATTAATACACAGAAATCTGTTGTATTTCTATACACTAACAATGAACTACAGAAAGAGAAATTAAGAAAACAATCCCATTTACAAATCACATCGAAAAATAAAAACCCTGGGAATAAATCTAACTAAGGAGGTAAAAGACCTATACTCGGAAATATAAAGACACCAATGCAAGAAACTGAAGACAACGGGAACAGATGTAAAGATATTCCAAGTTCATGGACTGGAACAATTAATATCGCTAAAATGACCATACTATCCAAAGCAGTCTAAATATCCAATGCAATCCCTATCAAAATACCAATGGCATTTTTCACAGAACTAGAACAAGTAATTCTAAAATTTATATGGAAACACAAAAGACCCCAAATAGCAAAAAATGAACAAACAAAAACAATCTTGAGAATGAAGAACAAAGCTGGAGGCATCATGCACCCAGATTTCAAACTATACTATATGGTTACAGTCATCAAAACAGCATGGTACTAGCACAAAACCAGACACATAAATCAATGGAACGGAATAGAAGGCCCAGAAGATGAATCCACGCTTACATGGGCAATTAATCTATGACAAAGGAGGCAAGAATGCACAATGGGGAAAAAACAGCCTCTTCAATAAATGGTGCTGGGAAAACAGGACAATTACATACAGAAGAATCATACTGGACTACTCTCTCATATCATGCACAAAAATAAATTCAAAATGGATACAAGATTTAAATACAAGCTCTGAAACCATAAAACTCCTAGAAGAAAACATAGGCAGTACACTATTTGACATCAGTCTTAAAAATATTTTTTGGATATGCCTCCTCAGGCAAGGGAAACAAAAGCACAAATAAACAGGACTACATCCAACTAAAAAAGCTTTTACACAGTGAAGTTAACTATCAACAAACAAAAAGGCCGCCGACGCAATGGGAGAAGATATTTGCAAACGATATGACCCACAAGGGATTAATATCCAAAATATACAAAGAACTTACACAACTCAACGTCAAAATATAAATAAACAAACAACTCAATTAAAAACTGGGTACAGGATCTGAATAGACATTTTTCCAAAGAAGACATACAGATGGCCAACGGGCACATGAAAAGATGCTCAATATCACTAATCATCAGTGAAATGCAAATCAAAACCACAATGAGATATCACCTCCCACCTGTCAGAATGGCAATTATGAAAAAGAAAACAAATAACAAGCACTGACAAGGATGTGGAGAAAAGGGAACACTCATGCTCTGTTGGTGGGAAGGTAAATTAGTGCAGCCACTACAGAAAACAGTATGGAGACTCCTCAAAAAATTAAAAATAGAACTACCGTATGATCCAGCACATTCCACTCCTATTCACCCAGAGAAAATAAAAACACTAATTAGAAAAGACATTTATGGGAATCCCCTGGTGGTCCAGTGGTTAGGACTCCGCACTTCCACTACAGGGGGCGTGGGTGCAACCCCTGGTCGGGGAGCTAAGATCCTGCATGCCACGAGGCCAAAAAAAAAAAAAAGGAGGGGAGGGAAGAAAGAAAAAGGAAAAGACATTTGCATGCCTCTGTTCATTGCAGCATTATTTATGATATCCAAGATATGGAAGCAAAGCAAGTGCCCATCAATAGATGAACGGATAAAGAAGATTTCACACACACACACACACACACACACACACAAACACTACTCAGCCATGAAAAAGAATAACATCTTGCCATCTGCAACAACACAGATGGACCTGGAGGGTATTACGCTAAGTGAAATAAGTCAGACAGAGAAAGACAACTACTGTATCATTTCACTTATATGTGGAATCTAAACAACAAATGAACGAACGTAACAAAACAGAAATGGAGTTACAGATACAGAGAACAGGCGGCTGCCAGAGGGAAAGGAACAGGTGAGACAGATCAAACAAACTTCCAGTTGCAAAATAAATGAGTCATGGGTATGAAATGTATGGTGTGGGAAACACAGTAACTACCTCGTATCTTTGTATGGTGACATATCGTAACTAGACTTATCCTGGTGACCATTTTGAAATATAGAGAAATATAGAATCACCATGTTGTGTAACAGGAACTAACAGTGTTGTAGGTCAATTATACTTCAAAAACAAACAAATTTATAGAAAAAGAGGTCAGATTTGTGGCTACAGAGGTGACGGTGGTGGGGGGGGGATTGGATGAGGGCAATCAAAAAGTGCAAATTGGGGCTTCCCTGGTGGCGCAGTGGTTGAGAATCCGCCTGCCAAGGCAGGGGACATGGGTTCAATCCCTGGTCCGGGAAGATCCCACATGCCGCGGAGCAACTAAGCCCGTGTGCCACAACTACTGAGCCTGAGCTCTAGAGCTCGCGAGCCACAACTACTTAAGCCGGCGTGCCTAGAGCCCGTGCTCCGCAACAAGTGATGCCACCGCAATGAGAAGCCCATGCACCACAATGAAGAGTAGCCCCCGCGACTAGAGAAAGCCCATGCGCAGCAACAAAGACCCAATGCAGCCAAAAATAAAATAATTAATTTTTTTTTTTTTTTAGAGTGCAGACTTCCCTTCACAAGATAAATAAGTACTAGGGATATAATGTACAACATGATAAATGTAATTAAAGTTGCTAAGAGAGTAAATCCTAAGAGTTCTCATCACAAGGAAAAAAAATTTTTTTCTATTTCTTTAATTTTGTATCTATATGAGATGATGGATGTCATCATTTCATGAAGTCAAATCATCATGCTGCACACCTTAAACTTACACAGTGCCATATGTCAACTGTATCTCAGTAAAGCTGGGGGGAAGTTACTTTCTCTTGACCCGTCGGTCCTGTGCCGGGACAAACCCCATCCTGTATTATCTTCCCCTTCAGATGGCTGCATCCCCACACTGGCTGATTAGCTTCTCCTCTATAAATTCATTTTACTTGAAAGAATTCTGTCATTTATTCAGCAATCCTTTCATCTACCTCTTTTTGCCCCAAATTCCATGGGATTTGCTAACACAGGTATCCCGAAACTGTTCTCCAAGATGTCAGTCACTAGGCCTGATTTACAGAGATCAGTGCCACTTCACATCCCCACTCCCACATGCTTTCAGTGTCTCATTTATTTGGTCTTCCTTCCTGGTCTCAGACAATTCGATCCTCTTCCTGCATGAACGACACCCTTTCAGAGGGGCTAATTATTCTCATTCTTCCCCACCTCCAAGACCTTTCCTCATCAATTACCACTACCCCCACGCCAGGTACCAACAACTATAATCTCTCCCTATTTACCTCCAGTCTGTCCTCTGCCTACTAATCTGCAAATTCATCTTCGATTCCTGTCTCGCTACTCATTTCCAAGCTATCATCTTTTCTCTTCCTTTTGTGACTCACTTTCTTCAAAGGGCTGCTCCACACTTAATACCACAGCTTCTTACCACCAAGAGTGATCAGAGAAGGACTCTCTGAGGAAACAACATCGAAGCTGAAGGTCAACAAGGAGCAAGAGGCCAGCATGTGGAAAGGACAGGCAGCCAAGGCCCTGTTATGAATGGAGAAAAGGCTGCCTGCCTTGCTACTCTTGGTGCCCCATGGCTGAGGCCCTTCTCGGGCAACATTTACTGTAAAGCATTCCTCACTGCCTCCCTGAGTCTTACTCTCAGCTCTATTTCCATCTCCAACATATTGTATTAGAAGCAATTCTTTGTGTTGGCACTTCGATCTTCAATCGCTCTCTAGTAAGGTATAAACAAAACAACCAGTTGAGTCCTCAAAGCTTTCCCCGTCACTCCCCTAAGAGAGCGAGCGCCACCTGTCTGAAATCTGCACCTGAAGCACCCTCCATCTCAGACGATGTGCATGAGGGCTGTGACTGTGTGTACCCATCGAGCCTACTGAAATTCAAGTTCCCTGAGGAGAAGGTCCTGGCCAGGTCATTTACCTGTACCTGTAATGAAGTGTTTACACGTAGTAAGTGTTTAACTCATTGAAAAATATCCAATCCTGCTATGATTCCCCATTTATATTATGAGTTAAGTACTATAAACCCACTCAGGCTTGGTAATCATACTTGATTTTAACACTGAAAACTGTGAAACAAAAATTTTGGGAAAAAATGCCTACTTCAAAACAGGTCAGCTGAATTAAACATTCAAATATAAAACAAAACAATGAAATTATGTAAGTACTAGAATAAAATGTAAGATATATGTTTTTATAACTCTGGTAAGGTAAAGACTTTTGGAAGCATGACACCAAAGGCAGAGCCAATCAAGTGAAAGTCTGACAGATATGACAGGATAAAAATGAAAACATTCCCATGATGATGAAATAAAATGATATAAAAACAAACCAAAAAAACACCGTAAACAACTTACACACACTCACAAAGAAAATGGAAAAACAATACATGCAGTGTCTACCACAAAAGGCTAATCATCTTAATACACACAACACTAGTGTGACAGTCATCACCATAAGGACAGGAACAGGCAAAGAAACATAACGGGAAGTATACACACCAGGTGAAGATCAAACCCACCTATAATTTAAAATACCTCATTTGAAATACTATGTTTAGTCCCTCAGTTTGGCAGAGATGCAAGTGTTGATGAAATTGGACTCTCTCAGTACCTTACTGGTTTTCTAATGGGCAAATTGGCAATCCATGTATCAAAAGTCATTCATGCCATCTGACTCTAAAAAGCTACTCCTAAGAAGTTATTCTTAAAAAGTAACTGAACAAGTAGATAGAAATACGATGATCTTTATTATTTTTAAAACAATAAAGATTATTTTTAAATAATCTTATTAAAAATAATTTTAATAAGATTATTTAAAAATAATCTTAATTTTTAAAAAAATACTTGTGGAAACTGGACACTGAAATGCCCATCAGTGAATGGGTCGAGGAAGTGTGCACACACACTGAAATGCTATGCAGCGATGTGGGTAAATACTGAACTGTTCAGAGTTTATCTCTAGGGAGGTGTTTTCGCCCATTCGCTTCATAATGCTTTTTTAGTATGTTCAGAATTTTAGTAAAAATTACACATGTTCACTATGTTATAAACAATCTTCTACTATCTTCTCTTCACCTACTGTTAAACAAAATTAAGCATATTTATGGTAGTTATGTTATCAAAGGAGTTCTAACATTTTAATTCAACTGAAAAGAAATTTATTGAGCCTAATGCCCAAGGGGTCTTAGTTTATGGAAAGATATAAACTAAGAACCATCAAAATATAAGAGCCCAGGGCGGGGGAGGGAAGGAGCTGGCTACTCAGAACTGGGGGGGGGGGGGGGGGAACATATAGAGTGACCTGAGGTTCTGGTTATGGCAGGAGATGAGTTAAGAAAGACATCCTACAATGAAAGGCCACATTCTAAGACACTATGGTTTTATTCTCAATGATGAAAACTTAGCGTATGTTGATGACGTAACCCACTCTCTTCAGATGCAGGAATGAACAGCTACCCTCCGCTGACTGAACATGCTTCCACCCAACCCTCCTACAGCTTCTCCCTGAAGAGCAAACTACTTGCCCAACCTTCCTGAGTTCCACCTTTCCAAATGATGTAGTGAAGCACAGTGAGAGGAAAACTCATCCTTCTTACATGTGCTATTTCAAATACATAACAGGTTTTGGAGTGTTTCTTACAAAATCATTTCTAAGGTGAGAAAAGTCTGAAGTGTAGGAGTACAACTTTCTTGGCTGTATTATTGATGTGGGGTATGTGTACTAAATATTTTGCATGGAAAAACACAACAGTTCAATATTCCAAAGAATGAAGCTGGAGCTATGGGTGAAGCTCACAACCTCAGACACAGGGAGAAAAATCCAATTTACCTAAGGTGCTCACCTTGGAATATGCAGTGACTCATCTGAAGAACACTTATTCAATTTATAAAAACCAACAAATATAAAAATTAGCAATTTGCTTCTGTAAATGCTACAATCTCATGTTATAAAAACTGTTTAAAAATTGTACCATCAACTAGCCAGTCTGTACACGAACTGCAATTTAAAACAACACTAGAGTTCCAGATGTAAAAATACGGTTACAATAAAAAGCTGTGAAAACACATGCACAGTAGAAGATGCCTGTCATCTGGAATGCGGTAACTAAACACTGGTTCTACTGCCACATGAGAAAACTCACTTCACCAGCAAGGACACTGGTTCGGGGATGAGCCACACGGCACAGCAGCCTACACAAGGTGAGAGGGCCTCCAACTGCGGGTGTACAGTCTCAGGAAATACCCCTTCTGGCTCTCACCATAGCTCCCAGAGGTCAAAACACCATGCAGGCCTCCTCACTCCAGCCCTCTCCTTTCTGTTGGGTCCACTGTGGCTCTGACTGTCTGCTGCAAAGTAGAAAGGTTCTCAGAGGACAAGGCAGGACAAACCATGTAGCCGCCAGCCTCTTCTTCCTACTCTACACACCTGAGCTAAGGTCTCAAGCAGTACCTTAATTAGGCCTTTCAGAGTCTAGATAAGGCAGAAACAGGGGCAGCAAAGTGATTAATGTGCTCCTCTATGCATTGATCGATATAATTTTTTTTTTTTGGCCTCGTGGCATGCGGGATCCTAGTTCCCTGACCAGGGATCAAACCTGTGCCCCCTGCAGTGGAAGCACAGAGTACTAATCACTGGACCGCCAGGGAAGTCCCTATGTAGATATAATTTTACGTAGGACTTTAACATTAAATCCATTCTCTGCTACATGTGCCTAGTTTTAACTGTGATTTGAGGCCAGTTACACCAAGAGCTAGCTGAACTTTTCTCTTACTAAAAAAAGAAAAAAAAGAGGAAAAAAAAAAACTTCTCAAATATGAACAGAAGTCTAGCAATATACTAAAAAACATATGAATCCTGAACAACTCTACAAAACAAAAAACCGAAAAAAACCAAAACACACAAAACAACCAAAAAAACAAACCCTTACCACTCTCTTTCCTCAAACTATATCACAGTAACAAAGTAGAGACAATATATGTGTTCAAGTGACAACATAAAATTTGTCCACTGAACAAAACCTATAACAGAAAATACTTTAAACTGACTATATGCCAAGATTCAGTCTAACTTAAGCATTTTTTTGAAAAGGAAGCATTAAGCCATAAAGAGGTAACCATTCAACCAGGAGCTCCTTCCTTTCTTTTTCAATCAAAAAAAAAATCCTGGTATCTGAGCTTTGAGAAAATACACACCAGTGATAAAACATACCACTGGTATTAGAAGAAACATTCTTACTTGTAAACAACTAACTTCAGAACTACTGTTCCAGATTTTATTTTCTTAAATGGGAAGAATGAATTCAAACACCAAAAACATACCAACAGTAAAGTTGGTACCTTTATAAAATTAAAGGTAAAAAACACTTACAATTTTTGCATTTTTTCCACTTTTCCTTAGTTGCTGAACAGCAAAAGCATGTTCAACATTATCCATTGAAACGCCATTAACCATCGCGACTCGGTCATTTTCCCTGAGGAAAAAAAGTGACCAAAATAATAACATGTTAGATGAAACCATACAAATAAGTTTATAAAGATATTTTCAAGATAGGATCTTCAAAAAAGATATTCTAATTATGGGCTAATTAATCTGTCTTCAGATCAATGATAAAATAATGTCCAGCTATTTAATTTCAGATCCCCCACAAAAAATGTTTAGCACTTGTAACTAACCACAGGTCATTAATTTTTTAACCATTAACACAATGTTTCCCAAAAGGATTGAACAGGTACCACAATACACAAAATGACTTCTGGTGGTACAGTTACAGGCATTCAATGATACTAATAGTCATAAGGCTGGAAAAAGTTATTCCTTCTTTAAAGAAAAAGTCTTTCTCCTTCCAATTTTCTTTCAGTCCTTCTACTCATACTCTCATTTTTTTGCTAGTGTAACTTTTGCCTGTTTTTTATCTTGCAAATCTTCTTGTTGAACAAAAACGGTTAAGACTCAGGGTGAGAGGCTCCTGAAGGCTAGATTCTACCCCAAACTGAGTAACAAGTTTTCTTTTCACTACCTTTATTTTTTACAGTGACCTTCTATTTAAGTTAAGTGATACTAGCTTTCCGTATATGACAGAGACAAGCATAAACGTATATTGATTTAGAAAAATCACGAGCATGGCATGCCAGTGGCTAACGGTAGGAAACATGCTTACTGCAGCTGCCCTTCTGCGGGTCCTCCTTTAAGCACATCTGAAATCACTATCGAGGTTTCCCCACTCTGGAAATGAGGATTATCTCTTCCACCAGATATTGCAATTCCAAATCCAAATCCAGGAGCCTAAAGTAATAATTACAGTAAAATGTTATGATGTCATACTCTACAATCGAAAAAACTTCAAATATAAAAATTACAATCCTATTACAAAATGCTCACTCACTTGTATGGAAACACATCAGAATGACCTATCCTGATATGGGAATGCAGGCTTTAATAAATTTAATGCTGGGTATAACAGAATATTGAAAACTGTCAATTACATGAATGTTCTTTAAGAACTAAAACACATTTAAAAATTCTGAACAATGAAATCCTGAATTCATTTTTGCTTATCAGAAGGGTTCCTGAGGGAATTGGCAGTGTCCCCCTGTGATCATCACAAACACTAGCAACCGATTTGTAGAATGACAGATTTAATAAGCGTATAAACCGGGTGGCATTTTATATAATAAAATATCAACAGCTGTGAAAATCAACTTCCTTCACTTACCCTAAAAATCTCTACTGAAGTAATACACTATAATATCTTACGCACACTGCATACAATAGAAAGTATACATTAATCATATCAAGCATTTTAAAATTACTTATATTTTTAATTAAACAAAATCATAATTATATACTTCTAAATGAGCTGAAAATCTTTACCACAGTGACTAAGGACAGCCCAGCACAGAAAAAAATCAAAATACTACCAAGTTATTTAAAAATTACCTAATCTCGCTTTTTTCACGAAGATGGCGCCAAAGGTGAAGAAGGAAGCCCCTGCCCCTCCCAAAGCATAAGCCAAAGCAAAGGCTTTGAAGGCCAAGAAAGCTGTGTTGAAAGGCGTACACAGCCACAAAAAAAAGAAGATCCGGACGTCACCCACCTTCCGACGGCCCAAAACACCGCGGCTCAGGAGGCAGCCCACATATCCTCGGAAGAGCACCTCTAGGAGAAAAAAGCTTGACCACTGTGCCACCATCAAGTTCTCCCTCACCACTGAGTCAGCCATGAAGAAGACAGAAGACAACAACACACTGGCGTTCACTGTAGATGTCAAGGCCAACAAGCACCAAATTAAACAGGCTGTGAAGAAGCTCTGTGACGCTGACGTGGCTAAGGTCAACACCCTGATCAGGCCTATGGAGAGAAGAAGGCATATGTTCGACTGGCTCCTGACTATGATGCTTTGGATGTTGCCAACAAAATTGGGATCATCTGAGTCCAGCTGGCTAATTCTAAATATAGAAGTTTTCACTATAAAAAAATAATTAAATAAAAATAAATAAATAAAAATAAAAATTACCTAATCTCAAAGAAATCCACACCATTCCCTAGAAAGGAAATGAAGTATTCAGAGTCGTCTAAAAGAAACAGCCAATATTTTCCTAGGGCTCCAGAATCAGAAAATCAGAGGCTATGTTTTCATATAACATTGTACTACACTATGCTCTACAATCCAAACCACCTGAGGACAAAGGTAACAACTTCCTTCCACGACTGTCCCGTCCACAAAGAAGACCACGCCCACCATGGACAGGGGATACATCATGACCTCCCCTTCCACCCCAAAGTCTACTGAAATAGCCAAATAAGAAGAAAAGAGAAAAACTCTCCTTAAAAAAGAATAAACACCAGCAATTCCACACCCAGGTATATACCCAAGAGAAATGAAAACATGTGTGCACACAGAGATTTATAGCCACACACAGCAGCAGCATTTATAATAGCCAAAAACTGCAAACAACCCAAATGTCTATCAACTGATGAATGGATAAATAAAATATGGTATATCCATTAAATGAATTATCTGCAATAGAAAGGAGTGAAGTACTGATACATGCTACAAAATGGGGAACATAGAAAACGATGCTATCTAAAAGAAGCCAACCATAAAAGACCGCACACATCATACAATTCCTCTTAGATGAAATGTTCAGAAAAGACCAATCTGTATGAAACAGAAAACAGACTGGTGATTGTCGAGGGCTGGGGTGTGGAAAGGGATGGAGACATTGGGGAGGGATGGTTTATGCATAACATTATTCTTTTTAGGGTGATGGAATGCTTAAAAAGTGACTCTGGTGATGGTCTTACAGATCTGTGAATATACTAAAAATCACTAAATTGTACATTTAAAGGGTGAATTGTATGGTATGTGAATTACACTGCAATAAAGCTAATACCCCCAAAAAAGGTTAATGTGAAAAAACAAATAAACAGGAAAACATCTGGGTGGCAGAAGATAATGGCAACTGCCTGAATCTGTGTCTCCAAAATAATACAAAACAGATCACTACACAAAACCATACCCTTAATATAGCTCAAACCAGAGAATATGCAAATTTCAAAATAGGCAGAAGTACACCTAAAATTTCAAAAATAAAGAAATGATTAGAAAGAAAATAACTATTAGCACACAATTAGAAAACATAAGAGACTACAGAACAAGTTCAAATAAATTTGAAAACTTAGATAAAACAGATAATTTTGTAGGGAAATACAGATTATTGAAATTGACTCTATTAGAAATAAAGACTTCAGCAACCCAATTGCTGAAGAGGAAACAGAGATAGTTATGAGGGAATTATCCCACAGAAAACACCAGGCACAGATGATTTCACAGGGAATTCTACCAAAACATCAATATCCAGATAGCCTCGATGCTCCATAAATTGTTCCAGAGCACCCTAAAATGAAGGAAAGCTTCTAATTCTTTTCAAGAAGCAATTATAATATTGATACCTGAATCTGATAATGACCATCCACGATAAAGACAGGGCTTCCCTGGCGGCACAGTGGTTAAGAACCCACCTGCCAATGTAGGGGACACGGGTTCGAGCCCTGGTCCGGGAAGATCCCACATGCCACGGAGCAACTAAGCCTGTGCACCACAACCACTGAGCCTGCACTCTAGAGCCCACACACCACAACTACTGAAGCCCGCACGCCTAAAGCCCATGCTCCGCAACAAGAGAAGCCACCACAATGAGAAGCCCAAGCACCGCAACAAGAGTAGCCCCTGCTTACTGCAACTAGAGAAAGCCCACACACAGCAACGAAGACCCATCACAGCCAAAAATGTAAAAAACAAATTAATTAATTGATTAAAAAGAAAAAGACAGAGCCCCCCTCTGAATACTAAAGCCTAACATCATTTATAAAGGCCAACACCATACAAATATTCCATGACAAGGTGATTTATTTCCAAGACTGTTATATTAGGAAAGCCACTGTATAGGAGACCCTATTAATAAACCTAGAGAAAAAAATTCAGAGATTACATCCATAGACCCTGGAAAGGCCTTTGACAAAATCTAACATTCACGACCAAGGGAAAAAAAAAATTCATGAAAATGCCTTCAATCTGTTTTAATATTTCATTTTATGTTAAAGTACATGAAGAACCTTACCCACACACACAGTTGAAAAGGAGAGGAGTTATTTTAGTAAACCTTTTAGATAATTATGGATATTCATGTTTGATTTTATATCGGTAAGTGATAGTTTCTTAATGGGTGGCTACAATGTGCAACTTGAGACCATATCAGTGGACTTTTTGTAGTTACATGAATACCCATCCACTGGCCTATTTTGCACTTTGAATGGATTATTTTATCCATTGTGATTTTATAATAGCATGTCTTGGTCATCTGGAAATTATTTAGGTAAATCTTTCAAATGATGACACATTTCACCACTATACAATATTTTTTAAAAATCATACTTTAATTAATATCACCACCAATGCAATCAAAGTCTTTAAGTAGTGAAAAGTATTGAGCTCATCTCATGGTGGCAGATAAATGTTTTCCAAATTTTAATTTTTGTTTTAAAATTCAATTTTCTTCATTGGCAACAACAATTATCAGAGTTGTTTTCCTTGAAGCAACAGGTACTCACTTGAGAAAAATGTTTGTCAAATATTCCAGTCTGGATAACCATTCCTTCAAGTAAAAGTGGTGTTACACACACAAATACACAGTTGGTTGAGCTTCCAATTCAAACAATCATGCAAGTACTTCAGTATAAAGCAGAAATGCCTTATGCATATTTCCGATTTCAATATACAGATCATTTTTAAAATGTCTATTCAAAAGCTGACATGTGGTAAAATGAGTAATTTTTACTGCTTTAAGTTATTCTGCAGCAAAACTGGGATTGTTCTTATAAACTGTGAGTAAGCCCAGGAACTATTAGGATGGTTTGGGGCTCTGAGGCCAGTTTTACCTCATACCACTGCTTCTGTACCTTCACTACAACTATCAACACAGTGAAAAAGACAAATAACATTTTTGTGCTGTTATGAAAATAGTTTGTCCTAAGCATAAAAAGACTTCAGAGATCTTTTGGGGTCCTCAGCCCATAATTTGAAAACACTGATATTAAAAACCACTGAAAAAAGAGCAAAAAAAAAAAAAAAAAACCCAAAAACAAACAAAAAAAACCCCAATGAAGCAATTTACAAAAGATATGAAATGTTAAAACTCATAAGAAACGCAAATTAAAACCACACAGAGAATGGTAAAAATTAAAGTATAACAACACATTTTGTTGAGGAGGCTGTAGAAAAATAGGCACCACTGCTAATGGGCATGCAAACTGCTACAATTCTTTAGGAGAGGAATCTGGCAATCCTAACAAAATTACAAAAGCATTTATGTATGTATGCATTTATTTATTTATATTTTTGGCTGCGTCAGGTCTTAGTTGTGGCATGCGGGCTCCAGAGCACATGGGCTCCATTGTTGCAGCACATGGGCTCTCTAGTTGTGGCACAGGGGCTCAAGTAGTTGCGGCACAGCATGTGGGATCTTAGTTCCCCTACCAGGGATCAAACCTGCGTCCCCTGCATTGGAAGGCAGATTCTTAACCACTGGGCCACCAGGGAAGTCCTCAAAAGCACTTTATCTTTCAACAGAGTGAACCAGTTTCTAGGAATGTACCCTGAAGATTACATATACAGCTCCAAAAATAAGAAAGTACATATGTACATAGTTATTCACTGCAGATTGTAACTGCAAATACTGGAAAAAACCTAAAACACCCAAGGGTTAACTCCAGGGCAGTTTGGGGAGGGGTGTGTTATT
Organism: Balaenoptera physalus; assembly: GCF_965194825.1. Taxonomy (NCBI): domain Eukaryota; kingdom Metazoa; phylum Chordata; class Mammalia; order Artiodactyla; family Balaenopteridae; genus Balaenoptera; species Balaenoptera physalus. Next base: position 149,293,500 of record NC_138883.1, read on the forward strand.
CTTTGACTTTTTTTCCACCCTTGGAGAAGGCTAGCACTAATCTTTTATTCTGGATACTTTTATACTGTGCATTTATATCTTGCTTGATAATTCTTTTATTTAAAAATTAAAAACATAACACAAAAATATTAAAGAAATGCCAAAAACATCAGGACTTTTCAATACGGAAGGCAGAGGTGAGTAGATACTTCCTAAGACTTGCTTGTGAACAAGTAAGTACAGTCCTGGCTGCATGAGCCAGGCATCAAACCCAGGCGAAGCATACTGCTTCCATGCAGCGCCAGCACTCTGTGGGGCATGTCATCCTGCTGGATCAGCGCTGGCTGCAGTTCATTTAATGACTACCCAGGAAGTCTGTGATTCCCAACCCTGGCTGCAGATGAAAATCATTTGGGATCAGTCTCAAAACTGCTTGATGATTGCCAAACTCTCAACCCCACAACAATTAAATAAAACTGGAGGAGGGCAGATAGCAGGCATTAAAAAAAAAAAAATCTCCTAAGTGATTCTAATGGGCAGTCAGGGCTGAGAACCTTAGCCTTAAAAGCTTTGTGAATATCGGACCAGGGTGATCATCAAAAACTATAAAAGGTTCGACTATCCCCCACTTTCCCTTCCCTCTTAGGGAAGGTTTCTCTCTGAAACCTTTTTAGGCTTAGATCTCCACCACGGTCCTATTTTTGGCCTTTTCAATAGATTTCTTACGTCCACTGCACTACAATTTACCCTCCAGCATGTTCAAAGGATTATTATTCTAAAACAAACCCAATTCTGTCATTCTATTGCCCACAGGTCCAAGTTCCTTAACATGCAATATCCTGAAATGCAATGCCAGCTTGCTTCCCAGCACCCCAGTCTTTACCCTAAACACACTTAACTACTGACCCCCGCTTAAGCATGCCATGCATCATCAAGTTCCAAGCTTTCACATTTCTTCTCTGCCTAGGATTCCTTTAGCACCTCACCCTTCAACATCCAGTTTCAACGTCATCTCCTTCATAAAACCAACCTAGCTTTTCACAGGCACAAGTGCCCCATCCTGTAGGCTCTCCGACCACACAGACACACTTCTGCTACTTAACACACAGCACTGTAAGTAGCCTGGGTATCAGAGGTTCATTTGGGAGGGGTTTACATATTCTTCTACATATCCCAGCTGAGTACAACCCTGCAAGGGCCTAACACAAAGTGGCTCATCAATGTTAGGGCGCTAAAACAAGTATCTGACTAATTATTCAATTTAATTTTAACTCAATTTCCCTTTATAGAGTTGTCTTTTAATACTCACACTAATTTGAGCACTAAAACCTCACTAGCAGCCAGAGTAGTAGCATGGATTTGGAATTTCTTGCATTTCCAAATAAAAACAAGCAGGGCAACTATACAGCAAACCAAAAACCATATATACAGCAAAAAAAAAAACCCCACAGGTAACCAATGTACCCCCCTGAGGAAGCAGGTGGGGATGAGCAACACCTATGGGACTTGTGTGTTCCCAAAACCTACTTGGGAAGAAAGCCACAAGGCATCTGACACACCTAAGACCTGAAGAACCCCACAAATAACTAACAAGTATTTACTGGAAAGAACGGCAGGGCAATTTGAGAACAACAGCTGAAACTGGGAGGGATTTTGCCTCTCCAGTTGTCAGTGAGAGCAAGTAGTCTGCAGTAGGGCGTGAATGGGCTAGAGCAGTGTAACCCCTAGGAATTCGCAACACGGACCTGCCAGTGGATTCAGACTTGAGAGGGACAGGAACAGCAAAAGATGAAAGGGTACAAAAGGCATGGGCCTAGGAAATGTCAGACAGCAGCAGTTATGTTTCTTTAATGCATGCACACACACAAGAAAACTAAGCCAATTTCTAGAAGCTCAAGAAAGCTAATTTCCCATAAAATTGAGCAAAAAAGGGATTATGATCAAATCCCTTAGAAAATTACTATAGAACACAATGAGTAGCAGAATACCCCTACAGAAAATGAAAGCATGCTGAAAAGAGTACTCAAAAAAAGGAAAATAAAGGCTCAAAACTGTTACTATTATAAAACAAGTGAAAAGGCACTACAAAAATATACAAGACATGAAAGAATATAAATAAGAATTTTAGACAATCACAGAAAGACAAAATGAAAAGGCAGAGGACTTTGTACCAGATGAAGGAACAAGCTAAAACACCATAAAAACAACTAAATGAAGTGGAGATGGGCAACCTTCCAGAAAAAGAATTCAGAATAATGATAGTGAAGATGATCCAAAACCTCGGAAAAAGACTGGAGGCAAAGATCGAGAAGATGCAAGAAATGTTTAACAAAGACCTAGAAGAATTAAAGATCAAACAAACAGAGATGAACAATACAATAACTGAAATGAAAAATACACTAGAAGTAATCAATAGCAGAATAACTGAGGCAGAAGAACGGATAAGTGACCTGGAAGACAGAATGGTAGAATTCACTGCTGCGGAACAGAAAAAAGAAAAAAGAATGAAAAGAAATGAAGACAGCCTAAGAGACCTCTGGGACATTAGACGCAACAACATTCACATTACACGGGTCCCAGAAGGAGAAGAGAGAGAAAGTACCCGAGAAAACATCTGAAGTGATTATAGTCGAAAACTGCCCTAACGTGGGAAAAGAAATAGCCACCCAAGTCCAGGAAGCACAGAAGAGTCCCATACAGGATAAACCCAAGGAGACACACACCGAGACATAGTAATCAAACTGACAAAAATTAAAGACAAAGAAAAATCAATGAAAGCAACAAGGGAAAAATGACAAATAACATACATGGGAACTCCCATAAGGTTAACAGCTGATTTCTCAGCAGAAACTCTACACGCCAGAAGGGAGTGCCACGATATATTTAAAGTGATGAAAGGGAAGAACCTACAACCAAGATTACTCTACCTGGCAAGGATCTCATTCAGATTCGAAAGAGAAATCAAAATCTTTACAGACAAGCAAATGCTAAGAGAATTCAGCACCACCAAACCAGGCCTACAACAAATGCTAAAGGAAATTCTCTAAGTGGGAAAAACAAGAGAAAAAAAGGACCTACAAAAACAAACAGGTAACAATTAAGAAAATGGTAATAGGAACATACATACTGATAATTACCTTAAATGTGAATGGATTAAATGCTCCAACCAAAAGACACAGCCTCCTTGAATGGATACAAAAACAAGACCCATATATATGCTATCTACAAGACACCCACTTGAGACCTAGGGACACATACAAACTGAAAGTGAGGGGGATGGAAAAAGATATTCCATGCAAATGAAATCAAAAGAAAGTTGGAGTAGCACACTCATATCAGATAAAATAGACTTTAAAATAAAGAATGTTACAAGAGACAAGGAAGGACACTACACTACATAGTGATCAGGGGATCAATCCAAGAAGAAGATATAATCATTGTAAATATATATGCACCCAACATAGGAGCACCTCAATACATAAGGCAACTGCTAACAGCTATAAAAGAGGAAATCGACAGTAACACAAGAATAGTGGGGGACTTTAACACCTCACTTACACCAATGGACAGATCATCCAAAAGGAAAATAAATAAGGAAACAGAAGCTTTAAATGACACAGTAGACCAAATAGATTTAACTGATATTTGTAGGACATTCCATCCAAAAACAGCAGATTACACTTTCTTCTCAAGTGCGCACGGAACATTCTCCATGATAGATCACATCTTGGGTCACAGATCAAGGCTCAGTAAATTTAAGAGAACTGAAATCATATCAAGCATCTTTTCTGACCACAACGCTATGAGATTAGAAATGAATTACAGGGAAAAAACCATAAAAAACACAAACACATGGAAGCTAAACAATACGTTATTAAATAAGAGATCACTGAAGAAATCAAAGAGAAAATCAAAAAATACCTAGAGACAAATCACAATGAAAACACGACGATCCAAAACTTATGGGATGCAGCAAAAGCAGTTCTAAGAGGGAAGTTTATAGCTATACAAGCCTACCTCAAGAAACAAGAAAAATCTCAAATAAACAACCTAACCTTACACTTAAAGGAACTAGAGAAAGAAGAACAAACAAAACCAAAAGTTAGCAGAAGGAAAGAAATCATAAAGATCAGAGCAGAAATAAATGAAATAGAAACAAAGAAAACAATAGCAAAGATCAATAAAACTAAAAGCTGGTTCTTTGAGAAGATAAACAAAATTGATAAACCTTTAGCCAGACTCATCAAGAAAAAGAGGGAGAGGACTCAAATCAATAAAATTAGAAATGAAAAAGGAGAAGTTACAACAGACACCACAGAAATACAAAGCACCCTAAGAGACTACTACAAGCAACTCTATGCCAATAAAATGGACAACCTGGAAGAAATGGACAAATTCTTAGAAAGGTATAACCTTCCAAGACTGAACCAGGAAGAAATAGAAAATATGAACAGACCAGTCACAAGTAATGAAATTGAAACTGTGATTAAAAATCTTCCAACAAACAAAAGTCCAGGACCAGATGGCTTCACAGATGAATTCTATCAAACATTCAGAGAAGAGCTAACACCCATCCTTCTCAAACTCTTCCAAAAAATTGCAGAGGAAGGAACACTCCCAAACTCATTCTATGAGGCCACCATCACCCTGATACCAAAACCAGACAAAGATACCACAAAAAAAAGAAAATTATAGACAAATATCACTGATGAATATAAATGCAAAAATCCTCAACAAAATACTAGCAAACAGGATCATACACCATGATCAAGGTGGATTTTTCCCAGGGATGCAAGGATTCTTCAATATATGCAAATCAATCAATGTGATACACCATATTAACAAATTGAAGAATAAAAACCATATGATCATCTCAATAGATGCAGAAAAAGCTTTTGACAAAATTCAACACCCATTTTATGAAAAAAATTCTCCAGAAAGTGGGTATAGAGGGAACGTACCTCAACATGATAAAGGCCATATACGACAAACTCACAGCAAACATCATGCTCAATGGTGAAAAACTGAAATCATTTCCTCTAAGATCAGGAACAAGACAAGGATGTCCACTCTCACCACTATTATTCAATATAGTTTTGGAAGTCCTAGCCATGGTAATCAGAGAAGAAAAAGAAATAAAAGCAATACAAATTGGCAAAGAAGAAGTAAAACTGTCACTGTTTGCAGATGACATGATACTATACATAGAGAATCCTAAAGATGCCACCAGAAAACTACTAGAGCTAATCAATGAATTTGGTAAAGTTGCAGGATACAAAATTAATGCACAGAAATCTCTTGCATTCCTATACACTAACAACAAAAGATCAGAAAGAGAAATTAAGGAAACAATCCCATTCACCATTGCAACAAAAAGAATAAAATACCTAGGAATAAACCTACCTAACGAGGTAAAAGACCTGTACTCAGAAAACTGTTAACACACTGATGAAAGAAATTAAAGATGACACAAACAAATGGAGAGATATACCATGTTCTTGGATTGGAAGAATCAATATTGTGAAAATGACTATACTACCCAAAGCAATCTACAAATTCAATGCAATCCCTATCAAATTACCAGTGGCATTCTTTACAGAACTAGAACAAAAAATCTTAAAATCTGCATGGAGACACAAAGACCCCGAATAGCCAAAGAAGTCTTGAGGGAAAAAAATGGAGCTGGAGGTATCAGACTCCCTGACTTCAGACTATACTACAAAGCTACAGTAATCAAGACAACATGGTACTGGCAAAAAAACAGAACTATAGATCAGTGGAACAGGATAGAAAGCCCAGAGATAAACCCATGCACCTATGGTCAACTAATCTATGACAAAGGAGGCAAGGATATACAATGGAGAAAAGACAGTCTCTTCAATAAGTGGTGCTGGGAAAACTGGACAGCTACATGTAAAAGAATGAAATTAGAACACTCCTTAACACCATATACAAAAATAAACTAAATGTAAGACTGGACACTGTAAAACTCTTAGAGGAAAACATAGGAAGAACACTCTTTGACATGAATCACAGCAAGAGCTTTTTTGATCCACCTCCTAGAGTAACGGAAATAAAACCAAAAATAAACAAATGGGACCTAATGAAACTTCAAAGCTTTAGCAAAGCAAGGGAAACTACAAACAAGATGAAAAGACAACCTTCAGAATGGGAGAAAATATTTGCAAACAAATCAACGGACAAAGGATTAATCTCCAAAATATATAAACAGCTCATGCAGCTCAATATTAAAAAAACAAACAACACAATCAAGAAATGGGGAGAAGACCTAGACATTTCTCCAAAGAAGACATACAGATGGCCAAGAAGCACATGAAAAGCTGCTCAACATCACTAATTATTAAGAAATGCAAAGCCAAACTACAATGAGGTATCACCCCACGCCAGTTAGAATGGGCATCATCAGAAAATCTACAAACAACAAATGCTGGAGAGGGTGTGGAGAAAAGGGAACCCTCTTGCACTGTTGGTGGGAATGTAAATTGATACAGCCACTATGGAGAATAGTATGGACGTTCCTTAAAAAACCAAAAATTTAATTACCATATGACCCAGCCATCCCACTACTGGGCATATACCCAGAGAAAACCATAATTCAAAAAGACACATGCACCCCAATGTTCACTGCAGCACTATTTACAATAGCCAGGTCATGGAAACAACCTAAATGCCCATTAACAGACAAATGGATAAAGAAGATGTGGTACATATATACAATGGAATATTACTCAGCCATAAAAAGGAATGAAATTGGGTCATTTGTAGAGCCGTGGATGGATCTAGAGACTGTCATACAGAGTGAAGTAAGTCAGAAAGAGAAAAACAAATATCGTATATTAACGCATATATGTGGAACCTAAAAAAATGGTACAGATAAACTGGTTTGCAGGGCAGAAATAGAGACACAGATGTAGAGAACAAACATATGGACACCAAGGGGGGAAAGTGGTGGGAGTGGTGGTGGGATGAATTGGGAGATTGGGATTGACATGTATACACTAATATGTATAAAACACATAACTAATAAGAACCTTGTGTATAAAAAATAAAATAAAATTCAAAAACTCAGAAAATAAAAAAAAAGAATTTTAAGAATTCAGAAATGAGGCTGACAGAATTCAAGAGTTAATTAGAAATTTTAAAAAGCCATTTTAGATAGGAACACAAATAAACATAATACCCTGAAAGAAACAGAAAGTAAAAAGGAGAAATCTTTTATAAAACAAAAAAGAAATGATTCAGGAGATTTTTTAAAAAGGATTTGAGAGAAAATTACAAATAATGAAGACAGGCAAAAGAGATAAAACGTACGAATAATAGGAATACCTAAAGACTAAACTGAAATAGGAGAAAAAAAACCCATAAAACTAAAATTAAATAAAGAACTTTCCTGATACATGTATTTTATATATCCTTCCATATATTTATATATGTAATTGAAACTGTATACTCAAAGGACACAAATCACTGTAGATACCTGAGAATATCTATTCAGAGGAAATGCCAAAATATATTCAAATAAAATGACTAGATTTTAAGAAGATTCTTTGGCATCTAGGCAAAAAGAGCTATAATTTAAAAAGAAATATAAATTAGATTATCATCACACTTGGGTAGCAACACATTATGCCAAAAATAACATAGTTAAGATACTCAAGGGAAACAATGAGCCATGGATTTTATATCCAGTAAAGCTAATCTTCAAGTATAAAAGGGCACAGAAAAGCTAATAAACATATAAGAAAAACACAGGGAATATTGTTTTTCATGATCCTTTCCTAATAGAAAATAACTTTCTGACAATCAAAATGACAAGAGGCACACGGAAAGGACTGGTGATAAGCATTAAATATACACCTACTTACAGGATTAAATGCGGATTAAAGGGAGAAAGGTTAAATTATATAATAGCTATATGGTCTACATAGAGTAAAACCATTTCTTTAAAAGGAGAGAGGAATAGGGTGAGCATTTGTAAAAAATTTTTAACACTGTTTCCAGTAATCAAAATTGACAGTAGTAGAATTATTATTATTCTGAGGCAATCATATGCTCTGTACTGGATTTACAAAAGACTAACATGGTGCTTTTCAGAGGGATTTTCAAACAAAATGGAAAATAATCCATTTTTCTCATCTATCTTTACCATAAAAAAATTTTAGGTGTGTCAAAATATAGTTGATTTTTATATGTTTACACGAGAAAATGTCCAAGGTAATGGTTTTTATTATGGTGATGGGAGAAGTGGTTTAAAGCAGTATAATATGATCTCATTGATATGTGCACACACACACGATTATAGCTTTTGGATGGAATTAAATGCATCGAAGAATTTTATTTTCATATTTTGTCCTTTCGACATCACAGGCAGCCATAAGCAACAATAATATGTATATCTACCTTTGCCTGGTAGTGAAACTGAGTTTATGATAAACAAGAGGCCTGGAATCTGTTCAGTTATTTGCCCAGTTTCACTGGACACTAGCCATGCCCATTCCTTTACATTTCATTGTAACTGCTTTTGCACTGAGTACTTGCAACAGGGAACATATGGCCAACAAAGCTGAAAATATTTACTATCTGACCTTTTACAGAAAAGGTTTGCCCACTTATCTGTTATAGTATTTCTTGATTCCTTAAAAGATTTTTTAAAAAGGGGAAAAAAATTCCTGAAGGTTGACTGTTGATTCACTTGCAGAAATATAACTGCATAATATGAATAACCTCTCCTCCAAAGATTCTTCTGTTTCCTTCAAATATGCCCAATTCTCTACTTGAAGATTCTCCCCGCTGCCTTCTTTTTTTTCTGTTTTTCATGACAAATTTCTACAACCAACTAACTTAATTCTAACTTTTCTCACCTTATACAGTTTTACTCCTATAGTTTTTGTAGTTTGACTCCTCTCCCCTTCTTCTTCCAATCTACCCTCAACATTCTATGAAAATTGTTCTAGTCATGTGTTTTCACAGTGAACACGGGGATCAAAATTTTTTTAAATGGATGGATCCAATTTTTCAAATGGTTCCTCGGCAATCATTTGTTCAACTTCCTTTCTACAAATGAATTCAGAAGGCCTGGAATCCTATGTGTCACTCCACTACCTGCCAACTAGACCTTATGTAGGACTTCTCTGTGGACTTAGAGAGATTAGGATTTTATCAACTCTGGTAACACTTTAATTCTATGAGGTCCCAAGAGATCTGAAAGGCCTGTTCAAAATCAGTAAGTGGTAAGCCCAAACTAGTTCAGAAGTCACAAGACCCCTACAGTTTTTCCACTGTACCTTGGTAGTTCTCAAAATGTTGTTTAAATGTCTACGACTGTTAGACTGGTTCTTTTTTACCTCTGAGCCCTTTATCAGCCCGTTGGTTACTCGCTCTTGTGGTTCTGTTTCCAAAATTATAGCTTTCATTTCTAATTTTTATTCCGCTTTCCTATTTCCAGCTTCTTAAAGGACACCTCCAATTGCCCAAACTGTCATTTTCTCCACAAAACTGACCTCACCACCAATGTTCTAAACTTAAAAAAAAAACAGAAAAAAAACAAATAAAAAGCCAAAATTTTGGCTCCTTCCTTACCAAGGTTACTACTTTTTATTAATTTTATTACATATATATGTAGTTTATGTGGTAGAATTATGAGTTCTGAATTTCAGATATTATATTCCATAAGTATTTCTAATATTTAAAATTAAATTTTACATGTAAGTGAAAAGAGCATTATATGATGAGTCCAGAGACCTGTGTTCAAGATGTACCTCTTTGGGACATTTCACTAGACCTTTCTGAGACTCAGTTTATTCCATGTGGTTATTAACACCTATTTCACAGAGAATTAAATAAAATAAAGGATTTGAAACATTCATAATACACTTTATAAATGTACACAATGGCCTTCAACCAGATAAAACAAGCCTAGCTTAGCTTACATGCTTACCTCAGTGTAAATGCTTACCTTCTACCCACCATACACTAGCCTGGAGCTACTCAAGAGATATGTAGGATTCCCCCTCCCTGGCCCCTTTTCTTAGAATAGCTTTACTGACATGTAAATCACCTACCGTAAATTCACTCTTCAAAATGTACAATTCTATGTTTTTTGTATGTTCGGAGTTGTGCAACCATCATCACAATCAATTGCATAAAATTTTCATCACCCTAAAATGAAATTCCCTACCCTTTAGCCATCATCCCTGAATTCCCGCATCCTAAAAACCACTCATCTTTCTGTCTATTCACCTGTTCTGACCATTTCATATAAATGGAATTATACAATAATGGTCCTTCGTGACTGGCTTCTTCGAGTTAGGGTAACGTTTTCAAGGTTCATCCATGTCACGGCATGTATCGGTACTTCATTTCTTTTCATTGTTGAACAATATTCCATTATATGGATATACCACATTTTGCTTATTCATCATTCATCAGTTAATGGGCATGTGGGTTCTTTACACTTTCAGGCTATCATGAGTCGTGCTGCTATGAACAACCATGTTTAATAAGTTATTATGTCGGTATTTGTCTCCACTTCTCTTGGGTATATGCCTAGGAGTGGAATTGCTGGGCCATGTGGTAATTCTACATATGTTTACCTTTTGAGGAATACCTTACTTAGTACCACAGTTGGCTCCACCAGCCAACATCCACATTCTCATCAACACTTACTATTGCCTGCTTTTGTGATTACAGCCATTCTAGAGGGTGTGACAGGGTTATCTCACTGTCATTTTTGACATATATTTCCCTGATGGTCAGTACTGTTGAGCATCTTTTCATAAATAGTTCTGTATCTTCTTTGGAGAAATGTTTTTCAAATCTTCAGTCCATTTTAAAAACTGAATTACTTGTCTTTTTACTACTGAATTTCTATATTCTGGATACAAGTCCCTTATCAGATATGTAACTTGCAAATACTTTCTCATTCTGTGGGTTATCCTTTCACTTTCTTGTTGAGAGTTTCTTGGTTTCCTTTGAAACACAAAAGTTTTAAATTTTGATGTGGTCCAATTTTACCTGTTTTCTCTTCTGTTGCTTTTATTTTCAAGATCACATCTAAGAAACCACTGCCTAACCCAAGGTCATAAAGATTTATTCCTGTGTTTTCTTCTAAGAGTTTTACAGTTTTAGCACTTACATTTAGGTCTATGATCCATCTTAGGTTAATTTTTGTTCTTGGTGTGAAGTAGGAGTCAAAATTCATTACTTTCCATGATGTTGATCAGTTGTCCCAGTACCATCGGTTAAGACTACTCTTTCCCTCACTGCATTGTCTTGGCACCCTTGTTCCAAGTTTACTTCCTATTCAATCCCCTCCCTATTTGAAACACTTAGCTGCTTGCCCTTAGATGATCTCTTAACTAGATTCCTTGCTTTCAACATACTTTCACCATTTGATTTTTTTTTTTTTTTTTTAGTTTTAGGTGTACAACATATTGTTTAAAAAAACTTTTTTACTGAAGTATAGTTGATTTATAATATAATATTAGTTTCAGGTATACAACATAGTGATACAAGTTTTTATAGATTATACTCCTTTTATAGTTACTACAAAATATTGGCTATATTCCCCTGTCCTATATAATATATCCCTGTAGCTTATTTATTTTATAAATAGTAGTTTGTATCTCTTAATCCCCTTCCCCTATCCTGAACCTCCCCCCTTCCCTCTCCCCACTGGTAACTACTAGTTTGTTCTCTATATCTGTGAGTCTGTTTCTTTTTTGTTATATTCACTGGTTTATTTTTTTAGATTCTGCATATCCATGATAACATACATTGTCTTTTTCTGTCTAATAAGCATAATACCCTCTAGGTCCACCCATGTTGCTGAAAATGACCTTATTTTATTCTTCTATATGGCTGAGTAATATTCCATTACATATATATGTACCACATCTTCTTTATCCATTCATCTGTTGATGAACACTTAGGTTGCTTTCATATCTTGGTTATTGTAAATAATGCTGCTATGAACACTGGGGTGCATGTATCTTTATGAATTAGTGTTTTTGTTTTCTTCGAATATATACCCAGAAGTAGAACTGCTTGATCATATGGCAGTTCTACTTTTAGTTTTTTGAGGAACCTCCATACTGTTTTCCATAGTGCCTGCCCTAATTTACATTCTCACCAGTGTACTAGGGTTCCCATTTCTCCACATCCTCACCAACACTTGTTATTTGTAGACTTTTTGATGATAGCCATTCTGAGGGGCCCAGGGAGTCCTGGGGCTGGTGTCACACAGCTGGTGGGTGGGGATGGGGGCCCCAGGGGATCCCGGGGCTGATGCCCACCCACCAGTGAGTGAAGCCAGGTTCTAGGGCTAGTATCGGCCAACTGGTGGGCAGAGGCAGGTCCTGGGGTCTCTGGCTGCAGGGCCCAGGAGTCCCAGAGCTGGTGTGGAACCACTGGTGAATGGGGCTGAGGCCCAGGGGGTGCTGGGACTGGTGCATGCCCATGGGTGTGTGCCGCTGGCCCCAGGGCTAGTGCCAACTCACAAGTGGGTGCAGCCAGGTCCTAGGGTGTCTGGCTGCAGGGCCCTGTGGGTCCTGGTGCTGATGAGCTAGAGGGAGGGTTCCACAATGACTCTTGCCAGCACCAGTGTCCACATGGTAGAATGAGCTCCCCAAATGTCTGCTGCCAATGTCTATGTTCCTCGGGTGCACTCCAGTTGTCTCCTGCCTCTCCAGGAGGCTCTCCAAGATCAGAAGATGGGTCTGATACAGGTTCCTTTCAAATTACTGCTTCTGCCTTGGGTCCCAGAGAGTGTGAAATTTTATGTGCACCCTTTAAGAGTGGAGTGTCTATTTCTCATAGTCCTCTGGGTCTTCAGAAAGTGAGCCCTGCTGGCCTTCAAAGCCAAATTCTGGGGACACGTCTTCCTGGTGCAGGACCCCTGGGCTGGGGAGCCTGATGTGGGGCTCAGACCCCTCACTCCTTGGGAAGAACCTCTGTAACTGTAATTATCCTCCCATTTGTGGGTTGCCTACCTGGGGGTATGGGTCTTGACCATGACTCCACCCGTCCTACCCATCTCACTGTGGTTCCTTCTTATTATCTTTAGCTGTAGACCTTTATGCCTCCAGTCTTGCTCATCAATAATTGCTCTGTAAACAGTTGTTAATTTTGGTGTGCCCATGAAAAGAGGTGAGCTCAGGGTCTTCCTACTCTGCCATCTTGGCCAAGCCTCTCTTAACTTCTCTCAACCCTTTAATTCTTTAATATAGAAATATTCACTTAATCTTTCATGTAATTTTTTTTCAGAAAATAAAAAAGTAGAGATGACCAACTCATTCCTGAGTATTTATTCATTTCTCAAAGAATTATAAAAATATGTGCATTTTCTAAGGAAGAACATCTGAAACTAAAGAATGTTGTGGGTATGTCATGGGTGGGAGGGGTGGAACACAAGACCCTCTGGATGCAACTACCGTTTCAAGCTACAGACCTGCACTTGCCAATACTATAACCATTATACACACAACTACTGAGCACTTAAAATGTGGCTAGTCTTACCTGAAAGGTGCTGAAATTACAAGATGTGCATTGGTTTTCTAAGACTCAGTATGGAAAAAAAAAGCAAAGTACAGTATACCAATTTTTAAATATTAATTACATGTTGAAAATGCCAACATTTTGGATATACTGAGTTAAATGAGATCTATTATAAAATTCACCCATATTTTACATTTTTCAGTGTGAAGACTAGGAAAATTTTAATTACATTGTGGTTTGTATTATATTGCTACTAGACAATGCTGCTACTTGATCTCCTAAGAGTGACTTTGTTGAATAGATTGGCCTCCTGTGAAAATAAGTTTTAGTGGGCATAACTAAGTACACCAAGCCCTTATCTGGCAAGACACAATATCTGTAACTCCAGGTTACTGCCAAAAGCATATAGTCTCAAATTATCTCGGTCACTTACTACTATTCCAAAAGCTCACTTGGCTCACCTCAAGAAGAATAACTTTCTCTCATTCCTTTGTCAGCGCTACTTAAAAATGTGATGCCAGAGGACATGGCCCTCCATTTCAAACATGCATTTTTAAACATACATATTACGGGTCTCATCCCAGACCAAATGAATCAGAATCTCTGGTAGTTGGGCATGATCCAGTTGATTCCTCTTTGCAATAAACCTTGAGAGCTACGACTCTAGATCAGTGGTCAGCAAACTATGGCCTGCAGGCTAAATCCAGCTAGCTGCCCATTGTTGTAAATAAAGTTTTACTGGAACATAGCCACACCCATTTGTTAACCTACTCTCTACAGCTGCTTTTGCAATACAGCTACAGAGTTGAGAAGTTGTGACAGAGATTTATGGCCTGCAAGGCCTAAAGTATTTATTTATTATCTGGTTCTTTACAGCAAAAGTTTGCTGACAGTGCTCTAGATAGTCTAAATTTTATTCTGTAACAACTCAGAATACCAAAGGAAAGATATCTGAAAGTATAGTTCTGCAGCCTCAGAAAATGAAGTTAACTGAATTATGCTTTGGCATAAGTTTCTGGGCTTACAGTGACAGGTCTATTTTTAAAAACCTTCAAAAACGATTCCTGGAGGGATGGTTGTTGAGGACTTCCATTCTGTCACAGTCCCTCTCTGATGAGGCCCAGAAGCAACACAGCTCTGTGTTCCCAGCACAATAGTTAACATGTTTGAAAACCAAAGAATTATGAACTATATACTCATCTTATCTCCATGTATCTTTTGATGACATCTTTCTGGGCTAGTATCCCCCTCCCTCAGGGCAAAAGAAAACTGAAGCACAAGAAGAGCCCAGCTACAGAATGGAGTTTACACTGACCTTCTTCCTAGACAGGAGTTCCAGACTTGCCTGAGTATTACAACTACCATGATGAGTTGGTGTGACACTTTTAACAAATTCAAAAAATCAGATTCTGTTTGCTCAACATTCAAAATCTTTTCCTACTTTGCCTAAGTTAATGAGATACAGATCTGTAGTAAATAACCTAACATTTCCCCACAACTGACAAAACCAGGCAAAACAGTAGAAAGGAGAAATGTACTTTAGCTAATTTACGTGTCTTATTTTATTTTCCTTACTTAAAAACTAAAAAGGTATTAGGAAAAAACAAATGTAACGTGATACGGTCAAATTACACCTATGGTCTCAAATGATCTAGCTTCTACCTTAAGAAATCATAAAAAGAAAAGCAACTTAAACCCAATGTAAGCAGAAGAAACATTAAAGTAAGAGCAGAAATCAGTGAAATACAAAGCAGAAAATAAAAAATATCAATGAAAAGAAAAGCTGGTATTTTGAAAAGTTTAATAAAATTGTTAAACCTCTAGCCAGGCTGACCAAGAAATAAGAGAAGACACAAATTACCAATATCATAAATGAAAATGGGCCACCATTACAGATCCTAAAATATTAAAATAAGAGAATGTCATGAACAATTTTATGTCTATAAATTTGACAGTTTAGATAAAAGGAACTAATACTTTGAAAGATACAAACTACCAAAGTTACCCAAAAAATCTCCAAAAGCTAACAAAGAAGAAATACATAACCTGAATAGTCCTATATAAAATTAAAGAAAATAAATTTATAGTTAAAGCCTTTCTCACAAAGAAAACTCCAGAACCAGATGGCTACACTGGTGAATTCTACCAAACATTTAAGGGAGAAATATCTTCAGTTGTACACAAACTCTACCACAGAACACAATAGGGAAGAATACTTCCCAACTGCTTGTTTTGAGGCTGGTAGCTTTCCTTACTCCAAAACCAATAAAAACACAAGGAAAAAGTACTAACCAATATTCCTCATGAACACAGAAACAAATATCTTCATAAAACATTAGCAAATCAATCTGGCAATATATAAAATGAATAATACATCACAACTAGGTAGAATTTATCTTGGGAATGAAAAGCTCTTCAACATCCAGAAAAGCAAGAAACTGACCATTCCACCAGACTAAAAAGAAAACTCGTATGATAACCTCAATCAATACTTACCAAAAAAGCACTGGCAAAATCCAACATCTATTCATGATTTAAAAAAAAAAAAAAAAAAAAAAAGCCTCTTAGCAAAGTTAAGTATAAAAGGGAACTTCCTCAACCTAGTAAATAGCAAAACAGAAATACATGGGAACTTCCTTAACCTCATAAAGGGCATCTACAAAAACCTTACTGCTAACATCATACATAATAGTGAAAGAATGCTTTCATTTAAAATTTGGAATAAGGCAAGGACGCCTGCTTATTACTGTCCCTATTCAACAACATCCTGGAAGTCCTAGCAAGTACAATAAGGCAAAAAAAAGAAATGAACAGCATATAGATGAAAAATGAAGACATAAAACTGCCTCTCTTCACAGATGAGATGACTGCATAGAAAAATGCCAAAGAATCTACCAAAGAAGTTCCTAGAACTCTAGAAAAGTTACAAGTTCACTATTTAAAAAAAAACAAAAATCAACTGTATTTCTACATATTAATAGACAATCAAAAACTGAAATTTTAAAAAATACCATTTACAATAGCATGAGGAAACATAAAAAATATACTTGACTAGAAATCTAACAAAACGTGTGTAGAATCTGTATGCCGAAAACTACAAAACCGTAATGAAGAGATACATCACATTCATAGTTTGGAATACTCAATACCGTTAATTCTCCCCAAATTAATCTGTAGATTCAATGCAATCCCAATGAAAAATCCTGGCAGATTTTTTTAATTTGACAAACTTATTCTAAAGTTTATATACAGAGACAAAGGAACTAGTCAAAATAATTAAAAATAATAATAGTAAGTTTGGAGGATTCACACTACCTGATTTCCAACTTAATATAAAGCTACAATAATCAAGGCAGAAGTAACTGGCAAAGGATAGACACACCGATCAACAAAAGAGACTAGGGAAAGACCGACACATGTATGGTCACTGATTTTTGACACAGGGAGAAAGCAATTAAATGAAGAAAGGATAACCTTTCCATAAATCGTTGTTCAAAAAATTGGACATCCGTATTAAAAAAAAAATCCCCTAAAAAAATCTTCATACAAAATTTAATTAAAACAAAAACAAAAAACAAAACAAAACCTTCCAGAAGAAAACAACAGGAAAGATATTTGGGACCTTAGGTTTGGCAGACTTCTCAGACACAAAACCAAAAGCAAAATCAATAAAAGCAAAAACTAACAAATTGGACTTTATCAAAATTTAAAACTTATACTCTGCAAAAGACACTATTAAGAGAAGGAAAAAGGCAAGCCACAGACTGGGAAAAATATTTGCAAAACAATACCTATTAAAGAACTTGTATCCTGAAGATATTCAAAACTCTCAAAACTCAGTAACAACTTCTGTGCACCAAGGGACAATTAACAGAGTACAAACGTAATCCATGGAATGGGGAAAAAAAACATTTATGAGTCATATATCTGATAAGGGGTTAATGACCAGAATATATAAAAACTCCTACAATTCAACAAATAAAACCCAATTTAAAAATGGACAAAGGAACTGGACAGATGGCAAATTTTTGTTATGTGTATTTTACCATAGTTTAAAAAACAGTAAGTATAAAAATTAATAAACAGAAACCTCAATTAAAATAGAGTTGGGAGGCCAGAAGGGGGAGCACTCATGCACTGCGCTGTTAGCAGAGCCCAGCAAGAAGAAAGACTTCCTCTTCTTGCCTGCCAAGAACTCAACCAATGACAGACTGTCACAATTCAGCCAATGAAAAACCACTACACTCTGGACTCTCAATTCCTCCAATGGACTCTGTTTACTACAGCCCTCCCAACTTCCTTTTCCCCTCTATAAAAGAGTTCTATTTTTGCTGGGGTCTTGCACTGTGTCTTGCAGTGGCTGCAGACCCTGAATTGCAATTCTCTGTTGATCCCAAGTGAACCCATTTTTGCTGGAGAAATAACTTGCAGTCTATTTGTTTACGGTCAATATAAGAAAACAAAAAAATCTAATTAAAAATGGGCAAAAGATTTGAACACATTTTACCAAAGAAGATAATGGATGACAAATAAGCACATAAACAGATATTCAAAATCATTAGTCTTTAGAGAACTACAAACTAAAAACCACAATTCCATTCCTAGGAATTTACCCAAGAGAAATGAAAAGCTACGTTCATTCAAAAACCTGTACACTAGAGATTTATTCACAATCACCAAAAACTGGAAACCACCCCAGGGTATCAAGACTGGAGAATGAATAAGCAAATTATTCTACATTCATACAGTGGAATACTACTCAGCAATAAGAACTACTGATATAAGTACATCACGGAGAAATCTCAAGTGCGTTAGGCTAAGTGTAAGAAACCAGTCTCAAAAGGCTATGTATTGTATGAGTTCACCGACATGAGAGAAAAAGCAGACATACAGGAACAGAAAACACATCAGTGGTTACTAAGTGCTCAGGGTAAGCGGACGGGGTTGACTACAAATGGCACAAGGGAAAATTTCAGGGTGATGGAATTGTTCTATATTGTCTGTAGTGGTAGTTATATGACTTACATGACTAAATGCGTTTGTCAAACTCAGAACTGTACACTAAGGATGAATCTTACTGTGTGTAAATTATATCAATAAAAATAATACAGGCATTAAGAAAATAAATGTAATGTGATAAAATACCATATTATTCTATAAAAACCAGCCAATTAAACATTTATAAGGTATGATGGTATATGTTTAATCTGATTTAAATATGCTATCAGCACATTTCAAACAAATTCAGGCCATACCTTAGCTTTATAAATTAAAAGTTAAGGTTAGTATTATTTAATGATTTCTTTCACCATTTAGGGAGACACAAAAAAGTCTTATCTGAAATCACTGTTTTTTAATAATTAATTTACCCACTGTCTATCATGTGTAGATTCAAAGATTCACGAGATAATCAGGGGCAGGGTGGTTCAGGAACATGATTTTCCCCCTTTCCATTTTCCTAGTAATGGATATAGCTAGTAGAAGTAGTAAGTGTAAAATACTTAAATATTCTCTAATCTCTTTCTGTACATTCTCTAAGGAGAAGGGTAATCAGTAGAGTCAGCTCTCTTCAAAGGGAGGAAAGGAAAGATTTATGGGAGGCACTACTTTATGTCAAGCATGAGGTGGCATAAGCCCCATTTTAACACTGAAAACCAATGCTTTAGAAGCGGGTTTGGTCACTTGCTCATTTCTAAAGGGAAGCAGGCAGCAGTAGGATTCAAATTCAGGGCAGTCTCATTTCAGACAAAGCTCTTACTCTTTTTTTGTTTTTTTAAGCTATTATTTATTTAATTCTTATTCCAGAATTTTCCATCTATTTCTAGTGCCGTGTGGCATGCGGGATCTTAGTTTCCCAACTAGGGGTCAAACCCACTCCCCCTGAATTGGAAGCCTGGAGTCTTAACCACTGGATCGCCAGGGAAGTCCCACAAAGCTCTTACTCTTACCCAGCTCACTACGATTTGCTCTCTGACCATCTGCAATTGCTTAAGCAAGAGCTTGGCTCTGCATGTTTCAAATCAAGGAGTATCTTTTAAGATTTTATTACTCACATGACCCTGATCAATTTTAAACCCCAAGCCTACAATACATACATATATACTCAGAAGAGCTGAATCAGTTTACAATTTACAGGAAAATATGGTGTCTTTTATCTGATCAAATTTTTAAAAATAACCACTTAATTTCTTAAGTCATGATTAAAAACAGCAATATACAAATAACAACCAAAAGGATATATGAAAAAGTAATCATGTTCACTTTTGACCTTAATAAAGAATTTATTGCAACTCTAATTTTAAACAAAGGAATATCGAAAAGTTCTTCCCCTTTCTTCTGGCTTCCTGACATCTGGCTTTCCTCTATTGTTTTCAAAAGCTGCCAGTATCCTGACCTACACACAGATTATTTACTCCAACAGAACTCACCCTGTGAAGTGTCACCGTGTGTTGTTCCCATATAGCTGTTTCCTCCATTGCTGTGTTCTGATAAAGGAAAAGAAAAACAAATAATTATCTTTTAAGGAAATGTCTAATAAAGTGAATGAGAACATCTAGCAAACAATTTAGCACAGTAAAATACCAAAATTCATACTTTCAATATTAGATACTCTGAAAAAGGCTTAATAATTATAGAATGTTTTTTGCTTGCTTTTGTTTTTGTTGTAAGAGACAGGAAATTACACACAGGAACTTCCTTTGTTTTTAACTTAATTTGGACAGATGCCACTCTATATTCATTTCATGCCAGCTGAAATCAGTGTTCAAGCTAATTCTGCAACTTTATACTTAACATCAGCTAGAAATGAACAGAAGTTGGAATAGTATTTTTAAATATCTAACGAACAACACATAAAACATTTAAAAGTATTCCTTAACGTTGTGCAAAGGAAGGGAACGTCAAATACCTCTGAACTCAGTAATTATAAATACACGTATCACAGGAAAACAGATAGGACCATTTGATAGGTTTGGTCAATGGCTGCTTCAGTATCAGTTAAAACATTACTGCTCCACCTAGTTTCAGTTTTACTACAGAATTATCTTCAAGCTTTGTTTATAACCCTGAAGAAAAAAAAAAAGTCTTTTCTAATATACATATCATGCACACATGCCCATGCCACACACAAAAGAAACAAAAAAGAAAAACAAATAAACAATTCCAAACTCCCTGCCCCAAAGAACTGCCTTAAAATAAAAGTGATGCAAGCTCCAATAGAGGTGCTCAAATGTCAGTGTAGTTCAGGTTCTTCTCCTGTCAAGAACTTTACTAAAGAGAGAAATAAATCACTATCTAAGAGATAGACACTAAAGAATTCAAAGTAAATTTCTTAAAAATTGGGTTAACTGCTCTTGGAGGCTTAAAGTAATTCAATCTCTTTTAATGTTACCATTTTCTTTAATTGGGGTTCCTGAACATATATGTCTACAATTTGTTTAAAGGCTTTTTCAGAGGTATCACAAGGTGCGGTAGAAGGGAGAATGCTGAGCACGATGCTTCCAGGACACCGCTTGTCACCCAGCCTTATCAATGTCTATTCCACAAATAAGGTTTGTTTTCTAGTGCACTGCTGTCACTACCATCATGAGAACATGTCCACCAAGGGGCCCTGGGCCCATTTCTCCTTTCCCATAGCAACTTTAATCGAACATTAATGCCACTTTAGAAAAGGAATCCCTATAAAGCAAGCCTGCTTCGCTAAATACAAAGCAACTAGATTAACTTTCCTGCCAGATGAATAAGAGAAGGAGAGAAAGGATCCCTCTGTTCACTCCCATAGATAAGAACTGTCAACCAGCGTTTTGTTTCAATCTTTCAGTCAAGTGCAGCAAAACCTCCTTTTAATGAGACCTCTGCTGGAAACAAAGCTGTTTTGTTTTTTAAAAAATTGACCAGCATTTATGTATTTTGAAAAATACCTCCATCAATGTGACACAGTGATGATATGAGTAATTCTGCTAAATATCAAGAGTCCTACTAAAATATACAGGATAAAAATATCTGCAATTGCCAGTTTGTCCAATCTTAGCTGACTTATTAAAAATGAGAACTGCTTGCATGGCTTTAAGCTTGTCTTGCCTTGATCTACTTCTTAAACCAGCAGCACTGCTTCACTACCCTTTTAATTCCTTTCCTATCAGTGCAAACTGAAAGTGATCTGATAAACAGAGAGGACCTCCATAACATATTCTTTGGAATGAAAATTTATCATCCTCCATATGGTTTTAATGGCCACACAATTTACCATTTAGTAAAAGAATATGAATCAAATGAGGAAATTCATTTAATGTGAAGGGAGGAAAAGCAGATTATGAAACGGCTTGTATATTGTTATCCTTTGTTTAAACATGAATATGAAAAGAAAAGCTAAAAGGATATACAAAATGTTAACACTGATCATCCTCAAAGTGAAGGGATTATGAGTAATATTTTTTTCATTAGGTTTTTTTTTTTTGCTTTCCTTTCTCCATTCCCAGTCAGAAAAAACTGCCAAAATATTTTAAGCCACATTCATCAAATCCCACTTGAAACTTCAAATATCTATTTTTAACTTTTCTTTTAGGAAAAATCAAGTAATATTTAAGATTATTTTATGTTTTATTGTTAATTATAAAAAGTATCTTGTTAGTAAGGGATATATAGAATGAGGTCTTAACGTACAAGCTTCTAGGAGTACAATAAGAGAAATCTAGATGATTTTGTTTATATAAGGGGAAAAATAAAAATACTAAAACAATTGTTCTCAGCATTCCAATCAAAATTAATGTTTCTTCAGAAAAGTACACAACTCAACCAACTCAATGGCTTCCCCAAAATGGGTAATACAATAGCTCCCTTCTCTGTTAAAGCCAAACACAGCCTTATTAGCTTGATTTATCAGAAGGGAGACCAATGTGCAAGAAAGAAGCCGAGAGAACGAAACATCAAAAAAGGGTGGTCAGTTAGGCTCTTGACCTGCGCACTAAAGCAACTGAATCCATAATGTAAGTAAGTTGTTATGCCTTCCTGATCCTAGTCACTTAAAACACACACACAGAGAAAAAAGTGTTCCTAGTTTAAACCATGGACCCTTCCATCTCTCTCCACCCTCAGGCCTTTGGTTTCCTTCAGTGGCAAAAGCAGCAAAATTCTATCCATGGTTGTTTATATAACTAGGCAGACTTTATGAGGAGTTCTGAAGGAACTGAGAATACAAATACAGTAAAATATAATGGTAGAATCTTAGTTGACGGGATTCAAGTACCCACTGTAATTCTTTCAACTTTGCTATGTTTGAAAGTGAACATAAAATGTTGGGAGGTGGTGAGAGGAGATTCTTATTAAATCACTCAGAAACTGAAGGCTAAAACGGATATAAAAAACTTTTAGTACTACTAAATATGATACTTTAGAAATCTTGATACTTTAGATTTTAACGCTAAAATTTTGATACTTTAGAAAAAGGAGGAAGGGGATTTCCTTTGAAAGAATACCTAAAAAAACAAGTGGCCTCTGGGGTGGAGAAAGAGAAATTGGGGCAGGGAGGTAGGGAATCTTACATTTTCACTGTGAGCCCTTTTGTAATGCTCTATTATGTTCATCTACTACTTATTCAAATAGTTTTTGAAACATCATCCTTATTGTAAAATTGCTTACTTGTCATTTTTCTTACTGGAAAAAAAAAGCAGAATGCATAACTGGCAGAAGGATTTTCTGGTAAATGAATAGTCTCATTCCCAAAACATTTAGGCTTGTGGAGAGACCGCAAGTAAAAAAGTGTCATTCCTCTAAGAATGATTACAGCACTATCATTCCCTATAACTATGAAAGATGCTGTTAAACAGAAAATGAACTAAGCCAGAAATATCAAGATCACAGCCCAAATCTGCAATTAACTAGGTTAAGTAACCTTAGTGTTCCTCATTTAGGGAATGGTATGACATTATCTCAAGTAAAAAGTCCTGTCCACCTCCAAAATTCTATTAGACTGTAATTTCAGTTCCAAACAGGCTGCAAATTCAATAATTAGTGAAGCACTGTAGGCATCCAGAAAAACTGCAATCGTGGCCACTGAACTCTGAGTTCTACATACACTTCTAAGTCAGTGTCAACTGACCAGAATCACAATTTCTGAAGAAGCAAAAAGCTGCATTTCAGAGAGTGCCAAGAGTTTGTTTGGTTTCTTTGTTCTAAGCTCCAGCTGGCAAAGACACTACTCAGATCACCAACTCTGAAGGGCTTCCTGCCAAAACTTAGGATCCTAATTCTAGGCAGTTTCACTGTCCTTTAGGGCTGATTACAGATCAAGTGGGGAAAAGACAGGAGAACACAAGAACGGACAAGAAGGGATGAACCTATAACTGGGAGAAGACCAAATCCAAGACGGAATAAATAAAGCCAGTGTTCTCCAAATGAAGGAAAATCTAAACTCCTTAATATTAACTTGGTATATAGCCAGTTAAAATTTACCATCCTTATGGCTGTAATTTTAAAAACAATCCATTCATTTATTCAATCCAGACATTTATGCTAAGTGCCGTAGAGGTCAAAAATAGGTCCTTCTTCCTCCTTAAGGGCTCAAGGAGAGGCTTACAACACTAGATAAATGTGTATACGAGGTGCCACGGGGGATGGAGAGGACGCTGCTTGCTGAGAAGATGGGAGACTGAGTCCCCGAGAAAGAAACATCCGAGTTCAAGCTTGATGGATGACCAGGAAAGAAAGTGGGAAAGATGTTTCCAGAGAAGAAACAGGGTATCAGCAAGGTTGTTGATGCTGCACATAAAGCTGGTTTTGATGTGGCTGAACAGTACCATCTGTGGAATAGGGAAAGGGTAAAAAGAGAAGCTGCAGAAGTACATCCCAACAGGCCTTGTAACAAACACAACGCTAAGGACTGTAAACTCAATGGTAAGACACTAAGGAACTTCAGGCTGTCATATTCCATAGTCAGGACTCATTCTGATGGCTGTGATGTGGAAGAGGGAGTTGAGGCAGGGAGACCAGTTAGAAAGTGCAAGTAAAGAGGGGGGAGGAGCTAAAGATGGCTGTTACAGGTTTCTGAATTGAGCAGCTGCGTGAAAAAGCCAGCAGAAAAAGAGATTACAAATTCAGTTTTAGTCACCTTTAATTTAAGGTGCCTGTGGAAATACTGGAGCAGAGATATAGGCAGTAGGCAGGTGGATATAGGTGATCTGGCACAGACAAGGATCTAGGAGTAATCAACAAAGTAGTATTGAATCCAAGTGAAAAGATCCAATTACCAAAGGACTAAGATGACCCTGTGCACCACAAATATTCTGAGGGGAAAAAAGGAAGAACCTAAGGAATCTGAAAAGGAACAGCCAGTGAGGAACTAATACAAAAATGTCATTTATTGTCCAGAGAATACACTAAAACAAAATATAAAAATGGAAGACAACATAAAAGAATAAAATTTTCATATTTTTTAAATTGTTGGACCCTTACATATCAAATATATACTTTAAATAGTTTATTCAGTACTATCTCTTAAATAAAGCACACTGAGCACTCTTTCCTGATGACTTGTGGTCCCCCACTAGGAAAATTAAGTAGCAAAGAGAGAGGTAACACTGGTGGCTCTGAGTTTTTCTTCTGTATGCAAAGCTGTTATGCTGAATTGTTTCTGAATTCTCCTGCCCTCCAAAGTGTTTTGTTTTTTGTTTTTGTTTTTTTGCTTTCCATCCAAAATAGAAAGCAAGATTACCTACTGAGATAAGGTTGAGCCAGGAACTTAAGAAGTACAACGTAAGTTTTAGTGAATAAAACAAATGACCCCTGCCCCTCTTTGACCTTTCAGTTAAGCATTTAATTTCAAATGTGATCACTGCTATGCAAATAAAGTGCAAAGAAAGAGACTAGTGTATGTGCTAAAAGGTGGGGAAAATATACATTTGGATTGATCTGAAGGGCTGTCAAGTAAACTCTCAAAATGGAGATGTCCTGTCCAAGAGAGAATAAAAAAGATAAATCTGAAGTCAAATGAAGAGTGGTCTTGGAGACACTCAGGGAATTCAACAAATCTCACAAACAGGATAAGAACTCACTAAGCATAAGAACTAAAAATAATGATCAAAGTAACACTGCAGCAATTGTGGGATGACAGCCTCAACAGAAAGTTAAGTAAATCGAGCATCTGACATCCCACTATTCTCAACACCAGTTAAATTTTCAAATACTTTATTGTGTGTTCACTCCTTGGCTGACTATTTAGGAGACAGACGATGAGATGGATAGGATTAGAAAATATTAGGAGCTGGAAGAAAGACATAGGTGGGCCTAGAATTTTTTTGGTTGATCACAGCTAGAGATTTGCTTAAGTAAGTTCACAGATAAATTGCTATATTTGCCAATGTCCTAAGATCAAAGCGAAAGTGTTACCAAGTCCAAGCTTGCTCTGCTCGCCACATGACAGGCCAATGAATCGGAGACGAGGTGTTGAGGCAAAGGAATACGACTTTACTCGTAAAGCCAGCAGACCTCCAGCAGACCGAGAAGATGGCAGACTAGTGTCTCTGAAAAACCATCTTATCAGGGTCTGGATGCCAGTTTCTTTTATAGAATCAGAGAGGGAGACGCAGTGAGGATGTAAAATAAAAGGGCCATCAGTCTTGCAAAACATCTCCTGGAATGACCAGCCCTGGTGAGGGGATGTGTTAGTTTCTTTTTTCTTGCAGCCACGGACAGGTGGGCAGGGTTCCCTGAGGCAGGCCATTATGTGTGATTATAATAACAATTATAATAACAAAGGCAACAAAAAGCAAAGGTTAAAGTCCAAGAAACAGATCCAATGTGGAGTCCTATTTAGCTTTAGCTCTTCCCTGTTACAAAAGAATATCAGCTTAAATAAGTTACCATTAAACCTTGAGAAATTCTCATCAGGGACAGTTACAGATACCCTCGAAAACTCAGTGCTTTCCAGTTATCAAAAATAAAACTTCTTAGGTTGACGTTTTCTAATGGCTGAAAGTGGATAAAAGACCTTTCAAATTTTTTCCAGGTAAAAAGGGGAAAGGAAATGGGGTAGCACAGATGAGGAAGTGATATTTCTGAGTGTATCTTTTTGTGTAGCAGTATTGTTCCATGATATATTATCCTCCACATATCCAAAAGTCTTTCTCCAGGGGTGAGGGGAGAAATGGGTAAAAAATTTAAACTGTTTTGCGTGTATACTAGAAGTGAAGAAATAATAGATAATGAGAGCTGGGTTTCTATTGCTGGAGAAAAAAACTATAAATAAGAAAAGGAGGGAGGCTAAACTGAACTCTATGATGTGAGATCAGAATCTGAGGTATCAGTATAAACCCATGGTTTTCAATATACATGCAGATAGATACAGAAATAAGAGTTTTGTAGATACGCATATGCCTACAGGATTCCTAGCTCTGTCTGCTGAGAGCCTAGAAGCAAGAAAAACTGCAATGAGCACAGCTAGCATGGAGATCTTAATTTCTAAATACTAGTCTTTAATAAAACAAACCAGAATTTCTCAGAGAAGGGGTTGGTTGCAGGGCTGGGTCAGGGAAAATGCAGCAGGAACCTGGAATATCATGTGGCACTAGAAATGAAGGCACTGCTCAAAAAATTATGGGGGCTTGTCAAGAGAACATAGGAACCAGCTTGAAAGAGCTTCTAAAGGCCAAAGCTGGAATAATGTGAGCAACAAAATAATGATAACATTAGACTTTAACCCACAGAATAATAACCCATGAGTCCATACTGATGTAATCAAATAAATAAATGGGAAAGGGACAGCTCTTCATTAGAGTGGAATTTCAATTAAATGTGAAAGGAAAAGGGAAAACAGAATTACCATCAGCCAAACTCCAGAAACTGTTGCAGATAAAGATTCACCCACAGATGATAAAACTAGTGGGTGAATGTTTGAGGACTACCAGTTAAATTAAGCACAGCCCCAAATTACCTCCTCCAAAATATTTATAAATTACAGAAACACAGTAACTTTACAGTGGAGAAATACCATCTTAACCAAGGTAAACATTACCAATAATAAGACAGATCAATATCATGAACCCCTTGACATGATGAACAACATGGTTTTTATAGTATTCTTTCCAAAAATGCACGACCTCATTCCAATGATGAAAAAACATCAGACAAACCAAGTTGAAGGGCATTCTAAAAAATAACCAATCCTCTTCAAATAGTCATAAAAGACAGAGGGAAAACAGGATCTGTTACAGAGTCAGACACCAAAAAGAAGTTAACAACTAAACGCAAATTGGAATCCTGGAAGAGAAAAAGGAAGAACTAGCAAAATTCAAATGTGGTGGGTAATTTAGTTATTGGATCACTGTTCATTTCTTATCCTTGATAACTGTTCTACAGTTACAGTTATGTAAAACGTTAAGGGGAGTGGAATGAAAGATATAAGAGAACTCTAATATTTTTGCAACTTTTCTCTAACATTAACTCAAAATATAAAAGTTTTTCCATAAACAAAACAAAAAGACAACTTACAGACTAAGAGAAAGTATTTGCAAATCATGTAACCGATAAGGGCTTAATTTCTAAAATACACAGACAGCTCATAAACCTCAGTATCAGAAAAACAACCCAATCAAAAAATGGGCAGAAGACCTAAATAGATCTCTCTCCAAGGAGGACATACAGATGGCCAAGAGGCACACGAAAGGATGCTCAACATCACTAATTATTAGAGAAATGCAAATCGAAACTACAATGAGGTATCACCTCACGAACCTGTTGGAATGGCTATCATCAGAAAATTCTACAAATAATAAATGCTGGAGAGGGAGTGGAGAAAAGGAACTCCTGTACGTTGTTGGTGGGAATGAAAATTGGTGCAGCCACTATGGAAAACAGTATGGAGGTTCTTTATAAAACTAAAATTAGAGCTACCATATGACCCTGCAATCCCACTCCTGGGTATAATATATCCAGGGATTAACAGATATAAACCACTATATATAAAATAGATGAACAACAAGGATTTATTGTATAGTACAGGGAACTATATTGAATAGCTTATAATAACCTATGATGGAAAAGAATCTGAAGCTGTACACTTGGAACACGATCTTGTAAATCACTACAGTTAAATTAAAAATAAATATTCACAGAGCAAAAAAAAACAAAAAGGAATGGTAATGACAAGATTAATAAGGAGCTGAAAATTGCTAGGTACAAAAGAATGCCATCTTGACCACATTTGCTTTGGGCAGTAGAACATCTAAGTCATATTCTGAACTATCATATATGAGCAAATTCATCAGATTCTTATCAAAATCAAGAACATTCTTTCTTTAGCTGCTAAAATGAAGAATATAATTAACCTATGAAAGGAACCTGAATGGGTAGTTAACATGTCTGATTTTGGAGTTTCTTTGGTTATTCCTCCTCCTCACTAAATCACTATCTGATTTTCAAAAAAAAAAAACTAAAAAGTTTTAGGAAGTCTTTTCAATTTCTAAATAATAAAATATATGAAAAACCATGATACTTCTCTAACAAAGCACTCAATGGAAAACAGCAAATTTGTACACTCGACAGGCCACATTTCTTTAAAATCAGCCTCCTTACTTCACCTCAACCCTAAAACTATTTTAAACAAACCACAAAATGTCTAACGTAAAGTGACAAGCTGTGTTTCAACTGCTAAGCCTCACTTGGGCACACTCCATCAGGCAGTTCCCTCCTGGTTTCCAGACCAGGCACCTTGAGGCTGAAAACTTCACTATGAAGGAGGCAGTTGCGATAGATCAAGGTTCCGTAAGAAGTAAATATACCAGTCTGAATGTAAGCTGTTTGGTTATTAAAACTTAGGACTTTTCCCATACAAACAAAGAAGCAGTATCATTTATTTTCATGTAAATCTGGGCTTTTAAAGTAACCTGCTAATATCTATCTAACGAATCTCGTATTCACAGCCAGAAAATCAATAAAGACAAAGCACCTAACAGAAAAGATGAGGCTGAGGGCTTGAGGAAGCACTTCGAACAAGAGGACAGTAAACACGTGGGAAAGTGCTCAACTTCCTTAATCAACAGGGTAATACAAATTAAAAACACAATTAAAGGCTACTACACAACCATACAATAAGCTAAAAGAAAATAATAATGAACACTCTAATCAAAACGCACCACTAGTGGACTTCCCTGGTGGCGCAGTGGTTAAGAATCCACCTGCCAATGTAGGGGACATGGGTTCGAGCCCTGGTCCAGGAAGATCCTACATGCCATGGAGCAACTAAGCCCGTGCGCCACAACTACTGAGCCTGCACTCTAGAGCCCGTGAGCCACAAATACTGAGCCCATGTGCCACAACTACTGAAGCCTGCACGCCTAGAGCCTGTGCTCCGCAACAAAGAGAAGCCACCTCAATGAGAAGCCCGTGCACCACAACAAAGAGTAGCCCCCGCTCGCCGCAACTAGAGAAAGCCCACACGCAGCAACGAAGATCCAACACAACCAAAAATAAATAAATAAATAAATTTATAAAAAGAAAAAAAAATTCACCACTAGTAGGAGTGTAAAATGGTATCACTGCTTTGGTAAGCTGGGTAAAATAAGCATACTCTATGATCAAATCAACAGAAATGTGTAAATATATTTACAAGAATGTTCACGAAAGCACTATTCTTAATAGCCAAAAACCAGAAACAATCTAGATGTCCACCAATGATAAAAGGGAAAACAATGCAACATTCACTCAATGGAAAATTACAGAGCCATGGAATGAATAAACTCTAACTACACAAATCAATATGGATGAACACTGATCAGTGTTGAAAAAAGAAGCCAGACATAAGAACATGTTTCCCTTTAAGTTTAATAACAGGTAAAATTGAAAAAAACACTGCAAAAGAAAAACTACTAGGGGGGAACTAGCCCTATCAAGTATGGCCTCTTAATTAAGACATACTATAAGGCATCTACAATTAAAAGTGTGATACTGGGGCACAAGCAAATAGACCAGTGGAATAAAATGGAAAAATTCATAAACAGACCTTCAAATCACTGGAAAAATCAGTGTATGAGAAAGGTAACATCTCAAATTACTAAGGTAAAGATGCACTTTTTAATAAATGCGGCTAGAACATCTGGGCTGTCATTTGGAAAAAACATATATTAGATCTATATCTCACCATGCACAAGAATAAACTTCGAATGAATTTAGGAATCTAAATGTAAAAAACAAAACCATACGAGTACTAGAGAAAACCTGGGTGAATTCCTCTTTAATGTTAGTGTAGGGAAAGGTTTTCTAAGCATAACTCAAAGTCTAACGGAAATAAAACAAAGTATGTAAAAAATTTTAAAAGTCTGCCTGACCAAAAAAAAGAAACACAAACACAAAACACCATAAACAAAGTCTTAAGAAAACTGCAAGGTACACCATGAGAGCCAATATCCCTAAAACATAAAGAAATCAAAACTGCAGAAAAAAATTCAGTAGAAAAATGGGGAAAAAATACATCACAAAAAGGATATTAAGATTTGAAAAAATGTTCAAACTCAGTCATAATTAGAGAAATGCAAATTAAAATAACACCAAGATGCCATTTCTCACCTGCCAAAGCAGTCGAAGGGCAAGACTGTGAGGCTATATTCACTCACAAATATTTCCAGGGGAAATGCAAATTCATCCTGCCTTTCTGGAGGTAAATCTGGCAATACCTAACAAAACTGAATGTGTACCTAACCTTCTGACCCAGAGATCCCACTCCTAGGAAATCTGTCCTGAAGATAAACCTCCAACAATGTGACTATACATATGTACCAGGTATTCATGGTAGCAATGTTTGTAACTACAATACTGGGAACAACCTGTATGACCAAACTTGGGAGAACGGATGAATAAATTACAGCACATCACAGAGTGGAGTACTATGCAGCTATGAAAAATGGAAGCTCTCTATGAACCGACATGGAGCAATTTCAAAGACAGACCTTTAAAAGAATAAAGCAAAGTGCACAAATATCAATAGTATTCCACCCTTCATGAAGGAAAGAAGGGAATATGATATATACATGTATCTGCTCATTTGTGCAGAAGAAATATAGAAATGATAAACCAGAAACTAAAGAAATTGATTACTTACAGAGTAAGTAGGTATGGGGTGGAAGGGAGAGAGAGGGTGGTAGGACTGAGGAAGGAATGATATTTCTTTGTGGCACTGAACTACAGTAACGTTTCACATACTCCAAAATAACAAATAAATAATTAAAATAAACAAGGATGAGGTGGTGGGAACCAAAATGAAATACAAACAGTAACAGATAAACCTATCTACTACAAATGAATACCACAACCAAAGAGAATGGGTAGAAAAACACTCAGCTAAGTAACTGTGGAAAACACTATTCTGACTGGATACTGTAATGTTAAAGACACAAAGAACTGTACACAAACACTGTACTCGAGTTAAGTCAATCTGTTTCTCAGAAGGGTAGGATGGGTTAACAATCTGCTAACTACTGGACAGGTACATGCGGAATAAACAAATAACTGAATATACTGTAGACAATGAGCTGATTTCTCACTGTCAGAGAAAGATGTTACAAGAAAGGGTGAAGGCTAGAATGAAGAGTGCTGGATAGGAATCATGACGTCCATATAAACCCATGGTTTTTAGTTAAAACATACACGTACAGATAACTAGATACATGAGGAAGAAGGGGCAGCTCTTCCTTACAAAGGAATGTGGAAGAAATGAGAGAAATACAAGATCACTATTTTAGGGAAAAAACACCATAATAACTGCTGCAGGCAAGATCAAAGAGTATAACCAGTGGGCAAAAGTTTGAAGAGAAACAATCTCAAAGTATCTTGCCCAAGATATTTATCAATTACAAAGGGAAAAACAGTAAGTACCTCACCAAATGTTCAAGGTTATCACACCAGTAATAAAACATAAATATCACATACCCTTTCCTAATCTGATGCATAACCTCAATCCAATCATGAGACAACATCAGACAAACCCAAATGGAAACATTCTAAAAAATAACTGACCGCCATTCACTGAAAGTGTCCAAGTCATAAAAGACAGGAGAAGACTGAGAAACCGGAAGAACTGTCACAGTTAAAATGATAATACATTGGATATATGCACAAATAAAATATTAAAATTAATGTCACCTGTTAAACTTTTTGATGTGGTTAACAAAATTTAAATCATGTATGTGGCTCATATGATATTTCTATTAGACAGAACTGCGCTGGCTCTAATCACCAATTTTCAGGAAATATAGCGGGCAAGAAACATTGTAACTATGACAGGGAAAATCCAGACCAAGAAATTGCATAGGACAAACAATTCTGTTCCTCACCAATAAAACTGCATCGTGGGTGGGGAGGCCAGGGCCAGAGCCAGATGGGGGAATACTACAGTCTAAGAGACGTAGGAGACACACCAAACAATCACAATGGGAGGACTTTATTTGGATCCAGTTTTTTCTTAAATATATTGAAAAAAGAAGTTGATACTTAAGATAATTAGAAACTGTACATTGACTAAATGGTGGATTTTTAAATTTACAATTTGTTTTTAAAGTGTGATAATAGAAATATAGTTATTTTTTTTTAAAGAGTTCTTATCTTTTAGAGATATATACCCAAATATTAGATGAAAAGACATGTCTGGTGTTTGCTTCAGAGTAACGGGGGAGAGAGGATACAATGGGTAGAAGTATAGATGGAACAAGACTGGCCGTAAACTGACGACTGGACCTGTGAGGCTAGCGTGGCGATTCATTACACGCCTCGTATACTTCTGTATGGGCTCGAACTTTTTCCACTTAAAAAAAAGGAAGGCAATTGAGGGGACTACAAGTTAATTGTTGAATCTAGAAAAGACCCAAACCAAGAATCCTATGACCAAGATGCCAGGCCATTATGCAAAGTTTCCGTGGGCTGGCTCCTCAGCAGTTGCCTCCCCTTCCAGGAAAGATAAGTGCAGCAGGTCGTGGAGATGCACTAGGACCTTCTGGGAGTTTCTTGGCTGAATGTTACCTGGTCTATTACCACTAAGTGAGCACCACCGTGAAAACGGTGCCTCTGGTCCAGGAGGGACGTCAGATTTTAATCAAATAAGCAGCAGACAAATAAGTACAAGTTTTTGTACAGTGAAATACAGTTAAAGCACAGGGAGCTTAAAGCAGAGTTCTGAACTGTTTTCTGGGCTCAGGACAAGGTTCTCGAGGCTAAGTATTGGGACATGGCTCTCTGAGGAAGACAAGTCCTCAGAGCTCTGCCTGCTCTGGCTGAGGAACAAGGCAGGCAAGAAGCCTGGTTGTGGCCGCAGCAAAATGCGGGAAGGACCTGTGGGACCAGACTTGGCAGTTCAGGGAATTACAATCATCTTCACCAGCCTCAACACTGACTTGACCAGAGGCACAAAGGAAAAGCATCTCAAAGTGAAAGGACCAGTTCAGATGCATACCAAGACTCTGAGAATAGCTACAAGGAAAATTCCTGGTGGTGAAGGTTCTAAGACTTGGGATGGTTTTCAGAAGAGGCTCCACAGCGACTCACTGACTTGCACAGTCCTGAGATGGTTAAGCAGATTACCTCCATCAGCACTGAGCCAGGAGTCAGGGCTGAAGTCACCACTGCAAATTGCTGAAATCAACTTTTAATAAGTTGATAAGCACTTGTCAAAAAAAAAATTGGCACAGATGCTGGGTGAATGAGGGACAGAAGTGGGGAAGCTTTCCAGGTAGAGAAAACAGCATGTGCAAGAGCCCTAGGGTAGGAAAGCACTTTCCACGTTCATTCAAACAATATTTGAGTTTATTATAAGCTAGACACTTTGTTAAGCTCTGTGATGACAGGACACACCAAGATGACCTTTGTTCTCATGGAGCTTACGGTCTAATGGCAGAACTGGATGATCAAAGAATGTCACAACTGAATATATTATCACAGGCTTAAATAAATACTACAAAGAATGAGTGCCTTGAGAGGAACTCAAAGACAAACCTGGCAGGAAGTTCAGCACCCGCTAGGAACTAAAATGAGGACAGCACAGGTTGAGAACAGAGACCAAGAGGGGGGAAAAGATGCAAGGTGAGGCTAGAGGAGTAGGTAGGGGCCAAATAATCCTGTAGCAGCTTACTGATCATATTATGGATTTTGGTCTTTTACTTCTGAAGTCAATTAAGAAACCTAGGAGTTTTAGGATAAGCATGCATACTGGGGCACAGGGAAAGAGGGGGTACTAATCAAACTTGGATTTTGAGAAGATTGTTTTAAAAAGACAGACTGTACAGGACAAGAAGGGCTATGATACTACTTAAGAGGCTACTACAGGAGTACAAAGAGAAGAACAGAATGTGTGTATGTGTGTATATATCTGTGTGTTGGAGGGAAGGGGGATGTAAATGGTAGAAAGTACCCATGAACGAGTGGAAAGATATGAGGTGCTCAGGAGTTAAGAACTGAACAGAATCTGCTAATCGGTCAGGTCATTCACCCTATCAGATAGGTAGCCCAACTGAACCAGGTACACTGGAGTAGGAGTAGTCTTTAGTCTCTATTCCCTAATTCGTCAGACAAAAGAGTGCATCTCTTACTTAATACTACTGTAATAAAATTTTTGAAAGTATCTCGGGAGCTCAAGGACTTTCTCTGACACCACAACACACCTTGCTGGTCTGGGA
The DNA here is from genome assembly GCF_965194825.1 of Balaenoptera physalus. Classification (NCBI taxonomy): domain Eukaryota; kingdom Metazoa; phylum Chordata; class Mammalia; order Artiodactyla; family Balaenopteridae; genus Balaenoptera; species Balaenoptera physalus. The sequence goes on from NC_138883.1 coordinate 149,328,641, forward strand.
CTCAACTAACCTTTGTCCAGTATCAAATAAATACATACATACATAAATACATAAAATAAATAAATGTTTTAAGAGTGCACATACACAGAAATACCATAATTCCTATACACTTCTTCCCTGATATTAAGGTGGGCTTCACTTAAAATGTTTTTATTAAAAGATACAGGCAACGTAACAGCTCACCCTGTTCTGGGCACTGTGCTGAGTGTACAACCACCCTGAGACGGGTCCCTGAGTGTACTGTGATCATCTGAGTTGTACAGATGACAACACAGTATTAACTGGTAGACTCAAGATGCAGATTCCAGAGCCTAAACTCACGTAGTAAAGTAACAAAGACTTAGAGTTATTCAATGATAACCTTTTCAGTTCTTATATTGCTTGACCTCTCTCTGTGCAGCATCTGGCCTACCGAAAGACAGGTCCCTCTCTGGAAACTCTCTATTCCCTTGCTGGCCTTTCTCTTGTGTCACTACACTCAGACCACATTCAAATGAAGAGCTTCTATTCATCAAAAGACCATTAAGAGAACTACCACATTGGAAAATATACCTACAATACATATAATCAACTAGCTTTTATCCAAAAAAAAAATACAAAGCAAATCAATAAGATAATCCTAAAGAAAAATAGACAATAGACTCAAACAGGGCATAAACATGAAAAGTTGCTCAACTTCATCTAGTCAAAAAATGCAAATTAAAATCTCCAATGAGATTCACTAAAGACCAACCAGAAAGGGCTAAAAGTGTCTGCTCATACCAAGTATTGGTGAAAATGCAGAGCAACAGAAACTCTCATTCACTGATGACGACAAGTGTAACTTGGTATAATCTCTTTGCAGAAGACATCGTCTACTAAAAGTGAAGACACACTAAACAATCCAGCAGCAATTCCATCCCCAAATACATCTTAGAGAAAAACATGCACATGTTCACCAAGAAAGATGAACAAGTGTTCATCTTAATAGTGGAAGCATTATTCTTAATAGCCCAAAGTAGTAAACAACCCAAATGCCCATCAATGGTAGAATAAATACACTGTAGTACATTCACACAATAAAATACTAAACAGCAGTGAAGACGAATGAATTCATAATGCAACAACAGATAAATTTTAAAAACATAAAGTCAGAATAGTGGCTGTCTTGGGGAAAGAATGGTGCTGGCAGGAAGACCCTAACACATGGGTCTTACAGTCGGGACAGTGGCTCACTGGCAGGATAAGGTTATCAGGTAGAGGGCAATGAAGGAAGCTGAAGAGCTGCCAATATTCTACTCCTCGGGCTGGGTGGTGCTTACATGGGTGTTCACTTTGTGATAATTCATTAATGTACGTGTGCTATCTGCGCTTTTACATAGGAATTATGTTTCACAACAAAAAGGTATAAAAAATGAAGTCAGCTCCCAACACGTAAGTCAAGGTACTCGTCTCCTTGACACTCCTTACAGCACATGAACGTAAAAGCATGCGCATGTGTGAATTATAAAGCCTAGAAGCAAGTGTGCCATTAGCCAGAGCAGTAAATTTAACCTCAGATTCCTCACCTATGAAACAGAGGTCACAAGAGCACCTACCACAATTGTTAAGATCAGATGAGGCAATGCACATAAAACAGCTAGCTTAGTATTGTCACAGAATCAGCACTCAGTATTAGGAGGCTATTATTTATTATTAACACACATTCTAGGATGTAAATCTGCTTGCCATGGCCACTGTCTTCTGACTTTACAGGAAATACAGCATCAAAATATGGGTTGGTATACGTTTGTTTAATTAAATACTCCAACATGTATCACTGTTTAAAAAAGAAAAATAGGGACTTGCTGGTGGTGCAGTGGTTAAGAATCCGCCTGCCAATGCAGGGAACACGGGTTCAAGCCCTGGTCTGCGAAGATCCCACATGCCACGGAGCAACTAGGCCCGTGCACCACAACTACTGAGCCTGCACTCTAGAGCCCACAAGCCACAACCACTGAAGCCCGTGCACCTAGAGCCCGTGCTCTGCAACAATAGAAGCCACCGCAATGAGAAGCCCGCACCACAACGAAGAGTAGCCCCCGCTCGCTGCAACTAGATAGAGAAAGCCCGCGCAGCAACAAAGACCCAACACAGCCAAAAATAAATAAATAAATTTATTTAAAAAAAAAAAAAGAAAAACAGTAAATAAATCTTCCAAAGTTCCTTTACATGACACCACTGGGAAAGATTTCCTACAATTATACTTTGAAAAGTACACTTGTGTTTACTTGTTTTTGCCGAACCACGAATTTCTCCCCATCAGGGCTTTCACTGGTCTGATCAGTGTCAGGTAAATGGATACCTATGAAAATACACTTTAAGATAATGGATTTTAAGACCTCAGTCATAAAAAGCCCTCAAAATTAAAACTGACTTTTCAAGGTAAACAGCATATGAACACCAAAAGCAGCTCCCTATTTTTCACATAGTTGTTAGTGTACCAACACCTAGCCAATACACTTAACCTAATTCTTGCCCCTCAGACAAGTATACATTTTCCCCCCAAAACCCACAAAAGTCTAATTCAAAATACTTTTTCCAGAAGCCAATCTGACAGTAAGCCCTCCTAAAACGGAAGACTACGAATTTCACCCACGAATATAATGATAGCTAATGAACTAGTCACCCACAATGTCCGTCGTCTCACAGACACAACACTGAGCAAGAGAAGCCATATCCAAGAGTCCACACCAGAAGATTCTGTTTGTGTAAAGTTCACAGGCAAAACCACAGTGTTTACGGAATGCGTAAGTGGTAAAATTATACAGAAAAACTAGAAAATAAGTAATACAGAAGACAAGATACTTATAATCTTTGGGGAAAGCAGGTTATGATCCAGAAATGGCCTGTTAGGAATTCTAGTTTTCATCATCATTTTATTTACAGTATTTTATTTGTTGCTTTCTGCCCACACCATTAAAATGGTCCACAAGTACAGCATAGTGATATGTTCACTGCTCTATTTCTAGCACCTAGAACAGTGCCTGGTTCATACTAGGCCAGCAGTGAGTATCTGTTAAATACAGAATACAGTTTCAAAAATCCAAATTGTTACATATTTAACAACTGGCTAGACCCTAAATATAATAGTAACAGCCAGCTTACTGTCCATTTTCCATGTCAGTATATTCAAGGAGTTATAAGTATATAAGTAAATTCTAATTACTTTATAATTCTTAACCTTTTTCTCCTATTTAGACTTTCACCAAATGCGTGAATGTATCCAAATTCAACTGAAACATTTTTTTTTTAATTAACAAGGGAAAACGCGGAAACTCATGTGTTACAGTAAGCCCAGGCTCTAGATTGGATTCTACCACCTTCCCCAACCAAAAAAGCACAGCAGAGTGCTATGCTCTTATAAGATGACCTGGAGTGTGCTCATATTTATTTTAAGAGTAAAAACTCAAATTCTTTGGATCTTAAAAATGAATTACACATTTCACAGCTGATTATTACAATACAGGGCAGCTAAAAACTATAAGCCTTTAGAGGACAGGGATCCAAAACAAAATGTGCTCAATAAATACTTGCTGAACTAACAAAAAGAATCTCATTACTGATAACCTCCTGAATTTTAGCATTATGTATTGAATTAAGAGAACGATCATAAATTAAGTTTAATTCAGTTATCAAAAACTGTGTACAAACCCAAAAGATTACTAGCAACAATGTGAAAGAGTGAAAATTCCTAAAATAACCAAGAAAAAAATGAACTTTCACTCTTTGGGAATGTACACTATTTTTAAAAAACAAAAACAAAAAATATTTCAGCAAATCAAAAATAATTTTTTTAATCAAGCCAGGCATATACTAATCTTATGTTCCTAATTAGCATCCCTGCAAAGTAATATTCGTTCCAGTTTTCACCTCTCTTCTGGGCATGATAAACTAGAATGATTGAGGTCACTCACCAATCAACTCACTTCCCAGCGTTCTATCAGCATGAAAGAGTTAAGAGTGTTCTAATATACACTGAAATGCACCTACAGCACAAATTAAAACTTACCTTTTGATCTATCCCAAAGTTAAGGGCTTTCTGAGATTCAGTATTAACACTACATATGTAACAGTTAGGGCTTGTTATTAAATCTCAAATGGTATTTTGTGGTATGAATTTTGGCAACATTGGTTTTCTCATATTAAAACTACTCTGTGGGATAGTCGATCACTCAGAGTCCATTATTTTCACACATTTTTAGGATATAACATGAAATTCCCTACCCATGAACTCATCGCACACACTTCTCATTATTAAGAATGTATCTGTTTAGGAAGGCATGGAAATCAAGCACCTGGCTAACCCATAAAGAAGCAACCTGAAGCCACTCTTCTCTGCAATAAATAAATTAGGAAGCACTCTAGGTCAGCAGTAGCAAAAGACCTATTTTTATTGCTGGCTTATATTAGAAATACTATACTAAAACAGACCAATTTTAGATTAAATTCAAAACTTGGTAAACTGTTCTAACGTGTCTCTTTCTACAAGATTAAAAGTTAAGCTAAGAAGGTTTTCCAAGATTGTCTTTCAAAATTCACAGATGCAAAGCAAGTTCTAGTCAAATATTTCAGAAATATCATACTAGACATAAACTATCTTTTAATCTTATTTAACATTTGATCAAAAACTCTACGAATAAAAAATAACTCTGCTTGTCCCATGGCTGGTCTCCAGCCCTACCACGCTCCGTCAGTGCTCGACCCTGAGTGCGTGATTGGCACGGAGCCTGCAGTGAGCTGTGGCTGGGCGGCCAGGGACCAGTGGCACCACACGTGGATTTACAAACGGACTCGTGGTCTTTCATTACACTGAATTTTTATCATGTCAGAACTACGTCAATAAACAGGATTACACTTCCAATTTTTTCACCAAAATTATTATTTTTAATGACACTTTCCTTAGCAGCTTGGTGATCTGTCTTGTTTATACTCAGTTTTATTCTTAGAACTGTACTGAGTTTACATTTGGTCTCTAAATAGAAAAAAAGATTAAAGAGCAAGTAAAAGTCAGAGCCAGTACATTGTTACCAGGCTTGAAAAAAAAAAAAAAAAAAAAAAAAGCAGTGAAACTACTGTAATCTTTCTCCTTCAAACCAAACAGGAAACAGTACTATATATACTACATTACAGCTCTCAAAGCCACAGATTGGTTTTAACCTCATTATTTGTTGGTGTGGATGGCTGACCTCCACTATCACTCACTAGTGGGGAAGCACTGTAGATTTGAAAAGTACCTGTCTAATGGAGCTGTCCTAAAATGAACTTAAGAGTTATAAATGCAGTCAGGATTATCAACCAAGCACATAAATGACAGTTTTAACCACAAGCATCTACCATGTCAAACACACTAACGTAAAAAATTAAGTCTTCGCCTTAAATACTATAAAAAATATTTCTAGTGAAAAACAAGTATTGTACAAATTTGGCAGGTAAAGAAAAATATTACTACAGTGAAGCCCAATAAACGTTGGCACACACAATTAGTGAATTCTCATAAAGCACAGTGAGTTTTTACTTTACCTTTAAAGCAGTATGAAGCAAATACCAATCACTAAGTACCAAAATTAAAACTACGTCATAACAGCCACTGAGGACACAATTCCTATCTATAAGGACTAATTTTGTAATTAGTTTTGTTCATTTTGCTTTATTCTACAGTTTTTAACTTTCAAATGTTCAGCTGTTAAGGAAAGTTCATTGTGCCTTATTTGATAACTATAAATCAATTCCTAAGAAGTGGTGTAAATAATTTCCATACTAAACTACATTATAATTTTAAAAATAATCAACCAGGCGAAAAACATTCTGTTCCTGAGACAAAATGGAAACTTTTAAGCAGCAAAATCTAATAAGCATACAGTACAATGTTACATTTTATTGCTTCCTCTTAAGTGAAACAGCTTAAAAATCCAGAAGCCACTGCACTTGCTTCAGCCACTTTCTGTGATTCAACAAATGGAAATGTTCCCAATTATTCATATCATTTTCTTACATAATTAAACAATTCCTTGGTGAGACAGAGAACCGCCCTCAAATTCCTGTTTTCAACTTTTGAATCATTTCATATCAGGTACACTAGTAATTCTGTTTGCAAATTCAGATGTATATCTGAACTTTTCCTTTATTACTTAAGTTAATATCATGCACTGAGAAGCCCTTTCCAATTGAAATATATATTTTTTAAAAGCATCCTACACTTTCTTCTAGTATTTTATGATTTATCTTCTTTGCACTTTTTCAAACATTTCATTTGGATTTTTTTTTCGGGGGGGTGGTCTTAGAATAAATTTTTTTTTTTTTTAAAGAGGATAACCAACAGTCCCAGCACTATTTATTGAATAATCCATCCTTTCTCCAGTAATCTTCCATGTTATTTTTATCATACAGTCTCAATTTTCCCTCTTGCTGGCTAGCTGAATTTAGGCAAGTTACTTTATCTCTCTGTGTTTCAATCTCCTCATCCATAAACTGGGGAATAACAGTAGTGCTCACTTCATATCGATACTGGGAACTACATCAGTTAATTCATGTTAAGCACTTAGAACAATAGCTGACACACATTAAATGCTGACGATCATAATCACTAAAAGCTCATAAACACACAGATGTTTCTGGACTCTGTGATTCCAATGTCTATTCCTGAGCTAAAAGACTGCTTCAAATTACTTTGAATTTATAACACATTAGGTTTTCTAATAAGGTATTCTTTTTCCAAAAATTTCATGGCTATCATCCATTTATTTTATCAGATAAACTTTCTCATCAATATGTCAAGTTTTCGACAATACCGCACTGGAATTCTATTTGGAATTGTGTTAACATTTATACACCAACTCTAGAAAATCTGGTATATTCTACAAGAGTCACTCTCCCCCATTCAGAGAGTATATTTTCTCATCTCATTTATTGAGGTTTTATGTCCTTTAAAATTAGGTAAGTCACCAACAATTGTTATATTTATTCCTAGGTACAACCGTTTTGGAGAAAGATTTAGTGGCGTATATCAGAATTTTAAATGCACATACCCTTTGACCCAGAAATTCCACTTTTAAGAATTTGACATACAGTAATACTATATAAGTGCAGATATAAAAATATAAGGCTACTTATTACAATAAAATCCTGGAAACAAATTAAATGTCTATCAGTAAGGCAATAATGACCTGCAGCATATTCATGGGATGGAATATTCAACCATTACAAAGAATACAGAATCAAAGGTACTGGTTTCGAGAAGAGTTCTACCAACTATTATGCTAAAAGCAAGAAAAGCAAGCTGCAAAATTAATGTCTTCACTTTTTTTCAACTGGGAAGTGGAGGAAACAAAAATATATGTAAAGTATTGAGTACACAGTCTGGTTCTTCTTAAGCATTTTAATCACCTTACAAAATTAAACGTGACTTGGTTGGTTGAATACTATTTCATTTCACCTATCTATTACAGCCTGCCTTGCTCTACATAAGATTTAATGGTGGCCTCAAAACACAGCATTTCAGAAAAATAAGCTTTCAACTGACATTCTACTCATAAATATTTAAGAATGCAAACGTCCCTAAAATGTAATGTTTAACTAGTGATATTTTTCAAGATGCCATAAAGTCTCAACACCATAATTCAGGAGAAAATGTATGACTCCTTCTAAATCATCATTTTACTATGGCAATCTATTGAAAACTTACTTCACTCCATACATGAAATAACCTTCTTAGAGTGTGTGGTCTTGGATATTAGTGCCAGAGATCACACTGCAGGAACACAGTGACACTCTCTGTTAATACGGAAACAAAGCCTTTCCTCCCAAGGAAAGTAAATAATGTAAGCTTATTTTAAAATCATGCAAAATTCTGCCTTTTATTCTAAATCTTTAGATTGTTCTTAATCAGTGTAAGGTCAAAAAGGTACACATGAAAGTTTTCTTAAAGAGAGAACACTAAATTCCTTAGAAGAATTTATTCACTACTAAATGTAACCGCTAACTTCTGCCAGCCAAAAAACAAGGTCTTGAGATCAGAAACTCCAGGGCCTTACTTATTATACCTGCTCCGAGATACTATGAATAAACATTTCAAACAGAAAAACAAACATAAACAATCAAACCAGTACCTGCGTAAGCACTTTGATACTGTTTGAAGTAATGAATTGATTTTTAAGGGAGAAGATTTTTACTCTTCACATTTCTGTATTCCTTCAATCGTTTAAAAGAGCAGGTACTATTTTATGGTGAAAAAGGTTAAAATGTACAAAAGAAGAGAAGAATATTAACTGACTTTTAAGAACTTCAGCTTTTTAATGTCATATACAAAGTGGTTTGAAAGCACTGAGAAAATGGCATAATACTTCAAAGCACATGGAAAAATTGATAGGAAAAAGTGTTACTTTTTTGAGGAACCCACGCGTCTTTGCCAATTTTTATTGTTTAGAGTTCATCTAATTGTCCATTTTTAAGGGTATTTTGTGGTACTTCTGAAAGTTTAATTCAAACTAAACTATTAAAAACTGTTAAGAGATTAGTTTTTTCAATGTTACCGTAAGTAAATAAAACAGAGTTAAAACAACAAAAATCCAACCTACTCCACACAGGCTGAGTGTTTGCCGTCCCAATGTCTTGTCGCGGGCGCGCGCATACCAGCGACAGTGACATCAGATCGAAACCACACGGTTTCGCCAGGGACCAACCACTCCCGCAAAGACAGCAGCCGCCGCCCACCGGGGTGGCTCCGGCCCGACCTCCGCTCCCCGCGCCCGGCTTCCCGGCGGGACCTGTTGCGCGTTCCTGCCCGCCCTGCTCCCTCCCCGCGCGGGCATGAGCCGGGGACTGCCAGCGACGCCGCCGCGATGCACCTGCCTGGGCCCCGGCCGTCCCCACCCCCGGCCGCCCGCCCGCTCCTCGGGCCCCAGCCCAGCCGCCAGCCCGCGGGAGGAGGAAGACGGGCCCCCGGCGGGACGGGCCCCCGAAGCGCTCACCTTGGCGGCCGCGGCCCTGGCGGACATCTTGTCTCTCCGGTGCCGCACGACGCTCCTCGGACCCGAGACTCCTCGCCGCCAGCCACCGGCTCCTCACGCAGCTGCCCAGATAAACATCTCCCGGGAGCGAGCGGGGCGGGGGCGCCGGAGAGGCCCGGCCCACGGGGAGGGGACTCAACTCGGACAAAAGTCCGCGCCGCGCCAGCCCGCCCGGGGCTCCCCGCGGGGCACGCCCGGCCGCAGCCCCGCCACCGGCACGGGCCCGCCCGCTCAACGCTCGGCAGCACCGAGCCCTCCGCGGCCCGCCCGCCGGCTCCCGGCGAGCCGCTTCCGCACGTAACTTCCCAGGAACGCGCCGCAACGACGGGACGTGGCGTCGGCGGGCTGAGCCGGCGCCGGCAACTGCGGATGGCCACGCAAACCTGCCAACCCGACCCGGCCCACTGAGCATGCCCGGCCGGGGGGCGGGGCCGTGGCAGGGGCAGGGCCGCGCGTGGGGGGCGGGGCCGCGGCGGGGGCGGGGCCACGAGGGCGAGGGGCGAGCGGCTGGTCAGCTTCCTGTCCGGACGCGACCCCTGTCGCGGAAGGAAAAGCCCAGTTTCCGAAGTAGCTTGGAGACGGAGTTTCCTGTTTGTTCGCATCAGGGGTCAGGCGGAAAGCGCCCCCGAGGAGCGAGCCTCCGTGTACCCAGCCTTTGCGACTTGAACAGAGACACACCTGGCCGCGGCCCCCGTCGCCCGCCTGCCTAGGCCTCGCTGTGAAGTGCGTCCTGGCTGTCGCTGTGGACGGATCGACTGCCCCGCGGACACTGGTCACGGGGTCACGGGCACCAGGGGGCTCACGCACACGAGGCCTCGATATAGACCCAACACCCCCTTCTCCAGCCGGTACAGACAGGGATCCCAAAAGCATATTTTTGGCATAAAATATGTTGAAATTCTTAGTGGCGAGAGAAGGGGAGGCGCCCAGCAGAAAAGGCTGCGAGGACGTTCGGTCCACGGTCCGGCTGATCAGCCCGCAGTGCAGACGCCCTCACTAGACACCAAGGAGTATTTAAGAAACCTTTCCCGCCCTCATTATTCTACACTCTGTAAAATGTAAAGCTCTTCACAAATGTCAGGAATTCTTAGTAACATTAAATGGTAAGCTCCTTAAAAGTACCTAGTATAGTGCCATAAAAGGTACACAAGAAACAGAAAAAAGCAGAAACATCAGGTTTTAAACGATGGTTTTCTCTTTAGAATTCAAACTGTATGAAAAGATCTAACTTGTAACCAAGAAATATCTGTATATCATACATAAATATCAATTAAAATTTCAAAAATATCATACATTTTGCAACCTGAAGCTATGGAACTAGAAAAAAGCATTCTGCAAATCAAACCCTTATTCTTTTTTTTCCCCATGCACAGAAATGGTTACAGTCACTTTTGTTTTAAAGTCATGTTGGATGTGACTTTTGTTTTTGGACAAAGTATTATCTATTCTTTTAAGAACTGTAATTAAAACTTCCTTATGAACAAATACTATTTTTTTTAAATTGTGATATATTTTATTTGAAAAGGTAGCTGTGGAAGACCTTCCACATTATCCTTATTAGTCTTCCCATTTAATAAGATGTGCAATCAGCATGACCTGCCTAGAACTAGACATCGTACCTTTAACAGACCTAAACCTAGAAATGTTATCTACAAATGCACTGAGACCTTTCCTCTTTCCTCATTTGTCACTTTTCATCAAGCCTACCGTATATAAGTTAAATGCTAGATTACATAATTATCTGTCAAAGATCTAATACATCTGATGGCAATTTTAGTTTATTTTCCTTTTGCCATGGTTTTAAAAATAATGAAATCAAGCAAGAAATTTAACCTTGAGAATACTATGCTTTAAAAATTACATTGATAAAAATATTTCAATGAAAAATAGTATACTTTAAAATTTTTTTCAATGGTAGTTATAATATCTAAATTAAGCTGTACGAATGGGAGAAAATATCTGCAAATGAAGCAACTGACAAAGGATTAATCTCCAAAATTTACAAGCAGCTCATGCAGCTCAATATCAAAAAACCGAACAACCCAATCCAAAAATGGGCAGAAGACCTAAATAGACATTTCTCCAAAGAAGATATACAGATTGCCAACAAACACATGAAAGGATGCTCAACATCACTAATCATTAGAGAAATGCAAGTCCAAACTACAATGAGGTATCACCTCACACCAGTCAGAATGGCCATCATCAAAAAATCTGCAAACAATAAATGCTGGAGAGGATGTGGAGAAAAAGGAACCCTCTTGCACTGTTGGCGAGAATGTAAATTAATACAGCCACTATGGAGAACAGTATGGAGGTTCCTTAAAAAACTAAAAGTAAAACTACCATACGACCCAGCAATCCCACTACTGGGCATATACCCTGAGAAAACCATAATTCAAAAAGAGTCATGTACCGCAATGTTCACTGCAGCTCTATTTACAATAGACAGGACATGGAACAAACCTAAGTGTCCATCAACAGATGAATGGATAAAGAAGATGTGGCTCATATATACAATGGAATATTACTCAGCCATAAAAAGAAACGAAACTGAGTTATTTGTAGTGAGGTGGATGGACCTAGAGTCTGTCATACAGAGTGAAGTAAGTCAGAAAGAGAAAAACAAATACCGGATGCTAACACATATATATAGAATCTAAAAAAAAAAAAAAAAAAAATGTTCTGAAGAACCTAGGGGTAGGACAGGAATAAAGACGCAGATGTAGAGAATGGACTTGGGGACACGGGAAGGGGGAAGGGTAAACTGGGACGAAGTGAGAGAGTGGCATGGACATATATACAGTACCAAATGTGAAACAGATAGCTAGTGGGAAGCAACCACATAGTACAGAGAGATCAGTTTGGTGCTTTGTGACCACCTAGAGGGGTGGGATAGGGAGGATGGCAGGGAGATGCAAGAGGGAGGAGATATGGGGACACATGTATATGTATAGCTGATTCACTCTGTTATAAAGCAGAAACTAACACACCATTGTAAAGCAATTATACTCCTATAAAGATGTTAAAAAATTAATTAAGCTGTACAAGTTTTTTTAATGTCTCTCCTTTTCTCTAAAGAATCAAGAGAAAGTTTTTGTCATTTGTAAAAATAAAGGTAAAAGTTAGTTGTCAAGAATTAAAAGCACATCTCCATTCCTACAGTTTATTTCCGGGGAGATGGTTTGATAAGAAGTGGAAAGTATAAAGCATAATCTCAGATAGTTGCCCCTTTAACAATGAAGAGTTTATCCTTTGAACATCAAAAAAAGATTCACATTATACCACAACTTTAATGCCTACATATGGATGTGATTATAGCTCCTCTAGATCAATTATATGGGAAGAAATACAAACAAATTTGAGATTCTCATTTAGAATTACAATAAAGTTTAACCAAGAATCTCTTTCGATTGCACAGACTATTTCTGATCATCTAATGCAAACTGAACAGGAAACTAAAAAACCACAACACTTTCAAAGACAACTTCCTGTGGGATTTTTGGTGTCTGTGGCTCAGAATGAAAAAAACAGCATGTGTGCAAAGTCTTTATAAATCTTAGAACCATTTATTAAAACAGCTTTGACCAAATGAACAACTATAACCACACCCACATTTTACATATGTATATTTATGTTTCTGTTACCAAAAAAATCCTTAGAAAAACATATTGTTATTTTTAGTATGAGTTGTGAGTTTACACATGAAATATAAAGGGGAAGTATGGCACTGTGGCAGAAAATGAGACAGTTTTGATAATGTCACAAAAGAGGACATATATACAAAATACTAGAATTAGGAGAACTTTATCAGAGCATTGTAGCAACAAAATAAGTAATCCTAATCTCACTCTTATGCCATATCTTTAAAAATTCTATAAACTGCTTCAGAGTTTTCCTCTGCCGATAAGAGTCATATAACACTGTTAAATAGGGAAAAGTATTTAAAGGTTCATAAAGTTTCTAGATTTCACAGACCAGTAAAATTTCACAAAAACAAAACAAAACAAAAGAAACAAAAAACCCACTTTAGGGGTACAATACAGGATGACCAACTTTTAATCTTATTTTATTTTGCAAAGTAAAGAACATTTAAAAACAAACATTATGAACTGTACACTTAAAGATGGTTAAAATGGTAAATTTTATGTAGATTTTTGCCACAATAAAAAAAAATACCAAAAGAATGTTACTATCACCAACATCATTTCATTTTTTTAAAGGACGTAGAAACACTAAAAACAAGTCATTTTTTATTCAGTTCAAAATAAAGAACAGTATTCAGTTCACAATAAAGAACAGTCCGTCCTAAGAAGAGTTCCTCCTAAGAAGAGTTCCTCCTAAGGAAGAGTGGGGCCATCCTTCCTCTGACCATGGCAAGGTAGAGCTTTCTCTTTTTTTATTATACTCAAGGAACTTATTTTCTCAGACTCATCATTGTAAAAGAACTTCTGTGAGATATTTTCTCAGCCTCAAACAATAAATGGAGATTAGAAGAAATCTTTCTATCCCACTTTAGTTTGGCATCTGTCTTTCCCAGACGGCAGGGAGTACCAAACTCATTGGATTAAAAAAAAACAACCAGATATATTCCTTAATAGAAGCTAAACAGTCTGGTCTCCCAAAGTATAATGTTTGGATTTTGTTTACAGTTTATGCATGTGTAAAACCTTTATAATAGTAGTCTTTTAAAACAAATAATAAACATAAAATGTAGAAAAGTTAGTGGAACTCCACTGAAAAAGAGGTAAATATATTTTTATATTTAACATAATTTTCTTTTTTTTTAGGAAATCATCGTCTTGTTACACTGAAATAACAGATTCAGGTACTGATCATCAAAGGATCAACACACCCATCAATGTTATAGCATTATTGAAAGTAAGACAAGCCAACACTGATGCCTCTGTGTGATGCGACTGGAAGCACAAAGGACACCTGCCCCAAGAGTGGCACCTGAATGAAATTCACCTATAGGGCAACTTCCACAAACAGAAATACAAGAGCTGGAGATGCACCTTAAATGACTCCACGAGGAAGCAGACAGACAAATGCAGAATGTGGGAGGTTCTATATACTATATAGAACTATACTATACTATTCCTATAGTATATAGGAAAACTCAGCCAGTTTTCAAAACAAATTAATAGGAAAAAAGAAAAGAAAAGAAAAGCAAGTTGGGACTGCTATGGACCTTATGTGGATGGAATCCTTAAATCTACCTATTGTAAAAAGACATTTTTAAGACAATTGGGGAAATTTAATTATGGACTAAGTGCTAGATGATACCAAGATATGATCGTGGCATGTGGCCACATAAGTAAGGTATCCTTTTTGAGGAGATGCATATTGAAACATGCAGAGCTGCAACAGCACCATGTTTAGGACTTGCTTTAAAATACTTCAGCAAAGAGAAAAATTTAAAAATACAGGCCAAAAAAAGCAGCAAAATATTGAAAATTGTTGAATCCAGGTGATGGGCATATAAGAGGTTTAATGTATCATTCTTTTTACTTTAGGGTATGTTTGAATGTTGGTGTACATTTGAAATATGTTATCATGAAAATCAATAAAAACAGAAATATTCCTATCAGCAAAGGTAGGGAGATTACAAATAATTGTCAGAAATTCTTGCCATCCCTGTTTGGATGCCCCATTGCAATGTGACAGGGCAGCTCTTCTCAACAAGAGGTAGAGTCTTTCTTTTCTACCCCTTGAATCTGGGTAGCAGCATGACTTTTTTTAAAGGGCAAACATGACACAAGCAGAAGCCTGAAAAGCACTTGGGCATCAGGGCTTGCTGTGTCTTGCTGCTGAGGACCCTGCGACCTCCAGGGGAAGAAGCCCAAGTTAGCCTGCTGGAGAGGTCACATGGAAAGGAAACAAGATGCTCTGGCTGACAGTCTGCCAACCTCCAGAGACATGAGCAAGGGAATTCTAGACCATCCAGTCCCAGCCAAGCCACAAGCTGATGGCACCAACCTGAGTGAGCCCAGGCAAGTCCAGAAAAAGAACCACTTAGCTGATCCGAGCCCAAACTGCCAGCCCATAGAACCATGATTATTTTTAAAGATGCTTAGTATTGGGGTGGTTTGTTACACTGCAAGGACAAACTGATACGTAAGGCTAAACCTATAGGAGTACTACACAAACACATGCAGAAGATTAGCTTCTTAGTACTGTGGGGTACGTGGCATGTGCTCTGTAAGTGTATCTGAATGGGAATTCCACATCGCTAGAAAATGATATATGTAGAAACTGCTCTAAAGGCAACAAAGGCTGAGGTAGACTGCTTCCTTTTGTATGTATAATAAGGGCTATAAAACCAAGTAGTCTCTCTACTGATAAAGGCAGGTATGACCGATAAACTACGTAGAACTTTTTTTTTTCTTTTAAGGACTAAAAAGGTCTGGCTCTGCCCCCTGGTCACCTATGATCAGACACTACACAATAGCCTTTGGGATTGCTGGCAGACGGCCCTGCCTGTCTCCTCTGACACAATTCTGCAACCCAAGTAGCCAGTACACAGAGAGAGCATACAATCTCCTGTCAGAGTCTGGCTGACCCGCCCTCCCCTAAGGGCCGCGCTGGGGCTACCCAGCACCCAGGAACGCATCTGGGACACTTTCCAACTGGGCATATTTCACCCTGTGGACCCTAAGGACAAACATGACCCTAAGGACCCTAAACAAATCATGTTTCTTCTTTACGACAGATGTTCACCAGCAGATGCTGGATTCAGACATAAGGATTAATTAGAGAGTGTTTAGGGTGCCACAGAAAAACTAAACCAAAGTCACTGAGGTGCATAGTGATGTTTTAGCTAAGGTATTTTTTTACTAAAACAAAATATTAAAGGATTTTAAATTGCTGATCAATTTAGCTGAATCACATAGCTTTAAAATAATCTTTGTAAGGATTCTGTAGCTCATCTTAGTATCATTAGCAAAATACTGTACTTGTAAAAGAAAAATTCAACATAGTTAAATATTTCTCCATAATACTAGTTATTTATTTGGAAATATTTGAAAGTTAATTTGATACTTTAATTTTTGATGAATATGGCTTTCAGTACGTTAGAATTACTTTTCGCACAAATGCCACCCACATTTACATGCTAATTTATCCAGTCTCTTCATTTATATTTTTAAAGGTGCAGTATAATTTTTTGTAAGTACATTTTTTAAAGCACAAGAATCTTATAAGTAAATGACCATATTTTATACTATTTTGAATTAGCAAACTATTATTTAGTAAATGTTGCAAAAGCCTTTTTGGACTATGGGCTTGGAATTAACATTATTCAACAAGGTTTAATGATACAAAAAGATGGTATTTGGGAACAATGGACTTTAAAAACTAACAAATAAATAAATAAATAAATTGGTGGTAGCTTCATTATTTGTGGAACTAAACTTAAAGGGGACAAATGAAAACTTGAGGCTGAGCTGAAGGTACAGCAGAAACTAAGGGCCGCAGACTGAGGGAGCGCTTTTGAGCTCCTGCTCCTGGCAGTTCTACCTTCTCTTTTTGAGAGGGCCACACACAGAGCTAGGAAAAGCCGTTAGATTCATTATCTTTCTACTTAAAACCAAAATAAATGTCCTCTTTGGTTAACAAAGTGTGGACACACATGGTGAAGGCATCAGAAAGAACACGATGGAAATATCTGGGAAAGGTCTTCTGGGACTAAAGTTTCCTCATCTACACAACAGTGGGGGAGGGGCGTTGGGGTGGGGTGACCCGGAGGGATTGATGTGTGGGTGGGGATGGGCTGGATTAATTCTCAGACCCTTTCTAGCCATAACTTTCAGTGATCTGAACAGTCAAAAGCTGAAGATCTTTTTCATCCCTGAAGCTATGAGGCCACTGTGGGATGTGGTTATTCGTAGGTCTTACAAGTTTTGGAAAGATACATATTATAAAACCATATAATTTGTTTCTATGAAGAGCTAACTTTAAACGAGTTTAATTTTAAATGTGATTAATATTTCCATGAGAGTACCTTTATGAAAATGAAAAGTTTTATAAAAGCTGGGCAAATTAAAAAACATGTAAAAATCCAGCTTAACTTAAATCTGTGTGTGAGAGTGTGTATGTTTTGAAAGGGTGTGGTTTCCTGACTGGATTGTTTGGAAACATTCTGACAAAGCCAAATTCACTTCTCTGATATCCTGAAGGCAGCAACGGAACTGGCACCTAAAATAGCACAAAAGATGATATTCCTATACATATAATCAATTTAAGTCAACTGAGAACTGTGATTTTAAAAAGATTTCTAATCTGTATTCTCCTAATTCCTTTTTAGAGGTAGTCTACACCAGGGGTCCCCAACCCCTGAGCTGCAGACCAGGATGGGTCCTTGGCCTGTTAGGAATCGGGCTGCACAGCAGGAGGTGAGCGGCAGGCAAGCAAGGGGAAGCTTCATCTGCCGCTCCCCATCGGTCACATTACCCCCGAAACATCCCCCCCCACCCCTTCCATGGAAAAATTACCTTCCATGAAACTGGTCCCTGGTGCCAAAAAGGTTGGGGACTGCTGGTCTACACAATAAACTGGATTGGAAAATTTAGCAACACTTTGCATGCTTTTCACTCATTCACTCATTCATTCATTAACTCATGTTTCATCTATTCAACAAATATTTATACATCTCTTTATTTTTTACAAATATTTATACATCTCTTAGTATATGCCAGAAACAATGTCTTTTAATGTTTTTTCCAGTTTTTCTTTTTCATACTCCTTTACTATCACGCCTGCTTTTGTTAGGTATGATGCCATATTCAGATTACTCAAGAATACATTTAATGGGACTTCCCTGGTGGTCCACTGGTTAAGAATCCACCTTCCAATGCAGGGGACGCAGGTTCAATCCCTGGTCAGGGAACTAAGATGCCGAGGGGCAACTAAGCCCACACGCCACAAATAGAGAGTCCACGCACTGCAACTACTGAGCCTGCATGCTCTAGAGCCCACGAGCCACAACTAGAGAAAAGCCCGTGTGCCGCAACAAAAGATCCCGCGTGCCGCACCCAAGACCCGACTCAGCCAATAAATAAATATTTTTTAAAAAGAATACATTTAAAATTGAAGTACGGTTGATTTACAATGTTGTGTTGATTGTTGTACAAACAAATAAATAATTTTTTTTAAAAAAAGATATTTAAAATGTGGTACTAAAATCACAATGCTCTCTTACTAAGGGAAAAACACACCCCCCTGGGTCAGCCCCTCACACTGAGGTGTCAGGAGTGAACAGATTCCTGAGTAGTTTGGTACACTCTACCATCCCCCCTCAAGGGAACTACAGTCCTGGCTGGACTTACTTATGCTTCTTCCACTATTGTTAAGAGAAGTTATTCTTAGGACAACCAACTTTTAGAGAGTCAACCCGGGACACAGCAATACAGACAAAAGACATAATAATATAATACATAATAAGTAACTATACACGTTACTGCTTTAACATAAAAAATTAGGTGCTGATGGAAATTGTATTATTCTGCATTATTTCCCTTTCTGTTACATAAATGTTATTATTTAAACAAAACAACATGAACTAGTTAATAGTGGCAATCAATAGTAATTAATAGGACTAATTAATGTGTGAGAAAAATATAACAATATTTTTTAATGTTTCTGTCCTATGATACAGCACTGTAACTCTTTTTAAATTATTTATTAGATATTTAAATTTTGTAGGCTTTATACTGTGTACTTTTAAGGTATATGAATGTAAGACTTCTTAAAAGGAAAATATAAATGCAAGGCTAAACAGATATTACCTACATTTAAGCACCACCACCACACACAGAAATATCCTGTTCCTTTCTGCTCCATGATACAGTAGGGTATTTTTACTCTTTCTGTTTCCTTTCCCCATAATACCTGTCTGAACTGCCTGCAGCTGCTGAGACACCCCTCTTCTCTTCCTGTGGTGGCAACAATGAACACAGTCACATGTAAAATTCACTCTGACTTGCCGCTCTGCCTTTGTCAGGCCCACAGGACAATGATGCCTGGTGTCAGTCCAGTGTGATGATATCAAGCTAAACATCCTCTCAACAAAAACATTTCAGCGTGGAGTAGTTACAATTTTATTTACTAGCAAGAGCAGGTTTTTAGACTTGTGGGAATTCATTTCAACCCTTCCAAAACTGTCCATCCACTTTGTATCTACAGGCTGGTTTGTTAATCAGGTCGTCTGCACCTATAACTTCATCAAATAAGCTACATCTAAAAGATCCACTGTTTTATAAAACTCTTCATTTTGAAATAAGTATAGATTCACAAGAAGCTGCAAAGAAATGTACAGGGAAGCCCCGTGTTCCCTTCACCCAGCCTTCCCTGAGGTCAGCAATGAATACAACGCCAGTATCACTCTGATACCAAAAATGCACACTGGGACAACCCAAAGACTGTATTTAGATTTCACAAGCTGTACGTACGCTCGTGCGCGCGTGCCTGCACGCAGCTCTACATCACTTGTATAAACACACCCAGCAGCCCCCACTCACACTCTGCCTTCCCCACAGGGCTCCCTCCTGTCAGCCCTTTATAGCCACACCTGTCCGGTCCCCCCATCCCCTAACCTGGCAACTACTAATCTGTTCTCTATCTCTATAATTACCTTACTTCATGAATATTACATAAATGGAATAACATAATATGTAACCTTTTGGAATTGGCTTTTTTCACTCGGCACGATTTCCCTGAGGTTTCTACAAGCTGTTGCATGTACCAAGGGCTCCTCCCTTCTTAGTGCTGAGCAGTGTCCCACGGTATGGATGGATCACAGTCTGTTCAACCATCACCCACTGAAGGACATCTGAGGAGTTTCCAGTTCTTGGCTGTCATGGATGAAACTGCTATGAGTATCTGTGTACCAATCCCTGCATGAAAATAACTGTTCATTTCTCTGGGATAAATGCCCAAGAATTCAAACGCTGAGTCTCTATGGTGAATCCACTTTTAGTTTTGAAAGGAACTGCCCAACTATTTTCCAGAGAAGTTGTACCATGTTACATTCCTCCCAGCAATGAATGAGGGATCCAGTGTCTCTGCATCCTTGGTGTTATCACTATGTTTTATTTTAGCCATTCTGATAGGTGTGTGATGATATCTCATGTGGTTTTAATTTGCATTTCCCTAATGGCTAATGATGTTGAACAGCTTTTCATGTGCTTTTTTAAATTTAAATTTTTATTTTTATTTATTTATTTGGTTGCATTCAGTCTTAGTTGCAGGATCTTCCTTGCGGCATGAGGGATCTTTCGTTGTGGCATACAGGATCTTTCATTGCGGCACGCGGGCTCCAGAGCGCGCAGGCTCAGTAGTTGGGGCGCGCAGGCTCTAGAGTGAGCAGGCTTAGTTGCCCCGCGGCATGTGGGATCTTAGTTCCCCGACCAGGAATCGAACCTGCATCCCCTGCACTGGAAGGCACATTCTAAACCACTGGGCCACCAGGGAAGTCCCTCACGTGCTTTTTCTTTTTTTGGCTGCACCATGCAGCTTGTGGGATCTTAGTTCCTGACCAGGAGTTGAACTGGGGCCCTCGGCAGTGAAAGCAAGGAGTCCTAACCACTGGACCTCCAGAAAATTCCCCCATTTTCTCATCAAATTGTTTTTTTACTGTTGTTTTGAGAGTTCGTCATACAGTCTAGATACAAGCAGTTTGTTGGATGCATGGTTTGCAAATATTTTTTCCCAGTAAAGGGCTTGTCTTTTCATCCTTACGGATCACACTTTTGGTGTCCTCAGCCCTGTTCTAAGTCCTGAAGATTTTCTTTTATGTTGTTTTCTAGAAATTCTATAGTTTTACGTTTTACATTTAAGCTTGTCTATCATTTTTAAACCATCCGAGTGGACAAGTTACACCTCTCTCTCTCAGAGAAAATAGTTTTTGTTTTTTTTAAAATTATTTATTTATTTATTTTTGGCTGTGTTGGGTCTTCGTTTCTGTGCCAGGGCTTTCTCTAGTTGCGGCAAGCGGGGGCCACGCTTCATCGCGGTGTGCGGGCCTCTCACTGTCGCGGCCTCTCTTGTTGCGGAGCACAGGCTCCAGACGCGCAGGTTCAGTAATTGTGGCTCACGGGCCTAGTTGCTCCGCGGCATGTGGGATCTTCCCAGACCAGGGCTCGAACCCGTGTCCCCTGCGTGGGCAGGCAGATTCTCAACCACTGCGCCACCACGGAAGCCCGAGAAAATAGTTTTAAAGCAAAGATGTAATTTGAACTTGTGAGATCAAAGTTTTAGTTTGAGAAAGTTGCCCTTTTCTGATGACTTACAAAAAAATTTTAGGGCTTCTCTGGTGGCGCAGTGGTTAAGAATCCGCCTGCCAATGCACGGGACACAGGTTCGAGCTCTGGTCTGGGAAGATCCCACATGCCGCAGAGCAACTAAGCCTGTGCGCCACAACTACTGAGCCTGCGCTCTAGAGTCCGTGAGCCACAACTACTGAGCCCACGTGCCACAACTAATGAAGCCCACGCACCTAGAGCCCGTGCTCCACAACAAGAGAAGCCACCGCCATGAGAGGCCTGCGCACTGCAAAGAAGAGTAGGTCCCGCTCGCCGCAACTAGAAAAAAGAAAGCCCGCGGGCAGCAACAAAGACCCAACGCAGCCAAAAATAAATAAATAAATTTTTAAAAAAATAAAAAAAATTTTAAGCAGTCATTTCAAAAAATGAGTCATTTTCTCGCCATACGAGTTTTTGCCTCAACTAAACATAACAGCAAACAACTCAGGTACAATCGCTCCATCCTTTTCTAGGCTTCTTATACATCATCAAAGACCATTAAGCAGTTTTAAAGAAAGAGCATACAAATGTCTGTTTTACTGTACCTCTTTTCTCCATTCTCATCTTCAATGTATTTCCAAATTAGAGAAGGACAATTCTTTTTGTCCTGCACTTTGGAAATATGATTTTATGACAGGGCAATATTTTAACATCACTTGATGGCTGAGAACAACAATAGCCATTTTGTAGGCAAAGGTGCTAAGGAGGCGATTTCCTTCCACTTCTATAAATTCAAACATCTCATTAAGTGCTTCTAAACATTTTGAGGAAGCTGAAGAGCGACCAAACACTCGTATTATGAAAGTATCGCAGGTAAATCTTTTTAAGAGTGTTGTGTATGAGGCGTGCAGGCATTTACTAGGTAAGATCATTTCAGTTTCTTTGGTAATAAGTTTATAGACTAACTGGGATTTCCAAAATTTACATTTGCACTGCCTGCTGAATAGGCAGATGGATAAGCAAAGTAGGACAAGATATCAACAATCTTGTACAGTCTGTTTACCGAGATCTCATTAAAACCGTCACAGAAACAAAGATGATTTGAAACTTCAATTTTCAAATCAAAACACCTAATAGCTGGGCAGAACATTTTTGTTGCCCTGATCTGATGCATCACTTGACATACTGTAGACACAGGATGGTGGATGAACCCTGACAGAATCAGCTCTACGCCATAAGGGCCCAACACATCTGGAATCAAGATTTCCTCTTTTTTTTGCCCACA
Organism: Balaenoptera physalus; assembly: GCF_965194825.1. Classification (NCBI taxonomy): domain Eukaryota; kingdom Metazoa; phylum Chordata; class Mammalia; order Artiodactyla; family Balaenopteridae; genus Balaenoptera; species Balaenoptera physalus. The sequence continues at coordinate 149,351,194 of NC_138883.1, forward strand.
TGGCACTTTATTGCAACTTCTGAATCAGGAAATATAACTTTACTCAGTTCCACAGAGTAATAGGGGAATAAAGCCGTGATGCATTCCTATGGCATGCCCAAGATTATTCCATGCCAGTTATTTTCATTTGAGTATTGGTGTCTTTGAGGGACATGAAAAAACTTTTGATTGATTCAGAAATATATATATATACTTGCCTATCTCAGCCCAAGTTCATGAGATCCGGTGTCCCTGTGTTCTCACCCTGCCCCTCCTGATGCCCTATTCCAACTCTGCTCTGTGTATTGCACATTATCTCTGTTTGGTCATCCCCCTCCCTGATCCAGTCCTCCTGCTCCTGGTGCATCCCTCCATCTGTTGTTAAAACATCGCAGTCATTCAGCCTTCTTTTTCAGTGAGGTCTGGGACAAACTGTCAGTGCTATTTTAATCGTTTTCATCTTAATTATCTGAATCCTTAGAAAACATGATCAGAATGTTCACAATGTTAACATTTTAACCATCCCTATCTTGACACAAAGCACAACAGTTAGACAACAGTCCAAGTCAAAGCCGGATTCTTTAACACTCATGGTTGCAATGCCCTTAATTACACACTTAAATCTCCTTGCTCGGTGAGGAAACAATGGGTGATGCTTTACTGTGACCTGCAAATCATGGATGCCATCAGAGGTCAGGGTAAGAAGAGTGACAACGACCACAGAAGGCAAATAATCCACGCAGGACCCAAGAGACGCTAAAATGGCATTGTTTCCAGCCCATATTTGGGGGGCCACCTTATGGGCTTTGTACTTTTCCCCAACTTTCAGTACCCATCACCAGAAGCCGGAGTTTTTCGTGTCCCAGGGAGTCATTTCGTGGGACACAGGATCTTCAGTGCTAGAATTAGGACACTCCTCGCTAAGGAAGTCAGTTAGTCCCCCAGTGATACCGTAGAAGAGCCTTCTAGAGGGCCCTAGACCAGGATGGCCCTCTCACCGGCTCCAGGTAGACCTTTCCTGTGCTCATCGTAGAGGACCGGTGGAGACGTTTCAGAGAGCAAATAAATGGGTATCTCTCCTTCTCTTCCTCCTTCTCAGCCACATCCCCACTTCATTCTTAGTCCAGAAGTTAAAACTGGTCCCAGAAAGGAAGAGGCAGAGATCAGAGGGGCAAACTATAAACTTGGAAGGCGCAGTGTGCAGACTCCTCCAGACATTTCTACTCAATGCACAGAGAAAAGTCGCACGCAGTAGCCCCATCGTGAATACATAGCAGCCTTCTCCATCATCCACTAATGTTTCCTTATTAGGTGCCATTCACTACTCTACATGTTTGGGATACAAGAAAGAATCTACAGTCTAGAGAAGGAGACGATATAAGAGATAAGAACCAGAGAGCGAGAGCTAAGAGCAGGTCGGGGCAAGGGAAGCAGAGAAGAGAAGGGAGGTTTGCTTGGGTGGAGGCTTCGGGGAAGGCGTCCCTAGGAGATGGCTTGGGGGGAGGGTAAACATCTGAAACAGAAAACCATGGATCCAAGAATAAGAGTTCCTGCATTTCAAAGTCCCTGAAGTACCTTCAAAGAGTACCACCGGTTTGAGGGCTGCTCTTCCAAAAACAGGACACTGACATTTCCCATGAGCAGCAAGAAGAACACACCAAGGGTAGATGTGACTGCCTACGATTGACAAGAAGGGGAAGCAAGCCTGGCACCGACCCCACCAGCCTAGAAGGCTGGGTTTCCACCCTGATGGTCAGGGGCTGAGCCCCACGCTCCCACGTAGTCTGGGCTGAAGTTGAGTCTGGCGAGTGCACGACAAAAAGCTTACCAAGCAGAAGGGCAGGGGGAAAATATTTCAGCAAAAATATTTAACTCACTGAAAATAATTTATATCTGTGTACAAACAACCTGCTGATTAAAACTGATCCTTAACTGCTCATTAAAAGGAGGTCCACCCTTCAGGACCTATACTTTGCAACACTTAGATACCATTTAATTGGAGTTACAGTATAAGCAAAATAGAAAAAGGCTGCATTTCTTTATATGCTATAATTTTACTTTTTTGACTAATTCCAACTTTCTCTGTGCTCAATTAGTCTGACTTAGTGATGTTTTGTCGTGTATAAGCTGTAAAGTCCTGACTTGTCTTTCAACTTTCCAGCCAGAAGTAGCAGGATTAGTAAATTCTTCAGATTTTTAAAAAGGTCAAATTTTCTTTACTAACTTTAAATGACTGTAAGCTCTTGGGAAAATAATTATTTATCATCAAAAATACAATCTATATTCTTCTTGACCACAACTTAGCTATGACTGAGAATCAAATTTGAGTTTGTGGTCTCTGTCTTATAATGTCCAGAATGCACTGTACATAATAAAGTTGGGTCCATCTGGGGCTTCCAAAGCCCAGAGACCCATTAAGAGTTCCCATAAATAAGGAAATTTCTAGAGGTGGAGGGTATAAAGCAAGGTTTTCTGATCTTCTGGTAAACTGTTAACTGGGAAGCCCAACTTTAGGTTATTTTATTTTGAGAGAGGGATGAAAATTTTAGCAAGCTGTAGCTTCCCAACGTAAGTATAGAAGGGAGACTGAATGCATGATCACAAGTGCAAATCTCTGACAAGAAATTAGGAAGAACCACTCTGCTGTTCCCTTAACACCTGCTGCCCACAGCAAAAAGAATAATCAGTTTTCTTAAGTCACACATTTCTCTGCCATGTGTGAGAAGAAAATTTCACTTCTGAAATGCTAAATTAATGTGTGGTTTCCAGCGAGCAAAGTTGCAGAATGGTCCTGGCTTTGCCAGACACACGCTGTCTATGTGTGGACAAATTGCCCAACTTCTCTAAGCCACAGTGTTCTTCTCAATAAAGGTGGTGATGGTCACTGCTTTTTATAAGCTGATGCCATGAGGAAGGATTAAATGAGCTCATGTATGAGAGAGTCCACAGGCACTCAATAAACATTTGCTCATTTTTTTAAGAATTATTCTGTTTTTAATTTTAACATGCTACTTGCTATTTACTGATGTTCTTATTTTTCATTTTTGTATCAGTGTAAAGTTAGAAGAGTCAAGCAACCATTCTAAGGATGACACGAGTTATTTTCTAGACCCAATTCAATGATCAACCATCTGTTACGCTCTACATGCTGAGGACTCAGCCGTGGAGAGCAGACAAGAAGTCCTTCCCCCACATAGCTTCTACTGCAGTGGAGAAACAGAAACAGATAAATAAGAAAAATATGCAAAATGTTAGACATAGTAAATGCAAGTGAAGAAGACTGGGGAATCCATGGGGAAGGCAGGGGACAGCTGGATCTGTGGATTCAGGAAGGTCTCATGAAGAAGGCGACACCTGAGCACGGGGAGTGAGCCCCATGCATGCTGCGGAAGACCCTCCAGGTGGAAGGGGTGGCACTGCAAGGTCTCTGCGGAAGGATGGGAGGGGACTCGGTGTGTCAGGAGCAGCAGGAGGCCAGTGGCTGGAGCAGAGGAGAGCAGACGGAGCCAACAGGGAAGTGAAGGGTGGGGCATGCTGGCCAGCAGGCTTTCCCTGTGTTGGATGCAGGCCTGCGCAGGAATCTGATGGGGTGACAACGGAGCTACTGTTTGACAGAAATGCTCTGCTGCTGTGCAGAGAACGAAGGGAGAGAGCAACAGGGGAGGCAGGGAGGCCAGCCAGGGGCACCCACAGGGGCCTGGACCCACGTCAGTGGTGGTGCTGTCTGTGAATCCCACATGGGGTCTGATGGTAGAGCCCATAGGATGTGCTGAGAGAGGAGATGCAGGGTACACCAGAGGAGAGGAGTCTAAGATTTTTGATCTGAGCTACTGAAAGTGTGCAACTACCATAAAATAAGATCATAAACTGTGTGGAAAAAAGCAGGTTTTGGAGGCTGACATCAGGAGCTAGTTTTGGACATGTTGAACGTGAGACTCATGTGGACATCCAAGGAGAAATGCTGGGCAGGCAGCGGGAAACGTGACTGGACTTGGCGTCCAGTTGGATGCAGTGATCATCAATGTGAGAAGGTCCCTGAAGCCACAGGTGGGTGAGCTCATAGAGGAGTGGGTGTACATGCAGAGAAGAGACCCAGGACCCAAGACCAAGCATGCCAGGGTCAGAGGTCAGGGAGAAGCAGCCCAGGTTACTAAGAATGAGAAACCAACAAGACAGAGGACAGTGTCTTAGAAGCCAAGTGAAGACAATGTTTGAAGGAGGAGGGGCTGATCAACTGTGAACCATGTCAAATGCTGTCACCAGGCTAACAGCAGAGAATTGACCAAAGGGATACCCCAAAATCCTCATAAAAAGGTATGTTAAACCAGTCTGTAATGTTTTAATAAGGTCTTACAATTAAACACAAGATTTACATATGAATTTATCTCTTTACTAAATCTCACTAAAATGACAGTAAGTTATAAACACATAAGGACAAAGAGACAACATAGGTCAGGAAGTGTCTCCTTCCTTGCCCTCTCCCCTAAAACTTTAATCAGACCCTGGAATCTATTCCAAACATTCCAACAAACAATCTATACACCAAACAACAGAGCCTCAAAATGCCTGAAGCAAAAACTGATAAAGCTGAAAAGAGAAATAGATAAGTCCACATTTGTAGTTAGGAACTGCAGGCTCCCCTCAGCAACTGAGAACTACTAGACAGAAAATCAGTAAGAACAGAGAAGATCCACACAATCTCACAGGATCTTACTGACATATGTAGAACACACCCAACCTCAGCAGAATACAAATTATTTTCAAGCACTCTAGGAACATTCACTGAGAGACCATATGTTGGGCCATAAACCATGCCCCCCAAAATTTAAAATAATTGCAGTCATGCAAGTGTGCTATCTGCCATAATGAAATCAAACTAGAAAATGATAATAGACAAGAAAATATCTAATCATGTGGAAATAAAACAACACATAAATAATCAATGTGTCAAAGAGGATGTCACAAAGAAATTTTAAAAATACATAGAACTAAATGAAAATGAAAACACATTGTATCAAATATGTGGGGTGCAGCAATAGCAGTAGCCAAGAGGAAAATTTATAGCACTAAATACTTAACTGAAAAATGCAGAAAGGTCTCAAATTAATAACCTAACTTCCTACTTCAAGAAACTAGGGGTGGGGTGGGGGAGTGGGAAGAAGAGAGCAAAATCAGCTCAAAGTGAACAAAAGAAAGTAATAAGAGCAAAAACTAGTAAAATTAAAAACAGAAAAACAAAAGAGAAAAGCAAAAAACAAAAGGCTGGTTCTTGGGGGAGAGGGATCAATATAAAATTGACAAACCTCTAGTGAGACTGACAAAAACAAAAAGAGAGAAAACACAAAAAACCATTATCAGGAATGAAATAAGGGACATCACTACAGATCCCACAGTCAGCGATAAGATTACAAGGGAATACTATGAACAACTTTATACTCAGAGATTTGAAAACTCAGAGGAAATGGACCAATACCTCAAAAACCACAAACTACCAAAACTCAACCAAGAGGAAATAGTCAATCTGAATAGTCTTATCACTTTTTTAAAAAATTGAATATCTAACTTTAAAGCTTCCAAAAGATAAATTTCCAGGGCCAGAAGGATTCACTAGGGATTTCTACCAAACATTTAAGTAAGAATTAACACCAATCAAAATCCCTGCAAGATATTTATAGATATAGGCAAGATTATTCCAAAGTATATATGGATATGAATTCAGATGTCTCTGACTCCAAAGTGCTTTTTCCTTGTACAGTACATTAGGGTTTGTGTATAATCATTTGCCTAATTCTTAAAACCGTCTGTGATGTGAGAAGCCTAGTGTGCAAGAAATTAGACGTCTTCCATTGTTTCACTGTGCATTTTAGAAAGAGTTGTTCCACTGTAAGCCAGTCCTCAACAAAACCATAAGTGGTTACATTCCTAAATGGGAAAAGAATTTGAAAAAGAGTAGATACAGGTATATGTATAACTGAATCACTTTGCTGTACACCTGAAAGTAACACAATATTGTTAATCAACTATGCTCCAACATAAAATAAAATTTTTTTAAAGAGTGGTTAAAAAAATAGTATATATGGAAAGGCAAAGAAATTAGAATAGCTAAATCCATTTTGAAACAATAAATAAATAAAATGGGAGGAATCAAGTCTGTGAGATTTCAAGACTTATTACACATCTACAGTAATCAAGACTGTGTGGCGTGGACAAAGATCAGTGCAATCCACACAAATATGTCTGACTCATTTTTAACAAAGGTGCAAAAGGCAATTCAATGGAAGGACAGCCTTTTGAACAAACAGTGCTGGAGCAATCAGACATTCATGAGTAAAAAATGAACCCGGACCTGAATCTCACATCTTACACAAAAACTAATTCAAAATCAATCAGATACTTAAATGTAAAACTGTAAAACCTTTGGGGAAAAAAAAGAGAAAATCTTCAGGATCTAGGAGTAGGCAAAGATTTCCTAGACGCAACACCAAAAGGACAATCCACAAAAGGAAACACTGAAGAACTGCACACCGTCAAACTTAAAAACTTTTCCTCTGCCAAAGACCCTGTTAAGGGGATGAAAAGACAAGCCATAGACTGGAAGAAAATATTTGCAAACCACGTATCTGACAGAAAGACTAAAATATATAAGGAAAAGATGTTTCGTTGAAGGGGATATTCAGATGGTTATTAGCATGAAAAGATGTTCAACATCCTTATCCCTCAGGGAAATTATGCAATGAGGTATCACTGCACATCTATCAGTTACAAACCTATTTGGTGACAACACCGAATGCCAGAGAGGACATGGAAAAACTGGGTCACTCATACATTGCTGGTGGGAACGCGGTATGGTCAAGCCACTCTAAAAAACAGTTTGGCAGTTTCTTATAAAAGTAAACATGCAACTAGTATACCGAGAAATTGCACTCTTGGGCATTTATCTCAGTAAAATGAAAATTTATACTCACACAAAAACTCGTACATGAATGTTCATAGCAGCTTTACTTATAATAGCCCCAAACTAGAATCAGTCCAGATGTTCTCAAGCGGGTGAGTTAAACAAGTTGTGGTCTAGCTATACCACGGAATATTATTTCGTAATAAAAAGGAAAAAACAATTTACATATGCAACAACTTGGATGAATCGCCAGGAAATCATGTCAGTGAAATAAGCCAATCCCAAAAGGTTCAGTCTGTACTGAATGCTTGATTCCATTTATATAACATTTTGAAATGATAAAATTTTAGAAATAGAGAATAATTAGTTGTTGTCAGGGGTTAGGGACGTGCCAGGGGAAGGGAGAAAGTTGTGTGTGATTATAAAAAGGCAACATGAGAGATTCTGGTGGTGCTGAAAATATTCAGTATCTTGACTGTAGTCCCCCTATTTAATTAGCCATTCTAAGTAGGTCACTGTGTGACCAACCATCCTACTCTCTGGAGGCTGCTCAGATGATGGTTTAGGGGGGTGGGGGGCCAGTGATGTTTACTCTCTAGAACGACCCAGGTCCCTACCCCCCAGACCCTGTCTTTGGTTTAAAAGACCAAAGATGGGAAGGGGACGTAGCAGCCTGGGCAACAGCAGGCTCCTACTGGGGGTCTGGGATTGGGGATAACCCTTGAGAAAGTTCTCCTCCCTTCCCTGCCCTCCCCACTCCTTGTGGGCGTGGGTTCCCATCACTCACACATGTCTATGCACTGACGGGCTGGGCCAGCCGGGGGCTGGGGTGGGGACTGTCTCTACAAGTCAGATGTACACAACTTTTTCAGCCTATAAGACAAGTTAAGTTATGAAAGTTCAGTGACCTGTATTTAATGCTGACCTACTGCTATAAGGTATTCTATATTTATATGACCTCAGAGACTCTTCTGGACTAGGACACTCTCCCTCCAGTGTCGCATCCAGTGCCAGCCCCAGAGAATGGGGCAGATTTGTGTATTTATTTGTCTGTTTGGTAGGCTTACATGTCCAGGATCCTGTTTAAGGTTTTAGGATGCCTTCAGTACACTAACTTTTTGAAATAAAAATATTTCCTAAAAAAAAAAAAAAAAAACTGTAGTGGTACATAACATATGTACCTACACAGGTTACACAGGTGATAAAATTGTACAGAACTTAATACACACACACACACACACACAAATAAAACTAAGGAAATCTGAATAAGATTAGTGGATTGTGTTAATGTCAATATCCTGGTTGTGATATTACCCTGTCCTTCTATAAACTATTATAATTGGGGAAACTGGACAAAGTATACAAGGGACTTCTCTGTATTGATTCTTTTAACTGCCTGTGAAATTACAGTGATCTCAATATAAATTTTAATTTAAAAATATATAAAGGTTAGAAAAACAGAAATATTAACATTAAAGTGGCTCCATTCTTTTCTATAGGCTTCATATTTAACACAATGGCCATGCTACAAAAATTGAAAAAGAAGAACCCATACTCTGTGGTTATTTATCAACATATCAAAACTAAAATAAATACAAGTACATTCTAAAAATAAATTCAAAGCTCTATAAAATGCAATCTCACAAGGTAACTAAATGTTCTTGTTATCCGGATCATGAAAGTGATTTCCTTACATCAAAACCCAAACCTTCTGAAATGAATGTCCTTTGTTGGATGACTTACACAATGAATGCTATTCTGTCACGATCATGAAGTGACAGGGTTTTTTTTTCACGAGAGGCACAACTCATTGAGGGACAACAGATCTGCATTTCCAGCAGATGGTTGCTGTACCTTCACCATGTCACCACGAGGTTCCCATGAAGCATGAATAACGAAATTGACATGTCACAGTGCTTCCACTCAGTTTATAATACATGGAAAAATGACCAGTCCATTCTCTTCCTATATTTTCAAAAGAAATCACAGAATTACTCGGAAAAAATATATTTTACCAAACTCTAAATCCATGTGAAAAATGTAATATTTTATATACCATATAGAAAATATAGAAATACAAAAAAGATAGAGGAGTACCAAAAAACTATAAACAACAGAGATAGTCTATGTACTGGCAACTGCACAATGGCTCCTGTACTAGGGTGGATGGTGGCCCCAACCAGATAGGTCCATACCCTAATCACCAGAATCAGTAAAATGTGACCTTATTTAGAAAAAGGGTCTTTACAGATGTAAATTAAGGATTCTGAGACAGGAGACCATCTAGATTATTACTGGGCCGTAAATCCAATAAGTGCCCTTACAAGAGGGAGGCATAGGGAGATCTGACAGAAACAGGGGAGAAGGGATGTGAAGACAAGGCAGAGACTGGAGAGCAGGGGCTGCTAGCCCAGGAACACCCAGGGATGCTGGGCAGCCACCCCAACAGGAAGAGACAAGGGTCAGATTCTCTCCTGGTCTCCTAGAGGGAGTGCAGCCCTGCCAGATTTTGGACTTCTAGCCTCCAAAACTGTGCGGTAATTTGTTACAGCAGCCACAGGAAACTAATACACTCCCTTTACCAGGGAATACAATCCACACACCTGCCAATCAAAGCAAAACATGAAAATCACTATCTTTCAAATTCAGGATAAAATAGGTCTCAAGAATACCTAGGACTCTAGCTCACAAAAGTGTGAAAATATGAAACAGAGTATCAAGGAATAACTTCAACCAACTTTGCATGGACCTATGTGAAAACAAAGAAACAAAAAAGTTATTATTTTATTAATTATTATTTATACTTGTTTATTTCTTCAAGTCAAGAAGTGAGACACACCCAGCTGCTGAGTGGAGGACTAAACACTGTAAGATGCAAGTTAGTCTCAAGTTTGTTTGACACAATGCAAAAAAAATCCCAAATATATTTTTCAAAGGAATTTAAATGACTCCAAAGTGCAAACAGTGCAAAAATCTAGTGATAAAGAAAAGATCTATAAGGTAAACTAACAGATATGATGATAACAAGATCTGCTAGATATTAGACATAATATAAAGGTATAACTAACAAAACATAAGGATGAAGCTAAATGAAGCATAACAGATAACAGAGTAATAAATCTTGTTATGTAAGAGAATTAATCTATGGTAAAGCCAGCAACAGGAAAGAAAATATCAAATCAATAAGCTTTACAAGGACACTGGGCTAGCAGCTGGGTGGAGTGGGGGTAGGGAAGGATTCATATCCTTGTATCATACTGTATAAGACAATAAACTACAAATGAACTGAAGACTTAAATGTTAAAAATTAAACAGCAAGCCAGAACGAAGAGAAAATGGACCAGATCTGGAGGCAATGGGGTGCAGGTGGGGGTGGGGTAGTTAAGAGATGAAAAGGGAAGGACTTTTAAATGCAGTGGAATAAGCCAGGAAGGAAAAAGATTGATAACTCTTGCAAGGCCAAATTTTTTAGACTGAAAAAAAAAAGGACAAATAAGCTGGAGCAAATATTTGCAATAAATAAGTCAGAAAAAGGATTAATATCCTCAATATCTAGTAAGTTCACTCAGAGTAAAAAGTACATGAGAAAAAAAGAGAAAGTGGAAGAAAGATATTAATAAACATATAAAAAAAGAGCATGAAGAAATCCTACAATCCAAATAAAAAGACAACTCAATTTTAAAATGGACAAAGGGGGGCTTCCGTGGTGGCGCAGTGGTTGAGAATCTGCCTGCCAATGCAGGGGACACGGGTTCGAGCCCTGGTCTGGGAAGATTCCACATGCCGCAGAGCAACTAGGCCCGTGAGCCACAATTACTGAGCCTGCGTGTCTGGAGCCTGTTCTCCGCAACAAGAGAGGCCGCGATAGTGAGAGGCCCGCGCACCGTGATGAAGAGTGGCCCCCACTTGCCGCAGCTAGAGAAAGCCCTGGCACAGAAACGAAGACCCAACACAGCAAAAATAAATAAATAAATAAAATGGACAAAGGATGTGAATAGACATTTCTCCCAAGAAGATATACAAATGGTCAATAAGCCCATAAAAAGATGTTCAACATTAGTAGTCGTTAGGGAAATGCAAATGAAAACCATAATGAGACACCCCTTCACAACCACTAGGATGGCTATAATCAAAAAGACAGACAAAAACAAGTACAGGAGGATGCAGAGGAATTGAACTTTCATATATCACTAGTGGGGATGTAAAATGGTTCAGCTGCTTTAGAGAACAGACTGGCAGTTCCTCAAAATGTTAAATACAAAGTTACCAGCAATTCCACACCCAAGAGAATTGAAAACATATATCCCTACAAAAATCTGTAAACAAACATTCATAGCAGCGTTATGTCACAATAGCCAAAGAGTAGAAACAGCCCAAATGTCCATCAACTGATGAATGAACAAAATGTGGTCTATTCATGCAACAGAATATTGTTCAGCCATAAAAAGGAATGAACTATTGCTACAATATGAGTAAACCGTGAAAACATGTTAAGTGAAAGAAGCCAGACACAAAAGGCCATATATTGCATTATTCCATTTATATGAAATGTTCAGAATAGGCAAATCCACAGAGACAGAAAGTAGATTGGTGGTTGCCAGAGACTTGTAGGAGGGGAACTGGGGGGTGACTGCTAATTAGTATGAGGTTCTTTTGGGGGTGCTGAAAATGTTCTGGCATTATAAAGTTATATTTTTACCTTATACCACATCATGAAATAAATTTCAGTTAGAATAAAGACTTAAAAATAAAAAATAAGAATAGAAGACTATTTCAATAATCTTTAATTGGGATGGGTCACTCTAAGCACAGCATGGATTAAAGAAATTATAAAGGATGGATAGACTTAAGTTTATAAAATTCACACACTTTTACAACAAAAGAGACTTCCTGAATGGATACTGTTGGATTAAAAAAAAGGTGGTTTCTATTTACATTTTTTAAAAGGGCAATATAGTCAACACCTGCTGGTCTGCCTCTTCTATCACATGGATCCACCTTGGGCCTTGGTCATGTTTTTCTGCCACAAGGACAAGAAAAGCAGAGGAGGCTTTTCTGCAGACAAACAAGAAGAAAAGATTCGTGCGGGCGGGAAGACACCAACTATGGTGAACTGAATGCTGATGGCGTTCAAGTTCCTGCTCCAGCCGTTCCCCAGACAACATGCATCCTGCCTTCAGGAGCTGGGAGACACTCGGTACTCTCAAACGAGCCTGTATTTCCAATCAGTGGCTCTTAAGAAATGTTGCTTCATTTCCAAGATTATTATTATTAGAAAGTGTTCTGTTAACAACGATGGCTTTATTTTTTATAAAATCTTCAAGTGAACAGTGTTTACGCCTTTGTTTTTTTGCCCAGTGTTTCTGTATTAACCTTTAAATTTTAACATTTCAGGTGGAAACAAATATACACAGATTATAATAAGTCCACTTAGTTTCCATAAGAGCTGTTTGAAAGATTCTGAGAGTGTGAAAAACAGCCTTAAAGGACAGGAAATACACTCAAGGCCAAGATGCTCCGGCATTGTTTCTGCAATGACAAACCATGGCGGCCAATAAAAATTAAAACAGTTTCAGAGCCAACATGATTTTTCAATTTTCATCCTTAAGTTTTAGGATCCCTAAAACATCACAGTATCCCTAAAATCTCGAAGGAAGAAAAAGTGAGGTACAGCATGAGTGGCTGTGAGGTGGACTGTTTGATTTTTAAGATAAGAATGAGAAACAGTGTCATTTTCTTAAAGCCCAACCAGTAAGATCAGCTCTAACGTCACATCTGAAACCATGCCCATGTCAAATTGCTATTAGATGGTCTTGTTCATGGGTCTATCTTGTTTATAGGACCATCTAATTTAGAAAGCAAACTGTTTTGTGCCATACATTTCTCCCTATGTTGGAAATTAAATGAATTTTTTGGTTGGTTTTTATTTTTACATTTATGCTCAATGATTTTATCACTTTTTAAATGAAGTATAGTTGATTTACAATGTTTTGTTAGTTTCCACCGTATAGCAAAGTGATTTAGTTATGTGGGACTTCCCTGGTGGCGCAGTGGTTAAGAATCCACCTGCCAATGCAGGGGACACAGATGTGAGCCCCGGTCTGGGAAGATCCCACATGCTGTGGAGCAACCGAGCCTGTGCGCCACAACTACTGAGCCTGTGTGCTGCAACTACTGAAGCCCGTGCACCTAGAGCCCATGCTCCGCAACAAGAGAAGCCACCGCAATGAGAAGTCCACGCACCGCAACGAAGAGCAGCCCCCGCTCGCTGCAACTAGAGAAAGCCCCACGCAGCAACGAAGACTCAAAGCAGCCAAAAATAAATACATAAATTAATTTTTAAAAAATCCAAAGTGATTCAGTTACGTGTGTGCGTATGTATATACACATACACACACACATATATAATATATATATATTTATTCTTTTTCAGATTCTTTTCCCTTATAGGTTTTCACGAAATATTGAGTATAGTTCCCCGTGCTATAGTGATTTTATAACTTGCCAAGAAAATATCTTATGGAGAAAAATTGATTGCAGGACATCTTCAAAGATACGTTGTCCACCAACGGAGTGAAGCCACAGGCACACATGTCCCGCAGGCAGGCCCTGTCTCCCCTGCTCTGCTCCCCACAGAGCGCTGCCTCCACACCACTGTCAAGGTGATGATGATCTTAGACCTGCTGTCCACACCACATCCTTGCCCTGGGGACTACATCCCACGCTCTGGCCTCAGGAGGGCGGGCTCCTTGCCCTCACTCTTCTTGGGAGTCCTGTGTACCATTCTGCCTCCCTCCCTCCCTCCTGCTGCCTGGGTCCAGACAGCAGAATAGAATCACAGGACAGCTCTGCTTTCCACTCCCTCCTCAAGTCATCCAGGGCACCCTCAGATTTGCACAGTTATACTTACATACCTAGAAAACACTTCATGCTTGCTCTAGGGTAACCCAAGTCTGTGCATTGCTAGTCAGAACTCCTGGTTTATAAAATCATCATGAGCATTGCAGACGGAGCCCTAGACGTGTTCCAGTCCTACTGAATCTGAACCAGGACAACAGGACAGAAGATGGTACATGTATACTTTAGAAAAGCTCTCAAAGGGATTAAAAAAAAAAACAGCTTTCTTGAGATATAATTCAAATACCAAAAAGTCACCTTCTTAAAGTGTACAAATTCAGTCACGTGAAAGTGTACGAATTCACAAAGTTGTACAACTATCACCAGTATCTAAATCCAGAACATTTTCAGGACCCCGTTAAGAACCTCATTCCAAGTAGCAGTCACTCCCCAATCTGCTCCCCTCCCCAACCCTAGTTCCTGGCAACTATTAACCTATTTTCTGTCTCTATGAACTTGCTTACTCTGAACATTTCATATAAATGGAATGATATAATATGTGGCCCTTTGTGACTGCCTTCTTTCACTTGGCACAATGTTTTCAAGGTTCACCCATGTTGTAGCATGTGTCAGTACTTCTTTTATTTTTATGGCTGAAAAATATTTTATCATATGGATATACCACAACCTGTTTATCCATTTATCAGCTGATGGACATTGCGGTTATTATGAAATAATGCTGCTACAAATGTTTATATATGAGTTTAGGTGTGGACAAATGTTTTCAGTTCTTTTATGTATATACCCCTAGGAATGGAATTGCATATATGCTAACTATATGTTTAACATTTTTAGGAAATGCAAACTTTTTTCCTCAGCAGCGGCACCATTTTCCATTCACACCAGCATCCATGAGGGTTCCAATTTCTCCACTTTCTAGTTAACACTTATTACTGTTCATCTTGATTATAGCCAACCTAGTGGGTATGAAGTGGTATCTCAATGTGATTTTGATTTGTGTTTCCCTGACAACCAATGATGCTGAGCATCTTTTCACATGCTTATTGGCCATTTGAATATTTTCTTTGGAGAACTGTCTATTCAAGTCCTTTGCCATTTAAAAAACTGAGTTGCCTTTTAATAGGTGACTTGTAAGAGTCCTTTATATATTCTGGATACTAGACCCTTATGAGATGTATGATTTGCAAGTATTTTCTCCCATTTTGTGAGTTGTCTTTTCACTTTACTAATGGTGTCCTTTGAAGCACAAAAGTTTATAATATTGATGAGATCTAAGGTATCTATTTTTCCTTCGGTCACAAGTGACCAAAGAACCACTGCTTATTCCAATGTCATAAAGCTTTACTCCTGGGTTCTCTTCTTATGAGTTTTATAGTTTAGTTCTTATATTTAGGTCTATAATCCACTTTGAGTCAATTTCAGTGTTTGGAGTGAAACAGGGGCCCAACTTCATGACTCTGCATGGGATGTCCATCGTGTTGTCCAGCACCACGGGTTGGACTCTAGGTTACTTTGATGGGCACCTCCAGTTAAGAACCACTGAATTCTAGCCCAACATTGCCAGTATCTTCATTTCATAGGTAAGAAATTTTAGGCTCAGAGAGATTGAGGTAAAACTGCTCTGTATTTGGAATAAAGGAAGTTACAGAAAAAAAGAGAAGTTGGTTCCCACATTTTAGAATTTCAAAGTCTGGTGAGGAAGGCAAACATCACAATGTCGGAATATAAACATTATAATTCAGGAATAAGCACAGAAATATACAAAGTGGCATGGATCGCAGGGAAGGGACTGATTAAGTAACTGTCTGGTGATTTAAGCTAAGATTCACCGGTGAGGGTCACTCCAGCAGAAGAAAGCTCACTCATGAAACCTTTAGGCTGAAGTGCTGCGGGAAGCACACACAGTCACCGGAGCAGTGGGGTCTTAAACCAGGGCCAACAGGAGAGGGAGTGATAGCAGACAAGGCTCTGTGCTCCGGCTGAAGCCCCGGCAGCAGGGAGCACTGGGTTTCCGCAGGGAAGTGACTCCACCAGACATAGGCTTCAGGAATCAGCGGCTGGCGACAGGGATGGCGGGTCCCAGGCGGCAGGGCCAGGAGGAAGGCTTCAGGAGATCCTGTAACAGCTCCTGACGAGGGCCCAAAGCACAGTCCTCAGCCCACAACCAGTTTTCTGATGCGGCCGGCAGATAAGCCTTGTTAGGCTAGAACAGCATCTTTAAAACATCTTGAACTCAAATGCCTGCTGGGGAGGAGGGGGCGCAAGATCTCCCTGGGGTGCTGGAACCCAGCACTCCCTCCTCAGGCCTGCCCAGCAGGAGCACCCAGGGATGCAGCCGGCCCGGCCCTGTAGGCCTTGCAGTTCACGACCTGGGCCTAGACTAAGGTGGCGATGACGTGAGAGCAAGAAGCTACGGCGGAGTCCCAGCATAGCGAGAAAGCGGCTGCTGCTGGCCCTGTGCGGGTGAAGGACCGCAGGGTGAGGCTGACCTCTGGACTTGGGTGCGCCTCACGCACCCACCCACCCTGCTCCCGGGAGGATGACAAAGCCTCTGCTGAACTCACCACTCTAAACCATTTGCACTGCTGGCTCCTGGCCTCCCGTGTCAAGAATAAGAATACATGAAGTCTTTCAAATGGCTTGTCAACTGTGGGGTTTTTTTCCTGCTGAAGGTTTATGACGGAAAGCTGTGGAAAGTTCCCACCTTCCAGTTCCCTGGGGACTACAGGCTTCAACTTTTCCAAGGCTGTCCGGAGATGCTGGTGCTGGTCAGTGATAGGGTATTTACTTTCATTTGTCTTCAATTGATATCTCTCAGATGAGTTCTCTCTCTCAAGATGAAAAGGTGTATCCTAGTTTCGACAGAACGGTGTGTTCTCTTCTGAAGTCTGCTCACGCAGGTCCTTCTTTTAGAGCGTAAGTTCCTTAAGGGGAGGGACTGTGCACCTCATTCAGTTTGGTAACCTGGGAGCTTAACGAGGTCCCAGCCCACAGGCGGTGGTTACTGTTGAGAACTATACAAGACTCCTACTGTCAGGACGGTTATCTGCAAGCTCTTTTCGGCTCCATTCGCCTGCAGGCCTCTGGGCCAGGTTCAAGTCCACAGGGCTCTCATCCGAATGAGGGGAATAAAGGCTGTGGAGGAAGGAAACTGGCATCTGACCCTGAGGGTCTCCAGCTCTTTTCTGTGGGACTGTGTCTCTGAGTCCTGCTGCCTTAACACGATCCCTACCTTTCTCATCAGTTGCCTCTGTGGGCACTTTCTCTCCGACAGACCCTTTACACCTGGCCCCTCTGTCTCTGTCTTACTGGGTACTGAGTGGTAAACATTTGTAGACTATTTATTAATCCTTTTAACTTTCTGCTTTACAAACACCTGTATTTTGTTTGTAAATCTCTTTTCTAAAATTAAAACAAAAGTTATATGATAAAAAGCAAACATTACGCTAAATTTAGAAGGCTTAAAATAACCTTTTTATCTCCTTCTCCAGGAGCGACATAAGAGGGCTCTTTCAACTGTGTAATTTGAAGATTCAGGAAACCATGAAAGCTCATGTGAGCCAAGATCTTCATAGTTTGCTTGAGCGGGAATCTACAAGTGAATTTTAACAGGATAAGCAATATGTAACAAGACCAGGAAACTATTCAAGGACAAGATTAGATGGCTGTTCTTGGTTTTAGCTGCACAAGTCAACACCAATCCCTCTGATAGGATAAGAATTACTCTTTCAGCAGTTACTGACAGCAGCAAATGGTAAGATGTTAACAAAGAGCATCCATTTAAAGCCTCAGCGCATGTGGAATGAAGCAGACGATTCTTACAAATGTTAACGTAAGCTCTGTAGTTCATTCCACTCCATCTTGTTGAAAATTTTACTCTGCCAGGTCTGGTGCAACCTCAAAACACAGTTTTTCGCAAAGAATGGGGCTGCAACTTCCTTCAACTTCAGAGTGATTTTTACGTGGAAAGAAATCTGCGATATTCATAAGAACTTGGGGGATTTTCATAATATGATCATCTTCAGAAATGCATTTTTATATTTGTAAAAACTATCTTAATAGATATTTGGCAAATACATGAATGAATGAAGGTGCATAAAGTGGTGAAACATCTGGAAGCCACTGGCACACACCCAGAGGAAGACTGATCCAGATACACAGGGCCTTGTCAGCAAAGAGGGCTGGTGAAGATGTTCACACACCTGGCAACATCTCTTGTGAGGTCTGAGCCAGACATCATCACCAACGCCAAGCAGGGAATGGATCTGGCCCTCCAGAGCCTTAATAGCTGTTGGAGAATGTAGAAAAGAAGTGAGGGAGTGAATTAGAGAGACAAACAGAAAGCTAAAAAGGCAGAAGTGGAGTGTTGAAGAGAAACAGGGATCCAGTCTCGTCCAGGATGAATTCTCATCTCCAGGCTCTGCCTAGGAACTAGGGGACACAATGTCTCTACTGAGAGAAGCCTTCTGCCCTTGACCAGTAATGAGACAGAAAAAAATTTGCAGATAACAACTGCAAAAGCATACTTCCATCACAGGCCCTTGAAGAAAAGAAACACAGAGAGCTGACATAAATTTCGATGTAAACACAGCTTTAAGTATTTTTTCTTTTTCTTTTGGTGATCTGACACCTTCTCCTTTTCAAAAATAGCACCGTATTAATTCTCTGTTAAATCTTCTCTTTGAAATCTACGTTTCTGTCAGGCATGACTTTATCCCCATGTCACCTAGTCCTGCCCCCCACATTCCTGTTCCTTCTGGCAACACCCACCTAAATTTCAACACATTTTCCCTCACAAATGTAGCATTAGCTTAAGTCATTAACTATATTTAGAGCTTGCCTTCACCCTTACTGAGACATAAAGGCTAGCTGCCATAATGGTTCTGTTTGTTTATGAAGAAAAAGTGTCCATTTTCAATCAGTACTTTTAAATACATCACTTCTATACTGGAACACAGCTTTGACAGACCTCTGGGTGGGATGAAATCTCCACCCTGGTCAGAAAACAAACAGGCAGCATTCTTCATCTTATTATGTGAACTCCCCACAGAGCAGGCCATGTGGAATTTGTGTGGGATCTTATTTACTATATTACAAAAGCTGTCCTTAGTGTATGTTTTCTGCAGGACAAAAAAACAGGCTGCTTTTATAGAAGTCAAATGTCACATCAGAAAATAGTAGTCTGGAATGCTTGGAAAGCATTCTAATGCTTTGGATCCATTGAAAAATATAATGTGCCCTTCACAACAACAAATTAACTGAAGGGGAAAGGCACGTTTAATAAAAATAAAGACGTCTTCTGGTTGGGAGTGAGCTGTCAGGAGGCTGCGAAAGGAGGTCAGGCCTCCCGTGGGCCTCCTTCAGCAGCCACCCTCACTGGAGCTGGCCTGGGAGGCGGAGGGCCAGGGGCACAGAGACCACAGGGAGCCGGCATCAGGAGCCCCCAGCCTCTCGAGGGGGAGGGGGAGGGGAGGGGGGAGGAGGAGGAGGAAGGGGAGGAATGCTCAAACTGAGCCCGGATGCGTGGTCACTCAGGTCCTGTCCCGTCCGTGTAGGGGCTCAGAGCTGCCTGTGCTTCTTGTTGCTTCTGTGTTCCCTAGGTCTTCCTGCAAGACCAAGCAAACTGGACTCAAGACATTTATTCAGAACAAATAAGATCAATCATGTACTATATAAACTGTAAGAAGTGAAAAGAGCAATTTCTGGCCAGCACCAGAGCTGCCCTGGACACAAGAAACCCCACCCCATCCAAGCTGACCAACGCCCGGATCAGATACACCGTCTGTTTGTGGCCAATATTAGAACTTGGTCTTTAACTGTAAAAGCCAAGGGCAATGGATGAACAAGAAATCAACTAAAAAAAATGAATGACCTATGTGATGGCCATCACAAGAGGTGACAGGGCAAAACTGTAAACCTGTTTGTTGGAGAGTCCAAGCAGGCATCCCTGTAGAAAGGGGACCCACCTTGCTTCCTCACACCCGACTCAGCCCACTTGCTCAGGGAAGGAGAAAAGCATTTCCTTCCCTTCCACGACATGAGGGCTCCGAATGCAGTTCTCCACTCTTTCCAGGAGAAAGAGAGGGTGTGTGTATTCCCTTGTAAACTGTCTCAGTGAGCAAAAATTATGTTTTGAAAACATTTCTAAGTAGAATTAGCAGAGGATTAGAGCAACAGCTCCTAATTCCTTCTCTGTAATTTTCCAGGCATTAAAAATCACTGGTCAGTTATAAGGTTGCTAGTCCTGCCTGTGGTTGTACAAAGGCTTAGGATAAGAAGCAGGAGCAGTTGCTGAGGAGGCTTCGTTCCCTTTTTTGCCTTTTCTGGTGATCTGGACTCTAAATGAGCTCTGAGACCAGGCCCTGTGTGTGGCCCAGGCCCGAGGACGAGGCCAAGCTCAGGTGCTCTCAGTGAATCCGAGGCTAGTCCTCCTCTCCGTCCCCGGCCAAGTTCAGTGTCCGCACAGAGCAACATGCAATAAACGCCGAGGGAGAGAAGGCAGGAAAAACAAATCAAGAGAATGAAACTGTGTCTGGCATTGGCAGACACTAGCTTCCCAATATTTGTTGAGAAAATGAACCCCCTAAGGAAAATAGCCCAAATTTAAGTTTTTTTCAAACTTCCTTTATAGACTGGTTCTGAGGACCTAAGAGAAAGATTTTGCTACTGCTAACAAACTTTGCAAGAAGAAAAGTTTTCACCATGGAAAGAAAATATGAAAAAAAAAAAAAAAAGGAATGAGTAGAAGCTAGCCCTAGCTGATAATAAAACATATTATGAAGCTTCAGTATCAATACAGTTTGGAATTGGAGAAGAAATAAACAAGACAGATGACTGGATCACAAAAAGGATTAAAATATATAAGAGAATTTAATTTACTACAAAGGTATATTATATTACTGTAAACGTAGCATTTCAAGAAAAGAGATCACTCAATCAATGTGTTTAAATGTAACCAGGTAGCTATCTGGAAAAAATAAAGCCAGATTCCTCTCATGCTTTATATCAAAATTAATTTCAGATGAATCAAAGTTTCTGATGTAAACATGAAGCCATAAGAGAAAGCCAGGGAGAACAGTGAATATGTGTATCATCTCAAGATGGGAAGGATGGTCTCTTTCCATGCAGAACATAACCTCAGAATCAAACAAATAGGGAAAACATTTGCAACACAGATACAAAGGGTAACTTCCTTAATCTAGAAAGTGCTCATACGGGGACTTCCCTGGTGGTCCAGTGGTAAAGAATCCGCCTTCCAATGCAGGGGACGCAGGTTCGATCCCTGGTCGGGGAACTAAGATCCCACATGCTGCGGGGCAACTAAGCCTGCAGGCCACAACTACTGAGTTCTCACACCCCAACAAAAGATCCCACGTGCCTCAACAAAGATCCCACATGCCGCAAACTAGACCCGACGCAGCCAAAAATAAATAAATAAACAAAATAAATAAAATTTTAAAAAAAAGAAAGTGATGATACCAACAAAAAATAAACCAACGGAATAATGGGGAAGACATCAGAAAATTCACAGGAAGAGAAACACACATCTCAAAAACAAAACAAAAATCATAAGAAGATGCTCAGCTTCACAGATATTTAAAGAGGTAAGATCAAATAAATAATGAGATACTGTTTTTTTACCCATCACACTGCAAAATGGTGGGGAGAGCCTGGAATAACGCACTGAGACACCCCTGAGGGGAGTATATATTAAATGTAATGTTTCTGGGGAATGTGGCAATGTTTATCCAAATTTAGAAAACATGTATCTCAGCAATCCCTGGACCACAAAGAATTTACCCGACAAATATACTCCCCTGATCCAAGGTCCGCTCTAAGGTCAAGGTTGCAGAAGCAGGAGTGCTGTCTCCAGGTGATGAACTGCGCTCAGGTTCAGCCCCACGTCCCTCAGACACGGCTCGGTACCCTCCCCGATGGTCCCGGGATGCCCTGGGCATACATCTCACCAGGCTCCAGTATCCATCCTTCCTACCTAATACTATAGAGCCCAGAGTAGGTGTGCAAAATAACATTTGTTGAATGAATGAACAAATGAATGAGCGAACGTGTCAATGAGGTAAGTTAGCTAATGAGAAATACCAGTGGGCAGATTAGAGACAGGACTGAAACACAGGCGAAAGGTTAAAAAGAGAGAGAAAATTTTAGAATAGTTCTCTAATGAATTTAACCTGAGTCTTGTGTGTAAAAACGACTTTTATATTGAGTATGCAAAATTACCTTACTATTTAATAACAGAGCAACATGAGTAGACAGTAATGATCGTACAAATGAAGCAAGCAGGTTGGGTTAGATGGGATGAAACCAAAGACCCTCAAGGTTTGGGGACGAGCTTGTTAAATAACCAAGCTCCTGTAAACAGGCAGCTAGATTTATCGTGCCCCCGGGAAACTCTCTGGAATGAGAACAGAAAATGCTGCTGTTGATTAGCCCTCCTAGCTGGCGGCGGAATGTTGACCTAAAAGGGAAAGGCTTGCCCTCCAGATTTTACATAACGTGTGCCCTTATCAACTCCCGTCCTGGGACTGTCCCTCGCAGGGACATGAGGAAGGCGAACCCTCCAGCCTCAGCAACAGCCTGTGCTCCCAAGAGCCTGCCGCCCATCAGAAGCTGTCTACACCCGCTTGCGGACCGGAAAGAACAACTTTAAATTGAGGGCAAAAAGAGAAGGATAAGAAAGGATGAGGAAATTAACACAACGAACAAGTTTACTGACTGATGTATTCAGACAAAGAGAGGAAACCAGGGCCGTGAGTGTGTGACCACCTGACCCAGGTCATAAGGGACCTCGGGGGCAGCAGGGCCGGTCCTCCCCCAGCCAGACCTTCTCCGGCCACCTCGAAGGCAGGCTCAGCGGCAGGGAGGGGGCGTGTCCACGAGATACCTCTGAATACCGCGCAGTGTTTTCACTTGACAAAGCAAAGCAAAGAGGCTCCTCCAAACAAGACACTGACCACTCACTCAGAGCTGGTAACTGAAGTCTCTGGCTGCAACTCAAGCCTCACTTTAACCAACTTTGGGGTTACTTCCCAGACAGTTCTAAAAAAGTACGCAAAGCAGGAAATGGAGTCAAAGAGAGATACTTCAAACTTTGTGAGAGTAACAATAAAATGAGAAGACTTTAATGTCGTAGGAAGCATTGTAAAATGTGGAAATGTCTATCGTTGGTTTTCTGGCTATTGTAGCCAATCTCCAAGGATGACACCCAGCCCCGACCCCCACCACGCCCACAGGCAGAACCCCCTGTATTCACCTCCGTGTGGCCCCCTGCTCCTGAAGGCAGCGAGGCGGAGCTGTGTGCCTTCTGAGACTGGATTCCTAAGACACCTCGCAGCTTCCATCTCTGGAGAGGCCTGCTGTGGGGCAAAGCGCACTGCTCACGAGGGGGCACAGCCTGGAGAGGGAGGCCCTCAGCCCCCAGCAGGCACCCAAGAGGCCGCCCTGGACGCCCAGCCCAGGTCACAGGAGCCCAGTCCCCACCCCATCAGAGCGCCAGCCCAGGACAGACCCTGGTGAGAACCGAGACAGAGAACAAGAGACAAGCCACCGAGTTCTGGGGTGGTTTTCCTATTCAACAACGGATAATAAAACATTAGCTAACCACACTGTGGAAAGTACTGAAGTAGATTTCATGCTGTAAGACGTGAGAAATGTAAACCTAAAAGGTTAATAAACAGTGACTGTGCTCTTATGCTGCTTCTTTGAATGGAAGGCCTTAGAAATGCTTCTCTATTTTGAGGTCTTTTGAAGGAGCGCAGGTGTGAACACACAGCAGCGCTGGCAGGGGAAAGACGGCCAGGAGCTGACAGGACGTACTGTGGGGTAGGGAGAGAAGGATGGTGACCACAGGGGCACCGGCAGGAGGCTGGCAGTTGAAGGACTCAGGACAATACTTGACTTTCAATCGGAAACAAATTCAGCCCTGCCGGTTATTTCTCTTACAAACTCTAGAATGGTCTAGGGTTGCAGAGGTATTTATACTGTGAGCATAAATGTGCTCATACTGTCAAATTATGTGGCAAAATCTTTATTCTGTACTTTCTCCAGATTTGTATCTCTTTTTTTAGACTTAAATCTTATTGTATTTCAAACAAAGATGATTATGAAGTGCCTTGAACTCATGTTCAAATTTAAAATATAAAACAAAGATGAAAGCACAGACTAGAACAGAAAATAAAAAAACAAACAAAACACAATTCAAGGATAGTATAACCAAAACATGTTTCAGATCCTGGAGAAAGCTGGTACTTTGCGATAGGAGGTCAAGTTCCAGGGGTACCTCATCCTTAACAACCAGATGTGTCCACCAGTCACTTCAGCCAAGTCATTTCTGCGGCTCAAAGCGGCATCGAAATGGGCCTCGCAGGATGAGTGGGATTTGGAAGAAAGCTGTGCAAGAGCAGGTGTTCATGTAAAAGGCACACACACCAGGGGCCTCAGGTGGTGATGGGCAAAGCTCCGAGCTCAGGAACTTCAAGCAGTTCTGAGCATTTCTTTTGATGTCTATTTGGCAAAAGAATTTCTTTTTAAACAGACCAACTCACCGTGTTTTGCCAAATATACTAAACACTTGTGAGACATTTTCCGGATCTTTCAGGTTTAAAAAATTAATTCTGGATATTAGTTGTTCCCAAATTCAAAGGTGACATCCCTTGCCGTTAAAACCTAATCCAGATGCAGGAAACACCTGGGGGAAGAGGAGTGACCCGGTGGACCCGCTCCCAGGGCCCAGGGGCTGCCACCCCTCCCGTGTAAGAGCAAACTGCTCCTCGTGATGAGTTGGTCCCTTTTTGAATCAAATTAGAAACGTAAAGAAAAGACAGAGATCTATTCACTTATGATCAAGGCAATTGTCTACGCTTGATACTCTTTTTCAGTGTCATGTTTTCATGTTCTCATCGAGTAGCTGTCAAGCACAGCTCAGCGGGGGTGTGAAGGCAGCTCCACCTGCCCAGCGAGGCCCTGGGCTTTGTGGCCTGGTGATTTCCTAGGGGACGGACCACACAGGTATGCTGCTCCAGATAAACCTAGAAATCTTGCGGTGTAAATGCAACTGCTGATCATTAGTCTACATTTTGCTGAGGACAAAAGTGCATTCAATACTGCACAAAGCACAGCATTAGACAAGCTCCCACCCTAGAGGCTCAAAGTCCACATTAAAACAAAACAAGGAACAGAAAGGAAAGCAGTTTTCTGTCGCCCACCTCCCCCTCTTCTACCTCCTCCTCTCCCCGCAAATGTACCACCCACCCTCAGGGGGTTTCCTGGTCACACAGTTTAGTGCACAGAGATGACATGCCACGCTCTCCTCAGGTCCCGGTTTACAGCCGTCACCACCATCACAGCAGCAACAGCGACGGGGGTGCGGCCACATGAGTAAAACAAGAAGGGCCTGTTCTGAGGCCACGCGGCGGGGCCCGTGTCCTGGCTCCTCTCTCTCTGAGAAGGAGGGTGACAGGGTGAGAACGGCCCGCAGGGGGACGGTGGGGCATGTGTCACCGACGGGGCTGCAGCGCCCTGCGAAGTGCCCACTGTGCACTGTCAGAACCAATCAGGCCCTCAGCTTGTTGGAAGTTGGTTGCAGAGCAGTGGGTGGCGGGGTGCGGGGTAGGGAGGGCAACCTCACCCACACATCTCAGTCACGGGGCACAATCGGGACTGGCATCGGCAGCCCTGAAACCAGCCTGCAGTGACGCTGCCAGAGACAATGCCCCGGGTAAAGCAGGAATGCACCCTATTATGAAAGAGGAGAAACCTCAGCAAATCGTTGTCTATGCTCTTTCTGAGCTGATAAAACGGCTTTACAATGAGCCAGGGGTGGCTAGTCCCTCAAAATCCACGTTAATGAAATTTTCTAAAACAAGTAAAAACTAGCAAAATCATCCTTTTAAACAAATTTAGAATTAAAAATTCTTATTTGTTTGCAAACATGATCATTAGCTTTTGAGATGAAAAGTCTAATTCAGCTCCTTATTTAACAAGGAATAGCTTTTAAATACAGCCTAATGCATTGCTGTATCAATATTACAACTACTAATATACGTGCTGCTTCTAATGATACCTATACATATATATACACACACAGATATCATGTAAATAGTGTTACCTAATTGATTTTGACATGCATATGTATAAAATAGGACCATTTGGATAAAGATAGAGTTCATGATTACAAGAAGCAAATAACACCCATTAAAACGACTTTTAAAGGGTGTTAGATTTTCACTCTCTTCCTCGGTAGAAAGTAGCATTTACTGCTATCTACATGTTACTGGGGCTGTAGCAGCAAACACCTGACTTGACTGAAGGATGAAATCCATTACATAAGGAACTCTTACTTTAAATGGAGGCCCCTCCCCAAGTCTAAGTCTGGCAGCCACTGCAGACTTGAAGGCAACCTTCCACTCTGTCCCAGTAAGTGTGCAGCGACAGGGGCACCGTGACCATCTGCAGACCAAGTGTGAGGCAAGCCTCTAGTATGAACTTCTCAATCAGTACCCGAGAGGCTTTTTTAAGAGTGATTTCCACCTCGTTTTCATTGGTTTGACTTTATTCTACTCAAGTACCTTGTTGCAGTTGAAAACTACAGCTGACTTTATTATAGTCAACTTCTTTGAGTCCTCTTTTTCACCTATAATTCTATATGAATTCCTAAAACAAATCATTTGTGCAAGTTATCTGAGGACAAACTTCTCCTGGAGATGCAGTGTTCAAGTCTATGAATAACCCCCAAGCACAGGTTGTGGGTTTGGGTCTCCCCGCAGGAGGAAAGTGTTACCTTCTTCCCTACAGGCCACATCTCCAGTGACCAAATGTAGTTGTTACTTCAGCCAAAACTCGACACCTTTGCTGTGTAACATGGTGGCCTCCAGCCGCATGTGGCTATTTAAAGTCATTCAAAGTACATAAAACTAGAAATTACGTTCCTCCTACACACTAAAGCCACATTTCAGGTGACCCACAGTCACGTTCACCAGCACAGCCACACGGAGAGTGCAGGAAAGCCTCCTGGGCAGCACTGGTCTTCGTGCCGGGAGACGGCTGTGGACTTCTGGCTAACTAATACACGACACTGTCCACCAGGACACACACAACCAGACATGCCCATGGCCTCCAGAGAATTTGGGGGCACCATGACCCCCAGCAGCCCTGTGGATACAAACCTGAGGGACCAGCACACTCTGCTCAGAAGCCGGAAGTCCTCCCACACCTGCTCCTGAGGGGTCAGTACCACCCCTGAAGCACTCACCCCACACATTCATGAGAACACAGTGAGGCCTAAGGAGCCAGCATGCCCACAAAATGGAAGAGTTTCAGTTCGTTTAAAGTTAAGGTTAATTCGGTTTTTCCTCACTTCTGTCAATTTTCTGTACAGCACATCAGTTTCCTTTGCTGCTTTAGCGTGCACACTCTACACCTAACCTTAACTAATTCAGGACCTTACATTAATTGAGGCTCACTGTTTTTATAATTTCTTGTAAAGCAATAACAGATGTAAAAGATTTTAGAAGATCTGACTTAACATTTGACTCTAGGACATAAAAATGGAAGATTATTTCTTTTAAAAACAAATACTTTGACTTTTTAAATTAAAATTTGCCTGTTTTCCCTAAAAGTAAAGTATAGTTTTTTAAGAGCTGGTTAATTGTGACTAATCAAGTGCAATGTAAACTGACTTGGTCTCCATGGGCAGCCTCTGGACTTCCCCAGAACCATGAATTCCTTCAAGGAGTCGATATATGCTCCAAAAAGTACTTCATTTTTATGTCGGATCATTCTGACATACTCTCATTTTAGGAAACAGGCCATAGTTCAGTCTCCAGCCACCATCTGTCCTTAGAATACAAATAAGCAATAAAAGGAAGTCTCTAGAAGCATCCTTTGAAAGGTGTCCCCACAATTCTAGAGCCCCACAGCTCTGTATAGTTTCTAATCACGCACATAAGCGGCTGAAATGAAAAACAATTTCCCTTTTGTATGTGCCCGTTTCCACATTTGCTTGTACAACATTCCCGTTCTGCCTGGACCAGCAGGGAAGCTGGTGTGGGAGGCAGGGCTGGCCTGGGACGCTTGCGCAGGAGAAAAGGTGACCTGCAAGTTAATTAATGTCCCCTCCCCCAGCACCCCTCCCCCCCACATTCCTACACAAGGGGTTAAAGCAGGATAAAGAGAACAGCAAAGACAGCGTTAGTGGGGCAGCAACGTCTCAGAAAGGCCAGATGCTAAACCTCGAGGTCGGTTTGCTGTCCCCTCCTGCTCTCCGCACCCCCGCCCCCCAGGCGTCTCCAGGACTCACCACCTTCCCAGGGCCCATGCTCCGGGCCAGATTCCCCACTGCCTTCTTTCCTCCCTTGAATATTTCCTTAGGTGTGTATTTCTAATGCTACATTAATGATATCATCGGGTCAGTTTTAGTGGTTTAAAGCTAAGTCTCAGTTTCTAGGAAACGCCATCTTGTCATCAGCATCAACTCCAGTCCTCTGACCTCCGGTATGTTAGTGACAGGACCCTGATGTCAGACGCTCACTCTTCCACACATGGTTTTGACCAAGTGACAGTGTTAACTCATGTATTAAAAATATCTTCATCTTGTTAGCTACTTTGAAATATGTTGAGTATTGCTTTAAAAAACAATTGCTGGGCTTCCCTGGTGGCACAGTGGTTGAGAATCTGCCTGCCAATGCAGGGGACACGGGTTCGGGCCCTGGTCTGGGAAGATCCCACATGCCGCGGAGCAACTAGGCCCGTGAGCCACAACTACTGAGCCTGCGCGTCTGGAGCCTGTGCTCCGCAACCAGAGAAGCCACCACAATGAGAAGCCCGTGCACCATAACGAAGAGTAGCCCCGGCTCGCCACAACTAGAGAAAGCCCTCGCACAGAAATGAAGACCCAACACAGCCAAAAATAAATATAAATTAAAAAAAAAAAAAAGAAAACAATTGCTTCTCATTAATATAGAGTTAATTTCAAAGTTATACAAGGTTTTACTACATTTGTTGCTTTCGTCTTCACCATATCCTCACTAATTTCTTTCTTGGTGCAACTTATTGCGACAATTGATTCAACCATTTCTCTCTGTGTTATGTACATTCAGGGTTTTTTGTTTCTTTGTTATTTGTTTTGTCTCTAAAAACAAAGCAATAATAATAATAGTAATAATAATAACAAAACATTAATGCCCTTGTGGTCTGTTGCATCCTTTGCAGGCAGGTAGTCCAGTGAAGTGGGTAACGAGGTAAAGCTTACAGCTTCATTACCTGAGTTCAAATCCTTCCAGTATCACTGTTTAGCCGAGGGCAAGTAACTGACTCTTTCTGCCTGGTTTCCTTCTCCCCTAATCTGGGGTAACATTAACTGAGAGACACAGGATCGCATCTACAAAGACTTTATCCAATTAATGTTCATCTCCTGTTGTGACAGTAGATTCAAATTTGACCCACAATTTGGATACTTTTCACCCCTATTCAGGAAGCTTTGTGGATATTTAGTAGTAATTCCCAGATACTCAAGTCAATGAAATTTTAAAAAGTGTTTCTGGACAATAAAGTCTGATGTCCTTGCCTCATTCCAATCCGGCCTTAAACTGCCCCAGTGCACTGACCAGGGAGACCTAGCGAGCCCCTCATTAGCACAGTTTCCCCATCACCAAGCATCAGGCAGAGTTCTTACCATATGTTTTACTTGTCTGTGTCTCAGTTTGGGCAAGGGGAAAAGAGGTGTCAGCGGGCTCAAAGCTATACGACAGAGCAGACCTTAAATATGAAAATGACTCTCATGCCCCTATCACCAGTATCAACGATAAAAGACTTCCTGATAACACCTGGAGATCTGAGAGACCTTTCTAAAATGACTTTGTGACTTTCATTCTAAATCGTTAGACAAACAACTTATTCAACAGACTGCAGAAAATGGGCCACAAAATGACCCGGAGGCACATGATATCACGCAGAGAAGAGGGAACAGGGACCACAGTTAAATCTGTAACTAGGTTTAAGTACAAAATCCCTAAGAGACTTAGGTGGCCAAATTACAAATGAAGAGCAACCGTCCCTGCATGTGTAACAAAGTCCCTCCCTAATGGCCTTCCCCAAATTCACAGTCATGGGTCCAATTCAGTGTGATCAACAATCGTTAAAACAACAAAAACACCACCACCACCACCACCTTTAGATCAATCTGGTGGAAGGTGATTTTGAGAGTCACTAGAAAAAGCGAAACAGACCCAAGATCTGACTAATGGGCTGCTTGCTCACTTGGTCTTGGTGGTGACTTCATCACTGTGGAATGCCTTCTCACTTTTGTCTGTGGCCTTCCTACTGCCCCTTTTGATTCTGCCACTCCTAGGACTTCTACATGGGAGGACTACAAACATGGCTAAAGCACTTAAAATTATTTTAAAATGGTTGTTTGAAAGAACTAACATAATTAATGAAAAAAAAATGCCTCAATTTGAGTTCCAGGACTATTACTTCTGCTGGAAAAGAAAGTCTAGTAAATCTTCTTTCTGTGCTAAAATACAGAGACCCCTGTTTGGTTGTATACAGTTTGCAGCCCACTGGCAATCTATCCGCTTCCTGTGACTACAGTCAAAGAAATTTAACTTGGAATCTAATAAAAGAAAACATTTCTTTCAAGTTGTAGGCTTGCCTTGGGGCTTAGAGCAATACTGGGTCCACTTCCTGCAGCCTTGGAAAGCCTGCAAGGGAGGCCCTTAGGGCCAGGCTCGGGGCTTCTGTGCACAATGCCCAGAGAATGCAGAGAATGCAGAATGTTCTGTGTTCTCTCTCACTCTGAATTGTTTATACTTGCTAAATAACCTATATTTACTCCTCAATTCAAGATGACTTGTGTATGTGACTGAGGTGTAAAATGATACAATAATCTCACACACTCCAGGCAGAGACCATCTCCTTACTGCCCCCCCCCACCCCGGCCCCCCGCCCCGCCCACAACTTTTTAGTGGTGAAATGATGTTTTTATTTCCCTTTTAATCCTGACATCATTTATTCTATCAATGCCATTTAATAAAATGACCAAATGATAAAGGAGAAAAAGAGGTATTTTGAGAAAGGATTTCATTTCTGGCTTTAATTATAAGGATAGGGCTTTTTTTTTTTTTTCAGAGTAAAAATTCTAGTGATAAAAGTGCAGCATTTTAATGAATGCTAACTTTTTATAAATCTTTTATAATTTGTGGATATATTCTACTCATAAAATATTTACAACTCAATGAAATGAAGGAATAGACAAGCTATACACGGAGCTTGACAGCCTCATGTTCTTGGTGGTGAAATTATCACAACCATGGGCCACTATTATAATGTATTAATAAAGTGAACAAATGATAAATATGGAAACTCCTGAAAGGTAAAAATTCTTCAGAAAAAGTCTTTAGGCCGAAAGCTATACAGGGTATCCCTGCTAAAACAAGGCCATCCTACTAACCATGCCCTCCTTGTAGAGAATCTGAAGACACACCTTTTTCTACTAAATGATGAGGCACCTGCTCATTATCTGTACTTGTGGCTGCACTGAACTCACAATAGGGAAAGGAAACGAAACATCTTCTGAAAGAAAGTAACTTTACAAAGAGATGTCCATCATGTCTAAGTGTTCTTTTAAAACAGAGCTGGAGAAACCACAGAGATCACCTTGTTCAGTGGTCCTCCACAGATGCTGCGTGGACCATGGAGGGGAGCGGGGCTGCTGTACTTACACGGCTCAGCCCCTGCAGCCAGGCCCGACAAAACTTGGAAGGCAGAGCCCAGACACCTACAATTTTAATAAGCACCTTATTTCATTCTTCTCTACAGTACCTCTGTTTTCCTAGTCCCTCTTCAAACACAGAAACTCTAATCCAGGTTGTCCAAGAAGGTAGAAAAGATATGTATATTCTCTTCAACTGTCTCACAGTGACATCGTGGGTTTTTCTCATTCATTCTTCTATTCCACAAACTTTACTGAATGCCCACACTACACAGGCATCACTGTCACAGCAGTAGGGGCTACAGAAGTGCCCTCAGGGAGCTTACAATTGAGCAGAGATAAGACATTTACACAAAGAGGTACGATTCAAGGTAGCCTTCAACAAACACAATAGTAGTAGGCTAACTAAAGGGATCCAAGGCTTCTAAGTAACTAGCCCTCCTCCTGGTTCAGGTGATCAAGGAAGACTTCAGGGAATTCCCTGGCAGTCCAGTGGTTAGGACTCCGTGCTCTCACTGCTGGGGCTGGGTAAAGGCCAGACGAGCAGGAGGGCTAGGCTAGCAATGGACAGCAGGGGCAGGGAGAACTCAGCTTACCGTCTCATGCGCTGCCCAGTGTGGACATCGTGGGCGGCTGCAGCCTTTATACAGAACTGCTCCAACTGAACGGAATAGGATGGGGTGGGGAACAAGACCCTCCCTGTACACGGGGGTGGTGTCTCCCCCAGGCTGCCAGGCTGCCCTGCGGGACTGCTCTCCCTGACTCCTCAGACTGTCCTCTTCTCAGACTCTGGGGAAGATCTGAACCCTGCCCTCCTCACACCCCCAGTTCTGTAGGGAACCCCCATATTCACCAGTGTCTTACATTCTTTTATGATGTGAATCCAGGCTCAGAGGGGACTGGCCCCTTCCCTGGGGCCCCGCTCCCTGCAGGAGCGGCCTGCAGGCT
The DNA here is from genome assembly GCF_965194825.1 of Balaenoptera physalus. NCBI lineage: Eukaryota > Metazoa > Chordata > Mammalia > Artiodactyla > Balaenopteridae > Balaenoptera > Balaenoptera physalus. The sequence goes on from NC_138883.1 coordinate 149,383,599, forward strand.
TGGGTTCAGACATCCTGCCTCTCAAGCTGTGCTCCCCCCACCTCCCAGTTCGCTTTACAATCTGGCTGTAAGGGGCTCCCTGAGACAGCATTCCTGAGGGGAAAGGGAAACCCAAGCAGCACTTCTGAAGGCCATGGGGAGGGGCTTCAGGCCTTGAGGCTTTGTTTCCTCTTCCTTCTCCTTGATCAGTAAACGCCCCTAGGCATTTACTGAGCACAGGCAGCAGAGGACTGCCCTTGTGTTTTTCAGCTTTAGAACAATACAACAAAAACTGATAAACAATCAGATTTCTTTCCTGCCTTGGGCCAGTAAATTAAAAAAAGAAGTGAGCAGGGAACTTCCCTGGTGGGGCAGTGGTTAAGAATCCACCTGCCAATGCAGGGGACACAGGTTTAAGCCCTGGTCCGGGAAGATCCCACATGCCACGGAGCAACTAAGCCGGTGCACCACAACTACTGAGCCTGCACTCTAGAGCCCGCGAGCCACAACTACTGAGCCTGCACTCTAGAGCCCGCGAGCCACAACTACTGCGCCCACGCACCTAGAGCCCGTGCTCCCCAGCAAGAGAAGCCACTGCAATGAGAAGCCCGTGCACCGCAACGAAGAGTAGCCCCTGCTCGCCACAACTAGAGAAAGCCTGCACGCAGCAACGAAGACCCAAAACATTCAAAAGTAAATAAAATTAAAAAAAAAAACAACTTAAAAAAAAAAAGTGAGGGGAGGAAAACAGAAAGCTGACCTAGAATTGTCAACCTTTTATTTTGCCATCTAAGAATATCTGGAGGGAAAAAAAGCATTTTATATAAATAGGAAAGTAACTATTTTAATAGAGAGCAATTCTTTAAGTTAAATAAATTCAGATTATGAAAAATATGTTTTACATATTTTATTTTATTTATTTAGCCTTGGACTAGTGGCTAGTCCAGGTGGCCCCATCTATAGTACTTAGAAATGACTTCAGGCTGAGAAATGTAAACTACAGCTCAGAGATTCAGAGAGGGCGGGGAAGGGGGCTCCTGAAGAGCAGGGAAAAGAGCAGAAGCGTCGGAGCTTCTCAGGACAAGCACAAGTTCAGATCTGAAAACCCCTCATCAACTGTAATCCAGGCTACAAAACTGTTCCCTGAGCCAAGAGAACCTAGCTGGACGAGAGGCTGATTTTAAAATATAGTGTGCTGTAAATAAATTTAAACATCAGCAGTGTAGGAAAACCTGTTTATGTCAAAGCATACTATTTAATAAAGTTCTTATGGAGTGTCTCCACAAGACACAAATGTTGGCGAGGATGTAGAGAAAAGGGAACTCTTGTACACTGCTGGTGGGACTGTAAATTAGTGCAGCTACTGTGAAAAACAGTATGGAGGTTCCTCAAAAAATTAAAAATAGAGCTACCATATGATCCTGCAATCCCACTCCTGGGCATATATCAGGACAAAACTATAATTCAAAAAGATACATGCACCCCAATGTTCATAGCAGCATTATTTACAATTGCCAAGACATGAAAGCAACCTAAGTGTCCATCAACAGATGAATGGATAAGGAAGATGTGGAATATATATATAATATTACTCAACCATAAAAATAATAAAATTTCGCCATTTGCAACAACATGGATGGACCTAGAGATTACCATACTAAGTGAAATAAGTGAGACAGAGAAAGACACACACTGTATCATATCGCTTATATGTGGAATCTAAAAAATGAAACAAACAAATAAATATAAAAATAAAAACAGAAACAAACTTACAGATATAGAGAACAAACAAGTGGCTACCAGTACGGAGAGGGAAGGGAGGAGGGGCAAGATAGGGGTAGGAGATTAAGAGGTACAAACTACTATGTATAAAATAAATAAGCTATAAGGATCTATTATACAGCACAGGGAATGTAGCCAATGTTTTTTAATAATTTTAAATGAAATATAAGCTATAAAAATATTGAATCACTATGCTATACACCTGAAACTAATAATATTGTAAATCAACTATACAATAAAAATAATAAAATTTTACTATTTTGCTTTTTAAAAATGTCTTATTTTCAAAAAATTTTTCAGGAAATCAGGTCAATAGTAAGACATGAGAAAGAAACAAAAACTTAAATATTAAAAAAGAAGATAATTTTTAGATGTGTTTCTAGGAATCAAATGGGAAACTATTCGATTTAATTTAAAAGTGAGTGAATACAAGATACACAAAATTAAAATACCAAGTATTGGTCTGAAAATATGATGAAAGGAGATTGAAACACAATGTAAAATAAATAATAATAAACATAATGAGAAATGAATATGACCTATTTAAAGAAAATTGGAAATTTTGGTGAGAAATACAAAAAATAAGATTTGAGTTAAATGCACAGTCCATGCCACGTGCTTGATTAAGAAGACTAAACATCTTAAGTGGCCAGTTTTCTCAAAATAATTTGTAAATTCAACATAAGTATTCCCAAGTTCCTCTGAAAAAACAAACAGGCAAGAATCACAAAGAAAATTTGCAGAAGGGTCCTGAGGGGGGTTAGCCATATCAGATACTAAATTATTTAAACAGTGTGGCACTGGCAGAAACACAGATAAGCAGAACAACTAGAGACAACCAAGAAATAAAACCTACTCATATTAAAAAGATATCACAAATCAATCAAATAAAATGGGGGAAAGATTGAGCCAACTTGGTAGCAATTCAGAAAGAAAAAAAGGCCCCTCATCCAATTCCATATACTGAAATAAATTCCACATGAATTAAAGAGTTTAATAAGAAAAAGCTTTAAGGTAGAAAAATATATTGGATATTTAAAACTTCTGGAAAAGAAACACCAAACTGCAAAAAATATTTGCAGTTAGAAATGATTATCAAAAGACTAATAGCTTTGCAATAAATAGAGTTATAACATTTGTATATTAGATTTGCTAGCACCATGGTAAACTAATATAAACTTTTGGGAAGGTAATTTGGCAACACATGTAATTGGAATCTTAAATATATTCGTACCCATGACCCAGTAATTCCACTTCTGGGAATCAAGCCTAAGGAAACAATCACATATAATAAATACTCTCTGTGCACAAAGATGCTCATCACATTGAAAAGAACTGGAGACAATCTAAAAAAGCATTAAAGAACAATTAAACTGTGCAGCCTTTAAAAACGATGCTTAGGAACAATGTGCAATAATATTTAAGTTTTATAATGTTAAAGAAAAAAACCTAGATACTAATTGCATATTCAATGAGGAACGTAACTTTATTTTTCAAACCTAGATTTATGTATAAAATACTAAACTATTTCATTAAAATATTTATTCAAACACTATATATACTTATTATATATGTGTACATAATGTACTATATATACATTTACATATATTTTATATAAACATTATATATAATACACACACCCATCACCTGTTTAAGTACATTAATGTAGTACCCTGACTTACCAGGGTTCAACTTAACGATTTTTCACCTTTACGACGGGGCAAAAGCAATACGCATTCAGCTGAACTGTACTTGGAATTTGAATTTTGGTCTTTTCCCAGGCCAGGGATGTGCAGTGCGATCCTCTCCTGCAAAACTGGGCAGCAGCCCCCAGTCAGCCAAGCAATCATGGGGGTAAACAGCTGATATACTTACAACGATCCTGGACCCACAGAACACTCTGTTTTTCACTTTCAGTACAGTATTCAACAAACTATTCAATACATAAGCTATTCAACACTTTAGTATAAAATAAATGGGCTCTGAGTTGGATGATTTTGCCCAACTATAGGCTAATGTGAGTGTTCTGAGCACGTTCAAGGCAGGCTGAGCTGAGCTACGATGTCTGCTGGGTTAGTGCATTTTCGACTTAGGATATTTTCAACCTAAGATGAGTTTATCAGGATGTAACCCCCATCTTAAGTCGAGGAAGATCTGTATTACCATTCATTTTGAAGGGTAATATTATAATTAATCCCAGAGCATCCCTAAGTCCCAAATTTTTCACCAAAATAAAGTCATTAAAAAAATACCCCATTATGAATTAAGTGTATTATCAAATAGTACTTATATTTAAAACAACAAATCATTTAAACCTTAAATACAATTCATTAGTCTCCTGAAATGGGTGAATAACACACAAATATTCTCATAAAAGTTCTTTTTTGTTTCTACCTCCACAAGCTTACACCCTAAAACTACATTCCATAAGGAACGGCTCTGGCCCAGTGTGCCCAGAACTACAAGGGCATCTCCACTCATTTTCACTCCTGTCACTACAGTGACACCCCAACAGAAGCACAAGAAGAATGCCGAATGCAATGGGATGCTATTAAAAGGACTAAACATGGGGCTGAAAACCTGGCAAGAAAATAGGAGAATGAGGAACCCAGGGAGGCAGCAGACAGACTGAATCTCACCAAACGCTCGAGCTGACAAATGCCCAGAAAATGTGCTCCACGGAAACCAAGGATTCCTGCTCCGCAGGACCAAGAGGTGGCAAATCCACTACCCTGGCTGGGTAACCAATCCCGGGAAGGAAATGAGACGAGAGGCCTCAAAGTAAATCAGATTCGTAGAACAGATCCATGTATATGGTTTCAGTGTTAAGTGCAAGATAATCTTTGAGTGACTGTCATTTAAAGTGTTTAATATTTTAGAAGACCTGTCAGAATGGTCTTGTCATCTGTAAGCTGAAAGATGTACCAGAAATGTATTAAGTTTATAAATAATACCGTTATGTTTGAGATAACTTGATAACTGTACTAATAGTTTATTATATTTTGTTTGTTTGAGACTTTTTTTTTCTATTGGGATTGTAAATTTGCCTCTCACACATTTTAAAGGCTTAAAAATAAAATATACTAAACCCATAAATGTAGTTTAAAATGTTGGAGGGGAATCCAATTAACTAAAATTAATCAACAATTAGTCTAATTTTATGCAAAATAATTAGATTCATTAATAGAATAATAAGATTTGTAAACTGAAAAGGAAAAGGAAAACTAGCTTTTTAAAAGTAAAACCTCCACAAACTGAACACCATTTTTAAAAACAAGTAACTACAAAAGTCCTTTGTAAGGACAGCAGTCCCTCTGGACATTGTGACCTATCACTTACTCCTCCCCAGCCTCTCCTGCAGCCATGGGAGACTTCCTGTGAAGGCTAGCCAGGCCCCAGCCCCTCCGCAGCCCTCTCCCACTCTGAGGTCACACTAAGTCATTCATCTCATCCTCCAGGGAGACCCAACGCCAAAAGGCATTATCAAGTCATAGTCATTTTACTAAAGATTTCACGGGGAAAAGGTCAGCAAAATTAATACTTTTTCCACATACCACATAGCAAAAAAATTTTAATTTCTTCCATTAGATATCTCCTTTCTTCTGCTCAAAAATTCTCTTTCCTACCAGTTTCATTAACTCTTTTGGCCTCTCCCACCACCTCTCTTCAGATACAGTTCTGACCCTCACCTGCATGCCCCACTCAGGAGAACAGAAGTTCCACGGTGGCCAGACAATGTCCCTGCTCCCCCACCCAACCTGAGTCCACCACTCCAGTGTAAAAGCCCAACAAAACTGGGTAAGATAGGATCCCGCTGCCAAGGAAATGAGATTTTTCTCATATCATTTAAAATAAAATAACTGTGATAAGCCAGTAGAAACAAAACAAGAGTTAAGGCCATCATAAGGGAATAGAAGTACAGCCACTCCACTATTTTGCAACACCATCAGTTAGATCTTTATGCTACCCAAGGCAATCTATAGATTCAATGCAATCCCTATCACATTACTAATGGCATTTCTCACAGAACTAGGACAAAATTGTTTTTAATTTGTATGGAAACACAAAAAACCCCAAATAGCCAAAACAGTCTTAAGAAAGAAGAACGAAGCTGCGGGAACCATGCTCCCTGACTTCAGAATATACTACAAAGCTACAGTCATCAAAACAGTTTGGTACTGGCACAAAAACAGACATATAGATCAATGGAACAGGAAAGAAAGCCCAGAAATAAACCCAAGCACCTATGGTCAATTAATCTAAGACAAAGGAGGCAAGAATATACAATGGAGAAAAGACAGTCCTTTCAATAGGTGGTGCTGGGAAAACTGTATAGCTACATGTAAAAGAATGAAATTAGAAGATTCTCTAAACACCATACACAAAAATAAACTCAAAATGGATTAAAGTCCTAAATGTAAGACCGGATACTATAAAACTCCTAGAGGAAAACACAGGCAGAGCACTCTTTGACATAAATCACAACAATATTTTTTTTTGGATCCGTCTCCTAGAGTAATGGCAAGAAAAGGAAAAATAAACAAGTGGGATCTAATTAAACTTACAAAAGAAACTATAAACAAAATGAAAAGACAACCTACGAACTGGGAGAAAATATTTGCAAATGATGCAACCAACAAGGGCTTAATTTCCAAAATATACCAACATCTTATACAGCTCAATATCAAAAAAAACCCCAACAACCCAATCAAAAAGTGGGCAGAAGACCTCAATAGACATTTCTCCAAAGAAGACATACAGATGGACAACAGGTACATGAAAAGATGCTCAACTTGGCTAACTATGAGAGAAATGCAAATCAAAACTACAGTGAGGTACCACCTCACACTGGTCAGAAAGGCCATCATCAAAAAGTCTACAATCGGGCTTCCCTGGTGGCACAGTGGTTGAGAATCTGCCTGCCAATGCAGGGGACACGGGTTCGAGGTCTGGTCTGGGAAGATCCCACATGCCGCGGAGCAACTAGGCCCGTGAGCCACAACTACTGAGCCTGCACGTCTGGAGCCTGTGCTCCGCAAAAAAGAAAGGCCGCGACAGTGAGAGGCCCGCGCACCGTGATGAAGAGTGGCCCCCACTTGCCGCAACTAGAGAAAGCCCACGCACAGAAACAAAGACCCAACACAGCCAAAAATAAATAAATAAATAAAGTGTAAAATTAAAAAAAAAAAAAAAGTCAACAATCTGTAGACCTGTAGACTTGTAATAACCTATAATGGAAAATAATGCTGGAGAGGGTGTGGAGAAAAGGGAACTCTTGTACACTGCTGGTGGGAATGGAAATTGGTACAACCATTATGGAGAACAGTATGGAGGTTCCTTCAAAAAATAAATGAAGAACTACCATATGATCCGGTAATCCCACTCCTGGGTGTATATTCAGTAAAGACTAAACTCTAATTTGAAAAGATACATGTACCCCAGTGTCCACCACAGCACTATTCACAATACCCAAGATATGGAAACAACCTAAATGCCCATCGACAGACGAATGGATAAAGAAGATGTGGTACATATATACAATGGAATATTACTCAGCTATAAAAAAGAATGAAATATTGTCATTTGAAGCAATATGGATGGGCCTAGAGATGACCATACTAAGAGAAGTAAGTCAGACAGAGAAAGACAAATATATGATATAACTTATATGTGGAATCTAAAAAAGTGATACAAATGCACTTATTTACAAAACAGAAACAGACTTACAGACTTAGAAAACCAAATTTTGGTTACCAAAGGGGATAGCGGGGGTGGGGGAGATAAATTAGGAGTTTGGGATTAACAGATACACACTACTATGTATAAAATAGATAAACAACAAGGACCTACTGTATAGCACAGGGAACTATATTCAATATCTTGTAATAATCTATAATGGAAAATAATCTGAAAAAGAATAGATATATATATGTAAAAATGAATTATTTTACTGTACATCTGAAACACTGTAAATGAACTATACTTCAATAAAAATTTTTTAAAAACTAGAAAAGCTGGAAATGGGGATGGGCATTCTAAATAAGCTCAAAGCCCAGGTGAATCACTCTCACTGCAATGAAAAGCAATTACATATGTTATACCAACAGAGCCACTGTTGGTGTGGTTTCCTAAGGGAAAAAATGGACAGCTGTCAGGAAATGGAAACCAGAGGAATATTTTCCCAGTTTTCAGAAAAGAGCAAAGAGTAAAAATACGGAAATTGCAAACTGGTAAATATGACATTGATCTCTAACAAAATTCTAGAACAGACAAACCAATGTTCTGCTGTGAAAGGAATAGTATATACAGTATGTTCAATACAAAATGCATTAAAAAATTACTAGACACCCCCCCACCAGCCCTTCACAGAGAACTTGATGTGACAGTAAATCTCTACACAACTGCTAAAGGAGGAAAGAGAATCCTCCTCTACTATTCCCTCATCTACTGTCAAAAAAGCAGAATCCCTAGAAAACTGATACCACAGAAGAGTGCAAAGGCCATGAACGAGGAGGGACACTGCCAGGGGAAACGTCTGCGTGTTCCAGTGCAGCCCTCTCAAGCCTGCAATCCAGGCCCGGATGCACGTGAGCCCTGCCTGGGGGCTGCAAGGGCGCAGCTCCCAGCCCAAGCTCACCCCCTCCCCTCTACACTGCCTGCCTCGGTGCAGGACCAACATCGTGCTGGGGCAGCATCCTTTCCCAGGATGCTTTCTGTGGCGGGATGCACACCTGGAGTCCGAAGCCTGGCGTTCACTCCTCAACTTGAAACCCTCCCTGGCTTCCGTCCTCCTATTAAGGGTGCGAGTGAGCCTTGCAGGTTGATGGTGAGGACCCAATGCCAACAGGTATGAGGTGCACTGGGCAGAGTGCCAGGCGCCACTCTGAGAAAACCCCCAGGGTGTTAGACCAGACCTCTGTGGTCTGGAACTCTAAATCTGAGATCCTGTGACTGGAGTTTGGAATCAGAAACTCTTGACTCAGATCCTTTTTGGCTATCACCTTTTCATTACAGTTAAAATTTTAAATGTGAACAACTGGAAAAAAGAGGATTCTCTGAACACAAATTTAATTTTCTATTCTTCCCATTTCATAAAGCCAACTATAAAAACAAAAGCTTCTGAAGTAACAGGTTTATTATACTTGTTCTCTGTGAAAACAGTCATAAAGTCATCCTCTGCACCATCCCTGTCCATTTTCCTCTCTGTTTTAATCAGATTCTATGAAGCCACATTTATGCAATAAGTAGATTTTTGTAAAAAAAAAAAAAAAAAAAGGGAGGTCGGGGGTCGGATTCCTATGTGACCATGTCTTGAGAAGCAAGTTTTCCACGGATGGTCTCATTAACAATGTGTCTGGGGCCAGGTGGACAGCAATGACGTCACCTGAGGGACACATATTGAAGGATGTGCTGTGTCCACACAACTGACAAGTGGTGGTTAGAAGAGACTCCAAGTGCATAAACGTCTGTACATAAAGGAATCTGAACACAGGACACAGCTATACAGAATCTCCTCAGATATGTTCTGAAAGCAAAAGTTCTTTCGTTTCAATCAATAGTTCTATTTAATGAATATATTTCAGAATGTTTCAAATAAAATCCATCCGATAAAAGAAATACAGCACGTTTGTTACATAATGCTAATATAATAATTCTTAAACTGGAAGAATTATTCCCACCACGAATTCTCGCGGGGTGCAGGAGGCCTTGTCCGATGGTGAGCCCAGGCCTGTCCGGCCCGACGTGTGGTTCCGGAAGCTGGCTAAGCCTCAGCCGCCTCCGGGTACGACGGCCACTGCCACGTCTGCAGCAGCACAGGTCTGCCAGGAGGTTTAAAGCCACTGGAAGGTACATAAGGAGTTCAATAATCATAATAAAGTCATTGAAAAGGTGGGTTTTCTCTTTTCCTCCTGATCAAGGTACAGTCCTTGAAGAAAATCATACAGCCAAGAGGATCCCATCCTCAAAGAAACCCACCAAATAATCACCTAATAGCAGGGAACTGGACCAGCGAATTCATTTCTTCACCAAATATGCTGTAACTATTTGTTCTGTGCCAGATGCTGTCACAGGTACTGAGGATACAGCAGGGAACAGGCACAAACCCCAGCTCTCCTGCAGCTTACATCCTAGTAGGGAAAACACAACTGACAAAATAAATATGTAAGCACAGGGAACTCTAGTCAACATTCTTTAATGACCTATATGGGAAAAGAATCTAAAAAAGAGTGGATATATGTCTATGTATAACTGAATCACTTTGCTGTACAGCAGAAGCTAACACAACATTGTAAATCAACTATATTCCAATTTAAAAAATATGTAAAACATACAGTATACTAAATGGTGGTGGGGGCTTTGAGGAAAAAAAATAAGGCAGGGAGAAAGTGAGAGGGGACGGGAAGTGTGACTGTAACAGGGGTTCCGGCACAGGTGACACTAAAGCAAGACTGAAGCACTGAGCATCCCGGTCATGCAGCTGTGCAGACAGGCCGAGCGGCCGCAAGGGCCTGGCACAGTGGTGCACGTCCGGACGGCCGGGGCAGCCGCAGCAGACACCAGGGCAAGGGAACGTGGGGGGACAAGAAGGGACAGCCACGGGCTTTACCCAGAGTGAGACGGGAGCCCTGGCGGAGCTCTGAGCGGAGGAGTGACACCCACAGCTTCCCTTTTCACAGGATCCTGAGGTCCTCTGAAGAGTGTGCAAGGAAAACTGACTGCAGGAGGGCAGCGTGAGAACAGGAAGTCGCCAATGAGCCACTGCACCAATCCAGGTGAAAGGTGGTGCCAGCTCAGGCGCGGGTGGCAAATGCAGGTGGGGAGAGGCAGTCACAGGGGCATCAACTCTGAGGTGTGGCCAGGAGAGCCCTGCTGATGGACTGAACACAGCCAAGCACGAGAGAAAGGGGGCAAGGATGAGCCCAGCGTCTCTGGCCTGAGCAGAAGCAAGGACGAGGTCACCATTAACTGAGATAGCAGGTAGGGGAGGAGTCAGATCTTGGTTTTGGACTCAGTTTGAAGCGATGGCCTGTGTGATTCTGGAGTCCAGGAAAGAGGTCCCTATTAGCATTTGGATGTACTAGGTAAGCCATGAGGCCGGCTAAGGCCAGCAGGGGAACAAGTCCAGAAAGAAGGGGAAGCCCAGGAACCAGGCCCGGGGCCAACACTGAGATGTGGGGCAGAAGGAGAATCAGAGGCGTGTGGGTCCTGGGGACATGCTCCCAGACGCAGAGGGCTTCACTGGTGCCGAGGACAGTCCAGGAGGAGGAGGCTGGCTGACCAACACGACTGTGACCTTGGCAGCACGAAGGTCTGCCAATAAGCCACTGGTGACTTCCCAGGAGAGCAGTTTCAGGGGAGCAGGGGAGACAAGCGCCTGATTCAAGTGGATGGGAAAGAGACTGGGACACAGCTGACTCTTCTAGGCTCCAGTGCTGACTCTTGTCCGAACCGTGGAGCCTCAGAACTCCAAAGCCTCCTTTGCTCTTAGTTCTCACACAGGACTTCCTTGTTTCCAATTAAACTTCTCCTGTTTTAGTTTTTAACACCATTTCCTTGTATTTGGTCCTTTATAAACTGAGAAAAAATATTCCGTATCTCTCTAATACAGACAAAAATCTGTTAACACTTTATATTCTTAAAAATAGTAGTCAAGGGACTTCCCTGGTGGTCCAATGGTTAGGAATCCGCCTTCCAGTGCAGGGGACAAGGGTTTGATCCCTGGTCAGGGAACTAAGATCCCAGATGCCATGGGGGAACTAAGATCCCACATGCCATGGGGCAACTAAGCCTGCATGCCACAACTAGAGATCCCGCATGCTGCGACTATAGAGGCAACGTGCTCTGGAGCCCGCACCCCACAACTCGAGAGCCTGTGCGCCACAACAACAGAACCCACGTGCTGCAGCTAAGACGTGCCGCAGCTAAGACCCGATGCAGCCAAAAATAAATAAATAAATGAAATTTTTTTTTAAATAGTAGTCAATAAGAAAATAATTCCATTTACAATAGCATCAAAAGGAATACGATACTTAGGAATGAATTTAACAAAACCAGCACAAGATTTGTATACTAAAAACTACAAAACATCCTTGAAAGAAATTTAAAAAGACTGAACTAAAAGGAAAGACATCCAATGTTCAAGAACTGGAGGCCTTAATACTGTGGAGTTGGCAGCATTGTACCAATCGCTCTACAGACTCAGCGCAGCTCCATCGAAGTCCCAGCTGTCGGACTTCCCTGGTGGTCCAGTGGTTAAGACTCCGCACTTCCACTGCTGAGGGTGCGGGTTCCATCCTTGGTCAGGGAACTAAGTTCCCGCATGCTGTGTGGCATGGCCAAAAAAAAAAAAAAAGTCCCAACTGCCTTTTTAAAAAAAGAAATTGACAAGCTCACCCTACAACCCATATGAACATACAGTGTACCCAGAATAGCTAAAACAATCTTGAAAAAGAAAAAAAAAGTGGGAGGATTGACATTTCCCAATTTCAAAACTTACTGCACAGAGTGGCTCTGGCCTAAAGAGAGACACATGGATGAACGGAATAGAAGCTAGAGTCCAAAAACAAACTGTACAAACAAAAATGTATTTATTGTCAATGGATTTTCAACAAAGGTGCCAGGACAATTCAACAATTTCAACAACTGATGCAGAACAACTGGATAACAACATGCAAAAGTATGCGTTTGGACTCCTACCTCACACCATCTACAAATTAACTCAAAATGAGTCACCAACTTTAAATGTAAGAGCTAAAACTAGAAAACTCTTGGTAGAAAACAGAGGAGTTAATCTTTGTGACCTCAGATTTAGCAATGGTTTCTCAGATATGATACCAAAAGAACAATCAACAAAAGAAAAAGCACACACCATTGTAAAGCAATTATACTTCAATAAAGATGTTAAAAAAAAAAAGAAAAAGAAAAAAAAAGAAAAAGCAAATAAATTAGACCTCAAAAGGATTTTTAAAGTTTTGTGCTTCAAAGGACAGCGTCAATCAAGTGAAAAGACAACCCACACAGTGGGAGAGAAATATTTGCAAATAATATATCTGATAAGCAACTTCTATCCAAAGTATATAAAAAATGCCTATAACTCAATAATAAAAAAATAAATAACCCAACTGAAAAATTGGCAAAAGGTCTGAATAAACATTTATCCAAAGAAGACGTACAAATGGCCCAAAATCTCACAAAAAGATGCTCAACAAGATTAACCACTGGGAGATAGATGCAAATCGAAACCACAATAGAATTCTAATTCTCAGACACCAGACTGGCTATAACCAAAAGATGAACAATAAGGAGCGCTGGTGAGGGTGTGGAGGACCTGAGCCCTCAGACATGGCTGGTGAAAATGGAAACAGTGCAGCCGCCATTCAGCAAGGCACAGAACTGTCAGATGACTTAGCAATTCTCCTCCTAGGTTTATATCCAAGAGAAATGAAAACATATGCCTATGCCTATATGCCTATGAAAACAGCCACAAAACATACATCCGTACACAAATGTTCACAACAACATTACTCAGAATAGCCAAAAAAATAGAAACAGCCCAAATGTCTATCAATTGATACATGAATAAATAAAATGTGGCACATCCATATGATAAAATATTATTAGGCACCAAAAAGGAATGAAGTACTGATACATGCTACAATATGAACGAACCTTGAAAACATCATACTAAGTGAAAGAAGAATATATTATTCCATTAATATGAAATGCCCAGAACTGGCAAATCTACAGAGACAGAAAATAGATTAGTGGTTCTCTAGGGCTGGTGGAGGGGATGAGGGAGGGAATGGGCAGTGACTAAGCCCAGGATTTCTTTGTGGTGATGAAAAAGTTTTAAAATTAGATTGTGGTGACAGCTGCATAACTGTTAATATATTAAAAACCACTGAAATGTATACTTTAAATGGATGAATTGTATTTTATGTGAATATCTCAATAAAGCTGCTACATAAAAAATAGTAATCAAATCTCTAACCGACTCTATGTTAAATAATCCCAATTTTTAAAACTCTGAATAATTTTCATTATTTGTTACTTTTCTATGATCCATTTTTCTGGCTTTTTTTTCCATATCCTTTAAGAGATGGTAGCTTAATTAAAGTGCTCATTTAATCTAGAACAGGGGTCAGCAAACTACAACCTGAGAGCCAAACAGAGCTAAGAATGGTTTTTATTATTTTAAAGGGCTAACAACAACAAAAAAAAGAATATACAACAGACACCATATTTGGTCCACAAAGCCTAAAATATTTGCTGTCTGGTCATTACAAAGGTTTGCTGACCCATGATCTAGAACAACAAAGTGAGTCTGCACCGTACACTCATCACAAAATATATTAGAAACATGTTCACTTTGATCCATATTCATATTGTGATTAGCTATGTTTAATGCGCAGAGGAGGAATAAAGGGACTGTATTAAACAAACTCCCTTTCTACTAATATAATCCATTTTAAATGTCTATATTCCAGGCTGTAACCACAGGTAATTTCGCGAAACTGATAACTATATACACAACTGCCCCGTCCAGAAGACAGAAGAGATACTGACTCAGGCAGGTGCTACAGTCAGACCTTAGAGGTTACGGTGCAAAATCCGTCAGATTTTGGCCAAATCGCTTTGCGGCAATAAAGTCAAGGATGTACTATCTGGACTGTGAACATGTGTGAAGGAAACGTGACTCAGAACTGGAGGCGAGAAGCTGGGAAGGAGGGTGCCGGCCCAGCCTGCAGGGCCCAGCAAGAAGGAGGAGGGTCTCCAGACGACACCACAAGCTGCAGGGTCCTTGCCTGCAGCCACGGGGAAGCCGCCTCCATTCTGCACTTCCATTTTCCTCCAGTGACTTTTATTCCAAACATTTGCTTGTCCCGAATGGCAATTCCTCTGCTATTCCCAAATAAATCCTTTCTGCTTAAATAAAATTGCTCTTTGTGCTGTTAGACGTTGACATGACCTGAACCCTGCGAGTTTTCAAGTGCATTATCATCTTACCGTCCCCACGCTTTAGTAGGCGTAATGCTAGCAGAGTCAGACAGGATTCAGGTTCTGCTTCCAAGCTGCACAGCCTGCACCTATGATGTAATTTCTGACTCTGAGGATTAGATGAGTAATGAACGCAGGTCAGCACCCAGCCTGACGCCGGGCACAGTGGGCCCTCAGGTTATATTTGGGTTCAAATCAACGAACCCTACTGAATGTCTGCTCTGTGCCTGGTGCTGAGTCTGCTGGTCCAGAGATACAAACAGAGAAGATGTGGAATCCACCCTCCAGAAGTTCACAACCTAGTGAGAGAAAGAAACCTTCCTCAGTAGCACAAGGGTCAACATCTGTCACAGGAATGCGCATAAGATACCGAAGT
Organism: Balaenoptera physalus; assembly: GCF_965194825.1. Classification (NCBI taxonomy): domain Eukaryota; kingdom Metazoa; phylum Chordata; class Mammalia; order Artiodactyla; family Balaenopteridae; genus Balaenoptera; species Balaenoptera physalus. Next base: position 149,398,735 of record NC_138883.1, read on the forward strand.
CAGGCCGGGAAGGCGAGGATGTCTAGGAGGGCTTCCAAGAAGAGGTGTCAGCAGAGCAGTGAGTGGCCTTCACAGAGAAGGGATGAGAACTGGCACACCTGGGGAAAGCCTGTAGAGAGGGACAGGACATTGAGCGTCTACCACTGAGGACAGGCCGTCTCCCCTCTATGTGTCACAGCGCGACAGTGCCGGCCACCCATCCTGGAGATCACAACACAGACACGGGTCCCTCTGAACGATCCTTGACTGGCACGTAGTTGCTGTTTGGTTTGACCATTCTTGCTTTCATAATCATAGCTGGGTTCAGTCAATGCTAGCCGGCAGCATAACTCTGCATTTCAGACCTCCAGAGCAAAACTCTGCAGAACCACAGCTGTCTGAGGAGGAGGTCCCTGATCCACACCGCTCGGGCTTCCTCTTCCCATAGCTTCCAACAACCACAGAAGCCCCTTGCGTGCTCTGATCCTCAGCCATGAACTAGTGTCACTTTTTTTTTTTTTTTTTTTTTTTTTTTTAGTGTCACTTTTAATAACATTTCTCAATTGGTGATATGTTTGCCTCATGGTCAATCATAATTCAGATCTTTTTTTTTTCCAGTTATACATATATACATTCTTTTTCATATTCTTTTCCATTATGGTTTGTTACAGGATATTGAATATAGTTTCCTGTGCTATACAGTAGGGCCTTGTTGTTTATCTATTTTATATATAATAGTTTGTGTCTGTTAATCCCATAGTCCTAATTTATCCCTCTCCCTCTCCTTTTCCTCCCCTTTGGTAACCATAAATTTCCTTTCTATGTCTGTGAGTCTGTTTCTGTTTTATAACTAAGTTCATTTGTATCATTTTTTTAGATTCCACATATAAGTGATATCTAATGATATTTGTCTTTCTCTGCCCGACTTACTTCACTTAGTAGGATAATCTCTAGGTCCATCCATGTTGCTGCAAATGGCATTATTTCATTCTTTTTTTATGGCTGAGTAATATTCCATTGTATATATCTACCACATCTTCTTTATCCATTCATCTGCTGATGGACATTTAGGTCGCTTCCATGTCTTCTTGGCTATTGTAAATAGTCAGATCTTTTTATACTGTTCACATATTAAGTACCAGCCTATAATTCTGTATTTAATCTGATTTTTCTTAGTAACACAAAATAAAAGGACTACAAACATTTTAAATAATATGGAAAAATAAACCATGTATTTCTGTATTAACCCTCTAGTTCATGCCACCAACCCCCAAAACGACTCTATTTCCAAGGGTTGGACGATAAATAGGAAAAAAAATCCAGATAGCAAATGAAAATTTTAAAATGTCACATTTGGTTCTTTAATTAAATCATGGAGATCTTTGAAATTCTATTTTGTGAGAAAATCGTAAAATGGGAAACAAACAAAAACAGACCATAAAGAAATGCAATTTTAAAAACCTTTTCACTGAAAGAAATGCAACATTATATTTTTTCCCTTGCTGGTTATTTGAAAGTTACAGGTTCAACTGCTTGAGAAAGGTAAGTTAATACTTCAGTGTCATTAGTTTGTATTTTGTTCTAACAGTACAAACAGTAGAAGAAATCATTAGTAAAGTAAGGGTAAAACAAACTCAGTTAATTACACTTAAAAACAGTTAAAAACAATCAAGGGTCAGGCTTAATTTTAAAAAGAACCTTTCCAGAATGTTAAAAATCAATGTTACCTCAATAAAAAAAAAATGTTTTTAATAAAAAATAAATTAAAAAATAAAGTAAAGAAAAAGAAACTTTCTATCCAGTCACAATACTCATGTAGGTTTACAGGGGTAGATTCCTAGTCCCATATATAAACACCTTTTAAAAATGACCAGGAATATGGGAATCTTCTTCATTAATGCTCCTTTTTGACCATGAAGCAGTTCTGTTAAGACAGAACTCCTCTACTCAATAAATTGCACTAAAGTACCATTTGCCCTGCCCTAAAGGAATTAGTTTGATCCAAAAGAAACTGGTAAGAGCTAGAGAATGTGGAAACCAACAGTTCAGCAAGTTAACAAGAGTTACAAGCCATTCACTTCCAAGGAAAAAACAACACAACTGCCAACCCTATTTAAGAAAAGTACCTTTTCTATCTCACAGGCCAGGTCTTGACCTGAGTGATTTACAGGCAAGCCAAGCCTCAGTGAACAAGGCCAGGCTTCTCATAAACACACCTGCCCGGTCCCCTCCACCCCTCTCACACCCATCTCCTGTCTTCATACACTCAGAGGAGGGTGAGCCTGAATGAAGCAAAACTTTCCAACTCATCTTTGTGTCGTCTTCCCCAAGCTCTATATGAAGCTCAAGATGAATATTTTACAAAGGCACAACACGCATAACACAAATTTAATATTGAGTTTCCTTCCAGGATCAAATGTACTTATAATATCGTGTAATATTTACCTAGAAGGATCTCCTTGGCATTTGGTAAAACAGAAGATAAAGATTAAAGCCTTACTCATTGAGAAATTATTAAGTGTTCACTCTGACATGTTTAATCTTACCAAGTTTCAAAATACTAAAAAATCAGAAAATTTCCCTTTGCAGTCTTGGAGATATTTGTCCTTTCTTTCTCAGGAATCGGAGTAGAACTTTTGTGAAAAGCAGCAATCTAAGCAGATCATAGCAATGGGAAATTCCTTTATGGGAATTTAACTTTTAAAAGTCCAAATAAAGACACGTATTTGCAGTAGGCAACTTGAAGACAAAATACCACGCTCAAACAAAATGAGCTGCAGAGCTGGGGAACAGGCCTGCTCGGGAGCAGCTCCATTTGTTATCAATTCTTTGACCTCTCAGAGCTGGGCCTGAGGCCTAAAATACGTAGAGCAGATTTCAGCAGAGTTGCCTGAAGGCCTGGATCTGCAAACGCATTGGGATAGACAGGAGGGAGGGCTGGGGCAGAGGGGCAGGAGAGGCGGGGGAGGAGGTTCAGACCCCAGGACCACGAGCGGGCCTCAGGCTTTTGTTCCAAACGTGAGCAGATCCATTGAAGGGCTTTGAGCAGAAGAGCCACAGGGTCTGATTTACATTTGAAAAGGACTGTTCTGGCTGCTGGTTGAGATCAAACTGCGTGGAGAAACAAAAGGATGGCTTGGACCTCGCAGGCAGTAGAGGAGGGGTGAGAAGTGATCAGATCCAGGATATAATTAGAGGAGAAGATGCAAGATGTAAGAGGAAGACAAAGGTACATCTCTACGTCTTTTCATAAATAAAAATAAATTCCAGATTGTTCGATGAGTTAAGGTAAACCATTGAATTGAAAACTAGGTAAGGGCTACAAATAATTTACAAAACAAGAAATACATGCAAATAACCATACCAAAAGATTTCAACATCACTAGTAATACGAATTGCACTACATAAATACAAATTAAAAAAAAAAAAAGGATGCTTTCCCCCCTGTTCTGATTAGAAAAGAAATTTAAAGATAATCGTAGTGGTATGGATAGTATTCCCCAAATTCATGTCCACCAGGAACCTCAGAGAGTGACCTTATTTGGAACAGGGTCTTTGCGTATATAGTGACTTAAGATGAGATCATAGTAGATTAGGTGGGCCCTAAACTCAATGGCTGGGGTCCTTCTAGGAAGAGGAGAGGACACACAGAGATACAAAAGCACGGGATAGGCCATGTGACAATGGAGGCTAGACTAGAGTGATGCAGCTGTAAGCCAACGACCACCCAGGACTGTCAGAGGATCAGAAGTGAGAAGCAGCAAGGCAGAATCCTTCCCCAGAGCCTTCGGAAGGAGCACAGGCCTGCTGACACCTTATTCTGACTTCTAGTCTCCAGAACTGTGAGAGAATAAATTTCTGTTGTTTAAAGCCCCAAAATTTGTGCTCCTGCAGTCCTGGGAAACCAGTACAGTAATATATGATGTTACCGAGAGCATGGGAGGCAGTCAGTCTCGTTCCCCATTGGCAGAGCCTATGTCAGGGGTACAACCTTTGGGAAAGACCATGTCACAGTGCTTACACAGTTCTAAATGACCAGATCTCTTGGACCAGGAATCGAATTTGAGAGATTTACATCCAGCAAATAATTAGCAATGTATGCAAAGATTTAAAAAGAAGAATGTTCATCCCAGGGTTACAATTGGAAAGAATATAAACGTTCAAAAATTTGGAATTAGTCAAGTAAACTATGGTGTAAACTTACAATGAAATATCACATTGCTATTGAAACGGATCTTGATTGGAAGACAGTTTGGTAGTTTCTTACAAAACTAAACATACTCTTACCATATAATCCAGCAATCACACTCCTTAGAATTTACCCAAATGAGCTGAAAACTTAGGTCCACACAAAAACCTGCACATGGATGTTTACAGCAGCTTTATTCATAATTGCCAAAACTTGGAAGCAACCAAGATGTCCTTCAACAGGTGAATGGATAAGCTTTGGTACATCCAGACAATGGAATATTATTCAGCAAAAAAAAAAGAAAAGAAAAAGAAATGCGCTATCTATCAAGCCACAGAAAGACATGAAGGAAGCTTAAATGCATATTACTAAGTGAAAGAAGCCAGTCCAAAAAAGGCTACATAGTATATGACTCCAACTATATGACATTCTAGAAAAGGCAAAACTACAGAGATAGTAAAAAGATCAGTGGTTGCCAGGAGTTAGAGGGTTGGGGAGAGAGATTAAAAGGTGGAGTGGAGCACAGGACATTTTTAGAGTGGGGAACTATTCTGTATGATACTGTAATGGTGGGTACATGTCATTACACCTTGTCCAAACCTACAGAATGAACAACACAAAAAGTGAATCCTGGGACTTCCCTGGTGGCGCAGTGGTTAAGAATCTGCCTGCCAATGCAGGGCACACGGGTTCGAGCCCTGGTCCCGGAAGATCCCACATGTCACGGAGCAACTAAGCCTGTGCGCCACAACTACTGAGCCTGCACTCTAGAGCCCGCGCGCCACAGCTACTGAAGCCCGCGTGCCTAGAGCCCGTGCTCCGCAACAAGAGAAGCCACCACGATGAGAAGCCCACGCACAGCCACGAAGAGTAGCCCCCACTCGCTGCAACTAGAGAAAATCTGCACGCAGCAACAAAGACCCAACGCAGCCAAAAATAAATTAATTAATTAATTAAAAAAAAAAAACAAAAGTGAATACTAATGTAAACTATGGATCTGGGGTGATAATGAGGTATCAATGTCAGTTCACCAATTTTAAGAAATGTAGTACCCTGGTGTGGCTGTTGATAGTGGGGCGGTGAACACATGTGGGGACAGGGAGCATATGGGAAAACTCTGCACTTTCTGCTCAATTTTGCTGTGAACATAAAGCTGCTCTAAAAAATAGAGTCTATTAATTTTTTTTAATTTGAAAGAAAAAAATGATCTTGAAAAAATATTTAAAGCTAAGAATATTCAAAATATGTGATGCATTGTTAACTGGAAAAAGAATATAGAAACGACCTACAGTCAGATTCTAATTTTGTTTTTAGAAGGAATATATATATTCATATACTATTAGAGATAGCACAGAGAACGCTCAAGTATTAATAATGGGTTATCTCTGAGTGGTGGGATTCACACAATTTTTATGTTTTTCTTTGTGATTTCTTGTATTCTCCAAAATTTCTACAATAAACATGTATTACTTTCGTAGTCAGGAATGTAGAGTTAATGTCATTTACAAGTAATAACAAATGCAGGGGTCTAAGAAACCTAAGAACATTAATCTGAGAAAAAACAAACGTCCTTTAAACTCCTTTTCTTCTACTAAGCTGACTGCCTACCTCTTCAGGGATGCTGAAATCCATGGAGTATGAACAACCTCTGATTCCCTCGCTTGCACAACGAAGTTTCCTGGAATATTCACCCACTGTATCTTTCATTCCTCTGTCACTTACTGCTCTTTAAAAATAGAACTGAGAACAAAAGCGCTCTTGAAAACTAAAAATATGGGAGAAGGGGAGAAGGAATCAATGGAAATTTGGGAGATAAAGTTGTGAAATTATCTCATAAAGCAGAAAAAATAAAAGGATAAGGGAGGTGGGGAATAGAGATAAAAAGAGAGAGAAATTAAAAGATAGTCCAACAGTCCCAACAAGAGAGGAAGAAAACATCACTAAACAACTTCCCAAAGTTTGGAAGATATTTTCTGGTTTCAGGTTTCTACTTGGAAGTTTCAAATTCCCATCACAATGAATAAAAAAAAGACCTACTTCACAGCACATCAGAATGCTGGGGATAAAGAGAATTTCCTAAAAATTTCCACAAAAGAGGGAGGAACAGGAACACACAAAGGGTTGAAGATGAAAACGCCATTTAGGGACAAGACTGGAAACTGGAAGGCTGCAGAATGAGGGGGAAGTGACCTCTGCCCTGCAATGGTACCCCCAGCAACCATCCAGTGGGTGGGCGACACGGACGTTCTCGGACATTCAGTTTACCAAATCCTTTGACACCACAGCAGCTGATGGCCTACTCAACAGCCATCCTCCTCCTTTCTTGCTAACAAACCCTGACTTTATTCCTCTATTAAGTGGTCGTCTGTTTTGCAGGAAGGGGGGTATCGGCCCCAGGAAGGCGAATCCTTCCTAGAAACCAGTTATGGCGATTCCATTCCATATGCTATGGCCTGAGATGTGAACTAAAGTTGGCGAAGAGGTTTTGAGAAAAGGATTTTCTGACCTTTAAAAAGAGGCTCACCAGAGAAAACGGTTCATTTTTCGCTTTTGGATATTGTCTACATATGACACTTGAAACATGGCAGGCACCTCGGAGCTGGTCCATGAGCCCAAATCCTCACACAGAAGCCCAAAGAGTTGAACGTTTGAACGAATCTATGTTTGAAGATATCACTAAGCTGACCCTGCACCAGCCTAGCTCCTGACTTATCTGATATAGTAAATGTCCTTTCTGTTTAGTCACTTGTAGTTGTCTCCTACCTGTAGCTGAAAGCATCATAAACTGAGATGTCCCCATTCTCAGAACGCCAATGGCGGTGGCCTCACTGGAGCCAGGAACAGGAGAGGTGAGGGAAACCCCTGGAATGACAGTGAAATGACGCCCAAGAAAAACAGCCGTGCAAAGGCCTAGGGATAATACATGTGACTGGAGCCAGAGGACAGGCTCCAGCAGGGTCCCCAGGGAAAACCCACAGACGTGCAGTTTGTGACCACATGAAAAATAACATTAAGGAGGACTCCGTAATTTGCTTACCAGTTTAAAAAGACATAATAATAGCTGCATAGAAAATTAAGCAAATAAAAAGATGAGGGAATTTTTAGGTCCAAGGAAAACAAAAATTTGCACAAGAAAGGAGAAAATGGTCATAATACTCTACTTGGCTCAGCAGTGAGTAATATTTATATAGTCACACTATACAGTGTCAGAATTCTGAGAGGGAAGTTAGAAGAGGGAGGGGAGCACAGGGAGGGGGCTTCCCCCTCATCTTCCACAACAGGACGGCAGTGGAGAATGTCTAACGTAGTCACACAAGAGACATGGCAACAAGCATGTTACCTAAAACGCGGAGGTAAGTTCCATAGAAAAGTTAAAGGTATTTAATCTTTGAATGCTTCTGAAAGTTGAAGATATTTAATCCTGTAGTACTCTGTAACGTATTAAACCATATGACTATATTACCGTAGTGTAATAAAGAACCTGTCTGGTCTTCGTCCCGGGTTTCCGGCATGGAGCGTGCACAACCCTTAACATCTCCTGAGTGACAGGAGTGTCTCTGTTACGCTCACGTGCTAACTCCCCGGATGGGGATGGCTTCCGGCTTCCGGCTGAGGGCTGGGCACCAGGAAGACCAACTCTGTGATGAGAGGGCTGGCGGGACTTTCCGCTGCCTGACCTCCACGGAGGGAGGAGAGGGCTGAAGGCTGACTTCAATCACGTGGCCCATGATTCAGTCAATCGCGCTTCTGTAATGAAACCCCAGTAAAATATCTGGCCCATAAAACTCAGCAGAGCTTCCTGTCTGGTGAACACACAGATGTGCCGGGAGGGTGATGCTCGCTGAGGAACATGAGGAACGGAGCAGAAGCTCTGCATTCCTTCCCAGACCTCACCCCATGCATCTCTTCATTGGGCTGGTCCTCTTTTTAATAAGACTGCAATCATAACCACAGTGCTTTCCTGAGTTTTAAGCATTGTTCTGGTAAGTTATCCAGCCTGAAGGGATCATGGGAACCCCCTCACTTATAGCCGCTTGGTCAGAAGTGCAGGTGGCATCTGAAGTAAAGGAAATCTTGTTGGTTACCAGGCCCTGTAACTTGTGGGGTCTGTGCTAATTCTGGGCGGTTAATGCCTGAGTGGAATGGCAGGAAACCCAGTTAGGCCTGGTACAGAATAGTTACTTTGCTAAATTAATTTTTTAAAGGAAAAAAGAGTAAACCTCATCAGCCTAATCACTGGAGGGTTCTGTGGCATGTGTATGAAGGCCCACCCGAGGGTGGAGGACCACAGCTGTGGCAGCACTGCTGACAGCCAGTGAGCACTCACAGCAGGGAGCATGCCTGGGGTGGGTGGGGCAGGGAATGCAGGCCTCGCTTCTGCACGAGGATGCAGAAAAGGAGGCTTCTTGAGACTTTTCATTTAATTCCACATTCTTCAAAACAAATGTCCAGTAGTTCCCTTGTGGCTGGAGTTGGCCAAAGGTAAAGTAAAAAAAAGCAGCTTGTTCTTGGTATCCTGTGTTCTCCAGGCTTTCCTTCCTCTGCCTTTGGGGAACCTCAGCATCCATCTGAGCCAAACCCACTGAGCTGGGCCTCTCCAGGCCACTCTCCTTCTCCTCCAAAGTCTCCCTTCCCCTGCCATCCTCCTCCCCTTTAAACCTCAAAGACCTGGTTTTGGCTATCTGGTAGTGGGAAACTCATTTATTCATTCACAAATAAAAACAAGTGACTGCTTTATATAGGTGTTAACTTTTTAAAAGAAAAGACTGGATAATTTAAAAGAGATATTTCAGGGCTTCCCTGGTGGCACAGTGGTTAAGAATCCACCTGCCAATGCAGGGGACACGGGTTCGAGCCCTGGTCCAGGAATATCCCACATGCCGCGGAGCAACTAAGCCCGTGCGCCATAACTACTGAGCATGTGCTCTAGAGCCCATGAGCCACAACTACTGAGCCTGCGCTCTAGAGCCCGTGCTCCGCAACAAGAGAAGCCACCACAATGAGAAGCCCTCGCAACCGCAACGAAGAGCAGCCCCCATTCGCTGCAACTAGAGAAAGCCTGCGCACAGCAACAAAGACCCAACACAGCCAAAAATAAATAAATAAAAATAAATTTATTTTAAAAAACAGTGATATTTCAGAGAGAAGAGATTCTGATGCTCTTCAAACCAATTTAGGGACAAACTGGTTAGGAGTCAAAATCAAAATCATTCTTCCTGGTGCCGAGAATCTCAGCAGCTCTGGGTGCAAGACTGGCCTCCGCCGTGCAGGGGCTGCTGCTGCTCCCAGGACACTGGGCCCGGGCAACTCCCGCTCGCACACCACGCACACATAACGTTCTGAGGGGAGCTGGGCGCCCCTTCCCACCAAGCATAATGTCTCTGTGCACTGGCGCCAAGCTGGAGTCTGCAGATTAGAACCCAGGTCCCCAAGGGGTGCAGTGGCTGAACCCTTCCAGGGCTAGCCACAGCTGTCAGGGCCCGGGGAGGCCTGGGCTTCACAGGGAACCCATCCATGGGTTACGGTGTAGCAGGCAGAGGTGGGAAATTAAGTCAGCTCTTTAAGAGTTCTTTAAATCTTCATCGTTTATGTCCATCAAAGCAGAGTTTCTAGAAGGATCCAGATTCACGCTCCACAAAGGGCTGAGATATCTGCACTGAAATTGGAAAATTCTCTAAGAGCAACGTGATATTTGTTTGTTTGTACTACTAGAAACCACTGGAGAAAACGCCTTATCTGGAAACACAATCTGAACTTTTACTCACCTCCCCAAATCTAAATTGATATCTAATACCCACTTTCCTCACAAAACAATAGCAGGCAGTGGGGACAGAGCCTTTCATAGTAAGAAATGTTATAATGTCATAGAAACCTGACACGATATAGATAATGGGACATTTTCTGTCCACTCACTTTCTCTTTAACATCAAAGCCTGCTTACGTTGCTAAACACTGCAGTGGAAAGACTGACCTTACTATGTTCACTCCACCCAGGTTCATTGCTACAGTTACCTGAATCTGTGCCAAAGTGCCCGGCCTATTGCTTGGAAGCCCTACATGCAGCCCTGTTTTTGAACACTTTTACCACTCCCTTAACCTTTCCACTTTAAAAATATTTTCTGATATTTTGTTTACTTTTATATTTTAACCACTGTTCGTATGAAAGAAAGAATTTTAATTAAATCAAGCAATGGAGCTCATGCTTACTACCTGCATGTTGATGTTCTATAATATTTTATTAAAGTCGAAAAGACATACATCGCCTTATACAGCTCTAACAACCCTGCTAGTAATGCTAGTGACACAAATGGACTTATGAGTCTGTTTTCAGAAGTCCTGATGTGTATAATGCCCAACATCAACCCCCATCCCAACGGCTCTGAAGACCTGAGACTCATCAGCTCCTCTCCTGCAAACATAAGCACAGGGAGACCCCCGTGAGACACAGACACCACATCCTCAGTGATGTGTAACAGGCTGCACGAAAGGAGAAAAAGACATGCCCTGAGCCCGGATCGGTGGGAGGGACACCTGAGAGCAGGGGTGCCCAGGACTGGTCGCTGGCTGCCACCTGCAGCCCCAGGTGGCTCTGCTGCTCTCAGAGCACATGGGCAAGTAAGCCGGGCCATGACGCTCTTGAGGAGCATGGAGGCAGACAGAGTAAAGCTGAGGGGACACTCTCTCTGTAATTCCTTCCCCTGCGGAGGTGTCTCCTGAAGCCCAGCAGGTGCCCACCGCCCCGGAGAGGCTGTCCCCACGCCTGGGCTCGGAGCCGGCGGTGGGCAGCACACCTGACCCACCCCCTCGCGCAACTCAATTCTGAAATCCAGCTGCTGCAGGAGCTGAGGCTGCTGCTTCTGGCCTGACGGGGCAGGGGGACCTGGGAGGAGATTCAGATGAAGAAGGAAAAGGCAGGAAAATGAGGATGAGGGAAGTTCAACCTCACAATTAAAGCAAACCTTACAATTAGTTGTGTTAACCATGCAATCATGTGTTGACTCAACTAAGACTCACGCCCTGGGAACTCAAAATGCACCAGGTTCTATGGTAGGAACGATGGGGAAACAGAAAATGAGGCATGATTTGGTTACCATCCAATGAGGAGAAAGAAGCAAACAGCTATTTAGTTTTAGATTAAACATTTGGTTGAACCACACAAAATTTTAAAATTTTAAAAAATATTAAAAAACAGAACACTACAGAGGGTAGCATGAAGGAATGTTCTGGGGGGTGATGGAACTGTTCTGTATCTTGATGGTGGTGAAGGATTTGTTAAAATTCTCAGAATGGTACACCAAGAAGAGTGAATTCTACTGTTTATAAATTAAATAATATATTTTAAAAGCAGCTGAATATCAGCAGTTTCAACCTCACAGATGCTCCAGTGCAGGCAGATGGTGCTGCATGAGCACAGGAAACAAAGATGAGCAGAGATTAACAAGGGAGTAAAAGATAGTCTTGTGGGGCTTCCCTGGTTAAGAATCTGCCTGCCAATGCAGGGGACACATGTTTGAGCCCTGGTCCGGGAAGATCCCACACGCCGCGTAGCAACTAGGCCCGTGCACCACAACTACTGAGCCTGAGCTCTAGAGCCCGTGAGCCACAACTACTGAGCCCGTGAGCCACAACTACTGACCCTGCGTGCCAGAACTACTGAAGCCTGTGCGCCTAGAGCCCGTGCTCCGCAACAAGAGAAGCCACCGCAATGAGAAGCCCGCGCACCGCAATGAAGAGTAGCCCCCACTCGCTGCAACTAGAGAAAGCGTGCACACAGCAACGAAGACCCAACGCAGCCAAATTAATTAATTAATTAATTTTTAAAAAGACCTCATTTAAGAAAAAAAAAAAAAGACGGTCTTGTGAGTGACAATCATGTCATCAGAGCTTTGAAAAAGTAGATGCTTTAAACAGACGGAGAAGGGGAGGGTGAGTAGGTAAGCATTCTAGGTACAGGAACTTCAATGAGTTGGCAAAACGTTATGCAAACTCACAGTATGTCAGGCAGGAGAAAGTTCATGAAAGCGGGGAAGCCAAAAAAATGGGACAGAATTAGGTGATGGAGTTCCCTACAGACCATGCGGAAGAGACTAGAATTTATTCTACAAAGACAGTCAAGTTTTTAAGCAGGGGAGGGACATTATTACATCTACTTTGGAAAGATAGCCTTGGTGAAAATATGGAGGATTTATGTGTTGCAAGAGCTATCAGAGACAGGAAAATGGCCCTGACGAGGTTTTCTCAACCAGGGTCTGCGAATCTCTTGAGATGACTGAAAAATTGTGTGTGTGTGAGTGTGTTTGTATGTGTGTACACGCGTGAGTATATGCGCTTTCTCAGGAAGAGGGCCTATGCTTTCATCAGATACTCAAGGGGTCACAATCTCAAAAAAGGTGAAGAACTAGAGTTAACACTCACGTGTACAGCGATGGGGAAGGAGCAGTATGTGTGCAGAGAACAGAGTAAATTCATGAGACTCTTTGTAAAGACTGCATTTCTGGACCTGCAATCAGCTAGTGGGTGAGAGTGAGAGGAGAATTTAATGATGACAGTAAAGATCCTAAAGATTCTAGCTCAGTGATTCGCAAAGTGTGAGGAGGAGAGGAACAGAGGGGGTGTCGTTACACTAAGAACAAAAATAATAACAATTTCACTTCAAAGAATCAAATACTTAACCTTTTCACTTAGCTGGAGGTTTTGGCCCATTTTTATGGGCCAAAGTATTTCTGGCTAAAGACAGAGATAAGATGAACTGCAGAGGACTCTGTTTGCATATAAAAATAAAAAGCAGATAAGAAAACAATCTTCAAAGTCTTTTCCAGAGTGGTTTCTCTTTCCGTATTCTCATGGCATCAGGAAACCTCAGGGAGATGGAAACGAATTTAACATACATAAGTAAAGTAAGCTAAAGACAGCAGTCCAGAGAGTGTTAATTTTTTTTCAAATGTACAAAACTTTTTGTATTACTTGAGGTTTCACAAATTAGGGATTTGACTCTCCAGGGTGGATTACCCCTTGAATGAGTATAGCCTCACCCTTGTTTTTATACACATACCATGTATGATGAAACAAATTCACATCTTTAGTAAACCTTTGTTAAGCACACCCTTAAGGCACTTTTCAGTGTCCCTTTCTCTGTGTCCCAACCTCCAAAGTTAAAATAGTCACTGACACACAGCAGGTGCTCAAAGTTGGGTCCAGAACAATGTAATTTCTCACCTCTAGCTTTTCAATTTCTAAGTAAAACAAAAATTTCTGTGGATTTGGAAACCAATTTCAAAGATATCTGCTTTTGTTACATAAGTAAGACATGGAAGAATTCCAACTGTAAAATAAACCCATACTGGCCTAATATGTGTTCCATTACAGGAGCCAGCAAAGTGGTCCAAGGACCATGGAGCCAAAAGGTCCAGGTGTGCTTGTTTAAAATGCAGATTCCTGGGCCCCACCTAGACTCATAAGTCAGAATCCCTGCAGTGGGGTGGGGAGTCCAAATGGTACAGTCACCCCCACATGATTCTTGCTCGCAGTAGTCTGAAAGCCACTGGTCTAAGAAATAGGTGGTAGGGGGAGAAAGAGGGGGGTGAGGACTAGCAGAAAAAACCAGTATGTCTAGAAAGACAACAGAGAAAATCCGCCTGAGTGTCTGGCAGGAGGTGGTAGGGTTAGAGCACCACAAACTTTGATCTCCGGGACAGTCAAGGAAACTGGTCCCACAGATTTCCTTCCCGACTGTTCTTAAAGAAACGATTCTTCTGTGACTTTCTCTGATTCCACGACCTCTGAACTGGCTCTGCTGTTTGAAAATCTGTAAGTCAAGGCTGTAAGAGAAGACGCAGGAGAAGAGGCAGGAGTAAGCACACTGCTTCCCTCACCCTCACTCCCCCCGCTGCCCGCCACAGAAACCACGCCAGCGTGTCTCCCGCTGTCACAACGCCACGCTCAGGGCCAGCACTGAAGCGCACCTCCTGCCACTGCACCCGCTGACCCAGGCCCCCACTTTCTCTCAAGGAGGCCCTCAGGGACCACACAGTCTGGCTGGAAAGGAGCTTGAAGCCGAGTTTACAGAGAACTTCACATGGCCTGGGAAACACTCATTAAAACTGGGGGAGTGGAGCCCTCGTGCACTCTATGAGCGGCTCTCAAACTTCAGCCGGAGTCAACGTCACCCGGAGGGCTGGGTTTCGGATACAGCAGGTGTGGGCACACCTGAGATCCTGCATTGCCAACCAGCTCCCGGCACTGCCGCTGCTGCTGGTTCAGCGCTAGCCCTCTGAGAACCGCTGGGCCTCACTGTCACCTCTGCTGACGCCTCCTCTTTACCACCGAACAGCTTGTTTATCAGGCAGTTTTTTGGCACATGCCAGGGAAAATGTAGATCTAGAGCCAAAAAAACACTTTAGCCCTGAGTGCTAAAGGAGTAAGCAAGGGTCAGGCAGCCGTGTCCAGACACAAGGTTCCAGCAGAAGAGGAGGAGGGAGCAGGAGCAGGGCAAAGTGGGGTGGGCCGCAGAGGGATTAGAAAGGGACAGAGAATGGCTTCGGGAAGGGCAGAAGGCTACAAGGGGTGCCTTCCCTTACCCTAGAGTCCTGGAAGGGCCTGAAATTGCGCGAAAAGGCTGCAGGTCTATGTGTATTTTTTCCTGCGAAGAGTCCATAGTCTCTTCAGGGTCTGTGCCCCCAGAAAAGTTTGTGATCTTCTGCTCTGAGCCAAGCTTCCTCAGAATAGGGCAAATGCGAGTGACAGAGCCCACCAGCTGGCCCATGTGCCACCCAGTCTGCTCCAGCTCTGGGCAAATCAGACCATCCCCAGCCAGAAGAGGGAGGCCTTTCAGGTACCCAAAGCTGCAGGCCCCTCCGAGGCTCTGATTTAGCGTTCTGGCCATCCCTACATTTAAGAGCCTGCCCTGCCCTCAGAGTCTCCTGTGCCCTAAGTCTGGAAGAGGATGCTTTATAGAGAACTGCCCGAACGGCTCTGTTTGCTCTGTCTGACCCACCTCCCAGGACCGAGGGTCCAGTAAGCGCAGCCTCGGGAAGCCTGGAGAAAGCTAAATGGCGAAGGCCAGCGAGTCTGTGTTAAACAGACAGGCACTGATGGGCAGACACCCTGACGGTGTCAGAACGCACAACGGTGCCAGGGGCTCTCTGCTTGTGGATTCAGGCTCAGCCACGCAGGGCAGGCCCCGGAGGAAGAGCCTGTCTGGCTGGAAGGCCAGGGAAGGCTGCTCCTGGAAGGAGACAGCTGCCGCGTGGAGCTGAGAGGGGCCAAGAAAGGAGACCTCGGGGAGCGAGTGCGGCTCCCAAACGCTCACGTCCACACCAGACAGCAGGGCCCTCCTACCCAGACTCCACGCAGCAGCTCGGCAGATCCACCACCGCCCTCACCTCCTCGGTGAAGAATCACACCCGCCCAGGACCGCGGCCCACAGGGCCCTCAGGCTCCCCCGCTGCCTGCAACACTCATGCACACCAAGCATGCCTGCACACACACACACACACACACACACACAGACACACACAGACACACACGCAGGTACACGCACTTCCACTCTTAGCAGCCGAGCTCTATGAATACAACCTTAGCCGACTTCACTGTTCCATTTGTACTTATTATTGTAACTGATGAACGGGTGCAAAAAGAATTGTTCAATGAATGCTTTGGAAGCACCTGATGAAGGCAAATTACTAAAAAAAAAAAATATGCTGTCAAATTTAGCACGGAAGAGATTAACTGTAAAAAGGAGGAAGGGAAATTATTAAAAGTCATGAAAGCCTCTCGAGGTCTTTTCACTTTAAAGAAAGCCCACCTGCACTATGGCTGTGCTTCACGGAAAAACAAAGATGCAGAACTAAGCAAATCTATATTCAAACAAAAGGCCTGGGAGCTACATCCAAAAACTGGTAAATAAATGCGCATTTATAGGTACTTAATTAATATAAAATGTTTAAGGAGCATATGGAACATTTTTTTATGATTTTCTGCTCAACTTTTTTGCAATTTGCTGGCCAACTACCATAGGAATTAACCAAAAACCTAGCAATTCTCCAATTCCTCCTCCTTTTATTATTATTAATTAATTAATTAATTTATTTATTTGGCTGCGTCTGGTCTTAGTTGCAGCATGCAGGATCTAGTTCCCTGACCAGGGATCGAACTCGGGCCCCCTGCATTGAGAGCATGGAGTCAGCCACTGGACCACCAGGGAGGTCCCTCCAATTCCTCTTCTGCAGGGATACACCCCACCCCACATGACCAGCTGCTCTCCCTTTCAACTGGAAAATCCTTGGCCCTGTTACCAGACTGTACCAAAGATGATTTGCAAACCATACAATCTCATTTACTGTGCTCTGTGTTTAGCTTTACTCGATAAAAAGGATTTTATATTAAAACTTAAACCTTAACCACTGCCAAACCTTCCTTAACCTTATCTAATGAGATTTCATAAAACTTAGAACAGGATTGATAAACTGAATAAATATATGAAGAAGTCTATCAAAGCAGTTTCTTAGTGCTTATTATTATTTGTATTCCAGTTACAGAATTTTAAATATTGAAGATTATCTTTAAAAAAACTTTTAAAATTAATTTGTAAATGCAAAAAATGTGGTTACTTACTTTGTTTTGATATATTTCAATCTGAGATACTATATAGTAACAAAAACATTCAAGTTGCAACTACTGAAATGAAATCTGATAAGCAACCTGTCATTTTATTGAACAATTGCCTTGCTCATTTTTTTTGAAACATTTAGTTGCAGAAGCTGTCTTCCTTTAAAAACTGATGCTTTAAAATCCATGTTATTCAAATATCATATATTAATGCATATATGTGGAATCTAGAAAAATGGTACAGATGAACGAGTCTGCAAGGCAGAAACAGAGACACAGATGTAGAGAACAAACATGCACACCAAGGGAGAAAAGGGGGGTGCGGTGGTGGGATGAATTGGGAGATTGGGACTGACATATATACACTAATATGTATAAAATAGATAACTGATAAGAACCTGCTGTATAGCACAGGGAACTCCACTTCGCTGTGCAGTAGAAACTAACACAACATTGTAAAACAACTATACCTAAAAAAAATCCATGTTATAAAAAGATTATTAGGGAATAGCAGCTATTCAGTAGCTCTTCATAATGCGCTTAAACACCAATTTAACTATTCAGTATACTTCTAGCATATTTGTAAGATCTCAAGAGCACTGTGGAATGCTCTGGACTGTCTTAACACACAGGATTCAATGTAACAGAGCGACTTGAGAAGCTAGAACTGGATTTCCTGACTGGTTAATGGGATCTCTTAAATTTAATCCACTGGAGGCCAACGAACGTCATCCTGAATTAAAAAAAAAAAAAGTGGCATTATTAAAAAAACATTTACTTCAAGTGATAGGCAGCCAAAACGGAAACTACAGAGTCCTGTGAATTTTAAACCGTACACAAATGCTGTTACACAAACTCATTTTTCTCTGGTCTTCAAAGTGTTGCCCAAGTTTTTTACAAGTAAGCTCCTGCAGACCTGAGGGGTCTGCTTTACAATGGCTGTTGTCAATTAAAGGTGGGATTCCTTTTCAAGGATCACAATTAAAAGGGCAGATGTACCTAAAAAATGTTAATATATGGCCATCATAAGTTAGTTTTGAAACGACCTCACTACTTAACTTTAGTGTATCAGTCTATAGCATCTATTAAGCAACTGGTATAAAGTAGGGGTCCCCAACCCCCAGGCCGCGGACCGGTACCAGTCCATGGCCTGTTAGGAACCGGGCCACACAGCAGGAGGTAAGCAGCGGGCAGGCCGGCAAGCAAAGCTTCATGTGCTGCTCCCCATCGCTTGCCTTACTGCCTGAATCATCATTCCCCCCCCGTCTGTGGAAAAATTGTCTTCCATGAAACCGGTCCCTAGTGCCAAAAAGGTTGGGGACCACTGGTATAAAGCATTTTGAAACCAACAACAAGCAGTGAGTGATGATGTCATGCACATGTTCCTTTTAAGCCCTCCCCTTAATCCACCTTTCCAACAGCCACTACACACACATACACAGCACACAAAGACACATACACCAGACACACATCACACAGACACCCCCCCACCACCACCAATTTTTCATGGCAACACACACCAATCTTTCATGGATATATCTATGGCTTAAATTTAGCCAGATTTTAACAAAATCTTTATTGATGTATAGTTGATTTACAATGTTGTGTTAATTTCTTCTGTACAGCAAATAAATTTAGCCAAATTAATGTTAATTTCTTCTGATAACCTTGGAAGTATTTTTCAACACTCTTTAGATAATTGACAAAAAGACATTTAGGACTCAGCTCTTTAAAGGTATCGTTATTGCTGTTTTCTGTCTCCTTTAAGGAATGTCTCATGCTTGTCAGGACACAGAGCTGTCACTCAGCTGTGATGAACAGACACTGCCTTGCGGGGCCTGTCGCTCAGCAGAGCCTGGGTTTAGCAGGCTCCCAGGGGACGGCTGTGCTGTGCTGATGTGGACAATAACATCAACTGAAGAGCTGGCTGAAATAAGCACTTTGAATTTTCATTTGTATGTGAGTAGATTAAAGAGATTAAAGTGGTATATCCATAATTATATCATTACAGCTATTAAAAAATAGCTATGCCGACTTCTAATTTAAAAGGTAGATAGTCCATGTATGTTATCTCTTCTCTCTCCTGCATCACTGCTCCCCACCCCCTCACCAAGAAGAGATAAAGCCACAAGGAAAACAGATCCAAATGAGTGGGAGACAGCCACACGTTGTGGAAGAACAAGAAAAAGCAGAGTCGGCAGCCCTGGGCCTGCAGAGGGCATGGCACAGGGAGACCAGTTTGCCTTGAGACCCAGGAAAGGCTCCGGGGTCCGGGCAGCCGGACCAACCATGCAGGGCAGGGGGACAGGGCTGAAGACCAGGGAGTCCATGAAGGCCAAGATGTGAGGACTTGGATCCCCAGGTCCCCCCGCCCCACCCCAGCCTGCTCAACGGCTTCAGTCTGCTTGTTAGTGACTCACTCCTTCATATAAACTGATAACTAAGGATTAGACAAGTTTCAGTAAAACTTTCCAACATTAAAGACAGAAACCAAAAGAAATGAGGAAGGAGTCTTGAACATTTAAAATAGCACAAATAAATAATTTTTAGCAGGGTTGCATAAAAAGATCAAACGTTGCAGACAAAAGAGAGGAATCAATATTTTCCAGCATCAAATTAATAGAGAAGAAAGGTGTTTATCAAGAAAAAAAAGAAGACCTTTCTCAAAATTAGAAAATGCCAAAGGGCTTTCTAAGAGCCCGGCCAAGATGAAAATACACCGTTTGAGGCACATCACAGTGAAATGCAGAAGGAATAAAGAGAAGATGCTAAAAGGTTTCACAGAAAATAGCACGTCACATCAAGGCTTAGGAAATGGAATAGAATCAGAGGTCTCAACAGCACCACTCAAGCCAGACCACAGTAGAACAATGATTTTCAGGTTCAGAGGAAAACACTTTTCAAGCTAGAATTCCATAACTAAGCAAACCACCAACCAGGAAAGAGGCACGAAGGGCCTGGTTCACATCAGAGAGGCAGAGGAGCTGGCGAACCCAGAGCACAGTGGTCAGAGCAGGGTGTGGAGGCCTCCCACGTCCCTCGGTCGCGTTCCTGAGGGTCTCCTCTGCCACGGCTGTCTGTCGGGGGACAGAAAGAGCTCTCCTTCTCCCGGAACTTTCATTCCAAGTGGGAAGGGGCAACTAACAAACAAACATACCCCATTAGGTAAAGAGCTGAGGAAAACGAGCAGGGTGGGGGACAGAGTGTGACCCAGTGGACAGAGTCCTGGGGGTCGATGAGTAGTCAGGTAGGGGGATGCCAGGACCACCTGCCCCCACCAAGGACTAGGTTTCCCACTTGTCCCCAGCCATCTCAGCTCTTCCCGATCCTCTGGGAAGCTCTGCCTGGAGCCCAGGGACCAGCCTAAGTGACCCTAGTCACCACACATCTGGGCCCTGCCAGGCTGATCCTCTGTCCCCTCCCCATGCAGTGGGGACCTTGCAAGGGAGATGGAACCCCGGACAGAAAGGACATGAGCAGTTAAGTCTAAAGCAGTAAGTCCAGGCGCAAACGGGTCTAGGCAACCTGCCAACCTCTACTTCCATAGCTCTTTATGTGTGTTTCCACAAGCCAGGGAGGGCAGAGCAGGTACCACCATCTTCCTCTACAGACCAGAGACTGAGGCCCTGCCAGGCAAGGAATTCGCCCCAGGTCACAGAACACAGCTACAGAGCCCAAACGACAACATAAACCTGCTTCAGAGACCAGCCAACACCGTTTTCCCATTACTCTTCATTTTCTCCATACAGGTAAAAATAAAGCTCAAGCTGTAAGTGGTTCATGAGAACAAAAGAGCTCCCAATTTAGCGTTTAATAAATTATAACTCTACTCCTCCGGGAACTTCTCCTTGAGTTGTCATTTTCTCGCTACCCATGGTAAGAGACAGGTACCAGAACTAGGCTAGACTTACTCCACCTCAGATAAGAAATAACTACAATTCAGGAAAAAAACAAAATGCTACAAGATGGAAAAAAGACAACCTGGAAGAAGAAAGATGTGTCAATGTTTGGATCACTAGCATCACCCAAGTCCCTCCTGGAGCCCACCACCCTGGCCTTC
The DNA here is from genome assembly GCF_965194825.1 of Balaenoptera physalus. Lineage (NCBI taxonomy): Eukaryota > Metazoa > Chordata > Mammalia > Artiodactyla > Balaenopteridae > Balaenoptera > Balaenoptera physalus. The sequence goes on from NC_138883.1 coordinate 149,419,569, forward strand.
CAAACTTCCCGCTCCCCTTCTCTCCCTGCCTGTGGGCTGCAGTCCCATCCTGGATCCTGAGAGCATCCGAGGGTGCAGGATGGGAGGGGTCGCCCAGGCCCACACTGTGGAGTCAGCAGCTGGCCCTGCTGAGCAGGGAAAGCGGGGTGGCCTGTCTCCACCTGGGTCTGGCACAGCTCCCGGAGCTGACTCAAGAACTGAGTCATCATTTGCAACCTGAAGTCAGGCAACTTCTTAGCCAGGTTTAAAACATCCTGTATTTCTACAGCATCTCACAGTTAAACAGTATTTTCACATTTAATCCTCAAAACTCCTGCATGAGAGAAGCACAATGGTGTCTGCAATTTATCTGAAATAAGTCAAAAGAGTAAAATGGATGGATGGATGGATGAATGGATGGATGGATGGAGGGATGGATGGATATGTAACAAAACAAGTAAAATGATCAAGGTAGAAACCAGGTATTGGACGTATGAGTATTCACTGTAACATGCTTTCATCTTCAGTGTATTTTTGGGATTTTTCATGATAAAATCTTTGGGGTGGCTCACCCTGAATAATTTCAACATCCATGTGAATGATTAATTCAACAACCTGGCGTCCAGCTTCGTGACCCTCAATACCTGGGGGGCTCCCTCAGCTCACAGACCTTATCCTCACGCAGAGCAGCGCTGCCTGCCTGTAAAGAAGATGCTGTTTCTTCAGACCAAATTCCTCTCATTCCAGCTCACTGTCCTCACTGGTGCTTCCACCTCAGGAAGAGGCTGAGGGCCCGAACCCCGCCTTTCTCCACGATTTCTCTTTCTTCCATGCCCAGCAGAGACCCCGTGGATCATTAACCAGCCACGCACACTCTTATCAGCTCCCTCAGCAACTTCCCTGAAAACAAGCAGGGCCAGGCACTGTTAGGTACTAGGGATGCAGAGGCAGGAAAAAACCTAAACAGCCCTGCCTCTGGGGAGCTTCTCTGGAGCTGAGCAGCCAGACGTCCAGCAAGCTGTTCAACCGGGGGCGGGGCAGGGGGGGACCCAGCTCCCACCCTGGGCCCCCGGCAGGCCCCGGGGCACACTTGCCTCACCTGTGGTGGACCTCCTCTTTTCCATGGCCCATATCTTCCAGGAGAGCTTACTTTACTCTCATTTTGATAGAGCATGCCTTTCAACTGCTTAAACACTTTTTATTATGAAATATTTAAAATATACTCAAAAGTAGAAAGAAATGCATGATTAAATGCATCCCTCAAACTCAACAACATCAAGATTTTGACAGGGACTTCCCTGGTGACGCAGTGGTTAAGAATCCACCTGACAATGCAGGGGACATGGGTTCTAGCCCTAGTCTGGGAAGATCCCACAAGCCACGGAGCAACTAAGCCCGTGTGCCACAACTACTGAGCCTGCACTCTAGAGCCCGCAAGCCACAACTACTGAGCCCACGTGGCACAACTGCTGAAGCCCGTGTGCCTAGAGCCCGTGCTCTGCAACAAGAAAAGCCACTGCAGTGAGAAGCCCGCACACCGCAATGAAGAGTAGCCCCTGCTCGCCACAACTAGGGAAAGCCCATGCACAGCAACGAAGACCCAACGCAGCCAAAAATAAATAAATTAAAAAAAAAAGATTTTGACATATTTGCTTCACTATCCCATTTTTCTTTTTCTTCTCATTCTTTGCTGAAGTACTTTAAAGGAACTCTCAGCTTTTCGATATGCCTCTAAAAATGCGGAATTTGAAAAACATACCACAATGTCACTATCACATATAACAAAATTAAACATAACTTCTTGCTAGCATATAATACTTAGTGCACAATAAAAATATCCTGATTGTCTGAAAAATGTCTTTTTACCCAAACAGGTTTCAATCAGGATCCAAGCAGGGTCCCCGGATCTGTTCCCTGTAGCTGCAGGTCTCTTAGGTCTCTTAGGGCCTCTGTAATACAGGAGTCACCCCTCCCCCATCTTTGTTCATTTAATGCCATTAATTCATCGCATTTGTTCCAGCTGACCTGGACTTCTCTGCTTGTTTCCTCACGGTGTCATTTGTTTAATTTATTCCTTTCTCTCCATGTCTTCTGCAAACAGAATTTAGCTCTAGCAGCACGATTAAACTCAGGGTACAGTGTTTGGCAGGTATGATTCTCGGGCAGCGCACTGTGCTTCCTCCTGCATCTGATCGGGAGGCCTGCAGAGTTGCAGGCACCTGTCCTAGGATCCAGCAGTGGACTGAGCTGGTGATGGCCTGAACTCTGCACCGCGAAGCCCCCTCAACCTTCCACCCAGTGCTTTCACTGCCTCCATCTGTTACCTCACCAAGGGTCGTACAGTGACGATTTTCTAAGTCTACCATACTTTCCACAGCTCAGAGCTGGAATTCTTCTGCAAAGAACAACTTTCCCTTGTGAGTTACAGTTGTTTACCTGTATTACAGTTCATAACACAAAAGGCAGGACAAGGGCACAATTCTTTCCTTTTACTTACTAACTTTCAGAGTAAGACTACGACCCTAATTCTGAAATAATCCAACAGGGCCCAATGCGTTGTTTGTTTGACTTTCTCTCTCTTTTAAAGTATTCTTATAAACTCACAGGATTTTACATATTCTTTAATTAATTGCATTTTTATGTGTGTGACTCCCAAACTGCCCCATCTTTGTCCTATGAGAGCTCCTTCATGTTGGGTCCTATGTCTCTTGACATGACCCCATTAGTCTTTAGTAACTTCTTGGTTTTCTGGCACAATAAAATGTTCCAGGCTCATCCTGAATATTTCCTGCCCAAACCAGAACTGGCCATTCCTCCAAGGAGCCCTGGCTAGATGCTACAGTCTGGGTGATGGATGTGTTCACTGCTATAGTTATCACCGCTTCTAGGACTGTTGTGTAAAGAGAGCTAGGAAAAATAATTTTAATTTAAAAAAATCAGTTCATACTGATATTTCCAATTGAGATTTCACATCACAGGGGTTTTATTTAAGATCTGCCAAAAGAGAAGATTTTTAACTCTTTCTTTCCAAGTTGTAGGCCTCTCACATTCCTGACTTTAAAAGGAAGGCCTTTAGTTTTTCCCCACTAAGTAAGGTGCTGACTTTGGGGTGTGCGTGTATGCATGCATGTGAGAACGTTTAATCATGCCAGGCTACTACGCACTGAGTCCTATTTTAAAACTGAGCATTTTTTAAGGGATGAGTGTTGAATGTTGTTAAATGTTTTTCTGGCATCTATGGAGATGATCACGTAATTAATTTTTTTCCTTAAATCTACTAACCTAATCTGATAAACTATATGAATGGATTAATAAATCACATTTGAATTCCTGGAATAAACTGTACTTGATCATGATCTATCTTTTTTATGTACCATCAGATTATATTTGTTAGCATTTTACTTAACATTTTTACATTTAAAGTCTCTATCAGACTTTAGTATTAATGTTATATTCACTTCATTAAAAGAATTTGGAAATTTTCCTTCTTTTTTTGTGCTCTGGAACAGTTTAAGTAGTGTTGAGGTCATCTGGGCTTTGAAGCTTTGAAAGAATTCCCCTGTGAGACCATCTGGGCATGGTACTTAAGTTCTTCTACAGTTTTTCCTACTTCATGTATTGTTGGGCCCTTTAGATTTCTGTTTCTAGTAAATTATATCTTCATAAAACATTGCCCATTTCATCTAGGTTTTCAAATATATTTGAATGGAACTGTGCAAAGTAATCTCCTATTTTAAATTTCTTCTGTTTTGATGGTTATTTCTCCCTTGTCATATCTTATTCGGATACATATTGTTTTCTACCCCCACTTTTTTTAAATTAGGGGGGCTAGTAGTTTTTATCTTTTTTTTTTTTTTTAAGTATTTATTTCTTTGGCTGCGTCGGGTCTTAGTTGTGGCATGTGGGCTCAGTAGTTGCAGTGCGTGGGCTCTCTAGTTGTGGCACTCAGGCTCTAGAGCGAACTGGCTCGGCAGCTGTGGCGCTGGGCTTAGTTGCCCCACCGCATGTGGGATCTGAGTTCCCTGACCAGGAATCGAACCTGCATCCCCTGCATTGGAAGGCGGATTCTTAACCACTGGACCACAAGGGAAGTCCCAGTTTTTATCTTTTGAGCTTCACCCTGAGAACCAGATTCTTGATTTAGTCATTCTTCTGTTTTTCCGTTTACTAATCAGTTAATTTCAGTTTTTATATTTACTAATGCCTTCTGTTTTTTTTTTTTTTTACTTTATTGTTTATTACACCAGAGTTTTACTTAGTTCATTTTGTTCATTTTTTGTTTTGATTTTTATTTATGCAGCTATTTATGCTATGAATCTTCCTAAGCATTGTTTCATCCACATTGACTCTGATACAGCATGTTTTTAATATTGTTATTTTCTCAGAATTCTGTTCATGTTTCCCTTTTGATCCAATAACTACTTAATAAAGTTTTAAATGTTCCAGATTGAAGAGTCTTCTTTTTCAAATAAATAAATGACTGTTAATTAAGACTGTACCTTGGAGCAAATGGACATTCTTACTCCACTCTAAAAATTTCCACATAAAGGAAGTTTTGTTTTTATTTTTACTTGCTTTATCTTTTTCTTTGTGTGTGGTTATCCCTCTTCTTCTGGTCCTATAAGTTTTACTCCAAAGATGTGATGCTTCTGGTGTACACTCTTGACAGAAAACAAAGTCAAACCATAGCTCCGTCACTAACCAGCTGTAAGACTTGTTAGTCTACAACTAACCTCTCTGGGCTTCAATATCATCCTCTATTTAAGTAGGGCATTGACTCCAAGGTTTATTCTAGGTCTAAGTTCTATAGCTTCACTGGGAGTGACAATTACTTCCATTTTCTATTTGGAATAAATTGGCACTCAAGTAATATGCTACTCCTCACTTGTTCTTGAACTTTAAAGCAGAGGAATTTGGAGAGTCTTGTGACCACTTTTTGCATTTCCCTCTTGACAATCATGTATCTTCTTTGAATGTTGATGAAAATAATGAGTTCATGTCAAGTTCATGCTTATTATTAGTTCACTTCATGGAACTATTTTAATGCCAAAAACTTTAAAGGAAGAACATGATCACTTTTTTTTTAAACTTGAATTTGCCAGGCATTTTACGTAAATTCTCAATAAATCTTCACCCTAAAGGTAGGTGATATTATCCACTTGAAAACAGAGGAAGTGATTTTTAAAACTGACTGCTTTTCTTGGGCCTCAAGGTGTTGGAAAATCCATCATTTGAACCTAGCTCTCTATGGAGGCAAAGTCTGCCCCAATTCACACTGATCTGCTAAAGGTCAACCATGTGTTCTTTCTGGTTCCATCAGGTCACTGGGTTTTTGTTATTCCTTTTTCTTAGGCTTTAAAAAAAATTGTGGTAAAATACACATAACATGAAATTTACCATTATAACCATTTTTAAGGTATAATTCAGTAGTGTCAAGTACATTCACACTGCTGTGAAACTAGTCTTTTGTTTCTATTAATTTCTAATTTTATTCAGAATATGTTGATTTATTTCTTTTTTTCAAAATTGTATGAAGTTTTTTACAATCAACTAATATAAGGTCAACTGGTATCAATGATCCACATGCACGTGAAACCAAGGTAGAGTCCCCATCCCTGGGGTACATAGTTCAGCATGTGTCTACAGGTCTCCTAGCTGATCACCTACTTAGGCATCTACACCCTCACACACTTTTGCACTTGATCTGTGTAATCAGAGAGCACGTTAAACACCCCTACTTATCAGCATGTGCTATTCCTCCTTGCAGCAACAGTTCCTGCTTTAGGAACATTGTTTCTGTGTTATTAAAAGCACAGATATTAAAAACTATCATTTTTTCATTGTAAATCATAGCTTTTTGCATTATACGGTATCTCTGTCTCATGTGATCTTTTTTGGCCTAAATTCTACTTTGTCTGATATCAAGACTTTCTTTTTACATATATTTTCCTGGAACATCTTTCCCAACCCTTTATTTCTAACACTTCTCAATCACTTTAAGTGTGTCTCTATACACAGCATAGAGTTAGATTTTACTTTACCAATCGGAGACTCTTTAACTTTTAAAAGCAACTTAGGTCTATATACATTTATCATTATGACAGATTTCCGTAATAATACTCAACATATATTGTGAGGTTTGTTTTCTTTGCTCTGTTTTTCCTTTTCTAGTATTTCTTTTGGTACTTAGAAAGTTTTGTATTTGTGTTCTACTAGCTTCTTTATACTAAACCTCTATGTAATATTCTTAGTCATCTCTTTATTCAGCTATTACCTATTGGCTTCACAACTGGAAAATTCCAGAATTATCATTCAGAGCTGGAGATAGGCTATTTTCACCATGACTACTCATGATAAAGTAATGCGTGAAATAAAAAGGAAGATTTTCGGACTTTCCTGGTGGCGCAGTGGTTGAAAATCCGCCTGCCAATGCAAGGGACACGGGTTCAAACCCTGGTCTGGGAAGATCCCACATGCCGCAGAGCAACTAAGCCCATGTGCCACAACTACTGAAGCCTGTGCGCCTAAAGCCCGTGCTCCGCAACAAGAGAAGCCACTGCAGTGAGAAGCCCGCACCACAACCAAGAGCAGCCCCCACTCGCCACAACTAGAGAAAGCCTGCGCACAGCAATTAAGGCCCAACACAGCCAAAAAATAAATTTAAAAAAAAAAAAAAAAACCTCATTAAAAAAGGAAGATTTTCTAGGGAGCATAAAAAGAATGCAACTTTTCCCTCATTCCAAAGAGGGGAAAGAGGGAAATTCAGAAAAATGAAGAGAGTAGTAGAGAAACTAAAAAAAGAAGCCATTCAGAAATACGGGAAATTAATGCAAAAGTCAGCAAAAGTTACAGTCTATTAAATTGATATTTAGTAATTTTGGTTTGTAAACTAAGAGATTAACCCTGAGGCTACACATACACAGTGTATTTATAAAGGGCCATGCTTTTAAGTTTCTAAGAAAATCTTCAGTTACCAGTTTAGAGTCTTCTAAAATTAAAGTAAAAAGAATTAATTGGTGTGAAAATACAAGGGTTAGCTGTGTGGGAAAATGTCTAATTGAGGGTTGTAAGTTTCTTGTATCTTGAGAAGAATAAATATTTTGAAGAGTAACACTGAAGGTGGCATTTTAAAAGACATTAAATGCTTATTAAAAGCCACAGGAAAAGTAGTGGAAAGGAAATGGTAATAGAACAGTCAAAGAAAAGGATAATGGAATAATAAACAGGTTAACATTAGAAAAATGATTATTAACAGTAATAAAAAGATATCACTACAATTTCAATTAAACATAAAGCAGTGGAAGGAAATACTGAAATACTTGACTACATAAAAATTCTAAACTTTTACTTATAAACTTCCAACCTTATATATTTGAAATAAAAAAGCATAAATGGCCAAAATGTAAATTGGCCATATCCTTTCAACCATCAAATCTACTTCTAGAAATTTACCCATAGAAGACAATCACATAAATATGCAAAGATATATATGAAGCAGTGTTCAAAAGAGTGAAAACTAGGAAATACTCAAATATCCACAAACAATGGATAGGGTAAATAAACTATGGTACATCCGCAAAAAGGACTACTGCTACAGCCATAAAAACATACAGATGTTGGAGAAAGTCACGTTAACAAAGAAACTTAGTGCCATAAATTCATGACCATTGCTCCCAAATGGGGCCCCTACACACTCCCTCTGACCACACAGACTTACAGGTCCTTCTCCCGAGCCGACCAAAGCTCTCCTATCAGCAATAGAAAGGAATAAAGTACTAACACACACTACAACATGGAAGACCATTGAAAACATCATGCTAAGTGAAAAAAGCCAGACACAAAGGGCCACATAGTGTATGAAATGTCCAGGGCTGGGGCGGAGGGTTTGGAATGGGGGAATAAGGGAGTGATGGCTAAAGGGAGTGGGGATTGGGGGGGGAATGAAAATATTCTAAAATTGATTGTGATGATAGATGCACAACTTTACAAATATACTACGAGCTGCTGAATCATACATTTTAAATGGGTGACTTGTATGACATGTATAATATCTCAATAAATGTATTAAAAAAAACCAAGTTCTCCCATATGCTGAATATCTTTACAATGCCCCGTTACGACCTCAGTACTCTTATCTTTAAAGCTGAATATGCCTTATTTGTTTATCCTAGTATATCTGTGAGTTTCACCATCTGTATGCAACAAGCCAGCTCTATGCTCATCTGTTACTCCACCTTTCTAGAAAGCCATCTGACAAGACATACCAAGAGCTAAAACAACACTTGTCATCCATTGATTCAAATTTTCTCTTTTAGAAATCTATCATAAGGAAATATAAATTTAGAGATTTATATTCAAAGAAGTAATTTTTTAATTTGGGAAAAAAATGCAAGCAATCTAAATGTTTTAACAATCGAGGAATCAATAAACTGTAATATGTACATATAAGGAATAGCAAAAAGTCATTAAAATGTCTTCAAAGAATATTAAAAAAAGTGGAACACAAAGAGTATAGACAGTGTGGGTCCCTGTTACGTACATTACACGTGCCTGCGACACGGATGTGGGGGACGTCCATGCCGTCTCTGGACACCAGCCCCCCAGCCCCAGCACCACCGTGCTCGTGTAGTGTGACCACACTGCCTTGCCACAGGGACAGGGGCTGATCTGGGGGCGGGATGGGCAGTCAGGGACCCTTCCCCGGAAATGTGCAACTGAGACCATGAGATTCAACCCGGCTGCTCCGCTGAACTGCAGAGGCCTGACCCATTGGCTGGGCCTGCAGTTATCTGAGGAATGCTGCCGGGGTCTCTGCTTCTGCCCTGACACTTGCTACACTTGAATGCCGTGTTCTCAGCGTTGGCTGGAAGGCAGGGCCGGGAGTCTCCCAGCACAAGACGGCTGGCTGGAAACAGTGAAGCTTACCCCCTGGGAGCACTGCTGGCGAGAATCCACCTGTGCCAGCAGCTCCCTGCAGCATCCTCTCATTTAACCTGCTCCAACCACAGAAAATAATCCAAGAGCCAATTCTGCTACACCAACAACTAGAGTCCAGGCCAGCGAAGCTTTCTATCCGCTGGTCTAAAGCGTGGGCCGTGGGTCCAGCCACACGTCCTGCGGGCTGAGCGGATTGTGCACTCTCGCCCAGGGTTGTGGTCGGACCCTCAGGCCCTGGACGTCCCGGGCTGCGCGCATCTCCCTTCAGCTTCCTCCTGTCCTGGGAAGAGACAGCAGCACGGCAGAAACAGCGAGAAGTGCCATGAACTGTGAAGGGGAATCTTCTCAGCCTCCCCAGCTAAGCACCCTTCTCCGAGAGCGCTTGGATCTTTGAGAACAGAGCAGACCTGCCGCTGGTGCATGGGGATGGAGAGAGGGAGGCCGTCTGGTCCCTGAGACCAGGCTGTGTCCTCTCCTGTCCTGGTCATTAAAGCCAGTCACTCAGCACCTCCAGAGCCGCAACACGGGGACACAACGTGCGTCTCACTGAAGGCTCTCATCAAACAGTACTTCTCATCCCTCTTCTGTGCTACCTCCTTTTCTATTAAAAAATACAACATTTAAAAACAGAGATACCCACTTGGCTGCTGTGGACATAATAATTACAACCTGTAAACCATGGCATTCACCAACAGCCCAGGAAGTCATTCCTATAAACACACACACCCCTCTTCCTGCTTGTATGTATTGTACTTGGAAATACCGGTCACACTGAGTCAGGGCTTCTGGAATTCATGAGCAGGTCAGTCAGCAGTTTCTGATGCATTCTCCTTGATCTCTCTGACCGGCAGATCTTCCTCTTTTACAGCTTGATTGAGGTACATTTCACACATCATAAAATTCACCCATCGAAAGGGTAAAGTTCAGTGGTTTTTATTATTTACAGGCAGATCCTGACCAGCATAGAGTGGAAGATAATAAAAGTCTGTTCTCAGCCGGCATCTTCGTCTTCCCCTCCTCTGCTGTTTTCCTGGGCGCTCCATCTAACCCCTGGCCATCTTCAGCCCCTTGGGGGCCGCAAGCCTGGGAGGGAGCCCTAAGCCAGGGCAGCGGGCTTGGCTCACTATGCCATGACCCCAACACTCCCCACAAGGGAACAAACTCTAGGCTCAGAATACATGATCTTATTGAACACCAGAAAAACAAGGATAAAAAGCAAGTGAAAGAAATAAACATTTTTGTATACTTTTAAAGTATAGAGAGCAAGTTGAGAGTTTATAAGCAAAAGCTGAGTTTTTTAAAAAGAGCTTTTTGCATAATCTTTGTCCTTATTCCTACAAATAATTAAAATCTCACAAATGACCATAGGGACCCATCGAAGAGTAAAGAATTATTTACTGTATAAGGAATGAATTATTTACAGTATAAGGAATGAATTCACATGTGTGATGAACAATGAAAGGCCCAAAGAAATGAAAATCCCAGAAGAAGCAGGGTAAAAACAAAGCATAGGGAAACATGATAGAACTGTATCTAAATACATCATAAATCACAGTAAGTATAAATAAATGAAATGTATCTGTTAAAGTGGATAAAAATTTAGATTTTGTAAAAAGAAAAATAAACCCCACAAAATCCACAGAGACACATACAGATACAGAGAGGTTAAGAATAAAAAGAGGAAAAAATATATCTATGGGAGGAATTGAGATTCTGGGAATGGTGGTCTGGGTAATTCAGATTAAGCCTCCCTCTGAACATAACTGGAAAAACATAAAGAACATTTTCTTGAAGGAATCACAGAACCAACCAGATAGCAAAGAACGGCCAAGCCAAATCCTGCGAGAATGGAGGTCTGGGAAGGTGAGCCAAGCACACGGGGGCCACTCTCCCCTGAGGGTGTCCTCTGATTCCGGGGTGTGGCTGAGCAGCTCTGTGACTCCATCCAGGGATCAAGGGACAGAAACTGGAGTCCAAGGCCCACCAAGTCAGAGTGCCTGGGAAATCCTCCTTAATTTGGGTTGGGATTCTGAAGGAGTGCTCCCTCCAAATAAAGAAACAACCAGGTCTTCACAGGCACTTCACAGGTTCAGTTCTGAACCACCTAAGTCCTTGGAATTGGACTCAGGAGTTGCAACAGATTCCAAGTGCCTGGCAGAAACACACACAAATGCACTGTGGAAGAAGACTAGACCTCAATTTATTTTTAATTTTTTAAATCTTTTTGGCACTCACTCAATAAAAAATAACCAGACATACAAGAAGACAAGACTCTATGGAAAAAACCTCACAAGCAATAGAATACTCACACAATCACTCTGAATATTAGAGAGTGAGACACAAAGTGTAAAATAACTTTGTTATTGTGTTCAACAAGATAAAAGACAAGACTGTTCAGACAGAGAGTTGGAAACTGCAAAGAAGAACAAAGAAACATATGAAAAGAGGCTCAATCTCATTAATTATTACAGACATGCACACTAAAACCACGATGTGCTACTACTACACCCCAACTACGATGGCTAAAATTAAAAACCTGACAACACCAAGTGCTGATAAAAATAGTGTAACGGGAACTCTCATGCAGCACTTGTGAGATTATAAATTGTTTAAACCACTTTAGAAAACTGTGTAGTGTCATCTAATAAAACTGAACACATGCACAAGCTAATACATAGTAATTCTACATGTAGGTTATACAACCAGCAGAAACACACGCACATATACACCAAGGGACTTACACAAGTAAACTTCTAACAGCAAAACTTGATCACTAGAAGGAAAAAATGGATAACCCCAACTATCACAGTAGCAGGAGTTAACGCGCTTATTTCAGTAAATTAATTGATCAAGTAGAGAAAATCTGAATAACAACTAATAAGCCTAATGTAAAGAGATTAGAGAACTCATTATCTTCAACCCACAGGCATTTTTTAAAAACTGACTTTATTAGGCAATAATGCACATTTCAACAATTATCATAGAATCATTATCACACAGACCACATTATCTTACAACAATGAAATCAGAAATCTGGGGCAAAAAGGTAACCAATTTGTGTGCCCTTCTTCTTGGAAATTTATGGACACAGCTCCAAATAATCATAGGTCAGAGAAGAAACCATAAAGGATATTAGAAAATACTTAAAACTTTAATGACAATGAAAGAACTAAATATTGAAATATACAGGACTCAGCTAAATCACTACTTAGAGAGAAATCTGGTGTTTTAAGTGTATATTAGAAAAGAAGACTGAAAACCACTGAGCTAAATGTGCAACTCAAACATGAGAGGAAGAATGAGCAGAGGGTAAGAGGGTATGAGCAGAATGATGAAACTAAAAACAAACCATAACAAGAAGCAACACAATCAAAAGCTGGCTCTTTGACTAAAGAAAAATATAGTAGGTATAAAGAAGCAATATCAGGAATGCAAAAAAGGGTCACAACTACACATACAGCTGACACTAAAAAAAAAGACAGAATACAGTAAACAACTTTTTGCAAATACAAGTGAAATTTTGAGGGAGAACAGACAGTTTTTAAGAAAAATATAACATCAAAATTAACTCAAGAAGAAATGTAAAACTTGAATAAACCTAGAAGCACTAAAGAAATTGAATCAGCAGTTCAATATCTACTCCTCAAAACATACTAGAAACAAACAAAAATCAGCTCTAGATGATACTTCAGGCACGTTATATCAAACATCCAAGACGCAGATAAATCTCTACACAAACTACTCCAGAGAAGAAGAGAAGGAATCATTCCCAACTCATATAATGGAGATAGGAAAACCCAGAAACCAAAGCACATAAGAACAGCACCAACATCTCAGTTTCTAACAGATGTAAAAATCTTTCTAAAAATGTTAGGAAACCCAATTTTGCAAAGTCTTAAATAACAACAACAACATTTTCAAGTATAATTTATCCAAGTAACACAAAAACAGTTTCATACTAGAAATTACAATAGTAGAATTCTGTAATTCACCACATTGATATGAACATGTCAATTAAGATCAGGGGAGAAACACTGCATTATCTTAATAGGTATAGAAAAAGTACTCTTTAAAATTTAACACTCATTCATGACACAAATTCTTAGAAAACTGAGACGAGGAGTTCTCTAACCTGATGAAGGTGATCTACAAAAATATACAGCAAATGCCACCCTTAAGGACAAAGCATTAGAAGCTAAGGGGCCATTATCATGGCCCCCATCCAGCCGTGCACTGGAATGCCCGGCACAGAGGGAAGACAGCATGGTGGCATGAGGGCTGGGACCAGACAAACCCATCACAACACGCAGGAAGCAGCAGAGTATACAGAGAATCACCAAGAAATCCAGACACTATTAGAATTAAAATGACAGGCTGCTGGTTATAACACGAAAATACACAAGTCGTTTACACATCTATACATCAGCAAAGTTAGAAAGTGAAAATAAAATTTAAGCCATTTACAATGACCAAAAACTCTGTAACAAATCTAACAAGTCATACAAGATACAACTTTACTGAAAACCATTTTAGAATAGATAGATAGGCCATGTGCTCTATCCAAGTATAATAAGAGTCCAAACTATAAAGAGATTAATTCTCTCCCATTCTAATTCTATATATTCAATGTAATTCCAATCAAACTCCCATGGGTGTTTTGTGTGGAATTTGACAGATTGATTATAAAATGTGTAAGGAAGGTCGAAGGGCCAAGCGTAGCGAAAGCAACTTTAAATAATTAGGGTGAGGTGGGAAGGCACCTACCAGTTTTCAAGATTTGTTTGTTAGTTATAGTAATTAACACAGTGTGGTTTTAACACACGACTAGGTAAACAGACCAATGGAAAAGAAAAGGGAGAAACAGATCCACACATACATGGGAACTTTCTGTTTGACAGACAAGGTATTACAGATCAGTATGAAAGGATGAAACATTCCATGTATAGTATCCATACTGAAAATAATAAGGCAATCTCTGCCTTTCACCACACCCAAAAAGTAAATTTCTGGATTAAAGACTCAAATGTGAAAAGCAAACATTAAAACATTTTAAAAGATATATGGGAGAACATCTTTATGGCTTGGAGAAAGAAAGGGGTCTTTAAATAAGACATTAAAAGAATAAAAATCATAAAGGAAAAGACCAATAAACATGCCTACATTAAAATGATGAACACGAAATAGAAAGGTAAACCACAGACAAGATGTTTGCAATGCATATTACCATTAGAGGACTAATAACTAAAACATACAAGGAATTCCTACAAATCAATAATCAATCTTCTCTCCAAATAACTTAGCTATTTTTACAAGTGTGAAAAGTCTCCCTTTTTTTGCTTCCATTTTGAAAAATGAATATTTAGCTTCTCTGAGAGTATTCTTTTTCTCTTATTGTCATTTCCAACATAGAATTCTAAAACTGATTTGAATAGTATTAGAACTATTAAAAATATATTAAAACTAATGTACTTTATTTTTATGATTATAAAATAACTCATAATTGTAGACATTTTATAAAGATATTAAAATACACATTTGAAATATTAAATAATTAAAATGTTAAAATTAAATGGAAAAGAAACAAATTTAGAAAAACATAAAAATCATTAATAATCCTTCATGTACACACACATCCTTGCTAATATTTTGGAATTTTTTTCTAGACTTTGTTTCTATTAATATATACAGACCTGTATCAATATATTACACTGTAATATATACATTAACCTAACATGCATGACAAGTTGGGTCTCAAGTGAGGGCAGGTCATTTCAAGTGATGACACCCATCAATCAGCAGGAGATGCAAGCAGATTCAGGAGGTCTTCTTAGAGCAACAAGAGTTAAAACCACTCTTGGAGGAAGGAACTGTAACAGGAGTGAAGGCTTAACACCGGGATAAGGACCACATTAAGATGGTGGGTTAAAGAACTCCTGGAAAAACAGAAGGCAAAATCGGAGAGGTTAGGACGAGAAGCAGGATGTTGTGGAAGAATTTCAAGAAGAGGATACTGCTCAACTGCCAGATCCTGCAAAGAAGTTAAGGAGAATGAGTGAAGAAAAGGCATCCAAGAGGGCCATGGTGAAAATATCAGATTACAAGGATGTGAAGAAAACAGGAGATAAAGATGTGTGTGTGGACCTCACAGTCAGCAAATCAGGCAGGAAGCGAAGGTGACAAATCAGCGGAAGTTTAACCCAATCCACTGAGAGACTGCGGATGCAGGAAGAGAGAGAAAAGGAGGACGCAGAGGCCTGAGGGCAGCGGGAGAAAAGGAGTGGCGTCACCACAGAGCTGTTCCGAAGCTGATGACAGACAGGAGAGCCTCAAGCCAGGTAAACTTGGTCATTTTACCACTAAGATCTGGCATGGGACAAAAGTCTATTTGAATCAAGACGCATCCCCACTAAGCTGCTGTATCTGACAGAATACTAGAAATACAGAAAAAGAAAAAGAAACCCTCATTATGTCTTTGCTTCAAGTCACTCATGGCAGGAGAACCAAGATTTGAGAGAAACTTCATAAAAATTGACGCTAAGGGGAATTTTTAAAACTAGCTAACCACTGACACAAATGACTGACAAGCTCTTATTTCCTTAAAAGAAGGAAAGTCCTGATTTATTTAATATTATTTTTTGACAGTGTCTATCCACACGACTGGAGAATGCTACACGTAATGAATGTTTCTGTGCTACCTGGTCAACTGCATAATTGCTAGTTTAAGATACAAAATTAAAAGCAAAACAATCCAAGGTGGAATAACGAAACCCATGTTTTCCTAAACATCTGTGATTCCAGCAGGAATGTGATGACTCACGGTTCTCTGTAGGTAACAGGGACGCACGGCTGGGGCTGTGACCTTCCCAGCTCCCTCCACATCCTCTACACCCCTCCTCACCTCGCCCCACCTTGAATGACACCAAGTTAAAACAATAATGAAGACACCCCCAGCGCCATAAACCCAACAAACTGGAGAAACAAGAACGCTAACTGACCTCTTTAATTACTCCTTAAAAAAAAGATCTAAAATTTATGCATAATAAAATTTTAAAAAGAACATTTATCTTCTGAGTGTATACATGATTAAAGCTTATGACTGAAGTATTTGGAACTTCTAAAGTGGTTTTCAACTTCAAATACAAACATTTATTAGAGACAAAAGCTAATTAGCTTTATTTCAAGGAGGGTGTGAAGAGCTGATGTGATCTGAGGAAGTAAATAAAGCTTGCACAGATTTTCATTTGACTGTGAATTTACAAAATGTTCGATAATTCTAATTTCTGAAATAGTTCTCATCTTCCTATAGGATAAGATAAATTAGTCACCTAAGGGTGGAGGTCTCTGAGGTAATATCAAATCCAGGCCACTAGAGGGAAACTCTCAGAAGTGTCTGGAGAATGATCTTCGAAATGAAGCCACAAAGTACCCACATCCTCCCACCTTCCACGCATGCTTCTTCTATTTACCTACACGCGCCCCTAGCAACACCTGTGCATCTCCTAACACTCAGCATTTAACTCTCCAGTTAGTTGAAACCACTCCACAAACCATTTCTTCTCTCTTCCTTCAGAGGTTCCTTATTCTCAAATTTCTCAAATTTTGTTCAATTTTAAACTCTTTATATTTACCTTCTAAACATTTTAGTCACCTCCTCTGCTCCAATCAGAGGAGCAAGTACTCGACTCTCTAAGCCCCTATCGCTTTCAGCAATTACTGTCAGGCATTTTCTTAAAATTCTTATGTCTCCAGTAAGGTGCTGGTGGCTTCACAAGAGTCGCCCAGAGCAGTGTTAACACGACCAGGGAAGGACAGTGGGGAATTGCCATTTCACCGCCCGTGGTCACTCCAAATGACTTGACCAGCTCTGGGAGGACCCTGACCCCCACTCCATTCCAACTGTCCACTCCCAAAGCCACACCTGGTCTCAGTCGCCACTACTCCCCTGACAACTTCTTAAACTTCTACACGCAGAACTCAAGCCAAAGCTCTTGAATTCTGCACCAAGGCCCCAGCCGCCCGATCCCTTCTGATTTCATGTCCTGGTCCCAGGGGCCATCATCTCCGTCATCCTCTCACCTTTAATCTCAATTCCCCCCGTCCTTCACTGCACACTCCCTTCTGAACCGGCCAGCCCTCTCTCCACTGCGCCCCCCAGGCTTCGGAGCCCTTCTGGAGAGAATCACACAGGCTCGCCCCATGCGGTCATGGTCTCCGACCTCTGGGGTCTCTCAACCATGCCCGGCAGTCCCTACTCATGTTCCCAGTCATTCCCTCTCTCTTTGTCCCTCAGCAGCAATCCTGCATCATCACCTCTCTAGAAATCTTACCTACTCCTTCTTCCTCGACTGGCAATCTCAATGCCCTCTTAGAAAATGAAACTACCTCCCAGCCCCACCTTACCTCTATACACAACTATTCATTCAGTTCCTCCTCTCTGGCGGGGTGGGGTCCTTACTCTGTGCTGTGAATTCCATCCACCACTGCCCCCCACCCCGTCCCCACAGCAGCAGAGCCCTCCATCTCTGTCCCTGCTCCCTCTGGTATCTCTGAAGTTTCCCCCAGGCATATAAAGATGCTCAGTACTCTCCCATTTTTAAAAAATGGCATATATTGAAAATGACAAACTTCTACAGAGTATGTTTAACTCTCACTAAATACAGTGGTCTGCTCACCCTTCACTGTATTATTTTATCTGTGTTGTCAGTACCTGGCTCCCCTGGTCTTTACTGTAGACACTGATGCTCATCCCTGTTGCTTTGGCTCCAGCAAGTTCCTAAGCTGCTGACCAAGCGTCCAGCCTTCCTGTGGGATCTAGAGGGCCACCCACTGGCTCTCCAAATTGAGCGTTTCTTTCTCACACCTGCAACTCTGATCACTCAACTCTCGGCTTGGTTTCAGCTTGGACTCCGTCCAGGTACCTGCTGGGACTGCAGTGTGACCCTGGACGCCCACTTACTGCACTCATTTCCAACCAATGTCCAGGCAAAGGATCAGCTTTTTTCTGCTGAGGGTCCTGATTTCCTCTTAAGCCCAGGAATTATCAGGGGTCCTTTCACTCTCAATTTCACATCACTATACTTAGCTGAATAAAAACCTGGCCTTTAGACTGCTCTACCCTGGGTTGACAGTTAGACTCTGCATTCAGGACCCTGGCTGCTCTGCTGGAGTCCAGCTACATGGCCGCTGGTCTCCTCACCCCTGGCTCCCTTGCTTGCAATTTCCTCTCATTTTCTACTGATCTCCAACCCATCTCTCATCAAATCTACAGGCAAACACCCATGCCACAACAGGTGGTCATTTCATTCACTACTTATTTTAAGTTGTGGTAAGTGTTATAACCAAATTCTGAAATCTACATTACTCTTTTAGCGGTCAGCAAACAACACTATTACAGACTCCGTTATATTTCATAATAATATATTATATATAATGTGAATGCTCTAGGATTTATGCTCAGAGAAGATCATCATTTTAAGAGTACAGTATATGTGAAACTGTTCAGTCAGTCAAAAACAAGGAGAAAAGGTTAATATCAGGTGGTCATATCCTGGAAAATCAAATCTTGAACAAAGATTTAGGGATCCTTAGACTTACAAGTGTATTGGTTTCTAATGGATTATTTCTTGATGGTCTCATCTTATACCATCCAAACAAAGGAACTGATATTATGTTTTTAAAAAAATGATCCAAAAAAAAAATGATCCAAAATAAATCTGAGAAAACAGGAAAATTTTATATATTGTATATTCTGAAATGAAAACGAAGAAAAAGCCAGCATGCTAAAACCCAGTGGCACTACCGTACTTCTTCATGTTCACACCACAAAGCAGAATTTAATAGCTTCAAAAAGCAGTTATCAGATACCATCTACACAGGACATGCAAAGGAAATAACAAGTATACAACCTAAAACAGACAACACTGACCCTGTCCAAGACACAAAATGACATGCAGAGTCACACTGAACACACCATCTTCCTGAGAGTAAGTCAAGAAAGGCAACGGCATGACTCTGACCCTTTCCTAAAGGATGGTCTTGATAACTCAGCAGCTTCAGTAAAGCTCCTCTTTTGCCCTGGTCAAAATGCACTTAAATATGAGAAAGTACAAGGAAAAGCATTTCTCTTCACTAGAAGGAAATCTAGTTATCAGATGCTAAATCCAAGTGTTACGCGAAAACAAAATTTAGATGAAATAAAATATGGCCCTGCCTCAAAGCATTAGCAAGTCTTGCCAGTCTCAATGTACCTCACTAACAATTTCAAGGCGGAAAAAATAAACATTTGAACCATTTAAAATTACACAGTCCATTAAACATTCTGCTGTGCACACAGAACACACAGTGTGCTTATTTTACTTGACATGTAAAAAGAATAACATTTATGTGGAAGCCAAAGGTTAAACAGATTTTTAAAATATGAACAGTAGCAACAATATACTGAATTATATACTATCCAAAATGTTGAAAATGAATTTTCATGCTAAAATAGTAGGAAAATACCAGTGATTATGAGTTACTGAAATAAAATGCAGTAACTCAAAGTATATAGTTAGATCAAAAGGAAAAAAGTAAAATATTTAAGAAGCTAGTTCATGATTTTCATTCTAATTATAATAAATCTTTCAAAATTGAATAAACAATAGAGAATGGAGAAAAAAAGTTAATAAACGCTTACAAAGATGGTTCATGTTACATTAAAATATGGAAGTGACCATCAAAACATGATTTTTAAAATGATCAAAAGCTAAAGTCATGTTTGGAGTACAGGTATATAGCTAGTTTTAAAGAATTTCAACTAAGTTACTTTTTTTAAAAAAATCAACAAAAAAGCTTGACTTCTTTCTGGCGGCACAGAGTCCTTAAAGAAATGTGGAAGCACTTTCATTTTTCATTGCAAAGACGAAAACAGTCACTGCTGTCATTCTGCTACCAGTTATCCTCCAGTCATCAAAGTCCCTGGCATTTAAATCACCTTCAGACAAGCACAGGTGGCTCCAAATTCTACTCCGCCCTAAGCAGCACCTTCTAAATATCAACAGCTTCCAGAAATTCAAACAACCAAAACAACTTCAAATTGGAAAGGCCTTCCACTTCCATTCCACATTAAAGTCCATCAGTCACAAATTTAAGCAGAGATGTGACAGGCGAGAAGTACGAAGAATGAAGCTGTTAGGCAGCCAGGCCCCAGAGGCTGTCCCCGCCTGGGCGGCAGGTCACTTGCTGGGGAGCCCTGCCCCCAAGTGGCCACCAGCTGCCCTGCCCAGGGATGAAGGGAGAAGGCCACCCGGGCTGTCCTCCTGCGAGGACACTCTCCCTTCCCAGGCTCAGGCCCGGTTTCCTGACCAGAAGGAAAACAGCCGCCGGACCTGCAGGTGCCTCACGGAGGGGCCCTCGAGGGGATTCAGCCAACGTGGACTTTCAAGTTCTGAGCCTGTTTGTTCTGGGAGTCAGAGTGGGACTCCCAGAACAAACAGGCCACACCAAGATCTGGGGAGGACTGAGTCTTGTGCCCGCACCCAGATCAGGCTCTGAAGAACAAGCCCTCCTACAAGCCACGACGTCACCACTGAAGGGAAATGACTATAGTATTACCCTCCCCCACTTGCCACAGGAAAGAACACAGTAAAGCACTGAGGACACCAAAGCCTTCCCTCCGCCTGGTGTCTTCTCTCAGGGCCGCCCCAGCTCAGGCCAAGAGCTGGCACCCCGCTGAGCATGCCTGCACCCCCTCTGCACCAGGCCCACAGCCAGCCCTCACCACTATCTGGTTACCACAAAATGTTGGGCTTCCCTAAGATAGAAGACGGCATAGAGATAGAAAACTACACATTCTGAATCTTCCATTTGTCATCCTAATGCTCAGAAGTCACAGAATAACCAAATAAGTTAAAATGCTTTTATTTAGACTAGCAAGGACAGAATATCTGCTTCAAAGACAAATATAACCAATTTCTACCTATCCTTGAAATTATAGTGTGTGTGCATACTGACACAGGTAAGTACATTATTTGTTATGTTCCCCAGAGATTATTTATTCTGTTCAGTAACAAATATGGAAATCAAACAATTCAGTTTCTTGAGTTAAAAGTAATGAAATAATATAAGATCACCTCTGAAAACCTGAAGCAGATCCATTTTAGATAAAAAACAATTATGTCCAAAGACTTACTCATTCAGCACACAGGAAAATATTCTTTTTATTTCTGTAATTTCAACCTCCTTTGGCCTGCCTGCCTGTCACTCCACTGCCCTTGGCTAATGTCACCAGCTACCTCCAAAAGCCCCCCACCCCGCTCACCACTGTAAGCACAGCACCTGGAGGGTGAGTTCCACCGCCCTGTGCCCCCTTCATAGCCCTGGGGGAGGGGCTGTCAGAGAGATGATGGAACTGTCAGAGCCCATGACATCAGCTCTGTAGGTTTTGAAGCAGTGATGGCTCTCTTTGTTCTGTGACTGTATGAAAAACTACATCATTCCTCCTCTCAAGATAAAAAGTAAAAGAAAAGATAAACTCTAATTCCCACTTCTTAAGTGACCTTCTCTGACCGCTGGAAGGTCAAAGTCGCCTTTGCCCTCCCCGACTATCTGAGGCTGCACGTATCTGCTGGTCACTCACTCCCTTCTGGAAACTGCCCTCCTCAGCTGCTCTATCATCCACCAATGAACTCCCCTGCTCGCTCCACTCCTGCTGCCCACCCTTGAACTGGCCATGTCCTCTGGTTCTAGCATTAGCCCTCTTAGTTCACAGAAGCAACGTCGTGGCAGAATCCTTCTTTTTAAGCAAAACGGTGCACATCCCCCTGCCCTCCTGCAGCGGAACAGATAAATGCGGAGCTCCAGACAGGAGGTGGGGTGGGGGCTCAAGACTGACCCTGCCCCTCGGGATCAGAACAACCTGTGGTCCCTCCCACGGCCCTGGCAGCTCTCAGCTCGTCCCCACTCCCTGCTCTGCTCCCTCAACCTGGGGACCTCCTCCCCACCCCCTCCCCCACAAAGTCAGATGCATCCTTCAGGGCCAGTGCAAGAGTCACCTTCTTCGTGACTCTCGTCTGCACCAGGGGGGGATGCGTACCCGTATTCCCCAGGGGTACCCTGCACTGCCTCTACTGCTGTCCATGGTGTGGTGTGTTTACATTTCTGCCTTCTCTATTAAACTGAGACCATTTTAGAGGCAGGCGAGATGGTGGTGGTGGTGGTGGTGTGTGTGCGTGAGAGAGAAAGACGTGGGGGAGAGGAGTCCCAGGTGAAGCGAACATGAGGCTCAGGCGTGTTCTGCTGTGGGCTGGTGTCCTGCGTGGAGAGAAGTGAGGCCGTGGGGCGGGCAGTGACTGGGAGCTGGAGGGGAAAGCAGCCGCCAGTCTCCAGCCCAGACAACAAAAGGAATCGAAGCCCTAGAGAGAGACATGGTCAGGCAAAATCCAGGAGCAGCTTTCCCAAGAGACTATGAGATAAAAATTAAGGCAGAAAACTAAAGGCTTCCTGTTCTCTTCTTGGAAATCCTATTTTTAATATTCTTTTCCTTAAGACCTAAATTTCTAAAAGGCCTGTGTTTTCTGCTCAGTTCTGATGAATAAAATCCTGCCTAAAATCAGAGCCAACAAAGGTCCCAACTAGCAGTTGTTAGTGAAAAGAAACTCTAAAGAGATAAGCTATGTCAGGATAGGTCCAAGATGGAGACAAAATTCTGAGCTCCTGAAACAATACAAAAGACAGGGGCTGACAATGTTCACAAGAAGAGTACTTGTAGCCATTGTGTTTATTAACCATTTAAAAAACAAAAGTCCTTGTAAGGCTGTCTGTAAAAGTCCCTTAGAGATGTCTGGACATTCATGGTTTAATGAAGAAGTAACCATTATGGGCAAAGCAGCTCCTACTAATTGGTTGTCAATTGGCAAACTGCATTCCAACTCGTCTCTGGGCGTCCTAAAGTGACATAAATAGCCCGATTTTTTTGTTCTCCCTACCTGACTCTGCTCACTCTGGAAAACTGATGAGGGTGGTAATTCTGGTGGATCCCTGTACCCTCCAGCCATGCCTCTCCCCACAGAGGGTTGGGACTGGGCCACTCTGGCCTCCAGTGATGAGGCCAGACCTCAGTGAGCTGGCACTAGTGAGGACAGCCCCTCAGCTACTGCTCGGAGCACATAACCTGAGTCTGGTCATGGGGAAACACAGAACAGCCCCAGGTTGAGGATGCTTTAAAACTGCCAAGGAGGAGATATGACACCTAGAAACAATGCCTGTTCCTGGGTGGGATCCTGCACCAGAAGGGAAACAAGACACTGCTGGGACAGCAGTACAGTTTGGATGGGATGTGTGGACTGGATAGAATTGCCGTGCCAACGTTGACTTCCTGCCTTGGTTATACGGGTTATATCGTGATTAAGTAGAAACTGCCCTTGTTTGGGGGAACTAAACCCAAAAAAGTTTAGGGGCTGTGGGACACCATATCTACAGCTTGCTCTCAAGAGTTCAGCAAAAGACTAATAACAAAGGGTGTATTCACACACGCACATACACATCTCTACACAGAGAGAGTGGGCAGTGGAGCAAACGCTATGAAATGTTATCAGTTGGGAAATTTGGGAGAGTGGGGTTATGGCAGTTCTCTGTACTGTTCTTACAATTTTTCTTTAAGTTTAAAAATATTTCAAAATGACATTTTAAAATTCCCCCTATTGTTCATTCTAGTACTTTTTATCTTCTCCTTTCCTTACATCTGACAAAGCCCACCAGCCAAAGACCCCCGGACATGCCTGTAGTCAAACAGAGTGAGGTCTGTGAACTTGCTGCAGCCAACAAGGAAGCTGTTCACACAGAACCATAAGGAACCACAAGCATCTCGATGGCAGCGGAGTGAGGGAGGCGGCAGAGAGGAAAGGGCACTGAGAGGGCCTGAGGGAGGAAGGAGGCAAGAGTCCATCACTGCATGGTCCTGGCAAAGACTGGTCAGAATTCACAGAGCAAGGAGTAGCAGGACCAGTCAGTGGTTTTACCTTTAGAGCACAGGAGTTTGAGGAGTGACCGCTAGACCAGTTTGTCTTTGGCCTTATCTTGGAACATTTGGGTCTGTATGGGCCAGTATTAAAAGAGTCTGAACCAGTCTATGGTGGCCATCATGGCGTGGTCGAGCACAGTTTATGTTTTGCAAATTGGGTATGTTTTGCAAGTTGTGGTTTCCATTGCCATTCACAGTGCCTCCTCCCGGCCTACCTGCCAGGGAGGCCATTGATTCACCTAATAAAATCTTTTCGTTCATTCAACAAATATTTATCCTGAGCTCCTCTAAGTCCTTAACATGCTAGGCATTATGAAGCTATCTAGTTTAATGACACATGATCCGTCTTTGAAACTGGTGAGGCAATGTGTAGACATAAATGATGATATAAGAGATCCTTGTCAGGCTGTACTGAAAAAAACAAAGACTTGATGGAATGAAGGAAAACCTGGGGAACAGTTTGTTCTGGTTAGATAAGTTTTCATAGAATTAGCTGAAAGTACCACTTCAGGCACAAAATCTTCTTGTATTTTAACCATCTGGTTATATATTCTTTTCTAAAATATATTATAAACTTTCCTGCCTTAAACCAAACATAATTTGATATGTTAAACAAATTTTAGTTGTGCAAATCTCAATCATGCAACATAAAATATTAATGGTCCCATTTCATACACAAATCTGAAATTATGCAAATGCCCCAAATTAAGAATGACCAGTGAGAATTGCGTAACTTCAAACCAGCAGGCTGAGTGACCTATAGCCTGTGAACTATAACCAGACCACTTTAATCTGGAAAACAGAAATAAGCCACCATATTTTGAGTCCTCTGGGAAAATGGGTCTTACAATTGTATGAATTTTGAATATGTAGAGGCCTCAGAAGCATACATCTTTTACTGGGGCACCACACTGATGCTGGGGCAACATACATCTTTCATAAAATGCTATATCAATTGTAATTTAACCCATTTATGATTTGGCTTTTATTGGGGCATTAACTTTCTGGTCTGTACAGTGGCCAGTTTCAGACCTGCTAGGGTATGTAAGTGGACTTTTCTAGTTACTGATGAAATGTCCATTTCCTTCTTCTTCCTCACCAGCAGAACCCCATTTTTATCCCCCGCAGCCCTGTGCTACCAAAATTTCCCAGTTTTCAACCTCCCTTAGAACTGGAGATGACAACATGACACAGTTCTTGCCAAAGAGATGTAGGAAGATGTCCCTAAGCGGGCATAATCTCCTCTGAAATAACCGGAAAAAGCTTCCCTAGGACAAAGTCTGCCCCTTTACCCTGCCGCCTTCTTCTCTCTGGAGACCCAAAATATGAGGGAAGACCCACAGCAGACACGTAGAGACCACAGAAGACCAGCATGAGGACCTAGGCCTGCAAACTGAGGGCAGCCTGGAAAAGAGAAAACTAGGTCTCATCACAGAGCTGCTGTACCAACGACTGTCTACACAGAGACTCCCACTGCGAAAAAATTCCTGGCAGTTGATTTTAAATGACTATAATTCAATCAGCCAACTCTTACATCCATATAGCTGTTATTTATGGATTTTGGGGGTTTAGGGCACTTTTTTGGTCAAAGAACCCAGCTAAGCAGATCAATACACGTCATCCACCAGGCCAGATCCTCGTCCAGGAAAAGGCCCAATGAGAGAAATGGGAAGTGGCAAACGGGGCTTCAGGGAAGGGTTTCCATGCTTGTAAGAGAGAGACTCCCCTTCCTTCCTGACTCTATCCATGTGGATGTGAGGCCCAGAACAACCACACTCACCACATGACAAGTCTACTGATGAGGTCTATGCAGAGAAGAGAATAGACCTAAGATTCCCAGGAAAATGGAACTGTACCCATGGGATTCAATCAGGCATGAAGATCACCCTATTAGACTTCTAGACCTCTAGGAATGTGACCTTATAAACGTCCTTAATGTTCAGGTCACTCTGAGTCAGTGTTTTGTAATATGCAATCAGGAACATTCTCACTGCCTCAAAATGTGAAGGACCTAGCCACTTTGAGAACAGAAGCTGCCACAATCATCTCCTCCACCTCCACCATCACTACCTGCATCACCACCACTACCTCCACCATCATCACCTAAACCAGCATCACCTCCATCACCATTATCATCACCACGTCTATCACCACCACCATCACCACCACCATCTCCATCAACACCACCATCACCACCCCAACTACCATCTCCACCACCACCTCCACCACCTCCATCACCACCACCACCTCCATCACCACCTCCATCACCATCACCAACTCCATCACTTCCACCATCACCACCTCCACCATTTCCACCACCACCACTTCCATCACCACTGCCTCCACCACCATCTCCATCACCACCTCCACCATCGCCTCCACCACCACCACCACCATCACACCTCCATCTCCATTACCACAACCACCATCACACCTCCACCACTTCCACCACCCCCTCCATCACCTCCTGCATCACCAGCACCACCACCACCACCAGAACCACCACCACCAGCATCACCTCTGCCATCACCACCACCACTGCCTCCACCACCACTGCCTCCACCACCATCTCCATCACCACCATCACCACCTCTACCACCATCACCTCCACCTCTACCACCACCACCTCCATTAACACCACCATCACCACCACCACCGCCTCCACCACCACCTCCACTCTCACCAATACTACTCCGCCGTCATCATCACCATCACCACCACCACCTTCACCTCCACCGCCAACACCACCAATACCACTACCTCTACCTCCTCCACCCCCACCACCAACACTACCTAAATCCCCTCCACGATGATCTCTACCTCCATCACCCCACCACCACCTCCACCTCCACCAGTTACCTCCACTACCTCCATCAGTACCATCACATCTACTCTGGCTATTCAAAAAAATGTCCCCCTTACTTCTTCATGCTCAGGCATGTTCACCATAAGAGAAGTCAACACATTAAGTTGCTTCCTTTTCCTGTATGTCAAGTGAGTGACATGATTTTACATGTCCTCTTGCTTCTCAGCCCCACCACTTTAACATTTAATGGTCTCTCAGCTTTCTTCTACTCAGCTACCACAGTTATTGGAGCAATAAGTCAACCAACAATAAACCAGCGAATACTTAATGAGCATAGACCTGACATGCTTAGCACTGGGGAACACAAAAGACATGCTCCCTGCCTTTGAGGAGCTTAAACACATCATCAATGGAGAACAGAACACATACTAAGAGGCAAAGGTGCAGTGAGGAGATGTGTAGGTGGCCTGGGGTCAGCACCCACAATGACATGGAGATACCTAAAGTGAATGGAAAGATGCCAAGTCACTAGAGCTCAGGGTGAGAAGAGCAGAGGGCGCCCACGATGCTCACTGCTGTTTCTTCTAAGCTCTCCTCCGGTGAGGCGGGTGGTGGTGATCAGAGCAGAGCGAGGACCAGGGAGTGGCTGGCCCTTCCCACCAAACCAGGAAGCAGGGTAAGCTGGTGTTCAGTGTCCTTCACGTCTTCTCCCTCTACTGACTCCGCACCTTCAGTGCCAGCTCCTTACTCATCAGTCAGGCACCAAGAAAGCAAACTTGACATATGGTCAAAGTCAAAGGGATATTTAGTTTTAAAACAGGCCTCTGGGGTCTCAGCATCCCACACATCTCATAGTAGGAGGTCTTGGGTAGAGAAAGAAGGAGAAAATATCCGTCACTAATATCCCGACAGGGTTGCAAAGATCCTCCAGTAGCCTACACAGATGCCTCTTTACCAGGAGAAAAAAGTTTCTTTTCAAATGTGAAAAATTGCTGATCATTAAAAAACCACAGAACTATTATTCAGGCAGTAGTGAAATGTGACATATTAGCCCCGAAAGGTTAACACTCCAAATAATATCTTCACATATTTTCCCTCCCATGACAAAAACTCCTCGAAGGGTTTTGAAAAATGTATCATTTTGCCTAGTGGTTCTCAGTGATGACTGAATCCTTTTTACTCAAGGCTAAAGGAACAGAGACATAAATTATTAATTAGTTCATTGTTTCTATTTATTGTATATAGAACTTTTTTGTAGTATTTCTCTGTTGGCAGAAAGAGAAAACTGGCAATCTAGGTTTATACCCGCAAAGCAAGAAATAAATTACTTAAGTTCACATTAAGGACAGCGTTCCCAAACTGAAGGAATCCCACTCAACTGGCTCCATCTTCCTATTTTAGGTAGGAGGTATAATCAAGAAAAGCTGTAAAATTTCAAGCAATCTGTTGAATTTTTAAATTACCACTTAAAATTCTTTGACAACACATTTAGAATCTGAGAGAGAGGAAGGGACAGAAGTGAAAATGCAACCTGATGACTCTAAACCTGATGGCAATGACACCGCAGTGACATGGAAGAGCTAAGAACGGAAACATCATTAGCTAAATCTAAAGAAAAACGGTTGCTTTTCTTCTTCATACTGATTATCAATACATCCTTCCTTCACCCGAAGGAAAAAACAGAACTTGTCACATGGTTTATATAGCATTTTACTCATTAAAGTGTTGAAGAAAGGCTCAGGTTTTCTAGGCAAAACACATCATCATAACAGACTTGTCCATTCCAGACCTCACCTAAGAAAACTGTACCAAGTATCCCTGGGACACTGTCTCAAGGACCTAGAGAGAGTGGATGGATTCCAGGCCCCCTCAGTAAACTAGGTTGTCAATCAATTATGCTGCAGGGTTTACAGAATGAACTAGAAAGCCCATCCCATTTAATCCCCACAGAGAAAGCTGAAACAATCACTTCTCCCCAGGGGTGAAATGGCATCAATCTGATGCCAGGACCAAAGCCAACAGTCCCAGCTGGAACCTGAGGCTTATCAGCCAGAAATTGGGACCTTGAAACCATGGCAAGTGGACCTCCGGCTCCACTTGCTAAGTTCTTCCAAAAGCAATAAAAATTGCATTTTTTTCTCAGGCAAAGTTTAAAGCAAAATGTAAAAATATAAATGCTACTCTGTTGGTCATGCAAATTTGATATATATGCACATGACAGGAGACCATGAACTAAGTTTCAGTCTTTCTATTTTAAGGTTTTCTGTTTACTTTGGCGGTTAAAGGAAGCCATACATTTAATAAGAATTTTTACAATTTAAAAAACAGTGCATAATATGACAAATTTTTCAGTCTTTTTGAACTAGAAGAACATTTATGAAGAGATACATACAATGGCTAAGCTATTTCCTGAAGAGAATAAGGGTTATGTATTCCTATACAACTGGAAGTCATTACAGACCCTTTCCCAAGGATCTTCTTCCCTTTAAACTTTGTGGCAAAGATTTTAAAATTTGGTTCTCCACGATTATATGGCACAGCCAACTGCATTAGAGAACCAAATCTGAACACTTTTTACCTCCCATGAAACCCTTTTCTAAACCACGTTTTTAAAAAGCGGAGTACTCCCTTTTTTTAAAAAAAGAAGATAAAATTTTAAAAGTGGAGGGAAAGGGATTCCCTGGTGGCTCAGTGGTTAAGAACCCGCCTGCCAATGCAGGGAACACGGGTTCAAGCCCTGGTCCAGGAAGATCCCACATGCCGCAGAACAACTAAGCCCATGCGCCACAACTACTGAGCCTGCACTGTAGAGCCCATGAGCCACAACTACTGAGACTATGTTCCACAACTACTGAAGCCCGCGTGCCTAGAGCCCGTGTTCCGCAACCAGAGAAGCCACCACAATGAGAAGCCCGCGCACCATAACGAAGAGTAGCCCCGGCTCACCACAACTAGAGAAAGCCCACGCGCAGCAACGAAGACCCAACACAGCCAAAAATAAAAACAAATAAATAAATTTTTTTTTTAAAAAGTGGAGGGAAAAAGTCCTTTTTCAGCCCCATGCCAAAGATGCTCCATGTCCCTATATATTCTGAATATTGTAGTATTACCTGACCATAGCTTATGGTAGAAAGTGGGAATAGCCAAGCTGGGAGAGTCTTCTTTCTATTATTTTATTGTTCAGAAAATCAGTTTATTGCTTTGCTAAAAACGGAACATGCTCATTGTAAAAATTTCTGACAATCTAAAAATGTTCAAAGAACAAAACACTAAACTGCTGCCCCACCAACCATGACTGCAAAAACCTGAGACAGAAAATGAACTCAAATTGCAAAAAACCCAAATTGAGTGCAGTAATTACATTTGGTTAATACATTCCCATTACTGACAAGTAGATGAACTATCAGTACATGGCCTTTCAAAGCACTCTGCAGAAAGCAGAGCACCAAAGTCACACAGAGCACAGCTCATGCAGCCGAGCACACCCCACACCAGGACCCACAGTCTTCCCAGGAACCCACTTTCCCTGCCTCAGCTTTACCTCTCTTTGAACCTCAATGTCAAAATGTCTTCCCTCCAGAGATGCTAAAACATTTCACTTTTGAGATAAAGTCAAACAGGGAAGGTCATCAAAAAGAAAGAAATTAATTCTGCACCTGGCTAATGTTATTTTTTTTCCTTGCTTGGACTGTGCACTAACTTCAGCCAAATCAATTCTTTCATGGAATGAGACAGGAAATTTACTATCAATAATTTTTAGACATGTTCATCACAATAAAAAGATAACTCTATTCACCAACTTTTCCTCACAGCTGAAATAATCTATTTCTATTTCTGAGAAACTGAAGGCAACCTTACGTGAAGTTAAGCTCTTCTTCTGTCATATTCTAGAAAAATTTTAACATCTTCCCCCACCACAATAATTCTGTTTAAGCAAGTAAACATATTTTATGACACGCCAAATTAATTATCTGATTATGCTTCAGTAATGATAATATTTAAGATCATATAAAATAACGTGATAAAATTTCAACTCCCATTTTTATGTTCTAACAAATAATTCAAATTTGTTTCTCAATTAATTCAGTGTTTCACTTTTGAAAAGCAATTTGTTTTATTTTGAGCCAGACATATTTTCTTCTGTCACTTTAAGACTACTTAGCAAGAATTTACTGTCTTTTAACCCCTTTTATCAGATATTGCTTAAATGTCTTCTGATAGGTCACATTTCACCTTCTTGTCTTATGTGGTCAAGCATAGTTCTAAGTAAAATAATTGGGTAAAATTATTTTAATAAAAATAATTACTAAAATTTTTGAAAACTAAAAATATAGAGTATTCACAATTACTGAACTTTTGTTTTCATCAATTATAGGCAAAAGATGCAGCAGTCATATCATCAAAAAAGATAGGCTTTACTTTCACACTTTGTTACCACCTTTTGGAACAATAATGGTCAATGGTACTTTTATCATTCTGAATTCTTCGGCGCTCAAGGGAGAAATGAACACATCTAGTCTAAGCATCCCGAGCATCCATTAATTTGCCAATGAATGCTACGACACATAAATGTGAATAAAACCTTCTTACAGTGAGGAAAATTCTAGTGTTTCCTTTATGGCATTACAGTAGCTCTTCCAGGACAACAAAATTAATAGGAAAGGACAGTGGGGCCTGAAAGGGCCAGTGTTCCTCTAAAAACGTGCATGAATCTACCATATAGCCATGTGAAAACCTGTCACTAGGCCTGGGGAAAAAAAGATCACTAATGTTAATCACTTAGAAGAAAACCCCATCATTAACTGAACTGGGATCTGTCCTAATAATATGAGAGCACCTCTATTTTCTGGAACTACCAGGAAGTTGGGTGTTTGGGGTTCATCAAATACTTAGGTCTGTACTTACATTGACATGTGGATTTGTGATTTTCCGGGAAGTTTACATTATCCACTGAACTTAATTCAATTTTTGTTGTAGAGTTCAGGAAACATTTCTTTATTTTGGTCTTTGAACCAGAATCATCATTATGAACCGCTTATCATAAATGTATCTATGGATATCGGTTAAGAAAGTTATGCTGGTCGGTAACCTGTTGGATAAACCAGTTTTTACCAAAAAATGCTTACCACAAAATAAGCCTGTTGCATTTTTATGAAAGTTTTTAAAAATCAAATTTTTCATATTCTTTGAAAAGGAAGAAAAGCGTTAAACAATCCACTTACAGTGAGTTCACAGAAATCGATGCTATCAAGGCTTTTGCTTCTGTGTAGTCTCCCTTTAATTCGTCTTAGAGAAGGTTTTCCTTGGCTGACACTAGAAGTAGCACCATTAGGATTTTCAGAGGATGGTGTTACCCTGCAAGAAGAGGAAAATTCTTAAGAAGACAGGTTTATAGGTGAATACTTTTCTCAAGTATGAGGTAAGCATTTACTTGAGAATAGCTTTGGAGATGTCATACTCCTTTTTCAACCAAAAAGCTAAGAATCACAGTGCAGCTACATTCTACCAGAAACCTTTCTAAATATTTCTTAGCAGCTTGCTAGTTTAGAAATCTTTCGTGACAGTTCAAATATTCCAACATTAAGATTCACTAAAAGTAACCATCAGAAAAGCAACCAAGACCAGACTGAAGTTTCCTAGGTAACTGAGAGGCACTGCTTCCCTCTGGGTGGTTATTTATCTAGTGCTCAGCCTGGTGCCTGGCACACCAGTGCACGGCAGCCATCACTGTCCACAACCACAGAAACTGTTCAGGAGGATTCTGTTAAGCATGAAAATAGCCTTTAAAAATTTAAGCATGAGACGTAGCATGGACTTGAGGACACGGGGAGGGGGGAAGGGTAACTGGGATGAAGTGAGAGAGTAGCACTGACATATCTAGACTACCAAATGTAAAACAGATAGCTAGTGGAAAGCAGCTGCATAGCACAGGGAGATCAGCTCAGTGCTTTGTGACCACCTAGACGGGTGGGATAGACAGGGTGGGAGAGAGACGCAAGAGGGAGGGGATATGGGGATGTATGTATACATATAGCCGATTCACTTTGTTATACAGCAGAAACTAACACAACATTGTAAAGCAATTATACTCCAATAAAGATGTTAAAAAAAAATTTAAGCATGACAGTCGACACTTAATTCAGTATTAATTCAGTATTACTATGGAACCAAGAAAATTCAGATAAGAAGAAACAGCACACAAACTAAGTCATCTACAGAACGCACCCTGGGCAACGTGTTCACACATACACACACACACTCTAGACTGCCATGCGTCCTCCCGTTTCTGTGCCACTGCTGGTGGCAGCCTTGGAACAAGGTGCCTTGGGAACCTGGGAGGACACTGCTCAGTGGATTATGGTTTTAGAGATAATAAAGATTATAAAGTAATGAGGCTGATTTGTAAGTGTGGTTGTGTGGTTTGTGAAAAACAGCATCCTTATTTTATGATCAGATCTCCTATTTGTAATACATTCCATGTTCATATATTTATCAACCTTCACGACCTATTTAATCTTTGATATTTAAAATGTTGTCTGAGGGACTTCCCTGGTGGTGCAGTGGTTAAGAATCCGCCTGCCAATGCAGGGGACACCAGTTCGATCTCTGCTCCAGGAAGATCTCACATGCCACAGAGCAACAAAGCCCATGCACCATAACTACTGAGCCTGCGCTCTAGAGCCCAGGAGCCACAACTACTGAGCCCGGGTGCCACAACTACTGAAGCCCGCACATCTAGAGCTGGTGGTACACAACGAGAGGACACTGCAGTGAGAAGCACGTGCAACGCAACGAAGAGTGGCCCCCGCTCACTGCAACGAGAGAAGGCCTGCGCGCAGCAACGAAGACCCAACACAACCAAAAATAAATAAATAAAATAAATACATTTAAAAATAAAATAAAATGTTGTCTGAAAGGGATAAATGTCTCTTGTTGCTTGAAAAGGACACAAAGGATGGACTACTAGCAAAACTAATTTGACAACAAAAATAACATAGAAGTAAATACCATAAAATAGACTACTTTAGGTACATCTACAGCTTAAAATAAAAGTACTCCATCCATACGGTCAGAATATTTGAAGAGTACAGAAAGATACAAAAACAACAAGTAAAAGCCTCCCTCCTCCCCCTCATCCCAAATCCCCATCCCTCTTCCTAAGGACAATCATTGCCAACAGCTCTTTGTATAACCGTGCAGACAAATGCTCATGTTTATCTATGTATGTGTTAATCTCCTTTTGAAACTTTTAAGGTAAGGCACCAAATTGTTTATATTGTCCTGCATCTTATATTTTTCACTTAATTACCTATCGACACTCTTCCCATAATAACCCATACAGATCTATTTCATTCTTATTTAATGGCTAACCACTATTCCATAGCATAGGTGTACGGCAATTTATTCAATCATTCCCCTATTATGGGCATTTAGTTTAGTTTTCAAACGTTTGCTATCAAACCACAAAGTAATGAACACCTTTTTTTGACAACATCTTTGGGTACAAATGCAGTATTTACTTAGGAAAAGTTACTAGAAGTTGCTAAGTACTGCCTTTCAAAAAGACCTTACCAACTTACACTTCCATCAACAGTATATAACAATGCCCATTTGGCGGTCCTTAAATACAAGGACAATTTTACCGTTTTATCTTATTAGTTAAAACTCAACTTCTCTGTGTCCTTCATTGTATTTGTCTTGCTGAGTTGCTGATTTCTATAAAAAAGACTAGTATCGAGCTCCCCAGCGTGAATATGGATTTGTCAGTTGATCTTTGTATATCATTAGTTTTTCCTTTATATATCTCAGATCTGTTTTATAGATGCCTTAATGTTTGTAACTCAGATCTTCTTAGGGATTTAACCCTTTAGCATATGAAAAGTCTCTGTGCCAATTCAAGATTTTACCCTAAATGCTATTTTGTCTGATAATGTTCTCCATCTATATTTTTACATTAAACTTTTCCTGGCTTATCTTTTTCTGTGCTTGTATTTTCCACCTTCCCAAGTGTCTGTCTGTCTGTCTCTTTTTAGCTGTACCTTTAACTCCTGGTAAACAGCATGTAGCTGTATTCCTTTTCTTTTTTACCCAATCTGAAAATCAGTATTTTTTGAGAGGACCTTAATCCATTCAAAGTACTCTTTACTCATATGTTTAGATTTCTTCCTACCATCTTTGTTTTATGGTTTGTGTGTGTGTGTGTGTGTGTGTGTTTTTGTGTGTGTGTGTTTAAATTTAAATACTTTGTTCTTTTTTTTCTGCCTTTTCATTATGATTTTCTTTGCCCCGCCCCCGCCCCCCCCCCCCCGCAGACTCTTCCCCCTTCCAATTAGTTTGAAAGTTGTACATTTTATAAGGGCAACTCTAACTCTAGCTAACTAACTATATGCATACATTTAAGTATTTATATGTATATACACAAACATGTATATGTAAATATACATGCATACACATACATACATGTTTAAACTCATATTTTTCTATCAGCATCTCCGGTTCATTGGTTTTCTTACCTCCTCTTCCACAAGAAATTACATTAATACATCTTCATTTTCCTTCCTTCCCAGCACCACCACATCCCTGCCAAAAGTCCAACCCCCTCTCGGACATTTTTTTTTTTTTAATTTTTAAATTTTATTTTATTTTTTTATACAGCA
Organism: Balaenoptera physalus; assembly: GCF_965194825.1. NCBI lineage: Eukaryota > Metazoa > Chordata > Mammalia > Artiodactyla > Balaenopteridae > Balaenoptera > Balaenoptera physalus. The sequence goes on from NC_138883.1 coordinate 149,454,946, forward strand.
GGTTATTATTAGTTATCTATTTTATACATATTAGTGTATATATGTCAATCCCAATCTCCCAATTCATCCCACCACCACCACCCGGCCCCACCACTTTCCCCCCTTGGTGTCCATACGTTTGTTCGCTACATCTGTGTCTCTATTTCTGCCCTGCAAACCAGTTCATCTGTACCATTTTTCTAGGTTCCACATATATGCGTTAATATACGATATTTGTTTTTCTCTTTCTGACTTACTTCACTCTGTATGACAGTCTCTAGATCCATCCACGTCTCTACAAATGACCCAATTTCGCTTTTTATGGCTAAGTAATATTCCACTGTATATATGTACCATATCTTCTTTATCCATTCGTCTGTTGATGGGCATTTAGGTTGATTCCATGACCTGGCTATTGTAAACAGTGCTGCAATGAACAGTGGGGTACATGACTCTTTTTGAATTATGGCTTTCTCTGGGTATATGCCCAGTAGTGGGATTGCTGGGTCATATGGTAATTCTATTTTTAGTTTCTTAAGGAACCTCCATACTGTCCTCCATAGTGGCTGTATCAATTTACATTCCCACCAACAGTGCAAGAGGGTTCCTTTTTCTCCACACCCTCTCCAGCATTTATTGTTTGCAGATTTTTTGATAATGGCCATTCTGACTGGTGTGAGGTGATACTTCATTGTAGTTTTGATTTGCATTTCTCTAATAATTAGTGATGTTGAGCAGCTTTTCATGTGCTTCTTGGCCATCTGTAAGTCTTCTTTGGAGAAATGTCTATTTAGGTCTTCTGCCCATTTTTGGATTCGGTTGTTTGTTTTTTTAATATTGAGCTTCATTAGATGTTTATATATTTTAGAGATTAATCCTTTGTCAGTTGATTCGTTTGCAAATATTTTCTCCTACTCTGAGGGCTGTCTTTTCGTCTTGTTTCTAGTTTCCTTCACTTTGCAAAAGCTTTTAAGTTTCATTAGGTCCCATTTGTTTATTTTTGTTTTTATTTCCATTTCTCTAGGAGGTGGATCAAAAAAGATCTTGCTGTGATTTATGTCAAAGAGTGTTCTTCCTATGTTTTCCTCTAAGAGTTTTATAGTGTCCAGTCTTACATTTAGGTCTCTAATCCATTTTGAGTTTATTTTGGTGTATGGTGTTAGGGACTGTTCTAATTTCATTCTTTTACATGTAGCTGTCCAGTTTTCCCAACCCCATTTATTGAAGAGGCTGTCTTTTCTCCATTGTATATCCTTGCCTCCTTCGTCATAGATTAGTTGACCATAGGTGCGTGGATTTATCTCTGGGCTTTCTATCCTGTTCCATTGATCTATATTTCTGTTTTTTCCCAGTACCATATTGTCTTGATTACTGTAGCTTTGTAGTATAGTCTGAAGTCAGGGAGTCTGATTCTTCCAGCTCCGTTTTTTTCCCTCAAGACTGCTTTGGCTATTCAGGGTCTTTTCTGTCTCCATACAAATTTTAAGATTTTTTGTTCTAGTTCTGTAAAAAATGCCACTGGTAATTTGATAGGGATTACACTGAATCTGTAGATTGCTTCAGGTAATATAGTCATTTTCACAATGTTGATTCTTCCAATCCAAGAACATGGTATATCTCTCCATCTGTTTGTGTCATCTTTGATTTCTTTCGAGAGCTCCTAACTTCTCTTTCTTTTCATCCCTTTCTTTGTGAGTCTTTAGCTTACTTCTCCAGACTAATTTGCTTTTCAATTTTGTCAATTCAGCCATTCTTTTACTTCAATGAGTACATTTTAAATCTGTAAAGTGTCTAGTATGCTTTTTTATTAATAGAATATTCTCTTGCATCTTTCTGAAAACCATGTTAATCCAAAGTTTCTCCTTTTTCTCGGAGATTAGTTCCTCTGCTTGTTGAATGTGGTATTCTCTTAATACTGGCTTTTTCCAACTGTTGTGTGATTTTTAAAGTCTATTTATATTTCTATTAGAGAACGTCTGTTTCCCCACAGTAGTGCTTAAGGTGGCCTGCCTTTGGCAGCTCTGGCAGAGACAGGACACACTGCCGGGAGGTCTGTGAGGCAGCTTCTCTTCTGCGTCAAGGGATGCAGTGGACATCTCACGTTCAGCCCTGTCTCCCTGGCCCTAGTGCCCACATCACTGCCTCAGTGAGAAAGCAACACTGCTGTCCCCTCCGTGTCATACATCAGTGAGGGAGTCGGATCTGATGAACCCCCCACACGTCCCCTGCTCCTTCTATCCCTTGGTGCTGCTTCAAGCCTCCCACCCTTAACTTTGCAGGAATCTTCTGCACATTTTCCAGACAATGGTTTCTGCAAGGTATTTCTCTTAGTAGATCTGTCCCTATCTACTAACTACTTCTCAGACATTCCTCAGGAATGCTGGTCCATCGATGGTATTTTTTATTGTTTACTCAGACTGTTATTATTTTTGTTGTAGCTTTTTTAATTTATATTTTTGTTATTTCATTGGGTTCCAATGAGTCCACCTTTCAAGTCATCTCCCAGAGTAAAATTTGGGTGATGCCACTTTCATTATTCTCAATACAAAGAGCAGCACCCTGTACAGTTTTGTTCTCCTCTCTGCAGGGTAAAAGATTCCATAAAAATAATGAAAAACTCTGTTCAAGAAGAGGGCATATGGTCACTAATTATTAGAGAAATGCAAATCAAAACTACAATGAGGTATCACCTCACACCGGTCAGAATGGCCATCATCTACAAACAATAAATGCTGGAGAGGGTGTGGAGGAAAGGAACCCTGCTACATCGTTGGGATCCCTCCTACACTCTACACTAAAAACAGAGCTACCATATGATCCAGCAATCCCTCTCCTGCACATATATCTGGAGAAAACCATAATTCGAAAGGATACATGCACCCCAATGGTTGTAGCAGCACTATTTACAATAGCCAAGACATGGAAGCAACCTAAATGTCCATCAACAGAGGAATGAATAAAGAAAATGTGGCACAGGGACTTCCCTGGTGGGTGCAGTGGTTAAGAACCCGCCTGCCAATGCAGGGGACACGGGTTCAAGCCCTGGTCCAGGAAGATCCCACATGCCATGGAGCAACTAAGCCCGTGCACCACAACTACTGAGCCCACGCTCTAGAGCCCATGAGCCACAACTACTGGGCCCACGTGCCACAACTACTGAAGCCCACCTGCCTAGAGCCCATGCTCCACAACAAGAGAAGCCACCACAGTGAGAAGCCTGCACACCGCAATGAAGAGTAGACCCCGCTTGCCGCAACTAGAGAAAGCCCCAGCACAGCAACGAGGACCCAATGCAGCCAAAAAATAAATAAATAAATTTATTTAAAAAAAAAAAAGACGTGGTACATATATACAATGGAATATTACTCAGCCATAAAAAAGAACAAAATAACACCATTTGCAGCGACATGGATGGATCTAGAGATTGTCATACTGAGTGAAGTAAGTCAGAGAAAGACAAATATATGATATCGCTTATTGGAATCTAAAGAAATGGTACAAATGAACCTATTTACAAAACAGAAGTCCAGTCACAGATGTAGAAAGCAAACTTGTGGTTACTGGGGGGAAAGCAGGGGGAGGGATAAATTGGGAGATTGGGATTGACATATACACACTACTATATATAAAACAGATAACTAATAAGAACCTACTGTATAGCACAGGTTAGCACAATACTCTATAATGACCTATATGGGAATAGAATCTAAAAGAGTAGATATATGTGTATGTATAACTGGCTCACTTTGCTGTACAGCAAAAACTAACACAATATTGTAAATCAACTATACTCCAATTTAAGAAAAAAAAGAAGAAGGCATATGGGAAAGAAAAACAGAATGGCAAAACAATATACAAGGCTTAAATTTTCTTTATTTCCTCTCTCTCATTTCATGTGGACAGCACTGCTTATATGGTGTGATCATTTATAAGAAATTAACACAAATATAAACTTTTCTCCACAAAGAAAATTTTCAAAAGATTTTCCTCTCATCTGACTTAGAGAGGCATCACTATTTTCCTTTTTTCCAAACCTAAAAGCCTAAAACCTGAAGTCTGCAATAAGAATTTATATCCACCAAATTTTATAAATGACTAAAAGCCAAGAAATTTCTCAGACTTAGCACAATGTAATATTAAATCCAGTAACAAAGTAAAAGAGAAAACAAAGATCCTAAATATAACTAGAAGAATGGACTCTCCCCCTCCCTATCAGGATCATAATAAAAACATTTAATAACCAGGAGGGATGAGCTGGCATATACCAGGTGAATATCAGGTCGGTACCCGCCCTACCCACAGACTCAGTGGGAGGACGGTGTCTTGTCCCAGAACTGAACCAGCTCCTAGAGAGTAATTTTAGTAACTTTAAAGCTCAGACCAGATCTCTGTGAAGCTAAGAGGTCAACTGTTAAAAACTATATGGCTCAGTAATGGTCCCCCTTTCTTTGATAGGAGATAAAGAAAAGGAATAAACAGGTCCAGATAATAATGGGCCAGATTATTATGCAGAAGGAGTCGAGATATAAGGGAATTTTAAATGTCACTTCTCTTTTGTTTTAATATTTCTCAAGAATTAATATTTGTCCTGGGGTGGAAATACGTGTGTTCAAATAGTTCTCTGCTAGGCATGCACAAGAATACAGAGGTGCATCTACAACTCAGGTGGGGAGTACTGTCTTTGGGTACTCGTGATGTGGAGTATAAGGAGCCTCTGTCACCCCAAGGCACCGCTCTCCCCCAACCTGAGGTATTCCCCCACTGAATACCTCAGACTGTGGAGATCATTCCCCAGATATTTAGGAGAATGGCCTTTGATGACAAGGAAATAAAGTTAGGAAGTGAGCTGTAAACACCTTGGATGCTTTCCCTTGAACTCTGGAGAAATCAATACTTGGCCTACAATGAAGTTTTTCTTTTCCTAATTCTTAATTCCATTTAATCATCCCTAGTGGGTAACTGGGGAGAAAATGTCTGCCTCTCTCCACTCGCTTCATAACTTCTCTAACAGCGTCGTGTTTTTATTTGCAGCCTTGGCTGACAGGCTTAAAGGGCAGAAACCCGGGGTCCACCCTCTCATTTTGTTATAACTCAGCAGATTTGGCTCACGACCAGTTTTGACCACGGTTCACTTGGGACAAACAACTCCCAAGCTCATCTACCACACCCATTTCTAATTTCTAGTGGAAAAGAACTCAATAATAACAAAGAATTGGGCAAAAATAATGAAGATGGTAAAAACAAAGCAGTTATACAAGAACAAAACTATCAACAAAAGTAATATCTAATAATCCTTCTACAATATATTAATGCTAAAATATCAGCAACTGACAGCTACAACCAAGTCAAGATAACACTTATGAGAGATAGCAAAGCATCCTTCCCCCAAATGAGGGGAATTCCAAACAAGGGTGTGAGAACAGGAGCCTTGAGATACTGCTAAGTATAGCAGGGCAGCTGACTTTAGAAGGATGCTGAGTACTTCTGAAGGATTCTTCAGTAAGTGCTAGTAATATGCTAATTTTTGTTTATGAGTACCAGACTTCGGAAACCTTAATAGCTCACTGAAAAGATTCATATTAATGGTCCTTAGTTGTACTTATAAATAATAATGTGTGTAACTGCCTACAGTTTGCTCATTAAAGAAACCAAGGAAGGACTTGGATATTGGTCCCATCCAATCAGGGAACTGTGTGAGCCGTGAATGGGCCACAGGTCACCATGGGAGAAACAACATCCTATAAGGGACTTTCCCGTCCTTTTGTTCCTGTCTTCAGTCCGTCTCTCTTTCTGGACTGGCATGTCCTCGCTCAAATATGTTTTTAACCCCAAGAACTGGCATAAAAGCTGAGGTGTGACTCTGGGCAAGCCAATGACCTCATCTGTAAAGTTGGGGAGATACAGCCTGCACCTCACAGAGGGATATAGGGCCCAGCAGGGAACAAGCTCAATGAACAGCAGCTCTTCTTATTTCTGGAATCTGACTATTAGATGACAACTTCAATGGACGAATGGATACTGCATGGCCTTCAATAATTACTGACTCAACTGGGAGAAACAGACTTAGAAGCATGAAGAAAATGATATGACACTCTTTTCCCCTAAGATCCGTGTAAATGCTCCTGAAAGCACTCAGTGCAAAAATCAAGGCTCTGGGGAGACCTTCAAGATGGTGGAGGAGTAAGACATGGAGATCACCTTCCTCCCACAAATACATCAGAAATACATCTACGTGTGGAACAGCTCCTACAGAACACCTACTAAACGCTGGCAGAAGAGCTCAGACTTCCCAAAAGGCAAGAAACTCCCCACGTACCTGGGTAGGGAAAAAGAAAAAAGGGAAAACAGAGACAAAAGAATAGGGATGGAACCTGCACCACTGGGAGGGAGCTGTGAAGGAGGAAAGGTTTCCACACACTAGGAAGCCCCTTCACTGGCGGAGACGGGGTTGGGGGCAAGCTTTGGAGCCACGGAGCAGAGCATAGCAACCGGGGTGCGGAGGGCAAAGCGGAGAGATTCCCGCACAGAGGATCGGTGCCGACCAGCACTCACCAGCCTGAGAGGCATGTCTGCTCACCTGCCAGGGTGGGCGGGGGCTGGGAGCTGAGGCTCCGGCTTCGGAGGTCAGATCCCAGGGAGAGGACTGGGGTTGGCTGCGTGAACACAGCTTGAAGGGGGCTAGTGCGCCACGGCTAGCCGGGAGGGAGTCCAGGAAAAAGTCTGGACCTGCCTAAGAGGCAAGAGACCATTGTTTCTGGGTGCACAAGGAGAGGGGATTCAGAGCACCACCTAAATGAGCTCCAGAGATGGGAGCGAGCTGCGACTATCAGCGCAGACGCCAGAGATGGGTGTGAGACGCTAAGGCTGCTGTTGCAGCCACCAAGAAGCCTGTGTGCAAACACAGGGCACTATCCACACCTCCCCTCCCAGGAGACTGTGCAGCCCGCCACTGCCAGGGTCCCGTGATCCAGGGACAACTTCCCCGGGAGAACACACGGCGTGCCTCAGGCTGTTGCAACGTCATGCCAGCCTCTGCCTCCGCGAAGAACAGACGCCCTCAGGCGATCTAAACACAGAGGCGGGGTCAAATCCAAAGCTGAACCCCAGGAGCTGGGCGAACAAAGAGAAAGGGAAATTTCTCCCAGTAGCCTCAGGAGCAGCAGATTAAATCTCCACAATCAACTTGATGTACCCTGCATCTCTGGAATACCTGAATAGATGACTCATCCCAAAATTGAGGCAGTGGACTTTGCGAGATTTTGTCTGTATAGCTTTGCTTTTACCATTTGTCCTAGGGGTCTGTCTGTCTGGTATTTTTTTTTGTTTGTTTGGTTGGGGGTGTTTTTAGTATAGTTTTTAGTGCTTGTTATCACTGATGGACATGTTTTCGGGTTTGGTTACTCTCTTCTTTCTTTCTTTCTTTTATTTTTATTACTTTTTAATTTTTTTATTTTTAATAATTTTTTTTCTTTTTTCTTTTTTAATAACTTTATTTTTTTCTTTCTTTCTTTCTTTTTTTCTCCTTTTTCTTCTGAGCTGTGTGGCTGACAGGGTCTTGGTGCACTGGCCAGGTGTCAGGTCTGTGCCTCTGAGGTGGGAGAGCCGAGTTCAGGACACTGGTCCACCAGAGACCTCCTGGCTCCATGTAATATCAAATGGCAAAAGCTCTCCCAGAGATTTTGATCTCAACGCTAAGACCCAGCTCCACTCAACGACCAGCAAGCTCCAGTGCTGGACACCCTATGCCAAACAACTAGCAAGACAGGAACACAACCCCACCCATTAGCAGAGAGGCTGCCTAAAATCATAATAAGGTCAGAGACACCCCAAAACAAACCAGCGGATGCAGTCCTGTCCACCAGAAAGACAAGATCCGGCCTCATCCACCAGAACACAGGCACCAGCCCCCTCCACGAGGAAGCCTACACAACTCACTGAACCAACCTTAGCCACTGGGGGCAGACACCAAAAACAATGGGAACTACGAACCTGCAGCCTGTGAAAAGGAGACCCCAAACACACTAAGTTAAGCAAAATGAGAAGACAGAGAAACACACAGTAGATGAAGGAGCAAGGTAAAAACCCATCAGACCAAACAAATGAAGAGGAAACAGGCAGTCTACCTGAAAAAGAATTCAGAGTAATGATAGTAAAGATAATCCAAAATCTTGGAAACAGAATGGAGAAAATACAAGAAGCCTTTAACAAGGACCCAGAAGAATTAAAGAGCAAACAAACAATGATGAACAACACAATAAATGAAATATGTTCTACGTGTGGAACAATCAATAATGAAAGGACATATTTAAAGTGATGAAAGGGAAAAACCTACCACGAAGGTTACTCTACCCAGCAAGGATCTCATTCAGATTCGATGGGGAAATTAAAACCTTTACAGACAAGCAAAAGCTAAGAGAATTCAGCACCACCAAACGAGCTTTACAACAAATGCTAAAGGAACTTCTCTAGGCAGGAAACACAAGACAAGGAAAAGACCTACAATAACAAACCCAAAACAATTAAGAAAATGGTAATAGGAACATACATATCGATAACTAACTTAAATGTAAATGGATTAAACGCTACAACCAAAAGACACAGACTGGCTGAATGGATACAAAAACAAGACCCATATATATGCTGTCTACAAGAGACCCACTTCAGACCTAGGGACACATACAGACTGAAAGTGAGGGGATGGAAAAAGATATCCCATGCAAATGGAAATCAAAAGCTGGAGTACCAATTCTCATATCAGACAAAATAGACTTTAAAATAAAGACTGTGACAAGAGATAAGGAAGGACACTACATAATGATCAAGGGATCAATCCAAGAAGAAGATATAACAATTGTAAATATTTATGCACCCAACATAGGAGCACCTCAATACATAAGGCAATTGTTAACAGCCATAAAAGGGGAAATCGACAGTAACACAATCATAGTAGGGGACTTTAACACCCCACTTTCACCAATGGACAGATCATCCAAAATGAAAATAAATAAGGAATCACAAGCTTTAAATGATACATTAAACAAGATGGACTTAATTGATATTTATAGGACATTCCATCCAAAAACAACAGAATACACTTTCTTCTCAACTGCTCATGGAACATTCTCCAGGATAGATCATATCTTGGATCACAAATCAAGCCTTGGTAAATTTAAGAAAATTGAAATCATATCAAGTATCTTTTCTGACCACAATGTTATCAGACTAGATATCAATTACAGGAAAAAATCTGTAAAAAATACAAACACATGGAGGCTAAACAATACACTACTTAATAACCAAGAGATCACTGGAGAAATCAAAGAGGAAATAAAAAAATACCTAGAAACAAATGACAATGAAAACATGACGACCCAAAACCTATGGGATGCAGCAAAAGCAGTTCTAAGAGGGAAGTTTATAGCAATACATTCCTACCTCAAGAAAAAAGAAACATCTCAGATGAACAACCTAACCTTACACCTAAAGCAATTAGAGAAAGAAGAACAAAAAACCCCCAAAGCAAAAGGAAAGAAATTATAAAGATCAGATGAGAGATAAATGAAAAAGAAATGAAGGAAACAATAGCAAAGATCAATAAAACTGAAAGCTCGTTCTCTGCAAAGATAAACAAAATTGATAAACCATTAGCCAGACTCATCAAGAAAAAAGGGGAGAAGACTCAAATCAATAGAATTAGAAATGAAAAAGGAGAAGTAACAACTGACACTGCAGAAATATAAAGGATCATGAGAGATTACTACAAGCAACTATATGCCAGTAAAATGGACAACGTGGAAGAAATGGACAAATTCATAGAAAAGCACAACCTTCCAAGACTGAACCAGGAAAAAACAGAAAATATAAACAGACCAATCACAAGCACTGAAATTGAGACTGTGATTAAAAATCTTCCAACAAACAAAAGCCCAGGACCAGATGGCTTCACAGGCAAATTCTAACAAACATTTAGAGAAGAGCTAACACCTACCCTTCTCAAACTCTTCCAAAATACACCCAAGGGAGGAACACTCCCAAACTCATTCTATGAGGTCACCATCACCCTGATACCAAAACCACACAAAGATGTCACAAAAAACGAAAAATACAGGCCAATATCACTGATTAACACAGATGCAAAAATCCTCCACAAAATACTAGCAAACAGAATCCAACAGCACATTAAAAGGATCATACACCATGACCAAGTGGGGTTTATCCCAGGAATGCAAGGATTCTCCAATATACGCAAATCAATCAACGTGATAAACCATATTAACAAATTGAAGGAGAAAAACAATATGATCATCTCAATAGATGCAGAGAAAGCTTTCGACAAAATTCAACACCCATTTATGATAAAAACCCTCCAGAAAGTAGGCATAGAGGGAACTTACCTCAACATATTAAAGGCCATATATGACAAACCCACAGCCAACATCATTCTCAATGGTGAAAAACTGAAACCATTTCCTCTAAGATCAGGAACAAGACAAGGTTGTCCACTCTCACCAGTATTATTCAACATAGTTTTGGAAGTTTTAGCCACAGCAATCAGACAAGAAAAAGAAATAAAAGGAATCCAAATCAGAAAAGAAAAAGTAATGCTGTTACTGTTTGCAGATGACATGATACTATACACAAAGAATCCTAAATATGCTACCAGAAAACTACTAGAGCTAATCAATGAATTCGGTAAAGTAACAGGATACAAAATTAATGCACAGGAATCTCTTGCATTCCTATACATTAACAATGAAAAATCTGAAAGAAAAGTTAAGGAAACACTCCCATTTACCACTGCAACAAAAAGAATAAAATACCTAGCTATAAACCTACCTAAGGAGACAGAAGACCTGTATGCAGAAAACTATAAGACACTGATGAGAGAAATTAAAGATGATACAAACAGATGGAGAGATATACCATGTTCTTGGATTGGAATAATCAACATTGTGAAAATGACTATACTACCCAAAGCAATCTACAGATTCAATGCAATCCCTATCAAACTACCAGTGACATTTTCCACAGAACTAGAACAAAAAAATCTTAAAATTTGTATGGAGACACAAAAGACACCGAATAGCCAAAGCAGTCTTGAGGGAAAAAAACGGAGCTGGAGGAATCAGACTCCCTGACTTCAGACTATACTACAAAGCTACAGTAATCAAGACAATATGGTACCGGCAAAAAACAGAAATACAGATCAATGGAACAGGATAGAAAGCCCAGAGTTAAACCCACGCACCTATGGTCAACTAATCTATGACAAAGGAGGCAAGGATATACAATGGAGAAAAGACAGCCTCTTCAATAAGTGGTGCTGGGAAAACTGGACAGCTACATGTAAAAGAATGAAATTAGAACACTCCCTAACACCATACACAAAAATAAACTCAAAACGGATTAAAGACCTAAATGTAAGGCCAGACACTACAAAACTCTTAGAGAAAAACATAGGCAGAACACTCTATGACATAAATCACAGCAAGATCCTTTTTGACCTATCTCCTAGAGAAATGGAAATAAAAACAAAAATAAACAAATGGGACCTCATGAAACTTAAAAGCTTTTGCACAGCAAAGGAAACCATAAACAAGACGAAAAGACAACCCTCAGAATGGGAGAAAATATTTGCAAATGAAGCAACTGACAAAGGATTAATCTCCAAAATTTACAAGCAGCTCATGCAGCTCAATATCAAAAAACCAAACAACCCAATCCAAAAATGGGCAGAAGACCTTAATAGACATTTCTCCAAAGAAGATATACAGATTGCCAACAAACACATGAAAGGATGCTCAACATCACTAATCATTAGAGAAATGCAAATCCAAACTACAATGAGGTATCACCTCATACCAGTCAGAATGGCCATCATCAAAAAATCTGCAAACAATAAATGCTGGAGAGGGTGTGGAGAAAAAGGAACCCTCTTGCACTATTGGTGGGAATGTAAATTGATACAGCCACTATGGAGAACAGTATGGAGGTTCCTTAAAAAACTAAAAATAGAACTACCATACGACCCAGTAATCCCACTACTGGGCATATACCCTGAGAAAACTATAATTCAAAAAGAGTCATGTACCACAATGTTCACTGCAGCTCTATTTATAATAGTCAGGACATGGAAGCAACCTTAGTGTCTATCAACAGATGACTGGATAAAGATGTGGTACCGATATACAATGGAATATTACTCAGCCATAAAAAGAAACGAAATTGAGTTATTTGTAGTGAGGTGGATGGACCTAGAGTCTGTCATACAGAGTGAAGTAAGTCAGAAAGAGAAAAACAAATACCATATGCTAACACATATATATGGAATCTAAAAAAAAAAAAAATGGTTCTGAAGAACCTAGGGGTAGGACAGGAATAAAGACACAGATGTAGAGAATGGACTTGACACGGGAAGGGGGAAGCGTAAGCTGGGACAAAGTGAGAGAGTGGCGTGGACATATATACACTACCAAATGTAAAATAGATAGCTAGTGGGAAGCAGTCACATAGCACAGGGAGATCAGCTCAGTGCTTTGTGACCACCTAGAGGGGTGGGATAGGGAGGGTGGGAGGGAGACACAAGAAGGAGGAGATATGCGGATGTATCTATATGTATAGCTGCTTCACTTTGTTATAAAGCAGAAACTAACACACCATTGTAAAGCAATTATACCCCAATAAGAAGTTAAAAAAAAATCAAGGCTCTGACAACAATAAACTTATTATGAAAATATTTTTTGCATTTCACCTGAAATAGACAGGAGTAACAGCTATTTGGGCCTCACACCCGCTGAACAGCGAGGAACAGGCCATGGTTCCCGCAATGGACTGAACTGTGCCCCTCCTCCCCCCACCTCCTCACAACCCAGTGGATGTGACCCTGTTTAGAGAAAGTGTCTTCACAGAGGTTACTACGGTGAGGATCTCGAGATGAGCTCACCCTGGATTACCCAGGTGGACCCTAACTCCGATGCAAGTGTTCTTGTAAGAGACAGAAGAGGAGAAGACAAGACACACAGACAAGACCACGGTGAGGGTGCTGAGAGAGACTGAAGAGGAACCCAAGGAACCCTGGGGCCACAGACACTGGAGGAGGCAGGAAGGATTCTCCCCAGAGCTCCTGGGGGAGCGTGGCCCTGCCGACGCCTTTATTTCAGACTCTGGCCTCCAGAACTGGGGGAGAAGAAATTCCTGTTGCTTTTGGTGATCTGTTACGGCAGATCTAGGAAATACTGCGCTCTACTGCTTCTGTCCATCACTGACCATTATCT